>NW_027117374.1:0-2640606 GCF_038362585.1 Apiospora marii
CCTAACCCTAACCCTAACCCTAACCCTAACCCTAACCCTAACCCTAACCCTAACCCTAACCCTAACCCTAACCCTAACCCTAACCCTAACCCTAACCCTAACCCTACGGTTCTATATTTACCCCACTATACGGAGCATGGAATCCTACTCATAGAATCCTACTCCCATTCCGTTATGGAATCCTACCCCTACTTTTTCGGCTGCCCCACGCCGCACGGGTAAAATTCATGGAATCGTACTACGGCTCTGAGTATACTATATGATAGGCGGTACTCGCTGATCCCCAGGTAGCTTGGGTTAATCGAGTACTGCCCCTGATACCCGTAGACAAAGAGGCCGTAGAACATGTACCTGCAGCTGTGAGCAACTCGGGCGAACCCAGACGGACCCTTTCTGCCAACTCACCAAAAGTAGATGAATGCTTGAGCCGCCCACTGGTCTCACGTCAGTATTGTTCCTGTGATGTCTCGCCATCTGACTTACCATGGCACTGAGAAAGTCCTTGGGCCGCTTCATCTCCGCCATGAACTCGGGAAACAGTATGCACCCGCCATAGGCAAAGACGGCCTGCATGACACCCGACACGGACCCGGCGAAAGAGTCACTGTGCGGCAGGCCCCCGCTGGTCATGACCGGCGGATAGTTCCCGTTGGCGTCGGGCTGAACTGGGGCCCCTCCGTCGATGACGGCGCCGGCGCTGGCCCCCGAGCCCGTGTAGTTGGGCGGGTAGTTGGCGACGGCGCCCATGGTGACGAAGACCAAGACGAGGTTGGTCCAGACGGCCGCGTTGGCGAGCCAGCCGATCTTCTGCAGCGTGCGCACCTGTCCCGCCACCATGCCTATGGCGGCGCAGATGACGCAGCACACGATGAAGCACAGCTGGAACCGGGTGGCCTGGGACAGGGACTCGCCGCTCATCATGATGTTGAGGCCCACCAGGATCAGCAGCTGGACGGCCTGGAGGAAGTTGAACAGGTACCGCATCCACGGGCCGAACAGGCGATAGCCCAGGTCCCCGAAATCGCGCACAGGGTACTCGTACGAGTCGAGGCCCAGGAAGATCTCGTACAGCAGGTAGCCCGAGTACCCCGCGAGGACGGCAAAGATGGTGTACAAGGTGACGCCTGGGCCCCAACCCATCGTGGCAAAAGCATCTTCAGTTCTCTGTGTCAGCAGTGGTTGTTCTCAAGCATGACTTGGCTCATTCTTGCCAGGGCACTTACAGGGAAGACTCGACGGTCCGAGGATGTCGGTGGTGATGAGATAGAAGCATGCCCCGCGGGTGGCAGTGCGCAGTGCCCGGGAAGCATTGGACCATTCCTCATCGCTTACACTGCCGGGGTCGGCCGGGTTGGCCTTTTCGCCGGTGACCCTTTTCTGCGCCACGCCGGCGTCCGACTTGGACGGAAAGATGAGGGACCAAACCGACGTTTCACGACCCACAGGCGGATGGGAGGCTTCCTCGAGCCGGGTGTGCCGCGCATAGTGCAGGTACTCCTCGAACGTGACGGCCGGGTCGTGGAGCTTGCGCTGCTGCGGCTTGAGGCCAACAAAAGCGGCAACAAGCTCGTCGACGGCTACCTCCTTGGTGTCTTTGGAATCCATGCCCGGGTCGGCATCGTGATCTAGTGCTTCAATGGATTTAGTCATAGCGAAACCTCTGATAAATGGAGTCTACGAAACATGGACTATTGGTGAACAAACGGGTATCACAGTCGCTTCCGCTGGGCAGGAGTGGTGTTGCAACAAGCTTTCTCAGGGTTGCGATCAAGATCCGTCTAAGGGAAACCCCGCGTTAAAAAACCTCAGAGGCCGACGTGGGCATGATCTGCCAGATGCGGCAAGTAGACCATCCGATGCAGCAATTATGCAGTGTGACATCAAGAGCACTGCTTCGGGGAGACCAGTCAATCCGGATGCGACATTCTGATTGAGCATCGTAACTACGGCCAATGACGGGACAGGAAGAGTTCCTTTCGCGCTGATAACTGCCAAAGCGACAACCCCTTTCCTTCTTCAATGGTGATCAGCCAGTCCCAGCCAATGGTAATTTCGCCAGAGCACCTGACAACAGCCCCGTCGATACGGATATTGCATTGGTAGATAAGGCACGTGACACCTTTTCAATGGACCACTCCAATGGTGACCCATTGACGAGACCGCAAGTTGACAGGCAAGTTAATCCGAATGGCAGCCTGTGCGACGTTGAAATAAGGTGGTGTAACGATAAGCAAGTGAGATGACACCCCTTCCTTGAGCACATTATCTAGGATGTCTTCTACGACCATTTGGGCTTTTGGCGGGCGGGACTTTGGTCTCCTCGAAGTGCCTGAATAGACCGCACCCTAGTCATGCTGCAAGGTCATCCGACTCAACAGTGTCGGCCAACAGTACATCAATCAATCCGTCAAGTACTTAGTAGCTACACATTGGGAGAATGTGAGCAGAGAATGCCAAGTTGCATGCGCATCTACGAACGTGGTAAGCATGTCGCAGCTTGTGATCAGATTGAGGGGTTCAACGTTGCGACATCAGTCGAGCTTAAACATCATTGCATTAGGTCTGGCGTTGATGTGGTTCATCGACCCTCGATCAGCACCTCCGCCATACGATTCCCTGACTGCTGCCCCCATCAATATCCCCCCATCTAATAACATCGAAGACCAGTACCCCTAGCTTCGCCAATGCGCCGCCACCTGTAGCTTCCTCCAGCGGCCGTCTCTGTCCGGGAACAGCATGTGCAGCATTCCGATATGTTGAAAGTGCGCTGTCTGTTCTTCCATCATTTAGTTGGCTAAGAGCCAAGTGACCTTCTTCCAGCTGCATCTCCCAGTGGCGATGGACGCTTGTACCCAACGAAAACAGTCGGCAGTCCTCAGTGTTCTTCATGCAGTCCTTCCTGCGAGCTCTCAGTTCACCAAAGCAAAGCGACAACGTTTAGCAACTGTGGCTCTCCAATCGTGGTGACATCAAGTCATGCTCAATTCGTCATGCTCAACTTGCGCAGAAGCATCAGCACCTTTCAACAAGATGTCCCCCCATGGCTTTTATGGGGTGTTGTTCAGTCGTTGGTGGTTGTTGAAATCTGGAATGTCAAGTCTGAAGTCGGACGGGACAACGTACGGCATACTTTAGTTGACAACAAGTTGCCATTGATCTTCGGCCTTTCTGGAGGCTGTCATCGGACAGTATCTGGAAACGACAGAGGTGGGAGTAACTTACAGCTCTGGAGTTGGTCCCAGCTGCCCACCCCGCCGATCAGAGCTGCCCTCGCGGTGGGGATTGACTTGGTGCGATTGTCTGGTTTCGTGCGCATGCGGATAAGTAGCTCATTTGGGACTTGCTTCATCACTGCTGATGCAGTGTTGAGGGCGAATGGTTTCTGTGCAAGCTGCGCGGGCGCCACTACACTTTGACATGCTGGCTAATGCGACTCGATTCGCCCGATCAATAGCAAGGTGCTGATGAGGGGCTGTCTGACCAGGACTGATGCATGTAGTCGACAACAGCCCTGGGCAATCATGGCACATACCCTTGGTCACCACATGTCACTTGAAAAGACGCATCGTTCATCCATCCATAATCGCATTGCCAATTCGGTTGAATACATCGTGGAGCCGGCGCTCTAGCTGTTCGCGCACCTCCTGCTCAATCTGGCTGCCAAGATCCTCGGCGATCTCGTCGCAATCGGGTATCGAGCGCTTGACCTCGTCCAAGTCCTCCCCAAGCTCCAGCAGGCCCACATCCACGTTTTCCACCTTGCTTCCTGCCTCGTCCAGCTGCTCCTGCATGTCGGCCACCTGCCGCTCCAGGTCCGCCGTCGTGGCCACGAGCCGTTTCATCTCGGCGTCTTGCTGCTTGATGTGTTCTTGTTGCTGGAGAATGTGCGTCTGCTGCTGCTGGATGTACTGGTGTTGAGCCCGTACGAGCACCTCCATCTGCGCAAAAAGCGCCTCATTCGATGCGGTGGGCAGCTCCCGCTTCTCGTCTCCATATATGGCATCCTCGCCCCAGGCGCCCCTCTTGCTGGGCCTGGCAGACGGCGAACCGCTGCTCACACGAGATCGAGGCCGCTTGCCCTGCCGTTTCTCTTCGGGCGATTCGGGTCGCGCAATCTCGTCGTATCTCGGCGGCGGCGGTCCGTAGCCTGGTGGGGTATCGACAGCCACCGTCGACGCAGCTGAATCGGAAGCGGTGCTCGCAGTGCCATCATCGATTTCCTCAGGTTTCCACTGCTTGCCGCCCTTGCCGTTGTACAGACTGCGGAGGTCTTGAAGGTGCGCGAGCGACTGGGGCAGTGTCGAGGAGACGGGGTCACAGATTGTGGTCTCCAGCAGCTGCAGTCGGGCTTTGGAGAAGACGGTGTGTGGGACGTAGAAGGAGAAGCTGAGCGCGGTGGCGAGGGAGGTCAGGGAGTCGACGATGTGGGCCGTCGCCGGATTCTTGGGCTCGAGGGAGTCTTGGGCAGCGGGCACAATGAGCTGGCCAGGCGTGTGCAAGCGAAAGTCGAGCCGTGTGACGCCACTGCTGCCACCACTGTTCAACTTGCTTTGGAAGAGGCGCAGATTGGTTGCATCGTCGGCAGCAATGTCGGTGGCCCAGTCCAGCGAGGAAATGTGATGCGACGGAAGGTGGAAGTACAGAAAGGTCTTGTCGAGCCGTTTCAGGCGCACGGGGATGCGCAGCTTGAAGAATGAGGAGGACTGGTGAAGATGCGTTTCGAGCAGGATTTGCTTGTTGGCAGGGTCTGTGTCGAGGTACTGGCATGTTGGATGCTTCTCACCCTCGTCCGCATCGTCGCTGGTAAATGCGACAACGACGGGGCCTCGAACCTCGAAGGCTGTCTCGATTTCGGGAGGAGTTGCACCCACCACGTCGACAATTACATCGGCGGCATCGGCGGTAACGTTAGTAGCATCGTCAGTCGACATGACCCTAGAAGCCCTGTCAGCATACACCAATCGCGTCACGCTTTCTTACCCGTCTCGCATCGACTTCGTGTTCTGCCACTCCGATTCTCTCCCTCTTCTTTCTCTCCCGCCGCCCCAGCCCGAGGACCAACGACTGACGAGTTCCGCTGGCAGGAAGCTCCCGAAAGAACCCCTTCGAGATCCCGATCCTTTCGACGAAGGCGCGCTGGCGCGACGCATTCGCAGAGTAGGAGTCGGCCAAGTTGATCGAGGGCGCGGGTGACCCAGCCAGTCGTGTGGCGCGCAACAAGCAGGACGAGCACGGTGACGCGAGGAGAGACGCTCTCCAAGCGCCCCTAGAAGATACTGGATGAAGTCGAGAAGTGCGAAGGAATGTTGATGCGAAGTCGAGCGAGGTAGATGTCGAAGTCGAAGTGGAGTTGATGTGGAACGTGGAAGGTTGGATGATTGGTGATGTTGATTGATTGATGGACTGACGGATTGATGATGAATGATTCAAAGATCGATGGGAGCCTAATGAGGCTGATTACCTAAGGTAAGGAAATGGAGGCGGCTGGGTGGCCTGTGCGTAAGTGGTTGCAGCCCCACTTCCAAGTGTGCCCCACCAGCGCACCTCTGGTTATTCCACTGCAACCGTAGAACGCGTTGCTACTGTCGCGCAACTGTACATTGAAGTGACACTGCATTGTCCGCGATAGGCTGGCAATCGGTCAGCTGTGACGGGATCATTTGGGAATGAAATAACTGTCGAATATTGACGGAAGACCATTTGAGAAGAGGGATTGATGATGGCGAAATGACAGGCGACAGTGGAACAGTGAAAGAACGCATTGGACGGACGCATTGGAATAAGTGATGGCAAAGCATCTAATAGAGTGCTACAGGCTGCAGGTGACGTGCAGCATCATCTTGGGAGTTGGATCAGTTTCCCCTCGCAGCAGGCAATCAATTCCAACGTGCTGTTAGCCCATGGACTGTTTCGCAGGCTGACTTGGTGGCATTGCAGTCGGGAAACACAGCGTGGTACGAAGAGAGCCTCAATGCTCATAGCTCAACACCTGATCGGAACATACCTGCAGACCCCATCACATGTCAGAGTCCAGCAGGGGGTGAGACCAAAATTCAGCAGAGTAGGCATCGGTAATCCGTTTCCCAGATCGTATTCAAAGCCAATTGCAGTTGGAAAATCCGGCTGTGACCTACAGCTGCAAGGGGTGCATACAGTAAATAAAAACAAGAGCTACAAACCGACCAATGAGGGCCCCCGAGCAGAGCTGGCAAACCCCTCTGATTGGCTACGATACGTCAGGCCTCCCCTGAACTCCCAATTCATTAGTGGACTCGCCGACAGCCAACACCAGGAGGGATGCAGGATCGCCAACGCCGCAATACGGGCGCTTGGAATGGCAGACTCGTTGCTTTTTCCAACGGCTGAGCAGTCGAAGGAGGGTTGGTGCACGAAAAGGCGAGGTCCAAAACATGGAAACACGGCGTAACACCAGCTCAATTGCCCGCCCGCCCATTCCGAAGCCTCTCCCGCTGCCGCTTCCAACCTAGACAAGATGCTTGAACAACATCACGTATAAGTGGCCGCATACCTACCTAGAGTCTTGTTCTTTCCGAGACAGTTCACCAGTTCACCAGGCAACTTGCCCATCTCTTTTCCAGCAAGAACCCATCGACCAGCACATAATGAAGCTCCTACATCTAGCCAACGTCGTCTTGCTAACGGGTCTGCATGTCATGCCGGTGGCGGCACTTCCCGGCCCTACCGGTCTACTGCCACGAGAGGACATTGCCCCGCGCGATCCCATCTGGGACGCCATCTTCCACCTCAAGCTCCTCGGCAACCCGAAGAATGACTTCAGCTGCCGGAGCACCGAGCACCCGACGCCCGTCATCCTCGTGCACGCACTACTGGCCAACCCCGCCGTGGACCTGAACCTCTTGCAGCAGGAGATGCAGCGCCAGAACTACTGCACCTTCACCGTCTTGTACGGCAACACGCAGCCCCTGGCGCCCTGGATCGGTGGGCTCGGCGACATGCGCGAGTCCTCCCGGACCATTGCCGACTTCGTGCTCGAGGTGGTCGCCAAAACGGGCTCCAATAAAGTCGACCTCGTCGGGCACTCCGAGGGCGGCGTCATGGCGCTCTACGTGCCGATGCGCTACCCCGGGGAAGTCGCGCAGTACATAGACCACGTCGTGGCGCTCGGTCCCGCCGTCCACGGCGCCCAGTACTATGGTTTGACGAATCTGTGGTACGCCGGCGGCGAGGTCTCACGGGAGGTCGCTCGCGGAGTGCTGGACCTGCTGGGCTGCCCAGCCTGCGACGACATGGCCACGGGCGGCAACATCTACGAGGACTTCCGGAAGGCGCCGCGGATCGCGCAGGAAGGCAACAAGGTGACAGTGATCATGTCTCGCGACGACACGCTCGTCGCCCCCGAGATCAGCCGGGTCGAGGAGGTGGGCGTGCGCAACGTCGTAGTGCAGGATGCCTGCCCCGACGACACCGTGGGGCATGCCTACCTGGCCTGGGATACCTCCGTCTGGGGGCTGGTGTTCAATGCACTAACCGAGGACTACGACGCGCCGGTTCGGTGCGATGTGCAGCCCCCCATTTAGTTCTGGTGGGGTTGGCCAATCAGTGACATAGATGGTAATAGATGTGTAGTAGAATCCGTGCCACTGAGTTCAGACCTCTTAATTGCGCAGCTACATTTCACGTTGATACTTGAGGGTTCTAGCAACTATGAGAATGACTGGCCTTATGCACGGGTGACAGAAAATTGATCCCATGTACCTTGAGACCTTGACATCAGTATCTACAGACACACTGGCATTTCCACTATCCACTTTTGCGAACTATCTACATCCTATCATAAGCACATCATGCATTTGTATGAGAAACGACTTATGAGTCAAGCTCCATCTAAGCGGCAGATTCGTGGCCATCGTCCCAGCTCTCAGTCCATCTTGAGAACAACATGTTGTGACTCTAGTCTCAGCTAGCGATACATCTATCAAATAGCATCGAGTTGATCGGTGGTCCATGGCGATCGGAGATGTGGGTGGCACCAGTTCTTCATGAGACCCCAGACCACTGCACACAGAAGACCAAGGGCGCAAAGCAGAATGGTGTTCTTGAGCACGGCCCTTCGGCGTACAGAGCGGCGTGCCGAAGTGCGCGCGGACTGGGCAAGTCCGTGGTGAGCCTGCAACAGTAAAAGGGTTAGACATACTAATTAGAAGACTGTAAGCACACGTAGCTCACTTACCTCCAGGATGCGGTGCTTCTCGAGGGTGTCCACCACCAAGGCCAGATGCTCGGGCGACATTGGGTCCATCAGGGGGTTTCGTGTCACATTGAACCCAAAAGACGGACGAGGTCGGCCTGAGTTATTGAACAATGATGACGGTGGAGAGCAGGCCTTGACGCGGTGGGACGGAGCAGGAGGGGGGAAATTAGCTGCAGTTGGCCATGTTGGCTGCTGCTGCTGCTCTGGTGTGTGTACCATGATCTGACGAGGCCCCGATGGTGGAATGGGCTGTTGGACTGAGCGATGGGAACTCTGGCTGAAAGGGAAGCATGCCAAGTAGAAGGGATGGGCTATAGATTATATCGCAACACGAAAGTAGAGACTACATCTCGGTCGAGCCCTCAGGCAGATGGCCCGCAAAGGACTTTGTTCACTGTCCAACGAAGGCTTCTTCCATGCATGTTGGGAAAAGAGCGCGGTGGTTCTTAGTTGGAGCTGCAGACCATCCTGGACTGGCTGACATGGCGCGGCTTGAGGGATGGGATGCGAGACAGGCAGTTTTGCGACAAAGAAAAGGTGGACCATCGCAGAATATGCTGGCATCTTCAACAGATTACTCCCTGCTTTCTGTTCAGAGACGCTTTCTGGCCATCGGGGCATTTCCTGACAAAAAGGGTGCCGTCCTTTTGTGGCTCAGGGCAGTCAACTACAGCGTTTGCGCAGCCGCCGATTGGGTACACACGTCCGAGGCATGAAAGTTAGGCCCTTGGCCGCAACTTGACTTTTTCGAAGATGTACTAGATCAATCCAGCCTTCTCTCCAGGCTACCCGTCACATTTCACTGCCCTGAGATGTGGCTTGCAACCATTCTGGGAGTGCCGATCTCGTTGACGGTGGGGTGATGGTGGGGCAGCCCTAGGGGAAGTGCCGCTGTCGCCGCCGGTTTCAGAGGGCGCATTCCGATTGGCATCTAGAGGGGCATGCAGACTTATGCTTGTTGCCATATACCCTTTACAGCGGAATTGGAAATCTGCATGCAGTCAACATCGAGCCATCTCGCCATGAGCTGCAGGCCTTCTGCGACACGAATCACAACTCCTTGTTTTCCCACTTCCTTTGGCCGGAGAGCATGGCAGTGACGACACATGGTCCAATGTCCAGGCGGTGTACAACGAATGATACAAAAACGTCCAGTTTCCGACATCTTCTCTTTCTCTTCTCCTTTCTTGACATATTCCCCCATTGATTTACTTTTGTTTCTTTTCCCCTTCCCCCAATAACGGCTAGAACCCAAGAAACATTTCATCCAAGACCAAGCATTGTACATTGATCTACATCACCATCCCCAGCCCGTTCTCCCTCCACCTGCCAACTCGAGTGCCTTCCCCCCATGGAGCCCAAGCCTTGCCGTGTCTCCAATTGCGATCTAGACGCCGAGGGCGACGACGCGAAATACTGCTGGAGGCATCTGTGCGAAGGAATCGAGGATTCCTGGTGCGGGCGGCGCAAGAAGGCCAGCGCGGACCAGTGCCCCGCCTGCACGTGCACCTGGGTCTTCAAGCCCGGCGGCTGCGACAGCGACAACCACGTCGTCGGGGAGCGCTGCGAGTGGCCGGTGGAGGGAGACAACGGCCGCTGCCGAAACCACGACCCGCCCTGCTCCATGTGCCAGGACTTCCGAGCCACCCGGTCTTGGGGAGACGGCGACGAAGGACGCCCGGACCTGGATGTCTGCGCCGACTGCTACGATTCATTTTCGTGGATGAGAAAGCCCAAGCCCAAGCCTAAGCCCGTTGTCGTCTCGGCCGATGGCACACGAGTCCAACACAGCACCAAGAGACGCAGGCTTCGCTAAGCAGCTTCCCCTGAATCCATCTATCCACCCACCTATTTGAGAGTTTAGCAGGTGTCACGGCGTGTGGCTTTTCCCCGGGCCCCGGAGTGCCTGGGGTTTTTCCCAGACGCCTTACCTGTTTCTGAGAGTTATGATACCCCCTTTGCGAGTCACTCCATTTTTTGAGAGTCCGGCAGTCCGCCACACCTTGGGTGATAAGCGCGTCGACAGCTAATATAACACTGTTACATCAAAAATTCGTCCGCATTACTATAGTGAACATGTCTAGCCTGATGGTCGCCTGGAGCGGAGCTGTCTGGCACGCCATTGACTCTGCCGAGCTGGCGTTCAATTGAACTTGCACTGCACGTCCGAGTCGCTCTGGCTAGACTGCCTGGTGCCTGGTGCCTGGCTTGTCATTGCCTAGCGCCCGTCTAAGGAACGGCGCCCTCCTGCCTAGTCCCACAGTAAGCGCTAGCAATTGGCCAAAACACGGCGCCTTTAGGCGATGGGACCTGAGGTAGATAAAAAGATAGCGCAGGCCAGATTT
Organism: Apiospora marii; assembly: GCF_038362585.1. Classification (NCBI taxonomy): domain Eukaryota; kingdom Fungi; phylum Ascomycota; class Sordariomycetes; order Amphisphaeriales; family Apiosporaceae; genus Apiospora; species Apiospora marii. The sequence continues at coordinate 10,579 of NW_027117374.1, forward strand.
GACGACGCGTTCATTTCCAATGCAACTATTCATTCGCTTTTTACTACTTGCTACCTGGGTCTGGCGTCTACTGTCTTGGGCTGCTGACAAAATGACCGGCCTCAGAAGAAGCTCCCGCCAGCCAAAGGCCGCTGCCCCGCATGCTGTTCGTCCCGCTGTCAATGCCTCGACAACGGCAGCACCCGCCGCCAAGGGAAACAGGCCATCTGCCGCTTCTTCGGCCGATCGAATCTCGTCCCTGCCGCCCGAGATCGTGACCATGGTGCTGGGGAACATCGACGCCCAGGACCACCGAACCATGAACGCCCTGGGCCGGACCAACAAGGCCTTCTACACCCTCATGATGCCCCGCCTGTACGGCCGCGTGGTGCTGCACGCCCAGTACCATATCCACATTGCCAAACTGATCCGCACCCTGGAACCCTTGCTCACCATCACCCAGAAGAAGCAGCTCATGAAAGAGGGCACGTACAAGGGCCAGCAGGAAAACGGCTATCGGCCCGGGCCCGACGAGGATGCGAAGCCCATCTGTGCTGACCATGTGCGGCAGCTGATTGTCGGCTGGGTAGATCCCGGCCGGAACCACAAGTTCATTGTGCTGCGGTACCTGGAAGAGGCCGTCCGGACCTTGCAGAATCTCGAGATTATCAACACGTGGGTCATGAACGCGTGAGTGGCTGCATCCCCGACTATGGTAATCTGCAGCAGCTAACAGTCATAGGTCCATCGCGCGAGGTATTGCGTCCCAGAAACACCTGCAAGCCCTCAGCATCCGGTCGCGGGATCTGGGCCGAGATGACGCCACGACCGAGGCGCTCTGCCGCGTCAAGAACCTCCGCCACTTGGCACTCGTGACCAGCGACTGGAGCGATGCGGCCAATTCCAGTGTCGAAGAGTGCCTGGTCCGCAACTCGGCCTCGACGCTAAAAAGCCTGTACCTGTCCACCGCCTCCTACGGCATCCGGTTCCTCCCTTACAGGAACGGTCCGGGACTTGCGAGCAGTGGGACCGCCGGCTACCGGCTCACCAATCTGACATCTCTCCGCCTGGTGGACTTTCACCTCGACGGGGAAAACGCCGCCGAGATGCTGAAGTCGGTCGACTTTGTCCGGCTGGACGAACTGGCCTTGGGCAGGAATCGGAGCGAGAGCGGGGAGAGTTGCGGCTCGCTCTTTGACCCGCTGAGTGCGGCCTTTGCTGCCGCCTCGCAAACGGCCTCCCCGCCCAAGCTGCGTTGGCTCCTGATTGGTTTGTCCAAGGGCGTCGAGGCCCGGACCCGCTTCGTCGGCTCGTTCAGCACCCTGACCACGCTGCTCGCGGAAAACCACGGGAAATACAAGGAATCTGTCTCGACGAACCCGGGCCTTTCGAGTGCGCTGTTGGCCGGCATCCTCGGCCACCGGAACCTGAGGACGCTGGAGCTGGCGCATCCCCGCGGCTGCCAGACGGGGGAACGGGTACCGCACCTCTCGGCGCAGACGGTGCGCGCGCTTGTCGACGGGCTGCCCGAGTTGCGCGAGTTGGTCTTGGCACCCGTCGAAGACCAAATCGACGAGATCGCGCGGGTGCTCGTGGAGGCCAAGAACCTGACCAGCGTCACAAGCACCATCTACGACAGGGCCGATGATAAGCCCGGTTTCAGAACTGTGGGGGCCATTGTCCGAGCCTTCTTGGATCACGTGGACGCCACCTCGCAGCAGATGGGTCAGGGGTTCGTCTGGGAGGACCACTACCGCCTCCGCCGGGTTTCGGCCTCGTACCGGACCTGGGCCGTCGCGTCCACGTTTCCCAAGCAGCGCAAAGGGGACAAGGTTACACCGGAGAGGGTGACGGGAAGAGCGCACCCGGACCGTGGCGTGTTGGTCAAGGATGCCACCGAGTCCGGCTCTCGACTCACGGTTGCGGGATTCGACCCTACCTTCGGATGGGTTGATGGGGTAGCTCGGGACTTGGCTTGACGATGGTAGATGGGCGGAAACATAAAAAGACGTCTCGATTTTTATCTATCATTCTATCTGTCAATTTGATCGTCTTGTAATTAAATATACTTAATCATGGTTCTACATGCTCATGCATTTCAGCGGACCCCAGCCCGTGCTTCTCCAAAGCGATCGCCGCCGCCGTCTCGTCCTGCAGGGCGTGCGGCACCAGCTGGTCCCCAAACAGCTCGTCCATCTGCTCCAGCGTCCGGCCCTTGGTCTCGGGGTAGAAGAACCAGTAGCAGAGGAACGCGACAATGTTGAGCGCGAAGAACACGTAAAAGTACCTGAACCCGATAGCGGCGAGGGCGGCGGGCGAGAACTGGGCAAAGATGAGGTTGACGGTCCAGTTGGTGAAGGTGGTGATGGCGTTGCCCAGGGCGCGGGCCTCGACGGGGAAGATCTCGGCCGGGTAGACCCAGCTGATGATGCCGAGCGGCGTGTAGAAGAGGCTGAAGACGAAATTCATGGCCACCATGCTGCGGAGCTGGTGCGTGTTGAACGCGTGGAAGTACTGGGCCTGGACCGCGTTGACGAGCAGGGCCGCCGCACACCCGGCCGCCGAGACGAGCAGGGGCTTGATGCGTCCCACCCGGTCGAGAAGCAGCAGGCCGATGCTGCAGTAGACGATGGACAGGGCCCCGCTGATGCCGATGATCAGCAGCGACTGCTGCGTCGAGATGCCCAGGATTTTGTAGATGCTCGGGCCGTAGTAGTTGATGACGTTGATACCGCTGAGGGGGCCGAACGCCTGGACGCCGCAGCCCAGCAACAGCCGCCTCCGCCAGGTGGGTTTGGTGATGATGGACCTCCAGGTCACGTTGCCGAGCTCACGGTCGGCAAGGATCACGTCACGAATCTCGCGGAACTCCAGCTCGATGACGTGTTCGTCGAGGCCGCGGCGGAGGCGTTGGAGGGAGCGCCGGGCGTCGTCGGCTCGGTCCTTTTCGAGCAGCCACCGAGGGGATTCCTGCAAGAAGAAGATGCCCGAGATCAGAATGAGGCCGGGTATGTTTTGAAAGGCCAGAGGGAAGCGCCCTGGATTAGGTTTCCAGGTTAGTATACAAGTGGTAGAGGAGTAAGACAGGCAAAGAAGACCCACAAGAGAACTGAGTAGAAATGAAGGAGCAGCCGTAGCCGAGCCACTGCGCCACGAAGAAGCCCCAGCTCAGCATCAGCTGCAAGAGGCCCGACAGCATGCCGCGGTGCCGGGCCTCGGACAGCTCCGACGCGTACATGGGGATCGTCGACGTCAGCTGGCCCACCGCCACGCCCCCGATGAAGCGGCCGGCAATGAGCATGGCCATGTTGACGGCGCCGGCCTGCAGCGAGCTGCCGAGGACCGACACGAGGGCGCCGACGAAGATGGTCTTGCGGCGGCCCAGCCGGTTGGCGAAGAGCATGTTGAAGATGGTGCCCAGGATGGCGCCCCCCTGAAAGGCCGACACGATGCCGCCGGTGACGGTCTCGGACGGGGCGGAGAAGTAGGCCCGGAAGGTGTCGAGGGCGATGGTCGAGGTGATGATGCCCGAGTCGTAGCCAAAGAGGAATCCCCCGATGGCCAGGAAGAGGGAGGAGAGGACGGTGGTGGCGAGGCCCATCTTGCCGATATTAGACAGACAAAAGTCTGCAAAGATGAGACTAGGGAGAGGCGGTAAAAGGTGCCAACTGCGAACTAAAGCGTGTCATCGTGGAAAAGACGGCGGGAGTCTATGTTGCTCACGACAGCATATTATATAATCCACGGTGAGACAACGCGTACAAGCCACGCGAGTTCAAATCAGGTCTTTACCCCAGGCAATCCCCCCCCCACTTGCCCGAGATGGCGGTCGGTTACCCCAGAGAGCATGAGGTGTGCTAGGCCGGGGAGTGGAGGCAACTAGGCATGATAACAGCTAGTTTGGTTTCTAGACCCGGAGACCGCTCACCCAAGAGGCTAGCAAGTACCGGCCTCGGCTGACAAAGGCGCGAGCTGTGGGTCCTGGCTCCATGGGGACTATATCGTGAGATATTACGGTCTGGGGCAATCCTGCCAAGTCTCGGGGGGTGCTTTCCCGAGCAGGCGGCGGTCGGGCATGATTGTAGCGAAGCCGATGTGGTATCTGGTTCACCCCTGGAGACTTCAAGTTCCAGTCGCAGGCCACCTTGGAAACAACCCTATTGCCCTGTTTCTGTCTCGACCCGGAGTGCAAAAAGATTGTGCGAGGTCATCACCACCCATGACGCAATTGGCTCCGACAAGAGGTCCGTCTTCTGGTACCTGAAATCAGATAAAACTCATATTTGGCCCCCGAGCGTTGCTGCTATTCTTATTCTGATGCGAATATCAGTGTTCAGTACATGTGTTGGAGATGCTGGCGACTACAGTCAGATGGACTCAGATTTGGGACACAGGCAACGACTTGTTTTGATAACTTTAGCTCCGGGTACTTCCCGTCAACTTCCAGTCAGGGCGAAATTGAACACTGAAGCTGATAATGCGATGCCGAAGCTGGGAGTTCCTAAGATATTGAGACGCGCCATGCTCAGGCTAAGTGTGGTGGCGTGCACAATGCCCCCAGATGCTTGTGTACCCCGCCTAAGCAGTGCTGAGTAGGCCCCTGTAGCTCCTGTCTTCAGTGGTGTGTCGCCAACCATGGGTGAGAAAGACAGCTTCTAACAACTACACCAATGTTGGCCTGACTCTGCTACTTCCGACCATCGCAGTTGGGTACGAAGCAAATACAGCGCCAGTAATATGTCAACATTGCCAAAGTACGCATTTGCCGGCTAGTCGGCCATTTTGATCGACCAACCAGCTGCAAGGGAACCGTTGCAACTGAAGCAAGGGATGCATCCGACACAGAACCAACGGCATGGCCCCTTTTGCCAGCCCGCAACGCCCCAATAATGCAAAGTTGGTGGCATATTCATGGCCGCTCTTCAAAAGTACTTCATCAACAAAGACGGCGCATGTTCCTCTGGGCCTCTGCTAGCAATTAACTGAATGGAAATATACTGCGGCAGCATGGATTCTGCACTTGCGCTCCTGATGAGCTTCCTGGGCTCGACCTATGTATTCCTTCGGGCTTATATCTACTTCACCCAAAACGCCAAAGAGCCGCCGGCCGTGAAGACGGGGATTCCGTTTCTAGGTCCGCTAATCGGTCTTCTTCGCGGCGGACCGCCCTTCTTTGCGAGCCTAAGGTCAGGGGACTAAGATCGAACCAAGAGCTTGGGCTGACACCTTATTATGCTGCAGGGACAAGTACAACCTCCCCATCTACACGTTGCGCATGCCAGGCCAGCGCATCTACGTCGTCAACTCCCTGTCGCTCATCCCGCTGGTCCAGCGGCAGATCAAGACCCACATCGCCTTCGCGCCCATCGAGGCACAGGCGGCGGCCACCGTCATGGGCGTCGGCCCCGCCGGCAACGCCATCATCGGCTCCGAGCACATGCTGGAGAGCGACTCGTACCTGTCGACCTTTGTCCCCTCGCTCCAGCCGGCCCTGGCCCCCGGCGCCGGGCTCGACGCTCTCAGCGGCGCCGCTATTCGGTGCCTCTCCGAGTCGTTGGCGAAGCTTGCCGCGAAGAACAAGCCCACCACGGTGGAGCTCTTCGCTTGGATGCGCAGTGAGGTTTTCCTGGCCACCACGCAGTCCATATACGGACCCCTAAATCCATTCTGCGACCCCAAGATTGAGCAAGCCTGGTAGTAGGTTATCTCGCCCATAAGAGATCTACTTTGCTACCAAGACTGACGCAGATGATCAACAGCGACTTTGAACCCGGCATCATGGTTCACATGCTCAAGGCATGGCCCAGCCTGCTCGCGCCCAAAAGCCTGCATGCCCGAGACCAACTTCTCATCCCCGCATTTGAGAAGTACTTCGCTGCCAACGGCCACCTCCAGGGCTCCCTGTTGGTCCAGTGCCGGTACCAGCACAACACGGGTCACGGTCTGCGGGGCCGAGACGTCGCCGCCACCGAAGTGGGCCAGATGGTGGCGTCCGTCACCAACAGCGTATCCAGCGCGTTCTGGATGATCTACCACATCTTCTCCAACCCCACGGTCCTAGAAGAATGCCGTGACGAAGTGACACAACTAGCGCGGACTAGCAACGAAGACACTGACGGCATCCGCAGCATCGACCTCGCCAAAGTCAAGTCTTCCTGTCCCGTCTTGCTCTCGACGTGGCAGGAAACGCTGCGGTACGTGCACATCAACATCGCCGCCCGGGTGGTCATGGACGACACCACGCTCGATGATGGCAAGTGGCTTCTCAAGAAGGGCAGCACCGTCATGACCGTCGCCACCGTGCAGCACACCGACCCGTCGGTTTGGGGCCCCACGGTGCGGCAGTTCGACCATCGGCGGTTCTTTCGGGTCCCCGGCGAGAAGCCGAAGCAGCGCATCAACCCCGTGGCCATCCGCTCTTTCGGCGGCGGGACCGTCCTGTGCCCGGGGCGGCACTTTGTCAGCAACGAGGTCATGGCGTTGGCGGCCCTGCTGCTGCTGCGGTTTGATCTGAAGCCGACAAGGACCTCCCGAGATGGAAAATGGCTGGATCCGGGGAAGAACTTTCCTATGACTTCGTCTATGCCTACACCTCGAGCCGCGTTGAAGGTGGAGATCGTGCCAAGAGACACTCGGGAATGGCATATCGAGTATTCCGCGGCGAACAAAGGCGTGGATGTCGCCGAGGATGTTCTTCCCCTAAAGGCCAATGACAGGTAGAAGCATGATATTGCAAATGGTATGCAACAGATCTCCGCGAAATCATTCTGTCCCCACTGGAGAACAGGGACCAATCGTTGATATGTATGTAGTCTTTTGGTTTCGCCCCCGGCTCTGGTTTCGAGCCGCGCATAGTATCCTATTTTGTCTCGGGTACTGTCTTCACCCCTTGCGTTCTCCCACTGCCGTTGCGTGCCGCGCGTTCCCATACCCGCCTTCCGTCGCCTATGACCAACGATCTTTGCTCACGACCTCATACCCCTATTTGCTGAGTTGCATATTTCCAATTTGCATGTGAGCCATTCGGGCAATTAGTCGTGTCAAGGTCGCCCACTCTCCACGCTGCCTGCATGTTGCTGAATTCTGGCAGATTGCGGCGGTACGAGGAAGAGTCTAGACACACCTAGCAAGCAATCGCAGGACTTCCTTGTTGGATGTTTGGCGGATGTGGGCCGGGCAACTTGTCCAACATCACATACATGAGCCAAAGCCCATCCGGTACATCAACCAAAGCCCCCTCCTTTAATTTCATTATCCAAAACCTCTTGGGTAGTTAGTTCTTGAACCCATTTGCTCTACGATAGAACCAGTCCAGTACCTCTTATCCTATTGACGCCCTCCATTGATTACTGGGGGCTCGTGGTGTTGACTTCTTCTGCTAAAACCCCCGATAGACCATTTCTGGAGATTGGTTGCTTCAGCGGCTACAGCGCCCTGGCGTGGTACGAGGGCACCAAGGACACCCAGGCCGAAATCGTCACACTGGAGGTCAGCCCCAAAATGAATGCCGCCAGCCGCAAGGCCTTCGAGGACCACGACGTTGACGATCGCGCCAAACTTGTCGAAGGTCCTGCTGATCAAAGGTATGAGACGCAACCCTCATGCTGTTCTGTAGTTTACCCCGTATCTTCGTCGCTGATACATCTTCTATTTAGTTGGAGAGTCTGAATAGCGAATTCGATCTTATCTTTATCGACGCCAACAAGGATGGCTACGAAGGTGCGTCAAGGCCATCTTGGACAGCTGCTCTCTCCCAACGGCCTCATCTTGTGTGACAACGGTAAACAAAACGACAAGGTTCATTCCCCGTGTCTCCATGGGATCCTTAGATGACTTGCCCGTTCTCACTTGCTGTAGTCTTCGCCCGTGGTCTCGCCATTGGTGCGGATTGCGCGCCCTGGGTTAACGACCACGTGCGCCCTTACTGGCACTCATGTTGCCAGGCCCTGGATGGGTTCAAGACCAGTCTGTTACAGGACGAGCGGCTAGACGTGGTTGTTTTCCCCGTTTTCGACGGCATCTCCCAGATCCGGTGGAAGGATTTCTGAGATAGCAGCTACGCATGATATCATGTGCCGGGCAGGGTCGGCGAGATGAAAAGATCACGTCGATCTGTATCTTCTCATATATAGATAAGCTAAGCTAAAAAGACAAAACCGCGCCTGTCCGGGCTTCTCAACGCGGCATCCTCAACGGCAGTAATGGAGTTCCTGTGACCCATGTCCCTGATTCAGCTTTACACAGATTCGTACCGTGCTTCGTTTTTCCGAATGTTGTGGTAACTCAGATCCTCCATGATGTAGGTCGTGTCCACACTCCTCAGTCCGGTTTGGCTTCCGCTTCGGGAAATATATCCACCGTTGCCGTACCCTACCACGTCGCCCATCGAAGCACGCGTGAGGTGCTGTGTGGCAATCTTGGGTGGTGCATCCGAATCGCTACCAGGTCCATGCTTTGGCTCCTCGTTCGACGATCGTCGAGGGCTGCTGTTGCGCCGCCAAGGCCTCAGAGATAGACTGTCCAAGCGCAGGGAGAGCCGGAGTTGTCTCCCGAACCGTCGTACGAGGCTATCCTGACTCTTTCCGTCGTGGCCGACCGGGTTTGCGGGCTGAGTGGTGACAAAGGCGCCGCGGAGCACGATGACCGAAGTCATGATGAGGGCAATGCACGATTCCACCACGGCCCAGTACCAGGCCCAGGTCGGGGCCGCTGCCAAAGAGTCGGCCTGGGTGGTGGCCACCGTGCCGATCAGCCGTACCAACGCCACCACGATCATGGCGATGGAGAGGCACAGCATCGCGGCCAGAGACAGCTTTCGCGCGAGGGGCATCATGGAGAGCCGGAGAATGACGATGGGCAAGCTTATGATGAGAACATCGGTGATAATGTCGAGACAGGAGGCGATGATGTTGTTGATTAGACTCCTCGAATGCTGCCCGGGATTGGAGGCACATTTGACTGCCCAAGTTAGGATAATTGTCAGCATCAGTATCCGCATCTCAGATGCTCGAGATGGCAGCATAGACCTACCCGAATCCGCACCAAAGTGCGGGCAGACGATAATGGTGCAAAGGACGGTGTAAAGCCAAGAAACGACCGTGATGCCTACGGTGGACCAGTACAGGATGGTGATGGACCTCTGCATGCTCCGGGTCAGGGTGAAGAAGAAGTACTGGAAAGCGAACTTGACCATGTAAACCGAGGTCCAGGTCAAAAAGTCAAACGAGGTGGCCCATTTGGTCAGCTCCAAGACCTGAGGGATCTCTTCGCGGAAGGGCACCACCAACCTCCGGCTGATGGCCTCGGTCAGGTACAGCCGGTCAATGGTCGCCGTCGTGACTCCAAAGGCGGCCGCCAGCGTAACGGCCGCCGCCAAGACGAACCCGTCATCCCAGCGGAACTCGCGTTTGCCAAAGATGCGAACGGCCAGCCGCGACATGACACAGAGCATGGCGAGGCCAAACAGGACACCAGTGGATACCTGGAAAGCCGTCTTATCGATTCTACCGGCATGGTCAATGATTTCGTCTCTGCCAGGGACGAACCGAGCGGGGGGCAACAGAGGCAGGAGGCGCAACGCATCCATTGTGGAGAAAGCAAAGGACCAGAATGCTCAGGGGCGGAACTGGTATGAATAAAAATAACGAAGATCCTTGGTACCGAGCGTTCTTCTAGGAAGGGAAAGGGAAACAGGTGCAGCCATCATGTTTCTTAAGTAGGTGCATGCAGTGCTCTCCCCTCGCATCGGGAAGCCTGTTCTCAGCGCGTCAGCGGTAATACCACGTCTTACACACCATTCACCGGACCGTGGGGTCTATCGTAGGCTGACTGCTTACTCGACTGGATGCCACATGCTACAAGTCGCGATGCGATATCTCAGGTGGGCTGCTGTGGGTCTGTCTTGCGGCCCCCAGGCACCCCTCCCCCAGACTGCGCCTCCCCTGTTCGGGTCGCTGCATGGATCCAACCAATCAATTGATGGTGAATTGATTAGCGCCGGTGTTGGCTGTTGGGTGCTGGGTGCTGGGCACTGGGCTTTTCAATCGATTTTCGCGACTCGTCCCACCTCAGCCCACTGAACGACACCCTCTGCAACAACAACCTTTTCCGTCATGGCCCAGCTCACGGTATCTGTCGCGGTCGCTGTGGCAGCAGCTTTGGCGACCGTGTTCATCGCCAAATTTGCATCCAACAGACAGCATGTGCGCAAGTTGCAGGCCGCCAAGGTGGTAATTCCAGTCCCGTCCATGCCAATTACCTTCGGAGCCGTGAAGCTAATGATTGTGGCCAAAGCCGATGCCACCCTGGCACCCCGTCTTGGGCCATCTTCTTGCTGTCAAACAGGCAATGCAGGGGCTGCCCCGGGACATCACGACGCACGTCATGGTGCGAAAGATGGCCAAGAGCTTGCCCGACAGCGGGGGCAATTTCTACCTCAACCTCTGGCCCTTTAGCAAAACCCTCCTCGTCATCGCCAACCCCGTCACGGCGGCGCAGGTGGAGGCGGCCTCTCTGGACAAGCCGGCCTTCATGTGCGACACCATGGAGGTCATCAACGGCGGGCCCTCGCTCATGACGATGCACGGCGACACCTGGAAGAAGTGGCGCGCCCTGTTCAACCCGGGTTTCGCGCCCGCTTACATGACCGGGCTCGCCCCGTCCATCTTGGACGAGGTTGCCGTGCTCTGCCGGCTGCTCCGGGAACGTGCGACCAAGGGCGGCGGCGAGGTGTTCCAGTTGGAGGAGTACACGTTGAAGTTCACGTTTGACGTCATCAGCCGCATCACCTTCGGTACTCGTCTACATTACCAAACTCAAGGTAGTGTTCTGGCCGACGGGCTGCGGAGACTGGTCTACTGGACTCCCTACGGAACCACCTTCAACCCCTTCCGCCGCTGGCTCAGCCCCCGCCCTTGGTCCAGTGGTACACCAGCTACTGCATCGATCGCTATCTCCGTGGGGAGGTCGACAAACGGTTCGAGGAACTGGCCGAGTCCCGCCGCAACAACACAAGGGAGGCGAAGAAGTCGCAAGCACGGTCTATCATCTCGCTGGTGATGGACCAGTACCTGACGGAAACCAGCGAGACGGAGCAACTTTCCAAAGAGACGTTCAAGAAACTGGTTCTGCCCCAACTCCGCATGTTCCTCTACGCCGGCCACGACACCACCAGCAGCACGTTGCTGTACTGTTACCACCTGCTGTCCACCCATCCCGAAGTGTTGGCGAAAGTACGCGCCGAGCATGACGAGGTATTCGGCCGGGATATCTCGTCTGAGCACTTGCATCAGACTATCTCTGAGGACCCAGCCCTTTTGAACCAGGTCCCGTACACGATGGCGGCCATCAAAGAAGTGCTGCGGCTGTTTCCCCCGGCCGGCAGTCTCCGTGCCGGCCGCCCGGGACTCGTCCTGACCGACGGCGAGGGGCGCCAGTACCCGACCGAGGACTGCCACCTGTGGACGCTGAACCTGGTGATGCACCACAGCGAGCAAGTCTTCGTGCGCGCCGAGGAGTTCCTGCCCGAGCGCTGGTTGGCGGGACCGGACGACCCGGAAGGACTGCACCCGGCCCAGAGGGGATCGTGGCGCCCCTTCGAATACGGCCCGCGGGCCTGCATCGGGCAGACGCTGGCGCAGCTGGAGCTCAAGGTGGCGCTGGTCATGACGGCGCGCATGTTTGACATTGTGCCGGCGTACGACGAGTGGGATGCGATGCACCTACGCGCATCAGGCAACAGCGTCAAGTCGGTGGACGGAAACAGGGCGTATCAGGCCGAGATGGGTGGGGGCGGAGCCCATCCCGCGGATGGGTTTCCGGTGAGGGTGACACTGAGGCAGACGTAAAAAAGAAAAGGCTCGATGGGCAGCTGATTGGATTGGTCGGATCCGGGAAGGGACGTGCCGCCTCCCAACCACGGTGCATTCGTTTCTTTGTTTTGGTGTGGCACACCACGATGTTCCGCCCCTCACACACATGTAAGCAGTTTTAATTCGCAAGCCAAGTCTTGTTTCGTCATTGATTAAGATAGGCAGCCAATTGCAAACCATCGTCTACACATATTGGGTGGCAGTGTGCTTTGAACCGCCACTTTATTGATTGCCGCCTGCATATGATACGAGAAGCTTACGTGAGATGTCCATAACGGGTTAACCGATGCTCGTCTCCCAAGGCGGGATATGATTACTAATAGCCCCCATGGTTATCGTGATACAAGGCTCCCAGTGTCTTGATCCCAAGCCGACTCTACCCCCATTCCAGGAACGGGAATCTGCCCGCCTATATTTTTCTGCCTAGACGATCGTTATATTGTAACTGAATGATTAGCCTCGAACTACCCGAAACATCTGGTTACCCAAACATATCCCGAACTGAGTCTGACCTCTGCTACTCAGCGGCATCTGTCCGTTGGGATACGTAGCGATCTGTGGATTTATGGGAGTCATTGGCACCGCCACCGAACTTGAGCGACATGCTGTGCATGACCGATCGGTGAAACCGGCGCGGCCATTGGCGAATTCCCGGTCCTTAGGACTTTTGCTCTTCTGCTCGACCGGCGCAGGGTAATAACAGCAACTATGGAGGACCGGCCGACCAGATGGGACAGAACATGCATAGCAAGTCGTGATGACCCCCCAGAAGTTTACTGGGGCCAAGAAGTGCATGGCCACTCCGAGCAAGGGATGCCGAACCGCGACCACGGCCAAGATGGATGGGTGTTCGGGTCCGACGCAACTATATGTATCGGCTCGGCGAGCATCGAAGTGGATGGCAATCCGGAGTTGGCAACAGCACTTGGCCTTGAACCACAATTTGGCAAACAAACGAGGGATGTTGCAATGCCCCCCGTTTGCGCCTTGGCGAGCCTTGGGCGTTACCTCGAGTGCTACCTGGGGTGTGATCGTTCCAGTGCCTCTGCAACAAACACTTCCAGCTGAGGCGGACATGTACCAACATTGGCACTAGATCTGTGCACATTGATCATCAATCTTCTGGGATTACCTATTTCCAATAGGGCCAGTGGTATGTTGACATTAAGAAGGCCTTGGGATGCATTGTCGTTGCCTTCGTCACGTGGTGGAATCTCCCGCGATCCCGCTGAACGTCTAGCGCGGCGGGAAATGCCATGGGGGGTGTTTAAGCTTAGACGCTGGGGTTTCGACAGCGGTACGGGTTGTTCTGGATAGCACGGCATTTGCCTGACGGAAGAGACCACCTGTGGTGCAATTTAGCCATTGACTGCCTACCTAGCGCATCACTGACGTGTTTCACGAGTTTACCGAATATCACCGTTGGTGGTTGACCCTTCCTGCCAAGCGTTCGGGGCCCTGGCGAAAGAGCTGCCCCTGGAAACTGAAACAGCTGCGATGGTTGCCGTTGCGCCATTGCGAGTGGGGCCACTCCTGATTTGACGACGCCTGCTGTCGGCTCTCGCCAGGAAACTGATGCATTTAAGGGACCTTTCTCTTCGTTCTGATATCGATTGAACACAGCTTCTTTACTACATCCATCCCAATTAATACATCTGCTTCACTACATTCCGGCCGGACCGACAAATACCTAATTTCCTGTCTACTCTTGTCAACCTTCCACCATGCAGTTCACCACCGCCATCACCCTCCTCTTCGCCGGCTTGGCCGCTGCCGCCCCCGTCAAGCCCGGCACGCCGGTCAACGACCCCAGCCTCCCGCTCAAGGCCGGCGAGTTCTGCAGCACCACCTCCCAGGCGGGCGTCCTCGGCTGCGACGACGGGACCGGCAACACCTTCAACATTGTCAACGGTCAGCGTCGGGATTAACTGTTGATTCCAAAACTAAAGACAACATGATCCGCTTAATCCTCTAGGCGACGGGCACACAGCACATGTTATAGCCCAGGTTCAGTGTGGCGGGACGAATGCATACCGGTGACACCGCATCCGGTGGAACCAAATCGGAACCACACCTCGTCTTTCCGTCCAGCAGTTGGCATGATGTGCGTACTGGGTACCGACACAATTGTCTCTGACGGATGGCGGGGTTCGGGTCTGGTCTGATGTTGGGGTTGGATCTTCGCAGGCTGATTGCGCTTGAGAGTTGACAGCTTTTCATAATAACACAGTGATCCCCCCAACTCAACTCGACGTTTCTTTTGACTCTATCCGTCGTATCAGCTTATGTGATGGGGGCGTGACATGGAGCTGCCCCTACTTGGGTAGACCGCAATGTGTGGCCAGGGCATCACCGGGCCGCCGGCCACCCGGATCCTTTCCCGTCTAATTCGGTACGCATCGTAGCCGTAAAGCCGCTAAGTGGATAATTAAGCACCGGAGAAGACGCAAGTGTCGCAGTCTACGCCGACTGAATTCCGTCCCGGCCGGCTCAAACCACGGCTGCCAAGGTCCAAGGACATTTTCCGCCTTCACATCGCCAATGCCGACGATGACAGGAATCGGAGGTCCAGGTGGGACTACGACCTCATGGGTCGAGGGTTTGACCTGCTGCTGGCGGTCCCCTTCTGGAACACGTTGCATCGACATCTCAGCATGCTTGACTGGCGTCGGTGAATCTGCATAGAACAGCAATTGTTCTGGGGCTTTTCCTTCGATCTGAGAACAGATATCAGGATCTCCAAAGGGCTGGCCGCATCGCAGTTGTACGTTACTAGGACTAGGACCACATGGCCTGACTATAAGGGTGCAACCTGGCAGGCATGTGTTGGCCCCGGCGCTGAACATGCGACCCTGACATACATCTTGGCTGATTGGGTTGCGGGAAGCAGTAGATCATCAGGCGCTTCACGAGGACATTTGACAGCCAGGCTCTTTCATATTCCTCCCCTGAAATTGTGTATATGAGCTTATGACAGCATTTTACTTTGCTCTCCGGCTTACACCAGGTCAACCTGACAGTACGTTTCTGCCACGGAGTTCACATTCTAGTCCAGCTTGACCAATGGCAACATCACGCAAGTCGCCATATACCAAGAGAAGATGAACATGAGCCATCTTACCCAACTTGGCAAGCTTCGGCTTGTGACTACTGTATACATGTTTGTGACATTTGAGTGAATCACTCAGGCCTTATCTCGAACGCAAGACAAGATAACCAAGACGAGACGAGCCCCAGAAATATATTAACTGAGAGGGTTGCATAACTTCTCTGAGGGTTTGGATGAGGAGAGCGGAGCCTCCAGCTTCAACAGCTGCGTGTGCTGAATCTCGTTACTTGATGTGCGATCAGTGTTGTGGCTAAGGCAGTTGGAGACATTGCGTGACAGTCTAGCACCAAGCGGTGTGTCTCAATGGTTCCTCCTTGCCCAGCTTCGCTTTCCCACCGTCACTCAGCCGAATCTTGATACTTTGGTGACAAAACTCGGCACAATGCTGACGGAGCAAAACGCAATCTGCCATGCCATGCCAGTAAAGCTGAGCATGTCGTCGCCCACCAGGTCCCGATAATTCTCTAGACTTACGTTTCAAAGACAATTACAAGCCAACGCTCGTGCCCACTATAAAGTCCAACGGTTAGATGTGGGCCCACGTGTTGTGGTTTGTCATGTTCTCGATAGCGCGAAGCTTGACGGGTACAGGAAGATCCCGGCCTTGGACAGGATGTCGAGTGCTGGCGGGAGATTGGATGTCTGAGAGCCGAAACAAGATAGCAATAGCGTTGATAGCAATTGATAGGGACTCCATTTCATCAATCTCTTTTCTCCCTCTCCAACGTAAAAAACAATCGGAAGTTCACATCTCCTATCACCACAGCGCAGTATCAAGACAGCACAGGCCGAATATGCCGACAAGTACTGATGTGACGCAATGCCAGACCCTCTCTGGCCCTGGCAACTTCTCACCCTGCAAGGAAGAGACGAGAGAGCCATGGGTGAAGGATCGAAGGTCTGAATCCCATGCGTTGCAAGGGGGCAAAGGTACGAGAGGCCAAGGGGTGCAGCGCAGCAAAAGAGACCCATTTTGTCGTTGATATATCAACTCATTTTGCCTGGCATACAGAGGCCGGGGCCGCATTGCGCACCCACCGGAGACCATGGCCACATATGTACATATCCAGCAGCCAGGCTCGTCCCAGCTAAAAGGGCAACATACCGTGAGGCCCTGCACTTGATGCGACCCTGCCGGCGAGCGCAACTACGGTAGCCCGACTCGTCTTGCCGTTTTGGAACATATTTTGGCCAGGTCCCTGCTTTGTCCCTGCTTTATCCGTGATGCATGCCTGCAAAAGCCACGTGGTGAGCCAACCCAGCCTCCCACCCGGAATGGAGGCGGCCGTCGTCAGGTAGGGCAAAAGTGACACTCTCCCGTCTTGGCAGTCACCGCCGTTGAGCCCCTCGCCCATCCGTTGATGGAGCGGAAACCGTTCCGACAGAGAAGAGCAATTTATTGGCTGTGATGGCGGTTCGTTCCGATATCAGCTGTGCCGCTCGGTTGCTGCCATCGACCCGAACTGCACGCAACCACTTCGTGGTGGCTGCCTGCTGCTAGCCCCCGGATCAACGGCAAAACTATGGCCCCTTCTCATTAACAGGCTATCTGCAGCCAGCCTAGTCAGATCCCACGCCGTCCTTCAATGCTTTTCCCCGCAACCAAACCGAAAAAGATGCCATTTTGATCGACCGCGTCCAGGTAGGTGAAAGCTCAAGCGGCTTCAGCAAAAACTGGTGGATAGAACAAGATTTAGGAAGGATCCGTAGCGGGGGTTTTCCCGACCAGGCTAACGGGGCTTTTATGTCCGAAGTGTCAAGCAAGATCCCTGTTTCAGGGCCACGGCAGCCTGGGGTCTCAGAGCCCATCCAGGGATACGATCGGACGACGGTGCGTGCATTGGCTTAGTGACGGGCCAGTATTCTTGTTCGAGCGATTCGTTGCGAGTCGAATTGGATCTTGCAGGCAACGGTACGCTACTCGGGGCTTTTGATGGAGTGATGCAATCTCCGACTCACGAACATCTCGACATCTGTCTGCATGACGCCTTGGGCATATTGCACCCCCCGCTGCCCTGTTGTATTGCTGACGTGCAGTGCTGATCTCTGGGGTGATTGGCCACCGCGGATGACGACAAAGATATCACCAGCGACGCGACCAGACCTCTTTTCTTCTTTCTTCTCCTGATTTTTCGATCATGAGAAGATTGACTTTACCTGGATTGAGCTGTCGCCCTAGCATGCATCGTCTGAAAATTGGGTGGGGATGCCATTGAGCCAAGCCAAATAGTGGACACGATGGATATGTATACCGCCGCATAACGCAACGCTATGCGCGATGTCACTGTAGTTAGTACCGCGTGCAATACAGAGGCTACTCTGGCCAAGCTGAAATTCCCAGCGGAGCCCGTACCCCTGGGATCCGTATGCGGCTGGCTTGTTTCGCCATCCGGGCACTAGGCCGACTGGCGTGGAATTCGGGCGCTATGGGTGTAACACGATGGACTAGACTCGCTAGACTCCACGGGTAGCACAGCATTGACTAAGCCCTCTGTATAGCGTTGCATCCAAACCAGTACCATGCTGCTAAGACACGTGGGATATATTAAAGTTCATGCAGCTCGCCTTTCTAGGAACGCTTTTCTTGGCCACATCTTCTGGAATCCTGTCTATTTACCACTTCTTCTTCAAGGTTTCACTGTTTCACCTCCAGAAAAAAAACTGCCGCTCCTTCAGTCACTCTTTTCACCATGCGTTTCTCCGTCGTATCGAGCTTCTTCGCCCTTGCGGCCGCCGCCACCGCTGGCCCGGTCCCTGTTGGCAAGAGCACCGGTGGCCCCGTGGGTGCCCTGGCCGCGCCGCCGCCGCCTCCCCCGGCGGCAAGCCGACCTACCTGATGGTGCCCGGCGCCTGGCACACTGCTCCCGCTTTCGACCTGCTCCGCGAGCAGCTGACCAAGCGCGGCTTCGAGTCCGTCGCCGTGCCCCTGCTGACCGTGGGCCCCACCGACCCCAAGAACCAGGGTGTGCCCGAGGACGCCGCCGCCATCAAGGCCGAGCTCGAGAAGCTCGTCAACGCCGGCAAGGAGGTCATGGTGCTGTCCCACTCGTACGGCGGTGTGCCCGCCGACGCCGCCGTCGAGGGCTTCAACGCCAAGGACCGCGCCGCCAACGGCCAGAAGGGCGGCGTCATCATGGCGCTGCACCTGACCTCGTTCGCCGCCCCGGTCGGCTCCAGCCTGATGGACTCGCTCGGCGGCAACCCGCTGCCGTGGTTCAACATCACCGGCGACGTGCTGACGCCCATCGACCCCACCAGCGTCTTCTACGCCGACGTCGAGCCGCAGCTGGCGGCCAAGTCGGTGGCCGCGCTCGAGCCGTCCAGCATGCGCGCCATGACGGACAAGGGCTCCTTCGCCCCCTGGGACCAAGGCTTCGAGATGGGCTTCATCCACACCGAGGACGACCAGGCCATCCCCATCGCCATCCAGAAGCAAATGGCCGCCCAGTTCCCCGCCGGCTCCTTCACCGCCACCCTCAAGTCCAGCCACTCGCCCTTCCTGAGCATGCCCGAGCGGCTCGGCGAGGTCCTCGAGCAGGCCGCCCAGTTCGCCCAGGACAAGGCCCGCCCCGCTGGCCCCAAGCCCCTATTGGAGGCTGGCCTGCACCTGTAAAAGGTCTACACATGTCTTGATTTAGATGATACCCCAGAAGACAGAAGAGGTTATGGTGATCCCGCGAAGCGGCGGCTCTAGGCTGGCCGCGGTACCCGTGATTCATGGATTATCAAATAAAACAACATTTCTGAATCTGTGTATACAAGAATGATGCCACAGTGATAAGTCTACTTAAAACACCACTGGACCCCCTAGTAAAATGAGTGGTAGTGAGGCGTTCAGCATGGCCCTTGGTGTTTAGGCATCTATCTGTGTGCCGTGGTCCCACCAGTCAAAGCAAGCATACTTCGTTTCTTACTACCTGGCATAACTCCAACTCGATTACTGCTAACATACTGTGACTCAATTACGGCAAAAGGGGTGGGCTTCATGCAGACATCGCCGTACCGGCCACAGCCTCCTGCTGCTTCCGTTGTTGCTCCTTCTGTTGCGAGATCAACAGGTACGGCCCCTGGTTGAAGTGGGGGTCCTCGGTCTCGATCCCCCGCGCCCGAAGCCGGGCGATCTCCTCGTCGCGCTTCTTCTCCTGCGCCCCAACCCGTTCGGGCCGGAACATCTCGCGCGGGGCCGTGATCTTCCAGTTCCGCAGGGCCGCCATGTCGACGCCGCCACCCTGCACAAGGTCCCGCATCGTCTTGAGCTCGACCAGGCTGTAGGTGGACGGGTCGGAGCGGTTGAACCGGAAGGGGGATCGGAGGGATACAGGGGGATTGGTGATTATTCCTGCACGCGTACAAGTTACTACTTACCCTTTCAAAGCAGAATGCATTTTGGGGAGAGTTGTTCACGTACTGTGAGCTCTCTTCACGTTACTGTTTGGGATCATTAAGTGTCAGTTCTTGGCCAGTCAAAACGGCCACGGCCAATCATTGTACACAAGAGGGGCATTTCGTTTACTTACATACTGGCGCTATGAAGCATCAGAGGGTGCATCAATATGACGTCGCCCTTGTTACCGCTCATCTCATGGAAACTGCTGTCCGAGGAAGCTTGGACGAACTTGTTGGGGATCGAATATTCGAACGCGGGCCGGCGGGCCTCATGGCGCGGGTTCAGCATGGGGTTCAGGCCTTCGGGGTGGTCGTACTGAGAGAAGTGAAAGTCAAAGACTGGATTAATCAGAGAGAAAAAAGAAAGGGAAGACGAGAGACGGTTGAACCAAATACCCACCAGCATCTTGCCAATCCTCCTAGGCCCCTCGTCACAGATCCAGGTGGCCCCCGCGCCGTCCTCGCCCACGTCGCCCCAGCACGGGATGACCAGCAGGGCTTGCTCGGGGCTGTCGAGAAAGTGGACAAAGAAGTCGCCGTCGACGTGCCAGTCGGTCAGCTCGCGGGGCGGGACCGGAGCCCGAGCTTCTTCTTGTGCATCCGGGGTCTCAGCCCCTGCTGGGTGTGGCTTGCCGAGGTTGACGATGAAGGCGTCGGTCCACATGCCGCCGCCGGGCATGGCGATGCGGTCCTCGCCGCCGCAGAGCTCGCAGATGGCGGCCCAGGCGCGCGGGGCCAGGTCCCGGGCCGGCTCCACGTTGAGCTTGGACATGTGGCTGCGCTCCGTGTGCCAGGTCGACTTGTCGTCGGGGTCCATGCCCAGGCGCGGCCAGACGTGCCGGGTCCAGCGGTCGCACGTCTCGAGCGGGATGGCGTCGGGGATGCGCAGGAAGCCGTGGCGGAGGAAGGAGGCGACCTGGTCGGGCGTCAGGGTCTGGAAGGTTTGGTGTTTCAGGAGCTCGTCAATATCGGGGGCGGGGGTGGTTGCTGCCGAAGCCATGGTTGGAGATGCGAAGCTTGTTCTTTACTTGATAGATATGTTAGTAGCTGGTCTTTTCAAGTCGACGAAGACAGAATGTGAGTAAATAAGTAATGTTGAACGTAAGAAATTTGCAGATGTTGTATTGAGTGCTTAATGAAGGGGTAGCCAGATTTCAAAAAGGAAAACCCTTTCAGGCGCTATATATAGCTAGGCGGAGTGGCTACTACGAAGGAAACCCCTTCCTGCGTGATTCACCCTGGCCACAGCTTCCGTCATTCGGCGTCACTTGCGGGTTTAGGAGGTGACCTGATCTCCAGAGAGCAGCTGCGAACACGGGTTGTTGGGGCCCCGGATGTCTCCTCAAAAGTTGGATGTGGGGTTCGGAGTTCGGCTGCAGCAACCCCTAATTGGTTCCTGTTCCTCAACGTTGCCAAGTCCGGGGCGCATGCGAACGTGGAGGCGCTCTAGAGGCCAGGGGTTTTCTGCCCACATCGTACCATATCCCGAGAAGTTCGTCAGCATCTAGGCTAGTCCATACATGTGTCATGCGAGTTCATGCCGGATTTTACCAGTGGCAGGAATAAAATGCTGTGCGGGTTATGATTGTGTTGCAGCATACCATTGCAGGATCCCCAGATTGGTAATCTGGCCACGAATCTGAGATCGCAATGTGTTACCGCCAGTGCTTCTCCCGAGCTGCTCCAGCGTACCTTGGAACGGAATCCTACGCTTGGAACAACATGTAGGGAGGGGCCAGAAGAGTACCTACCTACCTACCTCTTGCTTCCTCAGAGTGTGACTACCCACCGGGAGCTGCCTCGTGACTACCGCAGTCGTCGACACTCATTATCGATCTCAGTGTGAACACAGGTAAGTCTCAGCCTAAGAGACAGCTCCTGACTGCGCTCACTCTCCCGGAAAAGACGCCAAGAACACCTCGCCACGCCTGTGGTTTTTAATATTTCCTGGATACGGTGAGTGAATGACCTGTCTTAAGGCACCTGGAACTAGGGGAGGGACTGCGAAAACTCAAGGCACAAGCCGAAGAAGGCACAGTTTCATCGGGACTGCTACATAAAGTCGTCCAAGGGCATGTCGATAGACTATCTTGGCCAGGGCCATTCGTTTCAAACCAGGAGCTTGGACGGACTGCCCAGCAGATAAACGGGATGGCACAATCGCCATCTGCACTTTGGTCCAAGAAGGGCGCAAACCACACGACGGCCAGATAAAGATAAACGTCCTAGAAGATTGGTTGACAATCTATCAAGTTGTGAAAAGACATTGATGAACATAACTCCCGCATTGACAATTGGATATGTACGTACATTGCCTCCGTCATAGCTAGTCCAAGTAAATGCAATAGCCTCGCTCTCTAGGAATACACCCACCCCCAAAACGCCCATAATGCCAAATCATTCTCTCCTCCTCTGCTACCACTACCACCGCTACACTACTACTCGGCTGGCAGCGGTTCCTCGAGCGACATATCCCCCAGATTATTCGCCGCCGCCGTAACCGGTGTGGGCGGGTCTTCTGCCTTCCCGGCCACGGGCTTGGAGGATACAGGCCCCAGCTTCTCCAGCTCGGCCAGCCGCCGCCGCGTCTCCTCGGCCTCCTTCTCCTGCCGGGCCTCCGTCTTGAGGCGCTCGGCTTCCTCCTCCTTCTTGCGCTCCTCGGCCAGCATGGCCTCGAACTCGTCGTCGACCTCGGCCTCGTCGATGGTGGGCCCGGCCTCGGAGATGATGTTGCCGACCTCGTCCACCTCGCCCATCTGCTCGCGCAGCTGGTCGAAGACGGCGTCCACCTTGTCCGCCCCGCCGACCTGGGAGTTGAGGCTTTTGAGCGCCGTCGTGCTCGTCTGCATCACCTTGACCAGCTGCACGTTGTCGGCCGCCTGCTCCACCCGCGCCGCCACCTCCTCGAGCTGGCTGAGGGTGGCGTACCGCGTCGCCAGGTTGGACTCGGCCAGCTTCTTGGACTTGAGCGCCGCCAGGGCCGACACCCGGTTCTTCTTGACGACGGCCTCCTGCGCGTTCCGGTTCAGCTCGTCGATGCGCTTGTTCAGCACCTCGGTCTGCTTGTTGAGGTCCTCGATCAGCTCCTTCAGGCTCGCGATGGCCGTGTCCTCCTGGGTGATGACGGCGTCGGCCGTGGTGCCGTCGGCGTGGCGGATCTTGACCGTCGCGCCGTCCGTGGCCAGCATGGCCTTGTCCCGCGACAGGAACGTCAGCAGGACCTCGAAGTCGGCCTCGGACATGGGTTTGCCCTCCCCGAGCAGGTCCTCGAAGGCGCGCCGGAAGTGGGGCTTCGAAAAGGTGCGCTCGAACCGCGACGTCCGGCTCCTAGCCTGGCTGTCGAAGAGCTTGGCGCCCGTCTCGAGGTTGGCCAGCACCACAAACTTGCCCTTGGGCATCTTGCCGTCGGCGCCCGGCTGACCCAGGACGCCCGCCGTGCGCAAGGACCAGGTCATGGCGCCCCAGCCCAGCGAGGACCAGCTCTTGTAGTATACGCTATCGGGCCTCTTGGTGAAGGTCTGCAGGGGCATCATCTCGTTGGTGGCGACGGCCTCGGCGAGCACGGTGCCCAGCGCGAGGGGCTGGCCGAACTGCTTCGTCTCGAGGGACCGCAGCAGATTGTCGTCGAGTTCAAGGATGAAGTAAGAGCGCTGGGGCGAGCGGGAGGGCGCGTGGCCGGCTAGGAGGGCGGAGGAGAGGCCGTGTTTCCAGGCGGACAGGTTGGCGTTGAAGCCATCGGGGTTGATGGTCCGGAGGGGGGTGAAGTCGGAGTACAGGGCGGGCAAGCGTGCTCTGGAAAGGTTTGTTATGTTAGCGAGAGCAGCAATACCAAGGTGGATGGGACAAGAGGGGACGAACTTGCGGAAGTCTTTCTCGTTCTGAACGAGGTAGTCGAGGAGTTCGCTCATGGTGAAGGAGGCTATTGCGTCGGGAGGCGAACCCGTCGTGGCGGGGCAGTGTTTGCCCGGGGACGCGCTCGTTTTGGGGTCGATTTCAGAACATGCACAGAACCTGGCCTGCCGTCGGGAGGGTTGCTGGTAGCAGATCAGATGGCCGGGGCTGATTTGATGGGATTGTTTTGTTTTGCATGCAGCGAGGTGATGGGGAAAAAGATGCCGACCGGGGGACATAGATAAGGGTGGATGGCCACGAGCGCGAAGGCTTATCAGTTGCACCCTCGCGACGTCACCGCTAATGGTCCCTGGAAAACGGCTGAAAAGGCTGCACCAGCTGCGCTAAGGCGGGAGGAGCTTAGCGGGCTGAGCCCACTAATTTTGACAGTCGATCACAGCAACCCGCCTCTGTTGCTTCGGCATGTCCAGATTGAATCTCTCTTGATCAGATCTGACAGAAGCTTCTTGGCTGAGGTCTACATCCGCCTGTCATTTGGAACGCTTCGCGAATACTGTGGTCTGTTTATTTGGCCACTGCTGTACGTGGGAAATGATGTCGTTGCTCGTAGCTTCCAACATCCAAAGCGGCACAGACGAGATGCAGCAGCCAAGAACGAAGCGACCAGGCAGCACTTGGCTGACCAATATATGGGATATGAACCGATCTCAATCCAGCCTATTTACATTCACACCTTCGTGTACTTGCTTCCTCCAAATTGCATCGTCCTTCGATTGATTGAAGAATCACTGTTGCCATGTCGTCCGTAGAAACCGTGACGCTCCGAGTCGATGACTTGCCCAGACTTGCTGTCCCAGAGCCACCTCGGGCCGCCGTGTCCACTCTGTCGAGCCGTCGCGGGTCCCAGCACCGCCCGGAACCGCCGGCAGTCGCAGGTGACCCAGACAACATCAGTAGCAACAGGCGTAACGGTCGCAACCCCAACACTTCGTCAGGACCGGCAGTATCTTACCAAGATGATCATGACGGGCCAGCAGAGACACCAACCCGGCCGCCCGCCGCCACCATCCTGCTGACCATGGTGCCCCTCTGCCTCTCGGTCCTGCTGTCCGCCCTGGACCTGACCATCACGACGCCGGCGGTCCCCTCCATCGCTTCCACCTTTGGCAGCGCCAGCGGCTACGTCTGGATCGGCAGCGCCTTCTCCCTGGCCATGACGGCCGTGACGCCCGTGTGGGCGACCGTGGCCGACATCTGGGGCCGCAAGCCGGTCATGCTGGCGGCGCAGGCCGTCTTCTTCGGCGGCAGCCTGCTCTGCGCCCGCGCCCCTACCATGAGCGCCGTCATCGCGGGTCGCGCCGTTCAGGGCGTCGGGGCGAGCGGCATGTGCACCATGGTCAATACGATCATTTGCGACACCTTCTCCATGCGCGACCGGGGGCTGTATCTGGCGGTCACGTCCATTGTGTGGGCGGTCGGGAGCGCGGTGGGGCCGGTGATTGGGGGGATCTTTACAACCAAGTTGGATTGGCGGTGGTGTTTTTACGTCAATTGTGAGCGCTGCTGGTGTTTCTTTTTGTCTTCTCGTTGTGTTACTTGTATGAAATTCATTGACTGATCGATCGGTCTAGTGCCAATTGGCGGCGTCGTGTTCTTGGTCATCGCAGTGTTCCTAAACCTGCCTACCCCCGAACCCCCGTACTGGCCGGCCTCAAAGCCATCGACTGGGCCGGCAGCCTGCTGATCGTCGGTGCCGCCCTCATGGTCCTCCTGGGCCTCGAGTTCGGCAACGTCACCTTCCCCTGGTCCTCGGCCACCGTCATCTGCCTCATCACCTTCGGCGCCGCCGCCGTGGGGCTCTTCGTCGTCAACGAGTGGAAACTGGCCGCCAATCCCATCATCCCGCTGCGCCTCTTCCGGGACCGCTCGTCTGTCGCGTCCTACGCCGTGTTTTCGTGCGGCAATTACGTCCTCACCAGCTTGGCGTTTTACTTGCCGCTCTACTCGCAGTCGGTGCTGGGGGCTGACGCCTTGACGTCGGGCGTGCATTTGATTCCTCTCATCGTGTCGTGCTCCCTTGCCGCTGCGGCCACGGGCGCGCTGATCCAGAAGACGGGTCGCTACCTGCCGTGCATGTACGTCGCTCAGGTCCTTCTCGCCTTGGGGACGGGCCTGATGATCTACCTCAAGTTCGGGGAGCACCTAACCAAGCTCGTCATCTTCCAAGTCTTGGTGGGTGTGGGCGTCGGCATGAACATGGAGCCGCCCCTGCTGGCCGCCCAGGCCGCGGCCTCCAAGATCGACACGGCCGTCGTCATCGCCACCATGGGGTTTCTCCGGAACATTGCGACGTCCATTGCCATTGTGGTCGGCGGTGTCATCTTCCAGAACCGCATGAACGATCAGTACGAAGGGCTGGTGGCTGAAGTAGGTGTGCAAGTTGCCTCGAGCTTCAAGGGTGATCAAGCCTCTGCCAATGTGGAGCTGATTGGCTCCCTATCGGTGCATAACCAAGGGGCTGTGAGGAGGGTCTACTTTGACTCCTTCCTAGCTGTGTGGATCATGGTGGGTTTCTCAGTAGATGCCATTCTTCGGATACATTCGCTAACACCTCGCCGTCACAGTGTGTCGTGGTCGCTGGCCTGTCTCTGGTGGCCAACCTGTTTGTACGGGCTCACCACTTGAGCGCCGAGACCCAGGCAGTAGTTCTTGGTGTTGACAGAGTCAACGAGGAGAGGAACCGCCAGGCGCCTCTTGACTTACCTGGTGATAATATTGGAAGTCAATCAGTTGAGCTGCCGGAGATTGCAGCAAGTCACGTCCGGTTGCGGTCGTAAGATCTACCATATGGCAAGTAGCAGGTTCTTAGCAATCTGCGTTTACACATATCTCGAAGCAACAACCCAAAACGCATGGACGCAGGGTGAGAATAACCATAATTGTAAAAAAGTTCAATACCATCTTTACTCTCCATTACCTGTTGGTACTGCATGCACGCCCAACTCCCACATGCTCCTGTTTCCATGCCATGAGCATTATCGACCCCAACGCCATACTCCAGCTCCTACCCATGGCTCCCGCGGGAAGCTTCTGCCCACTTGCGATCAAACTCATCGATCGCTCTCTGGGCCTCGGCCTCTCTCTGTCGTTGGATGGCGGCGGCATTGAACATGCCGTGGCTGGTGCCACCAGCGGCAATTCGCTCAGTGAAGTCTGGATCTGCATCGGTGTACCGGTCTAGCATACATGTTGAACGGGATCTGGGAATATGAAGAGATCGATGAGGACTGTGACATTACTGGATTGAGATAGCTGCGGTACTCACGACTTCTTCGCTTTCTTGTTACCTCCCCTCTTCGGACGATCTTGAGCTATTGTCATCGTAGCTGGAATTCCGTGTCAACGACTCGCTTTGGTATCGTGGTCGGGTTACTGAATACTCCTTTGCTCCATGGACAGGTATGCTACAAGTATTGGTTTTATCTCGTGGTCTACTTATACTTGTGACGACTACCTGTAGCTAATCTGGCCTCGTCAATTTCTAAATAGCTCGATCGCCCAAGTCAGAGGCGCATGCGACAACATTGGAAATCGCACTGGTCCAGGTGCCTCACTGACAATGGTTAGG
The DNA here is from genome assembly GCF_038362585.1 of Apiospora marii. NCBI lineage: Eukaryota > Fungi > Ascomycota > Sordariomycetes > Amphisphaeriales > Apiosporaceae > Apiospora > Apiospora marii. The sequence continues at coordinate 37,403 of NW_027117374.1, forward strand.
TCACTTCGACAGGTTTTGTCACCGAGGCGCAAAACCTGATGGTTCCCTTTGTTCAGGTCCCAACAGCATTCTTCAATGGGAGTTTGGAGAACAATGGCTTTGGGGAACCCATTGACAGAACCTGCATGCAGCCATCTATTGTCAATCAGTTGATCTCGAAGTGAAAAGACGACTTGGGTATGAAATTGCCATCCTTGCATCTATCAATTTGACTTGATGCGTGATTGGCTTTCGGGCGGAGGCGTATCCGCGAACCATTTTCAGCAGTGAGTTGAGGCAAGCAGCAAGGCTCTGATTTTGCCGAATTCTCGGCAGGCAAGCAGGCAGGCAGGCAGACCCCCCTGTCGTGACAAAACCTGCTGACTGGGCTTGTTCTGCGTAGGCGCATTGGCCGGCAAAACCTGCGTGACAAAACCTGCCCGCGACAAAACCTGGCTGCCTATCTGCCGCGCATGGCCTGCATGAAAAAACCTGCATAGCGAATCTGATGTGGCAAAACCTGTCATGCCAGCCTGATTCACATCAGCGAGGATCGGACAAGGCAGCGGGGCTGCGTTTCTGCCTTTCCATCTTTTCTGTCGCCCGGCATGAGTGTCAGGCTGTTCTGGTGCTAAGAGCTCTTGGGTCTTATGGGATGCATTTTACATAAATACGGCGGCTGAACCATGGCTTCCTCTTTTCACTCATGTCAGAGTTCCTATCTAGTCGCAAACACTGCCTTGATTCTATTTTGAGCTCAATAAGTATATAGGCTGGCTCAACTTCATAATTTCTCATCAGTCCCAATTCAATAGGCAACGTCTAGCCGCATCGCAGCTCTGGACCGCTTCAATCCCACCACAAGGTGTGCTACAGTTTGCCTGAGCTCCTGTTGCTAGCTACCCCACGTCACCGCCAATTCCCCTTTTTCTCGCTGCCAATCCCTCAACGCCAGATCGGCCTCCATAGCTGGCACCTCAACCCACTTGAAAATTACGACCGGGAAAATTCGCCATGCCTCTCGAAACTAGGAAGATCCCTCAATCAGACTGGGATCGTCACCAGCAGACCATCATTGGTCTGTATCACAACCAAAAACTTCCCCTCGCACATCAGAACGAGGGAAGATGTGTGATCAGTGTGATGAGAGATGAGCATTCCTTCAGTGCTAGGCTAGTGCTATCTACTCTGCCCCAGATTCCAGTGATCAATATGCTAACCTATTGTCGCCTGAAGCTTGTCACAATATGAGGCACAACTTCGGCGGTGGGACTCGCAGAAAAACTTGAAGAAACATGAATGGGCGTTTCTGCTTCCGCAATACGACAAAGTCATCGCTCGAGGTCGCCGAGCCCGGATTGTTTCATCGGGTCTACCACTGAATGAAGCCAGGATCGCGAGAGCAAGACGCCATCTACAGAAATCCGGACACATGTCAAGCATCACTACAGCACCCCGTCACGCCTTTGTCGAATTTCAAGATCACAAAGGGGAATGGTCGAGATACGCAGCAGTTGAATCCGACAACACGGGCTTGACAAGGCAGCTTCAAAGAGGTGGCCTTACTACACTGGAACGGCCCAGCCAGAGCACAGCCTTGACGAATACTGACTTGCTTGCTCACTGGGGACTCGCAGGCGACGCCCAAGTCTTTGCGGAGCTCTCCAGCCATCAGGTTCTGGTAGCAAGGTCTGCTCTCAATCCACCTCAAGTCCCAATTGGCCCCGGAGCTGATGTATTTATGCATCCAATTTCCCAGCAGATGCTCGAAGACCTATCTGCTCTGGTCATCAACAATACCGGGACAAGCAGCCTTATGATTTACAGTAATGGTCTGGGCAACGATACACCCACTTTAGTAAGAGCCATTGCCTACAGCTACTCCAACGGAATGGGAATGTCCAGGACAACAGACCACGGCACAGTGTTTCAGCTACTGAAGCAATCTGAATCCCTGAGGCAAGGCTTACAGAGCCTGCTCCAGGCAGTACACCCAAGCTTCGGGATGTGTCTTGCTGACAACCTTTTCCGGCACGCGGTCGAGGCAGGAAATGCCCAAGCTGTCAGGATGGTGTTGCAAATGGCTCGAAGCAGATTCGCATATACCATTGATCCAAACAGAATCAAATGCGCTTTACCTAAAAGAGGGAAACAATACACCCCGTTGGAGACAGCAGCATCACAGCGACACCTCGAACTTGTCCAGATGCTCCTAAACATTGGTGCAGATCCAAACCATTCTTACTGGAAAGGGTATTCCCACTTCCAAGGGGCTCTTGAGGCTGCATTATGGGATTTCACGGATGCAAAAACGCCCAACGAGCGGCAGCCGGTGGATAAAGCAATGGTCCAGCTTCTTCTTAATCACTGCGCCAGAGTACGTCCAGAGACGCTCAGATTACTGTTGGGCTACCCGTTAATCGAAATGGAGCTTGTAAGAGACGTGATTGAACATATTCAAGTTAAGGATCACCCGCAATACTTCCCTGATCCAGGACGAGAGGAAGTGGATCTAAGGCCGACTAGCGACCCTCTATACGCATATGTTGAGATGCTAATGCCGGATATCGCACGTATCTTTCAGAACTCAGCGGCTGTTTCAGCAACTAAGACTTTCTTTTCAAAGTGCAGCGCAGAGAATTGTGGACTCTGCACATCTCGACACCAAAAAGAAATGGCGGTCTTACTTCACCTGGCCGCTTGGAGAGGAAACTCGAAGTTAGTGGAGTTCATCCTGCCTATGGTACCTTATGCTCCTTTACAAACTATTCTCGTGGCGGCGATCAGAAGCAGAGACAACGGTTTAATCAATTATCTGCTTGAAATCGGCGCCACTGTTGATAGGCCAGCTTCAAGTATGTCAACAGTATTCGGAGGCTTCGTTCAGGATATGAAACTACCGTTCTTGGAAGCCTTTACTCCTCTATCAGAAGCAATACACTGTCAAGACGAGCACTTGATCAGCCGCCTGGAGAGCCTCGGTGCCCTATCCAAAATAGGCGGAGGGAAGGGTGGCCGTTTCATAGCGGCCGCAACTGCAGCAGCATTCACAGCAAATATCCGTTATCTCCGTAAGCTTTGTGGGACAGCGTCAGAGATGAACGGTAAATACCTATCCAGCGCGTTGACTGCTGCAATTGCGCGAAACCATTACGACATTGTTTGTTTTCTCCTTTTCCACACACAGGTTATGATCAAACCCGAACACCTCGAAGCTGTTATATATGTTCGAAACAAAACGATGTTCAATCTTCTCATCGATTATATTCCGAGCACAGCTTACTCTCTCGATCGAAACGGAGCATTATATGCTGGAATGTTAACTTATGCATCAACATGGGGTGATGTCGAAGTTCTAGACTGGCTGAAACAACTCGGGGTCAGTAGCAACCAACGTGCAATTACGCACGAAGGTCTATATCAAACACCTTCTGCGAATGGACTTTCACCATTGTTGTTCGACATCCTAGTGGGCGATATCTCGGCCTTGAAATGGGCCCTGGCGCAAGGTGCAGACCCTTGCTTTGTCCCACCATACTATAGCACATCTCCACTCGCTTTGGCCGCATTATGTGCTGATGTAGAGATGGTTCGTCTGCTTCTCGCACACAAAGCAAACGTGAGCGATACACTGGCTTTTGTGTTCGCGCTGGAATATAGTCGCGACATATTTGAGACACTTCTCATGGCATTTGCAGCACAATTTCCAGATGGGATACCGGGATTTGGCAGAATGGTCCTTGTAAGAGCAGTACGCGAAGGCAAGGATCGGGAATTCAACCAGCTGCTACAGTCAAAAATGGACGTTACAACCACGGCAGAGAGAGATCTCGTCGATGGCGTGTATGGGATTGCATATAACTGCAGGAAGACGTATACAGATGATGAAAGAGGGAGGAATACTTTTGGTTCGGGGCGAGGGGATTTTATCAAAGATCGGATGGATAAGGAGGCAGAGACCCTGAAACAGTTAATAGGGATGAGCGCACTAGGCTACGCCATTCGCGAAAGCCGCGGGAATAGCGGCTATTGCATGGTGCGCAGTCTACTCGAGGCAGGCGGCGACCCTAACAGTTATGCTAGGACCGATCCTCTGGCGACACCGCTTCTGTTGGCCATCGAATACGGGGATATTGAATTGATGGGCCTGCTTCTTGAGTGGGGTGCTGATGCGAACCGACCGGCACTTCAAGGGATTCTCTACACCCCGCTCCAGCTGTCATCCAAGCTCGGCAGGCTGGACATGGTCGAGTTCCTCCTTCAGAGAGGAGCAGATGCCCGAGCCGCCCCTTCACTGGTAAGCGGAGGCACTGCATTGCAGGTGACGGCCCAGAGTGGCAACATTAAAATCGCCCAGCTCCTGCTCGACAATGGAGCAAACGTTCATGAATCCCCATCCAAGGTTCGCGGTCGTACAGCGTTCGAAGGGGCCGCCGAAGAGGGGAGGATCACTATGTTGGAGTTCCTGTGGACTCAGGCATGCCCAGCGGGCTTTCCGCCCGACGAGCTCGAGCGGGCTAGGGCCTTTGCCGATCAGGAAGGGCACAGAGGCTGTGTCGAGTACATTGATTTGCTGTTGATGATTGTGGGGGATGCGAGGACACCGAGGCTCTCAGCAGGCTAGGAGTGTTTGCTGTAGAGGGGGAAAATTGGAGGGGCATATACCAGAATTCCTGACGGTGAATCTCGAAGTTTCAGCCAGTAGATTAGGAATGAGGGCATCATCCACACGCCTGCAGATGGTGGTGTTTCACGACGTAGACTCCGCCTCAGCTGCATGTGTAAAAACCGGTTCTGGGCCAATTTGTGGCTGAATGGACAAGCCCATCTCGTATCCAGCTAGCCAATACGATCCCCGGATACGGGTAGATGTGATGGCTCTCATTGGCTGACATACATTAGCAGGTGGAGAGAAAGGGGTTTTGAGAACTGAGTGGCTGAGCAGCATTCCTTGAAATCTGTTAGCTTCCTGCGCCTCCAACGATAATAATGGCAGGGACTTGCAGTTTGTTGGAGGAGACAGTCCCCCGTGGCTTTTTTAAACTGCAGCTGGGTGCTAAGAAACAAGCCCTGCTGTGGTTTGATACGTCGAGCCATCAATGCTGGTTGGTGGTGGCTTGGCCAATACATACATGTACAAGGGTGTTAGTGTCCCTGTCCGAGACATCCGTCGTAAAAGTGCTGGCAAAGTCGGTGGGACTGACCACCCACCGTCGTTTACAATCAAGGAAAACTTCACCTCGGGACTTCATTCTTTCCGATCACCAAGACATCAGTTTGAGTCACAGCATCCTATCGCCTCCCATCTGAACTGCCTGAAATTGTCTCATTGATTGACCTGCGACGTTACATATCCTATCCTGGTACAAAATGGGACGAATCCAAGGGTCGTGGCATTCGGGCCTACAATTGCGGCATCGAGAGGTGCGTGTGCGGCAACAGGAACGAGAGATGCAGCGCCTGGAACAACGTTTACGGCATCAGGAACAAGCCCCGTGTCAGCCAAACCCCGAGCGACGCCAAGAACCTAGATCCGACGTCCTAGATGCCTCCTCACATACAGCTAAGCGATTGTTCAGCAAGGGTTACAAGCCTCCACTGAACGGAGATGCTAGCTTGGGACATGCACTGGTGTGGGCTGTATGGAAAGGCTATGAGGAGGAGGCTCAACTACTGATCCAAGAGAAAGCCAACGTCGACTATATCGATACGAGTCAAAGAGGGTCGCCGGCGCACTGCTTTGCACGAGGCTGCTGCTAGAGGCTTCTGCGGCATAATTTCAATGTTGGTCACGGCCGGTGCTGATCTAGAAGAGAGGAGCGAGGGAGGATATACAGCTTTGCTGTGGGCCGCCTACAATGGACAGGTGAAGTCTGTGCAACTCCTGGCTGAACTAGGAGCCAATATTGAATGTCGAAATGATAGGGGCAGAGGCTTTTTACACGCAGCTGCTGAAATAAGCAGTCCCGAGCTCGTCTCACTGATCAAATCATGCAGAACGTGCATCGACGTTGACGATTGCGACGATCTTCAGTGTATACCAACACACATGGCATGCTATTCTGGCAATTTCGAAGCATTGCAAGCTCTCGTCAGCTCCGGTGCCAAGATCAATCTTATAGATGCCCAAGGTTTTATGCCTCTACATGTTGCTGCGGCACGTGGACACGCTGTTATCGTGTACGTACAGCTCACCGATGCCAATTCGTACTAGGGGGAACAAATGTTGATAGAATACGCAACACTAATCGTTTCTAGGGAGTACCTTCTGAAACGCGGTGCGGATCCGGCGGCTTCCAACCTGAACGGGCTTACCCCATTGCACATTGCAGTCGAAAACAGATCCGAGGCAGTAGTCCGGAGTCTCTTGCGAAACAATATCGACGCCAACTTCAAGGCCGGAGGCGAAGGGATACGTAAGGGACGAACTCCTCTATTACTGGCTGCATTGTTCAGTTCCACAGCAGTATTTCGTATCTTGATGGAGCACGGCGCTGATCCCCAACTTGTGGGAGACATGGGAGAGAGCCCGCTGCACTTGGCTGCGGCCACGGGGTGCAATGAGATAATCCAATTCCTCCTTGAAAAAAAGGTCAGCTTCGCGCTATTAGATAACTATCAGGCAACACCCCTACTGGTTGCAGCAAGATGCAGGAAAAGGGACGCGGTCCGTCTACTCGTCAGCCATGGAGCCAGCTTAGATGTGCAGGATAGCGATGGCCGCACACCACTCTATTGGGCCGTACATCATGACGATAAACTGTTCGTGCGGTATCTGGTGAAAAGAATGGCAGACCTTGAAGCGAGGGACCGCCACGGCCGGACCGTGCTGAGTCTCGCGGCCGAGAGAGGAGACAAGGAAATTGTCTCCTTGCTTATAACCAGCGGTGCGAACATGACGCCGAAGGATAAGGAGGGGAGAACTGCATTACACCATGCTGCTCAAAATGGACGGAAGGCTGTGGCGGAGGTTTTGATTGACCACGGCGCAGACACAGCAGCCAAAAATAATCATGGCTTGCGACCCGAGAATTTGGCCCTGAAAGCCGGCCATAAAAGCACCGCCAACCTACTCACTAGTCGTGTCGCAGTGAGCAAGAAGGGACTGGAGCAGTCAAGATTACAACTGGTGACAACCTTGGTAAAAGCTGCAGCGAATGGGAACGTCTCACAGCTGGCTAGCCTGTTGGATGATAGCGACCTGCCTATAAGCGAGTTGAACTTTGATGGCCGCAGAGCCTTGTCAGCAGCTGCAGAGAACGGTTATAGCGACATGGTTGAGTACCTGTTGGAATATGGAAGCCAACCCAACGAGAGAGATGCCAATGGCGAGACCGCTTTGTGGTGGGCCGCACGAAATGGCCATGTCGAAGTCGTCGAGACTCTCCTGGGGTTCGGAGCGTCCACCGAAATTGGCGATTTGGACGATCAAACCCCTCTTTGTGCTGCAGCTCAGAAAGGACATGAAGTGGTAGCCGAAGCCTTGTTAAAAAGTGGCGGCAATCCAAACACTTGCACTACCTATGGGATGACGCCATTAATGTTTGCTACCATTGCCGGCAACTTTCAAATGGTAGAGCTTCTTCTTAACACTGGTGCGCAAGTTGGATACTCCGATCCACGTTATGGCACATCCGCCTTGTCTCTGGCCAATGATGGGGAGAATGAGAATGTCAAATCCTTACTGGATATGCACGATACTTTCGAATCCTTCTTGAGAATGTGTAATGCGATTGACCAGACTTCCAGTGTCCTACAGGAAGAGGTGGGCCCTGGGACAGATTTATCAGAGGCTTTAGTAGATGCAGCTTATTTTGGCCTAACTGCCGAGATCAAAAGACTACTCAAGGCCGGAGTGAATGGTAGCGGGAAACCCGGCAAAGATATACCTCTGGTTTCCGCTGCTGAAGGAGGACATGTCGAGGCTGTCAATATTCTTATTGCCAGCGGTGCCAATATCAACTGTATGGATGACCAAGGCAAAGTAGCTCTCTATTGGGCAGCATATTCAGGAAACCTGGAAATGATCAGACTGTTGATCGATCGTGGGGCGGACATCAATCAACCAGACCTCAACAGCCGAACGGTGATCTCACATGCCGCAGAGTCAGGAAAGGAAGAAGCTGTTCGTGTCCTGATCGACCTGGGAGCACGGAAAGAAAATACAGACAGATATTTTAGGACGCCGCTGTGGTATGCTGTGGTTAAAGGGCATGACAAAGTTGTGGATCTATTACTTGAAAAAGGCTCAAACGTCGAATGCCCCGACCTCTTTGGGTGGACGCCACTCCTCAAGGCGGCCGCGACCGGGAACTGGGGTCTTTGCAATACGTTGCTACGGAATGGAGTACAGATGAGGACGGAGACATACGGCAACCAGTCGCCTCTTTCATTGGCTGCAATGAATGGACACGAGTCGATCGTTGAGCTTCTAATCGATCATGGAGCCGATTTAAACCATGTTATCTGCCACGGCCAGACACCGCTGATGCTAGCAGTACAAAATGGTCATGCTATGGTGGTTAAAATACTTATTGAGATGGGTGCAGACACCAGTATCAAAGATAACTACAATCGGACGCCCGTGTCGTTCGCAAAGGAGCTGTGCCAGGAGGCGGCATTGAGCCTTCTGTCCCAAGCCGGTACGCTGCGCAGCAGGAACGTGCGAGCACTCAGGAGGATGGGGCATGACAAACTGACGAGGAGAATGCAGCATCGGTATGCACCTCTTCAAAAAGGATTCATCCGAATCCTCGAGCTCCATCCTGGCAGGACCGAAGATGTCATTTCGTTTGACCTCCATATTGTGGACCTTCTCCATGACCGCAGCCTCTCATTCGATGCTTTGTCGTACGAGTGGAAGGGGAAGATAGGGACTATCCCTGTCCAGTGCAATCATGACAGACTACTGATAACGCCGAATTGCAAGGCGGCCTTGAGGATCCTGAGAGACGAGAAGAAGCCGCGGATGCTTTGGGTCGATGCAATTTGTATCGATCAAGAGAATAAAAAAGAATGCAGCAGCCAGGTGGCCATGATGAACAAGATTTTCCGCACTGCCAAAGCGGTACTGATGTGGCTGGGTAAAGAAGAGAAAAATTCCGAAGTTGCTTTCAATAGCATTCCAATCTTGGCTAACGCATATGAACAGGCCGACCATACTAGCTTCAAGGCGTCCATTGCATCGTTTCGCTCAGGCACAGTACTGGACGCGGTTGACACCATACCGAGAAGGGAAGAAGTGATGAATGGCTGGACATCATTGGCCAGAAGAACATATTTCCAGCGAGTTTGGATCTTCCAAGAAGTTATTCTGGCCGGATCCAAAGGCCTTGTGATGTGTGGCAGCCTCTCTAGCTCATGGGACTCGTTCAAGGCAGCGCTTCAAGGCTACATAGCCTGGCAACACCAATGGGTCCATCCTACGGATCTACTCATTATGAATGATGATACCTTCAGGGATGATGGCAAGCTGGATTTTGCGCAAGCTCTCGCGGCCATGGCAACGTTCGAATGCAGCGATGCACGAGACAAAGTATTCGCTACTCTAGGACTCGTGAAACAAGATTACATAGTGGCTGACTATACGATTACTCTACAAGAAGTCATTGTCAAGGCTAACATCTTGATCATTAATACCTACGATTGGCTATGGCATTGGGGGCACTCTGTGCCTAAGAGTCCGACAGGCCTCCAAGATCTTCCGTCTTGGGCCGTGGACATTACAGAAAAGGTACAGACTATTCCAGCGCCTTGGGCGAGGCCGGTTGACTTCAAGGACTTCATCACCGGCCAGAAGAGTGCATCGTCTACAGTTTTTCAGGTTCCAGGATGCATCCTCGACAGTATAGTATTCACCACGCATATTACGAAAGAAAAAGAAACGTTTGACATTGCGAAGCCTGTCGTTCAAGCAATGTCAAGGTTGCATCGTGGGGTATACGATTTGTACCCTTCTACTGGTAAATCTAATGAAGACAAAACCCCGGACCGCCAGGAGACGACGAACGGACAGGCTCTACTTGCTACAATACTTAATTGGGACGGTCAACCACCAAGACAAGAAGATTATTTTGGCTCTTTCTTGGCTTCGAAGATCTCAAGAGACGGTGATATCCCTGACGATGACATGTCGAAACACCCTCCGTCGTATCTCCAAAATCGCGTCGCAGCTTGGAACGCTCGGTCGCTAGAGTCCAAGACATATGATCTTGAAGTATGCAGGAGTATGGAGAGGCTACATCGCTACGGTTGCCATCTTGTTTACACTGGAAAAGACTATCTAGGTATTTCGGAAGGCACCAGTGTTGGCGAGGACCTGCTAGTGGCCCTGGTGGCAGGAGCAGGAAACCTCGCCATGCTAAGAAAGCGGACAGATGATGTTGATGAGTGGTACGAACGATGTGGTCAGGTCTGGCTGTATGGATGGGATGTAGAGCGGATCAAATCGCTAGAGGACATTGGCGAGAATGCGGAAGTGGTTAGGCTGGAGATTCGTTGAAATGGCAGGTGGATCTTCTTGCAGAGGAGGCGTACAGGATGCGCTTCGGCATTTGGCATCTGAAATCAAAGAGGGAGGGAGGGAGCGAAACTACAGTCAGAAGTGGGTAACATTTGATAAACAGGGCTTGAGGGGACTCCGTTGGTGGGAAAACTAGTTACTGCCATAAAAGGAAATACCTTGGCGAGTTCTCTATTCCCGCTGCATATCCGCCAATCACCAGTGAGGTTACTCAGTCTTGGCGCCATGCTAGATGCAACATATTGGGCAAGTTGGATGGGACGGGTTCACTATTTCTACTGTATTTAGATCGAAATTCAACGTCTTTGCTCAGGTTTCCTAGCGATTCGCATATCTATGTGCACCAGAACAAGAAAGCTATTCCGCCATGAGGACTTCGTTTAGCCAAGCATTCAGTCTCTTAACTGTCGTGGGTGTCTCGGGCCACGCGGTTGTAGAGATTCCAACTCCACGCGGGGTCAGTACTTCACTGCATGGGAGTTTGCAGATGGCTTTCACGGAATGCTAACAAGGGAACGGAAACAGACGGGTCCAGCGCAGCGAGAGCGTTGCGGTACTGCTCTCACCACGCAACTGGAGAGGGGTGAGTTCATCCCCATTGGAGATTTCAACACCAATCAAGCTATAATCAGGTCTGATTTATGCTGTACGCCACAGATATCACAAGCCCCATCGAAGACGCCATGAAGAAGGCGGACGAGGACTACAGCTGCAACGCCTACCTGTGTCGAGGCTATCAACTCGAGGATAACCTGGAAAACGTCCAGCCGGTGAAAGCGGGCGACGTTATCGACTTTCACATTGACCTCATCGCCGGTCACCATCCTGGTTACGCCGTACGTACTATCACGTCCACAATAACGACGAGTTGCCTTGCTAATGTCAGTAAACACGAAAAGAATGTGTCCGTGGTCGACCTGACCACCAACCAAGTCATCGGCGAGCCCCTGCGGTACTGGGCAGATTGGCCAGATTCCACTTCCGGGCCACCACGTAATGACAGTGAGTCCTCCGTCTGCGTGTAGTCCTACTGGCCTCTCTTGCTGACCATCATGAAAGTCGACTTCAACGTCACCATACCTGATACCCTCAGCTCGGCGTGTGATGTGGCGGGGAAATGTGTGATTCAGTGGTACTGGTGGGCGAGCAAGAACAAGCAGACCTACGAGAGTTGTGTGGACTTCGTCTTGGAGCAGTAGGGCGAGTTCTGCTCGTGAAGAGGCGGTGGCTTCTTGGGATGGATGGGTATGGGCCTTGCAATTGACACGCATTTACCACAAGATATGCGATTATAGGTAGGGACGTCGTGCAGAAGGCAGCAATCTCACAGAAGCAACAATTGAACAATCCATTCAAGATCGAGGCGGCTACTTTAGTATTCAATTCGACCTTGATTATCCACACGGCACCTTCCTCCTCCGCATCTCAGATACCTGTCACACTTCCGAAGCAACTTTTGTTGTACTTTCTCCTTACGCCCAAATTCTGATCGTCTTCATCTTCCTGCACACCGCAGACATCTCAAGCGCAGGTGAGGCTTTCCTCTCAATTCAGCAGAACAAGCACCATCACTACTGATTGTTCCTGCCCATCCTCTTTCCCCTACGAAACAATCCCCAGCGATACTTTTGCCGATTCTCAAAGCCTTTGGGTGGTGGGAGCTGCTCATCTTCAAACCTCACAACACAGCTCACCGCGCTAAGGCCACTCGTGACCATCCATCAGCGTCAACACCCACCGATCAAGCATCATGGTATGTTCTCAAATACAACAATATCTTTCAAAAAGGCTGCGAGTCTGTTTTTTATTCTTTACTAACTAAATTCCCTATCTGCAATCCAGCAACCCAAGATGGCATCCAGCGCCCCCGCCCAGTCGCCTGACCCGAAGCAGGGTGAAGGCTATGTGAGCCGAGCACCTGAGCCGCAGACCACCAAAGGGATCGAGAGAGCCCGGCTGTCGAAGAAGGTCCACAGCAAGAGACCAAGAGTCTTGTTCAAAACTGCGGGACTGCATGGGTCGGTCAAGAAGCCGTACTTCCGCCGTTACAAGGGTAATATCTTTAATCATATCCGAATGGTCTCATCATATGGGAGAACTCATTCATGCTAATGTCGGCAGATTCCATGCGTGAGATGAGATACGGTCGCCCCGCCAAGCGAACCATTGGCTATCTCATGATGCCCAAGGTTCCCAAGTCCGACAAGAAGGATCGCAACATCAAAGAGCAAGAGCAAGATCCGACCGAGGACATGAGTGACGATGGCGAAGACCGCGGCCCCGACGGTCCCGGAAGTGCATATTATGACCCCGTCTACGAGCGTAAGTAACGCTTTCTTGGATGCAACGTGATGAGTCGGCGGGTGCTAACGGTTCCTCTCCAGTTGCGAAGAAGGTGGCTGCCCATGCTGGACGCGAGGAGGTAGAGGAGGAGGACTACGAGGTTCTCCGAAAGGTCTATGGCTACTACGAACGCATTCAGGCAATCTGGGCAGATCTGTCTTAGTGACAGGGTGGAATCAATACCCCAAGGACTGGCGATGCGCCATGGTATCCCAACGAGCTATCACTTACCAGAATGAACAAATGAAGCAGAGACTTGACAATCCCCATGAATAACACATATGGCTGAGTTCGTGACTAATGTGAAATAATCATGAAATAATCGCGCTACTAGTTACTGTATCCCATGTCTTGCAGCATCTCGTACTCGGTAGTCAATCAAATCGGGCAGCGCCTCCACAAAATCAAACCCGGGACCCGCAGCCGTGAACCCACCAAAACGGTCCCGAATGCCAATAACGTTCCACAGCCCCACCCCGCTGACCTGGAAATCCACCTGCGCCGTCTCGCCCGTGACAGCGTCCGTCGCGGCCGCGAGTTCCAGTGCGGCAGTGGCTTCGTCTTCTATCCCAAGTTCGGCGGCTATGGCGCCTTGTAACTCAGCTCGGCGTTGCGGATCGGGATCGGCCAGCAACCGGTTGGCGCGGAGCATGGCGCGCACAAAACTCACTGTCGCGCGGTAGGCTGGGTTGCTGGTGTGAGTGACGGTGGAAGTGCGCACCGTCAGTGCTTGCGACGAGAACGGTGCCACAAAGTCGGAGACGCGCGCCAGGACGTGCGGTGCCGGCGATGCGCTGGTATTAGCCTCACGCGCCAGGTAAGCTGTGTATGGGTAGGTGAGAACGGTAGCATATACCACTGAGCCGTTGTTCAGATGGCCGTGTAGCAGGGCTTGGTAGCGAAAGGGTGTGCCACCGACAATTTGGAAAGAGTAGTCGGTCCCGTACTGCAGACCATAAAAGCTCAACAGGCGGCGCAGGACATAAGAGTAGCCGCTCAATTCCCCGTCGACCATGATGGGCTTGCCGCGCAGGTCTTGGACAGTGGCCATGGCAGAGGTGGCCGCGAGGACGATGTCGCTGCCCTGGTCAAGCTGACCCAGCACGGTAAGGCCGGCCTTGGCATTGAAGACGAGGTTGATGGCGTTGTCGATGGTGCCCGTCAGGATGTCGTAGGTCCCGTAGAAGAGCCCATCGTAGGCGAAGGAGGAGTTGGGGACTTGATGGTAAGTCACGTTTAGGCCCTCGTCGGCGAAGTAGCCAAGTTGGTTGGCGATGGAGTAGGTGGCCGACTTCACAAAAGAGCCGTATGCAATTGCGGTGCTTGCATGGACCCCGCCATATCCTACGATATTCAGCAAGCACCACAATGTCACTACCTTCAAGCTTCGAGAGAAAGACCCAAGAAACATCATCATATCGGATTTTGAAGACGAGCTCACATATGATGGGTATCTAGATATGCAACTATTCTGCATCCACGTAGAATGTAATTACATTACTGCCAGTAGGCAAGATGGCTGCAGGATCACCACAAGTCCTGTCCTTTATCAATTGGAGTCATGTGCCCTAGCTTGCATCGAATCCCAGGTTTATGAACTGGCACCAATCGGCAAATATGTCCTGGGGTCATCATCATAAGTATGCCAGACAGCAACATTGAAGTTAGCTAGTGGCGCTGAACGTGTTAGTGATAAGAGTGCCTGCGGTTGAGGGAGGGGCACTGGGGGATTTGGGGGACCGCACCGCCCCACTTTGGGGAATTTTTGGGAACTAGGCCCAGCGCAGGCCTGACCGCCAAAAAGTTGCAAGAATTCTGCCGCTCCAATGCAAATCTCGCCTTTCCCATACTTCTCCGTCCGGTCAATCCAATCGAAAACCAGCAAAACAAAATGGCGGACGATGGCATGCTCCTCAACTTTGACCTCGGGGACTCTTCTCTGAAGAGCGAGGTCAAATTCACCGGCGGCAGATGGCGCGACCGAGTGCGCGCCCAGCGCAGCGCAAAAGGAAAACCCAGCAAATCCTGGAACGGCGCCAATGGCGCCCCGCTTGAGCGACAGCGCCAGTTCGGAAAAGACAACGACGACGACGATGCAGACACGCCCGCCGGCGATCGGCCCAACAAGCGACAGAGGACAGGCGGCGACGGCACACACACCGGCCACAAGACGCCCTACGTGAAGAACGGCCTGCCCCCGGGCCAGGTCACCTCGCGACTCTTCACCTCCAACCCCACGGCCACGACCGTCTTCGAAGACGCCCAACCCGAGGCGGAACCCGCGCAGCCTTCCAATGCGCCCTTGACGGCCGAGGCCGAGAACTTTGCGGCGCTGGGCCTGTCGAAACGCATTGCTCACCACCTCTCCACCAAACTCGAAATGAAAGCCCCGACGTCGATCCAGAAGAACACGATACCCCAGCTCGTCAATGGCGACAGCGACGCCTTCCTCCAAGCCGAGACGGGTTCCGGAAAGACATTAGCCTACCTGCTTCCCATCGTACAACGGATCATGGCACTCAGCCACGACGAAGATGGCACCAGCACGGGAACCAAGATACATCGCAACTCGGGACTGTTTGCCATGATTCTGGCGCCGACACGAGAACTGTGCAAGCAGATCGCGACCGTGCTCGAGAAGCTCCTCCGATGCGCCCCCTGGATCGTGAGCACTACCGTCATTGGTGGCGAAAGCAAGAAGTCGGAGAAGGCGCGGATACGAAAGGGCGTCAACATCCTGATTGCCACACCAGGTCGTCTGACGGATCACCTGGACCACACCAAAGTGCTGGACGTCGGCACGGTGCGGTGGCTGGTACTGGACGAAGGCGACCGGCTGATGGAGATGGGTTTCGAGGAGGAGCTGAAGATGATTGTCGGCAAGATCCGAGCCGAGGGCCTGAAGACGAGGAACGAGGAGGGAGTGCTCTTGAACAAGCTGCCGCAGCGCCGCGTCACGGTGCTCTGCTCGGCCACCATGAAGATGACTGCCCAGCGACTGGGCAAGATCTCGTTACAAGACGCTGTGCACGTCACGGCGTCCAAGTCGGATCCCGATGCCGCCGAGACCAACGAGGCCGTGTTTTCGGCGCCGGCTCAACTGAAGCAGACCTACATCATCGCCGCCGCCAAGCCGCGACTGATCACGCTTCTGGCGCTTCTCAAGTCGACTTTTGCCCGGAAGGGCTCCGTGATGAAGGCCATCATCTTCATCTCCTGCGCCGACTCGGTCGACTTCCACTTTGAACTTCTGCGCTCTGCCCCGCCTAACGCGAACGACTCGTCCAAGACTGCGGGCACCGTCGCAGAAGCTGCCTACATTACCTCACCCGCCAACCACAAGATCGCCCTGTTCAAGCTGCACGGCTCCCTTCAACAACCCATCCGAACCGCCACATTGAAGGCTTTCCACGACGAGACGAATCCTTGTGTGCTCATCACCACCGATATTGCGTCCCGTGGTCTCGATGTCCCCACGGTAGATCTGGTCATCGAATACGACCCGGCGTTCGCTGTCGAAGATCACGTGCATCGTATCGGACGAACCGCGCGTGCCGGACGCCCTGGTAAAGCCGTGCTGTTCCTGCAACCTGGCACAGAGGAAGGCTACCTCGCCCATCTGCAAGCCTCCATGACGGGCCAATCGTCCGAGTCCGTCATCCAAAAGAGCTTCATCACCCCGATTATGCTGCCCAAGCGGTCGGCCACGGACCCCGAGGCGCCCGTGCTCGACAGCGACAAGTCGGCCATGAAGCGCGCCGAGGCGCTGCAGCTGCACATCGAGCAGCGCCTGCTGGACGAGAAGCACGGGGCGAAGCTGCTCGACGCGGCCCGGCAGGGGTTCCGGTCCTACATCCGGGCCTACGCCACGCACGTCAAGGACGAGCGCAAGTACTTTGACATTACGCAGCTGCACCTGGGTCACACGGCCAAGAGCTTCGGTCTGCGGGAGGCGCCGGGCGGTATTGGCGGCGGGCCGTCGAGGCGGGTGGTCAAGGGCGGGGCGGCGTCGAAGAAGCGGAAGAATGGTGAGAGTGGTGGTGATAAGAGCGATAGCAGGAGGGATGAGGTGACGGCGCCCGAGGGCATGGATGTCAGTGGGCAGGCCGACGAGGATGCGGCAAGGCGCATGAAGATGAAGATGAAGGAGGTGATGAACCAGTCGTCCGAGTTCAATCTGGGCTGATCGCATATGCTTGTTATGTATATAAAATAATTAGAATCAAAACAGCCATGGCGTTATGAATGGTTTATGAGCGTATGATGCGTCTTCTGGGTGCCTTGGGCATATACATGCTTGAAGCTAATTGATGAGTCTGCTGTTCTATCATAGCAGGTTTCCACCCCTACGGATGGTGCAAATTGATCCGCTTGGTCATGATGATGTACGAGAACACAATAGAGGCGAGTTGGGGGATTCTTCTACATAACTGCCAGGAATATGGAATTGTCCATCGTAGTCCGAAAGGAGTCCGCTCCAGTCGCTTACGGTCACCCGCCGGTCGGTCAGTGTGTCCAGCGACACCTACCCCTTTTCTTCGTTCATCCATAAGCCCATCCAATCCAACCAACACTTCTAGCAATCATAAGACCCCATAGAGCAACTTGCAATCAATAACAACTCTGCCTGGTTAGCTCAATCGGTAGAGCGTGAGACTCTTAATCTCAAGGCTGCGGGTTCGACCCCCGCATCGGGCTCAATTCCCGATGCATCTCAGATACTGAGATAACATCGACCTTTCTTTTTTGCTTTTTGGGGAGATCTTCTTCACCCCTTTTCCTCGATCCTGTTTCCCTTTACCCTACTTTTTATTTCTCTCCTTCACGATTTGACCGCCTCGTGTATGGTCGGCTGCACCGAGCCACTTGCTTCCAGGCACAGCATCACATGTCATAGCGATTCGTGTTGCAGGCACGGATACTGTCATGATGCATTAAGGGTTTGGGACGAACCTTAGCCATTCGGCCACGCGCCAGCGCGGGGACCTCCCATCACATAGACACTGCCATTAGGTTACTACAGCTTCATCCCGTTCTCCTCCCCCTGCATAAAGGCCACCCCGGGCGCCATTCCTTCCTGTAACCCGCAACTGCAATGCTCTACCACTCCAATTGGCTTTCTTGAATTGCGAGGATGGCATTCTTCCGATTTCGCCAACTACCACCCGAAATTCGCAATCACGTTTGGAAAGACGCTCTTGAGGAAGAGGCCGTCGAACGTCTTTTCTTCCTTCATCGGTGGACCTTCCGCATCTTACCGACCAAGAACAACATCAGCCCGCTCTTTTCTGTCAGCTTGGAAGCCCGAGCCGTCGCCAAATCATTCTACGACATATGCGTCCCCGTTCACCGGCTGCCGCCTCGGCAGCCCTCCCGAGAGCTGATAAGCTGTAACGACTGGCTGGCGCGCACCTCCAAGGTTCGGTGGGGGAAGGGCATCGGATCCCAAGGCCAGAGCTGGACCAACCGCGAACGGTACTGGTACCACTACGCGCTGACTCTGTCCGGGGAAACGGCCCAGGGCGCCCTGTGGAGGCTCGCAGACGAGACGTGTTCGCCGAGCGGATGTGTCTACTTCAACGCGACGACGGACCGGTTCCTGCTCAGCTACGACGCCTCCACCCGCGACAAGGCGGAACACGTCGCCGACTGGGGCAACCGCAGGGGGGCTTACGCCGGCCTGTTTGTCGAAGACCCGCAGATGGACGTCTGCGTCTACCAGATGACCCATGACCAGAAGCCCGAAGCGCTCGGCCGGCGCTCCCGGAAGAAGAAACACTCGCCTCTGCACGAGCACGAAGTCCCGCGCCATCACGTGACCTCGCGGTTTCCCGAGGCGGTGAAGGGCCAGCTTCGCAACATCGTCTTCGTCGACGTCAAAGACGACTCCACGCGGCGTTTGGGCGGGGACCCGCAGGTGCTGTTCGGCTCCACCTTGGGCGATCTCTGGGGGCCCCTGCCGGGAGAACGCGAAGCCGGCTTCCGGCTCACCTACTTGAGGGAGCTGGAGACCCGGAGCATGCAGCCGGCCGGGGAGGACGAGGTCGATTTGTATTGGTGCAGCTGTTTCTTCCCCGCCATCCTGCAACCGCCGCGGACGGTGTTTTACCTCGAGATCCTCGCGTCGAGGTCGTGCAACTTGGTGGGGGAGGTCGAGAAGCGCACGGCCAAGTGTCTGGACATTGTCGAACTCAAGATCGACGGACCCGAAGGCGACGACGGGACCGCCAACGCTGAGTCTGGTAATACTGCGACGAAACATCCCCATTTCTGATAGGAGGGAGACTAACATAACGACAGATGAGGTGCTCTGACTGATTGTGATGAAGATTGATGTACAAGATGTAGTAGGCTCACTGTCGTGTTGTATCGTATCGCTGTGGTTGACAAAAGTCGGTACCGTCCGCGGTCATTACATACTCTTAGGGAAGTCTGATGGTCTTCGCATCCACCGGTCAAATCTGAAACAAATGATGTTTAATAGCATGCATGTCAAGTTCGGACACTTATTTGTGTACTACATCACAGAATGAAATTTAGAGGCGCCGACGCTTGTAGGTAGTCAATCGTAACATTCAATACCTATGCAACACATCCATGGCAATAACGAGTGACCAAGAAACGAAACGAGACGAAACAGCCGACATATCGACTGGAGCCCAAGAGTGCCCTCGCGGACGCGCAAAGAGAAGCCGATCGATTCCCTTTAGCCCTGAGAGCATTTGTGTGTAACCTCCTAAGGGTGCGAGCAGAAACCATTGACGCAACCGTTGGCGCAGCGGTTGCTGAAGCAGAAGGTGTCGCTGCTGCACGCCGTCGTCTCGCACGTCACCTGGCGGTTGACCAGGGCCTCCGATGCTGCCTAAGTAGCGACACCCGTTAGTTTATTAGACTGGGAGGTCTCGGGGGAACCGGCTGACCTGAGGAGTAGATGGTGCGCCCACGGCGAAACCGGACAGGACGGTCGCGAGGGTCATGATGGTGGTGAAGGCCTTCATCTTTGGTTTTGGGTTCTGGAAAAGGGGTTCGTGACTTGGTAAGAGTAATCGAGATGAGAGTATGTGAGAGAGTTGTGCGGATGCTGGTGATGATAGAACTGTTATGTCGAAAATCCTATGGGAAACACCCCTTACTTATACTACCAGTTTACTGTTGAGCTGAGGCCTAACTAGGTCCTTCTCTGGTCACAGAGGTGATGGTTATTCGAGAGACCTTCGTGTATACTGCATTATGTCGTCACATTCTTGGCGCCTGCCATCCAATCACACAACATGTTGACAAAGTGCCAGTCTTTAGGAAATATTACAACAGCGCCAAGCCAATGAGAGGCTTTCTTTTACGTTTGCGATTCGCAGAGTACTTCCTAGGCTACCAAGCCCGTACCGTTTTGGTGGCTTAGGCCAAGAAGCAGTGAGCAGTCATGGGCCACTTTGCTGCTCGAGTTGGGAATTCTATAGTGCCGATCTCCTGACGGCAGCAGATTCTGACTGTGTTGCACGCGCAATGCGGGGAGCCAAGGAATGAGAAGTTGAATTGACACTGCCTATGCTGACTGTACTGGTCGTTGTCATGGGGGAAGTGGAGCGCCTTTGGTATACAGATCAACTGGTTACACGAGCAGTGCAGCCGTAAGCATTGGTCACGCGGGCAGCGCAGCTGTAGGAAAAGTCTCTATGCGGGCAATGCAGCTGTAAGCCAAGGCTATGACGGTCCTTTATGATTGGTGCAGATTGTATCAATTGTAGTATATGAAGTGGATAACGTGGAGACGTTGTATGTGCGTGGAAAGCGCCGCTAGGGCAAATATGTACAGTCGACTCCCTCTCAAGGAAGGGAATCTAGAAAAATGTGTCTCAAACTGCGAGGACACGGAGCGATTGCCTTTTCAACCAAGGGGAAAGAAAAGACGCCCGGCCCCAGACCCATCCAAGCCCCTCGTCTAGCAAGAGAAGCCGCAGTCGAGGTTGACGACGGAGCGGTCCTTGTAGACCCAAGGGATGTCCCACTTGCCCACCTTGCAGTTGGCGTTCTGCGTGTTGGCGAAGCCCGTGTTGAAGTCCTGGTCCTTGTACTGGACGCGGGCCTAGTAGAGCGGTGGTTAGTTCCAAGTCTGTCCATGCCCGAAAAGAGGAAAGACGAAAGGAGGAGAAGGGGACAAATAGACTTACTATGCTGCCGACAACGCCTCCGATATCAACCTGGAGGGCGTCCTTGCCCGGCAGGCCCTTGTTGAACTTGAAGTGGAGGTTCTTGTTCCTGGCGACCTTCTTGTGGCGGCTGCGGATGGTGTTGCCCGAGGCGTCCTTGACGGTCACGTCGGCCTGGTGGTAGTCGCCTTCGACAATCTTCATGTGGATGCCGCACCAGCCGCCGTTGAACTTGCGCTTCTCGACGGCGGGCGTGGTGCCCGAGAGGAGGTCCTCGCTGTCGTTGTCGTCCTCCTCTTCCTCGTCGCCGTCGACGTCGCCATCTTCCAGGTCAAAGTCGACGACCTCGGGCGCGGCGGCGGCCTCGGAAGGGGCGGCGATGTCGCTGGCTCGGAGGCCAAGGGCGGCGCCGCCTTCACCTGCCGAAGGAGCGGTGGGGGCGGCGAGGCCGGTGGCGGCGAGGCTCAGGAGAGCGGCTACGGCGGTGATCTGCATCTTGATGAAGGTGATGAAGAACAGGCTGTGAAGCGTTGAATGACAAATCGGTTGTTTTGAAAAGATTGATGGATTGAGGAGCAGAGTGATGGTGATGAGGAGGATGGTTCTTTCTTTTTTCGACAAGAGAACTGCTGAGTTGCGGCCTCTTATACCTCGCGACAGCCAAACTCGGTGTCGCCTTGGAGTCGCGCGGGCTGCCAACACCAAGCAGCATGCTTACTAGTCGACGTCCTCACAGCTGTCATAATCCATTGTCTAGATGCCCATTGCCAAAAAGTCTATGCCCGGTATCACGTAGTTGGTCGCCCATTTCGCCAGATTGGCAGGGCCGCTGGAAGTGGACACCCGCCGAATGCTGCTATATTTAGAACTCATGGCATACAGAGTCCGGCCGGCTTACCTTACCCCAGTCCTTTGTGCCAATTGAAACATGTTTATGCCAAAGTAGTGGTTTTCTAGAGTAGTCGCTTACTCTTTGCGCCCCGTTCCCGAGGACAGCTGGCCAACCCGCTAAAATCAGGGACAAGCGTCCAAGCCACGGTGCTGCCAGCTGTCTCTTGCTAGTCGCCAGAAGTGCAGACGAACTAGCGTGCGACTATGTAGTAATGCCGCGTTGGCCTAGAATCCCCGAAGAGGAGCCCGGAGGTGGAGCCCGAAGCAGAACACCGAAGCGGGTCGAGGAGAGAGGAGAGACCCATCCTGTAAGCTAACGTGATGACATTTATGGAGAATGGGAAGCGGGCCGAGAGACTTCGACCACAAATCAAGGTGTGGCGCATACGCAGTGAATAGTAAGCCTGGAAAGACGGCATCACCGCAACAGTATAGCCATATGGATATTGTATGCTTCCAAGCGCTCCACGAAATTAGAACCGCGATCCCCCGCCTGGCTTGGCAATGGCCATAGGGAATGGCCACTATGCGCTTCTGCGTTGTCCGTGGATCACGGATGCTTACTGGGTTCCCTATATGGTATACTCGCCACCCCTTTGTGTGAGCTCATGGTGCCGTGAAAGCGGCAATAGTATCCGAAAAGTGGTAGACGCTGTATTCTGCTTGACGTAGTCGTGTACGACATGCACGAGTTGAAAAGAGCTTCATCTCTTCAAGGCTCCCGTGGTCTATCCGTCCTTTACATCTCGTATAGCAGCAAAGTCCTATCAGCATATCCCAAAATACCTTCAGAGAGCAGTCTATCTCGATCCATCCCATCACAAAAAATGCGTTTCTCATCGTTCGCCATCGTCCCAGCCGGGCTCCTCAGCCTTGTGCACTCACTCCCCACCGAAGGCGGTGCTCTCTCCCTGGCCGACTCCCCTGAAACTTTCATCGAAGGCAACAACAGTGGCAACAGCAACATCGACAACAGGCTCGAGGCCCGGGCGGCGACATGCAACAATGCTTACACCCTCAAGATCTTCAAGTCCAATACGTGCTCGGGGAACCCCACGAGAACCGAGATCCAAAACTGGCCACTCGAGGCCGGCGCGACCGACCGCTGTGTCAATGTCAACTCGGTACGAGCCCAACCAAGACCCCCGAGCCACTCATTCCCTTACTGACATACGTGCGCTGTGTAGAAAGCCTCATTGAAAGGCCTCACGCTGCAGAAGGGCGTGAGCGGTAAGTACTTGCTTTTTCATACACACTGGCCCCTTGATCGAGAGCGGGGTCTTCTCCCACGCATGACTGACCCAGTTCATCCCGCCAGCCGTCATGTACATGTACCCCAAGGCCGATTGCCCCAAGCGATCGAACGGGTTCGCCGAAGCCTTTCTCCCCTATGCGCAGCGGGTGATCGACGGAGCATACTGCAACTCCTTCGCCCAGCGAGACCAAGAAGTCAAGTCCTACTACATCAAGACGTGGAAAGGCGCCGATTGTAAACCTTACTAGAGCACGGGGGCAAGGGGCAAAGGCAAGGTTACATAGCCAAATACTTGGCACGATTCAAGAGGTTTGGAAATGCAATGGTATCTGTCACTTCCAAAAGATCGTCAAGTGTGGGGAAAGGATAATGGGGTAATTTCTATCTAAAGCCAAAGATTTCCGTACTTAGTGGCTGGTCCGCACAGACCGCCAACAGGAGATAAAGCGTCATGGTTGTTGGGTCATTTTTAGGATACTTTCATGACTTGGTACTGCATCAAGGACTTATACATGTGGAAAGACGACTTGGCTGATTAATGCAATTCAAATTCATCACATCAAGCGGTTGCACTTTTGATTGCATTCTCTGATGTCACGCTTGGAACCCCCATGACGGACGAGGGCTATGACGAATCGAAGTCATGCCCGTCATTGTCGGACTCGTCCGGGGTAATTTCTTTGACGTGGAGCTCGACGATGTTCAGAGCCCTGGCCGTATGCGTTTCGATTTTGCCCAGCAAGGTGGCAACGCGTCTCCCAAGATCTGGGCGCGGATCTCGGGTGGCAGATTTGGAAACCTGTGGAACGGCATCTTCGGCAACCCGACCGGAAATTTATTGAACCATGAACAACGGAAACTTTAATGTTTCGGAACTGTTTCTTCGGCAAGTAATTGCGCGCAGAGTGAAGGGAAAAGAGTGCATTTCAAGTTGTCATGATTGAATAGCAAGGACAGGTGAAGTCGTTTTAACCTCGTGCCGCGCTGAAGCATCGAAGGATTGAATCAGTGGGTACCCCGGAAGTTTCCGCCCGCACCGACCACAAGCTCCCAATTTGATGCAAATACACCAACCTCGCAGTAACAGCTCCTGCGGGTCATTTCTCCAAGAGGTCACTGACCCAAAAGGAAAGTGCGGTTAGGTAGAGCGTGTGCGTAACGACGTACCTAGGGTCGAACTGCAACCTGCGGTAGCTTCAGGGGTAACCGTAGCTTCGCCCGCGGGAAGGTCAGCCACAACAAAAGATGGCTGTCCTCCAGAGCTACGCAACTTCTACGGGCGTGTCGTCTGTGGCTACAAGCAACCCATGTTGTGGCTGTTTCACCCTGCGAACGTGGAAGAAAAGGAGTTGATTGGGAAAAAGATGGCCGGGCCAAGTGGTAAAAGGATTAATCCCCTTGATGGCGATAGTTCTGCTTAATATGGTGTAGTACTACTAGTGAGTATTCCATAGACTAGTCTATTCAATGGGATATCAAACTAATAATGGAATAAGCATTGCGCCAATAGCACTAAGTGATTCGTGTTATGTACAGTACATCATAATCTGGCGGGAGCATCGCTTCCACCATCAATGGGATAAAACGGCAATCTGTGTTCCGCTGAGAAGACTACCGGTTTTTGGTTTCGTGAACCACATACCCCGGAGCATGCAAACATTCATCGCGAGCCGTTCACACCAAGGTCAATATTTCTAGAACTTTTTCGTCATCCGGCCAAAACCTGCCGTGCATCAAGGCGCGGAAGTAGCCAGGCGCGATATAGCGAAACCCGCGACCCGCCGGCCTGAGGATGACAGGATTATCCGAACCAGCCAAAAGCCAGACCTCATCGCCCTTCTCGCAGGTGCGGTAGGCTCTACCAATGTGGCCGGTCTCTGTTTGGACGAAGGCCCAGTTCGCCGTCCAGTTGAGCTGAGTTTGGACCTTTCTTGCCAGCTCCGCGTCGGGAATTTGCCCGTTGCGTATGTACTCGTACACCACACTTTTCGGGTCGTCCTGGTCGCCGAGCCCCGAATGTCGTTCGATCGTCTCGGGCGAGACGAGGCGGCAGTTCGGGTAAAGCATGATGTCGTGCCAGATGCGGGCCTGGTCACGGTTTTCCTGGAGCGAGTCCCGGGGGTCAATAGAGTCCCATATCTCGGCGTCGTCCAAAGAAACCGCGGAACAGAACTCGTGACACGCGTACAGAAACAGGCGGTGGCTTTTCATGTCGGCCATTTCGGCTTTCTGGTCGAATCGACAGCCCATCCTCATCCGGATGGTGCCAACTCTGCGACCTTTTGCTATCAACCGCGATCTTGCCTTCTCGCTGGATACATACATTTGTGAGCGACCACTGGCTCCCATCTTTTGGTGGATAAAGCCCATCGTGTCAGGAGAGGAAACCGGGATGACACGGGGCACCAGAAGGGGAGCAACCCAGGACGGTATCTCGGGAAGTTCGTGGGCGGCGCGCTCCGAGGTGATGAGGTTTATTTTTCTCTTCTGCAGGACGAATGATCTTGTGAAGTCCTCCAAGACACTATGGATGCGCCGACCGTAGTCCGGGTCGGGCAACTGGATGCCCATCTTTCTGAAAACGGCATACAATCCGTAAATCTTGTCGTGTAGAAGGGACGACTCTAGGTTTGCCGCGAATCGCAGGAACCGTATGTGTATCCATTCCTTGGAGGGATCATCCGAGTCCCGGATGTGGAGTCGTGACATCATTCGGAAGTGAATATTGCGGTATTCTGCAGAGTCTGCATCATACTGGGTTGAAAGAAGCAACATCGCGTGTAGGTCCTCCCAAGTGACTAGTGACTGTCTAGAGATAAAGACACAACGCCGGGCAACGGCAAACTCCTGACACATATCAGCGGATGATGCTATAAGAGCAACATGGTCACCGAGAGGGGTAATCCCAAGGGTAAGTAGGTGGCTCTCCTTGCAACTTAGGATGGAAACGATCATCTAAGGAAACGATGGCTGATAGAAGATGGGCTCAGAACCTGAACAGTCCACACACGTCTAAACCATGGATTCTCATCCAGTCGTTTACAAATACCATACTCCTCAACGTACGCTGTCAAACGATCACCTATGTAATGTTTTACAAACTCATTAATATTGCTGAGGATATCATCAATGGACGACCATTCAGGTTGGTATAAGAGACTCACGATCGTAATGATTCGACCTCAGGGTTGGTAAACTCATACGAAGGGTCCAGGCGAAACTGCGAGCTTCGGGAATGATTGGGATGGCTTCCGAACCTAGCCAGACCACTACAACCGAGGCGTACTTGTAGATCCGGCCCATAAGCTTGATTTGGTGATTGCGCTCCTGAGCACTGCCAGCGGCATCATTCTGGTCGATACAGATGGAATCGATCCAGAGTGTACGGACGCGGAACTTGCACCGCAGCTCAACGATAGCATCATGGCAGTTGGGCGTGATGAGCAGCTCGCCCCCGTTGCAAGCGATCGGGACACTGCCCTCCTTGGCGCCCCAGACGTAAGACAGGGCCTCGTACTTGTCGTAGGCATCTTCCAGGCGCACCTGCCGGATCCGGCATCGCACGTGTGCGTCCAGTCGCCAAGCTGGCAGCAGGTCGAGGAGCCGGATCGTGTCCTCTGAGGCGAGGGGCTGATGATGATATCGCGGGGCCATCTATGGGAACTCTGCTGGCGAAGCAAAGGTACCCAGCTGGTCTGTTGACGAAATAGACTATCTGAGCATCATTAAAGGTGGGAAATGGGGAGAAAGGAGGGGGGGAATCTTGCATGCCTTGGGGACAACCCGAAACCCATTGCTGAGCTGGCCCATCAGGATGTAAGCCTGCATCTTCTTGGCATGCTCTTGTTTTGCAGATCCAATCAACATCGTCATCCAATGCTTGAAAGTGGAAACACTTGAAGCAGGAATACGGCAGTGAGATCCATCTGGATTACACGACTATTTATCATTGGCTGCTAATGTGATGTTTTACCGCGGTGAAGATAAGGTACTACTGGGTTACTAATTACGGTTTAATCTAAGCTCAGGAATTGAAGACCTAGGTGATGAGGAAACACATTCGCGTATTCACCTTGTCGGCGACCGTTGGTGAGAGCCTGCTCAGAGTTTCCATTCTAATGGAGTTTACAAGTTCCAGAATTAATTACGATGAACACTTGACGTGAAGACTACTCTATCTATCGCAAACAAGAGGCTGGTTAACCACTCCGCCGGGACTCTGTCGCCGGATCCCCAAACGCTGGGTCCTTGTAGTTGGGCAGGACGATGCCCCGCGACTGCCTGATCAAGGTATCAATGCCGTCGCTTCTTTCAGATACCGGGGAGACACCCAAGCTCTGCGCAGGTGACGCCTTCCCCACCGTCGGGCTGTCGGGTGCTTTCGCCAGCTCCGGCAGGGAATGCCGATCGGAGGAGCGTCGCGGCAGCTCCGCCGCGGGTGCGGCGTCCATCTCGAACTTCTTCTCGCTCATGAGCTCCGATGCCGGTTGCTGCGCCTGCGCCGTCGTCGCCGCATGTCGACTTGGCGTCATGGGTATGATGGGGGCTTCCTGCGGTGGCCTCAGTATCTGCCACGACGCGTGGAATGTGTCTTGGGGTGAAACGGCCGTCGGGCTCAGCAAGCGGTCCTCGTCTCCTCCCCCATTCCCGGGCTTAGGTAGGCCTCTCTGGGCTTGCAAACTGGCCAGTTCCTGCTGGCTTTTCCCCAGCCTCTTGGAGATGGTCCTCGTTCTTATGAACAACCAGGCAGCAATGGCCATTATCAATAGTGCGATGGCGCCACATGTCACACCTATTATTGCGATTGTCGTCGAAGAAGCTGGATGCGACGCAGCCTCCTGATTATTGGGGTCGGCACTCCCCGTTTCCCGCACGGTCGCCGCGCCGGCCATCGTGGTGGCTCTGCTGGACGACGTTGTCGGCTGGGCCTGCCGGGTCGTGTTGAACAGGCCGACGTCCTGTCGCCGGAACCGCACCTGGATGCTCTTCGCCTGCGCCACCCCGTCCCAGCGGAAGTCCTGCGTGGCGGCCATGGACGAGCCGCACTTCACCGTCTTGAGGTCGGTCAGGGTCGCCGTGGCCCCGCCCAGGGCGGCGTAGCAGAGGCCCCAGGACCACTCGCTGCCGACGCTGCATCGGTAGCTGAGGCCCTAGCCCGCGTCGGGGCAGCATGTCAGTACCGTCTCGGGCTCGGGCGAGGCTTGTCGGTTGATGCTCGTGCATGCGGCGGTGTACCCTTGGGGGCAGATGCCAGGGCTGTAGTAGGCCCCTGGCCGTCCGGCGGCAGCGGTAGCGTTTACGGAAGGGGGGAAGCAGTGGGCTGTGGGATCCGTGTCGACGGGGCCGCGCAGGATCGAGGTGGTGGAGCCGGCGCAGTCGAAGTCGTCGTACATGAACAGGGCCGACTGCGAGCACGACAGCGGCGCCGTGAAGACGGTGGTCAGCGGGCCCAGGTTCAGGTCGTCTTGTGGTTGGTGGGTCATGGCTGTGGTATTGGTGGTGTTCGGTCTCCTTCGAAGGCGGGCGGCCGGGTGGTCGCGTGCCGCAGCAGGATGCTGCAGATGAGGGGGCAAGCGAATGAGGGAGGTGTAGGATGTGGTGTTACTTCGGGATTGGTTGTGCATGATCATCGTCGCCTCGCTGTCAAAACTCAGAATAGGATTTTGCAGTCTTTGCCCCAGCATGAAAGGGGCCGCAAATCAAACGGTGCAGAAAGTGGCATGGGTCGCTATGTCAGGGGGCGGTGGGTTTTACATTGCATGGCTTTGCAGGAAATCCTCGCAGCTTCAACGCAAGATATTTCCACTCGTTGTCGAGGGCAAACATTCGAACAGTGGCCAATCACCATTCCGCCCCTCGCATGCGTAACTCATCCCAGCTTGGCCACTAGTGATTGCTTGCTTGCTGCTGTGAAGCAAGGGATGTGCTCCTTTTCCACTGCGTAGGAAGCTATCGGCGCAGCGATGCTTTCGTCCTGACAGGGATGCACACGTCGGCCAAGACCGAACCCAGCACCAAGTTTGGGACACCTTACTTTGCACTGTCGGTCTGTCTAGACACTCATCTCAGGTGGTCTCAGAGTGAGTGAACCAATTCCCCATTCAGGGAAGCAAACCTCTGTGTACGACAGATAGATTAGCCAGTTGGATACCCGAGAGCGTTTAAGCGACTTCCTTGCATATGTTAACAAGACCAGTGCCAACCAGAAGAATCAGAGAATAAAGATGTGGGCTGTGGAATATTGGTGGAATGTATTGGCCGTCCGTCCCAGGCAACTTTTGCCGATGTTCTCACCCGGGTCACTCATCCATCTTTTCCAATGCTGTTTTATGTCTCCGACGCCTTTAGCTTGCATATTTCTCATGCAAGTCTTGCCACAGCATGATCCCGCTGCGGTGGATCATCTTGGTCGGCTGCACCGCCATCTCGGCCGTCACGGCCGCCACCCTCGGCGCCATCTTCCAGCAGCAGAAACAGAGAGAGGACAAGGCCAATAATGACAACAACAGCCACCATGACGGACTGCCTTGCTGCACGTGCAAAGGAATGCGAGATCAGGCCGCCCGGTTTGGAACGTCTCTCGATGAGTTTTTCAGAAGGAACCCCAACCTTGACCGGAACGACTGCAATGGCAATGCATGCGCCAACAATTGTGGGTTGACACGATGGTCTCCTATCAACTCAGGTGAAAGAGCTAATAAGGTAATAGATACCCAAATCATCATACCCAACATAGTGGGAGGTTCTCCAAACACCTTCTGCAGGACAGTAGGCGGTGACGTGACTCGTGCCACGTCGGGTGTTGTTACTAAGCCGTCGAATCCCACGACGCCAGGTTATCCCTCGACGACCACGGCAGTAGCGACAGTCAGTCCTAGCGACCTTTTCAAGGCTTCCGTAGTATATTCGACGCGGGAACCGCCACCGGCTACGGAAGCATCAGACAGCACGGTTCCTCAGTCGACTGGTGTTGCGTCTTCTTTCCCTGCAGGCGGGGTGGTATCTGCATCTCCTTCTGACGCCGAGACCCAGCATACTACGTTCCCGGGTCCAGTTAGCAGTTTATACAAGGCTTTGCCGATAATAAGCGGAGACACTACTGGCGCGCCGGACAGCGTAGTTGGAGCCTCGGAATCCCCAGCAGCAACGTCCAAAGCGCGCGTACCTTCACCCATCAACATGCCAGTAGACACGGACGAACTGTCCAATGCGCCAAGCACAGGGAGGCCAACAAGGCTTGTGATTTCCGGCAGTCTCCTACAACCTTCGATCACGGCTGAAAGCGACCACCGTACGCCGGTTTCCTCAAGCCCAGAAACACGAACCTCGCACAATCAAGCCTCAAAAACCCCGGGATCCCAAGCAGAAACGACGTCGAAAGCGCGCATGTCTTTACCAATGTGGTTTCCGTTGCCCGAGGAATCGAGCATAGAGAAGCCCACCATGACCGAGACATCCGGCGACGAGGTGCCGTCTTCGACCGCGACGGGGCGTGACCATTGGCCAGATCTACCGAGCTCAGAAACAAGAACCTCGGACAACCCTCAAGCTTCGGAAACGCCAGACTCAACAGGTTCACTGGAGAGCGTATTTACGACATACCCAGTAACTACAACAGCCCTGCCGACCTCCATACCCCCCAAAGAGTCTTCGATTCCATTTTCAAGCGAGCCAATATCGAGTTCGGGCATTGCCCAGACATTTTCGACTTCCCCTGGTGAACCAACAATGTCTGCATCGACGTTTCCTGAAACGTATCCAGCTTACTTCCTAGATGTAATAACAACCGCAACATCATCATCACCAAACAGCGTTTTCACGGCCTATTCAACAACTGGAACAGCTCGGCCCACCTTGGAGTTCTTACAAGAGCCCTCCCGCGATAAGCCGGCAGGACCGAGTTCGGATACTACTCGGGCATCGTCAATTTCTCTTGCTGGATCAGCATCTACATCAATCACACTCGTAGGGTATTCAACTTCTTCTTCAGGTGCAACAACAACGGGGAGAACGACCACCGCAGCAGAGGGCCCCAGCTCAACAAGTGCCCAAGCGCCAGTAACAAGTCCCAGATCTGGTTTCACGACGTCGACCACAGCGGCCGCCACCCCGACACCCACAGCAAGCCCCACTACCATCACTACGCCCAATAGCACTTGCCAACGCGAATCCGGCATCTGCGACGGCGGCCACCATGCCATTCATTCATACGTGCAGACTTCTTGGCAGTCCTTTTCCGATGCACACCTAGATACCTATAGATCAAGTAGACGTTGGCAGGGTTGTGGAAATGTATGAATAATATGTTTAACCAAACCAGTTTTAAACAGTGTGTTTTAAGCAGCAGCAGTGACGACATTCTAGGGACATCATACGAGATGCTGAAAGGATGTCACAGGTCATAAGGGTGGAAAGCTCGTCTTCTTTTTCCAAGTCTCGTTGGAGGGACAATCTCCTCTGCTCATAGTCGAGTACGTACTGCAAGTCATAGCGTTTTCTCCCAGGGCTGTCGATGGGAATGTCATGTTACATTCCGCGGGGAAGAAAGAGGGAAAATGACATGACATGACGGCAGGAATCACGCCGAAACAGAGGGCGCGGTGCGTGCGGGGGGAAAGGCAAGTGATCTCACCCTGGGTTCGATTGCGGCGCGGGCGGGCGTGGATCTCTGTTCTTAACTTTATTTCGACATCAAAAACGAATGTTTTTCTTTTTGTCTTATGGTCAAGGGTCCTGGGGGGAGGGGAGCTGCGGGCTCGTCTTACCTACATACCTACATACTTATACCTGTGTTGCTACCTGCCCGTCGGGTCAGGGGTCAGGGTCCAAGACTGTTGAGCGCGGAATTCTGTACATAGGCAGTCGGCCTATTCCCGATAGACCCGGGAGAAGTCGGTTGTCTCGCGGGCTAAGCGACAAGAATTAATGATGATCATCACCACGGCCACGAGTTTGGTCGAAGCGAATTGAACAATTGCTCCGGTCGACCAGCTTTGGCAATCCTCATAATGGGGATGCCTGCCTTAACGAGGACACATCTCGAGACGACGAGACCTCACCGCCGCCATGCATCAAGAGAGCCGCATTAACCAGGGCGGGCGGCAACAGGGGCAGGGCGGGCTCCTCTCATGCCCATCATTCGCCCCGCCCCGCCCACGAGTTTACTGGGGCTTGGCGGATGACATAAGCAGTGCCAGGTGGGATTTGGCGGGCAACTATGCTACCCTTATTTCCCAGATAAAGCCGAAGCCCCTCCCTCCACTCTTTTTCATTGGTCGGCCACGGTGGGCAGAACAAAAGAAGTTGACCCTTTGCGGATTTACGTTGTCGGGTAGGTGCGACACGATTGACGACGACACGACCAAGACACGACACGGCTTCTTGACAATTGACCACGTTTTGTCGGCCATGGCACCCGGTTCCAGTCTAGCGTGATGACTAGCAGCCGCGTTGCCACGAGACCGAGACAGGAAACGTTGAGTTCTGGAAAGCGATAGGCGAACTAACGCCCCCTTTAGTTGCAGTAGTTTCCCTTTATTTTCCTTTTTTTCCGCCATAATCGGCCGATGGGGGCACGTGCAGGCGGAAAATGGCCGCATACCAATTCATCCCGCCACGCCGTCTTTCTCTCTACTACCTAACCGTGCTGCATTGGGTATGGTATCCGCGGCCTGCCCGGGAATAGTCAGTAGAGCGCTCTGAAACCGCCTTTTCCTCATGCCATCGAACCATGGAGAATTATTGAGCGACATAGTAGTAGGTATGCTGGACCTGACACTGAGAACACATAATCCATCGAATGTTCGGTGACGTTTCTCTCCTCTGACCCCTCCAAGTGGGCCCGCGCTCCTGAGTCTAGAGCAGGGATGCCCGGCACTGACAAGCTATGCTTGCGGTCAACGGTGTGCCGTCCATCAGTCCCGAGACTGAAATTGACGTCTCCATTTCGCCTTTTTGGACGAGAATGCTCTAAGGCCTCATGCTGCTCGTAGAACCTGTTCACCGCAAAGATGCGGTCCCAATTGCTTGATGCGACTCTGGATGCCACTTGTTCGGTTGTCGGTCGCGCTGTCCTGCTCCAGCTCCAGCCAGCCCAGCTATACCGCTGAATGGGTGGAAAAGGATAGAAGTGCCAGCACGGGCAGCCAATAAGACGATCGCATGGCGGCTGGAGTTGTCGAACCATCTGGTAGCTATCCGCCTTCGCGGCCCCGTATAGCGTCACAGCAAAACTGGGAACTGCCTGCAGGGACAGCTCCGTCCAACAGATTCGACCCTAGATTGCTAACGCAGCCGCGTAGCTCCGTAGCTTCGTAGCTTCGTAGCTTCTTCTCAAAGACCGAATCCCGATTCATGGGCCATCGGGGATAACCCAGCGACGGGTATTTAGTAAAAGCACAAATCCCCCTCTTCCCCTCCTCGTTCCCGTTTCTGGAGTCATTAGTAGTTCATTCTTCTTTCTGCCATATACCCCCACCAACCTCAATCCCTTCTTTCATCACCAACAACACCACCACACACCACACCACCAAAATGGCTGCGCAATCCCCCAAGTTCGAAGGCTGGCTGGGCAAGAGCCCCGAGGCCTTCCACGGCAAGATGGAGTGGGGCTCCTACGAGCCCAAGAAGTGGACCGAGGACGATGTCGACATTGAGATCTCCCACTGCGGCATCTGCGGCTCCGACCTGCACGTCCTGAAGTCCGGCTGGGGCGAGACTCCCTACCGTAGGTTTCCGTCCTCTTTCGCACCGAGAGGAAAGAATAACATTTGCTAACACCCCTCAGCCTGCGTCGTCGGCCACGAGATTGTCGGCAAGGCCGTCCGCGTCGGCCAGAACGTCCAGGGCATCCAGGTCGGCGACCGCGTCGGCGTCGGCGCCCAGGGCCGCACCTGCGGCCAGGGCGACTGCAACGAGTGCAGCACCGGCAACGAGGTCTACTGCGCCCGCGAGCGCATCGAGACGTACGGCGCCGTCTACCCCGGCGACGAGGGCAAGTCGTACGGCGGCTACGCCGACTACAACCGCACCAACGGCAAGTGGTGCTTCAAGATCCCCGAGGGCCTCGACTCGGCCGCCGCCGCCCCCATGCTCTGCGGCGGTGTCACCGTCTACTCGCCCCTTAAGAACAACGGCTGCGGGCCCGGCAAGACGGTCGGTATCGTCGGTGTCGGCGGTCTTGGCCACTTCGGCATCCTGTTCGCCAAGGCCCTGGGTGCTGACCGCGTCGTCGGTATCTCGCGCAAGAACGACAAGAAGGACGACGTCCTGAAGCTGGGCGCCGACGCCTACATCGCCACCGGCGAGGACAAGGACTGGGCCGCCAAGAACGCCCGCACCCTCGACCTCATCATCTGCACCGTCTCCAGCGACAAGATGCCCCTGGCCGAGTACATGTCCCTGCTCAAGGTCCGCGGCCGCTTCATCCAGGTCGGGTAAGTTTTCTTCCAATTCAATCAGTATCCTTCCTTGTATGACCACGTTGCTAACAAATTGATTGACAGTGCCCCCGACGGCGGCCTCCTCCCCCCGATCAACGCCTTCACCCTGCTCGGCAGCGCCATCAGCGTCGGCGGCTCCCTGACCGGCTCGCCCGGCGAGATCCGCGAGATGCTCCAGCTGGCCGCCGACAAGAAGATCCAGCCCTGGATCGTCACCCGGCCCATGAAGGACGCCAACCAGGCCATCGTCGACTTCGAGGACGGCAAGGCCCGCTACCGCTACGTCCTCGAGAACGAGAACTACGGCAAGCACTAAGCACTTCGCCTCGTCACGTCAATGAGCTGCTGCTGAAGCTGCCCCATAATGGTTCCCGTTCGATCTGGAACGTGTGTTTTTAAAAAAAAGAAAAGCGTTCAATATTAGACAGAAGTTGGCGATAGATGCCGCTCAAAAGAATATAATGACTATTATGATCCCCAAAAAGATGATAAGAAGAAGAGAGGAAGAGAATGCAAGAATGTGACAGGAAGAAACGGGTGTGATATGTTGCGGCGAAGTGCCATCAAGGTTGGTTGGTTCTTTTGTTGGTTTGCTGTGCTAGAAGCTAGCGTGGGGCGCTTGATGTTGTCCGACTCCAAGACCTGGATGGCTTTATCGCGAAATGTTTCGCTGGCTCGGGACTTGAAACCGGCGCACAGGTAGAAATGAAAGGCAGCCCATGTGGAAAATTCCAATTAGGTGTTCCATTGCGAAGTCATTGCGAGGATACAAGAGAAGAGAGGACAGATTATTCTCATGATTGAGGAGGTTTCCACCCTGTTTTCAGCTGTTGGTCATTTCTTCCTTGGCTGCAGGTCGCCGCATCGCGATGTGCGGGGTCGGAATCTGAGTTGCTGCCGTCAGCACTTAGTGCGCTGTGGTCCAGGGTCCGGTGCATGTCCCCAGGATTGGCTGCGCATGCGTGTACAAGCGAGCCAATCATTCGGGCGACTGGCATTTGCCCGTCACTGGACTGCGCTCAACGCACGAGTGACGATGGCGATCTCTTCACGAGTACTAGGGAAATAGACTTCGCGCCCAGTGCAGTGGGTAGAGACTACGAAGGCAAAGTCATAAACCTCCAAGATGGGATGTTTGCTCAACGACGATTTGCTTGATCATGTTTCATTAAGACAGCGCTAAAGTTTGATGAAGAGGAAAAGTTCCAACTTCCAATACATGGATGGTCATTACCAACATTAAAAAGAAGAAAGCATGCAGCAAAGGCCTTGTTCTCGTAGGTGAGCAATCACCCATCTAAACGACCGGCCAGCCGCTCGAGAAGTCGATGCGGTTCCATCCGAACCGCTTCTGGCCGTCGGCGAAGCCAATGCGGGTGTCGACGAAGTGGTAGTAAAGAACCTACAGTTTGTCGCAGGGGTCAGCAACCATGCCCAAAACAGAAGGCAGAGACTGAGGCGTAAACTTACGGGACCTTCGACGGGGTCGTTGAAGACGCCCTGCCCGCCGGGGCCGTAGACGAACTGGAAGGACTCGTAGACGACGGTGCCGCCGCCGCGCGTGCAGTCGGCGCCGTTGCGGTCGACGAAGCCGCCCGTCGGCGACGAGGAGCGGCAGACCATGATCTTGTACTCGGCCCCCGGCGCGGGGCGGTTCTGGTCGAAGCCGCAGCAGGCGCCCTTGGAGTAGAAGAGGTAGAAGTAGTTGCCCCAGGGGAAGACGAAGCCGCCCTCGACGGCGGTGGTGGCGGGATCGTAGGCGATCTGGCGCGGGGCGACGCCGGCGGCGGCGCGGTGGGGCGGGTTCTGCATGGGGACGGTGTGCAGGTCCCGCCACCAGCTGCCGAAGGTCATGACGAAGCTGCCGTCGGCCTGCTTGAGCACGTGCGGGTCGATGGCGTTGTAGGCCGCGCCCCGCGCCGACTCGATGCCCGTCGAGCCGTGGTCCCGCCAGCTGACCAGGTCCGCCGACGTCGCCACCCCGATGGCCGAGTCCTGCGAGCCCGGCGTGCTGACCGAGTAGTACATGTAGTACTCGTTGCCGCGCTTGACGACCTCGGGGGCCTGTGGCATGATGGTCAGCAGGCATTAATTCCCAAGCCAGCTATTTACTGTGGAGTGAGAGAGAGAGAGAGAAAGAGACAGAGAGACTTACCCATAGGTCGTCCCGGCCCGGCTTGTTGATGCTGGACCCCCCGGGCAGGGCGGCGCCGACGTAGGCCCAGGGCCCCCGGATGGAGGGCGCCGAGTGGATGGCGATCTTGCCGCCGGTCGAGAGGCGGAAGTAGGTGCCGTCGCCGCGCAGCACAATGGTGGGGTCGTGCGCGTTGGTGCAGATCCCCGAGCACGCCTGGGGGACGGCGTAGCCCCAGGCGGTGCCAGCCAGCGCCGCAGCGGCGGCGAGCAGATGGGAGAAGCTCAGCATTATGTCGCTTTGCTTGCTTTTGTCGTTGTCGGGGCGGCGATGACGATGCGGGGGCTGGAAGCAGGCAGTGGGTGCATAGCGAGCTTCTTCTTCTTCTTCTACTTCTTCTTAGACGGGGCGGTCATCTCTTTATGGACAAACCGGAACCCCCCATTCTCCCATCGCGAGTGCTCAGCTCAAGCAGTCAGGCAGCGGTCGGCATACAGGTGCCGTTAGGACCCCATCTGGCCCATCGGGTCTCAGGCATCCCAATCTGCCCAATATCTGGCTGGAGGCGTGAATGGTGGATTTGAATATGCCGACATGGCCGCCCGTCGGACGCCAGCGAACTGCTCCGACCAAGAACGGGGGGAACGGGGGCTAAGATGCAAAAAGAAATGGGGCCTGATGACCTTC
Source organism: Apiospora marii (assembly GCF_038362585.1). Taxonomy (NCBI): domain Eukaryota; kingdom Fungi; phylum Ascomycota; class Sordariomycetes; order Amphisphaeriales; family Apiosporaceae; genus Apiospora; species Apiospora marii. Next base: position 74,802 of record NW_027117374.1, read on the forward strand.
TGGATTGGTGAGCACCTTCCGTTGCTAGGGCGGTCCTGGGGTCACATTGCACGAGGTCATTTGGGGACGGTACGGGAAATGACCAGATTCAGGGAACAGTTCATGATACGATGCCCGATGGTTGCAGCTTGACCGACTTGTCTTGGTAACTGGACGAGAAAGTGTATAAAAGGGGCGCGGTGGCCTGGTTTTGTGCGCGATAATGCTAAATCGCAATTTGTCGGGGTGTCGCAAGGGAGAGGCAACCGCAGAAAGTCTAAGAGCGCATGTTAGAGGTCGGTGGGCTGGCTCCAGGCTCTGGCTATCTCTGGTTGCCCACTGGAGACATGCCAATGCAGATGCTGAAGAACTAAGAGAGACAACTCAACACAGCCCGAGATCTCAAGCGTACAAGTAAAGTTTTGACACTTCTGTTTTTGAGATAGTACCTGCAGTTATTTAACCCATATATTCAAAAGAACACTTATTGTTATCATGGGAAACGATGCCGGATGGTTGTAGCACAGCGCAAAGAAATTCTACGTACATACTCAATTGGATTGGGGTGGGGCTGATAGTAGCCAAAGCACTGGCAGTGGACAGTCAGCGGGCGATTAGCAAAAGCGATTAGAGCAGTCAGGTGGATGGAGCAGCTGTTTTTCAGGCTAAGCCGTTACTGGCCTCAATTCAAGATCCGTCAAAACATTTTTCTTCATCCAGACTGATTGATCCCAAACATCAACATCCAAGCGCATCATCCAATCACAATGAATGCAGCTTGATTCTGGACATTCTCTCTCAAAAAGAGATCATGGCGCCGGAATACTCGTCCAATTGGAAAAAGCTCCAGGAAAAGCTCAAGGCTCAATCGCCCGCCTCGGCCGCTGCTGCACCAGCAACCGCCACCAAGCGGAAGCCTGACGAGAGTCGCGAGGCCGCTGGCCAGTCGCAGGCCAAGAAGCGGCGGGTCCAGGTCCAAGGCCAGCAGCAGAAGCCGTCGGCGCCCCCTCAAAAACAGAGGAAGAAGGCAACATTCACAACCTCATCCTCATCCTCGGCAGCAAAGCCCAACAGCAGCAGATCATCCAAACCGGCCTCATCTATGGGCAACGCCGAGTCCTCCGTCATCTCCAAGGGCTCCTCCTCCACGGTGAGGCCCTCGCTGGCGCTCTGGGCCGAGGACAACGACATCTCGCCCGAGGACCTGGCCGAGGCGTACGGGCTGGGCCTGCGGCGCAGCGCTCCCCTCAACACCACGCCCCTGGAGAAGGACCGCGTCAACGAGGGCCGGGCGCCCGACCTCGAGAACCTGGGCAAGTACGTCGGCCTCGACTGCGAGATGGTGGGCACGGGGCCCGACGGCCACGAGCACGCCCTGGCCCGCGCCAGCCTGGTCGACTTTCATGGTCGCCAGATCTACGACTCCTTCGTGCGGCCCCAGGAGCGGGTGACGGACTGGCGCACCGCCATCACGGGCATCACGCCCAAGCTGATGGGCCAGGCGCGCGAGTTCGAAGAGGTGCAGCGCGAGGTGGCGGACCTGCTCAAGGGCCGCATCCTGGTGGGCCACGATTTGCGGCACGACCTGGACGTGCTGCTGCTCACGCACCCCGTCACGCACATCCGCGACACGGCGCGCTTCGCCGGCTACAAGCGGTACGGCAACGGGCCCAAGCCGGCGCTGCGGGTGCTGGCCAAGGAGGTGCTGGACATGGAGATCCAGTCGGGGCACCACTCGAGTATCGAGGATGCGCGCGTGGCCATGCTGCTGTTCCGCAAGAAGAAGTCCGAGTTCGACATGGAGCACGCCAACAAGTTTGAGCACACCAAGCCGGGACCCGGCAAATCCCATACCAAGAAGAAGAAGAAGCATTAGAAGAAAGACCCCACGCACCGCAACAGAACCGGCCGAGCTCCAGTAACAGACTTAAGGGGAGGGAGGAGTCGGACCCGAGGAACTGGCGCTGGGGCAATGCCGGCAATTGGCAGAAGAAATGGACCCCCACATAACCTGGAGACCTGCTATCTCAACCTTGTTTGCTGAAACCTGCTATCAACAGAAAGAAGTGTCCATCGTCGATGACCCTGGTCAATCGGCAGTCCGTGTCCCTCGCTAGCCCTTCAGCTGGCGTCCCCAAAAGGCGATTAGAGTTCAGCGTTGGTCTGGACGAGGAGACTGGAGCCCCTCCACCTCATTTGCAGACCCTCTCTCCCCCCAATTAGTTGCATCATGCAGCGTCGCGTCTGCTTTCTTCGCAAGGAGCCGGCTCGGGTCGGGAATTAAAACAATGAACCAGCAAGCTCGACTCGCACGAGAGAACGATCGACCGGAACGGATTGGGGCCACCCCCAGTCTCGTATGCAACGCGATGATCCAATCGCCACGGGGTGCTGGGCCTATGTAGAAACCTGCAAAGCATGTTTCAGTTGCGCAGTGTACGCGCTAGCCAGTAGTGGACACTTTTGGGCAGTTTGGAGTCAGTGTGAGAAGGGAGAGTGCCCGAACGGGTCACACCGTTACATTTGACACGGCAGTTGTCACCTAGTTATGCTTGTTCCTGGTGGCTGAAGCTCGCGCTGGTGCCAGTAGCGTCTCCGCAGGCCCTGCCCTAGAAGCCTCCTGTCTCTCGTTGTGGCCTGATTTTGATATTACTACTTAGAGTTCAATGAAGAGACGGGCGGGTTGGCCTAGTGAGGTGAGGGCATCTCCAGGGAGGAACCGGCAGGCAGGTCCACCCAAATAGTCATACATGCAAATCTTATAATGCGATACCCAATGCAAGCCTAATGCATGCCCAATATAGCCTGTTCGTCCTCCCGTCTTTGATTGCGATGCTTCCTCGTCTTGATTGTGTTTTCCTTCTTTTGTTTGCGGCCTACCCACACCAAACCCTCCATCAGGTCTTGCTTGGTTTGGTTTGCTTGATGTCGTCGACCTCGGGCGGTGCTCCTTCTCCCCCTCTTTCTTCTTCCTCGTCCGAGTATGGATGACCGAAGCGAGGAGGTCCTGGCCGTCGCGGTGACCTTCCTGGTCGTCTGCTGGGTCGCGGTCGGGCTCCGCGTGCATTGCCGGCTCCATGTGGTCAAGTCCTTCGGCATGGACGATCTGTCTCTGGTCATTCTTCAGGTAGGAGTTGCATGCACCGCTTGCTTGTTCTGGTCCGTTTCGTGTTAGTGCTGATATGTCGCCGTCTCCCTTACAGCTGGTCTATACCTCCTATCTCGTCGGTCAGCTCGTGGCCTGGTGGCATGGCACGGGGCAGCACAAGAGCGCCCTGAGCGAGGCGGACAACTCGCAGGCTTTGATGGTAAGGATAACCACCGCCCGGACTTCTTAGTTGCCCACTAACCAAGTCGCCCTTGGGCACTTACAACAGTTCTGGTTCATCTGCGAGCTCCTCTACGTCGTCTGCACCAGCCTCCTCAAGATCGCGACGGGCTGGTTCCTCCTGCGCCTCGCCGCCGACGCGCGCCACCTCTGGCTGCTGCGGGGCCTGATGGTGTCGACGGCCCTGCTGGGCGGCGGCTACTTCTTCATGGTCCTGTTCCAGTGCCGGCCGAGCCCGCGCGTCTTCTGGGAGGAGTCGCCCCGCGCGGCGCCGGGCGAGCGGTGCTGGGGCGACGGCGTCGTGCTCGGGCTGACGTACGCCGCGTCCGCCGTCAACTGCCTCGCCGACTGGGCGTTTGGGCTCATGCCCGTGCTGGTCGTGCGCACGCTCAACATGCCGCGGGGGGCGCGGATCCTGGTGGCTTGTCTTATGAGCTTTGCGGCTGTGTACGTTTGCTGTCTCCTTCTTTTCTTCATCCTCTCCCGAACTACACATTTGCTAGTGTAAAGTGGTGAAGGCATATAGAGGTTGCTAATAAGCAGATAACATCCAGTGCCAGCATCGCCACCATCGTTCGCATGGTCTACATCCCCACCCTCCTCAACGGAGACGATTTCCTGTGTAAGTAGTAGGTTTTTTGGCAAGAGAGCCCGGCCATTCCGGGCCCTCTAGAAGCACAACCACACCTACCACTTATCTCACCGGCCATTTACTCATGTTAATATCCGAAAACCAGACGAAACCACCGACATCGCCATCTGGAGCACCATCGAGGTCGGCGTCGGCATCACCACCCTGTCCGTCGCCGCGCTCCACCCCCTCGTCACCCAATGGCGCTGCCGGCGCGGTCTGCTCCCTATTCCCGCCACTGCCGCCGCCGCCGCCGCCGCTGGGGCCGCTGCGTCGCCTTTCCCCTCCGACACGCCCCTCTCGCCGAGCCGGAACTGCTACGTGCGCACCCACAGCAACGACCCCCCGCGCCGTCACCGCTCGGACCAACGACAGAGCGGCAGCCCCCTGAAACTGAGGCCGGACGATACGATCCTGTACATTTCGAGCGCCTCGGGCCTTTCGTCGTCCTCGCCGCCGCCGGCACCCAGCCGCTTCGGCCTCTGCCACTGGATCGAGGAGGGAGTAGGAGGACGAGGTCTTGGTGGTCATGGTGACGGGATTGGCAGCTACTACTACCGGAGCAATGGAAACCACGACGCCGGGTCGACGACGGAGCTGGCGGACTGGAAAGGGGACGGGGGCGAGACCGGCGGCGAAAGGACCGGCATCACCAAGACGACCGAGGTGTCGCAGCAGTCGCTGCACCGGCTGTCCCGCATCGACGCCGTCTTGATGACCGACAAGGAAGCGAGCTGAGGTTTTGAGGAAGAAGAAGGGATCTAGTTGCTTGACCGACTACATCTACTTACTACGTATCTGCTCCCGAGACACCCGGCGGCCACGATGGAATCGACGACGGAACCCCCATCGCTGACATACCGCCGGAGTTCCCTGGACTACCCCCGACCGTGCTTTCTTATCTGTCCCTGTCCGCCTCCGGCACCAATGCCGGACAACGTTGGTGCCCACCACCTCTCCCCGCATGGCCGGAGCAGAAAGCAACATGTCCCGCTGCTATTAGAGTGTGCTTTTTGGGATTGCATTCCAGAACCTTCCTACGCAACCCCAGCCCAAGCCCCAGCCCCAGCCCCAACCTCAACCTCAACTCCAACCTTAACCCCAACCCCTCAACAAGATCAAAACATATCGAGTTTTTTTTTTTTTTTTTTTTTGGTTCTTCAGCTTCTGGTGCTTCACCTCCCCTCCGATCTCTCACAATGAACACCGCCTCGTCCATCCAGAGTTTGACAGTAGGGGTTTCCCCCGCCCCCTCCGGCGGACCGCCCACCTGTTCCCTATTTCGGCAGCTCTCGACGGAATCCTCTTCCTGATCTACCACGCACTGAGTTCAAGGAACAACGCACGAGAAGAAAGAAAGAAAGGTAGAAAAAGAGACATTCAAATCACATGAAGAGTCTCAATACAAACGAGAAGAATGACTCGCAGCTCATAAATCTCCGCTTGCATTGTAGAGGTTCTCCCCCTCTTCCCACTCCAGCTTCTTCTTTTCTCCCGGAGAAGTATTTCCAACTCCCTTTTGTCACGCCACCAAAGAAATACCCGCCCGTCGCGAACCGCACACCAAGGCAACGAGCTACGGGCGCTTACCATAAGTATGCTTGGTTCTTGCACATGCATCCAGTATGTATATATGCCCATACATTCAGCTTCATGCCCCCTCAGGGCAAGCACACCACACTGAATGGAGAGAAGCGAACTATGTAGTAGGGAAACAGACATCCCGAGGCCCACGTCGAGCGGCCCTATGCAATGTGCTTGACCAAAGCGGATCATCCCAGACAGGCGAGATCCAGATGAACAGAGGGGGAGCCTCCACCAAAGGATGATGGAAAATGGGGTTTGGTTACACCAAGTAGGGGGGACAGTTGTTGGCTCGAGTTCGAAGTCAGTAAGTGAGGGGGGGGGGAGAGAGCACGGTTGGGGAGGGGGACGACCCAAGAGCCAACTGATGGATGCATCGTCTCTATTCATACTGTGTGCATCAGTTCGCCAGAGCATTCGGTCACGAGCACTTCAACTGAAGGAGACAAAGAAGGCCATTATGCTAACCCCGATACCTATTCAGCTGTGGTTGGGTGCTTGCTTCAGGTAATAGAATCACGTGTCCACGCTCATTGTATGTATGTGTTGATTGCGATTCAAAAATCATTACAGACACCTAGGTCACAGGGGGGAGGCGCATCATCGAAAGGCAGATCGAAGTATGTGGTTGATATCATCAACTGGATGTTATCCAGCGGGTAGATTCATCGTTCACCCCGACCATTCTGTGGTCGGGTTATATATCTAGAGTGGAGATTTGTCTATGAGCACGCGCAGGTCAACCATTCAATCATCAATGACGACCGCACATAAAATGTCTTTCCCGTGTGGCATCATGCATCCAGGATGGATGCATGGCCATTCCCTCGGTGAAAAGCCCCGGGCATATTACGCCCCTGCCATTTCCCAGGCAGCCCCCGAAACCAACACCCCGTTTTTGGTACATGCAAGCAACCGATCAACGCCAGGCTCAAATCAGCCGCACAGTTGACCGCCCTGGATCTGTGGGTGATTTTTGGACATAGGAAATAGGCAACCCCAGAGAAAGCAACATGAAACACCGTGACAAGTGTGTCCTCCGCTCTTCTAGAACCGCCAGACCCCCGGCAACATATGCACCATAACAAGCACGCTTTCGTCATCAAAGTATCAGGGGTATCGCAGTAGAAGAAGAAATTGGAGGACAAAAGAAACAAAACATAAAGGAAATCTTCGACTTGGGAAACAAGGCCAAACGAACAAGCTTAGGCGGCAACCACGGCAGGAACAGCAGCAGTGGAAGCAGCAGCCTCGGCTTCGCCGTTGCCGCCACCAAGAAGCTCGAGGACCTTGTTGACGACAGCGCTGGGGTAGCCACGAGACAGCATCTCGCTGACGACGCCCTTAGCCGGCTCCCGCTCCTCGACGGCCAGGAAGGCTCGAGTCATGGCCTCGTACGTGCTCGGCTCCCGCTTCTCGCGACCGACGCTGTTGTACACCATCTTGGCCTTGTCGATCTGCTTCTCAGCAGCCCAGCCGTGGATCAGCGTGTTGGCGATGTAGGGGGTAAGCTCGACGCGGCGCTGGCGCATCTCGTTGACGACGGGCTCCGTGTCCGCCACGTGGTGGTTGGCCACCATGGCTTCGAACAGGGCCTGGAACAGGCAGGGGTTGGCGGCAACAGTCGGGTCCTTCATGACCGAGTCGAAGATCTTCTTGGCACCTTCCAAGTCATGCAGCACACATCCGCGAGCATGGATCAGAGAGGCGTAGTGAACAGGCTCGGGCCGTTGACCGGAAGCACGAACCATGTCGAGGACAGCCTCGGCGGCCGTCATGTTGACAGGCTCCAGAGTGGCATGGGTATCCACCAGCAGCTTGTAGGTGTGAGCGGTAGGCGAGATGCCACGAGCCATCATGCGGTCGTAGTAGGCCAGAACCTTGGACTTGTCGCGCTTGGTGGTCAGGAAGAACTGCATCATGCTGTTGTAGGGGGCGGGGCGAGCCTTGTAGTTGGGCATCGCCTCCATCTCGTCAAACAGCTCTTCGGCAAACTTCTCATCGCTGACGCGGCAGAGGGCGTTGACGACGGTGCCGTACGTGACGCTGGTGGGCTTGATGCCAAGAGCACGCATCTCGGCGAAGTAGAACAGGCAGTCATCGATACGTCGAGCCTTGCCAAGCTTGCCGATCAGGGCGTTGTACAGGAAGCTCGAAGGCTCCACTCCCTCGGCCTTGGCCCGGTGGAAGATCTTGACGGCCTCGGTGGCTTCGTCAAACGTCTTGGTCGACTCCTTCAGGGTGGTGATGTAGAGACCGAAGGTGTTGGCAGAAGGGGCAGCTCCCATCTGGAGAAGCTCCAGGTGATACTGCTCGGCTAGCACACGGTCACCGAGGGTGAGGCAGGCACCGACCATGGCGTCCAGGATCGAAGACCATCCGTAACGGACAACGGCGTATTGGGCGAGGAGAGGGACATCAGTTCGCGCCATGGCGAGGATGTCGTGGCACAGGCTCATCTTGTTCTCGCGAGCAGCAGCCGAGATCATCTTGGCGTAGGTGATGTAACGGGGGTGGCGGCCGGCCCGGCGCATGTTGCGGAACCGCGTCAGGGCCTCGTTGAGTCGGGGGCCCTTGCGTCCGTGGGCGCCCTCCAGCTCATCCGAAATGATGGACGAGCCCTTGAAGTCGGTGTTGTGGGCATAGGGGTCGAAGTTGTCCTCAAAAGTCGACACCGTCGGGGGCACAAAGTTGAGAGGTGTCGCCACCCTGGGATCCTCGATGTTGCGGGCAGCCATGAACTTCGAGATGAACTCAATACCTTCCTCAATCTCCTCGGCTAGTTGGGGCCGGGTCTCGATGCCGCCAGCACGGATGCGCTGGAACATCATCTCGGACTCGGTCAAACCTTCGGCAACCTGGCCGGATCCAATCATGGCAACAGCATACATGGCAGTGGGCTCGATGAAGGCCGATGTGGCTTCCACCTCGGGGCTGCTGAGGATCTGCCAGTATTGTGTGGCGGTGGCCACGTCGGTCTGTCGCACGCAAAGCGCCATAAGAGCCATGGCCGGAGTGGCAATGTTCTTGAAGGTGGGTGCGATGTGGGAGAAAGCGGCGACGGCGGTGTGCACATCGCCCGCATCGGCAGCGGTAGTCGCAATCTCGGCCATGGTGGACATCCGTGTCTCGTCCTCCACGCTCTGTGCCCACAGCAAGGCCTGGTCGTAGATGCCGCGGCTGGTGAAAGCCTTGACGAATCCTCCGCGGATGATGGCGTCCTTGATGTCGACAGCTCGGACGTCATACTCCTTGATGATTTTCTCGTAGAACTGCATGGCTCCCTCGAATCGGTCGGAAACCACATAAGCGTTGATGACAGAGGCATAGACCTCCGAGTCGAGACGGTCATTGAGCGTGTACTGGCCGTTGTCGTGAGCGACGGCCAGCTCCTTGTACTCATTGTAGCACTCGACTGCGCTGGCCAGATCGCCAACGTTGGAGAACGCCGTGATCATGGCAGGGAAGGTCGCAGCAAAGGGGACCGCACCGCTCAGTTCCATGTGCTCAAACAGGCGCAGCATCTCGGAGACGCGGCCCGCACCAGCGCAAGCCGTAATGAGCTGGTGGTAGGTCTCGGACGAGTAGTTGGCCTTGCGGAATTCCACAGACGAGTTGAACATACTCAGGGCCAGGTCGAGGCGATCGTCGGCCGAGAGGATGGCATAGTCCAACTCGCTGGAGGCGAACATGAACTTGCCAGGCGCGTCCATGCCGCCGAAGCGAGCAAGCTTGGACTCGAACGAGGTCTTGAGGCTGGAAACCTCGAGAGACCGCGCTGCCAGCAGACCCACCAGGATGTTGTAGGTCTCGCCGTCGGGCAACACCTTGCGCCTCATCATGTCGGTGTAGATGTCCAGCGCCTTGGATACGATCTGCGTCTTCTCGTTGGGGATGTTGATGGCGGCGACCAGCAGAGCATTGTATGCACCGGCAATGGGCTTGACATTGGCGACGAGCATGGCCTCGAACACGGCCGGGATCTCGGCGAAGCGGCCATCGTGGGTGAGCTTGTTGAGATGGTCGGCGTAGGTCTGAGACTGGGGATCCACGGGCGGGGTGGCGCTGCGGGCGATGCTGAACGGGCTGGCGGATCTCGATTGCTCTAAGGTAGGACTCAGAGCTCGGCTCTGGACTCCGCTGGCTAGGACCGGCGAGGTCGCACTCTCCTCCAAAGCTTCCTGCAGCCGGCGCGACTCGATCTCCTTCTCGAGGGCGGCGTTGATGTGGGCCAAGGCGGACACGGCGTCGATGGCGACGGGGGCATCGTCGGCTCCATTTCTGGCAGCCTCAATGGCCTCGTTCTCGGCGTCGATGGCCTGGGCCTCGGGTCCGGACTCGACCAGCACCGACGAGGCGCTGGGTTTCCACTCGATGGGCTGGGGGAACTGGAACTGGGTCCATTCCTTCTCGAGATCTGCTTCCTCGGTGCCGGCGGCCCGCGCCTCTTCCTGCTTCTCCTGCTTCTGCTGGAGCGCCTCGAAGTAGGCGTCTAGGTTTCCATGGCTGACACGTCGCTCGTGACGGGGCTCGTGGGGGAGCGCCGGGGCCGAGGAGGAAGAGGTGGTGGCGGCGTTGTGGAAGGCAGTCTGGAGCTGGAGACCGGCGAGGCGCCCTCCAACGCGCTGGCTGCTACGCCGGGCGAAGGAGGAGCGGTTCTGGGAGTTTAGAACATGGGGGTGGGTGGCAGCTACGACGGATTGCGCGTAGCCGTGGGTGAGGGACTTTGTTAATCCTTGACGGATGAAGTTCGAGTACAAGGACGAGTAGATGGGCATTTAGAAGACACCAGGAGGGGGGGATGACTGCGCATCGCCAATAGTCAGTATACACACAATCTCCAACAAAAACAAGTTTGCGCAGGGCGAAAAGCTGAAAAGCAAGCCAGCAAGCAAAGGCCCGAACCAACCCGCCGGATGGCGCCAGGCAGGTTGTGTCATGGCATGTTGTCCATGGAGATGGGAGAGGCCGTGGTGTCGGAAAATGACATGACATGACATTTCACCCCAGATGGGGGACCCCACGCGACCAAACACACGATCCGGCGGGCACCGTGGTTCGACCATCTTTCGAGCCGAGTGACTCGAAACCCAGCATAAAAGATGCGGGCTGCGCTCACTGGCCGGGGCGCTGCTCCTGTTGACGCATGGCATTTCACTTCGACCGGCAAATAGAGAAACGGCGCACAAAACAAAAACCAATTGATTGGACTTACATGGGAAAAAGGTGAAAAGGCTATTTGCAGGTTCATTTGACAGCACAGCAGCCGCCAAACAAACGCGCTTTCCTATGGAGGGGAATTAGGTTATTTGGGAGGGTGGTTTGGATGAGGATGGGAAAAAGAGAAAGAGGGAGAGAGAAGAGTCAGGTTGTAGGACCCGAGGGGTGTGTGTGGTTCAAATGAATGTATCGATGGATATTGGACTTTTGGGGGGGTGTGTGAGGGACTGACTGATTGATTGATTTGATCGATTGCTTGATCAATTGACAACCACCGGCAGACAGACACACTGTACAGTGTGCTTGGATCCAAGTCCATGAGCAAGTACCTACACATTCTCTCCAGTCCGTCCCCCGGAGCTTCAGGGAAAAAAAGTTCAAAAGGCCACCCACCCACTGCCCATCACAGCGCAGGCCCCGTCGGCTCAGCAAGCCAGGTGCGTTTTTAGCTGCCCGTGTCATTATCGTCCATCTTTCTTTTTTACTGGAGACGGGTGGAGACAGGCAGTTGGGGCATGGCAGCCATCCTACTGGTTCCCGGTGGCCAGTGGTGGCTGCCTCAGTGGCTGCCCTGGCCTCGCCTAAACCCAACGGGCTGGTGGTTGGTGGCAGCGGACATCTTTGGCTCTCGGTTTCTGCTCTCGCTGCTGGCTCTCGCTGTTCGCTGTCTGCAGCATTCCACCATCCACGACGTGCTTCGGTGGGTTTTCTCTAGTTGACCGTCAACCGTACTGGAACAGTGGGGGGTTGACACGCAGTCTCCCCTCTCGAGCCCTGTACTCTCGCAGTACTCTCGCACACTAAAAACTCCCACCCCCATCGCATTAGGTTAGTCTTCGCTAGATCCTGATCCCCGGCAGCTTCCACAAAAAAAGTGACTCAGGCCAGTCAGGCGACGAGGCCACGGCATCCGACATTTTCTCGACACCGAGTCAATTGATCAAAATGCGCTTTTGCAGTTTCCGATGTCCATGCAGATCTCGGGAGCCTCGCTCTTTGACAGGTGCAATCAATGGCAGGTAGCAAACCGTCAGCAACAAAGTAAAAGATCCCGCTATGTACGGAGTAAACGAGGCCAAACTCGAACAGGTGCCGTCCTGACTCCCATCTCAATTGGTGTTCGTCCAATTGCTTGACTACCACCCATGTACTTGTCATTGATGGATCCTTCTCGAGAGAAGGAGAAGAAAAAACCGCATGTGTCAGCACTCGGCTCGGCTCTCGCACGTCTTTTCAGCTGCGAGATGACGGCCAGACCAGCTTTAGCTCAAGGGCAGTCAGGACGCCGTTAGGGGACCAAGGCCCGGCTAAGAACGGTTTGCCTCCCCCGGGGCGAGAGTGAGCCTCATTGATGTATCGTCGATTCTACTTGACCAAACCCCGTTCCTGACTTTGTGTTGTCATTGACCCTGAATTGCCCGAGATGCCTAGCGAGTACCCGGTTCATGTGAAATTAATCTATCATAAGTGCTCCGAATCGATAACTCCATATTCAGGGAGGATTGCCGACCAACCACCCTTCACGGCCAATCGTCAATGGCTGCCTTGAGAGAAGTCGCTCGGCAATATCGGACGTATAATTCGCAATTTGTCATTCACAGGCATTTTGGCAGAGGAGACAGAAGAAGAAAAAAAAAGAGCGAGGCTAGCGTGGTCGTGCTCAGTGTGGAGAGGCGCGGGAGACCAGGGCAAGGGGCCCCTGATTGGACTGACGACACCAATTGGTTTCCGCAAACCTGTAAGTACTGCTGTCACTCAAGGTACTGTAGCTCTCGGAGCACAGGGAGCTCTCGGTTTGCTTCGTACCTCGCGCCTTGTGCCTGTGGGAAAAGTCGGGATACCCAGCTCTTACCTAGTCGTATGAAGCTATCTAGTAAAGCTACCTAGCGATAAACCGGAGCAGCATCCTAGTCCACGCACGCGACAAACTGCCAGTCTTCGGCCTCCTCACAGGGCTGCCTCTATGGGCTAGGTATGTAGAGCCTAGAGGCCTCATCTTCCTCTTCTGTCATTGCACATGAGCCCCAGCTGCTTGCTGCGTACTAGCAAAAAAGATCCGCAATGCTGCTGCTACCACTGCCGCTGCCAACTCGGCCAGCTTCGTGACGAGATTGCTATTATACATGATGTATGTGCTAGTAAACAGCTTTGCGTGGAGATAGCCATGGTGACCCAGTCAGTAACAGCAACAGTGTATTGGTCAGAAGAGGGAAAAGAGATCCATCTGCCCAGCAATGGAGATGAAGCTGTCTCTGTCTCTCTCTGCCTTCTCGAAAGCACAGTGTGGAAACGTTCTCCTCGACCTGTGCCGGGCTGCAGACCTCTCCAGGGGATGATCAAATGGATGGGCGTTTCTTGGATTTTTGGCGATTCCAACCAACACCCTGGAAATGGGAAATTGTTGTGATCATGCGCCAGCATGCGGCCCCAGGGCAGGCACACCCTCACGCGAAATTTTTCCTTCTAGAAGGCCAAAAGGAATCCAGGGTCCCATTTTCCTTTTTTACCAATGTCCTCTTCTCGATCCGAGAGGGGCCACGCCCATCGCCATCGCCATCGATGGCGCAATGAAACAAAGAATGGATTACATTTTCAACTATTGAAGTCAATGCTTTTTTGGAGTTCGCATCCTCAATTGACGCTCTCAATTGACGCTCTCTGTACTCCGTAGCAGGGCTAAGTAATCTGCATGCGACTGCCGTAATTGTACCCAAGACTTGTATACAGTCAAAATGGCATTCACGAGGATGATGACAATAAAACGCCGCGTGGGGGATTTGCGCTTTCGCATTGCATGCGCAACCCTGAAAATGAATTGGATGGATGCAACACCATCCTCATCATCATCCATCATGTGCCACGAAAATGCGCCGCGACGAGACGGACTTCTGATTCCTCCGCTTACTATTTCTCGAGCTGAGCCCACCTCCCTCGGTCTCTTTGGGGGCGGTGCTCGCCCATTGAACTGTCCGAATTGCCCGCCCGCCCCGCGGGTGACCGGAGTAAGGGATTCGGACCCGGGGTCTTATCCCCGAGTTCCACCTATCTAGCATATCCCTTGCCACGCATACACATCTACAGTACACACATACAATCACGCTAAGACGGGGCAAAATCCGACCGGGGTTTGCTCTTGAAGAGGACAGATTTGCTCGGTTGAGACGGCGCATGTTGCCAATGAAATGGGTAAGATAAGATTATCAAAGAGAGACAGGGCAGTCAGACTTGGTGTCGTCATGGATGGTCCGTGGCAATCGAAGTAGGTAAAGGGGCTGCGCACTCGCAACTTATCAATCACACACGACTACAATGAACACCGAGACCAGAGGCTTAGGCAACTATGCAGCAGTTGCAAGCTGTCCACATCCGTAGCTTGAAACATCATGACTTCATAGATGGCCCGTAGCAGCCGTGACCTAATATCGAAGGAGTTGCGGACCAGTGGCTGGACAACTGCGCGGCATTTGCTGTACGTTGCCGGTTCAATTACACCATAATTCTATGACACGCAATGGCAATTATCGTCCCCAAGAACCCCTTCAATCCGCGTCCGCCTTGGTTCCTCATTTCTTGCCAAAGAACGACATGATGCTCCCCTGGCCCTTTGGCGCCGCCTTCTTGCCCTTGGCCGCCGGTGCCGCTTTCTCGGCGGTCGCCGGCTTCGCCTTCTGCGGTTTGGGCGCCGGTGCCTCATCCTCAGAGAAAGACTCCCAGCCCGGCTCTTGTATAGTGACTGTAGACTCGCTGTTAGCAAATGCAAATAGATCGAAACCTTTCCCGGCAATAGATGAATCTCAATCACGCAGCCAACACTTACCCAGATAGCCTTGGTCGTCCATGATCTGCTTCTTCTTCGTGACCCGTCTGCGGCCGCGTCTCCTGCCGTCGCCGGTGCTAGCGACGACCTCAGCAGGCTCCTCTTCCGCTGCCTTAGCCTCGGGCTCGGGAGGTGCCGTGTCCTCTTCCATGGGATCCTCGGCCGGACTCTCGGGTTTGGACTTGGAGTCCGCCTCTTCCTCTTCTCCATCGCTTTCGTCCATCATGCGGCGCAGTGCCGCTTGCCGGTCTCTCCTAGACTTGCCGTCCTCCTCGTTTTTCTGAATCGCCGGCTCGGGCATCGCCTGCGAGTCGTCTTCGCCCTCGTCCGACAAGGCCGGGGTCTGCACCTCCTCGCGCTTGGGGGCGGCGGCGGGCTTCTTGGGTTTGCTGGCCTGCTTGGCAAACATCTGGCCGATGCCGCCCGAGGAACCCTGCCGCTTCAAAGCCGGCGCGGCGTTGGCCGCCATCTTCTTGGAGGCAGTGTTGGCGGCCGGTTTGCTGTCCTTGGCCTCCTTCGTAGAGGCTGCTGCTGCTGCCTTTGGCTCCTCCTTGATCGTCGGCTTGGTCTCCTGCTTCACCGGGGCCTTGGGCTGTGTCTTGACAGGTGGGACGGGGGCAGAAGCACCCGCACGACGCTCTCTCTTGCGCGCATGAGGATTGAAGATGGTGCCGTAGGTCTGGGAGCCGGCAAGGGAGGAGTCTTCCTCGATTGTCTGGTTTACTACCAGTTGAGCAGCATCCGAGAGGAATTGCAGATCCTTCATAGGATGTGGCGCGAGACTGTAGATATGAATGGAAGTGACCTCCTCATATGCTTGCAGGGTATCTATAGGGACATATCAGTATTACGTTCAAACGCAATGGTTCCACGGGCCATGGATAACTTACCCTGCAGCGTCTCCTCCCTGATGAGTTCGAGCGTCTTAGTAGGGACGGTTTCCGAGAAAGTCTCGTCCTTATCAGAAACCGAGTCGGTCATCTCGACATCGCCATCCTGCTCATCGGATTTCTTGGTGCCGTAGACCAGGTAGGTTGCCATGAGAGAGTTGGGGTTCTTCTCATTTTGGGACTTGTGAAACTCATACAGCATCCTGGAATCGGAGTTAGTGGCGCGGCGATGAAGGTTTGTGGATAGGTGGGAAGCATCTTACTGTTTGGCTAAGTTGACATGAACCTTCATTGTGCGGCTCAGCAGCCGGTAGGTCATCTTGGGGTAGGGTTTAGGTTAGCAAGCGTTGGGTTGCGCGATGGCAACTGCCAGCAAGTCAGTAGCAGAGTCACTCACAAGCTTGTCCTCGGTAAGGATCTGCTGCGCCAAGAAGAGCTGATAGTCGTCCATGGCCGCGACGAAGATGGACGGCACACGATGAAGAATGAGAGTCTGGTGGGGTGTTGTTTCCAGTAGATCGTCTGATATGGTCGAAAAAGCGCTGGCTAATGTTGTCGCTGGTGCTCTCTCACAATCAATTCCGATGCATACCGTCGAATAGGACGAAACGGTTACTAATGAATGATAGGCTGGGCGGGTTTAATTGATTTGATGGATCGAGAGCGCGTCGCGGGCGCGATCTCACGTGCGGGCCATGCTGGATTTTTGGGTGGTGTCCGGGCCCCGTTGGCGTTCTACCTGCTGCCACTCTTATGGGACAGGCCACTAATAAACCCGCCAGGCAATACTTAGTGGGCCTTGCAGCAACTCCAGGCGTATTTTCTTAATTGGCAGTCGCGTCTTTGACTGACCTCGAGTTCCATGATCTCACAGCCAGCCGCAGGCCCCTGCAAAAAGACCCTGGCCAGACAACCGTTGCAAAGACAAGGGCAACATCGACAATTCAAACAAAGCATTTAGAATCCAGCCTGTTTCAATTGAGACACTAGACACTCTCTTTTCCCCTGTTCTGCTTTGACCACAGTCGATCCCATTCGGCATAGATCGATATCCTCTACCGTACTCCCTGCCTGCCCGCTGCACCTTTGCCGTCGTCTCCCATCTCAGCAGTTCCCTCGTTCCAGCTCCACCACCAGCGCCATGGCCGCCGACAAAGCCTTCGACGACATCGCCGACTCGACCGACTGGCTCACGACGCCGCTGCCGGGCCTGGCCGCCGTCGAGGCCGCGCTGCGTTGCCAGATCTGCAAGGACTTCTACAACACGCCGATGCTGACCTCGTGCAACCACACCTTCTGCTCCATGTGCATCCGCCGCGCCCTCGCCGCCGACGCCAAGTGCTCCCTCTGCCGCTCCGTCCAGGAGGTCTCCAAGCTCCGCAGTAACTGGGCCATGGAGGAAGCCGTCCTCGCCTTCGTCAAGACCCGCGCCGACCTTCTCGACCTTGCCCGGAAACCCCCAACTGTGCTCACCGTCGAGGTGCCCGTGGCAGCCACTTCGTCCTCGGTGTCGTCGCCGAAGCATGCCCTGGACGCGGAGGGGGGGGATGAAGACTACGCCGCTGCAGCAGGAGGAGAATACCAGCCCGCCAAGCGCTTACGCAGCTCGGCCCGGAAGAGCAAAACAAGAGGTGCCGAGTTGACATCGGAGATGGCGCGGCAAGAAGCTAGTTTTCCTGTGCCTTCGCACCACTCGGTGCCTGCGCCCGACCAGACCTATAACGACGGGCTCGTCGCATGCCCCATCTGCCTCGAGCGCATGAAGGAGGTGCAAGTGGACCGACATATCGACAGCTCGTGCCCCGGCGCTCCTCGGGAGCTACCAACCCAACCACCGAAGCAAAAGTTCACATCCAACACAAGTAATCAACGCAACGGCTTCCAGGTGCTCTCGACTTCGGCGCCCGCCCCGCCGAAACCCGAGCGACTTCCCACCCTCAGCTACTCCATGCTGAAGGACGCCGCGCTCCGCAAGAAGCTCGCCGATCTAGGCATTCCCGCTAACGGCACGCGGCAGATCCTCGAGAAGCGGCACCAGGAGTGGATCACGATATGGAACGCAAACTGCGACTCGTTACACCCGAAGCGCAAGTCGGAGCTGTTACAGGAGCTCGAGGTGTGGGAGAAGACGTTGGGGGCACGGGCGCCTACATCATCGAGATCCATACATCTCGGGGAGCAGATCAAAGACAAGGGCTTCGACCACGCCGCCTGGTCGGCCAAGCACGATTCCTCCTTCCAGGACCTCGTCGCCAGTGCGCGCAAAACCCGGGCGCAAGCCTTGCAGAAGGCCAACCAAAATCAACCAACCACCGAGACGCCGTCACCACCACACAGTACTGGTGCGTCTACTACGACGCCCGCGGCGGCAGCTCCTTCTTCTGCCTCGCCATCGCGCATGGATGTCGACCAGCAGGCTCCTCTCTCCATGGTACAACCGCCCACAAATCCCGGTTCTGCTGCCGCCCCCAGCTACGAATACACAACGCCGTGTATGCCCGACAGGTCATATGCCATGTCTGAACTGCCCCACCCACCCCCGTTAGAAGCCGCTGCGGCATTGGATCGGTCGAGGAACGGAGCCAGCGAGCCGAGTTAGTTGAAGAGGTCATGCACAAGGCTACGTTTACTTAGACTAGAAAGACGCTCCGGCGGCGGGCGTGCACTTATATAGCATCCATTGCCTTGTATAGTAGCTGCGCTATTTGATACCCCTATGGATTGACGCATAATGAATAATATTGCAATGAGAGATTTATCAATGAAATCCTGCACTTCATATATCTTCGTATCGTGATCAGCATGTGTGGTGTTTGAATAACATTTCAGCTTCTTATGCGATACATTGAAAACAGCGAATGGCGGCATATCCAGTGGTTCTGAGCGACGGGGTTTCTTCATGCCTACGGCATAACTATGTACCCAAAGCATCGTGGCACGATTTTGCCCAGCCCTCCCTTCCACGTTGTGAATTTGCTTGCTGGGCAAGACATGCTACAAGAAGAGGGGGTTCCTTTTCCAGCGAGAACCCCATTTGTCCATTCTTTGCATCGCCAAGTATGATATCAATCGGTTGATCTCTGGCAACCGCCGTCCTCATCGCTTGCCTCTCTTCACCCGTTCTCTTTCGGCATCCCCTGCGAGAACGGTGCCCACGATGGCCGATGGCCCCGGTGGCACTGATCAACACCTCTTCCGATCCTCTTTCTTCTCTCCTGCTCCTCCTCCTTATCCTCTCTGTTGCTAGCCAGTATGTAATCAAGTCTTGGTGAAACGTTGCAAATCTCACTTCTGAGCTCCTTATTGGATTCACTCATAGCACTTATGTTGGAGGTGGGTGTGTCTATCCGTCACCGCACAGTCCATTGACAACACCTATCTTTCCTATCTCCTTTCCCAATGGTAAGGACCAGCAAGCAGGGAAGAACGCAGTCACAATGGGCAGGGTAAGTAACTTGACCTATGATATCCTTGCATTTCCCACCACCTACGTAGTTCCATCCGGGCACACCTAACAATTTATCCTCCCCCCTAGTCTGTCAATCACGAATAGGCCATCATCACCCTTTCACTCAGAGATAACAGTCACAGTATTCACATAGAGAGGTAGTCAAGTCAAAAAATTTCAGTCATCATGCCAATTCAGTCTTCAGCAACATTTCAATTTTTCCCGCCCCAGCAAGCAACATTCAGACATTTGTGCAAACAACCGTACATGATATCATTCCCACACAGCTCAGCTAGCTAGTCATCCGTTTCATTACATAATAATTGTTCGTATATCCTTCATTCGTGGCCTTCGCTTCCCCTTCTCTTCTTCTTCTTCTTCTCTCAAAAATCGTGTCGCGTGCGTCGTAAAAACTATTCCCATCCCATCCGTTGCAATCGGGTATCGTCGTGTCTTTCGAGACACGTCGTTTCGCAAACGGATCGTTCCAAAGCAGGAAAAAAAACCAAAAGAACCCTAAAACTCCGTTTTTCCCTGCTTACCTTCTTGTCTTCTTTTCGTAGGCATGCATATGGTCCTGTCGTCGTCGTTGCTGGGTATCATCACTAAGCCTCGTCCCCTCTTCTCGCTTTCATTCTCTTTCAAAAAACCCGTCATCAGCAGCAGCCTGCATCAGCGGCCGACCGAGCTGCTGACCGAGCTGCTAATCGAGCTCATCTTCTCCGACATCTTCTCTCCTACGCCGCCCATCCACTGCGGCACCTTGATGCTCATGCGCACCCGGCCTTCGACCACCATGTTCACCACCTCGATCAGGGCGAACGTGCCGGAGCCCAGCGCGCGGAACAGCGCCAAACTGGCCACAGACCACAGGATGAAGCGCAGGTAGAAGTTGTCGCCGATGCCCGAACTACCGTACGTATCGCTCACCGCCATGGCCAGGATCGCGTTGGCAATCATCCACGAGACCACCATGTACGTCCGCACGCTCTTGTAGTAGTCTTCCTGCATCTGCGCCTCGCTCAGCGGCGACTCGGGCACCTCGACACGGTCTCGCAGGTTCCGCAGCGCCTCGTCGTAGCCCGAATCAATATCGAGCTGCTCCGAAGGCATCTCCAGCTCGACTTTGCCGTCTTTCCCGATGGCCCCACCCAGGTCCGTCTTCATCACGTTGTCACCCTTGGTACCCCACGTCACGTCATGCGTGTTGCAGAAGGCGTACACCTGCAGCGTGCAAATGTAACTGGGCAACAACATGAAGTACTGCGCCGACGACGTGATCATGTGCCACGGGTCCAGGTACAAGAAGGACATGAGGAAGTACAGGCCCGTCGTCGAGGCCATCGAGACAATCATGTTGGTGAAGACGTTGTTGCCCAGCGTCAGCTCTTGCTCCTTCTCCGTCAGCTGCTTGACCACAATGTAGATGGACGCGAAGATGGTGTAGAACATGATGATGCCGTAGACAATCATGCTGATCAGGTACAGCTTCTTGGCGCCTTGCGGCCGATTACCCAGCGATATGATAAATTGCATGGCAATGAGCAGCACGCAGCTGTAGCGCAGAATGGTGAAGATGATCATTCCAATCTTGTGCCCGAACGGGTCCATCTTGGGATCGGCGATACCGCCGGCAATGAAGTAGAAAGTCAGGTAGAAGTTGGCCAGGGAGAAGTAGGTGAAGAGAAGCTGTAGGAACTGGTAGAGGAACTCGATGTGGAGGAGCACCTTGCGTGCCAGGGTGTGGTCCGTCGTCCAGATCTGCTTGAAGTGCACGAGCGAGTAGACGGCGGCGAAGAAGGCGCCGTTCAGCCAGCGACGACGCTGCGAGATGAACTCCGGGACACTGTCTGTCGGGGGATTAGTAGGTAAACTAAAACAGAAAAGGAAACGAAAATTTACCAGGAACATCCGTCTCTCCAGTACACCCCTTGACGTACTTCAAGACCCATCTCTCGCTTCGCTTGGCCACCAGCTCCCAACACAAGATGCGGTCCTCGGCCAGGTACATGTTGGCGGTGAAGACGTCGGCGTGCTGGCCGTGCAGGGTCTCGCCCTTGAAGTACTGGCTGAGGGGCCCGTGGCCCGTCTCGTCGTTCTGCAGCGCATGGTACCGGTAGGCGCTCAGAGCACCCGGCAACACCGTTATGTAGCCGAAGACGGACTCCAAGGGCTTGTCCAGGATGTTGGACATCTTGTACTCAAAGTTCTGCGACGCCACCAGCGGGTTCAGCAGCGACAGCCCAAACTTGCCCTTCATCGCCTTGATCTCGCCGCAGGCCCCGGCCACCGTCGAGTCCGTGTCGAAGGCCTTCCAGAGGTGGTACAGCGAGTTGTTACCTGGCTTGGTACCCACGTCCAGCAGGATGCACACGTTGGGGTTGAGCGCCTTACCGAGCGCGTTGAAGAACCAGCGGTGCGAGTTGAGCTTCTTCTGGTTCTTCTCCTTGAGGCAGAAGATCAGCTGGCACGGCACAATGCCCTTCTCCGCCCCCTTGAACTTGAGGTCCGAGTCGAGCGACACCTGCGTCGTGTACTCGTACACGTGCGCCTGCACCGCCTTCTGGTTGACGTAGTTCTTGGCGATGCCGTGCTGGTAGACGCCCATGGCCGCCAGCGCATCCAGCGTCCGCGGGTGGATCTTCTCGCGTCCGTCCGAGACAATGGCCACGACAATCTTCTGCCAGCCCGTCTCGCCCCACGTGCGCGACTTATTGCGGCCGCAGAAGTGGCTGATGTTCTTCATGACGGCGTGCATCGTGCGCGTGAAGCCAATCTCGTCCTCGTTGTACATGGTGACGCAGATGAACAGCTCCGTTTCCCGCAGCGTCTTGCCGATATTCTGTCGCAGCTTGTAGCCCCGGTCGACAAAGTCGTCGGGGTCGCAGGTCACGGCCGTGTACCGCATGTGCGTGAACTCGACCTCGTCGCGCCGAGGCAGGAAGCTGTACAGGATCGTCGGGATCTTGCATTCCAGCACCAGCTCGCCATTGATCAGCTGCACCTCCTTCTTGGCAATTTGGGGCGCCCGCACGCCACGACGCTCCTGGTGACCATCGGGCGCGGGTCCGTAGTGCTCCGTCTTGTCGTCGAACGGCGTCTCGGGCTCGAACTCGTTGAGCGTGAACTGAGACTGGGCCGCATAAGAATCGCGGTTATAGCGACGATCACTGATGTCGGTGCCATCGGCAAAGACGTCGTCGTTGTCCGGGTCGAGGGGGATGTTGACCGTGGCGTCATCGGCCGTGTAGACAGAGCCTTGGCCGCCTGCCGTAAACAGGGGTGCCGGCGGCAGCGGTCGGCGGGGGCTTCCCCCGTACCTGGACGAGGGTGTACCCGGGCGAGGGCCTCCGTTGAGATCTGAGGGTTCATATTGTACATGAGAGGTGGGTGGGCGACTGTAGTCGACCCTGCTGTAATCGTAACTGTAGTCGGTGTTGGTGGACATCCTCGAGGACGTCCATGGCCTGGAAGGCGAGCCGTCGTCGCGCGACTGGTAGTAGGATTGCTCCGGCGGAGGCATGTGCGGCGGGTCTCTAATGGAGGATCTGATGGAATTAAACGAGGGCGCGTACGACGAGGGCGCGTAGGATCGTCGGGGTGTCGGTCGAATACTATTGGAAGGTCTGTGTGAGTCGGCGGTACTAGAGGACTGGGCTTGTTCCGTGGTCAAGCTACGTCCACCGCTGGGTGGTTTGTTGCGAAGCGACGCTCTTCTAGGAGATGGGCCTTCTGGTATGGTCGGCAGGTCTTCTGCGGTACTTGGTGCCTCGGTAACCTTGGAGGGCCGGTTTCTCTTCTGCAACTTTACAGTCGGGGTCCGCTTGGATCTGACGAAGTGCTTGCGCTTGGTAGCCTTGGAGCTGCTGCTGCTGCTGCTGCTGTCGTTTTCGCCACCAGTAACCGTCTCGGCGAAGGACACACACTTGGGCGCTGGGGCTTCTTCTTGTTTCCGGAGCCTTTCGAGGTGCTCGGGCGTGGAGGTTGACACTTCCTGTGGGTTGTTGCCGGCACCTTCGACTTCTTCTTGCCGACTTGGTAAAGCAGACGAAGGTGGCAGGTACAGCTGGAATGAGGGTAAAGGTAGTTGTGGAATTACATACGGGCGTGACTCTGGGGAGGATTCCCCCTCCATGGACGTGAGCAGTCTTACGCCACTGCCGGCTGTCGGTGTCTGATCTAGGTCATCGTCGTAGCTGTTCCCGTACGAGGAATAATCCGGCGGTCGACCGTCCATGGCGGCGGGCGCTGGTGGAAGAAATGCTGTGGCGATGGCAACCAAAACAGGGAATTTCCGGTCGTGAGCTTTCCAAGAATGCGATGATGAAAGCCTTCTCCAATGTTGGGCGCTGGGCTGCGATTAGAAAGGTGGGTGGAATGGGTGTTGTGGGTATCAATGATTCCGAACCAGCTCAGCTGTACCGCATTAATGTTGTAAAGATGCAGGCAGGTACACTTATTGGAACGGGGAATTGGGAGGGGGGAAAAGAGAAAATGAAATAAAACCAAAAGATGAAGTGACGAAGTTCTAGTTCAATGGATGGATGGGGGTTTGATGCACTTGAGCAGAGATGCCAACGTGGTTCTCCGATCAATTGGCTCTTCTCCAGGCAGGCAGATGCAGGTACATAGATGTAGATGCTTTTCGGCGGGGGGAGGGGAGTAGCCTTTGTTCAATGGAGAGGCAGGTTGGGTTGGCAGGAGGGCGCAGGCGATTGTTGACCCGCTACTGTTTTCAGGGAAGCTGGGTGGTTGGCCCGACAACATCCACTCGGCGCGTAACATCGAGACGTAAGATTTCAAGAAAAACGAGCGCCGGGTGTGACCCAAACAGCTAGTGCCCGTCACTAACAAACCCGCCAGTGGTTTCACTGCTGCGCCTCCAGTGGGAAACGATTGAGAGCAGAAGGGAATTCGTTTTCCTCGATCAATCAGTTCGTTCTCGTTCCTAGTTCTTTCCCCTCCCCCCTTGGGCTGCAATTGATTACTTACGCTGCAGCTGGAGATGTGCCTCCGCCCTCCGCCTCTTAGCTCTTTTTTCATTTATTCTCCGTCCTCTAGTCTGCTCGATTCCCTTGCCCGCCCGCCCACAGATCCAAGATGTCTTGCAGAATAGGCGGGCGATAGTGAGAGCTTTGGCTCCTCCCCCTCCAAGCTCCAAGCTCCCAGCTCCCCACCTGCACTTGTACCAATTGGGCCGGGCAGCTGGTTGCTCTAGCAAAGCAGCCAAGCGAAATTCCTCGATGCGACGATGCTCCTCAACTTCGTGTCCTCCCGACTCCATATGCAAACGCATCACTGTGGGCAAAAGGCATGGTTCTTTTCTTCCTCGTGCTTCTGCCTCGTGGTGCCTCGGTGCCTCGTACCGCTGTTTCGTGCATTTCAACAAATTTCGTGCATACAGGTTTTCTCTGCATCTTCGCCCGGATTACCCACATCCGTGCTGGGTATGCTGTGCAGATACTCCGTACAGCCCTATTCAAAAGAGCGGTGATGGGATCTCTGCTGGGGTTGACACCACCATCGTGACACGATCGGAAGAGACGCGTGTGATTTTCCTCTTTCAAACCATACCTAGGCATCATCATCTTCAGTTGATCAGTGCAAACTGCTCTCTATCGTACCCGTATGATATGTCTCTGTAGTGGCGACTGTTCAATGTCTTGCAGCGCTCGGTGTATTTGATGCCTATATCTGCCTGCGTCGGAAGACCGTGGAAGCCAATGATGGGCACCCACCTCAGACATCTCTAACCTCAACAAGTCCGTTCATACACTAGACCTGATGAAGCCCACCAAGAGTTCCATACAAACTAGCTATGCTAGAGGAAGATGATCATTCTCCTAGTGCTAGTAGAAATGAGAAAGCAATAGGTAGAGATCGTGCAACTAGCTCAATTGGTAATTGATATGAGTGACTGATAAGCGAGTCACCTCGCGCTTTCCACTCTATAACTCCAAGTCAGATCTTGTCTCAAATCTTGAGAGGAGCCTCATACACATCAGGCATCCTAAACGAATAAGACCTTGCGCTCTGTGCTGGAAGCAATGAGAAAGGCAATTGGCGCGATCGGAAATGTAATAGCGGCAAGCTCCAGGTGACTGTCAATGATAACCTACCAACCGAACTTGATTCCAAGTAATAACCAAAGGTCTCAAGACCCTGGCTAATCCCAATATGAAATGTCACATATTATTATTACGCTCTATGGCAGTTTCGACTGTACATACGCTATGATCAAACGTAAATCAAACCAGAATTCACATCATACCAAATCCAATCAATCAATCATATACACTCGCCTTGCTCCACTTACTCGCCGCCCTCACCCGCCGCCCGAAGACGTAAAACACAAACGGCACCGGCACCAGCAAGCAAGCAAACCCCGCAAAGATGCTCTGCCCCGGCCCGACCCCGATATTGTGATACAGCGGCGACACGACCAGCGGGAACGCCGCGGCGAAGCAGCTCCGCAGAAACGTGTTGGCGGCGACGGCGCTGGCCGCGTAGGCCTGGAACGTGTCGACCAGGTAGTTGAGGGCGGCCTGGAAGATGGTGTTGAACCCCGTGCCCGCCAGGTACAGCCCCACCACGGGCACGATCCAGTGGCAGCCCGTCGCGGGCGACGCCGTCCACCCCGTCAGGAACAGCGACGACGCGAACAGCACGGACCCCAGCATCATGGGCGGCAGCCGGCGCTCCGGCACGGCCCGGCACCCGTTGGCGCGGTACGCCCGATTATACTGCAGCTGGTTCAGGACGTTGATGACGGCGCCCGTGACGGACCCGAGCAGGATGGCCAGGAACGGCAGCTCGCTCATGAAGGGCGACCAGCCCCGCAGCTCGCCGAAAATAAAAGGGATGGCGCCGAGCTGCATGTAGAGGATCCCGTAACAAAAACTGGCGTACAGCGCCACCAGCAGGCAGATGGGCGTGCCCAGCAGCTGCAGCGGCCGGACCAGGAACTTGCGCGCCAGCTCCGACACGCTGACGTCCCACTCCTCGAACTTGGCGTGCAGGGCCCAGTTGCCCGTCTCGAGCCGCAGGCGGCGGGCCTTGACCACCAGCAGGCGCGGCGGGTACGACTCGTCGATGAAGACGAGCGCGGCCAGCAGCACGACGGCCTGCAGGATGCCCGTCAGGTACTGGGTCCAGCGCCACCCCAGCGACGGCACCCCGACCACGGCCGCCGACACGATGGGCCCCAGCGTCGGCCCGCCCACGACGGCCATGGCGTACCCGGCCATGGCGATGCCGCGGTAGTCGGGCGTGAAGAGGTCGCCCAGCACGCCGCCCGTGTTGGTCACGGGCGCCGACGCGAAGAAGGCCCCGAAGAAGCGCGTCACCATCAGCGTCTGCAGGTCCTTGGCCACGGCCGAGCCGAAGGAGAAACAGATGGCGACGAACATGGGCGTCAGCACGGCGATCCGGCGGCCGTAGACCTCGGACAGCGGCGCCCAGACCAGGGGGCCCAGCCCGAAGCCCAGCAGGAACAGCGAGGAGCCCAGGACGGCGACCTGCTGGCCGACGCCGAACTCGCGGGCCACGTCGGCGGTGCCGGCCGAGTAGGAGGAGGAGGCCCAGGTGGCGGTCATGGTGACGAGTCCGTAGAGCAGCGTGGTGCTGACCTTCTTGTGGGTGCTCCAGTTGAGCGGGTGGTAGGGGTCGCCGGGCCCGTCAAAGTCGACCAGCTGCTCCGTCGTCGTCTTGTGCCGGGCCAGCGGGTGCGTGAAGGTCGGCACCCCACGCGACCGGATCCTCGCCACCACCGAGTCGGCGCGCGTGGCCGTCCGCCGCAGTTGCAGGTTGCCACTACCATCGCCGTTGCTGCGGCCCGTCGCCAGCGCGGCCGAGTCGAGGCGGTCGCACTCGCACCACCGGTGGCCATCGTGCTCCTGCTTGGTCACGGGACAGCTCGCGGTGCTGGCGTGGCGGTGCAGATGCGACGACTCGGGCCTGGACTCGAGCGTCGTCGACTGGCTGTTGGTATCGTCGCTGTCTTCCGGGTTCATCACAGCCATGGTCCTGTCTCAATGGGGAATGAGCGCGTTGATTGAAGTACACGCCAGGTTTATTATTAAGTCAAACATCTGGGAAGGCCGGCGACAATTGGTCCTACGAGAAAAGGCGATGACTGCCAACCTACGTACATACCTACCTACTTGGCTCGTCGGCTGTCGCATTGCTGCGATCCATACTTTCTGGCTTAGCCGACCGACGCCGGCTATGGATTGCTTGATGACGTAGTGGATGGCCCAACCAAGCACCAAGCCCCCAGGAACCGTTGCGACCGCTAAAACGGAAGCCATTAGTGCGTGGGACCCAGCCCACCCGGAGCCGTCGTCGGCAATCCATTCACGATGGGATGCAGTCTGCCGGCGAACGGCTGAGGGGGCGGGCGCTTTACAGATTGCTTGCTTGCAGTATGAGTTCGCGGTTGCGAGAAGAAGAAAGGCGCGTTTTCGGTCAGCACTTGACTTTCTGGGGCTCTTGTGTAATTTGAAACCGGAGAAAACGCCGGGCCAGAACCTAATGTCCTTTGATTGGCCAATTGGGGGGTTCGCGCCGCAATTTTCCTTTTCCCTTGCACGTTTCTTTTCCACGTTGACTTTTGATTTGATTTGATTGCGAATGGCACGATGCTGACGTGCTGGCTGTCAACGGTCGCATCGCTCGCAGGTACGGGTATATGTGCTATGCCAACGCTATATGTCGTTCTCTGCTTCCAGAAGTCTGAAGTCTCCAGTCCTACTGTCCAGTCCACCACGTCAACCGGGACAGTCCGTCCATTTCATGGAAACTCCCTTGGTCAATTCCCACTTCAAGGAATCTGCCTTCTCATGAATGATTGAAGATCTGCACGTTTCCCTCAGTGATACGAGTGACCGCCCGTCCATCTTTCCCCCTTCTGTATCTTTCTCGAGGGCCAATCCAGAAGTCTGGGTTTCATTTCCGATGCAGAGTCGCATTCTGGACGAAACTGGCCCCTGCCCGCCCGTTCTGGCAGATTTCACGCAGCAGTTGCAGCACATCATCCCGACCTGATATCTGAGTTCTGATATGGCATCGAACCAAACAGATTTGAGAACTGGGCCAACCGAACGGTGAAAACCAGACAGGTCACAAAATTTGGTAATTTGCACCTCACTCTCGCTCCTGCGGGCGATCATCTATCCTGTTTAGTATTGCCAGGTCCGAGGGTGCAGTGGGGCATCTTATTAATATCCTGGTCTGCGCACCGACAGACTTTTGTTTTGCTGACCGCTGCCAACCGGGCCAACCACTGGGATCGCATCGTATCTGCATCTGGCTTCTGCTGCATCTACTGCATCTGCTGTATCTATCTGCGGGTCCCGAGCGCCATGGCCACTGCCACCACCCTGCTCTCCCACATGTCCAGTCTCGCAGTGGCAGCAAATCTCTCCGGCACCAACTGGTTTTCGACTCTAGCCCGCCCAACTAAGGTTAACCAGCCCACTCGATGGATCATATCTTACATCCTACTAACCCATCCATCTATCCATCATCCACTTCTCCTCTCTTTCGTTTTGTGCCTCATGTCTCAGGACGAGATGACCCAGGCGCGTTTTGTATTACAGTAGTAGCATAGCCGTCCATTGGGAGGGGAGGGGGATCGCCCACTGCTACCATTGAGTGCTACCTTGCAAATGCAGCCCTCGAATTCCAAACATTGTTTCGAATCTTTTGGCCCTCGATGAGCTGAATACTCCATTGGGTAAAACTGCTTCCGGGCTCTTCCCGCCCGGTGTGCCAGGGCCACCCTTGAGCCACCCTCGTCGCTCGTCACCCAGCCTTCTGCAACTCGGCAACGTGGAATTGAACCTTTTGCATTGTCTGGGATCAAGGCTCGACGAAAGCCTGCCCACGAGCCACCTTCCCCCTCTCCCAAGGAACATGCTAAAATACCAACGATCCGGGGGTCCCTGGTGCTATCTACTGACAGCGGATTGCGGATGGCAGTGGATTAGTGTTTCAGCGTCCCAGAACTAAACCCACTCGCCAGAGCGAACACTGAACCCTGGTAGTATTGTAGGGTTACACCGGCGCACACTGGTCGGGCCATCGCATCGTGTGTTCAACGACCATCCGATCTGACTTACAGTAGCTACATAGGTAGCCAACGTTGCTTTTGGCCCTGCAGTGGAGACGGATTTCTGCACGTCCGATACTGCAAGTCGAGTTTCAAAGCAACCGGCGTGAGGATGAGGACGAAGAGGAAGAGGGCATACGGAATAAGAAAAGTCCGCAGAGAGTTACTACGTGTGATGGGTAAGTTTAAACCTCTTGGCAGGTAGTACGCTTGTTCTCACGCTTATGTAGGTCAGCAAGTGGGCTACAATCGATACTGTAGTAGAGATAGCTGCATACGAAAAAGCATATAACGTGCATAAAAACCAATATGCGGTACCTGCCAAGGTGTTAAAACTTTGGCCTGATACCAAGTAGACTGGGACGCTTGCTTCTTCTTTTCTCCGCCACCCTCTTCCTCGCCGGGGCTGCTTCCGGTTCCTCTACCTGTGTATGCATGTATGCCCTGGATTCCAACTGCGCTCGGTCCTATTCGTCCGGCAAACGGCAGAAAAGTACGTGTTGGGGAGGTAGGCAGAGGCAATGGCAGGTGGGCCACGGCAAAAGTAACGAGAAAAAGAAAAGAGAGCCAAGTAGAAACATATGACGAACATCTTCCCCAGCTTCAGGCATGCACACGACTGGATTCGTTTCATTGTCCTGCTTCGGCAGCTGTTCGGGGTGGTCCCTTCCCTGACTCGTTCACCTCGTCCCCGACAGAAGCAAAGAAGACGGAGGGGCGGACAAAAAAGAAGAAAATCAAAACCTGGTCAGCTTCCTCGTTCGTTCGTACGCCATGAGGAGCCCATCCAATGCGGCCAATCGGGGGAGGAGAGAGAAGCGAACTCGGGATCTTCCTGTCATCTCTTTTTCTCGAGGGCCGTGAGCTCGAAATCGCAGCGCGAGCGGCCGCCTGGCGATAAGACGCCCCGTTATAGCTTCGTCGGTGATCGTCCGTGGGCCCTGCAAGGGCAAGATGCACCACTGCAATCCTCTCTTGAATCCCAGCAGCCTGGGCCTGTCTTTTCGTCGGCCTCTTTGGCAGGTCTTGGGGACGGTAATGGCCCTCAACGCTCAGTCCCCCTGCGGCACCTACTGCCGGAAGAAGAGCGTGCTCTTCCCTCATATCTGATAGAACTCGTGGTCTCCACACCCGGTGCTCCCCTACCCCTTGCAGCGTAGCGGCCGTTATGGGCCCCTGCCCCTGTCCCCCTGTCGGCCAAGCACGCTTTCTTTTCTGATGGTCTCGCATTCTATGTACGTAAAGTCGCTCTCCCTCTCAAACAACTCTATCTTGCATGCATGTCATCTCCTTCCTCCACACTACCACCTGAGTGAGTCCCTCCCTTATTAAGAGGACGTGCCATCCACCATGAGGAGAAGCTGTTTCTTGGGTTCCTCGGACCGTATGGCTTGATGATGATGATAATATAACCCGGGAGTCTTCGTCCAACAAGCCAAGACCTGTTATCATCATCCGACACAAGAAAAAAGGGGAAACGTCTGGCCATCTTTCTCCTGCGCCCTTTTCGATTCCCGCATGAACCTTCTTGTGGCCAGGTGCCGCCACCCCGTCGCTGCCTTCTCGACTGCTTGATATATGTTTGCGACTGCCACGACCATAATCGTCCCTAGCAGCCGATTCAGCCTACACCTAATTGCCGTTTGTCATGGCCGCCAGCATCCCCGCCCTCCCGCCGAACGTGGACGACTACCGGCTCATCGACCTGTTCGGCAAGGACTCGTACGACAACCTGGGCGAGCCGAAGCCGTGGTCCAACGACCCGGACACGCTGAAGATCCTCACGATCCTCTTCCTGGTACGCAAGATGCCGCATTCGAAGCCGCGAGAGATGGGACACACTATGTGGCTGGCTTATAGATGGAAGAGCTGACTCTTGTGTGTGTGTGCCGCAGACATTGTCATGGGCGTTTGTGACTTTCCGGTTGTATATCAGACTACGCACCGTGCGCTCAGCAGGCTGGGATGATCTCTTTGTCTTTCTGTATCTTGTAAGTCCATCCAGCTTCTCCCAGTGTGTACCTAGACAGTTTCTCTGACAACTACTCGACAGATTGCGGGCTCAGTGGGATCCATTTCGTTCATCGTCTGTACGTATTCGTGGCACTCCATCCTAGCTAGTACCAAACAACGGGCTCGTACTGACATCTTTGCCCAGCCCTCGACTACGGCGCCGGGCAGCACATGATCCTGCTGACCATGGGCGACCTCAAGTCGTTCCTGATCCTCTTCTACCTGATGAACGGCTTCTTCAACCTGGGCTCGGCCTTCATCAAGCTGTCGCTGCTGTGCCAGTACCTGCGCATCTTCCCGCGCGGCAGCTGGATCTGGCGGGCCACCGTCGCCGTCGCCGCCGCCGTCTTGGTCTGGGGCTTCACCTTCTCCTTCATGGCCTTCTTCCCCTGCTCGCGCGGGCCCCAGTTCGACCCCCTCGGCAAGAAGCCGGGCACCTTCTGCTGGGCCTACGGCTCCAACGACCCGGACACCTTCACCACCACCTTCAACGCCCACACCGTCATGAACATGGTGTTCGATCTGATTATTTTGGTCCTGCCCTTCCAGCTCTACATGAACAAGACCATGACCAACAAGATGCGCCTCGGCCTGCTGGCCCTGCTGTTCATGGGTGCTCTGTAAGTGTTCTCTCTCACTTTCTCTCTCTCTCTCTCGTTGCCTATCACCTGCTGCCCCCCCCCCCCCCACCCTCCCAACATATACACCTGGCTAACACACGACAAGCGTCAACTTCCTCTCCATCTGGCGCCTCCAGACCATCTTCGAGCACAAGGCGGGCTGGTTCCCGACCCACGACCCGACCTGGTATGGCCCCATCAGCATCCTGCTCGGCGTCCTCGAGATCAACGTCGCCTCCATCTGCGCCTCGGTCCCCATCTTCTGGCCCGTCGTGGCGCCCTACCTCGGCAGCATCTTCGTCACCCACGAGGTCAGCGTCCAGGTCGTCGAGTACCGCGACGACGATCTGGAGAGCAGCCCCGACGGCAGCTCCACCCGACCCGGCACGGGAGGCGGCAACGGGAGTGGCAAGCAGCAGCTGCACCACCAGCGCAGCGACTCGGAGATCCGGCTCAACGCCCTGCCCTACCCCGCCGACCGCAAGGGCCACGACCGTACTAACAGCGGTGGTGGCGG
The DNA here is from genome assembly GCF_038362585.1 of Apiospora marii. Lineage (NCBI taxonomy): Eukaryota > Fungi > Ascomycota > Sordariomycetes > Amphisphaeriales > Apiosporaceae > Apiospora > Apiospora marii. The sequence continues at coordinate 106,960 of NW_027117374.1, forward strand.
GGGCAACGAGGAAACGGCCCGGATCGTGGCGCCGCCCGTCTTGGACGCGCAGGAGGCCCGCGTCGACCGCTGGTTCGACGAGGAGTTTGCGGGCTACCAGGGGGGCCCGCAGCGGGCGGGGACGCCCAAGGGGGGCCACACGCGCATGGGGTCGTCGCAGAGCCGGGTGCGCAGCGACAGCGTGCGGCGGAAGGACAAGTGGTACCAGATATAATTCTTGTTCTAGCTTCTTGCTCCAGGTAGTTGGTTAGTTATTGAATAATACGATGACGACAGAAAAATATCGCGACAGGCAACATTGTAGCCGTACCGAACTTGCTATGCATTTGTGTTTTCTTATGATGCAAGGTTCTTGATATGAGCCGAGATGTTCAAATCTGTATTGAGTCACTATTTTTCTTTCTCTCTCTCTCCTGGGCGGCCAACATGACCGAGGCAGATCGTCCAGAAAACCCCTTTGACTAGTTCGCAATTGACTGCGTTATTCAACGTATAGAGGATTAGCGAGGAGATCGACGGGTTTCTTGGTTCCAGAAGCATTTACACGTATAATGGAAAGGTTGGCCGTGGCCTGGGGTTTTGAGTACTGACCAGGCTTGGGCCTGTTGATTGACGGGAGTGGACTTGAGGGTTTGCATTCATCTTTACTTGCTCACATACAGCATTGGGAGTGTGGTCCCTACACTCCCATCTGGGCACTTTGTCGGTACCGACTATACGAGGCGGCTGCAACCCGTAACTGAGACATTTCATGCGGCTCGTCGTCTGTGTATGTGTAAAAGCACCGCCACGTTGATTTTCAAGAAGTACGAGCTTCCTCGGCTTGGCAGCAAAAGAGCTTTCCTTATTTGTACTTCTAAGTCAGAGGCAATACCACTTACAGGAGTTGACCTTGGCTCTCTCAATGACCAGATGATTTGTTCATGTCCACACACTTCGGTTGCCACCACTTGAGCTCTCAGTCCCAAACGTCAGGCTTGTAGTTGACGTGAAGCGACCGTAGATGAACTTTGATGGGCAATGAAACCGCATTGGATACATTTACTGCATGCCGGCCGCGTTAGCACCGCATCGGGCCTTAATACCCACCGCGGCATTCATCATAGCCCATCTGGATTCCAGGTATTCATATACGATAGAGATTGCCGTGCAGTATCTGTGTGGGTGGAGGAGCAGACGGTCGGTGCTTCATCGGCATGCTCGCAGGCCGTGGAGACGTGGTGCGACGCCCGCACTGTCCAGGTTGCATGTTTGGTGGGCGAGTGGTAGCTGCATCGCCCACTTCCCAAAAGCCTGTCGTTGAAATAAAGTTGCCCCGGGTTCAATTTGGCGGGATCGGGTAAGACGATAAGTGAGGAGCAAAGATCAGCGATCCCGATCCCCTTCTCCGGGTTAAATTGCTTGTGGCGAAAACGGCCGGTTCATTTTGCATTTTCCAACCTTTTTTCCTTTCTTTTTTCTTCTTCTCTGCCTATGCCCGTGTGAGAATGAATCATCAAAACTGAAAATGAAGTAGCGGTTCTTCGTAGTAACTGTTCCGTAGATGCACGCCGTCTAATTGCTGCACAGCCTAGTCACACACGTGGGTATCAAGTGCCTTACTTTCGGCATCCTTCAAATTCGCAATACCCTGTAACCTGCATACGGTATTCCCGCTACCGATTACCTAATCTTTAAGCATTGCGGGCAAAACAGGCGGCATACGCATGAGTGCCTCTAATCGTAATTCACAATGGATATCAAGAACATCATAACCTAATTACCAAGATATGTTTATTTAGTCCTTAGGTTGATTAAAATCACATTGGTTATTTGACCTATGGAACCTGCCGAATGCTTCCGGTAACTCTGTTACCCCGGACAAGTGGTTGATGTCCCGATGTCCCGTGTCTACGATCTGAGACTTTGCCGTCTTTGCTTTTGGCAGTCCATGACGACCTGCATATCCGGGCCAGGGCAACACACTATCCGATGCCTACATGTTCAATCACCGATTCTTGATTTGCCGAGAGACGCAGCTAGCTTCCTGGAGAAGGAATCCCTTAGGCCAAATGGCTCCTTGGCATGCAGGGGCCGCGTAGACCGACCCCGATCTACCTGTTAGTCTAACAAGTAGAATCATGCAAAACGCCCACCGGATATCCAGCCCACCCTGCCCACCCTGGCCGAAGGTGTACGTGAGACGTATGGAGAAGGAGGCTGGAAGATCTAGGCAAAGGCGTGATCGGCCGTGGCCAGAACGTGGCGTCCACTAGCGCCGCCTCCCCAGCGGCTGAGACAAAAACAAACGACCACTAGGCCGAGCGGAGAGGGAAGGGTTGCAGACAATAATTCACAATCTACTCGTCATAGAAACCAACGGCGGGGGAAGAAGCACTTTTCTGAAGATTTGGCAAAGGGGAGGAACTCGCGTGTGTACAACATGCTGGGTTTTCTCCCCGAGGAATCGAAAAACAGCCCATAGCTTAGCGATGGGAGCGGACCAGGAAAATGCAAGGAGAGGAAAAGTAGGGGTCCAGGACACCGCTTCGAGAAAACGCTATAAGGACCGGTCACCCCCTACTGCAGCTAGCAGCTAGCCGACCCGACTGATCCGCCGTTGTCCAATTCCCGCAACGACTGGAAGCTTTTTGTTAGTCTCCTTTTTTGCAGATCTGGTCCACACACTCCCTCTCTAGATGCCAGCTTGGAATAGAAAGACTTCATGCCCAACGTCGATGTTTCCTGTTCTGAGTTCCGTTTCTGTTTTCTTGGTTTCATGACTTGAGCAACTACGATCCATCTCACCTGTCTGTCTTTTGCATTTTATCTTTGTTTTATCTTATTCTTCTCTGCAAAGCCATCCCCAGCCATGGCTATTACCATAGTAGGTAGCTCTCCTCTTCCGACGGAGCGAGACCCCCTCCTCGCCAACAAGAAAGACAATGTCACGGTGACGACGAGGTCCCTCAGCGACAGCGGCGACAACTCCGAGGACGACGAGGCCACCCCCACGGCCGCGGCCCCGGCCCCGGTGTACTACCTGCACCCCCAGACGACGCCGGCGCGGTTCCTGGCCATCTTCTCGCAGATCCTGGTGGTGCAGTTCGTGGGCTGCTTCGACGCCACCGTCATGGCCTCGTCGCACCCGGCCATCACCTCGCACTTCCACGCCGCCCCCGCCGCCTCGTGGCTCTCGACGTCGTTCCTGCTGGCCTCCACTGCCGGCCAGCCCCTGCTCGGCCGCCTGTCCGACGCCACGGGGCGCCGCCCGCTGTTCCTGGCCTGCCTGGCCGTCTTCGCCGCCGCCACCGCCGGCTGCGCGGCCGCGCCCGACATCGGGAGCCTCATCGCGGCCCGGGGCCTGTGCGGCGTCGGGGCCGGCGGGCTGATGGTGCTGGGGGATATTATTCTGAGCGATCTGGTCCCGGTTGAGTAAGTTGCTATTAGCTGTTTGAGAAAGGAATGGAGATGCTAACCCTGCTCCCCTATCAGACGCCGGGGACTGTACTACCCCTATTCCAGCATCGTCTACGGCGTCGGCTGCACGCTGGGCGCCGCGCTGGGCGGGTTTCTGGCCGAGCACCTGGGCTGGCGCTGGATCTTCGCGTCGCAGATCCCCGTCATGCTCGTTTGTCTGGCCGTCTCGGCGGTGGCCATCCCGCGCGACTTGGGACTGCAGCAAGACGGTGACGGCACCGCCACCGGCCTGCGCGACTCGCTGCGGGACTTCGACTTTGTCGGGTCGGGACTGCTGTGCGTCATCTTGACGACTATGATTCTGGGTCTGGTGAGTCCTCTTTTCCCCATCGCCAGAATGACAAGCTGTTTTTTTTCCGTTTCCTTTTTTCCCCCCCCCTTTTTTTTTTCTTTTGCTGATCTCGAACGCGGTTTCGATCAACAGAACCTTGGCGGTCAGATCCTCCCATGTAAGTGTAGCCAATAACATCACATATCAAATCCCCACAACCTCAAATATTGACTTACTGTTTTTCTTCCTTAGGGTCCCACCCCGTCGTCACCTCGGCTCTGGTCGTGTGTGTCGCCTGCATCCCGGTTTTCCTGTACGTGGAGTGGCGCTGCGCCAGCCACCCGCTGGTGCCCCTGGATTTCCTGTCCCGCGCCCCCAAGGCGAATTTGCTGGCATCCAACTTCATCTCCACCATGCTGACCAACTCGGTGCTGTTCAACATGTAAGTCGTCACAATCTAAATCACACACAGGAACTCAATGACCAAACTGACCATTAACCCGACCCCCTTCCCCAGGCCCATCTTCCTCCAAGCCGTCCTCCTCGCCTCGGCCACGCGCTCCGGCCTCCAGCTCATGGCCCCCTTCGCCGTCACCTCGGCCGTCTCGGCCCTGACCGCCTACGCCATCGCCCGCACCCGCCGGCTCCGCTGGTCCCTCGTCGCGGGCGCCGGCCTCTTCCTCCTCGGCACCCTGGCGCTGACCCGGCTCTCGCGCCACACGCCGTACTTGGTCGCCGTCCTGGCGCTGGTGCCCACGTCGGCCGGGCAGGGGCTGCAGAACCCGGGGACGTTTATCGCGGTGCTGGCGGCGGCGGCGGAAGATACAGACGCTAATGACCGAGGCCAGGGACTGAAGAGGGGGAAGAACAAGAGCCAGCAGGCACTGGCCACGAGCGTCATGGTCCTGGTCCGCAGCGTGGGGCAGGTGGTCGGCATCGCGGCCAGCAGTCTGTTGCTGCAGGGCAGTCTGCGGCACTACCTGGGCCAGCTCGTGGAGGAAGGGCCCGGCCGGGACGAGGTGATCCGCAGCGTGCTGGCCTCGATCGAGTCCATCTCGTCGCTGGAGGCGCCGTATCGAATGCAGGTGGTCGAGAGCTACGAGAAGGCGCTGCGGACGCTGTTTGCTGGCCTGGCCGGCCTGGCGCTGGTGTCGCTGTTGATCTTGTGTCCGGCCAGGATGCCTCGGATCGGCGGCGGGCCGCGGAGGTGAGCTACTGTAGGAGAGGGTGGTATGTAACTTAGGGGCAACCAAAAGCAAAAATGGGGTGGTGTTCTTTTGACTTGAATAATGAATATCTTGATCGGAAACAGATGTTGCTCGTCCATGCCTTGGGGGGTTTCAAACAGCCCGTATCGTGTAATTATGATTATAGGAGTGTCTAACCTTGCTGCACAAGGTCTGGAATGGAGACAAGGGTTTAGGCGACAGGGATTTCATTAGAGTGGGAGTACAAGCTTCTGCACTCTGCAGCATGAAGTCCAAATAAGGCTGCGCGCAGGTAATAGCAATAATCAGGATGTTGTGAGACGTTCCCACCCCGCGCTTTTCCTTGACGTCCCCAAAGTATCAAGTGCAGAGAGAAACCCTGTTGTCAATCGGATTGACTTGTCAATGGAGATGACCAGAGAGTCCATTCGTGGAAAATACGACGTGTGTGAAGCGCCATCAGCCCCTGGCCCCTTACCCAGAGACCGGGCAGCGCAACAACTTGCCATCAATGGCCAGGGAAACCCCGAGATGACATGCTGCGTTACATTTCGTCTGTAGGTTGATGGTCACATGGCCCATCTGCAGATCCAGACAGGCAGCCAACGCCATCTGCCGGCACCAGCAAAGACCCCGCACGACAATCCCCCACGAACCTGCTTCGGCACGTCAGCCATTGGACAAGAAGGAAGGGGGAAACAAGTATCTCTATACAGGGCATTCGTCGGAAATAAATATTCCCATCCCTCCCAATCGACGATATTGAATCAAACGGAGACTGTTATGAACTTTATATGAAACGCAGGCAAGAAACTATCGTGAGAAAGCAGGATGCCGGACACTATTGAAACACCCACGTTTAAGACCATCCAAGTCAAGGAATTGCATCCTACCTTTGCAGCCGAGGTAACGGGCGTTGACTTCCCAGATGTGCCTGAGAAGCAATTCGCCGAGATCCTCGCCGCCATGGCCAAGGTGTGTTGCCCCATCTATACTTCCCTCCTGTACACAACCCATTGATACTCACACGTGATCGACAGTACGGCGTCTGCGTCTTCCGCCAGACGGGCCTGACGGACGAGTCCCACGTCGCCTTCAGCCGGCGCTTCGGCGAGCTCGACAACATCCGGCGGTACCTGGTGGGCGGGCGGCGGCCGCGCTACGGCCTGTACGAGCTCTTCGACGCCGGCAACCTGACCGAGGACAACGAGCGGGTGCTGGACCCGGGCTCGACGCGCGCCCACAGCAACCGGGGAAACGGGCTCTGGCACGTCGACTCGAGCTTCAACCCGCGTCGCGCCGGCTTCTCGCTCCTGCGCGCCTGCGTCCTGCCCCCGCCCGGCCACGGGGGCAACACCGACTTCGCCGACAGCCGGACCGCCTTCGCGGAGCTGCCCGCGGATCTGAAGAAGCGGCTGTTGGGGCACGACTACGTCGCCGCGCACTCGATGGCCCACAGCCGCAAGCTCGGCAGCCCCGACTTCTTCCGGGACCTGGACGTCCTCTCCAACGTGCCCATGTACCGGCACCGCATCGTGCAGGAGCACGGGCCCAGCGGGCGGATGAACCTGTACATCGGCACGCACATGCACCACCTCGAAGAGTATCACGACGGAGAAACCGGGGCGGCTGAGGAGATCCCGGACAGCTGGGAGCTGATCCAGGAGCTCAACCGGCACGCGACGCAGCCCCGGTACCAGACGAGCGTCGAGTGGCGCGACGTCGGCGACCTGGTCGTCTGGGACAACCGCTGCGTGCTGCACAAGGCCGGGGGCGGCAGCTTCGAGGGCCGGTTCAAGCGCGACCTGCGGCGGACGACGGTGCACGACGACGGGCCCGCGGCGTGGGGGGTCAACGACCGGGGGAGCGTGTGGCCCGGCTTCAACACGTTTGAGAAGCCCAAGGCGGCGGCGGCTTGAGGGGGGACGGATGTGGCATAGTTACTTGGGCGGTCCTTTTACTTCTGAGATATACAATACATTAATCACTCGTGGTAAAGTCATGCTTGTTTATTTGTTATATTATTAAATGCAGCAGCTGTCACGACTCATATAGTCGAGACCAGACTTTCAGACCCACTGCCCCGGAAGTTTCGTAGTTCAAAATCACAAAAGCGTATTGTTCCATTGGCCCCCAGAGTGTAAACCCACCCGCCCGATTGCCTCAGATTAGCCTAGGTACACCTCTTATTTGAGCGGAAACCCTGTCACGAAAATAAAAAAAAGGAAAAGTCGTCATGTCGTCAACGTCATCACTGTATTATCCAGACTTAGATCACAATCTCGGCGGTGCCGTCGCACTTGGTGAAGCCCAGGTTGTACCGCTTGTTGCGGATGCTCCACTCGATGTTGCCGGTGCACATGGTCTGGGCCCCGGTGATGAAGGCCTCGAGGTCGGCGCGGCGGTCCGGGTGGTGCTCCAGCAGCCGGGCGGCGGACGCGTTCAGCCGGGCCACGCTGCCCTTGACGAGCTCGTAGGTCTGGTCGACGGCGGCCTGGAGGTCTTGGTGCTCGTGGTACAAGACAGCTACACTATTTCGGGGGTTAGGGTCGGGCACTAACTAACAAAGGAGGCAGGGGGGGGGTTGGAAGGTATTTGTCGAGTGAGAAGAAGAAGTAATGGTAGAAGAGGAGAGAGCGGCTCACGCGTTGTTGTAGAAGGGGAATTGGAGCTCCCGTTGCAGGGAGAAGGCATCGTTCATCAGCGAAATGATGCAGTTGGTCTCGGCGAAGATGGTCTGCACATCGGGGTCGGCCCGGAGCTCGTCTCCCAGGTCGACGTTGACCATGTACCTATGGAACGAGGATGCCGGGTCAGCTTTTGATTCTAGTTGTAGTAGAGTGGACGGACGACCCAAAACGCACTCGATGCACACGGCGATGGACTCGACGCCGCTGGTGCCCATGCGGACGGGCAGGTAGTCGTGGATGGTGGGGGCGACGCCGCTGAGCTCGGACCGCTGCTCCTCGCCCGTGGCCACGACGTAGCGGACCAGCTCCTGCAGGAAGAGCTGCCGCTGGCCGCGCGTCATCCGGAAGGCCGCCGGCTCGCCCACGGGGTTGAAGCTCCCCAGCGCCGACGAGATGGTCTCGGCTCGGAGCGTGGTGGAGGAGTGGCCGTTGCTGCTGTTGCTGTTGCTGTTGCTGTTGCTGTCGTCGCTGTCGTCGCTGTCGTTGTCGTCGGACAGGTAGGCTCTGATGTGGTCCAGGGTCTCGGCGCGGAACCTCTGGCCCGCGTCCCAGTTGAGGCAGACCTCGGGGTTGAACTCGGGGCTGTCGGTTTCGTTGTCCCAGACGTATAGCTATGGATAGTAAAGTAGGGAGGTGATGGTTAGCCCTGTTTGCAAGTGGCAGGCATGGATGGAGTCGAGTCGCCTGAATGCGGCTTACTTACCCATGCCACGAGGTGGGAAGCGAAACGGATCGCGTCGAAACTGGAGTTGGGCCACTGCGCAGGGTTAGCTTGAAGAAAGTGAAAGGAACATAGCCATCGACTGGACTCACCCAGGTGGCGGCATTGAGGGAACACTCGGCTGTTCCGCTGTTAGCAGTCTTGCGCTTCATCGGTCACACAGGCCACAGACTGACCTGCTATCAATGTTTCGAGTCTCTTTGTGCCCGTGCCCAGAAGCCTGTTTACGTTGGGTCAGATACAGTCATCAGAAGAGGAGCACTACCCAAGACTCTATTACTACATACTGCTCGAGCTCTTTGTCGTGAATCTGTTTGACATCCTCGTAGTGGGGGCTGATGCCGCGCGGCCATCCATCCAGCAGACGGTCGAAGTCGGGGAAGCGGAGTTTCTGTCCCTTGAGCGTCTGCACGTAATCGTGCGACCCCATCGAGTTCTTGCGCATCTTGGGTGGGAGGCGAGAGATGAGAGATGGCAGAGATGCAGGGGGTTGTTGCGACCTGTGATGACTTTAGTGATTATTACTCGACAAAGAGCCAGATCACTGGGACTTGATGATTGCCGGGCCTAGGTACTTCGTAGTTGGGGATGGTGGGCAGGAGAAGGCGACACAGGCAGGCATTTAATATGCGCGAAATACGCCATCCTCGCAAGCAATCGACTCGAGAGGGATGATCAAGGCCTCGCAGACAGAACGTTGAGCGGGAACTTAGGATGGCCGGTATTCCGCCACTCTACAAGCGCCCGCCTGGTTTGCTTTGCGGGCCGCCCCGACTCGGTCCCGAGTCGTGCTAGTCGTTGGTCTGCTGGTCATGTCTTCAGGGGTGACACCATTCCCGCCCTTGGATGCATAGAGCAAATTTACTTATTCCGCCACTGCTGCCCAATGCCTTGCAGGTCAGGCAAGGTAAATGGCCCACGATGCAAGACTCCTTGCTGGGAGTCTGTCTGTCTAATCTCTGCTGGTCCGGGGCGACGTATGCAATGTGACTGTGGCAGTCCAATGGTGGCCGAAGAAGGTATGAATCGGCGGCTTGGCGGCTCCGAACAGGCCTCGGGGATAACAGGGTCACTCAGCCTCCTACGTGAGACGAAGCGATCCCCAAGTGGAGAAGACACAGGCACCCCGACTAATTGATAACAAACAATACCGACCGCGCATCCGGTGGTTGCTAATTGGTCGACAGAGGGTTGAAACCCGGTGAGGCGGTCTCGACAGGAGATTGTGGGTGGGACCTACCGGCTGGGCGGGTCGGATCCCAGAGACTGGATTGGCTCATTCGCAGGTTGCACGCCATCTTCCTTGGGTTGCCGGGATCATGAGCCAACGCAGTCCTCGCCGCCTTTCTACATGACTTGGTCATACGATGTTTACCCAGAAAAAAAAAAAGCAAGGAGTTATAGCTCCTTGATTCAGCTCGCTTCGGTATCAAAGTGCGCCATAGGTATCAACTTACCCAAAGTAGTTCTTTGTGCAGACGGTAGCAAACGACATCGAGACCACAGGGCTACCTGATGGTCCTCTACCTTACGGACTTCTCTACCTGACGGACTTCAGTTTGGCGCCCATGGCCAGCAAACCTCTTCGACTCCCTCGCCATGTCATCCCTCGCATAATTACATTGGATGCCGAACTCGGCGGTCTTTGAGGAGGGAAACTGGCACCTGATAACTACTAGCCATTTCCCCCCACTCGGATTCTGCACAATGCAACCGACCTGGGGCGACCCTGGTTTCTGACCCCAGTCCTGGGAAACTAAGTCGGCCAACCGGCTGTCTTCCCCGCAGGCCGAGCTGATACCCCTGTCGAAGTGGCACCTTACCACACCAACGACAGCTGATCTCGGACCGTGCGTTGGCTTGGCTGGCTGGCCAGTTACGCATTGTTCTTCGGTGCGTTATTGAGCCGCATCCGAAGATGTTTCGAAAGCAAAAAGAGGGCCGCAACCCATCGCTTACCTTGTACCTTGGGGCATCACGAGAAAAGAAGAAGAAACGCGGGTTGGCTACTCGCGGGAGTGAACCACCATCGACCATGCTCAGGATCAAGCAAACGCTGTCCAGATGGACCAAGGCCTCAAAGCCGCAGTCTTCGGCGCAAAATGGCAATGGGGCCAGGAAGTCCATGAGCTCGGGTAGACCCAGCTCCAATCCGACGCCGCGCTCTTCTGAGCTCCAAGTCGACAAGAGCGCGGCCCCGCTGGGCCCTGTCGTGCTCTATGGCGAAGAGGAAGATGCCCCAGATGGCATAGACATCGTCTTCGTCCACGACCTCGAAGGCCACCGGGAGGACTCCTGGACAAAGGGCGACGTGTGTTGGCCGAGAGACCTTTTGGGAGGTGACATTCCTGGCGTCCGTGTCATATCGGTTGGTTCTCTCTACCTGTTGTTGTCAATCCGGCCACCAGACTAATGTCATTTCCTTAGTGGGGCTGGTCCCTCCGGGTTTCGAGCGACCGGGTCCTAACACACATGGCCAAGGAGGCCCCCGTGGGCGATCGCATGCTCGACGACCTGGTCCAGCTGCGGAGCGGACAGCGGGCGACCCGGTCCATCATCTTCGTGACGCACGGCCAGGGCGGGCTGGTGGTGAAAGAGGCGCTGGTCACGGCCGCCATCGCGCGCATCTACGGCAACGGCGCGCACCGCGGCATCGGGACCATCTACGCCCACACCACGGGGCTCATCTTCCTCGGGACCGTGCACCGGGCCGCGCCGGGCCAGACGCTCGGCCAGACCATTGCCGAGGTCTCGCGCATGTGTCCCTACCCCGTCGACCCGGCCATGCTGAGCTTTTTCGAGGCCCAGTCGGACTACTTTGAGAAGATCATGACTGACTTCAACCTCTTTACCCGGGATGTTCAGCTTGTCTGCATACAGGAGGACAGACCTATCCCTTCTGGTCGGGTGAGTCTCGCTGTGTTGATGATATGGTGACTCGTATCAGACTTCTGGGGATGCACACTGACCTGGGAGACTTGCCAAAGATGGTGCCGGAAGCAGCCGCTTCATACGAGAACAGGTTCAACCTCACGGTGGATATGATCCGAGCGGACCACTTCGAGATGGCCAGGTTTTCTCGCAGGACCGACTCGGGCTACTTCCAGGTCCTGGGGCACTTAAGTCGAATCATCCAAGGTCCCTCGTTAAATGGTGTGTTCCTGTTAGACACTATCTTGCTTCCAAATAGCCGCTAATGTTCTCTCCTAGACATGGCCGAGGCCAAGGAACAAAGATGCCAAGGTGAACAGAGACGAACACAAGTTCCAAGTTTTACTACTACTGTCGCTAACCCTTGACACAAGAAATCCTGGACATGCTCTACTTCGAAGGCATGTCCGAGAAGGAGGACAGCATCGACATCGACAACGAGTACAAGCTGCCCTGCGCCGAAGCGCTGTCCGCCACCGCGCCCGGCGAGGCCGAATCCGACTTCAACCAATGGCTCGAGTCCAAGGACCCGCTGTTCTGGATGAGCGGGCGGGCCGGGTGCGGCAAGTCGACGCTGATGAAGTACGCCTTCCAGCACGACGGGACCCAGCGGCGGCTCGAGCGGTGGGCCCGGCCGGACGGCCGGCTGATGAAGGCGAGCGTCCACCTGTTTGCGGACGGCACGCCCTTGCAGCGGGGCCACGAGACCATCCTCCGGACCGCCATCTACCAGATGCTGTGCCAGCGGAAGGACCTGATCCCCGCGGCTTTTCCGGCGTTTCTGAGCGGGCCTTGGCCGCCGCTGACGCCGATCAATTCGATTGTGAACCTGACCCAGGCCTTTTGGGGCTGTTTCGCGCAGGAGGGGGAGCGGCTTCGGTTGGTGGTCTTCATTGACGGCCTGGACGAGTACCGGCGGGAGAGGGAAGACGACGCCACCGCCGGAGCATCGCCTCAAGATGTCGACGTCGACGAGAAGACGGCGGCACTAGAAGCCGAAAAAGAGACGGGGGAGGAGGGAGATGAACATCAGCAGCAGCAGAAGCAGCAGCAGCAGCAGCAGCAGCCCACCAACAGCAACAGCAGCAGCGACGAGGAGAACCAACAACAAGAACCAACCCCGGCGGACCGGGCATGGGTCGAGAGCGGGCACCGCGAGATCGCGCGGCTCGTCAAGTCGATGGGGGACCAGGACCGGGTCAAGTTCTGCGTGTCGAGCCGGCCGCTGCCCGTCTTCGGCGAGGCGTTCGCGGGCGTGCCCCGGCTCCACGTCCACCACCAGTCCGACCGGGCCATCCTGCGGTACTGCGCCGCGCGGCTCGAGGCCGAGGTGCCCAACCTCGCCGACGCCAGGCTGCTGTGCGAGCGGCTCGCGGCCGAGTCGCGGGGGGACATCGTCTGGGCCCGCCTGGCCATGGACGTCTTGCTGTCGAAGCGGCTGACGGAGCTGCGGGCTGCGTTGGCGGACCTGCCGGGCCGGGTCGGGGGCGTGAGGGGGCTGTACATGTACATGTTCCAGGGGCTGCGGCCGGAGCAGCGGCGGGCGGCGGGCGGCATCTTTCGGGTGATGGGGGCGGCGTTGAGGGGGTCCACGCTTGCGCCGTCCGTGCTCCACCTGGCGTTTGCGGCGGAAGGCTACGCCGACGAGGACGGCGTTCTGCGGGCTTTGCAGGACGGCGGCGACGACGGTGATGGATTCCTAAGTCAAGCACAACTCCGCAGGCTCGGCGAGGGGATGGCTGGTCGCATCGAGACGTGCTGTCAGGGGCTCCTGAAGATCGAAGGAGGCGGGCCGCTCGAGCCGGGACAGCGCGTCACCTTTTCGCTCCCCTCGGCCAAGGACTTCGCCCTAAGGCGGGACGTGTGCGAGAAGCTTCTAGGCGGTGACGGCGGAGATGATGACGACGACGGCTCACCCGGCTTGGACTCCCTGGATATCGAGATGGCCCTCCTCAGCAGCCACGTCCGGCTGGTGCAGTGTTTTCGCCCCGGCGTGCTGCGGCCGTTGATGCAGACGACCTCGTACGACCGGCCCCACGTCAGCCCCGAGGCCTGGCTGCTGATCGCGATGGCGCTGCGGTGCGCCGGGCGGGTCGAGGGGGGGCTCCAGGATCGCGTTCGCTGCCGTGGCGGCGTGGATGATGGCGACGACAAGTGGCGCAGGCGCCGGGACATGTACGTGGCGCTCCTGGACCGCCTCGACGCGTCCTGCCAGAAGCTCTGGGTCGAGGCCCTGCGGCGCCACCAGCCCGTCCTCGTCTTCTCCGGCGGCGGGGGCGGGTCCGAGGACTGGGACGCCAGGCTCCCGGCCCTCTGCCGCCAGCACTGGGCCGGGTTCGAGCCGATGGAGCGCGGGCGGTCGCCGAGGCGGCATGGCTTCCTGGCGCTGGCCGTGCAGGCTAACCTCGCCCTGTACGTGGCGGCGCGATTCGAGCGCTGCTGGCAGCCGGCCCGGGATGGTGTGCATGGTGGGGGTGGGGTTGGGAGGTCGGACCAACAGGGGGAAGAAGAGATGTTGCTGCGTGTTGCTGTCGTGCCGAGCCCGAGCCCGGATGCGGTCCCGGCCTGCAGGGCGCTGGCGGAGGACTATGGCGCGCTGCATGTAGATTTCCCGGCGACTACGATGGTGGAGCTAGTGCTACGGCAGCTACGGCGGCGACAACGGGGACAGGAGCTAGGCATTAGTGGTGGTTGTAGTAGCGGCAGTGTCAATGATGATGATGATGATGATGACGAGGATGATGGTGGATCGAGCGACGACAGCAAGAAGGAGGACAAGGCGGCCATCCAGCCCGTCGACTTCCTGCGCACCCCCGCGGGCTCCAAGATCTGGGCCGCGCTGCTCCGGACCCGGCGCCACTACTTCGCCTCGCGCCGCCGGCCCCAGACCAGCCGCACCGCCATGGCGCGCCTCCTGGCCAGCGCGGACGGCACCACGGCCGGGCGGCGGCGGCGCAACCAGGAGCGCTGGGCCGCGGCCGCGCGGGCCCTACTCGCGGCGGGGGCGGATCCGCGGATGCGGGTCGCGGTGGTCGTCGGGGAGGAGGAGGAAGCATGTGCCGGCGGGGGCGGTGAAACATGCGGTACTAGTAGTGCGGTTGGGGTGAGTGCTGGGAGGAGCAGCCAAACGGGGAATGCGGGAACGGGGACAGGGACGACGATGATGAAGCCGGCGGCGGTGCTTATTCGGGAGACGTTGGTGCCGGAGACGCAGCTGGTGGGGCAGTTAAGGGAGATTGAGCGGCTTCTGGCGATGGTGATGGCTTCTGGAAATGAGGAACAGACAAGTTCAGGGGCGGGTTCGAGGAGGTAGCCGAGCAGACCCATTCGTAATGATACTGATCATGCAACATGTGCAATCAGTTCGGGTCATAAGTTTCCCATTTTATCGGCCATATTATTCATCTAGTACTTTTGGTAAGAACTGGGATTTTGATATCTTGGACGAAAACGTAATGTCCCTCATTCATTAGGTCGACACATGTGCCTTACGCAACGAGTTCAACGAAGGCAAAGACCATCAAGTTCCGACAAGTCACTGGGCTGTTGAAGGTGGTACTCTCCACGAATCGGTGGAAATCAGTATTTGCTAGTCTCGCGTTCCCAATATTGAAGAACGGATGCGACCATGATTACTGAGAATTGGCTTGTTTTGGATCCCATGCACCGTGCAACATGATAAAGAGACGTCGTTCGAAAAGGGTTTGTGGCAGTGACAGCACCGCCATGGCGACTTATCTGTGGCGGCTGCCAGCTTATCTGCGCTGTTCGGTGGGTCCGGTGTTTGCTGCCCCTCGTTTTTTGAAGGGTTGCCCCTCCATCCACCAGCCAGAGCTCTGGATTGGATTTGACTCATCGCAGCCCCGACCCAAAACAAACCTCGAGAACGAGCCTTCAATCCAATTCAATCGCCCAGCGTCTGGTTCTTTCAAGCATTCCCACACTCCCTCAAGCAGTCTTCTTTTCCTTCTTTCCCTTATTTTTTCTTTTCCTCTACCTAGACCAACGCACAGCCATGGCGGACGCAGTGGCCGACAAGGCGGCCAAGTTGGACCTCAACAAGAAGGCCAAGGATGACGAGGCGGAGTGGGCCACCGACGAGGCCACCGGCGACAAGTACAAGGACATGGCCTACGCCGACATCCGCATCTACAAGAACGCCGCCGGCGAGGAGCGGTACATCCTGAAAGAGACGGGCGAGAAGCTGTCCAAGGGCGACGCCAAGAAGCGCGACACCAAGGCCAAGTCGAAGGCCGCCAAGAGCGCAGCGCCCCCCAAGCCCGCCGCCAACAAGGCGCCGAAGCCTGCCGCCGAGAAGAAGGACGACACCGTCGACCCGGAGACCATGTTCAAGCAGGGCTTCCTCGACGACGTCTACAAGGAGCGCCCCGAGCAGAACGTCGTGACCCGATTCCCGCCCGAGCCAAACGGCTTCCTGCACATTGGCCACGCCAAGGCCATTGCCGTCAACTTCGGCTTCGCCAAGTTCCACGGCGGCAAGTGCTACCTGCGCTACGACGACACGAACCCCGAGAAGGAGGAGGAGGTCTACTTCAAGGCCATCGAGGAGATGGTGCGCTGGCTCGGCTTCAGCCCCGTCAAGATCACCTACTCCAGCGACAACTTCCAGAAGCTCTACGACCTCGCCGAGAAGCTGATTGAGCTGGGCAACGCCTACGTCTGTCACTGCAACGGTACGCAGACCAATCAGCATCTGAGAATAATCGGCGCGCGCCCTGCTAACATCATGTTTGTGATCCCCAGATGATGAAATCAAGGCCCAGCGCGGAGGCGAGTCCCACGGCGAGCGGTTCCGATGCGCGCACGCCGAGCAGAGTGTCGAGACCAACCTCACAGAGTTCCGGGGCATGCGCGACGGCAAATACAAGCCCAGGGAAGCCTTCCTGCGCATGAAGCAGGATATCACCGACGGAAACCCACAGATGTGTAGGTTCCACATGGCCATGGTCGGCAGTATCGGAAGTCTTGCTAACGTCGATGAACAGGGGATCTTGCCGCGTACCGAGTGCTCGACAAGCCCCACCACCGAACCGGCTCCCAGTGGAGGATATACCCGACCTACGACTTCACGCACTGTCTCTGCGATAGCTTCGAGGGCATCACGCATTCCCTGTGCACCACCGAGTTCGTCATGAGTCGCGTCAGCTACGAGTGGCTGAACAAGCAGCTGGTCGAGTTCCAGCCGATGCAGCGCGAGTACGGCCGTCTCAACATCACCGGCACCGTCCTCTCGAAGCGGAAGATCATGCAGCTGGTCGACGAAGGCTATGTACGAGCCTGGGACGACCCTCGTCTGTACACCTTGATCGCCATCAAGCGGAGAGGTGTCCCCCCGGAGCCATCTTGGAGTTTGTCAACGAGCTGGGTGTCACCACCGCGCCGTCCGTCATCCAGGTGGTACGGTTCGAGCAGACGATCCGACGCTATCTCGAACGGACAACGCCTCGACTTATGATGGTTCTGGACCCGATTCCGGTGGTCATCGAGGGCGCCGAGGAGACGGAGATCGACGTGCCCTTCCACAGCAAGGATGCGTCCATGGGCTCGCACAAGCTCAAGTTCACACCCACTGTCTACATTGACCGGTCCGATTTCCGCGAAGTCGACAGCCCCGACTACCTGCGCCTGGCACCTGGAAAGGTCGTGGGTCTTTTCAAGGCGCCCTACGCCATCAAGGCTGTGTCGTACAGCAAGGACGAGAGCACAGGCAAGGTGACGGAGATCCGGGCCGAGATCGTGAAAGACGAGGCGGAGGAGCCCAAGGAGGGCGGGGCCAAGAAGGCCAAGAAGGGCGAGAAGCGCAGCTACATCCAGTGGGTGCCGTCGGGGTCGCGCGAGGTCGAGGCCCGGATCCACAACTCGCTGTTCAAGTCGGAGAAGCCCGAGGACGTCGAGGGCGGGTTCCTCAAGGACATCAACCCGGAGAGCGAGGTGGTCTACAAGGGACTGATCGAGTCCGGGTTCGACGAGGTCAAGGCGCGCGCCCCGTGGCCCGAGGCGGCGGGCGAGAGCGGGCTCGGCAAGGGCGGGCCGGAGAGTGTACGGTTCCAGGCCATGCGGATTGCCTATTTTGCGGTGGACTCGGATAGCACGGACGACAAGATTGTGCTGAACCGGATCGTGTCGCTCAAGGAGGACGCTGCCAAGAAATAGAATAGGCTAGATACCATTAAAAGGTGACAACATAGTTAGGATTCACAAATGGGACGCATTACGCAGAGACGAGAGGGGGCTTTACAGTGAGGGGTCTCAGGCTGCGTCAGTGATGGGTGATTCTAGTGCCACATTGCAAGGCTTTGCCGGCAGGCATTGAACAATGCAGTGCCATCTACCCAAGGTAAGAAGCCCACGATATGCATCAGAACCTGTTTATGCACGGAGCAGACGAATGTTTGTCGGGCTCCATCTTGCTATGACCCCCCATCTGGGGTGGAGTTGGCACGCGCCCGTTGCAGATCTCGGGAACCACTTTACGAAGAAGCCAGGGTGTTTACCTATTTTTAGGGGGCTACAGTACAGCTTACAGGGGTCGCCTTGGAACACTGGGCCATTTCCCGATCGGGTCAACAATCGACTAGCTAATTGGCCAAGTCAGCTGCAGGCAGCCTTAGGCGACTTACTGTACCTCATCTCATCTCCTTGATGACGGCCCAGCTGCCAGCCACCCCGCCCCCCCCTAGGAAGATTGGTGGGGTCAGGTGCTTTCTTTGCCTGTCCGGGCTTGTCAGCAGCCCACCGATTCCACTGCTTACTTCCCGACTTACTGTTTACAGCAAACAGTCTCCCCCTTCGGTCGACGAAGCGCGTCAATTGGTCAATCGAGACAGAACCTGATGGAAATTAGCGGCCGTAGCGTCGGCATTCTCGACCACCTCCTCAATGGGGAATGCGTGCTGACGATGATTGTGGATACGTACGTACGTGGACGGACCGGCCGACTTACCGCAGCTCGTGGCGTTCAACCGCTTGGCAGCGCGGATGGTGAGATGTCTCATAAAAGGCGCCCACGCTCCCTTTCGGTTTTCTTCTACTTTCTCCTCTCCCTTATGATCGAAGATCAGCATCGTGTTTGAAGGCACCTCCACACAAGGTTTTTTAAAAAACAAGAGATTTGTATATTCCAATCTCACACACACTCTTTCTTTTACCCCTGCCAATTAGTCACCGCGGCGAAACAGCAGCAACCATGCAAATTCCCGGCGCCTTCGCCCTCCTCCTCTCGGCCGCGGCCACAGCCCAGTGCGCCGCCGCCGCCGCCGGCAACTCCAACTGCAGCCCCCACAACAAGCCGCCCTTCCCGACGGGCGCGCTGAGCAAGGACCAGTTCACGGCCAAGGGCCGCCGGTACCGCGTGCACCTGCCCGCGGGCTACGACCCGACCAAGCCGGCGCCGGTGATCCTGTCGTACCACGGCGCGCACGGCACCATCGAGAAGCAGGCCGCGCTGGACCGGCTGACGGACCCGGCCCGCAACAAGGACTATGTTGTTGTTTATTTGCAGGCCCTGGTGCCCGAGGGCAGCGACAAGACGGAGTGGCAGGTGGCCCCCGGCGCCGAGCACACCGACGACGTGGGCTTCACGGCCGACGTCGTGGGCGCCCTCGAGCGGCAGCTGTGCGTCGACCCCCGCCGCGTCTACGCGACCGGCAAGTCGCAGGGCGGCGGCTTCGTGGGCCAGGTCCTGGCGTGCGACGCCGATCTCAGTCAAAAATTCGCGGCCTTTGCGCCCGTGGCGGGGGCGTACTACCTCAAGGACTCGTCGCGGAAGCAGTGCGAGCCGACGGACAAGGTCGCCATCCCCTGCGCGACCCGGCGGAGGGACACGCCCGTCATGGCGTTCCACGGCGGCGCCGACGAGACGATCCCGTACCGGGGCACGTACCGGGCCAAGACGCACAGCTGCCTGCCCGACATCCGGCACTGGGTGCGGCAGTGGGCCGTGGTGCGCGACGAGGGCCTGCAGGGCACGCAGACCAACACGACGATCCCGGGGTCCCGGCACGGCGTGCGCAGCGCCTGGGGCACCGGGAAGGACGAGGAGCGCGTCGTCCTCGTCTACGCCGGCGACGAGGTCGGCCACGACTGGCCCAGCACGGCCGAGAACGCCGACAACAAGGGCGGGGCCCGCGCCGCCTTCAACGCCTCGGACGACATCATCCGCTGGTTCGGCAAGTGGAAGCTGTGAGGGGCTGGAATCGTTACGTCTCTTCGGCCGAGTTTCCTTCTCTTCCTGGTGCGCGGACAGCTGGGGCCATGGCTCGGCGGCCTGTGGATCCAAACCCCGACCCCCGGTTTCGCTTTCATTTTTTTCTTTCGATTCTCTCTGCATGTATATACTTTCATGGACACGTACACACATAAACACTCACACATATGCAAATAATTGAGTACATTCATCTGAACACTAGTCTTGATGCGTTTAAGCTGTCTACAAGGCCCGCTGCACACATGCCATCCTGGCATTGAATGTACCAGCACTATACGTACAAAGAACCTGAAGCAGCTAGCTACAGAAGTAAGTACCCAAAACCTCCACCAAACCACGATCAACGGTTCTGTCTGAATGAGGTGAAATGTTTGTCTCCTGAACCAAGTGACGGAGCATGTACTCGAAGTAGGCAGGGGTGATTCGTGAACAACCGACGCCAGGAACTGGGAGAGCATCTAATCGGAGAGGTCCGAGTAGTACACAATGTCGTCATCATTGTCGAACCCGTCGCCCGGGAGATGGCTGTTCAATTGCCCCTGGTAGACCCCGGCGGCAGACCCTGATGCCTGCGAGTCCTGAGCCAGGTCGTCGTCACCTTGTTCCTCGGCTGCTTCCTCGTCATCATCCCCTTCGACTTCGTCTTCGCTGTCGTCGTCTTCGTCGTCGTCGTCTCGTCGTCGTCGTCGTCGTCGTCGTCTTCGTCATCGTCGTCGTCGTCTTCGTCATCGTCGCTGTCCGCCTCGCTTTCTGATTCCCCGGAATCGTCTGCGTCGACTCGCGACCAATCCTGATCCGTGAAAAACTCGGGCAAGATGTTTTCTGCCAGCAGGCCTTTATACGACGGCAGAGGAAGGTGGAACTCGAACTTCGCAGGTTTTCCGACAAATTCACGCAACAACGGATCGTAACAATCCGCAAGCTCCGTTCCCCAAAGAAACCGAATATGCTCAAAGTCGCGGTCGCGATATTTGTCGTACTCCTTATCCGCGTCGTAGTTTCCTTGACTTGCATCAAATGTGGTTTTGATAATGGGCGAAGCGTTGTTGGCGATGTCGGATACTGTTTTCGGAAAACCCTGAGCTACATCTGATTGCGTATCCGAGTTAGAATCAGGACATCAAGACGTTTGGGGGAGGGAGACTTACAGTTCTTTGCCGATCTTACCAACTCGAGCGACTTGATACCTCTTTCATTCGCGACTCTCTCCAACACATCCTGCCACGCAGCGATCCTCTGGACCTCGAGCTGGAAGAAGTTCGTGCACTGTTCCCTTGATTCACTGGCATCCAGCAAGAGGGTATATGACTTCTCTGGCATACCATAGGATGGCAGCACCAACGCCTCGCTAAGCCAATCTGCCAGGCAAACGATGCCAAAGGTTTCCACGGGTGGACAGTCTAGCCAACACTGTTCCCAATTTTCACTGCCGAACGAGCCTGGTAAGTCCACAAGAACAGTACGCCACAGGTCAACGCGACGCACGATCCGGAGCCAGGGGTTTTCCAGACAAAAAGAGATCAGGCCTTGTGCATGTACCGAGGGCGTAGCAACCGATACATGGTCTTCATGGACGTGGAGACTCCTCAAGTGTGTTCGCAAGCGCTTTGGTAGTCGTGTCAAGAACGAGTGGGCGACAGATGCGGCCGAAAAGCGATATTTGCCCTGCGTGTACCGCTTGTTTCCCCTCACACTGACATGGGGCGATTCCCAGTAGGCGGTCTGGAGTTCCTTTACGGCAGTGGGCTCATCATCATCGTCGTCCACAGTCATGTTGGCGCAGGTGTCGACTTCGTCGGGGGTTGGTATCTTCCACTTTTGCATATCATCGTACAGAGGCTGGAAGCGATCCCGTTCGGTTGTTTGAATCCTCTCAAGATCCCGACTCCAATCAGGGTGGGCGGGGAATTCGTCCACACTAGCCTGGAAAGAGTACAGGAATGATCGGAATCTGGTTGAAGGAGTAATTCCCCAGCTGTTAAAGGATAAAAATCTCGCGGGGTCCTCTTGCTCTAACATTGCGTGCAAGACTGGCGCGCAGTCTGGATATTCCGAGGCTACTCTATTGACCCAAGCCTGGGCGAGTTCGGTTCGTCCTTTTTCTCTGAATGCCTCGCAGGTGGCTTCAAAGGTCGCTGAAGTGAAGACTAGATGATGGTTCCAGAAATTTTCCCAGCGGGCTGCAGTCACGCGCGTGGCGTCGGAGTAAAACGTAGCGAAGTTGAGCGTGTTGCAGCGGAAGCCGACGCCAGTCATTTCTTCCGCGATCTGCTTGCAAGTGAAGACAAGCGACTTGTCAATGCGACTACCGTCGGCGCAGACGAGCTTCAGGGTCTCCGCATTGCACTTGTAGCCGCCATCGACGGTGGCATAGAATGTGCTGGGGCGCATGTGTTAGCGTGTGTAAAGGAGTAAGGCGGATATTGAGTCGGGAGTTGACTTACTAGATGGCGTCGCGAATCTCGCGGGGCAGGGCGAGAAAAGCACACGGTGTAGTAGCCGCCATATCGATGATACAACTGGCCAGATGGCGTGGAAAATGGTGCGGGGTGCTCACTTCGGGGAACCGGCAGCTAAATGGCCTAGGACACGGGAGTGTGTTTGACACCTGTGGGTTAGGTTCTATGGTAAGGAGTGCGACGATGAGGTTTAGTGTGCAGTGGTCAAAAGATTGAAGTCGCTATGGGAGGAAGGATGGTAGTTTTATGTGCAGTATCTGGAGGGGCACAAGCGCTGGGTATCTCCATTGCATCATGGGGTGGCACAGGGTGGGCGGTCGGCTGCTGGGATTGAGGCGTAGGTAGGTACCTCTTCAGGTGGCCTAGAGGTACCTAAGGTTCAGCGGAACCACGGGGGCTCCAACCTCAGTTCCGGCCTGACTCACTCGGCACACGATTGAACGGACACACTGCAGAGACCACAGCATTCAATTGATCCATCAGTCACCATTCACGCGATGCATCAGGGGGACCGGTAGGAAACGCACTTGCCACACACGCCACGTGCGCCACACCACCGCCGGCCACACCCAAGATGCATCCGAACCTTCGTTGCTAGAGTCAGGTAGATGTCAGCAAGTAAATCGCAAGTGCATAGAGCGGGTAAGTGACTAACTGACTCGAACCGGTCAATGGCTCATACGGCAGGCTTCGACCCAGCCGGACGAGAAACTCTCGCGAGCTGCAATAAGCCTCCAACAAGACATCCTACTGCGGTCGGAAGAAGCCGACCTGTCAGTCAATCATTGAGCATGGTCGCGAAACGGAAGGGGTAGGGGCACAGCGCATCGAGTTACTGACCGGAAGGGACAAAAAAGACACCAACATCCCACGACGCCTACTACTACAACCTGTCGGAGTGAAGCTCACCGGACGGGAGGTGCACGGGCGGACGAAAAGGTTGGTGGCTAGGAGTATCAGTGAAAGCTAGGGGAGAAACAGCTGCCTTGAGGAAGTCCTCCGTTCTCGTAGAAGTGCTCCCCTCATGTCCAGGCAGCTCCAGCGTCATCATGCGGTCGGAAAGAAACGATCGAACGCACTGCACAATCCAGCTAGGGACGCTTTTTTGGACCAAGCTCTTCAGCAGCTCTTCTCAATCCACCCGAGGGAATGCCTCTGAGATATTGAGACCCAACAGACTGACCATTTGGCACAATGTCTTGCGCAACTTCTTGGGCAGCATCTTGGACGTCCCGGGCGCCTTAGCGGAGCGCCAGCCAGTGCGGATGAAGTCGATCATGGTTGCCAAGGCCATGGTAGTCGACTCGCCCGGGAGGCCGCCAAATAGCATTGCAGGTAAGATGTTGTGGCCCTTGGCAAGTCCTTTTTCCAGACAACGCTTGATGCGGTTGACAATAAGTCTCTCCAGTAGCTTCCCGATGGCTGATAACAGTGAAATCGGGCGGTTGGACGTGGGGAGCTCAGCCGGCTTGCCACCTTTGGGGACGGCAATGGTCCTCGAAGCCTTGAAGTAGCGTGGGTGATACTGAAGCTTGAAACAGACATCGAAGAGGTGTTCAAAACAGGGAACAATCTCGACTCTGGCCATCTTGAGCGCTTCGTTGGCGATCATGTCAACCCCGGATGATTTCCGATCGGCGAGATCTGCGATGGCTTCGGATACCTCGCCGTCTTGGCCCTGCGCAGAGCCTACCAGTCAGTCGTCTTCGGGGATGGTGTGGTGGTGAAGCATCTCAGACCACTCTGGATTGCGGTTCTCGGTGCGGCTCATTTTCTTTTCTCCATATATACCTCGTCCAAAAGAATTGTGGCTTTCTCCGCCCGGGTAGCGGGTATTCGGCCACGCAGCTTAAAGTCCGGACAATATGCTTTGTTGGATGGCTTCGTGAACTGTTTCACAGTTCCCATCCAATGGAAACATTTGGAAGGATTCCACCTTGTCATTCTAGTTATGGTCTCTTGCCACTGTCCGGGGCTTGATGTATCATGACGTTTGTGATTCTTGCGAGGTTGCGTGGGCAAGTGGCCCCCTTGAGACTGGGCCGAGTGAGAACGAGTATGTTGGCTCTCGTACTGAGGCTGGTCAGAGCTGGCTTGACTGCTCGCCGTCTCCTTCTCCTCGTTAATGGTGCGCGTCCCGAATCGATCTGGGAAGGGCACAAGTTTCCTGATGACCAGCTTGAATGCCTCAATGATCTTGTCGAGGTACTCGTCAACCCGTTCGGTACAGTCCAGCGGGGGCGTCCCAAGTGGCTCCAGCATCTTCGACACCTCTTCTCGGAACTCGTCCACCGGAGTGTCGGACCACTTGAAGAATATGGCGATTGCATGTTGGAGGAGAGAGCTGGTTATGGCTTAACACGGTGGCAATCTATCTTTTACTAATTAGTTAATATTCATTTATGTTATCTTGAATGGTTATATATCGATATAATAACTCATTTATTCTTTTGTCGCGCCTAGTTTCCTTCTAGCTTTCTAATGAGCGAGTCTGGAGTTCCCAATAAGGCAGGGTTCCTTATCTGTCCAGCCTGTTGTTTGAAACGGCGATCTATGTGTACCAGAAACCGCCAGACCGGGATAGTATATACCAAGAAAGAAGCAGAGAAGGCTGTAACGGATGAGAGGCTCACCGCAGCCATCTTGCCCAATGGGCCAAATGGCTCGAAAATCATGTCCAGCCTTTGGAGCAACAGACCATACAAATTTGAGAAGACGAACAACGCGATGGTGCAACAGGCAATCACGAGTAGTCCCAAGGGGTCGGAAAACTCTTTCAACTGCCTCTTTGTGTATTGTGCGGTGTGTTTGGGTCGCTTGTAGGCAATATCCACGGCGGTCACCGACCTATTAAATACCTTTCGGTTCCCTAGCCGGACCACGAGTTCGAATCCATCCGGCCGTGGTAGAGGCGGTTCATTAACCTGCTTCCGGATCCGCTCGAACCACTTCTGGGGCGTTCCCTGGCGAATTGCGAGGGCCACTTCCTCGAGCGTTGTAGAAGCCAACGAATAGGTTTTGGGTAACGCACCAAGGAAATGTCGACGGTGGTGTGAACCACCCTCCCTGTCCTCCCACAATACAAGCACAAAATAATCGCGCTCGAACAATAGCTGTATAACTCGGATAGATGCCGGTACTGCTTGGTCGAGGGATTTCGTGTTGACCACACCTGGAGGCTCCCAAGCCTCGACTGGAAATACCTTAACGATTCGAAACGCCCCTCCAGCTCTCTCGAAGTAGTAAGGTATATCCTCGTGTAACCCTGATACTCGCTTGCGGGTGCGAGGGGAAAGCAGGATACGGCTCGGTTCGTGTTGGCACCAAATTTCTTCCGAAACGAGATGCAGCTCGTCCAAGGCCCGATAGTATTGGACGCCATAGTTGACCATCGGCATTGCTATTACATTTCCGAGATTGCCTTTCGGCTGACAATTCAGTAAGCCGTATAGTTGCTGCCCCTTTTTGACCACGCGAAGACGGATCTCGATGCCGATGTTTGTCTCGGTTATAACATCGCCAATCGAGTCCGGGTCAATACGCACTATGTTCCGGCAGTTTCGGAAATATGAAGGGGATGGCGCAATTACGCTATGTAGCGTTTCGGAACCTTGTGTCTGCTCATCCGCGAGTGTAGGTCGGCTCCATGCCAGCCAGGATAGGTCGGGTGTCCGAAGTATCAGTTCGCTGTGGAGCCGGGCGAATGCCTTTTGTTCACCCTCCCCGTAGAGAAGCGGCATGTGTATGTCGAATATTCCCAGCAGACAGTACACGATGTCTTCCGGTCGACTCGTCTGGCGTTCTGCAACCCATGACATTCTTTCAGCAACCGAGGATGCTTGTATGTCGCCACCCTGCAGATAGCGGTTTGCGATCCCAGTTCTGGCACTGATGGCGGCAACAAGTGAAGTTTTGTCGCCAAACAACTCCCATTGATCCGAGTAAAATTCGACAAATTCTGGTGCAATCAACTCCTTATGTCAAAATTAGCGTATACATTCGATTGAGAGACTGTTTCGGGGATGTCTTGGCTTGAAAACCCCGATCCGATGTGCCGACTTACCTGGAGTGTCCAGCCGCGATTGAACCAATCGCTTCTCGTAAAGTCGTGCTGGCCTTCGGCATCGTGTAGATAGGCGAAGCAGACCTCGGCCTTCTGGTACCAACGGAACATGGAGTTAATCGCTTCCGACAGCTCGGCGCTGCTGCTTTGATCGATACAGCAGGTATCTATCCACACGTGCGACAGGCCTCGTCTTCGCGCAACCTCGCAGCACTTTCGGATCTTGTCAAACGCGGGTCTCTTCTTGGCGGCCGTGGTATGTATCTCACGGAATGACACTTCGTCAGACGTCCAGCGGTGAGAGAGCACTGCATATCTGGGGGAGAAGTCGGGCGTGACGCTCTCCAGGCGAAAAGTGGTGGTATTCAGCAACCGCATCTTTTAACCCACATCACGAGCCAAGAGAGTGTGAGCAAAAGGACAACTGTGGAAATGATCGCAATCCGGTTGAAAATCTTTTGCGCGAAGCTGGAAGTGAGGCTGAAGTACACGGATTGATGCAATGATGCCTCAGGCAGTCAGGCGCCTTTCTCACTTGCATCAGTGGCTTGGCGGGATGGCTTACCCGTACCATTCTGGAATTGTCGGATAATGTGTAAGCTAGGTCATGAGATCCTGTTGGTTGATTGTAAAGAAACAAGATACACTTCGTCGCCATACATTTTCATCCTGCTTTTGGATCGTGGTTCTCATTACCGCTCTCTAGAAAGGTATATAGTCACTAAAACCTCGCAATTGTGCGGTCATCCTCAACTCGTGCAGCCAATACGTGCGAAAATATTAATTTTTCAAAACTTATTACCGCACGGTACGAGAGTATAGGAGACTGCTCTTATGCAAGACTATGCAGTACATGACACCAATGAACTTGAACTTAGTCCCGGAGACCTTCGAAGTGAGTCAACCGACGCTCCGTGTTGGCACGAGTGTTGACAAAGTCAGGGTTGTTGAGGGTCAGCTCCAACCCTCCAGAGATGACGTTGTCCGCAGCCTCAACCCCCTGCATAAAACTGCAGAGAGGATCAAAACGTCAGCAAATATGTACACAGAAGACGAGTACGTCAAGCCAATGTGACAACGGGGATTATCAGCCCAGCGCACGTACCTGTGGTCCTGGTTCCCCACCTCATACTTCCACCCCCCAAACCGCCCGCGCGAGAGGATCCGCCTGTCCCGGAGGTACGGCAGCGCCTGCGCGAGGGCGCCGTCGCGCTCGACGCCCGGGGTCGGGTAGCCGTGGTCGAAGCGGCGGACGTAGGTGCTGACGACCTCGTCCGCGGGCGCCAGCAGCTCGGTGGCGATGAGGCCCCGCATGCAGTCGGCCAGGAGCGTGTCGTGCCGGACGGGCTTGTAGGCGGACTCGGACACCTCGAGCATGATGGACCAGTAGGGGCCCGGTTTCGCTTCCGCGGAGGCCGGCTTCTCGCCGCTGGCCAGCTGCTGGGTCGCGAGCTCGACGTCGGGGCCGGGCTGGTTGTGGGGGGAGTAGTTGGAGAAGATGGTGGCGCGGTAGAAGGGGCAGTTGTCCTCGACAAAGTACAGCTGTTTTGGTCAGAAAAGGAACAAAACAAAAAAAGGAAAAGAAAAACGAAAAAAGGCGGACACATATGAAAACTTACCCAGCACTTGTCGCCGATACGGCTGGGACGCTCGCCACGGATGCCGACACCGATGACGTTGGTGGAGGAGTAGAACAGGGGCTTGCACATCTGCTGAAGCTTGGCGTCGCCCATAGACTCGGCGAGGTGGTCGAGAGACATGGTCGAGATGAGCGAGCCGTAGTTGACCACCGTGCCTGAACATCATCCACCCGCATTAGCAGGCGCCGTTACAACAGGTAAGCTGACACAAAAGAGAATGACAGTTAAAATACTGACTGACCGTCCTTGAGTTGCACCTTGTTCTTCTCGGCATCCACCTTGGTGACGGTGCCCTTGTCGCTGCCGAATCGCGTCTTCTCGGCCTGGAGCGTCTTGGCCAGGGCGATCCAGATGCCGCCGGTGCCGCCGTGAGCCGGAAAGCGGAAGGTGGAGTTGGGCCCCCAGCCGCCGGCGATCTTGCCGAGCACGGCGTTGCGGACCAGCAGCTTGACGTTGGGGGCCGCGACGCGCTCGCCCACCCAGGTCGCATTCATCTGTCAAGCGTATGAGTATCAGTATGACAGATAGAAACCACACATTGGGACTCAAGACGATGGAGGGCAGGGTTTGGACATACCATGGTGGTCGGCACAGCCCACACCTTGAAGTTGTACGGGCGCACTGGGGATTTTCGGGTCAGTCAAGGGCAACATGCTGATACTTGAAGAGAAACACTCACTGAAGATCTCGTTCAGGCGGTTTCCGATGTTCCGGATGTTCCACTCGTCAAAGTTGGCGGGCTTGTCGGCCGGGGCGCGGACGCGGGCCTCGAGGGCGGCGTCGACGAGGTCCTCGAGGCACCGGGCGCGCTCCTCGGGCTCCAGCGCGGCGATGTTGTTCTGGAAGGGGTAGGGCACCCAGCCGCCCCGGAAGCGGACGTACGAGACTCGCTAGGCCGACATGTGAGTACAAAACCCCCGTACCCGCTAGTGCACGACCGGGGAAGAGGAAAATGGTGGTTGCGACTTACCTGGTGCGTGTACCAATCGCTCTCCTGGGGCAAGGCTTCGTTGATGCAGTCGTCGAAGTACTTGTAGTGCGAGAAGATGACGTGCCCGCCAACGTCGTAGAGCTGCGAGAGTGAGAGAAAGGGGCACGATTAGCCTACAAGCACTCCAAATGAGACGGGGTCGCGCCAGGGGCCGAAAGCAAGAGGACAACCCACAAAACCCTCGGGGGTGACATCCGTGGAAGCCAGGCCTCCGGGCGTCTCGTTGGAGTCGACAATAAGCCACGACGCCAAGTTCTGGAAGTTTGGAGAATCGAGTAGTCAGTAACTGGGGCCCAATGGTGCCGACCAGATCTTGAGGTGGAATGAACTGGCTCACTGTCTGTTGCAGGCGCTTGGCGGCGCCCAGGCCGGTAGGCCCGGCACCAACCACCAGAACGTCAACGTTGCTGTTTGTTCATCTTCGGTCAGTCACCCGAGTATAGCTGTATTAGGCATTCCACTTGCATTTCGGACATGGGTTGACCTCTTAATTTTGGAAAGGTTGTTGGAGCTTCGGAATATAAGGCAAGGTAAACCACAAGTGAAAAAGGGAGGTTATGTGAAGTTGGTGCTGATGCGAAGCTTCGCAGGATAAATATTGTCAAGATGTCCGGTTGACGAAACTATCTGACGCAATGCGGTCAATCTGGGGAAATGAGTTCATTTCGGATCGGATTGGGTTATGGTTGGGACACATCCAATCAGCAATGAGGTTGTGTTGAGGAAGCAGTTCAGAAAAGGTACCGATTGTGCCCTGGAGGTGATTGGACTGACCTATCGGCACGCTTATCTACAACCTGGAAACAGTCAGGATCAATGTAACATGCGACCTGCTAGGTTAGCTAGCCCCTTTGACAATGAATTGCTTCTGTGGAATAAACAGCACATGATCCTCCACGATATTTGGTGTCGCTGTGCCGCAGCAGTGCATGCCGTAGGGTTTCAGGGCCGGGGAGCTTCTGCATGAAAGCCCAGGTCGTGGGGTACTGCTTACGCGTCAGTGGTACAGAGCATGCCTGCCTTGTACGGCGTCAAAGGCACTACACTACCAAGGTACAAAGACGTGTGCCTCGCATCCAATCTCAGATGAGCATATATTGAGTGATGCAATTATACCTCCTGCCTTATCAATGCGAAAACCGCGATAGACATTGATGGGATGGCTCATTAATCCCTGGCCTAATGATTTCAAGGACAACTTATGATTGGTCCTAATTGAAAAATTTACGCTTCTTGTTCTATCATTGGTGGCACTGGAATCCGCCGGCAGTACGGTCGTGTTTGATCCCGTAGGTATTCATCAAGGCGCGCGCTGAAACCTGTAACTTAGGCGGACCTGCATTAGTGGTTTCCCCAGGGGAGATTCAAGTCCAGCTTCTGCATGCGTGCTCGGGGAAACTGTCGCTGCAGACATTTCAAGCCTGTCCAAAACTTATCTCCTTACGCTTGGGTTTCTCACCCTAATTACCAGAACAACCAATGCTGATGATTGCCAATGCGCGGTAGCTCTTTGTTCGGAGGGAACAAGACAATTGTTTCCACATGAGACCTAGCCATAGTATAGGATACAGGAACATTTCGTCTATGGGCATAAACATCAATACCGCTGTTTGGCAACAATGAGAAAGATGTTGAAATGAAAATGGGATACTTATACCCGGAGATGCGCGCTTTCCATAGGTTTTCTTTTGGTCAAGGACCATCGGTATCATACCTAAGTCAATCAAAATTCCCATATCCACAGCAAATAGAGAAGAGTAATAACTTAGTACCCAAGGTAGATCGTTCAACATGGATGACAATCAGGTGTCGTACCTATCACAGGCGGACCTTGACGATCTCCTAGCCGAAGATCCCATGGGGCTAAACGCCATGGCCGACGAGCTACTCGGCCACGACAACGAGGCGGCCGAGGCCGATTTGGGACTCAATCTCGGGGAGGAGCTCCCCGCCCTCTTCGATGAAGAGCCCGACCAGCAGCCCGCCGCCGCCCCCGTTGTCGCCGCCCCCGAGCCGGTCCCGGACCTCGGACCGGCCCGGGAGGGTCTCATGGCCCTGTTGGCTCGCCTGGATGCTCTGGTCCTTTCCGTGCCCGCCGAGGCCCCTGAGCGGGCCGGAATGGTCGATGGCGCCCGTGCTGTCCTGGAGCACATCCAGGAACAGTTTCGTGGCGAGATCGAAAACCTGGAGCGCCGCGGCGCAAACCTCGCTCATGATGCTAATGACGAGATTCCAGCCGACGAGGATGGTCCGGCCCCCCCCCCCCTCCAGGAGGATGTCGAGACAGCTTCTTCGGACGATGAGTCCATCAAGAGCACTATTTATTGTGCGTTCACTACCCTTGTCAATTCGGACGACAATGATGCGTAGCGAACCCCTGATATGATTTGATAAGCACACGGTAAACACATAGCGATGTCGGTCCCCCCGTTGAAGGGACTATCATGTGATGAACCTATACTTCGGCAACCCACAGCCCCAGATTGGCAGCCCGCTTTGGGCCGTCAAAATCGAGGGTAGTGTAGCCTCGTAAGTAACATTAATATGATATGGATCCCCCACGTCTACCTATCTTCCCTTGTATGTGACTAGAGTCTTTCGATCGTATCTGTCAGTGATGCCCTTTTAAAAGTTCGAGTCGATGATGACAGTTGAAATTTGAATGAGAGCCTGCTAGCCAGCAATCTCGGGATTAAGCAAGTACGTGGACAAAGGAAGTACACAAAGCCATTGTGTCAGACTAACAACAGCCTAGACAGACAAAACCAACAGTTGGGCCTGAGACATTCCATTCTGCCTGAGAAATAATGGTTACTGAGGCGGTCCAACCTCTTCAAAACCTATCCACACAAGCCTAAGGTACCTTTTTCCTTTTCAATCCCGGATGTCTGTAGGAGACGTCAGATCCACAGTCGCAAACCCACCCACTACGGACAACGTGTATTTACCTCATTGCCGTTCGCCCACGACTGATATCAGTAAGTGTTCGACAATCAAACCTATAACTCCTACGCGCATTGACTCGGCCCCAGGCGTGAGAGAACACCCTTGCTGCCAGACCTCAATAATTCCATTGCTTTCCCGCACCCAGTACACCCCCACCCATCGGTTCCAAGATGGAAAAGCAGCCAAAGTTGCCATCAAAAAGCTCGGAAGATAGCAGCAGCCACGACAACAATGGGGACCGTCCAGCTCGAGGGGTGAAGCGCCAAGGGCAAGAACCGCCACCCAACCCAAGCAAGGTCGCGCGACGTTCACCGGCCACCCCCGGCTTGGGACAACAACCGCGCCCGCCCGCACTGGCGATGACCTACCCCAATGGCGGGCTACGCATCACCCGGACCCCTGGCAGACGCAATGCCAAAAACTGCGTTAGCCTGGGCGATCTCATCGACAAAGACCATCTGGTTTCTGCCTGCATCTTCGCCTTTTACATCGCCGACGAGGAGTTGTTCCCCCACCTCCCAAACTCCACAGGAGACAAGGACGCTGTACCAGTAAGCTTCACCTTTCTTCACCAACTAGGTACCTGCAAGCAGCCCCCTACTGACCTGTCATGCAGATCTACATCGGCCGGGACGCCAACAACGACCCGCTCCTACAAGCCGCCGCCCGCCGCGCCCGCCTTCCCCTCGCCGAAGGCAAACTGACAAAGAAGACCCTGGACGTCCTGCGCCCCCACATCGAGGCCCTGCACCAGGCAGCCCACCCCGAACGACGCGACCTCCGTCCCTTCTACGCCTGGGCCCCGGGCTCCGCCCACTCCAAGCTCCTGCTGCTCGTCTACCCGACCTTCCTCCGCGTCGTCATCACGTCCTGCAACCTGATGGACATCGACACCGTCCTCGGCGACAACCACTGGTACATCCACGACGTGCCCCGACGGTCCGGATTGGCGACCCGGCCGCCGGCGGGGTTCGAGGGCACGCTGCTGGCCCATCTCGAGGCCCTCGGCACCCCCGCCGCGTTCCTCGACTCGGTCCGGGGGCGGTACGACTACGGCACGCTGAAAGTGTACCTCGTGACCTCGCACCCGGGAACGTTCGTAGGGCCTGGCAAGGCGGAGCAGCATGGGTTGTTGCGGCTGCGGAAGGTGGTCAAGCATCTCGGCTTGGGTCTCGGAGAGGGCGAGAAGTCCGAGCACGACAAGGACAACGACGAGGTCCGGCTGGATATCTGCCCAGCCAGCGTCGGCAACCTCTCGGCGCGTTGGTTGACGGCCTTCCACCAATGCGCACTGGGTCAACAGGAGATAGAACTCACGCCCGGAGACGAAGAAGAAAATGACGACGATGCGTTGTTCGAAAAGATGCGCCTCTTCTATCCCTCGGTCGACGACGTCCGGAACGACCCCGCCGACTCCAAAGACGCGGCCAGCAACATCGGCTGCCACCTGCGCCCCTGGGAGAAAGCCCCCCAGGCCGTCCAGCGCCTCTTCCACAACTACCGCTCCCGAGACGCGGGCCGGCTCTTCCACCAGAAACTGGTGATGGCCTACGACCCCCGCGAGCCCGAGGATACTCCCCACTACGTCTACATCGGGTCCGCCAACCTGTCGCAGTCGGCCTGGGGCGCCCTGGCCGAAGACAAGAGGAAGGGGGGCAACGCGGCGACGTGCGACACCAAGCTGACGGGGGTGACCAACTTCGAGTGCGGCGTCGTCATCCCCGGACGCGTGATCGGGGGGCTCCTCGAGCCGGGCACGGGGTCCTGGCAGGAGGGGGTCGTGCCGTTTGATCGGGCGGCGGCGGGGTACGACTTGAAGAGGGATAGGCCGTGGAATGACCCGCGGTGGGTCAAGGGGTACCGGGATGACTATGACTAATCATGAGATATGTAGAGGCAAGCACCTGATACACATACTCCAATGAGGGTACTGTTAGGGCATGGATATGAAATGAAGACCGGAATACTCCGAGTAGCCCATTTCTATATGAAGGCAATGTATACTGCCATTACCTAATTCACATGAGCTCAGAGTGGCCAAGCAGATGGTAATTAAAGGCTACCATTGAACCCCAATCAATTATTCTAGTATATTCGTACTTTTCCCAGGAAATAGTGATATATCTACGTTGCAAGTGTATGCTCACATCTACTACGCCCTGTCAACAGCTGTAGTGCACGAGTCTCACCCCGGCTCACTCCACCCCTGGCTTTTGCTACGTACTTGGAAGATCTCAATAGTTTAGGCTTGCCGGCGCCGACGCCTATTCATCAACACCAAAAGACAACACCAACTTCTCTGGCGCGCAACAGTGCAAGTAAACACTCAAAGTCTGGCAAGAGGTGAGGCTGCGCTTTGTTATCTGTTGGCGGGGCATAGTAGGTATAGACCGTATGCCAATCAACGTAGATATAATCTCTCTCTTTCATGGTTGGGTTGAAGGAGCATATCAACTAAGTTGTTTGAATCTGCAATATACTGGACTGTAGACTGTCTATCAACGCTGGGCTAATCATTTCGAAACATAACAAGTAATCGTTTGGTCAGCCCCTTTTATTGGATTGCCCTTTTCCTTGTGTGCCGTTCCCGTGTAGCCATCTGCGTTCTAGTATTAGGCCCCGAACCAACAGTTACGAGCACAGATCACGAGAAAACTCACTCGATAGAGGTTTACTGCGCTAATCTAACCGTGTGGGAAATCAAGCAGATAATAGCAAGTCCATTTCACCAATACCAAGTCTCAGTACCATGGTTAATCCTGCGAGCCCAAGAGATCTGTTTTCGCCAAACGGATTGGATTGCTCAGATCAGTAGATCAGTGGAGTCAACTGTCCAACTTGAGATGGGAGTGGCATCTGATTCGTCGAGTGAGTTTGTAACCACCGAAAGTCGTCAAGGTGTCCGTTTCAGAGAGGGCGACAGTGCTTTTGTTTGAATTTTCGAACGCCGACAGTGCCTTTGTCCCATCGCGGTTCATTGAACAACCCCAGCACGCACAAATGTGTCATCGAACAGATGCCTTTGATGTATCGACAACTCGGCTGGCTTGAAGCATGAACACACCTACTGTTTTCCTATGCCAGTAGGGTATATAACAGGGTCTACCCATCCGTAAATACCCATTCATCCATCACACACGCATCTCCCATCAACTAATACCCTACTGCATCCTCTACAAAATCCCCAGCATCACTGATATTTACCCCTTGACGAAACCCCCTTTCTACATTCACAAACACCCAGACTTGCAAGACCAGCATCTACGGGTAGGTAAATACCTTGACTGAGCAACATGGACCAGGTACAGCCACACAGCATGATGCCAGACAATGAAAGGCCCCGAAAGGTGTCAGATATGGTTGAGGACCAATCACGCCTAGCCCAGACGGTGTACCAGCCCAAAGTGGGGACTGCCCGGCAAGCAGCGGCACACTGGGAGGCCATGTGCAGCGACTGCGAGCTTCGCCTGGCCAAAGCCGAGAATGCTGCATCTTCCTTGCGCGACGAGCTTGGATACTACAGCATGCTGCGCAGCGTGCGCCGCCGTCGCCGACTGGATGGCGGCAGCATGGACAACGCTGAATACTGGTCGTTGCGTGGGGATGTTGACGACTTGGAAGCCCGGGTCGGCGTCCTTAGGGCGGCATACGCTAGAGAGATCCTGACTGGCGGCCGCGCTGGTAGCGCTGAACTGTACAAGATCGCACTGGAACTTGAGGAGTTGGGTTGGGAGGTTTCGACCACGCAAGCTAAGTTTCAGACGTCTGAGAAATCGTAATTGACGACAGAGATTGTGGGATGGGTGGTGGAGATCAAGAACGTTGATGGAGGTGAGTGGTGTGGATAAGGAGATACTTCAGTCATGGGAAATCATTATGGACTTATGACAGGTCAAGGAGCAAGTGTCTCCAAGAGGCAAATGCGGAGTGACAGGGCGAGCAACATGTCACTTTGGGAAGCATTTGCGGGATATGACACGGGACAGCCTTTGAGTGCATTCACAGTAACCGGTTGTTGCCTCTAGGAAGTTTGTCACTTGAATGAATTCTATGGCTAACAATCAAGCACCTCAATATGTAGATAGAATCATTTACGGATGCAAATGATCTGAACCGTGCAATATTGGCAATATCTGAGTTTGTAGCCAGTTGAGAGAACAAAGAAGTTAAGCCCCTTAATTAGGCACCGGATGATCCTCGGCCGAAACCCCAGATACCCACCTGAACTTCGCGGACACATGATCAGGTGGCGACCGCTTCAACCCCGGCTCCCGGTACAGGTTCTCCCTGTACGCACCGCCGGGGACAGCGTAGTGTTCCCAGAACAAGCCCCTCCGGCGCAGCTCCGGCAGCAGCAGGTCGATGATGTCCTTGAAAGATTGGGGAAACAGTGTGTAAGCCTGGTTTGTGTGAGTGAGTTAGTCACCTATGATCCAAGTTGCTGTGCCATCTTTTTGCTTGCGGTATCGTTGACGCTTGGAACTTACAAAGTTGAACCCATCGACATCCGCCTCATCCACCCAAGTCTGCAGCCCGTCGGCGACTTGCGCAGGCGTCCCGACGATGACGGGGCCGTTGCCGCCTATACTGACGTGCTCGGCGATGGTGTGCTTCGTCCACTTCTTGGTTCCGGGCGAGAACTTCGCGTAACCGGTGACCGTGGATCTGCAAGACAGCGGGGTAAGCATTTGAACAAAGGCATCCATCAACGAAGGGACCATGCAATGGTCTATCGACTTACCGGACGGCATTGCTCTCCACCTCCCGCAGCTCCTCCTCGTCGCCGTACTGGCTGAGGTCGATGCCCGTCCACCCGCCAAACAAAGCCAGCGCGCCATCATGCGACGCGTACTGGCGGTAGTCGGCGAGCTTCTGCTGGGCCTCCTCCTCGGTGTTGCCCAAGATAGGGGTGACCAACGCCAAGACCTTGATGGCGCTCCCGTCGCGCCCAAACTGCGTCCGCGCCGTCTGCCGGATCTCGGCGATGCTGCCGGCGCACACGGCGGGCGCGTGGGCCGACACGAAGATGCCCTCGGCGTGCTGCGCCGCGAACAGCTTGCCCGACTTGGACGTGCCCGCCTGCAGGATCAGCGGGGTGCGCTGCGGGCTCGGCTGGCAGAGATGGGGGCCCGGGACGTTGAAGAATTTGCCGGCGTGGTCGATGCGACGAACTAGGGCGGGGTCCGTGTAGACGTCCCGGGCCGCGTCCCGCTGGACGGCATCGTCGCGCCACGAGGACTCGAATAGCTTGTACATGACGCGCATGTACTCTTCGGCTTGGGCGTAGCGGTCGTCGTGCTGCGAAACCCCGTCGTAAACGTCAGTCTAGGTCGCAATATCGTTGTTTCTGTGCTTGTTTTCTTACCTGCGGCTGCTCCGTTCGCCCCATGTTCCTGGCGGCCGAGTCAAGGTAGCTGGTGACAACCTTCACATTTGGTCAGTCACCATTGCTGAGTTTTCTGTTATGACATGACGTCACTGCATAAAACCCACGTTCCATCCTAGTCTATGTGGTTGGTCAGCACATGGTCACGACTATGTCCAGCGTGATGAATGTAAGAATGAGAACACCTACCTTCCTCCACTCAAGTGATCAGTCGTTGACAACCGCCGGGCCAGGTGATATGGCTGTTCGTAGGTTGTGGATACGGTGACTCCGAACCCGATGCTCTTGGTCACCGCCGCCATGGCGGACACGACGGCCAGGGGCTCGTTGACAGGCCACTGGGCGCCGGAGATAATGGCCGGGTCCAGGGACCCTTGGTAAACATCGTATCCGCCTGTGCATGCCACATGTTAGAAGCAGATCCTCTACCACGAGCACAGTAGCGGGTGTGGTTCTTTCACCTAAGACATCGGCAATGAATATGCCATGAAACTTGGCCTCCTCGAGGAGTTTGGCGAGCTCCACCCAGTGGCTGACCTCGTTGAACCGCCAGGACTGGTCGTCCGGATGGCACCACAGACCCGGAGACTGATGGCCACTGCCTACAAAGAGGGGGAAAGTATGTCAGTGAATATTATGCAGGCAAAGCCGCCAATTCATATCCATGTGGCCCGAGACTTACACATCTCGACAAAGGCATTGATCACCAGGCTCTTCTTGCGCGGCTCGGCGGAAGACGTCATTGTCGGTACGGGTTAGTTGGTTTCCTCTTCCGTAGCTCTCAATGAGGACGGGGGTTTCTAGTATGGCAGACAGGTACACGCAGACATAAGCATCACTTCAAGTTAGGTAGCATGCTATATGTAGCCATGTATGGCAAATTGATTGGGTGTTTCGGCAGGGTTCGGTCCTGCGATAAGCAGAGTGGAGCTGCGGAGGTTTGGGGGGAGATGGCGCAATAGCACCCGAAGGATTGCACAACCACACCCTTGACATTCGTGCTGCAGATTGGGGTTGCCCCAAGACGCAGATCTCGAATTGGACTTGCTGCAGCGTGGTGGAGTCATGAATGCAACCCTCTCTATTGCGGGAATTGCTTATTTACCAGGAAGACAAGCATACACATGTCAACATGCTGAATAAGCTTGGCACTAGCAAAACATCATATCTCTCAGAAATACCAAGGACAGAAGGTTGGGAATCTACATTCTACCTATAGGATTCGGAAGAATAGATGTCTAAATGAGTAATAATCATGGCGGCGTATGGGTGTCCGCCATTCTAGTTGTGGAGCCAATCATCAAGTTTTGACATGTGAGCCGGCAGGCTATTGCCGCTTAAGAGGTAGTTTCCGGACCCTTGATATCGGATTTGTCACTGGGGATATCCTGAACGGCCTCTTCCTGGTCTACCTGTCGAGTTTTGGTTGCCCCAGAACCGAACCCCCGCACCACCAACCAGGCCGGATAGATGGAGAAGGCCCAGAGCACCAGGTTGAAGTACACGCCGCCGACCTGAGCAAAAAGCGTCAGCGACGTGAGCCCGTAGCTCACGGCCTGCCAGGCGGACTCGGTGCCCCGTAGCAGGGCGGCGAAACGGAGCACTTCGGACTCTCCGTTGGCGATGTGGGAGATCATGAAGTACCTAGTCGTAGCAGGCAGAAGGCCCTCATATCAGTAATGTGAAGGAGGATTGTGAGATATGGGTGCGAATAACAAATAGTGCCACTTACAAGTACAGGTAGTTCACCTGGAACGCGGCGTTGAGCAGAATGTAGACGGCGAAGGCCCCGGCGAAGCCCGGGCTGGCCCAGTCGTACGTAGGCTGGGTCACGCGGAAGCGCGAGGTCAGCACCGTGGCCCAGATACACCACGCCCCCGAGGCGAGCGTAAAGAACCAGAAGGCGTAGCGGCCGCGAGTCTTGACGGAGAGTCGGCTGTTGTCGAGCCAGGCCTGTTGGTTTGCCAGTTAGCTAGAGGATTTTATCTCCAACCCAAGAAGACAACTACCACTTGGTGGAAGCCACAAGCAGTGAAATGACACCAATTGGACAGAAGCTTACCCCTGCAGCATTTCCGGCGAGGATGCCGACCACGCCACCGAGGAACGACCCCAATGCTCTGGCGCGAACGGAAAACCATACTAGAGAGCGTGTTTGTCAGTGACCACACGCATAATTTGATGACGGTGGAGTGTAAACCCACGCGCAAGATAAGTAAACATGACAGCCTCCGCGAAGACTGCCTGCCCGATCCACAGCAAGATCAAAGAGGAACTGCGGCCGCAGGAAGTTCTTGGCCGTCGCCTTCATCTCCCGCCACGGCCGGTCGAGGATGGCGAGCGAGACTTTCACTCCGTCGCGGCGCTCCACCTTGGCGGGCGGGGTCAACAGAAACGAAACAACGAGCCCGAGCGCCTGCAGGGTGACGAAGACGAGATAAACGGCGTACGAGACCTGACCGGCCTCGTTGCGGTCCGCGTTGAGGCCCAGGTTGATGGCGCCACCTAGGACCTGTCCCATCAGGCGGAAAGTGAGCCACCAGCCGAGCGCCCGGCCCTTGTTCCAGGGCTCCGGGTAGGCGATGGCGATGGCGGCTTCGACGGCCCAGAAGAGGCCGGCCGAGATGCCGCACAGGACGGCGCCGAGCAGCACCAGCCACTCGACTCCGTACCGATTGTTCAGGTACAGGCCCGCGGCGTAGGGAGCGTAGCCAATTCTGATAACGGTGAAGACCGAGGTCAGCCTTGTTCCGACAAGCAGCTGGTGCAACCAAAGTCGTGAAGTCTCAGCGAGAAAAGGAAAACTTACGTTCCCAAGCTTAGGGCGTACTTGATGCCAATGTAGTGTACAATGGCGGTGGAGAAATAACACGAGACCACCATCAGGCAGAACGTGGCCGCATTGGCAGCGTTGACCAGCTGTGGCGACTGGGACCCTCCGGCACCCAACGAGTTCATGGCCGTCCAAAGGCCAGGTGCGAGGAGATTACATAAACCGAGAATGGTCATGTTGTACATGGTCGAACGATACCATTTTACTAAATCATGTGTGATTAGTCGCAAGACAGCTCTCTTTTGGGTCTTAAGGAGGGTGAGCCACGTACCCGGGTGGTTTCGGCCTTCGCCAGGCTCTTTCACGCTGCTTCCGGGGCTTGAGGAGGCAGCCATGTTACCGACGAGACTTTCAGGTAAGCGAGCGCCTGTTGACGTGAATTGGGGAATGGAGCGCTCGGCGCAATCGAGGGATAAGATACGAATGAACCAATAGCTACTACGAATGGATGTACGTCCCGGGCAGTTGGGCGAGGCGAGACGTCAATCACATATATTATGCCAACCACATCACGAAGAGACCAGGTACGAGTACCAGTAACCCAAGGGAATGGCGCCAAACTGTAACACATACTACACGCATACCTCACCTACGGCAATCCTGCCCCCTCGGAACTTTCCATCGAATTGGGTCGTCATCTCGGTTCCGACGCATTACGTGACAGATACCAATGGGCCAGTCATCCGTGGCCAGTATGTAATGCGGAAACAGTTTTCAACTCCACGGATTTTTGGTTATTACGAAGATCTGCTTGAACAGCACGCCATCTCAGGGGTTCCAGGAACCCAGAGTCTTGTTTCTTCATCATGCGTTACCGGGGGGGATTCATCGATGCAATAGCGTCGCCTGCATCCAAGATAAGGAAACAACACGAACTATAGCGATTTGACAACAGTCCAATACGACTGTGTTGGGTTGCCCGTGGTTCCTGAGGTGTGGGGTGGGGACTCTCGGGGCTGGCCTATCCTGGTAAGAGGGAGAGGGGCCGTTCGCATGGCGTGATTCTGCCGCCCGGAAGCATCATCGAGGGCCCCTCCACACTGGGGCAACTCCATCATGCAGCCCGATAAGCAGTCCCGGAAATTTCATATGCCAATCCAGGTACAAGTTCGGCAATAGATTTACTCGGGCTAGCAGACGCGGCCGCGAATGACGCGATAAAGTACAATATGGCATCTGCGTCCGACTCCGGCCAGCATGCCAAAGAGGTGGACTGTTTGCATTGGGAAATGACGCTGTTGGTTGTTAGCTGAGCAACACCGCGGTCAGAAATATTGAATTGCTCCCGCCTTATACTGCGACTTCGACGTTAGAACAGCGCCGTCTATATCGCGGCCTAGTTGTATGCTCGCCTTTTCTACCGTGATTCGTTTGTAGTCTGGATTATTAGTGTTTTGTTTTTCTTCTCCAATCTTATATTCTAATTGAGCAAGAAGCTCCTTTGCCAAAAAATGACCGCTAAAGAGTCAACACCCGAAGCAAATGGGCCGCCGTTCTCTCCAACGCTCGATACTACAGCAACGCAGGCAGCCAGCACAGTGAATGGGAATGCAACCAAGTATCCCGAGCCACATCCCCACCAGACGCCCCGGTTCCGAGAGCTCGAGTTGGAACAGCGGTATATCGATGAGCCCCGGAAGCTGAGAGTGGTCGTTGTCGGCGCCGGGTTGGCCGGCGTCATTGCGGGAACCCTGCTCCCCGCCAAGGTCCCCAACATCGAGTTGACCATCTTCGAGAAGAATGCCGATGTCGTAAGTCATCTTGTGCAACTACTTTGGAAAGGCATCTTGCATGTGCTGACATCGGATTCTAGGGAGGGACGTGGTTTGAGAACAAGTACCCCGGAGTCCGCTGTGACATACCGGCACATGTGTACCAGACCAGCTTCGAGCCCAATACGCAGTGGTCCGAAGAGTTCGCACAAGGCGCCGAGATTAAAGAGTACTGGCAGAAGCTGGCCCAGAAGTACGGTGTCTACGACCGCCTCAAGCTTTCCCACAATGTGACGGGCCTGGCCTGGGATCCCGAGACT
Organism: Apiospora marii; assembly: GCF_038362585.1. Lineage (NCBI taxonomy): Eukaryota > Fungi > Ascomycota > Sordariomycetes > Amphisphaeriales > Apiosporaceae > Apiospora > Apiospora marii. The sequence continues at coordinate 148,817 of NW_027117374.1, forward strand.
TCGGTGTGGAAAATTGATGTGGTGGACGTGCAGTCCGGAAGGCAGTTCACGCAAACCGCCGACTTCGTGTTAACGGCGGTCGGACGGTTCAACGCCTGGAAGCTGCCCGACTACCCGGGCCTGCACGACTTCGAGGGCCTGCTGCGGCACACGTCCAACTGGGACCCCGCCTTCGACCCCGCGGGCAAGCGGGTGGCCGTCATCGGCAACGGCGCCAGCGGCATCCAGGTCGTCTCGCACCTGCACAAGAAGGTGGCGCACCTGGACCACTACGCCCGGAACCCGACCTGGATCGCCGACTCCTTCGCGGGCGACAAGACGAGCCTGGAGCCCGAGCCGTACCCCGAGGAGCTGCGCCGGCGCTTCGCCGAGGACCCGTCGGCCTACACGGCGTGGCGCAAGGCGTTCGAGGACAAGTACTGGCGCGGCTTCGAGACCTGGCTGCGCGACTCGGACCGCAACAACGACGCCCGCGTCACGTTGACCGAGAACATGCGACAGCGGCTGCTCCATCGACCGGAGCTACTGGAGACGATCATTCCGGAGTTCTCTCCCCACTGCCGCCGGTTGACGCCCGGGCCGGGCTACCTTGAGGCCATCACGGCTGAGAACACCGACTACATCCAGACCCGCATCGCGCGCTTCACCAGGACGGGCATCGAGACGGTGGACGGCCGGCACCGCGAGGTCGATGCCATCTTCTGCGCCACGGGCGCCAACGTCGACATGATCCAACCGTTCCCCATCCGCGGGCCCGACGGTGCGCTGCTGTCGGATCTCTGGAGCAGCACCAAAGAGGGCGCGGGCCCCGGGTTCCCCTATACCTACCTAGGGGCGGCGACGCCCGGTTTCCCGAACCTGTTCTTCGTACACGGCCCCAATGCCGCGGGCCGCTCGGGGTCCGTCCCGCACTCGGTCGAGGTGCAAGTCTCCTTCTTCGCGCGGGTCCTGCGCAAGGCCGCGCGCGAGGGGCTGCGGACCCTGCAGCCCTCGCGGCGGGCGGCCGACGACTTCGTCGAGTACTGCGACGCCTTCTTCCGGTCGACGGTGCTGACCGAGAACTGCTCGTCGTGGTACAACGGGGGCCGGCCCGGGGCGCGCATCCACGGGCTCTGGCCGGGCAGCGGCGCGCACGTCGAGACGGTGCTGCGGGAGCCGCGCTGGGAGGACTGGGAGTACACGTACCTGAACAGGGACGAGAACCGGCTGATGTGGTATTTCGGAAACGGGCAGACGCGGAAGGAGGAGGATCCGGCGTCGGATATGACGCGGTATGTGCGGGATCCGGCGGAGATCGATTTGCGGACGCTGCACGACTGGTGAGCGAGCGGCGAGATTTGATATCTCGTAACATGATGCGCAACGACATTTAAGTTTTAAATTCGCATTTTATGCAGCTAGTTTCATCCAATCTTCACGGGAACCCCTTTCTCTTCACTCGAAACAGCTGGTTTCCAAATGACATCTGCATACCTCTAGAACCCTCGCAGGTTCCAACCAATTGCTCTGAAAACATCACATCTGAGTTGATATATGCAATGAATCAGGGTTATGCCACCAGTTTGGCTGTTGCCCCATCAAAATACTGCACAGTCAGTCGCAAATTTGGGTCAAGGTTGAACATCAAAAACACGTATTGACAAAATTTTGGATAATTCGAATCTCTAACAGATCGCAAGCAGATCACAACCCTACCCTCTGCCTACGGCCATGATCATCTCTACACACCCTCCTCCAAAACCACCACCGCCTTCCCCCCGCTGACCTCCCCCCTCCGCATCCGGTCCAGCCCGACATTAATCCCCTCGAACCCCTCCTCCACCGCGACGATATCCGGCGCGACCAACGCCCCCGTCTCCAGCAGCCGCTCCAGCCACGCGCTGAGCGCCTCCCCGACCTCGGGCGCCTCGTGGTACAGCTTGATGGGCACGGTGTGGTAGACCACGTCCTCGCCGCTCGGCTCCTTAGGCAAGCCCGTAAGCCCGACCAGGTGCGCCCGCGCCGCGACCTTGGAGGCCCGAGGCGACTGCCGCGGCGTCACGGGCGCGTTCTTGTCCACGGCGGCTGTACCGACCGCGTCGGGGGCCTCTTGCCGGAGTGCCCGACCCAGCGCCGCGGCCGAGTCGCGCCCCCGCGTGTCGAGCGCGAAGCGCAGCTTGGGCCCCAGGCTCGCGCGCAGGATGGCGACGGCCCGGTCCGGGTCGTGGCTGTCGACGAGCAGGTCGGGCCGGAGCGCGGCGTGCGACGAGAGGCGGACGCCGTGCTTGGCCGTGTCCACGAGCGTGACGACGCGCAGGCCGGCCAGGCGCGCCAGCTGCACCGCCAGGTTCGCCGATGTTGAGGAGCCGCCCCAGATGGCGACCCAATCGCCCGGCAGGGCGCGCTCCCCAGGCGCGAGGCCCTCGAGGCACTCGGCTCGGATGTCTTCGGGGAGCTGGTAGCCGCTGCCGGGGGAAGATGACTGGTACTTCTGTACCAGCTCTAGCAGGTCGGGCCCGTCGGCCGTGTGGCTGAAGTCGACGCCCATGCAGATGCCCAGAGACAGCGCGGCGGCCACAAAGGCCACGCCCAGCGTCGCGGCGGATCTCAGCGGCACCGAGGGCGGGATGCGCACCGTGTTAAAGCTGGAGGACACCACGTACTCCTGGTAGGCCGCCTTCCGGAGGTCCCTGTAGTCGGTGGAAATGCAGATGACCTTTGGGCTGGTTAATAACTTTATTTGGCAGGGGATGAAACTGGTGCGGTATCAACTTACGTTGTCGCCATCCTTGATCCGAGAGCAGCCGGATTTCGAGGCTTGTATCACGCGACCCGCCAGCTCTCTACCCGCGGTGTATGGTAGCGTTGGTATTCCGAACCCATAGTCACTAGATTGAGTCCCCTTGTTAGCCCTGATGTATTGCGTTTGGGCGGCAATGAGAAGGTTAGACGTACGGTGCTTTCCAGTCGATGGGGTTCAGACCTATCACGTGCGCCTTCACCAGTACCTCCCACTCGTGTATGAGCTCAGGCACGGGGCGAGAATGATCGACCACATATGGTTGTTTTAGGGAGTGCAGCACGGCCGCCTTGTGTGTCCGTGGTATGCTGCCCATTGCTGTGAAAGGAATTGCTTGACCGTCTTGACTTGAGCCTAGAAAAGAACAGGGGGGAAAAGAACCGGGAAATGTTCAACGCGCTTGAAAGAAAGCCTAGCGATTGGATGGGAGTTGCCCAATGATATTCCTTCGGTCTCAAAAAGAAATTCCAGTCCAAATAGTCACCTTCGTAAACTTACAGATCAAGTCACTGTTCAGTAGACATATTGCACTTTACAATACGCAGCGATACCGCAGTCCTGATAGACGCGCGTGGGGCAATTGATTTCCCCCATGATTCCGCCCCGAGGTAACGGTTCGGACTTAGCCTCTGATAACGGCGATGGCGTGATTCCCCAGCTTCAAGGCATCACCACCAACCACACGCAGACGTGCTATCACGTCAGTGCTGTGTGGGGCTGTTGTTACCCGACCTGCATGGAGCTTCGGTGTTTCATTGATAGCGGATTACAAATCGGGGGGAGGGCTGCCAATGGGTGATGGTGGTGAAGGCATCTCGTCATAATACCTACCCCCTGAAAATGAATGGCGGGTCTATCCCAACACCGGCGTTGACGAACTATCGTGTCCAATGGCGCAGATCTCCAGTCTGTTGGTATGTATTCTCGCCTGGGGACCTAAACTGATGGCTGCAGTCGGGGATTTCCCGACTTTTTATGATACATTGCAATATGGATCAGGCTCAGCATCGGATTCGATATCACGCCATTCGTCGGTCTTTGATGTTTCCGAAATTCATCTTTCGGCATGGGTCTCTTTTCGCGATACATGCAAGGCGTTCCATTCCCATCCTGCCGCCCTCTGCCATATAGTTTCTCCACAGCTACTGATTTAATGGGGATCACCATGCTGACGATTCCGCTTGCTTTCATGAGAAAGACTCGATGCGATGTGGTTGTGCTGGCCTCGCCAAAGATGGCTCCTCTAGTTCACCAAACCACATGTCACAACTTGCATTCGGAATTCATACGTTTTACAGTTTCAGAGATGGCTAGTCTTGCTTTTTGATTCTTTTTTACATTCCTCGTGAGGAAGTTTATTGTATTTATGCTTTAGAAAATCCTAGGCTGCGGCTTCTGCCGTACCATTGCTCCCACTGTGACCATTGCCCGCCTTCTTCTCCTCCCGCTGCTTGATCCCCTCGTATACCCGCGGCAGGATGTACCTTCCGTAGTCTACAGCATCGTTGAAGTTGTCGTAGCCGCGAATGGAGATGAGCTCGCACCCGAGGTCCACATAGTCGAGGATGGACTCGGCCACGACGTCATAGGAGCCAACCAGCGCCGTCGACGCCCCCCGGGCCCCCGTCGCCGTTACGGTCGGGTACCAGAGCGCGCGGTCCTGCACCTCGCCCTTCTTGGCGATCTCGAGCAGGCGCTGCGAGCCGACGTTCTGCGGGCCCCCCTCGCTCTTGCCGCCAAAGTTGAAGGGGCGCGTCGCGGTGCCCTGCCCGCTCTCGAGGGCTTCCAGGGTGCGGTGGGCCTTGGCCCAGGCCAGCTCCTCGGTCTCGGCCACAATGGGCCGGAACGTGACCCAGATGCGCGGGCGGTCCGACGCCGGGCGCCCGGCCCTGTCGGCCTCGGCGTAGATGCGGTCGATCTGCTCCTTGGTCTCCTTGAGGGGCTCGCCCCAGAGCCCGAAGATGTCGCCCAGGGACCCGCCGACCCGGTAGGCCTCGTCCGACGAGCCGCCCACGGAGATGGGGATGGAGCGCCCGTTGACGGGCCGGACCTGGTTGCTCCAGCCGGTGAACTTGTAGTGCTTGCCGTCCCAGTCGAAGGGGTCGGCCGACTCCCACCCGCGCTTCAGGATGCGGATGTACTCCTCGAGCCGCTCGTAGCGCTCGTTTTTCGGCAGAAAGTCGCCCTCCCGCGCCTGCTCCACGTCGCTGCCGCCCGCAATAAAGTGCACGACGGCGCGGCCGCCGCTGAGCTGGTCGAGGGTGGCCAGCTGCTTGGCGGCGGTGGTGGGGAACATGGTGTTGGGCCGCAGGGCGATGACGACCTTGATCTGCTTGGTGGCGGCGGCGATGGTGGCGCCGATGGCGAAGGGGTCGAAGTAGCCCGACGCGTAGGGGATCAGCGTGTACTGGAAGCCGTAGTTGTCGAGCATCTTGGCGTGCCGCACCAGGTACGCCGGGTCGATGGGCGCGCCCGGGATCGGGTGCAGCTCGCTCGACGCGTTGGGCGGGGTCATGGAGATGAACTCGGTCGGCATGGTGGGCAAGGATGAGCGGCTTCAGCGCCAAGTCTCTTGGGGGTGTGCTGTGGTTTGGGCCGATGGCAGTGCTGATGCTGGACTAGGTTACGTTGCAGGCGTACTTTGGTTTCTTGGGCAAAGACAACTTGACGCCGAATCTATCTCTCAATAGAACTTAACAGAATTCCGTTTAACCACTTTGCTGATCATCGTCGTCACTTGCTGCCCGCCTACATATTTTGCCGTTTTATGTATACGGGCGATGTGCCGCGTACCCCACTTTCATCCACCCCCCCTGTTTTTGACACCACTCCGGGTGCAGATTGCGCCATCCCTACATCGGGCGAATCACCACCACATTCAGCATTTGTAATCTCTTATCTTTCTGCGCGCTCGTAAATGTTCTGGTTTGGTCATCCCAGAGCGGTGCAAATATGGTGCCATGGTCGGCCCAAATCCGACAAAAGGAGAGGCGGAGTCCGGTGCCCCCCGAATTCCTGATGCGCAATACTGAGACCGCCGTGCTTTCCTTGGGACGCCTTACTACCTGTTTTCAGCAACCCAAGGCCTTTGGTGAATCCTGTACATATACCGAATATGAAATCAACGTTAGACAATGGTATGAAAATACTTCCAAAATACGTAGAATACTCAACATCCGCTGCGTTGTCTCATTGCAACTGATACACCCTATGACTCAAACGTGTTCGTTTCCAACCCGTAACGATCTTCTTCATATATCTTAGACTGTTACTGTCTCCGAGATCTGTAGTAAAAGGTATTTCAGATGCTACACGAAACTATACTGCCACTGAGCTGTCGGCGTTATATGGTGGCTCCTCCTCATAGACCGCGTACTTGTACTTCGACCCGGGATGGTCGTCCCTGAGCCCACTTTGCCCTTCACCATAGACCCGTTCGCGGGCCGTCAGGTGCTGGTCGCTCCCCGGGATTTCGGGGTATATCCCCCGCCTCTGAAGCTCGGGAACCAGGAGATCCACAACGTCCTCAAACGACCCGGGCGTAGTGACGTAGCCAATATTGAACCCGTCAACATCCCCCTCCCGAATCCACCGCTCCATCTCGTCGGCCACCGTAGCAGGCGAACCGACCGAGGTCGGGCCCAACCCCCCGATGGACGCCTGCTCCGCGATGATGCGCGGTGTCCACTTGGGGATCTTTTCGCTCGTCGTTGTGAAAGCCTCGAGGATACTGGTCACCCTGTGGATCTCGGTCGAGTCCGCGGCCGTGATCTCGTGGTCCAGTGGCAGGGTGGACAGGTCGATGCCCGTCCAGCCGCTCACCAGCACGAGCCCGCCCACGACCGACGCGTACTTCTTGAGTTCCGCGTGCTTCGCCCGCGCCTCCTCGTCCGTCTTGCCCAGGATGGGCGTGAAGGTCGCGAAGAACTTGACCGACTGCGGGTCCCGCCCTTTCGCCGCCGCCAGCTCCCGGATCTTGGCCACCTTGGGCCGCAGGACCGAGGGGGCGTGCGCCGAGACGAAGATGGCCTCGGCGTGGGTCGCGGCGAACTCGCTGCCGGCCGCCGAGGTGCCCGCTTGGAAGAGGAAGGGCGTCCGCTGCGGGGACGGGTCTACGATGTGTCGCGTGTCCAGGTGCAGGTACTTGCCGTCGTGCTTGATGGTCCGGATCTTGTCCGGGTCCGCGTAGCTGTCGTTATCCGGGTCCGGAGAGATCGTGTCGTCGGCCCATGAGCCCTCCCAAAGCCTTCAGCATGTTTAGTAGATATTAACTGGACGGTGGGTAATCATACCCGGACTTACTTGTAAAGTACACGGAGGTACTCATCTGCCTGTGCGTAGCGCTCGTCGTGCTCGATGGGGGTGTCGATCCCGATGGCCTTGAAGGCCGCCTTCTTCCAGGACGTGACGATGTTCCAACCGAACCGGCCTCCCGTGAAGTGATCCAGCGTCGAGAACCTCTTGGCCAGCAAAAAGGGCGGCTCAAAGCTTGTGGATGCGGTGATGGCGAACGACAGGTTCTTGGTCACCGCCGCCATGGCGCTGATGGGCTGGTTGATTTGTATCAGATTCGGCTCATTGCAATAGTTCAAATTCTTGGGCCGTAACTGAAACTCACAATGGTTGGGTCCGTCATGGGCCACTGTGCGGCTCGCCTAATACAGTTGTCCAGGCTGCCCTCGTAGGTGTCGTAGCCGCCGTACGTGTCGGCGAGAAACAGGGCGTTGATGCCACCTCGTTCGAGCAGTTGGGCCAGCTCGATCCAATACTTCAGATCTCTCTTGGTAGCCGACTTATCGGTGGGATTCTGCGGCATTCTGGTCAGCAGCCGCTGTATGATACTGGTATTCGGTCACCTACTTTCCACTGGCCAGGAGACAGATGGCCCACCGTGGACATGTCAAAAGCATTGATGAGTATCTTCTTGGAAACCTCGTGATCCTTGACGGCCGTGCTTGCATACTCCGAGGCCATCTTGTGCGATCTAGTCTGCTGTGAACCTTTTATGCTGAGTATCGATCCCCAGGTAGCATTAACCTGGTTTCTCTGAAGACGTGTATAGGGACGAAACACCGATATCAAAATGCTTCAGCAACCCCAGGGGCTATTGAAATTTAGCCCCGCTAGTGTTGCGAAAGCAGCCCTACAACTTAGCGAATCCATTAGGCACTTGATCTTACCTACCTAGGTAGCTTTAGCATACAAGGGCACCTATTAGTGGAGTCACGGCAGGGACTCCCTGGTGGCGTGCTAGTCTCCAAGATGGTGCCATCTGGGCCGCATGAACTAGTTGGAGACCGGCCCCGCAGCCGACGACCAGGTCCCACAATCGCTCAAGAATTCGGGAACTTTTATAATAACGACAAAAGCAGTGCGACGCACACCATTTCTGGTCTTGTGGGCCTTTTCAATGACGCCCCAAAACATGACGGTTCAACCATATTCCCTACTATTGCGTGATGTCGATGATGAATGGTATCCGGCTTTCGGTTCCGAAACACCTAACATAGTTGCCCGCCAGGGCAATAACGTAAGCTTCACTTCAGCTGATAGGCAGTTGGCAAACTCTTGCTTTGAAACCAGCATGTAGCTGATGATAAGCTTGGAAAGTAAACCAGGAAAGCGCAAACCTAGTGTCTGTATATTATATACATATATTAGTATATGTCAAGAGCCATTGATACTTCTCTTCCTTTAGCCATTATGAAAATATAACCATACATACAGTAGACAGACCACCCTTAAACTAAGGATCAGAATTCTCCAACGGAGCTGTTGAAGGGCCCTCGGCTGAGTACCGTTATCCCAGAGTCGGAGGGGGGCGTATTACACTGATGTTACCTGGTTTGACTCTAACAGTGACTCTTCACTATCCCGTCGCTGCACTGGAGGTTCGACTAGTGACTGTATGTCCTCACCCGGCTGCTCTCCTTCAACGTTAGCATCTTCACCCTTTGCTCCCCTTCTTCGGAATTGCACCATAACCTTCTTGGCAACTGACTCCAGCTCAGCACTTGTAAGAAGTCTATCATCCTCAGAAGTAGCTCCCTCCAATGGATCAAAGTCCGTCGACATAGACGACATTTCCGGCTCTCCCGGCCCAACGAATCGGGATTTGTAGTAGAGGAGCGGGAGTGGGTTGCTCTTCCATACGGCCTCTGTGTCGCAGTGCCGCACGCTCCTCACGATTGTGTAGACCAGCGTGACGATATCGATCACCAATAGGGCCGCGGGCAAAATCAACCAAGACCATTCGATATGCGTGTACGGGACTTGGCGTAATGCCCGGCCTTTCGTCCCATCAGGGTGGTCAGATGTCCGAAGGAGTCCAAGCCGGATATGATTCGTCGTCGCATTGGCAATGCTTTCAAATTGATTGGCGATCGACTGCACCGAAGCTCTCTTCTGCTCCCAGAACGGAGCGAGCCACCTATACACAAATTAGTTTTGATCTGACCTGTCGCGTCTTTGGATCCGCCGACTTACCATCGATCAAAACATGCTGCTTCGTCGCCACTGCGGAGGTCCCATGTACAGTTGCCATTTAGGAATGTTGAGAAGGCTCCTCCAATCAGCTTGTGTGCCATATTTTCCATGCGTGACATGCAGAGTTCGTTCACCCACGTTGTTGGGTAGTCAGGCGCTGAATTGGAATGAAGAAGCCTGACTTGTGTACCGTTGGGAGCCTGCGAAGCATTCGCAGGCGAATATATATTGCCATCTACCACACAGAGAGGCTGTAATGCTGCTCGGTTAATACCGCCCGAAGTTTGCCGTGCCATCTCAAGGCTCAACATGGCCTCGTCGAACCTGGAGTTATTGAAAGCTTCCATTACATCGGGTACCAATGGTGTACTGTCCAGGTTCACTTCTGATAGGCGGCCTTCTCGAACGTGGGCTGCGTAGGACCGCAGGCAAGCGTAGAGGGAGCAGGCAGCTGCTACTGGAGTGGCCGGTTTCCCTTTTCGTTGATAGTTGGGGGCATCGACCAGGCTTAGTGTCAACACCGTGGTGTTGACCAACGCCCAGCGTGCGAGAGCAGCTCTTTCAGCTGTCATCAATCCTTCTGCCCAGGTGAAATTGGTCCTGGTCTTCTCGCCACTCGATACTACTGATAACCATGGCATTGCTTCACGGGTTTCTAGCTTCGCGCCGTTTGGGAGAGTGTAAACATCATTGGGTCCATATTTCCCTTTTCGGACCAGCGACCCAACGTCAGTGCACGTACTGCAAACTCCAATCGAAGTGTGTGTCATGCCATTCGTGGGCGATAGTGTTGGGAAGCTGCAGTTGCCTGTAGGGCACACCGGGGAGATCGCGGTATCTCTGCTATTCGGATTGGCCAGTGCGTTAAATATGACACTCCTTGGACCAGAGGTCAGGCTGAACCAAACATAATCCGCACCCTCCAAAGTCCGAAAGTACTGTCCGGAAGAGTTGACAGAGTTGGACGATGGCAGCAAGGCTGTACCCAGCTCCGATGGCACTTCTTGATATACGGTTCGAATGGACTGTTGAGCAAAGGGGCCGATCGCAAGCGATGATATAAGGGTTATTATCGGCAGGATGACAAAGGGGTGTCGGGTGGCTACAGTGGGTAGCAGGTTAAGAGCTCCAAGCAGACTCCTGCTGCCTTCTTCAAAAGCTTGTACATGGTGAATGGGCCGACCAGGGGCAGGAGCCGACCAGAACCATATCCATTTATGCTGACTGATGAGCGCTGCTGCTGTTGCAGCTAAGCAGGTGCGATAGAGCGTGGATAACGTGTTGATGAGAGAGTTCAACGTAATTTGTAAAGTCCACTCTTCTTCGGGGTGGTTGCTGACGCGCGCAAGGATTATTATGATCGAGACTAGAAGGGCAGATGAGGACACACAGAGAAGGATCTCCGAAATCCAAGGATGCAACGCATCGTTACAGATGTTTACTTTTGATTTCATCGCTGAGGGTATGGGTCTGAAGCGAGTCAGAAAGGTTGGAGCTCGAAATAGTTGGCGTGCATCGTTGAGTTTGCAAACGAAAACCAAATAAAATCGTGTCGCGCTTGGTTTCGGTCAGGTTTAGGAGGCCGTAATTAGAGAGGCGTTCTGGTGGGAGACATGGAGGCTGTGCCTACCAGGGCCATGAGTCTTTACATCCAATCAATTTGGATACACATCACGACTATCGCGCCGCTGACGTTATAGGAGCGTAAACATCATCTCCCTCGGTCGCAATCAGCCGCCTTGGCATTTCTTTTTCCAAAGCTCAGACGTCAGCCCCAACCACAGCGACAGAGATACATTCTGGCGCTTCTAGGCCCGTACATCCCGCTCGGCATGCTGTCACTCAACACTGATGCCAGATTTGGGCAGAACTGCGACCTTCGACCATAGTCTCGTTGATGCAGGGCGCAAGTTCCCAACACTCGATCAAACGTTGCTTGCTCCGGTCCTCTGTGACTGATGAGGAACAAGGTAAAAGGCTTGAGCTATCGTCTAGGGCCATCCAATACTGGTGGGCAGTGCTCATGCTCCTTAACTGTTGGTACAGCAAACTCAGGGGCTACCGGCACTGCCAAACAAGGTGCGTCACGTATTGTAACGCACGGACCACCCACCCCTTCGTACGAAGGATGATTGCGGTCCTCCCCTAGCCGCACATAGGTGTGGCAAAAGAACAGAATATATCACCAATCGTTATTTCTGATGTACGTTTATTCTTGTGAATGTTCTATCTCTGCCTTGATGCCTTAGTATGAGTCAAAAAAAAAAAAAAAAAAAAGGAAAAACCAAAGCGTGTAACCTGACTCAGCTTGGTGCCAAGCCTTTTAACAGCCGGAGCCTTAGTAGCTGAATGATGACCCTCGTCTCTCTATTTCTTTCCATTGACAATCTCTGCTTCCGAACCTGCAACTTCCGTGGTTTCAACGACATCCTGACGTGCCAATTTCGCCCTAGTCTCGTCAGTCACATTTGGTTGCTTTGTCCTGGCGGATAAATGTTGGCGTGGTCAGACTTACCTCTCTTTTCGCTTTAGATAAGCGTCGAGGATATGAACCAAAACGATCAACACCATGGAGCAAGACAGAGAGAAAGCGTACCCTTTGGCGAACCGCGGGGCCTCAATTGTGGGGAACACCAGCAGCGGCGTCCAGGCCGTGGTCGACTGCGCGATGGCGTTGATGAGCACCAGCGTGAAGGCGCGCTCCGCCGGCGCGTCCCGGAGCTGCGCGTTGACCCAGCCGTGCAGGACGGAGGACATGGACTGCGACGCGTAGTTGGTGGCGTACGCGAACCACTTGGCCGACTCGGGCACGTCCCAGGCGGTCAGGATGACGAGACCGATGGCGTTCCAGACGTGTGCGAGCGTGATGGCCCAGGCGGGGCCGAGGGCCAGGTCCGAGAGGAAGCACACGAGCAGGGTGTAGAAAATGCCCAGCGCCGGCGAGATGGTGCCCAGCTCGTTGGTCTGGGCGTGGGAGTACCGCCCGAGGCTCTTGATCCAGAGCAGGAAGGACCCCGTGCTGCCGGGCAGCCCGGCGTTCCAGAAGAAGACGTCGACGGCGATGATGCCCCAGACCTGGGGCCGCGCCATGGCGCGCTTCAAGGTTCGGATGTGGAATTTGCCGTGGGGCTGGTGGCCCGCCCTCTTTAGCCTTGCCGTGCCGAGCATGGTATCCTCTTTGGACAGTACCAGGCGGTTGGGCTGGTCTGGTGTTCCCGGGATGATAAAGTACCCCAGCATGCCAATGGGGACGGTAATGAGTGCGCAGATGATGTACACTACAGTGTCCATGTCAGTAACTATTGCCTCCGCATTATCTCGGGAGATGGATGCGTACTCCATCGCCAACCGGCAAGTCCATTGACGCCATCCAGCCTCGCCGAAGCCCCGGCCTGTATCAAGCCGGCGGTCAGGATCCCGAGAGAATAGCCCACATAGAATATGCCACCCCGTCGTCCTATCTCGTCCCCGCGGTACCAGGAGCCTGTAGATGTCAGCAGGGAAGGTTCAGTCGTGACAGGTGAGACACGAGAGACAGAACTTACCGAACAGATAATGCATTGCGGGGAAGAAGGCGGCCTGTGTTTCTCAAGACTTAGCCACTGGTTCCCTTCAGGGCAATGCATGCAGCCTGCGTATGGTGTATTCAGCATACCTCAACGAACCCGACAAGGAAGCGATACGCCGCGATTTCGGCAAACCCCGTCACACGGAACTGCAGCAACGTGAATACCCCCCAACACACGTCCATGGAAGGGATGAGGATGTTCAGCGGGACGTGGGTGAACAGGAACAGAAACGGCAGTTGGCCCACCACCGCCCCGACCGTGTAGAGCGTCTGAAGCTGGACGAGCTCGTTGCCATGGAAGCCGATGTCTTCCTTCATCCCGGCGACGTACGCATTGTCTAAAGCGAGAAAGAAAAGCAACACGCGGTCAGACGGTCATGAAGCGTGTCTAAGTAGCCACCAGGGGCCACAGGGACGCGGTTGCTTACTGAGGTTGGACTGGTCAATGTATTTTACCCAGTACGAGACGAAGGCGTAAGGGACAATCAGAAGATCAAGCTTCCTTATGAACCTGCGTTCCTCCTTGGTATCCTCCGCGGCGTACCAACTGAAGTCGTACCATCTTCGCTTCGTTTCACTGGCCATTGCAAGAACGTGAGTGGAAGGGGCGTCAGAAAGAATCTCGCCGATTGGCTCAGCTTAAAGACAAGTAGGGATTGAGCATCTAATCTGAAATGATAGGGGAGTCATCTTATTTCACATCTATTCTATGTATAATCACAATTCGCCATGTACTACCGGGCCGGAGAATGCACCTTTGGCCTGTTGGGAGTTGATTTCACCATATGCATCCAGAGTGACCAAAGCCACTGCGAGTTATCTAAAGGCCTCGCGTATCAGGAGAGTGCATCGCAAAGTGTGGGATTCCCCGCATACCAAGACAGTTGCCATGTATCACCCAAATCGTCGTCGTGTAAGACGTGACATTCAGCTGTTGCGTCATATCCATGCGGGGTGCTCCAGATGCCACGCCAAGGCCAGCGACGGGGCCAAGAAGTACTTGATGATTTCACTATTAAGGTTGGTAGTCTATGTCTGGTAGTCTATGTCTGGAAGGGCCGAAGACTGGCACGTCGGCCCCATAGCCACCGTTGCCACTATCATGCAGGCGTGTCGACGCAGTTCCATTGGGGTTTTCTCCCAAGTAGCCCCGGTGCTGCGGGCTTAGGGCCAGTTTAAAGTCTTATCTCCTGCCCGGCTGGATTGTCCGTACCCAGGAGGTGGTGAAACTGCTGCGTGTGCATGGTATCTTGCTGATCACAATGGGTTCCTACTTGGCTCCGCCGGGAGTTGGAGCTTATGTGTTTCCCAATGGTTGTACCGGGGTAGGGTAGTCAGGTTCCCGCATTGATTTTGTGGCCGTTGACCCGAAAACGTGCCCGGACGAATTTGAAAGCGCGCCTGACCCACGGGCTGTTGCGACCAACTTGTTTGGGAGCGTTATCGCAGTGGTGGTGATGGCGCAATTGGGGTGTTGTATGGCGAGCGGAGCCGGCCAATCAGAACCCACCATCGCCGACACTGAACCACCCCTGGCTGCCATTGCGACAACCAAACCTTGCTATGGCGACAGTACCGCTAAGGCGTCGTGCCCCAGTTATTATTTACCGTGGTTCTGGGAAGCTATCGTTTAGCAGATAACGCGGAGCGGTCCAGCCCCTCGTTGCATCATCTCTGGCCTCAGTAGGTATGCCAACTTAACATTTCGTTAGTTGGTCAACTCGCCTGGTATATAGTGTAAGAGAATCGCTGCAAGGGGGATGTAAACCAAACATCTGCAGATCATCATCTGGACTTTTCGACCTTCTTCATCTTCTCTTGGATATTTGTGACAGATTGCGGCAACCGAGCGACCCTCCGTGGCTTCAGAAACGACGCCGTTGCTGGATATGGGGCTCGAGGGAAGGGGAGATGCGGGGGCGGACCACTCCAAAGTTCCGGTCGAGTCGTCCTCAGTTGCGCGAGACTCGCAGGACTTGGAGCTGAACCAGAAACATGCGCCCAGAGTTCCGTGGTGGTCCTACATCTGGGATTACGACCCAGGGAGGTCAGACGAGGAGCGAGTCTTCCTCCAAAAGCTTGACGTGTTTCTTATCACCAGTATGTACTCGACGTCTGACTCTACCATAGACATCCAGGGCTAACGTCGATCCCCAACAGTGCTGTCGCTCGGCTACTTCATCAAGAACTTGGACCAGACCAACATCAGCAACGCCTTCGTCAGCGGCATGAAGGAGGAGCTGGCCATGAACGGCAACGAGATCAACCTGATCGACACGGCCTGGACCGTCGGCTACGTCGTCGGCCAGATCCCCTCCCAGATCGTCCTGACCAAGGTGCGGCCGTCGGTCTGGGTCCCGTCGTGCGAGCTGGTGTGGACGGTGCTGACCTTCAGCCTGGCCGCCGCCACGACCTCGAACCACGTCATCGCCATCCGCTTCTTCGTCGGGCTCGCCGAGTCGGCCTTCTACCCGGCCGCCCACACCATTCTCGGGAGCTGGTACAAGCCGTCCGAGCTCGGCAAGCGGGCCTGCGTCTTTCACGCCTCGTCCGCCGCGGCGTCCATGTTCAGCGGGTACCTGCAGGCCGGGGTCTACAAGGGCCTCAACGGGGTCCATGGGATGCCGGGCTGGAAATGGCTCTTTGTAAGTTGAGATTTGAACAACCCCCTTTGTTTTCCGTAACCTTTCCCGAACAATCCCTTTGTCTTCCCACGGCTCCGCCCTCAATTCCTCGACAAAGGGCACCGCTGACAATCGTTCCAGATCATGGACGGGATAATCAGTTTGCCGATATGCATTGCTGGCTACTTCCTTCTGCCCGACCTGCCCGAAAACACAAGGGCGTTTTACATAACCACCGACGTAGGTTGAACGTTTACTCCCAATACTCAATCATTACCTGACCACTAATTTGGAGGACAGGATCGCGACCTGGCACAAAAACGCATGGCCTCAGTGGGACGTGCACCGCGTGGAAAGCTAGGCTGGTTGGCTTTCAAAAGAATATTTGGTAAGTCGGAGATCACATCCCATCATAGTATCGAGCAGCGACTAACTTCCGATCAGGCCGATGGCACATCTACTTGTTGTCCATATTGTACATCATCTTCATCAACCTGGGCCCGTCCAGCAGCGTCAATCCCATGGCGCTTTGGCTCAAGACGACGGGTCACTCGGTCTCGCAAATCGTAAGTGATACCTAACCTACCAAAGACTCTTTCCCCCACTTCCACTTCAAAGAGACGCCTAATCCTAACACGGCCCGACCCAGAACATCATCCCCACCGCCTCGTACGCCATCCAACTCGTCCTCACCGTTGCCTTCGCCATCATCTCAGACGCGATCCGCCACCGCGCCCGCATCATGTCCGTGTCCACCCTGCTGGGCGGCTTCGCCGCGCTCGTGCTGGCCATCTGGAGCATCCCCGAGGGCCTGAAGTGGTTCGCCTTCCTGCTGCAGCGGGCCTCGGTCCCCTATGGGCCCTTGAGCATGAGCTGGGCCAACGAGATCTGCGGCCGCGACGCCGAGGAGCGCGCCGTCGTGATTGGCGTCATGAACTCGCTGGGGTACGCGTTCAATGCCTGGGTCCCGCTCCTGACCTACCCGCAGGTGGACGCGCCGCAGTTCCGCAAGGGGTTTATCTTCACGACGGTGGCGTTCGCGGCGCAGGCGGGGATCACGGCGGCGGTGGCTTTCATGTACAAGCGGGACCAGAAGCGGGAGAGGGAGGAAGGGAGGCAAGGCGAGGGGGTTGAGACAGTTATGGCGACTGGGGAGCTGAGGGAGTTGTGATGATATGCCTGTACAGCTGAGTGATGTAGCAACGGCCGTTTATTGGCATCTACTTGATTGATTCGCCTTCTCTTCCTCTCTTTAGCAACAGTGATTAGACTAGCGCCAGCCTTGCAGGCCCCTACGCTTATCCACTAACGCAAGCCTAAGGACCTTCCGCAACAGCCACGTGTCCGCTGAACGGCTGTCACAGGGTACGCTACAGGGTAATCACGCATCCCTTGCTTGGACTCATATTGCATTCTTAGTTGCCATGTTTCTACATTTCACGCTCATGTATTATTTCAGCGATTGCTCGTTTCACTCTTCTTTTTTTTACCCCCTTAGGAGCCAATGCGTTGTCACCTCGTCACACTCATTATTTGCTATATTTATAACCTATTGGATTTCACTTAAGTAAGACATTTCTAAACTCGGCTACTGCGCATATCGTAGCAGGACCTTTGTCCCTTGGCCAATCCTTCTTGTCACAATTTTTGTTCCGATCTTGCTCTCCTGATTCCCGAGTATTTCGCTCCTAATGAAATGCCCTCAAGAGTTTCCCACTCTTTTCCTAGTCCTTATGGTCAAGTGAGATTCGCTGGTGCCGTCTATCTCTAGAGAGGAAGCACCACGTCATCATTGTCACTTAGCCACAAATCATAGACGCTTTGATTTGTAGGCGTGGACGTCTGTTCACCCCAACGCGTATCAACCCTTCCAGGACTTACGGTGTGTGACAACTGCTGCATGTGTTGCTCAGATTCCAGATGATCGGAAGAGAACAATTGGTCTTGGTAATCTTGCTGATGAACCTCTGCTGGCTGAGCGTCTCGCACATCGTCATAGTCGTTGAAAAGATTGTCGTATTCATCGTCGAAACGGTCCTCGTATTCGTTGTTTAAAAGGTTGTCGTCTTCGCTGTCGAAAAGATCGTCGTGTCCGTCTCCAGGAAAAAAATCATATTCGTCTTCGAGAACATCGTCATATTCATCGTTAGACTCACAGGCAGACTCGGAGTCAGGGTACGAAACCTCTACAATGAGTCCGGTCTTCATGTCCCATTCATGTCTAAACTCAGCGCGCTGAAGCCCACGAGCTTTTTCGTCTTGAGCTTCTCTCTGCTTCTGTTCAAGATCAAGTGAGATAGGCATGTCGTTGCCCTGGGTGCTGGCAATAGATGTCTCTATACCAGGGGTTCGTGAAGAAGCCATATTCGACTGTGAATTTTGCGGGCAGATTTGCTTGAGACAGATTGTTTTAGTGGGTAAATATTGGATACAGAGCTGTGAGGTGCTTGTATGATGCCAAGGAGGCTTTTCTCTATCTCCCTTACTCCTGATTAGAGACTGGTTATATAGACGAAACGGCTTTGTCTATAGAAGGACTAGATGTGCTTACACACTCTTTTTTTTTTTTTTGAACATTACCTTTGCTGGCCATAACGAGTCCAATGCACTGACTAGGCCACCATAGTAAGTAAGGTTGTTTAAATAAAGAGATTGTGACAATAGATGTGTTTCGATTTTCGCTGGGCAAATTTGGTGCAATATTACGTAATCAATTACAATATTACCCCTGCGTAATGCATGATGAGCTGGGCTAATTAACAAAGGAAGGGGATAGTGTTAGTAAGGCCTGCTCAGGGGCTGCCAGTACTCCCCGAAAAGGGGTGTCACGTGTGTCCAACGCACGTGCCACCAAACTGTCTTCCAAAGGACGCCATGACGGCTCCCTGATATCTAGACACGAGCATACATCACGTGAACCTACACATGTCGAATTATCGTACAGAGGCACAGTCAGAAGAGAGGCCAAGTTGTTGGCAAGGTTGGTACAAGCACCACTCACGCGCCTAAAAGGCAGGGAAACTTTGGATCTCGCGGCTGAAGCCGGATTCGTATGCGATTGCACGACAAGCTCTGGGAGATCTGGCCCCCGATGAGCAAGCTTCAGGTTTGAAACCCAAGCTGCGAGAGGTTCTGCATAGCAAGCGGGTGGAGGTGTACTGCAAAACTTTTATCATGCTCATTAATAGTGCGATAAATGTCTTTCTAACTACACGGGGAAACCGCAACCAAGCTACTCCAGCATAACTACTCCGTCCGGTTCAGCTTGCCCGTGTACTTTTGGCCCGGACGCCAGATGCGCGGCGGACCCTCCATGGCCTCTTTCCAATGCGCCATGAAGCCCTGGGTCCTCGACACGATGGAGATGGGCAGGATGAACTCGGGCGGGAAGCCGAGGGCCTTGTAGGCAAAGGCGGCGAACAGGTCGGCGTTGGGCCGCAGCTTGCGCGAGACGAAGTACTCGTCCTCGGCGGCGGCGCGGTCGAGGGCGAAGGCCACCTGCAGGAGCGGGTCCTTGGCCACCTCGTCCGAGAGCTCGGCCAGGATGTCGCTGATGTAGGTGAAGCGGGGGTCGGTGACGCGGTAGACGCGGTGGCCGTAGCCGTAGAGCCGCTCCTTGCCGGCTTTCACGCGCGCGATCTTGGCCGGCACGTCGTCGACGGTGCCCACCTCGGCGATGTTCTTGTAGGCGACCTCGATGGCGCCGCCGTGCAGGGGGCCGTAGCCGGCCGAGATGGCCGAGATGAGGCTCGAGATGGCGTCGGGCAGGGCCGAGGCCGTCTGCAGCAGCGCCGCCGTCGAGCACGTCATCTCGTGGTCCGCCACCGTGGCCCAGAGCCGCTCGAAGGCGTCAACGTAGCGCGGGTTGGGCAGCCCCGTGCCCGCGTCCACCTGGCCCGTCATGAGCAGGAAGTTCTCCACGTAGGACAGGTCCTGGCGCGGCGGCGTGAAGGCGCGGCCGCTGTGGTGGCAGTAGGCGGCGGCCGTGATCATTGACAGGCTGGACATGACCCGGATGACCTGCTCGTCTACGTTGGCGGGCTGGCCCATGTAGAGGTTCTTGGCCACGTGGGCCGGGACGGCACCCATGTCGCTGGATTGGAGAGCGCTGAGGCCTGCCACCATCATGCCCAATATCGAACCATTTTTCCTACAACACGATTAGTCACTCTACGCTGTTTTCGCATGGTAGATGATGGCATACGGGAACGACCGGATGACGTTGAACACACTGTCGTCTATCAGCGGGACGTTGTTGAGACGTTCCTGGTAGATCCGGGCCTCCTCGGTGGACGGCCAATCTCCCCAGATGAGCAGGTGAGAGACGTCGACAAACTTCTTCTTCCCTATGATGTCGTGGATGGAGTAGCCCCTGTACTGGATTGTGCCCTCGAGGCCATCACTGGTTTTTATCAGCACCCGCCCGTAATTACACCACCTCGAGAGGGACTTACATGTAGGTGATCCTACTCTCGCTCACCAAGGTGTTGGAGTAGCCCGGATCGTAGACTCGGAGGCCCTGCTCGTTTTGGTATTCCGGGTTTTCCGCATCCTTGGGGGCCTTCAACGCCTTGAGGTCGCTTGCATTGATGGAGTTCTGGTCAATCCGAATAGCATGGTATTGTCCAGTTCGGCTGTCAATGACATGCAAAACATCGCCCAGATCAAGACGAGTCTGGCTGTCCTTGGTGGACCTGGTGGTCCCGTTGGACTGCGTCGTCACAGTCGAAGACATCGTGAATCTATTTGGCTTTAGAAGAGGTATCTTGCGTGCTATGTTGCCCTCGCCGTAGCATTCTGCCCTATCCATACACGAGGCTTATATCCGCCCGCCTTTGTCGCTGAATTGAAGGAATGGCCCGGTCAATCCCGCGAGTTCTCCTGCTTAACCAGGCTCTCAGGCATTACGACCTGTGGCGTTACGTAAGGTTCGGGGCCGGCCGCCGACGCCCGATGAGCTGACCGACCTATCGCTCCGCAAAATGCCGAGGCTGAGATCCGAGTAAGCCGCACAGATAGCATGTTGCTCTCGGGTTGCTTGGAATTATCATGCGGATGCAAAAGAATAGTCGGCTGCGAGATTCTTGTCCGTACCCACGGAACGTAGGCGATGACCGGTCCGGCGTCTATTCGCGAGAACTCTGGCTGAATCCGGGGATACGTGGGCCTATAATGGCCTGTTGGTTGTATATCTCCACCAGCCCCATCCGAGACTCGACAAACCTTGGTTCTGGGCACTGGTCCTGAGCATAGATGGAAGCACTCTGATGCGGAGAGCGTTTTATACAGAAAGATAGATTTACCTTATATTGTCTTCCGAAAAAGCAATTTTGTTGTTTTTTACTTCATCGTTGCCAGTATGACCCTCATCAAACACGCCGCCGCTCCTGCGGAAGATGGCAGAAAGTCGGAACAACAAATAGCCTATGACCTATTAATAGAGCTTCTGACGTGAGTTGAAATCATATTTCCGCCTCTTTCTCCTGAGGCCCGAGTATTGGCTAACAACTTCCACTTGCGTACTTTAGATATCAGTTTAGCTTTCCGGTACAATGGTACGCATCATGGAAAGACTCATCGGCTACCTAACGTACCGTTTTTAACAATACTGTGAAGGATCAATACACAGAGGGAACTCTTGACTTCAGAGCAGAATGTGCATCGCATAGTTGAGATAGGACCGGCCAATGTCTTGGCGTCCATGGCCAAAAAGTCAGCAAAAGCCCTTGTCATGGAGCAAGACATGGCGCGGTCCGTCACGCGCGAGTTCCTCAACATCAATAACCCCGACGACATTCGTAAGATCTACTACGACTATGACGAGACTACGTCAGCAGCAGCAGAAACGGCAACCTCGTCTTCGTCGGCAGCACAAGCCCCGGCTCTTCCGGCCAAAGCACCGGCCCCGGCAGCAGTGGCAGCACCTGTGCCAGCTGCCGTTGTCCTTGCCGTCACCCCTTCTGGTGACACTGCACCAGTGCTGAGCGCTCCAGGGGCCGGTGTCGATAAGGACCTCTCGCCCACGGACATCATCATAACATTAGTAGCCCAAAAACTTCGGCGCCCGTTCGATGAAGTGCCTGTCAGCGAGTCGATCCAGGGCCTGTCGGGGGGTGAGTTTTTTCCGACACTTACACCAAGTCGTTCGTGCGCAGCTGATACCCATGAACAAAACAGGCAAATCCACACTCCAGAATGAGCTTATCGGTGACCTCGCCGCCGAGTTTGGAGATCTGCCCGACGGCAGTGAGAGCACGGCCATAGAAGCCCTCGGCGAGAAGCTCGTTTCCGGCTTCGCCAAGAAGCTGGGCGCGTCCTCTAAGCGTCTGGTCGAGCGCTTCGTCTCCTCCAAGATGCCCGCTGGCTTTGGCCAGACCGAGATGACGACGTACCTGGAATCCCGCTGGGGCCTCGGTCCCAACAGCCGACTCGCGCTGGCATGCTTCTGCGTCACCATAGAGCCCCCCTCCCGGCTGGCCAACGTCAGCCAGGCGCACGCCTTCTTGGACTCGGCCGTCCCGCGATACGCCAAGCACGCAGGGGTTACCCTGCCCGCAGCGTTGGCAAATGGCGGAGCGGGGCAAGCAGTGCAGAACGCCGTGGTGCAGGTGGACAATGCTAGTCTGGAGGCACTCAAGAAGGAGCAGAGCGCCGTGCTGAGGAAGCAGCTTCAAGTTCTGGCCGACCATCTCGGCATTGAAATCACTCCGGATGCCGCAAAAGGGGGCAGCTCGGCCAGCAGTGAGCTTCAGCAAAGGCTGGACCGGCTCCACCGAGAGCTTGATGAAGAATTCCTCAGCGGGGTGCAGGGCGTCTTTGACGCCCAAAAGGAGCGGCGGTACTCGTCATGGTGGAACTGGGTACGCGAAGACGCCGCGCGGGTCCTGCTGGAGGTCCAGGGCGGCGGCGGCAGCAGACAGTCTCTATCCAAGGAGCAACTACAGGCCTTCGCCAACAGGTGGACTACCGATCTGGAGGACATGCTTCGCTACTGCGCCGAGTCGGGACAGGCAAACAAGGGCGTGGCCGAGGAGCTCCTACGGATTAAGCCCGTAAACACGGACGCGCAATCGAAGCAGCAGCCGCCTCCCGTATTCCGCTACTTCGCGCCGGCCATGGCGCCGCACACGGCGGTCGACGAGAAGGGCGCCATCCAGTACAGCGAGCAGGCGCGACGAGGGCAAGCGAACTACTTCGACGCCGTCAGCGCCACGCGCCGCGGCGGTGGCCCCTGCAGCAGCTACGTGCACTGCCTCCGCCGCGGCGGCCAGTCGTCGACGTGGCAGCACGACGACGAGCTCACGCGGGTGTACCTCGAGTCGCTCCTGCGCGGCACCACGTCAGGCCTCAGCTACGCGGGCAAGACGGCGCTCGTCACGGGCGCCGGCGCGGGCTCCATCGGGCTCGAGGTGGTCCGCGGCCTGCTGGCGGGCGGCGCGCGCGTCATCGTGACGACGAGCCGGGCACCCTCGTCGGCCGGGCCCGCTATGGTGCGGCTCTATAAGGAGGTCGGCGCCCGGGGCTCCGAGCTCGTGCTGCTGCCCTTCAACGCGGCGAGCAAGCGGGACGTGGAGGAGCTCGTCGCCCACGTCTACCACGAGGGCAAGGGCGGCCTGGGGGCCGACTTGGACTTCGTGATCCCCTTCGCCGCCATCCCGGAGCCCGGCCGCGAGCTAGACGGCGTCGACGCGCGGTCCGAGGTCGCGCACCGGGCTATGCTGACCAACGTGCTGCGGCTGATGGGGTGCATCAAGCAGCAGAAAGAGAAGCGAGGCTACGCCGGTCGGCCGACGACGGTGGTGCTCCCGCTGTCGCCCAACCACGGCGACTTCGGCGGCGACGGGCTGTACTCGGAGTCCAAGCTCGGGCTCGAGACGCTCTTCAACCGCTACCGCTCGGAGCGCTGGTCCGACTACCTCTCCGTCGTTGGGGCCGTCATCGGCTGGACGCGCGGCACCGGCCTCATGAGCGCCAACAACATCGTCGCCGAGGGCATCGAGAAGCTGGGCGTCATGACCTTCACCGCCGCCGAGATGGCCTTCAACATTCTCGCCCTCCTCGCCCCGTCGGCCGTGCAGCATGCGGACACGGAGCCCATCTACGCCGACCTGAGCGGGGGGCTGATCGGGTTCCCGAGCCTCAAGGAAGAGATCACGGCTATCCGACAGGACATCACGGGCAAGAGGCGAGTACGGCAAGCAATTACCGCCGAGAGGCAGAGGCAGGAAGCCGTGGTTCGGGGCTCGGGCCCGGGAGTCGCTGCTTCTCGGCCATCCGCGGCCGAGATCCGGGACACCACGCAGAAGAAGCAGGCCGCCGCAGCCCCGCAGCCGCCAAAGCGCTCCAACATTACCCAGGGATTCCCCAGGCTGTCCTCGCACCAGGCCATGACGGCGGGCCTCGCCAACCTGACGAGCATGGTGGACCTGAGCCGCACCGTCGTCATCGTCGGGTTTTCGGAGCTGGGGCCCTGGGGTTCCTCCCGCACGCGCTGGGAGATGGAGAGCCGCGGGAAGCTGTCGCTCGACGGCCTGACGGAGATGGCGTGGATGATGGGTCTCATAAAGCACCACGACGGTCTCGTCGACGGGAAGCCCTACGTCGGCTGGCTGGACGTGGAGTCCGGCCAGCCGGTGAAAGAGTGCGACTTGGCCGCCCGCTACGAGGAGCACATCATGCGCCACTCGGGCGTCCGGACCATTGAGCCCGAGGGGCTCGACGGCTACGACCCGGCCAGGAAGGAGCTGCTGCACGAGGTGGTGCTCGACCACGACCTGCCGGCCTTTGAGACCTCGGCGACCAGCGCGCAGGCCTTCAAGCTCCGCCACGGAGACAAGGTTAAGACCTTCCCGTCTGGAGACGACGCCGAGGGCAACTGGACCGTCGTGGTGCGGGCGGGCGCGACGTTCCACCCCCCCAAGGCGACGGGCGGGCACAACCCAACGGCGGCGCAGCTGCCACGGGGCTGGGACGCGGCGACGTACGGGGTGCCGGCCGACGTGATCGCGCAGGTGGACCCGGTGACGCTGTACGTGCTGTGCTGCGCGAGCGAGGCGCTGCTCAGCGCGGGGCTGGCGGACCCCCACGAGCTGTACGGCCACGTGCACGCCTCCGAGGTGGCCAACTGCGTCGGGGCGGGCGCCGGCGCGCTGCGGGCCGCGCGCCAGATGTACCGTGCGCGGCACCGCGACGAGCCCGTCGCCGGCGACATACTGCAGGAGACCTTCCTCAACGCCATGGGCGCCTGGGCCAACATGCTGCTGCTCGGCGCCGCGGGGGCCCCTCCGCACCCCGACGGGCACCTGCGCCACCGCCGTCGAGTCGCTCGACAGCGCCTGCGACCTCATCCGCGGCCGCCGCGCCCGCGTCGCCCTCGTCGGCGGCACCGACGACCTGCGCGAGGAGGTCGCCCACGAGTTCACCAACATGCGCGCCACCGTCGACGGCGCCCGAGACGCCGAGGCGCGCGGCCGGCTCCCGTCCGAGGCGTCGCGGCCCACCACCACGTCGCGCGCGGGCTTCGTCGAGAGCGCCGGGTGCGGCGTCCAGCTCGTCGCGAGCGCCGAGCTGGCCCTCGAGCTGGGCCTGCCCATCTACGGCGTCGTCGCCTACACCCAGATGGCCGCCGACGGCGTGGGCCGCTCCGTGCCCGCGCCCGGTAAGGGCATCCTCACGGCGGCGCGCGAGGCCTCCGCCCCCGCCGGACCCATCGCGGACACGCGGCCGCTGCTACTGGACGTGGCGTACCGCCGGTCGCGCCTGGAGCACGAGGTGGCCACCATCGAGCACTGGCGGCTGTCGCAGCTGGCGGGCGCGTCCCAGACCACGTGTGGCGCATCGTCGGCGCACGGGCAGGTGATTGAGGCGGCCGCGGCGTGCTCCAAGGCGGACGCGCAGTGGATGTGGAACGGCGATCACCTGCGGCAACAGCTGGACCCGACCATGGCGCCCATGCGCGCCGCGCTGGCGGTGTGGGGTCTCGGCGTCGACGACGTGGGCGTCGCCTCCTTCCACGGCACCTCCACCAAGGCCAACGACCTGAACGAGAGCGCCGTCGTGCACCGGCAGATGGCGCACCTGGGCCGCTCCGCCGGCAACCCGCTCCTGGTGGTCTGCCAGAAGGCGCTGACGGGCCACCCCAAGGGCGCCGCGGGGGCTTGGATGCTCAACGGGTGCCTGCAGGTGCTCGAGTCGGGCGTCGTGCCCGGCAACCGCAACGCCGACGACGTCGACGCGGCGCTCCGCGCGTTCCCGCACCTCTTGTACCCGTCCGAGGCGGTCGAGGTTGGTGTCGTCAAGGCCTTCATGCTGACGTCGTTCGGGTTCGGGCAGAAGGGAGGCATCGTGATCGGGGTCACGGCGCGGGCGCTGTACGGGGCGCTGCCGGCGGCCCAGTACGAGGCGTATCGTGTCAAGGTGGAGAGGCGCCGCCGTCGGGCGGACCGCGCGTCCCAGTTGGGCATGATGACCAACTCGGTCTTTAAGGCCAAGGATCAGTCGGCTTGGACCCAGGCGGGCAGATCGGAAGAGGAGTTTTTCCTCGACCCTACCGCGAGGGTATAACTAGATAGACGCACGCCCTTAGAGTGTGGCCCAAGGTGGCCAAGGTTTTCATCTGACAATGACATTTTCCTGACGTTTAACCTTTGACTAATTGCCCGGGCCGTCGTTTACATTTGACTAATTGCGCCGATCTAACGGCCCGGGCCGATCCTGGTGGAGATGTCTCTAGTTCAACGACACTCGTCTGCTCGTAGCTTAATTGGCGCGCGCACTGCAGTGAAGTCGAATACCTCCTCTAGTCGAACCTAGGATACTTGGCGCCACTCGTGTCAATGGAAGATATAGTGCGCGCTCAGAGATGGCTTTATTGAAGAAGCTCCGATGTATTTGTATTAAGTAATGTTCAATTCCAATGCTTCGTCATAATAAGTTCTCGTATGCATCGTCTATGTGCAGCCCTGAGGCGTTGATGGATATACCAGGAGCCATTCAACGCGCCTACGACCATCCCGTCGTCCCCTGCCCAAAAGCGCCTTGGAAGTACTCGCTGTCGAAGTTTCCCCAATCCGAGCTGCTTGTCATAAAGTCGTCCGAGGCCTGCTGTTGCGACGACGGGGCCATCGTACCCGACGTCGGCGGCGCAAAGTCCCTGGCCGACAACAGTGTATGTGGCCGGGAGCTTACATCCATCGAGTCCGTGCCCATCGGGGTGAAGAAGCCGAAGTCGGTCCGCTTGGCCAGCCCAGCCGTCAGGGCAAAGTCGATCGTCTCGCCAGGCCGTGAGGGTGGTAGACTCGACGGGCCGTGATCCACCTTGGGTAGGCGGATGGGGCACCCATTGAGCAGCTCCGGTATGGTGGGACTCGGGGGGTTCTGGGTAGCGCTGCCATCCCTATTGGGCGCCAGGCTGGCGATGGACTCGCCCAGGAATTCGAGGAGATCCGAAGTCCACCTGAGGCCCTGCACCAACCGGCTATGGAATATGTGCTTGAGCTTGTCGTGTTCCGGCATCTGGACATGTTCGCACACGGCCCGGAGCAGTGAAATGTCCGCCTGGACGGCCGCATCGGCTTCTCCCGTTTTGAAGAGGCCGGCCAGGCGATACGACGCCAGCTCGAAAAATGCGACCATGGGATAGTTCCCGATGATGCTGGCGAGCAGGCCCAGCCTTTGCGTCGTCGGGGGCAGATTGCATACGGCGAGGACCAATCTCAGGCTTTTCCGCGCCAGCTCCAGCATGCGTTCCTGGCTTGCTTCGCTGCGGCGGTCGCACCGCAGCACCAAAACCTGCGATACGTGGAAGCCGTAGACCAGTTCCAGCGTGATGGGGTCCATGTCTTCCACTCCGCCCGGGGACGGCGGTACGGATTTGGCGTGTCTCTGTGCAAATCTGGACAGAGAGTTGCTGAGTTGCTGCACCTGCCGGGCCCGCGCATCGGCACCGAGCCCCATTGCCCGGGAAGTGTACAAGTTCAAATAGATTTCTTCCCAGATATTGGCCAGCTGGCCCGAGGGATCGCTGAAGGGCCGGTGGTCCGAATCGAACATGTGCAGGTCGCAGGGAAGGCCAGTCATGAAGACACGCTGTTTATCCATGGTGTAGAGTACCTGAAATACCCGCTGGCGAACCGCACCCGCTGCATCAGATTCACTGCTTTCCCCCCATGGCTGAGGTTTGGAGCGGTGGAGGCCCAGAATCTTGCCGGCATTGCAGGCTGCTTGGCAGACCCGCTGGGCCACAGTGTGACTGTAGAAGTCTCGGGCAACGAGCACCTACGGAAGTCAGTGTGAGATGAAATGCGACAAAGAGCCTGGACCGGCTTGGAGGAGCTGGCGGGATATGACCAAAAAATGCATACCAGAGTGATAAGAGCTTGCACGTTGACCAAACTGGGTGTTGAAAAGGCACCGAGATTGGCAATCGCCCGGTCGCAATTCTTGAGAAATGAAGGCAAGATGTCGTCATTCATGCCGCGGGAATTGGACTGAGAAGCCCGGGTCGCCTGTATCTCCAGGCCAAGCTCCAGCAGAACGATGTTGTTGATGATGAGAGCCCAGGAAGTGTTGTCTCTCGGAGAATGCTCCTCGCTGTAGTGCGCCTCTATGGCCGAATGCAGTTCCGCCTCGTCGAAGATGGGCGTTCGCGGGTTGATGTTCTTCAGGTAGCCTTGGATGAACAAGTTGGCCAGCAACCGAGGCGGGGTGGTGACGGGATTCGCGTCGCCCAGTACGGGAGGCTCTGGGCGTCTTGACTTGAAAGGGAACTCGTCCAGCTTCTTCTGGAAAGTGACGCGCACATACGAGTCGTGCAAGGCACGCGTGATGTAAGCCGTTTCCCCATCCCTGCCCGGATTGTCGCCGTGCTCGTCGGACCCGAGAAGAGGCCCGGAGGCCTGGCGCAACAAGGCTTTAACCAAGACTAAAGGCGCCGGGTAGCCATATACACGATCACCCTCGTCCGACTCGGCTGTCTCGAATGTGGGGTGTTCCGAGGTCGAGGGCCCGTCGGAGTCTGGGGTATTGGGCTGATCGAAATCGAGGGGTTCGGAACTAGGAGGCAGGCCCGGGATCTGACTGGTAGAAGGCCAAGATGGGACGTTGTTGAGAGAGCCGCCACCTGGAGGCTGGGCGGCGACGTGGTGGATAAACTTGGTCAAAGAAGCCAAGGTTTCGTCAACATGGTCTAATCGCTTCAAGACAACGGTGAAGTCATCGCGGCTGCTCGTTCGTCGATTGGGCGCGCAACGGTTAGCCAGGGCGGCGGGAGACGGGCGACGAGCGACGTTGCAGCACGAAGGGGCTTGAATACTTACAGTTGCTTGGTGTGGTTGACACGCTTGAGTGTGGAGGAACTCGAACACTCGACGCGCGACCTTTTGCAGTTGGAGCATTCGGGCTGCTTCCGATCGCAGCGGACTTTCCGCAGGCGACACTGATCACAGGCGGCGACGGAGGGCTCGTCGTTGTTGCCATTGGAGCGGGCTCGCTTGCGTCTGCCAGCTGTTGGGTTGGTGACAGAGGCCGAATCGCTGTCGGGATCGGGCTGTGGTGGTTGAGAGTGGGAATCACGTGAAGTAGGCGGAGACGCGACCATGATACCAACTTAGCCTACTGGGCCTGGGGGTGGGGGTTAGTGAGTGTTAGTGGACCACAGCGTTGGTTATGTTGGTTGAGGACCAAGCGTCCAGGACCACTTGGAAGGGACGGGACGGGACCCTGAGAGTTAAATTTACCACTCGGCCAAGCGATCGACAGTGGGGCCTACTCCGGGTACGTTATCTTGGTCTGTCTGTGAGGTCCAACTTACCCCTTTCGGTTTCGAACGGCGGAGTTTCACAATTGGACATCCGGTTCTTCACGGTGCTCTAGACGGGTGTGGCCGCCGACTACTTTGTGGTTGTGTAAGGGTCCAGGTGGAACTGAGCCTTAGGTGAGATTGGAACCATGGTGTGTAGGCAATCAAAGGCTGACATGTGCGGGGCTGCCTTTTGTACTACCCTGTCTATGTAACGGGAAGTAAGCTCTGCAAGTGGGACCCACTCCAGATCCTGCAGTGTTTATCTTCTTTTGATCCGAGTGGCCAGCATCCGTACGAGTATCGTAGAGCTCTTGTAGGATGGCAGGCAGGCCGGCCTAGACCTCAACTCATGCCAGGATATGACTCTACAGGGATTCACACTGAGAATGTCGGATATGGCACACCGCCTTAGGCGCCCGGGACAGAACCCGGCAGAACTGCTGAAACCCCACCTGCCGCCTTTGCTCTAAGTTCCCTAGTCACGATCCAATCATACAAACAATCTACATGCCCGCCGTCAGCCCTAGCACCGTACTCGGAGCAGGAAGAGGTAGGAAGAGCCAGGAAGATGACAGCACGCAATGACGGCAGGACTAGGTCTTATACGCTCTCTCTTCACGTGAAAATCCCCACCAATAAGCGGTCCTGGACTTATCGCGTCATACGGAAATGAGGAGGCAAACTAGGATCTGACGGGTCTGGCTATTGCCGACTTTGATCTGGCATCATTTCAAAGCTCCACCTAGATTAAGTCTATGGTAACGAAAGCACCCGGTCCGGCCCGCGCAACCTCCCTCCCCCCACATTGTATTAGCATCCCACGCGAAAAACATGGCCATTCTTCTCACAGAGCCACCCGGATAATCACCTTGCCCTGTACGCGCCCGGTGTTCAGTCTCTCGAATGCCTCGCGGACCTGGGTGAAGTCGAAAGTGCTGTCGATGTGGATCTTCTCCTTGGGCAGCGCCGTGGCCTCCTTGAGCCACGCCTCCTTGTAGACGAGGTTGATGCAGGTGTACGAGGGCCCCAGCCCCAGCCGCCCCCGGACGGCGCGCCAGACCATCTGCGGGTTGAACATGTAGGTGTAGCTGCCGCCCATGCCCAGCCGGTCCGTCGACGTCTTGTCGCCCACGACGGTCACGTAGCGCGGCGCCAGCCCCACGCACTCGGGCCCGCCCACGCAGTCGATGATGGCGTCGGGCCCGTACTCGCGCAGCCGCCCCGGCACGCTCGTCGTCGTGTAGTCGACGACCTCGTCGGCGCCCATGCTGCGCGCGAAGTCGGCCTTGCGGCCCGAGCACGACGCCACGACGTGCCAGCCGCGCTGCTTGGCGATGTAGCTGACGTACATGCCGCAGCTGGAGCTGCCGCCCAGCACCGCCAGCTCCCCCTTCCCTTTGCCCTTTTCCTGGCCCTTGCCTTTGCCCATGTAGCGCTCCACGGCGGCGACACAGGTGCTCGCCGTCAGCCAGACGAGCGGCAGCGCGGCGGCCTCCTCAAAGGTCCAGCCGGCGGGCTTGGGCAGCACGACGGCGCGGCCGGGGCTGCGGGTGTCGACGCGGATCGTCTCGCTCAGGCTGCCGGTGGGGAGGAAGTAGACGATGCCGAACACCTCGTCGCCGGCGCGGAAGCCCGACTGCGCGCCCGCCTCCTCGACCACCCCGGCGAAGTCCTCGCCCACGCCCTTGTGCGCCGGCATCATCCAACCCGGCAGGGACCCCATCAGTGGGAAGCCCATCAGCTGGCCGTCGATGGGGTTGAGCGACGCCGCCTTGGTCCGGACCCGCACCTCAGTCGGTTTGAGCGGGGCCTCGTCCGCGGGCAGCTCCGTCTGGTGGAGGGCTTGCGGGTAGCCTCCATGGGTGAAAGTCCACGCCTTCATCTTCTCTTCCGATTGGTAATAGCGCTTTGAGCGGGAATCTTGGCGGGCTGATAATGGCTAGCGATAAGAGTGCGCCAATCGTTTTGTTTCTTTGTCGTTTTGTTCTTAGTTTGTTTGGTAGGGAACCGGCTTGACCTCTGATCTTAATGTAGTTGGACCCAATTTGATGTGCTTCTTTAGTGCTTGTATTTAATGTAGCTTGACTCAACTTGATGTTCTGCCTTAATCTTGCATTCTGCCGTGGGTGACAAAGAAAGTCCTTGCTTCTAAAATCAGCTGAATAATTCTTGGGGGGCATCAGCTTGGGAGTTGGGCCTAGACCCCCAAAGCTGACTGGTGGGGTCCAGCAAGGGGGCTTGGATGCAAATGAACTGGAATGAATACTAAGCCGACGGAGGAACTCAATCCCATTCAATCCCCAACCAACCCCTGGCCTAGCTGCTGACTACACATCAACGTACTGTCTCGGGTGCCGAAACCCGAGTTGATCTACCCACTTATTACCCGACATAAATCCGGCTTATCGTGACGGAATATTTGCAATCGTATTGAAACGACAGAATTCGAATGTGCATACTTGCTTTTTTGGCATAGTGGCTAGTCCGACAATCAAGAGTCTCATACGCTGGAACCTTGTTGGGTAAAACCGAGCCCGACTTGGGTCGTATATTGCCAAGAGGTCCTGGGTTCGAAGGGATCATCGTCTTTCCAGGCTAAGCTATTGCACATTGTCGCAATAGCCGAAGGGTATGTGACTGGTTAAACGTAGAAATATGAAGCCCATTAGTTCTCGAGATGTTGTACCGATTGCTTTACAAGATGGATATGCTCGCTCTTTCGGCATAGTGGCCAGTCCGGCACTTTACAAGAGGATACCATCATTGGAAAGCAGGTGTCACGTGCACTTCGACCAGCTTAGCCACTCCCGCGAGGAGGAAAAGCATCTCCCGTTCCAAGTTGAAGCCCCATTCTTCAATTGCAACCTCTAGAACGATCCCTGGTTCAGGGGATTGATTGAAGGGCTCGGCGAAGAGGACGACGAGTAGATATGAGGACAAACAGGTAGTCTCAAGCTTCGCCGATCGATAGTATCTCAATATGTTACACAAAAATATATATAAAATCTCAAGCAAGTGCAGTGTAGCCTCGTGCCTAGGAGGAGCATGGGGATCACTAGCCTTTTACGGGCATATGCAGAATTGGCACAAGGCGCCAAGAGGCGGAGAGATGGATGACAATGCATATGTGATCTCCGCCACAACTAACCAATCGTACGATCGTATAAAGCCATTTCCAAAGTCTATAAAAAGTCAAATATCTCATGTCGCCATGAGAGTTGTATATTGCGATACTTCTAGTCAAACTCTAATCAAACTCTAATCTGGTCTATAGACAAACCCCAAGCTGACGAAAATTACATAAAGCAAACTATCGACATAGGAAAATGGTTATGAAACGATTGTGTGCTAAAAGCAATGAGTGGAAGTCTGCTTGTTCGCCCCATGACAGGTCTCGGACCTGCTTAGTTGACCAGGTTCTCCGCGGCCAGCTGCTGCAAGGTCTGGTACTTGGCAGGGAGGAAGTCGAAAGCGTAGGCGTCCTTGAGATGGTATACCATGCTCGCCTCGAAGTTGAGATGGTAGGGATCCTCGAACTGGTAGTAGTCTCGGTCCTCCGCGCTGGCAAACGTGTTGATCCAGGAGTGGGTAAACCCTTTCTACAAGCGCGAAACGCCAGGTCAGCTTGTTTGCATACAATTTTGCAGACTAATGAGAGAAGAAGACTTACGTTGCGGTGAGTAGGAGAGTTGTTGGTACCGCCGGAGACGGACAGGATATAGGGCTTGCCATTCTTGAGGCAGTTGTCCTTGAGCAACAGGAAACGTCTGGTGACCTATTCCTTGCGTTAGCACATCTTGTTAAGCAATGCGTCCCTTTTAAGGGGTTCTCACATCATCGACATCAGCCTGGGTCTGGTTGGCCAGGAAGCTGAACGAGACAAAATGGGTGATCTGCCCCTTGGGCGCAGGAGGACCAGGGGGGCCAGGGGGACCAGGAGGGCCAGAAGGAGGAGGGGGGAGGAGGAGGAGCGGCGGCGCCAGTTGATGCCATGAGGGCACCGACGGTGGCGAAGAGAAGCTGTTGGAACTGCATTATGGATGATAGATGATATTCGGCTTAAAGAATGCTTGAGAGAATTATGCGTGAGCGGATTGGAAAGACAACTCTATAAGGATTAAACAAGTCTTGAGCAGTGAGTAGCAGGAAGAGATGAGAAAGAGAAGATCTGAAAGAATGTGATGCGGATGATGAGAGATAGAAGTCCAACTTGAGCGGGATCTAGACGTCGTTTATATAGCCAACGGACGAGGAGAGACCGTCTGGGTCTTTCTGTGTTCACTTCACCACCATTAGAGATCACGAGGTATCTACATGGCCTTTCAAAGGCGCTAGGCAGGCTAGAAACAAGTTCTCAGTCATGAGTCTCGAGGAGGATTCTGACTATTGACACTCCGCCCCAGCATCTGACTCCTGCTGAGCACGTCTTTTGGTCGGACGGATCAGATCTGGAAGCCACAATCATGACGGCGGTTGGACATATCGATTCATCCACGTGCAGCAGGGGTCCTGTCTACCACTCCCATGGTACCGAGTCTGGTTGGCTGCCTGCACGTCCCCTGCATTAGACCGAACGCCCAGGCCGGGATCAGCTGAAGGATGCAGTCACTAGGGTCAGATAAGCCCACGAGGCCGTCAGCTGGGAGGCGAGGCGGGTAGGCAGGTCCAGCCTCACTGCAGCCCTATGGAGCCCTAATTGAGAGGCTGCAGACAGATCGACGTCGATGCGGTTACACTACGTTATCTAAGCATAAACTCATTTGGTTGAGCTATGGCGCGGGCAGACAAGGTTTACCCAGAACATTGGTATGGACCATCACAGACGTACAGACACGAACATTAGAAGGCGGCAAGATAGGAGCAAACAGTCCTCTGTTAATTATGGGCCTGGGTACACGGCACGACCAGCTGATAACCCAGAGGGCGGAATCTAACCCTGCCCAGTGGCTTGACTATTGGACTTTGATCCTTAGGCCGGGGGCTGATGTTGTTTGTGTCAGGAACATGGGCTCCAATACGTACTTAGCTAAGCAAACTACAAAGCGGAACGAGATTGGAAATCCAAATATAGATGCATCAGTGATGCCTGGGTTGGTCTTCGGGGCTCGCGCGCCGAGGCCGATGCTCGTGGGACCCACTTTTGGCACTCGGGACGATTGAAAGAGGCGCCCGGCCGACAAGCTGAGACTGGCCCATGGCACATGCCCTGAAAAGGGATTCAAAGGGATCCAAAGGAACGAGCTATTTGTCCGTAGCCCCAGTCCAGTCAAGCTACGTTCAGCGCAAACTTAGCTAGTTCAGAGCGTACCTAGACCACCACCACCAACACCCCCCTGCCACGCGACGCGCCACACTGACTGACGACACTCGGGACAGGCTGCGCAGCTTGACAGGTCCAGGCAGTAGCCATCAACTCAGGCGCCTCCAGCACTCCACAGGGCAACCATGTCTGCTAAACAGGAGCGGCAGCCTGACGAGGTCGGAACTGAAGCCGGCGCCAAGGCCGCTGCTGACAATTACCCTCATGGCATCAAGCTGGCTCTCATCATGGGCTCGTCGTATCTGAGCATGTTCCTTGTCGCCCTGGTAAGCAATGCAATCCCCTTGGGAATATTGATTGATCACTACCTACCCGCTGACACGAGGCCCTCGGCGACACCGAAATGTAGGACCGGCTTATCGTGACCACCGCCATCCCCAAGATCACCGACGACTTCCAGTCGGTGACCAATGTCGGATGGTATGGCTCCGCCTACCTCCTGACCAACTGCGCCTTCCAGCTCTTCTTCGGCAAGCTCTACTCGCTCTACAGCATCAAGGCCGTCTTCCTCGTCAGCATCCTGTTCTTCGAGGTAGGCTCCGCCGTCTGCGGCGCCGCCCCCAACTCGACCGCCTTCATCGTGGGGCGCGCCATCGCCGGCCTCGGCAGCGCCGGCATCTTCTCGGGCTCCATCTCCATCATGGTCTACTCCGTGCCCCTGCACCGCCGCCCCTTTTACCAGGGCCTGTTCGGCGCCATCTTCGGCCTCGCCAATGTCATCTCCCCACTGCTGGGCGGCGCTTTCACCGACAGTGCCGCCACCTGGCGATGGTGCTGTGCGTCCCGCCTCCTCCTCTTGCCCCTTCCTTACCCCCCATCCGAGGCTGTCGTAACAGGTGGCTAATAATAACAACCCGGGGGTTCTCTGCAGTCTATATCAACCTACCTCTGGGAGCCTTCTCCATAGTTTGTATCTACTTCTTATTACACATTCGAGACCAGCAAATCGCCCCCCTCCCTCTGCGGCAAAAACTCGTCAAACTCGACGGCCCCGGTGTGATAGCCCTGCTTGGCGGCGTGGTCAGCTTGTTACTCGCGCTGGAATGGGGCGGCACTACCTACGCCTGGAGCAATGGCCGCATCATCGCCCTCCTGGTGGTGGCCATCCTCCTCTTTGTCGCCTTCGCCGCCATCCAGATCCGGTGGCCCGACACCGCCACCGTCGCGCCCCGCATCTTCTCCCAGCGCAGCATCCTGACGGCCAGCACCTCCATGTTCTTCACCGGCGCCGCCATGATGACGACCTTCTATTATTTGCCCATCTGGTTCCAGGCCATCCAAGGCGTCAGCGCGGTCCAATCGGGTATCCGCCTTCTGCCCCTCGTCATCGGGCAGGCGCTGGGGTCGCTCGCGGGCGGCGTGGCGATCCAGAAGCTGGGCTACTACACGCCCGTGATGCTGCTCAGCATCGTTTTCATGACCGCGGGATCTGGTCTCCTCACGACCCTGCAACCTGATACGGCGGAGGGGAAATGGATCGGGTAAGCAAGGACCTGTGGTTGAATTCCTGAGCGAGACAAGACTAACAAACATGGAAACTCGGTAGATACCAGATACCGTTCGGTGTGGGGCTAGGAGTCACCATGCAGGCCCCGCTGCTGGCCGCGCAGACGGTGCTGGAGCGCGCCGACGTCCCCATCGGCACCTCGCTCATGTTCTTCACCCAGCTCCTGGGCGGCTCCATCTTCGTCAGCATCGGGCAGAACCTGTTCAACAACTACTTCGTCCGGTACCTCCGGGGCACCCCCGGCGTCGACATGAGCACCATTCTAGAGCAAGGGGCAACCTCCATCACCAGCATACCCGAGCCCACCAAGGGCGTCGTCGTGTCCGCCTACAATGAGGCCCTGCGAAAGGTCTTCATTGCCGGCGTCGTGATGGCGGCCTTGACCTTCGTCAGTGCCGCCGGTATGGAGTGGAAGAGTCTCAAGAAGCCGGCTCCCAAGGCGGATGTCGAGAGCAGTACCAAGGGGACAGGGGGCGTGACCACGGACGGATCAACGGCCGGTACCTTGTCTGGGAAGAACGAGGAGAAGTTGTAAGTAATTTCTGGTGAAATGGAGGTAGAATGAGCAAGCGTCCCTGGAAGAATGGACCTCAAGAAAGGCGTACGGTTGGGTTGGGCTTTTTCTTTCCATAACATAGATTGCGGCAATGGGATCCTATAAAATTTGACCGTAATAGACTCAGTGTGAAGATAATTTGACATGGACTGTCCTGCTTTGTTCAATGTCTCCATCAAAACTTCACACGCATGGGTGTAGATGCAAGCTGGTCTGATGAGCATCAATTTGTTTCTTATTCACTCCCGTAAATATCTTGCCATCACAGAGAGTAATGATGTAAGTCCAGAGTGAAGACAGATGACCACATTATGAGATAGATTTTGGTAACCTGCAATATACTCTACGTGTTCGTCAGGTAGTCCCCGAATCTATCTGACCAGCACGTTGCCCTCGAGCGCCCACTTGACGCGGGCGACTCTCTCGTAGCCCACCATCCACAGGTCCGTGTTCTCCTTGCCAGCCCACACCACATTCAATACGGTAAAGTCGGTCTGGACACGCAGCACGGGCACGCCCACGGGGTCCAGCACGTCGACCCCGGAGCCCGTGGCCACGACGACGTAGCCGCTGCGCGCGACCTTGAGACCGTCGGGCACGCGGTCCTGCGCCAGGAAGACGGCGCGCGCGTTGCTAATACCGCCAATGCCGCCGTTGTCGTCTGGTGCTACGTCGGCCGCGTACACGGTGCGGCGCAGGTGCGACACGTAGCGCAGCCGCCGGTCCGCGTCGCTCACCGTGTCGGCGCCGCTGTCGGTCAGGTAGACGGTGCGGCCGTCCGGGGCGAACGCGATGCCGTTGGGCTGCGTCAGCAGGGCGTCCGAGACCACCTGCGTCCGCCCCGTCGTTGGGTCGTGCCGGTATACCGCCGGCTCGAGGTGCAGCGTGTTGTTGCGGTGCAGCTCGGGGAGTGAGTAGCTGTACCCTGTGTTTGTGTACCCGATATGTCAGCCAGGTCTCGCGAAGAGAGAAGGAAGGGGATGCTTACAGTTGTCCGTGAACCAGATTTCGCCGTTGGGCGCGACGGCCAGGTCGTCGCAGGTGCCGAAGTTGTAGCCGAAGTAGTTGTTCACGATGGGCCAGACCTTGTTGCTGGTCGCGTTCAAGGCATACAGGCCGGCGACGTAGTCGCTGCTGTGCGTGGCGGATCCGCAGTAGTATATCAGCCCCTTGTGGTAGGCGGCCCCAATGCCCAACAAGGGCGGGTCGGTGGTCAGGTTGCTCAACGTCGGAGGGTCCTGGTTGAGGTCGATCTTGAGCAGGGTGGGCGGCGGGCGGAGGGGCGAGAAGAGGATGATGTTGAGGTCGGGCTCGTAGACGACTCCCTCGTGGGGGATGTTGCCCACCTCGAACATGACCTCGACGCTGGGGCTGGGCCCCAGGATATTGGCGGCGTGGTCCAGATCCCAGACGAGGAAGTCGGCCGTGGCGATGAGGCCGAAGGTCGAGTCGTTAGGGACCCTGGTCGAACCGTACGTATCTACATGCCCTGGCGTGGTAGCGATTGTCCTCTCAAAGCCTTCCGGAAGAACAGCGCCATAGTTCTGTATGCACAGGATCGACGGGAATTGAGTCTCGTAGTGGCCTACGCAGGGTTGTGCGATACCCTGAGCCCCGACGCTTGCTGCAGCGCCTAGATGGGCGAGAACGTGTTGCATGACGGAGCTGGTCAACGACGTTGTTACTCGTGTTGATGGACAATGGTTATGAATGCGGCCAAGGATTACTTGATCGAAATGTGCTGGTGAATTCCACGAGCGTGTCGCTGTAACCTAGCTTGATATCAGAGCCAACTACATCATGGTGCCTCATCTGCACTGGGAAATTAGAATAACATGTCACGGCCAGCGCTGGTCACTGTCCAAGATTTCCACTTTCCACGCAATCGATATCACCGGATGCATCCCCGGTTTATCGGGGCCGCGCAGTCACTAGTTTTCATAGCTCGGGTTTCGGCGTGCGTGGCCGAACCCATCGCACCCACCCCGGTTTCTTGCAAGTCAGACTGTGTTACCCGACCGGCCTGTGCCGCTCAAGCATGGCAACTCCGATGAGCATGATCGTTGAACTGCTAGGTAAGCGATCCGATCCTCCGACGGCGGGCGGAGAGGTGCGAAAGAATCGTACCACGACAACATCAGTGGTTAAGGACTAGGCATAAATATTTATTCCAAGTTAAGCCCAGCTCGCCGACAACCTTGGAGTCTAATGCTGAGCATCTCCGAGTAATTGAACATACCTGAAACATACATCAATAGTACACACGGCACAATGGGCTCTCTCGATATCCCCAAGACGGCATACCCTCCGTTTCCCGACACCGGTTCGCTGCGATCTTTCAAGTCCGTCCCGGTGACTCCAGTCCTTGGAACCGAGTTCAAGGATGTTGACATTACTGAATGGCTACGAGCCCCGAATTCCGACGAGATCCTGCGGGATCTAGCTCTACTCCGTGCGTCGCTCTCTTGGCACTGCCTACTTATTGATTTTAAACTAATCTCCATTTTGGCCTGCTGAAGTCGCGCAGCGTGGCGTTGCCTTCTTCCGCAACCAGCACAATGTCAATGATGAGGTCCAGAAGGAATTCTGCCGGCGGGTCAACGAGCTGTCGGGGGCTCCCAAGGAGAACGGCTTCTACCGCCACTCGCTCTTGGCCATGCACGGGGCCGACCCGGAGATGGGCAAGGTCGATCCGGACCGCCTGAAGTCGATGCATCTTGCCGACACCAAGGGCATGCCGAGGCAGAATCACATCAAGGAGTGGCACACGGACTCGAGCTTCGAGCCGAACCCGCCCACCTTCACCGTGCTGCGTATGGCGGTGCTGCCCGAGACTGGCGGTGGTTAGTACATCCCGAAGAGAAAGAACAGGGGCGTATGGCACTGACGCACCAACAGACACCCTGTGGGCCTCGGGCTACGAGATCTACGACCGCCTCACCGAGCCGTACAAGCGCTTCTTCGACTCGCTGACGGCGACGCACTACAACGACGGCCTCTACCAGTACGGCCAGGCCCACCCGGACAAGATGTTTAGCGGCGCGCGGGGCGCCGCCGAAAACGTCGGCCTCGAGTTCCGGAGCCACCACCCGCTGGTGCGGACGCACCCCCTCACGGGCTGGAAGAGCATCTTCGGCTGGGGCGCCAACTGCCAGGGCATCGACGGCGTCACCGACGACGAGTCGCGGCAGCTCACCGACAAGATCACGCGCCTCATCCTCGACAACCAGGACGTGCAGCTGCGCTTCCGCTGGGAGAACACGGGCGACCTCGCCATCTGGGACAACCGCTGCACCTTCCACTCGGCCACGAGCGACCACTTCGGCGTGGGCCCCCGGCTGGGCTGGCGATGCATGACCATGGGCGAACGGCCTTTCTTGGACCCCAACAGCAAGAGTCGCAAGGAGGCGACAGGGGGCTGGCCTTACGTGTTGGAGAACCCGAAGTGATTCCCAGTAGCATAGGAGGGCAGCCGGTTTCACACACTCTTTACGCCCAAGTTGCAGATTGGTGTAGATATTGTTTCCGTTACTAGGTAGTCACTTGGAATAAAAAAGCAACACCACCAGAAACCTCCGCTTACATCAAGATACGTGGGATCATGACGGACGGAATGTTAAGTACATCTTGAATTTTTACCCAAGTTCGACGAAACACTTCGGTAGACAACTTCCCAAATGACGCGAAATACTTCCATGTCGAAACTCGTGAGCTCATTGACGCATTTCGTTCCGGTTGCGTTGGAAAGTCATGATGGATGGTCTCGAGGTAATCCAGGACCAGGCGTTTAAAATGGTCAAAAGCACGGACAGCACGTCACGACTTTGCCCGTGGCTCAATCTTGGCTATAATGAAGATACCAGCTGTGTCCCTGGTCGGGTTTGTCGTACCTTCGGCGCTCGGCTGCGAGCCGCGAGCAAAAATCAGACCGGGATTACTTAGCCGACACATCTGGCCAATGATGGTTCGATATCCTGATGGCTAGTAAGTGGGCACTCCGTTCCACTGAACAAGTGAATATTGAGTATATCTATCTATGTTATATTCGTGCCCAGTAGACCGCTTGATATCCAGGCAGTTCTGCTAATAGAAACAGAGGCTATTTGTGCGTCTGACACTCACATCCGGTTTAGTTGCAGCCTGGCTTTTTACTTCTTTGCATAATCTCTGTTTCCGCCCATAATGGCTCGCGGAACTGCACCAACCGAAACAACTAGGCTTTTAGGCCCAGAAGAGATTGGAGATGACGATGGCACCGCCACTAATATGTCACCGGCTGTAAGATACACTGCGAAATGGGATGCTCTCCATATGACGACCGATTCTAACCTGTTTGCCCTAACTACACAGCTAGAATGGGCGTCTCCGTCCGATCCTGGAAACCCCAAGAATTGGAAGTCGTCGCGAAAATGGACCTGCGCCATGATTGTGTCTTTCTATTGCCTGGTATCACCGACGGCGGCGGCCATGGTGGTGCCCGCCATGCCAGCGCTTGCACGCGATTTGCACATCACTTCCGAGGCGATCCTTCAATTGACCATGACACTCTTTGTCCTTGGATGGTACGTGCTCTCCCCCTTCATGCGAAGAGACTCGCACCGTAACAGAGTAATCACTTACACCAAGTGCCTTTCCAGGACTTCAGGACCGCTGGTCATGGGACCGGTACGTTACAGTCTAGTCAAGGCGCCGCCTGTAACCAAATGCACGCTTACCTATTCTTCATAATACTTAGCTATCCGAGGTATTTGGTCGCGCACCAATCTTGCACCTGGGAAGCCTGGGTTTCATCACCTTCAACCTGCTTTGTGCCTTCGTCAGGGACGCGCGTGTGTTCTTGTTGCTACGCCTGGCAAGTGGGATATGTGGAAGTGGCCCGACGGCGGTTAGTGGCTCTTTTTCGTCCAGGGGATATTCTGCCAAGCTGACACCGATACAACATTAGCTGGGCACCGGGGTTTTGAGCGACCTTTGGGAAAGCGACAAACGCGGCTTTGCCCTCGCCATCTACACGATAATGCCGCTGCTGGGGCCGACCGTGGGGCCGTTGCTCGCAGGGTACATCGTACAGCACTATGACTGGCCCTACATCTTCTGCATGCTCTCTCTCATCTCTGCCGTCCTCCTCGTGCCCGGCGTCATGCTCCTCCCCGAGACCTTTGGCCCGGTCATCTTGCGCCGGAGACGAGCCGCCAAACTTCAGAATATGGGCCAAGATTACGCTAATACCAGCAGCAAGACCACCAAGCACCACACCACGAGGGAGCTCCTGAGAAAGGGGCTCGCACGGCCTTTCATCCTGCTGGGCACACAGCCCATCGTACAGGTCCTGGCTCTGCAATTCGGGTTCTACTTTGGACTCTACCAGTTGTCTATCGCCACGTACCGTAAGTCTACCCCTTTGAATGAAAGATTATCCGTCGGACAAGTCAGCTGATGTAGAAACCCTTTCCTTCCTACACTCAGACTCGCTATGGAGGGACGTGTACCACATGGACCCCCTCCGAGCCAGCGCCAACTACCTCTCCATCACGCTGGGCCTCGTGCTCGGCTGCGAGGTGGCCGGCCCGCTGGGCGACTCCATCTACCGGACCCTGAAGCGGCGCCACGGCGGCGTCGGGCTCCCCGAGTACCGCGTGTGGCTGATGCTGCCGTCGGCGCTGCTGGTGCCGGGCGGCCTGCTCTGGTTCGGGTGGGCGGCGGCGGCGCGGGCGCACTGGCTGGTGCCCAACGCGGGCATGGCGGCGGCGTCGGCCGGGCTCGTCATGTCCTTCGTCTGCATGCAGGCCTACATGATGGACGCCTACCCCGTCTACGCCGCCTCGGCCCAGGGCGCCCTCACCGTCGCCCGCGCCCTCGCCGCCTTCTCCATGCCCGTCGCCGCCCCCGCCCTGCTCGGGCGCTGGGGCTACGGCTGGTCCTGCACTATGCTCGCGGGCATCGCCGCCGTGCTGGGCGTCCTGGCCCCCGCCGTGCTGCACTGGAAGGGGGCTGCACTGCGGGCCATGAGCCCGTACGCGGCTGGCGACGTCATCTTGGAAGATTAGAAAGGATCATACTGTCAGGTGCTTGATGACAGGGATATGAAATAGGTTGATCACAACTCATGGCTATAATAGTCCATTTAGAACTTTGTAACGACTTTCGGGTGGATGTGTTTTGTGTTCATGGTTTACTACACAGAGAAACATGGATAGGTTGACAAGTAATTATTTTTGTGTTTCACATCTTTTGCGTCGTACCCGCGTAGATGCCCATGAAGATATGTGCCTACTTGGTGACTGACGGGCATCAGACCGAAAGCCGAGGAATCACCCTTCTTTCTTCCCTTTTCTTTTTTTTCTTCGTTCTTTTTGTTCCGATTCATACGAATAGGAACATACCAAGGCTCCCGGGCAGAACCAAAGCACTCACAAATTGCAGTCAGAAAACTCAACACACCATACTGATGGATACTTCTTCTTTTTTTTTTTTTTTCGATTCATACCAAGGTTTCCCGGCAGAAACAAAAGACTCACAACTCTGGTGATGAAATCCCAGACGTTTCTTTTCAGTTATTTTGAGGTTTCACCACGAAGCAGCTAGTATCAAGGCAGACATTTCTTATTCATGCATACTGTATTGATAACTAGGCAGAACCTCGTAAAGAAGATAGAATATAGGGACACGCTATCTGGGCTCATGAATATGCATGTACCTCGATGAATGACTTAGCCCGTTGGCCCTACGCTTCTTCCTGCGCTTCCAAAGCCAGCCCTTCACGACGCGAGGTGCTGCTGGGGTCGAAGTAGGGCCGCTCTCCAATGCTCCGAGCTCCGTAGCCGACTCGCTCCCCGGTGTAGTCGACAGTAGCGGCGTGGAAAACGCTGCGGTTGTCCCAGATTGCTACAGACCGAGGCCAATATTGTTAGAAATGCCAGTAGTGCGAGTGAGGGGGTCAAATGATTGAGGACTTACCAATGTCGTTCGGGTTCTCCCACCGACACCGGAGTTGGAGGTCATGGTTCTCGGTGATCAGGTTGTAAAAGACATTGCG
Source organism: Apiospora marii (assembly GCF_038362585.1). Classification (NCBI taxonomy): domain Eukaryota; kingdom Fungi; phylum Ascomycota; class Sordariomycetes; order Amphisphaeriales; family Apiosporaceae; genus Apiospora; species Apiospora marii. Next base: position 192,494 of record NW_027117374.1, read on the forward strand.
CAGGTTTTCGTTCTCTTCGGGCGACAGCCCGTTGATCTTGTTGATCTGGATGCCGATGCCGAACAGCGACTTCCAGCCCGTGACGGGGTTCGTACGGACCAGGGGATGAACGGCCCGCAGTTCCGAGCCGACGTTGAGGGGAGAGCCGCGGGGGCCTTCAAACATCTTGAACCCCAGCTTCTCGGCCACGAGCTGGTACGAGGCCTGGGAACAGGTGATGGAAAGCGTCTCAAAAAATTTCTGGTAAGGAGTGGAGATGCGGTCATAGATCTCGTAGCCCGAGCAGAACATGGTATCTGCTCATTGTGGTCAGCAGATAGGTCCAGCTTTGATGGGATATACTAGAAATCAGCTTACCGCCACCAGTGGGAGGGCTGATCTCCATGCGAAGGACCGAGTAGTCGCAGGGGGCGTGTTCCCACTGGATATCGGTGTGCCACTCCTTGCGCGAGGACTGGCGCTTCCCGTTGGCGTTGCTGGTCAATGCAGGGGTGATGCCCGCGTAGTTCTTGACCTGCCTGGAGCCCACCATGGAGATGAGGTCATCAACACCGGGGTTCTGGCTGGAGTTGTTGATGGGATGGTGGTGGAGATCATGGTCTTCGGGCCCACCGGACAGGCGACCGAGCTTCCGGGCGATGGTCTTCTGATGCTCCGGGGTGATACCGTCTTGGGCACGGAACACCACAACTCCACGGCGCGATACTGCTCAAGATGGTAATAAGAATGGAGATCTTTAGGCTGAGTTAGGGCGGTACTAACCAGTGATGGCCAACTCTCGAAACAGCTCGTCCGATTCGGGAGATTCCAGCCAGTCAAGCAGCTTCACAGTCGGGAACTCAGTCCCGAGAACGGGAGTGATATCGACCGACTTGAATCCGTCCAACTTGCCAGTTGGCTTCAGGGGCTCACGATGGCCAGTCCTCACGGCATATTCATCATGTTCTTTCACGGCGCTGTGCCCGTTCGAGACTCCGTTGGTGGTACCGTTGACGGTCATATTGGGTTGAAAGTTTTATGATGGCACGACGATGAAGCAAGGGTTTTGTGGGCTGTCTTGGGCATGTTATGACCGAATCACTGGTAGGTGTGCCAACTATAAATAAATTGCCGTTTTGCTTATTGAACGTTCTACGGATTGGTTGAGCATGGATGTTGGTTCCTTGGCATTGGTCCATGGAGAATAGCGATTGAGCCGATATTCGACTACTTGGACGGATTCTCGTTAAACCAAGAGAAAGAAAAACTCCAATTTCCAGACCCCCGAGACCCTGGCTGTAATTGCTCCAACCATTGGCTGTATTACCCCAGCCGACACCGGAAACAGTAAATTCGGGGCTCGGCACCCCGAGCCCGGCCCAGCCGATGAAGCCCGAAAGGTATCTTACGAGGGTACTTGCGGGTGGGGCCAGTTTCATTTTCCAGAGATTCGGCCGGGACGGCGACAAGAAGTTCATGGCTTCTTTGGATGGCGCGGGCCCTTTGCGGCTCGAGATGCACTTTTGTTGTTGTACCTGATTGCTTAATAGCAAAGGCGAAGAAGTCGAACACTCGTTTTTCTCCAGTCGGTCCCTTCGTCCACAACAACAACATCCCTCTTCTCTCCAGCCCGACTTCACCATGGGGATTGCCAAGTACGCTGATCTGAGTGACATGCACTCCAAGGCGGATGCGGATCCGGCCCTGGACGAGAATGCTGGCACTACTAGTGCGCTCTGCGAATGGGCGATGGGGTTGAAAGTCTCCGACGTGCCCAAACCCATCTTGGAGCGGGTCAAGCATCTTATCCTGGATGGCATAGCTTGCGCCCTCGTAGGCGGCCACGTACCCTGGTCGGAGCAATGTGCCGATGCCGTCTTGGACTACGAGCCTCCTGGATACTGCACCGTCATCGGTTACAACGAGGTGAGCTGGATCACCGTCATCATGAAAACATGGAAACACGACTAAAGTTGGTCCGCTCTTTCAGGCTCTCAGCCCTCTCGCGGCCGCCATTCTGAACGGCGCCTTTATCCAGGCCGCCGAACTGGACGACTACCACAGCGCCGCCCCGCTGCACTCGGCGGCGGTGGTGGTCCCGGCCCTGCTCGCGGCCGCGCAGTTCCTCAGCACCGGCAACGGGCGGCGGCTAGACGAACGGCGGCCGGTGTCGGGGCTGGACTTCCTGCTGTCGGCCGTGGTCGGGTTCGAGACGGGCCCGCGGGCGGGCGCGGCGCTCGGCGGCGGCGAGCTGCTGGTGCGCGGGTGGCACTCGGGCGCCATCTTCGGCTGCCCCGCCGCCGCCGTGGCCAGCGCGCGGCTGCTGGGCCTGCCGGCGGACCGGGCCGAGTCGGCCGTGGGCATCGCGTGCACGCAGGCGGGCGGGCTCATGTCGGCGACGTACGAGGGCATGGTGAAGCGGGTGCAGCACGCCTTCGCGGCGCGCAACGGGCTCTTCGGCGCCCTGCTCGCCCGCGACGGCTACGTCGGCATCCGCAAGGTGCTCGAGCGCCGCTACGGCGGCTTCCTCGCCATGTTCAGCCAGGGCAGCCAGGGCGGCGCCGGCGCGCCCCCCTACGACGTCCGCCGCGTCGTCGCCGGGCTCGGGAGCGACTGGGAGATCTGGAACATCCGCGTCAAGCTGCACGCCTGCGTCGGCGGCTGCCACGGCCAGATCGAGGCCCTCGCCCAGCTGCAGGACCACCACCCCGAGCGGTTCGCGGCGGACCAACTTAAACACATCGCCAAGATCACGGTGGGTCTATCGGGCCCCATCTTTGCGCACGACGGCTGGGAGCCCCATGAGCGGCCCTTGGCGACGACGGGTGCGCAGATGAACGCGGCTTACATTGGGGCGGTGCAGCTGGTCGACGGCCAGGTGCTGCTGGAGCAGTTTGCCGACAAGAACCTGAATCGGGACGAGGTGTGGGAGCTAGTCCACAAGACGAGCTGTTACCATGATGCTCACTTTGATCAGCCCCATTTCGCCTGCGGTGCACGTATTACTGTCGAGTTTGACGACGGAGTCAAGTTGGAGACGGTGCTGGACCAGCCTCGGGGGTATAGTCCCCCGATCACGGATGAAGAGATTCAGGCCAAGTATCGAAAGCTGGCCGCTTCTGCAATCGATACTCAGCGTTTGGAAAGGATCGAGCAGCTGGTTCTTGACCTGGAGAATATCGAGGACATGTCAGAGTTGTTTGAACTGCTCGCGCCACCCACTAGAAGAGTGCTTTAGTATACTGTTCCATACTGTCCATAGAACTAATTGGGAAACTCGGAGCTCCAGAAGTTTTATATATTAATTTTTACCTATTGCTTTTTTTCCTCTCCTTTTATTCATCCACGTCAATTTTAACACCAGACCATATATAGTTAAGCCGTTTTTTCAACAAAAAATAACCGCATAATGTTAATAGCGTGGATTTCTTTTGTATATGTTATCTCCTATCTCTACTTATCTAGCGCAAGTGCTCCTCATTTTCTAAATAAGTCTATATAATCACTTGCAGGCAACGTGTCAAAGTCTGGCCTGTCCAGAGTCGCCAAGATGTGGTTGACTTTGTCTTCGGAGAAAAGCAAACCTAGATTGCGAACCGCCTTCTCACGCACACGAGAGATAGTCTCCTCACCGCGCGCAGGGTGGCCGAGGGGAAAGTCCTGCCTCGTGCTGATGACGGTGCCGTCCTTTAGGAAGATCTCCATGGCGCAGCCCGCACTGCGAATGTCGGGGTTATGGTAGTCCTTGGTCAGCTGGACGTCTTCCTCCATGCTGATGATGGACCGCAGCTGCTCGACCCGGGAGTCGGTCGCCCAGGGGCTGTCGTCCTGGTAGTCCTCGGTCTCGATGGCGACGCCGTCCTTGAGCAGGACCACGGCGGCCATGTACCGCAGGCAGTGGTCCCGGTCGGCCGGGTTGTTGAGTGGGCCCCGCTTGTTGATGATGATCATGGCCGCCTCCTGGACCCGGACGCGGATGCTCCGGATATGGCGGACCAGGTCGTCGCCGCCGCCCCCGCCCAGCCCCCGCGCGCGCAGCTCCCGGCTCGCGGCCATGGTGGCCTCGACGCAGGTGAGCCCGTGGCCCTCGGCCGTCAGCACCTTGAAGATGACGTTCTCGACGACCCAGGTCCTGAACGGCCGCGGCAGCGTCAGGGGCCGCCCCCCGTTGAGCACCGGATAAAACCCCCAGCGCGCGGCCGTCAGCGGCGTGCGCAGGCCCGGCTGGCCCGCCCGCGCCAGCGCCGCGAGGTGCACGGCGCGCATGCAGGCGTCGCCCGCGGCCCAGCCCTTGCGCGGGCCCGCGTTGGGCGCCTGGCGGAAGGTGCGGAGCGGGTGCCCGTCGACCCAGGCGTGCGAGACGGCCGCGCGCGCCTGCCCGCGGTCCAGGCCCAGCAGCCACGCGACGACGGCGGTGGAGCCGACCTTGACCAGGATGGTGTGGTCGAGGCCCTGGCGGTTGAAGGCGTTCTCGATTTGGAAGACGCCTTGGATCTCGTAGGCCTTGATGAGGCCGATCAGCACCTGCTTCATGGTGATGATGCCACCTTTGTCTCCCGCGGCCAGCGCTTGTCTTGTCAAAACATCCGCCGTGGCCAGGATAGCTCCGAGATTGTCTGTCGCGCGCCAAAGTTAGCCAATCTGGTTTGCAACGAGATCATGTCGCGTGACCTACCAGAAGGATGGCCCCATTCTGCGCCGGCAAATGCGTCGTTGTGATCCAGATAGCGGATCATGGCGCCCATGCTGAAGGCGCCTTGGGCCAGATCCAGCGAATAGGCTGTGCCTGGCAGTCGAAATCCCCCGGATACAGAGGCAGCGCCGGGCAGAAGCGGCTGGACGAGGGCGGCGCATTCTTTGCTCTTGACTAGGCTCTCGATGGCGACGCCAAGAGAGTCTATCAGCGCGATTTTACTCCGCGCAAAGGCTGCATCTGATTCCACCTCGTAATCGTAGACATAATCTACAATGACTTGGACGATCTCATCGTACGGTCTCTCGGAGTTATCGTCGGGTTGTGGAACTAGCATTTCTCCTGTAGTTGGCTCGAGAGTGCTTGCCTGGTCGCAAGAGAAAGTTGTCAGGGGAACCTATCTGGCCTAACTAAATCTTGGTCGCCATTGTCTAGATCTTCAGGGGCTATTCGACTTGGCCAATCGATTAAACCGCTGATAGTCACCTAGTGGGACAGGTAATCCGGGCCCGGTCATCGGCACCGTAAGAGCCGAGTGAGGCGGCGCTCGGCCCTCGGCACCCGGACTAAATCGCTTTCTGAGGCGCCAGTACGGCCCTGGCTGGACGCCGCCTCGGACCTTCCCCAATTTGATGCAGACCTATCAAAAATGAAACGGCTTACTCGCCGGTGCCGTTGAATAGCCCCGGAGACGCATTGACATTGGCGCTTGTCGAGGACCGGACTTCTGCCGCGCGCGGTCGTCCCGTCCTCGGCAAGCGCCAATGTCATATCTTCGTTTCGCCATCATGTAGTTATTATTAGTGGGGTTGGTAGATCAGAATTGGCAGTCATATCTCAATAGAAGTCCCCGGTTAGCCTAGCTGGAAACTGCCCCGGTCTCAGCTGTAATTAAGTTGTACAGCCGTCTGACTCGTCTTGGGAAAAACTTGTGATGCAGTAACTATACGCTTCAGTACCAAGCTAGTCAGTACCTTTATCATTATGGCTTGTTCAGACGAAGCCACTTCGTCCTTTGCCGAAGTGCATCAGGGCACCAAAATATTCGACACGCCCGGCCTATTCACCCCGGTGATGCACGGGAACAACCTGACGGTGTTCCGCTTCAGCCACCACTCAGTTCATGTCGGATTCCAACTGGCCCCTTCGGATGTCTCACAGCTCAGCAGCTATCTAAACACATTTCTCGCGTCTCTGGAGCAGACGGGAGATGGCAGTGATGGAAAACCGCCTTCATCAGACGTAGGCCTGGCCTTCAGGTTTCTCAACCATCTTCTGGCCAACCAATGCCCGCCCGACACGCTGGCACGCCTCTTCTATGCCGTACGATCGGACCTGATGCAGGACAGGGAGGTGCACTGCGTTCTGCACGAGCTGGATGAAAGCAGTGCCACACGGAGATTGATTATACGCACATACATGCACCTCACATCGATGCTGTCCTGTCCCTGCCACTGGCCCCCAGCGCCCTGCTGGTGGGGGCCAGGGAAAAGAAAAACCGGATACTGGTAGCCTTTGGGGGCCAGAGCTCGGCCAACCCCGACTGCGTCGAAGACCTGGCAGCTCTGTACTCGCTTTACCGCCCGTTCCTCGAGCCTCTAGTGACGTCGCTCGGCGACGTCCTCGGCGCGCTGTGCCGCCACCAGGATACGAGGGCCTTGTATCTGGGCCGCGAAATCGACCTGCCGGCCTGGCTGGAGGATCCCGCGAGTCGGCCCAGCCGGAGCTTCCTCGCCAGCGCGGCCGTCAGCTTCCCCATGATCGGTATCAGCGGGCTGCTCCACTACTGCGTCCTGTGCCAGATGCTGGGCAAGACCCCGGGGGACCTGGGCCAGAGTCTCGCGGGCGCCACCGGCCATTCCCAGGGCATCGTGCTCGCGGCCGTCGCCGCCAAGGCGCACGACTGGGAGTCCTTCTTCGTCGAGGCCAAGTGGGCGGTCCAGCTGCTGTTCTGGATCGGGTTCGAGAGCCAGATGGCGGCCCCGCCGTCCCTCGTCACGCCGGCCATCGTCCGGGACAGCCTGGAGGGCGGAGAGGGCGCGCCTTCGCACATGCTGTTGGTGCGCGGGCTGGGAAAGGAGGCTTTGGATGCCGTCATCGCGGCTGGGAACCGGCACCTTCCGGTCGACGAGCGCCTCTATCTGTCGCTGATCAATAGCCCGACCGATCACGTGGTTGCGGGGCCGCCACGGAGCCTCCGGGGCCTGGTTTTGAGACTGCGCGAGGTCCGTGCCAGAGACGGCCTGGATCAGAGCCGCATCCCTTATAGCAGCAGGAAGCCCGTCATTGATTTGGCCTTCTTGCCTGTCAATGCGCCCTTCCACACACCCTACCTCCAGGAGGCAGCGGGTCGCATAGCTGCCAGGATGTCGAGATCTTGGCCAGTGGCGGCCAAGATCAAGAGTCTGCAGATTCCCGTTTTCGATACCGGGAATGGGCAGGACTTGCGTGTGTCGTACGAGGCCGAGGCAGATGTAGTACAACTGCTGATTGATGCCGTGACGACCAGAGTGGTGGACTGGCCAAATACACTCCAAGTCTATAACAGTGGGGTCCCGTTCACACATGTCATAACTCTGGGGGTTGGGCGATTTGCTGGCATGGTCCACCAGAACCTAGATGGTCGTGGAGTACGCGTCATAGACGGGACGAGGTTCGACGCCGCCGACCTCAACACCATAGGAGACAAGGTAGAGATATTTGCGCCGGCTGCTACCGCCATGAGTGTCGGTGCGCAGTCATGGGAGGAGCAGTATAGACCCCGTCTCACCCGGTCCGCCGACGGCAGCCGCTACAACGTCACGACTCGGCTGAGCCAGGTCCTCAAAGCACCTCCCATCATCGTAGCGGGCATGACCCCGACCACGGTGCCGTGGGACTTTGTCGCGTCCGTCACCCAGGCCGGGTACCATATCGAGCTCGCGGGCGGGGGCTACCACAGCCCGGCGGCCATGACGGCGGCCCTCGAGAAGCTCGCCGCCAGCATCCCGGCGGGCCGGAGCATCACGTGCAACCTGATCTACGTCGACCCCAAGGCGATCGGGTACCAGATCCCCCTGATCCGCCAGCTCATCGGCCGCGGCGTGCCCATCCGGGGCCTCACCATCGGCGCGGGCGTCCCGTCCCCCGAGGTGGCGGCGCAGTACATCCAGACGCTGGGGCTCGAGCACATCTCCTTCAAGCCCGGGTCCGCGCCGGCCATCCGCGACGTGGCCAAGATCGCCCGGGCGCACCCCGGGTTCCCCGTCGTCCTCCAGTGGACGGGCGGCCGCGGCGGCGGCCATCACTCGTGCGAGGACTTCCACCAGCCGCTGCTCGAGACTTACGGCGAGATTCGGCGCTGCCCCAACCTCTATCTCGTCGTGGGCAGCGGCTTCGGCGACGGCGCCGGCATGTTGCCCTACCTGACCGGGGCCTGGTCGGTGCCGTTCGGCCGGCCGGCCATGCCGTGCGACGGTATCTTGCTCGGCAGCCGGATGATGGTAGCTACCGACGCGCATACCTCGCCCGCGGTCAAGGGGCTTCTGCTCGGGGCTCCGGGCGTCGACGATGCCCAATGGGAAGAGTCCTACCGGAACAGCGCCGACGCGGCAGGGGGCGTCCTGACCGTCACCTCGGAGATGGGACAGCCCATCCACAAAGTCGCCACGCGCGGCGTGCGGCTTTGGAAGGACATGGACGACACCGTCTTCAGCCTGCCCAAGGCGGAGCGCAAGCCGGTGCTGCTGAAGCGCAAGCACGAGATCATCCGCCGGCTCAACGCCGACTTCGCCAAGCCTTGGTTTGGCGAGAGCGCCGAGGGCCGGCCCGTCGACCTCGAAGACATGACCTACGCCGAGGTGCTGGCGCGGCTGGTCAAGCTCATGTACGTGCGCCACCAGAAGCGATGGATTGATCCGTCCTACCGCGACCTCGTGGACGAGTTTGCCACTCGCGCCCTCGAAAGGCTCGGCTGCTCCGAAGCTTTGGAGCTGTCCACGTTGTTGGTCTATCCTGAGGGGTTGGTCGCCGGCGTGGCCAGAGTCTGCCCCGGCGTCACAGAGCAGCTCCTGCATCCCGAGGACATCCGCCTCTTCGTGCAATCTTGCAAGAAACGGGGTCGAAAGCCGGTCAACTTCGTCGTGACCCTGGACGACGACTTCGAGCACTGGTTCAAGAAGGATTCCCTCTGGCAGTCGGAAGACTTGGAGGCCGTCATCGACCAGGACCCGGAGCGGGTGTGCATCCTGCAGAGCCCGGTGTCGGTGCGCTATTCGACCCGGGATGATCAGTCGTCCAAAGAAATCCTGGATGAGATCCATGGCGATCTTGCCGTTTTGATGATGCGCGGTTCCGAAATGGCCAGAAGCGCCGACACACCAACGCCCGAGGAGACCCTGGTCCGCCCCGCGCATACCATACCAGAAGGTGTGATCGTGGATGACATGGAAGGTTGCACTGCGTTCCGCCCCGTACCCGGTCAAGACCTCCCCAGTCCGGAGGCGTGGATGGGATGCCTGAAGTCCCACGCCTGCGCAGTGATAGTTGCCCTCGCTCAGCAGGAGACTGTGTTCGAGGTCGCCGCGGGGCGCCGCCGAGAGAACCCGTTCCGTCACATACTCGCCGCCCGCCACGGCTATTCCCTGGTCTTTGGTCCGGGACTGGACCAGGCCGCCCTCCGGGATAATGCTACAGAGCAGACGGTGCTTCGCGTCCAGGCGGACCAGAGCTCGTCACCGTCATCGGGACGACGGCTGCATGTGACGTTCACGCACAACGACGCCGTGCCGGCGGGACCCGCTACCCTGGCCCTGGAGTGGGAGTTCGATGAGCACGTCATGGAGCTTATCGACTCGACACCTGGTCGGGACAAGCGCGTCCAGGATTTCTATGCGCACTTGTGGCTTGGCCAGAAGGGCGCAAGGATTGGCAGAGTGACAGATCAATTTGTAGCTGCTGACGAGTTCAAGCTTACCCGGGACCTGCAGCGCGCTCTTTGTTCGGCCGTTTCTCATGCCCTCCCCGGCAGCCCCGGTACTGTCCAAGCAGAAGTCCTACCCCTTGAGGCTGCGGTCATCGCAGCGTGGGACGTGTTGATGCGTCCACTGCTGGTAGGCGAGCTTGGGGGCGACCTGCTGCGCCTGGTCCATCAGTCTATCAGCATCGAGTACGTCTCGGGCGCTTCGGCTCTGAGCCTGGACGAGTCCGTGACCACCGAGTCCTCGGTCCGGGCCATCACCGTCCAGACTTCCGGCAAGGCCATCACCGTCGAGGCCAAACTGCGGCGCCAGGGCCGCCACATCGCCACGGTCACATCCGAGTTCTTCATCAAGGGCAAGTTCGCCGACGACCGGAACACGTTCCGTCATAGGCAGGAGCCCACCATGGAGCTCGAGATCGGCTCCAAGATCGACGAGGCCGTCCTGCGCGACTGCCCTTGGGTCCAGCTCGACGACCCATCGATGCCTCTGGTCGGCGAGACCTTGGTCTTTGAGGTGCAGACCCGCAGCAAGTGGGCCAGCAGCGGTCAGACCGACACCGCTCCGAGCCTCGAGGTCCGGGGCACCATCGACCACCTGCTCTGGAACGGCAGCCGGCGCACGGTGGGCTCCGTCCGCTTCGACGCGCCCGCCAGCCAGGGGAACCCGGTCACCGACTTCCTGGAGCGCAAGGGCAAGAGGCGAGGCGGCAAGGTCTTGCTCCAGAGCCCCGGGTGGGCGGCCGAGTCGCAGGTCGCCGTGGTGGCGCCCGCCAACTCCCGGCTCTACGCCGAGGTGTCGGGCGACTGCAACCCCATCCACCTGTCGCCCGTCTTCGCCCACCTGGCGGGGCTGCCGCAGGGTCCCATCATGCACGGCATGTACACGGCGGCCGTCTGCCGGCAGGTGGTCGAGGACCTGGCGGTCGCGGGCGAGCCGCACCGCCTGCGGCGCTTCGAGGCCGCCTTTGTCGGCATGGTCCGGGCCGGCGACCGGCTCGTCGTGGGGTTGTCGCACGTCGCCATGCACGGCGGCCGCATGGTGCTCGAGGTCGTTGCCCGGCTGGAGGACTCCGGGGAGACGGTGCTGCGCGGCGAGGCCGAGATCGACCAGCCCTCGACGGCGTACCTGTTCACCGGCCAGGGCAGCCAGTCGCCCGGCATGGGTATGGCGCTCTATGAGACGAGTCCTGCCGCCAGGGCCCTTTACGACGAGATGGACAGCTATTTCATCGACACATATGGTAAGCTACTAATAGTTCTCTCTCTCACTAGACTGAGAAATGAGAATGAATTGCTAACGACTGGGGTAAATTACTCAGGCTGGTCCATCCTCCGGGTCATTCGGGAAAACCCAAAGGAGCTCACCATCCACTTCCGCGGCCGCCGGGGCCAGCGGATCCTCGGCAACTACCTCGACATGAAGACGGAGGTGGTGGAGAGCGACGGGACCCGCCACCTCATGCCCATCATCCCCGGTCTCGGCCGCCACTCGACCTCGCACACCTTCGCCGACCCCCGCGGCCTGCTGCAGTCGACGCTCTTTGCCCAGCCGGCCATCATCCTGGTGGAGCGGGCGACCTTTGCGCACCTGCGCGAGCGCGGGCTCGTCCAGGGGAGCGCCGTCTTCGCCGGCCACTCTCCTCGGCGAGTACGGCGCGCTCTCGTCCCTGACCGACTTCGTCAGCCTCCGGGACATGCTCAGCATCGCCATCTACCGGGGGCTGACGATGCAGCTGGCTATCCCGCGCGACCTCGAGGGGCACACGGGCTACTCCATGGTGGCGGCAAACCCAAGCAGGGTTGGAAAATGTAGGGCCTCGCTCTGTTCTTACTCTGCCCCTCCCTAAATATGGCATCATCACTTGCTAACGTTGGTTCCTGGATGCTTGGAACAGACTTCGACGACAAGGCACTGAGGCATATAGTACGTTATATCCACCAGGAGAGCGGGGAGCTTCTGGAAATCGTCAACTTCAACGTCGAGGGCGATCAATACGTCTGTGCCGGCCACGTAAGTTGTTCCTGTATCCCAACTTCCCGCGACTGACCTCTGACTGACGGGCCACCAGGTGCGGAACCTCCACTGCCTCGGCGAGATCCTGGACGCTACGGCGGCGCAGGACAAGGTGAAGCCCGCGTGGGTCCAGGAGTTTGTCGATGCGGCGCGTCCGGGCGAGACGGCCCTGGGGCGGGCGCTCGCAGAGAACATAACACGAGCGCGGGGCCTGTCGCCCGGCATAACACTACAACGGGGACGGGCCACGATACCGCTCGCCGGCATCGACGTGCCGTTCCACTCGAGCCGGCTGCAGCCCGGCGTGCCCGCCATGCGCGACTTCCTGCGCGCCCGCGTCCGCCCCGAGGGCGTGCGCCCGACCGGCTCGTCGGCCGCTACATACCCAACGTCGTGGGCCGGCCGTTCTCCCTCGGCGGGGCTTTCATTAAAGAGGCGGCCGAGGTCACGCAGAGCCCGGTTTTGAATAGGCTGGTGTGTGGGTGATAAGGGGGGAGAAACTGTGGCTAGGTAAATATCAAGTAACGATTATAGCTTATAATAAACCGAAGACTTAGTTATCACAATTAAGAAGAAAACTGTGTAGATTAGTCTTGGACAGGTGAGGGTTTGAAAGAAACTCAATGCGCAACAGTTAGTCGAAACACTCCGCATAGGCCGTGTCAGTTCAGAATCGGGTTCCTAGGTGTGCCATTATGGCAGCAGAGATATCATTTCAGCCAATGAGAATCCGGAGAGACCACTTGCCTTGAGAGGGACTCCACATAGGTCGGGGGAAACTTGACACCGCGGTTGACTCCCCAGTGTTCCCAGACACCCTCAACTCTTCGCTGAAGCCAACCAACTTTTTGACAGCCTCTTTCGTTACCAAGGACATCTTCCTAGGCCCTCAAGGCTACTGCTCTATATACGGTCTTCCTTCCTATGCTTCGTATCCTGTTTCCCCGCATACCCCGCTTTCCCACATCAGCAGTCATACTCACTTGTCGTAGAGGCTACTGTCGAACGCTTAGCGGATGCTAATTATTGCGACATGCGTCTTCTCAACACAACTACCTTGACTTTGAAGTTTTTCCCTGGTGAGAACAAACCCCAGTATGCCATCTTATCGCATACTTGGGGAGATGAAGAGGTTCTCTTCCAAGATATCGGCCCTGACGGGTTGGCTTCGCCACACGAAAGGTCACCAGAGGCCCAGCCGAAGAAAGGTCTTGCTAAGGTCCTTGGAAGCGCTTGGTTGGCCAATAGCAACGGTTACGATTGGATTTGGATCGACACGTGTTGCATTGACAAGTCGAGCAGCGCGGAGCTCTCTGAAGCCATCAACTCCATGTTTAGGTGGTATGCAGAGTCCGCCGTTTGTTACGCATACCTGAGCGATGTCCATGAATCAGGAACGCACCGACTTGGCTATTCTCGTTGGTTTAGTCGGGGGTGGACGCTGCAAGAGTTGATCGCGCCTCCAAACGTGGAGTTCTACAATGCGTCGTGGAGTTTCGTGGGTCATAGAAACTCGCTAGCATTGGAAATCGGGGAGATCAGTGGCATTGACCAATCCATTCTGAGGCATGGCCATCACCGACGCTGTGCCTTTGTTGAGTTTGTGCGAGTTTCGTCACCCGCGAAACCCATTTCAGCGCCTTGCGACTGTGAACACGATCGTTCGCCGAATGAATACGGATACTATAGCCTTACGGCCCTTTTGTCCAGGTTCAGTGTTGCTACGAGGATGTTCTGGGCATCCCAGAGGGAGACGACCAGGAAAGAAGATCTGTCTTATTGCCTGCTGGGGTTGTTCAACGTGAACATGCCCCTAATCTACGGCGAAGGGGAAAGGGCCTTTTCTCGACTGCTGAAGGAAATTGCGCAAACCTCAAACGATCAGTCAATTCTGGCATGGAATGATCCCAGTGATGTTTATGATGGGCGTTTTTCGTACCCTGCGGGCCCGGAGTTTTATCCCTTTAGCTTCATCCATCACAACGTGAGACCCGGGGGCTCAACAAGCACCCTGCTTGTTACACCCCGAGGTTTGGAAGCAACTATATTGCTATGCCCATGGAAGGACACTATAACAAACCCTAAAGAAACGGCAGATAAACTGACAAGAAGCATTGGCATCCTGGATTGTACAATCAACGGCGATGTACTAGCCCGGCCAGCTATAATCCTGGACCGGGTAGGGGACGACGAAGATATGGAGTTTCAAAGGGCTGAAGGGCGTCCTATCCACGTCCTGCAGGCTGGGAAAACTGCACTCACAAGCAATCACTGGGGGACTGCTGACGGAAAAAGTACTCGGCCTTCTCATATGGAGATTGTTTCTGCTGATCTGACAGTTTATAGTCTCAACCAAAAACATCTTTGAGGCCGAAATCAACTTCGCGGAAGCCAAGAGGGAGACCATCCTGGTTCATGGCTTCTTTGGCAGTCAGGGGTGGGCGACAGACCACCCAGCTCGAGAAGTCCGGATTACATTGAATAGTGACTTGAGCTATCGCGTTACCCACTGTATACCGGACTTCCGATCAGACCCAGAGACCGGCATCGCGATAGTCACCTTGATGCCTCTTTCCGGTCATGACAATTTCGTCTTCGTGGAAAGCCCTTTTGCGCCTCCCTTTGTAGTCATGTGGACATTGACATGGTGCAAAGTCAACGACATAGATAACGTCAGAGCAGGCGTGCTCGCACTCAAGATACCAGACAGTGAACAATGGCCACCAGAGGAGGTTTGGGAGAAAGCGAAGTACATGGCCCAGTCAGGGGCTGTCGGAAGCCCGTTCGGTAACTCTCTATGTTGGGATCGACTCAGACGTACGAAGGTGTCACAACACACGTTGAAGAGAGAAAAATTCGAGATGACAGCGAATCTCGTAGAGAAAAGCTTCTTGTCACAGTCTACGGTCGAGCTTCAAATCAGCATCACAAAGCCCGGCTCCCCTTCTACTGGACCTCAGCAGGAGGGATTGACATGATTGAAGAGAGGACCAGGGGTGGGTGAAGCATTGAGCAGTTCTTTAGAGGATTACGTTACTTGCGGAGTGGTTTCTCTTTAGTGTCGTAAATCTTAGCTCGACACCAGCCAAATTTAGCAGAAACTCAAGCCTCAGAGAGCAGGTTACCGTCAAGACTGTGAACTCAATATATGCAATGCCATTATACCCAATGACTCTGACACCCTCAGACACGGACCAAGACAGTATGGCTACTATGGATCAATAAACCTTGCTGGCAGCCTCCGGGGAATGCGAGAAAGCGCTCTTCGTCACGGTGACTCAAAGGCTCACAGCAAGTCATGCCATAGAACGAAGCGTATACGGCCTGAGGGCCAGTCTTTACCTCGTCACGAGAATGGAAAGACATTAAGCGTACATTTTATCAGTAAGGGGTATCAATTCAGATATTCAGTTCACGTCACTTAATTGATAATATCTGAAGCCAAGATGCATTGGTCAAATTCAAATAGGGGTTGAAAGTGTGTGGCTGATGAGCTGAGGCTTAGGCTTGAGCGTGTCAGCCACAGTCGGTGAGGTCATGTTTTTAGGGGTTCTAGAGTGCTTTGCTGCTGCTGCTTGCTTTGGGCCAGCGACCCCGCCAAGCTCGCGACGAGGGATTCGAGCTCGTCGTGGGGTCAAGTGGTGCAACTCGATGCGACGACTGCAGCTGAGTCACGCTACATCACGGTAGATCAGCATCTCACGACATTCTAGAAGCCCCAAACGAACATTTTATTCTCCGGATCGGGACTCTCCGCATGAAAATTGGGTTGGCATTCGCATTGGCTTATGACACAGCAAGCAGCGGTGCCGGGACCAGCTACGACATTTTCCTCCGGTCGGACTTAACGAACGTAACGCTCCAAAATATAAAAACCCACGATTTTACGCAAGTCAGCTAGGTTTCAGATGAAGAAGGTGCCGTGCACAGTCACTTCCCCATTCCTCCTGCAATCGAAGACTCGATCCTTCTTCGCGCCTTCCTACCATTCGATTACCACGAGACTCGGCATTTACCGATCGTATCTTCCACTCCAGCCTCGACTTCAGACCATCCGAGCCCAAACCCAACAAAACACCCGCACCATGTCGACGAAGAACACCGCCATGGATTCCTACCCCCCACCCCCCGTCAACACGGCCGGCGACCTCGTCGAGTCCGCCAAGCGCGCGGCCGCGCAGCAGGCGGTGCGCGACCACCTCAAGCCCGACTACACCCACATCGGCATCGGGTCCGGTTCGACCATCAAGTACGTCGTCGAGACCATTGCGGCCATGCCCAAGGACATCACCTCCAAGATGATGTTCGTGCCCACGGGTAGCCAGTCGCGCGACCTGATCCTCCACGCCAAGCTGCCCCTCGTGACGACTGAGACTCTCGTCCTCGAGAAGGGTAACGTCCCCGGCCTGCAATTCATCGACGTCTGCTTCGACGGCGCCGACGAGGTCGACCCCGAGCTCAACTGCATCAAGGGCGGCGGCGCCTGCCACTACAGGGAGAAGATGGTCGCCGTCATGAGCAAGCGCTTCATCTGCGTCGCTGGTAGGTTTTTCTTACTCTTCCACCTTGCTTCCTCGTGTCGGGTCCCCGGTGTGAGATACAAAGACTGATGCACATTTCCCACGACACACAGACTACCGCAAAAAAGTCCCCAATCTGCTGACAAGCTGGCCCGGCATCCCTGTCGAAGTGGTCCCCGAGGAAACCGAGTACGTGCGCCTCAAGTTGGCCAAAATGGGCTCCCGCAAGCCTTACGTGCGGTCCGGTCTGCCCGGCAAGGCGGGCCCCGTCGTGACGGACAACGGCAACAACCTCATCGACGCGCCCTTCGCGCCCCTGCTGCTCAGCAGCGAGCGGGAGCGCGAGGACCGCAGCAAGGGCCTGTACACAGTCGAGTCGCTGGCCTACCATATCAGCAAGATCAAGGGCGTGTTCGCGGTCGGTCTGTTCAGCGGGCTGACGGGCCCCGAGGCCAAGGACCAGGACGAGGACGGTGGCGAGAAGCCCGTTATGGTCTATTTCGGTATGCAGGACGGGTCCGTCCAGACAATGGAGTCTAGCAGCCGACACTAGAGAAAGAGGGGGCTAGAGAGGCTATAGACTGGACAAAGGAAAATAATGGCTAGGGAATCAGAGACAACATTGGGAGTTTTAGTTAGCCGCGGGCAGGTACTGAAGCAGATAGAAAGAAAACCCGTCTGCAATCCCTACCTGATTCAAGCTCCATCGTTGCGGTGTACCTGAGAAGCATCTACTTGGGCACAGCATGGCAACATCAAAAGAGTCTTCGGCAAGGATAATTGAAGAAACATTATTACATATACTAAAAGGTCATATCGGGTAACATTGCGTGGCTGCCATTGCTTCTCTTGCTCTCTTTCGCTCGTCATGCTGAAATACTACTTTGGCGCGTCTCTGCCTTGATCTCGTGAAAAAACGTTGAACTCTTCTTGCGCTGCGAAGGGAAGCCAGAGCCAGCCAGTGGGGGGACTGCGGCGGTCTGGCTACCCCTGCATCATTATACACCATTGGGGTAGGTGGTCTGTATTTAGTTGCGGGATGATTCCTTCTTGCTTTCAGCAACGCTAGGTTGGGTGACTGGAACTTTCCCCCGTGATATCGAGTTCGCAAACAAGTAATAACCCCTAGGTTGTGCAGTTCGCCCCCGTCCATGATCGGGAGGTCGGCGACGGGGCGGCGATGCTAGGTTGTAGCAAGAATGGGGGTTCAAGCCGAGGCTTAGCAGGCACAGCCTTCTTGCTGGGGCTGCTGGGTGTTCGTCTTGACATCGATCACTATTTGCGCACGTGGTTAGCCGACATTCAATACCGCTCTCTGCAATCTCCAGATAATGGGGTCAGGTATGGTTTGGGTGCCAAACGTACTTTGCGAAGTGGCCTGCTGGGCGGCGTCGGAGCCCTCCATGCCGGGCAGGGCCTGGGCTATCCTCCGGAAGAGGGTCTTGACGTTGTGGCCGAGCTTGGCGCTCGTCTCGACGAACATGAGGTTGTTCTTCTTGGCCTCGTCCTCGCCCTGCTGCGTCGTGACCTCGCGCTTGTCGTTCAGATCCGTCTTGTTGCCCACCAGGACGATGATGACGTCGTTACCGCGCTCCGCCCGCACGTCGTCGATCCACTTCTTGGTGTTTTGGAAGGATTTCGCGTCTGTAGGAGAGGGGCGGCGGGGGTTAGCTGGGATTCAGGGGTGGCTGGGTTTTCGTCTGAACAGACGGTGTGGGAGGTAGTGAGGGGGGGGGGGGACGGCGAGGTCACAACATACTTGAGATATCGTACACGAC
This sequence comes from Apiospora marii, assembly GCF_038362585.1. Taxonomy (NCBI): domain Eukaryota; kingdom Fungi; phylum Ascomycota; class Sordariomycetes; order Amphisphaeriales; family Apiosporaceae; genus Apiospora; species Apiospora marii. The sequence goes on from NW_027117374.1 coordinate 210,438, forward strand.
CACTGCCACGCTGGAGTCGCGGATGTATGAGGGGATCAAACTTCTGAATCTTTCTTGGCCGGCTGTGTCCCATAACTGTAATCGCACGGTCCGGTCTTCGAGGTACATGGTCTAGTAGCGGTCTGTGTCAGTACTACCGTGGTATTCTGCTTGTGCTTGTGTGCATGGGGGCGCTGTCGTTTCGTACCTTGGACAGGAAATCGATGCCAATCGTCGCCTGGTACATGTTGTCGAAGGAGTCGTACATAAAACGCGTTATAAGGGATGTCTTGCCAACTGTTTAGTTGCACCATGGTCAGCCAGTTCGCTCATCTTGTCTTGCCGGCGCCACCTCCGGCAGGTAGCTGTAGCTGTATCGAACTATCGTGAGGTTGAGGGGGCGTGCGTACCACTTTGTTCGCCGAGAAATACCAGCCTAGGGACAGCAGGTCAGCATTGATCATTGTTGGGCCAGGCCAGCAGCAGGAGCAAAGCCAGGGGGCGCGCCGTACTTGAACTTCTTCAGCGGGTTGTTGAAAGAACCTCCTGCCCCGGATTGAGCCATGATGACGGTTGTCGTAGTATGATTTTGGTTTTTCGCGTGGGAGAGCGGTTTGGGGTATTTGGTTTGGAGGAGGAGGTGGTGGTGGTGAAGAAGAGAAAATGCAGATATGCCAGAAGCTGCTCGTTCACCGTTGCGTCGGTTTGATGGTGGTGTATATATCGGGCGGTTTGTACGGTGGTCGGCAGACGGGCGCTTTGAACGAATTATTGAACGCGGGCCCTCCAATCAGGCTGGATGGAGTGTCGACTAAAACCGAGCGGTGGAAACAATGGAGAATCGTCGGATGCAGGTGGAAAGGGGTCCCTTTCTTTTCGTCGCTCGGGTCGAGTGGATCTTTTGGCGTGGCAGGAAGAGGAGACCGAAAGAGTGAGTATGTAGTGAGCAAAGTGAGAAACAGCAACAAACGAGGCCTTTATTTTCTCGCAAAGAAAGGCGGGCGGGATGGATGGATGGATGCGCTACTATTGGCGATTTAAGGGAGCAAGCAGAACTGCGAACAAGGCCGTGAGTACATGTATGATCAATTACCGTAGCGAAAAAGCAGAGAACAGTCCAGTCAAGAGTGTTAGTTGAACAAATACAGTATTGCTACGGATAGCTATCATGTGCAACATGTGATGAGGAGATAGACTGCTAGAGGTCAGAGTGCCTAGGTGGATGCGAAGAAAAAAAAATTATCAACTTTGAGAAACCAACTCGGACTTGTCTTCCATGCAATGCAGTGGAATGGATGGCGTACCGTACTCGGGAAAGAGAAAGATCCATGACCGCTGTTCCTAGCACGATGATCTGAAGTCAGCGACTGTCCACAGTCCCAGTGCATGTTGGGCTGCAGCTAAGGCACACAGTACTGCAGGTCTGCGCCTCGGAATTCAGTGTAGCTGGCCTTGGCAACCTTTTCCTTCTGGACTGTGTCTGTCGCCTGCCATTCCAGATTCCCGTCACGTTTTCCCTTTTGGTGTCAATAGTTGACATGCAACTAGACGGATCCCAGTGCTGCCATTGGAAGGTTCCCCACAACCGCTGAATTCCTGCCACCTCCAGCGCTTGAGCCACTGTTCCAACCACTGTAAACCTCCCACCACCAAATCTGTAGTGGGGAGCCCGCTGACCTGGTGTCCGCAATTTGTGGCTCGCCAGCCCGATAAGAGTTTTTATCTGGTTTTATCGGGCGCGCTTATCTGAACTTTTTCCCAGCAAAAGTGTCTGGGCCATTGGGAAATTTTGCGGCAACCTCAGCAATCCCATCCCAGTCCCCGCCATTTGCAGCGAGACGTTTCGAGTGGAAATACCAATAACTCAATTATGCCTGTCTTGAAAAAGCCGACGGGCTCGGCCGATGCCCCTGCCACATACAAGCAGCCCTCGAGGAAAGGAAAGAAGGCGTGGCGCAAGAACGTCGATGTGACCGAGGTTCAGGATGGTTTGGAAGAGCTGAACGAGGCCGTCATCAAAGGGTACGCACGCACCCGACTCTACAATTACTCCAGGGTCAAATAACTAACCAAACCGCAGTGGCCTCGTCAACGAAAAGCCGTCCGATGAGCTGTTCATGCTCGATACGGTCGGCGACGCCTCCATCCCCAAGCGATTCCCCAAGCACACCTCGAAGCCCCTCAAGTCGGAAGAGATCCTCGCCCAACGCTCCGTCGTCCCCGCCGTCGACTCCCGCAAGCGGCCGAGCGCCAACAAGACGTCCGACGGCATTGTCCCCGCCAAGCGCCTGCGCACCAACTATGTCACACACAAGGAGCTGACCCGGCTGCGCAAGGTCGCCGACGGCCACCACGAGCTGACTGTCGAGTTCACCGACGACGTCCACGACCCGTGGGCGGATGCTCCCGCCCCGGAGAAGCAGCTGCAGCAGGCCGAGGAGCCGATGGATGTGTCCGACATCCGGATGGAGAAGAAGAAGGCGCCCAAGTCCATTGCCCAGGCGCCCATCTCGCTCGCCGCCAGCGGCAAGCGCGTCCCCGCCGTCGTGAAGCCGACCGGCGCCTTCAGTTACAACCCCTCGTTCCCCGAGTACGAAGCCCGCCTGGCGGAGGAGTCCGAAAAGGCCATTGCGGCCGAGAAGAAGCGATTGGCGGAAGAAGAGGCCGACCGTCTCAGGCAGGAGGCTGCGGCCCGGTCAGCTGCTGAGGCGGAGGCGGCCGAGGCTCGCGCACAGCTCTCCGAGTGGGAGGAGGACTCGGAGTGGGAAGGCTTACAGAGCGGCGGCGAAGAGCTCCAGGTTTCCAAAAAGAGGCCCGAGCGCAAGAACCAGCAACAACGAAACCGGATCAAGCGACGCAAGGAGGAAGAGCGCCGGTTGAAGCACGAGGCCAAGACCAAGGTGCGGAAGGCGCAGCTCGAGGAGATCAAGAAGCTGGCGCAGGAAGCCCGCGAGCGGGATCAGTCGAGGGCGCTGGTACAGGCTCAGGCAGGACATGAGTCGGACACGGCCATGGAGGAGACAGACGATGCCGTGCGGAGGAGACAGCTCGGCAAGTACAAGGTGCCCGAGAAGGATCTCGAGCTGGTGTTGCCCGACGAGCTGGAGGAGTCGCTGCGCCGGCTCCGGCCCGAGGGCAACCCGCTCAAGGAGAGGTACCGGAGTCTCATCCTCCGCGGCAAGCTCGAGGCCCGCCGGAAGATCCCCTTCAAGAAGCAGGCCAACAGGAAGGCTACCGAGAAGTGGTCCTACAAGGACTTCCAGATCTAATATTGAGTACGGTGTGGTACTGGCGCAAAAAATTCATAAATACCAAGAAAGCATGTTCTGTCGGTTAGGTACCCCACCGATTGTCTTCAAAAAGTGCACTTTGCTGCGACATCCTACTCGCCGTGATCAACTAAACTTCCTCAACGAGCCAGCCAAGAAAGGAACCCGATTACTTTCACATACGAAACAGCAGACGTATACAAGCTTCCAAAGATCCGCTTCGCCCAGTCCAGTGACATATTCCAGAGACGGCACCGCCAAGGGCGCCGCCTACGATGGGGTTTTGCGTACTTTGGTGGTGGACACAGTCGCCCAGGCGCGGCAGATATCGGAGCGCGCCGTCATTGGTGCCAAAGCGGCGCAGATTTGGGCCACGCCGGCCACGCCGTATCTCTACGGGCCCGTCGTGGGCGAGGATGTTGTGGACCTCGTCGTCGATGATTATGTAACGGCATCGGCACGGGTGTCGAAGAAGCAGAAGAGATGGGTCCATATCAAAGCTGTTTGCCTGTACTGCAACCCACCACCTAATCGTATGTATTTTTCCGTGGTGTAACAGTTTAATCTCTGGGTGTTGTTGTCTTGAGTTTGAGACCAGGGGGTTACTGTGAATATACTGATAGTTGGTGCATTGGAATCAGAGCTATAATACAGAAGATTTACAATATTGACAAATTAGTATGGCCTCTTATTGGTCACCTGGCATGGCCGTATGGCCTTCAAACCGCGGCCCAACGCCCGTTCCTGCCCTTCTTGTAAAGATGCTTCCTAGGGATGCTGGGGACCAACAACAGCATTGGGGGTGTCAGAGGAATCGTTTTGCTGCCGCGGCGAAGCCTCGCCCGCGCGGTTATGGCTCTGCCACTCCCATGGAAGCCGGATAACGACCTTGGTCTCGAGCTTCTTATCGAACCGGCTGTAGGCCTCGGGCACGTCCTCGATCCCGACCTCGCTCGAGATGATGAAGTCGGGCTGGGCTCGTCCCGTCTCCACCAGCTGCAGGATTTTTGGGCTCAGCCCGACGATATCGGCGGCTCCTCCCTTGTACGAGAGGCCTTTGAACCAGAAATCGGCGACGGGGAAGTCGACGGTCGACGGCAGCGAGTCGGCGTTGGGCGCCCCCTTGGAGGCCGGGATCTTGCCCCACACGCCGACCACGCCGATGCCGCCCCCCACCGAGGCGACTTTGACCATCTCCTTGGTGACGTAGTCGGGCTGAGGCTTCAGCTCAGGGTTGAGCGACTCGTACCCGACGCAGTCGCAGCAGCGCATGACGCCCTCGGGATGCAGGGCCAGGATCTGGTCCGCGGCCCCGAGCTTCTTGTCCCCGTCCTCCTTGGTGAAGTCGATAGGAACGGCGCCGATGGATCTCGCCTTGGCCAGCCGCGCCGGCACGTGGTCGACGACGAAGACCTTGCTGGCGCCGCGCAGCAGGGCCGAGTGCGCGCAGAGCAGGCCCACGGGCCCGCCGCCGAAGACGGCTACGGCGTCGCCGGCTTGGAACCCGGCGAAGTCTAGGCACTGCCAGCCGGTGACCAGGATGTCGAAAAGGAACAGGTAGTTGAGGTCGTCGTGGGAGTTTTGGGTCTCAATTTTAATCAGACTGTCGTCCGCATAGGGCACGCGGACGTACTCGGCTAGCCGAATTGTTAGCATTTTACTGAGAGGATAATTCAGTAAACTGACCTTGCGTTCCATCCACATCGCCAAAGTCCTTTCCCAGGCCGAGGCAAGTCAAACTCGGAACGACCGTGGGCTGGGATGCCAGGTGACCGTCGTCGGGGATACAGGCGATGACCACACGGTCCCCGACTTGAAAGAACTCGGTGCCGGAGCCCACCTCGACTACCACGCCCACGGCTTCGTGGCCCATGATCCACGGGACCTCGGAGCTCCCGAGCTGGCCGTGGTACGTGTGGAGGTCGGTGCCGCAGATGGCCGACGCGGTGACGCGGATGATGGCGTCCTCGGGCATCTGGATCTTGGGCTTGGGGACGTCGCGAACGACCATCTCGAAGGGCTTGCCTTCGAAGAGGACGGCGCGCATGGTGCCGCGGCTGGTGTATTCGGTGGCCATGGCGACAAAGCTGCTAGGTGGCAAGAAATTGATTCAGTGTGGTTGAGGCGAAGAATGATTCTATTCTTTGGAAGAATGCTTCAGTAAAACTTACAGAGGACTATAGGTTCATCGGGTGCAACGACTGTATATATAGTCGAAGCCCCGACGACGGTGCGTCGAACCACGTGATGGCTCACCCGAATCACCAACATGGTTTTACAATGGCCTCGGCCCTACGAGATCATATCATTCTATTAGTCAATTGCTGGATGATTAGCACTACAGTTCGACTATGATAGCGTACTGGACCTTAGTCGCAACATCTGATCTACTCACGTCAGCCTCAGCTTCGTGTTGCCTTCGTCTATATACCAACCAATCACGTGTATTAGAAAGGGTCTTGCAGCCTGCAACGAGGCGCTGTGGGTAAGTTGATGCCACATTCAACTTCCTCTTTTGGTCGTTATATTCAATGGTAACAGTGTCACCGGATTCGCTTCAGTCAGCGCTCACAGTTCATAAGACAAGAAAAAAAAAAAAAAAAAAAAAAAAAAATCCTCGGTGTCTAAATGTAGAAACAGTAAAGGAAGGATGGAGGATGACAGAGCTTGGAATGGACATAATCATCGATCATGGGAGGCCTGTAGCGGCGGTCGAGATCCTATCGCGAACGAAGGGAATTGATACACGCTGTGGGTCAAGAAAAGAAAAGAAAAACGAAAGAGAGCAAAGCGTAGACCAGCTGGTAGACTATGGGATCGCTTAAGTTTCATGAAGTCTTTTCAGGGGTCACCAGAAGCTCCTTTTAAAGCAACCGTCGACATATCATCATCACACATTTGGAACCTTCCTGGAACCCTGCGTCTACCAGATCAGTCCGTTCGTACACGTGACCTCAGCCGTACTGAGGAAGACCCAGACGGATTCATCGAATTTAGTAGCCTCCCCGGGATACCGATCAAAACATCTTCACCATCTCTAACGCGCGGCCCCTGTGCCGCGCTAAACTCGGCCCTTCCCACCAATTCCAGCGTTGAAGTTCAACGCGCCCGTTTCAACGACAACGTGAACACATATCTCGCATACCAGAAGCCCGATTTCCAGCCCACACTAATCGCATAGGAATTGAAAAGTTATCATGGAGGCTGGGTATTCCTTCAAAGGGGTGCTGAGGCTGAAGTTGCCGATCAGAGCCTAGTCTAGTGAGGCGTAGGGACCGCGATCTCCACCCGGGAATGCGGCCCAGTTTGGAGTGAAGCTGGACCGAATCAACAGTCGCGTGCCTATCTGATGTGGACAAGAAAGTGGGGTGGAGCGGTGATGACAGCTTTGCACCATCCTCTCGCTCGGCTAGTCTCACTCACCATTTTTACGGATGTCGGGCATCTCTGTCCCACGAGAGTGCAAGGCAAGGAGCGCTGTTTTGGATACATGGTTGACCCTCTTCGATCCATCCTTCCACAGCTTGTGACGGCATAGCAACCAACGGCATGGCAACCACTGAGTGTCATTCCCGACCGAGGACGACCAAGGCACTGTTGGAGCGTCTGGAGAATCTTGGCTTTCGTTCTAGCGATGGCGGGCCGAGTGATGGCACAAACGATCCGGATGAGCAGAACCCTATTCCAAGTGGCTGCCCGGATTCGCGCAGGAAGAAAGAGGCCGCAGCGCTCTGGGCCTTGTCGCAGAGGATGACCCGAATCTTCATTGCCAGTCCACAGGACCAGTATGGAAACATCAAGGAAGCTGCAGCGCTGGCACCCTTCACAAAGCTGGAAGACTTCCCTGGCCTGTTCCATGGATTTGTCGACGCCATCGCTAGAGGATCCGGCGACAGTGTGGTTCCCAACATCGCCCTTCTGCAAAGCTTCAACGCTGTCCTTCACTGCCCTCAGGCTCTGCAATGCACACAACACGAACACCTTCGTACGCAACTCCCGCTTGGGCACGCGCTTCTTAGTCTCAAGGACCGGCTCGTGACGGCTGGGCTGGCGGCCGACAAGGAGACCCAATATCGACTGTTGCGCACTCTGGGCGCGATCCTGGACGCCATGAACGAAGTCAAGTTTGGGGGCATCAGCGACGCTACCGTGGTGGAGCCTCTGCTCAAGCAGCTGCAGCCAAGCTGTAAGGACCCGGAGCTGCGCGTCGCGCAGGCGGCCAGGTATGCGTCGGAGTCTCTTCGTGGGATCCCCAGCGATGTCAGTCCCTGGCAAAAGCTCGGCCGAAGCATGCTGCAGACGCTTGGAGCCGCCGCCAGCGTTGCAAGCTCGGTCGCTACGCTGGATCCTACGAAGCTCCTGGACGGCCTGATGGGCGCGCCAGAAGCGGTGGAGGGGTTGGTAAAGGCTGTCATCGGCATTCTAAACCTTCTGGAGTCCTCTTCCGGGCTGCACAAAGACTTTGATAGAGCCGCCAGGGCCAGGCCAGCGAGCTGGCAGGTCGCCCTTCGCTATACCGATCTCTTCATTCGTGGACGACAGCCCAAGGTGCTCGAGCTTTTGCTCAAGAGCCCCAAGTTCTCGTTGTCAGAAGACAAGCACTTTTTGTGCGGTCTCTGTTCGCAGCTCGAGCAAGCGGTCAACGAGGGCGACTCCGACAACCCCACCGTCCCGGTGCTTAAAGAGTTCCTCATCTCGAGGGGGCGGGATTCCTCGTCTGAACACGTTCAGGCCTGGATACAGTTGACTATCCCTACCGCGGAAATCGACAACTCCTCTTGGAGGCGCCGGATGAAGTCGAAGGTTTCCAAAACACTGGGTGTAAGGACATTCGAGTCCAACATAGGCTGTTCAAAGGTGGCCGCCGACCGCCTAGGGGACGAAGGTACACTTTTGGAGAAGGCCTGGGAGACATGTCCTGAGGCCCATCTGTTCTACGCCGATCAGGTGGTGAGAGACTTCTACACCAACAAGGATCTACGGTTACTCGATGTGGTACGCCTTGATCCCACTAAATGCTTGCCGATGGCCCAGTGTTATATCAATCTGTCCATCGTCGAAGGAGGCAATGGACAAGACGGCGGGAAGGAGGCGCGACCATCATACGCCCTCTCTAGCCGCATGGACATGTGGGAAGCTGGAGGAGCACGCAAGGTCTCTCTGCCGGAGCTTTTCCAGTCGAAGACCCCCCGAGCGTCGGGTTCGACGGTGACGAAGCGTGTGCTCATCCGCGGAAAAGCGGGAGTGGGCAAAAGCACGCTTTGCAAACGCATCGTGTACGACAGCATCCACCATGATCTGTGGTCGGACGTCATCGATCGCGTCATCTGGCTACCACTGCGCGAGCTCAAAAGCCGAGACACTTGGGGTTCCGACATACGACACTTTTTGCGTGAACGATTCTTCAAGGGGGTGGAAAACGGAGAATGGCTCGCCGAAGCGCTGTTTCAAGAATCCGAGAAAAGCGAAAGCACGACACTCTTTCTGCTGGATGGATTAGATGAAATGCAAGACGGCTCCTCCAGCCTTCTTCGGTCTCTTATGGGCCAGCAACGGGTCATCATCACCACGCGCCCGCACGGCGTCAACAGCGATCTCGTTCGGGATATCCACCAGGAGCTGGAGACGATCGGATTTAGCCCGGATCAAGTCAAGCAGTATGTCGAGGCGGTTTCTCCGGAGCAGGCGGATCAGGTCCAGAGGTTCATAGATGACCATCCGGCCATCAAGGGGCTTATAAGCATTCCTGTCCAGCTAGACGCGTTCTGCTACAGCTTCGAGGCCGATGCTTTCGACATCAGCGGCGTGCCACGGACGATGACGGAGCTGTACAGGGCTATTGAGCTAGCCATATGGAAGAAAGACGTGGTCCAGCTGGATAAGAAGCTCGGTCGTGGCCCCACTCCAACCACGGCCTATGATGCTCACGGTTCAACCCCGGATGAGATCTGGAAACCGATGCAGGGTGAAGCCAACGCCTTGCAGGCACTCGGATTCGCCGGAATGGCCGGGAAAATGGAGGAGTTTGACACCAAGTACCTGGTCGATTTCTGGGACCAGAAGAGGAACGACTTTACCAACCACCTCCCCCCACATCAAGATCCCCCGATCTTTGGCGATCTAAATAAGGTCTCATTCCTGCGTACATCGAGTCGGGGCCCGGCGACCAGCGGCAGCTACCATTTCCTACACCTGACCTACCAGGAGTACTTTGCGGCACGGTTCTTTGTGCAGCACTGGCCCGACAAAAAGCTCCCGGGGGTGAAGATACGCGCCGATGTGTTTCTGCGTCGAGAAAAGTACAATCCACGCTACAACATCGTGTGGCGCTTCGTGGCTGGTTTGCTCCACGAGGCTGGACTTGCAACGGGCTTCTTTCAAATGATAGAGTCTGGCCCCAACGACCTCCTTGGTCTTGTACATGAGCGGCTGGTGATGCACTGCCTGGCCGAGGTACCCCTACCGAGTAGAGGTGCCGACCTCGGTGGGTTTCGAACCGCCTTCGAGTACCGTTTACAACAATGGTTGTGTGGACTTGATTCGGGGGAGATCACCGACCTGGTTAGGGAAATGGAATTTCCTGAAAACGTATTGATCCGCGGCTTGCATCGGCCAAAAAGGAGTTTCCATCGTAAATTCGTCCAAGGGTTAATCGCCTATCGGAGGAAATCGGTGCAAATTTTCGGTTACTGTGCAGCAGCTCTGGAAGGAGATGAGCGAGTACTATCGGGGATCAATGCCCTCATGGTGCTTTCTAAGCAACCTTTTCCTGGCAGCATTGTTCCTCAGGTCATTTCCTATTTGGAATCAATATCAGACTCCGGGGCTCTCAGTAAAGCACTGAATGCCTTGAAGCCGAGTTTCTATCGTACTGGCCATTCTGGCAGCTTCTCGTCACAGTCAATCTTCCTGAAGGCAGTGGATTTTCTCGATCACCCAGATAGGACTGTCCGCGACAAAGCCTTCGATCTCTTATGGGGACCAAGCCTCGGAAAAGACGTGCTGATCAAGATTACTAACAAGCTGTCAAACCATATTTCGGCTGCGGAGTTGAGTTCGGATTCACATCCTCAGGCTAACCCTCCGTCAGCCGTCTCGGTATATCACGAAAGTGACATCTCACACTCTCCCGATACTCTCATGGTGAAACTTCTTTCCGGAAACAAGTCCGCGGATGAGACCATCCTTGATGTTATCCTGGATATGTTACCAGTTGCACGACCGGGCCTACGTCATGATCTGGAGAAGTTAGTCAGCGAAAGGCCGACACTCCCATCGAGTATCGTTAAAAGAGTGTTCAATATGTTGCAAGACTCAGATACGCATGTCTGGAAGGCTGCTGTGGACATGCTTTCCAGGGAGTCTGTGCGATCCAAGATGATTCCGGAGCTTTTCGGTTTATTGAAGCAGCCTGGGATAGGCAACTCAGATGCTGCCGTGTCAGTCTTGAGGCAACCGGGCTTCATGCCGCGCGAGTTTCTCGAGGAGCTTACCGACATGTTGAAAAGCCCTCAGTCAAGCGCTCGCGATGCGGCTGCAACCATTCTGGCTGGCAGAGAGTCAGACTTTCCCGTCAGTGTACTGCAGGAGATGTTATCTTTGCTGGATGATCAAGACCCAGGGAAACGGGCCGCGGCGATGCAGGCACTCGAAAAGCAAAAATCATTACCGACAAGGGCCTTGGAACTTGCGACGCATTTGTTTCGAAGCAGAGGGGACGATTCTGCCATGAATATCCTGCGCAATCAACTTATCTTGCCTGGCGATATTCTCGACGACCTGGTTGATATGCTGCAAAGCTGCAAAAGCGAGGCTCGGAAAGGAATCACTACTATCCTAACAAGGCAAAAGGCTTTACCCGGCAAGACAGCCGAACGGCTAGCGGCCTTGTTGGATACTGCGGACGACGATATCAAGTTCGAAGTTTCTTTCATCTTGTCGAAGCAGCCGGATCTGACGACAGAGGCTCTGCTCAAGATGGCTGCCCTAGTGGAAGATCCCAGCGAGCCGATTCGGATCCATGCAAGGGAGGCGCTGACCAGCCAACCAAGTGTATCGGTCGATCTTCTACCAAAGTTGGTAGACTACTTAAAAAGCCCTGACAGTCTCACTCAAGCAATGGCCATGGACGCTCTGAGACGGACTCCACCAAATCTCGCCCCCATCGCCGTGGAAGCGGTGACAAATCTTTTGGAATCTCCCGAGGCGAACACCATCAGGGGTGCGATTAATGCCCTGGTTGACCTGCATGCAAATGTACCTTACAGCACTGTGATGAAACTAGTTTCGCTACTTCAAAGACCCTCTTCGTCGGGCTTTCATGACGAAATATTTCAGTTCCTAGAGAAGGAGACACCTGCTTTTGAGGAAGAAACTCTTCACCACATTGTGGACGCTCTGATGGACGGATGGGTGAAGTCTTTTCGTATAACACGATTGCTTCACAAACAAGCGGACATGCCAGAGAGGGTTCTTCAACGTATAGCTGCTCTTTTGACATCCGGATGCCGAGATCTGAGGGGAGACGCACTGTGGATTCTCAACGATTACCCCGTCATTTCGAGCGAGAAATTCGCCAGCCTTCTGAGCAGGATGGACTACGAATCCTTCAAGATTATGTATCGACTCTGGCTTGAGAGGAGCTATGAAGAGGAGATTGTGTGGAAGGCAGGTGCAGAGGGGGTGTCTGTCATCGAATTTCCTGAGGGTGACAGAGAAGTTCAGTTGGACTCCAAGATAAAGAAAGCAATCCATCAGGCACGAAAGGAATTAAACCTTCCGCCGATGAAAATTGGCCCGGTGCTCGAACTGTAGCATCGAAAGTTCAAAAGAATAAGGTTGTTCTAAAGGGAATATACCAGGAGCCCAACGTGAATTCGATAGAAGGTACACCAGTCACAGCAGGACAATGGCTGCCTGCCCAAGATATTAGGCCCTGTCAGTGGGTGGGCGCATAGCTGATTGGCTCGCCTACGTACCGAGCGAGTGGTGCAGCCCTTCAAGCTCACACACGCCACCAGCAAGTGGCTGCCAGCTGGGACAGGGCAGGGATGATTGCAGGACTGCGACCTTGCGCGTTAATTCCCCGCGACGCGCGCTTTGAGGCACCATCCCCCCTTTCGCTCACCTAGTCAACTTCAAGAAGCATGGCGACCATTTCCCTCATTCACCCCTACAGGTTCCCTCGATTGGGTATCTTAGAACTATTGCACAGTAGACGCGGAAGTCCATTCGAGAGACTCCCCACCGAGATCATTGTCGATATTTTGCTAAGGCTGGACGAGCTCGTATCGCTAGACTGTCTGCTCCATGCATCCCCTGTCGCCTACCGCATCTTTGACGAGTTCGCCGTCCAAGTGACCGAGGGCGTTCTGTACAATGGGTACGGACCGATTCGCAAAGGACTGCACACCCAAGAGCCAGATAAACCAGGCGTCGCCATCTCCTTCGTCCCCGTCCAGATGTACATGGCGGCCATGATCCGGACGGGGACGCTCCCGCTACAGAGCTTGTCCGAGTTTGTGGGTCGGGTCATCATGCCCTACCATCTGGACCATGCCACCGTGGCGAAAGCGCCGATTCCGTTTGCTCCGCGGTCCCTGCCGGAAGGCATCTCGCCGGCGGTGGTGCGGGGCCTGGTGGCCACGTCGCGGCACTTGACCGCGCTGTCGGTCGACTGTCTCAATTTCTACCTGGGCCGGTTCCGGGCCATCCGACCATCCCACCCGATCCAGTCGGCAAGGAACTTTGACAAGATGCCGACCGAGGTCCGAGAGAACCTGGACCTGGAACCCTGGAAGGACAAGCCCCGGGGCCGCAAAGTGCCCGTGCAGGACGTGGGCCCGCCGACGTGGCTGGAGGAACAGCGCGTGCTCCGCGCCTTCTGGAGCCTGCAGATCATCGTGGACCTCCGCAAAGCCGCCTCGGCCTCGCGCCTCGGCGGCTGGCCGTCCAACGACGTCGAGTATCATCTGCAGGGCTGGGACGCCACCGACGTCTGGAGCCTGGAGGAGCTACTGCGCCCGCGCATGCCACGCAGGATGCTCTGCGACATCCTCGCCTCGAGCACCCAGTACCGCGAGACCATGGCCGTCACGCGGTACCTCGACGCCGTCCAAAAGCACCGCTGGCCCGAGCCGGAGCCCCAACCACCACAACGGCTCGAGGTCCGGCGGGAGGGCCCCGCGCCGCGCCGCCGCCAGCACGACCTCGAGCGCCTGGGCGTCCCGTCCGAGGCCGCCAAGAAGTGCGTCCTGCTCGAGCGCCTGTCCTACACCTCGCTCGGGCGGTTCGCGCCCTACAACGCGCTCGGGTTCGCCCTCTGGTCCGACGAGCGGATGCGCGCGGCCCAGCTGCTGCCGTCGCCGTCGCCACCGTCGGACGACGGCGGCGGCGGCGATAATGGCGGCGACTTCCAGCGGCGCCTCGTCGTCTACGCCTGGCTCAGCGTGCTGGGGAAGGACGACTGGCGGCGACTGGCCGAGTTTCGGCAGGAGCAGCGCGAGCTCGTGGCCGCGCTGGCCCAGATTCCGGGCGTGCGTCGTCTGTGGGCGCGGTTCGGGTCGGCAATGAGGAGCACGGAGGCGGAGGGTCGGCGATTTATGCAGCGGAAGTGGGCGCCGTATCTGCTGATCGATATTGATTAAGATATCACACAAGGGCGGATGACAAGGTTTTGCCGAGCAGCTTTGGTCTGAATAGAAAAAGGAAACCGAAAATGACATCAGCAGCAGCACCAGATCGGAGACGTGGGTGGTTGAATTGTCTCAATAAACAACAACATTTATCTAACAGCGTGAATCGTCATCCGGAAAAATATACGCAGCGTTCCTCATTACATGTTCGTTCATCCCGGTGCAGTTGGCCTATTGCTTTCCTGAACACCAAGTGTCTTCTGCCCACCAGTCCAAGCACATCCCGAGACAGTATTGTCATTATCTTATCCGCTCCAAACCTTGGGTCCAGGCACCGTGTAGTTCTGCGAGGAACGGTTAAAATGACGTGGCGTTTCTCAGAGGGGAGAGGGGAGGATGCACTCACCTTGGTAACCATGTCGTTAGTCACATGACCGGCAATGGCAATGCCAGGGTCTGTCGTCACGTTAGCCATATGTGTAAGATAAGATCAAACTCTACCTGGGTAAAATCTAAGACAAGGAGAAAAACAAATGGCTTGCACTTACCGGTCGCGGAGTAGCCTCCCGGGAATTTGACCAAGTACTCCGCAGTCGGCACGCTGTCCCCCTCGCCACGGACGTCGAGCTGCGCGCAGTCCGGGTAGAACTGCACGGGGCTGAGCTCGAGGTTGACGATCTCGTGGCGGATCAGGTACTTGCCCGGCCGCAGCGACTTGGGCACCACGACCCCGTCCCAGCGGTCCGTGACCTGGTTCTCCCAGAGATCCCACTGGAACCACCCGGCCTTCTCCCCGACCGCCTTGCCCTCCCGCAGGCCCTCCTCGGCGATCTTGAACCAGTCCAGGTCCGCGATGTCCGTCGTGCTCAGGCTGGTGCAGCCGTCTTCCGAATCGGGGCACGCGGCCATGTACGCCATCAGGGGGCCGACGGTGTGCACCCAGCCGAACCCGTCTTCGTTCCAGGAGGCCGAGATCCGGCTGCCGGCCGTGACGGGGGCGTGGTAGGCGTCGGGGACCGCGGCGCCTCGGAAGTTGCACGTCATGTTGCTCGACTGGGGGTCGGTGATGGGGTACGAGTGCCAGGAGCGCTGGATCAGGTGGATTTGGCCCTCGAACGGCTCGTGCCACACATAGCTAGTGAATTGCCGTCAGTTATTTGCCTCGTGCTTGGGACCAGAATGATTGATCAACTGCTAATTGCACATACCCTTTGTAAGCCACATCGTCAATGATGTATTCCTGAACACCGCCGTGGGCGAGCGCGTGGCCGGTGAAGGCGGCGAGGCTGGCAGCGGCGGAGACTCTCATCTTGAAGTATGTCTGGCAATTGTCTTGCAGTACGATCGGCGAGGTGAGGAGCAGTGATGTTGCAGCTGGTGGATAGCAGATGCAATTCTCGTGGTCTGTATGTTGAGGGGCTATACATATACTCAGATATGACTATCGAGTGGTTGGCCGGCCGGTTCCTGACATCGTCCGATTCTGCATCCCAGATACCCAGTTTGGGGGATCCAGTTTCTCATGCGCTGCAACTGCAGCGTACCAATGCCTCGTATTAAGCAATTGCTACCGGCCGCCCAGCGCCCTTGATCAGGGCAAAGCTGCAAAAGCAACACTAGCCAGTTCGTATCCATTACCAACTTCCTATTTGGGAGTTTCGGGCATCGGACAAACCACTCCGTTAGCCAATGGGACTCGGGACGCAACGGTGGTTTTTTGGGTTGGCTGCCGGAGTGTGTACCTGATGTTGATCGTTGATCCGGTCGACTTGCAATTGCGGCAGATCGGCGGTTATCGGAGTGTTAGCGCCTTGGCTGGCAACTGTTCGCCGGCACCATTTCTGGGGCGTCCATTGGTCTCCCCTGCGGTGATTGGCCGGTGCTGTGCTCTACACACCGCCGTTGGATATTAATAGGAACTCGGGGGAGATACTATTTCGCATCAGATATCTTGGGCCAATGCTAATCGTAGCCATAGCTAATGGCACCAGGGACAGTGAATGGATGGATCCACGTTAAGCTGGTTCAAGTTTGAGACATGAGACATGTGACTTTGGTTCTGCATTGAGTATTTGAAGCCAGAAGATCATCAAGAAGACGGTGTATTTGACTGCAGACCAAAAAGAGCCCACGAGCTCATAAGATGCGGTTGGTTTTGATGTGTCTAGTGTATGCCTCCCATCTTGGGAGCCGAACTTCAGCATGGAGATCCCCGTCTAACCATCCCCACCTCCAACCAAGAAAAGCAAACAAAGGGAATCCAAAAAGATAGAAAAAAGAAAATGGGGTATTGTTGTTAGGCCGTGGCAGACGAACGCCTTTCTATGGTATGTGTTGAAAAATTCCAAACGCCCCCCAATGCCATGTTATCCGCTTGATGCATTATATAAAATCTCTCGCCCAGAAAGAACCGCCGACACCGCTCTCATGTCCGTGTCTATGACCATTCATCCATCATTACCCGTCAAGATCTTTTCGTTTCTTTCTAGATAAATCATATTCTCTTCTTTTTTTGTTTTTCCGTTTCTTTTCTCGTCGGTAAGCATGGCTGTCATCACCGAGACTTGCTGGAGGTCGTCGACAAGGACGAGGTCTTGGAGTAGCCCGGCTGCTGCCGCTCGAGCCGCTGGCGCTTCTCGTGCTCGCGCAGGAGGGTGTAGACGGTGCCGAGGGGCCACTCGTGCATGAGGTGCTTCATCTCGGGCGGGCAGACGTCGGAGTCGTGGTCGCGGATCTCCTCGGCGATGCGGTTGGCGGCCAGGACCTGGTTCCACGACAGGATGCGGTCCCCGATCAGGAAGGCCGGGTAGCGCGCCAGCGCCAGCTCGTCGAGGATCCAGTTGCGGTTGAAGTAAGGGCGGCTCAGCATGTCGTACAGGCCCGGGTAGTAGGGGGAGTTGGCGCACTCGCCCCACACCACGTCGAGCGGCTTCATCCACTCGTGCCGCGGCGCGTAGTTCTCCGGGTGCAGCGCCTCGTCCCCGGGCTCGCCGAACGTCGGCGGCAGCGCCTGCTCGAACAGGGCCAGGCCCTCGACGCCCAGGTCCGTGTCCGGGCCCTTGAGGCCGAGCCAGCCGATCACCATCTTGGCTTGCCGGTAGACGGCGCCCATGTGGCCCAGCAGCCCCGACGACTCGGTCGCGCTGTTCCGGTTCACGCACAGGGCGTCGATCCACACGTACAGCGTGTTGGGCGTCTGTTTGAGGGCCTCCCGGTCTCTCCGGGACTTGCTCGGGTCCGGCAGGATCGACTTCACGTTGCGCAGCACCTGCACCAGCCATCCGGGCGGTTTCCGCGCTGGTGGCAGCGTCTTTTCCCTCTTTGGCGGCGGCGGCAGATTTTCCCACGCATCCCGGTAGTTGGTGTTGGTCTTGGTGATACCGTTGGTGTTGCCGCCGCTGCCGTTGCTGTGTATGCTGATGTGGGCGGTGCTGTCGTCGGTGGGCGAGGTAGGCGAGGGGTCGTTGAGGGAGATGGCGGGCAGGAAGACGGCGCGCACGTGGCGCAGCGCCTGCTCGATGGTGGTGGGTATCCGGATGGCCCGGTCGTTGACCGTGACGTATTCGGTAGTGATGGGCGCGTCGCCCAGAAGCGACGAGAGGGCCACGAACTCGAGCTTGTCCGTCAGCGTCACGTTGACCAGCCGGCACACTACACGATCTCCCAGCTCGGGCGCCGGCTGCAGCTCGACCATGCGTATTTGGTTCTTTGACAAGTCCAGCTTCTGCTGGACTGCTGTTATGTTGTCCATCTCTGCTCTGTTTCTTCTTTGGCTCCCCTCAACTCGAATCGTAGTATTTGTATGTAGGTGGTCAGTGATGCGTGTAAGTCGTAGTAGTGTGTAAGCAGAAGTCAGAGTTAGCAATTTGACTGATGATTAAGTTTTGGATCTCAAGTTTCGTCCGAGGAAAAAATGTGCGACAGAACGTGGTGTGGTTCCACCCCGACTCGAGCGAGTCAGTGACCTGCGGCGAGCACGCTGCCTTTACTTGCTGCGCAGTAGTGCGGCCTCAAGCGGGAAGTCGAACTCTACCTGACGGGCTTGCTGGGAAAATAAGATGAAACTGGACATCTGCAGGCGCAATGTAACGGGCCCGCAGGGGACTTGTGGATCTTCTAGAAGGATAGAAACAACGGCAGAAGAAGCGGGCTTGAGCGAAAACCCGTTGCTTTCGTACGTGTGCGCGTGTGTGTGTGCAAGTCAGTGGACGTAAAGTGGGCGACTCCGTCCAAGCCAAGTGAATGACACGGCCAACGACCGAGCACACGACGGCAAAATTGTCGTTGCAGGATCTTGCCTACATGCTTGATGCCTGCCTGGAGCGGGCTTGGCCTATCTTACGGACTTACAGGGGGGCAGATTCGTGGGGGTGGCAAAAGGTGGACTCCGTTGCTTGTCAGTCAGCTCGCCGTTGCGACCAGGGTCAAGGCCAAATTTGGCATTGTCAGAACTTTGACAGGCACGACAGACAACACAGCTTCGACTTCAGCTGAAGATGAGTTACCCTAACAAACCCCTTATCTGTGCATATCTGGAAGATCTTAAGGCGGCCACTATATGTTGGATGCGATATACCATCGCATGTTGTTTAATCAGCATTTCAGGAGTGCATTACCTCCCTCAATGCACATTGCCATGTGTGTCCAGACCAGTGGTTCGGCGGCTGGTTAGTAGGTGGGTTACTCGCTGCGGCTGCTTGGGCTGAACGAAATAGGACGCGACAAACGATAGCGAAAGTGAACATGTGTCCCGCTTCAAAAGGTCCTTCTTTTTCGTTCGTGGGCCGATGCGACCGATGCTCTGCCAGTCTGCAACGGTTTTTTCCATTTGATCAATGCCTTCTTTCCCTCTTGCCCACTGCCAACAGGCCTGTAAGTAGCAGGGAGGGAGGGAGATTCCGAAATTTGCAGGTCCGCTGTCTTTGAGTGCACCGCGCGCGACCTGGCCCCGGCACGCCCCTGAACGTTGAGGGATTCGCTAGTCATGCGCCCCTAGCATCCTCCCGACCCTTGTTTTCTCTCGTAAAATTGCCATGACACGACACGATTACCATTTTGACATCACGCCTTGTTGACATCACTTTTGCTTGCTGCCGCCGCCCAATTCCCACTCGATGGTTCGTCGCCCACTTGGTCTGGGACAAAGCGTTTTTTTTTCCTACCGCCCTCTCCACCCAGGCCCAATTCGTGTCGGCCGGTCGCAAGCAATGCCCAAAGAAGCAAAAAACGACAATGACAGGCAGGGACTGCCATGCGATAAAAACCCGAAGTCTGGGGTACTGGATTAGTCACTGCAGTTCGCTAACTGGGCGGGTGATCGGCAGTTCTTCTTTTGGCAACGGGATCGTCCTTCTCGTCCTGCTGGGATGTTCCCTGATACGGACCAACGTTTTTAGCACAACGGTTGAACGGGTTTCAGTCAGTCCAGTCCAGATGCGACGCTAGGCTAGAGAGATTTGGTTCGGCATGCGCAACCACGTGTGCGCGCATCCAGCAGCATCGCATTGCATTGTCGATGAATGATGATCGCGGCATCCTTTGATTTTCGCATATTGGTTCGGTTGGCGGAAGGGGAAAAAACGAAAAAGAAAGGCCTGGAGCCCAGTGAACCCGGATGGGGCACCAAAAAAACACTGCGAGCCGCTGTCACACCCTGCGGCTGCATGAGCCACGTCAAAATATTGACCACTACTAGTGTACCCTACCCAGTGCTTCAACCCAACTCCACTTGCAATGGACGGCGGGCATGGGAACTGAGTCGATAGTGCAGGAACACCTGTCTCTCTGTCTGCAAACCACCACCAATAATGAGCTTCGGCATGTCAAGAAGCCCTCGCATCTCAACGCTTATCTCAGCAGTTTCAGCGAGTGCACCACTTTAGATCCATTACATATCCATAGGTAACGGAGTGTGGATTCCACGAGATACAAATCGACGGCCGGCCTGCGAACTGCCTTGAGATGAACAGGAGATCGAGGGGCCTAGAGGCGGATTCTCAACCCAGCAGCCGAGTGCCACTGCTAAACTAGCAGGATGCAACCTGAACGCGAGGGCAGTACGTGTTATTAACCTTGCCTAGGCTCAGGCACAGCTGAAGTTTAAAATCCTGATCGGCTGCTTGGCTGATGATGCCCAGTCTGCTACGCTGCCAACCGGCCGACCAACAAACGGGACCCCCGCTTGCCGCCCCTCTTCGATCCTCCCTTCGCTGCCGTAGCCCAAGCTCTTATGTACATACTCCAAAAACCTGGTGGACAGCGCTTCTTGTACTGTAAGAGAGCAAGACGTTCAGGCCAGCTGTTGGCCGCGTTCTAGATGGGTGATTTCCGATACAATCACGGCAATGTCGGCGACACGGGCGGTCCGAGGAGTTTTCACCGCTTATTTGGAATTTCGCCGGCCTTCTGGTTCTGGGCAGGTGTGCAAGAGAAAAATTCTCGTTGGTGGTTATCACGGCATTCGCCCGACCCGGCCTCATTCGAGATAAAGAGAGAGAGAGAGCCCGGAAAGACCCTCTCAATGTTCATGGGGAGGGGACCTGACTTGGGGCTAATGAGCTTTTTCTTGTGGTTCTGGCTCTGGCCAGGCCTGCCTCACACTGGGATTGACCTGACCAAGCTTATCTATTGCCGCCCGCAAATTTCTTCCGTGTTGCACAACGGCAGTGCTATTCCCGTGACAGGGCCCCCATGAGCCTCCCGAGCGACTAGTAAAAGGCATATCGCACTAGTCTTATAGTGGTTTGTCTACCAGGCCAGGGGACCTTGAACATGCACTTGGCAAGAGCTGGCACCCGACGGATGCCGACCGATGTACTGGGACAGGGAAATGATCAAGGAAATAACCTTTTTCGTTCCGCTCTTGCGCGGGTGGCTGCGGTTTTCTTTTCTTCAAAGTATCCTGTTTCTGCGATTGGGCTGGATGTCGGGAAACTTCCAGCAAGTTAGGCTCCTACCAGCAAGACGAGACTGCATCGTCGTCGTACGGCTGTTGCCTGTGGAACCAACAATTCCAGGTCTTTGCTAATATCTGACACACGTCACTTTGCATGCACTGTCCAGAGGCCCTGCGACGTAGCACGGAAACACGGGGCTATATCTGGGGTTATATTGTTCGTTCATGGCGAACGCCTCGGGATTACTGTGTGCCTTGCTTGGCCTGTGACACTCTCCATAAGACCAAACGAGACGGCAGACCCGCCAGCATAGTAACTCCCGTTAGCGGCGCCCATCAGTGTTGCATCGCCGTTTGGCATCTCTCAGGTTGCTTGATTTATTGGCTCTCCGCCTTCGAAGGCACGCTTGCGATGACGAACGCTGAGTAAGTAATCATCCGATCGGGGAATTCTGCTTTGCCGCCTAAAGCGATAGTAGGAGCACGGATTAAAACAAACGAGACGCGGTCTTGAAGTTACGATATTCAATAGTTATGCTTGGCGTAGTATCAATCAAGTTGTGGCAGGTATAAACGATCTATGAGCACAGATCATTGCCAGGATAGATGGCATTCGCTTACAAGCCAGGTATATGTTTGTCACGTGCGCTGTTCGTATGGGCGTCTCACCCCGACGTATGACAACTGCTCACAATGTAACAAGATAGACTCGTGTCCGATTACACGTAGCACAGAGTTGATGGCGCTACAGCGCATGAGCACCGCTCCTCTGATCCGGTTTCTCTGGACAGACAGACAATCAAGAAAATCAATTACCAAATTTCGTATCAGGAGTGTCACAGCGCTGCAGCCGGTGCTCTAAACAGCCGACCAGCTTGCCCTTAACCCGTCCCCAACCTGGCAAAAGGACGACGTTGTCAAGTTCGCGCTTGATTGTCTACTAGATCTTATCACCACCCCTTACAGAGTTCCTATCTGCAAATTCGCAAGTCAACTACTTCTCATGGTCTTGAGGAGGCTGTTTGTTGTTCGGCACCTCCGGATGTTTAAGTACTAATGGATATAATTACGGGGAGATTACAGTTTTTACAGCACCCAAGACCACATCCTGCCCGCGTTTATCGTTATGAGCCAGCCACCACCCATGATCGAAAGTATGCAGTGATGGTCTCGATTTAGCAACAAATTCTAGGGCTACGGCATCTACGAAGGCACCCCCCGAACATCCGAGGACCCTAAAATTTGGAATCGAAGATTTTTCCTGTCGATACTGCTCAGCGCCGCGAGTGATATCATAGAGCACCAAGGAAGTCTCAAGGAGATAAAATGTGTCCCGTTGAAGATGTGCCCCTTTAAAAGTGCTTTGCCGCCGTTTGGGTTCGGCAGTGACGCATAGGCTCGGTGTCGACTGGAGCACATACAAACAAGGTCACGAATAGTGTGGTATTCCGTGTATGCGGTTGTGTCTGGTGGAGGCAGATTGCAGCAACACAACAGCACGAGCCGTGGGTCATGTGCCCCGGGAGTCTGGAATCGTAGGGCTGGGCTTCTTGAATGGGTGAGTGTTTCTTTCCCATCCATGCTATCCGTGTCTCGGTTTACGGCGCGTCCGTTATATCGATCGATAAGATTAGAGCCAACTTTACACACTCAACCCTAGTCAAGAATTTACGTAATCGTGTTAGTAGGCATAGAGTCCGGGTACGAAATTAAAGGGGTTCGTGTATACTATGAACCCAATCGTATCATTGAGCCACGGATTTCGGCGTGGCCGGAGCCGGCCTCGCGGAAGCTCATCCGCTGCATTTACGGCTTGCTGGACAGCCATAGCTCGACGGCCCCAACCAGACCACCGTATCTGGTAATACTGATGTTTGGAAATGAATCTGATTGGTCAAGATGACACGTGAAGCGTGTTTGTTTACGCTCGGGCACGACCTAGCGTGCCCCACGCTCGGCCCTCCCGAGACACGCTCGAGCTCCCGGGCAATCCAATCTTTATTTTGACGACAGTGATGACCGGTGAGATCAAGAAGCCGATAATTCCCATTCGCGGCAAGTTGCGGACCGGATTTTGTACTGGAGTCGCGGTCAGGCGGGCAGCCCTTTTCATATTCTGGTGTCCGATAATAGAGACAGAACCACTACGCGCCTAATACGTGCCGCGATGGCTGTGTTTCTACTCAATATCCTGTAACTTTATTGCAGGGTCGTGTGCGAAACAAGTACGAATCTACTTGTCAGCTGACCGAAAGCTGCTATCTGGTTATGGCTCTGAGTCGTGAGCTGCATGTTTGGCAGATGGCAGCTGATGGTACGTGCCTTCCTTACTTAGGTAGTGATGTCGAACGAGTCGATCCTCTTAGGTAAGAGGTTAAACTATACTGGTTTAAGAGTTTATATTTATATATAAAGTATTAATATATTATCGATCGGTAAGGTTTAAAACTACTTAATTAGCCTTATATAACGCCCTCCTTCCCTCCCTCCCTCCCCCTTCCAGGTTTATCAGTCCGATATCTATTCGTTATCCTCTTCGCCGAGCCCTTCGATTAATGCCCGAAACTAGAGATCCTTTTAAATATCGCGATTAAAGAATAGAGTTTAAATAATATTTTCCTTATTTATTTCCCGTTTATAGAAATCTTCGAGTTATTTAATTTTTTTAATAAAGAAAGCTTCGTTATCGTTAAAATTTTATTCTTTTAAAAAAAGTTTATAATCGATAATATATATTTTATAAAAAGTCGGTTTAAATAAAGTATTCTTTTTAATTTTACGTTTAATAACTTTTAAAAATTTCTATAACCGTTTATACTTTTTTAAAAGCTTTATAATATTAAAATAAATAATTTTATATTAATTATTTATTATTAACTTTCCTTTTTTATAATATATTAAACGTTAATTAATTTTAGAGATCTTTATTACTATAATAAATAAACGTAATAGAACGGATACATTATATCTTTTAATAAGTCGTAGTAAATAATAAATATAATCGTATTAAATAAAAGACTTTTAAATAATCGATAAAGGAAGCGAGGATAGCCTTTTATATATAATTTATTAAATTATTACGACTGGAGATAGGACCGGAATCGAAAAGGGAATTTTATAGTTATTACAAGCTATTATTAAGCTTTTATTAATCTATAAGAATTATAATTAATTATTAGAATATTTTTAAGAGTTTCAAAGGTATCGAATATAATACCTTATTTTTAAATTTATTATTTTTAAAATAACCTGCTTTTTATAAATCTTTTATTTCTACCGGGAAACCTTAATACGAATCGAAAAAAAAAAAGAAAGAAGAAAGAAGTCGAACGAGTCGACTACTACATTATTGCAGCTGCGCATCAATACCTAATTACAACCAACTCATGTAGTCGGGGTAGCCTTTTGCTCTTTCTTGTTCTGTATGTTACTTTAATAGATAATTCAAAGGCAGACATAACACCACGCGGGCACCAAAGTCGCACCTTCGCTGTAAGTGGACAAATAGACATTGTGCTTGGGGTTATGGCAGCAGCCAATCA
Organism: Apiospora marii; assembly: GCF_038362585.1. Taxonomy (NCBI): domain Eukaryota; kingdom Fungi; phylum Ascomycota; class Sordariomycetes; order Amphisphaeriales; family Apiosporaceae; genus Apiospora; species Apiospora marii. The sequence continues at coordinate 234,757 of NW_027117374.1, forward strand.
TTGCAGGCAGGTCCGTCTGGGCCGATTGATTCCATGAAGCTCCCAATCCCCATGCCTTGCCTCCCATGCGACACCCATCTACCCACATGCAAAGAGATGGAAGGTGCGCCTACAAAGATTGAAATGTCATGTTCTTCTGGTTGCAGGTACTGTTCTAGCGGGCTCACAAGAGAATTGACTGACACCCGCATTTTTGTGTCCCGATAAACAATCCATTCTCAATCCATCTTCCCACTTCTTCAACTTGTCTACTTTGGTTCAAACATAGAATTTACAATACATTCATTCACGGAAACGTTTTTTTTTCGGGTGGTCAGACATTATGTATTCTGATTCGAGTCAAATCGTCCTTCCACGATGGGCAATCTCTTGTCCTTTGCCAAAGGGCTACCCCTTCTGGCATCCTGTGTTCTCGGGCTGGCAACTCTACCTGCCAAGCCAATTGATTTGACAACGCCTGTTCAGCAGCGAATTGCCATCAAGGGCCCGAATGGTAAGCTCTGTCTTCAACCGGTAGGGCCTTCTCAGGTATGAAGCTGATGGCAATAGCCATGTCCATTGGCTGGAACACGTACGAACAGCCAATCCGAGTTTGTGTACAATATGGCACGTCTGACGACGCGTTGGACATGGTGCAATGCTCGACCAACTCGGAGACATACAGCACCTCGAGAACCTTCTTGAACACTGTCACGCTCAGCGACCTCACTCCGGCCACCACGTACTATTACAAGATCGTGTCATCCAACTCGACCGTCGAGCACTTCTTCAGCCCCAGACTGCCAGGCGACAAGACCCCCTTCGCCGTGAACGCTGTGGTCGACCTTGGCGTCTACGGTGCCGACGGCTTCACCATCAACATGGACAAAAGCAGACGCGACGAGATCCCGTACATCCAGCCCGCGCTCAACCACACAACTATCGGCGCGCTGGCTACCACTATCGACGATTACGAACTGGTGCTGCACCCCGGCGACCTCGCGTACGCCGACGACTGGATCTGCGCGTACACCAGCGACTGGCTCCCCCACTGCTCGCTGAACAGCCTGCTGCACGGCGTCGACTCCTTCTGGGCCGCTGTCTGGAAGTTCCCAGACATCATCAAGACCCTTTGGCACATTGCCGGAGACCTGATAGGCGGTTCGCATGGCAAAAACAGCGGCAGCGACGCCTTCCAGGCTATCCTCGAGACCTTCTACGACCAGCTGGCCCCCATCGCGGCGCGCAAGCCCTACATGGTCGGCCCGGGCAACCACGAGGCCATCTGCAGCGAGGCCCTCGCGTACGCCAGGCTGGGCGAGCGGGTGTGCCCGGAGGGGCAGAAGAACTTCACCGACTTCCGCATGCGGTTCGGCCCCACGATGCCGATGGCCTTCGCGTCGCTGTCGGACGACGAGCGGGCCCGAGCGAGCGCCGACCGGGCCGCGGAGCTGGCCAACCCGCCGTTCTGGTACTCGTTCGAATACGGCATGGCGCACTTCGTCATGATCGACACGGAGACGGACTTCCCCGCGGCCCCCGACGAGCACTACCCCCTGTACTCGGGCCCCTTCGGCGCCGCCCACGACCAGCAGCTCGCGTTCCTGGAGGCGGACCTCGCGTCCGTCGACCGCACAGTCACGCCCTGGGTCGTCGTCAGCGGGCACCGGCCCTGGTACACGACGGGCGGCGCGTCCGCGGCCTGCGAGCCGTGCCGCGCCGCGTTCGAGCGGCTTCTCTACAAGTACGGCGTTGACCTGGCCGTCTTCGGGCACGTACACAATGCGCAGCGGCACCTGCCTGTCTACGAGGGCGAGATGGATCCGAATGGTCTCGATGACCCCAGGGCGCCTATGTACATCGTGACCGGTGGAGCGGGCAATGTCGAGGGGTTGGCCGAGGTGGGCAGCAAGCCTGAGTACACTGCGTTTGCGTATGCGGACGATTTCAGCTACGGCAAGGTCTCGTTTCTGGATGCGAACCGGTTGTGGGTCGACTTCATCCGTTCGTCGACGGGGGAGACGCTGGATTCGTCGGTGTTGTACAAGTCGCACCAGGAGCAGTTTGTCGTTCAGTCGTGACAATGATGCGTCACCACATCCTAAGTCATCATGGTCATCATCAATTGATGGAGAGTTAGTGTTATTCGCCATGGATAAACCTAATAAACATGCTTATCCCAGTTCACCGCCAGCGTTGCAACACCCGTCGTGACTGACCGAATGAATACCAATAGCCGGGCTTCCCAATGATGTGATGAGATGTCTGCCATCTGTAAGTCATTATATAAGTCTGCTTGCTTAGAATAGTCAATGGGATCGTAGCTAAGATGGGTTCAATCAAACCAAGCCCCCGGCATCTCGAGTGGGCGGTCCTCCACCAGATCCCAGAACTCGCCTGCGAACTCGTCGGTCGGGTCATTGCAGAGTATTTTCCAACCCTCGACCTTTGGGCCGTATTCAAACCCGTATAGACAAAGCTCGCAGCCATCCAGACGGAACTTGACATAGCTTGAGGCCCAGTACTCTCTTAGAGCGTTGAAATGTATATACGACCCAGGAGTGGTGTCTTTTAGTAAGTCGTATTCCCTCTTCCCATACATCTCAATATCAGCACCAGCTTCTACAAGGAGTTTAATCCATTTCCGAAGCATCTCATCAGACCTTTTAGGTAGAGTGAGATAGTAACGCGCTTCCTCACTCATATACCACAATATCAGACGAAGGAGTGGCGTGATATCAATCGCGGGCAGTTCGTAGTCGAATTTGTAGTCTGACCCAGGCTCGAGTGGGTGTAGGTCGGTTGACATGCGTATGATATCCTTCGCAAATGCATAGTGTTTCGTATATCCGGGTACATTGGCTTCAAAAGCTACGAGGTTCATTGACGCCACATGAAGCAGCGAGTAACCATACTCAGTCCATGCTTCATTGCACAACGTAACGGGATCGGCAGACCATTCTGGGTCCAGTAGAAAACTGTAGATTTCGGGGTCTGCGTAACTGGTATCATATAAACGATGAAGTCGGGATTTCAGGGTTGTGTTATTATGGAAAGAACACTGGATAGGCTGCCACTGTTGAAAGGCGGCCCATGACGTCGTCAACGGGCAGTTGCATGTGAGTTCCGATGATGTCGGGTCTGTCTCTGCCGCATCGACTTGAGGAAGCAAGAGACACGTTAGCTCCTTCGTATCTCGACTAAGAGAAACGAATTTGGATCCGAATATACTAAGCGGGGTGCTGTTTCCCCGCCCGTCAGTAATGGTTATGGCGGACAAGTCGTTAAAACACACTTACTCGCCATATTGATCGGTTTGAGTAAGATCTACCAAGCCCATCTCAAAGAGCAATCTAACGACTTCCAAATTACAAGATGCCAACGCATGCTAGACAAATTCAGCGTTAACATCGGTAATATACTTATTTGTGTCGCCAACGTATCTATTCGAACCCCCATGTGCATGCGGGATGTTGCAAATACTTACGTGTAACAAAGTCCAGCCGACTTCATCGCGATCGAAAGGAGATGCTTCCCGCTTCTCGAACAGACACTGCAAGCCAGCCGCGTCTCCATCTCTAGCCATGAGGAAAACCGAGTCTTCACTTGACCTTTCTGTGTAGAGACGGACCTGAACGTCCCATGCCGACCTGTACGTCGACATGTGGAGAGCGAAGGATTTGACAACACCCTTTAGCCACCATGGCGGCCTAAATCCTGCGTTGAACTCATTGGGACTTTTGCGAACCCATAGGGTGCCATATGCCGTTGCTGGCTTCCAGGGACTGGTAGAACACTGACGAACGGGGCCGACGCTCCTGGAGCTGGTGTGTGTGAGAGTTCGTTCGTCTTCTTGTTCGCAAATTTTTCGGGTATAGGCCTCTGCTTCGGAGGGTTGCACGACAGAAGGTCTGTATTCGTATATTTGCATGGTCTGTTGCATTTTGGTTGCCAGTATATCGGGCGTCGCTGCTAAAACCGCGCTATGGGATGTTAGCAACCACCAATGGCAGCTCATGCTCTCTACCTACCTCGCATAAGTGGTTTGAGCAAATTGAAGAATCTCTAACGAGTTTCTTAGCTGCCCCTCCAGTCGTTTCAGCTCATCCTTTCTGAGCACCACTTTGATTGCACCCAATCTCCGCCGGAAGCGTCGACTCGAGGTAATTTGAGTTGATAGGTCATCGATGACAACGCTGAACTTCGCCAGTGCCTTGCGGCAGTAGGCAACACTACGGATGGCAGTTGAGCTGTCCCATAGCAACGGCGGCAGCCCCGAATGAGTAAATTGATGCTCAAAGTCCCAAACCGATGGGTAGATCAGATCGATCCGCTCTATGAGGTCCGAGATGGTGTCTGGTGCATCCTCGACCTGGTCCCAAATTTGTTTCAGCTTCAGCAGTGCCCCGCCCGTCGCAACGCCGAGCTGGACGACGGCGATCCCGCTTGCAGCGACACCAAGAGGCTCGGTCATCCCTGCAAGAGTTTTTGAAGAACGAAAAGATCTGGACTTAGAAACTCGTCTTTGAGCCGCGCGAGCGTCGTTGGTAATTGTAAGGAATGAACCGAGAGACGCGTTGGCAGAATAGCTGTGGTTGTGAATGATCTGAGAGAAGAATGGGAAACAGGATTCACTAAGCTGCTATTTCTTTTGGAGCCTCATGGAGGCGGGGCACAAGAGAGTCCGAGCCGATGGCGTGCTTTATGGGCCCAACACTGCCACCACCAGGCTACGCTCTGCATATGCAGTATAACCCTAGGTCAAGTCGACGTGGCAAGATACGTCGCTTTTGGGCAGACAGTCTTGAGTTCGATTGTTTGAATTGTATTGCGTAAGTAATGTAAAGCACACTCTAACCACTAACCTACACCACCGTTTTGCTTTGGATCATATTAGTGTTCAATTATCTCATCTGACTTTGAAAGTTTAATCTGATGCTACGGTTTGTTCCTGAGACCAGTAAATGACTATGGAGGAGCTTGGATGGGAACTCCAGTACTGTTGGAGCTCACACACCAACGCGACAGTTTTTACACATGCGGGGCAGTGCTCCTCCCGTTCAGCTTTTGGGCACTGCCACCACCACAGGGCCTCAACGAAAGGGGCTTGATGGCCAATGATAGCACTAGCGCCGTCGATCCGGTCAGCCCAGGCTCACAATCGGTCGAAATGACCTTGCGCCACTAGCAACAGGTCCCAGATGCGCTGTCGTATTCGAGTAGATGTCCAATTCGGGGCTTATGTACTGTAGCGGCCGCATGAATCTGGTCCGAGGAGAAAGCTGCAGCAGGTTCTGTACCGGAGTCAATCAAGTTACTCCTTCTCCCAAACGCTGATGTCATGCACCGACTTCGCGTGAGCTCTCGTACTCTTGCGGCGACCCCTCACGATGTTCCAGTACCTCCGGGTTGTGCGCGACATCCTGTCCTTTGTGGTCGGTGAACAAGACCTGGATAGAGAACATTAGCACTACCTCATGTCGAGATGCATGTCCTTGAATGGGAAAGGCAGGCAACTCCATACCTTGGACGGGGGTTTGACCCCCTGCGTCTTCGCGGCGTCGTTCCCTGTGACGATCTTGCTTACATCGCCTTCGTGCTGGCCTCCTCGTACCTTTGTGTAAACGTGGTCGCCTTCCTCGATTGGCTCGCCGTGCTTGTCGTGTACTGTGTTTCCGGACATTTTGATATTTGGGTTGTGGTATTAAAGGTCTCCGACTTCTACCTACTCGTGCAGAACTTGTCTTTTATCAGCCGCGCGTCTTCGTGATGTCATTTTTGCATTCGCAGTGGAATACTATCCCCTGATGTCATATTTACGAGGTAGTGCTAGTATATGCCGTCACGTATCCACAGCCTGGAGCATCCCGCTCCGTTCAGGAACTCCCGAGTAGCATTGGACACCTAGCTTTTACACAAGCCTACGGCTCCGCGCGAAATGCTGACTACCAAGTGTCGCGTTGTTCCAAAACAGACTAGTGGGCGAGGCGGTTAGCAATGACGACAGCCAGTCAATGGCTTATCAGCCAGCTGTTTCTTGGTTAATGATTATACTAAAGATCTTCAAGCCCCTCAATGAGGTGCTGATGATCTGTTACTCTCCTTGTTTCTGAGGCGGAATTCTATGTTCAGTTCACATTATTGGACAAATTATTGTCTATACGGCTATTGGGCTGGGCCAGCAGTATCGCTTGATTAGAAACTCTAACTGCCTCTACCATCAACAGGTCATTGCATGGAAAGTAATATACTTCTTATATATGCAATTTATTAAAGTGTGTTCCCATGCCGACAGACACGAAACTGTGGTTGTCCTATTATCGTATGAGTCTTCCCAAGGTAGCACTGACACGTCGTCAACATATACAAATTAGTCCCCATCGGACCAGATCATATATAGATCTGGATTTGAGGTCTAGTACCAGTTGGGTAAAGCGCCATTTCGGTGTTTTCTCGCGTGTTGTAGGATTGGCGGACTGTGCCGCCGGGGATGGGTTCATCCGCTCAGATCCACCCAGATCCACCCAGCCAGGGTAGAGTGGACAGCTCAAATACCAGAGGCTCTGCTGCCCCCGACGCTGCATGATATTATTACAAGATCTACGTGTTCGGTACACTTTTCTATTCTGCTGCCTCTATCCCCCTCCAAGTTTTCACGATGGCCGACTACAATAACCTCCCTGACTTTGACAGTCTACCCCAAGTGGAAGGTATGCCACAAGGGTGTGCTTGGGGACTCTTGTAAGTGAGCTGGATAGTTGGGACATTGTTTTGGAAACCTCAAAGTTTAACATCTTGGATGTAGCGATGAGGACGGCGAGAAAGACACATTAGGATGCCTCAACCTGCTCACCCCATCCGTGGTCCGCGAAGCCTACAAGGAGGCCCGCGACGGCGTTACCTTCTCCCTGAACCACGCCATGGACATCATCAAGGTGCCAACCGGCCGGGCCCCGACGACCCACAAGATCCTGACCTGGAAGGATGACATCGCCCCGGGGGGCCAGTGCAACCACACGTGTCTCGACGACGAGGTGTCGTTCAACACGCAGGCCTCAAGCCAGTGGGATAGCTTGGTGCACTACCCGCACCAGGGCACGGGTCTGGCCTACAACGGCGCCCGGGTCGGCAAGGAGCAGCTGCAGGGGGCGTCGTCGCTCACGTACGACCCCGAGAGGCGCGTCCCGTCCATTGACCACTGGCACGGCCGCGGCGGCGTGGTGGGGCGGGGGGTGTTGTTGGATTATCGCGCCTATGCCGCGGCTAAGGGCATAAAGTACGAGCCCTTGAGTCGGCACACCCTCACGATCGAAGATCTTGAGGCGGTCGCGGCGCATCAAAACACGGTGTTTAAGCAGGGCGACATTCTGCTTATTCGGACCGGCCTGGCGGAAGACCTCGCGCCGATGACTGGGGAGCAACAATTGCAAAAGATGATGGATGGGCAGGGTGGGTTGATGGGTGTCGAGGGCAACGAGAAAGCGGCAAAGGTACGTGTGATAGAGACTTCATGTCCGCGATGGAAAGGACTGACTATAGACTCCAGTGGTTTTGGAACAAGCACTTTGCTGCCGTGGCGGCCGACAACCTGTCCTTCGAAGTGTACCCGCCCCAGAAACCAGACGGCACTTTGGGAGACGGTGGCAACCTCGGTAAGCAAAACGAATATCAAGAAGGCATTATCACCTCGAGAGACCCCCTTGACTGACTATAATTCGACACATTCTAGTGCTTCACCCGTACTTCTTGAGTCTTTTCGGCCTTACCATCGGCGAACTCTGGAACCTCAAAGCCCTGTCCGAGTACTGCGCCAAAGTGGGCCGGTACACCTTCCTGTTCACCTCGGCCCCGCTCAACATGTAAGTGTAAATCCACGTCATGCAGGGCTGACATTATCTTTACTGCAGACACATGCTAACTCTTCGCGTCATCGCAGTCCTGGGCTGGTTGGGTCACCGCCTAACGCTCTTGCCTTGATGTAGACATGCTCGTATCAGGAGAACCCATGAAGTTTTAGTGAAGAGAATCAAATGGATCTCGTATTACTATTAGGCCATCTTGACTTCTGCTCTATATCGGCATTTGGCTTGTCAGCCGTCAAATGGTGGCACGAACCATATACATACCCCTGCATGTATCAATTTACACTTCTGGCTCGCTTCGAGATTACCCAACCCCTTTCAACAATGACTTGTAATCTTTCTAGAAAGGATCCGAGTTGAAAGCTGCCTCCGCCTCTGCATACGCATCGTACGACCACATCCAACTCTGTGCCATACGGCCAGTCCTATCTCTGAGTCAGTTGAAACTATTATGATCTAGGGGCACCGAACATACTCAAATTTGTGACGGAAGTCAGTTTCAGCTTCGAAACCTTCTTCACTGTTTCTGCAGCCACCGGTCGTAGTTTGCAGTTGGCGTTCAAAGACATCCGTCTCGTCTCGCATCCTCTGCGCTCGAGCGTCTCGTATTCTGGTGTATAGAGCAGTGGCTGCAGGAAGTTGCGACCTGCTCCGCACGTGGCCAAGCAAGCAGCCTAAGGTTCCTGCGTCCTCGAGGTCCAGGCTAAGCCCCTGGCTCAGAAACGGCCACATTGTGTTTGCAGCATCACCAACAAGGATACAACTGCCGTCCTCTGAACGGCGTTCTGGCAGTACTGGTACTTTCGGTGCAGAAGGCGTGTCAGTCATTGGTTCAAACGGAATGATGGGGCACTTGGTCCGACTAACAGTGCACCGCTGTCCACTTGTTCGCATTCGATGCCGCGCGTATCATGGAAGACAGCCTGGACAGTCATCAGAACCTATAAGCCCCACAAATTATATGAGAAAGACAGGTATATGGCTTACAATGGATCCCAGTCCTTGAAGTAATGTTGTAGACTTGGTACGCCGTTGATAGAAACGACTTGCTGCAACTGGTCCTGTGGTATCAACACCATCATGCTAAGAAAGCCTGCGTTTCGCATTGGGTAGACGGAAACGTATGAGCCGTTTCCGGCCCATGTACGAATACACAAGTTGTCCATGAAGGCCAGCAGCTCAGGTCCGCGCACCCTGGTACGATCCACGGTAATGCGATACGCAATGTACCCCGTAGCCGTGGGGTTCACCGGATTGTGGGTTAAGAGATGCCTCGACTTTGAACCCGTCCCATCTGCAACGACTACGAGATCGCCATGGTGCATCTCGTTGTCCTCCAACATGACGCTCGTTTTTCCATCAGCCAACCCGTTGAAACGAGTGACCCGGGCACCGAAGCGTGCCGTGATCCCAACCTCTTCGGCGCGGCGCAGCAAGGCTTGTATGAGATGAGGTCGGTAGAATGTCCATGGAGGCAGGGACTCGCAGTTCTCTGCTGCCTTGACGCCCTCGCAATGGCCAGTCATCAGGTCGGGTCCCAGTGCCGTGCCGCGAGGATCACACACATCCCACCGGGCGGCGAACGTTTGCCTTGTGTCTGGGCCCCCGACGCCCCATCTTGACAGTAAGCGGGTCCCATTGGGGCAGGTCACTACCCCGGACCCCGCGTCAAACGGAGCTGGGGATTGTTCGAATACGGTAGCTTTGTGCCCCGCGAGCGACACCGAGATGGCGGTGGCGAGGCCGCTTAGCCCGCCACCGACAATGAGGACATGGATGGGCGAGTCGGAGGCACCTTCAGCAGTGGCCATTGCACCGACACACATGGCGTAAAGCTCAACGTCGAGGGTGGGTGGTGGGTGTGATTTCGTCTACCAACAAATGGCCAAATGATACAACGTGTCAGTGGCTGGGGGAATAGCGATAGAGCTCCAAAACCAAAAGGTGCCTAGGTAATTACCCCCTTCCATCAATATTACCAACGAATGATGGGACCGCGTGCCGAGAGACCAAAACGAAGGTCAATTCACGGCAATTTGGGACAACAGGTTTTACCCCTCAACGCAAGGTCCCTAAATGAGCAGCTCCGGATGTGGTTGCATCTTGGGGATCGGCATTGGAGAAGTGGTGGGGTTCCGACGGAGCACCCGCCCGCGTATTCGCCAAGGAGTCTGCGCCCGCTACAGATACCCTGATTCAACAAATTACAGGGGGTGAACTTGCGCATTGAAACTGGCTGACCACTAAACAGCGCTTGACTGGCTGCGGCGAACACGCTCGACTCGACCTTGTGGAACTGGCTGCAGTTGTCCACCATGGATTGAATACCTAGAGGACATTGAACAAAGCAAAACCAAATGACAAAAACAGCATGTAGCTCAGACCCACGCTCATGACGTAGAGCGACGACGCCATGCTTTTTTCCCTTGGGCATGGCGCAGTTATGGTCTGCCACGAGCCCTCCTTGCAACGCATCTCGGACAGCATGGCTTCCGAAACGTTGGCAGCCAGCTCTTTCGCCACGGGTTGAAATGCACACCTGTCAGGCTTGATATCTGTATCCAGCCACGGGCAAGGCTCGGCGGGATACTTCCAGTGCGTTTCACCCATCTTGGTGACCCGGACCGCCGTGGAAGAGTCGACGTCCGGCTCCGGACACGAATTGACAGTGGCCTCGACATCGGGCACCTGCCCTCCCGGCGCCGTGTGGAACACGATTCTGCGATGCGCATACCCGTTGGGAGAATTGCTCCAGCCAGGCCACCGTCCGTCCTCCTTCCTGTCGGTGCTGTTGTCGAAGCACCTGTGCGAGATGCCGAGCTCCCATCCGACCGTGTACGAGCCCGTCGTGCCGTTGGTCATGTTGACCGCCGGTATATGAAAGAAGTATTCGCCTGGTGTGGTTGTGGAATTGAAAGCGTTGGCAAAATCAATACTCGCAAGCTCGTATTGCCAGTAGGCGCCGGTCCTGTTCGTTCTGTACTCGTTGTCCATGACGGAGACCGCCAGCCAGATGCCCATGGACCAAACGGCGTCGAGGTTTTTGACGCCAAAAACGACCGGAAACCACTGAGTTGGGGTGTAGGTTGCATTGTGCCGTGGGAAAAGGAGGTCGACTTGGAGATCGGCGGGCAAAGAGCGCTCTGCCATGGTGGCAGAAGCCAGTAACGGAATGACCATGACTCCGAGGAGTCGAATTGGTGAGAACATCATTTATTCTGTTGTCGAATTCAATTCAGTAGTGAGGTTGCAGAAATGAGGAATATGGCGCTCGTTGGGGCAGCGTGCTGTCTCTGGATTTCTCGTGGGATGTTGGTGGCGAGACGGACGATCCTCAGCACACTCTCGGTTGACCAGTGCCGATATTTCTGGGCCCTGCACGGCGGAGATTACATTGCTAAAAGGAACATGGGGCCGTTCCTTGGCATACAAATGATCTCGCCGGGCCGTATTATGTCCTATAGTTCCTCCGGCCCAACGACATAACCTTGGCCAGAGTTCTGCATTTAGGAATCTCGGCTGAATAGGATACTTGCAATTCCCTCTCATTCGGTAACTGCACTCAGGGACCTTTGCCCAGCCACCTGCATACAATCGGGCGGTGAGCCAGCCAACTGGACCGTTGTGGCTGAACTCGGTCAGCTCCAGACCTGTGCCAGACCGGTGATCGTGGATGTTTCCGTAAGGCTCCCAGTGACTAGCAGACATCATGTTCGGGCGTGCAATGTCTGGGCGAATGACTTTGATGACATTGCCTCCAATGGTCCTGGATTCCCACTCGCCTTGCCCACAGACCCCGGTGCCGTTCTAGCTTCTTATGTCGTTTCCATATTTACTTGGTAATACCCTCCCAGTCAGACCTGAATCACGAACTATCTACATAAGCTGTCAAAACAGTATCTTCTTTCACATACGACCACATCCTGCTGAAAACTAGGGATCCCGTCCGCTCTCCCATATATAAGCAGCAGAGAGCCGAATCAGTACTAGGGTCGGTGACGACCTGGGAATCCTCGGTGTTGTATGTTCTTGACTTTTTGCTACCTGCCACGTGCACGATTCACCTTACGGATAACACTCAAAATGAGACGCAACGCAATGTTTCGATCTTCGTGCATTTGCTACGTATGTACATTTGGGTTGCAAGCTGCCCTGATTACCTCTGTAATATCATCTTCCCCTTAAACCACCGCAATGGGCTGCGCCGGCGCCGGCGCCGAAAGGACCTCGACGCCGTCCTCGAGCTCCTCGGCCTCGGGCTCGTGCATGCCGCCGAGGATCATGTGGGCGGGCGCCTGCTTCTGCAGCTCGGCGTCGGTGGTGAAGGCGAAGAACTTCTCGTCGTGCCACTGCCCCGCCGTGACGTAGCGGCCGGCGGGGTCGGTGAACATGGTCGTGTCCTCGGCGCGCAGGAAGTAGGCGATCGAGTACCGGTGCTGGCTGTAGTCGTAGGGCACGACGCGGTGGATGCACGACTGCATCGTGTGCCCGCTGGCGAAGCGCAGCGAGTCGCCGACGTTGACGATGGCGCACCCCTGCTTGGGCTTGACGAAGCCGAACTCGCGGGCTCCGGGGGGACGGATCTGCATGCCCCACTCGTGGCTGAAGAGCAGGGTCAGGGAGGAGATGTCGGTGTGCTTCTGGTGGCCGATCTGCTTGTCCTTGGCCGGGTCCGAGGGGATGTAGTGCATCATGGCCAGCGTCGTGGTCGAGGGCTTCTCGTTGCGGTGCGAGCACTCGAAGCGCGAGGCGCCCGTCAGGCCGAGGCCGGTCGACAGGGCCGACAGGATGGCCTTGGTGACGACGTTGCTGCCGGCGATGGCGTTCTCGAGGACCTTGATGTCGCCGCTGTTCTTGATGACGTCGGGGATGTGGGGGCTGTCCCGCTGGATCTCGTCGCGGGCGACCTGTTAAAGCATCAGACAACTGGTCATTGCATAATAAGAGATAGACAGGCGTATTGGCTTACCTTGATCATCTCGTAGCCGTCCTTAGTTCCCTCGAGGACACCAGTGCGCGAAGCAATGGGCTCATAGCTGGCAATCGGGTTAGCGACAGTGTACATCAACTTGGAACGTAGAAGCCTACCCAAGATGCGGCGACACGAGGCCGTACTGGTTCTTCTCCTCGATTGGGGCCTCGAAGAAGCGGTGCATGAGGCCGAGGGTCTTCTCCTGGTCCTCGAGCAGGCGGCGGCCGTCGATGCCCGAGAGGTCGATGTAGAAGTAGCCCTCGGTCTGGCAGATGCGCACGGCCTTCTCGACCTCCTCGGGCTCCTGGCAGAGGATCTTGGAGAAGTCGACCGTCTCCATCGGGTACACGGGCACCTGCTTCCCGTTCCACGCCACGGTCTCGGGGACTTCGGTGGGGGCGCCCATGGTGGCTAGAGTTTGATGTGCTGTTGTGATAAGAGAGAGAAGGGCTTAGGAAAAATGGAACAGAAGTGAAGATGTTGATGGTGGCTAGAGATTGTCGATAAGGGGCAAGACTCAAGATCCCCTTCGCACTCTGTCTGGTTCCCCTTTTATAGACGGTTCGAGGCCTCCTTTGATTGACTGCATGCCGGCGGAAGGTCGATTCCGCACTGCTCAGGGGCGTAGTCCATGCAGTGTTGAACCTACATTGCTCTACCCCAACAGTGTGCAATGCCGGATCTGGGCTCTCGGTGCCCCTCATCTGCTTCATCTATCGGTCATGCATCGGCCATATCGCCATATTCACATAACCCGCTCATTGAAACAAGCCAAGACACCAGTAGAGCGGTTTGCCGCAACATCAAATGGCCACCTATGATAGCTCGTCACCACGAGTTTCCTGATGCGCGCCTTGGCACGTCGTACATTATCCGGAACCAGACCGGAACACGTGCCTCGGCAGCGGCGTCCCAGCAGGTAAAGATGCGCGTCGAGATAGATAAGATGCTGATGTGGGCAGTGCAAGCAGGGCAATCCACCAGCCAACTAAGGTTCGCGTGAGGGGATCCTGCATATACCGTGCAGCGCCCAGAGCCGTTGAATTGGGGTAGGCGTTGCATGCCAAGGCCCGGTAGATACCCCAACTTGGTCCCCGAGTTACGCGCCGCGTCACGGCATTGGTCCGTCAGAAACTTGGTGCAGGAGTTGCAGATATATCCACTTCCACTTTCAGGTTGATTGATTGCCACACGGAACCCCGCACCCAGAGCACGCGAGGTTTCGAGATTGCGGCGGTTAATCAATTGAGTCGCCTCTCGGTGTCCTAGGGGACCTATCTCTCCGAAGTGGCATCGGCATACGCTTCGTGCCCCGGCCGGGAGATAATGGGAAGTGAAAGCCTCAAGGTAAAAGAAAAAGCCCTCTCAGATGGTGAGGCTCGAGAAATGGAGGGATATGTGGGTGATGTGCACGACTATTCAGCTTCTACACGTGTTGAGTCAAATCAAGCTTAAAAATAAGGCCATTGAGCCGATCAGATGAACCCAAGGTTATATCTAGCTAGTCGTCGTAGAGAACCAAACATCTAACCTCAATGCTCTGCCTCGACTCCAAGTCCTTGTAAGCCGGGTCCTCGATCGCCGAGTGCAGCGCCCGCTGGGCGACGGAACGGTCCGAATCGAAACACTTGATCAAAAGCACATCGTCAGGCGTGAGGCCGTGCTTAAAGTACCATTTGTGCGCGGGGTTGTGCCGCACCACCCACTGCTCCCCGTGGTAGTCGTCTTCCACCATGATGGCACTGACCAAGTCCGCGTCGGGAACCGTGTTGGCGTCAGCGACGGCGACGGGGTCCTTGAGGATGGTCCGGATCGGCCGCCACACGTTGATGATCTGGTATCGTTTGTCGTTCTTGACGATGTCTTCGGCGTCTTCCTCCGATAGCTCCCACCGCATCCGCAGCTCGGCCCCGTCGTAGGACTGGTCGACGTGCGTCTTGGTAACGGGTCCGCGGTTCGCCAGGTTCTTGAGGCCCAAATGATGCCACTGCGTCGGGCCCCTCCGCACCTTGTGGTTGAAGATGTGCACACGGCTCGCGCCCGTGGCCTGCTTCAGAAGCTCGGCGCACTCGGGGTAGTAGTCTTCCCGGATGTGTTGTTCGTTGGCGAAGTCATCCTCTTGCAACCGGCTCGGGCTTTGCAGGTACTGGAAGCCCTGCCCGTCCAGGGTGAAGTCATCCTCGTGGCCCGTCACGTCCGAGATGGTGAAGCGGTGCGGCAAGTGTGGGCGCTCGTTGGTGATGCGGCCCTTACCGATGTAGATGGGCGTAGGGGTCGAGCCGTCGCCGGGGTCGTCCCAGTAGTTTAGGATTGCTGAGACGTTGTGCGGCTCGTGCCCATTGGCAGCTGTTGGTGTCATGGCGGCCATAACGGGTTATCAACTGTGAATAATTGTATTCATGGGAACAAGTTGAGTCATCGATTGTCGTCCGTGATACAAGGTGAGGAGGGACATGCCGAAGAGAAGTGGGCCCTTGGCTGGCGCATTCGGAAGACCCGATTAGGCATTGGCACCGATTTACCCCTTCCCCGCTCATCCATCCCGTCGGCAGTATCCCCAGCCAGATTTGGTTTCATACGGCTCAATATCTGATCATGTCACATGAGAGAGTAATGACGCAATGACAGTTGCTCATCATGGCAGTACACATCCTTTTGAAACGTGGTTGATGTCAATGGAATATTGAAGCTTTCTCAAACGGGAATAATGGAAATGCCCCTGGCACACGAAACCCCAGACCCCAGAATCCCTTTGGCGCAGCACCAATCGCTATGGACATACATTCATACTCAATGTTTGCCATCACAGGGAATGCACCTTATCTCGTTGTAGGCATTTCGCCAGTTGCCCACAGATTCCGGCAGTCTGAAGCTTCCCCCTTGCCTCAGGTGGCTTTCCGTATCAGACCACTTATGTCACCCAAAACAGCATTACCTAGCCATCATTCTAGACCGTAATGCGAAGCTCCCACTGATCGGTCTCCCTTAAGGTCCCGCTTTGGTGGCGAATCGCCAGTCTCAGGTGTGAGACCTCGTTTCTGACGGGCTGTCCAAGGGACTCATGCAACAGCTACACACACAGAATGGGGAGGCGATAAGCATCGCGCCCCTCGCCGCTTGATCTGAACGCGACGACATCCGGTCTAGACTGCCAATGACTTTACCTGGCCTTCGTGTGTGCAACTGACAAAGCGCCATCGAGCGGATTGCCACATGGGTACGAGCCTCAACATGATAGATCTGGTGAGGCCTTTGAGAGGAGGGAACACCTCGTGCCACATGCCCCCCTCGAACGTGGCAGTCTCCATGTTGAGGAAAAAGACGGGCAGTGTATTGAACAGGAAGGGGAGGTTGACCTGTTTCTTGCCCGCCGTCTCGGCAATGCCCAGAATGTCAATCGGCCTCTCAGCAGTGCTGTGCTTGGCCAAGGCCACTATGGCGGGAGGCTCCGACTTGAGATGACTGTGCAGGGCGTCTTTGAAGGAATCCATGATATCCAGAAGCTCCTTGCTCGAAAAGTCTGGGCCCTTGGACTGCAGGTACGTCTTCATACGATCCATCCCCCCGTAGAAGGCCTCGTGCTCGTGGACGGCGCCGTCCATGAGGCGCTTTTGCCCCGCGGCTTTGTCGATGTTGGGGAAGAGCTCGGTCTCCTCGTAGTGGTGGTGGGTGACGACGCAGTCAACCCAGGCGAGGCAGTAACCGACGAAGCTGGCCTTGTCCGAAGCCAGCTCCAGGCGCGGGGCTTGCTGGTAGATGGAGTTGAAGCCGCGAATGAAGGCGTTGTGGCTCAGTGCCATGTGCGAGGCTTCGATGGTGAAGGGGTCATCTTTGCCGGTCTGGAACTTGGGGGTGGGGATTAAGGGTAGCGGCGAGTCTCTGTAGATTGGAGCCATGTTTGCTAGTATCGGGTCTGTGATACAGTATTTGTGTTTGGATGGTAGAAGGTTGGAGAGTTTGGAATAATGAAGACAACTAAAGTAAAAGAAACGAAGTGTGAATTCTTAGTCCAATTGATGATGGGAATGGAGGCGAAGACGTCCAACCCACAATGAAGCTGTTGGTTGCGAAAGCTTACTTCCTTTGGGTCCCAAGTGGCTGGGCGGCACGACCAACATCCTTACAAACCCCACTGAGAACCATCCTGTCGGGTGCTGCGCCACTTGATTTTTCAGACTCAACCCCCAATCCAGTATCGGTGCTGACTCGTTGTTTTCAACGTTGTTGCCCATGATTTCTTGGGATTTCCTCAAGTCGATACCAGCTGGAAGAATGGCACTGGCGAGATCATGATTTGAACACATCTCTATTCGACAATCTCTATTTGATAATCTCTCGAATATAATCTATATTCGATGATCTCCATTCGATAAAGGAACTTGACTATGAAACAAAAAGGCAAGACGCCAACTCCGCAGTCACGTATTTCCATACGTTCTCCCAAAACCACACCGTCACATGGGGCACCTACCACACTTCCCAGTCGTCTGAAACATGGGAGTACATTGCCGACATCGTTGGTTTCCAGGCCAAGCCATTGCGCCTGCGCGCTTCATCTTTGGCATATGAGAGATTTGGTGTCGCCAGGTCCAAGGCAAATCAAGGAAGCAAAGTGGACGGAACTCATTGATATCGTTCTCCTCGTTCCCACTCATTGCCCTTGTCCGTTCCCCTGTTAGACCAGGATGATCTCCTGGATATCAACACCCCGCTCTTTGAGGGCCTTGCCTGTCATCCTCGGATCGTAGTTGATCAGTTCCCCTGTGACTTTGTTCCTATATCGACAGCAAATCAAGGGGTCAATTTCTTTCCGGGTCCAAGCAACAGGCTCCCATTCGTTTGGAAGAGGTATACGTTCCAGTCGGGGATCTCTTGTCACCCAAGAATCCGTCTCTAAGTCCTTGAAAGCAATCCCCTCGTCCGAAAGTTCATAAAGATAGTCGTAATAGAGGCGCCAGTTATCTGGTAGTTCACCGAGTAGAGCCTCCCCGTTCATGAGGCCACTAACATAAACATGGCTTACTACCCGATATGTGTGCTCTGTGTCACTCTGACGACGAACGACTATCGGTGCGGAACAGCCAAGGGGGACAAACAAATAATCACCTAGCCCAGGTTCGTCAGTTCGGCGCAGGCAGCACAGTAGTCGGGGTCAAGCACTTACCTAGATGTATTTTGTAGTAACAACTAGCAACGCGGCCTTTTCCCGTAACAAACAGTTTGAGCCCTCGCAACCATTTGTCGATCATATCTTGGTAGTGGTTAGTCCACCATGACTGGGGAATCTCCTCAGATTTCAATGAGAAGCTTGGGTTCTGCAAGACTTCCTGTTGAAACTGGTTTGGAGAAGGTCCTGCCCAGGATGGGGGATTATATATCCGATCGCGCGTAACGCCTTGATGAACCGCCTCAATACAAGATTCAATATACCCTCCAGCCAATCCAACCAAGACGCCATCGCCGTCATGTGCAGTTGGCTCTATGGCTCTTTGATCTTCCGTCTCCATGAGTCTTTGTATTACTGTGCGCAAGTTCCCACAGTCCTCAATCTGTATTGAAGAGATGACATCAACAATGACGCCTTGGACTCGTAGCTGATCATCAGACACATAATTCATTCTCATCTCTGCACATGATTGTCCAGCCGCGCTCGTGACTAACATAGTTTGAAACCTCATGATATCCTTCCATTTCCGCCAGTCAGGAATCCAACTTGGCCAAAGTTGAGAAGTGTTCTCACATGTTGTCGTTGAACACTCGCTGAACATCAGGAGGTCGCTTCTACGCTGTAGGGCAGTGTATGTGGTAAAAAATGCCCTATAAACTGACATTACGTCAGCCTTGTAGTCAACGTGTATTGCTTCTTGGAGCTCAGGCGGTGCAAGGCTAATGAGTCCATAGATGATATCCCTAGGGTCGGAGCAGTGATTCTGGGTACCAAGTATTTGAAGCCGGTTTTCAAAGCCTCTTCCGGTAGTTCTCATGCACATCCCGCGCAAGCGAAAAATTCGTGAAACTTCTATAGGTTGCGGAGTTTTATTAGCAATGCACAAAAATGCATGCCGAAACTGCAACCAAGTCACCTCGAGAGCCCCGCATTTCAGTGAAGAGTTGAGGTTTCCCATGTGGATCTCTTGGACCACCCACAGTCTCCAGAACCATGGTCTATCGACCAGACTGGTAACCGCGGTCCAAAACTTGTCATCAAAAGGAAGCGAGACCTGTAGTTGGTACCATAAAGGTTCTGAGGCACCTGGGCTAGGGGCAAATGCAACGTCATCTAGGAACTCGATTTGATTCCCTATATGCGCCAACCCCTGCAGCGCTTTTGCAGCATCATCATGTTCAGGCCCAATCCAGGCTATCACTTTGCGGGCGCAGCTATAGATCTGGGCCATCCGCTTAACTTGATGCTCCCGCTCCTTTATATCTTCTTGGTTGATGCACAGTGCATCTATCCACATGACGCGAGGTTCATTGGGTAATCGTAGGTATAGAAGCGCCTCGTGAAGATTCTCGCCGACACGTAACAGTCGACGTTCCGGCCGATAGACGGGTATGGGCTGTGATACGGTCGGCCCTTCGAAGCTGTCATGTGCAAAGACGGTTGCAGTCAGATTCAATGAGCCCCAGGCATATGACAAGGCTTCAAAGTCCGGAATGCCTTTTTTCGATGCTGGTGGATGCATAGTAGTGTTGTATGCAGTTTGACTGATATCAGGATTTGGATGTACCCAGGTACTAATCCAGTCACTTCTGGGTCCAGCCTGTCTCTGAAACATTATTCGATCTCGTAAGGACCGGTTTGCGTACCAGCCCTCAGGTAAGGTTGCTCGTACTTCTTCGAGACTCATGACGGTCGGGAGTGGTTGGGGAGGCAAAGGAGTAAGGGAAACATGTTGCAATGTGATCTGGATAGGGTTATCGTGCTCTCCAGGGAGTACAGTCACCAAACGGATCTCGCTCTTCGACACATCCAAAGGTTGGTATACGTAAGGCTCCAGGCTGTCGTATCCAGGCGGTAGAGTTGCGGGATGGTGCGCCTGATGACTGCGTGACGACTGGTCACATTTTCTCCCGCGTTGTGGCTTGGTGGCCGATCTTGTCCCATGCTGAGTCTTATGAAGCTCTTCCCTGTTTCCAAAAATTTTGGTGAAGCAGCGAGACATCATGGATTCTTAGGTGCTTCTGGACGGACGAATGGTTTCTGATGTGGTGAAGGTGGAAAGTAAGCAACGTTATTACCCCGCTTCATGATGCGTGCGATACCCTTCACGACGCAGATATGAATGTGAGCCTGAGGCCTAAATAAGCTGATTTCAGCAGTCAGCTGGCTGGCATCTGCACTTGGAATGGAACAGTGGCAAGCCACCATCACGTGGGAAGGTTCCACGAAATCGCCCGTAGGTTATCCATCATGACAGACTGCCACTGTGAGGTATGCCGACGGGAAGAACCAGAGAGACAAAATAACTGTATCCTTTACAAATGGACTATGAAACAAATTGTTGCCAATTTCATCTCAACACCACAGCGGTGATAGCAAGTCATCGATAGTCATGTGATTCTTGATTCCAGGCCAATCAGTTGAGTAATCCGCTGCCTTACAAACGAAGGCAAGGGAGAACAGGTAATATTAATATTGTGATGCTCCGTTTTAAAACTTCCTTACATCTATTTTTTAATCCATACAATTAGATACAACAGTGTCACTGCACTGAACCTCTTGCCTTTGATTTGGTCGACCTTTCCTTTCTTGTAGTCAAGGCCGTGGCAGAATTCAGGCTGCTTTGCTATGGTCTTTTAGGTGCGGGTAAAAGACCACCTTCTGGACAGGGCAGGGGTAGAAGAGGGGTACACAAGATCTACCATCTTGGCATGCCGCATAAAGTAGAAATGCATTGTAGATTACCCTTTCAACTAGGATCGCCCCCATGTAGTAGGTGTTCCCGTCCCCCGCCTCCACCATCCGCAATGTCCAGCATGGATTGAGGTAGGGCTACGGAGAGACAGGTCCCTGGGGACGATCCTCGATGATTGGATGGGATATAAATGCACGCGCATCCTTTTTCTTAGAGAGATCCCCTGGCAATATGAAGTTTTGAGTGGCCCAATCCAGATCTTTGGCACAAACAGGACCGGCAAATGAGCCCATAGCATTTTCTGCTTTGTGAAAGCTCTCTGCGCCCAACTCTCTCAAATGCGATCCATTCACCATGATGTTTGCTTCCACTCAGATTCAAGCTGTCACCGCAATTCCTATTAGATGTGTTTGCAATTTCTTAATATCCCTTTGGTGTACTGCAAAAAGTGAATGATGACACCAGGAAATGAGTCTGTGGTACCCTACGGTGCGGCAGCAACACTTGAAGCACAATTTGAACGGAAGGAGACAATGGCCAGTGAACGTAACGGACTCGTGACGGAGGGGTGAATTGATTATTGATCTTCACAGTGCCAAGGTACCGCAATTGCCGGATGTATTCTCTTGCATTCAATGTTAAGGGAAGTACGCCATAGCCCAGGCAATCTAATTTTTCATATAACATGCAGTTCTGCCGGCAATGCCTGGATAACTTCAGTTTGCAACTACGAGTCTTGAAGCAACTACTCAACAACAACCCATAACTTTCACAACTCCACCGCTCTCCCTCCCCGAACACCTTGAGACAACAAATCCCCAACACCTTCCATCGTTCTTTCGTCACACACGAACCGACAAGATGCACTTCATCAACGCCCTCTTGAGCGTCCTGGCCGCCGTCCAGGTCCTCGCCCATCCCGGCCACGACGTGCGCAAGGAGGCGCTCGCCCGCCGCACCTTCCTCGAGAACGCCAAGCGCACCGACCTGAACCACTGCTCCGCCCAGCTGCGCGCCCGCGGCCACGACAAGCGCTCCGTCCTGCGCCGCCAGGCCCTTGCCGCCGAGAACGCCCAGCGCGGCATCATCCAGCGCGCCCCCAGCGACATCAACAAGACTCACCTCTCCACCGAGAACTTCGACCAGAACACCCCTCTTCACGATGTCTTCGCCGTCAACCGCTCTTGCGTGCTTAGTCCTGAGGTCACTGAGGGCCCTTACTGTAAGTCAACTAGCTAATCTGAATGGATACTGCAAGCATGCGTGCGCGATGCGTGCCTTGAGGTTCACAGGCTAATTACAAACTTGGCAGATGTCGCTGGCGAATTCGTCCGCAAGGATGTGACCGAGAAGCAAGACGGCGTTCCCCTCTGGATTGACATTGACGTTCTCGACGTCGCTTCCTGCGAGCCTGTCACCGACGTTTGGGTTGAGATCTGGTGTAAGTTTTTATCCAATGAGAGCACTTCGGGCTGTCGCCAATTCCCGATCGCTGACATTACTTCTTTTCACAGCTTGCAACGCCACCGGTGTCTACTCAGGCGTCGCCATCGGCGCCGCCTTCAAGCCCGCCCCGGAGAACCTGAACAACACCTTCCTGCGCGGCTTCCAGAAGACCGACGCCGACGGCGCGGTGCAGTTCCAGTCGCTCTTCCCGGGCCACTACGAGGGCCGCACCCACCACGTGCACGTGGCCGTGCACCCCACGACGACGCAGGAGCGCGCCAACCAGACCATCGCCGACGCCACCGTCACCCACCTGGGCCAGATGTACTTCGACCAGGACCTGCTCGACAGCGTCGAGACCGTCGAGCCCTACGCCTCCAACCAGGCCGGCTGGACCAAGAACGCCCAGGACTTCCTGCTCATGCAGGGCCTCGCCACCAGCGACCCCCTCATGCAGTACGTCCAGCTGGGCGACAAGCTCGAGGACGGCGTGCTGGCTTGGCTCAGCTTCGGTATTGATACGACTTACTCCAAGAAGGCTTACGTCGCGGCGACGTACTACGAGGAGGGTGGTAAGGCCACCCCCAACCGCCCCTTCTTGGAATAGATTGGTGTGGGAGATAATACTTCTCTCTGGCGGTTTCTGATTCCATTTTTCTCACACTGTGAAACCCATACAAGGGTCACATTGATACTATGCGTCTTCTTTCTCTGGAGTATGGACGATGCCACTTGCAATAGCATGTTGAAAGGCACCTTTTCATACTCTGTAAATACGTGTGATACACCTTCTGACATAGGCCCAATCACTTCACAATACTGAAGTGGAAGTACTGCATCTTGCAACGTCTTTTTGTGTCCCTTGTTGCCAGTGATTATGTGTAGAATGTTGATCTCATGTTGTTGATTGTCCCCAACTCGAATGTGTCAGTATTCCCAATGGGATGTCATGGCACTGCATACCATGTAGTCATCTTGACAATCAACAATGAACTCCTTACTTGCGCAACCCTTCAACTAAGATGTATGTGTGAGGTCAGTGTCTCTATGTAAGATTGTTTCATGATGGAGAGTATGTGAGACGTTCTCTGCTACTCAATAATTCGCATTCTAGGTAGGAGGAACATCTAGCCCGATTATAGCTTCCACGCTACCTAGTCTCCGCCCAGGAGGTCCAGTGTATCTTGAACGTAAGTCGTCAGCCTATCATATATTTGAGAGAAATCTGCACTACTTCTTCGAAATTCTTACTCTGGCCCTTTTGGTACAATACGGCTTGGCCACTCGGAGTCTTGGGTTATACTCGGAGTTCCGGGTATGGGCCACTCGGAGTTGCTGGCACAACTACTGCACTCGATAAGGATTCTGGGTACGAGTATCGGAGCTGCGGGTATAAAAGTATAAAAGTTTTAGGCTTTCGGGGTTCTGGGTTCTGGGGCGGCGAACTTCGGGGTTCCTGGTACGCTCAAATCTGGGAAAGGTTCTTATCTTCTCTGGCTTCGTACTCAGATCCTGGATCCAGTTTATTAGCCTGGGGGCTGATTTAGCTTGTCGCCTCGTTTCAGCTTTTGGAGATATTCGTTCCTAGAACGCACCATTTGTTCCTAGCGCAAATGCTTTGCAATAAAAATCTTCCTTAGTGGTCTTGTGATAATCCTTGGTTGCCAAAAACAAAGTCCACGAATTGTATCTGGTAGAAATGCAAAAAGAAATTCCCTCGAGCCGGATTTGAACCGGCGACCTGTGGATATACAAGCGTATTGTAACAATTACAGTCCATCGCTCTGCCAACTGAGCTATCAAGGGTGCAATTGCTTATTCAGCAGAAGATGGTGAAATTTTACTCTGTCATTGATTAATACTGCTCTGATGGCAAGTAAGTGCTTTTCCGTTTCTAGATCAGTTGGTGGTTGACGACCATTCACGAGCCTCAGTAACACCAATGTACAGGACAGGCTTATGAAAACGATTTGCTTGTCTAGGCCAATATACTGGAATAAACATATACTCATTTATTTATACTTCGTTCACATCTACTGTGAATCAGCAGGTCGCGTAGCCGAAAATGGGCCCCACAGGGACTAGAGTGCTTGCCCAGAGCGCCGAACAGGTTGTGGGAATACAATGGTGCGTTGACTATTGACAGTACCAACTTTGGCCATCCCACTTCTATATAATACCATTCCTTCTAACAATACATTTTGACTGACACGATCCCTGTTCGTACTATTTGCTGGGTCGTTATTGGCCCATCTGCGTCGTGATCACACTGGTTGCTAAGTCAAAACCGTCCGTCGAGCAGTGTTGGAATTGAATGGTGGAACTGCCTGTACGCAATTCATCCAGGATGTCCTCCTCCACCTTCCACTCCATATTCATTTGGGCCGTCCTTAACAGTGCTGCCCCCCTTCCCTTTATGTCACGTTTTGGATCGGCTGCTGGAGCTCGTACTCCGGTCAAGACTTTGTTGTGACTTGGGGGGATAATGAAACCCCTGTGGTGGCTCATGAGGTAGCGCTGGCAGAAGTAGCACGACGGCTTGCTGCAGCCCACGTACGGGTCGTCATCCAAAAACCTCATATTCTTGCGACTGGCGAGGTCACAAAGCTGTAGTTCAGCATGTACCACGGTCTTGAAAGACTCTGGTAGATCCATCTGGGAGCGGTATTGAGCAGTGAGGTTCTTCTGCATGTCTACGGAGACAAAGGCTTCTAGCAATTGAAGCTTTTGACGTAGATGCATGTCTGGGCGGGCTTCGAGTATGTTTCTGACAAGCTCGTAAGGCCCTGTGTGGCCGATGTCCATGGTTAGCCCTTCCGGCCCGGGCGGACAAGCCTCGTATTGGACTTGTGTGATTCCCTTGATTGAGGGCAGGCTCAAAGCAGCACCGATTACAGTTTTGACTGCAAATGCATGCGCCCCCAGACGACCGATATAGTGGGCCAGTTCTGTGAAGCAGTTGTCCGAGATTCCCAGTTGCGCGGGAATGGTGGATAGAAGGCTTTGTAGCTTCCCGTCGCCTCTGGCCTTGTAGCACGCCGTCGAGAGTTTATCATGCCATGAGATATTTTGCAGTTGTCGGATCTTAGTTATGAGCATACGGGCTTTGGAAACAAATGCATCAATAAGAATCTGCTCCAGGATTTAACCATATCATGTGGGGCAAAATACTAACCATCGGCGACGCGCTTTCGGCAGTGCGTCAGAGAGTTGATGCAACCCTTCGCGAAATCACACATCTTGCGCTGATAGAACCGCAACCGATCCGCGGCGAGTGCCACAGCTCGAACCAGAAGTTTCTCCTCGTAGTAATTTCGGGACTCGTTGGTCACAACTCGCAAGACCTCTAATATCATCCACTCCAAAAAGGTTCGTACATTCTGCTCCACGCCCTCGTTGGAAGCGACCCAAAGGACATTCTCATTCCCTGACGCTTGTACAAAGCACCCTGTAACCGTAGTCCCGTCCTTTCGGCCATCGCATAGGTATGAAACCTGATTCGTGAAAGCACGCCTCAACTCGATGGGCTCGAGGCTCGGCTCATGTCGCTTGCTGTCGATATCTTTGGGCCCAGTATACTTCGAAATACATTGCAGAAGACACAGCTTTGAATGTAAGGACGTGTTGTTGCTTGTATTCTGCATGGCTCTTGGCATTTTGGGGATGTTCCCCGTCGTCTGCGGTCCCTCTTTCGACATAGCCATGATAGCTATTTCAAATTTGGTTCTTGGGAAATACAGATATGTATTACGGTCGAAGAAAGACCAAATTGAATTGGAGATGGGCGTTGAAAGTACAATTTCATCGAAAGGCGCGTCTTCCAAAACTTTCCACCGGTTTCGGTGCTGCAACCACCCGCGTCACAGCGGGCACCTATGAGATGAGAGAAACAGAGTGTCACTGCAGATACCACAGCCGTCCAATAGAACACCCAATCCCAATGCCGAAATTTTCACGATCCCTTTACATAATTATTGAGTAGCTAGTGAATAGTAATCTATATATAATGATCGAGCCCCCTGGACAGCTGCTACTAAGGTCGTCACTGCCGCTGCTGTTGCTCCCGCCGCGCCTTCAACTCGAGCCCGTGCCCGGACTCGGCAAAGTCGAGATACATCTCCCGCGCCGTCGGCCCCACGTGCCCCTGCCGCGCCGCGAACCGCAGCTGCGCCCGCGTCTCGGCGTCGAGCGAGTACGCCAGCGTCGCGATCATGTCGGCCTTCCAGGGCGCCAGCTTCATGCGGCGGGTTTCGCGGATCGAGAGGCCCACGAACAGGAAACCGGCCACCAGCGTGAACAGGGGCAGGGTCATGTACTCCCACCGCACCCGGACGTGCTGGATCCAGGTCTGCGGCGTACCGAGAACACTCTGGTGGTCCTGTTGCTGCTCCTCCTGATGCTGTGGCTGCTGCCGCTTCCTCGTCGGTGTTTTCGAAGTGCCCGAGGAGGCGTCACGGGCCCAGTCCGTTAGACCACCAGCGAGTTTCTGCATGGTCTCGGAGAGGTCGGTGCTGTTGAAGAAGGTCGAGGCGGCCGAGGACTGGAAGAACCCCTGCCTGGCCTTGAAGGGCGGCCAGATAAGGATCCCCTCGTACCCGCCGAGCAGCTCCTTGCTGATGAAGGAGATCATGCTGCCGACGGCGTTCTGACTGATATTGAACACGGCCGGGACGACGAGACTGGTATTATCCAGCTGTGTTACGTCAGACGGCGTCAGCTGCAGGTCGTGGCGCGGCAGGTCGCCCGTCTTGCTGAACAGGCTGTTGCCGAGCATCTTCTGCAAAATCTTGAACTTGTTTCGGTCTTTGGGTCTCACTGGCCCGTAGGAGTTTTTGACCCTTGATGTTTTGATCTCCGTCGCGTTCTCTTTCAGCTCGGCCTTTTCGACGGCGGCGTCGAAGCGCTTGATGCAGAAGTACAAGGCGCATTCGGTGGCCGTCACCTCGGTCTCGGCCCATATGGTCTGGTTCTTCTCGTACGTGTCCGCGGCCTTGATGATGCCCAGCGCCGCGATCAATCGGTCGTTTTCCCGGTACGAGACCGTCTCGTTGGGGCTGTTGGTGCCGCCCACTGCCATGTAGGCCGAAAGCTGGCTTTTGTGCACGGAATCGGCGTTGCTCAGGTCCATGTATTCGAGAGAGTATTTGGTGTAGTTATCCGTCACCATCACGGTCGAGCCGGTGGGAATGGTGCCCGAAGTGGCCTCCTCGGTCTTTTTGGCCATGTTGTCGGTGACGTCGTTGCAGGAACTGCACACCCCCAGGCTCAAGAACGAAGGCCAGGTGCAGTTTCCGCTTTCGCAGTGGAAATCGGCGTAGGAGGGAACACCGGTAAAGCCATTGTAAACCGCGGCCGCCATCCTCAGGTCGGAGGTGCTGGCGAACTCCTCCAGCGAGATGCGACTATAGTTGTGGTTCGGGTCAGGGATTATGCCGTGTGTGCTCGAATTGCCATCAGGCGCGTACGTCCCTGCGTCGAGGCGGCTGCTGTAGGGAATAGTGGGCGCTTGCAGGTCTGGCGCATCTACTAGCTTCCCACTGTGTGAGATGGCACCCTGCAGTAGAGGATCAAATGCAAGAAGAAGGACCGTCACAAGCGCACCAAGTGTAGCCCAATGCCTAGTTGCCCCCATGATTCAATTCCCAGAGCTATTTTGAAACGGAAGAGGGGCGTGCTTACCTGAGATGCAGCCAGAACACTAGATATAGGGCGCCCATGGGCCCGCGGCTGGCCTCGTCAAACTTCTTGAAGGACATGAGGTTGTCGGATCGCTGTCTGAGCCAATTCCACTTCCCCTGGGCGAGGCAGGCACCAATGGCGAACGCGAGCGACCCACGTGTCGTTGCTCCGAGACCGGCTATCACCAGGGGCAGCGGGATCTTGAAGGAGTCCAGCGGATGGCCGTCGGCAAACACCATGAGTAAGATAATCGCCAGAGAAGACAGTATGGCAATGAGGCCCAGTAGTACCTCGGATGTCCAGTTGTATCGACGTTTGCTCTCCTTTTGTTCCCCAGTGAGGAGACCCTTGGACTCGGCTTTGGGGTCACTCTTACACTTGCCTTTGAAACAGTTGAAGGAGAAAACGGACGGCAAGGACAACGTAGCGCTTCGTCGTCCTTTTGCCAGGCCATGTGCTGGTTTTGGATAGTCATCGCTCCCCGCAGCCGACGGGGCGGCCGTAGGGTTCGTCGAGGTCGGGGCCGCATTCTGCCGACTTGCTGGGGGCAAAGTTACGCGGCCAGTAATGGAAGGAGTTGAGTCCTGGCGTGGCACATCGCGATATTCCATTTCGAGTAATCCTTCCCACCCGATTTGCGCAACAGAGAAACCGTGCAGACGTCAGATGACAGAGGATGGACAACGGATTTTGAATCCCAAACGACCTGCAATGGACCAGTGCTGCCTACATATGATATGGCTTGCAAGACCCGTGCCGCTCGGAGGATCTGCGCCTGCCGGCGGATCTGTGCCTCACTCACCGAGAGCCACCCGGCATCCGACGTGGATGGTGGGTACTGGGCAGGGTCTAAATCATGTTATATCGGCTTGGTATATGACCAAAAAGTAGGTCTTCGGGCCATTAATTGGCCTTGAAGCGGATTTACGACGATATGGGGTCGTGTCGTTATAGAACGGACTCGAGACCAGAGAGACTTGAATGGACGAAATCCATGTATGATTCCAAAGGATGAACCCACAAGATGCGTGTGCTGGCCCAGTTATCAGTCGATCATAGCCGCTGCAAGAGTGTTGGTTGCGGCACAGAATATCGTTGCGGCACAGGTTGCGGCACAGTTCGCATCGCCACAAATTGGAATGCTGAATGCATCCGCTATTAAGAGGGGTAGGTGATATTGCCAGTATTTGGAGGGGACGAGCTTCTAGTCAGACCAGACCACTCCTACCCCAATCGCGCCAATTTCGATTGTACCAGTCCCAATTGTGGCAGGGAGCCAGCCCGGATTGATTGCCCAACATCAACCGCCCGCAATAGGCCTGCCCAATTGGGGGAAACCTGCGCATACATCCCGACTCCGATCAACATATTGGGGGCATTCTCTGAATTGAGGCTGTTGCTTTGATTATCAGACACACCCATACAGCGGACCGTGAGCGGGTGCCAGCTGCTTTACATGCGAGGTCGCTTCAATGAAGTTGAAAAAAGCATTTCCACATTGACATCCGTTGAACTCAACCTTGACAGTGCCCCCCACCTTGTTGGCCCACTATTTGGCCACGCAAGCCACGCTTTTGGTTACACCAATTGACTCCCGATCGGGTCGTAGAAGAAACATGAGATCATAGGAGAGAGAAATAACGATTGGCCAGTAATTAGGTGTGTTTCCCAGATACGTCCTGGCTTTTGCGGTGCATATGTCCCCTCCAAACCAAACAAAAGTTGACTGTCAAGTTCTTCACAATCGCGGGCGGACGACGACGTGACTCGGATCGAGCCTCACCCAAGTTGGCATGTTAAGGTCAATATGGAAGCTCAATTTGCAATAAATATCTAAAAGGGTTTTGCCTTCTATTGCATTTAGCAGAAGACTCCTATGATCTAAACACAATACCGCTTGTCTAAATGGCTACATGCTACCGCAACTGGCGTGACACTGCACACACAGCTGAAAGCTCGTCCCTATTGCCTATTTTATATCCCGATTTTACAGCTCAACTCCGCCAAGAGGCCTCTGAGATTCCTCAGAGGTAGCCATTGTGGCTGATCCATCAAGAAGAGATTTCGTCTCGGCAATTACCCGACCCGACATTTCCTCTAGATGTTGCTGAGTCAGAGTGAATTTGGACCTCTCCCACCCAAGCTCGAAAGGCAACCGCTCATTCTCTGTTCATGCCAAAAGTTTGTCAGCAAGGAAGAAATATGCCAACCGTCGAGGAACATAAGGGGTGAAAGCAAAATGGCGGATGCAGAACAAAAACAGTTGTCTTACCAAAGAAGTACTCAACCATCTCCCGGCGTACCGTCCCCGCCTCAATGTCCCCAAAGGCGATGATATAAACGGCCGTCTCGGCCACGCTCGCAGGTTCGCCGGCCTTGTTGAGCTCAAAGGCCGGGTTCGTCCGGTTGGACGTTTGCATGCGCGCCAGCCGCGCCGCGGCGGCCTGCCGCACGTTGATGACGGGGTCCGGCCAGTGGGACCGGGTCTCGGCAAACACGGTGGGGTCGAATACGTCTTGGTGTGCGCTGAAGAAGGCGTCCGGCCGGCTGTATGCCATGATCAGCGGATAGGTCCCAGCAAGAACGAGGGACAAGCTGGTATATGGGAAACCTTACCTGAGACTGGCGTCGTGCTCGATGGCGTTGTGTTGGATGAGGTGGTGCAGCGAGAAACGGGTCGCGTTGGCTACCGGCACGGTGCTCAGCGCCTGTTGGAAAAAGAAGTCGGCCAAGGGGCGGTCCATGTTGACGCCGTCTTCTAATGCGTTGACGGCCGTGTCCCGGTCAATGTCTCGCCCGTCGTGCGGCAGGTACCCGTGGTTTGCCAATGCGTTCAGCAAGGGGCACGGGCTTCGGGCTGAATGGCAGTCATCTGTTAGTATCGGGATTCGTCTGGGAAGTGGCAATTGGGATAAGCGACTTACAATCTCCCGGGCTCGAGGGAATCCAACCTCGCGGGGTTTCTGGGTAGGCTGCGCATGATCCCACAAGGGCAAGTGCAACGACTGAAATTGTCCTCATTGTATCGATTGAGTGAGATGAAACTGGCTGTAGATTGATACACAAACGGGTAATGTGAGCTATAACATATAGATCTGGTTCCGATTGTGCAACAATGCTATGGTTGTAAGAATGGATACCTGATAGATAAAACTTATCGTTTTTATACCCAGGCATCGTTGGAGGTGCTGGCTGCCTGGACAAAACGAGGCAGCCAAATGTATTTAGACAGGGATTGGACTCCGCCCAATTGGGGTGACAGTCACCGGCTTTAGTGCTGACTTGCACATGGCTGAGATCCTGGGCGAGCTGCACGTTTCGTTGCCAATCAATTGATAATCGGGCATTTCATTGGCCTCGATACAGGGCTGAGTCAGATGACTTTCGGCCCCCAGAGGTCGTCTCAGGCGCTTATGCTGCTGCGTGACGTGATGGACAAGCCGGCAGTTCAAGCCGAGGCATTTTAGTGCGGGCTCACCGAGAAAAAAGAAAGGCCAAAAGTACGCCCCGACATTGAACTAGTCAACAGATCTGATTGAGAAAACTGATGATAGCTTATTAGGATTGAGAAGTTGAGGGCGTTGTAGCAAACTCATGTTTCCAAACACATATCTTCCCATTCGATAGGGGGTTTTACGAGCGGCTGGGGTCCAATGACCGCCAAGTCCACGGATTAAAGGGGGAGGAAAGGGCACAGACTCCCCGGCCTTCCCACACACACCCATTGAGACCTCCCGCGCCCCGCGCTCCAACCGTTCGGGCCACCCACCCACCGCCTCGTCCAAGGCTGCCGAGACATCAGCCACCAATACCCAACTCCGCCAGCCTTACCAATATGGAGCCCCGTGGTACTACCCCATTCCGGCCAGAGGTCCCGAAGCGACCCTCCACGGCTAAGCGACGCTCTCGTGTCCCCCTATCTGGTAGCCGTTGCCGCGTTGGGAAGTAATACATACCAAACGAGACGAATGCCGAAGCATGCTGACGACTGCTGAGATATGTGTAGTGTTGCGAATCAGCCAACAACCAACAATCGCACCGAAGGCTAGTTGGTGACGAATATGCTCTTGTTCGGTTGGCAGAGTTATTGGTGTGTTTGGTTGGTTGATTTGCAACACTGTATGTGTGCTGACATGGCAGTCACATGCCTCGCCTGTGCATATAAAATCACATCTTAGAGTTTCCCCCTCAATGCCAATCTCTTCTTTCCTTCCTCCATCAACTCATTGACTTTACTATTCCTTGCATCCTATGCCTACAACATGGAGTCCGCTACCCCCTTTCATGCCAGCAGCGGCGGCGATGCGATGCGCCAGCGGATCGACCGATTGGAGGACATGGTGAAGAAACTGGTCGCAGATGGCGGGCAGATTCCGCCGACACATAGTACACCTGAGCCTGGCCCGCAAAGTCCCGCTACGAAGTCGGCCGGAGTTATGCCCAGTATGACCATCGATGTCCAGAAAGGGCCGGCTGTGAACATGCCAGCTGCATGGGCCATCCAAGCCCAGAAGCAATTAGCTGGCACAGGACCAGTCACGGACGACAATCATCCAGTCAATGTCGGTGGCCACGATTGGCATCCAGTGCTCCAAGAAGTAACAATCCCTCTCCTATCGTCTTGGACTGTTTCGGTGCCTGTATCTATTCTTTTACTTGTCTCACACAAATAATCTACTTAGCAACGTTCGAAACTAACTGATGCAAGATCAATGAACTCAGAAGGACGTGGGAAACACTGGCTGGCCCTCCGGACTCCAAGGAGGACGGTCAACAGGAAACCCGGTAAATCATTTGAAATTCAGCCCGAAGTTTAGGGGTGTTGGTTTGGGCCCCTCTTCCAGCTATAATGGCCGCGACGGGGTGTTTGTTGGAGTATGTGATCACCTCCATACGGGGTATCAGATGAGATCTCCTCTGCCAATAAACAAAGTGGGGACATGTCCCGCAAACCCCATTCCGTCATGGACGGGCTCTCCATGTCATTTTGCTTGGAGCAGTCTTTCACTTAGAAACTATCTTTTTCCCCTCTACTTTCTGGTCTTCCAGTCTCTGTAGATGGTCATAAGTCGTGCCGCAGTCTCTCCTGTCTGCCTATACAAGTCAAATACCTTATGTTCAGTGCACCTTTTAGTTGTCCTCCCTGAAGAACCGGTGTTGGAAATTACGGGTCCTCTTGACCAAGTCGTCAAAGGAGGTCACGACGAGAAACCACTCAAGTGGCGATGACGAGAGTACAGACGATGAAGGCGAGGATTAAGACGACGAAGATTAAGAAGATGCCGTCGAGGAAGAAATGGGTTGACAGGAACAAGGAGTTGTCCATCCAGCTGCATTGGGGCAATCGCCCGCGAGTAGCAGCGACTGGACCGATAAGTGCGTTTTGCTTTGCGCCGGAGGTCGGATTCAATGAAGTCGCCGCATACGTGGTCGGGATACCACAAGACCCCGCCGCCAGCACCGCCACCCCTTGATCCGACATCCTCCATGCCGCAACCGATAAGTCTTGGCTAAGGGATCTGGCCGACCAGCCGACACGGGACGAGCACGGCGGGGCTCTACTCGGACGGCGGTCTGTTTGGCATGGCCGGCGGCGAAGGCATGAGGTTCGGATTTGGCATGCTAAGCGAGCCGCCCATGGCCTTAGAAGCCAATCACCTCCTCAAGGGAAGCCATCATCTCCTCCCTTCTGCCATCGAGCAGCCACCAGGTGAGGGCAATAGTAGTTATCCCAGACTGTACTCGATCACGCCTCAGTCTATGGGGAGTAAGTCCGAGCTATTTTCGCTTTGATCCAGCATTGGAGCGCAGTGGGACGGAGTCCGGGCCGCACCGGGTCTTGATCAGCCTCTCTTGCACAACGGGGGTGCTCGGCAATGTCATATCTCTCATTACGGGAACAGGCTTGGACGTGAGCACCAAGGGGTATACGAAATAACTACTATTATTAAGAGAGTATCATAGCTCGAAGCGGGACAGCATGGCTCCGGCAAGCTTGTCAAAGATCTTCCTCCGGTGTTCCACTAAATCCATGTACACCTCGCGCGGTTCAGTAGCAATGGACCCGACCACTACCATTTCCTCGCCCTTCGAGAGCACGTTGTAGGCAATCTCCGTGAACTCGTGGACTGGCATGCCCAGAGCGCGGCCGTTCTCGACACCCATCCAGTCGTGTAGCTCAGCTAGTCCCACAAGTTAGATTGCAATATGTTATCCAAGGTGATGTTCCCAATGGGGAAGGCGGGCAGGAGTGATGGATGGGGACAACCTTACTTTGCACGACGGGTGGATAGAGTTCAATGATCTTGGTTGACTTGTGGCGGTTCTGGGCACGGCAGCAGTCGATGAAGGCCGTCAGAGCCGCCTTGGATGCCGAGTACGCTGCCATGGTCGCCGCCGGCACCAGGGCCAGGTGGGTCCCCGTGACGATGAGCCCGGTAGGATGGGGTTTGGACTGCAGATGGGGGAGGAACTTGATCATCAGGTTGACAATGCCCGTGAAGTTGACATTGACCTCGTGGTGGAACTTGGCGAAGTCGAACTCGAGGGGCCTCGACAGTCGAGTGGCGCTCTGGGTTCCCGAGTTCAGGAAGACGCAGTCGAGGGATGGGTAGGTGGATATGACCCTGTTCTCAATCACGTCAGTTATCACAGTTTCACTGGTATCCCTATTTTCTTGGAGCCAAAGGCATAACGCACTCTGCAACGAACGCATCGATACTGCCGTGGTCGGTGATGTCGATTTTGATGCCGCCGGCTTTGTCAGATCCGTGCTTGCTTACGAATTGGTCGATTCGATCCTGCCGCCGTCCGCACACGATGACTTTGCATCCCTCGGTCACCAGCTTCTCTGCCATAGCAGCACCGATGCCGGAAGTGGCACCGATGATCAAGACGGTCTTGTATGGGAAAGTCATGTTGTGGTCATGGGGGTGTGCTTATCTCGATGGCTCGAGTTAGTTATCAGAACATGTCCCCTTTCAACTGTGCGATTCGTCGAAGAATACCCCCTGTCTTATACGACACTGTAAGATACCATTCGCCTCAATAAATCGGGTCGCGAGCGACATTGAACACAACCCTTTTTAGTGAGAGCCTAATCGAATGCGGCTAGCCTTCCGGACTGAAAGTCACACGGCACGCCATGCGCGCCTTCTGGCCAATGGGCTGCCGTAAATCGACCGCATCTCATGCAAAGGATGACGTCTCCGGAACGCTTACCCAAACCAGCCTAGGTCAGTGGCCCAAAGGGGGGAGTCGAGAGTTTGCGGCTTTCAACTTATATCCGACGTCACGAAATCTCATACGTGTAATTCCTCGACAACCCCAAGTCCAATCCGACATGCGACCCCCTTGGAGCCATGGTCAATCGAGGGAAACCATCGCTCGATTGTCGGCCTTGCAAGAAGCGTAAACTCCGGGTATGTCGCGAACAACCCCACCCCTCCAGTGCTTTCTCCTTGCGTGCTAATACCTACCCGCGTCTAAAGTGCGATCTGCAGCGTGATGTGTGCGGCCAATGCTCTCGCGCCGGCATCAAGTGCTTCGGCCGCCGCGACCCCAAGGAGCTAATCATCTTGGACCAGACCGTCTCCACCAAACACAAAGCTCAAGGGGCCCAACAGGTTCGAGCTTCCGATCTCGCGACGCGCCAACCCACATACCACCACCCCTTCCAGCCGATTACCGATTGGTCATCATACGCTTCATCTGCTCCTGCCTTCGCTGCCATACCCAGCCCCTTACCCCCTGCGCTCGAGGTCCGCGCCCGGGTCGCCTTCTTCTCGCACTACGTCTTTGGGTTCTCCCGAAGCCATGGGGCGCTCGCTGCTCTGTATCGAGCCACGGCCCCTGAAAGCCCTCTCTCTGCTGCCGTCGATGCTACGGCGTTTTTGTTCTTGGCAAGGCATTACCAGGCGCCGGGATATGCGACTCAGGTCACGTCTTCTCGTCAAGCCAGTAACCTGACGCGACTGGCGACTGCTTCGTACGTAGTGGCCACAAGGCGCATGAATAGCGCCTTGCGTGCTGGAAGCCCGTTCTTATCCGACGGATGTCGCGGAAATGCCAATGAGTCCCGCCCCCAGACATACGGGGACGAGACTCTACAAGCTGTGCTTCTCCTCGACTTGTACGAGAAGCTTGCGGTGATCGGTATCCAACGGTCAGAAGCGGCGGTGTCTCCGCGCATCCACGCGGAATCGTGGATGAGCCATGTCCAGGGAGCGCTCAGTCTTCTTCGCGCCAGCGGTCTTGGGCACGACGGCTTAGAATCTCCCGTCAAGCGCCGTCTGGCTGCTCGGCTAGCCATGACCATGGTCGTCAGCTGTGGGGCCGCCGGGGTCCATGTACCTTATGAGCTCGAGCGGCTGCGTGCTGGGCTTGCGCCGTACTTTATCATGGCTGCAACACCCGAACCCAATGCAAGCCAGACCATAGGCTCCACCACCTTACGACTGGACCCAAAGTTTGCCGTCACGGGTGTTGTGGTCCGTGTGGTCAACCTGGCGGCAGACGTGAGTCAGAGAAGTCTGGCACCTGAGCAAGTGTGTAGTCGTGCGCAAGACCTAGACCGGCAGTTCGTCGAGATGGAGCGAGCACTCCCGCCGACATGGCACTACGAACGAGTCATCACCAGCAGCGGGTATCCAATGGTATATGGCGGTTACTTTGACCTGTACGCGGATCACTTTGTCACCCAGGTGCGCAACGTGGTCCGGTCAATGCGTCTTCTCCTGGCCAAGGCCGTGATGGCGTATGATGGTACAGAAAGATGGGATCAACCACGCCCTACTGGGGCAGACTTTTCCATCGAGCCGATTTGTGATGATATCGTTGCTTCGGTGCCGCAGTTTACGTGGTCCATGGCCAGACAGGAGAACACGGTCCCTTTTGGCCCGCTGCAATCACTGCAATGCTTCACGCTGCTCAGTCCGTTGTATTTGGCGGGACAGATGACCGCTCGCCCGGAGCTTCGAGAATGGATCATCACTACCATGGAATACATGGCGGAGAGTAGTGGGTTGTACATGGCTAGGCTCGTGGCCAACACCTTGCGCGATGCCCCCGAGACGAACTATTGGCATGTGTATGCAATGCTGGGCAGTTACGCTTTTGCTGCATAGTAATCATATATACAGTCACAAATTCTTTGCATACCTAGTTACAGTAAGCAAGGTTCGTGTTCAATAGCTTCTATCCTAATCCATTTGGACAGAAAAAGGGGAAACGGTTGTCAGAGCTACCGTCGATATGAACAGAAATCCTGATAGTTGTGCAGCCCCAGCCATAAACCGCCCTCTACCCAAATTGGAAAAGCCACCTACTAGTGCTCAGAATACCATGCATCGAACGTTGTTTCGTGATTGGACGTCGTATGTCCCCGGACTTAACGCTCGGGTCCAAGGACTGAAGCCGCGGAGACATGGGCCAGTAGGTCAGGGGGCCCTGGTTCTTCAAGCATATAAGATTGGGGTCGCTTTTACATCTCATCCAACCTGTACCTTCGTTTTGTTCACTCCCCCAAGCATCCATCTTTCTTGTCAGCTCAGCCCAACATGACAGTGACTGCCTCCAGGGCACAAGGCCCGAACCCCCAGAGCTTCGGCTCCATGTTCTGGGAGAACCAGTTCAAGACGACGATCCCGTTGCCGCCCCAGGATGGCTGCCTGGAGGGCCAGGTAGCCATCATCACGGGAGCTAATAGCGGGATGGGCTTCGAGTCCGCCAAACAGATGCTCGTCGCCGGGCTGTCCCGCCTTGTCATGGGCGTGCGTTCGACCAAACGGGGGCAGGATGCAGCAGCCCAGCTTCAACACATCAACCCCGACGCTACTATAAACGTCTGGGAGGTAGACATGGAGATATACACGTCCATTCATACCTTCGTCCGTCGCTGTGAGACCGAGCTCCCGCGCATTGACTTCGCCATCCTCAATGCCGGGATCGCGCCCGCCGACCATGTGGTATTGGAGACGGGCCACGAGTCGACCGTGCAGGTCAACTACCTAAGCACCGTCCTACTGGGCATACTGCTACTCCCCGTCCTAAAGGCCAAGCGACCCCCGGGTACCGATCGAGCCCCGCGCCTCATCACCCTCGGCAGCATCACGGCGCGCAACGCCAAGTTCCCCAACCGGCACCAGCGCCCGCTGCTGGCCTCGTTCGACGAGGTCACGGCCGTGGCGCCGTGGGAACCCCAACGACCGCTACCCCGTCTCCAAGCTGCTGTGCCAGATGACGTTCGAGCGCATCGCGGCGCGCTACGTCGACGCGCGCGACGTGGTCATTATCCAGTTGGAGCCCGGCTGGGTCGGGGGACGGGCCTGTTTCGCGCGCTGTCGGCGGTCCCGCGGTTCGTGGTCCGGGTGCTGCTGTGGGTCTGCGGGCGGCCGCTGGAGCGGGGGGCGGCGACGTATTTTGATGCGGCGGTAAGGCAGCCGGGGGGGAGTCATGGGGCTTATGTTATGAACTGCAAGGTGGCGCCGTAAGTACTTGGTCTTTGTTTGTCCGCTTTGAGTAAGTACATGGTTCGCGAAAGTCGGTGGCTAATGACTGAGACGACTTTCTTTTAGGTATGCCGATTTGATGTACACCGACGAGGCAGAGGGTATTGCGGATGCGCTGTGGGATGAGACTATGGCGGAACTGGGTTTTGCGAGTGCTATTGGGGTCTTGGAGTCCATGAAGAGCCAGTAGTTAGCATGGGAATTCGGCCACCATCGCCTTCGATTAGCCATGGTTGGTTCAGGATTTACATAACTCCTATACTTTAAACTGTTTAATCGATCTCACATGCATATTTTCTGTCAGATAAATTGGTTCTTTATTCGACCCCGAGACATACGTCCCCTAACCCTCCTCACGTTTACAAAACAAAGACTGATCTTCTTCGCCACTTGGCTGCAAAATGGCATGCTCGAGAAGCCGTCAGCTGCGACCTTCAGGCAAACCGAGTTTACTAGGTCTTTGCTGGAGCCTGCGTTTGGGGGATGGTGTATGACTTATTCACACCACGATTCAGGGTAAGTCTTCATGCATTCCCCACCCACAATCGCCCTGCCCGCGCCCTCACCTTTCTTTCCTCCTGGCTCGAGAGCACATACACTGTACTGTTTGGACTACCTCCAGGACCCGCAGGTGCTCGAGTCTACTACATGCGCGGCGTCCTGCACGACTGGCCCGACTCGCAAGCCCGGGCGATCCTCGCGAACCAGCGGACGGCCATGAAGCCGCACCACAGCAGGCTATTGATCCAGGA
Source organism: Apiospora marii (assembly GCF_038362585.1). Classification (NCBI taxonomy): domain Eukaryota; kingdom Fungi; phylum Ascomycota; class Sordariomycetes; order Amphisphaeriales; family Apiosporaceae; genus Apiospora; species Apiospora marii. Next base: position 273,817 of record NW_027117374.1, read on the forward strand.
ACACGTGCTCCGCTAGACGGCGGCGCACCCCCACGCCACGGCGTACGAACTGACCATGATGGCCATGGTGGCCGGGGTCGAGCGCACGGGGCAGAGCTGGCGCGCACTGCTGGGTTCGGCGGGATTCCGGGTGGTCAAGGTTTGGTCGACGTCGTTCTCGTCGCAGAGTGTTATCGAAGCGGAGCCTATGACCATGTGAGATTGCAGGAGAGGCTTGTGTGCCATGAGATAGAGTATAGTATGTATGTGTCTAATTGGGGTGATTTCAAAGCCTCATGGGGGTAAAAGACAAGTTCCCATTGTCGGAAGGGAGGAAAGATAGAAACGCAGGACCGCAAATTTAGGGGTACTGTGTACTTCTGATTTGAATAGAGACATCGATTTCATTTGGAAGACCACTATAACAAAAAGGAAACTGGAATGTCTGATATCTTTGACTATGTTATCGCTTATGAAATAGAACTTGTTGCATCTACTTTTTGTGAAGGTTTCTATTCGGTATGGTGCAATTGGTTGGTATCGCCAGGTTTACGATATGCTGTGCAGGCATGTAGTGGGTGGTAACACTGGACGGAGTCTGTCTGTCTTGCCATGACGGAGTGTCCAGACCAGATGATCAGATAAGGGGCGATAAGCTTCGGGCCCGCAAGTCCCGTCAGTTAATTCGTGTGGGTGGGGGCTAAGACTAACACAAGCCAGGGCAGGACTAATCTGTCCATCTGTCAAGAATCAAGATGCATGTTTATTTTTACATGTGAATACATCTTTTTCCCGGATGCCATATGGATTTCTGTTGATATATTCTGGGTAATGTGCTATTCTCGTTCCAAAGGTTGGTAGAAATGATGATGGCGACCTTGGATCCATTACTTTTAGAATCGATTACCGCCAAAATACGTCAAGCTTGAGCAGGGGTGCCTGTAGCTGCTAGTTTCGGGCTATGACGCATTGGAACCAAGCTTTTGGGCCCTGGACCGCTGCGGCAGCCACGGAGATCTGGATCTCGACAGTTTACCTGGCATTTGTTCCGTTCCTGTGAAGCAACTGCAACAGAAAACACCGCACATCAACTTCTTTTTTGCCAATTGATTGTTCGTTGGTCATGCTCTTCCGTCTGCTTTAAGCGACACCCTCCGTCCACTCGTTCTGTCTGTCCAATTGCACTTTGTTTGGCCTTGCAGATTCCCATGTCGACAGCAGTGCCTGGCTTGGCCAGCGTGTTGCGCGCTGGCCGGCACGCCACCTCGACTGCCCCCCCGACATGTCGCATCGCGCAGTCAATGCTGAAGCAGAACATCAACAGCATCCAGACTCGCCAATTCCGTCTCCCCTCGAAAGCCCCTTCTCCTGAAGCCAAGCCCGACAACCAATCGCAATGGCTCTTCCCGCCCAAGACCACGACGCGACCTCTGTCTGGCCGACCCTTGCCCCAACGACGATCCTTTGTCCTTAACTTCATGTACCGCTCTGCCGCTCTCGTCGGCACGGGAGTCGCTTTCGTCGGTCTCCTCGGTGCTGCCTTCTTCCTCTATGACGCCTCTACCTACAAAGAATCCTTCGAAGCCGCTGAATGCAGCGTGTCCGAATTGGCCCTCCGACCTAAACGCGGCGGTCCCAAGAACCTGCCCATTGCCGACATGCTGATTGACGACGACGACACCGATGAGAAACGATCCGTCAAAGACAAGCCGAGATTGGTTATCCTGGGTGGCGGCTGGGGCAGCGTTGCTCTGCTCAAGGAACTGAACCCCGACGATTACCATGTTACTGTTATTAGCCCCAAGAACTACTTCCTGTTTACGCCCATGCTGCCCTCTGTGACGGTCGGAACCCTCGAGATGCGAAGTCTGGTGGAACCATTACGCCGGATCCTGGCCCGTATTAGCGGCCACTATCTGCGCGCCAATGCCGAAGACGTCGACTTCTCGCACAAACTCGTCGAGGTGTCCCAGACCGATGCGCACGGCAAAGAAATCCGCTTCTACGTTCCTTACGATAAGCTGGTCGTCGCCGTTGGCTCGACCACGAACCCCCACGGCGTCAAGGGCTTGGAAAACTGCTTCTTCCTCAAGGACATCAACGATGCCCGCAAGATCCGCAACCAAGTCATGCAGAACCTGGAGCTTGCCTGCCTGCCTACCACGTCCGATAGCGAACGGAAACGCCTTCTCTCTTTCGTCGTCAGCGGCGGTGGCCCCACTGGCGTGGAATTTGCCGCCGAGTTGTTCGATCTGCTGAACGAAGACCTGACCAAGCGTTTCCCCAAGCTGCTGCGCAACGAGATCTCCGTTCATATCATCCAAAGCCGTAGTCATATCCTGAACACCTATGATGAGGCGCTCTCCAAATACGCCGAAGACCGATTTGCTCGCGATCAGGTCGATGTTCTCACCAACTCGCGCGTCCAAGAAGTCAAGAGCGACAAGATCATCTTCACCCAAAAAGACGAGGACGGAAAGACCGTCACCAAGGAGCTCCCCATGGGCTTCTGCCTCTGGTCCACCGGTGTCGCACAGGCTGAGTTCTGCAAGCGCATTGCGTCCCAGCTCGGCCATGTGCAGACCAACCGCCATGCCCTGGAAACCGATACCCACCTGCGTCTGAACGGTACCCCTCTGGGTGATGTCTATTGCATTGGCGATTGTTCCACTGTCCAAAACAATGTTGCCGACAACATCGTCTCCTTCCTGCGCGGCCTGGCTTTCAAACATGGCAAGGACCCCGAGACCCTCGAACTCAGCTTTGCCGACTGGCGCAACCTGGCCTCGGACGTGCGCAAGAAGTTCCCCCAAGCCGTGGCCCACCTCCGCCGCCTGGACAAGCTGTTCAACGATTACGATAAGGACCAATCTGGCACGCTTGACTTTGGCGAGCTCCGCGAGCTGCTGGGCGAGATCGACTCCAAGCTGACCTCTCTTCCCGCCACGGCGCAGCGCGCGAACCAGCAGGGCGTGTACCTGGGCAAGAAGTTCAACCACATGGCGCGCAGCGCGCCCGGGCTCACGGCCAACGACATCCGGGACGGCGACGTGGACGCGGCCTGCTACAAGGCGTTCGAGTACCACCACCTGGGCAGCCTGGCGTACGTGGGCAACTCGGCCGTGTTCGACCTGGGCGGCGGCTGGGGCGTGACGGGCGGGCTGTGGGCCGTGTACGCCTGGCGGGGCGTGTACTTTGCGCAGAGCGTGGGGACGCGGACGCGGGTGCTGATGGCGATGGATTGGATGAAGAGGGGGTTGTTTGGTCGAGGTATGAGAATTCCCCATTTTCTTTTCCCCCATCCACAGACGGTATTTTGGCTAACCAAACATGAAAACAGATTTGATCAGTTTCTAGAGAACGGCACGGTTACGCAAGAGAGTGATGTTAATGTGTATTCAAAAGGAACCCAATAGTTGAAAGACTACGGTTGGCGATCAACCGACTTTGGACCTGGGGTTTCTCAGCCAGGTGGCTGATTGAGACAGACATCTGTGAAATAGACAGGGCTACTGCTCAGTCCTTTTGGTCTCTTCGTGCTAGAATAACACGATGGCCTACACCCAGGAGCAGATAAATATGTATATATATATTCAACCTTCATATCCCATTTGATATTCTATGCCTCCTTGTGCTTAAAGTCGGGTTCTTTTTGCTATGTTGCGAATATCGTGGACCACACATGGGAATACCCTTCTGGGTATACGCCCATGCTGGTGAACGGATCTTTCGAGCTCGCCCCGCATATTTCGGACCATTTCGAAAGTGGCCTGTGTTTTGAAATAGCAAACAAAAGGAGCTTACCAACTTTTGATCTTGTACGCGATAAAAAAGCTAAAACCAAAAGCAATATGTCTTGTGAAATATTGAAGCGATTACCAGAGGAGCTTTGGTGTGAGGTGGCTCGTCTGCTCCCATTAGATGATCTGCGTCGCTTCAGCACGGTAGACTCACGCTTCCGTCAGCTCCTAGCTCGTGTCCTGTTTTCGACCATCCGCATTACCAACAAACCGGATGACCAAGATGTCATCAAGCAAGCCACCCTCGTGTACACCGCGACCAAGTACAGGAACTATGTCCGCGCCTTATCTCTTGAGATGGACCTGGGGGATCTGGAAGAGCCGTTGGCATACAGCAGAGCTGACTATTACGGGCGGATGTTGCCTTTTGCGACGCGCAGTCTGTTGACGGGCGAGGATCTGCCTGAAGTCGCCTCGGTCAGGATCCGCTTCACGTCGGGGCCAGACCCCCGCGTATATAGGTCATATTACGATGAGGAACGGGACGAATTTACTGAGCACAATGTCGCCAGGGTGATTTCGTGGAGGTGGAGGCGCGAGAAGTGGCTCATCGCGCTCGACGACATGTGGCAATCCTTCACAGTGAACCCAAACGTCCGCCGTCTCTTGATCGAGAACCTTCCTCCCGTCGAGCCGGACTTGTGGTCGCAGCCGGAGTGGTCCGACTTTCTCGGCCGCCTCGAGACGCTTGAACTTGGGCTTTGGAGCTTCGAGTCCGGAGTCATCACGCACCAACGTTGCTCCGAATTCCTAGGGAATTTGCACCACCACTTCTATCGCCATCTGTCGGGGGAGTCATCCCCTCTACGCCGATTCGCTCTCATGGCCGGCAGCGACTATCGCTTTGGGGCCAACGGGACAGACCTTGGGGCGCCGTTCCGGCTCTCGAGCCCCAGCGGCTGCATGCCGAATCTACGAGAGCTGTACGTTAAGGACTGTCTCGTGAACAGCGACCTCGCCGTCTTCATCGCGGAGCGGGGGCGGTCCAACCTGCGCACGGTCGAGTTGGTTGGCTGCGTCTCGCTCGTGCATGGTCTGCGGGACCAGATACCCTGTTCATGGGCAAGGTTTTTCGAAAAAGTCTTGAGCACCGGCGACAGATTTGAAATCGTACTCGAGCAATGCGCGCTGGTGGTAACCCGGCCCATCAACCTGGATGGCGGGGCTGTTGACCTTGCTCACGAAGTCGATCAATTGGTGCGGGCCATGCGTGTTCGCGACCGCGTTTACGAGGCTAAGCGGTCACATGCCCACAAACGCGACGGCGATGTCTTCAACGAGGCCGAGCTCGTTTTTCCGTATGTCGGGCGCGGCGAGATGACCCAATGGTGGTTCGACAGGGATGACATCGCCCTGGACCGCGCCGATGCGGGAGAAGACGCGGCGGCGTGCAAGGAGCTGATGGATATCGTAAAGACGAACAGGGGGGTTCGGGCAAACTACTTGGCGTCTCGGGTCAAGCAGAACCCTGTTATTAGCATACCTGCACTGAGATGAAGCTTGGGGGATGGGAGCCGGCGGCATACCAGAAATGCCAAGCTGGTTCTTGGAGTCATGAGGGATGGAGGTGCGAGAGACTCGTTTGCAAGAGTCTGTTGGTGACCTTATATAACCGTCGATGCCAGCAGGAATGGACCAGTAAAGTCATGGGAGTCATCGCGCCCTGCGACAGGATTGCGACTGCACAGATAAAGTGTGGCCTGGTATATATAATCAGACTTAGTAAGCCATTTAATACAATATACTCCTTCTTACATGGTTGAAGCCGGGCCCTTTTTGCCAGCCCATTTAAGTGGTGGTCGTTGCGCGCCATTGTCCTGCTGTTAGTGAATCTTTCCAGCGCTGTAAATGGACTAGAGATATGCCCCGCACTGCCAACTGACTGGGTGACCCAAGCTGTCAAGATCAACTCAATACTTACGTGGAGTAGATTGACGGTTTGACAGCTCGGGATGAACTGCAGCCAAATCAAGTAAGACATCAAATAAGAATGAGAAGCCGATATGGCATCCGGACTGTTCAAAAAGTTACCGACGGAACTTTTGCGCGAGATTGGCGGGGCGCTCTCGCTCTCGTTCGACGACCGCCGGCGACTGAGCGAGGTGGATACGCGCCTCCGCCAGATCTTGGCCCCGGGCCTGTTCGCAACCATTCGGTTTTCGAACCGGCCATCCGAACAAGAGGAGATCGCGCACGTTATAGATAAGTTCGGGCACTATGCCCGCGGCTTATCGCTCACGATGGATCTGGGGGTTTTGGGGGGTCCGTCGACGGGTAGCGAAGGCGAGGGCCAAGATGGCAAGAAGCCGCCTCCTCGATACGCGGATTGGACCACCACACAAGGGCTGCTACCCGACCTGACGCGCCAGTTGCTGACGGGCCAGACCCTGCCCGCCGTAATATCCGTCGCCGTCTGGTTCACGTCGGGACCCGACGCCGACCGAGTCGAGCCGGGCCACGAGTTTGACCACACATGGGAGGAGGCATGGGACCTCGAATTCGACTACAGGGGCTATGCAATCAACTTTGACCTGGCGCACGCCGAGGCGCACGAGGGGTGGCGCACCGGCTTGGCCGCCATGTGGCAGTCGCTGGCCGAGAACCCCCACGTCCGTTGTTTTGTGGCCAGGAACCTGCCGCCCGTCGAATCGAGCCCATGGACCCGGGGGCCGGCCTGGCCGGACTTCTTGGGCCGCCTCGAGACGCTCGAGCTCCGCATGTGGGGGAACGCGGACGGCGGCTCCATGGCGCGCGCGGGCTACGCGGCGTTTCTGGGCGACCTGGCCTACCACTTCTACCGCCACCTGCACGGCGACTCGTCGCCGCTGCGCCGGCTGGTGCTGGCGGCGCACCCCGGCTGCCCGATGGGCAGCACTCTTGGGGCGCCCGGTCACGACCCGCAGGAGTACGGGCTGATCGACTCCACCTGCCGTCCCGTCCCCGCGCACGGCGGCAGCTACGCCCGGCGCCTCCGCGAGCTGCGGCTGGAGAACAGCGTCGTGGCCGCCGACCTCGCCTTCTTCGTCGCCCAGCGGGCGCGGGCGCCGGGGACGCTGCGCCGGGTCGAGCTCGTCGACTGCAAGGCCCTCGGCGGCGGGCCGGACGGCGGGGGGAATGGGCCTGGAAGGACTTCTTCGACGCCGTCTCGGACCTGGGCGGCGGGCGCCTCGGCCTCGACCCGTCCGACCAGCCCCTTATGCTCGAGGAGCTCGTTATCGTACAGAGCGAGCCGGTCGAGCTGCAGGAGAGGCGGGGGGTCCCGCAGCGTATTACCCCGGAGGGGCGGCCGATGGATCGGGAACAGATACAAGAGTGGCGGCGGTGGCGGGAGCGGGAGCTGCGCCAAGAGGTCCGGGAGAAGCGCGGAGGGCGGCGCGATACCACGCTCAACGAGGCCCATACGTTTTTCCCGTACATATCCGGCGATTCGAACCAGGAGGTTTGCCAGGAGACTGCGCTCCCGATGACGAATTGGGACCGGGCCGCGCTCGGGGAGGACGCGGTCGCGTGCGAGAGGGTGATGCAGGTCGTGCGGGCGAACAAGGAGCGTTGACGGGCCACGCAGCGGCCGGCGTCCTGATGTCTACGACGAAGCGTGGTAGGCTGGCGGTGCCAAAGTCGGTACGTAGGCGGTTGTGCCAATACAGACGGCTTCCAATCAATCATGATTCCATCAACCTCGGCCTCCCGGAGGCGACTCGGGGAGGAACGTGAAAGTAGTGATGGGTGTACTACACGACCAACCGGGGAGGCATTCGCCGTCCTCGGTTCGCCCTCTCATGTGTATGTATACCACAAAGCTTTGACATCAAGATAGTTCCTGGAAGTTTGATGCAAAGTGCATAAGGGCTCGTTGTCATGAGTTGACTTGTCTGGTTATTCAAGCTATATTTCAGGTTCACCTGCCACCTCCCCGGCGACATCCAAACTCTCGGCTGGACCACATGCCCAGGGCCCTTGAGAAGATTGTCAAAATATTTTGCTCTACTTGATATAACACTGAAACCTTGCGAGAATAGCAAATCTTAGAATGGTGAATTTAACGAGTGTGAGATGTTTGAAAGCCCCTGTCCTCTGGCGCATCACTGGAGTACATGACATATTCCCACAACGATACAGCGCATGGGTTTCCCATCACTTCGCAGCTGAGACGCCTGCCTGTTCCCAAGACGTCAGCTACAGCACGATCATCCGTGGTAGGATCAGAAAGCCTACGCTCAAAGGCAGAAGTTGACGTTCACGTTCCAATCGCCCACGGAAAAGGAGCCGCCGTTCCTCTTGCCAAAGCACTGAACGATGACCTGCGAAGCACGTTAGCAAGGCTAGTCACTGGTAATGTCGAGGTCGCCCTTTGGGTCTTTCTTACATCGTTGATGCCGTCATAGCACTGCTTCTGGGCCGGGACGTTGACGGCAGCTATTGAACTCCTGTAGCCATTGATGCCAGTGTATTTCTGTTCCAATTAGCTCACCGTCTTGTCATAGCCGAGGCATATCACATGGAGAAGTCACATACTTTCGATCCACATTGCTGCCAGAGGTTGTTGCCGCAGTAGTCCTGGCGGGCGTTATAGATCTCGTCGCGGGTCACGCATCTTGGGCCGCCGTCTTGGGCGTAGCACTCGGCGCCGTACGCCTTCGAGGCCAGAAGGGCTGCGATGGGCAAGAGGCTAGTGGAGAAATGCATAGTCAGAATGGGGGCTATTGGCGGATCGGCGGTGTTAGTGTTGAGCGGTTTGCTTTGAGAAAAGATGTCGTCCCTGGAGTATCCTAATAGTCTCTTATATATTGGCGACGCCGTCTATGGTTCATTGCTTTAGAAGAATACCGGCCTTCCAGTGGTTCACCATCAGGAATTCTACGGTGAGACAGCCTCGTCACTGCAAGCTTCAAGTAAGACCTTGTCTTCGGACCCCGCCGCGTACAAACACTCATGCCTATTGTCAGGCGCGGTGTGAAGTGGCCACAGCCCAGGCCCAAGTACTCATCAATGACGCCCCCGCTCCCTTCTCAGACACCGGGAGTTCCCTTGTTTGCCGCATTCTTCATCTGAATAGCTGGTCCCAACTGTATAGAGCTCTGGGATCCTTACGTGTAACAGCATAACTTGGCTGTAGAGTCTGATCTCGTTCCTGACCCGGCCTGCTATCTCATTGACCATATAACAGCCATCGGACACAACAAAACGTGCAAGAATATGAAGCTCGCCAAATTTTCTGATTGATACTATCAAAGAGTTACGGGTTTCATCGACGCTGCTTCGTTTACCCAAACCGTCTAGCATCCCCATCTCATGAGTAGCAGTGTCCGTCAATCTCCTCAAAAGGTGTTGCTCAAAGCTACTGTCCCCAGTTCTAGACGACCAGGGCAAAGCTCAAAGTGTGTCGCCCTTCTCGGGATGGTACACCCTGCGCGGGTAGGAATGCCTCCATAGGCGAGGGGGACGCCCCCGGTGTACCGCCTTATCCCTCTCCAGGTCGTAGTCTAGCGAGTCGATATCGTCCCACCACCGCTCTTCGGCTTCCCCTCGCAGCCCCTCGGGAAAGAATTCCCTCAGCAGTGGCCGCCCCTTTTCGTACGCCATCTGGAAGTCCATGATCGCATCCATGGCGGTGCCGGAGGAGAACTCGTCGATCTTCCTGAGCGGGATGTCCTGCATCGCGGGGCCAGGTCCCTTCTCCACCAGCCGAGAGTCACGCACCGCGCCTAACGCACATACCAGGAAAAGGGCTAATGTGCCGAGGACATCTGCATCCGATACGCAAGCTGCGAGCAAAGCAGGCATCCAGAGAACGCAAAGCAGTAGGTATGCCAGCTGCGTCAGGAAGGAGTCGAGAGGAAGATGTGACCATGGCATTGTCTTCCATATTGATGGGAGCCATTTGAAACTCTCCAAGGCCATGCTGTGTCTTGGGCTTGGGCTGGGAGGGCCCGCAAGACAGTCCAGATCGAGAAAACAACCATTTCCCACAATGACTATGATGTCGCGAGAGCCCTTGCCGCGCGTCAGTGCATATATGTCTTCCGAGTGCCAATGCACTGGTTGCTTTTCCACAAACCACTTTGGGAGACAGCACTTCACCAGCAAAAGCCCAGCGAGAGTGATCAACAGAACGCCTGGGTCGCGCTTGAAGATGCATGGTACGACCGCGACCGCCACTTGAGCAAGGCTTACCACGGAGCCGACCCGATGTGTCGCACCGCCAGTCACCTGCATTGAATCGCTTGGGTGGGGGTCGGCGGCAAAGACGCTGATCTTGAGCGCGTGGCTTTGGTCCTCGCCCTTGTTTCGAGCTTCTCTGGCTACTAGATCCATGAACAAACGGCCGACCACGAGGCTATCGGACTCGAGCGGATAGCTATTGTGGCCATCGTGGGAAAGATTGAACAGCTTGCACGGGTAGTCCGGGAGCAGAGGGGATCGGGCTCGGCCCAGCGCGATGCCGAATAGACTGGAGAAAGTGCAGGCTATCCATCCGAGCTGATACACGGTAGGATATGTGGTCAGTTGGTTGCCATGCGCCGAAGGTCGTCGATGCCAGGCAGGCAATCTTCACTTACCGAGAAATACACAGGAAGATGCGGAGTGCCGGGGTCCTGGGCATGTGCAAGTTGCACACTACCGGAGACGATGTCGAGCGAAATGTGAAGCAGTTGGGAGAAATGAGACCGCATCGTGGAAAGATGACTCCATATGGAGTGTAGGTGCATGAGACTCAGTGTGTTGAGAATCGATCAAGGGTGGAGATGCCAAATAATTATGACGAGAAAGCATTAGCTACAGTGGGTGACCATTTTTCTATGTTTTGAAGTCACGGTCTGGTAATCAACTTGGGAATTCTTATGAGCATTGAATAGTGCAATCAAGTCCAAATGTTTGGGCGTGTTCCTCCCTGTGCGGCCCCGGGAACAAACACTTGTTATCGAAGTCCCTGATCGCCCAGCCCTATTTATTGGTTGACCGGGCCAGATTGAATGCTGCTTGTCTTGAACTTGGAAGGCTTGGGGCCAGGGTGCATGCACCCACACCGGTAACAGCGTCCTGTCCGATGACACAATCTGACCGCAATCAAGAGCCAACCAAACAATCAGACAAAAGTTGGTAGTCCGTATTTGGGATTCTCGCCCTCCTCGATACGGTGAACGGAGGAAGCTGGTTTGTTGGCATTATCGCACTATCCCACGGGGGCGCGGTAGTCGGGAAGAACCAGTGGCCCCTGCGCCGGGGGCGGGGTCTTCTAAGTCCTAACTCCCGTGCCCCCTAAACGACTTCTCTCTGATCTTGGTCAGCGGCCACTACCGACTCAGACTAACATCAAATTGACAGTCCGGCACCGTTGAGTACTCCGAGGATAATTAGAAATGTCGCCACGAATTCTACATTCTCTGGATGATTCGAGTGGTTGAGGTAGATGCTGTTGTCCAATAGACAATTGACAGATAATTCACACAGTCTTGGTCCGGCCGGCAACAATGCGACCCCGGGCAGCTGAAGTATCCTTTAGGGCTTGACATGCAGCCGCGACCCAGGACCCTGGATCGACAATGCGAAATGTGAAATGCTCAAGTGATTTAATCTCTACGATCTCAGCCCTCGGATGACAAGGGTAAGTACTTTCGAACTCCGATGCGACCATATTCCGCATTCCGTTGATAAGGATCATGGGAATTAACCAGATGCCAGATATCAACGAAAGAAAATATACATTATCTAAGGAGCGAGCACCTGCACCAGCATAATTGCTCTAGAATGATATGCATCGTTTCGTGAATATCCTCCTGTCGCGAGTATATATCATAGACGGCAATAATTGCCAGATGCATTGCATGAATTCGTTATCATCAAAACCGAAACAACTTACGGCGCCAGGCAGATTTTATGAAGAAACCAGGGCTTGGCGGCTTTGTAATAAAAAGCCATGGCAGCCAGCAAAGTGGCATGTCGCTGTGGCATAGGAAGTGTACTTTCACCGCAAGAACCCAGCTAGGTGGACCACCGGATGTCCCGGGTACGGGGTGCATCAACGTCACATTGCCAAAACATGGCTGGCATATCAAAACTGCAACGCTGCACAGTTAACGTACGTGTAGGTTGAAGACCCGGTCTTATCAAACATTTACATTGGGGCATGCCTTGTGCATGGTAGCCCGGGGCCATCACAGGCTGTCGGAGTCCGTCTTCGGTCCGTCAAACCGAACCAGGCCCCCGACCGCGACACAATATGAACCCCTTTCAGATGGTCGGGCTCCATCTTGCGAGCCAATCATACAATCATATCCAACAAACAATGTATTTTTGCTTTGGGATTCCCACGAGAACAGTTATTGATATTCGCAGTGTGCACAAATGCCGCGCAACATGTTCATGACTTCCGCCCGGCTCCCGAGTAGCTGGGTCTCGATACCGTCGATCTAATGGAATATCACAGAAGACGGGCAATATTGTTTCCATGAGACCCCGACAGGGGCGCAAACAAGCAGTGTAATCGACATCTCCCTGAAATGTATCCACACACCAATGTACTCGTACATAGACATGCAGGACGAAGGGACGACTACAAACTACCCTCCATCTCCCACTGCTACGAGCTATTAAACTATCTAATATCATAATACCCCTAATCCTCTGATCACATTCATCTCAAGCCCCAATCCTCTGTCATCGTGATTACTGGTTCCTTAGGCGAGCCACGACTCAGACGCCATGGCTCCAGAGCAGCTACACGGCAAGCCAGACGAACTCGATGCTCCGCCCAACAGGGACCTCAACGAACAGCCTAGTGTCGCTACTCTCTACGAGCAGGAGGCCGCAGAGAATGACGAGGGAAGTGAGCATTTTCGGCAAGAGGCGACGCGGCGACACTCTCTTGTGCAAGACCTAGCCAGAGAGTACACCCGGAACTCCCAGTTCGTCAACCTCGCCGGCGACTTCAAGCAAGCCATCGTCGACCCCGACTCGGAGCTCAACCCCAACGGCAAACACTTCAACGCCCGCGCCTGGTCGCAGACGGTGGCGGCGCACGCCAACTCGCACGGCACCCGGTTCCGCAAGACGGGCCTCTGCTTCCAGAACCTCAACGTCTTCGGCTACGGCAACGAGACGGACTACCAAAAAGATGTCGGCAACGTTTTCCTGGAACTCCCCAGCCTGGCCCGGGGCTTGTTGTCCCCCAAGGCCCACCGGCAGCGGCGCATCGACATCCTGAACCGGTTCGACGGCATCCTCAACCCGAGCGAGATGCTGGTGGTGCTGGGCCCGCCCGGGGCCGGGTGCAGCACCTTCCTCAAGACCATCGCGGGCGAGATGAACGGCATCTACGTCGACGACGACGCCTACTTCAACTACCAGGGCCTCACCGCGGAAGAGATCCACGTGCAGCACCGCGGCGACGCTATCTACACGGCCGAGGTCGACGTACACTTCCCCATGCTGTCCGTCGGTGACACCCTCACCTTCGCGGCGCGCGCCCGGGCGCCCCAGAGCCTGCCCGGCGAGGTCCGCCACGCGTACGCCGACCACTACCGCGACGTCGTCATGGCCATGTACGGCATCAGCCACACCGTCAACACGCGAGTGGGCGACCAGTACATCCGCGGCGTCTCGGGCGGGGAGCGCAAGCGGGTCACTATTGCCGAGGCCACGCTGGCGAATGCCCCTTTGCAGTGCTGGGACAACTCGACTCGCGGACTGGACTCGGCGAATGCCATCGAGTTTTGCCGCACTCTCAAACTGCAGTCAGAGCTCTTTGGGCGAAGCTGTGCCGTATCCATCTATCAGGTAAAGAACATCTGCCCTGCTGGCATCCTGTTACTACATACTAATCTGCCCATGGCCAGGCCCCTCAATCTGCATACGACCTGTTCGACAAAGCACTGGTCATATACGACGGCCACCAAATCTTCTACGGCCCGGCGAACGAGGCCAAAGAGTACTTCATCAACCTGGGCTTCGAGTGCCCCAGCCGCCAGACCACGCCCGATTTCCTGACCTCGATGACGGCGCCCTCGGAGCGCCTCGTGCGCGCCGGTTGGGAGTCGCGCGTCCCGCGCACCCCCGAGGACTTCGCCGCGGCCTGGAAGCGCAGTCGCGAATACGCCGCCCTGCAACAACAAATAGAAGCCTACAAAGCGGCCCACCCGTTCGGCGGCGACGACGCGCGCGACTTCCGGGAGCTGAAGCAGACGGACCAGCACAAGCGGCAGCGGCCCGAGTCGCCCTACCTCATGTCGTACCCGCAGCAGGTGCGGCTGTGCCTGTGGCGGGGGTGGCGGCGGCTGACGGGCGACCCCTGGCTGACCGTGTTCCAGCTCGTGGCCAACTCGGCCATGTCGCTCGTCATCTCGTCCCTTTTTTATAACCTGCCCGACACCACCGCCAGCTTCTACAACCGGTGCGCCGTGCTCTTCGTGGCCATCCTCATGAACGCCTTCTCGTCCGCGCTCGAGATCTTGACGCAGTACGCGCAGCGGCCCGTCGTGGAGAAGCATGTGCGGTATGCTTTTACGCATGCGTCGACGGAGGCGTTTTCGTCTATTTTGGTGGATTTGCCTTACAAGATTACGAATAGTATTGTGTATAACCTCATACTGTACTTTGTAGGTGCCCCTCCTGACGAGACTCTTTCAGCTCATTTAGTTGTGTTTGTATTGGATAAATAAGCTGACCCGAGAACCACTACTAGATGACCAACCTCAACCGGCAACCTGGGAACTACTTCTTCTTCTGGCTGACAGTGTTCCTTATGGTGATGGCCATGTCGGGCATGTTCCGAGCCATGTAAGCAGACAATTACCTACTCACTCAGTCGTGCGATATACTACTAGCTTGATAAATGCTAACTAACCCTCTCTCCTCCTTTTCCACCACCAGCGCCTCCATGTTCCGCACCCTCTCGCAAGCTATGGTCCCCGCCGCCGTCCTGATCCTGGCCCTGGTCATCTTCACCGGCTTCGTGATCCCCGTCGACTACATGCTGGGCTGGTGCCGGTGGATCAACTACCTGGACCCGGTCGCCTACGGCTTCGAGGCCCTCATGATCAACGAGTACCACGGCCGCGAGTTCGCCTGCGCCAGCCAAGTGCCCAACCCCGCCGTGCCCGGCTACGAGAATGTCACGCTCACGGGCGGGCAGGCCGCCTGCAACGCCGTCGGGGCGGTGCCCGGGCGCGCGACGGTAAGCGGGGACGCTTATATCGGGATTGCGTACAAGTACTTCAGTGCGCACAAGTGGCGCAACATTGGGATTTTGATCGGGTTTGCGTTGTTCAATCACATCGTCCATCTCGCCGCGACCGAATACATCTCCGAGAAGAAGTCCAAGGGCGAGGTCCTCGTCTTCCGCCGCGGCCACAACAACGCCGGCAGCACCTCGGCTTTCACGGGCAAAAAAGACCCCGAAGCTTCGTTGTCTGGCCCTGTGGCCGTGGTAGAGAAGCCAAACGGCGGCGCGCAGCACCAAAGCGACGGCCACAGCAGCGACGGCACCGCGGGTGTCATCCAGGCCTCCACCAGCGTGTTCCAGTGGCAGGACGTCTGCTACGACATCAAGATCAAGGGGGAGCCCCGGCGCATCCTGGACCACGTGGACGGCTGGGTCAAGCCCGGCACCCTGACGGCGCTGATGGGCGTCTCGGGCGCCGGCAAGACGACGCTGCTCGACTGTCTGGCGGACCGCATTTCCATGGGCGTGATTACCGGGGAGATGTTGGTTGACGGTACGTGTTCCGCCTCCACTCCAAACCCACTACTCATAGCATTGTCATTGTATGCCCTGGATAGGAAACATTCTCACTGACAGTCATGGACAGGCATGCAACGCGACAAGTCCTTTCAGCGCAAGACCGGCTATGTGCAGCAGCAAGATCTGCACCTCGAGACGAGTACCGTGCGAGAGGCCTTGGAGTTCAGCGCATTGCTGCGACAGCCGGCAGCCACTCCGCGGTCCGAGAAGCTCGCCTACGTCGACGAGGTCATCAAGATGCTAGACATGGAGGACTATGCCGATGCCGTCGTCGGCGTCTTGGGAGAAGGCCTCAACGTCGAACAGCGGAAAAGGTACGTTGCCCATCCCCAGAACCGACTCGAAGGAATGAGTTCGATACTGATCAAACGACAACAGACTGACCATCGGCGTCGAGCTCGCCGCCAAGCCGCCCCTGCTCCTCTTCGTCGACGAGCCGACGTCGGGCCTGGACTCGCAGACCTCGTGGGCCATCCTGGACCTGCTCGAGAAGCTGTCGCGGGCCGGGCAGTCGGTGCTGTGCACCATCCACCAGCCGTCGGCGATGCTGTTCCAGCGCTTCGACCGGCTGCTGTTCCTGGCCAAGGGGGGCAAGACGGTCTACTTCGGCGAGATCGGCGACAACTCCGAGACCCTGACGAGCTACTTCCAGCGCCAGGGCCAGGGCAGCGTGGCGCCCTGCCCGCCCGAGGCCAACCCAGCCGAGTGGATGCTCGAGGTCATTGGCGCGGCGCCCGGGTCCGCTACGGAGATCGACTGGCACCAGGCTTGGCGGGAGAGTCTCGAGTACCGGGAGGTCCAGGAGGAGTTGCGGAGGCTCAAGGGGGACGGTGCCGACGGCCGGAGGGAGAAGCGCCGCAACTCGCTGGCGACGCAGGATGGCCGCGCCACGTTCCAGGAGTTCGCCACGCCGCTGTGGGATCAGTTGCTGATCGTGACGCGGCGTGTCTTCCAGCAGTACTGGCGCACGCCCTCTTACATCTACTCCAAATTTGCCCTCTGCATCTCGGTGGCCCTCTTCATTGGTATGTCACTTGCACCTCTTACTGGCTATTCCAAGTGAGGAAACTAACTGACTACTACAGGTCTGGTATTCCTGGACGCACCCCTCTCGATCCAGGGCCTCCAGAACCAAATGTTCGCCATCTTCAACATCTTCACCATCTTCGGGCAGCTCATCCAGCAGCAGATGCCGCACTTCGTGACGCAGCGCAAGCTGTACGAGGTGCGGGAGCGGCCCTCCAAAACGTACAGCTGGAAGGTCTTCATGCTGTCGCAGGTCCTGACCGAGATCCCCTGGAACTCGCTGGCGTCCATTTTCATGTGGGCCCTCGTCTACTACCCGGTCGGCCTCTACAAAAACGCCGAGGCGGCGGGCCAGACGCACGAGCGGGGCGCGCTCATGTGGCTGCTGTTCTGGGAGTTCCTGGTCTTCACGTGCACCTTTGCCCAGGCGTGCATCGCCGTCGCCGACACGGCCGAGTCCGGCGGCAACCTCGCCCAGATCCTTTTCATGATGTGCCTGCTCTTTTGCGGCGTGCTGGCCGGGCCCGCCACCCTGCCCGGCTTCTGGATCTTCATGTACCGCGTCTCGCCCTTCACCTACTTCGCCTCGGCCATGCTGTCGACGGGGCTCGCCAACACGGCCGTCACCTGCTCCGCGGCCGAGCTCGTCAAGTTCGACCCGCCCGCCGGCAGCACGTGCGGCGCCTACCTGGAGAAGTACGTGAGCACCGTCGGCGGCTATATCGTCGACAAGGGTGCCACCAGTGCCTGCCAGTACTGCCCGATGGCCAGTACTAACGCCTTCCTGACCCAGCTCAGCGCGAGCTACGACCACCGCTGGCGCGATTTCGGGATTGGCATGGTCTACATCGTCTTCAACATCGCGGCGTCCTTGTTCCTGTACTGGTTGGTGCGCATGCCCAAGGGCAAGAAGGAGAAGAAATCGGCATAATTCGACTCTCTTTCCTTGATTACTATTCTGCCAAAATCTATATCTGTGTTAGATTAGATAGTCTAAGTACTTTTAATATGTTTGCTGGTTTTGGGTGGGCAGACATTTGCTTATGGTTGAACGACCGTTGTGGTTGGTTCCTTCGGGCATTTCGGGTCTAGAAGCCGCGGGAGAAAATCTGATAGAATTAATGATTGATCAAAGCGGGCCGGGTCTTCAATTTCACCCCTGACACAGTTTGATCGAGGGGCGTTTTCCTTCGATCCCCATGGACCAATTGTCCGAATCAGGGGAGATTGGCGTTCATGCGTTAATCCGAGCTTATATGATATCCACTTTTTGTTCTTCATTTGTCTGTCCTCTGCTCTTCAATCAGAGACAGAGGTACGTAGTAAGCAGGATTTGACGTTCGTTGTCCCATCGCTCCACCTCCGGATTGTTGCCACGGGGACGTCCTCGTGCGTTGTCTTTACCGCGCATGAGGATCGCCCCGTATTGTGAAACAATTGCCAGAAACCTGGATTTTTTCGACCGGGGGCTTAGTCAGTGCTTGCGTTGCTGCGCCCGATACGACCCCGGACAGATGCCTGTCGCCTGTGGCTGGAGGCCAATTGCCACAGTTTGCTGGCAATTCTATGCAGTTAGATGCAATAGCGTATGCAGCAAACCAGTTTCCAAGAGAGCGGGGGGAGACTCCGTGCCAACATCACAACAAACAAAACCTCGTATTGCGTCGCCCTCTCTGCCAGGATTTTATCTATTTTTCTTTGCTTTTTCGCTGGACTGCTATCTTAAAACCCGGTCGTCGCATTCGGAAGTAATAACTGTTTTCAAAATGATGCACTTCAGGAAACCGTCCGAGGCGAAGCACCAGGACGACTCCAAGTCGATCAGAAGCATGGCGTCGAGGAGATCGGTATCCCTGGGCTCCCCGGCTCCCACCCAATTTTCGCACTCCAAGCCGGCCACACAGATCACCCTTCCGGACTCGCTGGGCGGCATTTCCGAGGGCATTTCTTGGGACATCCCCCATCTCGGCGATCTGGACTTGAGCGGACCGCTTCTTTCCGAGAAGCCCGAGCCCGAGCCCGTCGTGCAGGCGAGGTCGCCCTCACCGCCTCGCCAGCCCAGCCAACCGGCGTCGCGCCCGGCCACACAAAAGGGCAGCGCCCAGGAGCCGACCCAGGGAGAAGATGCTGCGCAACCGGCCGCAGACGCCACCAGCACCACCAGCGCCGAGAAGGATGGCGCGGCGCCCCTGTCGAGCGCCATCGACATCATCCTGGCGCGGTCGCGGGTCTACGCACCTTCACCGCGGACCGAGCAGCCATGGTGGACGACGCGCACGGCCGAGTCGGCGGCGGCGGCCGAGCGGGCGCGCGGCAAGCTGCAGGACCAGCAGGCGCCGGCCGGGACGGAGCTCTACCTGATCTACCCGGTCGACGGCTGCGACGGCCGGCAGACGCGCTCGATCGACAAGCACCTGGAGGGTTCGGTGGAGGCCTACGCCATGCAGCGGTCCAACCTGTTCGAGGGGGTCCTGTTCTGGCGCGCCTTCCTCACCACGTCGCAGATGGAGCTCATCCGCGCGATGCCCGAGGTAAGCCTACTGCGGAAACCCGAGCTGGGCAGCAGCAGCAGCCACAGTGCACTGTCCACCTTTTTCGTGGGACGTAAACGCTGACGCGGGCAAACTGCCCGCCCGCTCTCAGGTGGTGAAGGTGGACCATCAGCCCAAGCCCCAGCCCAAGGCCGCCGCGCCGGTGGAGCAGCCCGACTTTACGCCGGCGAGGGCGAACCCGGAGCTGGGCGTCACGTCCCCGCCGCGCGAGGGCAAGGAGCTTTACCATATCATGCCGAAGATCTGGCACGACAAGGAGGTGTTGAAATCTCTCGCCGACAAGATCGAGAACATGGCGGCTCCGGGCGATCTGTACACGCACACCTTTACGGGGGGTATTCATTATTGGCGTGCTTTCTTGACCGCGGGCGAGGCTGCGCAGTTGCGCGATGTCCCAGAGGTGAGAGCAACTGCCCCCTAAAAGTCCCCCAATAGCCACCGGCTTTCGGTGTGCTGCTTTGGGCTCTCCTTGTTCCGTACTAACAACCAGTCTAGATTGGCGAAGTGGTCCCTTGGACAAGACAAGAGGAACAGTTGCGAAATGACCCGACCTACTGTTGAGAGCGTCTCGTCTTGGCCTTGCCGGATAGCAGATGGCTAGCTGGCACTGCGGCGGGATCGGTTGTTAAGCATGGCTTATGGGATTCATGGGAGCGGTTGTAATCATTGGCGCAGTTTTTTTTTTTTTTTTTAGGGACAGCGAGTGTAGAGCGATGAAGGGGTGCATGATGAACGATTTGCAACGAGTATTAGCCGTTGGCTGTAATGATGCATATGTTACCTGGTCAGATTCCGACTCGCAACTTTCCAGGCCACGTTGTTCCAAAGTAGCGCACATCACTTTTGGTATGGGAGATGTCGATTCGGGGTGTCATGATACGAAGAGGTCGGGTGATAGAAGCAACCTATTGAGTATCGAGACGCGTTGAGATGAAGAAATGATAGTGATGGGTAGCAGCCCAGCCACTGATGTTGTCGGGTCGTCATTTTTAGCTCACACCATCAAACGCCACGATGCTTGAGTGCCACAAGCCCATTGGAGGGGTTATGGAATAGCATTAGCTCCTTGAACCTAACTATATGGGACTAGATCATAATGCTGATTCATAAGTTGATAGTCCACACTCTAATACCCAAACCAACTCTAAACGCTGTCCAAACTCAGCACTTCTCCGTTGGGTCATCACATTCTCCGGGTTCGAATTGAATATGTATACAACCCACCTATATCATGTCAGCAAGCATAGTAAGGCCACGCCGTATTTCTTGGTTGTCCCATACCTCGGGCATCTCTCGCAGCAGCTCCACCTGACCCGTGGATAGGGATGCATACCAGAAGTTGACGCCCGCACACGATGTATCGGAGACGAACATCCTATGTGCGCCCACCATGGCTCGCAGCCGTTTGTCGATTCGCTGGTTGTACTCCTCATTCCAGCCCGTGTCTTCGGGCCATATCATGTAGATCTTTGTTCCGAACGGGGGCTCGTCGTTCCCGATGTTGTGATTCGCTCTGGTGGTGCTAAACCGCGTGAGCCGCTGGGGCTCGTCGCCCTTCTTTGGGCTCGGGGATCCGTCGTCAGTGGCCGCGGCAGAACTCCTCAGTCTTGACTCAAGCTCTTGTTGGTCCAGCTCGCGCCTCAGAGTGTTAGCATCGATCTCGAGATGAGGGATGTCCCAAGCGATGTCGGATGTGAGACCGCCCACTCGATCCATATTGGATAGTTCAGGAGAGTCTGTGATTTCGGATGGAGCTTGCGTCGACCCGGTAGTTTTCAGGGACACGGAGCTGTGATTGCCCTTCGATCGGCTGTTGGTAGACGCCTGGGTAGCGAAGGGATGCTTTGCCTTCGTTGATAGACCAAAACACATCCTCAAGAGTTGGCCAGATGAGCCTTGTGGTTGGGATGCGACGTAATCTTGCGCCTGGATGAAGGATTTCAAGAAATGGTGGTTGGTAATTCATTGAATACGTGATTTTAGTCAGTGTCCGAGCCACAAACAACTGTCCGGGGCTTCATATTAATCTATTATCCCTTACTTGGCCATCACTGGGAAAAACGTCTCCCCGGGTAATTTCCTTGCCTTATCCCTGCACTTGTGAATTCAGGTTCAGGTAGCCACGGTACGGCGTGAAAGCGATGTAAACAGCTCATTTAAAAGTTCATGATCAATTTCATGAGGATTCCCATCGACTGCCTGCCACATAGAAACTACATCGCATGATGGATAACAACCCTGGCGCCAATGGCAATTCAATTGTTTGATCACCGCAAGCTCAGTGTCCCCGATACCTAAACGTATGTTGGCATTGTGGGTGCTGAATCGAGTATAATAGATCACCCCCGTAATAGAAGAGAGAAATCTGATATGCTGGAAAAGAATTTCGGCATTCGTAGCCTGAGCCACGAGCTGGACCAACGACAACTTGGCGTGAGATCAAGGGATCAAAGTATTACATAGCCGAGACCCAAAAGGCAACGCAGACAGCCACCACCAACTGTTAATACCCCGCCGAGTCGCGCAGTAACCAACCAACACATTGTGGCTGTAAGAGAATTGCTGGTAGAATCGTGGTCATTCCGATGCACCCTCAACCCACTGTCTTCGGCCGGCGGCTATGCAAAAGCTCGGATCCGGGGTAAATTCGTGCCGTGGAAGTAGATCTGTCGATCTGAAAGGGTAGCAGCGGTACCACCGTGGTGGGCGCTAGGGCATGCGCAACGTGTGGATCGCCTGTCATACCTGCATATGCAGTTGGAACCTTCTGAAAATTACAACTATGCAGTGTCAATGCAGGGAACCCGCTCCAAAGGACCATCTGCGAGCCGCATGCTGGAGCTGCACAGGGCGGAACAATTACCCGAGGCGGTGGTAATGACAAGAACAGTTAGAGGCTTTTCCAAGCCAGACTAGCAACTGATCCTACAACAAGCTTTTACAACGCTTCTAATTTTAGCTGCGCCTACTCCGACCGATTCTCACATGCACATGACCGATTTCCCAGGCCAGCTATGGTGTCGTTGGCCTTGAACATGGCGATGCCTGTTGACGCTACATCCAACACCGTCTTTTGGGATTGATTGGACTGCACTCGCCAGCTAACCAATCCTCTTCTCAGGCGAGGGTGTTCCACCGGGGGCATGGTGGGCTGTACTTTGACTCTGCCGGGGCTGATTTGTAAGGTACTAGGCTCAGTCCCATGAGGCCTCGTATCCATGCGCTGTTGGGAGCCGCAATGTGAAAGGACAATTTGGCGACGGAGAGATGCATACACGACATTGGCCGCCTATTGTGGCCATGCATAGAACACGGAAACGGGCCAGGACATCGCAAATAACCATGGGTTGTTGAGGTGATGGATCTGGTTCAGATATTTTGACACATGGTTGGCAATGTATACCGTATTACAAGATAGGCCAAGATAATGGCTTCTCGCCATCGGTGTCGATAGGAATATAAATACAACTCACCACACCCCCAAGGCTCTTCGTTGTAAACTAACTCAAGCCTCTGTATAGCATTCGATATCCATTATTCCTGATTAGTTGCACATCTCTATTATTCATGCAGCCATGTGGGTTACCTCACGAGCCTCATTGCTTCTTATCTTGCAGGCCTTGTGCCTGTTGATGGTCTGCAAGCCGTCATTAGTGCTTGCAGACTCGAGCACTTGTCCTGATAAATGGTGTCAAGACCGCTGCATCACTGATCTGGACAAGTGTTGTGACACGCCGGAACCCGGAATAAAGAACGCTTGTGGCCTAGGTATATCAGCTTGCTACCCATTCAAGAGGTCACAACGCTAACATGAACCAAGGCACAATATGTTGTGGATATGGTTGCTGTCTCGGCCCTGAGTGGACCTGCAATGCAGATTTCAGCTGCACCGGCCCTCAAGGCCAGATCATGCCACCAGCACCCAGACCCGGCGGACCAGATCCAGAACCAATACCGGGCAGCTCCATGAATGCACCCATAGGTGACCAGACCAGTTGTCTGAAAGAGTCCGGCGTTACTGGCACGCCGGATCATACTCCGCCAGCAGAGGGACCTGCCCGGGTTGACAGTACGGCCTCCGGTCCAGCAGCCAGTTCCCCGGTGCCTGACACATCGGCGCCAAACCCTGTTGTCACCCCTTCGGGTCCGGCTGGTCCTGTGGCTAGTCCTACTATGACACAGACTTCTGCCATACCACCTTCAAGTCCGGCCGAACCACCCGTACAAAGCCCATCCAATACTGACAAAGTGAACCCGGGCAAAGGCAGTTCGATCCCTGGATCTGGTATAGCAAGTTTACCTCCAACAGTAACCTCAGCGGCACCAACAACGACAAATATCCCTCAAGTATCATCTTCCCAACCTACAAAAACAGGTAGTCGAGATGACCCAGCAGGCCAGGTAGTGATCGTTGGCGACAAGACCGCAACGCTGCCAGCAGCAGCAACACCGACAGAGATCGTAACACTTGATCATACTTTTAGTGCTCATCGGCAACCTCCTGAGTCTTCAGGTTCTCCTTTACCAACTCTGGCCATCATAGGCGACCAGACAGTGACGCTACCTCCTGTCCCCGTGGCCTCGGTGTTGACCACCTTGGGGACCAGTTTTGCTTTGCAGCCCCCTCCGCAGCCCACACCCGAGTCATCTCAAACTGGACCAAACACGCAAAGCCCTGTAGTCGTGATCAATGGGGAATCGAGCTTCACTATTCCGCCCATCATCCAAGTTACTACTCTGACGACGGCTGATCGGACGCTTACGATATCTCCCGGGGGCCCACCGACAATCACGGTCGAGGAACCCCAGACCGGCCCCAGTGGCTCTGCACCGCAAGCTCCCCAGGTCATTGTCATAGGGGGTTCGAGCATTACGATCGGCTCTGTCACGAAAGAGACTACTTTGACCACCAACGGTCAAACCGTGACGTTGTCGCCGAGCATGCCCCCTATCGTGACGGTCAATCCGCTCCCAACAATCCCGCTGATCACAACGACCGACAAAGCCGTCGAACCGCTTGCGACGTTCTCTGCTTGGCCAGCCGGAGCTATTATCATCCCCGTGGCTGTTGAGGTGGATAAGCCTAAGAAGTCGGACGACGACGATGAAAGCTCCGTGATCCCCTGCAAGCTGTGGTTCTTCTCCGTAAGTCAACCTCCTTCCTAATTCAATCATAGATGATATCTCTAACGAGACCCTGCAGCTTTGTATCAAATTTGATGCAATCAATATCCTCGGATGGAAGCTGACTTTGCCTCCTGGCATCTACCCCCCTGGCCCGCCTCCGATTCCCAACATCAAGCTGCCGCCCCCTATTTCAATCAAGGGAAGCCTGCCTCCTTGGCCCAAGTTCACGTAAGCACCAGACTACCCATAATAGCCGCCTAAACATTTCTGACTTCGTCCTCGCGTCAGTGTGGGGAATGACCACATACCTACTTTCCCCTCGGAGCCCGAGCCGACCAAGTGCGAGACGCAAACGGCCTCGATCTGCTCTACAACCACGTCCTTCGTCGTGTCCACCGTCGACGGGGCTCCGCAGACAATCTCTACGCAGGTCGGATCTTCCACCTGCGCCGAGGTCAAGGGCTGCATGGTCACGGACTCGGACCACGAGGCCACGGCCACGCGGACCGAAGCCTGTCAGACGGCGACGGTGACGGATGTGACCATAAGCTGCAGTGGCACCGGTACGGCCTCCGTCTGTTCGACCCAGACAGCCGCACCCAAGACGGGTTGCTCCGAGTCCGTCACCGCCTCCACTACAACGCTTTCGTGCAAAGCAGCCGCGCCCACGGCTGGTCCGTCGAAGCGACAGGCGGGGGGCGGAGGCGGACAGGATGCGTGCGCAGAAGTCAAGGAGTGGCTGGTCTGGCCAGAAGATGGAATGGACAAGACACAGACCGAAGCCATCTCTACCAAGCTCAAGGAAATATTGGTGGACGAACACAAGATCGTCGTTTCCGACACGAAATTCGCCGGGGTGAATTTCTGGATCGTCACGCTGGAGGCAGGCCAAGAGGCAGAGATCAAAGCAATTGAGCATGTAAGGCTTCCTTATGATGCCCCGCGTACTGACACTATGGGTACCAGAGCTTCCAACTGACAAGTGCTCACTCAGGCCGTATCAGTATATCCACGGTGCACCAAGGACTGTGGGGACCCCACGGCAGAGTCGAACTGGCGGTACCAGTCGAAGTACATCAAAGGAGTGGAGAAATCCCTAACGTCGATCAACGACGGGATTCCACAGATGGCGTTTCTCTCCCAGAGCAAAGACGAAAGGACTTACCCCATTGAACAAGTGAAGTCCTACCAGCGATACTTCTTTGACGAAAGCGCCGGTGAAGGCGTACCTGTTTACATTGTCGACTCGGGCGCTAATCTCGAGCATCCGGTAAGTAGTATTCTGAATGATGTCCAATGCATGATTCCTCCATCTAGCCAGTACTAGAGGCTGATTGCACCTTGATTTCCAGGAGTTCAACGACATCCGACATAAAGTCGAATTCATCCAAGTGTCGGACAAGGACATCGGCGGCGATAGTGCCAACGACGACTCCCAGCTCCTCGAGACGCAGAGGTGTTGGCAGGTCTGCAAAGGTCATGGAACCGCGATGCTGGGGTTCATAGCTGGCGCACGCCTGGGGGTAGCGAAGAAGGTCAAGCCCTACCTGGTGCGAGTGCCTCGCCGCAGTCCGTTCGGCGGCGGCTCCACGGCCGAGGACTGGCTGGTCGGCGTCGCCAAGGTGCTGGAACGGTATGAAAAGCCGAGCGACACGACCCTGGCGGTCCTCAGCCTGTCTTGGTACGTGACGGAGAATATGCAAGACAGGCACCCCGCGGAGGGAAAGGGGGAAGATACCTTCTTAGGATTCCGAAACCGGCTCGCTGCGTTGATCAACCTTCTCATCCGAAACGGGGTCTTTGTGGTGACCGGCTCTGGTAACGATGGCCCAGTGAGTTCTTCTGACGGTCCCCAATGAGAATATTTGATTTTGGGCTTCTGACAAAGAGGAAACTACGCGCAGATATACGGGTGGCCCAGCCTTTTCGGTGTTCCACACACCAAGGTCTGGGACCAGCTCGATAAGTACCGGAGTACCTGGCATTACATCCCCGAACTCATGGTCGTCGGCGCTCTCGATCCCGTCAACGGCAGGCGGTGGTGGAAGTCGGGCCACTCGACTGATGATGAGATGTGGTTCCCTGAGCTGTACGCGCCCGGCGCCAGACTCATCGCGGCGGCGGCTGACAAGACCAAATGGCCACGGTGGGAAAACACTTATGAAAGACCACCACCAAAGGAAGGCGACCTTCCAGAGGAGCTCAGTTACTACAAGGATAGTGCGGGGACATCTGATGGTGAGTATCTGCTCTCCTCTCTCTCTCAGAGAGCGTCACCCTCTTTCCTGGAGCATAGCCCCCCGCTGTAAGCGCCTGATGCAGTAATTAAGCTAACCGTTTTCACCCAGCCGCGGCTTACACGGCTGGGCTCGCTGCCTACTTTCTTAGGCTTCATCAGCTCGGGCGGCTTCCGAAGGACGCAACCGGCGAAGACCCGGACATGAGTCCTGCCGGACTGAAGAGATACATCATCAACAACGCCTGGCACCGTGGTGGCCCCGACGCCGACGAGAAGTATCGGCCCAGACGGACCCTGGGGATCTGGAACGGGTCGCCCCCCGAGCGGGTGGTGGCGGACGGGTTCTGTCCCTGGGAACAAAAGGCTCCCGCTAAACTGCGTAGGAGCGGGGAGCAGGAGCAGCTCACGGGGCAGTGCATGCCGCCACAGACGGCGATGCCCACAGCCGCCGGTACTGGCCAGGCGACCATCAGTCCAACTGCGACAGGGGCCAGTACTGGCTCTCCACCCGATCCCTCTGCCACGGGATTCGTCTGCTCCGAGGAGAGGTGCGCCGCCATGTTGAACTGCCATGTGCCGACCCGCCCCGGATGCAAGGACGACAAGTGCGCCTGTCTCGGAGACGCGGACGGTGCAACATTCCAATGCACCGAGGAAACCAAGAAAGAGTGCTCTCCCTGCCAGGCCCCCGAAGAAGCCGCCTGCGACAAGGATAGGAAGTGCACGTGCACCCGACCTCCAACGACGATGACGACAAGGACCAAGACGTCCCCGGCTCCGCCGCCGCCCCCGCCGCCCCCGCCGCCCACGCAGACCCCGCTGGCGATCGGCCGGGGCGAGGAGCAATGCCGCGAGCCCTTCGAGCACCCGGACATGACCAGCTACTGGGTGGAGGACTTCGCCTCCCTATGCTTTGACCAGTACCCGCGCAAGATGGACAGCAAGAGCGAGCGAGTCGTCGTCACCAGGCCCGGCGGCGACGACCATGGCGTCATGTACATGGCCGTCAGCTGGATTCAGGACTGCCGCACCGCCGTCGATTCACAGGACGCGCTGCACCCGCTGTCCGAGGCCCCCGACGGCGCCGACGGCAAGGAGATCGACTGCCAAGCGGCGACATGGGATATTTGGAAAACATGTAAGTATCTAGCGATTGATCCCCTCCCCTCATTCTCTCCTCCTCCTCCTTCCCCCTACCGTCTCTTTCCCCCGTCGCATGACAACACAACGACCTCACAAAAAGCCCCCGGAACACAGGCTAACTAGGTTTCATCTAGGCCTCAATGGCGGTTCTGGTGGAAAGCGAAGAATCGGTTGCCTCATGTACGAGTGGGCGCCGGCTGACTCGCCAGCATAGTGGTATTTCTTGTGGTCGAGGGATCTGGCAAATGACGGAGCTGGACCAGAAAGATATTAGTATAACAAATTTGGGCAGAGGTTTGGGTTCGCATGATGGTTATTTGGGGGTTAGGGTAATCATTCACAACAACCCGCGGTACACGGAGTTTTCCAAGAAGGATACTGGGCCGGCAGGCCAGGACAGAGTTATATATGCACTTTTTGCTCACATTAGCTCGTGTGGCTTTTACAATCATTATCACAGGATACGAATGAAACATTTCTTGCATTTAGCCTCCACCAAAGAAATCTACCACGTCCCCCTTGATGTAATATTGTTCTTCTCATATATAAGTAGCGAATGAAACAGGAAGCGAATTATTCAAACCTTGTCAAGCTTTACATGGGTAAAGCGGTGCAGTAACATGAGGTGTTGGCCCAGCAATCTACTATCTTAGTATTGTATTTTAGTATTAGTCAAGTATTTAACCCGCTATGGAGAACACACAATCTTCCGCGACTTTATATATCTAGAGCCACGCCTTTGTCGCTGGAGTCCTCTTGGCTAGGGCACAAAGCAAAGTGCTCCGCGGGGCGCCAGCAGTTAGTCTCATCATCGAAGCGGTTCTCAAACCACGAGTGATACGGCTTCTCATGCTCCCGCGTCATCAAGAACCGGTGCGCCGGCGGGAACGTCTGGCCCAAGACGAAGGTCAAGTCGCCAACCCTGGTCTCGTGACTGCCGTCGCGGACACCGCCGAGGTCAATCAGGTCCCGCCGGTCCAGGAACAGCATCTGGCACTCGTCCCCGGCGATGTGCAGCAGGGCCTCCATGGCGTCGAGGGCGTTCTGCCACGTGTCGAGCCGGCCATTGACCTTGCCGAGCTCGCGCAGGAAGACGCGGACTTTGTACGACTTGGAGAACCCGCCCCATTCTTCTTCGCGGTACGAGTTGCTGAGCTTGTCGACGTCGTCGGGCGCCATGCGGTCGGTGTCCTGCTCGGGCAGCAGGTCGACCACCTGCCAGAGGAAGGAGTACAGCACCTCGAGCACTTCGCACTGCGTGGTTTTGCTGCTGACGAATCGGTGGAGCTTGTGGGTGATGCGCTCGAGCTTGCTGGTGTCTCGCTTCTCGGCTTCGCGGCGGCGGGCGAAGTAGCGGCAGTCGAAGGACGCCAGCTTGGTGCCGTCCGCCAGCTTGGCTTTCACGATCTGCGAGGTGAGGGCGGAGATGTCGCTGTTCTGGGGCGCGGTCAGGTCCAGCACAGCCGAGTAGTCCCTCATGAAGTGGTGGATCTTGGTGCTGGCTTCGGACGTGACGCGCAAGTTCTTGAGGCTTGCGTTCCTGTCGGGGCTGACGCGACATTCTGTGACACCAGACCATGCGGAAACGTACTTGTTTTGGGCGATTGCCTGCTGAAGTTTCGCTTTAGTGGAGTTTGAGGACGACATGATGGTGGTGTTGGTGAGATGAGGTTGAGTTGGCAAGCTTTTGGATCTAATTAGATTGATTATTAGATGCTTCGTGTTTACCTTTGACCTTCCAAATTGTTTCATCGCGGTAACGTGTAATATGTAGGACTATGTTTGAAGCATCTCTTTGTCCATCGTGCTGTACTCTTTGGTGGGCTATGCTAGGGCAATTCCCGCTTCTGTGAATGCTCCCCTTCCAAAACTGTCCTGGGGCTCAGAGTGTCTCTTTGACTCAGTATTCTCTGTCGTCTACTGAGCAGACAATGCCGCCACCTCTTCAGCAGATTGGGCGCCAGTGCTCTTTCACATCTACTTTATCTCCGTACGCGTTTCCTTGTATTCAACCTTGGTATAAAACTAGGGTATGTTGTCACACAAACGAGCTAACACTCTCTCATTTGTCCAGGAAGCCTTCCCCTAAATTAGACGGAAGGTATACACCACATCTACAACATTTCGCCCCTATTTACCGACACGATGTTCTCGAAGAATGCCGCCATGGCGCCTCCGACCGTCCTGATCACGCCCGCGACCGCGTGCGAAGAAGGCGGCCGATGCACCCGGATGGACTTCGTCCTGGAGGCGCAGCACATCCGCCAGTTCCTCGTGTCGTGGGGCCGCGACGCCGAGAAGTTCAAGCAGCCGTACAAGGGCGTCTCCAAGCGCCTCGAGGTCTTCCGCCTCGGGTCCAAGGCCGCCAAGTACATCCAGCGGTTCGCCGAGAGGGACACCAGCTCCCGCATCGTGCTGTGCAACAGCAGCAGCAGCAGCAGCAGCAGCAAGGACGGAAACAAGGACGGCGAGGGCTGCGGCTGTGAGAATACTACTCCCCTGCTGACGGAGCTCGCCTGGTGGTTCTCCGAGACCCTCAAGGGCGAGAAGCCGGAGCGGCGCGTCGTGCGCTACTTCTTCGGCGCCCAACCGGCCACATGCGGTAACAGCAAGAACGACGGCGACGACAACAAGGGCGGACAAAGCGAGGCGGACAAAGAGGCGCTCGACTTCCTGTACTCGCTCATCTGGCAGCTGGTCCGGGCCTTCCCGCACGGCGAGACCACGGCGCGGGGCGTCGTCGTCAGCGCCCTGCCCCACCGGATCAACAGCCTGCTCACGGCCGACGAGTTCCGCGAGCAGGTCGACCGGCTCGACGGCACCATGGCCACCTTCGGCGCGGGCCTCGACCTGCTCCGGACCTGCGTCCAGGTCGCGGGCGACCGCATCACCTACGTCTTCGACGGGCTCGAGCCCGTCGCCCGAAATGGCAACAACCCGCCGCGGGGCTACGATCCGGTCCTCAAGACGCTGCTGGAGAGCAGCGCGTCCAAGGTGCACAGCGTGTGGGTGTCGACCAGAGAATCCGAGGGGACGCTGGCCGCGGCGTGCAGGTTCCAGAAGCACGCGGATCGGCCTGAGAAGGAGTTCGGGCTCGAGCCGACGTCGTCGGACTCGCTGCTCCGGACCTGGCGCGCCGTGGGCGAGCTGAAGTTCAAGGGTAACAGGTACTAGTCCCAAACCTCCCGTCTAATAACTTCCGACTAGTGACTTGGATTTTTTCTAACGCTAGGTGCATAGTGGTGAAAAGTAGCTTGCATTAGAACGGAACTAAAATGGCTAACACGACTGACTGACCGGAAAGGGGCATTCGGCGCTTACGCCAAGTCGCTAACCACCCATGTGGCGCATCCAAGCTTCATTTCGAATCGGCGTCTTTGCGGAGCCACTACCAAGCTTTGGCTTAACTAATAGGGTAATAGGAAGGAGGAAAATATGCAGTTAATGTAATATGTACTCATATCCTGCACCTGAAATGTTTTGCTTTTTCTTTTCCTAACCTGAATGTGTTTAGATAGGTATGACCCCGTTAGTATCACAAGCATCGGCGAGAGGATTCGATATTATGTGCATGTTACGCCGTGTAAATAAATTGATTTTCCCATCGGCGGTTATAGATACGTGACGTGACTCATTGCACGTTGATATAATACGACTATCGTATAGGATGTGACTGTCCATCCCTCACAGCATCGCCGCCACGGCCACCGCCGCCCCCAGCACGCCACCCCACGCAACCTCGTTGGCCCCGGCGACGCTCTGCCCCGTCTCCGTCGGCGTCGCGGTGGCGACCGCCTGCGCAACCACACTGGACGCTGCCGAGACCTCGGTGCTGGACGGGCTCTTGTCCATGCGTTTGCAGATGTCGCCGAGAGAGTCGGAAGCATCTATGGGACGTTGAGGCACGCGCCGGCAAGTGTCAGCCCCGGACCCATTACTACATTATACCCGCGCGAAGTAGTGAAAAGGGGTGTAAAAAGAGGGACGGTGAGGGTTTGCTTACTGTACTCGGTACAATCGTTGCGCGACAGGCAATTCCCCATCCGGGCGGGCAGCCGCAGCAGGCTGTTGCAGACGCACTTGAAGTCCTCGGGGTCGCAGCCGGACTTGGAGGCGGCGTCGGCGTAGCAACTCATCGCGCAGCCGGGCATCTTCTCGACGATCTGCTCGAGGTTGTCTTCCGCGAGGACGCCGACGGCGGCGGCGGAGAGGAGGGCGACGGACACGATGTTGAAGTGCATGTTTATTGTTAAGCAAGGAATAGATGTTGAAGCAAATATCACAGTACTTCTGTTCGGTTGAGTTTGTAACGTGGCAGTAAAGTCGGGAGGGATGAACTTGGACTAGATGGTATTTCTCGTTCATTTGTAATATTGCCAAGTCTAGCAATACGGGTGACAAACCGTCAACTTTCACATCCTCTCTTTCCATGCACCGCATATCATTTAGGCACTTTGGTGTTGCAGTCGCGTCGATCTCAACGCATATCAAGTTACAGATATGCTGAGAATTACAGTCAATTGGCTACGTCAAAGGAAGGTGATCGTCGGCGTTGTCAAGTAGCCGAAAAAAGACGTTGTGGTGATGTTGCCATGTCAGAAGTCCCGGGTGCAATTGGTACAGACGTGAAATCAATAGTGTCAAACATGTGCTTGGCAACTCGGATTCGATCCCACCAGCATATTGCAAGAAGCCCCAACACGAGGTCACTTGTGAGGCACGGGCGGGTAGGGCGGCACGACCCAATGCGGCACAGCTGTCCCAAATGGGCCAGCTTACTGTATCTCCCAAGCTCCCTGCGGCACATGGCCCCACTTGGCCCTGCAGGATGAGTAAGGAACCGTGTTCCCTGTCACTGTCGGCCGAGTATCACCACCACGCAAGCTCTGGTCAAGTAGATCGATTCTCCATCCTGGTCGTTCGCTTGCCAATAAGTGCATTCTTCGAGCACCTGATTGACTTCTAGAATCAAGTACCAAGATGCTATGCATTTTGCGGGGAACCTGACGCCGACGTGTTGACAGTTGAGTCACTGAATTCAGGATACCTTACGCCCGGCTTCCGGCTATGTTGC
This sequence comes from Apiospora marii, assembly GCF_038362585.1. Lineage (NCBI taxonomy): Eukaryota > Fungi > Ascomycota > Sordariomycetes > Amphisphaeriales > Apiosporaceae > Apiospora > Apiospora marii. Next base: position 306,497 of record NW_027117374.1, read on the forward strand.
ATATCATCACGTCATACATTGACTTGACGTCTTTTGACGTAAATGCGGTACGTCCTGCAGCTATTGGGTTTCCGGCATGATCCAAAGCGTGGATGGTAAGCAACAGCCACTTCATTGTCGAAATTGAGGAACTTTTCCGTTTATTGGGGTTTCAACTTCGTGTAGTTACCTGTTTGAGTAAACCTTTGATCAAGGAACTTCCACTGCAAGATGTTGCCTTGAAGTGCTGGACCCTAGCAATGGTCCAACGTGATATTCATGAAGTTTCATGTTACTAAAATAAAACCTGGCGCCGACATCCTCGAGGCCATCAAGCACCGACTGCTTCCGTCTCAAAGCGATCGGGTTTCCTCATTCCCAATCATGTAGGTTCATAGTGTAGATACAGTAGTCTAATAGACATTGTGTGCCCATGTACTACTTTCCAGGGGTGATGCTCTCCCCAATAAGGGGTTGATGGCTGTATCCTGCGTTCCCCCTTTTTCAGGACGATGGTGCCAGACGCTCGCCCGCCCTCATGGTATATGCATACTCTGACGCTGGAATATATCTTGAATCACACAACGTCTGATGGTTTGGTAATGATCAGCAACGTCTAGAGGAAAGACCTGGGTCTTGGCCTTCCGCATCTGGAAGAGTTATCAGTAAGGCTTCATGCCAACATCACAGTCAGCATTTCGAACAACTGATCCACTTCTCTTGCGAGATACCTTCACGAGAAGTGAATGCAGATTTACCTGTTCGTGGCCATCACAGGCCACATTGCGGGCCACAAAGTTCCCTCTGCACTCGTTGTTACATGTCCAAAACAGCATCGTCTCCAGACGTAGGGTGGCCAATACGGTGCAGATATGGCAGGAGACGCCGAGGTGAACCATGTCGGGACTTCTTTCTGGCACTATGTTCTTGCAAACCAAGAACAGTTGAGATAGACATCCCTAAAATATAAAAAGCCTCTTCTCTCCGCCTCTACTGCGACTACCTTTCCTCCTCAACCGCATCATCCACCACCAGTCTTACCAGCCCAGCCGTACAACCCCGCAGGCCTCTTTCCTCCCCATCATACCAAAACCTCAAACAAACCAAACCTCTCGCCTTCCAAGATGCGTTTCTCCGCCGCCCCCTTCGTCGCCCTGCTCGCCAGCAACGCCCTCGCCGGCCCGGTCGCCCGCGCCTCGGCCCCCGCCCCCATGGGCCCCTTCAACACCGACATGACGCTCAAGTCCAACGAGACCATGGTCGAGGAGGCCATCCTCTTCGCGGCCCAGGCGGACGCCGACTGCAGCTTCGGCAACTGCGCCGGGGTCCTGGCCTCGGCCGCCTGCATCGCCCTCGGCATCTTCCGCGCGGACCCGGGCGCCGTCGTCGACTGTGTCTCGGGCGGGTCTGAGAAGGTGAGTCGTTTTATGTTTATGAGACGAAACGGTTGCCTTGCCTTATCTCTCCCCGATGCTACTGACCAGTGAATTATGGATGATGCTGACAACTGGAAACCGCAATCCTACAGCTCTGCGGCTGCGCCAGCTGCGTCTCCGCGCTCGGCGACTTCCTCACCAAGAACGACATCTGCTAAGTCGGTGCCGCAGCATCTGCGGGGATGCACATGGAAAGACACCCCATCTCCGTGAATACGACACAAGCGGACGACTGGAAGAGTTTCCGCCTGGTTCGGGCAATTGGACTGGTGTTCCTTCGTGGATCGACAGCTCATTCAAGATAATAGTTGGGAAAAAAAGGAAAGGGGAATATTCTTAATCTTGTACCTAGGTCACCACACTCATTTGCAATATATCAACTTCACTTCCTGTATCACATGATCGAGGGCAACCGCGTGGGGAAATGACGAGGGACAGACATGACCCTTGAAGCCACGTGCGTTGGTCGTGGTGTGATAACCGTCGACCCGCTCACGGACCTTCATCCCAAACCGGTCAATCTCGACATTCATCAAAGTTGTCTGTCGCCTGAGCACTTTGCACTGCAACGTCAATGATTCACGTGGCTTTGAATATCGCATGAGCTTCACATGTCAACTGGCTACTGATACCCCAGTTCATCCTCCAACGATTTCCCGTACCAGCTCCCTGGTCGGTTCACCTGATGCGGGAACCAAGAATATACCCGGGCGACAGGCAAGCTGTGGAGCCGCATTATTGGGATGGGCTTGTTGGTCGGGCCCATCCCTGCCCGGTGGATTCTGCGGGGCCGCTAAACCCCAGCTGTGCCGCATGTCAGATATTAGTGTGCTCAGACCCTGAGCGGCCTGGGTTCTAGCCTGGGGTCTGGCCCGACGAGCTGGAAACGGTCAAGTCGAGGCCAAGCCCAACAGTGAGCCGTTTAAAACCCCGCGCCACCTCAGCTTCGGGTTTCTCTTCGTCTTCACTCACTGTTCTATCTGCTTTAGCTGACACCAATTGATATATATTATTATTCCTATTATGGCTACCAACGAAATAACCCCCCCAGGTTTCGCCCTCTTCGGCCACCTACCCCCCGAATTGCGCCTCTTGATCTGGAAGGAGGCCCTGGCCGTCGACTGCGTCTGGGCCGCCGTCCTGGCCGAGCGCGAGACCAGCCGCATGGACGGGCGTCGCTCCTACCCCATCGAAGCCCGGTTCCGGATGCGGCTCGTCGGGCCCTCGCCGCCCCACCTGGTCGGGCAGACCTGCCACGAGGCCCGGGCGACGATGAAGGCCGTCTTCGGCCGGCCCTTCCGGGGCCCGCGCGGGCCCAAGCTTATCGTGGGCGACGAGCAGCTCTCCCCGTCAAATGATGGAGGAGCCCGAGAACGCGGGGCGGCAGGCGAAGACGAAGAGGGAGAGGAAGAGGGCCCCTACTACTGGCTCAACCCCGCCACCACCGTCCTCGTCCTCCACAACCCCAAAGAAACGCGCCGGCTCCTCGACGGGTTCGCGCCGGGCGAGCTCGCCCGGCTCCGGCATCTGGCCGTCTTCTGGGCGCACTGGGCCGCCATCGCGGCGCTGAACGCGCGGCTGCGCCGGGACTGCCCAAACTTGCAGACGCTCATCGTCGAGAAGGGAAGGCTGTGCTACGAGAAGCTGCCGGACCACCTGCGGTACCCGGCGCTGGACGCGCCGACGGCGGAGCGGTACGCGCGGCTCGCGCGGCCGGGGGCGGGGGTGGTGGGCGATCATGGGCCGGAGAGCCGTGAGTTTCGGGCGCGGACTTGGGTGTGGGAGACGGAGGGGGCGGAGGGGGGCGGAGAAGGAAGGGGGAGGGGAAGATGGTGGGGAGCAGGTGGAAAAGGGTGAATGTGTATCGACGGCGCCGAGGATACACCTGTTGACGGACTTGGGCACCATGGCCGATTCGGGGCGCAAGAAGCAGACCAGGGTTTACGAAGAGGATTCTCTATAACACAGGACGAGGAGCATGAAGTGGTCAGCCAGCACCTTCCCCGACACGTATTGGCAGGCCCGAGACATCACATCGGGTGGGAAACATTATCTCCAATATATCCAAATTTTTGCGCAAGTAGGTAGGGAAACAACTAGTCCCTTTGGTTGCCATCTCACCATCCTGGATTTCTAACTCTCAGGTAAACTCCCAACCGGAAATAAGCCCCTATTCGCTCGGCGCCGCCTCAATGTCTTTCATGAAATCAACAAAGTACCGATGCTCATAGAGATTCTCCATAGCCTCCTTCGGCAAGGTGACAGTGAACACCACCGCATCATCCCCCTCCCGCGTCGGATGCAGCTGGATCCCAGGCGCGCTGGGCACATGCCGCCGCACCGCGTCCGCCTTCCCCAGGCAGGGGAAGCTGAAGTCGGCCCCAAAGTGCCGCGCGTCATTAACGTGCACCCAGTGGCTGTCGGCGGCGTGGAACCCAACACCAAAATCCCGGACATCCTTCTCGGCGATCCCGTGGACCAATTCCTGTCTCCATAGGAGCCACTCCCGCGTCCTGACGATCCGGATCGTGTCCGAGATGGCCTTGGCAATAAATTCGACGGCCTGGCGCTGCACCTCGTCGCCCAGGCCCCAACTCGCGCGCAGGCAGACCGGGGGGCTGAGGTCGACGGCGGCGGGCACGACCGTGTTGCCGTGGGTTTCGGGCCCGCGCCCGACGACGTCCCGCACGTCGACGGGGATCCAGATGGTGGCGTCTTTCCCCCACGCCTCGGCCGCATCCAGGCGCGCCGTTATCGCATGGGCGGCCAGATGGGCGGCGAGGAACTCGAAGACGGTGAACTCGCGGGCTTTCTGCTCGGGGTTCTCCGCGATCCACGCCTTGCGGTTCTCCGAGATCTGCGCCTTACACTTGGTCTTGGAGACCCGGTAGGTCTTGCTCTCGGTCGGCGGTGCGAAGCTGCGGTGGGGTTCCGCGGGCTGGGCCGGGCCGCCTTTGTCTGCGAGGAGAGTGTACGCGTCGCGGAGAGCGTACACTTTCATTTCGGCCGAGACAGTTCGGAACCAGTCAGAATCCTGTTCTGCCGTCGTCGGCGATCGCGATGGTGGGCGGACTGGGCCAGGCAGCGAAAGCGGTCCGCCCTCGACCACGCTCCGCACGAACTTGGCGAACGTGGCCCCGTCGGCCACCGAGTGATGGGCGTGGAACGCAACGCAGACGCCGTCCCGCACCCTCAGGACATCGACGCGCGCCGTGCGCGCCCCCAGGTCGGGCAGGAGCAGGTTCCGCGGCGCGCCCGGCTGCTCGACGATGGGCAGCAGGTCATCGATACCGGCGTGCTCCCACAGCGGCGACTCGTGCAGCAGGCCCGGGCCGTCGTCGTCTCGGCCCGCTTCGACAACAGCTAGCCGGATCCGCCCGTCGGGCTGCTCTTCGAGCTCGGCGCCGAAACGCGGGACGCGCCGGACGGCCTCGTCGAGGTTCTGGCGGAGGCGCGCGACGAATTGGCGGTGCTGGGCTGGGCTGGCGGCGGAGAGGCGGTCGCGGAAGAGGTAGAAGGCGCTGAGCCAGGAGCGCGGGGCGATTTGGTCCTCGAATTCGGGGTCCTTCAAGTATGTTTTGGGAGCTGACATTTTGCCCTAGAGAAACGGAAGCCTAGTCGACTACGAAGGCCAAGAATACCGTACTTCAAGAGCAAGATATGTATATTTCCAACGCTTACTTTATTGCGATATCAGTGTTGATCCAGGAGGAAATATTTGGGCTGTGTAGAAGAAATCGAGAGGTATGTGAAAAGCAACAGGCTTATATACTCGGTGCCAGACATGATGATGTGACAAGGAAACCATGATGTTCCTCCCTGATTGCTGATGACTCGAAAGAAATCATACATATCGGTGGTGCGCAAGCAGACAGTATAGATCAGGATCACCCTGCGTCCCAAGTTTGCTGCGGCTGAACGACCGCAAACAACAGGGATGCCATGCACGTCAAAAATCAAGAGGCAATATGTGTCCGAGTACTTGTATTGAATTGCTGTCTCCGCAGCTTGATTATTCCCTTTCTCATTAATTCATCATCCTCCTCGTTCATTCAAGTGGTATCATCATTCGTTCAGTTCATTCCACCCCACTGGCTTAATCATTTCTCTTATCGGCATCATCGTTGCTCCCAGTTGTTCCATCGTTGCTCCCAGTCTTTCTGTCGTTGCCTCCAGTGGTTTCCTCATCACTAGCCTCAGTGGCTCCACCGTCACCATCGTTATCGAGAACGAGTCTTTGTTTACTCCAGTCGACGCTCGTGCCGAGTGCTCGCGGGAGGTACACCAGTCCCTGTGGGGCGCTCTTGAAGCCGTAGTCCTTGATCATGTCGGCCAGCGGAATAATCTTGCGCAGCGCGTAGACCGACGTAATCTTGTAGGCGTAATCGTAGCCATTCCACTCGGGGTCGCGTTTGTTGTATTCGGCGTTGCCCAGGCCGTTCTCTGGCAGGGGCGGATCACCTGGATTTCTGGTTCGGGCAGGCTGGATCTCGCAGACGTGGGTGATGGCCGAATGAGGCGCGCTTCGGTAGAACCAGATTCTTTGGACATCCGCCTTCAGGCAGTACTTGCGAAACTCGTAGTTCTTGGTGCCATTGATGATTTGATCCATGTAGGGATCGCGCATTGGCAGGACCGCGTCGGTCATTATCCGAGGGGTGTTGCTGCGGCTGGGCATGTTGACGGTTATGATAGTGGAATAGTTATTGTTCTGGAAAACCGTTTATGTCAGTCAACTGGGGAGATATTTATTCCATTGGCAAACCCGATTCGGAGATACCTGTGATACCAGACTTCCACTTAAGCCTGGTGCTGCCACAACGTTTATTACAGCGGGGCCAGTCCAACCACCAACCACCATCAACATACTGACATCAACCGATGGAAGGAATCTCTCACGTTTCTCTTCCTTGGGGGTATATAATCTTGATAATACCAATCTGTGTAATATTGGCTTCTTGACTTCCTTTTTGCTACAAATTCCCCACTCACACCCCAAGCCCAGAAGACAGTCAGAGATATCCAGAGTCCCCTACCGCCACCTCGTTGCCAAAATCGTCAAGACATCTCCACCCCATAGACCGCATCTCGAAGAAAAGCAGCTTCTCGCCCACTTCTGGGTGCAAAAGACGTGTCTAAGCTCATCCTGCGCGCAGCGCATTTTCTCGGATCTCCTAGGGCGGCTGTGCCACCAGCGTCCGCCGCCAGCTCCCTTACGGAATATTGTCTTGATTTTCAGGGCCTTCTGTTCTGCATTATCTCCAAAATACTTCCCCAGAGTATTTCTCCAGTGCATGTAGCTTTACATGATCAATATATTCGCCGGGTCTTTACCGGGGCGACCTTCAAAACATGGGTGCTCCATCTTGCACTGTTCACATCCGCTGGCACTCGGTATATCACAAAAGGGATGAGCAGGGTGAGATGAGGATGAGACTCCCCCGGACTTTAAACTTGCGTGCTACGGCGCAGTGGCTGTTGTCGTTCGATGCCGCTTCCAGCAACCCCAAGGAAGGAACGACGGGATGGCTCACTCTTTATGCAGGCGCATCACGGCACTCCACTGACGCATGTAATCTACACTCCTTGATCGAATGGTAAACTCATTACAACAAATATTGATCGAGGGTCATGAAATATAAAACAATACACATCAATCATAGTACTTGGCCGACCTGCCCCCCAAGATGTGCTGCTCCGACACATCGCTCCTCGGCGCATCGCCCCTCGACACCCCACTGGCCACCCGCGCCTTCACCCACTCTCCCGCCGTGATACCGACCGCCGCGCCCCCGTCGTCCGTCGAAGACTTGTTATAGTACCCCAGCCGCTCCAGCACCCCGCTCGCCACGGGCCGCAGCTCCAGGCTGTCCTCGGGCCGCACAAAGTACAGCACGCCCAGCCGGTCGACGTCGGCCTGGTCCGGCGGCGGCGCCACGACGCGGTGGATGCTGGACTTGAGGAAGCCGTTGGTCAGGAACTCGAGCGAGTCGGCGATGTTGACCGTGATGCTGACCGGGTACGGCTTGACCCACTTCCAGCTGTGCTGGCTCAGGCTTTCCCCGTTCTCATCTTCTTTTCCAGAGGCCGACGGGGTGCGCACCTGCAGCGCCGCGACGGGCTGGCGGAACAGCAGCGTCAGGCTGCCGAAGTCGGTGTGGCCCTTGACCCAGACGTCCCCGAGCGCCTGGTTCTGCGCGGGGGTGCGCCGGTGGTACTTCATGTAGCGCAGGTGGCAGTCGCTGCGCTCCTCGTAGCGATGGCTTCTCAAAAAATAGTCCTCGGGCAGCTCCAGGATCAGGGCGAAGAGCACCAGCAGCTTTCGGACCACTTCGTCGTGGATGTGGCGCGCGAAGGCCTCGATGCTGCCGCGGTTGTCGTTGATGACGGCCGGGTGGCTCCGTTCCAGGGCGGGGATGAACTTGGGGATGTTGTAGATTTCGGTGTTGTCGAAGATGCCGGGGCGGATCTCCTGCGATGGGGTTTCTTGAACATCTCCGATCTATATTGCACCCAGATGGGAAGAGCGAAACTTACTCGAAGACACATGGGCTTGTACCCGTTGTAGCCCCCGTGCTCAAGATCGGCTCGGTGCTTCAGCTTCTCTTCCGTCGGCAGCTTGAAGACTTCTTTGCCGATGGCGAACTGCTGGTCCACTTGTTTCTGGGAAAGACCAAAGTTGACTATGTAGAAGAATCCTGGGTTTTTCTCAGAGGTGGGCGATTACTGTGTACACTCAAGTACGCCTTACCGATATTTTGTATGGCTTCAAAGAGCTGCTTCGACAACTCTTCTTTCCCTCCTGGCTGGTCGAACTTTGAAAGATCCAACGTTGCCAGATCTGCCCAGTCGACTATGAAATCGATCCGTATAAGCAAAGGTTAAAGAAGATATGTGCTTCGGGATTCATTGCCAGGCTTACGTTCATATTTAGTCTCGGGAACCTGGTGATAAGCGGGAACATCGATGGTTTGAGAGGGAGGATTGAGCACGGCGGCAGCCATCTTCGATACGGGAACTGAAGAAGCTTGCAATGGTGATCTCTTCGGTTGCTGTCTTACTATGCCAGGTTGACTGATTTGGAGCACGTGTAGAGGGTGCTAATCATCAAGGCCGCAAATATTGGGGTCTGAATCCGGGGTTGGAAGCTTTTGATACGAATTTGCCGAGGAGAGGGTTGATGATGATTCTCCCGTGAATACATCTTTCAGGATTCCAAACTTTCTGCCATCGGCATCGAGCTTCCGACTTCCCCTCAATTCGCCATCGTCGTCACATCAATTTCCCCAATGGTTCTGCTGAGGGGGTTGCGTTCGACCTTCTCCAATCGCTGTCGTGATCACCGGGTTGCATGACGAATACTCCAACTGCGGCTCTCGTTGGTCTGCCCCGTGGACTGTGGTTCGGAGATATCTGGTAAAACATATCTTCTCCGCATTGCACCATCTTACACGCCTCGTAGGATGTAAGTACCACTGGGGCCACTACTTATGAGCTATTCTGGGCAATGTGAGTGCTGCTGTACCTGTAGAAATGGATGCGTTGGGAGACCCGAAAACTCACATATATCCCTCGTGCGACCTACCAAGAGTGTTTGAGCATAAATATACCAAATTACAATGTCGGACTCCAAAGATATGGCAATAACAGCCATCGATAGGCCTGATGGCCCGTTACAGTCTGTTGATAAGGACAACACTCGTTCTGACCAGGGTTCCGAAAGCACATCGACGGGTTTCATTACGAGCGAGGATGAGCGTTCCCGGGCAAGACAACTCCTTACGCCGGAAGAAGAGAAGAAGCTTCTGAGGCGCATCGACTGGCATCTGATGCCACTCTGCTCCATCATCTTCATGTTCAAAAACTTGGACTCGGACAATGTGAGTGTGGCCAATGACACGAGTTGGATGAAATCGTTAATACTTGCTGACCTGGGTTCCAAGGTGTCAAATGCTCGCATCATGAATCGGGGCACTGACCAAAACATCATGGCCCAGCTGGGCATGAGTTCTAACTCATATGCACTTGTCACCGTGCTCTACTATGTATGCCATGACCCCTCATGGATGAAGCATTCGGCTAAGACTGTTTCTGACTGCCGCACAGATCCCGTACATCATTGGCGAAGCCCCATCGAACTTGCTGATCAAACGCTTCTCCCCCTCGAAATGGCAATCCCGCATCTTGGTCTCATGGGGCATCGTCCTGGGACTCCACTGCCTCGCCAAGGACTCGGCCGGTCTCTATGCGGCTCGCTTCTTCCTGGGGCTGTTCGAAGCCGGCCAGTTCCCGGGGGTCATCCTGCAGATGTGCTACTGGTACAGGCCGGACGAAATGTCCCTACGGCTCCTCTACTTCTACATCTGCGGGAACCTGTCCGGCATCTTTAGTGGCATCCTGGCCTTTGCGTTCGATCACTTGTCGGGATATGGCGGGCTTAGTGGATGGCAATGGTGAGTGGCACTGATGCGGATCATGCATATCTTGAGCGATACCTGCTAATGGTATATCTGCAGGCTCTTCCTGGTCGAGTCATTAGCGACAGTCGTGATGGGCGTCATCGTCTGGTACACTCTACCCGACTGTGAGCACACCAACCCTTTCGACTCCCACGGGTTTCCCCGTAGACTGACATCTCGCATAGTTCCTGATACCGCCTCCTGGCTGTCCGAAAAGGAAAAAGCCTTCATCCAGGCTCGCCTTCCACCGAATGCCCCACGAGCATCAGAGCAGACCTTCAAGTTCAGCGAGATCGTTGCCTCGCTCAAAGATATACGCCTTTGGCTGTTCACCTTGATCTGGGCCTTTTTCACTGTGGGGACGTCCGGCGTGCGCTTCTACCAACCCACCGTCATCGCCAACCTGGGCTTCACGTAAGTTCGGATGGGCAACGCCCCGTCCGCTCCACATACTGCATCGCACTTCTCTGCTAACCCTGTACCAAAGCGACATCGCAACCGCCCAAATCCTCAACATCCCCATCACCGTCCTCGGCCTCGCCATAATCGCCACCACCGGCACCTTCGCCGACAACGCCCGCCTGCCCCGCCCCCTCTACCCCCTGGCCTTCCTGACCGCGATCCTGGCCTGCTACGGCGTCCTGGTCGCGTACCCGAGCAACGGCGCCGTCTACGCCGCCACCATGGTCGGCAACGCCGTGACGGCGGCCTGGTACCCCATGATGTGGCCGTGGCGGGTGCAGACCACGAGCCGCGCCACGGGCTCCGCCTTCGCCATCGGCTTCGTCAACAGCTACGGGCAGATCGGCGGCGCCGTGGGCCCCCAGCTGTTCCGGGCGGCCTACGCGCCGCGGTACCGGGTCTCGTTCGGGGTCGCCATGGCGCTGGTGGGGGCGTGCATGGGCATGACGCTCCTCACGTGGTTCCTGACGCGCGAGACGGAAAGCGAGACGCGGCGGCTCAAGCGGGCGAAGCTGGCGGCGGCGGGGCTGGGCGAGGGGTTTGTGGGGGAGTTGGGGGATGGGAGGTCCAAGGCGGGACGTCGAGAGGCCGTGTGAGGCAGGAAGAAAGGGATGCACGGGACAGACGAGTAAATCAGTGTCGTGGCGGTGTTGGTCGTTTCATAGCGACCGAAAATGGCAACTCCCCAAGTAATGCAGGCACATTGTGACAATCGGCGAGAGCGATCAAAATTTCCAGTCAACTACTCTTATCTGATTGATGAGATATTTTCGCAGGAAAAAAAAAATAGAAAACAGAAAGATCAATGCGACCGTGAATGGTGTGGTGAACGACCGAAAGAAGAGCGAAAGGAACAAAAAAGAGCGAAAGGAACAAAAAAGAGCAAAAAGGTATCGTCGATAAATACGGAGTAATGTTGCGAAAATTGCAAAAAGAGAACCACACTTCCGATGCGGGGAATCGAACCCCGGGCTAGTCGGATCTACACGATCGACTTCTAGAACGAACTCAAGGAATGAGAGCGACTAATGTTAACCACTACACCACATCGGATTGATGGTTGGATGGATGGATGATGATAATTGCCCGCTTCTATGGCTCCATAAAGCAAAGACAGCCAGTCAGTCTTTGTTTTTGGAATGTTTGTTGGGCTTATCGACCGTCTAGAGAAAGGGGTCGGCCACTGCTGGTGGTCGGCTAAACAGCTTTGCTGCCAATGGCCCCACCAGGGGTATCGTATTACTGGGCATGGGAACCGGCAGGGCCTAGCTATTGACATGTCGATAACCTTTGCTTGGAGGGCGGTACCTAGAACACGAGCTCCAGATCCATTGGAAGTGAGTAAGCCCGCCACCAATGAAAGCCATCGACCATCTCGGCAGTTATGCTTCGAACCATCGGCCCATCTGGGTAAGTAGTCGACATCGTTGCGAAACGGCGATTGCGCCTCCATGTTCCCCCAGTATCACCACGGCGGTAGGACTTGTAGCTGTTGCCAACACGGCAATGGGACTTGCGTTGGGGACCATTGGGGGCGTTTGTTTGCGCCTCCTAGTGGTACAGCGACCCTAGGTGTTCTCTGCAGTTTGAAGGCAGGTTGACCGTGTGGGCTTACAGCGGCAGCATTAACAGCAGACAGCTGCCGTTTTCAATCGGACTCGTTGATAACTAATCCCAAGCCGGGCAAGCAAGCTATTCAAGCGGTGCCTGGGAAGTGAGATAAGCAGCTGAACGACGAACGTCCTAGTGCTTCTGTGTAACATGGGTTACAAGTACATAACTACCTTCATAAGTGTGAGAGAACGCTAATAAGGAGCCATGGAATTAGCTTGTCAATCATTTGGGTAGAGTTTCCCGACGACAGAGTCGCAGAGTTCCGACCACGACTAGTTGGAGCCCACTAAAGCCGGCGCGGCATAGGCTCTGGAACCGCTGACATGCCCGGCCCCAGGAAAGAGAGGCTAACTAATAGCGCCGTCCAATCGACGACGGCAGAATTGGAGAGAGCTTCATGACTGCACACAGCGAGCTTGGGTAAGCTGCTGCTCAGAATGTGTGTGCGCAGTCGCAGGTAGGGGACTTGGAGGGGATTGGCAGTTATAAAGTCAGGGAGTACGAAGACAACATCATTTCCCAACCGTCCAAATCGACCCGGGCAGCCGGGTGCAAGTCCCTCACCCGGGCCCAAGAGAGACGCAGGGGTCCCCCAAGCACTGTTGAAGGGATGGACGCTCATAATGTTGAATGGCCCTCTCAATCTCCATGCCCGGCTTGAAATAAGATTGATGAGGTTCTGGACTTCATTCGCTGCCGACCTAATGCCACATTGCTTGGCACCCCGCAGGGCTGACTCGAACTGGGTTAAGCATTTTGCTTTAAGTATTGCATGCGCAAACCCTGTGCGGCCCCCCCCCCTACTTCCTGTGCGGCCCCCCCCTAACCCGTTCCGGTCGCCCTTCGTACCGATGTGAATGCCCTCACTTCGATACGATATTATAATATATTCATATACCAGAAACCCGGATTCTAACCAACCCGAACCCTATTCGAACCCTACCTAACCTAACCACCTAACCCGAACCCTAACCGGGTGCTTGTAAGTTGGTCGACGACTTTTTGAAATTGACGTTATACTCCGATACATACTCTCAATCAAAACACACGTGACTTTTCTCCATAAAACGACCGGAACGGGTTAGGGGGGGGCCGCACAGGAAGTAGGGGGGGGGGCCGCACAGGGTTTGCGATTGCATGTTCCCTCCCGACACGTTCAGCCGCACCTGGATGCCAGCATATCCCAGTCTCATGTCGTTGATTTTCTCCTTTAGCACGGGCATCCTTGCGCGGGTGGGTGAGTGTACGGGTCGGGGTGTTATCCTGTCGTGCATTTCGAGCGACAGGTCGTATATGTGTCTACCCGCGACAGCGACTGCGCCGCTGACAACAAATTGCGGCACAGGGGAATAAATTTTGTTTGACAGATCCCGAAACGCATCCACGGGGGTCCAGTTACTGTATGAGACAGCAGAGTTAAGCTTATCTGCCAAGCGAAAAGTCTCCTTGTCTTTGGCGTTTTGCCTTTCCGCCGTGGGATATGCGCCGCCGACACACTTGGGGGGACTGGCTTTTTTTTTTTTATTCTTTTCTTTTCTTTCTTTAACACAGCCTGGCTGCCTGGATCAAGGTCGCATTTAGGGGGTCGTATCTTTTAGCCGAGTGTTTATTGAGGGGGACGGCGTGGGAAAGGTTCAGCTGCAGCTGCCTGTTGCAGCATCTACCCCGCCTGCGCCTGGGTTATCATCAATCACATCGGCCCTGTTCTGGGGTCGCTATGCACCTCCAAGACCCTTGGTCCCTAGGAGAGGGAGTGTGTTTCCTTCGCCGCCGAAACGTCAATGTCGGGACCCCAGCGAATTAATGGCATATAAGTCAGCAAACTTCCCAGCCGTTCCCGCCCTGCTGGGCTAGCGCCAGCGTACCTGACTCGCCCACGGGCTCGACCTGGACCTGGCTGGAACGACCTATCAGGTCGGCGGCCTATGTCGGACAAGGCCCCCGACAGATGCGACAGCTGCATTCACGTTGGGGGTGTATGTCGCGCGATGTACCTCGAGCGAAATGCAAACGGCGCGATGTCTTGGCCAAATGGGGAAAGGGTTTTGCTGGCAACGCACTCTCTAGCCAGTACCTAGTATGAACTATAAAGTGTTATAAGTAGACGACGGGAGAAATAGACTGAGGATATGAAGCCAGGAAGCGTTAGCTATCTACAGCTTCTCTTTCAGCCAGCCACAGGGGGGCAGCTAAGGAGGAGATGGCTATACCTATGTAGGAGCGAGGATGCAATTAGTCGAGAGATGATGGCCTTTTCGTGCCTTGCCTAGAACCTTTTTATCCGGCCTACCCCTTCTCCAACTTGGTACCAAGGGGGCGTAGCTGGCTGGCCAGGGGGCCAGGGGGGAGCCGGTCCCTCTGTTCCTTCCCAGTTGTCGAGGTGCAGCATGTTTGTCCAACGACAGGCCCTGGTCGACCCAACGGAGCGTAACACAAAGCACACAGCCAGGGAAAAGGATTTATGAAGCGAGAGTAGAGTACATATGTAACCTAGCAGGATCAGCAGCGCGTTTTCGCCCTTACACCCACCTAGGGGAGGAGACAGGAAAACGCGGACAGGGGAGGCAGAGGCGGGATGCTGAGTCGGGACGGGCCATGCACACTTTTCGCGCACACCCTTACTTGCAAGGCACTTACATGTAGCGTAGCCGACTTACTAAGACAATCCGCGAGATAAGACTGGCCGGTTGGCGTCGTAATATAAGCTGTTCCCGTCCGTTGAGATCGGGCGGGCGAGATCCTTTCTTAAGCTTTCTCGCTTATTGTCTTGGGCTCTTACCCCCTCCCGTTGCAGACGCGCCATCGTCGACGCCCAGCCCAGCTAACCCATCCATCATGTGGTTCAAGAACAATCGCGAGAGCCGCATCCTCCTGCTCGGAGTCGGGGTGATCCTCTCGTTCCTAACCATATCGCACCTGCGAAGCTTGCGGTTAAGGTCCCACGAGTACGCCGCGGCCTCCGCGCAATGGCTCAATCACAACGCCCCCTCCTCGCAAGGGGATAGCCCCATCGTCCCTCCAGTTCAACAACAATCGTCGTGGCACTTCGACGCCGCCCGTGATGCGTTCAACTACGGATTGAGCGATGCGCAATGCGATGTAAGACGAACAATCCAATGGCAATGAGTGGGGGGCTTACCCCCGTGATTCTTCTTCCGGCTGACTGACACCGTTTCGGTAATCCAACAGGCAGCCTTCCCCGGCCTCTTCGCCGAGATCTACCGGGCGCGCGACCACCTGCTCAAGCAGAACAAGACGATCGGGCGCAAGGACGTGCACCTGGACCACGACGAGGAGAAGGCGGGGCGGCCGCACTACGAGCTGCACGTGCTGCTGCACGAGGGCGAGCTGTACGTGCTGCACCAGAACGACGGCGTCTGGCCGCACCACTACCGCGCCGTCGCGGGGCTGTCGGCCTTCTACCGCGCCATGGTCGCCCTGCCGGACCTGCGCGCCCTGCCCAACGTCGAGTTCGTCCTCAACGCCGACGACTACTACGCCCGCCCCGACGAGCCCGGCTTCGCCGACGGCAAGCCCCGCTTCAGCTGGAACCGCCACGTCGACGACCCGTGGACCTGGGTCATGCCCGACTTTGGCGGCTGGATGTTCTCCGACGACGGCGTCCAGTCCTACGCCCAGTTCCGCGCCGACGTCGAGCTCGTCGAGCGCGACTACATGGTCCAGGGCAAGCGCGGCGGCTGGGACGACAAGACTCCCAAGCTCGCCTGGCGCGGCAGCATGAGCCTCGGCGCGTCGCTGCGCAAGTCGCTCGTCGACGCCGCCAAGGGCCACAAGTGGAACGATGTGTCGGCCATGGAGATCCTCGCCGACAAGGACATCCGGACCAACGTGTTGGACATGGCCGATTTCTGTCGGTACAAGGTAAGTTCTCTTTTTCTTCGACCGATATCGCGTCCCTCCAAGCACGGAGGAAGAGGAAGGCTGCTGACACCAAACCCCGACAGTACCTCGCCCACACCGAAGGCCTCTCCTGGAGCGGCCGCCTGCGGTACCTGCTCAACTGCGAGAGCGTGCCGCTGGTGCACGAGCGCGAGTGGGTGGCGCACTTCTACCCGCTGCTGCAGTCGCGGGGCCCGCACCAGAACTACGTGGCCGTCAAGCGGGACTGGTCGGACCTGGCGGACCGGATGAAGGAGCTCGAGAACAACCCGACGCGCGCCCGCCGCATCGCCCACGAGGTCACTTCTTTCTTCCGGGACCGCTACCTCACCCCCGCCGCCGAGGCCTGCTACCTCCGCCGCATGATCACCGTCTACGCCACCGTGCAGAACTTCGAGCCGCAGTCGCACTACCTCGCCAACCCCGAGGACTTCGAGGACCAGAGCGCCGCCCCAAAGGCTGCTGCCCCTGCTTCTCCTCCTCCTCCCCCCAAGGACGCCATCAAGGTGGGGGGCCCCATCACGGATCTGAAAGAGAAGGAGAAGAAAGCAGGGCAGAAGCAGGCGCGGAAGGAGGACAAGAAAGACCCCAAGAAAGAGGTCAAGAACGAGCCCAAGGTGCCCAAGTGGAAGCGTCGCGGTGTTTCGTTTCCTTACTACCTGACCCCGGCGCCGTATTCCAAGTTCGGCTTCCTGGAGACCGACAAGGCGCGATACGAGGCCGAGGGATGAAAAAGAGAAAAAGAGAACAGAAGGGCAGATGCCGTGTACACTTATTCAGCAGCCAGCGTGGTGCATCCACGCTCAGGGGGGTTTTAAGGTTCAGGATCGGGCTAGGCGTTCGGTGTAGGTATTAAACATGAGATAGAGCACATAATCCAGTCGTTCCGTACTGCGAGCTGCCGGACCACTCCGCGGAGGCACAGAAAGAAGAAGATCAAAATAGAGAATAATCATCCAAATTTCCAAATCTCCCTCTCTCTCTCTTTCTCCATGCCTTGTTTGTTCTGTTCTGCCTTTTCTAGGTTCCAGATGTCAAAAATGCGTTTTCGAAAGGGTTCAGGAAATGGAGATAAGCAGGGGTTTGTTTCCACTCATCCCGGCTTATCGGCTAGTGATACCCGGGGAATCGCAGTCCCCCCAGCCCTCCCCACGCAGGTACGGATCCTAACCATCCAATTCCCCCGGTAGTGTAGGAAAGCCTGAGACATACTCCGTAGTCTTTCTGCAGTGCTAGCTTGCAAGCCTACGTGCATCTACGAGCATTTGCAGCAGCGGGTGCTCTGTCAGAGTTCGGCATGACAAAGCTGACATCAGCTGCCTTTTTGAGATGCCGCCGAAGCTGATCTGGACTTGAGCATCAAGATATGAGAGTTGCTTGTCAGCGGCTTAGAGGCAGTGGAGCTTGCGGTGTGCATGGTGGCCCTGGCCCTTGGCGCATATTCCGTCACTCTGGGTTGTTGGGGAATTCGGATATTCGGCTGCTGACGACAGACTTGCCTATTTGTATGGATGTAGCCAATCTTTGGCCTGTCGACCCGTCCAACTGGACTGGAGTCAGGAAGGCTACTTCACTTTGCGGGAATAAACGTATGAGGAAGTCGATTACCGACACAGATAGGGAGATAGAACGTGGATGACAGAAGGCTTGTCGCAGATTGGGCTGGCAGGCTGGTCTAGAAGGGGTCGAATTCCAGTTGATTGCGTCGCGGTGATGACAGTTCAGCAGGGAGATCCTGCTAGACTTGCCAGGCCAAGCTGCATCGGGCGAAGTACGGTAAGTACGGTTCCCTGATTCCATACAATGTATCATTGATTGGTACGGGTGTAGGAGAAATGTTCCATGCTACCCCATTGTCGACAGTGATTGCATGGGGAGGGGCTTGAGGTCATTGTTTCTCGGTTTCTATTCTGACTCCGCTCCCCCAGGCTCAGGCTTTTTGGGGGGCCCAGAAAATGTGCCCAGGATTCTAGGATTCTGCCCAGAATTCTCCCCTCTCGCGATTTCCCCATGCCCAGTTCTTGGCCCTGCCCCCATTGGCTACTGCCCATTGCCCCCCAATGCCACTGCACAACACAGCACCGGGACGGACGGGACTAAGCCATTGTAGGCGTTAGCCGCTGCCCTGCTCGAATCAGGGCACTGCTGCTGGGCTGCTCTCTCCGCTAAGAGGTAAACATGGGCGGGTGCCCGATTAAAACAACAGCAGCAGGCAGTGAGTGGGCCGGCATGTTGGCCACTTCCAGGCGTTAGCTTTCTGGTTCAGCAGCGCAAGCAATAAGGTTCGAAGCAGGAAACATGAAACAGCTCCTACCATTGATTCCCACTGCCTCCCCAGACTTCCCTTATCCATGCCCGTACACAATGAATTCGATTGATTAAAAAACCCATGAAGCATTGAAAGGATCAATGTTTGGATCTGCTTGAATTGAATTGCTTTTGTTTCCTTTTGCTCGTTGCCCCGATCCTCGTCTGCCCAGCCCCGTCGTCCCATCTACTCGGTTTCGCCGTCTTGTCTGCATTGCCCGTCTCTCTGTCTCTCACGCCGAGAGGTCCTGCGCAGTCAGTCAGCCAGTCAGTCAATCCTGTCAGACAGCTTGGCCGCCCAATTTATTCTGGAGACGGGTCTTTCTGGTTGGAACGAACAGGTGGACTGGATCTTGCCCAATGCAACTGCTCGATCGGGTCCTGTCTGTCTCATTGTCAATTCCCATCAATCTCATCAATTGCGTGTTACTTCTCTCCTGTTTGCTTTGGCCAATTGGAGATGAATAATCTCCCATCTCGGTGTATTGCTTAAGCTTTCGTTGCTCTCATTCCCGTCGATCTGCCTGACTTCCGACTCTCCCAGTTCAGACCCCAGCCGATTTTATTAAGGGGCCCTACTTGGTACTCTCTTGCGTCGAGGCAATTGTGGCCAAGTAACCTGCAAGTTCGGACGGAGCTGGAGCACTACTTTCCCAGTTCCATTTCCAGTACCAGCGCAATCCCACCCCCGGCGCGTCCACGTGCACCTGCTCTAAACTGCAATCGCCCATCTGCCCCTGCTTATTGTTGTTCAGTCCAATTCAATGTCTCTCTAAACCCGGGCCCATTGGAAGAAGACTTGGAACTTCCCAATATTCCCGTCCATTCTTCACCAAAAAGGCATCGCTTCAGTCGTCGACGTTCGGCATCTCTTCTGACACTCCCATGAACTATCCCGCCGCTTAAGTCCCATACTACGTTTTCCCATTTGTACATATCATTAATTCAGTCGCCCGACTGCCGTCATAGCCGGTTTCTTTCTCATTCTTCTTTCTCTCCTTACTGCGTGCCAACCCATCGCATCGCCCGGCGGTCATTGAATTTCGCGACATTAGCTACATCGACTCGACACCATAATTGTACACCAACAGGGAGATCGTCGCTTGCACCGTCCCGTTACATTCACCCACCCGAGCGACCCCCAAAGGCATTCGTGCCGCAATCACCGCAGACATGACCGAGACTACCTCTTCCCCATCGCGGTCGAAAGACAAGCAGCCCGAAGAACCACAAGCAGCCCCGTCCGGCATCTTGCCTCCTAAGCTAGAGGGAGCGCTAGAGATGGAGGACCTGACGCTCAAGCCTGCGGCCCAGGAGAGCGCGCCCGAGTCGAGCGCAGCAGCGGCTGCTTCGAGTAGCGAACCGACACAACAAGCGCCTGTCGGTGGTGGCCAAGAGACATCACCCGCGGCGCAGTCATCCTCCCAAAACACCGCAGTATCCGCCACACCCGCAGAAGGGGAAGAACCCACAGCATCATCCACCACCACACAATCAAAAGGCAAAGCTCCCGCCCCGGTCACGCCGCCTCGCGAAGATCCCCTTATGATTGGACCGGCGCCGTCGGAGGAGGCGACCGCCAGGGGCGACTCGGTGGTGGAAATCCTGCTGATATCGACGGCGGCGAGCTCCCGGCATCCGTTCAAGATCACGGAGAGGTATCTGGCCAAGAGGAACGTCAACGTGCCGGGCCTCACCGACGACGGGAGAATGGACCTCATCAGCATTACCGTCTACTCACTCAAAGAGCTGATCCTAAGGGAATGGCGCAAAGAGTGGGAGACTGCTCCCCGGGAGCCAGCTAGTATCCGCCTTATCAGGATGGGTAAAATGCTGGACGATAAGGCGACTCTGCGAAGTGAGTAGTACCCGACCCCCTCTGTCCTTCCCAGCATGCAGGCACCGCTTTGCAAGATTACGTGAGAGAGAGGTTACTGACCAATGCCCCGATTTCCGCTGCAGGTTATGGATTTAGCTTAGAAGCCCCCAACGTGGTTCACATGACGGTTAAGCCGCAAGAACCGGCCGAGGAGGAAGGAGGAGCGGCTAAGGGTGTTAAGGAGGCCGGGCACGACAGCAATGAAGCTGGCTGCTGCTGCATTGTGCTATGATGGAATCCCATCATTTCGTCGCAGAGGATGCCACGAGAATATACCCAGCACAATCCCCTCGGTGGGCTCTTCGAAAAGCGCACTTGTACCTTCCGTCGTCTCCTTTCTGGTCGGGCCCATTTGTTATTGGCGGAAGGGTTGGCACTGTGGCCGACTTATCCTGGTCAAGTGTATGTTTCCGGCCGTCGAGCCCATCTTCTATACACTGCAAGGGACACCCTTGAAAGGAGCCCCTGCCTCACCCATCGAATACGCACATACATTTCATCATCATCATCGGCATTGGACATGCATTTCAGGGACGACGCCGTGGCGGTTTAGCGGGCCACATGCGGAGAGTGTGTGGTCTTGTAATAGGGGAATAAAGCGAGCACATCACGAAGCCCTCGACTCAACTTTCCCCATTTGGCTTTTCATACACAACAACAGGCGATTAGGTGTCGGATGGGATGCTGTTTTGTAGAGAAAAGAGGGGGCCACTGGGACGGATGGCGACCATTGGGGAACACAGCGCACCACTACTCATGTTTGTAATTCAAGACTCTCAGCAGTCTTCACGTCTCTCTCTCTTACTACTACCATAGAGAGTAAACTTGGGCGGGACACGGAACGGGGTATCTGTGTATAGCGTTGGGACATGGCATGAATAGAAGTGTATCATTCTGCCGCGTACTGTTTCACTCCCCGACTGACTTACGACTGCGTGGTTGACGTTGATGCTGTGCCATTCACGATGCATGTTATTTTCTTGAGTGGTCTGTTTGCGGTAGCGGCACCTGTTCGCTTGCGAGACCACCGTACAGCGAACGGAATTGTTGGTAGTGTGGAAAACAGGCTCGAAGATTGACTGATTCTAAAGCTCTCGTGGCTACACACAGGGGGAAGAACTCATGGGTCTCTGAACTGCTGGTTCTGATATTTCTAGAGCAGGCTGGCTATCAGAGAGATATGGTGGTGTTCATGATGGCTATCAAATCACGTGTCCATCCCCATAATGCCAAGTGTAGCTTGGGGGAACCTCTTTGGTCCTCATCATGCTGTTTGTTCTTCATTCATTCGTTGCCCCATTCCTCCACTACATGCTGCCACTGTCCACCACTTGAGACCTCCCCCGACCTTCTTAGATCTTGAGCTTCCGCTCCATCTCGTCATGGATGCCGATGACGCCGCCGGCCGTCTGCTCCTCGCCGGTGTAGACGTCCTCCCAGTCGATGAGGGTCTCACGTCCGCGCAGGATGTCCTCGTGCACGCTCTTGCCGCCGGCACCACCGCCTCCCAGGGCGAGGGGGCGCCACTCGCCGTCCCGCACGGTCTTGAGCTCCATGCCGCGGCGGATGGGCTCGGAGATGCCAAAGGTCTTGCGCAGGGTCTCCATGCGGACGGCGTCCTGGGTGGCCTCCCAGGCCTTGAGGCGGGCCTCGAGGGGGTGGCGCGAGGTGACGGGGTCCGAGGAAGAGTCAGAGGCGGTGGTGAGGGGGACGGCGCCGACGCCGTTGCGGAGGGTGTCGTAGAGGCCTGGCGCGGAGGGGGCGCCGGGGGTGCGGAGGTGGGTGAAGGTTGTGGTGTGGTCGCTGGAGGGGACTATGCGCATCGACTGTTCGGGAGGAACTGAGTTAGCGGGTTGGTTTTCCGGTGAGGAAGGGAGAATCAAGAGGGTGTGTGACGTGTGCGGATATGTAGAGTTGTATGGGTTGATGGTGGTGATCATGAGGGTTGGAGGTGCTTACCATGTTGGCGGTTTGGGTGTGTGGTGATGGATGATATCCGCGAATGTTCTAGTCCTTGTGGTTTCTGTCGCTTGATTGACAGATGTGTTGTTTTTCCAAATGCCCAGCTGATCGAGGGTTCGTGGTAAGTGGTAAGAAGATGCCGCGGCGAGGTTGTGGAAAGTCGGTGGTGGATGTTGATGGGTTGGTTGTTGCAACAGCAAGCTAGCAGCAGTGCAGTGCTGGAGCTTCGGTCGGTCGGTGGTTGCGTACTTCACAGCTCGCTGCGGGCCAGGCTGCGATGGGATGCGTAGCTGACCTCAGAAGGGTAGGTACTGCCCACACCCGCTGAAGGCTCGGGTGGGCCAGTGAAAAGGTACCTGAGGAGCTGGTGCAGCCTTGCCTGGCCCTTGCGCGCCAAAGTTCTTGGCTCCCGGTTAAATCAATTCAGCTAATGCTGCTTAGATGCATAAAAGTCGAGGGTCCCACTATTACTGGGCGACCGACGTCAGGAGAGGCCCATTACTCACAAGTCAGCGTGAGCAATAGTTTCGTCTATTTCCGCGCCATAGAGCTACTTACATATAGCCATGATAGAATAAGAACATAACAAAGGCCAGCTCGAGGACACGCATCTTGAGATGACCCAATTGACAGGATGCGGCCCCCCAAATCCCTCCCGCCCATCGTGAACATCACCAATGGCACCTTTTACCGTACATTCCCCGGCTCATCCAGCCTTCATCCCAACCCGCCGCTCTTCAAGAATCTGAACTTTTCGATTCCCTCGGCTGTTGACCCCCCGACTCACTGGTATGTGGTCGGGCCTTCCCTGAGCGGAAAAACCACATTCCTCAACCTCTTGCGGGGTCGACTATTTTGTGACCCTCCCAGAGCCCGGAGCTTCACTTACGGCCAGACTCGCGATGATGACAAGACCGGGTCGCGGCCGTCCCGCTTGCCGGACCAGATGATCCAGTACGTGGGATTCAACGGCGGCGACACGTTGGGCGGTGGCGGACCCACAGCTGCCGCCTACCTGGCCGCCCGCTACGAGTCGAAGCGCGAGATCACCGACTTCTCCCTGCGCGACTTCCTGCTGGGCAACACGGAGCTGAACGCGCTGGAGAAGCGGGACCAGCCCGCCGACGCGGCGCACTTTGCGCGCGTGGCGCGCGACCTCGGGCTCGCGCCCCTGATGGACCTGCCCGTCACGTCGCTGAGCAACGGCCAGGGCCGCCGCGCCCGCATCGCCCGCGCCCTGCTCGGCAAGCCCGAGGTGCTGCTGCTCGACGAGCCGTTCATGGGCCTCGACCCGCCGACCGTGGCCGGCCTGAGCCCGCTGCTGCGCGACATGGCGAGCGCGGCCAGCCCCCGCCTCGTCTTGACGGCGCGGCCGCAGGATCCCATCCCGGACTGGATCACGCATCTGCTCTACCTGCGCGCCGACTGCCAGGTCGCCACCGCGGGGCGCAAGGAGGACGTGCTGTTTGCGCTGAGCGCGTATGTGCAGGGCGTGATGAAAGGTGCGCACAAGGAAGACGGCAAGCTCGCCGTGCATAACCTCGTGCATCTGGGCAAGACGTTGACGGCCAAGGGCATCACTGGCAGGACGTTGGTGGAAGAGGCCGAGCCGGAGGAAGCGGTCGAATCCAACAAGTCGTTTCAGGAGAACGAGCCGCCGAAGTCTCTCGGGGAGCCGCTGGTGGAGATGGACGGCTGCCGCGTGGCCTACAACGGCAAGGTGGTGCTCGGCAATTGGACACAGAAAGCTGCCGACGGCCAGAATAAGACCGGCCTCGTCTGGACCGTCAGGAGGGGCGAGCGCTGGGGCATCTTTGGGCCCAACGGCTCGGGGAAGACGACCATCTTGTCGCTCATCTGCTCGGACCACCCTCAGGCTTACTCGTTGCCGATCCGACTGTTTGGCCGCAGCCGCTTGCCCGAGCCGGGTTCGGGCAAACTGCCCCTGACCATCTGGGATGTGCAGTCCCGCATCGGCCACTCCAGCCCCGAGATCCACCAGCTCATGCCGCGCAGCTTGACCGTGCGCCAGGTCCTGGAGAACGCCTGGGCCGACACGTTCCGGACCAAAGCCAGGCTGGACAAGCAGAGCAGGGAGAAGGTGGGGGCCGTCCTCCGGTGGTTCGAGGCGGAGCTCAACCCCAGAAGCGTGGCCACCAAATCGCCATCGTCGTCCGGCAGCAGAGACCTGAGTTGGGCGAGCCACTACATGTTCGGCGAGCTCTCCTCCTCGGCGCAGCGCGTCGCCCTCTTCCTGCGCGCCACCATCAAGAACCCCGACGTCGTGGTGCTGGACGAGGCCTGCAGCGGCATGGACGACGGCGTCCGCAACAAGTGCCTGCTGTTCCTGGAGCACGGCGAGCACAAGACGTACGTCACGCGCGACGACGGGTCCGAGGCCGTCGTCGAGAGCGAGGTCGCCAAGCGCGGCGAGGTGCGGGTCGGCGGGCTTACGGAGGACCAGGCTCTGATCTGTATTAGTCACGTCCGCGAGGAGATTCCGGATTGTGTCAGGGAGTGGGTCTGCCTCCCCGAGGCGAATACGGGTGAACCAGCCAGATTCGGGCGGTCACGCGCGCCGTTGGGGAGGGACGAGAAGGGGTGGATGGAGATTTGGGGCATGGGGGATGGCGGCAAAGGGGCATGAAAGAAGTGGATGTGGGTCACTCGAGCATAAACTTACATATCTTCCCGTAGAGTCCACCTACCGGATCACACCATGTCCATAAGCTCTTTTAGATGCACAAACAAATATCCAATAACAACGTCTCAATCCGATGTGGTGTAGTGGTTAACATTAGTCGCTCTCATTACGAGTTCAGTCTGAAAGTCGGAGTTCCGACTAGCCCGGGGTTCGATTCCCCGCATCGGAATCGTTTTTTTGTCTTTTTCTCGTCGCAGGACATGTGCGGTCATTCAACCTTTTTTCGTTTGACATGTCGTGTATGTTTTTTTTGTTTTTTTTCCTTTCTTTCTTATCGTCGCATTGCCTTCATTCTTATACGACCTCTATTCATGGAATGCGACCTTCGCACCGACGACATTGATGGTGTACCGCGCAACTCTGTTGAAACAGATATCGTATTTACAACACAAGGGTATTTCCGATCACGCCACGCCCTTCTATTAATTACATACCCATCTAGTATATAGAGCCGATATCTGGTCTACATGTCTCATGTCATGATAGTTTCCCAAATAACACATCATCAAGTAAGCCAATCCAGCGGCAGATCATCGTGCGGCCGCATGCTGGTGTTCTCCGTCACCTTCCACAAGCTGGATGACTTGTGCCATTTCCAGGCGAGCCATACAATGGACAACACCAGAGTAGAGCCGCCGACGCCCGTGGCGGCGCCCCAGTAGGTGCTGACGTCGTAGTAATCCTTATAGAACCGGCCGTTCTGGAAGTCCATGTAGCCGCCGCCGGCACCGAAAGTACTGCTCTTGCAGACACAGTCGTCGAAGCCCGATATGCTCAGGGCTATCATGGTGGCGAACAATGTCAGTATGGCGAGAAGGTTGGGCACGACCAGCAAGTGCCGGATCCAAGGGCGCGGCTCCTGCTGCAGCCCCAGCAGCACCCACGACGGCACCGTGCAGCACCACCACACCAGGTACGAAAGCGAGCGGCACCCCAGTCCCACGGTCGGAGTGTTGAACGACACCATGAAGGCCATGGTGAAGCCCATGCTCACGATGACCTGCGCTACACCCCAGATGAAGTACCATTTCCAGGGGCGCGACACCAAGTCCCGCTGGAAATCCTGGTGCGTCAACATGGGCTTGGTCCCAGGGTTCCTGAACAGGTTGGGCAGTGGCATGTGGGCTCTGTCAGGGTGCGCGATGTAACTCAGCACCGTGTCGGTCACGCCGCAATAGCGCAGTCGCCGGCCCTGGCCCAGGAACTCGCCGATGCTAAACTCCTCTGTGTCGTCGGCGTTGGCGTTCTGTGTGTTCCCGCGTCGTGCACGCCAATGCGGTGGTGTGTTCTCACGCGGCTGAGGTAGGGGCACAAAAAGCTGGTCGATATTGAAGAGCCATCGCTCGATCAGGTCGCCGCACCGTGTGGCCGACGTCGGGTTGCGGTCCACCACGGACGCGAAGACGACGATCGGAACCCAGAGGAGCAGCAGGCCAAGCGCGAGCGAGTGGGCCGTCAGGTTGTCGCCCAGCGCCGCGAAGGCGATGACGATGGAGAAGGCGAAGGACATGCCGAACCAGATGATGCTGATATAAACCGGGTAGACGCCCTTGCGCCGCTGCAGCCGGAGCTGGAAGGCCAAGTTCTCGTTGAGATTCTCCAGCTTCCCGCGCCTCGCCTCGATCAGCTCGGTGTCCAGCACGTACGGCCAGAGGACACCCCGCAGCAGCGCCGTGTCTCGACGCTGGTCCTGCTCGGCCTTGCTCCTGCGCCGCGGGTACTCGTACTGGTTGACGCAGCTGAGGATGTAGAGTGCGTTCTTGACGCAGTCGCTTTCGTTTTGGTTCTTAAACAGGGCGGGCTTGGACGCGCAGTGGTGGATGGTCATGATGTTCCAGAAGGTCGTGGTAATGGCGGCTGCGGGGGCGCCGATCCAGTTGGCGAAGGCCTCGGCGTTGCGCCACTTCTTGTGGGACAGCGACTCGTAAGGGAACTGGCTCATCAGCGCGATGGCTGGCAAGATCCAGGTGGTCAGGATCTGGAAGGACGCGATCACGTCGCTGTACTGTGGCTCCGTGCCGCAGTAGTACTTGCAGCCGTCGGTGGTGAGCGCGAGTGGTCGTTGGTCCTCTGGCCCCTGGAAGTTCCTCAACGTGCCATTCCAGACGGCCCATTCGGGGAGGGTCCTGTTGTTGCGTCGATCTTCGGCCACTCGACGACATTCGTCGAAGTTGGTGGGTTTGGTGGCAGCAGCGACGAGTGTTGCCCATAATAGGCTTCCAGCGAGTAATGCGCGACTCATGCTGGCGATCAGTCAAGCAGAATCGACTTATGTTCAAGGGGAACCGAATAGGGAGGCCTTCGGGAGGAGGAGAGCATCTTTATAATCTGAGATTGCATCCCACGCCGCAGCCAGCCAGCCCATGCCCGTCCGTCTTTAGACAAGCCTCCCAAAAACAACATTTGCTTTCCCCTCGCAGAGCCTCACCACTTCGCAAATCCGAGACTCGCAATTGCGCCCTTGTACTACCCACCATCAAGCCATCGGTGTCTAGGTCATGATCGACACTGTTGCCTATCAGAAGCGAACTAACGTCTCCAGGCCGTTCAACGCGGGGGATCATGATTGGGCCGACGAGGAGTTCGCGTTCGTGTGGCGTGCAGGCTCAGCTCACCCGCCGCTCCAGGTCTGCCAGTAGAGTCGCAGCATATCAAGCCACGGCTTAGCTCGAGACATTGTGGCTTCATACTCGCGGGATCATTGCATTCCAGCCGCGCAAGACATTATATGCAATTGCAGGCCGCCTCTCTGAGTCAGATTGCACACTGCCCTTCTCTAGTTTTGATCAGATCAGATCATCTTGCACTAGCGCAGCGGCAGGAATAACCAGCTAACAAAAGAGACTCTTCGTCCCAGCAATCCAGGTTCTCCGTGATAGGATACCTGAAATTCATGTTGGGTATGGTTTCTTTAATACCGAGGCTGCGGAAGTCATAGTGGAGCTTGCACAGTGCAACGCAATCGGCATACACTTAACATCAGGTACTTAGCTGCAAGTATGGTAGCGCTCCGTTGTAAGGTCGGTCAGGTTGTTAGCCGCAGACGACCAAAAACAGCCGCGCCTCCACCCCTCTGTCGACAACAAGCGCCGGCCAAGACGCGTTTTTGCCTACGTCCCAAGCCACACCATTAATACAAGTAGAACAAAATTAGAAAGAAACAATGGCTGTTCCTACCATACCAGAGTCAGCCAGTCCTAGCCCCCCAATGCAATGTTGAGTCACATAGGTTTTGCTGACGAGGAAACCGCCCCTCACTCCAGCTTCCCCGCAATCCGCGCCTGCATCTTCGACCTGGACGGCCTCCTCATCAACACCGAGGACATCATCACCAACGCCATCAACCAGCTCCTGGCCAAATACGAAAGACCGCCCCTGACGCGCCCGGTCCGCGCCCAGCTCATGGGCCTCGCCAACTCCTCCAACGGCGACGCCTTCCACGGCTGGGCCCAGCTGCCCCTCTCCCGCGAGCAGTGGGCCCGGGAGTCCAAGCAGGAGTTCCACCGGCAGTTCCCGCACTGCGCCCCACTGCCCGGCGCCCAGGCCCTGGTCTCGAAGCTCGGCAGCTCCAGATCTGGGGACGGAGACGGAGACGGACAGCGAATCAGGCTGGCTTTGGCGTCCGGCACTACGGCGCAGAACTACGCCCTCAAGACCTCGGCGTCGTCGGAGACGCAGAAACTGCTCAGTTCATTTCCGCCGGAGAACAGGGTCCTAGGAGACGACCCACGGCTACCCTCCAAAGGCAGCGGTCGCGGGAAGCCGGCGCCCGATATCTACCAAGTGGCGCTGCAGACCCTGAACGCGACGGCGGGGGCGGCGGGCGAAAGGCCCATCTTGCCCAGCGAATGTCTGGTGTTCGAGGACAGCGTGGTTGGCGTCGAGGCCGGGCGGCGGGCGGGCATGCGGGTGGTCTGGGTCCCTCACTCGGACATGGCGACCGAGTACCGCGGGAGGGAGCAGGTGGTGCTGGCGGGGAGGAGCGGCATGGTGGAGATTGGGGACGAGGAGCAGCTCGGCGAGGTGGACGATGGGTGGGCCGAGATGATCCCCAGTCTGGAGCACTTTGATTATGCAAAGTATGGCATCGGTGTCGTATCCTGAGACTATCCGACGTTAATATTCGCCGGCATACAGGAGATCCGCATGGATCTTCAACCTACGTTAGCCTACAGCATCAAGAGCCTCTGACCAACTAACAGACGATTGTGCCCTTTATCTGTCAAATAGTATCAACCCCTTTAAGCACATTGCAACAACATATACCCATCACAACTTGCTACGTTAGACGAGTGGCACTTCAATCCTTAATAGAAAAGCTTTGATTCAGGGAGATCTAGACATATTTAAGACACCCCTTCCACCCCCTACGATTATCAGTCTGGCAAATCTACCCAATATAACCTGGGAAGCGCATCGCTTTCAGGATAGCGCCGGTAGATCCCCCAACCATGATACTTCTGCCTTCTGTCACTAACAAGGTACGCAGCCATGTTGGGTTGAGCCTTGACATATTCCCACACTTGGAAAACCCTGACATATTTGCCCGACTTCCTGCCCTGCTTCTTGGCCTTGGGGAAAGCATAAGAGGCTCCGTCAAGGCACTATGTTCATTGATTTGACATGTTCATGCATGTAATATTTTACATGCCAACATACGTTGCTAAGCAAAGTATGTATCTACGAGTAAATGTGTAAATCTGATCACTCATCATTCATTTTAGACCTTTCGTATACCAGTAATCCTGGTTTCATGTGATTGAAAAAATCAGCCCCTAGTTTTCTCAACTTGTCTGTGGGAAAAGAAAAACTGCGAGTTAGGATCTCTGCAGGTCATATATCATAGAGATACGGCTGCTGAAGCTGTCACGGATGGAAAAAATGTTCATGCATGGTGAAGGTATCAGGACTATAATGGTGATTTTTTTCGGTTCTGTCAATAGGGGCGTGAATTGGGGATGTCTAAATCAACTCACATTTTTCATACCCGGACACAATTCATAGTCATGAAAACCTAACATGCCCTAAATTTCAATTTCATGAATGGATAGGACATGACGAACCTGCCGGACTCCATGGTTCGCAAAAAGCACAAACATATGGGCGTGAAGGGCTCAGAGATCGTGTCCCTCGTCTACGTCTTCTTACACAAAACTACTTGAGTAGGACATCTCGAAGCTGTTTCAATACATTCCTTGCTCCGATAAAAAACGGGGTCTCTGTTTCTTCTGCTATCAAGCCTAGCGATCTCGAATAAATCGAAGATTTCCACCCATACATATCTAGCTTTCCCTCCAGCATTGCATTCATCATGTAGACAGAAAGGCTGCGTAGAACCGAGACGTAACCTACCCAACTCCCATCCCACTGGCTGGTCCCTTCCTTCCTGCCGGGGACTTGGCCAAACCTGCTGAACACCGTCTTGCGCCGGGGGTGCCTGACCCAACCCACCGACGTACTATCTGGCCATAGATCCCCAGCGTCTGGCTGGCCGATCTTTGCTCCCATTGAGCTGCCTCGGCGACGCGGCCGCGCTGCACCAACGACCGGGGGCTAATAAGAAAGAAGAAGGGCGGTGTATAGCAAGTCGTCATATTTCGACAATGGCCTCGTTTCGGTGATTGCGCTCAGACAAACAGACAGACGTACGATGTCGAAATCACTGCTTACATACGGAGTGCACCTCACACACACAGCATACGTCCTTTCGTTGTCCTGGTCTTCTCGTCAAAGTGCTTATTCCGCAATTCCAAGACAATCTCGTGGCCCCATATGCGCACCCTCGCCCGCACACAGTCTAGTCCCCCCGGGGCCCCCACTTGCAGCCTCATAAAGGCCCGATACCTTTTTTTCAGGCCACTAAGTAACACGTGCTTCAACGCAGGCAATTCTGCATATATTCCCGCTCAACGACGGTTGGCGAACCGAACGGCTGGATGACTAAAGTGGCAGGCTGCCGGTGGGGTACACTTGTGAGGGCGAGAACCATGGGATGCCGAAACTATCTTTTTGCCGCCCCATCGAGCTTCCGTATGTATGAATGTATCTGCTTCCCTCGAACTCTGCCAGCTGGTAGATTGAGTATTGCGATCTGCTCTCTTCCCCACCTTGCCGGACACGTTCATATCGTATTTAAGCTAACGAGCCCCGTTCGGCACCGAGGGAGTGTTTTCTCGGCGATGTGCCCGGCGATCTGGCTTGGGGACCACCAGGGGTCTTGAGCTGGAGAAGATTGGTTTGGGCGTTGGCGGGGAGAGGAAGAAGAAAAAGGGGGAAGAGGTAGTAAGCACTGGAGTAGTTGTAGTATGTACGTCTTGTTCGTTTCTGCCGTAGAACGGATGCCAAGAAAGCTTAGCCTGACATTCTTACATCGTGGCCAGGTTCTTCAACGATCACAGCAGCTGATTAAACGGAGTACTCAAGATAGCCTCAATGATTAGATTCATACAGATTTGTTAATGTATACGTATGTGTACTACTTTGTGCTTTCGTAGCTTCATAACCGCGTTCCCGTGGTTTGTGCATCTGTCCGTTCCCCCCTTTTCCCCTTGCCCGTATTAATAATACATGTATGTGCTCTGTGGTGTATCTCTATAAGTGCAATGCTTTTTATGTTCGTATATTGTATGTATGCTTCGTTCGTTCGCTCATCGGCGATAGTACGCCCCCCTCTCCATGTCGTCCGAGCCGTGGTGCTGCTCGGCGGAGACGGAGAAGTCGCTCTGGACCTGGATGCCGCCGGCGTGCTTCTGCAGCGGCAGCTCGTCGAGCGAGTGGCCGTCGGTGTCGCTGTCCATCTTGGCGAAGCCGTGCTTGGAGCGGGTGCCGGACCGGATCCCGCTGTTGCCGCCCCCGCCGCCCGCCGCGTTGGCGCCCATGCTGGTCCCGCCGATGGTCTCGGTGCCGAACTCACCGCCCTTGGACTGCTGGAGCCCCGACTTGCCCAGCCCCGTCGTCCGCGTCTGGTTGCGCCGCGACGAGTTGAGCGAGCCCCACTGCGATGAGATCTTGGTCATCACCGGCCGCAGCGTCGGCAGGCAGGCGCTGATGACGCCGCATGCGCTCTCGACGACGCACCACGTGCAGGCTTCCGCCAGGGTCCACGTCGTGTCCTCGACGCGCCAGTGCATGATGGTGGTGAAACGATAGATACTGGCGAACAGGACGCTGGAGTGGAAAGAATTAGCACGAGATAACAGTAGTCAAAAGGGGACCGAAGGATCTTTGCTTACAAACTGCCCAGCAGGAACATGAAGAGGAGCGAGATCTTCTGCGTGATGTTGACCTGCAGATGCCAGACCTGCCCGACAGGCAGGGCGAGGATGGCGATGTCGGTGACGATGTTGGGGATGGCGTTGCCGACGAACGAGGCCTTGAGGTCGATGCAGGTGCCCGGCAGGCTCTGGTCCCAGGCCTTTGGGATCGGGTTGCACTGGAAGACGCAGACGGCCACGATGGCGATCCACCAGGCGATGACGACGGCGCCGATGGTGTACGACATGATCTTGAAGTTGCGCGAGGGGAAGATGCGCAGGTACATTTGGAGCACCGACAGTTTGACCAGCATCACGGCCGTCACGTACACGCACTCGAAGCCCAGCAGCAGCTTGAAGAACTCGGTCAGCGTCTCGGGCGGCACGATGGCCATGTGCTTGCCGAGGCCGTTGGCGATCACTGTTGGGGTCCCGATGTCAGTCCCCAGAATTCTTTTTCCATCATGAAGATACCCCATATAATACCACCCATCCGTCCGCTCTTCTGATCATACACTGTTTGTTTCTGTCGACGAAACGGCCCAAAACCCCAAGTGACCGCAGAAAAAAAAAGAAAAACACATACTGCCATAGTTGAGACCTCCGGTGATGAACGTGACGACCAGGGCCGCAACGAGCATGTAATCGTCCAGGGCGAATCCGAACGACTTGAGGTACCTCGCCCAGAAGCGCAGGCCCACGAAGAAAGTAGCCAGCACCAACAGGGCCGTCGTGGTCGCCGACTGGTGCGGCCCTTGGTCCTCGTAGACGTCGAAGTCGCGGGCGCGCACGGCGGGCGCGCCAAGGATGGGTATAGCCACCATGGTGGGCGGCGATGGCTGATTTTGTTTTTCCCTTTTTCTTTTTCTTTCTATTGGCTCGGCTGTCGTGGTTGGATATAAGTCGTGGCTAGATAATACCGGAGGTGGTGATGGGTCAACAGCAACGGTAGCGCGGACGGGACGCGGACGGCGGCGGCAAACGACGACGGCGGCAACGGCAGCGACGGCGGCGGTAACGGCGTGTTGTTACTGATAGGGTGACGGCGATAGGTTGTTGAATGAGTGGACAAAGGAAACCATTTTTTGGCACCTTCAACGGGACGACACGACACTACTAACCTAGGTGGACTGCCAAAGCAGTGCGGGCCCGTCTATTACTATATACTGTAGTTGCTTGGCTACACAGATGTACGTAGTTCTGCGGTCAGTACGTCGGACATACCACTATGTATGCTCATACATGGACAGCCGTAATCCCAGCATGGGACTGCAGATGTACTGCCAAAGCAGAAGTTAGTTACTTCGGTACACACCTGCTGCCGCAACGAACTCTAATCTGCCAGACGGTTTCATCGTGGCTCGCTAGCTCGGGCTTAGCTCCGGGCTATTTCATAGGCATGAACGCAGCACAGACGGTAGTAGCTAGGCGGCTCCCCTCGCCACTTTCCTCCGCGCCGCCTGCAGGCTTTGGGGTAACGAACGGGGCTGTTTGTTACTCGTTACCACAGGCAGTCCCGAATCCAGGGTCCTCGCTTGGCTGGTTGAGCCTGGGATACTGTAAGGATGAGATGACGGGATCTACCAATACTCACCTGAGCTAAACCACGTGTGTTTCGGCGTACGTGTGCATGTATCCATGTGCAGGGTGGGAAATGCGATATATCAGATGCACCACGCACATGCCGAACCGAAAACCTGGTTTTCCAAATTCCCACCCCTTGGCAGGAATTCTTCCGTATCGACCCAATCTATACCGAGGTCTGCCATGTCGGACATCCTCTCAACAATCTCTGCAAAAATGGGGGAGGGTTGCCTTTGATGGTTGGTAATCCCCTTAACCCCGTTATGATTGCACTCTCGGCCGCAGCCTCGATGCACCGTCGAACCTTCGGTTTGCTGGTTCGGCTCCGCTCACTGGTACGTAATGCTGGAAAAGGATCAGCGAGTGCTGCAGATGTGCCCCACTGGTAAGGCAGGGGTTTTTTGAAAGGTGTCAAGGCAGTACAAGTCAAAAGTGTCAAGGTGCCAACTTGCCAAGTGTGTTCTGGTCAGGATTCTGGTGTGTACTCCGTAACTCTAGGTTCATATGCTAGTAACGCTCTAACGGTTCTCATCTGTGCAGAGAAACTAGGTCGTACTACTCTGCGCATCAAACCTCCCAACGGCAGGGCGGCCCCCGCCAGCAGCCAATCAGCGGCCGGCTGATGTCCGAAAACATCCATTTTGGGTCACATCGCGTTTTGGCTGAAAAAAGACCCCGGCGAGAAGCTGGTAGGGGTGTAGTAATGTTGGCGGAATCCGGCTGCAACCATCTAGACTGGGCAATTCCGGGTCTTCCGGGTCGGCCCCGTCACCGACCGCTAACGACCAAATAGACCAATGCCGATGCAGTGCATGCAGATGCACGGCAAGCGTAGCGAAGCGAACGACGCCAAACAAGCCAAGCGAGCCTGATAAGGAAGAGACGGGCTGACGGGTAACGGCTGACGGCTGACGGTATTTGTTCCGTTGGTTCCTTATTCCCGATTCGTTCGTGCCACTTGGACGCCAAAACGCTTATGGACGACGATGCCCACATGGCGCCGCTCCATGAGTCGTGCAATTAGATAATACGAAACGTCGTACTGCATTGCACCGCGAAGGGGCCGCCGGCGTGGGTTAGCCAGTTACACAATTGACAAGTCGAGACCGCCGTTCCAGCCTGCGTGGCTCCCCGAACGCGTGCAGGTGTGGGCTTTATGGATATATGGATGATTGACAGGGTGCTTTTGGGCCTTTTGGCGTCGGCGACCTGGCAGAAAGGACCTGGTGCTGGGTTGCTTAGAGACCCCTTCTCTCCTCGCCAAACACCCTGGACCTGGACCTGGTAGAAGACCTGGGTTTGGAGACGGGCGGGGCCGATAGGTTCGCGAAGATCTTACCCGCTCGGTTAAAGACGATTACTAAGTGTACCTGCAGGACCTCTTTCGGGGCCTCTCCTATGCACTACCCAATCTGTACAAACAGCCGAGATCCCCCCCTATACCTGATCCCAAGGCAGTATAACAAACGAGCAAAAGACTGGCTCTCTTCTCTCTCGCGCCCCCTTCCACCATACGAAACCATTGCCCAAAACGGACAGAGCGTCATAGATAAAAACAAGTCATCACCAACACCACCACCACCATCACAATGGCTACTTCTCAGACCCCCACCGCCAAGCCCACCATCGTCTTCGGCCCGGGCGCGTGGCATAGGGCGCGGTGCTTTGACACCATCCGAGCGGCGCTCCATTCGCAGGGCTGGGAGACCGAGGCAGTCGAGTACCCCTCGGTCGTTGAAGCCGACAAGCATGCCGAGGCCCTGCGCAGCGGCGGCGGCGACATCGAGGCCAAGGGCCTGCCGGGCCTCGACGCCGACGCGGATGCCACCCGCGACGTCCTGCGCCGCCTCTCGGACCAGGGCAAGGAGATCGTGCTGGTCGTGCACTCGTACGGCGGCCTCGTCGGCGCCAACGCCCTGGGCGCCCCCGCCGATGCTAACCACCCCGACGGCAGCAAGGCCGCCGTCGAGAAGTACGGCATCCAACACCGCAAGGCCGCGGGCCAAAAGGGCGGCGTCGTCATGTACGTCTACCTGGCCGCCTTCGTGACGCCCAAGGGCGGCTCCATCTACAACATGCTGGGCGGCAACTGGCTGCCGTGGATGCTCCCGCGCGGCGACGTCGTCGTGGCCGACAAGCCGGTCGAGACCTTCTACCACGACTGCCCCGCCTCCGTGCAGCAGCAGTGCGTGGCGGACCTGTGCCTGCAGTCCAAGCAGGTGTTCCTGGACTCGGTGGCGTACGAGCCCTGGAACGACGGCGTCGAGTGCGCCTTCTACTTCTGCGACGAGGACAAGGCGCTGCCCCCGCCCATTCAGGCCCAGCTCGCGGCTCAGCTGGGGCCCGACGCCCTCACCTACCACGCCCAGACCTCGCACTCGCCCTTCCTGTCCCGGGTCGACGAGGTCTGCGCCTTCCTCGTCGACGTGGCCGCGCAGGGCCAGCAGCGCGCCCGCAAGATATAGATCCTAGGTTGAGGGTTTGCGCCATGACTTATTTGCGATACCCCACCCATCCATCCACCACAACGATGTCTGGGATTGGAACATCAGAAGCGAGGCTGCGTTATTGAACTTTTTCTTGTCGAGCGTTGTTACCAAAAGCGATCCAGAATTAGCATATTTACTGTTATATAATTAGAAATACCATGTCTATAGATAATAGAGAGGAGGGAACAGCATTAGAAAAAGCTGAATGAACCAAAATCAACAAGATCTTGCAAAGACCCATTGATCGTATCGCGATGTCGCGATAATGTGGACGGCGGCGATTGGGAAAAGTGGCCTTTGGTGGACGCCGTTGCTCAAGACAACATGCGGCTCATACATTAAGTACCTCCATAGCTTCGATCCTTAATCTGTGCTTGGCGTGGTGGGCTCGCGCACTAAAAGTTGGCAGTTAGTTGGTGTCGGTTACCTAAGCCTGGACGACACAAGCTGCGACCAAGTCTCCGCCCTTTTTGTGGTAGGTCAATCAATGCGTTGCGGTTTCCGACATGGCGCAACTGTCGCATAAACGTATGATAGACAATGAAAATGGAAGTAAGCATACATCAGGAATAGTTTCGCCAAGCGACGGTAGACGGAAGGATTGAAATTATCTTGAGATTTACTACAGGGTTATTAGGTCCCAATGCGAGGGGCTTGTTTCTTATAAAGAGGCTTTGAGAGGTTTAACGTTCGGACTTTAGGCTTGGTGGGGTCCCGGGTAAGCTCGTCACAGTAACCAAGTTTTGTCGTAATCATGAATTCGAACCCTGATCGCCCTTACTGGGCTCTTCCTTGTATGAAAATTACGCAGTAAGCGGATGCAAATTGGAACAACATCGCGTTTTGCTGCACATTATGGAAGTGTGTATATTCAATTTCCCGCGGAAATGGACCCGGAACGCCTGTCGCATTGCCGACCAAGGGGTGAAAAACGAAGTCAACCGTGATAGTACAGATGCCTAGATATTATGGACCTTGCATATTACACCTCGCTCTCGACGACCGTCTTGCGGTCGCCGCCGTGGTGCTCCAGCTTGCCGCTCACCCGGTCCTGGAGGTAGCCGACCTTGTGCTTCATCCACCACAGCGTGCGCGCGCTCTTGAACTGCATGACGCCGCGGTGCCGCCGGTGCGTCTGCTTGGCGTGCGACCGGTAGTCGCGCAGGGCGTCGCGCACCCCGCCCGGCGCCTCGTCCTGCATCAGCTCGTCGTCGCCGTTGCTGCGGAACCCGTCGCTGTCGTTGCCGTCGTCGTCTTCTCCATCTTCTCCGGCGGCTAGATTGCTCTTCGCGTCCGCGAACCCATCGTCCTCGCCGTCTGCGTCTTCGTCGTCGCTGTCTTCCGACGTGGACTCGACCGCCCCTTCGGTATTCGCAGATTTCCCGGACGAGGACTTGGGCGGCACTCCGCCGTTTCCAGCCGCCGCCACCCCCTCGGTCTGCGCCTTGGCGGCGCTGCGCACGACCCCCTGCCCCTCCTGGTGCTCCTTCCGCAGCTGGTACGCCGCCGTCTCGACGACCTCCATGACATTAGCGACGTGCTGGTCGCGGTGCCCGAGCCCCGCGTGCGCCTTGCCGACCCCCTTCCGGAACCGCACTACTAGGGTAATCTGCCCGACCTTTTCGTCGCCCGCCTCCTCCCGCGGCAGGCTGCAGGTGCTCGCGCGCTTCAGGTCGCCCTTCCAGACGTTGAGGGTGACGGTTTGTTCCTCGTCGTCGGGCAGCTCGGATAGCCAGAGCACCGCGTACGCGACCGCCGTCTTGCTCTCGACGACGCGCAGGCGCCGCTCCTTGCGGAACTGGATCACCAGCGGCGAGCTGTAGCGCTTGCGCACGCCGAGGTGCAGCATCTTGCCCTGGGCCGTGGACCAGAAGGGGTGCTGTTGTTCCTCCTCCCCAATCACCAGGTCGTTTTCGGGGGAGGTTACCGGCTGCGAGACGGCCTTGTGGTAGTACATGTGCCCCGAGCTCAGCGAGGTGTCGAGCTTCATCGTCAGCCCCTGCAGCTCGGCCGCCACGTCCTGGGCGCCCACGCGCGGGCCGACGGCGAGGGTGCCGTACTCCCAGCCCAGCATGGGCCGCGGCAGGTGGCACCCCACCGACCGAAAGACCATGGAGACGCGCAGGCGGCCGTAGCCCATGCCGCCGAAGAGGGGGTAGACCTTGTCGACCTGGGCGCGCTCGCGGAACACCTCGCGCAGGGGCAGGTACACCAAGCCCATGAGGGCGTCGTCCTCGTGGACGCGCGAGTCGCGGACCGAGACGAAGAGCTCGGCGGTGCGCCAGTCGCGCAGGAAGCGCTCCGTGCTGGCGTTGAAGAAGGGCCGCGCGTTCTTGGGCTTGACGCGGGTCCGGTACACCTTCTCGTGGTTGAGGATGATGTTGCAGTAGGCCGAGGGCAGCTCCTCGCCCTCCTCGACCTCGTCGTCGACCTCGCTGCCCTGGTTGCGCCGGTCCGCGTTGTGGTGCGCCCGGATCTCGAGGCCCGTCGCCTCGTGGATCTGGATCGCCAGCACGCCGCTCGGGAAGTCGGCGCAGGGGGGCGCCGAGGCCACCATTCGGTCCTCCATTTCTTTATATTCGGCCTGCCGCGTGCCCTCGAGGTCGTCGATTTTCGGACCCCCGCGCAGCTTGCGCCGGCAGTTCTCCTCGGCGCGCTCGGTGAGTTGTTCGTGGGTCCGCACCGTCGGCAGCTCGGTCTGCTGCTCGAGCTGCGCCGGCTGGATGGCGATCTTGGGGTAGTAGCCCACGCTCCACTCGAGCTTGCCCGGCATGCGCTCGCTCGCCTTGAGGGCCTTGAAGCCGTCGACGCGGTCCTGCATCCGGTTGACGGTGGCGGGGTCGTTCATGAGGTCCCGGAGGTCCATCTCGACGCGGCCGAGGTCGTCGTCGGCGGTGAACCTATCGGAATCCCAGAGCTGGACGCGCAGGCGCTCGTTGATGTTGAGCTCGTCGTCGGTGACGGGCAGGAACGCCGTCTCGTCCCACCACGGCTGCATCTCGGCCAGGAGCACGCGCGTCGACCAGAGCGGCTTGACGTACTTGGCCCAGCCGCAGGTGACGTAGGGGTCCGACGAGCCCTCGGGCCGCAGCAGCGGGATGGCCTGGTCGCCCTGCTTGAAGCCGTGGGCGCGCCGGACGTGGATCACGATGATGCCCCGCGCGCGCGGGTCCAGCTTGTAGTCCCGCCCCGCCAGGAGGTCCTTGAGCGGGACCGTGATGCTCTTGGGCGCCACGTACTCGGCCACGGCGGCGTCGACCGACGTCTGCACGAAGCTCGAGATGAGCGGCAGGTCCATGATGTTGAGGCCCTTTTGCACCAGCGGCATGCAGGCGATCTCCACCTTGGGCTGGCCGAGCAGCGTCAGCGTCACGGAGCTGAAGAAGGGCGGGTCCGGGATCAGGGTGAGTCGTAGCCGGGCTTTGCCGACCAGGGCTTTGAGGTGCGCGTAGATGGGAAGCTTGATTCGCCCTATTCACTCGTAGTCAGAACCCAAGTTAAGTGCTTCATCGTGAACTTGCTCGGTAACCGTATCGTACCTGGTAGATAGATCCCCATGACGAGGTGGGCGTGCTGAGACCCGCCGCGCAGCTTTGCTTCGTCCGAGACTCCCGTCTGGGGGCGGTAGGCGAATGCCACCTCGAGGTTGAGGAAGTCGCCGCCCTCGCCCTGGAGGCCCTTTCCGGCCTCGTCGTTTTCATCTTCGGGGTCGATGTTCCCACTGCCGGCAGCCGATTTCGGAATCGTGTTCATGGCTGCACCCGTCGGGAGCCATTTGATGCCGAGGATGTTGATGGGGTGTCCGCCTTGGCCTATGTCCTCTATGCTTGGAATTATGAGCGACCCAAACAGCACCGGGTACAGCGGGGAGCCATCACTCACCTGACCATTCGCACAATGCTGGGAATACTCGCTTGCATGACGTCCTGAAGTTGTGCCAATCAATCAGTACTTAAAGGGGCGCAGGGGCTTTAGTAGAGGGGTAGGCGCTAAAAGAACCCTTACCTCCAACGTATCGGCAACGCCAAAAAACAGGTCTGGGTTCACCAGCGGCCACAACGAGCTCAGCATGTCGTTCAGCCAGCGCGTGCTAGCCGGGTCGATGTCCGCAATCGACCGCGCCCCGATGGTCGCCTCGCCGTCGGCAGGCCCGCCCTTCTCCTCCTCGGCGCGCCAGAGCTCCTCCTCCCAGATGTCGTCGACCCGATTCGCCATCCACTGCCGCGCGCCGTAGATGGCGTACGCCACGGCCAGGAACCCGAGGCCGCCGATGACGGCCTCGGACGCGAGGGGCAGGAACCCCGCGCGCGCGCCCAGCACTTTTTCCGTGAGGGACACGACGTAGACGACGAGGGCGGCGCCGCCGAGGCCGGCGAGGATGCTGCGCGAGTAGACGCCCACGAGCCGCCGCTTGACGGCCTCGTAGTCGGGCGGCGGGAACCGCGCGTCGAGCTGGGCGTGGTACCCCTCGATCTCCTCGGCTTCTTGCGCCAACTCGTCGGGCGACTTGGCCTGCCCCGCCACGCCCGTCAGCCGGCCCGACTTGGCGCCCTGCGTCACCAGCGCGGCCGGGTCGACCTCGGCCAGGTCCGCGGCCTGGAAGTCGTAGACGCGCACGGGCAGGTGCGTGACGGGGTCCGTCACCTCGCGCTCGCGCCGGCGCTGCAGCTTGCGCCGCTTGCCGAAGTCCTTGCGCCGGCGCTTGAGGTTGGCCTGGCCGTCGGCCGTCTCGGACGTGTCCTTGGTCACCATGCCGCCGTTCTGGGCGCCATCGTTGTTGTTCGTCGCCGGATCCGACGCGGCGCCATTGCTCTTGCCGGTCTCGTTCGCTTTGGGTTCGTCATCGTCGTCCAGTTGGGTCTCTTCGTCGGTGAAGTCGTCGTCGTCGTCGTCCACGGGGCTCAGCGCTAGGGCGGAGCGCTCCTCTCGCTCGCGCACGTAGCTGTTGATGGTGGGGACGGGGCGTCTCGCAGTGTAGGCCGGTTTGGAGCTGCGGAAGAGGTCGGCCATTTCATTCTCTATGCATGTCGGCCGCTGCGATTACTCAGTCGTATAGGTAGTAGTAAGTAGTTCACTGAGTACGGATAGTAAACATTAGACAGCATCTGCAAAAAACCACACTCCGTCTGGCGCACAAGACCGGATTCCCATTGTTGACGGATGACGACACATTTTCCTGGAAGTGTCCTTGTAAGGCCCGCACGGATGATGCCGACCGCTACGTCGAGCCGTTGACTGGCAAGTCTCATGTGCCGAATATCCGGATGTGCGCCTGCGATGGTGTTTCAGCTTGGCAATGGAGGGAGAGCCCCAGACTTTAAGCCTTCCATGCCCACCTCTGGCTGTCTTCTAGAAGCTTAGCTATTTGCTATGTCGACAGGGCCTCCCCTTTTCTCCAATACCATGCACCTCCTTTCCATACCATTGCCATTTCGAGTAACCCAATCTCGACATCTCCTCTGGCTCTGCCGATGGCAATTGATCTTCCCACGAATCTATCTAGCTTATGTTGAAATTCTCCGTTTTAGTTCGGATGAAACGGCTACTAATTGGCCTTGGCATTCTGGGGACTTACGCGTCCAGCCGTCGTCTAACGGGCGCCGGAACCTGCACCTAACTAGAGCCGCAACCGCATGACGTGAGCTTGCATACTTGATTGACTGCATCTCACACCGTTGTGCGATTCTTGTTTCTGCTGTGTTCGGTGGCTTCGTGGCGCCTCAGAATCGATCGAGCTATCATATGTACGATTGGCTATCGCTTCGAATTGCCCAGCTGCCGCCTTCGCCTTTGCTCACTGTTCTCAGTATTTGACGACGTTTTGCAGCATGTCGCGTCGCTAGAGAACCGGCGCCAGGGGAGAGCGAATCAATATGAGGCGCCTTAAGACGCTCGACGCATACCCAATCGCATGGTATCGAGTCTTTGGTAGTATAGTGGTCAGTATGCGAGCTTGTCATTCATCTCTGTCCGGGAATTGAACTCCGGACTAGCGAAAAATGTGCGCTCGAGACCGGGGTTCAATTCCCCGCCAGAGAGACACATTACGTGCATTGCGAGTTGTTTTTTAACGTCTTTTTGTTTTGTTTTTGTTGTGCTCTGTGTTTTGTGCCGGATCGTGAAAGTGCTGGGTGGGCATCGAGACTTTAGCGCCATCGTGGTGTGTGGGGCATCGCACTCTTGAGGGTAAAGTAGCAGAGTAGCTTGCAGCTTGTAAGTCTTTCATTTCTATAGTGGGGGTGACTTGTCCTAGATCAGAAAGGGTAAAAAGGGAATAGAAGAAGAATATGTTCAATGTGGTGTTCTGTATCCTGTGTTTTCTGCTGGCAGGAGGCAAGAGATCATTCCTCTGCATTGGTCGGCCGTACAGCGGTTGTCTCGGGCGGAGCCGCAGCATGAGGTGAGCTTGCAACATTGACTGCGCCTCACATCGATCTGCGATTTTCTGGATTGGGTAACTTGGAATAGGTCACATGAGTGGTCGAACACCTGCCCGCTTGGGTTGGAACATAGGGGATGCTCTTGGGCTGTGTACTGTTAACATGATATGCATTCCTTGCTCTAGACTTTCCTCCTGCCCTCCAAACTTGGGTTCCGCGTCGGGCGGCAGACCATGTGGCATAGAGGCCGAGCCATGGTGTACAACACTGAAAATGCTGTCATGAAAACGGGAATTGCCAAGATTTCCCATCGGCGACTTCTGTGGGACCCATCGGCCTAGAAGGATCTGCTCTCACTTGCTGGGATAAGCTTGCTTGGCATCGCGCTGTCGATGTGCTCGCGAGTCACATCTAGCCCGTCCCATAACATATCCAAATGCCCATTCGTGCAACGTGACACATACTTTGATTGGCGGAGGTTGTTTCTTTACAGGCATTGCCCATGACGACTTTTTATAAATGAAAATAGATAACCCCTAATCCAGCTACAATGTAGCGTGCAGAGCAGTCGCATCTCAAGATTCGACCCAACCAAACTCCTCCTCCGCCACGGTCCCGTCCATGCGGTGCTTCTTCCACCTCATCGACCCGGTGGCCTGCAGCGACGGTCTCCCCCGGCCCCCGGGATGAAAGAACCGGGCCCGGAACGCGTCCCAATCGCGCGCAATTTGCTCCCGCGCCGCCCGGCTCGGCCCCGTGCACCCGCTCGAGTGCCTCAGCGCGAACAAGACGTCGACCCGGCCCGCCAGCGCCGACTTCTCCTCCCGGTTGACCGGCCGCGTCCGGTGATCATCGCTTGCCGGCCAGCGGAACTCGGCCGGGTTCCACACGATGCCGAAGTTGGCGTGGGCGACGACCCAGCTCGCCGCCGCGTCGTAGAGCTGCCCCATACGCAGTCCCCCGCCGCCTCCTTTTCTTCCTCCGTCTTCGTCGCTGTTGCCGCCATCGTCGTCTAGCCGCAGCTCGCCGAAGCGATACCCCGTGCCGCCCATGCCGCTCCGCTCCTCGGAGAAGCCGAGGTGCCGCGCGGGCGGCTGCGTGACGAGCATTCTGCGCCAGCTGGCTTCGGGGCGCAGGTAGGCCTCGCGCGCCGCCTCGCTCGCGGCGAGCGGTAGGGCGGGGAAGTGCTTGGACATGACCATGCATGTCTGCGACTGCCGCCGGCCTCTCAGGTAGCTGAGCCGGCGGGCCGAGCCGCCCATGCCCGCCGTGGCCTTCGCGTCGCGGCGCGCGTCGTGGAAGAACGGGGCGAACTTCTCTTGGAGCAGAGGGTTGATTTCTGCGTGATCGGGCTCAGAGCTTTGGCCATCGTTGATGGCGTCGCCGCCAGGCTCGCGGGGACCGATCGTCTTCTCACAGAGTGGTGGCTCTGGGGCGCCCCGGAAGAACAAGGCTTGCTGGAGGATCGCGGAGTCGCTGATCAAGTCGCGCCACCTCCGCTCTACGAGCTGGGCAGAGACGAGGAGGGTCTTGAGGTCGAGGTGGAGCAAGATGTTCTGCAGCAGCTCGGTCGTGCCCAGCACTTCGCTTTGGCTTTTGCTTGTCATGGCTGCCGGTCCAAGTACGATCAATGTTTGACTTGGAGCGAAGGCGTTCTCCGAGAAGCTGATGTTCAGCAATTGCGATTCACAGGATGTTTTGCAGGTCGGAGGTTCTGTAAGTAACAAACAAGTATGTGGTCAAGGATGCCGGCTGCTTACTGTAACAGACGACTGTACAGTCACACGACGCTAGGCCCTGACTCACCAAATTGAGTCACCGCCAATCAAAACACCGCTACAGCTCGGCGGCACACCTCCCCAGCAC
Organism: Apiospora marii; assembly: GCF_038362585.1. Classification (NCBI taxonomy): domain Eukaryota; kingdom Fungi; phylum Ascomycota; class Sordariomycetes; order Amphisphaeriales; family Apiosporaceae; genus Apiospora; species Apiospora marii. The sequence goes on from NW_027117374.1 coordinate 350,771, forward strand.
CTTGTTGCCAGGAGTCTCAAACATACAATTTTGCAATTCATAGCCACTTGAATAGGTTTTGGTTGTGAAACCTCATTGATCATCAAGAGAGATTGAGGTGAGACTGATGTCACCAATTGCTCTGGTCATTCAACCCCGTGCGGGTATCCAGCTCTTACGAGACTGGCCCCTCATGGGATAATGATCACCACCGCTGCTCAGGGGTTGGCCAAAGAAAAAGGGAGACGGTCCATTGTATATGCACATATTGGATATTGTTACGAATAAATGGGCATTTCAAGTCTGAAGAACCAGTACATAGGTGCCTCCTTTTATTCAAACATTCCCATGTTACCATCACGCCTTCCCCGCAGGCAACCCCGTGCTATCCGCCGCATACCTTAACACCCACCCCTCCGACTCCCACACGTCCCAATCCCTCTCCCCCACCCCCGAATCCCCATTCAGCCGCCGCGCCGTCACCCGCCAGACGTACTCCCCGGCCGGCACAAACGTGCGGTTCCGGTCGCCGCCGTCCCAGGCGCGGTACCCGCTCCCGTCCCACGGGTTGTTGGACCCGCTCGTGTAGGCACCGCCTGGCGGGAACACCGACTGGCCGCTTGCCTTATCGACGAGGTCGATGGTCAGGTTGCGCGTCTGCGTCACGAGCGACAGGACCAGGCCCGGGGCGAGGCCGTCGGCGGGGAACGTGCAGGGCGGGCTCGCGCTGGCTTGGTACCGGCACTCGAAGACGCGTCCGGCGGGCAGGCGGTCGCCGGATGACTGCGCGGCGGCGTCGTAGGCGGCGCTGTAGGTCTGGTCGCGGTTGATCATGGGGAGCGAGGCGAGGTCGCCGCCGAAGCCTGTGTAGGGCAGGCTGAGCGTTGAGTGGTTTCTGGTGCTGCTGCTGGTGGTACTGTTGGAGGCAACGGCGGCGGCGACATCGACGGAGACGTAGCCGCCAAAGTACGAGATGCGCTTCGCCGCCTCGGCCATGGCGGGCTCGGCCGCGATAGATACCGAGATGGTAGCCGATTTCCCCGGTTCCAGGCTGAGGGTGGCGGGGCTGATCTTGATCTCGGCATAGATGGGCTGGGCGTCTCCGGCCGTGAGCTCGTAGAGAGCGCCGCCAGTCGTGTTCATGACGTAGCCCGACGCGGCGCCCGTGTGACGAAGCGCGTAGGACAGGGTGTCGGAGCCCGTGTTGGTGAGGGTGAAGTCGAGATGCGACGGCCGGTGCGTCGTATCATTGAAATTGAGACTGGTCGTGTTGGTCAATGTAGCTGTATGGACCGCGGCCCAAGCGTCCACGAACCCGGCGCCCTGCGCGATGACGGGGGCGAGGAAGTCGCGGTTCTGGCCGTAGTAGTCGGACCGCTGGCGCGTGTTGAACTTGATGGGCCTGGCCGTCAGGGCCATGGCGGCCTGGATCTGCGCGCCGTCCCAGCCCGGATGCGTCTGCTTCACGAGCGCGGCGACGCCGGCGACCAGCGGGGTCGACATGCTGGTCCCGCCGATGACGCCCCAGTCGCCGAGGTGGGACGGGAATGTGCTCAGGATGTTGTGGCCCGGGGCGATGAGGGTCGGGCGGCTGCGGCCGTCGAGGCTGGGACCCCAGCTCGAGTAGTACGTGAGCTGTCCGCCGCCCTCGGTGTTGTTGATGCTGGTGAGGGAGACCTTGCCATCGACGGCGTTCGAGGGGAGCGTGACGGTGACGTTGTCGTCTTTGCTCAGCTCCGCGATCATGGATAGTCCGGCTGCATTGGAAATCGAGATAATGCCCTCGGTGTTCTCGGTATCGGCGTCGGTAAACCACGGACAGGGTTTCGGTGACGAGTCGGGCGTGGTGAACATGTACCTCATCACGTATGTGAAGTTGTATCTCGGGGATGCGGTAAGCGAGACGCCATCTTGATCCACCCAGCACGAACTCCTCTCGGTCAGCAAGATGGTGTTGGCCGGATCCGCGGGAGGTGCCATGTCATTGGCGACCTGGTTACAGCTACCATCAGCCGTCTTGTTGCTCTTCGTCGGAGACCACACCGTCAAGCTGGTCGAAGGAAAGCCGACCCGGGATCCAGGCGTAAAGGAGAGGGATGATGTCTTGCCCCCCGACGTCAGGGCGCCCTGCCATTGTATGCAGGGGGTAATGGTATTGTACGTCGCCCCGACCGCCATGACATCCACCGCCATCCCAGCACCAGATCCAGTAAACGGCCCCGTCCCGCTCGGGCTGTTGCCGTTCGACAGCGACACGAACGTCCCGTTCCGCGCAATGCGCGTCGCCACCACCGCCCACGGCTCCTCGGGAAACGCATTATCGCCGCCGTACGAGCAGGTAACGACATCGACCCCGCGCCTGCCGGCCTCCAGAAACGCCGCAATCAGGTCGTCGGTCTGCGCCACGTCGGCGCCGCAGGGCTGGATGCGGTACAGCTCGTAGGTGGCGTCGTACGCCGCGCCGTTGACGCCGCCGTAGACGGACTCGGCGCCCCCCTTGGCGCCCACGATGCCCAGCACGTGCGTGCCGTGGTAGGAGCAGTTGTCGCCCACGACGGGGCCGCCCGTGATGATGTCCTTGGTGTAGCCCACGGCGGTGCCGCGCAGGCCCGGCACGCTCGTGTCGAAGCTCGAGTCTACCACGGCGATGCGGACGCCTTTGCCGGTGATGCCCTCGGCGTGCAGGCGGTCGATGCCGGTTTCCACGTGGGTGGAGAGGGTGTCGGGGATCGATTCGCGCGCGACCAGACTTGGGCTGTGGGATGATGAAATACCACCAAGACGACCGAAAGGCGTGTTCGCCCTGGGGAACTCTGTATTGATGTTTCCGTCACGCGGGATGTTTCTCTGCGCCTTGACTTTACGGACTGGCCAGGCCTTGCCCACGGCGCCGAGGTCCCGGATGGCCTGGAGAGCAGATTGTTGCGCGATGTCGTTGTCGCATTGCAGATTGAACGACGAGCCCGTAAAGTGTGGGGAGTTGAACTGGATCCTGGGCGTGGCCTTGCAAGAGGCGCCGAGTTCGGACAGGGCGGACGTTACATCAGTCAGCAAATCGGTATGAAGCTGTCACGGTCAGGTCAGTGGTGCAACGATGCGGGCGCGAATGGGTTTCCGCACCTGGGCCGTAGAGGGGTCCGACTCCACGATGAAGGCATCCTGGTAAATAGGCGCATCCGCTGCGGCGGTCGAAGACCATAGGCCCGCAAGCAGGAGGGGAATGTGCTTGAGCGACGGCATCTTGAACGAGTGATAATACCGACGGGGCTCACGAAGCAACAATAAAGGCGTAGTTCCACGACCTGAGGTCATGTCAGGCTATAGCAACATCTAAACCGTTCCGAACGCATGAACCATGGTCTACCAGGGGTTTACAAACGCGTTCAGGTTGCTGGGCTCCATTGGACGAGGGGCTGATACCATGCTTCCATTTGAGAATTCAACACGAATGTACCATCCCCTGTACATTAGTGTAGTTTCCTCGAACCTTCGGACATGATCGTCAATTGCTTACCAGCATGTTGGTTCACGTGGGGGCGGGGCGGGAGTAACCGAATATCTGGTCCATCTACTTAGACCAGACCTCAATCTCAGAAGCGGGTCAACCAGGGTAACAGACACTTCTTCAATCCAGGCACTCGGCTTAATACGCTATGCTCGGTGAGTATACGGTGCGCTTGGTGGCAGAAGGCTTGTGACATCATATCCTTTATTCATGTCAATACTACCCCTGTTGCGAGTATTTCTTGCGCTGCTCTGCGTTGCCCCCTATTTCCTTGACGCATTGCCAGTAATTTTATATACTTCACACTAACAGGGATTCCTCATATATTGAATTTTTTATAGGTTGGGTTATAATGAATGACGGCGGGGCGGGGCACGTGGCTAAATGACATCGAGGAGCTTGGCCAAGGGTGTTGCCGTAATTGGAAAACCTAAATACATTACTAATGCAGGGTAATCCCCAAGCAACAAGTACTCAGTATGTATCATGGCGGTGTAAAGCTGCCCTTATTTTCCAGATCCCCAACCCAAACCAAAACTCCAACCCCTCGCCGGGCGCGGGGGCTGTGCTGGTGTATCCGTTTCTGCTTCCATTCCCGACTCAGTAGGCCTACGAGGCTCAGATTGTCGGGTGAACCGTCTGAGTAAAGAAATATGAATTCCACCCCACGACGCCGCGTCCTGCGCGTCTTGTCTCGTTGGGACCTCCGGGTCTAGACTTGCCGTCACATAGCCATCCACCCACCATCGCTGTCGGGGCCCAAACTTCTCCCCTACGAGAAAGTCTTGGGTTTCTGTGGACCCGAAGTCGTCATTCTTCAGCCTCGCTCTAGCCACCTCTGTCGAATCCTTCGCGTGTCTCCAAATGTATAGTCGACGTATCACCTTGACGTAATAGTCGATGGCACCCGGGCCACAGTCCGCCCTTGGGGAACTGTCTTCCTTCTTGATTTCGACGAGCAAGGCAATCTCGCGAGGCAGCTCACTTGGTGCCCGCGATGCAATGATGGCCAGTTTGCTGGTGGACTGATGAACTATGGCAAGATTGCAGTAACTGCGTTCCTCCGCTTTTGTAACACTGTACCATTCTTTCAAGGTCCTGTCTACTGGAAAGCTGAAATACTCGTTCTCGCCCGAATTCGTAGCGGTCCCCAGTATACTGTTTCTTGTTTTGGGACAGTCGGTGTGGAGGATGAAGCCTGGATAGTGGACCAGAAGGCCGTCGGCACTCAACTCTGTAGGCGAGTTCCAGAAGCTCATGGGTTCTGGATAAGTTACTTCATGCGCCGATAGCCAAGTCTTGGGCGCCCAGGCATATCCGCGGATGTTGATCTTATCGCCTGGGAGAAATATGATTCCTGCAGGTATTGCCCCTCTGTATGTCTTGTGAAATCTCTCCCAGAAGACTTGGACGAGTCCCTGTCTCCAGGTATCATCTTTCTTATCCTCTCCAGGATCAAGTAGTCCTGCGTCTTCGATCTCGGAATCCCGGGTGTTCAAGCCTAACAAAGTGGCGATGACGAGAGTCTCATGCTCGGCCCGGCTAGTAGTCTGTGTATAACACGTTAGATAAACAGTGATAGCTAGACGGGTCGACTTACACGCCATCTAGCAGCATGCCACGCATCGCCCAAAATGATCCCCGCTTCGCTGGCCGACTTACCAGCGCTCCCGTCAACCACTTGCCCATATTCATGTCGACTCATGATGACTTTGGACAATTGAATTCTGCCTCTCATACTGGTGACAGGAGCCGGGTCTTCGGCGGTTACAAGCCGCCGTTCGATCTCATGCAGACCATAGAGAGACTGGGCTGAAGGTTCCGTCTCTTTGAAAGCAAAGTGGATGGACTTGCTGAGGTGTGCCTCCTGCAAAGTCCATAGCCGCCGCATCCATCCGCTAGACAAGACTTTCATAGCGGTCTCGGCTTTGTGTCCTTCCTTCATCGACAACAGGCCATTGTCGATAACAATAGTGTGCGTTGAGCTATTGAAAACGGAATGTATTTGGCGAATGGCCTTTTTTCTAGCCTCCTTATGGGCTACTGGGACAACAAGAGTGTCCATCCAAAAAGGCGTGTCCTGACTCCCCGTGGCCCGTTTTATCTGTCTCTGGATGAGTTTCAATTGGCAATAATTAAGCTTATTGGCCTGCTCATTACCCCAGCCGTGCGACCAGACGTGTGATATCGCAACGAACTTCAGCTTCTCCTTATCCATGGGGTCGAACTGAAGCACCTTGAGGCTGATCTTTCCCTGTTCTTCTTCCTGATCCTGAAAGCTTAGAAGTGGTATCCCATCAGTCTTTCCTGTCAATGTCTTGAGCACCTTGTCCATGTCCGGTCCAAATGAGTCGCATCCAGAGTCCTCGCAAACGTGTCTGCAACAATAAAGATGCTGGTCGTTCTCACACTTCTCGAGGCATATATCGGCCGTGCATTCTCGATGCCGCAGGTCGGTACTATTCGTTTCTTCACGTTCTCGGCAGGCATGATAGGCCGAGACGAGCAATGTTGCGTTGGCGGAGAACTGGCCTCTGAGGAGACGCACTGCACGTGGACACCATCGTTTGTCCTTCATGCATTTTAAAACGTAACGAGGCGGCCCCCATCCTTCTTGATCTTCGGCAGAATGCCATCCTGCCATCTCCACGTTGCATTTTCTCGTGATCTGGGCTTTCATCTCGCACAATGCCTCCCCAAGGCACATCAAGACAAGCACGTGATCGTCCGCGACGTAAAGTGGACCTGCATCCACACCGTACTTGACAGTTATGCCATCACCAGTGCAAGCGCAATGGCTGCGAATGACTTGTCTGGCATAATCCAGTAAGTAGGCCACCTGGATCATACGGAGCCGGGTACCATTACGATCCTCTTTATTGTTGTGCTGTCTCAATTCCCGCTCGAACCACCTCTTCAGTGCATTGTTGAGCTCCGCTGTGGACAGTGAGTTTTCTTCCACGAGATCTTTGTAAGATAGAATGGGCTCAGAGTTTATCTGAACAACGGTGAAACAAAGGCCAAAGAATAGCCATGCTTGCAAGAACTCGGCCAGGTCGCAGCGTTTGTTACTTTTCGCTTTCAAGCTAAAGTCTTCTTCAACCTCCCAGCCTTGCTCCTTCGGAAAGGCCCAGAACTGTTCTGCAGTTTCGGGGATTACGATTTTGCGACCGACAGGATCGAGCACCCTGACGTCTATCTGCCCGACTGCCTTGCCATGATATTCTGCAACGTGCTCCATCTAGGTGGAATAAGGCTAGCTCGCTCGAGGTGCAAAATGCGCGAGATCTTAATGGTGTGGCAAAAGAAATTCGGCAACAAGTCAGGACAAATGATAAGCGAGAGTATCCTTCTATTTAACGCGTTGGATCTTGGATAATAAATAAGCAAAAGATAACAACAACACCTTTTCGTCTGAAAAGCAACTCAGGTTGCTGCCGTCTTCAGAGCAACGGGCATGGGCATTTCAGATTTTTGACTCCAACTCAGCTTACCATTCACCAGCTGGGTAATCAGCTTTGCCGAGAAGCAGCATTATCAGTGATGGTGTAGCATCAAACGATCCAATTCGCTTGTTCATCTTGGGGGTCTTGAAATATTGCCCAGGCTTACCTGACTGCATAAAAGCCCATCACATCCGAATATAAGGCTGCGTCCCAAGACAGCCTGCTTGTGTAAATTCAGTACCACAAGAAGATATTAAAACCAGCTTCGGGGATAATGATGATCAATACAAGTATCTACTTAACAGAAGAAATGGTGAATAATATGGGCTATGACGGTGAACAATTGCCAACAAATGCAATACACGTAACATGTACTAAGGAGGTCATGATACGAGACGAGCAATTGCCGCTCAATGCGTCGGTCACACCATATTTTATGCAATACAACGTGGCGATTTGAGCAGGCATCTCGCCAAATGGCACCTGTTCTGCCTTGGGTACTAATTCGAACCACACCTCCTCTGCAAGTGTTTCTACCCCACCCCCCTTTCCGCACCCTGGACGAGTAAGACGCGGGAATATGCAATACGGATGCAACAATGGCTGGCAGGAAGGACGGGAATATGCAGGACGAATACCGCAATACCTGACCAGTCAGCCAGCCGCTTCCTCGAATAAGCGAAAATGTGCTGTCCAAAGTACCCATTGCATAGTTTTGAACCATACCTAGACAAACTACCTTGGGGTCTTTAAATGCCGCATGCCCGTCACCTGAATTTGTTTTCTGATACGAGTGAACTTTGTCATCCTCAAGCCACTGTGACCATAAGTTGCGATCCAACACCCAGAAAACTGCACTTTCAATCGATCAGATACTAACAATGAGCCTAATAAATGCTTCTAATTCTGATAGGGTAAGTATAACGGATCCTTTCTGCCGATATCGCTTAAGCTGAGTATTTCAGGACGAGAGCGTTGAGACTGCTAAGGAGTCCTCAACCCAGCCTCATGAGTCAGTCTTCTAACCCCTTCAGCTGCAGCATGTCGCTAAGCAATATATCTGTACAGTATCATCGTCATCCATGGCTTCGGCACAAAGCATGTCTCCCATGCCAAGGATGTCCTTGAAGATTGGATTACCTCGGAAGCACGCAAGAAGAACCTAAAACCCCACTGCTACGCCTTTGACGCAACTCGTCTCTTTTTTGACAAGGATGAAGTGTGGAAGAAGGAGTGCAACAATCTGCGAAGATGGCTGAATCGTTTATACCTGCCTGGTTCGCTGGATCCGCAGCCAGATGTTACTCAAGACGCTCGCACAGAGGAGGGCCAGAGACACGATCCATTTTTACGACCGCTCCTTTTCGTTGCACACGGACTGGCAGCATGGCTTTTGAAGGACGTTCTGTCAGCAAAGAACAGCAACCTTGATTCCAGACTCGTTGCCATACTCTATCTCGACGGGCCTGAAACAGACTCAAAACTCAACATCGACTTAGAAACATACGTCGAATATATTGAAAAGCTGACAAACAAGCTCTACAAACCTCTCGTCAACAGATCTTCAACTGCCGCAAAATGGCCACTGTTAATGCTGGATACTGACAAGAGATTCCTTAAGTATCTTGATCGCTATCAGGAAGATATGGAGGTCTCGAGCATGACCCAGAAAAGCTTTCGATTGTGGCTGCATGAAGATAGTCTGCCCCCTATCAGAAAGGTATTCAACCATCCTAATCTACGTTGCTTTGGAAAAATTATTTAACATCGGGTAGTGCGGTCGCAGTGGGTGGAAAAGTATTGCATCTCGACTGACTAACCGGCTGTCCAAGCCTGAGTTCTCCGATACATTGTTAAATGTCTTTGAGCGTCGCAGACCCTCTGAGCCTCCCGCCGCTGGTTCGGAACCTGGGTTCGACGAACTAAACACAAACTGGATAGATGATGACCGGTCTTCCACCAGCAGAAACAGTCCGCGAAACTGGGAAACCTTCCCTAACCCCCAGCGTCAAAGCCTGGACGATCAACAAAACGACAAGCAGAGTGATTATGTGTCACGAACCCATGAGTTGGCTACGATATACTTCAATAGAAGTGAGCTCAGCTACGCCGAGAACTTGTTTTCGCATTGTGAGAAGGAGATGCCAGATTTGAAGCCACCATCCAGAGGCCAGATCCAAGTCCTGATGCAACTCATGTCGGTAAGGATATCCCGTGGCAAATACGACGAAGCGAGAAAGGACCTGGACAAACTGCGGACCCTGATCGAGGATACGACATCGTATGATGAATCCAAAGACTCTCAAAAAAGAGTCCTCTGGGATTGGGATAGGTGGGAAGCCATCTGGAACCTGAGAACCGGCAACTGGTCCAGGGCAGCCAAGATTCTGGAGGACCTCAAGGCATCGCAAACACAGTCACGCGTCGAGGTTCAAAGGGATCTGGCCTTGACATATGCATATATGGGCAATATCGATCAGGCGACCGTCAACATCGAGCTTGCTTCAAGCACACTCCGTGGGAGATCTCCAGATGCCAAGGACGTTCGTCAACGAGAGAGCGTATCAGTTGCATCAACTGTAAACGATATGAAACAGGAGAGCATTCGGATGGCTCAAGCAGAAATCCATCTATCGGCCGGTCGATACAGTTTGTCTCTGGGCGAAGCAAATAACGCTCTTAACAACTTCACACGAATCCTGGGACCGAAGCACCTCAAAACGCTATCTGTAGCCAACATCAAGTCCCTTTGCTTGGCATATTGCTCACAATACCGAGAAGCCGAAGGACTATGCTTGACCACGTTGGATCTCATCCTACAAACGCTAAGCCGCAAACACCCCCTATTTATTCAAGCAATAACGGCTAAACATAGGTAACACTGTAACAATGCGCTAAAACAAATAGATTTTTATCTTTTTTTTCTCACAACACCCCCAATTTAAACCATTTCTAACGCCCCCTAAGCCGTCCATATACTTTTTCCAGCTGGAAAGGCCGTCGATTAGTCGGTTCCGACCCCGTACTTCCATCACCCTCGTCGCCGACCGGGCCATACACACTTTCGAGCCAGCATTTGAGCCAGCCAACATTCGAGCCAGCCAGCATTCGAGCCAGCCAGCATTCGAGCCAGCCAGCATTCGAGCCAGCCAGCATTCGAGCTGGCATTCGAGGAGCCGGCATTCGAGGAACCGGCAGTCGAGCCAGCATTCGAACCAACCTTCGCTCTCGACTGGTATCAATTGGTCACGATTAACGTCGTTTCTCTTCCATTAATATCGATACTATACCGACATCCGTCCGTCTCGATAAGGCTTCGAAATTAATAAGTGCTGGCTCGAACGCTAGCTCGTCGAATACTAGCTCGTCGAATGCTAACTCAAATGCCGACTCGAATACCGGTTCCTTAAAATGCTAGCTAGTAAATACTTCGAGCCTATCGATAACGATAAAATTAGCCGAAATACAGCGTCCAAGGGGTCGATATATCCGAATTTTAGTGTAAAAAATCGCATTGTTACAGTGTCACCTATATTCAGCCGTCGCAATGGCCACCCTTGTTTACATCTACCGCTGTCAAAATCGGTTTGCCGAAGCGATCGGTACGGGAAAGGCGCTGTGTGATCAGGTCTCTAAAGTGCTAAAAGACACGCACCCCTATACACTACGAGCTAAATTTCAACTTGCTGCTGCCCACCTAGCAAACGGAGACTACTCGGAAGCTTTGCGGATACTTGAAGATATGATGACGTTCTCTGGCAACTTCTTACAACCAGAGATCCTGCGATATCAACTCGAATTATCGCGGGCATATTTTCTGGTCGGAAAGACACGCAAAGCTCAGCAACTAGCTTTGCATGTGGCCATACATCAAGCCCAAACCGACATACCAACAACATGGACATGCGAAGGCCCCTGCACCTTCCGCTGTGATCAGTGCTTTGCATACAACGTCCCGACTGAGGAAGCGCTTCAAGGTTTGGCAGTCCGAGTAAAAGACTTGGTAATTGGCCGATCAAGCTTCAGTGTTCACCCCTATTTCGCTACTACACTACAGCACCTCGCAACTATGGTAGTTCGAGTTCCAAAAGAAGTATCGCAAGCAGAGCTGGGCGTAGTAGCAGGTCTCATTCGGAACGTCAGGTCCTTGAATAACGACGGAGATCATATAAACAACACTGGTGACGCTCGTTTGGATTTCGCTTTGGCTCTGCTCCTCAAGGAAAAACTCGCGCAAGAAGAAGACTCACTCGGGTCAGCGGCCACGCTATTCCGGTCAGTTATGATGTGGAGAAACAGGGAGTTGGGAGGCAGTCACCTTGAAACCATACGAGCCTACCGAGAGCTCATGATTGTCTACTCCATGAGGGCGCTCTCCAATCTTACTATGGACAAGCCCGTGGATATTTCACTCGAAGAAGTAGAATATCGCTCTCTCGCCATACTCGGGTCGATAGAATCCACGCTGGGTTTATATCACCCGGAGACTCTCCAGTCGAGGCTTTGGTACTTCACAGTCACGCTTTTGACCTCAAGCCATCAAAGATGCGGTTCCGACGAAGAGAAGGTGGCCAAAACCAGCCAGGAGATTTACAGGGAGGCTGAAACAATCCTCACTCGAGCGAGGGCCCCTTCTGTACGGGAAGAACGTTACATCGAGGCACTAAAGATCGAGAAGACTGTCTTTGATCTTCTACTTGGGGCAGACCTTGTGCAAGAGGATTTGGGACAGTTTCTTCAACATTCCCAAAATGATATCGCGGGGACTATTGAGACTAATTCGGACGAGGATATTTCCTTAGAGCTGAAACAACTACAGGGAACATTCAGGGAGCTTTGGCATTCTTTTCAAGTTGTATATGGCGGTTAGGCCAATGCAGGACTTCATTAATTTGCTAGCTAAATATACCACCACCACGTAGAACCGCATGTAGTCTACATTTGACCAACACTAGAAATCTGCAGCGTTGGGAGTGTACAGCTTGGTGGATGAACAAGTTTCCCTCGCAAGTGCGTAGCCCTTTAAAGACACAGCATGTTTCTGGAGGTCGGCGACAAAACCTTGCCGTGGCCCCCAAAACAAGCTGACAGGTCATCTGTATGTGTCCAGGTTTGAGAGATGGTGGTCATCGCCCGATTCCTTGCTCTTTCCTGATAGCCATTACACACCTCTATCCATGGGTTACATGCACGCCCCCTCCATTAGGGCCCCAAATAATTGATGCGGTGACGCCGGAAAAGATCGGACACGTCTGCTCTGGAAATTCCTTGTCTGCATGAAATTCATTCCAATTGGACTCATTCCTGCCTCGATGACACCCCCCGCTGATCACGGCAGTTTCAAGGCTAAATGGGTGGGCAACGTCAACAACAGCCGAAACCGCTTCTAAGAAGGAGCCGGCGCTTTCCTCTCTTTTGGTGAATGGCAAGTCCAGCACATTTCTATCATTGTCGCTATTTACATACTTTGGAGATATAAATCATCCCATCCAGCACTGTAAATGATCGTCCCGAACCAAGAGTATCTGAGAGGTGTGACATGGGGATTGTTGCGTAGCGGTACGGACAGTACCCGAACAGCATGGGATGCTGACAACAGAACACGTCATGATCTCAGCAAAGAATGGACGAATCCGAGTGTCGTGATAGCGACTGTGTTGATGGTATTCGGTTCCGACGTCATCCATTCTGCACTCGCGCAAGCGAGCGGCACTGCCTACGTACCCATCTGTTTCTCTTTTGGCTGGGTTTCGTACGCGTTCAATACGCTCATTGGCATTTTTGGCGATGGCCGCCTTCTGCCCAAGCCCGACTACCCGGCTAAAGTCTTTGCACTGACATCCAAGTATGTGCAAGAGAACCGTAACTGGGTCGTTGGGCGCATTGTCCGAGATCACCACTCCTGGATTCACAATAACGAGCCACTGCTGGACAATAAAATCCGGATTACAATATATGATGTTAAGCGGCAAGAGCGGCCATATCACTTTAGGTACACGCGACTACATATATGGGGTGCCTTGACCATTCTTGTCCAGCTGGTTATCGCTTCCGTCCCCACCATCCTGACAAAAGGGGAGGAATGGGGCATCTTGCTCGTAACGGGAGTGGGGACGGTGCTGGCGCTCCTCACAGGCCGAATGCCTCAATGGAAGACCGAGAAGTTACCCAATGGCTTCCAGTCAAACGAGACATATGCCCTGACGGCTGGGAACGGCTCGCGCGACATCATCATCATCCAGGGGGCAGGCCACTGCATGAAGTTGGAAGAGTTCGCGGCGCACGAATCTCCGATGTTCGGCACCCCATGGCTGAAGTTCCGCCGCTTCTCGGCCAAGGGGCGCCAGGACTCTTCTATGGCCATGACAAAGGAGATTTGGGGCGTGCCAAAGGGTTTCTTCATCACGGTATGCTCCACCATGGTCCTCGCCGTATGTTGGCTTTTGGTGTTCATCACTATCCCAGGGATTGAGGGACACACCTGGGCCTTGATAATGGTGGGCGGTATAGGATTCCTGCACAATGCCATCGTCGCGGGCATGCGGCGCAAACCGAAGGAGCGTAACTTACCCCTAATATTTCTCGACTCCATTCTCACCCGCAACATAATGGACGGCTTGATGGACCTCGAGGTGAGCTATCCCAGATGTGGCGCACCTCTTGTCCGCGAGTTTATCCCGGGCGAGATGAGCGTGGAGGAGAGGGAGTGGTGGCAAGCTGAGCCATCCGGGCGGTCCCGAACGCGATATGACAAGCTGAGGTATGAGCAAAGGAAAAGGCGCCGCCGGCCGCGATCCATGCAAATGGATTCGACTGTTTTGCTCTCCCCGGGTGGTCCGCAAGCCGAAATGATCGCGGACCAGCCAAGGCCGGGAGGAGCTCCAAGGCCACTCTCGCCCGAGCGATCGAGGCAGACACAGTCAATCGACCAGCGTCCTCAACCAAACAAACCAGGGCCGTCAAGAACCAATAAAAATGATGATAAAGTCAATCAGGATAAGGCATTACCGAGATTCTCGGGACCGCCAGACTGGGACTGAATGCCAGGTAGTCAGCAACATTCTGACGACTTCTGGAACCCACTTCGCCTATACCTGAGCCGGCTCATTGACTGGGGAAGCGCCATGTCAGAGCGCAGGCGAAATCAATCTTTTGAAATGACAAGTACTTGTAGAAAGTCTTGTGAGGGATGTCAGGTTGAATATCTTGGTGACCAACTTCAGTGTAAAAGATTGATTGATGCATGGATGGTATAGGGGGTAGACAAACTTGTCCGCTAGCACCTCCACCCAGGGGTGAACAGAGACGGAAAATCCTGCTCTATTAGATTTCGCATGACCAGGTGTCTGCGAGATTAGAATGTGGGGATTTGATACGATGGATCGAGGTCAGTAGCAACAAAAGATTTCAACTATCGTGTCGGCATGGCGGTTGTTGGTGTCGTTAGTGGGGGTTGTCAGTTGTCGCAGCTACTGCATCGGTGCTTAATCTGATGCAACGAACAATCAGATAAAAGTCGCAGATAAAAAAAGCCAGATATTTCAACGGCTCAATTCCAAAGTCCACATTTCCCATTGTAGGTGAAAAAATCTGTTCCAACGCTCAGCTAGGGGACAGAATGAGATTCTGTGGCAGCGGAGGCTTTGCAGCCGCCTGTTGTCGAAATCCGCGGTTCTGCCTCAATCGGCGTGACTGTTACCGAAATACCTCGTACTGCCCGATTGGGCGCTAAATGGCATGTTGGGTGTAGAGTCACACCGAGAAGGATCGCAGGCGAGAGAGCTCTCATGCCGATCGCTCTCGCGTGGAACTGAGGGGCACATTGGTATGATAAATGTAAATATGTCGCCCAATTCTCGGGTCACATCCCGTCAAAGTATTTCAAAGATAAAAACGAGTTTCTTCCATCGTTCCATTGGTACAACTCCGAGCCTTTTGGTTGGTTCATTGCTCCCTGTAGAGATCGCGTAGTAAGCTGAGCTGCCGCCCTTTACCCCTCTCCGCCATGGCGCTGCAACAGCATCTCAGCAGCCTCTACCACTACCTCCGTCTCCACCTCTTCGTCCTCGTCTTCCGCCTGCTCCTCCGCTGGCGCACCGCCGCGCACATCCGGCGCGACGCCGACGTCCTGCCCCTGGCCGAGGCCGGGGTCCGCAAGCAGCGCGTCCAGATCCCCTCGCGCGACCCCGGGCGCTTCATCGCCGCCGATCTCTATCTGCCCCTGTCCCAGCCCCACGATGACAGAAATAAAGATGAGCCGCGGTTGCCCGTGCTCGTGAACTGGCACGGCAGCGGCTTCATCTTCCCCCTCCTGGGCACCGACGCCTACTTCTGCACCCGCATGGCCCGCGACGCCGGCCTCGCCGTCCTCGACGCCGACTACCGCAAAGCGCCCGAGCACCCCTACCCGGCCGCCATCGACGACGCCGAGGACGTGCTCCGGTGGGTCGCGTCCGCGTCCGCGTCGCCCTCGACCATAGCATCGGCGGGATACAACTGGGACCCCCGCCGCCTCGCCGTGTCGGGCTTCAGCGCCGGCGGGCACATCGCCGCCGTCGCCGCCTCGCACCTGAAGCAGAAGCTCGAGAAGGAAGAGAACCCTTCACTCGGTATCCGAATCGAGATGCTCCTGTCCATCTACGGCTCCGCCGACCTCGCGACCGAGGGCGCCGCCAAGAAGAAACCCGTACCCCACCTGCGCGCGCACGCGCCCTGGATCCTCGACATGTTCGCCGAGGCCTACGCGCCGGCCCCGCCCTTCTCGCGGGCGGACCCGGCCGTATCGCCCTTGTTCGCGGACCCGGGCGCGTTTCCGCGCGCGGCGGCGTTTTTGACGTGCGAGGGGGATAACCTGCGGTGGGAGATCGAGGCGTTGGTGGAGCGCTTACGGGAGCAGGAGGGCGGCGGCACCACCACCACCACCGACGAGAAAGGGCAAAGGGGAAGAGAGGTCCCCTACAAGATGCTCGAGGGGGTGTGCCATGCATTCGACAAGGGCATCAAGGAGGACGGGGGCGGGTCCTTGCCCTGGATCCGGCGCGAGGAGGCTTATGCGTGGGCGGCGTCACTGCTTAAGGATACGCTTCATCCGTCGCAGTGAAAGATGAATTGATCCATCGAAGATTGCGCGTCCGCATTGGTTGTTCGCAGTAAGCGGGCTCTCCGTAGGATGCGACGGGGCTTTCAGACCTCAGGACGTAGCGAGGCTTGCATGGGTAGACACATAGCAAAACGTTCAGTTTCCCTGGAAGGGATTGAAGAAGCGAGCCCTAGGACTGCTCATCAAGTGCACAGTCCTTCAGCGAGTCAGTTCGTCCCATCCTCAGTCAACCGCCTACAACCATGCCATGCCGCGCAGCAAGAAACAGATATACTTGACCACGGATGATTTCAGAAAAAGATAAGTACTATTCTTTACTATGTACAGCTCGGGGTATCAATCCAATCGTCGTATACTCGTACAAAATACCATGAAGGAACTTTTCTTCGAGGAACGCAGTCTTATCCACCCCTAGAAAACAAATTGTCCACAACGCCCCAAGAAATTCCCCAACTCCGGAACCCAAGATGCGTAGCAAACCCCAAAGCAAAGAACTTTTATACCTGACCCAGCCATTCCGTGTAAAAAATGCACAAGAGAAGCGAATGAAGCAAACGCAGGAAAAGATGGTGCACAATCAGGGGTTCCCCGTATAAAAGGTAGCATGCCAACGCCCCTTGGTGTCGCAGATGACGGGGTTCCCATGAAAATCATCAATGTACGCCTTCGTCTCAGCCTTGCCGCTAGCGTCAGTGAGCGTCTTGAGGAGCCAGTCCCGCGGCGTCGTGAGCACGACGGGCTTGCCGTCGTTGGGATTGGGGTCGTTGGCGTTCTTGGAGCGCTCCGTGGCCTTTACCGAGGCGCCGCCGCTGAGCTTCTTGCCGATGGCCCCCGCGGGAGCGCCCGCCATGCACTTGGTGCTGAAGCCCGTCGCCGCGCCCGTGCCGTCCGTGGTCCGGAGCTTGACAGCGCCGTCGCACCCCCGGATCAGCGACACGTCGCCGTACGACTTGTTGTCGGCGTCGTAGCCGAGCTCGAGCCAGGTGCCGAGCGAGGTGTCCGGGCCCTTGGCGCGGGCGACGTGGACGTCGTACGTGCCGCGCTGGATGCGGCCCTGGAACTTGGCCGGCAGCGACACGAAGACGGTCTTCTTGGCCGGGACGTCGGCAACGTGGATGTAGGGCATCGAGTCGCACCCGTTGGAGTAGACAAAGTAGCTCCGGGGCCCGCTGTCGGCGTTCTCGATGGAGATGCCGAGGCCCTGGTTCGCGTCGCCCGTCGTCTTGCGCGGTATTAGGGCCGCGCACTGCGCCGGGGTCAGCACGCCCGTGTACGGCGTACCGGCTTGCCTGCTGTTCAGGGCCTGCTGGTGCTGGGCGGTCGGGGCGGCGACAACCATGGCCGCGAAGGCCAGAGATTCGAGGACGTGTGTGAAGAACATGATGTCATGGGAGGAGGAAGAGATGTTGATAACGGGAGCAGAGGAAAGGTGCAAGGCAGATGTCGAAAGAAGCCTGTCGCCCGGGAAGAACGGGTAAGACCTGTCTGTGCAAGATTGGAAAGGTGAAGATGCTCTGGACAAAACTCATCGTATAATCAGCAACGGGATCAGCGTCAACATTATATAGCCCACTCGCTAGGTTGAAGCCATGTCAATGTCCCCGGCCTCACAGCTGCGTGACGTCCAACATTTGCTCCTTACCCCTGGGCGGGAAGGATCCGCCGACCGCGGATTCTTAAATGTAACTGAGGATCCTTCCAAAACCCCAGGAGAGAGAGTTACTTGGCATCTTTGGCTACACACCTAGATGCGCCAGTGGTGTGAGCGACATGTCGTTGGTTGTGTGTCGCTGCCAGGCACGGCCACACACCCCCAATCCTGCAATGAAGGGGGCCAATGTCCTCGCCACATGGCAGAGATTGGAGGAGTGCGGTCTTATTGGTGAAAAAGAAAGCAGGCGATCTAGAACCTGCATGCTCCCGTATTGTTAGCTGGAGGTATAGTAAGTAATAGGAAATAAGCATGATACTATAGCCATTCTCAGCAAATTCCTGCATCCGCTGTGGATAGTAGTAGTAAGTTTTGTCAGACTGCTATTTGCAGGCGAGTATATGTGCCTTGCAGCTGCTAACCGATGGTGCCAGGTAGAGAGCTGCTGTGGGGCGAGAGCCGCGCGGGGGTTGCAGGTTGAGAGCAAGCAACATGTCGGTCTTGTGCAGTCTCTTGTGCAGCCTGACAGGTTTCGGCTGCACTGTTGACCGAGTGTGTGAAGGGTCCAGGTCCTGAAATCAAGATGCCCTCCCTGAATAATTCTTCTTGCCTTTTGCTAGAGGATTTCTTGATGGACATAAGCTTACTGTTACGGGGCTTTGCACCCCTTCCGCCCCAAACAGATCCTCGAGGGAAGGTAAAGAAAAGAACGCTGCTGCTGCTGCGGATGGTTTGTTTGAAATCCCGCACGAACTCCGACTTGCCAGTCAAGGAAAATGGATGAATGCTGTGGTATGAAATGCGACCTCAATCGCTCAATGACAGTTTGCATCGACGCGACGCTTTTACGGCATGGATATCATGTTGGTAGCCGGTGGTACTCAACGGGGGAGACGAGATGGATCAATCTGCAAGTGCTGTTAATGGCTGCTGTCTGTTCCTAAGTTAAGTACATGAAAACCAGGATCCAACCCGACTTTTGCAGTGGGTGGTAGTGCCTATTTTTGGCCCTGGCGGAAGCTTGGCTTCTGACCTGGTTTGCGCTGTAGCACGGCGGCGCGGCTTTCTGAATTTAGTGCTACTACCTGCCCGTTTGGGCGATTTCGATGCACTACAAGGTGCAGGGGAAACGCTTTCCCGCTCTTTAGCGGGGAGCCCTGCCCCTCGAGACCCCCAGACCCCCAGACCCCAATGACATCGCAACAGCCCCCAGGCTCCGAAAGAAACCATCGAGCCGATCGCAGATATCGAAAGGCATAGCCCGTCCACAGCACCACGTGTTATGTTCCATTGTTCGGTTCTTGCCGTGAATATATTTGATTCGTTCCGTAGGCGCGTTGCATGATTGCCGCCCGAAGTATTGTATGTAGATGCCGATGCACCGGTAAATTTCCCCTGTCAGATCACCAACAACAAACTTCTCTCAGACCACAGTCTTTCGTTCCTCCGCTTCCTCTTATGTGTCAATTGGATGAGCCCCGAGATACGTCATAAACCCGAATTGACCTTTGAGATCCAAGTTTATTCATCATCTATTCAGTTACGGGTCGTTTCCCGTGGTATTCATTGGTCGACAGCTCTCGTCAATTTCTATTCGTTTTATGTAAAAGTAGGTGTGACACAAGGTTTGTTGGATAACAGAACGCACGCATTTACCTCTGACAAGCCACGCGTCGCATTCATATCCGAGAGAACCGGTTTGCCGTACTCATTGATTGGAACTGTCAACCTTGCAGTCTGCACTTACTAAAGTCACTGTCGCTTGCAGGAAGTACATGCATGGTTTGGTGATTATCACGGCTGATTGGGTGTAGGAGAAGAGAATAGTAAGTGGCATTAAGTATTACCGACACCGAAAAACCCACACGATATGCAACAACGCTCATGGCACCAGCATCTGAAGCCACGAAGAAACACACCAAAGGAAACTCAGATGTTACACCAACGCTCGAGCAGTCCAAATTCTCAGAGAAAAAGAAAGAAGCCCATGATTGCGCTCGTACATGAAAAGACAAAGAAGCCATATCTATCTACGTAGATTCTCCACTGAACGCGCAGTCTTCTCCCATTATTCTTGGCATTCAGGAATAGAACGATGACAAGCGCCAAGAGATCCTCCGGCGCAGGATGCCCATTCAAGCCTTTCCCCCCCCTGCCTTGCCCGTCCGCCGCCCCCTCTCACTAAAAGTAGGAGCGCATAGCGTCCTGGTACCCCGGTCCGCCCTTGATGTCCCGCTCAAAGTCCATGACCACACCAAGATAATTGCGGATCTGGCGCATCCCGAGGGCCTCGCCCTTCTGGCGCGCCACCCGGTGCGCCGTGATGACCGTGTTCTTGATCTGTCGGCCGTTGAGACTGTAGCGCGCCAGCTCGTTGTAGTCTTCGTCGGTGAACTCGGCCACCCGGTTCGGGCCACCCGCGGCGACGGCAGCGGACGGCGGCACGACCTCGCAGTCGTAGTCCTCGGCGGTGATGGTGGTCGCCCTACTGGTGGCGGCTCCGTTGTTGCGCACCCGCTCGATGAACATCTTGAAGACGGCCTTGCGCGCCTTGGCGTCCAGCTCGTCGTAGCGCAGCGGGATGTGCATGCGCGACAGGAAGGCCTCGTCGAAGGACTGCAGTGAACATGCATGTTAGCCAATGCCATCGGTATCATCGCACATTACTACCGCAATCGATCGCCAAAAACCACCAGCATCATGGTATGTATGATACATGCTTGCATGATACCAGCCAACTGGGTAACAACTCTTACTCACCTCGACACGGTTCGTCGTCAAAAACAAAATCCCCTGAAAGTACTCCAACTGCCGCAAAAAGATGCTCACCAGCGCATTGCGGTGGATATCGGCCATGTTGCGCTTCTCGAGAAACACGTCGGCCTCGTCCAGCAGCAGGATGGCGCCCCACGCGTGGCAGATGTCGAGCGTCTTCTGCAGCTCCGCCTCGAGGTAGCGGCTGTCGGTGCCCAGGTCGCCGGCCGACACGTTGTACAGCGGGCAGCGCAGCAACTCGCTGATGCCCTCGGCCGTCAGCGTCTTGCCCGTCCCCGGCGGGCCGTGCAGGACCGCCACCAGGCCCTTGCCCTTGCCCTGGATCACGTCGTCGATGCTCTCGGTGGGGTGGTACTTGTGGGACTCGACGAGGGCCTGGGATGTCGCAGTTAGCAAGGACAACTCAACTGAAAGGGATTTCCTGTTGTCGTAACTTGCCTGTACAATCTCCTTCTTGTTGGGCTCCCGGACCAGCGAGTCGTAGGCGTGCTCGTTCCATACAATATCCTTGATGCCCGACACGGTAAACTCGAGCCAGAGCTTCTCGCCGAACGCGAAGCCCAGGACGACGGGCGAGGCGATGAGGTACTCCTCGTCACTGAACTCGGGGATCTTGCTGGCGGCCGCAGCAGTGGCGGCGGTAGTTTTGGCGTCCTTCTTGGTCTCGCCTTCCTTGGTGCCTTGGCTCTCGACCTTATCCAGCTGCTCATTGGGAACCAGGCTATCGGCCTCGTCCGCAGGCACCCTGTGGATCTCCAACTTGCCCTCTCTGTTGATGAAGCCCTTCGTGACCATCTTAACCGACTCCTCACCGCTGTCATTGTTGCCGCCGCCACCGCCGAGAGCAGGCTGCAGCGCGCCATTCGCCAGCCCGCCTTCATGGTGATGGTGATCCTGGTGATCGCAATCGCTATCCTCGTCCTCCTCATCCTCCTCGTCCGAGTCGCCGCCAAAGATGTCCTCGACCTTGGGCCGGACAATGGAGATGGGGTAGTTGGGGTTGTTGCGGCGGTGGATGGCCGGGTCGACCATGATGCGGCTATTGACCTCGACGCGCACTACCGACTTCTTCTTCTTGTAGTAGGCGAGGCCCTGGTGGCACTTGTAGTGGACGCCGCCCAGGCCCACGAACTTCTTGCCCCGCTCGATCAGGTCCCGCCGCACCTGCGCCTCGTCCTTGTGGTACTGCAGCGGGTAGCAGGCCAGGCTGTCGATGCGGCGCGAGCCCTGGAAGTCCGGGAGCTCCTCGGCCATGGCGCCGAAGCCGAAGTTCTTGCCGTCGTATTCAAAGTACTGTGTGTGATTGATGATTAGCGGTCATGTAGGAGCATGAGGAGAAGAAATCACAGTGTCTGCGAATAGGCGAGGACGTCTTTCTTACCTTGCCTTCGACGTAGTAAGTTTCACCCTTGAGCGGAGTATAACGTTTCTCGGCGACCTCCACTTTGAAGACGCGGTGCTCCTCGGGGGTTCCATAGGTCGTGGTGAAGACGAGTGTGTTCGGCTTCCACAATGCCCACAGCAGGTCGAATGTAATGAGGCCATTCTCGAGAAGGGGATATAGGCTATCAAGTGAGTTTGGTTAGTCGCTATCTCGTCATCTTGGCACCCGCTTTCCATGAGATTCCCTCACGGGAAGGAAACACATGAGGATCTGAATTGGCACTCACCTCTTCTTGATGTGAGCATAGTCCTTGTCCAGATACTTGATAAGCACCTTGAGATGGCGGCGCTTGTCATCCAGCCAAGTCTGCTGCTTCTTGCGCTCCTTCTTGGTCTTGGCCTCGACCGTCACACCCTTGAGTTTGCGGAGGTGCTCTCGGAGATCTTCCAAGTACCTGCGACGAGTGTTAGCCAAAGGTCCCGCCTCATGTTGTCCGCTACTAGCTGCCATAGCTCGTGCTGCAAATTCATCGGATGGAAATTGGCTTTGAAGAGGGAGTCGCGGTACTTACAGGAAAAGCATGTTCGGATCGAGCTTCGGCGCGTCCTCGACGAGGCTGATCCCCTTCACGGTCCCAATCACCTCCTGCAGGCACTCGCGCAGCTTCTTGCTCTTGATGTCGACCACCGTCGCCTTGAATTTGTTCTCCCAGTCGAACGTGCGGCGCACATGGAACAGGTACTCGTTGTAGTGAGCGTCGCTCGTGTTCTTGGCTGTATCCTGCAGTTTGTAATTATGAATCTGCGAGTCCCAGACCTGATCGACCCGCTTGAACTCCAACTTGGCGGTTCCCTTGGGCGAGGGGGGATAGGCACCCCCACGCTTCCCGTGCTTGGTAGAACCCAGAAGAGAGTTGCCGTTACCTCGACGACCTGCGGCGATGATGTCTTCGTCGTCATCCCCGTAGTATACGTCTCGACGGCTTCGATGTCCCGCCCTAGATCCTCCGCCACCGAGGGCAAGATCGCGACCGGCTCCTCTAGCGCCACCGCGACTAGCAGTAGGGTTACCTGTAAGGCCGCCTCCTCCTATGGCGGTCTGTTGGCCCAGTACAGCAAGACCCATTGTATTGCTATTGCCCAGAAGTCCTTGGTTGGGCAGACCCGTGTTGGCTGCCAGAGGGTTGAACAGACCACCAGGACCGGAGATATTGACGATGTATTGGAGCTGGTCGAGCTGCTGCTGCTGCTTAAGCTGCGTCTGTCTTATCTGACGGATTTCCTGCGTCATGGTGGCCAGCGCCAACGAGTCCTGACTGGCCCGACCGGGCCGGGTGTGATCCACCTCGGACTCATCCTCGTCATCAAGATCCGAGTCGCTATCTTCATCGACAAGATCACTATCGTCCTCGTCGCCGTTGACCTCGATGCGGGACTTCGTCAACTGCTTCTTGGACTTCTTGGTCGCCTTGGCCGACTTGGTCTTTCGCTGTTGGTGCTGTGTCTTCTTGGGGCACTGTCGCTTCTTCAATCCCTTGGGCTTTCTCACGAGTTCGACCTCCGGCTCCGAGGAATCCGAAAGGGCCTGAGAATCGGAGTCGGAGTCATCGGAGTCGCCATCTTCATCCGTCGTGGAATCGGCGGTATGCTCAACGGCCTCGCTATCGCTGCTGCTGCTGCTGCTGCTGCTGCTGCTGCTGCTGCTGGAGGAGGAATCATCATCTCGAGTTCCCGATATCTTCTTCTTGTTGGCCTTGGACTTCGCCTTGGTTGGGTGCTGCTGCTTCTTCTTCTTCTTCTTCTTCTTTTTGCAGCCATTCACCCCTTGCTTTTTTCCATCGTCGACTTGAGACTTGCCGGTCTTGCCGCCTCCAGCTGCCTCCGCGGCCGGGGCGGGCTTCATGTCGGCGTTGAAGCCTTCTTCGACCATGGTACCACTTACAGGCATCGTACCCTTGCGGCTCTCGGTAGCAGAGCCAAGGTTCCCTGAGGCGTCCATCTTCTCAAGATAACCGTTCCGTCTTATGGGTGACGGATATTTGCTTCTTCCTGCTCAGCAACGTATTTATGATATGGACGAGTCTGGCAAGAGTGCCCGGCCCGAGAGAAGAGAAAGCGCTTTGGAAATGTCAGCCTATGATACTCTAGTGCAACCCTGGTATGACGAGAACAACAGGAAAACCTCGTTGGGTGTTTTATTTACCTCTGAGTAAGTAAGCCCTGGGTTGGTGTGGCCGAATCTTACTGGCCCGGCCACGCCGCCTCTTCGGTGAATGGTCAGCACTGTGGGACTTTGGGCAGCCTCTGGCGATGAAGCGCTCTACCCGTCCGTCGGCTCCTGCCCGTGTCAAGCAGATGGATTGGCTCAGAGGTCCAATGATGATTGGCAGCGGATGATCTCCGTGGATCTACGATCTTGACAGGGCGCAAATCGAGGGAATCCAGCCGAAAGATAACATCAGGTAAGCCACCCCGGTTTGCCCGCCGTCGGATGTGCAGGGAAATCTGAGCGTGGATATATGGACAAATCCCTGTTGGATTATGGTGTGCTGGGGACAATTGAGAAGGCAAACAAGTAGCTGGAGAAGAATCAAACCCAAAGGCCAAATCTTCCAAGAGGCGTGTTTATAACCTCTCCTGGCGGAGAAGGCGAGGGGCGTGGAGGGGTTAGCCTAGGCAGCTCCGCTCTAGATGCCGAGACAGTGACTAAGTACCAGTACAAGAACAACAAATGAAGCCGGCGATGCGGGCAAAGCGGTTGCAGGAGAGTTCGGGAGGGCCTATGGTGTGATTCTTACCATCCTTCTCGATAAGGGGGGCAGGATGTAGGCTAGGTATCAGGCTTTCAAGTCAAACAAGGGGGTATGGGGTCTCATTACAGGCAACAAGATGCAACAACAGTAGCAGGCTCGGCGGCAATCAAAAGATTAAACCGACGGATGGTGAGGACGGTTGAAGAAGCAAGTGTATTATCTATAGATTCCCAGCGGATTGGTTAAGGAGGGTTGCTTACCCGCCCAAAGTAGACGAGGCAGGCAGACAAAGGTAAAAGTTTCAGCTGACCGCCGCTTCGCAGTACCTGGAGAAGAGAGCAAGCCTGGGTGCAGTAAGCCGCAGCGGTACGTGATGGCAATCTGCATGCAGCATATGCGATGTACTTCAATGCAAGCATGCACAGAGCTGCGACTTGACGGTCGCCAAAGGTGATTTACCGGGGTTACGTCTGTCCCTTGGCTGCGAAAATCGGGGACCGGGGTGGTCTCCAACTCCCTCAGCCTTGAGACTTGTGTGTGGTTTGCACGCATGACCAACTTGGCTCTCCCTTCACGAGTTGGAGTGAGTGCGTTGGAAATGTGGCCTAACTGAGTGTGTGGTACGAAGGTGTGCAGGTTAGTCAGTCCATGGCCCTTGGAAAGAAATGCCAGAGGCAATTCAAACCATGTGAAAAAATGCACATGGAAGTTTTAGGCTGATATGCTTGTCTTTCTCAGCAGACACGGCAGAGTGGTTAGTGAATGGTAAGACAGAGCAGGTCAAGATGTTGTTATCCATCTGCAGCGTGCGGTAGAACAAGGCAACCAACCGATGACAGCCTTGTAGGCAGCCGCTGCTGCCCATCCTCAAACCACGGCAGATGAAGATGCGGACAATGGAAAGAGCCCTTTCTGCATCAGATAAGCGGCACGGCAGCATATCCGGCTCTGCCTTTCTTGCTCTTCATCGGAAATCGACTTCCAGTCAAGAGAGGGAACTATACCAGGTGGGCATTCGTGGTCCAATTCCGACAGGGTACGTGTCCCCACCAAGAAGAGGCCCCGTTGGTATATTGGCATGCAAATGTACTGTAGCCGGCATGCCATGTATGAGGCGCATTAGGTGCCATTGCTCTGGGTGTGATATCCCGGATGGGGCAAGCAACCCAATGACCAGAAAGCGGGAAGAAGTCCAGGTTGTGTGTGTGTTTACAGCTCGGATAGGTGAGAGGGTGTATGGGGGCGGTCGGCCGTTCGTGTTGCCAAATGTCGCCAAACCCCATGGATCCCAGCAAGCGAGAAACATTGCACGCTGTGACCAACCTGCATCGCTCACCCACCACCTTCACTGCTCACCTAGCCCACACCGGCCAGACCGTTTGTCGACATTGGGAAAGACCAAGACCTTTGTAAGCCGGCTGCATATCCCATGCGCGGATTTGGAGCC
Organism: Apiospora marii; assembly: GCF_038362585.1. Classification (NCBI taxonomy): domain Eukaryota; kingdom Fungi; phylum Ascomycota; class Sordariomycetes; order Amphisphaeriales; family Apiosporaceae; genus Apiospora; species Apiospora marii. The sequence continues at coordinate 376,810 of NW_027117374.1, forward strand.
CGGAAGCTGCTCCAGACCAATCACAGCAGAGATTGCTTAGACAAAGGGTCTGCTTGTTCGTCCAAAAAGGACGTGCCCATGAGAGTGAGGGAGATGCGAGTGCAAAAGCACATACATACATACGCGGCGGAGTTCCGTTTGAGATGCAGTCACAGGCAGTAGCGCACGCCGTGTTGGGTCATGCTGGTCGACTCTGCGGGTGCAACATGATAGGTTATAAAGCCGACTTGTGCTTATGTGTAAAATTGTAAAATGTGGTTGGAAATGGTCTTCAGTGTCTACTAGGTTAGTCACGATGATCTCGGGATGATCCCATCTCCCAGCAAAAAATGCGACTGGGTAGATGCAAATGTGATTCAAGGCAGGCAGGAGGATCCTAAATGTTGGCTACATACTTCTGCAGCTTCTGCAGATGGAGATGGGATCCATTCAGAGGAGATGCGCTAGGCTAGCCTCCCAGCCCGTCGGGCATATTGGTTAGCTGTTTGCGATGGATTCCTGACAAGGAAGTAGATCCGGAGTCGGAGTTGGCCATCGGGCATGTTGCTTGAGAGATTCAACTGTATGTTTGGAGTCTTATTGCGAAAGTAGATGTGTCAATTCACACTTGTCATTTCTCATCTAGGTTAGTTATGATTCAAATTGATAGGCGCCCATGAACTGATGGCGAATCTGGAGAGTCAAGAAAACTGAAGTCGAAGTTGATATGGATGAGCGGGCTCTGACACGGTCGGTCTAGCCCTGAGAGGGCCTGCTAGATCTCCGCTAAGGACCTAAGCTCCCAGCTGTTTCCCCCACTTGGTTGTTTCCTTGGTTCCAACAGTGGAGGTTTGCAGCAGCCAGCAGAGACGTCATCGTACAGCAGCTTCCACTTCATCCAGCTCTGTTGCAAGGAAAAGGTCACGAACCCCCAGAGGAAAACATCAATCTATTGGTCGTGACGTGAAGTTAGACCTTGTTTTTCGCGCCCAATCCTGGTGGCTCGGCGTGCCAGATACAGCAGCCAGAATATTTCCTCCTAGCCTAATACTACGTGTATTCCTTCCTGTCTTTCAATTGATTGATTTGGTGTGCTCCTCTTGTTGTGTTTCTCGAGTGTATGCGATAGCCATCACGAGTCGCGGCAAAGAAGCAATTGCTTCACTCCAGCCCCAGACTGCAAAGAGCTAACGGCCTGGACGTGCTTTCCTCGCTCCCAACCGGAATTGGTTCGAACTCGACTCAGTAGCACGGCCCGTACGCGAATGCAATCGCACCTACCGCATTGTCGACACTATACCCGCCAAAGCTCCTTCCCAATCGCGCCAAGTCGTCGTCGCTTTCTTTCTTCGAGATAACGATACCACCAATCTGGAAAGATCTATCTGCCCTAAAGAGAAAAGATGGCAAGAGAGGGTAGATTTGCCCGCCTGCTGGGCTGGAATCGGCACCCTCACCATGGCCACGAATGGCGCATCCATGAATCGCGGCAAAGACGTGAGTCCATTCCTTGCCTACCTACTATCCTGGCTTCAGAGGCAATCCTGGCTTGTTATACTTGGTATTGAGGCGCTATTCGTCCAATTGACCGTTGTCCGCCATGCCACGTTTCCAAAGAAGATACACCCCAGCCTTCTGGGATAGAAGAGGAGATGTGAACACCGTGACTGACGGTTTGCTGGCGATGCCCGGCTATGCAGTGCTTCCCACCTACCGCGACCGCCACATCGAGTCTGCCATCCCCGCCGAAGAAGTCACCAAGATCGCCCTGCGCCTGCGCTACCTTATCGAGGAGGCCGTGCCCTGCGAGTTGGAGGTCGAGGAGATCTGCCGCCCGCACAGTCGCGTCATCACCCCCAAGGTCGTCGCGGCCGCCAAGGAGGCGGGGAGCCAAGAGAACCGCGCCTGCGTCGTCTTCTGCCTCTTGATCGCCAACCGATGGTTCATGCACCAGGCCCAGGTCGAGTTGTGGGATGCCGACCTCCACGCCGTCCGGGCCGCCGCCTGCGAGGTCATTGCTAAGAGCATCATCGAATCTGAGGAGGATATGGGCTACCTTTTGCATGCTGTCTTACTGAAACGCTACTCCATCATCATTGATGGCGAGTCTACCCTCCCCGTCAACGTCATCGAGAAAGCCGTCGATCTGCACGCCCTACGAGTCATTGGCTCCTCGGGCTACCAGAAATGTATAAGCTATCTGTGGAGAGGCTGGCTTGTCCAGGATGAGGACGACCCAGCGAGCTTCGTCGACTACCAGGAGCGTGACAACACGTCCTTCGTGGTACATCTCGACCCTGACCGTATGAGAGCGCCCATGTATCAGAACGCGGCCCAGTTGCTCATTTCTCTGATCTACCTCGGCTTGTATACTGGCGCCATCAACACCATCAATCGCGACGGTGATCTGGACATTGTTGAAGGACTTCTGTACATCTTCACCTTCGGATTTATTTGCGACGAGGTTACCAAGGTGTGGAAAGCCGGCACGAAAATCATTGGATTCTGGAACGCCTTCAACTTCGTCCTGTACTCCCTGCTGGTCGTATCGCTCGCGCTCCGTTTTGTGGCCTTCAGCCATCCGTGGGACGGGACCGGCGAGCGGCAGTACTTCAACACACTGAGCTACAACTTCCTCGCCTTCGCCGCACCGCTGTTCTGGGCACGCCTCCTGCTGTACCTCGACAGTTTCCGCTTCTTTGGCGCCATGCTGGTCGTAGTCAAGGTCATGATGCGAGAAAGTGTGATCTTCTTTGCCCTGCTGGTCTTCATGATTGTGGGTTTCTTGCAGGCCTTTATCGGCATGGATTTCGCCGACGACCTGGTGGCCGACGATATCGTCTTCGTCGTCCAAGCTATGTTGAACGCCATCATGCAAAGCCCCGACTTCACCGGATTCGAAAAGTTCAGCCCGCCATTTGGCATCGTCCTTTACTATGTCTTCACTTTCATTATCATGGTAAGAAACACTCGACTAAATTGATGGGACGAAAAGGGAGAACTAACATTTGTCATAGATTGTTTTGCTCAATATTCTCATTGCCTTGTACAACAGCGCTTATGAGGACATATACGAGAACGCCGACGACGAATTCCTGGGTCTGTTTGCGCAGAAGACGATGCAGTTTGTGCGCGCACCCGACGAGAACGTATTCATCGCGCCGTTCAACCTCATCGAGATGTTCCTGCTCGTCCTCCCCTTTGAGTGGTGGATGTCCAAGAAGTCGTACGAACGCCTCAACGACATCGTGATGGCGATTATCTATTCTCCTCTGCTCGTCTGCGCGGCATTTTTCGAGGTCAACACCGCCAAGGATATCCGAAGGAACCGGTCGCGCGGCGAGGAGGACGAGGACACGACCGAGGAGTGGGAGCAGATTCAGGTTGACTTTGAGGGCGAGGGCTGGACCAAAAAGGTCAACGACTGCAAGAGCAATGTCGACGAGGAGCCGGCCGTTGCTGAAGTGAGGAAGCTGAGCGAGGAGGTCGCCAAACTCAAGGAGATGATCCAGGGTCTCGAAAAGGTCCTCACGGCCAAGTCGAACCAGACGCAGGACGTGATCTAGGAGGCATCGTCACATCGTCATGGGCTGGCTGGGTACTTTGGCTCGCAATGACAGAAGCTCATCAAATTTAACGAGCATCAGTTCTGCCGGTTTGCCAATGATGATGCCGGTTGCCATGCGCCCTTGCGGGGATTGGATTACCCGGCGCTCATGGAGTGGCGCGGGTGAGGAGTTTGGTTATCTTTCTCGCCTGCGATCAAGGGCAAATTTTGGTGATTAAAAGTCTGGAGTTGGGTTGTAATGTTGTAATTCAGATATAGATATATACGCAAATGAGATATGTATACTGTATATATGATGCTCCTGTCTTCTTCATCTACAAGCAGTAGTACTGCCCATTTTCATGAAGCGGTTGACGTAGTCTCAGTCTGCGCCCTTTCCTCCTCGTCCTCCCTTTTCGGCTTCGGCTTCCCGTGCAGTCGGTGCCGCCGGCGGTTCTTGCCGTTCTCATCCAGGCAGTCCTGGCACTGGAGGGCCCCGGGCGCCCGCGCCAACTGACATTTGCACACGCACAGGCAGCCCCCGTAGGCCGGGTCCGTCTTGCGCCAGAGCCGCGCGTTCTCGCACACGAGGCAGAGGTCGGATGCGTGCGGCGGCTCTTGGGCCTGGTTGGGGCAGGGGCAGATGGGGCAGTGGCAGGGTTGTGGCATGGTTGGGTGGGTGTTTGACGGCGATAGGATCTGGTGTTAGATATATCGAGGATCAGGGCTTGGTTTAAGTAAGGAGGGATAGGGGTGGGCCGTGTTGAGAGACGGTATATAGGGCCTTGGGATGTCGTGGTGGATGTGGTCGTGGATAGGGGAGAGAAGGGGGGATTGTATTGAACCATTGAATTCCCTGAAAGTCGAGGGCTCGTGGTGCCCAGCATCATCAATAAAGCCTATCCATTGTTCATCCTCGTCGAAAGGAAGTGCCAGATGTATCTGGTTTCGATGTGTCCGTCCTTGCCGTCTTATCTTCCATTGTCATGATTGACCCCTCAAAGAAGTGGCGCTTGGTACGGCTACAGCACACGTTGAAAGACGGTGGTCTAGTTAGGATTATTCTATGGCCAGCGAGGTCGAAATCTGCGTGTACAGGTAGCAGTTTCCATCAACTCATTGAAATCGGCTGCGGTCGGTGGCACAGCATCGTACCGCCCCTTATCCATCCGGCCAACCCCTTTTCAGGGAAGCCAATGAGGAATGACGACCGGGCAGTTGCGAGAGCGCAAGTATCATCTGGCATGCAAGCCTACCTACCAACCAGGACTAGACCAAGAAACGGTGAGAGAGATCTCGATACCGGGGCAATTGACGTTATATGTCCTTGCACAGATCAGATGATGAGAGGAACACATCGGCTTCGAACGACTTGCGCGTTTGTGCACGTGTGACGGTTGAACCGGGAAACGTTTGACGGACTAGCAATCGTGGGGAAAGTCGAGCAGACGAAAATGCCATCATCGTGCCACGAGATGATGATACATACGATGCGACTCTACGGGAACAGGAGAAGCGTTAGTTGTCAATTGGGACCACAGTATCTGCAGCATTTCCCAGATTTTCACTAAACTCCTTCACCGTCACGACACGCCAGATAGCTTCAATCCCCACGGGCATACACGGGCGAGAGAAATTGCGAGAGGAAGTCGAAGTTTATGACAATCAACAAAGTAGTAAAATTCGAAAATTGGTATCAGGCATCTAAAAGATGTTCCAAGAGTGGTATCCAGGAACCCCGCCCTAGAAAATCCAGAAATCCATAACTCGCTTTATTTTCCCCAATGAAATATCCCCAGTGAGTCGTGACTCGTGCGTGCATCACCATCCACACCCAGAGAACATAACGCCTACTCCACCTGGCGGGCAACTGCCTTCTCCTCGTCAACCGAGCTCTCGCGCCGGTGCGTACCAGCGCCGGCGTGCTGGTGCTTGCTCTCGATGACCTCGGCCATGTCTTCGTCCTGGGCGACGTCGAAGGACTTGCTTAGGTGCTCCGGTCCCAAAAAGGTCAGGAGGATGACATAGGCATACACACAGCCCATGAAGATGCAGATGACAGTGCCATAGCTGTATCGCTTGACGTTGCCCTTGGGCGGCAGGGGGGAAACGCTCGCCGATGGTGGACTCAATAGTAGACGAAGCTGACGAGACCAGGTTGCCGAGCTGGTAGCTGGTGCCGACGACAAAGGTGCGGAAGGCACCCGGCGACAGCTCCATGAGGTGCACGGGGATAACGCCCCAGGCTCCCTGGACGCAGAACTGCTCAAAGAAGGCGGCCGCGATGAGGCCCTTGTTGGAGACGAATGAGTATGGGTACAGCAGGGCACCGCCCAGGACGCACATGACGATGATGCTGATGCGGCGCCCGAAGATCTGGGAGCTGAACCCGACGACAGTGCCGCCAAGCATAGCGCCAAGATTGGCCACTACTTGCGTTACCGTGACCGCATCTTGAGAGAAGTTGTACTGGTTGCTCAACATGGTGGGGTACAGATCCTGGCTTCCGTGGGACATGAAGTTGAAACCGGCCATGAGCAGGACGAGATAAGTGAGCAAGATCCAGTGACGCTTCAGGGCAACCTTCCCTTCTGCGAGGAAAGTCTTCCCACATTGCCCCCTTCGATGCGCCGCACCTCCTGGTGGTGCCGGTAGGTGTTGGTCTCGGGCAGCATCAAGCGGAAAATAATGATGAGCACAGGCGGGCAGGCACCGAACCAGAACAGCGGGCGCCACCCGTGAGGAGTGGTGCCAACCAGACCACGAGCAAACGCCGCGGCCAGGAGATATCCAAAGGCGTAACCCTGTTGGAGGATGCCACTCATCAGGCCGCGAGCCTCTGTGGGTAAATCCTCGAGAGCAGTGGCGGCGGCGTTGCCATATAAACCACCCATGGCAACCCCGAACAGAGCTCTACACGCGAGGAATTCCTTGTAAGTTCGGCAGAAACCAGTTCCCTATTTTGGCTGTCAGTATTTCCCTTCTCGGCATGATGGAAAGCACCAAATGCGACATTGTGTCTGTGGGGAGGGGGAGTTTGATTGCCAAGAACGGGTGGCTTGGCTAGAGCCGTTGCCAATGTAGCCAAGGCATCGCCAAGTTGCACGGCCTGCGGGAGGGGTTCACAATGGTGGGCTTGGCTCTCAATCGAGAGCCCCACGATCTAAAAAGGCTCCAGAACACCCGCAAAGCTTGGTAAAGCTTGGCTGTGGAAAGTGGACATCCCAATTGACAAATGCAAGACACTTACAAGCTCGAGCGCGATGAACAGAAGATTGTTCACAATGAAGGGCCATTTGCGCCCATATCGATCAGCCGCGATACCGAAAGCTATGGAGCCAACGGAACGGAACATCAGCACTAGAGTGATTCCCCAGGTGATATCGGTCTTGGAGACGCCAAAGTCCTCGGAGAGATTTTCCACCGTCAGTGACACGGTGAAAAAGTCAAAGGCATCCCAGGTCTGCATTTGGCCAACATTATTAGCTCATTGCCCGATGCGCAAGATGGAGTCGGATATAGTCCACAGGGCCACAACTCACCCAAGCGACGAATGCGACAGCAAAGAATGCCCAGTTTTGCCGGGTGAGCATCCTCAGCAATTTGATGGGGTTCGGCGCCGATGCCATGGCCGGCTTCAGGGTCGATACGCGCGTGGCGAGGTATTTCCCGACGCTCATGCCTGAAGTATAACGATTTGTATGAGTGCCATGTACATTGGTTTGATAGGTATTATCGACATAGCATCGTCATCTTGGACACTGAAGGGAAGTGGACTGTCTTACCGTGATGGGGAGGATGGATGTTGGAGTCGTCGCCCCCAAAATCCCTGGTGCCACCGCCATGGGCGGGCATCTCGTGGTTTCTCTCCATATTGCGAAGATGACAAGTGAATGTGAGTCGAGGGTAGAGAGCCAAGGCGATGGACGAGACTGCTTAGGAGGTGTCTCTGTTTCGAGGAAATTCTGCGATCCCGGGGTCAAGCCCGCTCTTTATGTAAACGCAAAAGCAATAGAGCACACCACCCCTGTAGGTGAGATCTGTACGATAAGAGAGACAGACCCCAAGCCGTGTTCGCCTTTACTCTTTTGGCCGAGCGATCCATGTGTGTAATGTGCGGGGAAAGGAGGAATGCCTGCCACATCCCCCAGCTTCTTCAAGGATCAGGTACACAGACTAGGGGCTGGTGGCCACACTGGATCCGCGTGGGAGAGCAGGTGACGGAAGGACCAAATGTTGCCTAGCTTGTGATTAAGCATATACAATTACGTAGGCATGCTGCGGCGTTTCCGACCGGCCCTATCTATTGCTACATAGTTGGCTGGTAGGGCAGGAGCCATTGAAATGCAAGTCGGGCGAATGATGGGGTGGCATGGGAAGTGAGTGAGCTGGTGCGCAAAAAGGAGCCCTCGACTGGCCCGACTGGGATCATGGGGCCCGAATGCACGGTTGGGGTTTTCGTCAGTTCATCTCACCAATCGACGGAGCTGCTGCTGCTTGTCTGCCCAGTTGCATCCTGGGTACCCTGGTTACGCTAACAGGCGCTTGCTGTTAAACAAGCAACGTGCGCATTTTTTTTTTTTCGTTGCATTGCATGCTCATGTTGCGAAGAATCCTTCTCATCCCCTGGCGTTATCAGTCAAGGTCAGGCGGTAAGTCGATTTTGGCTTGCAATTTCTCGGCTGGCGCTGCACTCCTGTGGCATTCTCTTTCATACGGCGCATCTTGTTCGCACATCAACCAAAGCCGGATGTCAGACGAGGCTGCTTACGGATTGCGCCCATCTTCTTTCGAACACCTGCAGGGACCGCTTCTGCAAGTGCTTTCCACCGCTGCCCAGAGCCAGATCGCAATCAGGAGGTTGAGATCGCCGCGACTACCCTTGAGGGATCTCGAAGGTTGTATCGTGACTTGGCAACCCCGGGATGCATGTAACCCTATGATGCATTTCGTTACTGAAGGAGCAGCAAGGAGTTGAGCAGGCAGTCTAGGTAAGCAAACACCAACACGGCTCGGCGGCACAGAACGGACTACGAGCAGAAGCTACGGCAGCAAAGAAAACACGGACTGTGGCCGCTAATTGGCTCCCCATCTGCCCCAGTGCCCCAGTACCCCAACAGCCCAAGTGGGGAGCTTGGGGTAAACAGTGGGTGTTCCCCCACAGCTAGCTGTCTGAGGCGGTCTGGTCTCCAAATGCCTCGCCGAGTTCGTCCCATCTGCCGTTCGGTTTTCGACCTGGAGAATCGGAAATGTCTTGGACGCACTTCTGTCACCATGTCGATCTAATAATTGTCCTACGGCCGAGTCAGACGTCTAATCTCCTCTGATCTGTGACACAGCTTCACAGCTGAGATTTAGTGCATAGTCGCTGTCTTCTAGATCACACATGGCCATCTTAGCGGCGGGGCAGAAAGAGAAAGGGGAAAGAAGAATCGAATTGTTGAAGGCATCGTGTGCACCCCGCCACCAAACACCGCGTTGCCGAAGCTTGTCCGACTGCACCCGCGCAACTAGAATATTCCTCGAGAGAAGGCGTTGCAACCCATTATCGGATTGGATCATTGAGTCGCCGAATTCAACGACCAGAAATCAGAGGAAGAACCTGTATTACTGAAATGGCTAACTCCATGCGAGATGTCAGGTGTAAGGCTGACAGGCTGATGCTGTGTCACACCCGGCCGTGTGTTAGGCTGCCTGCCATGCATCCCGTTACAAGTCGGAGAGGCAGCATGCGAGCTAAAGCCCTCGTTGGGATACTTGGTCCAACGTGGTCGAGATCTTCAGGGCATTGAGCTCCGAAACCCTGAGATCCTATGCATGTCTTTCCGATCTTCTCTAGCCTCAATAACGTCGGGCATATGTATCAGTGAGTTGCTTGCGATGACGCATCCATATTGCGGCATCTTGATGGGCCATGTAGTGCACGTTTATTTTGGACCTCACTTGTTCTCCAGAAGCCACAAGCGAAATCCTACATGGTTATGTCATCATGGACGATCTCAAATGGTCATGACTGCCGCCACGAAAGTCACTAAGCGAGATCTACATATGTAACTGCACACAACTGTCATGCACCATCTGATAATCCACCACTTCTCGGCATCCATCGCACCCTTGGGAGGCTATTGAAATCTCGCACTCGATGGCGATTGACTGCCAGATCTCCGAATCAATGGTCCCAAGCCTCAAAGCTTCGGCTAGACCCGCGGGCCTCCACTCAGCTCCCATCGGCACGCTCAGAAGAAGCGCACTGGGCAACTGATGATCCCCAGTTCGGGCATCCTCGAATATTGTAGGGGTCCATCGATCTCAAAATCGGTGGTGCTACGCAGTAGCACCCGCATCACCGTTTCTACAGCTCTAAGGGTGTTCGGAGTATGGGTTAGCCAATGATCGACCGTTTCTAGTTCTGCCGTTGCATGGGGTGATGGGTAGGACAACATGAACGAATATTGAAATGTTATGTGGGAAACCCCTTTTTTTTCCTGCTCAAACGCCTAAGCACACATCAATTGAAAAGCTAAAACTTACAGTCTGGCCAATGGCATGCCGACACAGCGGTGCCTGCCGCGCCCGAAGCCCATGTGCATGGTGACATTGTCCCTGTGTAGCACGAACTCGTCGGGTCGCGCGAAGACGTCAGGGTCGCGGTTCGCCGACGTATAATGCAGCGTCACGGGCTCGCCGGGGCGCACCACCTGCCCGTGCAGCTGGACGTCGTGGGATACTGTGCGCGCGAACCCGCGGTAGGGCGAGTAGAGGCGCAGGAACTCTTCGAGCGCCGCGGGCAGCAGCGATTCGTCGGCGCGGAGCTGGTTTTGCAGGGCCTTGTCCTTGGCGAGGTGCTGGCAGATGGAGCCGATCAGGATGGGCGGGGCGACGACGCCGACGACTAGGGATTGGCGCAGGCAGCCCCTGTCGGCCCGTGACAGAGATGTCAGCCATTGTTTACCTTGGATAGATAAGGAGAGAGCTGGGGAAATGGGGTGAACTCACACCAGATGTTCCTCGCTCAGCGGGTTTCCCTCGGCGTCCCTCTCGAGCAGCAGCGACGACGCCGGGTCTTCCTCGGGATCCCGGGGTCTCGCGCGCCGGTCCGCCAGCAGATCGCGCGCAATCTGATACATCTTAAGGGAATTGGCCGTTACCGTCTCGCCATCCTGCACGCGCCAGGCATTGAGCCACGCCGCCGACGCCGCGGCCAGCCCCGGCGCAACATCGGCGCCGAGATTCAACCACTCGGTCTCGACCCTGGCGACGTAATTGGCGCCGAACTCGGCCGAGATGTCGCCGCGGCCCTTTTCTAAGAGGGGAGCGAGCTGCTCCTCGGCGTGTCGCTGGAGGGGGGCCGCGAGCCGCTTGATGCGCGAGGGCTTCAGGGTCCGCTCCAGGGCCGTGCGGAAGGGGGTGTGCGCCGGGGCGTCGAAGTTGAGGGGTGGACGCCGGATGCCGCGCGGATCGCTGGGCACGACGGCTTTGATGGATGAGATGTACGTGGCCGAGTCCAGGGCGGCTCGTTTCACGTCTTCGTACCGCGTTAGCAGCCAGTAGCCGCCGTACTGGCTTGTGTGCACGAGAGGGCACTCCTTGCGGAGATGGCGGTACTCCTCGTAGATCTTTTGGGGGTCGTCGCTGATGACGACGTGGGCTTTGTCGATGTCGAAGGGCTCTTTTTCTTTTACTTCCACTTTGTCGCCGTGGTGGTGCACGGCGGGGGATAAAGTGGTGGACATGGTTTATGTGACGGGGCGGATTTGATGATGCTGATCTTGAGATGGTTCAAGTTGAGTCTCTTTTCTTCACGCGGAACATAGGATGGAATCTCAACGGAAGTGCGCGATATTGGACGACCCCGAACGCTTGCCTACTTTCGGATACGGCCTCCCGACGGTCCAGGGATATAGCTACGAGGGATTCATTGAGATACCCGGGGAATCGGACCTTCGAAGAGATCGATATCTCGGATGACAACGAGCCAAGCCCGAGATATTAGCCGCTGCACGTCTGCTGAGTCGAGCACACGGTTGCATTGGGTAAACGCATTGCCGTCGTCCACTCAAACCTTGGGCAGACCCCTGCAGACTTCCCGCATATGCATAGAACTGAGACTATCCTAACCCCATTGGCCTGGCCAAGGATCGATCTCTTGCGGGGTATGGGGAAAACCCCGAGTGAAGATTCAAAAGGAGGTGACATGGCGCTGTACCATCGGAGGCTGACTCCGAGGGTGTAGAGTGTGTATGTGGCCGTTAAGAAACAGAAGATAGCAAACTTATTTTCCTTATTTTGGAAAACGGGCGATAGCAGAGCCAGGTAGCGACCGAGATCCGACAAGCCCCTGGGAACGTCATCGCGAACTTGTCTACCACGCAGACAGAGTCGATCACTTTGACCCAAGTACCATGGAGCGCATCGCGGCCCCCGAAAAGGGCGAGCTCGATGCCCGACACCGAGAGATTGCCCTCGACGAGACCGCCCGCGGGGTTCAGTCGCATTATGTGCCGGTGACGGACGAGGAGAAGGCGCTCAACAAGCGCGTCAACCGCAAGCTGGACTGCTTCGTGCTGTCTCTTCTCGCGCTCGAGTTCATCGTGAGTAAGAAAGCTAAGCGATTGTTGCGCATGCATCGAACCAATATGTTGCCGAACGCTGACATATGGGGTAGTTTTGCGGGATCGACAAGACGAACGTCGGTTTCGTCGCGACCAGCTCGTTCCCGAAAGATGCCAATCTGGGCCCTGATGCCATCCCGCATTCGCTTTCCTTGGTAAGAAACGGCCGCGGGATGTTGTTCATTGACAGTATGCAATGGAAAGATGAACCTGACTGGTGTAAGTAGTTCTCGGCGACATATGTCGTACTGCAACCCGTCATGGTCATCCTGGCCCGACGCGTGGGCGTCAAGTACTTCCTCACCGTCCAGTTGATTATTTGGGGCGGCCTCTGCATGTGCCACGCCGCGATCCGCAACTCGGGCACCCTGATTGCCCTGCGACTGCTCATTGGCGCGGCGGAGGCCGGCTTCACCCAGATCGGGAATTACTACATGTCTACTGTCTATCCCAAAGCGGAACTCGGTAAGTCTTGGGAAGGGGTTTGATGAGACAGAAAAGAAAAGATCGCTGATACGTTCATGTCAATTACCATCGAACAGCATGGCGTGTGGGCTTATTCGCAGGCATGTACTCCATCGCGGGCGCCTTCGCGGGCCTGATCGCGTACGGCCTGCTCCAGATCAACACGCCGCACATCCACGGCTGGCAGGCCGTCTTCCTGCTCGAGGGCGGCTTCACGGTGCTGCTCGGCATCCTGACCATCTTCGTGCTGCCGAGCCGCCTCGGCACGGCCTGGTTCCTGACCGAGCCGGAGCGCGCCCACGCCCTGTACCGCATGGAGGTCGACCTGGCCGGCACGCAGGAGGAGGCCGAGGTGCACGGCGGCGTGGTCACGCGCCGCGACGTCGTCGACGTCTTCACCGACTGGAAGAAGCTGGGCATCGTCCTCTGCAACATCACGTCCGTGCTGCCCGTCACCGCGTTCACGACGTTTCTGCCGCTCGTGGTCAAGGGGATGGGCTACTCGGGCAACGACGCGACGCTGATGAGCGCCCCGCCCTTCATCGCGGGCGTCGTCGGTCTGCTGATCATCGTCCGGTCCAGCGACCGGTTCCGCGAGCGCTCCTTGCACATCGTCTTCGGGATGCTCTTGGGGGTGGTGGGGTGCGTCGTCATGGCCGTTAGCGATCGGAATGATTTGCGCTACGGGTTCGCGTACGTGTGCATGACGGGCGTGTTTGTGGGCGGGCCCCTGCTCGCGGTGTGGCTCGCGGGTAATACGCCCTGGAAGGGGGCGCGGAGCGTTATGCTTGGGGTCAATGGGTGGAGCAATATTGCGGGGGTGATCGCGGGGCAGATCTTTAAGGATAAGTACGCGCCTAGATGTGAGTATCAACCTGCCTGTTTTTCCTTTAGGAGGGTTCACGCATGAATGACAGATAGGGGAGGCTCGTGTACTTACTAACGGATCTTCTTGCAGACGAAGTACCCTTGATCATCACCATCTGCATCATGGTCGCCGGGGCCTGCGGGCTCGTGTTCATCCGCTTCATGTACCAGCGCGAGAACAGGAAGAGGGCGCGGGAGATTGCCGACTGGGACGAGCAGCGGTTCGCGGAGGAGAGCGCCTCGCAGGTCCGGCGCGGGGACCAGAGGCACACTTTTATGTACGGGCTGTGAGATGGGCGAGTACTTCACATACGGCAACGTATACATGAGAAATAGGGTCAATGCAGATTCTCTAGATACGATGGGCAGTTGATGATCTATCCTGGGTATAACCTATCATCTGTTCCCCTCGGCAATGTGGTTGCTCTGGCGAGGATCAAGCATCCTCTTGCCACCAGGCGACAATATCCATGGCTACTTGTCTATGCAAGTATGTTCGGTTTGCTGATCCCATATCTGACCTGATCTGGCATTAAGTCAACGTGGATGTAACTTTCAGCGAATCTCACGCCGCACCACCAACTCAATCGACCATATCCACCTCCCACTCCAAACCGACTTTCTTCTTTTGCTCAACCTCAGTTATCGTCGCCATCTCAGCCTTTGCCTCCCCCCTCTCTTTCTTATCCCTCAAATACTTCTCAAGCTCTTCCTCCGAAAAGCCCAACCGCTCCATATGCACCTCCAGCGCGTCGCGCAGCCGAAACATGACGCTCCTATCGCGCAGCAACCGCCCGAAGGCCGAATGCCCCTTCTCCAGCCCCTCGAGGAACTGCTGCGAAAGGCCGCCGCCCCCTTCCTCTGGAAACAGCAGCCGCCGCAGGAACGCCTCGCGCAGCTTCGCGCACGCGGCCCGGTCCGCGAGGACGGGCTGCAGGGTCGGGAGGGCGAGGCCGAGGAAGTCGATCATGTGGCGCTGCAGGAAGTCGAGGGAGTTTTTCCCGGTAAGAAGGAGGGGCGGGAGCTGGCCCGTGAAGAGGTAGGTGCGCGAGGCGATGAAGATGGGCTCGGGGATTGGCATGGAGGCGTCGTGGGGGAGGTTCCAGGGCGCGGACTCGGCGGGTGATGTGGCTGGCTTTGCTGGGGTGGTAGTAGATGCGTCAGGGGAAGTGGCGGTGGTGGCAGCGGCAGTTGTGGTTGTGGCCGGCACTCGCGGCTGCGGTAGGGGCAGGGCCGGGGAACGGAATAAGAACAGATCGTCGCGGAGATCGATTGGCGTCGTTTCGCCGACGAGCGGTGTTGCTTTTGTTGCTGGGATTGTCGTCTTTGAAGTCTCTCCTCCTTTATCCGTCGACTCGGCGACGCTGGGGTCTAGGCCGGTGAGGGGGTCATCAACGGCACCATTGGCCTCGTCTTCGACACCCTCGTCCAGAGGCTCCTCCTTGGTCTCGGCGAGCCTGGCCTTCTTTGCTGCGCCCGTGTTCTGCTTAGGGGATGACGGATGCGGACGCTTGGTTTGGGCACCCCTAGCCTCCGGCGTCGCGACGGGTGCCGATGAAGAAGAATCAGCAGCCTCGGAAGCAGAGATACAAGCAAGGCACAGCCGATCCCGGGCCCCGCGCTTCTCGTCATCATACTCGGCCTTCTCCGACTTGGAAAGGGGCCTGGCGCAGTCGCTGCACCGGGCCGGGTTCTGCACGATGCGGCAGGCGAGACACTGCCTGAAAAACTTGCTGCCGTCTTTGCGATTCCGGGGTCGGCCCGGCTCCGCGGAACCGTCTTCGCCGGCGACCGTCCGGAACTCGACCTCGGGCAGGGCCTCCATGCACGAGACGCAGACGATCTCGCCGGGCTTCGCGTCGCGCGTCTCCTTCTCGTGCCGTTTCTGGTACTGGGCGGCTTGCTTGTCCCGGCAGGTTAGGCAGTCGCGGGTGTAGGTGTCGTCGCGGCGCGTGCGTTTGGGGATGAACTGCGATAAAGGCTGGGACTTACCGCAGCGGCGGCAGACCTGGTTGGTGCCGTCCTCGTCGGGTTTCTCCTGTTGGGGACGGGGCTCGGGTGTCGAGACCTCGGGGCTTGCCGGGGGTTTCTCGGGTGACTGGATGGTCTCCGTGACGGGATGGTCTTCCGCACTTCCACCGGGAGCGCTATCCTTAGTCGCGGTCGTTTTTGTTGATGCTGGGGTTGACTCGCCCGGAGCAGATGTTTCTGCGGTGGGTTTCGGCAACAGTGAGGGTGAAGGCCGGGGTGGAGGGGATGGGTTGTGCTGTGCTTGCTCATTGCTGTTTTCCATTTTGGGCCTGCCAGAAAGGAGTGCTAGATGTGGTTGTGTAGTAGAGTTGGTGTTGATCAAATTGAAGGGGAGCATTCAGGGGTCAGACAGCAGTCTATAAATGTCCCTGTCCGAGGCGTAGGCCTAAGCATAGCAACTCCCCTCTCAAAGGAGATCCTCAGGCCCGGTACCGTCTAGGAAGCTTCAGGAATCAAACATGCCCATTCGAGGGATCGCCATGCTCTACATGGAATATCTACACTAAGGAGTTCGGGCTATCAATAGAAAAGACCTCGAACTTTCGAGGCTCATAAGCTTCTTGGTCAGACAGGAGTACATAGCAAGCGAGATAAAGGTCGTTCCATTTGTGTGATGCTAAAGCAATCGTGTATTATGCATCTGCCTTGCCAGGCAATATCCCAAGGCCCATCATGCATTCCATATTGTGGAATAACGCCGACGCCATGCTACCGTGCCCATTGTGAAGTCATTATGCCCATTCATCAATTCCCGATTACTTGGGTAAAGGGGCGAAAACAGATCAAGACTCTCCATCCTACTTATCCTTCTTCTGGGTATGATCAGTACCGGCATCAGCCTCGGCTTCAGCTGGATCAGTGGTAGGCACATCGGGAAGCTTGCTGACGGTGGCCTCAGCCTCGGCTATCTGGTCCTCTGTGGCTTTATCTAGATCTTCTTCGGCTGCCGCCTTGTCATCTGTGGCTTCCTCTTTGTCGTCAGAGGTCCTCTGCTTCTTTGGAGAATGTTCGGGATTGGTATCGGCCTCACCTGGATCAGTGGTGGGCACATCAGGAAGCTTGCTGGCCGTGGCCTTGGCCTCGGCTGCCTGGTCCTCCGCGGCTTTCTCTTGGTCGATCGAGGTCTCCGTGTCGGGCGGGAAGTAGAGACTGTAGTTTGTATAGAGATTAGCGCAGTTCACGCGACAAAGAGCCGTGTGCGGGGCAGAGGGGTACAACTTACGGCAAAGTGGCGTCGTATGAGCGGACGTCCTTGGCCTCGAAAGTGACGAAGATGACCTTGTCCAGCTTCTTCTCGTCCTTATCGAGGAAAGTCTTGACGGTATCACAAGCCACCTGGCACGCATCCAAGCTGGGATAGCCGTAGACGCCAGTGCTGATGCCGCTGAACGCGACGGTCTTGAGTCCATGCTCGACGGCGAGCTGCAGCGAAGAACGGTAGCAACCGCGCAGGGCGGCCTCGCTGCGCTCGGGGTGCAGGTCGTCGTAGATGGGGCCGACGGTGTGGATGACCTTCTGGCAGGGCAGGTTGTAGGCGCCGGTGATCTTGGCGCTGCCCGTGTCGCAGCCGCCGAGGCCGCGGCACTCGTTCTTCAGCTCGCGGCCGGCGGCGCGGTGGATGGCGCCGTCGACGCCGCCGCCGCCGAGCAGGGAGTTGTTGGCGGCGTTCACGATGGCATCGACGCTCAGGGTGGTGATGTCGCCGCGGATGAGGGCAATGCGGTCGTTGTGCTTCGGGGTGGCGCCGGGGACGGGGGTGGTTTGCGCCTTGTCCAGCTTCTTCAGCTTGTAGAGAAGGCTGAGCGAGGGGATGTCGGCGGCGGCAATGGGCGACATCTTCATCTTGGTCGAAGCGGCGGCGAAGGATCGGAGCATATACGTGGAATTGCGACGAGTGAGCGCCGAGGTCTGTTGGGTAGATACCAGGTGTATTCCAATGATGGACTGTCGTGGGGGAGTGGGATCGTTTGTTCTTTTTTTATCTTTACTTATGTTTGCGTCTCATCATTGCGTCTGAGCTGGAAGCTGCAAGTGACGTAGCAGGGGACCTCAGCGCAGGTGGGGGAAGCTCCAGTTATCGATAAGCACTTGCCATCAACCCAATCACATTGACCCCTCCCCAGTTCTAGCATTCAATTATGTAGTAGTGTAGGAGACCCCTAGCTGCCTAGTGCCTAGTGCCTAGCACCTACCTAGTGTTTACGGGGCACCTCATAGCTGGAGCCGAACAACCCATTGAAATAAGGTCATGAGCCAACATTCACCTTCAACATCCATTAGAATCAGTCAATCTATTTCCTGCAAATATGGCGAAATTCCACCGACCTCAACCCTACTTTATAGATATACTGCCTCCCCCAGGTAATACAAGACATAACGCAATGAAAGAATTCGGGGTTCCCTTGTCTGCGATCGCATGCGGAAATCCACTAGCCACTTCATTCCTTACACAAAGAAAACCCGTGATAGTGACAATGCACCACCCCCACACAAGTTGTGCGATGCCCGCCGAGGCCATGCTGGACTTGCCTCATACAGATTGACATTGTTGCTTATTGTTTACTTGAAAAGGGGAAAAGAAGAAACTCAACACCATCTTTACCTACCCTACCATGGCACGCCGGCCTGTCAACCCCCTACCGGAATCCCCCTGGGCTCAACACTTCACTCCTTCGAAGGACCCTTTCTTTCGACAGACTGGAGATGGGGTCCACCATTCGGGGTTGGCCCCCACCATTCCCGATATACCTTGGTCCAAGATCGACCAGCCACTGCCCCAACAACAGCTGCCGTTGCCCAACATGCAGGAATTGGATGTATTATTCTACTCGGAGAGGAACCAGACGCAAAATCGATCCGGCATACAGTCCTGGCGCCTGCCATCGTTGCTGGGCGGCGTGTCAAAGGGCAACGACGTTGAGATTGACCCCGAACTGATCTCAGTCGACGAGACCCAGTGGTTCAACTTCTTCAAAAGAGCTAGGTGGTTCGATCTACGCGTCGACGGCGTTGCCGGTGTCCCAAATCCTCACCCGGATTTGCTCAAATACCACAACAACTGGTGGACCGCTGACAATCCAGCCATTTGGTCAAAGCTGCGCATCGTTATGGAGCTGATGAATCGCATCGTGTCCACCATTGTCGAGGAGCGTCATCCCTGGTCTGTATAAATCTCTCTTGCAAAATGTCCCCCAATCCGCCGTGGCACGTCCCTAACGCCTATTCTACAGGCTGGATACCATCCTTTTCAGTGAGATCCGAAAATGGTCCGATATTGACCCGGAATTGGCCGACTATTGTAACGATAATGGGTTGGAATCGCCAGAGGTTATGCTTGAACGCCCGATGGCACAGAGAGCAACTGCCGCGGAGATGAGGGCAAGACTCGAGCAACTCCTTCAAAACTTTATAATGGGCTTCCTTGACGAGGACAGCAGCAAGCAGAACTCCTTGTACGGCTTTACAACCTTTTTGTACTCCCAGGCGTCGGTCAACACATTCGTCCAGGCCTCGCAAGGTAACATTCAAGCCGTCCTCCCTGCCCTCAGGCATTCTAGCAACAACTCCTCGAACTTGCCAGTTTACGTACAGGCGCCGCAAAGCGGTACCGTCAACCCAGCGGCACTACAGAACGTAGGATCCCCTCCTGCCGCGCCCACCTTGATGCCCTTTCAATCTCTGGTCAACCAGGCGGCCGCTCAGATGACGGGCCCCAACGGCACGCCGATGAACGCGGCGGCGCTTGCAGCTACAGCTGCTGCGTCAGGTCCCGTATCCGGGACCTTGATCGCACAGGACCCAGAAAATACCCATGTGTCTGCCTTCCACGTTGCGGCGCTCCGCTGTCTTCTTAATACACAATCGAAGCCTGCCGAGCGGTACTTTGCGCTTGCGAGTATAGCTCATACGGTAAGCAAAGCCCCCACCGCAGATGCGTCGGATCCTGTATGCTCACACCAAGGCGGCACAGTTGCTTCATGAAATGACGGTAGGCTTCGCCAATGTCCCTGGTCTAGGCTTACTCAAACGACTAATTCGGTATGCACCAGCACTCTATTCTCTTTGGTAGGGCGTACCTAGATTCAAAGGTTCTTAATACGTCGTATGAAGAGCCAGTATGTTCATTTTCTGCCTCTCCCCGTACTAAAGCCCCCTTCTATATTGCTGTCATTCAATGCTGCCCATGGCCATCTAACTCTCGGTAACAGTTCATTCTCCCCATGCTTGGACGTGAGGCGGGTAATGCTTTCGAGATGACCTATTTCGACGGTCTCATGGACGGGGCGGTATTGAACGACGAAAGTGTTGACTACGCACCCGGCGCCAACACCGTTATGAGTTACATGAATTGGCCTCATTCGTTGGGGAGGGACAACGCGCTACCTGAAAGGTGGACTCGTCAGCTCTCGGAGGTGCAGCGTCATAGCGTTCCGCCTCTGTGGTCCACCTGTCTCTTCTCCGAGGAATATTGGCAGACGGTAGTCAAACACTGGGGCCAAGTTGCTTTTCGGCACCCGAAAGTCCTCCTTACGCGGACGCAGAATAGCGACACCCACTATGGCTTAAGGATGTTCAGCGCCCGGGTTGTGCAGCCCAGAAACGTGGTGCCCGAAATGTCGCAAAAATACGTCGACATGCAGAAACGGTGGGTAGGGCTGACGAACTGGAATCGGGCGGCGCGGCCCTGGTGGCAAGAGCAATATCGGAAATGGTCTCTTAGTCCGTGGAGCCATGTCGAGGCCAGAAGATGGATCTCCCAGTTCTGCGAGGCGCACGCCCGCCGAGACCTTATCCAGTGTACAAAGCTGGTCTGGGCCATGATCGACCGCGATGGCGTAGACCAATTTGATGATCCCACCTTCAAAGCGACGGACGGCCCCGCGATAAATCTCTGGCGAGCCATCGCCGGACTGATGATGGCATCCATGCCGGTCCTAGCTGGCCAGGCGAACTACAGGAAAAAGGCCAAGGAATACTGGCTTTGGCCCAGCATCTCGGCCAGCTTGAAATGGACGCAGCCCCTGACCTTTCACCCGGCGACACACATGGGCTGGGGCGACGCGTTCGAGCACGCAGCCGGCCCGTGGCTGCACCCCAAGGCGGGGCTCAACCTGTTCTGGACCCGGTTCGCGCCCATGGCCATGGCCTACCCGATCCCGCACGTCTGGCTCGAGGCGTGCTACAACGCGTTCCGGAAGCTGTCGGCGCACCACGCCGGCGTCACGGACCCGAACCAGTGGTCCGACTTCGACTTCAAGGTGCCCGCGTACGACGACCGGTGGGCCAGCGTCATCAGCACCGGCGTCGACGTCAACTACTTCAACACCCCCATCTGCTCCTGGACGGCCTCCTCCGCGCCCACGGGGGTCGACGCGGACTACTACGTCCCCAGTCCGCCGCAAACCCCGACGATTGGCAACCAGACGCCCCCGTGGAAAAGGAAGATGAAGAAGCAGCAGCAGGCGTATTTTGACAAGAAGATGCGGGAGTGGCAGAATACTAACAATCAACAACAGCAGCAGCAGCAACAGCAACAGCTGCAACAGCTGCAGCAATATATTCAGCTACCGCCTGGGTCCATACCACGGCGCCCTCGTACTTCTCGCAGTCGATCTCGCTCGCGGGCAAGGCATAATCCCTATCCCGTGCACTATTCTACCGGAGAGGTCGGCAACAATATGGACGACGAGGGCTTCTGGGTAATTGAAAGTGACGGTAATGACGGCTATGACATATTTTCCATTTCACGTAAGCTTCCCCCTATCCTGTTCCCCTCCGTTCACTATGTGCCGCTATGGTGGCGCCTCTCGTTCCCATCCGATCATACCTGATTCTAACTTGGGGATCATCTTCCCTACAGAACTATGCTCCCAAATGGGATACCCCAACGCAGATAGGGTACGGCGGAAACTGATCACGATGACCCCGCTCGGCCCCATGTTGCGCAATGACGGGCACCCCGCGGCCGATGACATAAGGGGCAAACTGGGCCAAGTCTGCAAAAAGGTCGGCAAGCTTCTCATTCCTCGGACCGCGGAGCAGATCGCCGAGTACGATGGTGAGGAGGGAATGCCGATGTGGATTGTCATAGGCACGACCGTGTACGATATCACAAGTAAGTTTATTTCCATGATGTAAAACCTCGTCCTGATTCGGGGTCATTTCTGCCCCCCTCGAGCCGGTCCTAGTCAATTCAAGTAAGCTAACAGAGGGGTGCTCCCGTGCAGCATTCACCTTTGGCACGCAAATGGAAAAGGGCCAATTGACGGAGAACCCCGGCGGTCGGCCCAAGAGGCTCCCTGATGATCCGGACGTGTACGAGGACCTGCTGAAACGGCTGCAGCCGTTCCGGTGCGCGCTGTTTGAAGGAATCAAGGCTCTCAGGAAGACGGTGCTTCCTCCTTTCACCCCTGCTATGCTGGGCTGGCATGACAACCCCACGTCGGGCATGTACATATCTGTTGACGGCATCATCTACAATGTTTCTGGTTCGTTTCACTTCTCTCTCCCTTCCTTCTCGCGTTCCCTTCGGGTCCGGGATATTGCGACAAACCCCCGCCCGCTTACCTGCTGACTCTGTTCGTTTCTCGGGATAGCTTACGTGGAGCGCCATCCAGGCGGGCGGGATATCTTGGCCCAGGCGTTTGGGCGCGAGGCCAACGACTTCTACGAATTCCATGGACCCGACACCATGGCCGACTTCGCGGAGCTCGCCGTGGGTAAGCTTGTGCCGGAAATCGAGCGGGATCAGATCGAGGAGGGCCACGTTGCCATCCACGACTGGGTCTTTGACCTTTCCAAGCTGGATGCGTCGGCGGAGGACCAGTGGGTCCTCCCCGTGGTCGCCCATCTGGTCGGCAAGGACGCGTCCGAGGCCATCCAGGAGCCCGGCGAGGTTTCGAATGCGCTGGTGCACATCTACACCGAGTGCAAGGAGGCGATCGTGGCTCACGTCGAGTCGGCCGAGGTGGGCGAGATCCCGATGGGCGAGGTGGCGAGGCATAACAACCCGCGGAGCTCGCAGGGGGCCTGGGTGACGATTGAGGGGAACGTGTTTGATGTTACCAGTAAGACTCCTCTCCAATACCTTATTTCTGTTCCCATAACCCTACAAAGCAATTGAAGCACAAACACACACACACACATGCTGACTGAACTACAGCCCTCATGCTGCACGGCAAGTCCATCCACGGCAAAGAGCTGCCGCACATGTGGGCCGGCACCGAGCTGGAGGACGAGGGGCTGTGCGAGTGGCTCCGGCAATACTTCCCGTACCGCATTATCGGGCGCGCGGTCGCGGGCGAGGCGATCCCGGAGCCCACGGTGGAGGAGCTGCTGAAGAGCCGCGTCGGGCCCTCCGAGGAGGAGGCCAAGGAGGACGAGCTGCAGCGCTTGATCTGGGGCATTGATAAGGACGACCCCAGCTGCGGCGGCCGTATCCGGTTTTGCGGGAGAGGGGAGAGGGGGCATGGGCGGGCGTGTAAGGGTGAGGGTGGGGGCCGCCGGAAGTTTGGACAGGGTGACCTCGAGAACTTCCTCCGTAATCGTGCGGCGAAGTTGAAGTCGGCATCGGGCCGGGGAGGGAAGAAGAGGTCTGCAGATGTTGATGGGAAGGCGGCGGCGGGGCCTTCGGTGAAGCGGCGGGTTTGAACTTTGGGGGCAGGGACGACTTTGGGCTGTGATTTCTGACATGTACCACTACAATCTACGCATTATCTACTAGCATTTTTTTTAGGCAACATCTTATAGACGCTGTATTACTTGACGCTCTCCTTCATTGCTTCGCAGGTCATGCTGCATATGTAGTCGTAGTCGAATGCGATCACCATCAGGCCGGAGGCCCTGCGCCCGAGTGCTGCGGGCTGACACGCCCTAGCTCAGGGGCTGCCTTCGGGGCTCTGAGCCAATCCAGAAGGTGCCAAGGTTACCGATAGTACTTGCCTACATCCAGCTCAGGGAATGCCCCGCGAAATGGCTCCCGCGCGGGTATTAGATAAGATTTTAGCACACCGACCTGGGACTGTTGCACAGAAACGACACCGCCTTGTCAATGTTTCATCCCGGCGACAAATGGGAAGCGCTAGATCGCAGCTGGATCAAGGGATGAGAGGGGTGACTAAGGTGGTGAGATCTGGATTGCAAAGCATTATTAATCCAGATTTCGCGGTGGCTTGTCGCTAGCCGATGCTGGCGTCGTCTAAGATGGATGCCGGACCTGGGAGACGCCAAAGGGAACCCGACCCCGCTTCCCCAAATGCCAATGGGAAGCCGCTGGAATGTAGCAGTTCGAATGCATGTCAGCAATTCTGGCACTGCCATCCCGGGCTAGGTAGTCCATCCAGTCTGGCCCCCAAGCATACTTAGCACCCAGTCCCAAACCAGGCTTCGGTTGTGCGCCCAGCCAGCCATTTGTGGCATCTCGGGCTTTCCTTGCGTCCGCCCAACCACAAGAGGGCGCCTCATGCTGCAAGCCTGCTCACCTCATCCATTTGTAAGGTAAGGATAAGCCAAGCCCGGCCGCCCCTCTGCAGGTTACACGTACCTTTACGGTTGCTTTTTGTTTGCCTTGCTGGGCTGTCGTATGCGGGAAGGGGGCATCTAGGCGAGCGATTGGCAGACAGCCAAGAGCTACCACCATCGACAGACTCAAGATGCATTGGTTGGGAGCTTGGCCGAGTACATAATGCGGCGCAGTTCCCTCCCTTTTCTGGGGGTCTTTGATTCTCGATTCCTCATCAAGTTCATAGAGCGACAGACGATATACCATAGACACATCCACCCTACAACCCCTGTAACATATTACAGTAATCAACCAGCCAATCACATATACACACCCAAAATGGCAGCCCCCGGCATCACCACGGACCAGTTCCTGCAGGCCGCCAAGTACCGCCGCAGCGTCTACGCCCTCAAGAACACCTCGCCCGTGTCCGACGCCCGCATCGAGCAGGTCGTCCAGGAGGTCCTCTCCTTCGCCCCCTCCTCCTACAACACCCAGCCCGTGCGCGTCACCCTCGTCCTGGGCGACAAGCACGCCCGGCTCTTCGACGACATCATCGCCGCCGCCCAGCCGTTCCTGACCCAGGTCGCCGGCGAGGAGACCTGGAACAAGATGAGCGGGCTGTTCCAGGGGTTGAAGGGGGCTTACGGCTCTGTGAGTTTCTTTGCTTTCTTTTTCTGCTTCTTCTTTCCCTTCTTTTCTTCCCCACTCTCTTCTCTACTCGATGGATCCAATCGAGATATCTTACTAACAACCCCCACAGGTCCTCTTCTGGGAGCGCACCACCACCATCGCCGAGTCCGGGCAGACCCACCCCTCGGCGGCGCACATGTTCGGGCAGTGGTCGGACCACGCGCACGGCATGGCGCACCTGCTGGTGTGGTCGGCGCTGGCGCTCGAGGGGCTCGGCGGCTCGCTGCAGCACCTCAACGCCATGCCGCCCGTCGAGGCCGTCATCAAGCGGTACGCCGGCGTGCCCGAGGAGTACAGCCTCAAGGCCAACCTCGTCTTCGGCGCCGAGGCGCAGGAGCACCCCGCCGGGCCGCCGCCCAAGCTGCCGTTTAGCGAGACGTTGAAGGTGCTGAAATAGAGGGTGACGTCGGTCGGGCCGTCTTTGCCAAATTGGTTGGATAGAAGGAAGAGTGGGTTATGTGTTGAGAGAAGATCGTACAAGGCGATAGCATAGCGTAGCATTGCCAAACATGGAAACTATAAATAAACCAATTGCTCATCAGTTCGTTACTAGCAATCTACCACTTCCAACGCAACTGAAATGTAACGCCTATGACCATCTCAAGAAGCAAGGAAACCACCCTCATTAAGCTCTAGCCCTTTGTCTCATTGCCCTGTCATTCTCATCATCTCCCGAATGGACTTGAGTCAGGTATTTCTTGAACTCCAGGGACATCTGGCAGACTTGCTCAAAGTCCATCTTGTCCAGGACGATCTTGTCGCTCTCGTCCTTTCCTCCTTCGAAGTAGAATCTATACTCGGCTAGCGAAACGGCGGTTTGGAAAGCTGGACAATGCAGTGTCAACACATTTTCAATGGCAAAGATTCAAAGCTGACTGAGTTCGGAGAACTCCAGGGAGCCCCAAGTGAAGTCGGATAGGGGTACGCAAAGCAGTATGAACACTACTAGACTACTCACCGTTGCGGATTTCTCGCCCGTTCCACGGCAGTTTCCGCATCTCGGAGTCGTTAAGCACGAAGTGCTTCGCACGGGACTCGACGATGATGCTGTCCTTCCGCTCCCTCTCGAGCTTGTCGAAGAACTGCTTCCAGATCTGCTTCCGCTGTGGTTCTTCGAGGTCTTCATAGTGGATGACGACGTGAATCCGGGAGATGAAGGCGTCGTCGAAAGTCCCGACCCGGTTGCTGGTTAGGAACAAGATGCCTCGGTAGTACTCC
The DNA here is from genome assembly GCF_038362585.1 of Apiospora marii. Lineage (NCBI taxonomy): Eukaryota > Fungi > Ascomycota > Sordariomycetes > Amphisphaeriales > Apiosporaceae > Apiospora > Apiospora marii. The sequence goes on from NW_027117374.1 coordinate 402,722, forward strand.
AGGCATCGCAGGAAGACTTTACTCACGATTAGCGCCAATCAAGAATCAGCTTCCTGGGGCCTTATAATGGGTTAAGGAAAGGGCGATAGATACCTGCAACAAGCGTGTTCCGCTTCAAATCGGAGACCATTCGCCTTTCGAGCCAGATGTCGGCTTCGTCCAGAAGCATGACAGCGCCCCATTGTTCGGCAAGTTTGAACCACTTTGACAGGCTGTGCTCCATGCTCTGCTCATCGGTACCCAAGTCGGCGCATGTTAGCGAGAGTAGGGGACGTCCAATGAGTTCCGCAATGCATTCTATCAGCCAGTTAGTTACGAATCAGTCAATTTCTGGGCACAGTATGGAGGCATTTGATGTAGTCAAACTTGCCAGCAGTCTGTCAAAACGTCAGCGAGAACTAGATGGGGGGGTTCGTATCTTATCGCTCCTCACATATGTCTTCCCAACGCCTGGGCCCCCATGAAGGAGGAAGATCTGGCCTTCCCCCTTGGTTTGGATGAAGTCTGCGCCCCATCTTCCCCCGGACATCACCGGCATAGACGTGGGGCCAGTGTACTTCTGCACTATGGCCTTAATCATCCTCTTCCTTTCGTCTGACATAACGAGTGTGTCGAGCGCTTTGGGGTTGATGTTGGCAGGCTTGCACCGTTCCACATCCAGACTTTCTGTCACCTTGTTAGACCGATTCAAAAAAAAAAACAAGTAGAGAATACTGTGAGCGTCTGTACCCCATGTCCGAGTTTTCAGAGAAAACCCTTTGAGCTTTCCCGAGCAAAGCAGGTAGCGGTGGTCCCGGTCCGGGTGGCCTTCGGGGAGCCGGAGATCGTCGGTTTCGGGATTGATAATGTCGTAATCCGTCCAGCGGAACCCTTTTGGAGGATGTGGTCGACACCCTCGGCATGTCTCGCACGAGCAAATGGCGAGGTTCTCCCCATGTCTGCCACGTCGAATGTGTCCCCAAACAATGATGAGGCCAAAGTGCCTTCGCCTTGATTGTTTTCGCGAAGATAGCTGCCAAGATCTATTACAACTCTGGAGTCAAGCTGGAATCAGATTAGAAAGTGCCTGGTTCCAAGGAGCGAACATATCTCACCGTCGTTTTGTCGAGGGTCTGGCCTGAGTAATGCCACTGCTGAGCTCCAGCGAGCATTCCGTACCATTTCCCCCCTCTTTGTATCAACTCCTGCCTTGTTTTGTTTCCATCTGCCGCATCTACAAATGACGCTGGGATGATCTTCAGATCCATGATAGGGCGTTCGCCATCGAAAGAGCCAATCGTTATGACTTCCATGGCTCGACGCACGTAGGTACCATCGAAGCTCAGAGACCACAACCTCACCTCGTATGGATCCGAACGCTCGAGGGTCGCTGAAAATGTACCGTCGACCACAACAGACAGTATGATGTAAGCGCTGGTCTTTCCTGAGTCATCTCTGACGTAGACTGTTGTGCCGGGCTTGTACAACAGCCAGAGCATAGAGAAGGTGCACACTGGGGGGCCCCGTATGTGTCTCGCTTGTTCCGCCGCAAGCTGCCGACTGAACATGTTGTGCTTCATAAAATGCAGAAGCTGGCCAAGATGGTCGACAGTAACCTCGCGCTGAATGTCTGAGAGTTCCCCTTGACGCTCAGGGGCTGGACCTAGTTGTTCTTTATTGCTCAGTGCCTCTTTATAGGACTCTAGCTCATCAATGTGATGAGCTAGGACACAGAAAGGGGAAAGAAACCCGACGGGGTCTGTCTCTAAGCGGGCAGAAGGGTAATACTCCACCAACGCTCGCAGTGCCGCGATGAGCTGTTTCGACTCGATGGTCAGAACTTGGAAGAAGGAGCTAATCTCGACGTCGGGGTTGCGAAGGAAGCCCGCCTTCTTAACTCTGACACGCTCTGTCTCTGTTCGGTCGTCATCCGCCTGGATGTCAGTCTGGATAGTCGTAGTTACCTTCGCTATGCCACTTTTCCCATGAACCTCTACCCCTTTCCGTGCTTCGGTAGGATCGAATGGCTTGCTCCATGGTTGTCTGTGAAGCCGATTCCACGCGAGATCATCGAACTCCACCTCGTGATAAATGCCTGACGGAGACACCCCCTCTCCCGCATCATCCTGCATGGTTTTCGTTGAAGCCGATTGTTGTTCTTCGTCATCTGATCCTTCGTCTTCAGTACCTGAATATTCCTGTTCTGTTTTCTCAACAAGAATACCAATACCCTCATTGATGCTCTTGAGTTGAGCCAGTATATCCGCTTCAATGTTTGAATTATTCGGTCCGAGTACCTCCGAATTCGGCTGAAGTACCTTAAGCTCTTTGCGTATCCCGGTATTTGTCTCTTTTTCGTCGTCTTCTTCAATGATGTGAAAGTCGCATCGTGGGCATACGTGGATACCGAAATCCGCAAGGTTCGTATGGCTAGCACCAGTGACTGAACAAATGGTGTTCGGCATTTGAGTGTGGCCAGATGGTTTGGCTTCGTAATTGCCTGAGCTGCTCGATGAAGAACGCATCAACTCTCCTGTAGCAGTGTCTGGGCCGCTGATATTTCCACTTGGCTCCATTGTGGTAGATTGGGCTATTGACATTTCCATATTACCTGTTATAATCTGGAAGGAGTACGTTTCTGGAGCAATCGAAGCATTTCGTCGAGTTTCAATCCCGGCCTGTTGACCATGGTCAACGGCTGAGGAAAGTGACGCGTTTGACCCCGCCTCGGGTGCTACCCGACAGATACTCTTCTTATTGGTGAGCTTGCTTAATGGTGGTCAGCAGCTGGACTCGGTAAAATCGGCACTTGACCCGAGGAGACACCCTGTGCCCAGCCGAATACGTCGAATACGCAAAACGTACAAGGCCTTATTCTGACCTTGCTGCAAGGGCCAAATAATCTTGAGGACGATGTGCCAAGGTCGCAATGGAGTACGACAAATATGAACCATCAGTAACACGCATCGTAAGGAAATACTCGAACGAGATCACAAACAAAACGCCCCAAAGCACACTTGAGCAGGCTATGTCTGCGCACGAGGCAGACCTCCAAGCATCCGAGCTCAGGCCGTCGATTTGGAAGGACTGGCTTCGGTTCGAGACACCTGAGGGGTGAGTAGTACTAGATTTATTTCGACGAGCAACATACACAACTAACAAGGTTGTTTGAATCGTAGCGATCCAGACGTTGAGGTCCTCCAATCGGAGGCGAAAGCTGCCAATGAACTCTGGCGCACCCTCAAACTGGATATCGGAGATCTCGGAGGCTCTGAGAATGAGCCGGTCCCGTCAGTCCAGACTCTATGGACTGCCGTCCACGACGCGCAGGTCAAGTGGGCTAAGAAGAACGAGAAAGGATTTGGAAGAGCAAAGGCAAAATTCTTCTCATTCCTCGAGACCATGGACTCACACAAATATCTGTTTAGTGTGATACCAGATGGCGATAAGTACATCAGCCTCATCACTGGAATCATTACCACTGTGGTAAAGGCGAGCACTCCGCCCTTTAGTTATCCAAAAGTGGACTCCCACCTAACGCATGATAGAACAGGCCTCCGTCAATCACGAAGCAATGGCAGATGGGTTCTCGCAAGCGCTCCAAGACATAAGCAGGGATATCAATTTCGTCCGAAGAGGGACGCAACTCTGCAACTCAGCCGAGATGAAACGACTGGTGGTCTTACTGTACAAAGAAGTATTCGCATTTCTTTGCTACACCATGAAGTGGTACAGTTCCGCGTGGAACCGGTTCAAGAAGGCGTTGGACAACCACTTCTACGACAAGAATGTGCAACAACGAGTCAAGACCATCCAAGGCCTAGTCCAGCGTGTGCGCGACGAGATGAGCCTCATGAATGATCGCCTGGTCCAGGATATGCACTCGGAGCAGAGGACGGGCTTCAACGAGATCAAGAATCACATCGACAGAGGGTTGGATGCCCGGTTCGAAAGGCTTGCCCAAGTTGTCGGAGCTCAGATGAGTGAAACGCTCAAGGCGAATGCCCAACACCGTGAGTGTCCCTGGTTGAATCCGTAAATTTGTTGTACATACTGAGACCCCGATAGAGTTTAGCATTCTTCAAGCAAGCGAATTCCTGCTAGAAGGTAAAATGAAAGAAAACGAGGACGTTGGATCGAGTCAAGGTATCCTGCTATGGAAAGTTCTCTATCAGGATCTTAACTAATTTGGCATAGACTCCTCCTATATAACACGAACCGAGTTGGAGAAGTGGCTTCCGGCACTGGCTCCCTTCACAGTCAGCCCCAGGAGTGCTGCTTCCAAGGATCCGAGTAATATCTCGACGATCCCCAACGAAGTTGCTATGGATATCCAACGGTGGCTTCCAACATCCGAGTCCAGCATCCTCTGGGTGGAGGGGCCTGCATACGGACCGTTCGACCAGGCTCTTTCAAGTATTGGCATCAGGATCCAGTCCACCGCTGAAGAAGTTGGCATCAACTGTATTAGCTTCTTTGCGAGGACCGCTTACTCGTTCGAGGATCAACTGGGCTCTGTGAAGAATGCCGGCATCATCTCCATGATTTACTCCATTGTAAGCCAGATGATTAGCATCGCGCCGTCCTCCATACCCGACACTCCGGACTTGATGGAGAGCGGTATGGGGCAGCTAGACGGCAGCTTGGAAACCATATCAGCAAGCCTGGACATACTCCAGACGCTGCTCTCGCACATGGAACCAGGACTCGTCATCGTCATCTGCGGGTTCAACCTGGTGGATTCCCGTGAGAACCTCCCTCACCTCACCAAGTTTGTGGAGATACTGCGAGACCAACCCCTAGAACGGAGAGTCAAGGCACTTTTCATCAGTGCCGGAAACTGCAGGGCGTTGGCAGGTTCCATTCATAGATCACAACGATCGGATGCTTCGAGGCTGACCCTTGCACGACCCCAACGCCCTCTGCCGGATGGTGTTGATGTGGGCAGCATCAAACTTTGAACATAACTCTCCTGTTGTGATTGGACAATTGGCGTGAACGGATGTTAGACTGATGTCAGGATTTCTATTTTCTTTTTTTTCTTTCATGAATAACAAATGTATGTTCACCAGATGGCTTGGACCCGAGTGATCTTGATGCCAGTGATTTGGAGTGACTGCGCCGCTGGGAAAATTCGGATGATCTTACCCCTGTATTCACTGTCAGCACCACCACTCCACCTTTTCTCCATCCTGGGGTTTGAGCAGGGTTACAAAACTGGTAACCACCCCAAAAGAACTCGTAATCTCTCCGGAGCCAAGAAGCACTGGTAACTCCGGCTGCTGCTGCCGACGGCCTGCCGGCATTTTTCTTCCCCCGGACCGCGAGTTCAATCATCGCAGACAAGACACAAGAAGCTTGCCCACTTCAATTGTGCTTGCGAGATTTGCTACCGACAAGCTACGAACGCCATGAAGAATAACAAACTTGCAGCGTCGACGGATCTGACGCGCTGGCGGTTGCGGACGGATCTCGGCGATTCCCATTGGACCTACCTCAGCGAAGCCGACAGCAGGGCGTCTCCTCAGAGCGACGCCGAGAGATACTTGCTTGGACTACCTCTTGCTCAGCACACTGACACTGAAGTCCAAGGCGTATCTGCTTCCAATGGCTCCACCAATCAAGGCGATGGTGCACTGTTTGACGATGCCGCGCGCAAAGGCTTCAGCTTCCTGGCGCGGTTGCAGCTGCCCGAGGGCCATTGGGCGTGCGACTATGGCGGCCCGAGCTTCCTGCTCCCCGGGCTCATTTTCGCTATGTACATCACCGAGACCCCGGTGCCTGACGAATGGAAGATCGAGATGACGCGCTACCTCACGCACCACGCCAATGAGGACGGCGGCTGGGGCCTGCACCTGGAGGGCAAGTCGACCGTGTTCGCGACAGGCCTGTACTACGTCATGTTACGATTGCTCGGCCACAGCAACGATCACCCCTTACTCGCCAAAGCCCGGGAGTGCTTTTTGTCGCACGGCGGCGCCGCCGGGATCATGCAATGGGGCAAGATATGGCTGGCGTGCCTCAACCTCTACGACTGGGAGGGCGTCGACTGCATCCCGACGGATCTCTGGGTGCTCCCCGAATGGCTTCCCTTCCACCCCTGGCGCTGGTGGGTGCAGTGCCGCGTCGTCTATTTGCCGACCTCATACCTGTGGTCCAATCGATGCACCATCCCGCTCAACCCCTTGCTCGAAGAGATCCGGGAGGAGATCTACACGGAACCGTATCGGGCTGTCGACTTCCGCCGAGCGCGGAACTACACCGCCCCGTCGGACACCCTACGCAAGATCTCGCCCTTCTTGCTAATATGCTTCGCCCTGATCCGGATCTGGTTCGACTACTTCCGCCCCCGCTGGTTCCACCGCCTCGCCGATCGCCGGGTCTCCCGGCTGATGCGGAACGAGGAGCGCAACACCGAGTACAACTGCCTCGCCCCCGTCAACAAGGCCTTCCAAATGGCCGCGGCCCACTTCGAGGACGGGCCCGACTCGGAGCGGGTCCGGCGGCACCGCGAGAAAGTCGGGGTCTACCTGTGCCTCGGCCCGCACGGGATGACGTGCGGCGGCACCAACGGCGTCCAGGTCTGGGACACGGCCTTCATCGCGCAGGCCGCGGCCGAGACGGGCCTGGCCCACAAGTTTGCTTTCGTGGACGGGCTCATGGGCGCGCTGCACTTCCTGGACGCGTCCCAGTTCCGGGACGACCTCGACGACGATCCCCACCGGCAGCCGCGCAAGGGGGGCTGGCCGTTCAGCACCCACAGCAACGGCTACATCGTGTCCGACTGCGCGGCCGAGGGCCTGAAGGCGGTCCTCCTGCTGCAGGAGGACTGCGGCTACGCCAAGGTGATCGAGGACGCCCGCCTGTACGACTGCGTCGACACCCTCCTCGGGATGCAGAACGCCGACGGGGGCTACGCCAGCTACGAGCGCGTCCGCAGCGGCACGTACCTGCACCACCTCAACCCGGCCGAGATCTTCGACAAGATCATGGTGGAGTGCACGTACCCCGAGTGCACGACGGCGGTGCTCACAGCGCTGTCCCGGTTCCAGGCGCACTTCCCCGACTACCGGCCGCGGGCGATCCGGAAAACCCTCGACCGGGCCGTCGGGTTCGTCCGGTCCCGCCAGCGCCCCGACGGCAGCTGGTACGGCGCCTGGGCCATCTGCTTCACGTACGGGACCTACTTCGCCCTCCAGGGCCTCGAGGCGGCGGGGCGGCAGTACATCAACGACGAGGGCGTGGGCAAGGCGTGCCACTTCCTGCTCGGCAAGCAGCGCGACGACGGCGGCTGGGGCGAGCACCACTCGTCCTGCGACGAGAGGCGGTATATCCAGCACGACGTGGCGAGCCAGGTCGTCAATACGGCGTGGGCCGTCATGGCGCTCATGCACGCGGGCTATCCGGATCCGGAGCCGGTACAGCGGGGGTTGGAGGTATGTCAAAGTCCCCGTAGACTGGTAGAACTTGGACTTTTAAGGGGAATGGTACTGAATGACAATGAATGCTACAGCTCATCAAAAGCCGACAACAGCCAAATGGCGAGTGGCTGCAGGAAGGCATCGAAGGGGTGTTTAATCAAACCTGGTAAGAAGACTTCAAAGTGTTTTTCGTGTCATGGTCCCTTACTAACGTTCGCGTACAATCGGCAGCATGATCGGGTATCCAAATTACAAGCTCTACTTCACCGTCATGGCCTTGGGGATGTACAATGCGAAATATATACCCAAGCTTAGAAAGACGTATGACTTCGTCCTCTAGAAAGTGCGACGCAGTGGAAGAGGTGGTTCGGTCTCACCAGGAAGGGGGCCTCAACTTGACGATAGTTGCCGCGCGCACTTCGGAATAGAGCGGAAAAGAACTCCCGTATCCATTGCCAAGCCGACGTCGTAGAGCGTCGCAGTTCGGGTGTAGCGCTTGCAGCTTGGCCCTCAGCTAGAGCGCGCTGATCCCACTCGGCGGCCCAATAGGGGCGCGTTGTGCGTAGCACCGCAGTCTTGGCTCTAAGACAATACGAGCCTCACCCACGTCATAACTTAAGACACGAGAGAGTGCGACATGCAACGGGCCGGGAATCCGGGATTGGGAGTATTGAACCTACGTATATGCATTTGTTTTTGTTTAATTGTCGAAACGGCCGCTTTACGATGTGCAATCAGAAACCCTTTGACCCACATCCTCTTGTCCTTTTCCCCGTAATACTTTGAATCTTTACAAAACTTTCCCAAGATCTTAATAAATAATACCTCAAAAAAAAAGGATGTGGTCCACTACAGCTTCATTACTCGCCCTGGCGTCCCTCGCCTCGGCCCAGCTGAAGGGATTCAACTACGGCTCCACCAACAACGACGGCTCGTGCCGGGGCTACGACGACTTCGTCCGCTTCTTCACCGAAGCCAAGAACCTCGCCGGCACCTCGGGCTTTACCGCAGCGCGTCTCTACACCGCGGTGCAGTGCGGCACGGCCGCGGACCCCATCGCCGCCTTCCGCGCCGCCGTCGACACCCAAACGACAATCCTGGTCGGGCTCTGGGCGAGCGCGGGCCGCCCCGCGTACGAGAACGAGCTGAATGCGTTGTTGAGGGGGGTGGAGGAGCTGGGCGGCGCCATCGCCGATAGAATCGTGGGTATCAGCGTCGGGTCCGAGGATCTGTACCGGAGCAGCCCCCAGGGCGTCGCCAACAACGCCGGGGCGGGCGCGACGGGCGCCGAGATCGAGGGGTACATCGGCTGGTTGCGCGACTGGGTGCGCGGCACGCCGCTCGAGAGCAAGCCGGTCGGGCACGTCGACACCTGGACGGCGTGGGTCTTGCCCGAGAACCGTGGGGTTGCGGACTCGGTCAACTTCCTGGGGCACAACTCGTTTCCTTACTTTGAGAACACGCGGCCCAACTCGATCGACCAGGCGGCCGACAACTTCTGGTCGGCGTTGGGGCAGACGGAGAGTGTGTCGAGCGGGAAGGAGGTCTGGGTTACGGAAACGGGGTGGCCGCATGGTAAGTCATCCGATGGATTTTCTCTTTCTGTATGTAAAACAGAATGCTGACATCTTGGGCCAAAACAGTCGGCCCCAACTCCGGAGCCGCCGTCGCGAACCTCGATAACGCCCGCCGCTACTGGCGCGAGGTCGGCTGCCCGCTCTTTGGGTCCCGCAAAACTTTCTGGTACACCCTGAAGGACGCGAACACGGCGCAGACGGACATCTCGTTCGCCGTCACGCCGCTGGGGAGCAGTACGCCGTACTTTGATCTGACGTGCTAAGACAGTAAAGAAGATATTAGCCTCTATAATCAATCGCCAATCTCTAGGGCTAGGTGTGTAGTGTAATTATCGCCGGGGTTGTGTCAGAGGGGCGATATTGGCCAGTTAGGCATTGTTATATATCAAAAACATATCATATAGCATACTCTTGAGCAATTTAATACATGTACGATACTTGTGTGCTTAGTAGTTAATGAGAAGTTGCTTAGAAATCCAATTCAAATCTCACGGCTCGGTATGATGTGTGCGCCATCCCTTGCTTGGCTAGATCCTCACCGATTGGTTCGTTGGTTTGCCGATGGGTACTTCTCCCCTTTCAGTTCCTTCAGTCATACGACAAAGTACATACTGATCGGGCCAGCAGGGTCATATCTAATCCGGGCTTTCGGAGGAAGCTACCAAAATCTATTCGGACCCCTGACCACATTTTCGTTTCACAACCAACAACTCTTGCTTTCCACGACACCAAACTCTCCGCATTGATACCGACCTTTGGAAAACCAACTCCAATGGCGCATCCACAGATCATCTTCGGGACGGCCTCGCTCGGCTTCCCCAACTCGGCATGGCAAGATGCCGAAGCCGTCAGCACGCTCCTCCAGACTCTCCGGGATCTGGGCGTCACCCGGCTAGACGCGGCAGCCCGCTACCCGCCCAACAACCCAGGCCAGGCCGAGGAGCTGCTGGGCGACGTAAAGGATGCGGTCGGCGGCGACGCGTTTCTGGTCGACACCAAGATCATGACGGACGTTCGCAACGATGGCAGCGGCGACTTGGCGAAGCAGGCCATTGAGGCGTCGGCCGCCGCCAGCCTCCAGCGCCTGCGGCGACCAGAGGGTGTGAGTAATAGCCTTCGTTTCTCAGTGCCCCTCTCCATTTTCTTTTGGGTGCGATAACTCACTGTTCCCGCGGGCAGGTGAACATACTCCATATCCATCGTGCAGATCCTGCAACGCCCCTCGAAGAGCAAGTCCAGAGTTTCCACGAACAGGTTTCTCGGGGGCACTGCAAAGCCGTAAGTTGAGTTGACACTTATATCGTGGGATTTAGACTGATCCCAGGTGTCATGGAACACAGTGGGGCGTGTCCAACGTGCCACCGGTCACGTTGGAGAAGATGTTACAGCTGTGCGACCAACACGGATGGACCAAGCCTGTTTGCTACCAAGGGCCGTACAACATGATCACGCGGGGCATGGAGGAGAAACTGCTGCCGCTGCTGCGTACCCATAACATGGTGTTCAATGGCTTTCAGTAAGCCCCTCTACCAAACGCTGCTCTGTTGCCACTTCTAATAGGTAAAAATAGATCGTTGGCAGCCGGATTTCTAACCGGCAAGCTCATCAACAACGACCACGCCGGAACCCGTTTCGGGGACGATCACCCGTTCGGCCCCCTCGTGCGCCAGATGTTCGGCAGTGAGGACCTGGTGGGTGCCATGAAGACATTCGACGCCGGCGTCAAGGCTCATGGGCTTAGTTCGACCGAGGTGGCGTACAGATGGATTGCGTAAGTACCAGTCACATATATTCCCTGGAAGAGGCATGACGCTAACTGTGGGAATCTAGGTACCACTCTTCTCTTGGAGAGACCGATGGTATCATCATTGGGGCGAGCAGGCTGGAACAGGCCGTCGAGACGGTTAGCCTCATCCGCAAGGGACCACTGCCGGATGCTGTGATCTCGTTAGCTGAGGGCTTGTGGGCAGCCGTACTGGAGACGCGCGGTGGCATTCTTTGAACAGACTGAAGCTCGAACTATACTGATTAAAACATCGGGCTAAGTAGATGTTGTGTGTGGTCAACTGGTCGGCCAGAGTATCCATCGAGTTACTGAGATGTTCATTCTCAAGAAGCCACTTGGTGAAAGCAACAAGTCCAGCCAGGTAATCGGACTATGCAATGACATGATTGGATCCACGCTGCAATTAAGGTAAAAGTGGCGCCTGGGATTGACGAAGTTTATAATTATAAGTCTAAGAGGCCAAAATGTCGAGAGCCACTGTTTTCGCAAAGACTACCCATGGAAACTCCGATACTTATTTTTTTCTTCTTTTTTTTTTCAAGATTCTTTTCCTATTTACCCCAGCGTGCTTTTGCAATAATCCTTTTGTGAACGGTTCTTCGTACACAAGCTAGTAACGGCGGTGTTGTTTGTTCACGACACCAAGTCTGATCTCCTATTGAGCAGACCCTTCCCGCACCGCACAAGATAATCGCATCTACGTCTTGTCATACCCACACCAATCCGCACACCCAGTCCACCGTTGTCGCCATGGCATCCTCCACCTCCAAAGTCTACAACTGCGCCGAGTACGCCGAAAGCTGCGGCGCCGTCCTCTTCGACGCCTCCAAAGAAAAAGTCTGCCTCCTCCTCCGCCACGCCCACGCCGACAGCAGCGACAGCAGCAACAAGCCGCAGCAGAAGACACCCGAATGGGTCCTGCCCAAAGGCCGGCGCAACTGCGGCGAGCACCGGTACGCCGCCGCCCTGCGCGAGGTCGAGGAGGAGACGGGCCACGCCTGCCACCTGCAGCCGCTGACCATGGCGACGCGGGCCCCGACGGCCGCGGACCCCGACGGCGGCGGCGAGCCGCGCCTGCACCGCACCTTTACGGAGAGCTTCATGGTCACGCACCGCGTCAAGGGGGACGGCGGCGGGTACCTGAAGCTCATCTACTGGTTCCTGGCCGTCGCCGACGAGAGGATGACGGGGGGCGAGGAGGAGCGGTTCACGCCGCGGTTCTTCGAGCCCGGGGAGGCGCTCCGGACGGTCACGTGCCCGGATGAGCGGATGGTGCTCGAGGGGGGGATTGCGTTGATGGGAGGGGATCGTTGATACTGTTTGATGAGACTAGTAGGACACCCAAAAATGACCGAACACGTGACCTTACTCTGGTATTGGATTCGGGGCGAGATAAATGGCTAGTCTTTGCTGCTGGGTGACATGGTGTTGGTATTTGTTGACTTCGGCGCGTACATTTGGCTTTGGGGTCTGCTCAGCTCTGTTAGGTTGGTTTTTCATGAGTAGTTTCCAGAGGGTACCATTCGTTGAAGCCATCATGAAAGATATTGCACTGTGGGAAGCTTTCTTCGTAGGGATTTGCCTGTCCCTCATACTAGTCTGGCCTTCACTTTCGCTACCTCGTATCTTCTCACAGATGATACAAATACCAAGCTGGCATTATGCAATGTAATAAGTGGAAACAGCAATGCCGTTTACGGACAAAATGTACCTTAAACGGGACAATGCACTGGGTCGAGGTATGTTAGAACGACAAGTCGCAGAAGCTGACTCATGTGATGAACAACTGGCACTTCCTGCTCAAACAAGAGACATTCAGACCCTTGTACCAAAGGAGAGTACAGTATGGGACGAATACCCGCATCCAACGCTCCCTTGATATCTGAGCTCGGAGATTCGCCAACCATGCGAGTCGTATCGGCGGTCGTACCCAAACGATCCAGAACAAGTTCGAAGATGCGAGGGTCCGGCTTGGCACAACCAGCTTCTTCCGAGGTGATGAGGTGATGGACGAGATGGTGAACCCCTATAACCTTCGCTTTCTCTGTCTGATCCTCGGTCCGCCCATTCGTCAGTATTGCCAGGAGATAGCCATGCTCGCGAAGTCTTGATAAGGTTTCGATGCTTCCGGGGGTGGCTCGGCGGGCGTCCCGGTATGCTCGTTTGTATATGTCTCGAAACTCCTTGGCTTCTGTGGGACTCGGCTCAGCCATACCCACAGCTGCGAAGAACTCCTTGACTTTCTTCTGCTTCGGACAGCCGAGATGGCACACTGTAAGGAATGACGATGGTCAAAAAGTGTATTGTCCAGGTCGAAGATAATCGCCCTAGGAGTGCTGGCTTCGTCCATCTCGGCTATGACGACACGACGAGAGATGGCCAATGCAGATCTTGCAACCTCACCTCGATTTTCATTGGGGAAGATTTGGATGTAATGACCTCAGACAACCAGATTATGTTTTATCGATGCTCCGGTAAGCCAGAACTATAACGAGAGGCCATTTGCATTCGAACTTACGGGTCAATTCACACAATAGTAATATCTGACTTGCGTCCCTTCTCCAAAAACTCGTCGAACGTGGACTTTTTGACCTTGGTGTTCCCTTCGCGCACCCCAAACGGGAACATCCCCACCAGCCCAATCCGTCGGAACCTCGACGGAACGCGGGATTGGCGGGCCAGGATAAGAAACTTGATCTGTCCGTACAGCGACCACAGCGCCAGAATCCGCACAGACCGGCCCACCGCGTCGCGAGCGTCCTCGACCGTGTCCAACATCGGCTCCGTCGGCCACACGGAGGGCGGCAGGTCGGGTATCTCGAGGGTGAGCCAATGCCGCCCAAACGTCGACCCGATGATCTCGCTCTCGTCCTTCTGCCTCACCCGCGCCTTGAAGTAGGTCCCGTGTATCCGCAGCTCGCCCGCCTGGACGCGCCCGAACAGGTCCACCGTGGACTTGACGGTGGATATGCTCTTGACCTGCGCCAGCCCGCCCGACACCTCGGGACGGTGCGCCCAGTCCATGTTCCACGGCAGATCGTGCATGATTCGGCCCATGACCGAGGCCCAGGACCACGACGGGGCCACGTAGGTGTCGGGCCGGCGCGGGGGCGGCGACGCGGTCGTCGCCCAGAGCAGGTCCTGCAGCGCGCGGCCGCGTCGGATGCCGGCCATGTACTCGTCGGCCGCTATCAGACTGCTCGCGATCCCCGAGAGCGCCGGCAGGCGGTCAAAGTCCTTGGTGATGTTCAAGACGGTGTAGGTGCGGATCAGCCGGAACCAGTGCTTCTCGCTGCCGGGGAGCCGGAACAGCGTCCGGTCGGGCACCTCCTGGGCGATCGTGTCCTCGCCCGTCAGCTTGTTCCAGTCGTGCTGCGGGTAGTCCTCGACCCGGTCGCACTCGCAGCTCGTGGCCTCTTGGCACTCCCAGATCATCTCGTCGGCCGCGAAGTGGAGGATCCGGGACGACAGCAGACGCTCCTGGAAACACCATGCGCGCGTCATCAGGGGCAGAGATGCCAGGCCAGACTCGGAGAGATCGTCGACCGCGCGGAGACAGTCATGTTTCCGGTGCATCATGGCTCGAATCGTCACGTCATCATCCGTTCCATCTTGGGCGCCGCTCAGCGCGTACGAGTACGTGTCGACCTTACGGCGCTTGAACAAGCCTTCGGAGCCGTCGTTGGCGGCCGTTGCCGCGAGCGTCAGGTACGCATTTCGGTAGATGGAGGCCATCATGGCCGACTCCCTCGCCCAGTCTTGGGCATCGTCCTGGACGATGCAAAGAGAGTCGATCCACAGGTACCTAACTCCTAGGTTGCGAGTGGTTTGGATGGCCTCTTGGAATGTCTTGGGTAACGTTTCGAGCTTGATGCAGTGGGTGTGAGCCTTGACGTTTTTCTTCAACGTCGTGAGGATGGTAATCTTCCCCCAACAATGCGAAAGCGCAATGTACTCGGCACGCTCGCCGTGTGATTCGTACAGGCGACAGTTCCCGTCTCCCGTGCTGACATCGATCACCCTGGTCGGCAATGGTGGTGTCTCACGTTGACACTTGGCATGAGACTCGCGGCACCGGCGGATCCAAGTTGTTATCTGGTCAACACTGGACGGGCCAGAGGGCACTTCCTCGATGTCGCGGCGGACGGCCAAGTTGTCGAAGAACCCCCCGACGTTCTGTGCGACGGACTGGGCATCCCCTTCACGCGTGACATGAAAGACAATGCCAGCCGGCGACCCGTCCTCGTCGTTCTTATCTGAGATCTGAACGTAGGGTGACCCGTCTGGGAAGTAGTCGGGGATGAGATTCACCTTCCCTCGGGGGCCCTCTGGGGGATAAAAGTGGCGAAGGCTTCGGGCCAGGACCTGGCAGCTACTGCAGCCCGGTTCGGCATTCTCGATGAAGAACCGTCTGATATGGATGCCGTAGCAGGTCGGACACTGGTCCTCTTCGTCTTGCATTATGCCAAGTGATGAAGATTACACAGCCATAGCCTGTCACTGGCGTCTTGAAGTAGAGATGGGATAGGCGGCGGGATACAACCAGTTGAGAGAATGCCAGGCTCAAGTGAAGAATGTGGTGAACGTCTTCTTTTCTGCTGCTCGGTCTGTCAGCCTGTGCCATGTCAGCCTGTGCCACCCCGCAGGTCCCACTCAATGGGAGGAGGCACGTGGCGCAGCGCCTCGCCAGTCTTGGTTAACCATTTTCGCTTTGAGGCCAAGGAGCGTATGATGATCCAGTTCCAGTATACCATTATACAATAGCTTCCCGCACTTACTAACTCGGGCCCCAGCACAGCGCTTTCTCTTTTCTAACATATCACCATACTTGAACAACTCACAATAGCCCCCGACACGGTAAGTTATGACTGGTCAGTTGGTACGTCAAATGAAAGACTCTCGTAATAAACTGTTCGGTGGATAGGCGTCGCGTCAATCTCGCACCTTAAGTATCAGAATTGGCATACTGTTTTTTACCAGGCCAAAGAACTACCAGCCGCGTGAGCCTCCTTCAACGACTTCTGCACCCCGCGGCTCCCGCTCGTCAACGCATCGAAGATCTGTTTGCCGAACTTATTGAAGGCAGGCGCCACGCCACCGAGTTCGGTGAGCCTCTTCTCCATCTGGCTCAACTCGAACGGGAACTCCTTACCACTGCCGTCACTGTCATTCGCACTGCCGCCGTCGCCCCCTAGCCTAACCACATTTTCCATGAGGTCAATCTCGACCTCCACATCCTCACCCCCTTGGTCGACCGCCTCATAAAACGCCGGGTCCCCGACGACGATGCCCAGCAGCCCCAAGCTCGGCTGGTTGCGCGAGTAGATGAAGGCGAAGGACCGGGCGATGACGCACCGCACGCCCGCGCCTACGAGGGCCTGCACGGCCTCCATGCGCGACGAGCCGCAGCCGAAGGCGCGCCCGGCCACGACGACTTTGCAACCGTCCGCCACGCGATGACGGAAGTCCGGGTGCGTGAACTCGAGGCAGTGCGCGCCGAAGCCGGCATCGTCGCCCGCCGTCATGAGGAACTGGGCCGGGGCCAGGGCGTCGGTGTCGATGAAGTCGCCTAGGCGGTAGATCTTGGATTTGATGTTTTGTAATTTCGGGGTAGCCCCGCCTTCTTCTTCTCCTCCGGCTTTCTCTGCTTCATTGTTGGTTCCATCACTCATAGTCGGGGCTGCGTTGGGGCTAGTGTTGGCGGCAGCAGCGGGCTCAGGGGGCTCGACCCATTGCGGCTCGACCCTTAGAGCCGAGGAGAGAGAACCCTTTCCCTTAACCCTCTCCCACTGTTCGTTGGAGATCATGGCAACCAGATCATTAGGGGACGTCATTTTCATCTCGAACGAGGAGGCAGCCACGGTGGCTGCTGAGGCCAAGTTGCCAATAGAGCCTATTTGTATGAGCAGTTAGTCACAAACACCAAAAGACTGCCCTCGGTGTATACGACGATGCCAAATCTTACCTTTTCCCATTCGGTTCTTGAAGTTCCGGTTCTGGCTACTGAGCCACACCTCGCCCTCCGCGGCCACATCCACGCTGACACCAACACAGTAACTGCAACCAGGCACTCCGATCTCGAACCCCGCCCGCTCGTAGACGTCGGCCAACCCGGACTTCCGAAGCATGTCGAAGATCGGCCGACTTCCGGGAACAACCTTGCGCTTCCCCTGGGCGACGGGCGTCCTGCCCGCCCTCAGCCCGGCCTCGAGCACGAGCGCGCCCATGATGATGTCCTCCTCGGCCGTCGTGCAGGCGCCGATGAAGCACCCGTCCAGGCCCTGGCGGCCCATCTCGCCCACGGGCACCACGTCGTCCGGATTCGGGTATCGTGCGATGAAGGGCTCGGCCTGGGCCAGGTCGATGACGTGGGACTCGGCGTACTCGCAGCTCGGGTCGGGCTTGAAGTAGTAGCTGTGGTTCTTGTGTCGCGCGAGTTTGCGTTGGTGAATGAAGGAGGCGGTATGGTGGTCGGGGGCGAAGATGCCCGTGATGCCCCCGAATTCCTGTTTCGTGACCTGTTCAGCAAGCATACTACTACGTCACCTGAGTGTGAGTAAGATTGTTCTCTTACCGTCGTCATATTGGCAATGGCAAACCGCGCATCGGGACTCAAGTAGTCCAGCCCGGGCCCCGTATACTCGACGACACGGTCCGCGGCGACGGTATTGCGCTTGAGCTGCCGCAACACATAGAGAATAACGTCCTTGCCGCCGACGCCGCGGGGCGGGCGCCCCTCGAAGCGGATCTCGACGACCTCGGGGACGCGGAACCAGGTCTCCCCCGTGACGAGGGCCATGGTGACGTCGGCGGCGCCCATGCCGACGGCCAGGCACCCGTTGGCGCCGCTGCTGCAGGTGTGGCTGTCGCTGCCGACGACGAGCATGCCGGGCTGCGTGCGCTCGCGGAAGAACTCGGTGTGCATGATGGTGTAGTTCATGCCCTGGTACTCGGTCATCTTGAAGGCCCGCTTGGCCCGCTCGGACTGCGCCACCAGCTGCTGGCTCAGCGGCGTGTCCATGTTGCGCGGCTCGACGCTGTGGTCGCCCGCCAGCCAGAACCGGTCGTTGCGGAAGATGCCCGGCTTGCCCAGGCGGTCGTAGACTTGCACCATGCCCTGTTGGGATCAAGTTGTGTTGCTGTAAGCCTCACACCTTCTTTGGGTGATGGGTGTTTCTGATGATCAAACTTACATGCCAGCTGAACTCACTCGCCATGATCCAATCGACGCGCACCCGGATCATCTGGCCAGGCTTGACCCACCCCTTCGGTTCAACGTCATGGAGGGCGAAGATCTTCTCGGTGACATTCATGGGTCGACGATCAGGGGGCTTGGTAGCCGACGGTTCCAGAGCCGGTCTGCTCCTGTCAGCCGAGTTGAGCGCCTCCAGCCAGGCTGAGACCAGGAAGATCAGCTCATTGCGGTCTTCCTCGGAAACAGTGGTATTCTCGTTGAGCCCTAGGCCGCCGTAGTTGGGCGCGTTCTCCGCGATGGCCAGCACCTGTTGCAGGGCTTCGGACTCGCGCGGATGCGCGTCTTGGATGCTGGCAGATGCGAGCTTGATCGCTTTCAAGGGATGTGGCTCCGTACCTGGTCACGTATAAGCTGGTATTCTATCGAAAACTGGTTATCCATCTCGCTTACTGCCAATCTGCACTTTTACCCCTCTGGTGTTTTCGAGGAGCCCCTCGATCTGCGGGGTGACACTTTCCATGCTGCCAATGAGAAAGTACTTGGTTCTGACTTGGTTTATCGGAAAAACAAAAGATGTTACAGGAGATGTGAGGATATCCAAGCATCTAGCATCACTTTGCTAGATATAACCAGGCCCATGCTGCGGGGTGGGTTCTTCGGAGGGCGTCATGATATCGGAGCCGCGAGCCGAGAATCTGGGGCACTCGGCATTGAGTTCCTCTCTCCCCAAAATGGCGGGAGCCCAGATCCGGCAAGTGCAGCCATCCAATATCCAAATCGGGACGACCGATTCCGGATGCGACCATTGAAAAGCCATTGATGCATAAGATTGAAATGCACAGCAAAACTCTCAAGTTACCCTCTCACGCGACCGAACGTAAATGTGATGGCTCCGAGTGGTTAAGACAATGGCCAACAAGGGGGGTCTGGCGATGGGGGTGATTGGCGGATGGTTACAATATGGTTATTTACGGTCGCGGGGTCTTGCCAAGAAAAGACGTCGGAGCCGTTTCGGTTTCGCGTAGCTAATGGCATCCAATGACCCCATGTCGTACATGACATTACATTCTCCAGCCCAGGTAGATCGAGGGTTATATTGGTAGCAACATGTCTCTCACTGCTGAGATGACGTCCGGCAAACTGTAAACACCAACTGCATCAAGATGTTGTTATGGCTGTTGACTAACACCAGGGCGTACTTTGTTCCTGGTGGGCTCTGATTAGTCAGACTAAGGCGACGGGTCTCCGTCTCTCCACCACATTGCGGTTCCATGATTGCGCCGACGGTCGAACCAGAGTCCCGGCTTTGAAATGGCGGAATGCACGAACGGGGATTAGATAACCCAGGAGAATATTAAAAGGGATCTCATACTGCCAAACTACATCGCCAAGAACCCGGCCACCGACCCCTCTCAACCAACCAAGCGCCTCATCTTGTCGTCTTCCTTGCCATGTCCCACAATATCCTCATCACCGGCGCCTCCGGCTACCTGGGCGGTACCCTGCTCGCCCGGTGGGCGGCGGCCGATCTGCCCCCCTACGGCAAGCTGTACGCCCTAGTCCGGACCGCGCAGCAGGCCGAGGCCGTCAAGCAAAAGTACGGAGCCGAGCCCCTCGCCTTTGACCCGTACGACGAGTCCGCCGTGCTGCGCGGGGTGGTCGACAATAAGATCACCGTCATCTACCATCTGATCGACGCCTTCCAGTCGGAATCGCAGGTGTACATGATCAAGGCCCTGGCCGAAGTCAAGAAGACCACGGGCCAGGCTGTCCACTTCCTACACGTAAGTTCTTCCCCTGTCCACATTTTGGACCTCGTATAACGCGATTAAATTGGCTTACATATCTGTCCCTGCGAATGTAGACCTCGGGGGCCAAGATCTTCTCGAGCCACGCGGGTGCTCCTCATGACCGAGAGCTTCGGGACAATGACCCGGAGTTGTACCAGATCCAGAAGCGCCAGCAGGCTCCGCATGCGATGATGCAGACCGTAAGTCCCGCCCGAATGGCTCGCAGGGACGATACAAGTGAAATCACTGACGGAGAAGCTGGATGGATGCATAGCCGGTCCACACGAACAACACCGTGATAGAGCAGTGCGAACTCCACGGCGTCAAGAGCTACATCTTCGTCCCCTGCATTGTCTGTAAGTTTCATACTAGCACAACACATGCAATGTTGTATTACACCTTCTGATCCGACTGATGACTAATGAAGTTCCCAATAGATGGTCAGGGTGAGGGCTTCGGCAACGTCATATCCATCCAAACAGTGGCGATAGTGAAAGCCGCCAAAGCGCTCCGTCGCGTATACAGAACCGACGAAGGTCGACCGGTAAGCCACGTTCACTCCTCTCAACCTATCTATCATTCATACCGGCATCGAAGCTAAGTGGCTACCCCAGACCTGGCCAGTTTGCCACGTCCTCGACAACACGAACCTGTACCTAGACATCCTGCGCCGCATCCTGCAGGACGAAGGAGCAGGAATTGGGTCCGGTCGAAACGGATACTACCTCGCCGCCTCGGGCAGCGTCGCCTGGGACGACCTCTACGCCGCCCTGGCCGCGGCGCTCGCGAAGCGCGACGACCACGTCATCGACGACGCCAGGATCGAAATGGCGGATAGCGCGACGCTGGCCAAGATGGGCGAGGCCATCGGCTGCCCGCCGGAATTCGTGCCGGTACATCTCGGCGGCAAGTAAGTTTACTCTTTTCATTGTTGGTCTGACCGTATATTTCCTTTTCTCCTCCATGAGTTCTCCGATCTCGTTGCCCATCGTCGTCGTCCTTGCGGAAATGAAGACTGACGCTGCGGTCGCTTTTCAAAACTTAGATGCACCTTTACCGCCAGGTGCGGGGAAGAAATCGGCTGGAAGCCAACCCATAGCCCCGAACATATCCTGGAGGCCGCTGAAGATGAAGTAGCGTTGATCTTAGAGAACTTGAAGCAATAGATGCCGGGGGATCCCGCGCTCAACACCGGTCAACACCGCCAGACTCAGAAGGCATGCAGCATGAGCTGGGTAACCGCCAGTGGGTCACGAGCGAGCACGGGCAGGTTAAAGAACCGAGTACTTCAAAGGGGGCCAAGACTACCTAATGGTGGTAGGCACTCGACAAGCGACCGCTGGAATAAACAGTACTCTGTCTCTGTCCATGGTAATAACAACCTATATGCCGTGATTATTCCACTTACTCCATATTACGACAGGGTAGTAAAAGAAATACGCTTACTTATATGCCGGTTCATGCATGTACTTTTCTGCCATAATAACAGTTCAACTGGAATATTAGCTTCTCGATCTTTTAGAGACTTGACTGATTTATTCTCGCAGGGGCTTGTCGATACGAGAATGGACGAAAATTAAGACAGTGGGATTCCGATAAATGCCAATAGAGAGCAAGTGCGAGAAAAAATTATATAAAACCGAGCCCTTATGAACGCCAAACAATGCAAGGTATCTAGAAGTCCATGGCGGATTCGCCACCGCCCTCCTCATCGCCGTAGTCATCGTCGCCGCCATCGAAATACTGCTCGGCATCGTAGTCGCCGCCGTCCTCGTCTTCCTCGAAATCGTCGTCCTCCTGGCTCAGCTCGTCCTCTTCCTCCTCCGGATCCTCCTCGGCCAGGTTCTCGCCCTCCTCGTCCTTGCCCTGGGCAGCCTCCTCGATGCGCCGCCGGCGCTCCGCGTCCGTCTCGGGGCCCCGGCGCTTGTGGCGACCGACCACGTCCTCGTCGTCCTCGTCATCTTCCTCCAGGTCGCCGCCCGCGGCCATGGACTTGCGCTTGAGCCCGCGCTTGCTAGCCTTGGCGGCCGCCTTGCCGCCGTCGTCGGTGCCGTCGATGGTGTTCCAGAGGTTCTCGGGGAAGAGCTCGTGGTGGACCTCGCGGCCGCGGAAGTCGGGCAGGGTGCGGGCCTCGTGGACGAACTTGTGGCTGTACATGGGGACGGACAGGAAGGGGTCGACGGTGGCTTTGCTCTTGACGCCGTAGCGGGCGTTGGCCTGCTGCTGGCCGTAGGCGCGGCAGACGGGGTCGGTCAGGCTGGACGAGGTGCCGGCCGCGTCGGGCGCGAGGTGCTTGTGGGTGTACAGGGTCGAGTTGTGGAAGTCGCGGCGCAGCTGGACGAAGTAGGTGACGCCGCGCGCCTCGGCCGTCGACAGGGGGAAGTTGCTGGCTCGTGGGGGCTTGTAGGTTTTGGGATATCGCTCCTTGGGCTGCTCTTGGACGCCGGCGGGGTCGTAGTCCCAGGGAAGGTTGCCGCGACCGCCCCGCGCGCCACCGCGGCCGCCTCTGCCGCCTCCTCTACCGCCACGGCCAGACATCTAGGCTACACGTGCATGTACAATATTGTCTGTTTATGTGAGATGGAGAGAGAGAGATTGTGTCCAAGGGTGGTGGAAGTGTGGCGGATCGGCAGTCTGCGTGGGTGAGTGAGTAATTGATGAAATTGGAGATTCTGTCGGCGCCAAACTCGAAGATCAGATCAGTTAACTTTTTAGTGGGGCCGGAGGGATTAGCGAGCTCCAGGAGCTGCCCCACCCCCGCCATTGCAGGGACAGCACTGCTGCAGCTGTAGCTCCCCTCTCGTGCCTCGAGCTGAATTAATTGCCCGTTATTCGAAGCGAGCCTGTTTGGTAAGCGACTTCCAGTGTTTATCCCGTCTATTCCTTCCAGTTCTAGTGTTTATTCCACGTTATCCCATTGTCTCATGAGGAATGAAGTAACTGCTTAACCGCGAAACTTCCATTATTCCCTCTCGAGACATCCTGTTTACTCCAAGAGTGCTGACGTCGAGAGTCGATAGGCGATGTTAATGACTTGCGCCATCAGTTGACTGCCTGCCTGATACCATTGTCATCATCTGAGATCCAGCTCACCTCTCTCACTTTCAAGTCTGCTAGCGCGTCTTTCAAAACACCACAAAACAGGAAGGGAATCTCAGAATTACTTTACATTGTACTCAATCTCGATTACATACATGTCCCGGATAGCCGTCAAGATGGACACAGACACTGTTCCCGTGACCGGGGTCGACGAGCTGGACGCGCACCTGGATGAGTTGATAGCCGACCCTGCTCTGCCGCCGACCACCAAACTCTTCGATGATGTCGAGCTGCAGCTGAACGACGCCAACATCCCGCCCTTGATCCCGCGCCTGCTGCCCAAGATCACCGAGATCCTGAAGCAGTACCAGCAGGATCCGGCCGTGCTGTGCTCGCTGGCCATCAAGCTACTGGGCCCTGTTAGCTTCACCCAGGTCCTGTCCATGGCGTCCGAGGAGGCCCTGATCCAGGCCCTGCGCTCCCCGGCCCCCTCGGCCAACCTGCTCGCCATGGCCATCCTGCAGAAGGCGGCCCGGTCCCCCGCCGACGCGGCCATCCTCGCCATGATGAACAACATCATCTCCGCCTTCCTGACCAACTGGCTGAGCGCGCCCCAGGTCGAGGTCGGCGAGAAGGGCACCAGGGTCCTGGGCGACCTGCTGGACACCGACTGCGACCTGCAGCCGCCGCCGGCCGGCGCCCCCTCCACCACCACCCTGAACGGCATGGAGATCGCCATCCGCACCAAGCCCCCGGGCCAGGGCCTGATGTGGCGGCGCGTCTTCCACGACCGCGACATCTACGGCCTGCTCCTCTCCCTGGGGAGCCGGGGCCCGCACCAGAACGCCGAAGGCGGCCTGGGCGAGCAGCAGCTGACCCTAGCCCAAGGCCGGCTCCTGCGCCTGCTGCCCCGCCTCGCCGCCCTGAACCTGGCCGCCGTGAGCCGGACGGACTTCCCCGACCTCAACGAGCGCTACGTATCCGAGGCTTCGTCTGACCAGGGACTTCTTCACTTCGTGGCCCTGCACATGGTCGACAAGGAGGACCTGCTCATGCACCTGAACCTCATCGACTTCTTCGAGGAGCTCGTCAGCCTCCAGCGCATCACCCCCTACACTACGCTCAAGATGGACACGCTCCGCCGGCTGATGAAAGACGCACTTCGCGGCGATGATCGTCTGAGATCCGCTATGGTCGACCTGCCCAACCGCACCGTCCCTGAGGAGGCCGAGGAGCTGCGGACTTTTGTCCGCGAAATCTTACAACTATGAGTACGAGAAGAAAAGAAAATGCCGATATGCAGCCCTTATGCGAGAAAAACGCCATGCTTCCCCATTGCCATCCTACAATACATTGTTTTTCATGTCCCTAAGAACCGAATGCGCTCCTTTTGCGCAGTTACTTTATTGCGTGCTCAATTGCGAAATTCTCCTGTGGCCCGCTGTTTGGCCGCGGGTTGGAGATGGCGATCGATGATACCCCTGAAGGAAGTGAGAGTACCGCAACCCAGAGCAGGTTTGCTTCTGGCATGATGCCCCATGTGCTGTATCTACACACCTCTAAGCCATTGAGTAGATAAATAGTAACATGTATTCCAATGAAAACCTTCGATGAATGCTTGATCAATCATCAATTGGATTGGGGTTGTTTGGCTCCTTCGTGGCAAGCGTCCTAATCTCTTCTTCTGTGGCGTGCCCATTGCTCTGTGCCGGGTCCAAAAATAGATCGAGTCTGTCATTATCCTTGAGTTTCAACTGTTGCGGTGCCATGTCAGCTTAGAAATCACCCACGAACGAGCTGTACTTACAGATTCGGGAGTATCACTACGATGCACTCGTGCCTCCCTGTACGCCAGCCGTATCTTAACCTGAGACGGGTTATTATCCCCCGGCACAACACGGTGCTCCACCGCATCAAACAGCGCATCCAGCGTCTCCTTGGGCTTGAGCCGGCACCACATGTCCTCCACCCCTTCCTCCTCCCCGCCGCTCCGCACGCAGATATTCAGCACCGCCTCCTCGAACTGCGGCCGCTTCTCCTGCTCGATCCAGTCCGCGACCTGCGCGATGGCGCGCCGGGGGCACTCGAGGTGCATCTGAAAGAACCCCTGCAGCTGGCCGGGCGAGAACGTGTCCTCGGGGACTTGAAGCGCAAACTCGTCCGCGAGGGTGCGGATCTGGGCCATGTCGAGGGTCGGGCACATATCGCAGCATGTCGGCGGTGCCTCGAGGAGAAGTTTGAGTGGACCAGTTGCGCTGCCGTCGTTGTTACTGGCGGCGGCGATGTTGGGCTCGAACATCCGGATGAACATGTCGCGGGCGCAGTCCCGGTCTGCGCGGCCCAGGCGCACCTTCTTGTCCACCCGCCCGGGGCGGATGAGGGCGTCGTCCAGGTCCTCGGGGCGGTTCGTCGTCATGATGACGATGCGGCCCTCCTGAGAACCCACGCCGTCCAGGGCCTGCAGGACGCCCGACAGGGTGCACCCCGTGGCGCGAGGTTTGGGCCGGCTAAACATCGGCGGGGGTGGGAAGAGAGGTGTCTGGTCGGGAGACATGGCGGAGGCGGCGGCCAGCACCGCGTTGGTAGATGATGCGGGAAATGGGGGTGGAGGAGGCGGAGGCGTGCTCAGGATGGAGGGCGCGGCGATGACCTTGATGTCCTTATCGCGGACCAGGCCGGCCACGTCTATGTCTTCGAGCAGGACAATGCAGCGTTGTGGTAGGGCTTGGAAGAGTCTGGCCAAGTCCTTGTCGCCCAGGACGCTGGATAGGTCGATGGCGTAGATGTTGAGTTGGAAGACACCGGCAATCGCTTCTGAGAGCGTAGTCTTTCCGGTTCCTGTAAGAGAGTTAGCATTCAAGGCAGACTTACATCTCCCATTTTTCTTTTCTTTTTCTCGCACGTATACGACTTTAATAGTGGCAAGAGTCATTCAAACACATACCTGGAGGGCCATAGAATAGATAACCCCGGCGATAGGGGATGTTCCGCAGATGGTAGCGCCGCTGGGTTTTGACGTCGAGATAACTCCGGATATCGCTAACCAGCTCCTCCTTGACGGACTCGACCAGATGGACGGACGACAAGGGACGGGGCACCTTGCTCAGCTTCTGGCTCCAGTGGCCGCCGCTGTTGCCAAAGGTGGTGATGTAGGTCTCGCGCTTCTTGTCGTAGAGCTCGCGGCAGGTGTCGAGGAAGTCGGCGATGGGCTCGGACGAGACGCCGAGGCAGACGATCGTCAGGTCCTCCTGGATGTCGGCGTAGTCGCTGACGTTCTCGTCGCACGTCGTGACGCTGCTGCTCTTGACCATGAGCAGCCAGCGCCTGTGGAAGAACCAGACAGACCGGAACTTGGGCACGAACCGGACGGCGCGAGGCCTACTCACGCCGCCGCCATTGCCATTCTCAAACTTGTCGAAATCGAGGTCCCCCGGCTTGCGCTGCGTCACGTGCGCCAGGAGCTCCGTCGGGTGCCGCCTGGCCAGGATCTTGTCGCCGACGTAGGTCAGGACCGACTGCTTGAGCTCGCTGCTGTAGGTGATCTCGACGGTGACAACGCAGTGGCGGATGACCCAGTTCCAGACGGCCAGGATGGTGTCCGAGGCGTAGTGGTACATGTTGAAGGCCAGGTCCACCGTCGTCAGCGCCGTCGCGACCTGCCCGCCGTCAAAGTGCCGCAGTAGCACGCTCCTCATGATGCTACCACCACCACCGCCGTCGCCCGATTGGCCAAACAGGCGCGCGCGGGACCTGCCTGGGGGGCGAGGCGGCGGCCCAATGGGTATGGTTGTGGTGGCATCCATGCTGACGGCGATCTGTATGTATGTATGTCTGGGTGTACTTTATGTATGGTTGGAGGTATCAGGTTCGTTACGTGAGAGAGCCGGGTGAAATGCACCCCCTCTCCAACTTTCTGTGTGACTCTCCCTCCCTTATGTACGAGGTTTCAACTCTGCCAAAATTTGAAGAATAATGAACAGATGAATCAGAAGATTAGAAGGGCAACAGGCAAACATTTGAGGAACGTTGTAGAATAAACCAGGTATGAGGCTGCTGGCTGGGCTGGGTCTCTCTTCGCCCTGCGTACTTTGGAACAAAGATGCGGGATCTCGTACTTTTTGGTAGTTACATATGTACTGCAACGTACCGTAAGACGGGGAAATGTACGAGTTTGCTCAAGTGTTGTGCCCATTCAGTCGATTGATCGAGTAAGCGCAAGGCAGAAACCTGGGCCAAAGAAAAGGCAACCACCACCACCACCACCAAAGATGCGAACTTTGCAGCAGAAGCAAGTGGTAACAACGAGCATCGCTAAAATATCCCAGAAAAGAAAAGGAAACCCTTCAAAAAACAAGAAGAAGAAAAGACTTTGTTCCTCCCGTGTCTCCCCCAAAGCTGTAAAGGGTGTTTGTTTGCTCCCAGTGCAGTATCTGGCCCAGGTTAAAAGGTTGATATCCCAATTGGACCACCAGATGTACCATGATCCCTGTCTCCCGATTGCCCATCAACCCCTACCGAAAACTGTCGGTCTCACTGCACCTCCAGCAGCCAGCCAACCCCACTGTTCCGTTCGCTTACAGAAGAACAAAGACGACCAAACGTCGTGTAAGTATGTAGGCGTGCAGGCAGCCATGGGCTAGCTCTCACCGAACAATCTCGTTCATTCTTGCCGGTGACTCTCTCGCCGAGATACCCGAGATATCTCCTTTGTTTCCATAGGGCTGAGGAAAAGGTTGGGCATTGCGATTTGCGGTAAGCTGGCAATTGTTAGCTGCATATATTGTATTTGAGGGCGTGCCCCCTCCCTTGAAGAAGCAATGCTACTGGGTTCTCTTGAAAGGGATCGTGCCTACTCCGGCGTGGCTCCTCTTGCGAAGAACACCGGCTCCCAGGAACATGCCACTGGTTCTGCCTCAAGACGGCATGGCTTTACGGCACAGCCAGCAACTTTGCTCGCCGCCATGCTCTGGGATGTCAGGCCGATTTCTAATGCGCCTGTCTTCATTGAATTTGCCCCGTACCCCTGGTCAACCGCTCACGCATCACCAGGTACGGTCCCAATCGGCCTGTGTGTGGAGTCAAAGCGAGGTATTGGTATTCAAGCCGAGTAATCGGACGTGACCATGAGAGCTAGTCGGCTACCGTGGTGAAGTCTCAAGCCACGGTGAGAATGAACCGGCCAAGTCTTAGCGGATTGTGGCAAATGTAGCGGGATGAACACAGTGCCTGATAACATCAGTTGCCTCCGATTTCTGTGCCGATTGGGCAAACGTCTCGCTCATCAAGTTATCGAATTTGAATCCCTATTATTCCAGTTTCACGGCTACTATATTTTGGAAGTATCTCATTCATTTCCCTGTCGTAGTCGAGGGAGTAAGCGGAATAGTCGCGAGAGTAAGTGGAATAACCGAAAGAGTCAATGGAATAACCAAGGCAACTACACCGGCTGGGCCTCGCTTGAAAAGAGACTCAGAAAAGTTATGGCAAATATTAGGTAGTTTATTCCGGGCATGGCCAACAAGGTCCTCATGGTTGAAAGTAGGTAGGGTCTTTAACTTGAATGTAGGGTCTTTAACACACGTAGTCTAGCTAAATACATATGACAACTGGAACTACTTCATACACCTGCACACGCCCCAACGCCCAAGGATACGTCAGCACGAGGGGGTTCTCAATGGCCTACTTCAGGGCCTTAACCCACGCGCCACCGTCAACGACCACAAAGCTGGCAGTGTCTACAACATCAGCTCAAGGGGGTTCTCAATGGCCTGCTTCAGGGCCTTGACCCACTCGGCGCCAACGGCACCGTCAACGACCTTGTGGTCGAAGCTGGCAGTGATGGTGATCTGGTCGTCCCACTGGATGGAGGTACCCTCGGCAGTCTCGACGGGAATGGCGACCTTGCGGGTGGTACCGACGGCGAGGATGGTGGACTGAGGGGGGTTGATGACAGCAGTGAAGTTGTCAACGGCGTCGTTCATACCCATGTTGGAGATGGAGATGGAGCCACCCTGGTACTCCTCGGGCTTCAGCTTGCCGTCACGGGCCTTCTTGGCCAGCGCCTTGACCTGGGTGGAGATGGACTCGAGGCCACGGGCATCGGCACCGGTAACAATAGGGGTGATCAGACCGTTGGGGGTAGCGACAGCGACGGAGACGTCGACGCTGTTGAACTGGCGAATGAAGTCGCCTTGCCACGAAGAGTTGGCAGCGGGGACCTTCTTGGAGGCAACAGCGATGGCCTTGATCAGGAAGTCGTTGACCGAGATCTTGAACTTGCCGTCGGAGCCAGCGTTGAGGGCCTCACGGAGCTTGAGCAGTTTGCTGACGGAGAGCTTGCTGGTCACGAAGAAGTGAGGGTTGTTCTGGGTGGACTCTTGGAGGCGCTTGGCAATGGTCTTGCGCATGTTGGTGAGCGGGATGTCCTCGTACGAGGCAGCGGCGGGGGCAGCGGCGGAAGCGCCACCGGCGGCAGCAGCAGTCTGCTTGGGCTTCTTGGCCTCGCGCTCCAGGGCGGTCTCGAGTCGGCCTTCGGAGGAGTACTGCTCGGGGGCGGGCGTCGGGGCGGATGAGGATTCGGACGACGAGGACTCGGACTTCTTCTCCTCCTTGGGCGCGGGAGCAGAGGCGTCACCACCAGCGTCGGAAAGGCCGAAGGACTCGAAAGCGGCGACATCGGTACCTTCCTCAACGAGGACAGCGATAGGCTGACATTGGGGAAACTCAGTCAGCACAATTGAACTCAGGTCTGGCGGCGATGGACCGGAGAGGTCGGGGGTAGAGCAAGATACTTACGCTGCCAACAGCGACGTCCTTGGCGCCAGCGTCCTTGAGGACCTTGGCGATCACACCGTCCTCCTGGAACTCGAAGTCCATCTGGGCCTTGTCTGTCTCGATCTCGACCAGGACATCACCGGGGGCGATGGAGTCACCGGCCTTCTTCTGCCACGCACCAATGCCTCCGGACGTCATGGTCGGGGACAGGGCGGGCATCTTGATGACCTGGTGAGGAGGAAACGAGGCGTACCATCTTGCTAATTGGGGCGAGAGGCTGGCGACTCTGAGGGACTTGGTCGATTGAAGGGCTTGCCTTCGCAGCACGGCGCTGAACATGGTGAGATGGAGGTTTTGGGGGGAATGCCGGACAAGACGAGAAATGAGAAATCGGAGGGAGGGGAAAAGAAGGCGATGGGACGCTGGTGCTCCGTGGGATTGAGAAAGAAAAAGAGGGAGGGACTTCAATTGAACAATTGGATCAATGTGAAGCTTTCTCTCCGAGGCCTGGCAGTTGACAAGAGACCGTAAAATTCGATGTGGTAGGTAAGGTAAGGTGCGTCCCTGGTGGCAGGCGTGGGTAAGCGGCGGGATATTTTCGTCGCGCCTGCTGTCCCGGAGCTCCCTCAACGCTTCCTAGCAAGCTGGCTGGAGCTCAAAGAAAAAAAAGTCGCAATTGGCTTTTTGGGGTTTCCAGCGATGCGCTTATCCGCTTACGGCCTGGCCCCCACTCCCCGACAAGCTGCTTAATGCGCCTCTGCTATCAATTCCAACATCCCGACTGAATGTGCATATCGGAGATTTGTTCAGAGTCAATTGATGGCATTGACGAGTGTATGCACGACAGGCTGCAAAACACAACATACCTTGCGATTTATGTCATCAATTGCAAGACAGAAAACCATGCTACTGCAGAGCACAGTCAAACAGACGATTTTCAAGTTACCCTTCGTCGCAGACCGGAAACGAGTTTGAGAGGGATCGCTACGCCCCAATGGGGTTAGAGCACGATGTGGCCTTGGTCCCTTGGGGATGGGTCGCGCGCAAGATATAGTGCATACATAGATCCCTTCTGCTACTAGCACTCATGATCTGCTGGTAGATCTAGTTGTATGTCATTTAATGACACCTGCAGGTCTTGGGATTGCCTACATGCACCTTGGCATATAGAAGCAGGCATATATATTGGGATGCAAATATCGTGCACAGGAAGGGAAGCTTATCGTGGAAGCTGAAGCTTGACCCAAGCTGTTGGGAATTCGAGATATGGATCTCATCCAATCCTACATCAAACATGTATGCCAAAGAATGGTTCGTAAGCTCGAGTGAGTACTTAGCCAGGTTAATACCTTACCAAACACGTATTACGGGATACATAGAATTTGCCATTTCAAAGTTGTTTGCCTTGAAATGCGCCAGTCTCAGTCTCTGTAATCGATATCTGGGGCAATTGCACTGCGCAGGTTTCTTTCATCACAGCAAATCAAATCAAGCAGTCGCAAAGTCCAATAAAGATAGCGGAGTCTCGATTTTTAACCTTAGATGAATGGCGGCTTGACCATGTTTGATTAAACTGGGAAATTCAGCCACATGGGGCTCATGAACATCAAGGCCACCCCTTTTTCTGGGTTCATATCAAGATCAAAACCACCCAAACCCACGGCGAGCCAAGCCCTACGAAGATCGGGGCGGCAGGTGGTTTGTTCCAAAGTAAGGGTTCCAAGGGAGGTTGCTGTTTATGTCAGCATCAAGGCTCTGAAGCTTGAGCCGGGTCGTATTGTCGTCGTATTGGCGTATTTTGGCTCTTTGGGTAAACGTCTGCCTGCAGGGAGGGAGCACAGGAAAGAGGGCCCGAGCTGGACCTAGCACCTGGGCAAGCACCCAAGCACCCGGCCGGTACGTACCTCGCACCCCGTATCTCCCGTCACCCCCTGGCCTGGCCCATTGAATGACCAATGACCCAGAGTTAGGTACGACGCAAAGGCGCGAGCCCGAGGAGGAGGACAGCTGTAGACTTCCAGAAGGTTTATGTAACCGCAGAATCCAATGCAGGAGGATTGGCAATTGCAATTCCGGGAGGAGCTGGGCAAGCAACATACGCAGAGAGACTCGGTCTCGTTCGTACAATCAATCCAATCCAACATAATAGTTCAATCATCAAATTGCTGGCAGCTGGGTGCGACATCCAGTTGAACTCTATTCGCGTTCCATACTTATCATTGTCGACTTTCGCCATCTGCCCCCTAAATTTCCTGGATGCCCGTGGCATGCTGAGGACAGATAATTCCTGACTCGACTGCTGCACTGCACTGCACATCCCACATCCTCATCTCAGCTGTCAACACGCCTGATCTATTTGTACACTAGGCCACGGGTGCACGTAACGAATTCCACTGCTGCGTTTGGCCCGCCACTATCGATCCCGCCGCATCCTATTCGAGAGGAGCGCATTTGCCTAGTCTCCATCCCTAGCACAGGGCAGCCCCAAGGTCGAGATACCTTGAAGACCACGTACACGTATTACCAACCCACGCGCCCAGTCTTTGCAGCACCCTTCCACGTTTCCCGACGACGACGACGACGACGCCGACGACGAATGGCCCTCGACACCGAGTCGTGAATGCGGACGCCATGACCTCTCTCGTCTTCGTGGTGTCCTCCTTGGAGGTCATCCAGGCTTCCAAGGAGGCCCAGAGGAATAAGCAGCTTTCCGACCTGACCGAAACGGCCCTCAAGTCCATCAAAGAAGCAGACGCGCCCCTGCCCGACCCAGATGTCGTCTTCGCGCCCCTGCAGCTGGCCACCAAGCTCAACAGCAGCCAATTGACAAATGCCGCCCTCGATTGCATAGGCAAGCTCATATCCTCCTCCTACTTCTCCGCGCACACCGGCGCAACCCAGCAAGACGGCACAGAGCAGGCCCCGCTCATCGATCGGGCCATCGATACGATATGCGACTGTTTCCAGGGCGAGACCACGCCTGTCGATGTTCAGCGGCACATCGTCCAGGCCCTCCTCGCAGCCGTTCTCAACGATAAGATCGTTGTGCACGGTGCCGGTCTCTTGAAGGCTGTCCGCCAGGTTTACAATGTCTTCCTCCTGTCAAGGAGCACCGACACCCAACAGGCCGCCCAGGGCACCCTAACCCAGATGGTGGGCATGGTCTTTGAGCGCGTCAAGACGAGGCTACACATGAAAGAGGCGCGGATGAGCCTGTCCAAGCTCAAGCACAGCACCAGCAACGTCACCTTCGACGCCCCCGAGTCTGTGAATGGCAACGGCAACATCCACGCGTCGGCAGAAGGGGACGACGATGCGGACGGAATGCACGATGGCATGCATCACGATGGCGCGTCTGAGACCGCGCCTTCCGAATCCACCAACGACGGCGCGAAGCTGACGCTGAAGGATCTTGAGCACAGAAAGAGCTTCGACGACTCAAACCTAGGCGATGGGCCGACCATGGTCACACAGATCAAGACGACGAAGCCCGCGCGAAGCACATCCGAGCCGACGACAGGCGAGAGCGTCAACGGCGACGACTCGACCGAATCCCTCGACGCCGAAGACGAAGTGTATATACGGGATGCGTACCTGGTCTTCCGCTCCTTCTGTAACTTGTCTACCAAAATCCTGCCGCCTGATCAGCTGTACGATATCCGTGGCCAACCCATGCGATCCAAGCTCATTTCTCTACACTTGATCCGCACTCTTTTGAACAACCATATTCTCATCTTCACTTCTCCGCTATGTACCATCACCAACACCAAGAGCAACGAGCCGACGAGCTTCCTCCAGGCCATTAAGTATTATCTATGTTTAAGTATCACAAGGAACGGCGCCAGCTCCGTAGATCGGGTCTTCGAAGTTTGCTGTGAAATATTCTGGCTCATGTTGAAATACATGCGGGCCCCTTTCAAGGTAACATTCTATCCCGACAACCGAGCCCAGC
The DNA here is from genome assembly GCF_038362585.1 of Apiospora marii. NCBI lineage: Eukaryota > Fungi > Ascomycota > Sordariomycetes > Amphisphaeriales > Apiosporaceae > Apiospora > Apiospora marii. Next base: position 436,235 of record NW_027117374.1, read on the forward strand.
GTGGAAGAATCGTACTAACCCGGAAATCAGAAAGAAATCGAGGTCTTCCTCAACGAAGTATATCTCGCGCTCCTGGCGAGGCGAACCGCGCCTCTGTCGCAAAAACTGTATTTTATCAACGTGCTGAACCGTCTCTGCGGTGACCCCCGAGGTCTGGTCGAGACGTACCTGAACTACGATTGCGACAGAAACGTTGCAAACATCTTTCAAACTATAATCGAGGATCTTGCCAAGTTCGCGAGCGGCCCTGTGCCTGTTACGTCCGCCCAAGAACAGCTCTACGAAGATAAGTTCTCCAACTCTGGCAATGGCGCCGACTGGCAGCTCAAGGGCATGCTTCCGCCGCCCTTAACGGTGGTGCAGATCGCGCCTCCTGCAGAAACCGAGTCGGAGGTTCCGAAGGACTACATTATCAAGCGGACAGCACTGGATTCGCTGGTAGAGGCCCTTCGATCTCTGGTCAACTGGTCCATGGTGGGACGACCCGGCGCCAATGCTGGTTCTTCTGAGGAGACTCGCGCCTCGATGGAAGACATTCGAGAGTCGATCGATCCGTCGGCCAACGACAGCACATCGCGCCTCGATACCCCGTTGCCGCCTTCGACTCCGATCATTGAGGATGATCCCGCTCAGCTGGAAAAGGAGAAGCAGAGGAAAACAGCCATGACAAACGCCATCCGGGCTTTCAACGAGAAACCCAAGAAGGGTATCAAGCTTCTCCTGCAGGGAGGGTTTATTCCGAGCGACAGCCCAGAAGATATTGCGAAGTTCCTGATCTCGAATCCTCAGCTGGACAAGGCACAGATCGGAGAGTACCTTGGTGAAGGTGACGCCAAGAATATCGAGATCATGCACGCCTTCGTGGATACCATGGAGTTCGCCCGGAGGCGGTTCGTCCCATCCTTGCGTCAGTTCCTGCAATCGTTCCGACTGCCTGGTGAAGCACAGAAGATCGATCGTTTCATGCTCAAGTTCGCCAACCGTTATGTTATGGGCAACCCCAAAGCATTCGCGAACGCCGATACGGCTTATGTTCTTGCGTATTCGGTCATTTTACTCAACACAGATTTACACAGTAGTAAGATTGCCCGGCGAATGAGCAAGGAGGACTTTATCAAAAACAACAGGGGTATCAACGACAACGCCGATCTTCCCGACGACTACCTGCTGGGCATCTATGATGAAATTGCCAACGATGAGATTGTTCTGAAGAGTGAGCGCGATGCTGCTGCTGCTGCGGGTATAACCACGGCACCCTCGACAGGATTTGCTGCGGGTTTGGGCCAGGCCTTCTCGAATGTCGGTCGCGATCTTCAAAGGGAAGCACACATGCAACAGTCGGAGGAGATCGCACTGCGGTCTGAGCAGCTCTTCAAGAACCTCTTCAGGAACCAGAGACGTGACGCTGCCAGGGCTGGCATCAAGTTCATCCCTGCCACCTCATTCCGCCACGTCGGACCAATGTTCGACGTTATTTGGATGTCGCTGTTCTCGGCACTCTCAAGCCAAATGCAGAAGGCCAGTAACATTGAGGTCCACAAGCTGTGTCTGGAGGGCATGAAGCAAGCCATCAAGATTGCTTGTCTGTTCGAGCTGTCGACGCCCCGGGAGGCTTTTATGTCAGCTTTGAAGAATGCCACCAATCTCAACAACCCCCAGGAGATCCTGGCCAAGAACGTCGAGGCGCTGCGAGCAATGTTGGAACTTGGCCAGACTGAGGGTGACTATCTGCGAGAATCGTGGAAGGATGTGCTAATGTGCATCAGCCAGCTGGATCGGCTACAGTTGATATCCGGGGGCGTTGATGAAGGCGCCATCCCTGATGTCTCCAAGGCACGCTTTATGCCACCGGAGCGCAGCAACACCAACGATTCTAAGAAATCAGCAACTTCGTCCCGGCGCCGCAACCGATCCAACACGGGCCCGAAGGGCTTTTCTATGGAAATTGCTCTTGAGAGCAGATCTGAGGAAGTCATCAGAAGCGTGGACCGCATATTCAGCAACACGGCAAACCTCAAAGGCGATGCAATTGTTCATTTTGCCCAGGCACTGACCGAGGTCAGCTGGGACGAGATCAAGGTGTCGGGCTCCAATGACTCGCCACGCACCTACAGCTTACAGAAGATTGTCGAGATCAGTTACTACAACATGACGCGTGTACGATTCGAGTGGGCAAATATCTGGGCAGTGCTTGGTGAGCATTTCAACAAGGTCGGATGCCACAACAACACCGCCATTGTCTACTTCGCCCTCGACTCTCTGCGCCAACTATCTATGCGCTTCATGGAGATCGAGGAGTTGCCTGGGTTCAAGTTCCAAAAGGACTTCCTGAAGCCCTTCGAGCACGTCATATCGAATTCCAACAACATCACTGTCAAGGACATGGCTTTGCGCTGTCTGGTTCAGATGATCCAGGCCCGTGGGGAGAACATTCGATCTGGATGGAGGACCATGTTTGGCGTATTCACAGTGGCCGCCAAGGACCCCCACGAATCCATCGTGACGCTGGCGTTTGAGAACGTCACCTTGGTGTACAAGACACGATTTGGGGTGGTCATCTCTCAAGGCGCCTTTACGGACCTGATTGTCTGCTTGACGGAGTTCTCCAAGAATGTCAAGTTCCAGAGGAAGAGCTTACAAGCGATGGAGGCATTGAAGTCGATTATTCCGCGGATGCTCAAGGTTCCGGAATGCCCCCTTTCGCAAAGATATGACGCATCAGGGACACTGGATGTCAACGCCCCCAAGCCCCCGGATGCCTCGACCAAACAGCCGAGTGGTACATCCCTCGAGGAGGGATTCTGGTTCCCCATTCTCTTTGCCTTCCACGACGTCTTGATGAACGGAGAAGACCTGGAGGTCCGGTCCAATGCCCTCAACTACTTCTTCGAAGCGCTTCTGAAGTATGGCGGTGACTTTCCACCGGATTTCTGGGACATCCTGTGGCGCCAGCAGCTTTACCCCATCTTCATCGTGCTGCGTTCGCGGCCGGAGCTTAGCAACGCGCTGAGCCACGAAGAGCTGTCAGTGTGGCTATCCACGACAATGATCCAGGCTCTCCGGAACATGATTGTGTTGTTCACCCATTTCTTTGATGCATTGGAGTACATGCTCGATCGGTTCCTCGACCTCTTGGCACTGTGTATCTGCCAAGAGAACGATACGATTGCTCGGATAGGAAGCAATTGCTTACAGCAGCTCATCCTCCAGAATGTGCTCAAGTTCAATGCTGGGCACTGGAACCAGATTGTCGGCTCTTTCTGCGAACTGTTTGAGAGGACGACTGCCTACCAACTGTTTTCGGCTACGACCATCAATGCACCTTCAGCCCTCTCGCCCCCTCCTAATGGACTTGGCTTCGAGGTTCCCTTGACTCCCACCGACGACACCGAGGAGGGGAACGCACTGAGCATCAACGGCACGGACAAGAACGGCCAGCCATCCGAGTCAGAAACCAAGACGGGTTCGCCGGTTATCGCGGCTGCTGATGATGACAGCCCGCGTACGCCCACCATGTCGGCCGCGACCCCCCTAGAAGAATTCAAGCCCAACACGTCTCTCCAGCAACAGCCTGTTGTCGTGACGGCTGCTCGACGCCGCTTTTTCAACCGCATCATCTCTCGTTGTGTTTTGCAGCTGCTCATGATCGAGACGGTCAATGAGCTCTTCTCCAACGAGGCAGTGTACTCGCAGATCCCCTCGGCCGAGCTGCTGCGGCTGATGGCCCTCCTCAAGAAGTCGTTTCTGTTTGCGCGCAAGTTCAACAACGACAAGGAGCTGCGGATGCGGCTGTGGCGCGAAGGGTTCATGAAGCAGCCCCCCAACCTTCTCAAGCAGGAGAGCGGATCGGCCGCTACGTACATCCAGATCCTCTTCCGCATGTTCGCCGACACATCCCCCTCGCGGGCGGAGAGCCGGCCCGAGGTGGAGAAGGCGCTGATCCCGCTGTGCAAGGATGTCATAAAGGGCTACCTGGCACTGGAGGAGGAGTCGCAGCAGCGCAACATTGTGGCGTGGCGGCCGGTCGTGGTGGACGTGCTCGAGGGGTACTCGGTCTGGCCGGAGAAGGAGTTCGAGGAGCACCTCCGGGCCTTCTACCCGCTCGTGGTGGAGCTGCTCGGCAAGGAGGTCAGCCCCGACCTGCGGGGCGCGCTGCTGATGGTGCTCCGGCGCATCGGCGAGGTGGCGCTGCACATTGACGGCATGACGGGCGGCCGCAGGGACAGCATCATCAGCGTCGCGGCCACGGAGACGCCGGGGGCGGAGTTTGCGCAGGGTGGGGAGGATGGCGAGGTCGGTATGCGCGGGATGCGAGGCTAGTTAGCTACCTGCCCGACTAACTAGGTAGGCCTCGGCCAATCGCAAGCAAGGCCACACTGCAGCAGAGGCAGGCAGTAAAAGCGATTGATTACTCAGAATCACGTATAGAACTACTTCTTTAGGGCAAGGCAATAGGGGGCGTGTGTGTTTGTGTGTGTGCGTGCGCGTATTGCGTCAAGTCAAGCAAGTCCTGAGGCTTTCGCCATTAGCGGCGGCGATATTGCTTGGGTCAGCTTTTTGTGTATATATAAAAATGGAAAGGGTTTATTTGACGATGGAATTCATGGATTTGGTTCGTCGGGATACGTGTGATGATGTGACGTTCGTGTTTGCTTGGTTACCTCCTTTGCGGCAGTGCCTGTCATCAGGGGCTGATTGGTGGGACTATGCTACCATGGCAGGGTCATCGGTTTATCAGGCTCTGTCTGACAACTCTTGCTCCATGCAAAAATGGTACGTTCGATACAGTCCGTCCAGCAACGGCGTCAAAGACGTACCAGCTCCCCGGGTTCTCTGTCTGCAGAACTTTGAAAATTTTTGGTTAAAGATTGCGAGGCTAGATCTGCAGCAATAGATAACATGTTGGAGGGTTGCGACGCGTGGAACTTTCTTACTTGGCTGACGCATTGGTAAAGCGAGAGAGAAGTAATACATAAAGCTCGACGGTTCTCCCCTCCTGACTCCCCCCTGGTTCCCCCAAAAGTGCACTTTGGGGAAACACATGAACCAAACTGATGGCCCCGCCCAATCCGTCAGACGTCAGACACGGAATCCCTGCTCAATGGGCCAAACACGAGTCGGGAAATATGGTCGGCCGACTTCTACCGACTCCGATCGACTGCCTGCGACGACTTTGGCAAGCAAGTGGGCTGGCTGGTTGATTGCTATCAACACGAGGGGAGGGTTCGCAGGGTGTTGACTTCGGATTGAAAGAGAATCTACGGGGGAAGGAGCACTGTCGGATACATTTTCTCCGCGGATCTCTATTGACTTGACTCCAGTCGTGGCTGCATACTGGGAAGCCAAAGTATGGCATGCATAAGACCAAGTGCGTCGTCTCCCATCCTTACAGGCCCTCCTTCGTGATTAGCCAGATGGAAGACTTTGGCACGGGGGATTGAGCAACAATTAATGAACAAGGTGGACTTTACAACTTTCCATTCAGGGATCTGTGAACGTTCGATACTATTTACATATACTAGCTACACAAGTGTGCATCCTTTCCCATATGCCTTGCAGCAGTGGAAAGGTCACAGCAGTCAAACAACTAACTCAGCACCGGTGGCCCCTGTAAATCCCACGAAAGCAGTTCGCTGTCCAGCTTCGTAAGATCCATGCCCTGCAACTCGGCATCCCAGTCGATAGATTCGTCCACGCTCTGGGCTCCCAAAGATCTGCCAGTAAGTGCCATGGCGCCCGCCACGATTGTAGCATCCTCCTCGTCAAACGGTACACAAGGTAGCGGCGGCGATAAGGAGCCATCTCGCAGGAGGGCGCAAGTCAGCGCTTTCTGCCGCGCATCGCCCGCCTCATACGCCGCCACGAAATAGTGCGCGCCGCCCAGCTCCAGGGGCTGCCGGCGCTGCATGTAGGGATAGACTTGCCAGAGCCGGCGGCTGAAGTCGAGGAGGAGCTGAGACTGGGGTTGCTGCTGCTGCTGCTGCTGCTGTTGCACCAAAGAGTGATGGCAGCTCGGGTCCTTATCTCCCCCGCATTCTGTGTAACCATAGGGTCCTGCGACGTACAGGAAGGAATTGGCGCATTGCAGGATCCGCAGCATCACAATAGTGAAGAAGGCGTGCGCGCGGAAGAAATTGGCTAGAATGTAGTTGGCGAAGTCGTACGAAGTGGGCGTGAAAAGTTGGGCATCATTGCTGCTGTTTTCGACCTCGAGGATACTGCCCAGCTCCATGGCTTTGGCGAAGACCGATTTGTCCATCTCGTCGAGGTACTCCAGCAGCGCGCTCACCCGCAGCGCCACATCGGCGGCCAGCATGGAGTCGGCCGGGTTCTCGTGTAGATGGCGGAGCTGGCGCACCAACGTCGGCCAAATGGCCATCTCGATTTTGAACCGATAGAAGCGAGTCAGAAGTTTGGGCTTCAGAGGGGTTTCGTCCAGTGCCTTGTGAAGAGCTCTCGACCAGGTCGGCTCGGCGAATACGCTATCTTTGCCACATCGTATGTCGCCCATCAGCTATTAGTACCATTGGATTCAGTCAGTTGTATGTAGGTACATAGGAAGAGATAGAAATTCCAACGAGGAAAAGAAACACCAATGACTTACCATGGCGAAAGAGCTCTCAAAAATCAAATGCAGTCTGAGCTCGGAAAAGCCCTGGTCACAAACCCCAGCACTAATCACGGCAGATAAGCCTGCGCCGTGATTGCTCTGATAGTTTACAGACCTGTCATTGCAGGCTATCTAGTGTGATTTAGCAATACTTATGTATGTTCTGAAGGTGTGCTTGTCATACCTCTACTTTTTGCAGTATAGTTTGGGCTGCCAATGTGCTTGTCGCCAGGTTGGAGGCCGGATCTTGGCATGCTTGCTCCAAGGCCTGCTGTAGACCGATCAGGGCTGCGTCGTATACTTGGGCGTCAAGCCATGCGCGTCTCGGCCACCCGCGCCGCATGTTGGTCCAGCAAGTGGTGAGAAGTTTGGTGGCGTGCTGCAGGACGGCGCTCTGGTCGATCAAGGGCGGGATCAGCTCCAGCGATGAGCCCCACATGCGCAAGTCGTAGCCGGTCCCGGGCGCGGCGTCTAGACAAAAGACAAGCTCCGCCGCAAGTCGTTCTGCGGGGGCCGGAGCCATATCGCGCGGTTTCGGGGGTTCGGACAGCTGCATTCTGGGGAAGCTGCCCCCTTCCTTGGGGGTGTTCCTTTCCCAGCTGGATCTCGGCTGGCGGCGTCTCATGGTTCGTGGGGGTGAGGGGGTCGAAGGATGATGAGTAGCGTCGTCTCTGGGCGTGGAGGTATCACTCCCAGCACTGGAGGTGGAGGATGCGCTGTCGTAGCCTCCCGATGCTGAGTGGCAGCCGTTGATAACAAACTTCATCCGTGGCGGACCGGAGCATTGGCGCTTTGCGCGCTGACATGTACCGCACGTCGGCCAGGCCTCATCACACTGCAGAGGATGGTCTTGGTAAGGAAACACCTTGCGAAGGACAGGGGATGTGGTGCAGACTCACTTTTGTTTTCCTTGCCTTGCAAAAGCTACATCGGTTTGATTTGGGTATGCCGACCATATTGTAGTAAATGAATTCCTCTTTGCTGATAGTACTGCTTGTCGGTGGTAACGCTGGCTTGGGGGGGTCGTCTCCTTTAGAGGAATAAGCATGATATGATTCACACTTTCTCTATCCCAGGGTTCTCTATTGTCTTGAAGGCGGTTTAAGTAGTATGACGAAGATTGTCACTTGCGGGCGATTGTCTCGAGGAGAATACCTTGTACATGTTCAAATGGGATGCCTCAACATTACTTAGTTCTCTTCCGCGCGCCGTGGTCGGCTATTCGAGAAGATACGGAACATTGTATTCCAGGCGACTGCCCCTTATTGGGTATTAGCCATTGACCACCCTGGGCAATAGGGTTGTCCGGACGGGTGTTCCACCCTCAGCTTCTGCACTGCCGGCATTCAGAGATCAGTGAGTGAGTCTGGTCTGCGCCCAAGGTTGACGTTGCAGTACTACCGATACTAGCCCATTGTCAAAAGAAGCTCATGGGGATGGGACCTTGTTGCTTGGCTCTGCAGCCAAGTAGGTGGAACACACAGCTCGGGGAAAGGCATAACCCTTCCTCATTGGTCAATTTTGCCAGACCTCGCACCCTTCATCCCGATCCGGTAAAAATCAGCTGCCAGCTGGGCGAAAGAAGAATATTACGTTTCCCATGCCCCCTTCCAACGGTCGACCCCACTGTCCAAATCTCACTGCAGCTACGACCCCCAGGGAGGGACCGGAAATGCATCTTCCATCCCAGTGGCATGTAATCAGCCCAACCCACATGACGGTTCCCTCCTAGCAACTGTTGTTCCTGGGACCAGAGCACAGCATAGACGGCGCAAGCAACGGCTATGCATATGATATGAGATTAAGTCAGCAGGCTCGGAACGTCAGACCGCAAGAGATCTCCAAAGCCAGCCAGACAAGAGCTTACATTACATAACACCAGTATCAAGTAAAGGAACCAGGCCATTCAGCCCTACCTCATGGTCCTAGCCTATCCTGCCACGTAAGTAAGAAAGCAGACCCCCCTGTCCCATCCATACATTGGATGGTTGCTACGCTAAGTTTACTGCTGACTATTGCTTTCCAAAAGTGCACTTTTGCTGCCGCAACCGACGAGTGGGAGAGCCTCCTCTCCCCAATTGAACTTGGCAGCATGCTCCTTCAGTCACCAGGCATTGATCAATATCATTGGCATTATCAGGTTGGTGGTGTTTCTGCAGCTTACTTGCACTTTTCCCTCCTGCACATTCTATTCCGAAGCCGATGCCGAAGCCACAGCATGCATGCACACAGGTATCTTTGGTGTTCCTTGCTGTTCGTATTGCCTAATATTGTTCGTATTCAAATGACCAGTGAGATGGATATCAGGTCACACTTCTGCTCAGTATAGTGGTTGGCTGGATGGCGGCGTCTGACCCAAAGACAAATCAGGCGCCAACTTACCTGCATCCCACTGCCACAAGGGCTTGTTCGTGTATACCGTCCGTATGTGTGACGTCGAGGTCCTTCGATATCATCCCTGATTGGACGCCACGCTTTGTCACTCCTGTTCGTAATTCCCGGGTCCCGGAACCGTCCAATGGGGGAATTCACGTTAGTTTATGTAAGACAGTGTTGGTTATGGCTTGAGACTCCATGTTGGGAAGTACACTGAATTCGCAGTCTCAGCACGAGTCCATAAATAGGGGCAGACACTGTACTTTCGCCTTCCTCGGCGAGGACCGCCGAAGAAGAGTTGTTAACGTTAGACCCTTACAGCTTTAATCAGCCCTTATAAATTAAATATAAATAAAGTCTTCATTATTTAAACCGTATTTAATAGTTAAGAATAGCTACTAAGCTGCTTAACTACCCCTTTTGGATATAGCGTCGTCTTATAACCCTCGTTTCGTAACGGTGAAGAATAGCTACTAAGCTGCTTAGCTACCCCTTTTGGATATGACCTAGTCTCATAACCCTCGTCTCGTAGCATGTCCATTAATCCGTTAAAGTTGTCAGGCACTATGCATTCGCACATTGCATCATATCCGATCCAGATTCCCACATGTTCGTAACATCTGGTAGCCCCAGCCGCCCCATTCCCTTCTGGATTTGTTTTAACTGTTCTCCAACAGAGATCCTTCTGGGCCTTTATAAGGACAACAGCAATGCGGTAACTGTCTGTTTTTGCATCGCCAATAGGCTGAAGGAGTAGTGTGTACTCTTCTGCAGTGAAATTTGGCTCAAGTAGCAAGCGGCTACAGTTATGGTCTCGATAGAGGCCCGATAGCTGGATCAGTCTTATGCGCATACCAATGCTGAAATCGGCGTATCGTATTTGGTCGGGGGAACATTTGCGAAGCCAACGCATCATGTTAACAACACCTTGGATGGCGTGACGACGCGAGCGAAGGTTACAATGGAACAACCCGAGATGGTCTCGCGCTAATGCTCTCGCAGCGCCTCGAGTATCAGGAAACTTCCGTTGTTCATATATTGCAGCAGCCAGTCCGGGCGTATTGCCAGATAGCCAATGGTGCTTCTCCGGTGAACTGAAACGCATTGAAGGCGACAGGACATGTCGTAGAAGGCCAATTTCTGACATGTTGTCCGAGGACAGGCCCTTGGTGTGCTGAATCCAGTAATGATGAGCGTAGAGGTAGAAATGAAACTGTCGTTGGCCTTGCGCCTGAAATTGTCCACTGTAGTCGGAGATTGTCTGGCCAATGTCCAGGTCTCCGTGTTTCCGCATCCTGAGCAGCCTCAGTGCTATATTAATACTTGCGTGTGACGAAGTCCTCAAAGCAGCAGTAACAATGCGAGCTGGCGCGTCCCCGGCCGGTATATTGGGAACAACGGTTTTAGATACCTGCGTCTGAAACACGTTGTAGTTCAGATAAGTCAGAATGACCCTGGCCATATTGAGCTCGGCGGCTTCTTTGCTGAAGTGGAATTCATTGGGGTCTTCCCTGTCATTGAGAAGGAACTGCTGCACGCTTGGGTGGATGAAGTGTGCTGTCAATTGCTCTTCATCAACGAATACTAAGCTACCACAGCAGGAGAGGACAGATCTGGCATCGTTGACCAGTTTTCTAGGGTCCCAGGTGGTCTGCAGCGGCACGACGCTGATTGCTTCGCGGAGTTCATCCAGTGAAAGAGGCCGCATTACAACCAGCATGAGTTTCAAGACTCTTTCTTGATAGTCTGGTGCCAAATTCTTCCGCTGGTGGAGGATGCGACGATACGTTGCTGGTAAGTCCATGGGCAGATCATCGAGGGCGGCGTGGATACTTTCATCCGTCTTCTTTGAGCATATTGAGTCAATCTGAAGTGTAGCCCATAGAAACCTAGAATTTTCCAGTCAGTTTTCATACAGTCAAGGCAACAGGTAGAATACTTACATTCCCCGTGCACCTTTTTGCAGTACGTCTCGGATTCGTAGAATCAGCGCCGGATCTCCCAACGTGAGATTTCCTGACTCCAAGCTAGCTTCAAGCTTGGCCTGGATAAAGTCGTCTATCTCTTTATTTTCTTCTGGCATAAAGAGGACCTCGGAATGTTGATAAGCTGCAAGTTCCGCCTGTACCCGTGATTCGGCTTCCAACCGGTACGATATGCAGACCGACAGGATACCGTTACGTTTATCAGCCAAGAAACGGCTGAGTATCGAGAATATCTTCTTCCTTTCGCTCAGAGGGCAATCGTCAAGGCCGTCGAGAATGAAGAATACACGTGAAAACAGCGGCAGGAGTCTCTGGAGGGAAAAGGCCATATCTTGATTATTTGAGTTGGCCAAAATTGTGCGCATGGCGGAATTGTCTGTGTCCATTGGCATGGATTCGATCAGCTGACGAGTGAGGCTGCCAATTATCGTGCTGGCCGTGAGAGATTCGGCGTCGTCCACCCTCGAGAAAAAGAATGCCACCACAGGCGCCTTGGGTTGGAGTAGGACGTCTTGTACCATGTTGGCGAGGAGCACCGTCTTTCCCGAACCAAGTTTCCCTGCGACCCGAAGTAGCATGGATGACTTCTCTTCTTGCCTCCAGCGTCGATATTCCGGTGCATTCAAGAACCACGAGGTTGAGCCTGCATTTCTTGCTATCTTCCAGCCGATGTGATGACTGAATCGGGTACAACCATCGAGCACTTTTTGCCTGAGAGCAAGCTTCCCTCTGTAGTTCTCTGTACTCGAGAGCTTTTGCAATATGTTTCTCGATTTGGCGTTACTTATTGCTTCTTCGAGGCCGAATTGCTCTCGGATTGCAGCAGACCATCTCTCAAGCTCTTTCTGGTAGCTCCCAATGTCCGGTTTCCCCATGGCGATCTTGAGTTGCCCGAATTTGGACTTCAGACTCGATGTGTACATATGGCGACAGAGGTTGACGACGACGATGAAATACTCAGACACCAAGTCCTGCAGCGCCTGAGACTTGGGCGTTAGAGCTGCCATCTCACCGTAGCGGGGTGCAGACTTCCCGATACTCAAAAAGAGCTCCGAGAGACTCTCAAAATATGCCTGGAACCTTACGATAGCCTGATTTAACTGTAAGCCTAGGTCATATATTCACATGCAGAAAACTTACCAGTAATGTAGTGCGCACGATTGTCCAGACACCGCAGGCCACGATGTTCTGAGAGCCGCCTATGATGACATCACCAATGGCGGCGAACTGCTGCACGCATTCCAGCGTTTTCATCAATCTCGGCCCGTAGCACCGAGAACCTGCGGTGCGAGTCGTATGGTCGATCTCGGCGGTGAGTTGCATAACGCCCTTGATTGTCGGTGGGGACGAGATGGTCTGATTCTTGAAAAGCGAGAACTCGCGTTTGGCGTCATCTTGCAGGCCTGCCTCGAATTCCGACACGGCCTGTGCGAGCCTGATCTCGGCCTTCAGCTTCGCTGCCTGGTTCAAAGCCCGCGACATAACGACGACTACGCAAGGGGTGCAACAAGCAGGAGTGCTGCGTCAAATAGATAGGCATTGATGCTCTTCTAATACACTTGTTACGACGGTAAATTCTCATTTAATCAGCAGAGAACAACAATTAGTCGGGGTGCGCCAGAAACTCTGGCGCCGTGGTGTCAGCAACCCCTCACTCGCCGCGAACCAATCAAGGGGCAAACGGCCCCTACCTCAACCAAAAATTATGCCTTGATAAGGCACACAGATATGGTAAGGCAGAATTCCAACTCCCCTCCCGAAATGCAATGTAACGCTCGTGTTTCCAATGCAGCTACGTACTAAAGTATTGGCTCCCTTGCAATCCTTTTCAATGCAGAGCGATTCAGTACGAATGGTCTATTAGATACCGCCACATATACTTGCAAATAAGATTATTTACCGCTGTGATACAGAAATTTAGAGTCCATAGCTTTTTACAGGTATTATCACTCTCTGGTGTGATTAACTCTAGCCAGGGGCTGTCGCAACGTTTTAGGGAATTCATATTAGTAGGCGTTCGTAACCCCTGCCTTCACTGTAATTAGCCCTCAAGTGTGTTCCTGTAGGTTCTAAATAGTACAGGCAACCTCAGATTTCCAGAGTACTGCACTGTGATAGGCATCTAGCACCTGCGGTCAAGGGGTGCGGTCCAATTTGGGCATGTTGTTAAGATGGTGTTGAAAGACCCCCTCCCCCCAACATCCATCCGGCTCAAGCAGGAGCAAAAGCTACGCGAACACTGTTATGGTGCCTTCGTCGGCTGGTGATAATATAAAGTTGGGTGAGATTTGGGAAGAGCCCAGCCGAAGGTTGTCTAATAGACACATGACAACTTCCATTGCCTGCCTTTTTAGTTCAGTATTGTCCGCCGGTCAAGTAGAACCTTGTACGTACTTATCATTGAACAGATAGTTCTTAGTCCCCATTTGGATAGGATCCTCTGTCTTTGTTGCCCTGAGGAGATGCAGTGACAGTTGTGGATAGCCCTGAGCTGGTGAAACTTCTCGGTGCAGTGCATTGGGGTAGCAGAAGCTGGACCTGTATTGTCGTATTGACGTCTGTGGGTGTTTGGTCATGGGATCGACCCCAAGCCGTGGCTGTCATTAACGGCATAGATAATTCTGCATCAGAAACATCTCGGACTCGTCGTCTGCGCCGCTTACATCTTAGCCAGCTCCAGGTACGAGCGATAGCTGAGGGGAGTGCTAGGAACAGGCCAATTATGGCGACTACTGCCTCAGTGGTGAGTTTCATTTGTGCTGATTATTGGTGATGAGTGGTTTGACTAGAGGGAATAATAATCGTGGTCGACTTTTGGCATCTGGGGGTTGGGTCCCTTCCTCAATTATATGTATCTCCATCGGGAATGGTGAGGCCCGGAAGTCGAGGAAATAGAAAAAGGCGGGAAAGAGTCACCCAGATGGAATGGCTTGAAGCCCCGTGCATTTTTGGGATCCTCCAATAGAGATGTAGCTCCTAAGCATTGCCCCATAAACGTTTTGGGAATCACCAATGAGAGGTATACTCCCCACGCCCCGAGAGTTTTGGGAACCACCAATCATTGCCATGCGGACTTTGGCTGCAGCGCTGCCCCTGCATGCAAAATCGTTTCGTTCCGATTGGCCCATCCCAAAATCATCTTGGCTCTAGCTACTGTGCTCCTATTGATTTTCCCCCGCTGTTGTCACCCGCACGACGCCTACATAAACCTCGAAGCTCCTCCGTCGCTCTTGAATGACACACAGTTTTCATCACTTCCAGGTTTCTCAGCCACGATACTTCTCCTCTCCTCCTAATACTCTCAGCTTATCTATCCTTTCCAAAGTCGCTGAAGAATGCCTTCCTCTGACAGTGAACAAGAATGGGAGAGCCACAAGAATCTTCTATGGTGTTTATGGGTGAAAGAAAGACGGAAGATGCTTCAGCTGATGATGGAGATGGCAGTCTTGGGCTTCGAACCATCGTAAGTCAGGTTCTAGATATCCAGCGACCAACGCAGACCTTCTAACACATGTCATTTCAGACAGCGAGAATACATATCTCACTTCAAGGCCTGGCATTTTGCACAAAACCACCCCAACGAGACTTGGAAATATGTTGGTCTCGCAATTGAGAAGCGTAAGCGGGAAGGCAAGGACAGCGCTGTTATTGTTGATGGCGTTCTCATCCCACACAAGAGACTTAAGCACGAGACAAGTCGTCACTCATACACGCGGATCGAGAAGGTAGTCAACGGTATGTGTGTACGGCAAATTACTTGTTACTGGAATGTTAGACTAAGTCATACCAGCAAGTCCGTCGCCTCCGGCAGAGCCTATGACAACAGTTTGCACGCCACCAGCCATGACACTAGGGCTTGAGTGGCCTTCGGCACTGCCCGTTTTCCACCTTAGAAGTATATTGTCTCAAGTTATTCCGGGTCCGTCGACATCCGTGGGACCGCTGATTCAAACACAACAACTCCTCCAAGCATTCCTATTCAGGGAATTGTTCCATTCTTTCGGGTGGCAATCGGGTGTAAGGTCACTCAGCGCTATTCGACTCTCGACCTGCATGGATGCTTGGGTCCCGGAGAGCTTTCCTGGGGAGCACATACTTGAAGCCCAACGCATCATCAAGAACCGATGCACTGCCCCAGAAGCGACACACTTAAACCTAATTGCGTATATGGCTTCCAACAACCGTCCTGGAATTCAGTCCGAAGCAGCTGTACTTCATCACTTCGTGCAATCTGGCATCTTGGACCAAACGATGAATTCCCGGGATCCACTTCTGAAGGAGCCAGCCATTAGAGCGTTCCTGGAAAAGATATTTAAATCGGCTATTAACTATGGACATCTAGTAGTGATCCGATGGCTTCTACGCCTTGACCTCAAGCTTAGCAGTCACCTCCCCTTGATACTTACCTCCGAGCATATAACTGTTTCCCAATGGGAACCAAGGATACTAGAGGAACTCATATCTTCTGGGGCGAGGCCGGACGAATATTGCTGTCGAAAGCATATCTCGCCAATTGTTTACGCAATTTCCAGCTGCAACTTCAGCGCTTTACAAACCTACTTGAAGCATCGTAAAGACGACATAGCTGGCCAAGCTAAAGCCAACCGAATGTCCACCTCATCGCCCAAGGGACACAACTCCTCTCGCAGCTTCGCCTTGGCGGAACTACTCCTAGCAGTCCATCATAGGGATATTCCCCGTTTGGAGGAATTGCATTGTCGGGGCATAAGCTTCGATATAGGGGATCGACAGGGGGTATTCCTCCTCGGCCTAGCAGTCAGTGAAGCTTATTTTTCGCTCGAAGTATGTCAAGCACTGCTTAAAATGGGGGCATCCCCGAACTTTGACCCTTCTACAAAAGCTGGCGGCGTCTTACCTTCGGTTTTACACATCGCTGCAGCGGTTCCTGGAGATGAGCTTTCCGGGCTGCTTCTCGGATATGGCGCTAAGCTACATAAGCCTCTTACGCCTGGTGTCTACTGGTCCGGTCGGTTTCTCTCACCGGATCCAATGTCGCCGTTGAATATTGCGATTGATTTCGGACGTTGGAGTTTAGTGGAACTTCTTTTGTCGAACGGGGCCCCAGTTCGTGGAAACGAACTATTACAGGCAGTAAAACATGATAGTAAGTGGGGCCCCGATTTGCCAATTTCACTGGCGCAATCTCTCGTTCAACATGGTGTCGACGTGAATTCGAAGGATGATTACGGAGAGAACGCTCTGCAGATCTGCATTCGTGGAAGAAAACCAAGCCTGGCTAAGTGCCTCTTGAGATTGGGTTCTCAAATGGATGCATATGCGCTTACATTGATGCATCCTTGCATCAGCTTAGACGAGTTGGAATCCTTCGAGCGGTGCCGAGATGCCTGGGATAGTGGTGATACCGCTACTCTGTGTGCTCTTATCGGGAACAATTCCATCACCGCTCACCGGGTTTTGGAACTTGGCGCCCATCAGTTTTGCCGTTTACGGTGTCAACAGGTACACACTTCAGTAATGGACCACTTTCTGGCGGTGTGCCAGTTGATTCCGACAAAGCTCCCAGACGCATATTTCAGCTCATCGTTGCTTCTCAGTCTCGTCTGGGCACTTAATGTTTGCCCTCTTTATGCCGAGAAAAAATATCAGGGGTTTGAGCAGGTTCTTAGGCAGGCACTGTCTAACAGAAGCACCGCTCAAGCCATCGATGCGAATGAAAAGCACGCGTTGTTCATCGCGATCAATTCGTCTGCTGATCGTGGCAAGCACATGCCCATGGAACTGATCCTCAGCACGCTCTTCTCAGCCCCGACGGCGACGGTCGATCCCTGGTACAACCCATTCGTACCGTTATATACATCGCTAATTAAAGAATACCTGGATTCACGCGATCAGACTCAACAGCCTGAGGCCCACAATCAACGGCCATTATGGAAAGGCCAGTGCGCACAGATATTACTTCAACGTCAATACCGACCAAACACTGCTGCTGGTTTAAGCAGCGTTGCGACAGGTTCAATACTTGAAGTCAAACAGCTCGTGTCACTAGGGTTCGACCCTCGGCGGCGGTATGCCTGGTCTTTGACAGCTTTACAGTGTGCTGTACATCAAGGGCGAAAGAATATGGCAGAGTTCCTACTCGAAGAAGGCGTCTCAGTTATCGCTTGCCCACCTTGGAAAGAGCTTACTCCCAGGCCCCATCCGGAGTGCCCTAAAGCAATTCTTGCCGAACCCGGGAGCAAAGACCGGAGGACTGCCTTCCAGTATGCAGTCCAGACCGGAAATATGGAGATGATTGACTTGTTACTCAAATACAAAGCTAGTGTCAACGAGCCGCCAGCACGCTATGCTGGCGCTACTGCTCTTCAGTTGGCCGCTATTCAAGGCTCCATCGGCATTACGAAGAAGCTCATTGACCTTGGTGCAGACGTCAATTGTCCCAGAGCACCCTATCGCGGCAGAACTGCCCTAGAGGGTGCTGCTGAACATGGCCGCTTAGATACGGTCGTTCTTCTGCTCGAAGTAGGCTGCCGCATTGATCGCGAGGGCAGAGATCAGTACATCCGGGCTGTAAAGCTTGCTCGAGACAATGATCACGTGGCAATGGCTTCCCTCCTAGAAAGTCGAGGGAAATGGACCAGGGAAGATGAACTCAGCCTTGGGGCCTGCGAGATCGACGAGGAGGAATACGAAGACCTGTACGAAGAGTGTGCCGGGCCGTGCTGTAGTATTTCTACAAGTGTATATGAGAGTCCGGATGAGCCTCGGTGCTGGGAATCTCGGTCAGGGGCCTTTGATGGAGACATCAGCCTGCACGACGAGGATTACACCATGCAAGATGATCACGGTATGCAAGAAAGTCCTTATGAATCTGCAGTTGTGAAAGGGGGAAAAGACCAATTTTACAGCGCATGCTCTCTTCAGTTGGAGGTACAGCCTGGCGTCGAAGGACACACAGGGGGCGTTTTGTTTGACAATTCTGACACGGTAGGTCCGATGTCTAGCTGGGGTGATTGGGCGTTTGATGATGATGGCATCGTTGCGGATTCTTTATAATGGCCTATATATACATTGCATGATTTACTACACTCTTGAACCGTCAGTTGCACACTCTATTCTCCGCCGGTATGCCGTGTGGCATGATGAGCTCTGTTAGTGATGCGACACCAGGGGTTGGCTCAAGACTGGCAGGAATTGCAATTCCAGAATTCAACTAATAATCTTATTGGTTAAGAACAGTCGCAACATGTATACATTATCTTTTTGTCCACCTATGTGCGGAAAGTCCCCTCCGACCTGACCATCAACAGAGTGTACGCGCTAGGGGCTGGATCCAAGTCAAGGGATAATCTAAAAGCGCAGAATTCTGGCCTCCATGGGCAGTAAACGCGGTGTGCCTATGGTTTTATGGTGTCTTGTTATGGTGTTTCTATGGTCTCCTCAAAGCTGGCAGAGAACGAACGAGGCACACAATGAGAAGATAACAAACTCGGTATGCATCACAGTGCGTTGTGTGCCCATTGGCCCCAAACCAATGCAATGCAACGTTATGTGGTCATCCTTGTTTCCAAGCCACTATGATTGCGTTGGCGTGTTCCGGCCTTAGAATGGATGGTTACCAGACTGCTGGGTCGGATAAATCAGAAGCATCCCTAGATTGGCCACCGGGGTCATGAGTTGCTCCGCGGAGGATCCAACACCACGCACTTACCAGACTCAACATACGTTCAAGAAGATCAGAAACGTTGCCATCGTGAACGTGTCTCATCCAATCGCGAAACCCCCAGCAGTCAAATAATCCGGCAATGACCGCCAAAACCATCCTCGTGACCGGCTGCTCCGCCGGCGGCATCGGCGCGACCATGGCGCTCGCCCTCGCGCGCCGCGCCCACCACGTCTTCGCGACGGCGCGCACCGTGTCCAAGATCCCCGCGGAGCTGTCGTCGCTCTCCAACGTGACCGTACTCACCCTCGACACCACGTCGGCCGACTCCATCGCGGCCGCCGCGGCCGCCGTCGAGGCCTCGGTCGGGGGCTCGACGTGCTGGTCAACAACGCGGGGGTCGAGTACACGATCCCGGTCCTCGACGTCGACATCGACACCGCCCGCCGCCTCTTCGACGTCAACGTGTTTGGCGTCGTGCGCACCGTGCAGGGGTTCGCGGACCTGCTGATCCGCAGCAAGGGGCGCATTGTCAATATGAGCACCAACGGCACCGCGGTCAACACGCCGTGGATGGGTAAGTGATGTCAATTGACTTCATCTCAAGGTTCAATGGTGTTCAGCGATTGCTAATGATTTGGTCTGGATATCATGTTAAACAGCATCGTACACGGCCTCCAAGACGGCACTGACGTCCTTTTCGGAGACGATGCGGCTCGAGCTGGAACCGTTCGGCGTGACCGTGGTGGCCATCATGACGGGCACGGTGAACACGCACTTCCACGACAACGAGCCGCGCTTCCAGCTGCCGGCGGGGTCGCGCTACGCCGCCATCCAGGACATCATCGCGGGGTGGGCCAGCGGCAAGCTGAAGCCGCCCGGCATCTCGGCCGACGAGTACGTCGAGTCCATTGTGGACGACATCGTGGGGCCCGGCAATGGCGGCCTGTTGTGGCGGGGCCCCTATTCGGGCAGCATCAAGTTCATGTCGCAGTGGGTACCGCAGTGGTGCAATGACGCCATCCTGAGGAAGATGAATTTGGGCTTCAAGGAGCTTGCGCAGCATCTGTCTGGATCGGGACAGAAGTGACCTCATTCACTCTTGGCAGCCGGCAAGATGGAAGAAGACAATAACTGGCAATCTGAAGAACTGACTGGGGGGCCTGAAGCCAGCGTGTAGATGATGCACTCCACCAGATAGACCTGCAGTAAATGAACAAGTTCCCCTGTTTTTGTTTTACTAATGAGCGGGACCGTGCCGCCCGATTGAGGTAACATTCCGAATAGGGACGGCCCAGAAACGGCCGGACCGGGGGGATCAGCCACTGGTCCAAGATCGTGGCCCACCCTTGGGAGATTGGATCGTAAAGAAAGCCCGCTTTTACCATCACTCTCTACAGCGGTGTAAATTAGGAAACGACAAGGGCGAAAATGTTGACTTAAGTCGCGCTCGAAATGCTAGACAGAACTGTTGCAATCATATCATAGATACGCGACCGGGTAATCCTGCCCTTTTCTCTCGCATCGTCTCGATTTCACGGGGTGCCATCGTCCGCAGCTGTCATGCGTTTCTCCGCCTCGTATCTGGCATTTTGTGCTTCGCTTGCCGTCCATGGCACTACTGCCCGTGCCGTTGTGCCCGCCGATGGTGAGGTGGTGGTGGAAAGCAGAGGGCTTGTCGGTGGTCTCGTTGGAGGCGTTCTCGGCACGGTTCTGGGCCTGGACGACGTGCTCGACAAGCTCGACAAGACAAAAGACCCCCAGGCCATCCTCGACATCCTGAACGGCGTGAAGCCACGGGCAACACCGACCAGCCTCCCGGAAGTGCAAAAGACTTTGCAGAGCATCTATGGGTCCGCGACGCCCACGAACCTGTTCAAGAACATTGCCTTGCAGTTGGGCTCGGGTCTTGGGCCACAAGAGGGCGACAAGGACTTGATAACCATCATTGAGGGATACACTGAGGGCGAGAACTCGGTCAACAACCCCAACAACCCGACCAACGTGTCGCGGCCCGTCTACCCATCGGCGGCTACCGGCGACGCGCCGTACAGCGTACCCGAGGCCCAACTGCGGGCCGCCATCCACATCCCCGCGACCTTCACGTTCGGCGCTAAGCCGCCCGTGCTGTTTGTCCCGGGCACGTGGTCCTACGGTGGCTCGGTGTTCGGGTCGAATCTGCGGAAGCTGCTCACGGGATCGCCGCATGCGGACCCGGTGTGGCTGAACGTCCCGGGCGGCATGACACGGGATGCCCAAGTTAACTCCGAGTACATCGCCTACGCCATCAACTACCTCTCGGCCATCTGCAGCAACGACGATGACAAGAACAGCAGCAACCTCACTGTGGTCAGTTGGTCCCAGGGCGGCCTGGACACGCAGTGGGCCTTCACCTTCTGGCCCTCGACGCGGGCCCGCGTCTCCAACTTCCTGCCCGTCTCGCCCGACTACCACGGCACCGTCCTGGCCAACGTGCTCTGCCTGTCGGCCGACAGCGACGTAGGCCTGGGACTCTGCGACCCGGCCGTCATCCAGCAGGAGTATACGTCCAAGTACATCGCCACGCTGCGGGCGGCCGGGGGCGACAGCGCCTACGTGCCCACGACGACCTTCTACTCGGGCTTCTTCGACGAGATCGTCCAGCCCCAACACGGCACGGACGCCTCGGCCTACCTGCTGGACGCGCGGGGCGTCGGGGTCACCAACGTCGAGCCGCAGGTCGTCTGTCCCCCGGGGTCGCCGGGCGCCGGCTTCTACGGCCACGCCGGCATGCTGTACCACCCGCTGACGTACGCCCTCATCGTGGACGCCCTCTCTCACGGCAGCAGTGACCTGAGCCGCGTCGATGTCGCCGAGGTCTGCTCGACTTACACGGCGCCGGGGCTGGGGCTGGAAGATGTTTTGGCTACGGCCGGCTTGATCCCCGTCGCTTTGGGGATCATGCTCTCCTCTCCGGATAAGAGGATGGTGGAGCCGCCCATCATGCCGTACGCGAGGGGGTTTGCGAGCCGTGTATAGCCTGCATCCGTAGCCGTGGGCGATGCTCGCAAGCAACTTGAAAGGATTTGGTGGACCAACGAAAAGATGGGTAGTAGTAGGGTCTGACTGGACGATTACCCAATAGACTTAATACGTAATAGGTCTTTCTGTAACCATGTAATACCACATCGCCTGTAGAACTTATATAATCTTGCTCGGAATTATCCGATGCGACTTGACATAAGGCGTGATTGGTCGTTAAAATTAGAACACAGCGTGCACGGTCGAGACGATCAAGCGCGGGGTTTCTTTAGCCCGGGCACAGCTAGGGGCCCTTAGATGAGTACTTTACATCTTTCCATTGAATAAGCTTGGTATTATAGGATAGCTAATTGGTCATATAGGAAGGGATCAGGTTATTCTTAGAGTACCTAACACTACAGGCAAAGAACATGTTGCTTCCCAGACCAACCGCGCAGTGGGAAAGCCATGATTGGCCCCCCAACGTGCCCCCGCCAACACGTTCAAGGCCCCTTGCGTCGGGTCACTGCACGCCACCGACCAACACATGCCGCAAGCCCAACATACAGGCCGGGAGGCCATGAAGGTAAAAAGAGCTCTGAACTAACATGAGATCAACTTGGGATATTTGGAATCCATGTTATCTGCCATCCAGTCCCCCAACAACAACGCAAACCCTCAACTTGACCTTCTATCACCGCAGGCCACAATGGATGCGGCAATCTTCTCAATAGTAGCTGCCATTAGCGGCTGGTACCTGTTGAGATGGATGCGAAGTAATCCAATTCCCAACAGTCCGGTGCAACGTGTCGAGTTCGACGACGGAGACAACTCAAGACTCCGGTACGCACGTGAGTCTGAGAAACTCATTGCGAAAGGCTACCGCGATGTAAGAACAACATAATTACAACACTTGTAAGACTTACTGACAAGTCAGCAGTATCTGAGAAAAGGACAAGCTTTCTCGATGCGCAACGTCGTCGATGATCGACGACCGCTTGTTGTCCTACCCCGCAAGTACCTCGACGAGGTGAAAAACGCATCCCAGGACGAACTGAGCTTTCCGCGGTTCATGGAAGATGTAAGCAAGAAAGCAATACACTGGAATGAAAGGTGCGAGCATCACTAACCATGCCATTCGCATCTACAGCTTTCCATCTTGAGACACGTCGGAGGTCCTCTGATAACGGACGAATTGTGCCACGCGACAAGGACAGATCTGAACCGAGCACTTCGTGAGTCTAAACTGACTTCGATCCTATGACCCAAAAAGAAAGTCTCGCTGATTCCCATAGCCCATCTCATACAGCAACTGTACGAGGACTGTTTGACAGGATGCAAAGAATTCATCCCAGAATGCCCTGGTAAGTTTAATGCCAAATCGGACTCCCTCCACGCTCATACCATATGATAGAATGGACCAGCATCATGCCTTACCCCCTTTTGCTACAAATCTTCAATCGAATCGGGCAGCGAGTTCTGGTCGGACCAGAGCTGGGCCGAAACCCCGAGTGGCTGGACCTGACTCAGAATTACACGACGAGTCTGCTTCAAGGGACCAACACTGTCCGGGCCAAGTACACCCCGTCCCTGCGCTGGCTGGCAAAATACCTGGAGCGAGACGTCAAGATGGTGTACAAACAGCGTCAACGAGCGGCAGCGCTGCTCGAACCCGTCCTGCAAAGCCGCCTGGCGGCTAGGGCGGAGAAACAGCAACAGACAGATCATCACGACGACGCCATCGAGTGGCTCATCGATGACTACCACCGAAAGGGCATGCAAGTCACGGCGCAAGAAATAGCCCAGGATCAGCTGGGCTTGACCCTGGCAGCAATTCATAACACCGCCGCCACGGTCCTTTCGACGCTGTACGACCTCATCGACCACCCGGCATCCCTGGATGACATCAGGACCGAGGTCCGACAAGCCATGGGCCAGCACGGCGGCGGCTTCGACCGAGCGGCCCTGCAGTCCCTGCGCCACTTGGACAGCTTCATGACGGAGAGTCTCCGGATGCATTCCATGCCCCAAGTCACGGTCCAGCGCCTCGCTCTCGTTCCCAAGACGTTCCACGACGGGTTCCACATCCCGGCGGGCACGCAGGTCATGTTCGCCAATCGCCAGCTGAACCACGACCTGGACTTGTATCCCGATCCCGAGCGGTTCGACGCCAAACGGTTCTACGACCGGGATGGGAACAATAAACACCACTTCGCCACCGTTTCGGACGATTTCATCAACTTTGGCAGCGGTTTCCACGCCTGTCCTGGGCGGTTCTTTGCGCAGGATGTCATCAAGCTGCTGCTTGCGTCACTGCTGATCCGGTACGATTTCAAGTATCTGGAGAAGGGTCAGAAGCGGCCGGCGGACATGACGGATAACCTGGTCGTGTACCCTGACGTCACTGTGCCCATTCTTATCAAGGAGTTGTCTCTTTAATGGATTGTCATCGATTGGCGCGAGGATGTGGGCTCACATTGAGCAAGTAGTCATATTCTAAGAGCGAGGGGGTTATCGTTGCAGATACTGTTGCTAGGTAACCCGAGGTATGATCGAGTTCAAAGCAGTGTCTGGTAGTATCAAAGTAAAGCCATCAAAAGATTCGCACATCTGTTTACCTAGTGCTTCCCCCGCTGATCGTCGACCTAACCACGAATCCGAGCAAGCACCCGACGGAGCTGACCCATATGCTTACCGTGTTTAGGCGGTACCGACATGCCTCCCTGTAGCGCACGTACCTGCCAGAGAACACCGAGTATGCTGGCTACTATTATGCCTTCCATATCCGCTGCCTCCTCATCCACCTCTCCGCCCCACTCGGGTAATAGAAGCACAC
Source organism: Apiospora marii (assembly GCF_038362585.1). Classification (NCBI taxonomy): domain Eukaryota; kingdom Fungi; phylum Ascomycota; class Sordariomycetes; order Amphisphaeriales; family Apiosporaceae; genus Apiospora; species Apiospora marii. The sequence goes on from NW_027117374.1 coordinate 460,684, forward strand.
CCTCGCTGCGGCCATGCGACAGAGGCTTGCTGCAGCCAGCGTCGTGGTAGATGGCGCGTACCCGGGCGGTCGTGTCTCCGGGCCTGCCCTTGTCGACTAGCGTATACCGCAATGGGCCATCTTCGATGGGATGGATTTGCCACTCGAGCGACGTCGTAGAGGACTTATCATTTTTCGTGTGAGGGATGTCCAGTGTGAAGTAAGGATGGTGAATCACGTCACCAGCCCTGGTCGAGGGGGGGATCGGAAAGAACGTGTCCATCGTGATGGACCCCTTTGGCGATTCGATGGAGACACGGTACGGCTCTCCCTCGGACGGCAACGTCAGGGTCCTGTTGTCACCGCAGTTAGCAGCACTGTTGGCTTACTTAGTAGGTGGTGGGACAACTAACAGCCGAATCTCCCTGCCCTGGTTGCTTAACTCGCGCTTCTGTACCGAGATGGTCACTCCATCTTTCGAAGCTGCTGCTCTCTGCATGTTTCCATGGTATATCACGGAATGACCGGCGCCATCTCCACGCGGCTTACACGCCGCGCTTAGCTTGACTGCGTACAGCGTAGAGCCCAGCTGCGTGTCCCCGACTGCGTGGTGATAGGAGTCGCTGGCTTCGTACATGGGGAGATGGAGCGCATCGTTGTCATGGCATGGGATGTATAAGACACTGGTCAGATGAGCGGGTGTCGGGGTGGGCTTGCGCCCGAGCATGGTATCAAAAAAGGCAAATCTTTCCGGGTCGGAAGTAGGACGGGAGGAGGACGGCATAGGGGCCCAGTTGCAAAGACCCATCGACATGATGGGTGTATGGGTAGGTGTAATTGCAGTTGCAGTCTGGGTTTGTAATAGGTAGATGAGTTGAGGAGTGTTGCAACTCAACGAAATGGATATGAAACCCTGTCTCGAGGACTGTCGGTCTTGGGCGAGGAGTGTATGGGCACCGCTTGATGTTTCTGGGAAAACAGCGAAATATTATTCACATTGTAGGCTCACCTCCCATTGATTACCACTTTATATCCATGAGTTCCACACACAGAGTGGTTCTCTGCCAAATGGAAAGCCCTCCCTGGAGAATCACTCATGTGCGCCTCGATATGCCCGGTTATGCATGATGATGCGTAGCGGCAGTCCGACGCGGAGTAGCCCATCTTAGCCTTGCCGCAGCTCTAGATGAGTAAACGCACTTCCGTACTGATTTCCCATAGGCCCGTGGCATGCATTGCCGCCACCCTCGCAGCGGGCGGCGCAAAGTAAGCTCCCCTGTGACTAGTGCGCCATCGCCCAAAGAGGCAGCTCCGCTTGAGAGCCCGACGCTGACCAACAGGGTAGCACCGCAGTCTGTCGGGGTTCCCCCTTTACCTGTCTTATATCATTGCGACTTGACAACTGGCTGAAGTACGAAATATGAGCGAAGAATGACAGAAGTATATCTGGGGGTAGCCTATTGTCATGGAGGGGCATCCGGTCTTGTCAGGGTCACCAGGTATCGGGCCAACGCTGGAGGGGGATAAATAAGCGTGCTAAAACAGTCAAACTTTGCCATCTGCTTAAATATCCCACCTGTTATGTCTTCTCCCTGTTCTCGTTTGAAACAAGGTGAGAATGGTGAATTAAACGCATCTCTACATTGCCACCGTTTCTCGAGATACGTCAATACAACATGACCAAAGCTCGTTCGTCACTGCCTATCACTCGGCGGGTGATATGGATGGGCATAACATACTCACTTGGCGGGTTTCTTTATGGGTACGACACGGGTTTGTTCGCCCGTCACCTGGCCCACCGTACCTTGACCTAACACACGTCGTAGGCCAGATCTCCGGTTTCCTTGAGATGGCCAGTTTCAAACAAGCATTTGGCACCTGGGACGTCGAGATGGGCAAGTATCTGTTCTCTTCGACCCGCTCAGGCTTGATCGTGGGACTGGTGAGTATAATGACCCCCTTAACCCTGAACCAACATTGTGATCTCCAAGTTAATATCACGGTCAGCTGAGCATCGGAAATCTCTTCGGGGCCCTGATGGCCGGCCCATTGGCCGATCGACTGGGTCGCAAGTTACCCATCATACTGGCCTGCTTCATCTACTGTGTTGGTGCTATCGTGCAAATCACCTCTCAGTACGCCTGGTATCAAGTAGCTCTCGGTCGTTGGACAGGCGGGCTTGGCGTCGGGGCCTTGTCCACCCTCGTGCCTTTGGCCTCCAGCGAAACCTCGCCGACCAACATTCGAGGATTGGTCGTCTCGTGAGTGGCCATACATTCATGGACATGAACTACCCAACCAGCTCTGCTAAGAATTATGAAAGTGGCTACCAGATGTCCGTCACGCTGGGTATACTGACCGCATCCCTCGTGAACCTCGGCACGGAAAGCTTGCCCTCTTCGGCGGCGTGGCGAATCACCATGGGGCTTGACTTTGTATGGGTTTCCATGCTACTTCTGGGCTTAGTGTTCGTTCCCGAAAGCCCCAAGTACCTCTTTGTCACCGGCAAGCGCGAAGACACCACGGCCATCATAGCAAGCCTTATGGGTGTTCAAGACGATCACCCGGTCCTGGTGCAGGAACTGGGTGAAATGGAAGCCAGTCTGCAGGCTGAAAGGTCGGGAATTTCAGTGGATTGGAAACAAATCTTACGAGACCGGCAGATACGGTCACGCATCTTGCTCGCGACCGGGATCCTATCCTTCCAGCAGCTCACGGGGGTCAACTTCTTCTTCTACTACGGAACGTCCGTGTTTGCCGGCACCGGCATCTCCAACAGCTACATCACTCAAGTGATACTCAGCCTGGTCAACGTCCTCTGCACAGTCCCCGGGCTCTACTTCGCCCAGCAGCTCCGGCGGAAGCGGTGCCTGTTCTTGGGCGCGCTGTGGATGGCGCTGTTCCTCGTCGTCTACGCCTCGACCGGCCGGTTCTGGCTGGACCAGGGGTTCCCTCAGCGCACGCCGGCCGCCAGCGGGGTCCTCATCGGGTCGACGGCCCTCTTCATCGCGGGGTTCGCCAGCACCTGGGGCCCGATCTCCTGGGGCGAGGCGGCCATCGTGTGCCCGGCGCAGTGCCGGGCCACGAGTGCGTCTTTCGCCACGGCCGTCTATTGGATGTGGAGCTTCCTGATTGCCTTCTTCACGCCGGCCATCACGGCCCGTATCAGCTATGCCTACGGCTACGTCTTTGGTGGGTGTTGTCTGCTCATGGCGCTGATGGTGCATGTCTGTCTTGTGGAGTCCCAGGGGCGAACGATGGAGGAGGTTGATGCGATGTATAGTAGTTCATAAAAATGGCACCGTAGTTGACATGAAGCCCTGTCACCGGTCAGATCTTAAATTGCCTCTAGTTCTCTCTCTACCGAGGGCGGAGAGAAGATTTAGATCCCCGGTGCCCCAGCCCCCAGCCCCCAGCCCTATATCAAGCCCTGATAAGACCATGGCAATAAATGCGGCCCGCTAAATTCATGATGCGAACTTCATTTGGCCAATCAATGCCTTGTCGTTCAATAATAGTCTTATCTGAAGGCAATTGTAACCGTTCTTGGCGGGTGGTAGAGTAGGGTTGCATACTTGGCCCGGCCGCAGATATTGCGACCAAAGCATGCATATGCGCGCCTGTAAACTGCTCGGCACCTCCTTAAACGTTATCCACGCCTTAACTACTTACCCAATGCAGGCTTAGATCCGAGACCGGTTGCAGGGCTTGGCACTTTATACCGACACCACGGCCCCCATTGCCTTGCCTTTCGGGTTGGGGGCTACAATAACACATCTAACCACACACTCAGATGCAAGTAAAACAGCATGGACACAGATGGCCAAGTCTATTTGGGCGTCTGGACCAACTGGTCTCGGGCGTCTGGGTCTGCTGTCATGGGCGCGACCTTGACTACGACGCGCGAACATGGCAATTTTCTTATTGCATTTACTGCCTTCTTCGTACCCTTTGTCGCCTCTCGATTCTGGAGGATCTTCGCGACCCTCTTTCATCAATGCTACTCGGCTTCAGGCCCGCGGGATGCCATCCATCACCAGCGACAGGTTATCCTGCGTAATTCTTCTTCGCCCGAGTCCGGTCTTGTGTCTTTCATCCGCCTCGTGTGGGCATGGCGCCATGCACGGCCCTGGCTACGGCTATTGCCCGCAGCTCTCTTCACTTTTGTCTCTACCATTACTTTTACCGTGGCAGGTGGTTTCTCGTCCCAGATCTCCACCGCGGGCGAAGTGCTCCTGAAAGGGGACCACTGCGAGATTGCTACCGACATACACAAGGGCAACCTGACCCAATTCGACGCCTCCAAGGCGTACTGGGCCTCCTTCATAAACAATGTGAATAACTATGCTCAGCAATGCTACACCAATCGAAGCTCAGGGCTCGTCGAATGCGCCAGGTTCATAACGGACACTATCCCGACGGCTACCATGGATTATGAGGCTGCCTGTCCCTTCGACGACTCGGGCGTCTGTCAGCAGAATAGTTCAAATCTACGACTGGATACTGGGCATATGAATAGCAACGACATCTTTGGGCTTAATGCCCCTCGTGATGAGACATTGACATTGCGATACGTTCTACAGTGTGCTTCATTGAAGACGGAAGGACGCGCGCGCAATACCACGGTTTCCAATCGAAACTTTACTACCTACAGCTACGGAAAGAGGCTATCAAGCGAGAAATGGGCGGATCTGAACTACACCTACTCGGTCCCAGACGTGGAGACCCAGTACGCGAGAGCTGGAGGTGGCTTTGGAAATAACAAAGTCTTGGTCAGGTATGAGCCCATGGTATGCCTTCATGCTAGGTTCCCTTCTGACATCAACCATCCACACTTTAGTAGCGAATACTTCTTGATATACCAAGGATATCTCATCAACGAATCCTCCACGTTCTATCCAGATCCAGAAGTTGTAGTACGTGACGGAGACGTTTCGCTGTTCTTCCTATCGGGTAATGGGGTAGGGTTTGATACGCCTTCGGAAGACGACTGGTACCGCGTGAATGTCGTCGGCGGGACAAGGAACATTATCGGCGAGCCTGAGGAGAAAGCGGAAAGCAAAGCCTTTTTCCGACCAAGGGAGGCAGCATCGCCCCTAGGGTGCGTCGAGCAGTACCAGTGGTGCCGGGATCCAGCCTCGAACCAGTGTGGCAACCTATCGGGTCTTTTAGACGCCCTCTACAGTGCCGCGCATTGGTTCGATCTGACCAGCGAAGACCTGGACGCCGACAGGCCGATATTGCCCAGCAATTTGGGGTCCCTTTTCCAATGGGCATACCTAGTTCTGTTCAACCACGGGGCTATGCTGACACATCTCATCGAAACACTCGGCCCAACCTCCATCGTCTCACAGACCCAGCAGAGTTTCATATATAGAATCCAAGACAACCAGTGGCAGCTTGACGTCACGCAGTGGTGGCACACCCGGCTTGCCAGTTTCCAGGCCCTATTCGTCAACACTGCCCAAGGAAGCACCAACTCCCCCTACCGGCCCTACACCTTCGCGCCCACGAATGAACGCGAGTGGGATCTATGCCATAACCAGAAGATCCGGAGCACGCGGCACGCCTCGTTCAGCGTCTTCGGCCTGGCCTTTACGTACGCGCTAGGCTCGCTCATCATCGTCCTTTCCTTCGTCGTCACGCCGTTGCTCGGGCTCCTGCAGAGGCGCGGCCGCTACAGCCGGTATGCCTACCTCGAGTGGGAGAGCGAGACGGCAATCCAGCTCCACCGGTTGGCGCAAGATCAACTCGGCCACGGCCGCTGGAGCCGATGTAATGAGCACGTTCCGGTCACGCAGCCGGGCGATTTGCTCGCACCCCTCGACATTACGGACCTTACACACCCCGTGCTAGCGTGCGCAAACGCCAGCCTGGAAAAGCCTGGCTGCTCTCCCGTGCTGCACGGCGATGGTGAAGGCGACTCTGATAATTGCCAGGAGCCCGAACGCGCCTAGTAAAACTGACCCGTAGGCTACTGCCACTCCCTTAATTATTACCTTTTAAAAACTTTTATTTCTTGAAAAACGTATATAAATTCGTAATATTTAATAAAGAATATTAATTTATTATTTATATTATAAATAAAATTTTTATAAACCTTTTTAATTATTTATATAATAAAATAAAAATATAAAAATATAAATTATTTAATTATATAAATTATTTAATTATATAAATTATTTAATTTTATAATGATTAGTTAATAAAGAATCGATAATAATATATTTATTAAAAGTTTATTTATTAATTTCACTTTATATTTTATTAATTTAAATATTAAGATTATTTATTTTATAATTTTATTTTAATAAATTTATAAATAACGAATAAAAATTAATATAACTTTAAATCCTATATTTATAATTATAAAATTATTAAAATGTTCTAATTTAAATATATTAATAAATTTAATAAAATAAATCAATATTAAAAGTTAATAATATATTTTTAATAAAATAATTATTTTAAAGTTATTAAAAACACTTTTTATAAATATTTATAATATAAAATTAATATTTATTATAATATATATAAATAAATATTATATATTAAATAATTATAAATAGATTTAATAATATATAAAAGATTAAAAGGATATTAATATATATAGAAATTATAAATTTTAAAAAATATTTATTATAATAATTTATAATAATAATTTATATAAAATTATTATATAAGTATTTAAATATATAATCTATTATAATATATTATATTATATTTATTTAATTTATTTCTTAATATATATTATATATAATTAATATAAATAATATAGAATATATAAAAGATAATATAAATTAATAATAATTTTATATTAAAATAAATAAATATTTTAAATAATAAAATTAAAAAAATTAAACCTTTAATAATAATAGATAATAAATATTAAACCCTTTTTTTATTATAACCTTTAATTATAATTATTTATTATCCTTTATAATATAAAGTTTAAAATAAACCCGGGGTTTATAATAATATTATATTTAATTATTAAGAAAAGAATTATTTATTTATATTATATAAGTTTAAAATCTATAAGAAATTATTTATATTAAATAATAAAATTTTTAAAATTAATATATATAAATATTATTTTTATATAAATTTTTAAAAAAAGAATTTAAAATAAATATAAATTTTTATAATATATACTTTTTAAAACCTATAATTTATTTTTCCTTTTTATTATATATATATATATATATATATTATTATTTATAAAGGATACCTTTAATAATTTTAATAAAGCCGGCGTTACTACGTTAATAATTAAATTTTAATTTTTTAAAAAGTTTAATTTTTATAATTATTATATCGCCTTTAATAAATTAAATTTTAAAATATTTAAAATTATTTTTAATAATATATCTTTTAAATCATTATAATATATAATTCTTTATATATAAAATTTATATATTATATATAAAATATATAGCGGTGAAAACCGTTATTAAAATTATTAAATAATAAAAAACGTATTTATATATATAAAATAGAAATAAATTTCTAAAAACTACGGAATTTAATAAATAAAATATTAATATAATTCTTAAATAAATAGCTTTAAATTATATATAAATTATATATATAAGTTAATTAAATAAAGTCTTTTAATAAGGTTTATTATAATATTAATAATTAAAAGAAAACCTATTAACTTTAATAAATTAAATTTTCTTTCTTTAAATTATTTATTTATATAATATATAATATATTAATTTATATCTTTAACATTTATAATAGTTTTTATATTATTTATATTATTTTAGTTTTATAAAATAAAATCTTTAATTAATAGTTTTTTAAAAGCGGGTTTTTTTATAATTTATTATATTTATATTATAATTAATTATAACAATTAATTTATTAATAAAGTATTTAATAATAGGATATTTATAAAGATAACTTTTATTTTATTTAATAAATTAAATAATATTAAATTAATCGGTTAAAAAAAGAAGATAAGGGAAGTATAATTTAATTAAGTATTAACTTAATTAAATTAATTACTTAAAACTATTTATTTAATATAATATAATTAAACCTTTAATTATAGCTTAATTTTATAAATATTAAATTTTAATACCGTATTATTATTATTAAATATATTAAAATTAAATATTAATTATTTATAAAAATAATTATAATTATATTTAAATTCCTTATTAATAAAAATAAAACTATCTTATAAAGGATATTAATCTATTATTTATATTAAAAAGAAGATTTATATAAAACCTATTACTTTTTATATAATAAATTAAATTAAATAAATATATAAGTTAATTAATTATATAATAACCGATTAATAATAAATCGATAATAATATATTTATTAAATAACTATTTATTAATCTCGATTCACCTTCCTAACTTTATTTCCTACTTATCGACGCTTCGATATTATCTATTTAGTTATTTTATTACAATAAATTTTTAAATAACGATTAAAAATTAATATAACCTTTTCTTTTATATTTATACGGCTTTTCTTTAACCTTATAAAAATACAATATTTATTATTAAAATTATAAAAGAATCGATTATTATTTTTTTTAATTTCCTTTTTTATTTTTATTTTTTATTAAATAATAAAAAAAGAATATAAATATAAAGCTATTTTTTATTTCGGTTTTTAAAATATTATATTATTAATAACTTTAACGATATTAAGATACTTTAATTTTAATAAATTAATAAATTTAATAAATATTTTAACTTTAAAGTGTTATAATATATAATTAATAAAATAACCTCTTTAAAATTATTAAAGGCGCTTTTTATAAATATATATAATATAGCGTTATTATTAATATTAATATCCGCTATAATATATATAAATAAATATTAAGATTTAATAATATATAAAGGATTAAAGATAGTAATATATATATATATATATATATAATAAAAAGGAGAGATAAATTATAAATTTTAAAAAACGTTTATTATAAAAATTTATATTTATTTTTAAAAACTTTCTTTAAAAATTTATATAAAATTAATATTTATATATATTAATTTTAAAAACTTTATTATTTAATATAAATAATTTCTTATAGATTTTAAACTTATATAATATAATCGAATATAATAATTCTTTTTTTAAAAGTTAAATATAATATTATTATAAATCCCGGATTTATTTTAAATTTTATATTATAAGAAATAATAAAAAATTATAATCGAGGATTATAAAAAAAAAAAGGGCTTAATATTTACTATCTATTATTATTAAAGGTTTAATTTTTTTAACTTTATTATTTAAAATATTTATTTATTTTAATATAAAGTTAATATTAATTTATATTATTATTTATTTATTTTATATTATTTATATTAATTATATATAATATATATTAAAAAAAAATTTAATATTATAATTTTAAAGTAATTATATAAAATAACTTTAAAAACGATAATAAATATAATAAATTATTTTTAAAATTTATTATAATAAAGGTATTACTATTTAATTAATTATCCACTTTATTATATTTAATATATTTAAATTAATTCTTTAAAATTATTAAAAATATCTTTTTTATATTAAATATTTTATTTTTATATAAAACTTTTTTATTTAATAAAGTGTTAATAATTATTTTTATTATAATTAAATTTATAATATAAAATTATTTTAATTTTATAATAAAAGAAATTATTATTTAATTAACTTTTATAAATTTTAATAAAAAGCTTTTTTTTAAAAAAAATATTATTAATATTATATAATAATATTTAATATTTAATTAAGATTATAAAATAAATATAAATATAATTAAGAAATGTAAATTAAAATATTAATTTATTAATATATTTAAATTTTTTTATAAATTTAAACGTTAATATAAATATTTATAAAGTAATTTTTCAAAAAGATAATATTTATAATATAATTTAGGATATATTTTATTATTAACATTAAATTTAATTATATAATAATATAAAATATATAAATATTTTATAATAATAACGATATAATTTAGAATTAATAATATTTTTTTTTATAATATATTTTTATATATAATAAATATTAAAAAATAATTTTTAATAACGTTAATATTAATAATAATATTTAATAAATTTATTTAAATTTTTTTTAATATATATTATATATAATTAATTAATATAATAAGGAATATATAAAGATTAATATAAATTATTAATAATTTTATATTAAAATAAATAGATATTTTAAATAATAAAATTAAAAAAAATTAAACCTTTAATAATAATAAATAATAAATATTAACCCCTTTTTTTATTATAACCTTTAATTATAAATATTTATTATTCTTTATAATATAAAATTTAAAATAAAGTTAGAATTTATAATAATTCTATATTTAATTATTAAAAATGGAATTGTTTATTTATATTATATAAATTTAAAATTTTATAAATATTATTTAAATTGAATAATAAAGTTTTTAAAATTAATAAATATAAATATTAATTTTATATAATTTTTTAAAGAAAGTTTATAAAGATAGGTATAAATTCTTATAATAAACATTTTTAAAAATTTATAATTTATTTCTTTTTTTTATTATATATACATATATTATTAATATTATTTTTTATTTAATTTTAACTTTTTATATATTATTATATATTTATAATATTATTTATATTTTAATATTTATTTATATATATTATAATAGTTATTATTATTAATAATAATATTATATTATATAAATTTATAAAAGGCGTTTTTAATAGTTTTAATAAGGTCGGCGTTATTATATTAATAATTAAATTTTAATTTTTTAAAAAATTTAATTTTTATAATTATTATATCGTCTTTAATAAACTTAATTTTAAAATATTTAAAATTATATTTAGTAATATATTTTTTAGATTATTATAATATATAATTCTTTATATATATAACTTATATATAATATATAAAATATATAATATAAAATATATTTATAAATATATAAAATAGAAATAAAGTTCTAAAACTCGTGAAATTTAATAAATTTAATAAAACTTAATATAATAAAATTATAAATTAATTTAATTAATTAAAAAGAAAAGGTTATTATTAATAAATAGGAAATAAATAAATTAAAATTAATAAATAATCTTTTAATAAATATATTATTATTAATTTATTATTAATTAATTATTATATAATTAATTAATTTATTATATAAAAAGTAGTAAATTTTACATATATATTTTTAATATAAATAATAAATTAATATTCTTTATAAAATAATATTTAATAAATTAAAATTTTTATTTTTTTAAATTTATTTATTAAAAATTAAATTAATAATATATTAATAAATATTAATTATATTTTATTTAAAAAAAGAAAAGAATTTAATTAATTTTTATTTAAAATATAAAATTATAATATTAAATATTAATTTTAATTTTTCAATTTTTATATTTAAAATAAAATTTTATTTATAAATTTAAAAATATTAAATAATTATAAATAAAAAAATATATTAAATAATTTTTATATATCTTTTAAAAAATTTCCTATAAATTTAAAGTCGCGATTTAATATAATATTTTTAAATATTTTTTAATTTATTAAAAATAATTAAATTTTTAAAACTTTTATTTAATTTTTTATAAGATATTATAAATATTTTTAAAAAAAAACAATTATATAAATATTTAATATAAATTTATTATTATAAAATTATAATAATTAAAATAATTCTTTTTTTTTAATCATATTATTTAATAAAAGATTTAATAAAACTTAATTTAAATAAATTTAAAATAAAATTAATTATAATATTTTTTATTAATAAAATATAATTAATTTTAAAAAGTTAATAATTAATAATTAATAATTAATTATTTTAAATTAATTATTTTAAATTCATTACTTTAACTTAATAATAAAGATAATAAATATAATAATATTTTATTAATTATTTTTTTAATAATAAAATTTTTAAAAACCTTTAATATTTTTTTAATTCTTTAATAATATTAATTATTATAAATTATTATTATAAATTAATAAACGAAATTATATAATATATAAAGTTTTTTTTTTAATTTTAAGAATTAATATTATAAAAAAATAATTAAAATAAAAATAAATTATAATATTTTTTTAATTATAATATTTTTATTTTAATTAAATATAATTATTTTTAATTATAAATTTATTTTATAATAATTAATTAATTATTAAAAAAAATTATTTTTAAAAAAGATATTATATATAATAAATTATATTTTAATAAATATAATTGATTTATTAAAACGTATTTTAATATTTTAGATTATTAATAAATAAATAAATTATTAATTAATGTAATATTAATTATATTAAAAGTTATTTAATTATAAATACCTTTAATAATAATATAATTTATTAAAATAATAATAAAATATAATTTAATCTAAAATAAAAATTTATAATATTAAACCTATATTAAATAAATTTATTAAATTAAATAAAAAAACGATATCTTTTTAATAATTATTAATTAAAACGTTTTAAAAAAACTCTTTTAATATTTATAAATTTATAATATATTATATATTTTTTAAATTATTATTAATAATATTTTATTATTTATATATTTTAATTAATAAAAGAATTTTATTTTTATATAAAATAATTTAATGATTTAAATATAATATAAAATAAAATAATAAGAAAATCTAATAATTTTAATATATTATTTTAAAGCTTTTAAATTATTAAAAAAATAAGGTTTTTAAATATAATTAAATAATTATTAATAATAAATAATTTAAACCCTTTAACGTAATAATTTAAAAATTTAATTATAAAATATTTAAAAAAAGATTTCTTAAAATGTATTAAAATATCGCGGGAATTAAAAAAAATAATAATTATTTTTAAATATTTAATATAATTATCTCTTATTTTAAAAAAATTAATAATATTATTAATAAAAACGTTATAAAATATTTATATTTAATTTAAAATTTATTTATAAACTATTAAATATATATAAAATTACTTTAAAAATTTATAAAAATAATAATTAATTAATTTATATTTTGATAATTTTTATAAATAAAGGATAAAAAAAAGTAATTATATTAATTATTATAATAAAATATTTATTTTAAAAGTTTGATATAATTTGATTTTATAATAATAAAGAATATAAATTAAAAAAAAATTAAATTTAAAAATATAAAAATTAATAATAACCTGTCCTTTAAATTTATGATAAATTTATTATTAAATAATAAATAAAAAGTTAATAAATAAAATATATTAATTAATTTATTTTATATTTTTTTAATTATAAAAAACGTTATTAATAATATTAAAAACCTCTTAATCCTTTTTATTAAATAAACATAAATACTAATCTAACTTTTTATTTTTCTATCTTTTAATAAAAGGAATCTTTATTTATTTATTTTTAAAGATAATAATTAATTTTTTATATTTTTAAAATTAAGAAAATCTTTTAATAACGTTAATAAATCTATTATTAATTTTTTTTAATATATATAGTAATACTTTCGTTAATTTTTATTTTAAAGATATTAACGAATTTTTTAATATTTAATAAAAAATATTAATTAATAATTTTAAGTTTATTAAAATAAAATAATATTATTAATAAAATAATAATATTATAAATTTAATTAATTATAAAGGTATTTTTTATAAAAAAAGGAATAATAATTAAATGAATTATATAAATATAAAAGTTATTTAGATTAAGAATTATATTTAAAATAAAAATAATTATAATAAATTTTATAATAAATTTAATATTAATTTAAATAAAAATATTAAAATTAAATATAATTATTAAAACTTATAAAATTTTAATTAAAGTTATTATTATAATTAAAATAAGTATTTTAATGTTTTAAATAATTTTAAAAAAATCTATATTTTTAATCTTTTTAATATAATTTAATTTCTTTTTTTAAAAATAATAATAAATTAATTAATAAAGTTAATTATTAAAATTATATAACGGTTTTTATTTTTTATAATCGCGTTATATATTAAATTTTATTGAAAATAGAAATAAAAATTATAATTAAATAAAAAAGCTTTATAAATTATTTTAATATAAATTAAGTTTTTAAATTAAAAAATTATTTTATATATATTTATAAAACGACGTTTATAAAAAGGTTTATTTAATAAAATCGTAAAAATAATTTAAAAATTAATAAATTATAATTAATAATTATATTATATAAAAATGAAATATTATTATTTTAAAATAAATTTGAAGTTGAATTATTTATAATTTAAATAATTTTATTTAATTTAATAAATTTAAAGGTATTTTTAAAATTAATACCTTTAAAATAAATAAAAAAAATAAATATATTAATTAATTTTAATTAAACTTATATTTATAAAAATATACTTTTAATTTTAAACTTTATAATTTAATTTAAAAAAAATCATTATTAATTAAATTATATTTAATTTTAAGATTAAAATAAATATAATTTAAAAGACCTTTTATATTATTAATAATATTAACTTTTATTTTTAAATATAAGTAACCCTTAATAAATTCGTTATAAGAATTAATAAAAAGAGGTTTTTTAATAATATAAATACGTTAAATGTTTTTATTATCTTTTAAAAGAAATTAAAAAAAATTATTTTTATCGATTTTTTAATAATTATAAATTATATAAAAAAGGGAAGGTATAATTAAAAACAATATATTTATTATATTATTATATATTTTTAAATATAATTATGTTTATTTTTTAATATAAAATATTTTATAATATTTAAAATAAATATAATTTTAATTATAAATAATATAAATAAAATATTCCTTTTTATTAAATTTAAAACTATTTAATAATATAATTAAAGAAAGTTTATTTAAAAATAAAGCGATATTAATTTAATAGAAAGATTTCTTTTTTTTATTATTAAAATTATTAAATTTATCTTTTTTATATTTTTTATATTTCTTTTTATAAAATTTTATTTAATTATATTTATTTTTTTAAAACTTTTATTTATTATTTTGTTTATAATTTTATTTATTATTATCAAAATTAAAATCATTATTTTTCTATAACTTTTTAAAATTGTTTTTAAAATTGTTATTTAATTAATTATAATCCTTTTTTATATTATATATAAAAGATAATCGTTTAACGTTTAAATATTTCTTTATAATTAAAATCAATAAATTTAATTTAATTTTAACGATATATTAAAAATATTAAAATAAAATCTTAAATTAATAAAATTATATAAAATATTATTTAATTAAAAATAATATCTTTAATTAAATATATATTAATATATTATAAATATTAATATTATTATTATTAGAAGTTTTTATAAAATAAAAATATTATAATATTTTATTAAATAATTATAAAAAAATATACTTATTTTAAATAAGTTTATAAAAAATAATTATAGTATTATTTATTATTTAATAACGTTATTAAAATTATTATTTATAAAGGTATAAATATAATCGTTAAAAATATAAATTATAATAAAAATTAAATTATAATTATATTAAATAACGTTAATATTATTTTTATTTTTATATTTTAAATTAAATATATTAACATTATTATATTTTAATTTAAATAATAATTTTATTTTAAAACCTTTAAATTAATAATTATAAATTAAATAAAAAGATAATATATTAAGTTTATTATTTAAATTATTTAAAAGATCGACATTAAATAATGATTTAAACTCCTTAATACCTTTGATATATTTATTAATTAATTTATTTAAATTATTAATTATAAAAGAAAAGTTTTAATTAATTTTATTTTTAAATTTTTAAATATTATTAATAAATATATTATTATTAATAACAGTATATTATATATTTAAAATATTAAATTAAACTTTTTTAAATTATAAAATAATATACATTATTATATTTATATCTTTTTAAAGAATATTATTTCTATAATAATTATTTATTATTCATTATATTAAAAAAGGCTTTATTTAAATTAAAATCGAGTTCTTTTTTAAAATTATTAAGGGTCTTTTTAATGTTAAAAAACTCGATAATATTTTAATTAAAAACGTTTTTTAATTTATTTTTAAAAATAACGGATTTATTAATTATAAATTTAAAAGATTTTTATAATTGTTTATAAGACTTATTATTAAATAATAATTAAAAATTAAAAAGGTTAATGTTTAATTCCTTACTTTAATTTTAGATTATAAGTTAAGCTATATAATTTCTTATAAATACATAGTTAACTTTATTTATATAAATAAAAGAAATAATAAGAAATAAATATAATATAAAAGGTAAGAAATTTGAAATTAATATTTTAAATACTTAATATTCTTTAAAGCGTTAATTTAAAAGGAAGTAATAATTTTATTTAACGTTTAACTTTATTACATAATTAATTCATTTATAATAAATAATGTAAATATTTAATATTCTTTAAAGTATTTATTTAAAATTAGATTTTATATAAATATAATTAATTTTTAATATAAAAGGTTTATCAATTATATTAATATAAAGTAATTAATATTTATATAATATTATAGAATATTTATAATTAAATCGCAAGTGGATTTTTAATATTATAAATATTATTAAAGTATTTAACGTTCCTTTAAAAAACTCTTTAATTAATAATTAAGTTATTTAATATTTATTTAATATAATTAGTAATAATATAAATAATTATCTAACGTTTATTATTTAAATTAAAGTTAATTAGATTAATTAATAAAAACTTATTATAATATATAACTTAAAAGAGATATTATTATTATAGTAATATAATTTATAAATAATATAATTAAATTAAAATAATAAAGGAAAAAAGGGATTTAATAAATAAAGTATTAATATAGCTTTTTAATAAATAACTTTAAAGTAAGTATAAACTATTTATATAAGTTAATTAAATAAGCCCTTTAATAAAGCCTATTATAAAATTAATATTTTATTAATAATTTATAAATAATATATTTAAATATAGAATTTATAATCGATTTTAAATATTTTAAATATAGAATTTATAATCGATTTTAAATATTTTAAAATATAATTTATAAAATTATATAATATTTTAATGAATTTAGCTATTTTTATTAGTTTCTTTAATTTAATTAACTTTATTAATATAAAATAAACTTTATATTTATAATCTTAAATTTAAATAAATAGTTAAGAAATTAATTAATTAAAAAACCTTTTAAGGAATTTTTATTAGTTTTTTAAAAGGAATAAACTTAACTATTAACGTTTAATAGAATAAATTCTTTTTTAATAATGTTTTTTATTTTAATAATAATAATTTAAATATATTAAAGGAAATATATTAATATTTAATGTTAATATATTTCTTTTAATTTATAACGTTTATTAATATTAATATAATTAAATTTAAAGCTTTTATAATATTAAGTTTATAATTTAATCTTATTTAAATAACTCCTTTAATTAAATATTATAGTTATTTAAAAACTATATTAACCTTATAATATATATTATTATCTTTAAAATAATCATTTTAAAAAATTAATTTAATTTAAATATTATAAAAGGAGGTTTTAAATTTATAAGAGGTAATCTTTTTAATAAAAGTTATATTAAATTATTTAAAAAGAAGTTCCTATATATTAATTTCTAAATTTAAATCTAATATTATAGAAATATAATCAATTTTTTATAAAGTTTTTAAAAATATAAATATTAAAACGTTTTATTAATATATATTAATTATAACTATAGATTAAATTAACCCGTTAATTTTTATTAATTCGATATAATATAATAAGAGATTTTATTTCTTATTAAAATAAATATTAAAAAACAGTACTTTGAAAAGGATTTAAAACTTTAATTTAATATATACCTTTATATTTAATTATTTATTTATTAAATTATATAAATTAAAAACTATATAATTTATTTTAATAATAAAAAATAAATAAAAAGTTATATAAATTTTTATAATAAATACTTATTTTTTAAAACTTATAATGTTTTTATTATATATATTTTATTTTTTAATTTAATTAAAGTTAGAAATTAATTAAAGTTTTTAATTTTAAATTAATTTCTAATTTTTAATTTCTTTAATTATTAAAATAATTAAAATTAAATATAAAAATAATTAATTTAATTTATTTGATTAATTGATTAATTTAAATTATTTTAATTTTAATTAGATTTTTTATAATTAATTTAAACTTTATTTTTAATTAATATTTAAAATTAAATTTAAAATAAAATATATAATATTTTTATAATTAAATATTATTAAATTATAAAACTTTTTAATATTATATATTAAAATATAGTATTTATTAATAATAAAAGACTATTTTTATATAATATATATATATTTTATTTTATTTTAAATATTTCTTTTAAAATTATTTATAATATTTTATTTTTAATTTATTTTTAATTTTTTATTTATATATTTTATAATAATATTAATTTTTAGTATTTTATTTTATTATTTTATTTTAATATTTTTTTTAAAAATAATCTTTTATTTTAATATTATATTTTATTATAATATCTTAATTTTCTTTTTTATTTTAATATTATATTCTAATATCTTATTATTATTTTATATTCTAATAATTATTTTTTTTATATTTAAGAAATCTATATAAAATTCATTATTTTCCATATAATAAACTAAATTAAATAAGAATATAAATATTTTAATAATATAATAATTAGTTAATAATAAATAAAGAATAATATATCTATTAAAAACTATTTATTTATTTTTTTTATTAATAATAATTTTTTTTAAAGTTTAATAAAATAATTTACGATTTTATTATATTAATATCTATTAAATTTATAAAATGTTATAATTATTAAAGTATTATTTTTATTTTTAATATATATAAATATACTTTTTATTCTTTAATAACTTTAATAACGGTTTTTATTATTATATATTTTATATAAAACATATAAACTATATATTTAAAGATTATATATTATAATAATTAAAATATATATTATTAAACGTTATTGTAAATATTATACAATTAAATTTATTAAAAATAATATAATTATAAAAATTAAAGTTTTTAATAAATTAAATCTAATGATTAATATAATAGCGTTAGTTTTATTAAAATTATTAAAAAGGCTTTTGATAAATATATATAATATAATATTATTATTAATATTAATTATAAGTATTAAAGAAAGGATTAATAATAATAAATAAAAAAGTAAATATTTAATAAAGGTATATATTATACCTTTTTTATTTATAAAATAAATTTATTTCTTTTCTATAATATTAAAAAACTTCTATTATAATATATATAATATAAAATTAATAATAAGAAAAGCATTATTAATATAACCTTATATATTAATTAAATTAATATAAAAAATAAAAATTATCTTTATTTTATATTTATATCTAACGTTATTACTTCTTAAATTTAAATCGCTTTTTATTATTTAACCTTTATAAAAATGTTTAATAAATTTATTATTTAATTATATTTTAATAATATATTTAATACTTTAATTAAAATAAATAATAAGGTTTTTAATATTAACTTTAATTTTATAATAGATATTATTAATAATATAAAAATTAATATAATTTAAGTTTTTAAATTTTAAAACTTATTATTAAAATCGTTATATTTTAATTTAAAACTTTATATTTTATTTTAAAATTATAAAAATAAATCTTATAGTTATTAATTTTATTTTTTAAAACTTTTAATAATAATTTAAAGGTATTATTTATTATTTTCTATATTTAAATTTTAATTTATTAACCTTTATTATCCTTATTTAATTATAAAATCTATATATCTATTTTTATTATATCGTTTAATCTCTTTATATTTAATATTATTTATTTATTTAAATTGTTTTCCTTAATATATATTTTATATAATTAAAACAAATAATAAAAAATAAATAAATAATAATATAAATTAATAATAATTCTATAAAATATTAAACCTTTAATAATAATAAATAATAAATTTTAAACCCCTTTTTTATTATAACCTTTAATTATAATTATCTATTATCTTTTATAATATAAAGTTTAAAATAAACTTAAGGCTTATAATAATATTATATTTAATTATTAAAAAAGAATTATTTATTTATATTATATAGATTTAAAATCTATTAAAAAATTATTTATATTAAATAATAAAATTTTTAAAATTAATGTAGATAAATATTAATTTTATATAAATTTTTAGAAAAGGCTATCGAAAATAGATATAAATTTTTATAATAAATATTCTTTAAAATTTATAATTTATTTCTCCTTTTAATTATATATATATATATATATATATCATTATTTCTTATTTAATTTTAACCCTTTATATATTATTATATATTTATAATATTATCTATATCTTAATATCTATTTATATATATTATAATAATAACGTTATATTATATATACTTATAAAAAGAGCCTTTAATAATTCTAATAAAGTTAGTATCGTTATATCGATAATTAAACTTTTATTTTTTAAAAAACTTTATTTCTATAATTATTATATTACTTTTAATAAATTTAATTTTAAAATATTTAAAACTATATATAATAATATACCTTTTAAATTATTATAATATATAATCTTTTATATATATAATTTATGTATTATATATAAAGTCTATAATAATAAAACTTAATATCGAGATTATTAAATAATAATAAAAATATTTATATATATATATATAAAGTAAGAATAAAGTTTTAAAAATTGCAGAGTTTTTAAATAAATTTAATAAAAGTCGATATAATAAAATTACGAATTAATTTAATTAATTAAAGGGAAAGGGCTATTATTAATAAATAGGAAATAAATTTAAAAGGGTTAAAATTAATAAATATTTTATTAATAAATATATTATTATCGATTTATTATAAGTTAATTAATATATAATTAATTAATTTATATATTTACTTCATTTAATTTATTATATAAAAGGTAATAAATTTTATATAAATTTTCATTTTAATATAAATAATAAATTAATATCCTTTATAAAACTATTGTATTATTTATTATTTTTATTAAAATAATTATTTTAATTAAGATAATTATTATTATATATTTAATTTTAATTATTCTATTTTTAAATTGTTTATTAAATACTTTATTTTTATTTTTTATTTTTTTAATATAAAAATATCTTTTTTATTTTAATAAATGTTATTTATAATTATTTAATAAACTTTATAAAATTATTATTATTAAAATTAATTAATTTCTTTTATTAATATTATTATAATAATTTAATTAAATTCTTTATTTTTTAATATTTTTATAATATTTAAATATAATACTTTAAAACTTTTAATAATAATTCTATTATTTTTATATTGCTTAAATAA
Source organism: Apiospora marii (assembly GCF_038362585.1). NCBI lineage: Eukaryota > Fungi > Ascomycota > Sordariomycetes > Amphisphaeriales > Apiosporaceae > Apiospora > Apiospora marii. The sequence goes on from NW_027117374.1 coordinate 482,013, forward strand.
ATTCTTAATTTAATAAGTATATTAAATAAATATTATTAAAATTCATTTATTTAATAGCTTTTATTCCTTTAATAATAAATTTAAAAATATTATTAAGGTTTTAATATAATATATTATTTAATAATTATTTTATAAAAGTTACTTTAATTATTATATAATAATAACTTTTTATTTATTAATACTTTTTTTAATTTTAAAATTATTTAAAATATTTTATTAATAATTCTTTTTTAATTTTATTATAATAATAAATTTATAATTATTATTATTAAAATATAATTAATTATTTATTATTATAATTAATTTAAATTTATTATTTAAAATATTATTTAATTAGTTTATAATTTTTATTAATAAATCCTTTATAATATTGTTTTAATTATAAATAATTTTAATAATAGTTTTTATTTTTTTATTTTTATATACTTTATATTTAAAATTTTAAATCTATTTAAATTTATTTTATATAATACTTTTATTTATATTTTAAAATATTATTATAATTATTAATTAATTTATAAAAAATATATTATTTTTAATATTTTTAATTAATTTTATTAAATAAAGGTTATATTTATAAATAAATAATTTGTTTTAATCTTTATTTTATTAATTAATTATTATATTATTTATTAAATTTAATAATTTTTTTTAAAAAAGGTTATTATATAATTCATTATAATCTTTAATTAATTAATTATTAAATATATTATTTTATAAATTATATAAATATTTAAAATTGAAGTTTTAATTTATAAAATTTTAAATAATTTTCTTTTTAATCTTAATTAAATTTATTTTATAAAAAGATTTAGTATTATTTAATTATATTATTAAAATTAAAAATTATAGTCATTTTATTTTTATATATTAATTAAATAAAAAAAAAGTACTATTAAATAATTTAATTGTTTTACTTTATATATATATATATATAAATTAAAAGTTTAATAAAATAATTTATAAATAAAATTTATATAATTATTTTTAATTAAATATTTTAAAAAGTTTTATATTTTAATATTTTATTTAATTTTCTATATTAATTTTTTAATTTATTCTAATCACGGGTTATAAAATATTTATAATAATTTAATTTTAAAGTTTTATTTAAATTCTTTTTATTTTTAAATTCTAATTAATATTATAACTCTTTTTAATTAAATATACCTTTTAATTATATAATTATCTTAAAATAATATATTTATCTTTTTATTATATTATTTAAAATATAATAATCGATTTTAAATTTCTTTTAAATTTCTTTTAAATTTATAATAATATCTTTTAAATGTCAATTAACTATATTATTAATTAATATTTTAATATATTTTAAATTTTATAATTTATTTGAATAATAAAATATAATTATAATTTTTTAATAATTTTTTTAATCTCTTTTTTTCTTAAGTTTTCTTTTTTTTTAATTTTGATATTAAATTCATTTAAAATATTAAACTCCCTATTAATCTTAATACCTTTTAATAATTCTTAAAGTACCTTTTATCTTTAAAATTCCTTTAATAACAATTTATCTACTTTTTTATATTTTTTAATAAAATTTAATATATTTTTTATTAATATTTTAAATAAATATTATTAAATAAAAATTATATTATAACTTTTTTAATAAATTATTTTTTTAATTTAAATTAATTAATAACTTTTATTATTATCTAATATTATATAAAGTTTTTAATTTTTTAAAATTAATATATACTATTATTATTATTTATTATAATTTAAACTAATTATAAATAAATTCTTTTAAAGAGAATTCTTTTTTTAATATTAAATATAAATAAATTATTAAAATTACTTTATATACTTTTTATATTAATAATAAATTAAATTAATAAATTCATCCCTTATATATTTTATAATTATAAAAGGTTTAATCCTTTATCTAAATTATTTTAATAATTTATTTTTTAATAATTTATAATTTTTATAGAATTAAAAATAAACTTTATTATTTATTATAAATTAATAATAATAATAAAATGTATTAGATTATATTTTCATTATATCTATTATAATATATATCGCTATTTTTATCGCTATCTTTATTTCTTTTTAATATATCTTTTATATAAGATTAAAATTGATTTTTTTATATAATTTTTTAAAAATAAAAAGTAGCCCTTTAAATTTAAATCTATATATTATTTTATTTAACGCCCAATTTAATACCGGTAATAAAATGTTATTAAATTTAAATTATAAAATTAAAAGTATTCTTATTTATAATACCTTTAACGTTATAATATAAAAACTAATTATAATATTTATATTAAAATTTATTCTTTTACTTTATTTATTTAGTTAATTATATTATATTATATTTAAAATAAATCTCGTTTAAAACTTTATCTATAGAGTTTATTAAAATATTAAAATAAGCTTAAAGTTTTTATTTAAAATTACTTTATAAATTATACCTTAATTATAAAATAATAAAATAAAAATAATTAAATTATTTTTATTTTTTTATTATATATAAAATATTTTTAATTATTAAGATTTTCTTTTTTAATAGTTTATAAACTATTATTAAAATATTATTAATTTTATTATAGTTAATTATTAATTATAAAGTTTTTTTTTTAAATTAAAAAAAGATTAATAAGAAAATCTTAAATAATAGATTTAAATAATTTTTTAAATTATTTAATAAATTAAAATAATTTAGTTTAATTCTATATATTTCTTTAATTAATATAATAATTTAAATGATATTAAATATAAAATTATATTTAATAATAAATATTCTTTTTAATATATCTTTATAATTTAAATATTATTAATTTTCCTTTAAAATAAAATTTAATATTATATATAATTAATATAATTAATAAATAATAAGAGTTAAATAAATAATAATATAAATTAATATTAATTCTATATAAATAAAATAAATATTTTAAATAATAATATTAAAAGAATTAAACCTTTAATAATAATAAATAATAAATATAAAATTACTTTTTTTTTTATAATCTTTAATTATAATCATTTATTATTTTCTATAGTATAAAGTTTAAAATAAATTTAAAATTTATAATAATATTATATTTTATTATTTAAAAAAAATTATTTATCTATATTATATAAATTTAAAAATTATTAAAAATTATTTATATTAAATAATAAAGTTTTTAAAATTAACGTATATAAATATCGATTTTATATAAATTATTAAAGAAAGTTTTTAAAAATAAATATAAAGTTTTATAATAAATATTCTTTAAAATTTATAATTTATTTCTCTTTCCTATTATATATATATATATATAACTTATACGTTATATATAAAGTATATAGCAGCGAAAACTATTATTAAAATTATTAAATAATAAAAGGTATATTTATATATATATAAAAGGGAAATAAAGCTTTAGAAATTATAGAATTTAATAAATTTAATAAAGGCTAATATAATAAGATTATAAATTAATTTAATTAATTAAAAGCAAAGGATTATTTTTAATAAATAAAATATAAATCGAAATTAATAAATAATCTTTTAATAAATATATTATTATTAATAAATTATTAATTAATTATTATGTAATTAATTAACTTATATATTAAGTTAATTTAATTTATTATATAAAAAGTAATAAATTTTATATAATTTTCTTTTAATATAAATAATAAATTAATATATTTTATAAAGTGGAATAAATATATTATTATTCTTTTATTATTAATTAATTTCTATATTTATTTAATTTAATTTATTTTATAATATATTATAAAGTTATTTTTATATTTAAAATTTATTTTACTTTTTATAAATATAAAAAAAGAAAATTATAAATAATATGATTTAAAATTAATATTTTAATATTTTAAAAAGTTTTATTAATAATTTTATAAATATATTAATAAAAATATTAATTAAATATAATATATATATTTAATTTATAATTTAAAAGGTATAAAAATATAATTATTAATTTAATAAAAAGGTATTTTATAATCCCTTTTATAAATTTATAAATTATTAATATAATAATTAAATTTATATAAAATTAAACTTTAATATTTTATTTTTTATAAATTTATATTAAATATAATTATTTAAATTTAATAATTTAATATTTTATTTTAATTTTTATAAAACTTTTATTTATATAAATAATATAATAAAGTTTATTAATATTAATAATTTTTCTTTAAATAAATATAATATTATAACGTTATAATTATTTTTATTTTAAATATTTAATTTTATAAATATTAATTTATTAAAGTTTTAATAAAATATATATTATATTTTTTTAATTACTTTATATCTTTTTTTAATTAATTAAAAAATAATAATTATTATTCTTTTATTATTTTAAAAGTTTCTTTTTATTAAAAGAATTTTTTTATAAAGATTTAATTTTTTATAATTATTATAAAATAACTTTTTATTAAAATCTTATTATATTAATATAATTCTTTTTAAATTTATAAAATTTATTAAATAAAGAATCTTTATTAAAATTCTAATATAATTTTTAAACATTAATATTTTATTATTATTAATTATAAATTTTAAAAAAAATATTATAAAATAATTAATTAAGAATTCTTTAATAATAATAAGATATCGATTTTTTAAAATATTTAAAATATATTTTATCGTTAAAATATATTTTAAAAAGAAATTTATAAATTTTCTTTTAAAGAAATATTATATAAATATTAAAATATTTTTAAATTTTCTTAAAATTATAATATTAATATATTTTTATATAATATAATTATAAATTCTATTTCTTTTATCTTAAATATATTTAATATTAATATTTTATAATAAAATAATCTTTTTATTTATATTATTAATAATTTATATAAAAATATTTATTATATATAATATTATTATATAGAGAATAAAACCTAAATATAAATTTTAATATTTTTAAATAAAATAATAGAATATATTAAAATTAATATTAAAAAATAAATAAAGATAATTATTTTCGTTTTTATAATAATATATTTAATTTCAATTATACGTTTTTATTAAAATTAAATTAAAATAAAAATATTATTAATTATTTTATAAAAAATATAAATCTATTATTTATATTAAAAAAGAATTTATATAAAATTTATTACTTTTTATATATTAAATTAAATTAAATAAATATATAAATTAATTAATTATATAATAATTAATTAATAATAAATTAATAATAATATATTTATTAAAAGATTATTTATTAATTTTAATTCCTTTTTTTCGTTTATTAATATTTTAATATTATTTTATTTATTACTTTATTATAATAAATTCTTTAATAACGATTAGAAATTAACGTAGTTTTTTTTTAAATTTATATAACTTTTATTTAACTTAAAAAAACGTAATATTTATTATTAAAATTTTACAAAAAATCGATCGTTATTTTTTTTAATTTTTTTATTAAATTTTATTTTTTATTAAATAATAAAAAAGGAATATAAATATAAAATTATTTTTTATTCGATTTTTAAAATATTATATTATTAATAATTTTAATAATATTAAAGTCGTTTTATAGAAAACGTTAATTTATTATTTATATTAAAAAGGAAATTTATATAAAACTTATTATTTTTTATATAATAAATTAAATTAAATAAATATATAAATTAAGTAATTATATATTAATTAATTAATAATAAATTAATAATAATATATTTATTATTAAAAGATTATTCGTTAATTTCGATTTATTTCCTATTTATTAATAACGGCTTTTTCCCTTTAATTAATTAAATTAATTTACGATTTTATCGTATCGGTTTTTATTAAATTTATTTAAAAGTTTCGCGATCTTCGGAGCTTTTCTTCTATTTTATATATATATAAATATACCTTTTATCGTTTAATAATTTCGATAGCGGTTTTCGCCGCTATATATTTTATATATAATGTATAGATTATATATATAAACAGCTATATATTATAATAACTCGAAAAATATATTATTAAACGTAGTTTTAAATATTTTAAAATTAAATTTATTAAGGACGATATAATAATTATAAAAATAAAGCTTTTTAAGAAATTAGAGTTTAATTATTAGCGTAATAGTACTAGCTTTATCGGAATTATTAAAAGCGTCCTTTATAAATACGTACGATATAACGTTGTTATTATTATTAATAATTATTATAATATATATAAATAAATATTAAAATATAAATAATATTAAAAATATATAATAATATAAAAAGGATTAAAATAAAAAATAATAATATATATATATATATATATATAATAATAAGAAAAAAAGATAAATTATAGGTTTTAAAAAATATATATTATAAGAATTTATACCTATTTTTAAAAGCTTTCTTTAAAAACCTATATAGAATCGATATTTATATATATTAATTTTAAGAACTTTATTATTTAATATAAATAATTTTTAATAGAACTTAAGTTTATATAATATAAATAAATAATTCCTTTTTTAATAATTAAATATAATATTATTATAAACCCCGAGTTTACTTTAAATCTTATATTATAAAGGATAATAAATAACTATAATTAAAAGTTATATTAGAAAAGGGGCTTAATATTTACTATTTATTATTATTAAAAATTTAATTTTTTTAACTTTATTATTTAAAATACTTATTTATTTTAATACGGAATTATTACTAATTTATATTATTACTTATTTTTTCTATACTATTTATATTAATTATATATAATATATATTAAAAAAAAATTAAATAAATAATATTAAAATATTTTAATTTTTATAATTTAATAAATTTAATAAAATTTTTTAATTTTAAAAATTTATAATATATAATTATTAATAAATGTAATATTTATTTATAAATTATATTAATTAATATAATTAATTAAATATTAATAATTAACGCTTTAATATTTCTATATATATTTAATATAATCTTTTATATAAAATATAATAAAGAATTTTTATAATTAATAATTTATTATAATATTATAATCTAACGCTTTAAATATTAATATTTTAATTTAATTAATTATAAAGCTTATATTTATTTATTAATTTTAACTAATTATTTAATGTGATTTATAATATTTATTTTATAATAAAGAAGGAGAATCTAATTTATTTTATTAATTTATAGAATTAATTAATAAATATAATAAAGATAAACGTTGAAAATAATATTTAATTTAATTTAAGCGTTCGATATTAACCTTCTTTTAAATTAAACTTATTTATTCCTCCTTTTAAACCTCGTCCTTTATTTCTCACCGTATCGAAGGAAAAGAATATAATCCTCCCTATCGTGGAATAAAATGAATTTATCAATATTTTAAATATACCCGAATAAAATTATATTAAGAGAAAAATAAATTTAAAAAAAAGTTTATTAAAATATTTAAAAATGTAAATAACGTTATCCGCTTATTATATAATAAGGTTTAAATATTTTATAATAATAACAAATTAATTCGTTTAAAATATATTTACAAGGTTTAATAATTTGAAGATTAGATTATCTTATTAATAAGCAATAATTCTAATATTATATTAATAAATACCTTTATATTATATAAATAATAAATTATTAACTTTAAAGAGGGTGTTATTACTTTAAAATATAATTTATAATAACTTAGCGATATTAATAATATACCGTTTTAATATTATTTCTAAGGTTAGTAACTACTTTAAAGATAAATTATTAATTATATCGTTATCAGTTTAAACTGTTATATAAAAATATAATAAATTAAATAAAATATTAAAAGTTTTAAAGAAATTTAGAAAGAAAGAAATAAAAAATAAGGAAAAAAACGAAAGGATAAATAAAAAAAGCGTAAAGAGTTTTCTTTATATAATTATAAGGATTTTAAATCGAACATCTTTTTTTTTTTTTTCCTTATCTTCTTCTTCATTATTTTTATCTAAATTTATCCGTTATTATAAAGTTTATTATAAAAAAAAGTCGGTAAAAATTAAATAAAAGAAATTCAATTTTAATTTAAGTAAAAAGAATTACTTTATTAATATCTTTAATTAAAAACTCTATAATAAAAGTCTTTAGAGAGTATTTATTATTATTAATGTTATTAAAGAAATTAAATTTATTAAAATAAATAGTTTAAAATTAATAACGGTTATTATTAATATTTATAAACAGACTTTATTAGAATTAATTATAAATGTTAATAAAGGATTAAAAATAATGAAGATTTTTAATAAAACCTATATTTAATTATATAAAATATATTTATAAAATATATTTAAAGTATTTATTAATTAAAAATATAATTAAAAAAGATCAATTGAATTTATAATTAAATATTAAAAATTAATAAAAGATTATTAAATTTTAAAAATAAAATTTAATAAAATTTAAAAAATTACTTTATTTATAATTATTATAAAGAATATTAAAGAATAAAATAAATTTATATTTAAGTATTTATATTATATTAAATGTAAGGTTAAGCCTATACGATTATAGCATAGCTATAATTATAGTTTATAGCTTCGCTATAAGCCTTATAGCTAGTTTTAGCTAGTTGGCCCTTCGGGGCCATCTCTAATTAAACTATGCTTCTCTCTAATCTCTTTCTTAACCAATTAGTTTTACATTAAAGACTTTTCTTTTTAAAAGATTATAAATAATTTTATTAATAAATTCTTTTAAAAAATCTTTAACGTTTTCTTTAATTAAAAAAGTAATTCTTATAATATTAAAAGGCATGGAAAAGGGTGTAATAGTAAGGGAGGTTAGTAAAATATATATATGTTTTAATAAGATATCGAAAAAGGCCATTTAGATTATAAATATAAATTAATTAAAAAATATATTTTAACCTTTTAAAAAAGGAATAAAAAGAAAATATTAAAAAGTAAAACTATAATATATATTAATAAAATATAAATATATCTTTTAAATTAAAAATTATTAAATATAATTTAAATATTTATATAATAAGAAGATTTAATATAAATACTTTAAACGATTATATTATTTATTATAACGAAATTATAAAATAAAGAGGTATTAATATAATTATTAATCCTATCTTTAATAATAATTTAATAAACGTTAATAACTAATAAATTATATATTAAAAATAATTTTATATATTTATTATTTAAATAAATATATATATTTTAATAATATATTTAATAATTTAAAAGTTATATTTTTATTTAACATTATTATTAATATATATATAATTATTAATTTTAATAATTATATGTTTAAAAACATTATTAACGTTACCTTTAAAAGCTTGATAATTAATATTAATAAAGGATTAATTTCCATTTTATATATTAAACCTGTTATTTAAAAAGTTACTAAATTTAATAAAATTATAGAATAAATTAAAGTAATATACGATTTATATATTATAAACTTCCCTTTGAAAATCCTATTAAAAGAAAGATAATAATATAATAATAGGTATTTAATAAATTAGTTTTTAATTAAAAAAAACGATAAATATATAATATTTATTAATATAATTAAGAAAGGGTTCTTTCTTTAATAATATAATAAATTAAAATTAATAATAATTGAATAATTAATAATTAATCGGTTAAGTAATATAATATAAAATTAATTAAATATTTAATATATTAGGTTTAACGAATTAAAATAATAAAATTAAAAATGAATTAATAAAGAAAGTTATCCTTTAATATCGTTAACTATCTTATTTAAATTATAAAAAAGTTAATTTAAATTATTAAATAAATAATTAATATTCCTTTTAATTTTAAATTAAATAAACTATTTATTTATAAAATATATAATCGTATTAAAATTAAGAAAATGACTTTAAAGGAATTATGAAGATTAATAGAATATATTAATTAAAATTTATAATATAATATAAGGTTTATTTTATCGGTTTAAATTAATAAAAAAATATTTCTTAATAATTATTCTTAATAAATTTTAAAATCAATAGTAAAATAATTATAAAATAAAGGCTGAAATTAATTAAAACTTTTATAATTATATATATCAATTTAATCTATAACTTTTTAATAACGTTAATAAGTATAATAACCTCTTTTTTATTAAAATTAGGGTTGGAAATTAATTTAACTAATTTGAATTTATTTAATTTTAAGTCGATTAATTTAATTAATAAAAATTCTAAATTTAGTTAATTTAATCAGTTAATTGAATAAATTTAATTTAATCTTAATTAATGATTAAATTAATCGATTAAAATTCATTTTTTATTTATAATAAATAATAAATTTATTTGAAAATAAAAAGATTATATATAGTTTATTTAATAGTTTAAATTATTTAATAATAAAATAAAAATTATATTAATATTTAAAATAAATAAAATAATAATATTTCTTTAATATTAAATAATTTAAAACAAATATTTATAATACTTTATTTTTAAATATTACTATTTTCTTTATATTTAATTAAAATATTAATATTAATATTTTATAGTTTTAATATTTTAATTATAATTCTAATATTTTAATTCTAATATTTTAATATTAATATTTTAATATTAATATTTATATTTTAATATTTTAATTTTAATATTTTAATAATAATATTATAATTCTAATATTTTAATCTTAATAAATAAAAGGATTATTTTAAATAGTTATATTATTTATAATATATTTACTTAAAACTTTTTATTTTATTTTTTTATTTATTCCTTATTACTATTCGGCTGGATTAATCTATTTAAATCTTTAATTTTTCAACTCTTTAATAATATAATCTATTTAACCGCCTTTAAGTCTAATTTATTCCTGGATTTAATTATAATATTTCCTAATTAATAAGAAAATCATTTAATTCTAATTATAATAATTAGAATATTTAAATATTTTTTAAATAAATTAATTAGAATCGGGAATTAATCTTTATTAATTGATTAATATTGTATTAAATTAATCTATTTATTTATTAATAAATATTTCAGTTAATAATAAATAAATAAATAACTTATATATTATAGTATTTAACTTTTATTTAAATATTTAATATATTCGTCGATAATATTTTAATTTCGATTTCTTTAAAATAATTCGTTATCGGAATTATTGTTTATATTATTATTATTTATTAAATTAATATTATTTAATTTATCGATATCGTTATTATCGTTATTATATTAGAATCGATTATATTCTAATTTTATTAAATTAATAATTTTGTTTTTAATACCTTAATAAAAATAGAAAACTATATTATTATTAAAGTATACTGTTTTAAATTATAAATTTAAAATAATATTAATAATATAAGGTTTATAATTTTTAATCATAACGTTATTTAAACGATAAGGAAAATATTTCTTTAATTTTTTAATACCTATTTAAATAAATAAAATTAAATTAAAATATTCTAAAACCTATTTAATATTATTAATAAATCTTTATTTTTAAAAAAAAGAAAAGAATAATAAATAAAATAAATACTATATTAAAGTTATTTCTTTTTTTCGTATTAAGATTAATAATAAATATATTGAATTTATTACATATTTAATAAATATAAAATAAACTTATAAATAAAATTAGCTATTTTTCACCTTATTATTTAACTAATAGTTTAATAAATATTTTAAATATTTATTTAATTTCAATTAATAATAATTAATCGATATCGATTAAAAAAATCGATTTATATTTATTACTTTCTATATTAATATTAATATATAATAACACGCTTTTAAAATAATTAATCGATAATATCATTTTAAAAATAAGATTTTAATATATTAAATTATTTAAAAAAAGAATTAATTAAATTTTTATATAATAAGGAATTATAATTACTAAGGGGGATTTTTCGTTAATTTATTTTTAATTAATAAACATTAATATTAATACCTTAATTAAATAATTCTTTAATTTTAACGTTATATTAAATTAAAATAATAATTCGCTAGATTCAATTTATTAAATTTAAATGTTATATAAATAAATTATTATTAATAAAATTAATATTTAAATAAATAACTTACCGATTTAATAGTTATTATAATCTAAATTTAAATTATTATTTAGATAAAAAAAGAGATTTAAATTCTCTTTTTCTATTAAAATAGAACGATTTAATATATTACGCCCTATTAAATTAATAATATATATAATATAATGAATATCGTTATTAAATATTTTATTTATTTTAATTAAATAGAATAATTTAAACTTATTAATAAATATATTATCATTCGTTATATTATTATAAATAATATTAAATTAATAAAATAATATTAATATTTATTTTATTAAAAAGAGGTTAATAAAAACCTTATTAATAAATATTTTCTATTTTAATCGTATTATATAAATATATAATATTCTAAAATAATTTAAAAATATTTAAACCCGTATAATAGTTATAAATCAATTTAAAATCAATTAATTTTAAAATTAATTTAAAATCGTTATTAATAAACAATAAATTAACTCCTATATAACTAATTTAATTTTTTACCGTTTAAATATTAAATATTATATTATAATAACAATTATTTATAAAGTAATTATTTAATTTAATATTAAATATATTTAAATATTTAATAAAATCGCGTTTAAAGATAAATCGTATTTTTTTCAATTTATAATAATGTTACTAAATATAACGTATTATAATTAAATAAAATTAAAAAAATAATTAACTTACAATTTAAAATATATAATTCAATCTTAAAATAAATTAAAATTAACTATATTAAACGATAAATTATTATTAATTATAAAAGTTAAAACTTTATTATAAATATTATTATTATTAAATTCGGTAACGGTAATAATACGAAGGCGTTTTCTTAGTAATTCAAAAGGGTTATTTTATTAATTTTCTAAATTAAAAATTAATAAAGTAATAGATATATTTAATATAAAAATCAAAAATTAAATTCAATATTTAAAAATAAATATTAAAATTATTATTTAAAATAAAATAGAATTAACTTACCTTTTTATCGTATTTTTTCTAATTTTAAGTTATAAATAATGATTAAATACTTTAATTAATAATAACGTTATAAATTAAATAATTAAAATCTGACTAATTTAATCTTAATAAGTTAATCGTATTTAAATAATATATTATTTAAATATTAATTTATATATCTAAATATTAAAATATATTTTAAAATAAATATTTATATAATATATATATATTTAATTTAACGATTATAGTTTAGTTTAATCGATAGTAAAAAACATTTAAATAAAGCATTTTTAATAATATAAATTAATAAATTATTATCGTTTAATTTAAAATCTAATTTATTAAAACGCTCTTAATTTAATAAAGAATTAACTAATAATTCGGTATTAATGTCGATATTATCATTAATAATTTCATTTAAATCGTTATTTTCGATTTTATCGTCATTAAAAAGGTCAATTAAAATTAAATTAAATAAATTATCTAAATAAAACCATTAATAAAAATTCAAATAAATAAATATATATTTAAATATTTATATAAATAAATATTTAAATATATATTTACCGGAGTAAATATTTAAATAAATTAATATTAAAAATTACTTACCTTTATTTAATAATTTATAAATATTTCTATTTATAAATCTAACATTATATAAAAAGAAATTAAATTCTGAACCGAAAGAAAACATTTTAATTAAATAACGTTATTTAAAAATAAATTATTTAATAAAATAAAAGAATAAATATTTCTTTATAAAAACAAATATTTAAATAAATAATAAATAGAATAATAAAGGTAAGAAATAATATTTAAATATATATAAATATATTTAAAAAAGTAAGTATATATATACATATATAAGAGCTTTATAGAATTAAAACTTTAAAAGAAAAAGAATTATAATAATATTTATTTAAAATCAAGAATTAAAAATAAAATAATTTATTAAATTAAATTTTAATATATTATTAAATTTAAATTATATAATATTAAATCTTTAAAAAAAATTTTTATATATATTAAATAAATTCCAATTAAAATAATTTTTTTTTCATTATATAATAATAATATATTACACTACTACTATTACTATTACTATCTTATTAACTATACTATTAATTATTTAAAGACTTTATTAATTTTTAAATAATTATTTATTTATTTAATTAAAAATATTATTTATTTTTAAGTATTATCCTTTACTCCCTTTTATTTATTTAACTTTTTAAATTATTTAAATAAATATTTTAATATTTCTCCCTTAATCTTTATTATCGTTAATTCGATTAAATTAACCGATTTAATTCCACTATTAGCTCCTTTATATACCTACGATTTATTAGGTTTTAATAATAAATTAAATCTAATAATTTACTCTTTAATAAGATTTAAAGATTATAATTCTTAATTGCTTTATTATTATAAGTATCTTTTATCATGAGATATTTAATTATAATTTAAATAAAATAATATTAAAACTCTAATAAGTATTTTCTTTATTATATTAAAGATAATAAATTAAATATTAATATTTAAATAAGATATAGACCCCTGGTTATATTTAATATTTATTTCTTACCATATAGTGTATATTAAAAGAGGGGGAAATTTAATTAATTTAATACTTATATATTTAAGTTTAAATTAATTATTAAAGAGCGAGGGAGATTATAAATTTATTTATAATCTTTATAATAATTAACCTGAATTATATTATTCTATTGCTTAAATAGGGGTTATAATAAAAGATATATAGCCTTATATAAATATAGAGTTAAATAATTTAATTAATATTTATTATAGAAAAGGAGATAAGGATTTAAAAGGTATTTATTTAAACCCTTTATTAGAGTAGATTTAGGAACATCCATTTTATTTAAATATTTAATAGGAGTTATAGCGTATAGATAATTAAATTTAAAGTAATAATATTAAAAGTAAAAGTAAAATAAAAATATGAAATTTAAAAGTAAAATATTAATATTAAAATTAATTATAAAATAAGAATATTAAATTTAAAAATAAAAATAGATTATAAGAAAAAATGTTTAAATATTAAATTTAGAATTTAAATATTAACATTAAAATAAAATTAAAATAAGTATATTTAATATAAATTAAACATTAGAATATTAAAATAAAACTGAAATTTAAATATTAAATCTAAATTTAAAATATAAATGTGAAAAATAATAATATTAAGATAAAATTAAAATTAAAATTTTAAATTTAAATTAAGATAAAATTACATTTAAAATATTAAATTTGAATTTAAAATCTAAATATTAAAAAGAAATAATATTAAAATAAAACTGGAATAGAAATATTAAATTTAAATCTTAAATATAAATATTGAAAATATTAATCTAAAAATAAAATTAGAACTAGAATATTAAATCGAGATTTAAATTTTAGATATTATATATTAATTTAAAATATTAATATAAATTATTTAATAAATAGATTATATTTATATTTAAATTTTTATTATTTATTAGTATTTAAATTAAACCTTAAATTAAATATTATTAATTTATTTTACTTTGAAATTTAATCTTTTTATATTAAATATCTTTTTAAAAATATTTTAAAATTTTATCTTAAATGATTAAAAATTAATTAATTAATCAACTTAATTCATTTAAATCATTTATTAATTAATTACTTAATTGAATTTATTCAGTTAATTTTAATTAATAAATAAATTAGTTAGATTAATTTAGTTAATATTATAAATTTAGTTAAAATAAATTCAATTAATTAAAATTAATTTTAATCTTAATTATTATTTACCTTAATTAACTACTAACCCTATGTTTCACTATTATATATATATTATTTATATTAGAAAATAATTTGTTTTTTAAATAAAAATATAATTAAAAACAATATTTTAAGTTAAAATATAATATAATAATAGAGGTAATAGTGTTTAGTTAAATATTAAAGGTAAAAATAAATAAATAATAATATATTTTACGGTTTTTTAAAAAATATTTAAAATAAATATCCATTAATAAATTAATTTATAAAGTAAATAACATATTTTATTTTTCTTATTCTATTCTAAATTATTGAAATTTCTTTTAATAAATTAATAAAAAGGTATATTTAAAATATAATAATAAATAACAAATAATTTTAATAAAATAAGTAATTATATTAAAAGGTGTTTTTAATAATAAATCGATATTTAAATTCTTTATTAAAAAACTAGTTATTTTAAAGACTTAAATTAAATTATCTTTATAAAAAATAATACTTAATTATATTAAATATCGATTATACTTTTAATAAACGTTTTAATAATTAAAAAAAATTAAATTTAAATTTATAAAAGAAAGTTTTAAATTAATAATTTATATAAATTTTAATATATATTTTAAAGCTTAAATAACCATTTTAATTATTATAATTTATACTTTAAAATTGAAGTATTTATTTTAATCGTTTTAATTCATTAATTATTAATTTATTAATATTATAAATTTAATTCTTTTTATATACGTTAACTTTATTATTAATATTATAAATATTTAAAAATTATCGTTTATAATAAACGATTAAATAATATTATATTAAGGTTATTAAATCGTTTTAAAAATATTATTAAATATAAATATTTAATAAAAGGTTTATAATAATAAATAAAAAAAGTATAAATTTAATAAAGCTTTAATAAAACTTTATTTATTTATTTATTTAAGTTAGTTTAATAAAATACGTTTTATTATAAATTTAATAAAGTATAATATTATAATTTAAATTATAATTAAATAATAATATAAAAATAATTATAATTATAATAAAAATATAAATAATTAAAGTTATAATTATAATATTATTTATATAAAATAAATTATAATTAAAATAAACAATATTTATTATATATTTTATAAAATAAATAAACTATATATAAAACATAATCTTTTTAAATATAAAAAAAGTATAAAATTATATTATAATTAAAATATAATATAATTATATTATATAAATAAATTTAAATAATTATATTTTTTTCTTATTTTTTATTTATTTATTTAATTATTTTTAATATATATTATATATTAATATAAATAATAAAGAATAAATAAACAATAATATAAATTAATAATAATTTTATAATAAAATTAAATATAATAAATAATAAATATTAAACTTTTTTTTATTATAATTTTTAATTATAATTATTTATTATCTTTTATAATTTAAATTTAAAATAAACATTATTTATATTAAATAATAAAGTCTTAAAAATAAATATATATATATATATATATTAATTTTATATAAGTTTTTAAAAAAAACTTTTAAAAATAAATATATAATTTAAAAATTATTTTTAATATTTATAAAAAATATAACCTTATAATTTTAATAATTATATTATTTATAATAATATTATAAAACATTTAATATTAATTATTTATAAAAGCTCTTTTTAAAAATGTTATAAAATAATATTTTATAATATTATAATAACTAAAATTAAAATTATTAAAGAAATAATAAAAGTTATAAAAATATATATATTATTAATTAAATAGTATTTCTTTCTAATAAATTATATAATATATTACTAATTATATTTAAATATTTTAATACTAAAATTAATTAATAAATTTATTAACCTTTAATTTATATAGTTTTATAGCTAAATAATTAAATATAAAGATATATATTAAATTTAAAATTTAAATCCTTTTAAAGGCGTTATTTTTTAACCTTTATTATAATAAGAAATAAAGTTTCCTATTATATTACATTAAATCGATAAGAACCGATAGGCCGATTCAATCCTTAATTATAGTTAATATATATTAATAAAATATATTATTATTTATATAAAAAATTTATAAAATATTAATAAATTTATATATTATTAAATTTAAATTTAAAACTTAATATATAATATTTAAATTTAAATTTAATAATATAAATAATTAATTAAAAGCTTATTATATATATTAAAATTTTATTTAATATTATTATTTATATACCTATAATAAATTTAATATAATTTTTAATTAATTAATAAAATATTTATCCCTTTTAATTTATATTTATTTTATAAAACCTACTTATTATATCGATTTAATTAATCAAATTATATAATAGCCCTATCGTAAAATAAAGTCTAATAATATTCAAATAAAACCGTTAAATAAATAAAAATATTATTATAATTTTATTATAAAAGAAATTAAAATTAAATTATTAATTCTTTATATAAAAAATAAAAAATATAATAATAATATAAAAGAAATAATAAAATAATTAAAAATAATATATATAAATATTTAAATATAATAAATAATAAATATAATTAAATTATAAACTATTTAAATATTTCTTATTAATATTTAAATTATAAATATTTTATATTTATAATTTATATATTAATTTATATAATAACTTTTAATATAAAATTTAAAATAATTTTAAAAATTATAATAAAAAATTATAAATAAAACATTTAAATTTAAATATTATAACTTTTAATTTAAATAAATATTTTTAAAATTAAAAATAAAAAGAATTTAAAAAGTTATTTAAATAGTAAAAATTATTATAATTATAATTAAAAAGAATTAATTATATATATTAAAAAGACTTATATCTTAAATTTTAATATTAATCGCTTTAAAAGCTATTTTAATTAATTTAATTATTTTAATATTATTTATATTATTATATATTTATATATTATAAATTTTAATTTATAATGTTTTTCAAGATTTATTATTAAATTAAAATTAAAAATAATGTTATATTATATAATTTTATAAAAATAAATTTAATTAAAAATATATTTATTATATTAATTAAAAATTATAAAGTTTAAAATTAAAATATCTTATTAGTTTTATTAATCGATTAAAGTTAATATATTTTAATATACTTATAATTAATAATAATATAATATTTTATAAATTAAAATTTAAAATTATATTAATTTTTCATTTTTTATTAAAATTTTATTAAAATAAAATATTAAAAAAAAAATATTTTATTTTATAAAGAACATTAATTTATAATTTATATTAAAAAGAAAATAATATAAAATTTATTACTTTTTATATAATAAATTAAATTAAATAAATATATTAATTAATTAATTATATAATAATTAATTAATAATAAATCAATATTAATATATTTATAAAAAAATTACTTCTTAATTTTAATTTATTTCTTATTTATTAATAATAACTTTTTTTAATTTATTAAATTAATTTATAATTTAATTATATTAATTTTTATTAAATTCATTATATTCTACAATCTTTAAAACTTTATTCCTATTATATATATATATATATACCTTTTATTATTTAATAATTTTAATAACGATTTTTATTATTATATATTTTATATATAATATATAAATTATATATATAAAAGAATTATATATTATAATAATTTAAAAGGTATATTATTAAACGCAATTTTTAATATTTTAAAATTAAATTTATTAAAAACGATATAATAGTTATAAAAATAAAGTTTTTTAAAAAAATA
The DNA here is from genome assembly GCF_038362585.1 of Apiospora marii. Taxonomy (NCBI): domain Eukaryota; kingdom Fungi; phylum Ascomycota; class Sordariomycetes; order Amphisphaeriales; family Apiosporaceae; genus Apiospora; species Apiospora marii. Next base: position 501,456 of record NW_027117374.1, read on the forward strand.
AAATTTAATTATTAATATAATAATATCGACTTTATTAAAATTATTAAAAGCGTTTTTTATAAACGTTTATAATATAACGTTACTATTATTATTAATAATTATTATAATATATATAAATAAATATTAAAGTATAAATAATATTATAAATATATAATAATATATAAAAAGTTAAAATAAAAAATAATAATATATATATATAATAAAAAAAAGAAATAAATTATAAATTTTTAAAAGTATTTATTATAAAAATTTATATTTATTTTTAAAACCCTTTTTTAAAAACTTATATAAAATTAATATTTATATACATTAATTTTAAAAATTTTATTATTTAATATAAATAATCTTTAATACATTTTAAATTTATATAATAAAAATAAATTATTCCTTTTTTTAATTAAATATAATATTATTATAAATTTTAAATTTATTTTAAACTTTATATTATAAAGAATAATAAATAATTATAATTAAAAGTTATAATAAAAAAAGGATTTAATATTTATTATTTTTTATTATTAAAAGTTTAATTTTTTATTATTATTTAAAATATCTCTTTATTTTAATATATAATCATTATTAAATTATATTATTATTTATTTATTCCCTATTCTTTATATTAATTATATATAATATATATTAAAAAGATTTAAATAAATAAATAATATAAGAATAATAAAATAATAAATATTAAAATATTAAAATAAAATTAATAATTATATTATTATTAATTTATTATTAATAAATTATTAATTATATATTTAAATTTAAAAAAAAAAAAATTTATTAAAATTAAATTAAATTTATTATTTAAATTTTTTTTTATATTTCTTTATTAAGTATTATATTATATTATTTATTTATTATAAATAAAAATAAAAGAATAAATTATTATCAATTTATTTTTATTTTTATAAAATTTATTTAAATACTTTTTTAATATATATTATATATAATTAATATAAATAATAAGGAATAAATAATTAATAATATAAATTAATAATAATATTATATTAAAATAAATAAATATTTTAAATAATAAATAATAAATATTAAATTCTTTTTATTATAACTTTAAATTATAAATACTTTTTATTCCTTATAATATAAAGTTTAAAATAAATTTAAGGTTTATAATAATATTATATTTAAATTTTTAAAAAAGAATTATTATATTTATTTATATTATATAAATTTAAATTTTATTAAAAATTATTTAAATTAAATAATAAAGTTTTTAAAATTAATATATATAAATATCGATTTTATATAAATTTTTAAAGAAAACTTTTAAAAATTAATATAAATTCTTATAATAAATATTCTTTAAAAAATATAATTTATCTTTCCTTTTTATTATAAATATATATATTATTATTTATTATTTTAAATCTTTATATATTATTAAATATATATATAATTAATTATATTTAAATATTTATTTATATATATTATAACGAATATTATAAATATTCTTTAAAAAATATAATTTATCTTTCCGTTTTATTATAAATATATATATATATATATATATATATATATATTATTATTTATTATTTTAAATCTTTATATATTATTAAATATATATATAATTAATTAAATTTCAATATTTATTTATATATATTATAATAAATATTAATATTAATAATAACGTTATATTATATATATTTATAAAAAACATCTTTTATAATTTTTAAAAAGTTATTTTATTAATTATATATTATAATATTAAAAAATCGATATATTTTATAAAATTTATTAACCTATTAAAATTTAAATATTATAATATTATTAAAAATATTAATAATATAATACTTTAAAAATTAAAATAAGAAATAATTTTATATTTTAAAACTTTATTTTAAAAAGTTTTATAATTTATTTAATAATATATTTAATAATTAATTAATAAAAAATTAAAACAAATTATATAACAATCTTTTTTAATAAGATTTATAAACTTTAGTAAATAAAATAATAAATAATTAATTAAATAAAAATAAAAAAATATTATTTATTTATAAATATAAACTTTATTTTATAAGAATAATTAAAATTATTAAAAAATAATATATTTTTTATAAATTAATTAATGTAAGATTAATCGATTAAAAAGTAAATGGAGGAGAAGTATATTTAATTTAACTAAGCCTCGAAAGAGTTAACTCTCTATTTAATTAATAGGATTATAGCGTAACTATAAGTTATAATTATAGCTAGGGCTTTATAATTAATATTTATAAAGAAAAATATCTATAACTTTATTTCAATTAATAATTATAATAAATTTTTAAAATTAAAATATAAATATTATAAAAGATAAATTTAAATAAATTTTAAATTTTAAATATAAATTAAATAAAAATAAAAATTAAATTTTTATTAATTTTATATATAATTAAAACAATATTATAATAAATTTATTAATAAAAATTATAAAATAATAAAATAATTTTTTAAATAATAAATTTAAATTAATTATAATAATAGATAAAATATTGTTTTATAAAATAATTATTAAATAATATATTATATTAAACTTTTATAATATATTTAAATTTATTATTAAAAAAATAAAAACTATTAAATAAATAAATTTTAATAATATTTATTTAATATATTTATTTAAAAAAGAGTTTATTAAAGTAATATAGATTAATAAAAATATAATTAAAATTTTTAAATTATTAAAAAATATAAAATTTAAGTAAATTATATTAATAATATTAATAAAATAAAATGATTAATTTTAATAATATTAAATCTATAAAATTAAATAAATATTTATAAATAAAATAAATTAAAAAAATATTATAAAATATTTTTATTTATATATTAAAGAAATAAATAATAAAAATAGAATATTTAATAAATAAATTAAAAATGAAGTAATTAATTTTAATTATATAATAATAATTACTTTAATTAAAATATTTATTTTTATAAAAGTATTAAATAATATAAAGGATATAAAAAAATTAAATAATATAATAAAAATAAAATTATAAATTTTATAATTAAATAAAAATATAAAAAGTTAATAAATAAAAATTTAAATATTAAAAATAATTAATAACGTTTTTAAATTATAATTAATAGAATTTATAAGGCTATATTTATACGATTATAATATAGCTATAATTATAGGTTATAGTGTAGTTATAAACTACCTAGTTAACTATAGTTAAATGGCCTTTCGGGGTTATATTTAATTAAATTATATCTCTTTTATTTTTTTTTTCTTAATTTAATAGGTTTAATAGAATTATAGAAAATTTAATAATTATAAAATTCGTTTTTATAATTAAAAAATTAAATATAAAGTTTTAAATTAAAAATATAACGATTTTAATAATAAATTTAAAAATGTGAAAACTTATATTAAATTAACATTTATATTATTAATAATATTTATAATAATATTAAAATTAATATTAAAACCTTTATTAGTTAATAAAATTAAAATATTAAATATATTATTAAATTATAATTAAATAATTAAATTTTTAAACAATTTTATAAAACTTAAATAATAAAAGATATTTTAAATTTTGAATATAATAATGTTAAATATAAATATAAAATAAAAATAACTTTTGTTTTTAATATAAATTTAATTAATATAAAAAGTTATATTAATATGTTTTTTTTATTATTATTAATTTTATATAATATATAATATAATAAAGGTTTTTAATATTATATAAAAAATAAATAAATTTCTTTTTTATAAAAAAAAAGAAATTATAAAGTTAAATTTATATAATTATAATATAGTTATAATTATAGCTTATAACTTTATTATAAGCCCTATAGTTAATTTTAATTAAATTGCTTTTTAAAGTTATATTTAATTAAACTATACTTCTCTTTACTCTCTTTTTTAACCTATTAGTCTTATAGAAATATAATATTATACCTTTATTAAATTTATAATAAAAACTACTTTTTTAAATTAATTTAAATAAATAAATAAAGTTTTAATAAAATTTTATTAAATTTTTATTTCCTTTATTTATTCCTATAAATTCTTTTTTAAATATCTACACTAATTATTATATTAATTTTTTATTATTTTATTATAAATTTATTTAATTTATTTTTAAGCTTTTATTATTAAAAATTAAAAATTTAAATTTAAATTAAATAAGTTTAATATATTTACATTTAATAATAAATGAAATAAAATTGATAATTTAAATTATAAAACATTAAATTTTATATAAAATAAAATTAATTAATTTTCAAATTATTAAAATGTTATTAAAATAGATCTTAACTTTATTATTATATTAATTAAATTTAATATATTTATATTTTATAATAAATAAAAGTATATATTAATTAAATAGTATAATTAACAGTAATACTTTCTTTTTAATATTTATAATTAAGTTTAGTAAATATTTATTATTATTATAAATCTTTTATATATTTTAAAACTATTTAATTTATTTTATAATTTATAAATTTCTTTATTAATATATATAGTTATTTTAATTTATAATTTATTTTTTATTTTTATAATTTTAATTTTAACTTTGTTAAATAAAATTGATTTCTATTTTTCTTTTTTTTTAATTATATTAATTTTCGATTTTTTTTTATAAAATTGATTTATTATTTAAAATTTATAAATAATATATAAAATAATTAATTTAAATATTTTTATTTAATTATTTCAATTTATTATATAACTTTAATTAATGATACATTATATTCTATATTATAAATTAAAATCGTTTAAATTTAATACATTATAACAATAATTATTTTAATTAATAAATAAAACTTTAATAAATATTTTTATCTTATAAAAAATTTTAATTTATTATTTATATTAAAAAGAAAAGTTATATAAAATTTATTACTTTTTATATAATAAATTAAATTTAATAAATAGATAAATTAATTAATTATGTAGTAATTAATTAATAAAAAATTAATAATAATATATTTATCAAAAGATTATTTATTAATTTTAACTTTCTTAAATTTATTTTTTATTTATTAATATTTTAACGGTTTTTATTTTATTATTTTATTTTAATAAATCTTTAAATAACGATTAAAAATTAACGCGGCTTTCTATTTTATATTAATATAAGTTTTCTTTAAATTTATAAAAATGTAATATTTGTTATTAAAATTATACAAAAATCGATTTTTATTTTTCCCGATTTCCTTTTTCGTTTTTATTCTTTATTAAATAAAAAAAAGAATATAAATATAAAATTATCTCTTATATTAATTTTCGAAGTATTATATTTTTAATAAATTTAATAATATTAAAATATATTAATTTTAATCGATTAAAAAATTTAAAAACAATATATTAATTTTAAAATATTATAATATATAATTAATAAAATAACCTTTTTAAAATTATTTAAAGTATTTTTTATAAATATATATAATAGAATATCGTTATTAATATTAATATCCGCTATAATATATATAAATAAATATAAAAATTTAAATAATTATTTAAAAAGTTAAAAGGATAATAATATATATATATATATATATAATAAAAAAGAGAAATGAATTATAAATTTTAAAAAGTATCTATTATAAAAATTTATATTTATTTTTAAAACCTTTCTTAAAAAGTTTATATAAAATTAATATTTATATATCTTAATTTTAAAAACTTTATTATTTAATATAAATAATTTTAAATAAATTTTAAATTTATATAATAAAAATAAATAATTCTTTTTTTAATAATTAAATATAATATTATTATAAATTTCGGATTTATTTTAAACTTTATATTATAAAAAATAATAAATAATTATAATTAAAGGTTATAATAAAAAGAGGGTTTAATATTTATTATTTATTATTATTAAAAGTTAAATTTTTTTTATTTTTTTTATTTAAAATATTTATTTATTTTAATATAGAGTTATTATTAATTTATATTATTATTTATTTATTCTTTATTATTTATATTAATTATATATAATGTATAATAAGAAAAACTTTTAAATAAATAATAAATATTCTTTAATTAAATTTTATATAATATATTATAAATATTTTAATATAAATTTATCTTTTGATTAAAATTAATTAATATTATAAGAAAATAATAAAGTTATAATATATATATATTATTTAAATAAATTAATATATTAATTAAATAATAATATTATATTTTTAATAATAAATAAAATAAAATTTATTAAATTATATTTAATATAAATATATTATTTTATCCTTTAATAAAATTAATAAATTAATATCTTTTTAATTAAATACTTTATCTACCTTTAATAAATTTAATAACTTAATTAATATTATAATTATATTAATTAATATAATATATTCTTTTAATTTCTTTTTATTCTTATTTATAATTATATCTTTATTTAATTAAAAATCGATTAAATAATTAACGTTTATTTCTTTTAATATATAATTAAGGATTTTAATAATATTAATCGGTATTTTTAAAGATATAAACTTATTTATAAGATTTTAAAAATCGGGAATTATTAACTTTTTTAATAAAGCTTTTATAATTTAATTATATAATATATATAAGTTAATAAAAACTTATTTAATTAAACCGGTTATAATTAAGTATTTATTTAATAATATTAACTTTTATTAATTATTAATAATAATTTAATTAATAAAGATTTAAAAGAAATATATATTTAATTATATTATTATATTTTATTAATATTAAACTTTAATAAAATTATTAAAAAGATTATTTTTAAAATACTTTATAATTTAATAAAAGAATTCTATATAATAATAGATTTTAATTATATTAGTAATCCCTATATTTATTAATTAATTAATTAATATTATATTAATAAAAAAGTAGAACCTTAATATTAATAAATATATTAATAAAGTTAAAGGTAATAATATATAATTAAAAATTATTTAATAATAATAATAGCTTTTAATAAAGTTTTATAAATTAAATATAGTAGAAAAAGGTATTAAATTACTCGATTATAATTATAATAATAAATTATATTTATTTATTAAACTTTTAAATATATTTATAACTTTATAAATTAAATCTTTATAATATATAAAATATTCTAATATATCTTATTAATTATAAATTAAATCTATTTTTATTAATATTAATAATTATAATTTTAATAAATATATAGCTTTATTAAACTTTAACCTTAATTTATTATTTATCTTTAAATTAATATTAATAAATTAATATTAATATAAATCTATTTATTTTAAACGTTTTTTTTAATATATATTATATATAATTAATATATATAATATAGAATAAATAAATAATAATATAAATTAATAATAATTCTATATTAAAATAAATAAATATTAAACCCCCTTTTTATTATAACCTTTAATTATAATTATTTATTATCTTTTATAATATAAGGTTTTAAATAAATTTAAAGCTTATAATAATATTATATTTAATTATTAAAAAAAGAATTATTCGTTTATATTATATAAATTTAAAATTTATTAAAGATTATTTATATTAAATATTAAAATATTTAAAATTAATATATATAAATATTAATTTTATATAAATTTTTAAAGAAAGTTTTTAAAAATAGGTATAAATTTTTATAATAAATACTTTTTAAAACTTATAATTTATTTCTTCTTTTTATTATATATATATATATAATTATTTAAATTTTAATATTTATTTATATATATTATAATAAATATTAATATTAATAATAATATTATATTATATATATTTATAAAGGACGCTTTTAATAACTTTAAAGAAATTATTTTATTAATTATATATTATATTATTTTAAAATTAAAATATTTTATTAAATTTATTAATTAATTAAAATTAATATACCTTAATGTTATTAAAGTTATTAATAATATAATACTTTAAAAATTAAAATAAAAAATAAATATAAAAAAACAAATTAAAAAAATAATAATTAATTATCTTATAATTTTAATAATAAATACCGCGTTTTTATAAAATTAAATAAAAGTTATATAAATATAAAGTAAAAAGTTAAGTTAATTTTTAATTATTATTTAAAAATATATTAAAATAAAATAATGAAATAAATAACGTTAAAATATTAATAAATAAAAGATAAAATAAAATTAATAAATAATCTTTTAATAAATATATTATTATTAATTTATTATTAAATAATTATTATATAATTAATTAATTTATATATTTTTTTAATTTAATTTATTATATAAAAAGTAATAAATTTTATATATATTTTCTTTTTTAATATAAATAATAAATTAATATTTTCTATAGGATAAAATATAAATTTATTTAATTTATATTATATTTATTATTAATTAATATTTATTAAATTATAATATTAATTAATATAAATTTCTATTTAATTATTCTTCAATTTAAAGTTGATAACGCTAAACTTACTTTATTATATTATTTATAACCTTTAATATTATACCTTTAAAAAACTAATTAATTAAAAGAAATTAAATATTAATATAGAATATAATAATTAATTAATTTATATATTTTTTAATTAATATTAAATTTTAATAATTTAATAAGAAATTAAGTTATATAAATTTAATATAATATAATATTTTATTATTATTTATTATTAATATAATATCTTTTTTAAATAAAGATAATTTATTTATAAAATATATATAAAATAAAGGTTTAATATACCTTCCTTTAATTAATTAAAATAATTAATTTTAAAATTAATAATTTAAAATATTTATAGTTTATTTAATTAAATATTCTACTTTTACTTTATTTAAATAATATTAATAATTTATAAAGGATAAACGGGTTATTTATTATATTACTTTTAAAATTCACTTTTTTAAAATATTATAAATCTATCTATTATAATACTATTATTATAATATTATTATTATAATACTATTATTATAATATTATTATAATATAGTTCTTAATAATGTTAAAATAAAACGCTAATAAAATTTTAAATTAAGGGCCTTTATTAACTTTAAAAAATTAAATTTTATATTAAAAATCAATATTTATAAAGGTTTAGAAATCCTTTATTTAAACCTTTAAAAATAAATTTTCTCAGATTATATATTTAATATCTATTCATATATTACCACTATTAAAATTGATTTAAGTAATTAAATAGCATTTAATAAATAGTTAATATTTATTAAATAATATATTTATTAATTAAAATAACTTTTATATATATATTTTAATTAATTTGTTTATTTAAATTTAGAAGTTTTTTAATATATATTAAATAATTAAATTTATAATTCATTATTTAAATCCTATAACGTTTAATAATTTATATATTATATTTATTAAAACGCTAAGACTTTTATTAATATTATTATTATATTAAGAGATTTTTTAAATTATATATATATATATAAAAATAATACCTTTTATTTATATTAAATTCCTTTATACTTTATTATTTATTATTATATTAATTATAATTAATTTAATATATAATTAACGATATATTTTAACGTAATTAATTTAATTATATAATTTAATATTTTTAAAAAAATAATTAATAATATTTCTTAATAAATAATATAAATAAAAGGGGTATTTTATTATTATTTTTATATAAATTAATTTAAAGGTTTTATTTTTAATTAATATTTTATTATTATTTATATTATATTTTTTTATATTTATTAATAAATATTTCTATTTACTTTATATTTTTATGATTTTAATGATTTTATTTTTATTTATTATTTTATAAATTAATTTTTTTAAAAATTATTATTATAATTTTTTATTTAAAACCTTCTATTTATTTATATTAAATTAATCATTTACTTTAATAATAAAAATAACTTAATTATTTAATAAATTATTAACTTATTATTAATTTTATATTATATTAATAAAAAGATATATTTTAATTATAGTTTTTAAACTTATATTAAATATAAAAAAGTTAATAATAAAAATTATAATTAAATTTAATTAAAAAAAAGTTTATTTTTTTATTATATAATTCTTTATTCTATTTATTAATTATATTTAATTTTAATAAATATTTAATGAATTATTTTTAAATTATAAAGTTTTAATTTTATTTCAATTAATTTTAATTTAAATATATTCTATAATTAAATATATATTTATAAATTATTTTTTGCTATAATTTATTATTTTAATTATTAAATAAGTTTTATAATATTTATTTTATTCTTCCCTTAAGGTATAATAATAATATTTTAATATTTAATATTATTATAATAATTATTTTATTTAATTTTAAAAATTACGCTTTTTATTTATTTTTTATTATATATTAATAAAAATAATTAATAATAAAATTAAAAATATTATTTAATACGTTTAATATTCGTCTTATAGAGGACGTTAATTTATCATTTATATTAAAAGAAATTTATATAAAACCTATTATTATTTATATAATAAAATAAATTAAATAAATATATAAATTAATTAATAATATAATAATTAATTAATAATAAATCGATAATAATATATTTATTAAAGGATTATTTATTAATTTTATTTTATTTCTCGTTTATTAATATTTTAATATTATTTATTTCGTTATTTCGTTTTAACGAATCTCTAAATAACGATTAAGAATTAATACGGTTTTTTATTTTATATCCGTATAACCTTTTTTTAATTTTATAAAAATATAATATTTATTATTAAAATTATAAAATAATTAATTATTATTTTTTTCGATTTCTTTTTTTATTTTTATTTTTTATTAAATAATAAAGAAGGAATATAAATATACAATTATTTTTTATTTCGGTTTTTAAAATATTATATTATCGATAACTTTAATAATATTAAAGTATATTAATTTTAATTAATTAATAAATTTAATAAAATATATTAATTTTAAAATATTATAATATATAACTAATAAAGTAATTTTTTAAAGTTATTAAAGGCTCCTTTTATAAGTATATATAATTTAATATTATTATTAATATTAATATTTATTATAATATATATAAATAAGTATTAAAATTTAAATAATTATATATATATTTAATAATATATAAAAGATTAAATAAAATTAAATAAAAGATAATAATATATATAATAAAATAAAAAAATAAATTATAAATTTTAAAAAGTATATATTATAAAAATTTATATTTATTTTTAAAAGTTTTTTTCGAAAATTTATATAAAATCGATATTTATATACGTTAATTTTAAAAATTTTATTATTCGATATAAATAATTTTAAATAAATTTTAAATTTATATAATATAAATAAATAATCCCTTTTTTAATAATTAAATATAATATTATTATAAACCTTAAGTTTATTTTAAACTTTATATTATAAAAAATAATAAATAATTATAATTAAAGGTTATATATAATAAAAAGGGGGTTTAATATTTATTATTTATTATCGTTAAAGGTTTAATTTTTTTAATTTTATTATTTAAAATATTTATTTATTTTAATATAGAATTATTATTAATTTATATTATTATTTATTTATTCTTTATTATTTATATTAATTATATATAATATATATTAAAAAACAAATTTAAATAAATATATTTAATATTAATTTAATAATTTATTTTTATTGTTTTATTTTTATTTTATTAAACTTATTAATTTCTATTTATAAATTTTATAATTATCTCTAATTATTAATAAATTTATTAGAATAAACGCGAAATTAATGGCTTTTTTTAATAAAAAATTTAAAATATTATTTATATTTTATTATTTAAATATTTATAAATTTTATTATTAATATTTTCTTTTTTAAATTTAAAGAATTTTAAATTATTAATAAAAAACGATATTAATATTCTTTTCTTTTAATTTATCTTTTTTAAAATCTTTTTAATTATATTTATTAATTATATATATATTTAATCCTTTTAATTTTTAATTTAATTAAATTTTTATTTAAATTACTTTTTATTATAATAATAATAATTTCTTTTCCGCTTTATATTATATTTAATTATATATAAAATTATTAATTTAAAATCTTATATTACTTTATTATTATATAAGGAACTTTAAATTATCCCTTTTTAAGGAAGTTAATATATTAATAATTAATGTAAAGTTTATTAAAATACTTTATTTAATATTTAAAAAAACTTTTAAATCAAATATTAACCTTATTTCCAGGGTTGGCAATTAATCAAGGTGAATAATGACTAAGACTAAGACTAATTTTAGTCAGTTGAATTTATTCTGACTAAATTCATATTATTGACTAAATTAATCTGACTAATTTATTCAATGACTAAAATTGACTGACTAAATTCAGTTGAGTGACTAATTAATGAATAATTTAAATGAATTTTAGTCGATTAATTAGGTAATTTTTAGTTACTTAAAATAAATTTTTAAAATATTTTTAAAAAATATATTTAATATAAAAGGATTAAATTTTAAAATAAGAAAAATTAATAATATTTAATTTAAGATTTAATTAAAATATTAATAAATAATAAAAATTTAAATCTAAATATAATCTATTTAATAAATAATTTATATTAATATTTTAAATTAATATTTTAATATTCTAATTTTAATTTTATTCTAATATTAATATTTTTAATATTTAAATTTTAAATTTCGATTTAATATTTTAGTTTTGATTTTATTTTTATTCTAATTCTTTTAATGTTTAAATTCTGAATTTCAATTTAATATTTTAGTTTTAATTTTATTTTTATATTAATACTTTTAATATTTATATTTGAAATTTAAATTTAATATTTTCGTTTTAATTTTATTTTTATATTAATATTTTTAATATTTAAATTCTAGATTTAAATTTAATATTTTAATTCCAGTTTTATTTTAATATTATTTGTTTTTAATATTTAAATTTTAAATTTATATTTAATATTTTAAATTTCGTTTTATATTAATTTAGATTTAATATTTAAATTTTAGTTTTATTTTAATACTTTAATTTTTTACTTATATTTAATATTTAAGTTTTATATTTAGATTTAATATATTTATTTCAATTTTATTTTAATGTTAATATTTAAATCTTAACTTTAATATTTAAATAGTTTTTCTTATAATCTGTTTTTATTTTTAAATTTAATATCTTTATTTTATAATTACTTTTAATATTAATATTTTACTTTTAAATTTTATATTTTAATTTTACTTTTACTTTTATTTTTGATATTATTACTTTAAATCTAATTTAAATTTAAATATTAAATGTTCTACTTAGAATTCAATTTTAAATATTTCTATTTAAAATTCAATTTTAAATATCCTATCTAAATTTAAATTTAGATTTAAATTTAAATTTAAATCTAATCATCCATACGCCATAACTCCCACCAAATATCCAAATAAAATGGATGTTCCTAAATCTATTTTAATAAAGGGTTTAAATAAGTACCTTTTAAACCTTTATAAGTATCCCCTCCTTTATAATAAATATTAACTAAATTATTTAATTCTATATCTAAATAGGGTTATGTATTTTTTAATATAATACCTATTTAAGCTATAGAATAATATAATTCAGGCTTATTATCGTAAAGATCATAAATAAATTTATAATCTCCCTCGCTCTCTAATAATCGATTTAAACTTAAATACATAGGTATTAAATCAACTGGATTTCCCCCTCTTTTAATGTATACCATATGGTAAGAAATAAACATTAAATATAACCAGGGGTCCACATCTTATTTAAATATTAATATTTAGTTTATTATTTTTAAAGTAAAATAAGGAAAATATTTACTAGAGTTTTAATATTATTCCGTTCGAATAATAATTAAATATCTCGCGATAAAGGATACTTATAATAATAAAGCGATCGAGAATTATAATCTTTAAATTTAGTTAAAGAGTAAATCATTGGGTTCGATTTATTATCAAAAACCGATAAATCGTAGGCGTATAAAGGAGCTGGTGGTGGAATTAAATCGGCTGATTTAATCGAATCAACGGTAATAAAGATCGAGGGAGACATGTTAAAATATTTATTTAAATAACTTAAAAAGTTAAATAAATAAAAGGGGGTGAAGGATAATATTTAAAAACGAATAATATTTTTAAATAAATAAGTAAGTAATTATTTAAAAACTAATAAAGTCTTTAAATAATTAAAAGTATAGTTAATAAGATAATAGTGGTGATGGTGGTGATGTAGTAGATTATTATTATGTGATAGAAAAAAAAAATTATTTTAACTGGAATTTATCTAGTATATATAAAAAAAATTAAATCTAAAAATAAACTAACGCATGAATTTAATTTAATTAATGCATAATGGATTAATTCTAAAAAAAGGTGCGGCATTAAATTCTAATTTAAAAATTTAATGCCGCAGTATTTAAATTTAGTAATGCATTAAATTTAATTTTAAAAATAAGTGCGGCATTAAATTTTAATTTAAAATTTTAATGCCGTAGTATTTAAATTTAATAATGTATTAAATTTAATTTTAAAAATAGGTACGGCATTAAATTCTAATTTAAAATTTTAATGCCGCAGTATTTAAATTTAATAATGCATTAAATTTAATTTTAAAAATAGGTGCGGCATTAAATTCTAATTTAAAATTTTAATGCCGTAGTATTTAAATTTAGTAATGTATTAAAATTTAATTTAATGCGTTATTCTATTTTTAAATTTTGATTTTAGATAAATATCATTATAATTCCTTTTCTTTTAAAATTTTAATTCTATAAAGCTCTTACACACACACATATACACATATACCTACTCTTTTAAATATATTTATATATATTTAAACATTACTTTTTACTTTTATTATTCCACTTCTTACTTATTTAAATATTTATTTTTATAAATAAATATTTATTCTTTTATTTTATTAAATAACTTATTTTTAAATAACGTTATTTAAATAAAATGTCTTCTTTCGGTTCAAAACCTGATTCCTTTTTACATAATATTAAATTTATGAATAGAAATATTCATGAATCGTTAAATAAAGGTAAGTAATTTCTAATATTAATTTATTTAAATATTTACTTAGGTAAATATTTATTTAAATATTTACTAAAGTAAATATTTATTTAAATATTTATTTAAATAAATATTTAAATATATATCTACTTATTTATATTTTTATTAATAGTTTTATTTAAATAACTTATCCGATTTAATTTCAACCGACCCTTTTAACGACGATAAAACTGAAAATAACGATTTGAACGAAATAATCGACGATAATATCGATATTAATACTGAATTGTTGATTAATTCCTTATCAAATAAAGAGCGTTTTAATAAACCTAATTTTAAACTAAACGATATTAATTTATCGATTTATGTTATTAAAAATAGTTTATTTAAACGTTTTTTATTACCGATTAAACCGAACTGCGATCGTCGAGTTAAATGCATATATACCACGTAAGTAAAATATTTTTAAAATTATATTTAAGTATTTAAATATAATATAACTAATTTTAAAATAATATTTTATTTAAATGCGATTAATTTACCGAGTTAAAATTATTTAGATTTTAATCCTCTAATTTACAACGCCATTATCAATTAAAGCATCCAACAATTACTTATAATTTAAAATTAAAAAAAACAAGACAAAAAAGTAAGTTGGTTTTTTATATTTGAATTTAAATATTGATTTTAATATTTAAATTCTAAATATTAATATTAATATTTAAATTCTTAATATTAATATTAATATTTAAATTTAAATATTAATTTTAATATTTAAATTTAAGTATTAATTTTAAAAATATTTACTAATTAATTTATTTTAAAATTAAAAAATCAACAAAATAACCCTTTCGAATTATTACGAAAACGCCCTCGCACTACTACCGTTATCGAATTTAATAACGATAATATTTATAATAAAGTTTTAACTTTTATTATCGATAATAATTTATTGTTTAATATAGTTAATTTTAATTCATTTTAGAATTTAATTACATATTTTAAACTGTAAATTAATTCTTTTTCTAATTTTATTTAATATTAATATATTATATTTAATAATGTTATTATAAATCGAAAAAAAATACAATCCATCTTCGAACGCGATTTTATTAAATATTTAAATATATTTAATATCGAATTAAATAACTTTTCTACGAATAATGGTTATTTTAATATAATATTTGATATTTGGACGGTAAATAATCAAATTAATTATATAGGAATTAATTTATCGTTTATTAATAACGATTTTAAATTAATTTCTAAATTAATTAGTTTTAAACCAATTTATAACCATCATACGAGTTTAAATATTTTTGAATTATTTTAAAATATTATATACCCGTATAATACGATTAAAATAGAAAATATTTACTGGTAAATTTTTTATTAACCTCTTTTTAATAAAATACATACTAATATTATTTTATAAATTTAATATTACTCGCGATAATACAGCGAATAATAATACGTTTATTAATAACTTTAAATCGTTTTATTTAATTAAAACGAATAAAGTATTTAATAACGATATTCGCTGTACCGCACATATTATTAATTTAATAGTGCGTAATATATTAAATCGTTATATTTTAACGGAAAAAAAAAATTTAAATCTCTTTTTTTATATTAATAACGATTTAAATTCAAACGATAATAACGATCAAATCGGTAAATTGTTTATTTAAATATTAATTTTTCTAATAATAATTTACTAATATAAAATTTAAATTTAATAAATCGAGTCCGGCGAATTATTATTTTAATTCGATATAACGTTAAAATTAAAGAATTATTTAATTAAGGTATTAGTATTAATACTTATCGATTAAAAACAAATCAACGAAAAATTCCCCTTAGTAATTATAATTCCTTATTATATAAAAACTTAACTAATTCTTTTTTTAAATAATTTAATACGTTGAAATTTTACTTTTAAAATAATATCATCGATTAATCATTTTAAAAGCGTGTTATTATATATTAATATTAACACAGAAAATAACGAATTTAAATCGATTTTTTTAACCGATTTCGATTAGTTATTATTAACTAAAATTAAACAAATATTTAAAATATTTGTTAAACCATCGATTAAATTACAAAGCGAAAAATATCCGATTTTACCTACGAGTTTATATTATATTTATCAAATATATAATAAACTCAATACGTTTATTATCGATTTCAATACGAAAAAAAGAAATAATTTTAATATAGTATTTATTTTATTTATTATCTTTTTCCTTTTTTTAAAAAAAAAAATTTACTAATAATATTAAATAAGCCTTAGAATATTCTAATTTAATTTTATCTATTCAAACAAGTATTAAAAAATTAAATAAATATTTTCTTCGTCGTTTAAATAATACCACGATTAAAAATTATAAACCATATATTATTAATACTATTTTAAATTTACGATTTAAAACAATACATTTTAATAATAATATAGTTTTATATTTTTATCAAAGTATTAAAAACGATATTATCGATTTATTAAAATTAAAATATAATCGATTCCGATATAATAACGATAATAACGATATCAACGAATTAAATAACGACAATTTAATCAATAATAACGATATAAACAACGATTCCAATAACGAATTATTTCAAAGAAATCGAAATTAAAATACTACCAATAAATATATCGAATATTTAAACGAAAATTTAATACCACAACAAATAAGTTATTTATTTATTTATTAATTTATAATTTTAAATATTTACTAATAAAATAATAAACCGATCCATTAAAATATTAGTTAACTAATAAAAATCGATTCCCGATTTTAACTAATTTAGCTAAAAAATATTTAAATATTCTAACTACTACAGCTAGAACTAAACGATCTTTTTCCCAATCAAGAAATATTATAACTAAATCCAGGAATAAATTAAACCCAGAGGCGATTAAATAAATTATATTATTAAAAAGTTAAAAAATTAAAAATTTAAATAAATTAATCCAGCCGAATAATAATAAAGAATAAATAAAAAAATAAAAAAAATAAATTTTAAATAAATATATTATAAATAATATAAATATTTAAAACAATCCCTTTACTTATTAAAACTAAAATATTAAAATTAAAATATAAAAATTATAATATTAATATTAAAAAATTAAAATTAAAATATTAAAGTAATAATTAAAATATTATAATCGAAATATTATAATATATAAATTATAATTTTAATATTAAAATATTAAAATTAAAATATTAAAATTAAAATTATAATATTAAAATTAAAACTATAATATTAAAATTATAAAACTAAAATTAAAATATTAAAATTTAAATTAAAATATTAAAATTATAAAATTAAAATTAAAATATTAAAATTATAATTAAAATATTAAAATTAAAATATAAAACTAAAATTAGAATATTGATATTAAAATATTAATATTAGTATTTTAATTTAATATAAACGAGATATTTAAAGAAATAATATTTAAAATTAAAAATATTATTATTTTATTTATTTTAAATATTAATATAACTTTTATATTATTATTAAATATTTTAAACCTTTAAATTTAATATAAATAATTTTAATTTCTTTTATAAATTATATATAATAATCTTTTTATTTTTAAATAGGTTTATTCTTTACTATGAATAAAAAATGAATTTTAGTCGATTAATTTAGTCACTAACTAAAACTAAATTGAATTTATTCAGTTAACTGACTAAATTAACTAAATTCAGAATTTTCACTAACTAAATTAAATTGACTAAATTTAATTCAGTGACTAAAATTAGTCGATTAAAAATTGAATAAATTCAAATTAGTTAGACTAATTTCCAACCCTGCTTATTTCTTTTAATGATAATTTATTTTATATTAATTTATATTAAATATTATATTTTAATATTATATTTATTATATTATTAATTATTAAGTTCTATAAATATTATTTATTATAGCTTTTATAATAACTATTTCATTATATAAAATATTTAATTATTAATTTACTTTTGATTTTAAATATATATTAAAAGATTAATTTCTTAATTTTAAATAATTATTATTCGTTATTACCGTTTTTTATAATAATATATTCTAATTAAAACTTTATTTAATTAAATTAAATTCTTTTATTTAAAAATTAAATATAATTAAATATTTAATATTATTTAATATACTTTTTATATTTTTAAAAACTTTAATTTATAAATTAAGGGATTAATTTTTCTTATAATTATAAATGGTTTAATTTATTATTATAATTACTTTTATTTATTTAAATTTTTTTAAAATATATATTATATATAATTAATATAAATATTATAAAATAAATAAATAATAATATAAATTAATAAAAACTTTATATTAAAATAAATAAATATTTTAAATAATAAAATTAAAAAGAATTAAGCTTTTAACGATAATAAATAATAAGTATTAAATCCCTTTTCTATTATAACCCTCGATTATAATTATTTATTATTTTTACAATATAAAGTTTAAAATAAACCCGGGGTTTATAATAATTTTATATCTAATTATTAAGAAAAGAATTATTATATTTATTTATATTATATAAATTTAAAATTTATCGGAAATTATTTATATTAAATAATATAATTTTTAAAATTAATATATATAAATATCGATTTTATATAAGTTTTCGAAAATAAATTTTAAAAATAAATATAAATTTTTATAACATATATTTTTTAAAATTTATAATTTATTTCTCTTTCCTATTATATATATATATATATTACTATCTTTTACTTTAATCCCTTTTATATTATTATATATTTATAATATTATTTATATTTTAATACCTATTTATATATATTATAATAATTATTAATAATAATAATAACGTTATATTATATATATTTATAAAAAACGCTTTTAACAATTCCGATAAAGCCAGCATCGCTACGTTAATAACTAAACTTTAATTTCTTAAAAAACCCTATTTTTATAATTATTATATTACCCTTAATAAATTTAATTTTAAAATATTCGAAACTATATTTAATAATATACTTTTCGAATTATTATAATATATAACTCTTTATATATATAACTTATATATTATATATAAAATATATAATGGCGAAAACCGTTATCGAAATTATTAAATAATAAAAGGCGTATTTATATATATATAAAACGGAAATAAAGTTCTAAAAATTACGGAACTTTTTAGTAAGTTTAATAAAGGTCTATATAATAAAATCGCGGATTAATTTAATTAATTAAAAGGAAAGGGCTATTATTACTAAACGGGAAATAAATTAAAATTAATAAATAATCTTTTAATAAATATATTATTATTGATTTATTATTAATCGATTATTATATAATTAATTAATTTATATATTTATTTAATTTAATTTATTATATAAAAAGTAATAAATTTTATATAATTTTTTTTTAATATAAATAATAAATTAACGTCTTCTATAAAATAGATAATTATTTTCATTAATTATCCTTAAAGAATTTGTATTTTTTATACAATTTAAAAAATGTTTTTTTTTATATTATATTTATAACATTAATTTATAAAATATAATTATATTATAATTTTATTATATCTTTAATAAAATTTAATATATTTTTTACTTTTTATTAATACTTTTTATATAATTTTTAAATCTATTTAACCTTTTAAAATATTTAAAATTAATAAATAACTCTGGAATTAAAAACTTAATATTATTTTATTAAACGATTTATTATAAATCGCTAACTACGCGTTATTTAAATTATATTATAACGTTAATAATACTTTGAATTAAAAATTATTTCTTTTATTATAATAAAAATAATATAATTTTAATTTCTTAATTTATTCATTTAAATATAATACTTTATTATAAATATTAATTCTATTTATTGTTTTATTCAAAACGTTTATTAAAATTATATAATAAGTTTAAAGTTATAATATAAAATAGTTTTTTAAAAAACCTATTAATTAATATATAATAAGGTCGATATTATTTAATCTATTTAAAGTTTTAAAATATATATTATATACCTTAATATTAGTAATTTCCTTTTAAAAAATTGATTTATAATTTTTATTAAATTATTATATTTATATTAATTTAAAATTTAGTATATTATATTTATACTTATTACTTAAAATAACTTAATTATAAAATCCTATATTATTATTTAAAATGAGAACGTTAATATTTTAATTAATTATAATAGTTTTATAAACTTTATTTAATCCCATTAATTCTTAATATATTTAAAATAATTTTAAATATATTTAAATTTACTTTATTAAATTAAATATTATAAATTACTTTAAATTATATATTATTTATTTTAATTTAAAATAATATATTATATTATATACTTATTTTTTTAAAAAAATTAAACTATATATAATATTAATATATATAATTGTTTATTCTTATTCATTTTTTAAAAATATAATAATTTATTATTAAATAATTTATATTAATATCTCTATATTAATTAAATAAATATTTATTTAATTTAATTTTTTTAATTTATATTTTCTTTTTTAACTCTTTTTATAATATCTTATTAATTATAAAAACCTTTAATAATCTTCTATTATTTTAAATCTATTCTATAAATTTAAATAATTTATTATTATTAATTAAAATCTATTTATAAATTTAAAGATATTATATAATTAAAGTTTTTTATTATATTATTTAATATTAACGATTTTTTATTTATAATTATTATATTATTGTTTTTAAATTCTTTTATAAGAAAATATAATAATATATTAAAAATTAAATTTATTTTTTCTAATATATATTTTATTTATAATTAAAATTAAAATAAATATATTAATATTAATTTTAATTTAAAGTTATATATAATAATATTTACTAATTATAAATTTATTTAATTAATAGTATTTATAAATATTCTATAATGAATTTATATTATAATTAAAGCTTTATTTAATTATAAATTTATTTTTAACTTTTTTATTATTTAATTAAAATAAAATATCTTTAATTTAAAAGCTTAATATTACGATTTAATTTTAATTAAAACTTTATTTAAATAAAACTAAATTAAATATTTTCTAAATAATTATTTCGTTTATTTTATTAACTTTTTAAATAATATATAATTATATTATAATTTTTATTTTTTAATACGCTTATTTTTCAAAAATCGATTTTATTTAACTATTAATAAGTTAATATAAATATTCTTATAAATTATAATTATAAACTTTAAAAGGATTTTTACTTTATTTCTATTAATTTAAATGTAATTAATTTTATTTATTTTTTATAATTAACTATTGTTTTATAATTTAACTTTATTTATACCCTTTTTAAAATAATTTCATTTTATACTTTTATAATAATTTTATTTTTTAAAAATATTATAATATATATTAACTTAATTAATCTATTTTTTAGCATATTAGCTTAATAAAAAAAATCGTTAATATAAGTAATTTAATTAATACTTTAATTTTAATTTTAATAATAAATAAACTTATTTTATTAATTTAAAATCTTTACAAATTAATATTAAAATAGTTTAAAAACGATTTTTTAATTATAAATAATACTTTAATTTTTTTAAATTATTAAAATAATTGATATAAATAATATAAATATTTAGGGTTAGCAATTAATCAGGGTAAATAATAATTAAGACTAAGATTAATTTTAGTTAATTGAATTTATCCTAATTAAATTTATAATATTAACTAAATTAGTCTGATTAATTTATTCAATGATTAAAATTAATTGAATAAATTCAGTTTAATGACTAATTGATAAATAATTTAAATAAATTTTAATCGATGAATTAATCAACTTTTAGTTACTTAAAATGAATTTTTTAAATATTTTTAAAAAATATATTTAATATAAAAAGATTAAATTTTAATATAAAAAAATTTAATAATATTTACTTTAAGATTTGATTTAAATATAAATAAGGAATATAAATTTAAATATAAATATCATTTACTTATTAAATAATTCATATTAATAATTTAAATTAATATTTTAATATTTAAATTTCAAATTTCGATTTAATATTCGAATTTTAGTTTTATTTTAATATTAATATTTTCAATATTTATATTTTAGATTTGAATGTAATGTTTTAATTCTAGTTTTATTTTAAAATAAATATTTTCAATATTTAAATTTAATATTTGAATTTAATATTTTAAATCCAGTTTTATTTTAATACTGTTTTTTTTTTTAATATTTGAATTCTAAATTTAAATTCAATATTTTCAACTTAGTTTTATTTTAATATTATTATTTTTAATATTTAAATCTTAGTTTTATCCTTATATTCTAATTATAATTTATATTTAGTATTTAAATTTTATATTTAGATTTAATATTTTCAATTTAATTTTATTCTAATTTAAATATATAAACCCTACTTTTAATATTTAAAATTTGTTTCTTATAATTTATTTTTATTTTTTAAGTCTAATATTCTTATTTTACTTTTACTTCAACTTTTAATTTTATTATCTTAAAATTAATTTAAATTTAAATATTAAATGTTCTACTTAGAATTAAATTTTAAATATTCTATTTAAAATTCAATTTTAATTAAATATAAAGAAAATAGTAATATTTAAAAATATAGTATTATAAACATTTGTTTTAAATTATTTAATATTATAGAAATATTATTATTTTATTTATTTTAAATATGAATATAGTTTTTAATATTGAAGAAATATTATTATTTTATTTATTTTAAATATAAATAATTCTAAACTATTAAATAAACTATATATAATAATCTTTTTATTTTTAAATAAATTTATTATTTATTATGAATAAAAAACGAATTTTAGTCGATTAATTTAATTACTAAGTAAGACTAAATTGAATTTATCCAATTAACTGACTAAATTGACTAAATTTAGAATTTTTACTCATTAAATTAAATTAACTAAATTTAATTCAGTAACTAAAATTAGTCGACTAAAAATTAGATAAATTCAAATTAGTTAAACTAATTTCCAACCCTATGAATATTCTTTAAATTTAAAATAATCTTAAAGTTTATAATAATATTACATTTAATTATTAAGAAAAAAGTTACCTATTTATATTATATAAATTCAAAATTTATTAAAGATTATTTATATTAAATAATAAAGTTTTTAAAATTAATATATTTAAATATTAATTTTATATAACTTTTTAAAAAAAGCTTTTAAAAATAAATATAAATTCTTATAATAAATATTATTTAAAATTTATAATTTATCTTTTCTTTTTATTATATATATATATATATATATTATCTTTTACTTTAATCCTTAATATATTATTAAATATATATATAATCATTTAGAGTTTAATATTTATTTATATATATTATAATAAATATTAATATTAATAATAATATTATATTATACGCGTTTATAAAAAGCGCTTTTAATAATTTTAAAGAGGTTACTTTATTAATTATATATTATAACGTTTTAAAATCGGAATATTTTATTAAATTTATTAATTTATTAAAATTAGAATACCTTAATATTATTAAAACTATTAATAATATAGCTTTTTAAAAACTAAAATTAAAAATAACTTTATATTTATATTCCTTTTTTATTACTTAATAAGAAATAAAAGCGAAAAAGGAGATTAAAAAAAATAATAATTAATTTTTTTATAACTTTAATAATAAATACTATATTTTTATAAAATTAAAAAAAAGTTATAAAAATATAAAGGAAAAAGCTCCGTTAATTTTTAATCCCTATTAAAAAATTATTATAATAAAATAACGAAATAAATAATATTAAAATATTAATAAACGGGAAATAAAATAAGATTAATATATAATTTTTTAATAAATATATTATTATTAATTTAATATTAATTAATTTTTATATAATTAATTAATTTATATATTTATTTAATTTAATCTATTATATAAAAAATAATAAGTTTTATATAAATTTTCTTTTTAATATAAATAAAAAATTAATATTTTTTATAAAATAGAAAATTATATAATTATTAATTTAAGAATTATTATTTAAATAAACAATTATTATAAAAACTTATTAATATTAAATTAAATATTTTTAATATAATAATATAATTATTATTTAATTAAAATATTAAAAAAATATTTTAAATTTAATAAAAAACGTTAATTTATTTATAATAATAATATATAATTTTCTTTATAATTAAATAATAATTATATTTTAAATTAATAAATATTTAATATTATAATTTTATTTTATATTTATAAATTAATTATAATATACCCCTTTTTAATATTATTTATAATATATTATATAATAAATATTAAATATTTAAATAAAACTATTTTTAATTTATTTTCTTAATATATTTTATATTTAAATAATATATATAATAATATAAATTAATTATAACTTTATATTAAAATAAATAAATATTTTAAATAATAAAATTAAAAGATTAAACTTTTAATAATAATAAATAATAAATATTAAATTATTTTTTATTATAATTTTTAATTATAATTATATATTATTATTAAAGGTTTAAAATTTAAAATAAACCCGAAATTTATAATAATATTATATATAAATATTAAAAAAAAGATTATTTATTTATATTATATAAATTTCAAATTTATTAAAATTTATTCATTTTAAATAATAAAATCTTTAAAATTAAAATATATAAATATCGATTTTATAAAAAGTTTTAAAGAAAATTTATAAAAATAAATATAAATTCTTATAATATATATTTTTTAAATTTTATAATTTATTTTTTCTTTTTATTATATATATATATTATTATTATTTTTATTTAATATTAATCTTTTATATATTATTTAATATATATATAATTATTTAAATCTTAATATTTATAAAAAACGTTTTTAATAAATTTAAAAAAGTTATTTTATTAATAATATATTTAAATATTTTAAAATTAAATTATTATATTAAATTTATTAATTTATTAAAATTAAAATATTTTAATATTTTTAAATCTATTAATAATATTATATTTTAAACATTAAAATAAAAAATAATTTTATATTTATATTCTTTTTTTATTATTTAAGAAAATATATAAAAATTTAGAAATTTTAAAAAATAATATTGATTAATTTTTATTTAATTTTAATAAAAAATATTATATTTTTATAAAATTAAAAAAAATTATATAAATAAATAAAAATCATATTAATTTTTAATTATTATTTAAAATTTTATTTTAATAAAATATTAAAATAAATAATATTAAAATATTAATAACTAAAAAATAAAGGAATAAAAATTAATTAATAATCCTTTAATAAATATATTATTATTAATTAAATATTAATTAATTATTATATAATTATTTAATTTCTTTATTTATTTAATTCAATTCATTATATAAAAAGTAATAAACTTTATATAAATTTTCTTTTTAATAAAAATAATAAATTAATATCCTTTATAAAATAAAATTTTATAAATTATTTTTTAATTTAATTATACTTTATTTATTATTTATAATTATTATTTATTAATTCTTTATATATTTTTAAAAATATAATACTTTATTTAATAATATATATATTATTAATTATTTATTTTTCTATTTTATAAAGGACGTTAATTTATTATTTATATTAAAAAGAAAATTTATATAAAATTTATTATTTTTTATATAATAAATCAATTAATTATATATTAATTAATTAATAATAAATTAATAATAACCCTTTCCCTTTAATTAATTAAATTAATCTATAATTTTATTATATTAACCTTTATTAAACTTATTAAATTTTATAATCTTTAAAGCTTTATTTCCATTATATATATATATATAAATATACCTTTTATTATTATATATTTTATAATAATTTAAAAGGTATATTATTAAATACAGTTTTAAATATTCTAAAATCGAATTTATTAAAAGCGCTTTTTATAAATATATATAATATAGCGTTATTATTAATATTAATATCCATTATAATATATATAAATAAATATTAAAATTTAAATAGTTATATATATATTTAATAATATATAAAAGATTAAAATAAACAATAATAATAATATATATATATATATATATAAATATAATAAAAAAAAGAAATAAATTATAAATTTTAAAAAATAAATATTTATTATAAAAATTTATATTTATTTTTAAAAACTTTATTACTTTATATAAATAATTCCTAATAAACTTTAAATTTATATAATATAAATAAATAATTCCTTTTTTAATAATTAAATATAATATTATTATAAACCTTAAGTTTACTTTAAACCTTATATTATAAAGGATAATAAATAATTATAATTAAAGGTTATAATAAAAAATGAGTTTAATTTTTATAATTATTATATTATATTTAATAATTTAATTTTAAATATTTAAAATTATATTTAATAATATGTTTTTTATATTATTATAATATATAATTTATACATTATATATAAAATATATAATAAAAATTATATTTATATATTTATATATATATAATAAAAATAAAATTTTAAAAATTATATATATATTAAAGTATTATTTATAATCTTATTAAAAGCTAACTATAATTAAAATATTTTAATAATTATATTATTAAATATATATTATATTAAATTTATATTAAAACTTAAATTAATTTAAAATATAATAATATATAAATTAACTTTATAATTAAATTTTAAAGTTATAAAAGGCTTATTTAAAAGAGTTAATTTAAAAATTTCGTTCTTACTTTTATTGTTATTTTCCCGCGGCGAGCGCTAGCTAGGGGCCACCGAGGCGCCGTACGAACCAACCCTCCGCGGGGGGGGGGGGGTTGGGGTTCAGTGTATTATAGTAGCTAGTATAGAACCGCAGTCTGCATGAGGCCCTGCCTCCGGTCGGACTTTAAATTGACTCTCATTATCAATGCCGCCCGAAGCCGTGCGCATGCGTAGGTAGCCGGTCGCACGGCGTGGAGAACGGGATCGCGTCCACGAGGGAGAGTGAGGGAGTCCTAGCCAGCGACGGGAGGACCAGAGGGCGTCCTCGCGAGGTGACAGCTTCGACATAGGAAAGGGGCTGCCGTCGACGGGGAGGGAGTAAATGGTAAAGGGCTAGCTGGCATTAACGGGGCAGCTGGTGCCGGGTGTTCGATACGACTCAAAACTACACAGCGCGAAGCGTCCACAGCTAGTGCACTAAATTTCTCGGTTATGAATGAATCATAGTGGCTCACACTGGCTCATTTGGTCATGCCACTAGTATCAGTAACCTGACCAAATATAAGAGTAACGATGACCATGAGCGTATACTCGTAAAACAGCAGGACAACTTACCACATCACGCTAGTTCCATCCCGCCAATTCACGATGCCGGAGAACCACGCAATCGTTTTTGGTGCATCCGGCCTCATCGGGTGGGCCATGGTCGACCAACTACTAGCTACTTACCCGACACCCGGCACCTTTGCCAGCGTAACCGCCGTGGCGAATCGTCCCATCGACCTCGCCGAGGCCCATTGGCCAGAGCCTGAGGCCGGCCGGCCGCATCTCCGTCTTGTTTCAGGGGTCGATCTCCGGGGCGATGCGATCTCTTTGGCAGATACGCTCAGGCAGCAGGTGCCGAATGCGGATAAGATAACGCACATCTACTATTTTGGTGAGATGCGACACCCGCCCAAGGTGAGGAGCGGTGGTGTGACGAATGATGACGTTCTGACCATGGCATTCACGGTGTTTAGTCTTTACTGCAGTGGGTCACGACCTCCAGGAGGAAGTCGCCATCAACAAAAAGATGCTCCAGAATGTCATCGACGCGGTCTCCTCCCTAAGCCAGAGCCTCAAGTTCGTCGTCTTCCCTGGCGGCACACGCGTGAGGCCCCCCACCAGAGCTCTGCACTATAGGGGCGCTATGCTGAATGGATACAGGGATATGGCATATACATCCCAGGCGGTACCTTTTCCGCGCCGCTCACGGAGGACATGGTAAACAGCCTGCCGTCGGACTATGAGAAGACGGTGGCGTATCCGCAGTTCAGGAAGCTGTTGGCGGACGCCTGCAGAGGCAAGAGCTGGACATGGTGCGAGATTTGCCCTGACGCTATCGTGAGTCGATCCAACATGACACTAGAGACCCTCATAGCATTTACTCATGACCCCAAAAGATCGGGTTCACCCCGAATGGTTCCCAGTTCAGTCTCGCCCTCCACTGGGCGCAGTATCTTTCCCTGTACGCCTACAACCACGGAATAGGCCCCCGTGTGAAGGATAAACCCAGCACCGATGGGGTGTCTGCACCTGTGGAGGTTCCCTTCCCCGGAACTACCGCCGGGTACAACTCGCTGTGCTCCCCCGTCTCGGCAAGCACCATTGCCCAGATGGCCATCTACGCCGGCCAGAACCCAGAGCGCTGCGGCGACGGGAGGCTGTTCAACATCGCCGACTCGGACGCACCGTCCACGATGGGCGACTTGTGGCCTCATCTGGCGGCGTGGTTTGGGCTTGTGGGCACAGGGCCCGAGGCCAGGTCTGACACCGATCTGCTGCCTGGTGAGTATGTCGAACGGCACCAAGGCGTGTTTGGGGAGCACGGTCTGGAAATGGCTGTCAAAGGTGGCGTGGGCGCGGGCAGGAAGCAGCTGGACAGCGTTGGCTCGTGGTTGACCTTCGACAGACAGTTGTCGCTTGGCAGACTGAGGGAAGCCGGGTTCAAGGAGAGAAGAGATCCGGTCGTGGGATGGCTCGAGGCTTTCGACATGTTTCGAAAGGCTGGCTTGATACTCTAGTCTAGTAGTGAAAAGTCTAATATACTCCATCCTCCAGACCAAACTGTGTCCGTAATCCATACCCTCCGTGACCAAAGCACCTTTGGCTATCTACACTCTCTGTTTAACTAGTACCTATCCACCCTACAGCAGTGCCCTATTCACGCTCTGTAGTCTCGACATCGTCCAAGATGTCGGCCGGTGCTACCGGATCCGACTGGGTCAAGCCGCGATATTTCTCCTCGTCGATCGAAGCGAGCTTCGAGGACGTCTTTTTGGGGGCGAGTCCGTACAGCTCCTGGAAGCTCATGATCATCGGCCGCCAACGGTCGGGGTCGATGCGGTTGCTGTGGCCGGGCAGGCGCAACTCGTTCAGGACATGGGTCCGGACGACCTTGACTTCGATGGCCAATATGACTCCCGCTCGGTCCGGGTCATCTTGCATCAGCTCGGTGGTGCCCATGACCTCAGCCTCCATCTGCACCGGACACTCGGCGATGCGTGGCGGTCGGACGAGATCGGACGGTTGCCGTGTCAAGCCCGAACGTGCGAACTTGTCCTTGCAGTGCTCGTAGCCGAGGGCTTGCTTCAGCGGAGGGACGACGGGGGTGCCGGTTGTTTTGGCCATGGCGTTGATGTAGGGCCCCATGCTATCGCTCGGGAGGTTGAGAACACACTGTTTGGTGCGCAGGAGGTTGTTGGTGGTCTGTGATACGGCGGCCAGTCCCAGTACACACCGATGGCCGAGCCATCAGGCCGACGACATGGGCGCGATATTGGCGGTACCATCCTCGTTCTCGGTAGTGACCATGACAACTGGGGTGCCCCAGTACATGATGGCAGGTGTTATGACGGAGTGCATGGCTGAATATGGAAAGTTGCTGGCTGAAGTGATGATCAGAAGAAGTTGAGTCAACAGAATGAGACAGGTGGTTTGGATGAGTGCTTCATAAGATAGCGTACTTTCGACCAATGTCCGCCCTATGCCCTTATATACGCAGACTCAGCATCTGATGGCTAACATGAATGCCATAGATGTGACCAATAAGACCCTTCGTCGGAGAACCTCGGCGGCTCATTGGTTAGTTTCGAAGCAAGTCCCCATTCTTCAATATTTGCTGTAGTTGTGACCAATGACCAACATGTGTCAATGGTCTGGGCGGGTCTGCCTAAACTAGCAGCGATTCTGATTGGTCACTTCCCTAGCAAGCGACGGCTTGCTTACGGCAGATCATCTTCGGCACTCCCTCCTGGAATCATTCTCACTCCCCTCATCACCCCAAGCAACAAAATCAATACCACTGGAACACAAGAGAAAGAGACAACCGATATTTTGCTGCATACTCCATCAGAACCCCGTCATCATGCCCCACCCAGCGTTCCTCAGCGACAGCACGCGCTGGACCGCCGTCCAGCGCAAAGACGCCCTAGCCGACGGCGTCTTCCTCTACGCCGTGCGCACCACCAAGATTTACTGCCGCCCCGTCTGCAAAGCGCGGCTCGCGCGGCGGGCCAACGTGGACTTCTACGACACCGCCGAGCAAGCCGAACGGGCCGGGTACCGCCCGTGCAAACGCTGCAAGCCGGAGTCGGCCGGGCGGATGCCGGAAAACCACGCCGTGCGGCGGGTGCGGGCCATGGTGGAACGACAATGGCTGTCGCCGCGGGCAGTTACTGATGATGCTCGGGGTCAACAGCCTCTTCGGCCGCCGCCAGTCGACTCGGGATGCCTAGAAGAGATGGCGAGGCAGGCTGGGGTTTCCAAGTGGCACTTCCAC
The DNA here is from genome assembly GCF_038362585.1 of Apiospora marii. Taxonomy (NCBI): domain Eukaryota; kingdom Fungi; phylum Ascomycota; class Sordariomycetes; order Amphisphaeriales; family Apiosporaceae; genus Apiospora; species Apiospora marii. Next base: position 532,890 of record NW_027117374.1, read on the forward strand.
CGGATTTTCAAGACAGTGACCGACATGACGCCAGCCCAGTATCTGCGACACAGTGGCGGTGGTGCGCCGTCCTCCTATGAACGGAACATGGAGGAACCATGCTCAGTGGCACGAGGGACAGACGCAACGATGGAGGCCTTGGGGCTGGAGTGTTGGGCAATTGAGTCGACCCAATCAGAACTTACTGCGGACCTCTCCACGCTGGACGATGCCGACTTCGACTTCGACAGCTTCATCACAAGTCTTGACGAAGCATAAAGTTCTATTGCTACTTATCCTGTCGACGTTTAGCCAATTAACCCATCACCATCAGCAATCATATTGCTGCTAGCCACCCCAAAGCCAACTACCCCATGACTAGGGTGCCGGCTTTATGCCTGATCGGGCCTTATGTATTGACCATGGAGTTGATATACCTGAGCGACGCCTCGATGAAACCATCTCGAGCCTCCTTTCTGGCATCGTAGCGGTCAGCTCGGTCCTGCCACTCCTGGCCTGTCAGCACCATACTCGTTTCTCCAGCAGCCAAGAGGTCGACCCAGCCACACGTGCTGTTGGTGCAACTCGCGAGTTCCTGGTTTCCGAACCAAGTATACGATCTAGGCAAGTCTTTCGGCTGCGATCGGATGCCCTGCTTAACCTGCTCGCTGCGCGCAACTACGTCATTTTCGACGGTGCCGACGATGCTCGGGGCACAGGTACGCCGGATCACGCTGGAGATGAGGTCTTGTATGCGCGACTTCAGGCGACGGCCCCGGCGGTTACCCAGGAATGCGAAGGCGGCTTTGAAAGACCCCCAGGAGGACAACGGGTTGGAGACGGCATGGACGGTACCCAGCGCTAGAACCAGGAGCCGCGCTTTCTCGACGTCCTCGATCTGCCCGTCTGGAAGTGAAGAGTAGAAGAAGTGGCTTGTGAGTGGCATCTGCGATACCTCTCCTGCCTTGGCGCTCATTATCCAGTAGATCTCGTTGCCAAGGTCGAATTGTAGGGACATGGTGAGTGCGTGGAGTATCTGCGTTGTAAAGCCGCCAGTTAGCCTGGTTCTCAATCGGAGTTTACTCAACCTTGCGAAAAGAGAGCGCTTACCGTTGTGCCTAAGACAGGGGCTTGATCGGCGGTGAATTTCCCCTTCTCCGAGGGTGACGTAAATGTCTGCATTCCCTCGATGATTCCTTCGAAAAGTGCATCCCACCGAATACCATGACCTTCCACGCGGTAGACCATGTTCCAAAACATGCAGACCCTCTTGGTGAATGGGAGTGATGAGATCAGTAGGAATGCATCGTGGTCAGAAACGGTCGCCATTTGGTGAGCATCGAGCGGTAACTCCTGGAAGGGTGCAGTCGTAGCTGTTACTTTGGCGGTCCTTGGAACGCCTTCCATGACGAAAATGCGACCTTTCTTTGGTGTGTCATCGCCATTATTGCATGTGATGTGAACTGGAGCCACGACAAATCTTCTAAGTGGTATGGTCTGGGTAAGCAGTGTGGCAGTCGACTTGGTCCGGCGGTTCAGCGTAGAATCGATGTTTCCGAATGCATTGATACGGGACTGCTTGACTGGCAACTCATGCAGCATCCCTAGCTGCACATTTGCACTTCGAAGACCAGTCGCGAGAGTCTTGGCATCCCGGACACTGACAGCGTGATGGTCAGCCACCAACTGATGAGCAGGGAAAACCACCCTGTTGGTCCAGGCTTGGAGGCGAGGCAGAGTAACTTCAGTCACGTTGGAGAAATGCAGCGACGTTCCGTTCTTCAACAGCATCGTCGCAGCCCGCGGATCAATGAGATCCCACGGCCTCTTCAAGCCGACGCCAGGGTGGCTGTACTCATTGCCAAATATGATGATACTTTTGCCCTCATACTGGCTCAAGACCGACTCGCCCAAGGAGTCCCGGATGTCATAGGAGCCGTAGAAGCTCAGATTGAAGACGTCCACCTTCATACGCAGGCGGCGTCTAAGGAATCCCAGGGTCTGGCGAATAGCAAAGTTCGGCGTGCTGCTGTTGACGACAACAAGGTATTCCGGATCATCGGAGCGTTGGTAGGGGCAAGAGATCTGAACCGGCATGTGGTGCTCCTGGACTATTCGCATCGACCTTGTTTGCGGGTCACTTAAATGAAGTTCGACTCTTAGATGCCCGTAGACAAAGTCTTCGACTCTGTCGTTAACGACAAACTCCTGGTCGACGGCCAAAGTCGATCCCGGTTGTATCTCATCGATGTGATTACAACCCCGGGAATCGTCCTTCAATTGAAAAATGGCCTGCTCACTGGTCTGCATCTCGACGAAGGCGGTTGCAAAGGGTCTGTCGGTCTTGTATCCGTAGGCTTTCCGGGATCTGTTGCGGAGCTATGTGGTCTTTGTCAGCCTCCTGATCCTCGGTCATGACGAACGCGACACAACCTACCCTCCATCGAAACCTGATTCGATCTCCTTTCGCGACGCTTGGAAGGAAGTCGGGTGCGCCGAGGACTATGGGGTAGCCTATGTTGATTGGAGTCAAGCCACAGAAGCCCGGTATCGGTCTTTTCAGACGCTCGTGGAACACGGCGACCAGCTGTACCCCGTCATTGACGTCCACAAGCGAGCCCACCGGCTCACCATTGGACTGGTTTCTGATCAACGCTCGCAGCACACCTGGTACCTGGACCTCTTGGCCCGGGAGGATTCCAAAAGGCAACTGTACAGGCTCGGAAGACACCGGCTGGAGATATTGGGTGCCCTGGATCAAGACGTGGATGGATCGGGTGGCAGGGGAGGGCATGCGACCCGTGTTCCTGACGATCAAATTATGCACAAGGATATGCTCTCCAGGTTCGTTGATGCCGTCGTGGTTCTCGTCCGTGATGTCGAACCTGACGACTTCCAGTCTATAGACGCCCGGATAGGTGCTCGGACCAAAATGTCCATTGTTGACCTTGATCTCGACCCTACCGTCAGCACCACTGGTTTGCTTTTAGTCAGCTCCTGTTCCAGGCAAATGGAAACGTCCTGCCCTCATAACTCACGGTCGGCCTGCGCTCAGGTGCTTGGATGGTTGGTTTCCCCGCCGGCCGCTACATCCACTGCTCCCTCCATGATGGTATGAATTGTCGCCGGAGTAGGAACGGCCTCCTCGGCCCCCTCGGCCACCATCCCCGGTGCTCCATGGGCACCAATCCTTCCACCTCTACCCCCCTTGACACTGAAATCGAGAGGCAAGAGTAGATCGGTATCGTCCTCATCCAATGTGACAAGGATGCTGCCTGCTGAGCCTCCATGCCCACCGTTTGAGCCAAAGCCACCACTATAGCACTCAATGTCAGTATGACTCTTGCAGGGAGTAAGCGGCACGTCTACCGAGTACGCCGAGTGTTGCTTACGTACTCTCCTCCATTGCCACCATTCCCGCCATTTTCACCATCGCGACAACTGTTGGCATCACGCCCATTTCTTCCAGATCCACCTTCTTGGCCATCTTCGCCGCGGCCACCAGCGCCGCCGTTGCCGCCATTGGCCTTGAGCAGTAACATCTCTCCTCTGGCTATTGTCCAGAACCCGGTCGCGCCTTCTCCAAGGACTTGGACCACAGAGGGACGGTCTTGAGAGTACTCTAGGCGGACTGCGATGTTGGAACCAGGTTCCTGTCCCAATCTCGTTGTCAGCGACACTGGAGTAGGGGAACGGACCTCGAAATCCGACTTACGCCATGCGTTGGGTCCCCAGCAGACCGCCCGTGTCTCCCATCTTGGCCGCAAGAAGCCTGGCCCAAACCATGGATGAATTCGAGACCCGGCTGACCGTGTCGTCCGCTGGTGTCGATGAGTTTGATCCCGGATGCAGCCATGGCTGTTATCGGCGGTGTCTTTATCCAATACTCGCAATAATCGGAGGGCTAAGATGACTGTTGATTGATCACTAGAAGCGCGAGTGAACTGTTGTGGTTGAGGGATGTGTGCATGGTGTTGTTGAATCAATCAATCGCACAACTGAAGATCCCTGTATCTTCGAAGGTTTGGGTTGCACTTGGTTAAAATCAAGCCATCTGGCTTCAACATGGGGAAAGAGCCAATGTATCCCACGTGCACCTGTTCCAACCCCATAACACACACAAACTGACCGTCGAAGCTTATTAATCCACCAGGTGAGTCCTTGAGACGTGCCAGAATTCCATGACTTCCCTGGGATACATGTTACGGGGCACGTTGGGTATTGGCCCGTGAGAATCCCATGACGTTTCCAATTACTCATCGAGAAACATTCTTGGCGCGTTATTTGATCTTCAATGCAGACAAGGAACACGAGATAATACCCGAACCTAACATGACACAGGGTCCTCTCCCGTGGGCCACACCGTGGTACCTACCAGAATCTATGAAGCGTCCACTGCTAGGTCAGAGGCCAATGGCCCACTCCATGGCCAATACCCGCGCAAACATCGCCTCTCCCAAGAGCAATGAAAGGGTCGCATCGAACACAAATGATCTTCTCTAATTTGTTCACAGCTACCGAGTCGCTCTATGGCGATGTGGTTCGTCGGAAACAACAAGCAGAAGCAAGTCTCAAAGGGCGACAAAGCCAGTGCACATGGCGGGCTTGATGACTGTGTTACTTGTCGAGACCCGCAAGGCACTCGTCGTCAACGAACAGACGGTCCAGCATTTGTGACCCATCCCGCCCCCCTAGAATTACTGGACTCGGCAGTAAAACCCACTGCCTGAGCACTCCAAAACATAGCGAGATCAATGTCAATCGAACATTTTGAGTTGGTATCTAGGTCGAAATTGAAACAGACGGCAGTGGTGACGTAAAGAATCACATATGTTTGCTTCGAACTAATGTGGGAGGCCGTCCTGGGGGCCCGCGCGTTTGACTTGATGCTGGAGGCCTACCACAGGCCGTTTGTTTTCCTGCGGTCCATGTTAGAAAATTTCACTTCAGCCTGGAATCCTTTCTCTTTCCAAAATCACCCAACAAAATAAATATTGTCAGCTCAAAAACACATCAGGGATAAGGCAGGACGTCGACGCCTCCACCAATCATATCTTTGCGAGAGCAGTCGCTCTCTGCTGCTCCAATATCAAGTGCAGTACGGCACAGACCCAACGTCTTTGGTTCTGTCATGCATCCCATCATTTCTTCACTCCTCATATTATTGCCATTTCTTGTCGTTCCTGACACTTTCATCTACAGCCGCCCAAGACAAGCAGCGCCTCCCCAAAGCAATATGGCCCTCGAGACAGAGCGTGACGACGTCTCAGATACCCTCTCAACGACGGTCGATGGCGATACCATCTATACGCCAGCTACCTCGGTTTTCCATGGCGGCCGAGACCACTCCTGTCCCCCAACTATTGTCGGCGACGAGGTCCGGGATGGGCACTGTTTCCCTGCAGTGCCATGGCCCGGCAACACCTACGTGATCATCGAGAAAAACAGCGGCAGGCCCATCGTTCGCAACTGGGATAGTGGTGTCTCTCTTGGCAAACCAAAGAAAGCCTCTACCATCCCCGCCAAGTCTAAATGGCTCTGTGTCGAGACCAACAACCACATCGGCTTCCAGAACCCCAAGTCCGGCTGCTATGTCGGGCACAACGGCAACGACTGCCTGATAGCATCGGCGCAGGAACTGAATGAGTGGGAGTAAATTCATGCAAGGCCCCATCCCAAGGGCGGATATCAGCTGCTGAGTCACTTTTGCTTGCATATGCTGAAGATATACATCACCAGCGAGGATGGAAATGGTCTGGTCCGTCGGACGCATGGTACCACCCGCTTTGAGTTCAAGCAGGTATGAGGCTGGGTTTTTCTAGTGGGCACGAAGTATTGGGAGAGTGTCACCAATGATCAAGTACAGCAATGATTGGTTGTCAAGAATAGGCTTTTGGTTGGTTGACAGAAATATTTTTGATCCGATCAGGGGAAGTAATGCTTCGTATTGGCGTGTCTGGATACTCGGTGCTAGGAAGCATCGGTTGACCCTATTTTTAGCATAGCAAAGTCGTACCAAGGCACTGCATGACCATCTTACGTGTAAGGCTCCGTGGGGGCGAAATGAATGGTGCCAAGTATTACCCTGTTTGCTTTTTTCGGCTCAAATGATTCCATGCCAAGGCCGCCCACCAGAGATGAAAAGGTAAGACAAATCTGACAGCTTTTCCCACCATCTCACGAAAAGTAAGCACGCGAATCGTTGCTCACCCTGCTGTTAGATTCGCCCAAGGAGACAGCAACCATGGGTAATTACAACGCCAACGATATCCTTCTGACCCCCATCAAGGCTCCGACTGAGCAAAGAAAGGGCACAGCCACCAGGACGCATAATTGGGCACCTGAGATAGCTGCTCTCCTGTGCAGCGCCGCAGCCTTGACAGCTCTAATCATTCTCCTCACACAAGAGGATCGGAAGCCGCTCGATGATTGGAAAGCCCCCTTTTCTCTCAACACGGTGGCATCGATCCTCTCAGTGGTATTCAGGACGCCACTGGCGTTTGCAGTAGGATCCTGCTTGGGCCAAGGAAAGTGGTCTTGGTTCAGCAAGCGCTCCGGCCCTGTTGCAGTCTTCGCGGCCATCGACGAGGCCAGTCGCGGGCCCTTGGGGAGCTTGGGGCTGCTGTGGCGGCTGAAGGCTCGGTGAGTATTACCCACGCACCCCGCGTATACCCGTTTGTACTCACATTCGATATAGTCACTGGGTCTCGTTTGGTGCTCTGGCTACGGTTGCTCTTGTCGGCGTCGACCCTTTCCTCCAAGCAGTCATCAATTACGAAGGGCAACTGGCTTCGGAAGGAACCACAGACGTCGCATCTCTTGGCCGCGCCTCACATCTGGACATCGGATCCCAGGAGTTCTTCAACGTGATACGACCTCGTTACCATGGCGAGGAGGGCATTGTCGGGTGTTTCGGGTCAAAGGCCAATGTGGGTATGTCGACAAGCTCTATCCTGGGCTTCGTGAATAGCTCGGCTTCCAACGCGGCAAAACCGCCTTTGGTCACCTGCCAGACCGGAAACTGTACATGGGAACCCTATTCTACACTGGCTTTCTGCAGCTCTTGTTTCGACGTTTCAGCCCACTTGAAGAAACAGAGAATACCTGACGGAGTACCTGACTGTGGCGGTGTCTATGGACTCCAGCGAACCGAGGTTACGAATTACACCATCCCATACGGTTCCAGCGAAGCTTTCTTCTGGGGTGTTGATGGGAAAGGGAGTGGAAAGAGGAGCAGCTATTGTGGAAACTCTACAGTGGCCGGGCGAACTGTTGTTCGGCCCAAAGACACCTATAATCTGCAGGATTGGGACACGCTCATAGCGGCCTTTGTGTTGCTACATCCTTCTGAGGGATACTTCCAAGGAGATATACCCTGGGAAAACGACGTCATGTCAGCTACGGAATGTGGTCTTCGGCTGTGTACAAAGGTATTCCAGTCGAACGTAACCAATGGAGAGACCCGCGAGAGCCTACTTTCCGACACGTTCGAAAGGGTTCCCGAGTCATTTCAATACAACTTGAACACCCGTGCAGCCAAAAATGCTACCATCAAGGAATGGTTCAGCAACGATTTTGGCAGTTCGCTGGATTCACGGGTTTTCAACACGACATGCGCAATAGTGGGAAGAGACGACCTTCAACTTCGCATACCCAACGAAGTTACTGTGCCTGATATACAACGGGACTTCAATGTCACCCAGGCCTCCATCACCACGATCATCGACGAGATTGTCGCCGACGGATCCCAGAGGATATTCGACGCACTCAACGAATCCACCAGTTTCGCCACCTCTTTCGAAAACGCGGCGCAGCTGATGTCGTACCAGATACGCGAGCTCGATGGAACGATGGCCCCGGGCGTGGCTGAAAAATGGATCATATACATCCATATACGATGGCAATTCATGATCTTTCCGATCATAACGGCCGTCCTGGGCTCCGTCTTCTCGGTGACCGTCATGTTGAGCACCCGCAGGAGCAAGACTCGCATCATGAAAGCCAACATGCTGGAGTCGATGCTCCACGGACTCGATGAGGGAACCAGTACGCAGCTGAGGAACAGCCACGTGAAGGACAAGATGGAGAAACACGTTTTTGTCAAGCTGAGAGATGGACCTGAGGGGCTGCGACTTCAACCACCTGGCGCGGATTACTATGCCAGTAGCGATACTTTCCAAGTTCTGCAGCCAGGCTCGAGTAATGCCTCCTTCCAACAGAGCTGGCAGACGCCTGGTTACTCAAGCCAAGAACGAATGGTCTAGGGTTCCAACTGTAATAGGGATACCACTTAGGATATGGCCAGTCCCTGCCCCAAGTTATCAGGCATGATAGAAGTCTCTTGTATCACATCAGGACAGAACGCATCAGATTACCGATACAGCTGTCTTAGACTTAGTAGCCATGTTTTGTACCACTGGTTGGTTCAGATATGAGACATCTGTCTAAACCCTATGGCCCCTCTTTCTCAAGATCCTTAGGATTTCAGTACTAGGCATCTCTTGGTGATTACTTTTGGCCTGTGGTAGCCCAACGAACATATTTTCTTGCCTGAGGTGTAATAGAAAGCCCTTCGCCTGGCCTGTGTCGTCCAGCCTCTGAGAATACAAGGCGAAGGCGGAGAGCAGTTGAGTAGGCAACCAAATAGGCAACACTGAATGGAAAATTTCCATCATACAATAAACGGCTGCCACGACCATTCCAAGCTCAGTTTCCCTCCCAGATATGTCATACATTAACTTCATCATATATGACTCAGCAAGTACACCACGAGCAAGCACAACAATAACAGAGATAGACCAGGAACAACAGAAACGACCCAAACCACCATGGCAGGGAACCATGGCCCGAGCTGGGCATTCACAGCCGATCTACCCTCTTCGCCTCGCCCCGGAAACCGCCCCGAAGCAGCCAACCCCGACGACCAACCAATGACCTTCCGAGCTCCATCGACTGACCCCTCGGAGTCCGACGAGGTACTCGTCGACGCGGCGCACGACGAAGAAGAAGTACGCGGGTACGTCACGCAAGATGTGGAGGCGGCCGTCGAGGAGTCCATGAAGGACCCTGTCACGGACAAGGACGTCGTCATGGCGCTTGACGAGGACGAGAGCATCAGCAGCGAAGAGCCGGAGGTGAGTAGGGCGCTAACACTAGATGCACCAAGTGTGTGCATGATGAGACGGCGAGAGATTGTGTCATTGACTGAAAGAGAACCAGGTCTGGAGCTGTGGCTTTTGCAGCCTCCCTTACACCACACCGTGGGAACTGCGCGACGTAAGTATCCCCAGGCACCATATAACTGACTGGATCCAGAAATGGTAAGCTAACAATCAATAGCATCTAGCGGAATGTCATGACTGCGACGCCGAGGGCCAGCTGGATGCCCGGGGTATCGGTCTCATTTGGATTTGGGACTTGCAGCGCATCAAAACCGATCACGAACGTCTCCAAGGGAAACATCTCGCCGAGACGCAACGAACCAGTCGGCGGGAACAGCTGGATATATATATAGACGAGGCGCAAATGAACATCTGCGCCATGTCTTATTTCATGGACAAGTTACTATCCGAAGACATGCAAAGCTGTCCCGACCCCGTCTTCCAATCCAAGAGGGAGAGGCCGCTCTGTCCTACATCGCGGCCGAGAGACGCTACACACACCACAAGCGCGAGCTGGACATGCTGCGCCACGAGGACGGACCTGACAGAATCTTCGCCAGATATAGCGGGTTGCTTGGTGGAGGTGCAGCTTCGTGGAAGCCAAACCGCGAGGAGGTTGACGGCGAGACCCGGTTCGTCTTCCCCAACGCCAACTGGGACGAAATGACGCCGTTGGCGCAAGCCCGCGCCCTGCTCAACGATGGGTTGGCCAGGACCAACATGGTACCGATCTACCTCTACCGCATGGGCCGCAACGCTGGTCTACTACAGCTCGAGGTATGCGAGCAGCCACAGCCCGAGGGACCTCTGGGACCGGAATTCGAAAGATACGATCCTCCGGTCGACTGGCGTGCGCTGAACGATTCCGAAAAGGCCCACATCGTCCTCTGGGGCCGCTGGGGCGAGGTCGGCCGCAACGTGCCGGCGTACCTGCGGCATTTGCGAGTCCAGGCCGGGACCATGCACAAGGACTACTTCGACGAGCTCTACCAGAAACAACGACGACAAGAACAAAACCCGCAACAGACAGATCCAGAAAGCCAGAAGGAGGAGGAGGGGGAGCTGCTGGACAAGCTGGAGAAGTACCAGAAGTTCAAGGCGGACTACGACGAACGGCAGCGTCTCCGCGCCATATACGCCAGAAGTTGCGGTTTACGCTTCGAACGAAGAAGGGTGCTGCAACGAGCGGCATGGACAAAACGTGGACGCAGACTCTTGGCCCGCGATCTGGACAGTCGTTTTCATCGCCGCCGCCACCATCTTTGGCGGACCAGTACCCCGAAAACGACGTGGCAGCGTCGGCTCCGTCAACATGCGAAGTTCCTTCGGAATAGAGACAATGAAGACTGTTACTAGGCTGAATAGGCAGCGAATCAATGGGCATACGACTTTCGGGCATCAATCTGAGTCCGCTCTAATGGACGTTCAGAAAACGGTTGATGGGGGGTCCTTGTCCGATCGAGCATCGGGTGGGGTGCTCGTCATTAGTTCAACGCCATTGAACGAAGAGAAACGGGAGAAGAGATGAGCCCAGGAGACATAATTCATACCTCGACTTGTTCTGTGCCGTCAGAAAGGGGCGGAGGGTACTCACTCAATGGATGATGGCGTGGATGGAGATGGCTGCAATAAGCTAGCGCTGAATGACACTAGGGGATATGACACTAGCTAGAGCAGACATCGATAAAGAAATGATTTGCATGTCACGGAGCAATGGAAGCAATCGATATGTTAGCATAGTCTCTGATCCATGCGACAATTGCCGGAATTGCTCTTAATGGAAAATTTATTTTGGTTCTGCAGAGATAGGGGCTCTCAGCTTGGAGCAACTATCGCTGGTCTTCAATAGCCAGTTCGTCAAAGTCATCAAGTAGTTCGTTCATGTCCACACCCGGCACGTCGTCATCGTCGTCTTCCGTCTCCGCTATGCTCATCTCATCTGCTGCCTTCTGCCTCTGCCTCTCCTTGTAGAGATGCACACCGTGACGGAACTCCTCATCCTCCTCAATATCCTGCAAGAACTGCTCGAAATCGCGATCCATACGTTCTTGGTCAGCCTTCTTGGGCAACAATTCGCCCTCGTCCTTGGCCATACGCTTGACCTTCCACTGTCGCTTGCGGTTGCGGCGGCGGTTGGGGTAGTGCTTCTTGACAATCATGACATCGGGGATCCTCGACGAGTACGTGTTGGACTGCTCAATGGCATCATACTCGGGGTTGTTGAAGTTGGTGCCCGTGAGCATGTAGCCCATGCACGAGTCACCGGCATGGAGCATGTTGCCCATGTGTGTCCTGGCGAAGTAGACCTTGTCGTTGACGCCCAGATCCGAGGCTCTCGCCACCTGCACGTCGGCCAGGATCCACTTGCCGTTGGTGGGACCAGAGGGCTCGATGTCCATGACAATGAACTCGACCATTGCAGGGGCATCGGCCAGCGCGCCGAACGGGGCTCTCCAGTAGGTGGGGGCGCTGATGTCGGCCGTTTGCAGCGTGTTGGGGTCCATGACGTTGATGGAGGTGCCGACACGATAGCACAGGGCCAGGGGCGAGATGTTGCCGATCTGCTTGGCCAGCTTGATGGGGAGGGCGACCAAGTCATCTTTGCAGATGGGGATCAACTCAACGGAGAATGTGAATTTGTAGGACTTAGCGCCCGTGTGGGAGTCTTGGGAGATGAGCTCTTGCGACTTCTTGGTACGCACGGGGACGACCGAGGTGAGGAAGTCGACAAACTTCTCAGCGCCGTTTCGCGCCGAGAAGAAGAAGTCAATACCGTCCTTTGCTTCCTTGATGTTGATGGTATCCTTGTGCGCGCCGTGTTTGAGGATCAGCTGCTCCAGGTACAGGAACGTCCGCTTGTGGAGGACCTTCTGCCGCACCTGGACCGAGGCTCGCCAGACGTTGGCTGTGTATGACTTTGCGCATTCGGGGCACTGCTGCCAGGCGACAACGTAGACGACCTCGAAGGACTGTTGCAGGATGACGCCGTCCGACACGGAATCTTGGATGGTCAACTTGATCTTGATACGGCGGGAATGCGGTTCTGTCCAGATGAAACTGGCGTCTATTATTCGGACTTTGTTGAGACCTCTGAGCTTGTTGAGACACAGCGCCAGCAGTTCGCGGGACTCGGGCGCGGCGGACACCCAGGATTGAGGGGGGTTCAACCAGCGGTCGCAATCTCTGCAGAAGTGGACGGTGGCTTCACGCTGAACGCCCGAGGAAACATCGATGTTGGTTTTGATGCAGTCGTAGCACAGCGCATTCGTGCTGTTCTGGCCGTCGATGGGAGCAGCGCATTCGCAACAGAAGATCCTGCAAGAGAGAAAAGACAGACATGTCAGTCAGAATCTTCACGGGTTTGGGCGAAACAATCAAACAGTAAGTAATCAGTAAATTCACCTACGTTGCGTTTCCGGTCGCAGACCCCTCGTTGGAGGGCGCGATGGAGATGGGCGCATCAATATCATCAATATCCATCGAAGACGACATCTTGATTGTGATGTCTTCGAAATGAACTTGAGTTGGGGATGAGTTGGGAGTATCGTCGCCCAGTACTCGGAAATGCTTTGCACCAGGTTATTGCAGCGGCGCCTAATTACTGCTTTATGGCGGGGAAACGTCACTTTCGCATTTCAAAAATTATTTGCCCCTCGATTCGATAAGGCGGATAAGGGAGCAAACTTGCTCGACTTGCCAGAGCTGTGGGGGCGCTGGGGGAGTCATCAGAAGAGTCATCGCGCGCCTGCCACATCTTATCGCCGTTGGTGTGGCTTGAACGCAGGCAGGCCACAGGCAGGCTTCTGGGTGCTGAGCTGCTGGGCGAAGTACCTGGCCTGAGTAGGAAAAAAAAGAGTACTTCTCAATTGCGCACTAGACACAGGTCCCACTTTTCAATCTCTCTCACCCCTGTCCAAACCCACACCCCTCTAAGCGCCGCGCCAAAAGATACTTGGGTACATCGCCAGCTCGCCCAGCCTTTTTTTGAAAACGCGCAGTTACATTCTGAGCCCAATTTTCCTGGCTCTGGGATGTAGCAAGCAATCTCAGGGCGTGTCAGGATCCCAGCCTCCCCGTCGGCGTTATCGAGTTCCTACTTGCCGCGGGATGGGAGGGACTACCCGAAGCTCATGCATGTGTCCAGATGTGACGAGATCTTGCGCGGTTCGGTGCGGAGACCGAGGATGCCGATAATTGCCCACATCTTGATTGCATCTCCCCTCGTGGCTCGATCTACAGCTTTGCTAGGATTTGGTTCTCACACATCTGTCATGTCCACAATATTATGGCAGTTGGTGCGGCAGCGTTGGTCGGATTCTTTCATTGAACGCCTGCCCGCGCCCCGCCTCTTGGACGCCACGCCCGTATTGCTTACTTTAACTGTGCCGCGTCCCATGGATGAGGCATTCCGCCAGCCTTGATTGTAAATCTGCCTCTCTGCCTCGAGCTGCAAGCCTGGCGACTCAGAAGTCCTATCTCAAGCGGATGCCAGCGCAGTCACCCGACTAACCCCGCACCGGGCATCTTGGTTACATTGAGTCAGAACCGGCAATTCTCCCCGGTGGGGGTTGTCTAAATCGACCACACCGCGTGCCCTACACCGTCTTGCTGAATGCTGTCCTGCCCCAGGGCTCCTCAGCGCTGAGCAGCCCCGGCCGAGCAGCCGTTTTCTCGTGAGGCATGGCATGAGCCCCTCCTGTTAAGTCCTTGCGGACCTTTCTCATCCAATGCCATCCACGCCCATATGCGACACGATCGTGGTGGGGTTCATGCAGCATGCACGGCTTAAGAGGAAGGGTGCCTTGTTCTGAAAAAGGCGCAACCGCTTTTACGTCGGCAGACTCTCGGTGAAGTCCCAGCACTAGATGCGGAGTTGGTAAGATCCGGCTGGGGGATGATGTAGTATTGACTGTAACCTGCATGAGCTTAGCTGCATGCATCCTGTGCCTGCTGCTGGGCGCTATCACTCTGATTCAACGCTGGTAGTCCCGATGAGGGGGAACTGGTTTTCCTTCCTCCTCTTCCGGAACCATTATATATGCAATGCGTCCCCGTCCTGTGAAAACCCTGTCGTGGTGTATCTGTTGCGCTGTTGATGTGCTAAATCCGAGGCCCAAGTCGCCATGCTATCACAACTCGCAATCCTCGCAGGGCTTCTTTGGCTATCAGTAGCTGAGATCACCCCGGCGCCGGTGGTGGACCTTGAATACGCACGATACGAAGGCTACCACGATCCTGATTTCGACCTGAACATCTACAAGGGGTAAAGACTGTTTTCATCCCAAGGTTTCTGATACAAGAAACCAAGTAAGCAGAGGCTGACCCAATGGTAGCATTCGGTATGCTGCGCCTCCCGTTGGAGAGCTGAGGTGGCAACGCCCCCAGCCTCCCGTCGTGAATCGATCCGAGGTGATTCGGGCTACGCAGAACCCTCCTCAGTGCCCCCAAACCCGTCCTCGAGCCAGCGGACCAGGGTGAGTAGGGATGCACAAGCCATCCATAGGCATGTTACTTATCAAACACCCATAGAGTGCCACACAGCACCGAGGATTGCCTGTTCCTGAGCCTGTACGCCCCGGCCAAGGCAAAGAAGCTACCGGTGCTTGTATGGATACGTGAGTTCGACTACGCGCTTTTGCAAGCGTACTACTTGTTCCCCGTGTACGCAGCTGACCAAAACCCATCTGGCGTGAAGACGGCGGTGGCTATGGGATGGGCAGCGTCGGGGAGTTCGACTTTAGACAGCAGCAGCCGATAAACGACAACTCGTACATTACGGTCGGTATCCAATACCGACTGGGCGCATTCGGCTTCCTTTCTTCGGTCGAGGTGGCTCGTCAAGGCGTGCCCAACGCCGCCCTTCATGACATGCGGTTTGCTCTGGAATGGGTACAGAAGCACATTCACCTGTTCGGGGGTGACCCATCGCAGGTCACCATTGCTGGAGAATCGGCCGGAGGTAAGAATCCTGTCATGGAATAGCCACATTCTTGGCTGAACCCGAAAGCTGACACTATGGCGTCTAGGCGGAGCTGTGATGCTTCTTGCAATGGCTGAGAGTGAAAGTGACAAGCCGCTATTCCACGCTGTGATTGCTGCGAGCCCCTACTTACCCACGCAATGGTCAGTCATCTTTTGTGTACAGTCTGCGGGTTGTTTTGTGAACTGCTTACTCACAGTTCCACCAGGGACTACTCGGATACGCGGCCATCGGAGTCTTACTACCGGTTCGCCCAGGAGGTCGGATGTTTCACCAAGGAGATTTCTGCGAACGGGTCAGTCTTCGACTGTCTCGTGTCCCAAGACTCGGAAACGCTCCAGACGGCCAGCGACTCCGTGAGCGCCTCGGGGCGTTATGGGCAATGGGCCTTCACCCCGGTCACCGACGGGACGCTGGTCAAGGATCGGCCCTCGGTGCAACTACTATCCGGCGAAGTCGGCGGCATACGGGTGATGACCTCGAACAACCTGAATGAAGGAGCCGTTTTTACCCCTCAGAACGTGAAGAACGAACAGGCGTTCAAGCTCTTTTTGCGAGATAATTACCCGCTCTTGACTCGCGAAAACATCACCCACATCCTGGGGCTCTACAGCTTGCCCGCTGACGCGACAGACGTGCTCGTCGACTCCAACGGCCGGACGCCGCCCTTCTCGACCACCAACTCCGAGTGGGGCTCCGGCTGGCAGCAGGTCGCCAACAACTTCTACGCCGAGGCCACCTTCGTGTGCCCCTCGTACTGGCTGGCCGAAGCATACACCAAGAGCAGCGATAAAAAGAAGGCGTGGCGCTACCAGTACTCGGTGAGCCCGGCCTCGCACGGCAACGACGTCCAGCCCGTCTTCAACATGCAAACGCCGGCCGTGAAGAACATGCCGCGCGAGTTCCTCGACGGGCTTCAGCACGCCTGGGGCAACTTTATCGTGCACGGGGAGCCCAGCCTGTCGTCCGTGGCCGCCGCCGAGGATGGGGCACCGAAGAAGGCCTCGTGGCCGCAGTGGTCTGGCAAGGAGGGGCAGGATAACTACATGCTGAACTTCAACGTGACGGGCGGCGTTGCGGTGCCGACGCAGAGTCAGATAGACGGGGCCAACGTCACGACGTACGCCTACGTGGACGGGAACGGGACGGGCCCGCCGTTGGAGGCGGTCTTCGACGTTGTCGAGGGCTCGACTTGGGAAGGGGGGCGGGGGAGGAGATGCCGACTGTTGGCTGACTTGGGATCTTACATGATGGCATAATGATATTTACAAGAGTGGCGGTTATGATTTATACTAGAAGAGATTTGGCAAAGCAGAATAAGTCATGTTATGCGTAGACCGGTGCCGTGGCTGTGATGATTCCTCTTGTTGCAAAGCATTGTAATTGCCAAGTATCTTGATTTGTTGCAAGTACAACCAGTTATTACTGCCGGTCTTTGGAGAATTATTCAAATGCAATTGATATAGTACTGCCCGCGGTATGTGTATGCTTGTCCCGGATAGTGCAGTCTTGTAACAGGCAAACCCCGTGGTAAAGCCAACACATATGGAAGAAGACCAGCGCCGCGGTGCCCTGTCTGTTTCTGCTTTGTCCGCAGACGAAAATTTGCCATGAAGGAGGTAGTTCAACTACCAATGAGCGGGCTAGACTGGTATTTAGGTAGGGCTGCGTGAAGACCAAAGTCAAATGACGGTATCGCCAACTAAGTGGCCTGCAATAAACGGACAGATCAAATTTATATAGTAAAGTTTTGTCTCAAGGGGGTCGAAAACCGTGGTTCTTCATTGTAGCATATGGGGCTATCCAAGAATACCCCAAACCTCGATGCAACCAAACTGTCTCCGAAAGTATATATCTGTTCCTGTATATATTCCATATTGCCTCCTTGAAACCACCCAGCAATTCCCAGACAACAAAAATATCATACTGTACCAACCCTTTCCTACGCAAAGAAAATAGGACCAAACCCACTTCAAAATGGACTCCAACCAACAATTCTCGCAACCCGCCAGGTCTTCGAGCCCTGATTCGGCGTCCTCGCAAGACACACCACAATGGGAACACGTAGAGGACGTGTCGACACATATTGAGAAGAACGAAAAGAGGACATCCTTTTTCAGCGAGTACTACTCGTTTCCTCCCGTAGGCTTGACCGAGGACGAGGCGGAGCTCTGCATGCTCGAGTGGCTGCACTTGGCCCCGGAAAACGCCTGTCTCGTGTCGCTGCAGACGCGGCAGCTCATCAAGAGCGTCGACTCCATGGAGACGGCGCTTAGTACGATCTCGTATCTGTCTGGCCACCCCCACGGCCGCCTCTCGTCGTCATCCTCACAATCCTCCGATTCCACACCACCGTCGTCGTCATCGTCATCATCAATATCAGCAGCAGCAGCAGCAGCAGCTACCGACCTACAGGACACGGTGGAGGATCTGGCGCGAGGGCTGCGGCAGATGTATGACGTGGTCAGCCGGGCGGTGAACGAAGAGGTGGAGGAGGCTCTCCTGGAGAAGTCGCGACGGGAGCTGGCAGAGGAGAAGTTGAAGGAGGACGAGGATAGGGGGATCCAGATCATGCGCCAGTCGTTGGGACTACCGACCAATGGCACAACCAACGACGACAGCTCAACTGTGCGGCCGAGGAGTCAGAGTACCATAGAGATACAGAGAGAACGGGCAAAGGCATTGAGCGAGGCTGGCTGGCAAGCGACCCGGTAAAAGACAAACCCAATGAGCACAATCTTGCCGTGGCGTTGGTGGAGAAAATGGCTGCACCTGTAATTACAGCCAAGGAACTGGGCTGCATATTTCAGCGCCTTGGGGGTACTTGCGTTTCTATATCAATTAACGCATATCTCTCTCTCACTGCGTTACTTACATACACCTATCTTCCGTACATGATGGGGAAAGTTTTACGTGTGGTCGTGAAAGGGGAAGGAAAGACCCATGGAATTATGTAATGCCAAGTTTCTTTCCCCTCGAGGATCGGCTCACGCCCTGGCCACAACCACAGCCATCTGCAAATGCCCGAAACCAACTGCGCCGCAGGAATGTAACTTTGGGTACCACCTGGATTAAAACCCCGCATGCCAATGCCCAAATCTTTCCTCACATTTTCCAACCCTTCGTGCTTCAATTTTCAACACCAGCATTCGACATCGCAAGTGGTCGCCGGCACCGGCTTCAAATTGACATGGCGGTATCGCAAAAGTTTGGCTAGCGAGTTCGAGGTGTGGCGAGGCCATCATGCCTTGCTGACGGGTGACGCACACTCTGACATCTCATCTGCTGCAAGTGCAGTACGGGATTGGGCGTCATTCTGAAGGCAGTCATGACCGTCCTGATATAGCTGGTTAGTACTCTGATATTCCTTTCGCAACACATACAACACCCAAATCAAGCAAACGCATGTCTGCTTGACTACACGAACCGGGATGATGATCGAACTTCAGGCCTGTTTTGGCTGATCACACAATGCTGATAATCGTTCACTACTCTAATTCAATCTGACCGCAACCCTATCCACCCCTCTTCAATCAAACTTCAAAACCAGTTTGGACTCGAGTCACTGACTATCATGTACTCTTCTCAGATACTGCTGTGTGCTTGTAATGCGTGGCACCGGCCAGTGGGGCATCCTGCTCATAACCGCCGCTGGTAACCTGTCACAGTGGACGGCGTAAAAACTGTCCAACCGCCAGCACTCGAGCCAGGTCTAACCGCTGACTCGCAGCAACGGCGCCGAAGACATCATTGGCATTAACAGCGCTGGCAGCGCTTGCAACTCGAAGATTTCTCGTGCCATGAGTCACCCAGGAACCAGCCCGACGATGGTTTGCTTTTGCATCAAACCGGTACGCAACATATGGTAACTATCATGAGGGGAGGGCCAGCCACTGCCTTCTGGATTCCACTTTCCGTTTGCGTTTACAAGTCTTACCTGGCTGGCAATCCTGATCACCCCCCATGTCTAAAGGTTGAGTTGATCCACCCGATTTAATGACTCAGTACACAAGAAAGGACTATGGTGAGTACATCAGCGTGCAGCTGTCTCTTGACGAGCAAAATGTTATTCAGATTAGATTTGATAAGTTTAATTGAGCTGTATCTGGTCCATGAAATACCGACTTTAGTCAAAAGGCGATTCTTTTCGAATTGATTATCTGATGCACGAGCAGTGATCTTGACCTTGAAGTCCTCGCCGACTCTCAAGCCCATGATGCCTAGCCCAGGAGTACACTCATCGCCACAAGGAACTTGCGCACCACCCAAGACACCCAGGTCGAAGCGGCGCAGGATTATGGCGACGCACGACTTGATTATATGCTCAGTTACAAACCGGCCGGTACGAACCGTCTTGCCGCGGCCGAATGGTCTCCAGCTGCAGATTTAACTCTTCATCAGCTGCTGCCTCTCATTACACGATAGCTTCTCTCACCAGATATGAGGTAACAACGTCAGATATATGGTAAGACAAAGCGTGGCAATATTCTCGTCATCGATACCGGTCTCACGAAGAACGTGCTCGGCCGCCGTTGTGACTACGCCTGTTTGCCCCTTTCGTCTTGTGGCGTCTGGAAATATTTCTTCGGACTGATCTGAAGGTGCTGTTGAGCTTCCGTCCTTCTCGGGGTGAATACAGAGGGGACCTGGTAAGTAATGTGCCAACCAAGCTCGTCGAAGATGTAGAGCATAGCGGCGAAATCTGGATCAATGCGTGCCAAAGCAGTGCCGAACTAGGCAAATCTCCAGCTCACGTGAAGAAGTCGGCATATTTTGCCTGCGTGACGACGTAAAAGGTACTTCTAAAAACTGTAAAAGCAAACGGTTCTCTGCCCTTCCCAAGAGCAAGAGAGTCGCTAAATGAATTTGTTAGACCTTGGCCGCATACTTACGGGTGTATCTTTGGGTACTTACCGGGCTTGAACCAGAAAATTCTCATCATCACCTTCAGATCTTCTTGAAGTGACTTGGATTTCAATACGGCACCTCCAGGGGCTCCTCGTGACGAAGACATGGCCTCAGATAGAACTTGTGATGGCTTCAACTAAACCATGCCAGAATTTAAGCAAGGACGACCCAGGAGGTTGAAGCATGATTCCATAATATTTTTTGCAACGAATCATTGCACCAGCTATTCAGTGTTCGTCTGATGAGAGATTCCATTTTTGCGAGATAGATCGAGGAGCTAATGAAACACAGATCGACTAACATGAAGTTCGCTGCTGGTTCTGGACACAGCATTTGGCCTTGGTAGCAAGTCAGTCAAGGGATCGCCAGTCAGTTCCGTTGTGTCAAGGCTTGTTGGGGCCGGGAATGATTCCTGCATCCTGGTATCGGTTGTGACTACTTCTTCTTGCCTCACGCCCTCGGGGTACAACAAAGTACATGTTTCAATCCCGTGACATCATAATTAATATGTTCCAATGCAACTCATTAAGCTGCTGGTTGTCGGCAATGTAACGTAGCCCACCATCTCTCCGAAGTCATCGCATCGGCTCTTGATCTTATTGGCCAACGTGATTGGGGATGCTAATGGTAATATGGTTGATCTGCACAGACATCAATGATGGTTCCCTTCAACTGGGACAGTCCGCCCGGCCGAGGCGGATGTCGGTGACTTACTCGTTATCGGGAGAAGAAGAAGTTGAGAGGCCAGGCGCACCGCCTGAATCTTTTTCTTGGCTCTCTGAGAGATGGCCACTACCAGAGCGAGTCCAGCGAGACAAAGTAGTATGCTGCATAGGGCTACACACATCCGGGGGCTGTTAGGAGCGCCGAAAAAGTGTTCCACGGCTTGCATGGTTAAGGACGAATGAATAAGGCAACTTGATAGAATGAACCGTAGTAATTCCAACATGAAATGGATATGTTCTTAGGAGATGTCGGACAACACTCATATACAAAACTATCTGAATTCTCCTTAATGTTCACGCTACGTCACCCAAGTTTCTATATATACCATGCCGTTACTCGAAACAAGGCAGCAGTCCCCCGTACCGTACTGCGGCGGTGTTGACATGCTGCAAGGGATATGATATTGGTAGGCTGTGTCAACCGACCAACGCCGCCCAGGGGCGTGGCACCCCTGTCCCAGAGGGTTGCAACAGCAAGGGGGGAACATAAGTCCATGCCATCGAGATTATCACACCATCTCACACCTTTTTACACGATTAGACCTGGACGCAACCACGGGCTGTCAACTGCCTCCACGCCTGCACCAACAACAGGCGGGTGTCGATTGCGTGGGGAAAAAGTTTATCTTCTTTCTTGCCAAAGTCCTGCAATTCAAATCATCTCAGTGAACAGTTGGGTGTTTCTCGAACAACGCTTTCGGTCCAGGTTGTTACAGTGCGTCAATTAGACACCATGTGGCTCTACATTCTACTTGCTGCATCTGCTACTGCCTTAATTGTAGCAGTTCGGCAGAGAATCTACCCGAAGCCATACCCCGGAATTCCCTACAACGAGCAATCCGCGCATCGTATTTCCGGTGATCTTCCAGAGCTGGTTCCCGTTATCAAATCTACCAACGAATATTCTACGGCTATCTTCTCGATCACCACGCAGAGATTAGGAAAGCCCATCGCTCAGATGCTGTTTCCTGCCCTTCGCAAGCCGCTGATTCTTTTGGAAGATCCCAGGGAGATTGAGGACATTATCGTCCGTCGCAACCGGGAGTTCGATAAAGCTCCTATGTCTATCAACACAATTCGACCCATGTTCGCAAATGCGACAACCAGTCAGTACACCACCCCTCAGCTGAAAGCACAGAAACGGTTGTGGGCGGACGTGATAAGCGCCGAATTCCTCCACAAGGCCGCCGCGCCCAACATCTACAAAGCCACTCTCAACTTGCTGGAGCTCTGGCGGCTTAAAGCATCGTCGTCTGTACACAAGGATCGGCCATTCAAGGTACCCGAAGACTTCCAAAATGCAACTCTGGACGCCATGTGGGTGGCTGTCGTCGGGGAGGAGCCGGGCGTCACAAGATACGAGATCACCAAGCTACAGAACCAGATCGCCGGCAAGAGCGAGAACAATCTGCCTCCGCCGCGCGGCATCTTCCTGAAAAGGGAGGTAGATTATATCGCCGACGTTATTGCAAGGAATGCAAGTTCACCTGTTCCCGGCTGGGCCCAGAAACTGGAGACCTACATGCCACGCCACCGCCAGTTTCGCAGGACTGTCAATGCAGAAATAACACTGGTGATGCGCAAGGCAGTCGATCGGTTCCAACGTCTCGACCTAGGCAAACTTGAAGCTGACGAGATGGACACCTGCATGTCTGACCAGGTCCTTCGGCGGCTGGTCCTCGCCGCTAAAAAGGCCCAACGGCCTTTGGCCGACCCTACCAAGGATCAACGTATGCTGGACGAAATGTTCTTCCTACTGGTTGCCGTGAGTACCTGTTCCAAGCCAAGCTTATAGCTGGTTGGAAACTAACTTGATGGCACACAGGGATACGATACTACCGCGAACCTCCTTACTTGGTTTGTGCGGTATATGGAATCCTACCCAACTGCACAAAGCGAACTCCGGGCCGCTCTCCAGGCCGCATTCCCCAGCAGCAAAGTGCCCTCCATGGAAGACATCATTGGCAAGAACATACCTTACCTCGATGCGGCCTGCGAAGAAACGTTTCGTCTTGGGGGCGTGGCGAAAGGCAATCTTCGCCAGGCTCTGGTAGACACAGAGGTGCTCGGCTGCAAGATACCGAAGGGTGCCGAGATATTCATGAACTACCATTTCAACCACGCTCCCTATCCCGTGGAGGAATCTGATCGCTCGACGAGCAGCCAGACGGCCGGAGCTAAGTACGGGGACGACAGGCTATATTATGGCAGTGCCGGCCGTGATCTAGGCAACTTCGAGCCTAAGCGCTGGCTAGTCAAAGATACGCATACGGAAAGAGAATTATTCAATCAGAATGCCTTGCCCTCTCTTGCCTTTGGCGGTGGATATAGGGGATGCTCCGGTAGGCAAGACACCAATGAATGAATCCCTACGTCTATCGATAGCTACGCGGAGTTACTAACCCATTTGCTTTGAATCGTCCAGGACGAAAGCTTGCCGTTATGGAGTTCCGTCTTATTGTCGCGTTGCTGGTTTTGAACTTTGAGTTTCTTGAGTTACCGGCCGACTTGAAGACGTTGAAAGCTTCAGAGAAGATCTTCCGATCACCCGACATGCCATTTGTGAGATTGCGGGCACTGTCTTGAATTGCCCTACAACCATTGAGCTAGGATGCGCGATGGAACGACACCTGTGAGATTTGTTGACTGAAGCAGAGTTGTGACAGGTGGCGGGGAGGAGGCCAGACGTTTGAGGGAGTACGGGCACCAGTCACGCTGCTAGACACATCGCGTAGTCTTCAATACGGCTTCTGGGTGTGTGGGACTGGTGCCGCGTTCAATGTAGTCGCCATGCTTGCTATCTCTTGGCTGGCGAGGTCGCCCCAAACCCGTCAACACCGGATGTAATTAGGCCCTGAAGAAGCCTCCGGACATTCGGTTTATTGAAACCAGGTGGACAGGTGTGCTATATGAATGGCAGGTGGCAGGTGAAAAGGGAAGGAAAGCAGATCGTGGAGGTGCTTTGCTGGGATACTTGCATCAAGTCGGCGCTCGCTCCCGTCTAAACAAGAGCTTAGAAAGCCGTGTTAGTAGCTTAGAAAGCTGTGTTAGTACTAGGGTCGGTGACCATCTGGGAATCCTCGGTGTTGTATGTTCTTGCTTTTTTTGCCCGTCTGTTACGAGCGAGGGCGAAAACTTCACCCGAACTGTCAAGAACAAGAACACAATGGACTTATGACGATATCAGACCTTGCGCATGTTGAAGCTTGCAGTAGGTATTGAGTTCGTGATCGGTCCAGCGACTTGCGTTGCACCGTCACAGTTGGCGGGTTGATTGACAGTCCATGCATGCACCATCGTCAAATGCAAGCGCGAGATGCCTTCTCCACGAGATCTGATTCTGCATCTAAGGTATGTGACGGACGGTGCGATTGGTTCGAATGCATCTTGGTCCGCATGCGGAGCGGATAAGTCCGCAGCTGGCAGTGTGGACAATCTTGTTTCCTACGGTGGTTCTGCAAACTCGGTATTGGCGTGCCTCTTTGCCGCTGATCTCAATTCAACTCGCTCTGCACGCCCCACTAACTGTCACATTTCCGATCCGGATGCTTGGGTCACAGAAGCTGCGACGCAGTGACATCCCGTGAGATCTTCCGTTCGGAGATTTCTGATTTTCTTCTTCTGCTTCCTCTTCTGTCTGGAAGTGGGCTTTCATTTTTATACCTAATGTCGAATTACATATTTACATTCTGTCGCAAGCATCTTGCGGGATGTGATGAATCGTAGAACACACACTGGCCTGCAATCCTGCTAATCGCCGAAAATGCTCAGCGGACTGCGAAAGCCCCCACCCGACTAAATCGCGGCTGGTGCCTTTGCCGGCGCCCCGGGTCCAGGTAGTCCTGAGATTAGCGTCGTGATCTGGAGTATGCTTGCTTGATTGGCGACGATCCTGTCCTCTTCTTAATCGCGAAAATTTGTCGACTTTGCGGAAGGCCGGCCAGGGGTCCATGACGGGAGCTACAGGTAGGTACATGTAGGTAGGTGGCGCGAACATATGGGGAAGGAGGGAAATGAAAGCACCAAATGACTTAAGAACCATTACCAATCGCCGAGCCGTAGGGATGCGGGCGGGCGACCGACTTCATAATGGAGGTGTTTCCGCCTCTCGTTAGGTTCTCGTAGATTGGACGTTTGCTGCTACTACCTGCCTTGTCATATTCCTGTAAACATCTTGCCTGGCTCTGCAGTTCGTTTCCAAATCATCGCCATGCAACTTCACACTCTTTGCGGTTTGTTGGCCGTGCTCCCCTGGTGCGAGAGCAGCCAGGAGCCAATGGGTCACGAATGGCAAGCAGCCAAAGCTGGAGACAGTAGGTTTTCGCCCTAATAGCATCTTTTCATATGGTCCTCAATGAGCTCTACTGACACAATTCTTCACCAACTACCTAGGCAGGGGGCCGTGTCCCATGCTGAACTCGCTGGCCAACCATGGCTTCCTTCCCCGCGACGGCCGCAACATCAACTACCAGCAGGCCACCTCCGTGCTGCAGGACGCCCTGAACTTTGACCCCGAGCCCTTCGTCGGCCAGATCCGGGGCGCTATGCAGGTGTCCCCGAACAGCCACAACGGCACCACTTTCGACCTCGTCGACCTGGACCAGAAGCCGTTCGAGCACGACGCCTCATTGTCGCGGGCCGAAGCCTCCACCGGCGATTCGCTGCACTTTGACCCCAAAGTGTGGGCCCAGACGGCCAGCCACTTTGGCGGTAAGGGCGTCGTGAGCATCGAGACGGCCGCCGAAGCCCGCGCCGATCGCGTCGCGACTGCGAAAAGGACCGATCCCGATTTTAACCTCACAGGGAGCGGACTGTCGACGAGTTACGCAGAGAGCGGCCTGTACTTGATCGCGTTTGGTGACAAGACCGAGGGAAACGCGAGGACGGACTGGATTCGAAGCATGTTTGGTAGGTGGATAGCTTTGCCCAACATCATGCCACACACACTGACCAACTTGATCGTAGAAGAAGAGAGGTTACCATACGACCAAGGATGGACTAGGCCCCAGGAATACGTCTCGGCAGCGGATGTGACGGCCATGGCCCAGAAGATTGCAGCCGTTCCCGTCGATGAGTAGTGGATTGGATAAGCGGGCATCTGTTGGCGGCGTTTCGCATGGATTCTGGATGTAGCGTTCAGGCAGTTGTAATTTAGGGGGGTATCAATCAATCTATGTTATTAAAGCAACATGCTCATCACTCGTTGCGTCTTCTCGGGCAGCTTGTCCTCCCTCTTCTTGGCCATGGACGACTGCTCGAACGTGCGCCGAACCTTGGCCTCTGGCGCCGGGCCAGCTGTGTCCTTCTTGTCGGCCGTTTCCTTCTTCGTCTTGGCAGCCGCCTTGGTCTGCTTGGTGTCCTGGATCTTGGCGTTCTCGACGTTGCGGACGAACTCCTTGTTCTCCTTGTTGGTGCGGCTGATCTCGGCGCGCATCCTGCTGGCGCGCTCGGCGGCCTCGGCGGAGATCTGCTCCGTCAGGTTGTGCCACTTGAAGCCCTTGAGGTAGAGCAGGTTCCAGATGTCGTCGCGGTAGTAGGTGCCCTTCTTGCCGCCAATCGTCCGGGCGTTGAGCAGGTCCACGGCGGCCTTGGCATCCTTCTTGTTGATGAACTCGACCCAGCCGTCGGTGAAGGAGCGCTTCTTGTTGCCGCCGTTGCGCACTCGGCGCGAATGCGCCAGGGGGTCCTCGGGGGACAGGAAGATGCGGTTGATCTTTCCGTAGGGCTCTAGCAGCGAGCGCAGCTTCTGCGGCTTCATAAAGGGCGGGATGCGCGACAGGTAGACCACGCCGGACTTCTTGATGGCCTTTTCCGTAGCTACCAAGTTCTTCTTGGTCAAGGGTTTCGAAAGACCCGGCAGTTCGCCGGCCAGGCTGTCGTCGTCATAATCGTCCTCATCACTGCCGAGCTCCTCCATCTCTTCATCGTCCGAGCCAGATGCCGCTTTCTTGGCCTGCTGAGTCTTGACTGCCTTGGATTTGCCCTTGCCCTTCACAGCTTGCTCGTCCCCATCCTGGCTGGCAATGTCGTCTTCGTCATCATCTGAGATTTCAGAGTTGTCCACCTTCCTCCGTTTTGCGCTGCGGCTTCCTCCCTTTTGCAGCTCCTCTTCAGATTCGTATCCACCAATGTCTTCGTCGCTCTCATCAGCGTCAAGGAACGCGTTCCTCTTTTGAGGGGCCATCTTGGCTGAGTCTCTTTGATCGACTGCCTCAGACAGGAATAGAATAGGCGAATGAGTATCAGACCAGAATTGAACAGACTCTCTGAATAGATAAAGGCTGAAATTGGATATCAACCAAACCGAGAATCGAGTCGACTGGACTGAGAAAAAAGGTTGTAGTGGAGACCGTCTGTAGAAATTTAGTGGATCGCCCATCCCTTGGAGCGCTGGAGCTTATCGGAGCGCATTATCGATATCGATATCGCGACAAGTGGCCCTGTTAGCGTGCTTCTTAGTCATTATCGTTATCGGACGCGTGAGCTGTTAGCGTACGGGCTATGTCATTGCCCCTCCAGCCTCCAATGACCGCGGGGTTGATGTTGCTTGAATCATGAACCGGGCCACTGATAGATAACATCCAGTGCTAGGTTGTCCGATATCACTCCGATACCTTGCTTTGTTTGTCCTTTGACCATCCACAACAACCAGCTCGCTCACTCATCTCTCCAAGTCTTCTTGTCTGAGAACCAAGACCGATTGGACAAGCAACCCACATCACAACGTAAACCCAGTACATCCCATTCATTGCCTCTCATCTTCTGTTTTCTGAGATAGCTCATCCATTGCACAGTCGCCACCATGTCGGTCGAGGTCATCACCACCATCTCGCCCACCACCAACGAGCCCATCATCACTCGCAATGGTCTCAGTGATTCCGACATCCAGGAGTTGCCCCAGGTTTCTGCCAAGGCATTTGAGTCGTGGCGGAAGACCAAGCTCACAGATCGTCAGATCATCGTCAAGAAAGCCTTGAAGCTGCTTGCCGACAAGAAGGATGAGTTGGCACAGGAAATCACCGTACAGATGGGAAGGCCCATCAAGTACACCGGCGTCGAGGTCACCACGGCCATCAAGCGTGGCGACTACCTAGTCAAGATCAGCGAGGATGTCCTGAAGGATACCGAAGGAGAGGCCGAGCAGGGCTTCAAACGCTTCATCCGCAAGACGCCCGTGGGGCCCGTCCTCATCCTCTTCCCATGGAATGTAAGCAACCTCGCCCACTGGCTCCATCAGTTTCTGCCGTACGCTAACCGTAGCACCAGTACCCATACCTTACCCTGGTGAACTCGTTGGTCCCGGCCCTGCTGTCTGGCAACACTGTCATCCTGAAGCCTTCCCCACAAACCCCCACCATCGCCGAGCAGGTCACCAAGGCCTTCACTGAAGCCGGTCTCCCTTCTGGTGTCTTGCAGTACTTCCACTGCGGCTCACCGACGATGATTGAGGCCATCGTCAGAAACCCCAGCATCGCTCACATCTGCTTCACTGGCTCCGTCCCCGGCGGTCTGGCAGTGCAGAAGGCAGCTTCAGATCGTCTTATCAACGTCGGTTTGGAACTCGGTGGCAAGGATCCCGCTTATGTCCGCGGGGATGTCGACTTGGCCTGGGCTGCCGATGAGATTGTCGATGGTGCCATCTTCAACTCTGGCCAGAGTTGCTGTTCCATTGAACGAGTGTATGTCGACGAGAAAGTCTACGATGACTTCATCAAGGCTACCCAAAAGGTTCTTGAGGGGTACAAGGTCGGAGATCCCCTGGACTCCGAGACACAGATCGGCCCAGTCGTCTCGAAGCAGTCGAAGGAGGCCATTGCCGCTCATGTCAAAGACGCTCTCGAGAAGGGCGCCAAGGACGAGACCCCGGATAATGCCACGTTCAAGGAACTGCCGCCCAAGGGCAACTTCGTCAAGCCCACACTGCTTACTGGTGTTGATCACAGCATGCGAGTCATGACCGAAGAGACCTTTGGCCCTGTGATCGCGGTAATGAAGGTGAAGTCGGACGAAGAGGCCGTAAAGCTCATGAACGACAGCGAGTTCGGATTGACCGCCAGCATATGGACAAAGGATACCGCGAAGGGCTACGAGGTAGCTGAGCAAGTCGAGGCCGGAACCGTGTTTGTCAACCGCGCCGACTTCCCGAGTCCAGTAAGTCAAGGAAACAAACCCCCAATATCCTGGTTGATGATTGCAAATGATCAGCCGCTGACACGTTAAACAGGATCTGGCTTGGACAGGATTGAAGAACTCGGGCAAGGGAGTTACCTTAAGCAGATTTGGATTTGACCAATTCGTGCAGCTCAAGAGCTTCCACCTGAAGGACTACCCCAAATGACTAGTGCACCAACCGGTTGCCCCTCGTCTTTAAGGATACCATCAGCTCTCGCAAACGCGTTACCCAGTGGATTTAGGAGGCGACTACGATACCATCCATTGAAAATAAATGCGTTGGAAGGATCAATGCTGGAGCGCGGCTAAGCTGGAAGTCATTTGGAAATAGCGTGTTTTCGCTCGAAGGAATGGGGGTGTGTTATACCGCCTAGTAACTTCAGCACTGGGGCATCAGCCATCAAGATCTGTAAATAACTATCGATTGATTCAATTGCAATCGTTTCAACCCATATCAGGCGCAAAGGCAGCAAAACAGAGTGCCCTACACAACCTGAGTTGCAACCACACACACACACACATACATACACACACTCTCCCCCCCTTTCTCCCTCCCACACACACACACACACACACACACACACAAGATGGCCTTCCCCATCACGATCTGGGCCCCCCCATTCAAGGGGGCCATTGACGCCATCATCGCTTGCTTCGGCAAGCAGAAGAAGAAGGAGAAGAAGGAGGAGGAGGACGAGGGCCCTGCCCAACCGGGCATCCCTCTCGAAGTATTTGGGGTTGCGGGTGCGGCTGGCACCACCAACATCGTGAGTAATCTCTTGATTTTCTACTGCAACTCTTAGACGGTTCAAGTGAATATTGAACCACGATCAAGGCCGAACGCGCTCAAGTCTAACCTCTCCTTACGCAGTCCGCTTCCGCCAGCGGTCCCAAGACCGACCTGCTGGGCAAGGCCGCCGAAGGAACCACCACCATCGAGAGCGAGGTCGTGGTCCACCGGACCCTTCCTGCCTCGGGCTCGTAAGTATTGCCTGTTCATTTCCCCCGTTCTAATATTGCCGCCCCTATCTTGTGGGCATATAAATTCAGAACATACCTTGCTAACTACAATTCTCCTCACCAGGCCACCCGAGGCGGAGGTGATCACCCACCTCAAGGTGACCCTCCCGATTGGCCGACTCCTGCCGCGCCCCGAATCCCGGTCCCGGTCCCCTCCTCCGGCCCCCACCCGGGGAGCTTAAGTCGTTTGTTGTTCTTCTTTGTTGGCCCGGCGTTTCCAGTTGTTACTTTTTTCTCCTTCAATATTTGAACAAGTCGTTCGGCCGCGAGGCCATGAAAGCATGAATTGAGTTTTGGGGGGGTTTTTTAATGGTATTTTTCTTGCTCTGTTGTGTTTATTTTGTGCTGGAACAAGGTTCCTTCCTGCTTTTCTGATGACCATCCAGTGATGGTGGTAATGTTTCTTCTTTAAAGAGGGTAAGATGAAAACGCAACACCAACCAACCCACCGAGTGATGGCCACTGTTCCATGACTTGCACCATTTGCCTCACCCAGCATTCAGCAGCCTGTTGCTTGCAAGGCTCGAGAGTCGTACCAGCGTGTTATCATGATGGGAAAGACCGCTCAGTCATTGAGGAACAAGCAAGTCGTCAATTGGAACGGCCACACAAGTAGGCAGTTCGCAACAGACAGTGTCCTCACCAGACAGATGGCTCTTTGGATTTGACAATCTAAGTATCGTAACTTACTCTCTCTAGCTCGCGTGTGTCAGGGGGCCCAGTGCTCCATACTTGGTCTCCCAGCTAACCCATTTTCACCAGCCTGCTTCTGGGCCAGGCTCGCAAGCCAGCACGTTGGCCTGTGCCCATCGTCCTGACTTGCAGCATGCACGGCCAAGAATGGTGCACCGTCAACGACTTACCTGACAGGGGGGAGCTGCTGGACCTACTCTGCTCTTTAACGTCATTCAAGATGTTGTGGGTGGCATTCCATTGTATTCATAGCCTCTAGTGCTGCAGTTAGCTCATCAGATTACATGAGGCTCAAGTGATTTTGGGTTGGCAGTTGCTGTCTTGAGGTGACTGAGCAAGTAAAAGTGCCCTCTGCCAATTTTATCGATCCCTGCCTAGGTTACACCGTAGCCGCCTGGTTGTACATGGATGGTTACATGATGTTTTCAACTAGTATTGTGTGTGATAGCAATTGGGGTCGAGTGCACTTGTGGCAGAGCTGATAGACCAATGTGACCAAACCAATCTTCCTATATGTTAACGCAAACTAGTGTCTAACAACAAGGCGATCATTGTGTTTACCCTCTAGCGGCCGTCGAGTTTCCCGTTACTACATATACAAACATCATCCTGGTCGACTCGAAGCCCTCCATGTATGCAGCTTCCCGTGGAATCCACGTGACTGTCGTTTGGTATTTATTTACCTTGGCTGCAATCAATCTTCAAGGAAGACGCGTCGATGCGTTTGTCTCATTTTCCTCACTTTCTTCACTTTCTTCAAGCGGGCTGCGCCTTCCAAAAACTTCCCACCTCCGACCAAACTTCTCTCCCCGACACATACACGCCACATACCCAAGCCTTTTTATTCAATATGGAGGGTCGACTGCAATGTACCATCTGCGGTAGCGCCCCTGCCGAGCATTGCACCCGGTGCCGCTCTGCCCCCTACTGTTCACCCGAATGCCAACACACCGACTGGCGGACTCACAAGCGCCTATGCAGCAGCTTCTGGGAGTGCTACACCGCCCGCCCGTCGCCGTCTCACTACCTAGTCATCTACTTCCCCATGGTTAGCCCCGCCAGCGTGCCGCAACTATGCTGGCTTGACACCAAGGAGACCACAACCGCGGGCTATTTCGAGCCAGAGCTGGACCAACTGCTCCAGGTCCCAGCTTCCGACCACTACCTTGGTCGCGGCATGCAGGTCGTCCGGGGCAACATCCTGCGTGGCCGGCCCAAGCTCCCCGACTCCCTCAGGCTCCGGTACCTGACCGAGTACGATGGCAACGACGCCGTTCAGGTCAACGACACATTGCACGTGGGACACAGCTGCCTCTGTTTGGACGGCCTGGGAAAAAAATTATGGAAGGGTCCCATTGTCGCGTATCTCAAGGCCGGTAACGACTTCGACGCAGCCAAGATGGCTGATATGAATCTGACGGCGTACCGCGACGCCATCGACTACCTGGCCTACTCTCTCGAGGCAGTCGGGAGCATGGTCGACCCCATGAGCGGCGCTAACGGCCAATACGGAGACGTCAGAAAAGTGAAAGGCGTGCGCGTCAACTGCCTCAGCGACTGGCAATCGGACCGCGATCCTTTTGGAGGTCGCGAATTCGTCCAAGTCGATGTCCCCGAGGCACACCCGGTGTTCACCTTTGAGGGCAACGACCCGCTGGAGATCTCGGAGCGCTTCGGCGAGTCTTGGGCTGCCTACCACTACGAACAGGTCCGCTGGCGTCGAGAGGGAAGGGCGCAGACCGCGGGCGGGAGAAACCCGAACGCCAAGATGCTGATGCGCCAGATCCCCCAGGGCCATATCCCGCAGGGGCGTTTGGAGTTGACGACGGGCAGCATCCTCCTCGTGAACCGCCAGAAAACCGATCTAGACGTTCGCAAGGTACGGGCGGTCTGCCGGCTCCTCGATGAACGC
Source organism: Apiospora marii (assembly GCF_038362585.1). Taxonomy (NCBI): domain Eukaryota; kingdom Fungi; phylum Ascomycota; class Sordariomycetes; order Amphisphaeriales; family Apiosporaceae; genus Apiospora; species Apiospora marii. Next base: position 565,440 of record NW_027117374.1, read on the forward strand.
GTCGAGCCTTTGCTTGCCGATGGAGTGGGAGCCATCCGCAAGATGGTCTTGGGTGCTCTGAAGCAGGAGGAATTGGAGCGGTACATGTAGGGTGATGTTCTGTTACGGTTAGCAGAGCGTGTAAGCTAGGTAGTAGCTAGGTGGCCACGATAGTTCTTGAGCCCAACAGTCACTCAACAGTATTTGGGAAGACTCTAATAGTTGATCATGGCAATAGCCTCTCTGAGCATGGGACCATAGTGTATTGAACGGCGAAAGTCAAATAAACAGTCTGTTACAACCATACTGCCTGGTGTGATGGAGCGGCTCCCCTTCTATGTTTCACTAACTCTGGCTTCTTCACGCACTACAGCATGTCACTTCAGCATTGGTACTGTATGTTAACATGCTGTCAACAGGAAGTTGCATCACGAGGTCGATACCCCTGACTATTAAACATTTCTTCTCTAGAGAGCTAACACATGAGCAGGTAGGAAAGATGGAACATGTTAAACCACTATCCCCACAGACCTGAATCTCGCAACAACATCCTTGGGTCACAACTGTTATGCCAGCCCCAATTGAAGCTGAGTCATGATACAGGAGAAGACGTAAACTCCGGCCCAACGGGCGCCGCCTTCGACAAAGTATGCCATGTGCCTTGTAATGCAGTTCCTCCCCATTCCCAGGATCACGTCGAATCCTACTTGGCTATTTCCGTATCGTAGCTCATGTACGGTCGGTATAAATCGCAGAGCAATGGACCGTCAAACCCAAGCTAACTGCGGAGGAACTTCCTCAATGTCGGGTAGGGAAGAAAAGGGGACAAGCTACGAACCTATCCACCAATCATAACTCATTGTTGCACAAAAATGTTCTGAATATTGGACCGCCCAATCAAGAAACCTCTGGGGCTATCCACGATTGAATACCAATTGGGGCTTTCAATCGATAGCGGCTACTCCTTCAAGCTCATCAGGGTCACTAACGGAGACGGTCCAAACTAACAATTTCTTGCTTGGGGGATAGATTTGATTCATCAGATGTTCCGATTGCTATTGTGTGCAAAACAAGTCGATCTATATTCATATGTGGTGTATCTCGTAAATTTGCTTCGAATACAATCTCCGTTGTCCCATCTACTTTTGCCACATATATTTCAGTTCCCCCCTTCTTGGCTTTTTGCCATTTTGTCTCGAGTAGCTCAGCTCAGCCAGCCGCCGTACTGGTCGAGCCCTTCCTTCCGCACTCCCTCCATCTCGCCCTTGACGTCGAGCAGGCGGACCATGCCGCCGTGCTCCTTGCCCCAGCCCTTGACGAACTCCTTGACCCGGCTTTCGGTCTCGGCGTCGTCCCGCATCAGCAGGGCGAGGGCGTCGAAGCCGCCGGCACCGGGCACCACGCCGTTGTAGACGCCGTCGACCTCGGTAACCAGGGCGTCGAGCAGCGCGGTCTGGGTCTCGGGCTCAATGGGGACGCCGCTCTCGGTGCCCATGGCGCGAATCAGCTCGCGGATGGCGTCGACGGCGGGCTTGATGTCATCCTTGCGGTCCTCGGCCAGGACCTTGCCGAGCGCCTCGTTCTTGGCCTGCAGGTTATCCCAGAGCTGCTTGGACACCTCGGGCTTCGCGGCCTTCCATGCCAGCACTTGCTTCACCATGCCGACGGTCTGGGAGCCGCAGTCGACGTCGCACATGCGGATGGCCAGACCGGGGGGCACACTGACGCCGTCCTTGGCGACCTCGGTGTCCCAGGTCTTCTGGTTGGTAACGAGGTCGACGACGGCGGGCGCAAACCCAGAAGTGCCGGGCTGGGGCAGACTGTTCAGGATGGAGGGGCTGAAGCGCCGGTAGCGGCAGCTGCCGTAAACGGCGGCAGCAACGTCGAAACCGGAGCCCACCTTGCCCTGGGCGGCACAATGGGCGGCCTGGGCGAGGTTGTGCAGGATGCGCTTGCCCTCCTGGCTGCCAATATCGAACAGCTCGGCGGGCAGGTAGTGGGTCAGCAGGGAGGCCGTCAGAGAGGTGACGAGGGCGGCCGAAGAGCCCAGGCCGGTCTTGTTGGCCTTGCTGAGGGGCGTGGGGAACTTGGAGAAGCGGGTGGGGTTCTTCTCGGTGTTGGGGATGGTGTGCGGCTGCGAGTAGTAGTCATTGTCGGCCAGGACGGTGAGGTGGACGGGATCCAGGCTGAAGGCGGAGCGGTGCCGCGACGGCGACACCGAGGCAATGTAGGTGAGAGCATAGGTGAGGGTGGTCTCAACAAATGGGTTGGGGTTTATGGAAGAGCCGCTGAATACCGACGATAAGCATGCGAAAGAGGCATCGATCAATTGAGCAGGTGTAACCACGATGCATGTTGCGACACGGAACAATTGAGGCCCAATGTTGGGGTTGGGATTAGGCAGTGAGTGACAATGACGGGATTATGGCGAGATGGGAAACAAACACGAGGCGGGGTAGCAAGCAGTCAAGGCAGCAATCGGACATGAAGAAGACTTGCAAAGGGTGAATGAAGAAGAGAAGTCATCATCAAGTGAGAGAGAGGGAGATTGAGAGAGCAAGGAATATGAACAAAAGAACAAGGCAATACTTACACATGGAGCTGGGTGACCTTGAGGCCGCCGCCGTCGGGCGTCAGGTGGTAGCCGTAGCGCCATTGGCTGTCCTGGAATTGCGGGCTGGTGACGACAATCTCCTGGAGCTGGACGCCGGCGCTGGTGCTGATCTCGCGGGCGACGACGCTGATGCGGGCGCTCAGGCCGAAGACCAGGGAGCTGTAGTCCCTGTCGAGCACCAGGTAGCCGCCGGCCAGGAGCACCTTGCCCGGGGCGGAGACGGCGATGTGTGTCGGCGCCATTGGGATTCGGGGGTTGTTTGGTGATTTGTCGGGGATTTCTCAAGGATGATGCGAGGTTCCAATGGTAGCTAGTTGTTGACAGACAGCGTCACGGCCCCGAGTGTCGGATCGGCGGATGTCGATCAAGGGACGGAGGGTGAGCGAGAAGAGGAAATGGCCGTAGAGCCGAGACAAGCAGGAGGCAGTGGTGCAATTGGACTGGCGAGCTGGTTGGTCTTCTTCTCCTGACGCCTGCAGGGCCTGGTAGGCAGTAGGGGCAAATGCGGGGAAGGACTCGGTGGCTCCCGAGTCGCCTAACAAGTAGAAGTCGCCGCCCTTTAATTATTTGTGGGCCGTCGCTTCCTTTCTCACTCGGGGTTTTTCGTACCTAAGCAAAACTAACGTAAGCAGCAACCGCCGTCAATACGGACGTACTGCTGCATCAGCAAATGACACCACAATGATATCACGAAGATACATGCATAGATTGGACGATTTGCCTTCGATCCTCCCCGCTCCAAGTCATGTAATTGAAACTATCCTTATTCGTCATTTGCGAGCGCCCAGAAAGCTTCTTGGTGGCTGCAACGCATATACGACCCGCCATTGGTCGGTTACGAATATAAAAAGCCCCGAGCTCGGCTGTTATCCTGTCATTAGTGCATCAGGGATGCAGGCCCGGGTCTCGACCACTCACCACCCGAGAGCGGGAAATCCCGCCGTGGTCGGCATAGAAGCTGGCCCAGTGTAAGCTCGAAATTTTGCATAGACAACACATATAAGAGAATCAAGAATACGACAATAGTAGGGATGTAGATAGTATAAGTAAACCATTTATCCAGGCCGATAGATAGCAAAAGAAAACAGACATACATATGCTATATAGTAAACTGTTCACCGCATATAATAGGCACGCAAGACTGCTGGCTAACAGGTTGCAGCCAACCACGTCTTTTGAAGCATCAGCTGGCTAATCAGCCACATCCGTCAAAACTCTCTCCCCTTCCAGGCCGCCACAGATCCAAGCTAATGTTTCGCGTCTAAACGGGACCAAAAAGAGCTCCCCTCAGCATCCCCAGTGCCCGCTCGGATCGTTCGTCGGACCATAGTCCCAGGAGCATCTCCCTCCGCTCCTGCACCTTCAAGTCGTTGCTTCGTTCATACGCCAGCAACTGCTCCTTCGAAGGCGCTAGGAGGGCCAGTCTCAACGTCCTCAATGCCCTGTCGGCCCGCCTCTCCTCCTCCAGCAGCCTCTCCACATGCTCCTCGTAGCCCTCCCGGCGGAGGATGCGGCAGAGTCGCCGCAGCTCTTGTTCTTGCTGTTTGTCTGACAACACGGCCTGGGAACCTGGAGATCCCGCCGGTGATGAAAGGGGGGTGCGCATGGATGATATGGAATCCGCACTTGTCCGTAAAGAGGTGACGCTCTCGGTGGGCCGATATGTTTGTGATGATGGGAGAGAAGCATTTCCTGGTATAATGCGATGCATCACACCCCAAGGAGTGGCAGGTGCTGATGGGAGAGAAGCATTTCCTGATGTAATGCGATTCATCTCACCCCAAGGAGAAAGTGTTACTTCTTTGCGTTGTGGAGTGGCGGGTACTGATGGGAGAGAAGCATGTGCAGATATCATGGCCCTCCAATGCATCTCACCCCAAGGGGAAAGTGGTACGGGTGGGAGAGGAGCATTTCCTGATATAATGCTATTCATCACACCCCAAGGAGAAAGTTTCACTTCTTTGCGTTGTGGAGTGGCAGGTACTTCACTTTGGCGTTCCCATTGAGGGTTGCTGGGTTGTAACATGTTTCTGCGAAAGTCCATTGTGAAAGTGACTCGTGACTTCATTCGGGGTTTTGTAGTTAAGACGTGCCTGTTGTAGGGAAGACGTGCCTGCTATAGATCAAGATATCGTTGCGAGATAAAAGTATATATTAGTTGAGTAGTATCAAGTGAGAGAAGAATTGACATCAAGCGTGATATTGCTAGACTATATAGCAGTTCTCTATGGTGATTTCGGAGAATTTGTATCTTGAACGGATTTCGGAGAAAAGATGATATATTTTACAATTATACGTCGTCCGCGGACAACGACAGACAAAAGGTAATATTCCCATAAGTCGCAGTCGTTAAGAACAAGTGATCACTTGCTATCAGCCTCCCTAGACTATCAATCGTCATTGTTCAAGTACAGCCGGACCCCCGACTTTGGTATTCATATGCCCCCGTTCAACCAGTAGTAACCGCCACAAACCCGTTCCGGAGCATCCCGCAGAAACTCTCGAACAACCCAACGTCGCTTCCCTGCAGCCACCGGACCACGGCCGCCACCTCCTGCACCGTGGCTCCCTCGGTATTCTGCTTGCCCCTTGTCTGAATCGAGATGGAGAAACCAAAGGGACATTCCGCCGGTTCCTTCTTGCTCTTGGTTCTATCGCCGATAGCATCGCCGCTTTTCCCTTTCTCCTTTTCCTGCCCCTCTTCCTCCTTCTTTCCGCCGTCGTCGCCTTTGCCTTCTTCGCCATTCTCCATAGGCGCCGCAGCCCTTCTCTTCTGCCGCCGGTAAGCCCGTCCCCACACGTTCCCATCCGTGAACCCGACGCCCCGGAGCCGTTCTTCGTCGAGACTCCACGCGACCAGGTCCAGTCCGTCAGTAACATCCTCGAGCTGCGTCCAGAACGTATTCTCGAGCTGGCTGGCCGCGGTGGGCGTCCGGACTGTCCTGGAGGCGACCGTCATCTCCGTCACCTGGGGAAGCAGGCTCTTTCCATTCCCATCCGTCAGACCCCCCACGAGACCGCCGCCGCGACACGCCCTAACCGCGGGCCGTCGCGCCCCAAGACTCCAGCCCACAGCCCACCGGCGCGTCTTGTGGCCCTGAACAAACTGCGCGACGGCGTAGTTGTCGACCCCCTGGCACCGGAGCCGGTCCACGACGATGCCTAGGCTCGACTGCTTCCCTACCATGGCCGTGTACCACTGCACTCGCTCGCGGAGGACCAGGGACTCGTCGAGCAGCCGCTGGATGAAGCCCACCTCGCCGCCCTCGCACACCATCTCGTGGGGCGCGCCCGTACAGGCGCTGGCGGGCGGCAGCGCCTTCTGCGCTGCGAGGTCGCGCAGCTCGGCCTCGGACTCGTAGAAGGGCGGGTTCGTCATGACGAAGTCGAGCTGTGGCGTGTCTAGCTCGTCCAGGTCGGGGATCAGCGACGCGCTGCTGTCGTCGCGCGCGAGGACGCGGATCCGGGACTCGAGGCCGTTGAGAGCGACGTTGCGCCGCGCGCATGATAGCGACTTGGCGTCGATGTCGGTGGCGATGAACGACCATGAGGGCCGTTGCGCGCAGCCGAGCAGTGGGTAGACGGCGCTGGCCCCGGTCCCGACATCCAAGCCCATGACCTCTCTTTCTGGCTCGTACGCATCTGCATACGTAGAAGAAGTGGTGTCAAGAAGACTCTTCAGCCACAAGATGTAGTTGTGCCTATTGGGAACCTACAGGCAGTCAGTCAGTAAGGCGAACAACCTTGAAGCCACTTGTGAGAAACCTACTGGAGGACACAGTCGATCGTCTGGCAGTTCGACCTGCAAGTCGAAATCCCGCTTCAGTAGCGTTTTGGTCAGCTGCATCATTGCCGCTGGGTCAGTAAAGTCCAGATGTCTCCCTGCTGTCAAACTGTTTTGCCACGATGCGTCAGTCGGGATGGTCCTGAAGGAATATCGGTCTGAAAACAACCGCAACAACTTACAGGGCACCGAAGTCTCCATCTTCTTTCCCCAGAGCCTCGAAATCCAGCTCGGAAGCGTACAGTCGTTCGTAGCACCCCTCGTCCTGGCGAGCCTTCTTCTTCATGGGCGATGTGGCATTCTCTTTGCCATCATTGTCTGCGTCGCTGGAAGCGACCGGCTCCGCGACTGTCTTCTTGGTGAGGTCGTCAATCCCAAGCTCCGTGGGATCGACACTCGTCTCGATTCCCGCCCGGCGCGCAGCTGCCAGGCGTTGCGACGGCGTTAACCGTGGCGCATTGCCGTCATGCTTCCGTTTCAGTCCCCGTGGGACAGAGGGGTCGTTGCTTGGTGATGCCATCGCTTTTCCAGTCCTCTATGGACCACAAGGATCTTGGTCGTCCCGTGATGTGCTGTGGTGCGATGCGAGTCTCGCTGGCGATTTTCTTCCCCATTCGTTGCATGCCAGAGTAGGTAGAGCCTGGCCTTATTCCGCATCCATGCTGTCGCGACGAACCAGCTATGCCACTTTATTGCCTGGACCTAAAAGAAAGAGAGAACTAGCAATGTGGTTTCATGTTGACGGTGTGGATATGTTTAGAATGCAGGTTGCATCAATTGCTTCGAGAGGTTACTGAAGCATGTGGGTTACGGTCACGTGACTACTAATCGTTGTGGCAGGCATCACCTCTGTTGGCCTACAGAGCACGGCCGTTATACCAACCTAAGAATGGCCGCTGAAGTGATATTATTCCGGCGCCCGGCTAAGGGTAGGGATGACCAGCAATGGGATAGCCAGTAGTGGGAAGGCTGGCTGGCGATGGGATAATTGACCACTTGGCAGTGGAATACCTGGTCAGTAGTTTGGGATTACACACACAAAATATTGTTTCCATTCTTCTATTATTAGAATGACATGTAGTAAACGTGGAAGCAACGGGGGTATCATGTTGGAAACAACCCCACGGTGAATCGGATCAATGCATAACACACTTTCAATACTGTCCATAGTAGCAGCAGCAGTAGTAGTACAACCGGGTAAACGCCTCTCCCTGTGGGACCATGCAAGTCGGTACCTAGGTGCTGTTACCAAGTCCGCCTGAAATTCAATCCACTGGAGCCAACCTGGGGGCTCCTTAAAACGCCATCGACTCCGTGACCGTAAAATATGTACAGCCAATCCCCTATGTCGGTATCTGTGCAATCTACGTCGGTATCAGTACTAGATTCGGCTTGTAGGCTGCATCTTGGAAAAGAAGCACCACAAAAGGCATCGACGGGGGAGATCATACACCACCGCCCATAAAGGCTGCCAGGTCATCCAATTCCAGCAACTGCCGTTCAAACGCTCCGCAGAGCTCGGCGGCTGTCATATCGTTGCCAGGTTCCGGCGCCTCGGCGGCGTTTTGGCCACCCTCTGCTGACGATGGCGCCTTAGGCGACTCGACCTTGGGTTGAACTGGTGCGGCGGCAGGCTGCGGGCTGCCTCCATTCGCCGATGCGTTGTCGGTGGATCCGTTGTTGCCACCGTTGATCGTAGTAAAGCCAGATCGGCGAGGCTCGCTCACGTCCATCGGCTCTGGTTGCTTCTCCAGTGGGGCAGAGCCGGGGCGCTCATAGTCCATAGCCTCCGGCTTATCACCAGGCTGGCTCGCCACATCATCCTTGACCGAGCTAGGGGCTGCCGGAACAGCAGTCGGCTGCGCCGCAGCAGGTACGCCACCGTTGCGCAGGACCTTAGCCATAACGGATAGGTGCCGGAACCAGGGGATAGCCAACGTCCAGGACTCGGCGCCGTCCATCAGGAAGTGCATTGAATCGCGAACTAGCTGCTCAGCGGTCTCGTTGACATCAAGCGGCGTCAGGCCCTTCAAACTAAACCAGGCAACTGTAGAAGCCGATGTGAAACAAGCAAAGAGCATGACCAACGGGAAGCACGTCAGGGTGTTCTTCTCGCCGTTCATCTCCAGCGCGTTGAGCAGGGAGATGATGCTGTGGCAGGCTCCGAAAACACGATCGACGGTCTGAGCGTGGGCATGGGGAACCATGCGCCAGGTCTCTTGGTTGAAGCCATCCATAGTGACAACCTGGAGAAGACGGCGTCGGTTCACCATAATGGTAGCACAGTGCAGGAGCGAGTGCAACAAGGCGAACGTGAAGCCACTGCCCATGGTGATATGCAAGCTGATGTGGTTAGGCTTATCCATGAAGTGCATGGGGAGCGCTTGGCGGACGGCTTCGATCTCGTTCTCCAGAGTCTGGCACTGCTGCTCCGAAAAGGTCTCGACGGTAACAGTGGTGAGCATCTCAATGACGTTGCGCCATGCCTGGGTCGCGAGAACGATATGGCCGAACTCGCCAACCTCACCCAAGGCCATGGGCGCATCGGGCATGCCGCGAGGGGCCGTGCCAGCGAGAGTGCGGACAAATATGGGAGTGCCGAAGTTGAAGCTCATATCGGGACAGGGAAGTGCAACATCCTTGATATCGTGTGCGGACAACGCGGGATGGCGACCGGGACTACTAGTCAGGAAGCAATCGAGGATGTAGATCAGCCACATAGTGCGGCGGAATGACTCCTCCCGGATGAACTGGTCGGCCTCCGGGCGGCTTCGGTGCGAGTCAATGATGCGATACATCTGGGCCATGCGAGCGGCCTGGCCCAGGTAGATGTACGCGCGCACGGCATTCCGGCTGCCCCATTCGTGAATGATCAGAAGGCACAAAGCTTGAATATCGGCCAGGCCGGGGTTGTCAAGGTTCTGCATGATGAGACTGATAGTCTTGACGGCAAAGTGCTCGGCGGCAGCCATCGGGCCGCCATTGCCGCCATATCGTCGTGCAAGCACCGGCGAGCTTCTATAGGTAGGGTAATGTCAGCATCGAATCATACTGGTGAAATGCTAGCCGTGTCGCAAGACCGACAAGTGCCGATGGCTTGTTGCGGAAGGAGGTGGGAAAAAAAGGGACGGGATTAGATTGTGGCAGGTGGCTTGGCGAAAAGGCAATTGACCAGGAAAAATGGATGGAGAAAGCAGGTCCGTCCGGAGTGTGGGGGGAATGATGGAGGGAAGGAGTGCGAGCGCGAAATTGAGGAAATTGGGTGTCAACTTACCGAGCAGCCGTGGTCAGGAGACCGTTGAGGATGCTGGCATCCAAGGTGCCGCTCTTCAACTTCTGGAGGAAGGAGGGTTTGTGGAATGCTACACAAGCCGGTAGCATCTTGTTGATGACTCGCTCACACTCGACGACAAGGTCTGGCGACAGCCTGTAAGGAGTTCCAAGTGTCAGTGCATCGTGATTGGCTTAGGGTGGGACACGGAGGTAAAAACGGCTTGGCGCGAGTCACAGGCCTGGCCTGGGGGGCCACAAGGACAACCCGAGGCGAGGCAGCCCGGCATTGCAGCCACGCCAGACTTGGGGGCGCGCCGCTTTTTGGAGCCCTTGAAACCCCCGAAGACGTGACGTGACGTAGAAAATCAAAGTCAAAGCCCGGCAACCTGCGAAGCCCACGGGGGACAAGCCAGGCAGGCAATGATAGCCAACACCATTGCAAATAAACTTGAACAAATGAAAAGACAGTTCCGATACAGGATGCGCGTAATGACACGAAAATGCAATCAAGAGAGTAGGGAAACGTGACTTACTTTTCGCCCGCAGGCCGGGCGGGTTGCGTGGTCAGAGGCGCGGCAGGCGCAGGCTGGCCCTCATTCGCGGAGGCAGAGACGCTGCGCTCGCCGCCAGGCAGACTCTCTCGGGGTCGACTGACGGTGACGCGGGCTGGCGATTGTCCATGGTGATGGGCCAGGCTCTCTGAGGGAAGATAGCATTCGTGCATGCCCTTGGCGCAGTTTTTGCAAGGAGCGCGACCGTTCTCATAGACGCACTTGGTCTTGCCCTTTCGGCACCTCACTTTTCGGTTGGACGCGACAGGTTAGTGACCGGTCGCCGGTGACTGGAACAGACAACGATAGAGAATTAATAATACATACCACAGGCACCGCCAGCCCGAAGACTGGTACCACGAGCCACGCTCGACATGGCGATGGTTCAGTGTGGTGGTTGGTGATGTGTGTGCTCTGGCGGAGGCGCGCGACACGCCGACGATCAAAGCCAGCGACAATAAAAAAAGAAAGATGGGAAATAATTCACAGATTGAGATAGATGAGCTCAATCCGTATCAGAATACACGAGACCGGAGACAGACCGGAATGTCAGATGCAGAGTTGTTGATGATGGAAAAGCCGACACGGTGGTGGTTCGGTGCGCCGGAAGAGAAGCAGGGAAATTTTGTGTGCGAGTCGGTCGGGAGTGGAGGTTTTTTTTGCCTTTGGGAAAATGGATTTGGGAGAGGGGGGTGGATGAAAGGTAAAATTGAGAAGGAAAGATCGGTCGGGGGACTGCGCTGAGGGTGGAACGCTTGGACACCTAAACTTCAAGTGAACACTTGACGAGGCCGGCACTCGACAGGAGACGCTGGACTGGACCGATGCCTGTCTTTCCAGGCGGACACACACTCGAAGCGACGGCAGGAATAAACCTCCACCGGCAGCACCTGTCTTGATTATTTTGTTTACTCCAGATTGTGACAGTGGAATAAACGAGTACTGCTGTACTGTTATTCTGTTGAAGTTCTGGTTCCAGAAGAGACTTGTCTCTTACTTCCACAACACCCAAGCGGCCTGCCTTGAATTGGAACGATAGCAGATAGAGGGCAGCGGGCAGAAAAATGAATCAATCCAGGCCAGGCCGAACCAAATAGCTGGAGAGAGAGGGAAGGAGTCTAGGAGAGGTCTAGGAGATCAGCCCCGGCTCTACGCCTTCCTGCAAATGCCTGGGAATCCAACGGCGGCGTCTCGGGTCTTGCGGCGGGCTCCACGGCTTTCCCAGCTTTTTAGGGGGGATGGGATTAACGGGGGGTCAGAGCTGGGCTGGCTGGGCTGGGGCTTGGACTTTTCTTCTTCTTTAAGCCTGGGCCAACTGCAGCGCGCAGCCGTAAGTAGCAGTCGCAGTAGGTAGTTGCAGCAACAGCAGCAGCACTCCGTCCCTCTCCGTGATGTGATTCTACGCTACGGGCTACAGCAGTTTATCCTCCTTGTTCTGTCTTGATGGTGCGAAGTTCGTCCATACAACACGCCGCCACCCAATCCCGAGTACGTAGAGTTATATGTAGACAATCGGTGTCCACCTCCGGATGCCAATTCAAAGGTCTATCTCCAATACCAGAAGCAATAAAAAGACGACCGGTCGGGACCGAAACAGACTGGGGAGTTGAGGAATTGAACGAAATGAGGAATAAAATGGGGCGTTGCGGTATCGACTGAGCCAAGACTCCAGGCGCGCCAGAAAGGGAGGGAGGGCGAAACTTTGCTGAGAAGTGGAAGTGGACGTGGAAGTGAAAGGCGGGCACGGGCGGATCGGGGGTTGAAGCCTGCCGGGGGTGTTTCGCCCAAGAAAGAACAGCACTCAGTCAGTCACTCAGCGTCACTTCCAGGCAGTCTATTTCTAGAAACAACTTGGCCGGCCACCACACGCTGCCGGCGGCTTCCATTCCTTCTCCTTCTCCTTGTCCAGCCGCCGTCGTTCTCGTATTTCCTTTTCTTATTTGATTTATGCACTTCAAATCTCCAATCCGACCTTCGCTTTCGGCTGTCTGGGCTGGGCGAAAATCTGTGTGTAAGCCGGGAGGAAGATTGAGGTTGCATTCGGTACGGAGAGCGCGAGGGGCGCACTTTCCGGCTGGCATAAAGTATAAATACTTCGTAGCTTCCACCGTAGATTCCACCCACTATGGGCCGATGCGACGAAACAAAGGCAGTTGACGAGCAATCAATTGTCGTGTTTCCCTACCTACATGTGATAGTCTATAGGATCGTGATTGCTTGGTACTCATGATTGCCATTACCATATCTTGATGGTAGTATTGCTACACGGCATAACATCAAACAAGGGCTGAGAAGACCAATTGTCTCTCTCTTAAACTGCGGCGTCTCCTGTCTGACTCTTCCGGATCGATTTAGGCTTTGGAGGTAAGGCTGGACAACGAAGAGCGTGCACCCACACAGTAAGATTATATGCTCGGGGAGGTTAGTCAGTTGGTCGCATAAACCTTCGGCAGGCGCTGCTCACGGTCTGAACCCGGCCGGGTCTGTTCGAATGTTGATGTAGGTACGGAGTACTGTACGCGAAAACTGGATGCTGGCAATTACGGCATTTAGTCATACCTTCTTGCGTTGCAACGGATGGGACTCATAGGGGCGTCACCCGGAGTGAGTCTGATCAGCGGCTGCTGCCTGCAAATCGGTCGCCTGGCTGTACAGTGTAGGGTCACGAACGATCTTGGCCGGTGTGCCACTGATGGGATTGCGAGCAGGCAAGCGACTGGAATGACGAGTGGGCGTGGGCAGGAGGTCATGGAACGCCGTCACTTGTCAGGGTGTCTGTTCGGAGGGCCTAGACTCGTCGAGGTACCGGACCAATCAGCCAGGCTCGATTTGGCCAGCTGAGGTCCGGACGAGGCATAGGTGGCAACAATGATTGGAGAGAGGCAAAAGTACCGACATCCGAACCTCCATACCCCAGCTACTAGTACACCAGCGACGCGATTGCGAAAATCGCGTGGGCGCGGGACGACTCTCTTTTTCTTTCGCATCAAACGCTTGACGCTGTACATTGGGAAATCCATATCTATTTTCTAGTCTTGTGCGCCCATAAGGCTGGCTACCAGGACCAGGATGGCGATGACCTTGACGCGCAAACGGCCTCGTCGCTTGGGGTGCGATGGCTGACGCTGGGCGGTCCCGGGGCGTGCCTTGCATGTCCGTCTACCTATGAGATCCACTCTATTGCTGTTTTTGTCCGCCAGCACTGGTCGGTCGGACCGGGTCTGGCATCTGAGAAACGTGAGCAGGAAAAAAGAAACCAACCATTATGCGGAGGCTCGCTCCTGGCAACTGATCCGGTAAGGGCTAATTGATTGACGGCATGGAAGCTGCTCAGATATATTGCCGCTTACTACCTCACAAGATATTAATCCTTCTCGATTAATGGACGGGGGCGGGAGATGGTCCTTTTTGTTTTTGGGGCGAGTGCGGTGGTGCAGTGCAGTGGTCGCAAGCCCTCCAAGCTCAAGTCGATGGAGACACCGGAAGCCCTTGTACTCCAGCACCCGGAAACACTGGCAGGGGAAAGCTGCCGCCCGTGTCAGCTTGGCAAAGGCTGCGGGCTGCGCACTACTAACACGTAGGCGCCTCATCCCCGACCGAACACCACCACCACGACGGTTGGTTGTTGGTTTGCTGGTCGCTGTATCACACGCCCCCTTGAGCCCGGCCGACCGAGTAACTGGGCTCGACCGGGCTCGTCTTTTCTTGTCTCGCCCATCAATTGATGAATTGATCATTGCAATGAGACTGCCCCTGCCGATGATCCGGCAACTATTGTCGGTGTTATTTAAATAAAACTGGGTCGGCTTTGCAGTGTTCCGGAAACGGCCCAGGGCAAAGTAAAAAAACACCCCCAAATTGCCTCCAGCATCTCCAGCAATCGGACAGAAAAGGTTCGGGATTGCATTTCTCAAATCTACAAAGTGTCGCAGAAGAACAGGTGGAGCGCATCGGAACCCGGTGGAGCCGCCATGCGACGTTTTTTTTTTTGGTTTTATCACGTCTATTTTTTCCCTTTCCTTCTCGTTCGCTCTATTCTGAGGCCTGGGACGGACGGGGGGCGGGCGACGCACACATACATACGCGCGCACCAGCGAGTAACCCCCGAGGTACTACCAATTTAGAGCAAGGCTTCATGCATCCATCGGTTCCATGCCACCCACCCCTATCCAGCCAATGGACTAGCCGGTCTGGCATCTCCTCCGTATCTCAATATATACGATGGGCGAGATCCAACACACATTCAAGCAATTTTCCATCCCGTTCCGCCATCCAGCGGCGCCCGCGATTGGTGATGAGGGAGGGCACAGGTGTCCCAATTTCGTCTGACGAAGGCCCTTCCGGTTTCTCTTCGAGTATCATGGAGTATCATGGCGCGGCATCGCGTGTTGGTCTCCCCACAAGCCACCAGTCAGATGGGCGCATCTGGTTAAATTAATGGGGATGGGTCGGGCAAGCTCCGTGTCAAATACGTCCGTGATCATCCGTAAAACAAGCACCCAGCGAACCCTGGCCCCCCATGTAGTTTGCCGGTTTCCGCCACCGTCGTAGAGTACGGAGTACCCTCCTCGAGGGCGGCACTTTCTGGTGATCAATGCCCTGGGGATCGGCATATGATATCCTCTTCCGCCTCCATCCAGTTCATTTCGTTTGGCTGGCCAAAACTTCTTGGGCCCCGTTTCCCGCGACGAATGGCTGGTCAGACAATTGACAATACACGCGCGCGCCATTCCATTCGGCCATCTGGAAAATTGGGTCCCCGGCACCTTTGGCCCTAAAGTTGCCAGCCATGAAAGCCGAAAACCCGTGGGAGAGTCGGCCGTCTTACGGTCTTACTTATTATGTCATGCTTCCTGGAGAGTGATTACTTGTCGTCGTAGCCCATCCACGCGCTAGCTGGACACCATTCCCGGTTTCCTGCCAATTATCGGCCGGTCAAGTTTCGGCGTGCACTGGCGCCGATGGTGTCATCTTTCAGCAGGCTGTTGCTACATACTATCTGCTACAAGCATCCATCCATTCGCACACCGCGAATTCGAGACTAGGTGATAATAAAGAAGAGAATTAAGAAAAAAGAAAAGAAAAGGGCGAAACAATACTTCGGGTCGGCTGCCGACACTTCAGCCGCAGGGCATCTGGGACAGATTAGGAGGAGGGAGACAAGGGGGGTAGTGGTCGGTCGCGGTGCTGCTGGGCTGGTGCTGACTTCAGATTGAGTGAAAACGAGCGGTGCTGTCGTCCGCTGCACCCGCCCGAAGCAGTAGCATGCAGCCCTGTCCTTTTCAAGTTTGGCTCCGGAGAGCACGCGCCCCAAGGAGACGATACCCCATTCCAAATTCAGCCACCAAAGTCCCATCCACAGCCTGCCGGCCGGCCCTCTCCCTCTGGACTCTTGCAGGTACTCCGTACAGGCCAGCGTCATTCAGTGTAACCCCCCTTTTCTTCTTCTCAGCATGGATTGCAGGTACTGTACACACCGAATTCCAGTAGCCTGGTCCGGGAGGTCATAGACGCGACTTTTGCCCACTTCGGGATGGCTTTGACAGTGCCGGGCAATCGCACAAAGGGTCAAGTGATGAGGGCTACCTATCTTTCCTCTCCACAAGCCAACGGAAATCGCATGATGAAATTTTGCAGCCGGCTGGCTGTGAAGGAAATTGACGAGGGGATCTTGAAAAAGAACACAGGTGTCCACGTAGCCGTGCCCCCGACTGGCGAAGTAAGCGCCGCGACAAATCACGGACACCACCCGGGAAAAAAGAGCCTAGGGCGAAAATAGCAACATGCAATGGGAAGCACTGCCCGCCCGCCCGCCACGAGGCGGTCGCACACACACACACACACACACACACACACACACACACGCAACTGCGCACCCGCAACTGCACTCGGGGCGAGAATTCCTCCTCTTCCCATCGGCGGCAAGGGGATCCTACGTGCCTAAAAATATACGACTTGGTGTATGGCTCAATCAGCTGACAGACGACGACGACGACGACAACGGCGCATCTGATTCTGAAATCCATCCCTCCGTAAGTCCCGGGTTCTTGGGTGCATCCACTCGAGGGAATTACGGACGCGACCCTCGGAGTTGTCTCTGGCTGGCGAAATGAGCTCCGGTTTTTTATTTGCATGGTTATCTATGTATCTCATCTCATCTCGGATACCAGGACAAGGATAGATTAGCTATGTAGATTACTTCACATAGATTTGCTTGACGTCAATCCGAGAAGAGCGCATTTGGCACAAAGGGTTTGACTGGCACACGTGAGAAAAGGATGCAGTTTAGTTGTTTCCCAATCGGTTCGTTTGCGACATCTTCGCCCTGCCTGCCCATTTTCGCGATCGGCGGGGTTCGTTCGTAGAAGACGGGGTGGTGGCGGGTGTGGTTACGCGAACGAACATTTCGCGTACGTATTCCCCCCATCCCATCCTCCATCCCATCCCCCGTTCGCTTCGCTAGTCCAACCGACATGGGGTGTGGACAGCGAGGAACAAACGGACGGGATCCTCGGGCTGAGAGAAAGAGAGAGCGCATGAGCCTGTGCTTTTTGGGGGGGAAGGAAGTGGTTTGTTGGACGACAGGCACGACGGCCAAGTAGCAGTGACCCCACACCCCGTTCCCCCGTCCCTCTCGCGCTGCTAACCTGTAGTTGGGTCTTGATTGCATTGGAAGTCGTCGCAGCTCATCAAACGAGAGCCGAAACCAACCCTCCCAGCTTCCGCGGCCAGTCGCAAGCTGGTCCGGGGAAGATGGCCGTACCACCAGACTCGCATGTACCCAATACTACCGATGGCAGGCAGCAAAGGACAATACATAGACCAAAGCCCAAGGATCGTCGCGCCCCGAACCAAGCATTGCAAGACCGTCTCGTGCGCATTGCGATAAACCGTTTGATTCGTATCTATCTGAAACATGTATGTCTGTCCTGTCCGGCCTCTCGCCTCTCGCATGCTGCCAGCAACCACAGGACAGAACACAGGACAGTTGCTGAACGAGAACCCAATTGCCGTCCTGCCCTGCCTGTTCCGTCCGATTTTCTGTGGCCATGGTCGATCAGCCCATTTAATCCACGCTGGTGGGCTGATGGTCTCTGCATTGTTGAAGCAGAGATTTCACTCTCGCGAGTCTCTCCGGTCGCGACAGCCCCGTGCCGGGCCCAATTCCCGGCAAGACTGACTGCCAACCATTGCTCCACTCGAGCAAGCACTTCCATGCGCATTCCATCTCCTGCCGATCGAACTTCCCATTCGCCATTTCCAGCCAAGCACCACCACCCCTCACGGCCATGCCGAATTTGCTTTGTTACACACAGCTTGTCTTCCTCACCGCTTCGGGAAAACGAATCCTGACCCCGATGGACCGCCGCCATTGCGATCGGAACTTGCCTCTCCCCACTCTGGCTAACGGACGATGGAAGATGTAAAAGAAAAAGCAACCCCGGCCAGCACATACCTACAATATCCCAGCAAATGTAGTATCAATGCATGTATGTACATCTTTTGCTTCCGCAAATTGCGGTAAGTCAGGTTTGTGACGATCCCCGATTGGGTCGACGAATGCACACGGGGCGTCGGGCCCCCTCCTGGGCAGGGTAGCGTAGCAACGGAGTCCTACCGCAGCGCTCAAGCCAATGCTCGCATCCTACGTGTGGGAGTGCTCTCAATATGCTTATCGCAGGAAATCCATTCACGCGTAGTTCGCCATGATTGATTGGGGAGGTCCTTCGTAGCCAAGGCCGAGACGGATCTGCCCCCGAAGCGGTAAGATACCGAAGGCCTCCTGCCGTTCTGCCGCATCCGGCCCCGTCCGCTGGGCCTTGGCTCGTCTCGTCCATGAACACATCGCCATTATTGCTGGCTTAAGGAAAGACTGTGCATGCATACAGTTGACATGTTACGACATGGCCCGCGGTCTCGTTTGTAAAGTCTGACTGCATCTAGCTTGCGAACATATCTCGTAGTCACTTGTCGTCTCTCGCATGCCCAACTCGACCAACATGCGATTGGCTTGGCCATGTTGGAGCCCCCGTCTTGGCGTCAGTGATCTATCGCCGTCCAGACTTGCAGTACCTTACCATCCGTTGGTACTGTTCCTCGTCCAAATGGAAGAAACTAAGCATATGTCCCGTATACCTCCGGAGGCCATGCAAAGGCGGTAAACCACCATTCTCTGCTGTCATTGTTTATCATGATGTAAAGCTCCGAGAGGGAGTCGGCCCAGACGTACTGCCACATCCTCCCCTCCAACTCATTGTCATCGTCATCATCTTCTTCGTCTTGCTCCTGCTCGTAGCCCACGCACACAATAGCCATCACCCCTTCATGGAAGTATTCGGGCTCCCGGTTCTCCTTGGCGAGTTTCTCTTCGGCCGCGCGGAACCGCTCGAGAACTTCGTCGTTGACCAGCATGAAATAGTCCCTGCGGAGACCGAGGCCGTCGTCGTAGCCGTCGGGGACATCTCTCTTCACGGCTGCCACCCATTCCATGTGGAGTTTCCGCACCTCGTCAAGTGACAAGTCTTTGAGGTGTTGGCCGCCTTGCTCTTCTCTGGGATACAAGGTGGCCGTGGAAGCCATGCGGTCTACCCCTTCGTCTTTGCAGCCTCGGACCATGGCATTCCGAACATAGTCGATATACCGCTGAAAGAGCTCATCGTCTCCGAAGGAGGTTCGGTAGGCGTCGAATCCCCATCCCGAATCGTGCATTGTGCGGTCACAGTACGACGGCAACTTTTGAAGTTATCAAATAGGGATATCCAGCAGCAATAGTAGATAGGTATGTAGGATGCTCCTGGTGGTTGAGGAGATGGTATATTTCAGGATGAGACTTTTCTACAAATAAATTGATGGAAACCAACCTGCTTAAATCTACAAACGAGAACCCCAGAAAGGTTTGAATTGGGCTACACCCAGAGCCACGTTAAAGTCTTATCTTCTATATACCACCCACTAAAGAAAGTGTAATGCACGACGCGCAAGAACACGTGCATTACAGACCCATCTCGACTAAGATTAAGTCAATGTTTGATACATCTTGGCTTTATGCTAAATCTAGAGGGGATGATATTCACAAAAAGCAGGTTATCTCGAATGAAGACAAAGGAACGCGAACATTGCTTTATACGTAGTTTAGTGAATTACTAATTATGCGAGACCAGCATGAATAGCACATCCAGCCCACCAGCCAGTTGGTTATAGGGAAGAAGCAAATCACGACACCAAGGGTATTCGCAATAAGTTACTTGGCTGTCTTGAAACAGAATTGATGATGCTTATATAACAAGGCAGCCTCCTCGACTTCCCCTAGCTCTGGACTATACACATATGAACCTAAATTAGCTGCCACGTTGAAGCGGCATAAAGTTTCGTTGGTAGTGTCGACTCTTCTTAACCAAGAAGAAAAGAAGCTGACAGTCAAATTCGGAAAGGCCAAAGGAACCAATGCTAAGACCAGAGACTGCTACATAATGGAAAACAAGATGATGACCAGTCTACTCTAAGTGTAGTTGAAACAAAGAAAAGACTCTAGTTTCTTAAGCCCGTATCTTCGTTTCAACTGATGATGCCAGCAAACCAGCTGGCAAGACATTTGAGGTTCTCGGCAGTTCGACAAACACTGGCGGACCCTGTTGATGCCGCTATGTTCGGTCAGGAAGCCGAAATGGCCATCAACTCTGGTCGGAACGAAGTCCCTATTTCTCCGGCCGATCCGCAAACCCATCGAGACATAGCAATGTGTGAGCCGGGAAACTGTGGCCTCAGAGATTTCGGACCAGCGGCAACAGGCTCTGAAAGGTATTTGCAGGACTTTTAGTAGTGCAACCTGAGAGCTGGGCTGCTTGGAAGACACCTCCAGGGGGTTGGACCTCAGGTAAATGTACAAGATATCTCAAGAGATCGGCGGCATAAGTATAGAAAGCTGATGATGACGGTGAGTTCTTCTCATTGATATATGCGAGCCATCGCTTCGTCAATCGCATAACCACCTTCCCGTCTCTTCCTTGCTTGTCTATAGATCAACAATTGATTCATTACAGCCATTAGCAATCCATTTCACGGTGCGTTCCCCATTTGTGGGGCCCGAATTGTCCGTTTCGGCCTTTACACGGCATATGTGTAGGTAGTAAGTAGTGCTGCCCCCGACACCAAGACTAGCGTCGTCAGCACTGCCACCGGAATCGTGGTTAGCGCTGAGGGATTGGACGCAGAAGGCTTCACTTTGGTCAAGCACGAGTTGGACTCACTCTGTCCACCGAGGGCCTTCTGAACGGCATCGACATGAATGATAATCAGTATCACACCTGTCACAAGCTGGAAGGAACCTAGCTATGTACTAACTTAAGCGTGACAGTCGTTTGTTGTACATTGGCGGGGCAATTGTGCGCTAAGCTTAGTGGTGGCCCCCCCCCAACACTCAGCCTTCGCCGCAGCAGCTATTTTACCAGGGGCGTTCCACTCCCTTTACAGTAATAAATACAAGCATCTTACCCTCTTCATCTCCACGAGTTCGCCGAGAAGGAGGCCGTCGCTCTCCATCGTTTACTTGGCTTCTGAGCGTGACTCTGCCATGGCTTCTCGCATCTTGGCGTCACACTAGGCAATGTCTGTTAGACCCGAGAGCGGGGCATTATTGTTGCCTGGGATGGCGGTCGCAGCTCAGGGACCAGGTTCAAGATCCTGCCTCAGCCCTCTTCTCCATGTGCCATCTCACACACATATATCTTTCGGTGGCATTTCCTCCCTTCTGGATTTCTCATAGCTTATGATTGTTAGACATAGACATACGCTTTCTTCTCAAAGCGTACCCCTCAACTTGACAAGGCATCTCCTCTAGCCGGTACAATGGACGTGGCTCACAAACAGGAGTATCGCATTCGCGAGCTCGAGACCCGGTCTGTGACCTTATTTCCCGGTCGCGCCCAAGTATTCCGCCAGATCAAGGATGTTCCCCTCAAGGTAAGTTCGCCCATCACATTTTCCGCTGTCACGCCCCACGCAAGGAAGCCCAGCAGCAGCAGCTGATGTATCGAGCAGGCCGGAGAGAACCAGATAACTATCGTCGGCCTGACGCCGACGGTAGATCAGGACTCCATCAAGGTGGAAGGGACCGGCTCCGCCATCATCACAGACATGGCCGTCGAGCTGCTGCCCAACCGGGAAATCTTCGAGGATGTGTATCCCGAATACGACGACGAAGACAACTCGGATTCGGATGGGGACCACAGCTCCTCCGACTCCGAGGGCGTGGATGAGGAGGAGCGAGCCAACGCGGTCATGGGCGACATCCGCGAACGGATCCGTCGCGCCGAGGACGACGAGAAGCGCGCCATCGAGATCATCCACAGCGCGAAGCGCCGTCTCGAGATCCTCAATGGCCACGGTAATCTCATGACGACCCATGCCCAGAACAAGGCGTCCGACGTCAAAATCGACGAAGGCCTCGCCACCTACCGGGCCGAGCGCGAAAAGATCTTCGCCGACACCCGGGACGGCAGCATCCAGCAGCGCGAGATCCAGGACAAGCTCCGTCGGCTGCGGAAGGAGGAGGGCCGCATCTTCAGGCAGTACCAGCGAGAGACGGCCAAGGCCGACAAGCTGAAGCGGAAGGAGTCCAGGGAGAAACGCAAGGAGAAGCAACGGGCCGCGCGGAAGCAGCAGGAGGCCCAAAGGGAACAGGCCCGCATCCGCAAGGAGCGCGAGTCTTTCTGGCCCAAGAAGGTCTACAGCATCCGGATCAGCCTCGACGCCAACGCCTTCACGCCTGGCTCGTCGCGCCGCAACTCGATCGCCAGCAGCGACGTCGAGGTGGTTTCGCCTAGAGTCACGGAGAAAAACAGCGGCAGCGAAGTTACCAGCAGCACATGCGACCTGTTCATCAGCTACGTCACGACCGACGCGTACTGGTCGCCGGCCTACGACATGGCGCTCTCGACGACGGCCAACACGGGCCACGTCTGCTTCGACGCCCAGCTCACCAACCGGACCTCGGAGACCTGGTCCAACTGCAGGATCACCCTCTCGACGCCCCAGGCCGACTTCTCCGGGCTCAACGACACCATCCCGACCCTGGTCCCCTGGCGCGTGCGGCTGACCGGCAGAGCCCACGGCTACTCGAACAATGACATCATGTTCTCCCGCGACGAGCAGTCCCACCGGGCCACCTGGGCCGACAAGCAGACGGGCCGCGGCAACGCACAACCGCCCCGCTCCGAGCTGTTTGGGTTGGTTAAGGCGAAAGAAGCCCGCGTACTGATGTGCTTGGAAGCCGACCAGACGATGGAGGAGGAGGTCGACGCGGATATGGGATTCGGTGTCTTCTACGGGGATGCTGAACCCCCGAGGCAACTAGGTTCCCCATTGTTCCCGCAAAGCCCAGGGTACAGCCCTTCCTCGCCTCCTCCACCTTCACCACCGCCGGCCCGCGCCGAGGAAAATGTGGTGTTCGACAGAGGTGTCCAAAGCGCCCGGAAGTCCAAGAGCATATTCCCGAGGGCCAGCCTCAGCATGCCCCGGATGATGAGCAGCTTGGGAGGATCCAACCGAGGCGGCGGTCCTCCTCCCGGCGGAATGGCGGCGCCGCCGCCGCCGCCACCGCCGGGCCCTTCGTCTTATTCCCGCCGGGACGAGCAGCAGCAGCAGCAGACCCTCACCCCCGAGCCGCCGGCCGCGCTGGCCTTCCAGGAGTCGACGTTCGAGGAGACGGGCTTCACCACGACGTACGACCTGCCGGGGCTCAAGACGCTGACGCCCGCGTCGACGGCGTCCAAGCAGCGCGTGGCCCGCGTGGCCTTCGCCCAGGTCGCCTTCAGCCACACCGTCGTCGCCAAGTACAAGCCCGTCGCCTACCTGCAGGCCAAGCTGCGCAACGGCAGCAAGCTGACGCTCCTGCCCGGGCCCGCCGGGCTCACCCTCGACGGCAGCTTCCTGGGCCGCGCCGACATGCCGCGCTGCAGCCCGGGGGACTCGTTCACGCTCGGCCTCGGCGTCGACCCGGCCGTCCAGGTCGCGTACCCGAAGCCCGACGTCCGGCGCTCGCAGTCGGGCGTCTTCACCAAGGAGGACAGTGCCGTCTATACCCGCACCATCACCGTATCCAACACGCGGTCACCTCCTTCTGCTGCTGCGGGCGCTGGCTCCAGCTCTTCTGGCGCTTCCCAGCAGCAGCCGCTCCCGGCCCGCATCACCGTGCTGGACCAGGTCCCCGTCAGCGAGGACGAGCGGCTGCGCGTCGAGGTCCTGCAGCCGCGGGGCCTGTCGCTGGCGGGGGCCGGGGTGCCCGCCGGTGTTCCTGGGCGCGAGGGAAAGGAGGAGAAGGACTGGGGCAAGGCCGTCGCGACGCTCAAGAAGGACGGCGAGGTCGCGTGGGACGTCACGCTCAATGCGGGGCGCATGGTGAAGCTGGGGCTCGAGTACCAGTGCGCTTTCCCGACGGGCGACCATGCGGTCAATGTTTGAGGGCTGGCTTCTTCGTTGCTAGGGTTTTCTTGAGGCGGCGCGAAGCTTGGTGGCATTTCCTTGGTCTTTTGGGAAGAGATTGAATTCAATGCTTGGTATGGCGTTATGTGTAGGAGAGGTTCTCATGTATGGTAGGGGTCATGGATTGAATACTTGCTCCACCTCTTGATGATAACCATCAGGGGTTACACAAGCCACCCTATCAATCGGCAAATATCCTCGCTTTAATATGATTTTAGACTTAGTAATGGGAAGTGACTTCTCGCCTCGACTCTCCTACATCCGCCCCTGCATGCAATGAGGAAGGGAAGATAAGTAAGTAGGTAGGCAAAATGAAGATTGAGTATGTTAGCTAAGTAGGCAAGATACCAGACACATTGCCCAATTGAGTGTACCAGTCAGTTCCATCATTGAAGCATCCAAAATCATGCTTGCCTACGTGCAAAGCTCGAAGACCTCGATTGCGGCCGCGACCGCCACCTCAAACGAGGCCAAAGCCGAAACCACGGCCGGGTCTTGCCTAAACGAGTTCAGCATCTATTTGGTCGCATTCCACACGAAGTTGCAAGAATATAAACAGTAAATGAAGAAGAAAGGGGGAAGGAAAAGAAACTCACTTGTCGCCCCCGTCCAGCGCGGCCTGGGTGATGTTGAGCCCCCCCTCGGTGATCTGGCGGGCGTTGGCCGGGGCGATGTCGCCGACGAAGACGGCGACGGCGATGGAGTTGATGGCGTTGGAGGCCAGGTTGATGCCCTCGATGGCCGTCCCCCGGGTGGTGACGTCGTCGATCTCGTCGAGGTTGGTCCGGGTCTCTTGCAGGCCGGCCATGAGGGTCGTCGTGCTGCACACGGAGCTGCCGTCGTCGGCGACTTGGCGGGGCGCGGGGGAGGAGGGGTCTGGGGGTTGTTTATTTCATTGGTTAGATGGGGGTGGTTTCAAGAACTATGCTGTTATGATTTTGGGGACTCGGTACAATCGCTTATTGGATCAAGGGGCATATATACAGTCGTGCTTGAACATGATGGGGGATGGAAATTGGGCGGTAGTGGGGGTTACTCACGGGCTTCGATGCAGGCGGTACCGGCCGCGGCCAGGAGGAAAAGGATTTGCTGGGTGTGCATTTCAGAATCACTGCGGATTTCACTTTCTGACAGGCACAACTATAGTAAGGATATTGTCTTTCGGACGCTTGGTCACGAATTAGGTAAGTAGGTATAAGGTGATTGGATGCGACGGATGTTGGGCAAGCAGAGACCAGTACTTCTGTAAGCTGGTCGGAATCCCGACCAGAAGAGCGACCAGCCCGTTTTATGTACGTACAGTACATAGGACTCTCTTACAGTTGAGCGCTTGAAGCTGCCTTTGCGATAGACCATTGCATGGCTGTGTAACAGCAGTCTGAAATCAATCCGTATCCGAGGCCTAACGGGATCGACAGTAGGGACGGGATAGCATGGCAGCCTCGGGTACTCTGGGGTAAGATCTATGCGATGCAAGGGATGGGGGCTACCGTAGCAGAGGGGTACTTCGGATACAAGCAGCGGCATTCCGTATGATCCACATCTCCTGACTCCATATCCGACATGACGAGACAATGGGATGAGTGAGTAGGCCTTTCAACGGTCGCATCAGGCTATGGGAACAGCGAGGTGAATTTTATCATAGTCACAACAGTTGATGTCCCAGTTGGTCGGCTGCGCCCTTGCGCAGGACTTCGAAAGGCGCCAGTCGACAAAAAGTCGCTGGAAAAGAAAGGCTGTCTTTTCTGACCATTTCGTTCGATCTCAACCCCGCATCGGTTGCCTTTGAATATACCTCGACGCCGAACAGAAATACGCCTCTACAGTGTTAGGTTCTTGATTTCTACTTTGGCTTGTTCGATATTCAAGACCAGGTTGAAGTGAAGCATGTTGTAGATTGGTGTTTGGCTTTGCTCTCCGTAGACTGTCCGCGGGGCACAGTTCCCGACAGCTAGGCCAATTGATTGCCCCGATCAGGCCAATCAATTGATGCGCAATTGCCCAGAAGGGTCACAACTACCAACTATATCCTATAGTTGATGAATCCTGGCTCATAGAATCTTCTCTTCTCCTGAGACTGTATTACTGGTTGTAACATAGGATATTGTTGACTCTACCTACTGCACAACAAGGTGACCGGCTTGATTCCACTCCAGTCGGGCGTGGTTCATCTTCTTCTTCAGATGACAGTGTCTCAGTGCCGAGTGCACTTGGCGACGCGTCTGGACCACTCGTGCCCAAAGGACATTTGTTTCCTGTTTGGGAATGACTGCATGATCCGATTCGCCAAGGGTCTTCCGACAGTTCTTGCGGCAAAGCTGGTTGACCCGACTGGGCAGAGTCTCGATCATAGAAAATACAATGATACTGATACTCAACTGGCAGCACAGCCAACGCACCGCCAAAACGCACCGCCGAGCGGCAATAATTTATTTGGACTTGAGAATGTCCAAAGAATATGCGGCCTAACAATCCAGAAAGGAGCACAGTAATAAAGTCGCAGTATGAAGGTGGGAGTGAAGCAACACCCCACAATTGTGAGCATTCGGACTGCTGTTTAACGTGCTTGCTCACTCACCAAGAAAAAGGTGGAGTATCCTGTCCAGCACTGAGACAGAACCCAACCTGCTTTCGATGCAACACTCTTAGAAAAGTGAAAAGAGAGATCGCGGGAAACATAAGATGATGCAACTCAAGTATGCCACGCATGCAAAATGAACGCAAAAAGAGGAGCGAGCGTGGATCGAACACGCGACCTTAGGATAATTGCGAATAACTGCAATCCCACGCTATACCACTTAGCTACCGCTCCCAGGGCTACCTGGTTGACAGGATGACAAACCAACCGTTATGCGCCTATATATTAGCACGTTAACGTATCTCGCCGATGAGCAGTCCACATAAGCCAATTGTAGCTCCCTTAGTCGGTCGCGAGAGATCTTTTTCTTTCCTTTCATCTATTTGAACCATACCAAGTCAGACCTGCCGAAACGAAATGAATGACACTTAGTAGAAAATCCTCTCAAATTCACAATGCCGATCCAATCAGCTGATCCAAATCAGGTATGCCTGCCAGCGAAGCTCCAACATAGTTCTTGGTTTTTGCCCTAATATCCTCATGGAAAATATGGGGTTGGAGTCGCTACAGAGGAATAGTTGCCAAACAATGAAGCTAGAACTCCCCCCAAGTACCATTCGATAGATCGATCCTGGGATGTACAAGCCTTTGCTTTGGGTATATAGATAGTCAAACAGGGCACAAGCCACTGGGTGCTAAGTCACTCTGTGTACCTGAGGAAGAAGAAGAAAAACAAGTACAGGTGTAATTCAGCAGACCGAGGTGAGCGACTTCTCACGAACTTAGAGGGACTTGATTAAAGAAACTAATGTCAATGAAAGATGAGATGTGTCAATGTTGTCGGAAATATGGGTGGCTAATAGGGCTCAGGGTCATGGGGATATGAATTTGTTGAAGCATATCAGACATTGATGGGGTCTCGGCACAGATGGTAGACCGATATGTCGCTTGGGGCGCCGTACAGCCCTATCCCAGCGCCTGCTGTATCCCAAGACTCCTGCTGGGGAGAATTACGTATTCACTGATCACAAACATGCATTCCTCGGATTTGCCTTGGAGCGTTGGCACAAAACACGGCCTCATCATCCTCGGCCGCCCGCCGGGATAGTGGTGGTGCTTGGACAGCAGCAGGTCATTATCATCACACATGAGGCAGGAGTCTCTGAGCAGGCGGCGGTCGTTCCAAGTTCCTGGTTTGACTTGTACAGTGACGTTTTCGCCATATCGGGCATCCAGGAGCGGCTTCGCGAGGAGTGGGAGCAATGCAAGCCGGTAGACCCAGCCAGGGGCAAGGAGTGTGAGTCCTGCTGTTTCTTCTTTCATTACGCTTTTCTCTGCCTGGGCTCAGGTAAGGGGGGCCGCCTCTTTCAAAGGTGCTGTCTTTACGGGATAATCGCTCCCGACTCAACCCCTTAAGCTAGCTTCCGGCTTACTCGCACACTACCCTTAGTTGATATACTTGCAAACATCTTTTTTGAGATGGAGTTTATCAAAAGAAGGCCTTGCAAGTAATTTGCGTATACCAGTTGGCTTTCGCGAACGGCGGATCGAAATCAGCGTTGTTGTACATGGTCCGGGTTGCTTCATGTGTTTGCTGACCCGAAAGAACCTTTGAAGAGTTCGGCCTTGTGGGCAAAGAGAACAGTCGGACCACCGGGATCTGTAGGTTAACCACTGAGATATTGTACGTCTCTCATATTGTTCTTTGAGTAAACCAAACAAAGTTTTACCGCGAAAACGGAACCCCGACATATTGGTTACCAACAATCCCCCCTTGTCTCCGGGCTCGTTTTTCTATAGCTGCTGGTGCTCCATCTCAACGTATGGGTCGAGGCTTATAAGGCCCCAGTCCTCCCACCGCAACTCCATGCCATCCTAGCTGGCCATACAGCATCACTTCACACAATATGAGTTCCCACAGCAACCACAGAACGGGACAAAGTTCCCACCATCGAGGTCGAGGAGGACAACACCACCAGGAGCGAGGCAATGACGCAAACAGAGACCCCGAGGATGCACAGAAGCGGCGCGACGAGGAGCTGCTGGCTATGGGCCTAGATCGCATGAGTATATCGGACAGCAAGGGCAAGTTGTCATATCTTCTGGGAAGAGCCGAGGCGGATCATCAAGTAGCCGACGCATACCAAAGTCGCCCATTGATTTCGGATGGTTATCCACTTAGCGAGGTTCCCTACAATGATACACGCACGCCCCCTTAACACACTTCCCAGGCTCGTAGTGGTCCGGGTAGCAGCTACCTTGGATACGTTGGCGAGCCTGGTACAAGCTACCCCAGTGGTGCCGGGTCATGGCAACCGTCCACGGCGCCCACAGCCCCCATGGGCGCCGGCGATGTCTCCTTCTGGAGCGGTGGTCAAGATGTAACCGCCGGTCCCAACAACTTAGCCCCTCGAAAATCAGACAGACGCCCGGAAATCCCACGAGGATATGCGTCCGATGAAAACCCGGAGGTTCAGAGCTACCTGCAGAGATACCTCTACAACAAGGGTAACGGATGGCGGCTGTCCAAACTCTGCGACCCTTGTTCGGGGGCAAACGCCCCGGCGGGGTCGTGTACTCGGGGCGACAGCGACCACAAGTGCGCTCAGTGTCGAGACAAGGGGAAGGGAAAGGGAAAGGGGCAGACGTGTGGCTGGAAGACTTACAAGGCCGCCAAGACATCGCTCAAGAAAAAGGCAGGGCAGGAGGAATCAGAGGAAGAGGAGAGTTATGCGAAGAGGCAGGTGAGAGAGAGAAAGGAGAAGCGTCACCAGGATAGGGAGAGGAAGGAGAAGGAGACGGGGGGGGCTGCGCGAGCAGTTGAGAGAAGAGCAGCGGCGCCGGCCGATCGAGGAATCCTGCGTCTATCAACCGAACGCCCCGTTCGCCCACACCGGCGTGACGTCTGGGGAGGGAGCCGGTGTTCCCTCCTATGACTTCCAGCCGGCTGCTTCTGCCTTGGCCTATCAGTTACCAGTTGGCACGCGCAGCGAAGCAGATACTTCGTACTGGTCCACGGCGCCCTCCGAGAGTGGGGCATCTTTCAGCTATGGCGGAACAGGCTATGATCGGGCCTCATACAGCACCGCGAGCTCCATACTAGATGACTACACCACAGGCAGCCAGACACCAGTCCCATTCAGCTCGGCCACAGCACCGCACCAAACCCCCTTCGCCCAACCGCCGTCTCAAGGAGGGCCCCACCGCGACGCACTCCCCCATCGCCACGTGGATAGCGAATGGCAATACGACGAGTCGTCCGGCACCTTTACGCAAACCCGGATGATTCCCAAAAAGCGCGAGCCCGAAGTATCTGTGTCCGCGGAAGAGGTGCAGCAATACATCGACCAGCACCGGCAGCCGCACGAAGACCAGCGCTTGACCCGGATCTGCGACCCTTGCCACTTTGGCGGGCTGCCCGGGTGTCGGTTCTCGCGCTCGTCGTATCCTTTGGGCTGGTGTACGACTTGCCAGAGCACCCCCGGCAGCGCGTGCACGGTCGACATGTACGGTCGCGCCCAAGAGAAGCTCAAGAGGGAGAAGGATGTGGAGGCGTGGATGGAGAAGCACAACAGGAAGAAAAGAGGATTATGATAGCTTTTGGTAGCGTAGCGAAAAGCCACGTAGACTCGGTGCCTTCACCATTCAGTGAGTGGCATTAGATTGAATCCATGACACCTTGAAGACAGCAGCGCCGCATCAATAGATTGATAATTGTCCCTCGATTCGCCAGGGAAAGCATGGTTGCAAGGGCAGAATGTAATGATATGGAGATAAGTCGACAGGAAATTTGAATTAGAGCATTTGGGGGAAGCTCCGAGATGAATTTATAAGCTGTAAAGGAGAGGCAATATTTATAACGGAAGAGGGAAGCAGAAGAAGGCATGTTTGGGAAAACGTTGAGAGAGCCAAAGGGAGGAGCCAGAAGAGAAGGGCCTTGATGACGTATCGGCTGATGGGATGAAGAAAGAAAAGGGGCAGGGATTGAGCTGTTGCCAAAAGTTGCCGTAATCACAGCGTCCATCACAGATAGGACCCAGGATTTCTGCAAGACATGATGCTTTGGTGTTGTTCTCATCTCACACATCTGAAATGGACTGAAGAAGAATGCAATTGGAGCGGGATCCGTAGATGATGGCTGGGCAATCCAAGCTTCCTACCAACGAAAACGCGGTTGGGTCTCCGAGAATGCTAGCATCTACAAACATATCTATATTTTCTCCTTAGCCCTGCAACCCTCCATGTAAAGGAATGTAGATCATGCGATGTTATTTTGCCAAGCAACTAGCCCGCGTTACCCTGGGCTTAATACCCATGGCTATAAAGCAAACATATCTGCAAGCAGCGCTGTTTGTACACCCAGAGCATAATGGGATACGCAAGAATGGCCAACATCACGGATGAACTTGTGAAACATGTTTTAATATGCGATGGACCAAGTCGAGTTGCGGCATTTGCCTCAGTACTTAGGGCCTCCTACTTGAACTTTACAGGGGTAAACCTAACATATTGGGCTGATACGTTGGAAACGCCTGCTCATCTAGATAACAAAAGAATTTTGAAACATATACCGATGACACAAATACTGTCCACGTGAGTGGATGGCCGGGATGTCCACCGGACCGGGTTCACCGCGAATGTGAGAGCTCGGATCCCCTTTGAGCTAGCCGCAAGCTTGTCGTCTCTGTTTACACGAGACCAGACTAGGCCTGGAGCTAACGAGAAAGAAATCATCTACATTGGTCGTCATAGCATGTTCACGACAAGCCAAGATGTTACGAATTGGTTCCCATGATATTCGCCAGATCCCTTATCCTGAAAGAGCGCTTACAGGCTTGTCCTAATCTCATGATCGCCGCAAGGCAATCTTGGGACCAGCTCGAAAGGGTATATATATATATATATATACCTTGACTTCGCCCACGGCTCAAGAAAGAAGGCGAAACCACTTTTATTGCAAATACTGCATACTACTGGATGTTCCCTGTTATATGCTTTGTTCACATTCTACGAGATGTCAGAAGGAGAAATCCTGAAGAGGAGCTGGGGCTGCGACCAGTGCAGACTCATCACCCAGCTCGGACTCAGCACAGAGCCACATGAATGCTTATACTATGTCGAATTCAGCGACCAGACACTCTGGAAAGCGTGCAGTCTATGCATTTCAAACGGCCGACCATGCTGGGAAACCAACACGACTGATGAGAAGCTCAGGGACGTAGACACACATGAAGTGCTTATGGACCAGGCACCACCGCCTAGAGGAACTGTCCCAAAGAGGAATACCAAAAAATACTTGGAGAAGGTCGACAGGTCCTACGTCAGATACAATGCTTTTCGATATATGGCCGAGTCTCTAGCGAAGGAGTACCGTATTGCCTTTAATTATGGAGATAACCACAATCATGATGATGCCGCGGGAGCTATAAGGAAACTGCTCCTGACAAAGATGGAGGATTATCCCTTCCAACTTTGGAAGGACAAGATGTGGAATACCAGAGGGGGAACCCTATCGAACTCTGGCCAGTCAACCGCCCAGAACATTCAGTACCTCCCTCACGTGACGAGCCCGCCATATGGGGGAAACACGGCCTCCACGGGCATCACTGGTGGTGACGCAAGCTGGGCGGACGCCGATGGGCAGATACCCATGCCCCCAACCCAGGGACTTGGGGGAGACACATCTTTCACGGGTAATACTGGTGGTGACGGAGACTGGACATACACTCATGCGCAAATGCCCATGCCCCAGACTCTGGGACTTGAGGGAAGCACAGCCTTCACGGGAAATCCTGGTGTTGACGAAAACTGGACAGACCCTTATGCGCAGATGCCCATGCTCCCCGCTCAGGGGCCTGAGGGAAACGCAGTCGCCACGGGTGAGCCTGGTGGTTACGAAAACCCGGCAGACATTGAGGAACAAGTGCCCCTGCTTCCCATGCAAAAACTTGACGTCAACACCCAAAACATCGAGAATTATACCCGTATTAACAAACATCGAAAGCGGCTTGGGGAGATAGCCTGGGAATGCGACAACTGTTTCGCGCGGAACTGGCCTTGTGTACTTATTATTCCAGGCGGGCGAGCTTGTGTCACCTGCCCAAGAGGGCTCTGTGACAGTAAGTTGTGCGATGCAGCGCAGAGTGCGGAGAGGAGACGAAGGTCGAGCTTGACGTCAGCTGAGAGAGATGCGGAAGATAGGTGGATAAGGGATGAACAGCGGAAGAGGAAAAACGAGGCCAGACAACGATCTTATAAGAAAAAGAAGACTCCCTCTAAGAAAGAAAACCCCTCTGAAAAGAAAAACCCTTCTGAAAGCCAAGCCCCCGAACCGTTGGATAGGGACACAGACGAGAGGCGCAGACAGGTCATAGCAGTTCGACAGCACAACGCTCGGAATAAACAAGCAGCCCAGGCGTCCCTGGCGCGAGTAGAAAGAGCAGCACCGATTAGCAACTATTATCAAGGAGAAAACGTATACGACTAAGAAGTGGAAGAGAAGCGCGGCAGACTGGCAGTATCCTCAAGCTTCCCCCGGTGGTAACAGTCACAAGATGCGACAGCCAGCCTGGAGAACACGGGGTCCACATGCAGTGGCGCCGTAAAAACATACGGCCAGATATGTTGAGATCTTTCATAATCCTCTGGGAAGACTGATAGGTGCTTCCGACAGAAGCTTATGGGCGTTCCTTCTCATTCGTTCACCCCACCGATTACCAGTGACCCCCCCTTGATAGTGGCGTTGGTATATTGCTAGTGGTTTGGGGTCTATTTTGGTATCATGCGGACGGGTTTTCACATTCATCTATTGTTTCCTAGCAGTCATTCATTTCCAGTGTTCCCAGCAGGCGCTATTCTGCAGAAGGCACACAGTTCTGTCATACAGTCCCGGAATTTGGGGTCTTTGGAAAAGGCCGGACTGACACTGTCATTACATATATTGGGTTGGAACTGAAGTTCAATTTTATACATTCCAATATTAATAGCCACTCGTTGATTGCTCTACAAGTACGTTTTAATATATCTCACTGTCAGAGTTTGACTACCATGTCTCCCGCTCTCTCGTCAAGGCCCGCATGCCATGCTTCGTCTTCAGCATGAAAGTAGAAAAAAAACTAAACCCGATGATAGCGAGAAGATAACTTGAGGGTAGTTCATCACTCAGTTGAATCTTGGATAAGAGAGTCGAGCAAGCTGTACCACCGCGCCGGAACAGTCGAGAACCATGCTCGTAACATGTCGTGGACAGAACAAAACAGTATCTCTATCCGCGAAAAGCGTTCACTTCTATCAGTCAATGGATGTCGTTGATACCCAAGTTTGTTTGGTAGATACAGCCCACCAAGCTCACTCCGCTACTTAGAACATTAGGGGGATCAAAAAGAAGCTCATACCGTACTATCATGTCCCCTGAATCCATGTATCCCGCCAGGGACCCGAAAACAGCAGGACCATTTCGCCAGTTTTTCTGCGGTAAAATTCCATAAACTATCCATGCGGCTCAGTTATAACAACGATGAACTTGTCGCGGTGCCCTCAGCCTCCTGGCTCCGGCAATCCTGGACACCAACAATTGACACTACCCATCCAGCGTGAGAGAAGATAGGAGCCACTTATCTGAGAGATGATACCTGTCGCACGGGAAGAAGAACCAGGGAGTTAATCCCATATAGCTGTCGCAAGGCTCCTTTCAGGACAGGCTGGCTCAATCCAAGTCGGCACCCAAGGCGCTGCTGTTGCAACACATCAATCCCGGGTCGCATGTGCATCAGAAAGGGAGTCGAAGCTGCCAAAACGTCTAGAAGAAGTAATGTGCCACTATAGATTCTACCTTTTAAGGCTTTGATGTAAACACCAGATAGCGAGGCCGAAATGCGCTGGGAATGTGTCTGCGCACCGCCAAAGGCCCACCTTGCAGAGCTTGGGTCATATTGAAGCTGGGGTAAGTACTGCTGCTATGTCTGTCAACGCCAATAGCAATATTATCACACATCACGGGCATTGACCAAATCATATGTTGTGGGTCCGAGGCAAGTGTTTCGTTCTGCGAACCATGGCCATTGCAGTAACCAAGGTCTCTAATGGAATGTATTCTTTCGCGAATTCAGCAGTTTAATCCCGTGTTTTCCCTCATGACATGATACCGTTCCATCGTGATACATGGGCTTCCAAGTGCCTGTTTCCTCCTTCCAGAAAGGTCGCTGTGAGGACATTGTATGTAGCACCAGCCGTGGCAATACCAACCACAAACCAATGACATTATACCCTATTTGAGGCTCCCCAAAAACCCATGCTCTTTTTGTTTGTTATTGTTGTTGATTGGATTGGTAGTGGCGGATAATTTACCACTTGGCCTCCTTGCGGTCCTGGAAGCCCTTGAGGATGGCGACGATCTTGTCGAGGGCGGCGAGGTAGGGGCGGAGCTCAGCGACGACCTTGTCGTGGTCGGCGCCCAGCTTGGCGTAGAAGTCCTTGCGGTAGGGGCAGGCGCTCATGGCGGCGCTGAAGACGGGCTTGATCATGAAGCTGTGGTGGGGCTTCAGGGTGTTGCCGTAGGCGTTGCGGAACGAGTCGGACATCTCCTCGGTCTCCTTGGCCAGGTTCTGGCTCAGTGCAATACACGTGAAGTCCAGACCACTATTAAGGACACAGAAAAGTTAGCGGGCGATTTGGTAGGAGTGGTAGTCGTTGTGGTACGGGTGTAAGGGATTGAGGCTCATGCTGGGCGGGTAAGTTATGGATGTTGGCTTTTGCAAACAGCCGACCCCCAACGCAAGCAATTCCCGTAAGCCAATGCATTACGGGCTGTGTGTGTGTATGCTGCAGAGGAGATCAGATCAAGGAAGATCAAGAACGTACCGGACCAGCCAGACGAGACCCTCGGTGGCGACGTGCTTCTTGGTCTTGAGCTCGTTGATGACGAGCTCCTGGAGGGTGGCGCTCTCGGCGGGGGCGGCGAGCTGGCGCTCGCGGATCTTCTTGACGTTGCCGATCATGTCATTCTTGACGGGGGAGAAGGCGACGGAGCCGAGGGCGTCGAAGATGGTGGTCAGGGACTCGGCGGCGTCGAGGAAGTCGGTGGTGGCGATGGCGTTGTCCTTCTCCGAGTCGACGGGCACGTCCACGAAGGACTTCTTGAAGGTGTCGAGGAGGGTGCCTCCGGTGGGGAAGGTAGGGACCGACATGTTGATTTGTTTGGGTGGGAGGATGGAGAAATCGGGTTGTTAAGCTGTTGACGAGATCGGGCCAGATGTTAGTATGATAAGTAGGTTAAGATGTATGCAAGAGGGTCGTCGGGGTGGAGGTGAGAGAGAGGGGACGTGACGGGACGGGCAAGGAGGCGTTGCTGGTTGGAGCTTCATCGTACCTTTCTTCTTGTTATGTGGCCAGCACGACGATTGATGGTGTATGCGGGAAAGAAGATGGGGGTCCTTGAGGCTTTGGATATTTATTCCAAAGAACGAAGAGGATGGATCAGGAGAGGCGGAGGGTGGATAGAAGGAGCGGTGTCTTGATCAGGGGTTGGCCAATCTAGGTGCGTCAAAAGGGGAGCTCTGGATCGTGTCAACTTGAATGCTGGTCGCTAGCCACGACCCCGCGCTGCTAGCATTCCAATAGAGCGAAGGGGGCTTGTTCCGGATAGGCTGACGACGGTGGAGGGGTCGTTTAGGTGGGGTCCAGCCCGAGCCTCCCTGGCCTCTTACGTATGCCCGTGACGCCGTAACAGCATTTATGATCTCACAGCTGAGCCCAGGTAACCTGACAAGGTTGGCATTGGTGATACGGAAAAATTGACGAAGAGACTCGTATGTTCAGAGATTGAATCTCTCCATTTGAATGCCCTGTGGAAACTTCAAGAGCTTGAACTGTCGACAGAGAATACGGGCTGAGGAATAGCATTGCCAAGGGCTAGTTTCGACACGGGTTGCATGACTGACGCCACATGCTTGCACTGAGACCAATCGCCAATCAATCATACAAGGCATTGTTCAGCATATTACACATTTCCTGCCATTGATTGCTTCAATACTGCTGGTAATCTACGAACCCGCAAATGGTTACGGGACTACAATTGAGGGGGGTTGCACGCTGCGCTATGCCAATGCAAACAAATAAAAAATCCTTGGACCCAAAAACGAGACAAGTTTCCTTTCTCCGGGCCACCGCTAGCTAGACCGACCGTACCGCACGGCCGGGTCAGCTTCTGATCAGATCTGATCAGATGGGAATATCCTCCATCAACTCCAGGGCGCCCTCGCGTCCCACCGTAATTATCACGTCACCCAACGTCTTGGTGACGAAACCCGCTTCGCAGTAGGTGAAATAGTACTGTGTTGGTTGGTGGTTCCCAGGTTAGCTCAATCGGATCGCATCTCCGGGATGTTGTACAGCTACTAGCTAGCTGACTGCATATATGTATGGGGTTCGCTCGTGGGTTTCCACTACTTCAGTACTCACCTCCCATTTTCTCCGGAACACGTTGATCTCGGCGTCCGTCATGTTCGGGTGTTCCCGCCGCAGCGCCGGGGCAATGGTCGACTCGAAGTTCTGCATAAACTTCTCTTTCCACAGCCGCAGCGTCTTGGCGTAGTGGCCGCCGATGTTTTCGACGTTTTCCACGATCAGCGTGCCCTTGGACTCGGTGCTGATGTGGTTGAGCAGCTGCGTTATGGCGGGCAAATAGCCACCGGGGAAAATGTACTTGGCGATGAAGCTAAACGACTTGTCAGCTCGGGATTCCCATAAGTCCTAGGAACGCGTGGGGCAACAGTTGTAAACTCACTCTTCTTTCTTCCCGAGCGCCTCGTACCGGTTCTCCGGCATCGTGATGCACTGGAACATGGCAATACCCCCATCCTTCTTCAGCAGCCTGTCCATGTGCGAGAAGTACGTGGCCAAGAACTCGTTACCGACAGCCTCGAGCATCTCGATCGAGACAATCTTATCATAGGGCCGATCGGGGACCGCGAGGTTGCGGTAGTCCATCAACTTCACCTGGATGCGGTCGGCGAGCCCGGCCTGGCGGATGCGCTCCTCGGCGAGCAGCTTCTGCTCCTTGGACAGCGTCAAGCTAGTAACGCGGCAGCCCGTCTTCTTGACGGCCTCGATGGCGAACGAGCCCCAGCCCGTGCCGATCTCGAGCACGTGGTCCGAGGCCTTGATCCGGGCCCCGTCGACGAACCGGTGCAGCTTCGTCATCTGCGCCTCCTCCAGCGTCTCCTCGCGGTACGCCGAGCCCGCCGACTGCGGCTTCCAGATCGGGCACGAGTAGGTCATGTCCGGCGACAGGAAGGCCGCGAACATGTCGTTGCTGATGTCGTAGTGCGCCTGGATGTTCAGCAGGGCGTTGGAGAGCGTGTTGGTGGTCCGCGCAACGCTGCTGATGGCGCCGGAGATGGTGGAGAACCACGTCGTGCCGTTGCCCATCTGATCTCTGTTGATGATGAAGAGCTAAAAAGTATTGCGCATTAGATACCAACGAACCCCCAAGAAGAAGCTCATGCAAGATTAGGTGGGCTTGAGACATGGTGACATACCTGAAAGAAAGCCGTGAGGTCCTCGCAGTCGAACTCGCCCAGCATGTACGACTCGGCGAAGCCCATGTCGGCGAAGAGGAAGAGGCGCATCCAGAAGGAGTCGTCCTTGACGACGATCTCGACGCGCGGGACCGTGTCGGCCTTCCGCACGGCGTTTTGCTTCTGGCTCGGCATCTCCTTGGGTACGGCGCCCAGCTTCTGCCCGAAGACGAGGCGCGACCCGGCCGGCTGGTCGACCAGCAGCAGCGTGCCGACCTCGATCTTGGAAAAGACCGAGAGGATGGCGGGCTTGGCTACCGCCAGGGCGGGCCCCCAGGTCGAGCTGCCCAGCTTGGTGCCGACCAGGTCGGCCCCGCGCATAAGGGGCCGAGAGACGAAGTCCGGCAGCAGTGATGGTGCCATTGTTTCCTTCCTTCTTTCGGGTTTTGTCCGACAGCGCAACAACTTCAACCACTTGAAGAAACGTGGTGGGGAGGCTTTCTCTCCGTAGGAAACCGCTACGCCGGCTACCAAAGCAAACAGAAAAGGGAAAACAGGCCCTCGTGTTGGACGGGTGATGATGCGAAGACCAGGCGAACAGACTCTTGATGGTGTAAACGATCGCGGGCGCTAGCCAATCCTAACAGTTTCCAGGCAAGTTGATCGATGGTGGGAGACTTAAGCTTATTCCGTTTGATTATTCTTCCAGAATATCAAGCCAAATTAACGATCATATGTATTTCGAAGTCTACAGTTTGCCATGGCAATATATTATTAGAGGGGAAGAAAATATAGTAGGGCTCGAAGGGGAAACACCCGTCTATCCTTCCTCGTCGACTACTTCCTGTTCAGCTTGCTTTTGGCTCCATCGAATCTGGCCGAACTCCTAGCAGTTACATAGTGGCGCACTGGCGTAACTCCGTGCATTACCAAGTACGGTAAGGTTACCTACGCCCGTATGTAGCATGTGGCCACCGAAGTTGCATGCAGCCTTCCACCATAGAGACAGGCTGGGAAAAGGTGGTTAAGTAGGCCGAATCCAGCAAAGAGGGAGAAAAAGATGAAGCAGTCCTTGCCAGTGCGGCCGGTCTCCGCAGCGGAGAATCCAGGGACGACGGACGGGGAACAGGGATGCTGAGAACGGCTTGGGGATAAGCCGAATATTAGCAAAAAGGTTTAAATGGCGAACGAAAGTATCTCGGAGGCGTGCGCCAGCGCGATTGTATCATCTCAGCTGCAGAGATATAATGATATGTCATTCAGCATACATGGATGCGAGAGCTGCACCGGTAGAGATATTGGGCGCGCAGCGATGATTCTGGGCGCACCTTCACTCGACTGACATGTAGTAGTATGAGGTAAGTATGTATGTACATGCCAGCAGGCGACGATCTTGACGAAGAAACAAAGATGGACCGCAGCTAGCCCATCCGGGAAACGCCAACTGCAGATGAAGTGGAAACCATCAACGCTCCAACTCTCGATGGGGAGGGAGTTCTGTGTGAGGAGGTTGCCTGTTTCGCCTGGAAATGGATCGGCAAAGGGGTCCGAGAGATGCTAGCGTTTTGCGACTGGTAGCACAGGAGTTGCATTTGGGTTAGTTTCAAGTTCGATGAACCAGCACAAACGAGGGGGTTGCAGATGTGACAGCGGCCGCAACAAGAGACATGGATCTGAGCACCACCGTCGCCGTAGAACTCCCGAGGGTCCCGACGCGGTGTATCACGAACTGCGAGCTACGTAGTCCTTTATGGGCCACTTGCCCCCCCCCCCCCTTCATAGTCGACGGCAGCGATCGCGATTTGAATCTCCTGGTCTGTTGGCGCGATCGTGACAATGATAGCTCTTCTGTCCTTATCGATGATCTCGTGTAACGAAGGTGGTTTTCCAGTCCAGTCAATATTCCATTTCTCAATGAATAGCACGCGGACAGTGAAGTCTTGTCGGCGACTGTACCGCTATAGCTAAAGTTCGTGAATGTGCTGAGTTTTGGTCTCATTCAATCATGACAGGCTAAGCAATTGTCGAATTATTGCGTTCTATATCAACAGGAATACAATTGATTGACGATTGGCTAATGCCGTGGTACCACGTATAGTAGTGCCTTTCGGGTATGATCTCGAATCTGAGGTCATGTTAGCTGTAAGCCTGGCCAAGCCAGATTCCAAAGCCGAGATCCCAAAGCTTGGCCGCTGAGGGTGGTGTGGAGTCGACCCCCAATTCAGTCAGTCAATTAACGCGGGCTACCCTGCAAGGGTCCGGCCCAACGCGACTTTCCTGTAAAACGCGTCTCCCAGAAGTCGAGCATACGGTTCTACAAGCAAAAGCTACTCCAACATCTGCATCCACATCGCAGGGGCATATAATCGGCACAAATACCAAATACACGAACATCATACTTCGGGATTCACCATGTCGCAACCTATGCTCACAGTCGCGGGGGATAAGACCGCACCGAAGAAAGCCCAGCTTAACCTGCTGCCGTGTCGCATACACCACGATGGAAACGTCGCCCCTTTAGAATCTTTCTGGCGTCCAACGGCCACTGAAGGTATGTGCAATCGACAGAATACAGGCAGGGAAACATTTGCCTTTTTCTCTTCATATCTCTTAGCCATTATCTAATGTTGTTTCAGATGGATCAACAAAAACAGCCTACCTGAGAGGTCGCAAGCTGCACGGCAAGACGGTGCCGCTGCCCGCGGGCTACTACGGCGCCGTGGCCGAAAGGGGGGACACCAAGCGCGAGATCCCCCGTGAGGAGGAGATGGACCAGGACGCCGACCTGCAGGAGCTGCCCGATGCCCTGGAGATCGCGCCGCTCCAGAGCAAGGCCCAGTTCGACGACTTCGTGGTCTGGGGCCACGAGTCGCTGGCGGATGCCGGCGCCGACCCCTACGTGAGGGGCATTGAGGAATGGGTGTCCTTTTCCGAGCAGGTAGGTGTTCGAGAACGAGTTCTACCGGTGAAATCATGACAGAAACCCCAAAACTGACTGCAAATACTCCAGATTCACTCGTATCCCGCTTTGGACAGCAGCGCATAAGAAGGTAGTCTATGCGGTTTGGTTTATTGCACTGGGTATAGATGCATGGTATAACGGCGTTACGGCGCGCTGAACACAGCACTCATGAATTCGTTGGAATTTTATAGACAAGGATACTTTGATCTAGGCTTAATGATAGTATTTTCCTGATGCAAACACTTGATACCGGTCGAGGAAGCATTTATTCCATCACCAATAACATACTGGCTCTCTGGTGTATGTTGGTGGTGTAGCAGAGCTGTAAGGCTAAAAAGCTCGATGCTCCAGCTGGGTTTAGCGAGGTTACTGGTAACTTCCAGTAACAAAACAGCCTTGCCCCGCCAAACGTTATCAATCAGTTCAATTCTTTTGATAAGTTTCCCAGTCGCGCATTTATTCCGCGACCCAACCATCATCATCTTTTCCATCAAATCTGCACCCAATTTGGCCACAATCCCATCACCGCGGCATCGCGCCATCGCATCGCATCGCATCTCCATCATGACACCCGGTGCTCTGAATGGCGAGGCGGCCGTCGGCCCTGAGGGGTCGCGGCAGAAGAGTAAGGCGACGCCCGACTCGATCCGCGTGGGCTGCATCGCCATGGTCGAGAAGGACGGGCAGGCGCGGCGCGCCGAGATCCTGAGCATCAAGGACACCAAGAGCGGGCGACAGTTCTACTGCAACTTCGACAACTTCAACAAGCGCCTCGACGAGTGGGTGCCCGTCAAGCGCATCGACTTCGACCAGGACGTCGAGTGGCCCAACCCGGACAAGGACAAGCCCAAGGCCGGTAAGACCAAGAAGGGCGCCGTCGCCGCCGGCCCTAACGGTGCTCGCAAGAACGTCGGCAAGAAGAACGTCGCCCAGAAGCGCCCCGGCAAGCGCGAGCAGTCCGTTACCTCCGAGGCCGTCACCCCGCACCCCTGGTCCGAATTCGTCGATTCGCAGAGCCAGAGCAAGGCGCCCTCGACCCCGCGCGACCTCGATTCCAAAGCCGGCGACACCCCTGCTGCCAATGGCGGCGGCGGCGACGAGATGGACGTCGACGACGACGAGAACAATCCCCCCGAAGTCAAGAAGGAGGAGTTTAGCAGAGAGGCCGAGATCGAGAAGCTGCGAACCGGCGGCTCCATGACGCAGAACCCGACCGAGCTGGCGCGCATCCGAAATATCTCCAAGGTGCAGTTCGGCCGGTGGGACCTGTTCCCCTGGTACTTCTCGCCCTACCCCGAAGCCTTCACGCAGGAGGACGTCATCTTCATCTGCGAGTTCTGCCTCAACTACTACGGCGACCAGAAGTCCTTCACGCGGCACCGACACAAGTGCACCCTGCAGCACCCGCCCGGCAACGAGATCTACCGCGACGAGTACGTGTCCTTCTTCGAGATCGACGGCCGCCGGCAGCGCACCTGGTGCCGCAACCTGTGCCTACTGTCCAAGATGTTCCTCGACCACAAGACGCTCTACTACGACGTCGACCCGTTCCTGTTCTACGTCATGACGCAGAAGGACGAGAGGGGCCACCACTTCGTCGGCTACTTCTCGAAGGAAAAGGAGTGTGCCGAGGGCTACAACGTGGCCTGTATCCTGACGATGCCGCAGTACCAGCGCAAGGGCTTCGGTCGACTGCTGATCCAGTTCTCGTACGAGCTGTCCAAGGTCGAGGGCAAGCTGGGCTCCCCCGAGAAGCCGCTCTCGGACCTGGGCCTGCTGAGCTACCGGCAGTACTGGTCGGAGCAGATCCTGGACCTGCTCCTGAGATACAACGACCGTGATGATAAGTGCAGCATCGAGTCGATATCGTCGGAGCTGGCCATGACGACGCAGGACGTGGAGCACACGCTGCAGGCGCTCAAGATGCAGGTCTACCACAAGGGCGAGCACAAGCTCGTCGTCTCGGAGAAGATGATGCAGCAGCGCGAGAAGGCCAAGTCCAAGAACATCCGGTCCATCTCCCCCGGGCGCATCCAGTGGAAGCCCCCCGTCTTCACGGCCTCCTCTAGGACTTGGGGCTGGTAAATCTGAGAATCCTGTTCGAATTGGAAGAAGAAACGAACGGCGACTGTTGACGGCATAGCAAAGGAGTTGGGGTTGTCTGTTTGTTTGTTTTATAGCTTTGGGTAAAAAAAGTACTTACTTAGGGCGTTCGTTTGCTTTTTATTATTGACGAAAAAGATACCCTAGGTAGATTGAATGAAAAATACTGATATGGCGGCAT
Source organism: Apiospora marii (assembly GCF_038362585.1). Taxonomy (NCBI): domain Eukaryota; kingdom Fungi; phylum Ascomycota; class Sordariomycetes; order Amphisphaeriales; family Apiosporaceae; genus Apiospora; species Apiospora marii. The sequence goes on from NW_027117374.1 coordinate 608,460, forward strand.
ATTTTGCCATTATTCGAATTCGCTAGAACTGCTACATACATACATACATAAGCGTAACAGACATATGTGCTTGCTTTGTGCCTATGATTATAAAGTCTTCTTGCATATATGTAGCCCAATGTACTCTCCTTTCATGCTGCACCATCTAGATAATTACTTCAACTCGTCCACCCCTTTCCCACCCTTGCCTGTTTCCACCGCAGCGCCCTGCCTCATCGGCTCCCCGTCCAGCATCCGCCGGAGCACGCGGCTCAGCCGCAGCACCCCGTCCTCGAGGTCCGCCTCGTCCTCCCACGCGAAGCACAGCCGCACCTCGTGCTCGAACTGCGGCCCGTTCGTATCTCCTTGAACGGCGAACAGCCCGCCGGTGCCGATGGCCAGGTTCTCCTCCGCCATGCACCGCTGCGCGACGTCGTCGGCCTTCAGGTCCCCGGGCAGCCGGAACCAGACGAAGTAGCCGCCGAAGACGTCGTCGCGGCCCGCGAGGCTACGGACCACGCCCTTCATGGCTGTGTTCGCGTCGTTTCCTCCGTTTTCATCGTCTTTCGGTAGTGCGTAAAGCGGCCCCAGATGCCGCCGCAGCGCCCCCGCCACCAGCCCGTGCCGCCTTCGGTACGCCGGCCTTAGCGCGTCCCGCAGGTGCGCCGCCAGCCCGCCCGAGACGAGCAGCTCGTAGACGACGGCGGCCGCGAACTGGGAGGGCGCGCCGCCGGAGCGGGTAGAGCCCGTCTGCGAGAGGCCGTAGGCGAAGTCGGGGCTGGACTCGGTCCAGCCGGTGCGCAGGCCGGGCCCCGCCAGCTTGCTGAAGGAGCCGTTGGAGACGGCGTGGCCGAAGGACTTGCCGGGCGGGTCGTGCGGGGGAGGGGCCTAGGGGGCGCTCGAGGTCGGTGAGGCGGGGGAGGAGGGCTTGGTTGAGGTCTGGTGCTGTTTCGGGAGAGGAAGAGGAAGAGGTGGTGGGTTGCCATTGCAGCATGTCGTACACATCGTCGCAGACGATAAGGGCATCGTACCGCCGCGCCAGCTCCAGCAGCCCCTCGCGCCGGCGCCGGCTCATGGTCTTGCCCGACGGGTTCGAGAAGGAGGGGACGCAGTACACCACATGGCGGTAGAGCTTGCGGTGCGGTCCCGGGTCCTTGAACGACTTTTCCCCCTCTCCCCCCTCTCGGGCAGCGGCGGCGGCATTGTCTTCCTCGGCCGACCTACGCAGCCCCGCCTCCAAAAACCCAAGATCGATCCCCTCCTCGTCCTCCGGCACCGCGCGCAGACGGCCCTTCCCGCCGAGCCCGGCGTCGGCGAAGATGGGACACGCGAGGAAGTAGCAGGGGGCGACCATCCAGACGGCGCGGGTGTAAGCCGGGTCCGTGAACGACTGCAAGATGCACGCGAGGCTCTGGCTGGCGCCGCCGCTGACGGCGATGCGCTCGACATCCGACGAAGTCCCGTAGAAGTCGGCGAGCCAGGCGGCCAGGGCGCCGCGCAGGGGCTCGAAGCCCGGGTCGGGCCCGTAGAGCAGCGCGGGGGCGGCGAGGGCCGGGTTGCCCAGCAGGCGCTGCGAGGCCGCGTTGAGGGCCGCGGTGGGGAGCAGGTCGGTCGAGGGCCAGCCGCGCAGGAGGTTGATGGATTTTCGGGGGTGGTCCGCGTTGGAGGCCATGGCGGAGGCGTTTACGGGGCGGTTGGGGGAGGGTTGGACCTGGGCTTGAGGAGCTGATGTCTTCGAATCGGCTGATGATGCCATCATGGTCGTCTCATGGATGCAACGGGGTTTAAGGCGGGTCATTATTTGCGGGTGCAAGATCTGGGGATATATCGAATGGCTGGATGTACCGCGAGAGAAACATCTAAACATTGCCTGGGATGGGAATAATGGAGGTTGTAGGTCGTCGTGCATATTTATACCCAAAGCTGCAGGTGGACCCCGTCATGCAAGATCGGGACCGAAATCCGGAGCGGCGGGAGGTGGAGCTACATTTCCCCAAACTTACCGTTACAACCACCATACTTCACCCATGTGACCCGTGACGTGACCTGCCCTTGACAAGGCATACTAGAGATTATACCTTAGACACGTCAGAAATGCCTTCATTACGTTTGACACTGCGACTGTGGTGTCGGCTCAAGATGTAACAAGCGGCAAGGGCATTCCAAAGAAGCCTTCAAAGAGTTAGTTGACCATAGCCAAATTGCATATACCGATCAGTTAAACATGCGAACATGCCATTGAACAATGCTAAAAGAGCGCTATAACGGGGGTATAATAATGATGCACCCAATAAACGACCCGGCCAATGCTTTCCCCTGATGATGCTACACTCGCACACGCACAAATACATGGGCAAGTGCCCGGCTGCCCACGTCTATTAGAGATAAAACTCTTTCCTCTTCGTCCCTTTCTCTTCCCCGCCACTCTTTCGTTTTTCCCCCTCGGTCTTTTTCGTCAAATCTCATAAGGCTTATCGTTCTTGAAAATCAAATGCGGCTTCCGCTTCGCAATGTCCAAGATGGTCTCGGCAAAGACGCCGTTGGCCCACGCGAACCAGCTCCGCGTGTACGAGCTGACCATATTTACATCCACGCTCTCGTGGATCAGTCCCAGCTTGCTCGCCTTGAGCACGAGGTTCAAGCACTCCTTGATCTCGGCATCGCTGTCAGACGTCTGCGCCTGGACGAGCAAGCTCATGGGCCACGCGTTCGACAAACCAATGTGAGGTCCTATAATTGACGCAAACAAATCATTAGCAAACATACTCGAGTACAAAAAGGGGTAAGGGGGACAAAAGTACTCACCTCCGATGCCGTGGAACTCGCGACCCGTCAGGAAGTAGGGGTTCGACTCCTTAGACAGCAACATCTTGCGGGTGTTCTGGTAGACGGGATCGTCGCGCTTCAGGAATCCCATCAGGGGCAGCGCCAGCAGCGACGGGTAGTTGGCGTCGTCCATGAAGAGGGCGGAGCCGTAGCCGTCGACCTCGTACGCGAACACATCGCCGAACTTCTTGTGGTGCACCACCCCGTGCTCCCAGACCCCGTCGGCGATGGTCTGGCTCCACCGTTCGGCGCGGCGCGCCCACGTGGACTCGCCGGCCGCCTTCAGGATGTTGGCCGCCCGCTTCAGCTCGACCGCCATCATGGCGTTGGCGGGGATGAAGAAGCCCAGCGTGGTCGCGTCGTCGCTGGGCCGGAACGCGGACCGCACCAGGCCCGTGCCGTTGTTGAGCGGGTTGCCGACGCCGTTCAGGTTCAGGGTCTCGGTGCCCTGGTTCGTGTTGCGGCTGAAGGTGTACTCGTTCCTCTCGTAGCGGCCCGTCTCCGGGTCGAAGGTCGGCTTCGACTGCTGCTCGAGTACGGTGAAGACAGTCTCGAGGGCCAAGAACCACCGCGTCGTCAGGTATTCGCGCGAGTCGGTGTGGTCGTTGAAGTCGTTGCTCAGGGCCAGGAAGTGAGCCAGCGAGTCCAGCTCGTACTTGCATTCGAAAACGGCCGAGGGCTCATAAGCGGGGTGGACATTATCATCCTGCCCGTTATGGCTGACGGGCAACCCGCTGATGGGGGGCGGCTGGAAGGCGTTGCAGTAGGGCGACTCGATGACGAACTCGGACTGTGTGTTGATGGCGCCTAGGATAAGTTGGTAGACGGCAGGGTCTTTCTTCGCCAGCGGTTGGTACGGCGACAGCTGGTTCGTCGAATCTCGCAGCCATTCCGCAATAATGTCGCCTGGGCTCGGCATGTCAGCCATCGAGAGAGGGGCACTCCTCAGGTCAGGAAACCATACCTGTGATGATGAAGGATTGCGGGCCCTCCCATTTCCCAGAATCGTCGGGCGAGTATGTGTTGGGCTTCTTCTTCTTTTTCTTGCCGTCTTTCCCCGTGGTATGGAACTTGACTGTCGTGTCCGTCGTTGACTGTGTTCAAGCATAAGTCAGCATATGTTCTTGGCGCATCTTGCTTCGGTGGAAGCAGCGCCTGCCGCGGCGTCCAGACTAACCGGAAAGGCGTTCTCGAACAAGCGCGCAAGATCGGGGTCTTGCATGCGCGAAGTGACGTCGTCGATGACCTTCTCAATGGCGTCGGAGTGGAAAGTTCGGCATCGGGTATGGGGCCGTTGGAACGGCAGGGCGAGAGGGCCTTCGCTAAGGGGCCGGCTGTGCGACAGAGAGAAAGGCAGTGTCAGCAAGGGCTTTCTGCGCCTGCAGCTAGGGAGAGGTAGGAGCAAGGCAAGGAGGGGCAGCAAACGTACTGTGAGTAGGCCGAGTAGGATTTGTAGTCGGGGCAGGCTTCGTTGGGGTCAAAGTCGGTCAATGGCTGCTGTTGGGCGGCGGTTTGGTCCGACAATAAGCAGGCCAGAGCCAGAGGGGCCAGCGAGCGAAGCGACCAAGTCATGATGGTTGGTGTGGTTTCTGGTAGTGGCGGCAGTCGATCGTTTCTGGAGCTCTCAAAGCTCTCTCTGTTGTTGTTTTTCACCGGAAGACGGTCATTGGAATAAATGTGTAGTTAAGACTGGTCAAGGGCACGCGGCAGCAAGGTGGGATGTGCAAGTTTATAGGAGAAACCGAGCTCGTATAGATGCAGGTTTGTTTGGGAGGATGGGGATTACTATGTGACCAGAGTGCAGAGTTCCCTAACTTTTCGGTGCTGTCATCGTCGGAGGGTCACTTTGCAGGGTCAGCCCGCACCTGCCCACCCCACCTGCTTGCTGCTTGCCTCTGGCGGTACCGCGCTTGCTGCGCTGCACTGCTGCGCTGCTGCACTGCATCCACTGAGCTGCACCTCTAAATGGTAAATGCACGGCAGCAGATCCACCGAGTTTCTGCAATCGCACTCGGGCAGGGAACCCCTTTGCTTAAGCGAGAGAAATGATCCCGAAGCCACTTGCTCAACAGTATGTTGACAGGGGTGAACTTAAGGTTGTATCCCAGTGTAGAGCCAATTGAAGCTTGATTTTGCTACAGCGCTTGAGCGGTCCCCAGAATTAAGAGGATTAAGCCTCCTCGCCTGTCCCTTGAAGCTGTCCCCTACAGCACAAACTAGCCCCTAGACCCGTCACCCAGCCAAGCTAGATGGGCGATTCCGGGGTACGTCGCACAATCTCTCATCTCGAAACAGGTAACCTCCAAGAGCCCCCCACTGCGCACACATTCAACTGATGATTTGCGTCAGGGATGAGCTTTTCTGCTGGGCTTCCGTTGCTTCTTTCCCACCTTCTTCCCACCCCCAAAGACACCTTCCTCCTCCCTGTATGTAAACACCCGTCTCGAAGTGCGGCCGTCTCATACACGGCGGGGCTTGGCATATGCATGCTTCGGCTCAAGATGGCAGGAAGCCAATTGGTAGGAATCTGACTGTGGCCCCGACTCACGGGACCAGCTTCTTGTTTGACCTGAGCCGGTAGCCGGGTAATACGCCGATAGCATTTCACTGGTTACACCGTAACCATGTTGCTCTGAGTAATCAAACCGGCAAGTTGGCGCCGAGGGAGTGAGTGAGAACAACTCAACCAGCCAATTCTAGGTATAGAGCGAGAGCCATGGATCCCATGGGCTTCAAGAGGTCGGCTACTCAATGAAATACCTACATAAACCAATTCGGCGTCTCATCACAGCCTCTATCTTGGCTGGGATCGTGCCGGATGCCTACTTTATATTGCGGGACGAACTAATAGTCCGGCTCGAATATAAGGCGAGCTGCGATCAAGCTAAAACGTCCGGGAAACGTCTTAAAGTTGTCACACCCTCGGCCTCGCACAACCTTTGTGGCTGAGTTGCTTCATGGCAGCTTTGCTCAAACCCATTTCCCGATTCCTTATGCAGCGACCCGCCAACCACTCCCCCGATTGAGTCTATTCGCGACCTTCTCCCGCGGTCCAGCGCCTAGGAGCCAAGACCTTGATGGTTCTGATTCAATCTCGCCGTCGGCTTGACGCACCATGGTGCCACAATCGGGGGAATCGGCATCATGCACCGCGGGTTATCGTCACCAAAACGTCCCCTCCCGTCTCGTTTGGTTGGCAGAACCCGGAAAACAATGATCAGGTGGCTTTTGCTGTATTAGGCGCGAAGGGGAGCGATTAATGCCATTGCCAATGCTCTGGGGATATCCTCAGTTGTATCCAGTATGGGTAGATGAATCAGGCCACCCTTTAGCCTTGGCATCGTTGAGTTCGTCTCATGGGAGGCAGCTTGACGTATGTCGGAAGCCTTGGTAGAAGAGAAGACTTAACACAAGTTTGGCGGTCTTGGTCGGGTAAAGATATCCTACCGGGCGCACATGCGGTCTAAGTCGGCGGCGATGCTTACCGGCAGGGTGCCAGCTGTCAACGAAGCCTCTTCGGGTTGATGAAGAAAACTGGCTGTATTTGACAGCGGTCAGTGACATTCATTATCTCATTGGGCCACAGGAGTATCATCTTCTACTCCCTATCAACCTGGCAAGGCCAATATGGCCCATGAATGAATGTATAGGGTCCGGGTCCTGGAACGAAGGTAAACTGCAGCTCGGTCGTACTTGAGAAGGAATGGAAAGGATTGGAAGGGTAAGTGTATTGCGGGTGATCTACTCTAAATAGCTTTAGAGATAGGGTATTATTCACGGACTCACGGCAGCGCACAGATGGGAGAATCTGTGCTTAGGTGTCGTTGGGGAATTTCGAGTCCATGCTGAGACTTGCTGTTATAAATATCTTCATCTTGAATGGAGAGAGCGACCGGTATACAGCAACGCAGTGGCTCGCCAAACGGGCGCTCATTAGGGTAATCATCTTAAGGCTTTTCGTTTTACGATACCGTCTGTTAGCTCTTGGTAAGGGTTTATGTGTTTATCAGGCAAGGTCAATTTCTGTGGCATCCGTCCAATACGATGGGGGTAGTCCTCCCGAGGCGTACAGCCAGCAGCACATGGAAAGCTCTTGGACGCTTCGTCTGTGGTCAAGTAGGGGACCAGCAAGACAACGGACATTTCACATCTCTAGATCCAGGGTCAATTAGACGTGAGATCTCTAAAGAGATTCAGAAACGGCCTCCACGATTGTCATTTCGCGAGCCGGATGTCGATGCAACGAGGCTAGGAGGCTGTACTGACTGACTACTCTCTCGCCAAAGAGACGAGAAAGAGCATACCATCTCCGACAGCAGCAACCGTCCGAGCGCCGTGTCCTCTCATCGTCCCCGGTAGTCCAGCTGGAAAACAAAACGCGGTCGCGTTTTGTAAATGTAAACGTAGAGAGGTCCGAGATGGTGGAAGGATGTTATTGCTGCAGCCGCAAGACCACACGTATCCGGCGGGGTTTCCTCTCTGCCACTTCACTTTATCGATGATGTTGATGGGCACTGGGGACTCATTAAAGAGTTCAATAAGTCTCTTCTCTGAGCCAAAGAGGAATTGGATGTATGAGACTGCCCCCTGGGCTGTGTCTGGCTAAGACACTTTCGCCTTCTAGAGTCCTGCTCGAAATTGTTCCGGGGGTGGTGCCACTCGACTGCTCGGCTGCCAGGCCGAGGTGCAGCTTGATGTGCGTTTTGACAGCAGGTTTGCTTTTGCGGCGGCGTGCGGTTTAGGTGCATGATCGACCATGTCGGTATTCTCACAGGTAGCCTGTCTGCGTGCTGGATGCCGTATCTCTGATTGATGAAAAGTCGTATACAGCACCGATCCCGAAATCGGTGCATGTTCTCCTCAGGACGCTTCCTTACTTTGATCAATTACTCCTAGCTATGAGAATCTGCGCGGGGACAATTGATGGTTCGGGTATCTTCGTCCGCGGCGTTGAACATTGAAAGATCGACGGGCTGCCACGTTGTGTCTCACTATTCTCAGCCTCCGACGAAATACACGAGCATCTGCGGATAACAACTTATCAGCCCTTTAAGCTTAACAGCATCCTCGCCCTACAGTTCTGTTGGAGAGTGACACCACCGATATTACCTGTGGGCAAGTCTTTGAATATTCTCATTTCCAGGTGGATTAGGCGGCTTTCTCGTGCTAGAGGCTGCAGCAATCACTGGCTGTTCGCAGTAGCGTGGCAGGACTGTCAGGTAGGACCTGCATGCAAAAGCAACGGAGGCCTGACTTGATGAGGGGCCGATCATCAAACATGAAAATGAATGATGACTGGGCAGTAGGTAGTACGCTGGCCTGCTGGCATTGCCGCAAATTTGCTTCGGTGTGCCTGTTCCTGAGCCATGTGGGCTGCTGGTTAGCAGAGGGGAAAAAAGAAAGGAGGAAGAAGAAGAATTGAGGAGGGGGAAAGGGGGAAAAGCAAGTAGGGCATGGTTTATGCTCATCAGACCTGCAGCTGCACGAACGAATGCTAAAGAGCCTGCATGCGAAAGCCGAAGTCATTCCAACAGAATGGAACAACAGCGGAACAGCGACTGTATGACGTTGAGGTAGCCATCTATCAACATGGCTACTCGAACTGTCATGATATCCATCAGTTTGGCGAGTTTCAACAATGGCCAGGACCGTACAGGATAGGCGAGAAGTCAGAACTAACAACTTGACTGCCCCATGTGGTACTAACAATTTTAATTGAAGCGAAGCGAAGAGTCGTTTGGCCTTGGGTCTAGAACCGGGAATGACGATATCCAACTGCGCTGCGGTGTGTAGAGAAATCTGGAACTGGTGTGCAGTTGGCTGAACCACCATGATTTCCGGCACCTGGTGAGCCTCAATCTCCGGCCCACAACGATCCCTATACGGTAACCCGTCCTCCATAGTATGCAGTCTCCTTTCATACTGGCCGAGTCCCTCCCTCAGACTTGCCAGATGCCAACGCCCCTGGCAGTGTCTGACTGCTTATACGCTCCCGCCAGCTACGCCAACGGCGTTATTACTCTGACTACCTACCCGGACCACACAGACACTTGATCTCGACCGCCGTCATCATCGATTCCCTGATGGGAGGACCCCTCTTTGAGACCTTCCTGCCTCGACTATTTGCTCCCTGCAGCAGTCCCTTAATTTTTCGCGTTATTGTTATGAGACTCACCCATCCGCCGTGTCGCCTATCGTCACCACTAATCACCACCACGAGATTGTCCCTCCTCGTCGCGTTGCCAGTCACGTCCTCTGGCCCGAGTCTGTGCGGTACCCGCGCTCCGAAATAGCCTTCTTCCTTCCATGCCGCGGCGTAATAGAGAGGACGATACCCGGGAACTGCTTATAGAAGGGCACAGTCCCCGTCGTCTCTAATCACCCTCTTCTCCAACCCATCACGACCAGACCAGTCATTGGTAACTCACACTCGTTTAAGGACCTTGTCCGGTTCCTCATCTGACACTCTTTAATCTTGCTTGCTCTGCGTATTGCCCTTGTTTATATCATAATACCAAACCACACTCACTTGTTCCTGCTACACCTCCTTCAAGACGGAGCTGCCCGAGGGGATCCATCGTCGCCGTTGGTGCTTCGTTCTTACCATCACCACCTTCCTCATCATCATCCTAATAGTCATGGCTTCCGAGTCTGTCACCTCCCTCGCCATGGCGTCACAGGTCAAGGCGCCTCTCGCCATCAACTGCACCATCTTATTTCTAGTCTTAATCGTCGTGGGGCTGCGTATATGGACGCGGGTACGGGGTGTTGGTCTCGGGATAGACGACGGCATGATCGTGGTTGCTACGGTATGAATCCTCCTAACAGCCCTTCCCCGGAGCAGAAGAACCAAACAACGTGCTAACACTGATACAGATTTTGGGCATCCTCTGCCTAGGCGTACAAGGTTTCTGTAAGTTTCATCCCAAGTACCTCTCTGAAGTGACGAGCAAAACTGACCTGTCCATAGTCGGCACAATTGGCATGGGCTACGATGCCGTGCCATCTTCACCACACTACGAAGAGCGTAAGTACGCCCCTAAGGTCTCTCCCTAGAGACCAACGATGCTAACAAGATGTGTGTGCCCGTAGTCATCACAAACTCCAACCTCATCCTGAAGGTCCTCTTCGGCTTCGACATGCTCTACGTGCACGCCCTGGCCCTGCTCAAGACCAGCGTCCTCTGCTTCTACCTGCGCGTCTTCGGCAAGGCCCCCGGCGGCCTGCGGCGGGTGATCCAGGAGCTGCTGGGCGTCGTCGGCGCCTGGACCCTCGCCTTCACGCTGGCCCTGGCCTTCGTCTGCCACCCGCTGCCCTTCCGCTGGGACCCCACCGTCCCCGGCGGCAGCTGCGGCAGCCAGACGGCCCTGTACGCCAGCCTCATCGTCACCAACGTCGTCACCGACCTCGTCATCATGCTGCTGCCCATGTACACCGTCTGGAGCATCAAGATGCGCGGCCCCGAGAAGCTCGGCCTCATGGCCTGCTTCGCCCTCGGCATGGCCGTCGTCGTCTCCAGCTGCGTCCGCCTCACCACCGTCTTCAACAACAACAACAACAGCGGTTACAACCCCACCGGCGGCTCCCTGTCCACCAACGTCTTCCTCTGCGTCTTCGAGGTCCTGACGGGCATCCTCTGCATCAGCCTGCCCACCGTGGGCCCCATCTACCTGCGCTTCACCTCGCGCTTCCTGACCTCCTCGTCGCGGCTGCGCGGCGGCAACGGCCGCGGCGCCCGCCGCCTCCACGGCTACGGCCACTCGAGCAGCGCGAGCGGCAGCTCGTCGACCGCGCCGCCCTCGCCGCCCTCGGGCCTGAACCAGCACCCGCCCTCGACCCGGAGCGCGATGAGCATGCGCGAAGGCGGCAGCAGCCACCACCGCCGACACGTCTTCGGCACGGCGCGGTCGTCTCAACACTACAGCCACCGCGCCGCCGCCGCCACGACGCGCATGGGCTACAACCAGAACACCGTGTCCTCGTACGCGACGACGGCCGTCAACTCGTCGGTGCCGGCGGCCTGGCAGCTCAACGACCCCCTGACCTTCCCGCCCCTGACGCTGCAGACGCCGCCGCTGAACAACATGCCCCCGCAAGCGCCGCAACAACCCCCCTCGGCCTACGCCTCGGCGCAGGGCCGCAAGCGGTACCACCACCCCAGCAAGGACCACAACAAGGACCTCACCAAAGACATCAACGCCACTTCTCTTCTCTACAGCCGCGGCACCGGCGGCCTGTACCTCGACCACGACGACGCCTCCTCCACCCTATCCTCCCTCTCCTCCCTCTCCTCCGACGAAGAAGAAGACACCCGCCGCAGCGACGAACCCTTCTCCGACGCCTACCTCGCCGCCCGCGAGCGCGCCCGGCTGCTGCAACAGGGAACCGACGTCGAAAACGTGGCGCACCTGTTCCCCCTGCCCCCCTCCCGAAAAGGGCCCCTGGCCAACATGACCCCGCCCTCGACCTCGCACGGCCGGCCCGCCAGCGAGTGGAGCAACGCCAAGAAGGGTCCCCTCGAGACGAGCTGGCTCATGACGCACGAGTGACTCGCGTGGTCGGTGCCCGACCTGCGCCTCTACCTCGACAAGAAGCGCTCCTCGCGGCACCTGGGGGGACACGGGCACGGGCGGAGCGCCAGCAGGCGGTCATCGTGGTTTCTAGGTGGTGGAAGCAGTAGAACCGGTGGCGGGCGAGATCGCTCTTCCTCGCGGCATTTGAGTACGCGGGGGAGTGCGTGGCCGGAGACCCATGGGTTCTAGGTCACCAGTCAGTAGAGAGATCGTTGACGGAAGGGCGGGCGTCGACTGGCTGGCTGGCTGGCTAGTTGTGCATATGTGGCTGTGGTGGTGCACAAACCAAAAGAAAAGCATGGCGGGCGGAGAAGGGTCAGACATCTAAGGCGTTGGTTGCGTATCGTTTGCTTGCTTGTTGGTGTTGGGTTGGTTCAAGCAAGACTTGCCGAGTGCGTGCATTACATTCCTTTTTTCCCCAGAGCAATACCTACACTCTTTCGCAGAGCAGCATCACACTCCTTTTAGCAAGTGCTCCATTCGAGTGCAAGTTTGTTTGTATAAGATACCATTGTCTTTCATTAATCATTCATGGATTGTACTTTATATACACCATATATGTTGGTGCAGAGACAGAGATAACTAAAACCTTTCTTACTTGCTTGCCGCTCGAGTCTCCTGTGATATCTTTAGGTTGGGCGACCAGTCTTCCGACTACTAAAATCAGGCAAGCTGGATAATGCTAAACGCTTGATGTTGTTTTGCATCGAGTCTATACAAGAAGCCGTTCATCGATGGACCGTGGCGCCATCAGATTGCGCTTCGATAAGAGGGGGTATTCGCAACGACGACAGTCTAATTCCGTAATTTCTCAGGCATCTTCTCACGTAGGAGAAGGGCTCAGGATGATATTGTCGATCAACCGCACCGCAGGCCCCCCGCTGTGCCCCAGGTCCTCACCCGGCTGCGGCGCCTCGACGGGCAGCATCTTGACAGCACCGCTCAGGATACCGCCCTTCTTGGGATCGACCTCCGAAAGCTCCTCCATCGTCTCCGGGTCCGACAGGGAAATGTAGTCCACCTCGTACGTGACCCTATCCTCGGGCGCCAAGGCCATCTGCTCAGCCAGCGTATCGGTCGTGACCTTCTGCGCCGCGCCCAGAATGGCCTCGCGGTCCAGAGCGCCGCTACCGCTGCCGTACTGCTGCTCCGCCGCCTTCAACGCACGGTTCAGCACCGTCGCGACTTTGCGCCTGCGCTCGCCCAGATAGACATTACGAGAGCTGAGGGCCAAGCCGTCGGACTCGCGGGTGGTGGGCCCGATCTGGACCTCGATGGGCATGCGGAAGTCGCGGACCATCTTGCGGATGACGACGGTCTGCTGCACGTCCTTCTGGCCAAAGTAGACGCGGTCGGGCTGGACGATATTAAACAGCTTCATGCAGACGGTCGCGACCCCCCTGAAGAACGTCGGCCGGCTCGCGCCCTCGAGCACCTCGCCGACGGGCGTAATACTAACAAAGCTGCCCTTGGAGTCGACGGCCTGCCCCGGGAAGCCCGAGGGATACATGTCGGCCGTGCTGGGGGCGAAGACGGCGCTGACGCGGCCGAGGTTGGCGCCGTCGTCGGCGAGCGCGCGGTCGAGCCGGGCCAGGGCGGCGCAGTCGGTCGCCCAGGTCTGCGGGTACGAGTCCAGGTCCTCGTGCACGCCGAACTGGGCCGGGTTGACGTAGAGGCTCACGACGACCTCGTGGCTCTCGCGCGCCGCGGCCCGGATCAGCGACAGGTGGCCCTCGTGCAGGGCGCCCATGGTCGGGACCAGGCCCACGATGCGCTGGTCAACTTGGTGCGGCTTGCGCCAGGCCCGGACCGAGTCGACGGAGCGCAGGACGCGGATCCGGGTTGAGGGGATCGTCTCGCGGGAGGAGAGGTTCGGGCTGCGGGCCGAGGAGGAGGAGGAGGCCATGGTTCGGATCGTCGGTATTATCGTCGTCGTTGTGGGTTGTTGGCTGCTGCTGCACCGAGGCATCGTCATCACCGCAGGGGAAGTAAGGGTGGTAGTTGCAGCGGCACGCGAGCTCGCGGCGCGGCGGATTGTGCGCGCAAACATGGTGGGGGGTTGGTTCTGGTCGGTCGTGGACGAAATCTAGGGAACGGGAGAAGAGACGGAAATGGATCGGAGACACGTCAGCGCCATGGCGGTGGCTCAATGGGCTGATTATGAAGCACGGCTGTGATGATTTGTGCTGCGAAATTCTAGGTCCGATTAGAAAGCCTGAGGGTCCTTCCCGCCCGCAATATTGGAGCTTGAGATGGTGCTGGTGCACGGGCCCTACTGCCTGGACCCCTTCTACAAGCTGCCTAAACAGAAACCCCAAGTCTTGCTGCTTGCCTTGACACAACATGCTTTAACGAGACATACTGCACAATGTTTGCTTTCACGAAACTTGTCTGAAAAGGGCTCGCTTGGACACGACCTGCCAGTTAGGCAGCCATAATGTAGCCAACGTACATGAGGAAGGAAACTTCTCAGTAAATTAAGATGTGTAAAGCTACATAGCATTAGGAAGCATAGTCCTGTATTATTGGTCACCATGTACAAGTTACAGCCCCTTCTCACTATGCCGCGAAACCACCGTCGTAAGCCCCAACGTCTTCGCCTCCGTCTTCCTCAGCACCTCCTCCTCGAGCCTCCGCTCGTGCTCCTTTCCGTCGAGCACGGCCGCCGTCTCCTCGAGGCTGAGCTTGCCCGTCTCGACAAAAAGAAAATACACGACGAGGGCCTCGAACGCGAGCCAGACGTCGTACGTGATGTAGTACTTCCACCCGGAGTTGGTGACGCCGATCGGGTTGGCGTACTGGTTGAAGATGAGCGCCAGCGCCACGAACAGGTTGTACAGTACCAGCCCCCGCGCCCGCAGGTGGAAGGGCAGGATCTCGACCACGTAGGTGACTTGCAGCACGCCCCAGCCCAACGTAAACACCAGGTTGAACAGGAAGATCATGGCCAGCACGCCCTTCGCCACGCCGTCGGGCCCGCCCTCGCCGTCGCCGGCGAGATCCACCGCCTTCTCGTACGTCGCCTCCAGCGCGGTCCAGACGATGTAGCACAGCAGGCTGCCGATGGTCGAGACTAAAAACAAAGTGCGCCGGCCGAACCGGTTGACGATCAGCGAGAAGGCCAGGCTCCAGACGGTGCCCCAGAGCGTGAGCAGGCCGTTGATCAGGGTCTGCGTCTCCTGGTCCTTGTACCCGATCGAGTTCAGGATCAGGGTCAGGTAGTACGAGATCAGCCCGTTGCCGCTCCACTGCGAGAAGAAGCCGACGGCGAGAATAATGAAGAACCGGCGCCGGTTGCCGGGCGTCTGGAAGAAGGACAGGTACGACGTCGACGTGAGCGCCTCGTTCTCGAGCCGCAGCGCCGTGCGGATCTCCTCCATCTCGAGCGGCACGAGGGGGTCGGCCGCGTCGCCGTTCGCATGGTACTTGACCAACAACCGTTCCGCCTCGACGTCCCGCTCCTTCGAGATGAGCCAGCGCGGCGACTCCTCGATCAAGAAGCAGAGCGCCAGCTGCAGCACGCTCGAGAAGGCCTGCAGCAGCGAGGGGATCCGCCACGCCCACGTCGACTCGATCCGGAAGGTGCCGTACGTCGCCCAGGCCGCCACCAGCGCGCCCACGCCCCAGAGGCTGTTGTAGATGGACACGAGCGGGGCGCGCTGGGCCGGGTAGGCCAGCTCCATGATGAGCAGCGGCGCCGCCGTGATGTTGAGCGCGAGCCCGAGCCCGATGACGCCGCGCGCCGCGATGAACATGCCCGTGTTCTGCGCGCCGCCCTGCAGGGCGACCCCAATCAACATGACGGCCGCGCTGATGAGCAGCGCCGGCTTGCGGCCGAAGCGGTCGCAGGTGTAGGCGCAGAAGGGCAGGGCGACGAGCTGGCCGACGCTCTGGATGGCGTTCAGGAGGGCCAGGTCGTCGGCCTCCGGGTGGTTGAACGAGGCCTTCCAGCTGTCGAGCGACTGCAGCCCGTTCATCATGGACCCGTCGAAGCCCGTCGCGTACGACGAGATGAGCGAGAGTAGCAGGATCGCGTTGAGCTTGACGATGCCGCCGTTGGACATCCAAGCGAAGACGCCCAGTTTCTGGCCCTTGACGGCGGCGTCCACCGTCGCGGGGGCGCCGGTGTTCTCCATGGTGGCTTACAAACAGCTACTTGTTGAGTTATTTGATGTCAGTAAGTATCAACCTGGTCAAGTATGGATTTGGTAACCAACTCTTTCGATGAAGCCTGGTAGCGTTCGAGGAACCGGGCGGGAATGAAGTAGCAATCGTCCCGACGGACTGGAACGGGGATACAAAGATCTTCTGGGCAGCGTGTAAACCGAAAACCCTCCGCGGCCTTATAATGATCCCTCTCACATGTTATGGTTTCCCTCTGTGATCGAACGACATCTTGCGCCCAACAGCTACTGGCCTTTATCTGTGGAGATGCCGTATCACGAGGCAGGAACCACAGCTGCGAACATACCAACCTGGCCAGGTCCGGGATCCCCTGCATATCGCCTCACCTATCAATCTGGGGAAGCGGAGAAAGCAAACCGGATCCGTCGCTTGCCCCGAGATAACGTGGACAGTTTGGTCGGTAAAGCCCGGCCATTTCTTCCGGCGAATGCGGTGTCGGGAGCCCAGTGGGATATCCCGAGAAACGTTGGGGTAGCCCATAGCTACCAGCTGATCTTGGCACTTTTTCAGCTGAAAAGAGAGTTTGATCCAGAACTTCGGGATGGGGCTCGCAGAGGAGGATTTCGGCTGTCATGGCCGTAGTTCGTCTGAAGAAAGTCAATTCTACCCGCAGCTGATGCCCACGCTTCATGGCATCGAATTGACTGAAGCTATATGGAAGAAGACATGCTCTTTGTCCGAACTTGCAGTATGTGGCTTACCCAAACTGGCAGAGTGTGGAAACAGCATTCGTTGGTCTTGCCGGGTTTACTCGGCATTTGCCGCATTTCTCCTCGCGTCCCTCAAGTGTTGCAACTGAGAAACGCGTATTGATAAATCCTTTCATAGCAGAGAGCATACACAACGAGTCAGGGAGTAAATGAAATGGCTGTATCTACGGTCAGATGGTTACATGTAGTAGATGTTCATTACATCATCAACTGCTACTTTTCGCATGCACCGGCAACTAGATTCCCATTCATCGGAATCCGGAAGCATCGCGTAGGCAGCCACAGGTGGCCACCAAATATAACGATGTTCTTTGCTGTTCCAACGTCAAGTGCACCAAACCCAGCTCCGATATGGGATTCAACTCAACTTACTGATGCCCCCTTAAGCCTCACATACCCAGGAGTTTCAATCTGACGACAATCACATCGTCGACCACAACAGCCCAGATTGTGCTGTTATAGGAGACTAAGCGAGATGCCATCCACCGGATATGGAAGGAGGCACAGATAAGGGTCGTTGGGGTACAAGGGGCCCCCGGCAGGCGCGCCCCACTCCAGGTGCTGTTGGCTCGACAGGCAAGAACATGAGCGGAGTTGTGCCCGATGACCTGCGCTTTACTCCGAACCACTACAGCAAGTTTTGAAGAGTTGTACTTTGATTTGTGAACATCAATTGATTGATCCAAATGACTATGGCAACTAATTATCTGTGTACAGGCGCATGAGGGAGTAGCCCCAGTTTCACTAATTTCCCCAGATTAGAAGCAAGACCAACCCCAGGAACCGAACGCGGGGATTAAGAATCGCGCCAGTTACCAGTTTCGGCCGTGACCGGTGCCAATACCGGTCGGCCCACCTAGTGCAGCTTCCCCGTCTCCCCATGATGATACCAAGGGGACGGTTGGCGCTGAAGGGGATCTAGGGTCATTCGGCGATCGATACTGTCACCGCTGGGGCGAGACATACTGAGATTAGCTCGATGCTGCTGGGTGGGCTTCTCGAAGATCATGTCACGCGCCATGGCTTCTAGACGGTACAGTCGGTATGGGTATATCTTGGATGCTGCTGCCACTGCACTTCAACGCCGTAGTCTGAGATGCAGCAGTAGTAGCTGTCCTCCCCCTTCTGCCAATTCCTATCATGGGCTGCTCAAGCATCTTCGCGGCCGCCGTGGCTTTATCGGCCTCCCTGGCCACCGCGATGAAGCCTTCGCCTTCGCGCCTGTCTGCATGTTAGTGGCCGTCAAGAACTTCGTGGTGCATCTCACGGCACAGCTAACAGCTCGCAGCCGCACAGGACCTGTTTGACTACTCGATGTCCGTGAGCGACTCACGGTACGATGCCTCCTACAGTAAGTTTAGAGACTAAGTATACTGCCGTATATGAGATCAGATCGCTGACCCTCTGCACAGACTTCATTTGGTACCAGGATAATGGACCATGGTCCACGCGCTTTACGGCTTGGTACTTGCCCGGGCTCCTGCATCGCGCCGAGGGTGACGACGTCAAGAACGCGATCGCGTCAATCGAGGGAGTGTAAGACGGCTCTGCACCAACTCAGTGTCTCATAGTAGATCTAGAGACTGTGCTGACTGAACCTCAAGTCTTGCTACTCAGATGCTCGCGGACTACGACTCGCCGTGGTACGGGACGTACAAGTTATCGCCGGATGCGCCTGATCCCACCCCCGACTCGCCCTTGTACCCGCCCTCCATCTACGACACATACGACCCCAATTGGCGAGAGTTCGTTGGGTGAGTCTCTTGACTAGAAAACGCCCGGTCTTTGCTTGAGACTGTCTGCTACGCGCTTACTAAAACAACACAGGTCTCAACTCATTCAAGTAGTCGAAGAGTTCTCCGACAAGATCGGCCCCGAGCTGGTCGGACGCATCGAAGACTCCCTGGAAGCCGCGGCCGTCGGCGGAATGCGCCGCAACGGCAGCTTCCCCGAGGACGACAACCTGATCCTGGCCTACAGCAACCCAGGCCTCATGCGTGCCCTCACGACGGGATGGGTAGGTCAGCGCAAGCAAAACCAGCAACTGCTCGACTTCGCGCGCAAGCAAGGCGAAGACCTCCTGGCCCTATTCCAGCGCGGCGGGCAGGACGTCATGGGCGAGTACAACGCGCCCAACTACTACGGCGTCGACATCTGGGCCCTGGCCGCCAACGCCAAGTACGGCCCCGCGGACCTGCCCATGACCGGCAACTCGCGCATCATGCTCAAGGGTCTCTGGGACGATATCGCCCACCAGTACAACCCCTTCCTGGGAAACATGGTCGGCCCCTACGACCGCGCCTACAGCCGCGACGCCACGGAGCACTCCCAGATCATCTCGCTCTTCTGGTGGGGCCTCTTCGGGCGCGAGTACGGGCCCCAGCCGCCCAAGGGCGAAGCGGACGTGCTATACGACGTGGCGCAGGGCGCGGCCTTTGCGCTGGTCATGGACGTGGTGGCCGAGTGCGTCAGCCCCGAGGCCGCGGCGCTCTTGAAGGCCCGGGGCTGGTGGGAGGGCGAGCGCTTCATGAACAAGACGGTCTACGAGGACCTGACCTCGGACCGGCACCGCGTCGCCACGTCGTGGCTGAGCGCGGGCCTCATGGCCGGCGGGCAGACGGTCACGGGCGAGACCAAGAACCGCGGCGACCAGTTCGTGCCGGCCATTGTGCACTGGGCGTCGGACCCGAAGCACGCCCCCTTTCCCTACAACGGCTTCTTCTCGCTGTACCCCTCGGCCACCACGATCCAGGCCGAGGCCGGGCCCGGCTACCTGACCGTCGCGTACCCCAACGCGACCGAGCCCGGCGCCGACCTCTTCACCTTTGCACTCTCGGGCATCCCGCCGGCGTGGACGCTGGGGAACGCCCACGTCGTCGGCGGCTTCGACGACTTGCCCTGTCTCGACGTCAATGTCTCGGCGCCCGGGCTGACGGCGCTGCCTGTCAGCTACGGCAGCCAGCTGCGGAATCACTGGTTCTACAACATTTCGTACGCGGTCCCCGCCGACTTCCAGGGGACGCCGCGGGTGCATTTTGATCTTGCGTATACTTGCTAATGAGTAATGATGGTGCATACGCATTGTATATAATAAATCCATAGAAGTAATTGTTCCTTGTTCGACGTATATCAGTACTAATCTACATTCTCTGCCTTCTGTGTGACTTCCCTAGTATCCTACAGACGTCATCCAAGTTATCAATCCCCTTTTCCGGGCAGGATAGAAACCGATGAATTCGTCATCGGCTGATATGTCGCCACCCCATTACACATTACGATGGCTTTCAAGCATCTTTATAATTATACAGTATCTCATGTTTTTCTTTGTTTCTTTTGTTTTGTTCGTTGTGTTTTGCTGGCCCTGAGAGAGTTATACCTAGTCCTCCCCCTCCACCACATGCGAAACCTCGACCGTCTCGATAATGGACTGGTACCGCGGCCGAATCGAGACGCTGATCTCGGACGGCGCGCGCCCGTAGACGGCATCAATGCGCCCCTGGAACTTGAGCAGCGTCTGCGCGCGCAGCATGTGGCCCTCGGTCGACCGCACAAACTCCCCCGCCTCGACGAAGACCATGTGGGACTCCCCGACGCGCGCGGCCTCGGGCACGTCCTCGTTGGCGGGCGCCACGACGTCCCGCCACAGGCACCGCCGCGCCACCTCCTTGGTGTACCCGTCCGCCAGCTCGACGAGCAGGGCCGGCGGCTCGCCCGCCTGCCCCACCGCGATGGCGTGCTGCACCATGCCGTGCTTGCCCAGCGTCTTCTCGAAGGCGAGGGCGAACTCGCCCGCGTCCGCCGTCAGGTCTTGGATCCGGCTCACGAACCGCCAGGTGTAGGGGGCCTTGGCCGGGTCCGGGTGCGGCGTCCAGACTTCTTTCGTGGAGTACTCCGGGTACGGCGCCGCGTCGGGGGCCTTGACGCCCTCGCCCAGGCAGGCCCAGTACCCGATGTACTTTTCCGACTGCGGCGTCAGGGTGATGACCAGCTCGTACAGCTCCAGGCGCGCGCCGTCGTCGTCAAAGTACTCGAGGTCGTCGCGCTCCTTGAAGACGCAGCCGCCGGCCTCGATGTCGAAGCAGCAGTACTGGTAGTCCTCCGGGTCGGACTCGAGCTGCGGCGGCGTGCAGACTTCGGCGGAGCCCCAGACGTCGAATATCCGCGTGGTCTTGGACCACATCTGGCCGGCAAAGTCGGAGAGGATGCCTGAAAGTATCTGTTAGACATCCAGCCTACAACTCAGAGCACACAAAAGCATTGCCAAAAAATAAAGCGAGAAGGCCGAGCAGAAATAACCCCTTCAAGAAACAAAGTGAGAAGGGCGGGCAAGAACATACCGTTTCCATACACCACAGTATCCATCTGCCTGATGTAATCTTCGGCGTCATCCCTGCGCGCGATGAGCTCCATCAAGAAACTCGGCATGAAGCCGACCTTGGCCTTGGAGTACTTGATGATGTCGCACATTTCGTTGATGCCCTCGACCGGCCGGTTCCGGAACCCGGGCACCAGCGTGCAGCCGCCAAAGGCATACACGGTCATGGCCAGGATGCAGGCGATGGCGTGGAAGGGCGAGGCGACCATCAGGAAGCGCGTGCCGACGCCCCGCTGCCACACCATGTGCTTGCGCCCGTCCACGTCGGGCAGCTCGGACTGCATGTCCAGCTGGGAGCATGAGATGTTAGTATTGGCAATTCATGTGCGCATGCCATAGTACATCGACGTGACAACACCAAGAGAAGAACTTGAAGAAAAAAGATCAGTCGGTTACTTACTGTGCTCATGGTAGAATGCCTATACGTGATGGGCCGGGGCGCCCCGGTAGTACCGCTGGTCTGGCAGATGACGAAGGGGTCCAGCTCGGCCTCGTCGTAAGACTTGGTATAGGGAAAGGGCTCGGCCAGGACGGCCATGTCGAGCAGGTCGTCGAGCTCGGGGATCTCGACGGTGGGCATGGGCCGCTGCTCGAGGATGTCGACGGCGTAGACGCCGCGCGACAGCAGCATGGCGCGGCAGCCGCACTGCTCGATGAGCGACAGGTGCAGCTCCAGCGAGTTCATGTGCGAGCTGAAGAGCACCTGCCGGCCCGCCTTGGCCGCCGCCGGGATCAGCATGTAGTACCGGATGTCGGGCACGCCCAGGTACACGAGCGCCTCGAACTTGTCGTCCTTGTCCTTGTCTTTGGGTTCCGGCGGCGGGCCCAGCGCTTTGGTGATGCAGTGCGCCAGCTTGTTGATGCCGTTGGCGAACGCCGCATAGCTCACGTCCTCGAAGCCCTGCTCCAGGTCGTAGTCGTCCACCGGCAGCGACGCCCACGCCCGGTCCGGGTCCTGGCGCGCCACCTCGTCGATGATGACGGGGAGCAGCCGCCGCCCGACCTCGCCCGGGACACTGGAGGTGGTGCCGCTCGCCATTGCGCGGGTATGTGCTGTCTGCCTTTCTCTCTCTGACTTTCGTCTTCTTCTGGCCTGGATGGGCCTTTAGGTTTTTTTTACCTAATGCAAAAGAAGGAAAACAAAAGCAGCCAAGTAAGAATTAACTTTGGGGATGTGCGGTCCAGTAGCCTCTTTGGATGTGAGTGGTCGTCTTCATGTCATCCTTTCCTTCTTCTGGTCAGAGGGGTATGACAGGCATCAGGAAGGACCCGAGGGAACGGATTGGCCTGCTTTTTCTTTCCTTCTTGTTGGCTCTTTTTGGGGCCAACCCGCAACTTAGACGCAAGTACGTGTACGTGTATGTAGGTAAGACAGGGCCAGACAGGAGGGAAGCGAAGGGGCGAGACAGACAGAGGCCGACGGCTTGATCCGTTCTCGCAGACTTGCCTGCTTGCAGTCGCACCTGCAGCACGTGGGGGGTTTCGCTCCCATGCCATATTGCCGTGCGACACCCGAATTGCCTCATCGGGAAGGGCGAACAGAGCGAGGAAGGCGAGTGGTTCGCTTTAATTTGCTCCAGGAGGAGCCTCCGGGCCGGGGAGTCGAGTGACAAACAGGAAACAATCGCTGGTTAATTATCAGATCAGTGCCTAATGAGCAGAATCTTCAGGCAAGGGTGTTGTATTTGCCGTCTTGATATGAGAGCGGACATTCCCCGGTGGCCAGGGCCAGTCGTCCTAGACAGAGCCTAGGCGATACTAAGTAGCAACCGGGGTGTTCGTTTTGAGTAAATCGAATCAGCAATTTGGGTGGCCCATGTTGGCCATTATTCACGTCGTATTCTGCGAGCCAGCTCGGGCTACCCCCTGGCCCCTAATTTTCTTGACCTCATTGACTCCACCGGCGACTGGGTCCGTGAGCAGCCAATGGCCATTCCCAATGGCTTCATATGGTGCGTTCGTCTCCAGGGCCGCCGGGTCTGCACCTGCATCCTCCGCGAGATTGTCTACAGCAAATCCTTCCAAAGTCCGATGGGAGCGGAACGAAGGATTCGAACCAAGTAAATCCGGGTGGTCTGACTTCCCAGGCGATTGGCCGCCGGATTTGAGGTGAATACGGAGTGCACACCTGGCCAAGCAAGGGCTGGAACCGAGACAGTGAGACGGTGCGCGAGTAATGCATGCATATGCCAACCTACGCGAGCCTGCACGAGCGTCCCGTCCGGATTTAGCGCGCCGTCGTTCTTTGCCAAAGGGAACTACGGAGTACGGAGTATGTAACCTACTAATAACTGCCAACTGCCTGATTGCCGAGAATCGGGTGAGCATTAAAGTGCTGACCAAAACTGTGCCACATGGGAAGAACCGCAGAGGGTGGACTCTGTCAGTCTCGGCTGACAAGCGGAGGCGGCCCGCTTACGAAGGGTGCCATGTTGTCGTTGTATAGGGTATAGCGCCTGCCAGGGGTTAATAGGTCCTCGCTGTCAGGGGTCCGGACGGCAGGTTCCACCTTGAATGGCTGCCCACCATCCGCCAGCTGCACTGGCTCCCTGGATATGCGTGCATGTTTATGCAAATGCCTTGATCGCCGACGCTCCTCAGAGGATCGACGGTTTATCAACCGAGAGGTCTGCGCTTCGATCGGCTGGGTGGAAATGATGAAAGGTAGCAGTCGAGATGTCAGTCAGCAGTTTAGTAATAGTTATCAGGTGCAAGAAATCAATAGCCTGACCACTGGCCTGATTTCTCTGGACGCAAACATCACAACATACTACCAACCACCGACCGACATGCTGCGGATGGATGAATAAGCCGGTGGGTAGGCCATCGTCTCTCCACAATAAGCATAGTCCCAACTACGGAGACGCCAGAGAATGTGAAAACTTAAAGTTCTGCCAAGCCTATACCCCTGTCAATAGCGCCTGTTGGTACTGCCCATGGGGACTCTTTCAAAGTCGCCAGACAGAGACACCTCACACCTCGCTTGGATGTTATCCCAAGCCAGAACTCCAATCTGCCAATCTCTCCCTGTCAACCGAACATGTGCACAGACCTAAAAGACAAATATGTACTGCAGTAGTACGAAGTAAGGAGTACCACGAAGGGATACGGAAACGTGGATGATGCTTTCTCAAATTGGGCTTTTCACTCATGGTCTCCCGTCTCCGGATCAAGGGAAAGCACAATGCTACACAAGAGTGCAATCGTCCGATCCGGAAGTTACAGTTCCTCGCTTGAACATATCTTGGATCCATCTGCCGTAGCACCCCCTGCAACGCACTTTTGTCGGTGAAGCAGAGCTATGCCGCCTTCGTACTATCTCCTACCCTTGGGAGTGTGTCATGCTATCGCCGTGCATGTATAGACTGACTAACCACGGCAAAACTGTCCATTCTCAGACCCTTGAAAGGTACGCAGTGGAGTATTGCCTCTGCTGTAACTGTGTATGGCCAGCCCCCTTGCGTTGCTTCCCACAGACATGCAACTGCGCGGTTGATCTCTGCTTGGTTCATCTCTGATAGGAAAGCCGTCCTTTGCCGTGCCACCTGTGCCACCTGAGTGCGGCCGAGGCAAGCAAGACAGAACGCATGCGGAAGGGGAGCGCAAACCGAACTTGACGCCGCTGTGGTTATGAACCATGGGCCGAATACGCGCACCTGCATTGCCGCATCTGCTCGCCGAAGCGAGAGGAAAGAAGGGGTCTCGTCTCCCCTCCCTCTTGGTTCCTGAGGTGGCATTTATAGATCAATGTCACGCGAGCCTCGACGGGTATAAATACGTATATAGGCCCAAGCTCAAAGTTTATTAGAGTTCGCTCAACTTCCGGAACTAATTATACTCTCTAACTAAATCACATTCTTAAGAACCAACGTCTTTCAAGGTTGATCCCTACTGAACAAGCCGTTGTGTCAGGAATACTCTAGGCCCCGGAATACAACCTTGAACAACGAGGATCAACTTAGCTCCCGCATTCCATCCCTTCCTCTCACCCCGACCTGTCCCCGACTCAAGCCTCTAAGCCTCTACCACCCCGTGCACCTTTGACCATCCGTGCGCCGGCAACGCCAGGGATCACAAACGCACCGACGCTCTCGCCTGAGAAACATCCCCGTCGCCTATCACCTATATCGATCGTCATACCATTGACAGAGTTTGTTGTAACCCTATTCTTTTTTTGCCCGAGACACCCGAGAAACCCGGCAGGCATCATGGCAGATACAGTCGGCAACGTCAACAGCGCCAAGCCGCTCTACACGCTCAACCACACCAACGAGGTCGAGACCAACCGCCTCGACTCGAACCACTACAACCTGTACCTGCCGATGCAGGGCGGCCACGCGGTGCCGCCCCACATCAAGTCGCACCTGGCGTCGGTCAAGGGCGGCGCCAAGGTCATCGACGTCGGCACGGGCACGGGCTGCTTCCTGACGACGCTGGCGGAGCAGGTGCCGAGCATCAAGCAGCTCGACGGCTTCGACCCGGACACGTCCAAGTTTCCCGCCGCCGAAACGCTGCCCAAGAACGTGCGGCTGATGGGCGGCGACGCCACCCAGCCCTTCCCGGCGGAGATGAACATGGCCGGCTCGTACGATCTGGTCCACGCCCGCCTCCAGTTCTTCTCCTGGCGCGCCGACGAGTGGCCCCGCGTCGTCGCCGCCATGGTCGCCCTGCTCAAGCCCGGCGGCCACCTGCTCTGGCACGAGGGCGGCTGGCACGGCTGGCAGACCATCCCGCCCAGCCTGGCGTTCGACGAGTACCTCGGCCACGAGATCAAGCGCACCATGGCCCTGGGCCGCGAGCCTATGTAAGTCACCCCTACCAATCCAGCGACATGCTCTGCCCCCGGACGAAAGGAAGGAAGACAACCTCAAACGTACCCCCTGCTAACTTGCCGTTCCAAGCCCCGCCTTCAAGCTCCCCGGCTGGTTCAAGGACGCCGGCCTGCGCGACATCAACAAGGAAGTCTTCAACGTGCTGCAGGACGAGAAGATCCAGCGCCTGGGCGCCGAGGTCCTCTACACGGTGTGCTACCAGTCCGCCCTCGGCGTCGCCGACCAGGGCGACACCCCGGGTCTCGCCACGCGCGAGCGGGTGCACGAGCTCTTCCGGCAGATCAAGGCCGACTTCGACGCCGGGCTCGTGGGCCAGGAGTTCCGCTGGGTCTGGGGCCGCAAGCCCCTCGTGGGCGAGGGTATTGATGGACCCCCGACTCCCGCCGCGTCCAGCGCGTACGAGGTCTCGGCCACCAGCAACAGCGGATCCAAGAAGGGAAGCGATGCCGGCTCGGCCAAGGCTACGCCGCGCACGCACAAGCGCAAGTCCAGTCTGTTTGCTTGGGTTAAGGACGCGCTTTCGTCGGCCAACAAGGAGAAGGAGGCCAACGGCGCCAAGGCTACTGCTGCTGAGCCTCAGCCTACTGCTGCTGCCACTGCTTGAGGCGGCATTCCCTAATGAGAAAGAAAGAAGGAATGTTTTAACGGCCGCTCACGACGACGCTTCATGACAGCGTGGACATATATGATGAGCCATTTCGAGAATGGGGGAGAGATATGATACATAACGACCTGCATGGAATGGAAGAAGAGTGGTGATGGCGATACAATAATGGACGGAGTCTTACTGTTTGTTTTCTTGCAGCTCATTGGGAGGTGATACCCGTAGTTTGTTCAAATTCATATATGCATTGTCATGGCTATGGAGGTTCTATTGGCGGTGTTCTACGATATACTATAAATTGTGTTTTAATAGCTACTCAATATAAGTATGAGATATTACTAGCCAGTTTCCCGTAGTGACACAAGGATCTCCCACATGATATCTAAAACAAACACTTGCGATGGTCAGGGGCAACGAAGGAAGCCAGACTTGTACGATCGACTTGGAAACCTACTTTTTCGAACCCAAATAATCAAGTATGAGCCATGAATCGCGACTCCGCGTCGTTATAGCTCGTTGCAAGCTCTGCCATGACGAAGTCCTTCGGGAGCCTCGCCCGGTTGCTTTGATCTCGACCAAGAGCTCCAGCTTCGGCCGGTCCAAGAAAGTGGTCTTTACGATCCTGGCCGTGACGCAATGCTCCGGGATCGGGCCCTCTGCCCCGACAGTAAGCGTATCGGCCGCGCCGTATACATCGTTTCCGCGGGCTATCGCCGCGGCCGCCGTGGGATGGCGGAGTGGGACCAAGCAGTCCGCATACTTCGTGAACTCCAGCAGGTCGTCCATCCAGTCGTCCGCCGACTGGCGCAAGCCCACGTCCGCCGCCTCGCAGATCCAGCTGGGCGTCCACAGCTTGCACCAGGGCTCGGCATTGTCGTCGCGTAGGCCCCAGGTGATGCAAAAGGATGTTTTCGATAGGGGGCATGGGTACTTGCTCTCTGGGTCGGAAGAGAGGGCGACGACCCCCTGGGCCAACCTGCTTCTCGATTGGTGATCGGCTGCCTGGCTCGGTGTTTGTACTATGATATCGTTGAAGATTGGAGGTGACGAATTCACTATACGGTATTGCGCGGGGAGATTCTGGTGGTCTGCTACACATATCTTCAGTGGCGGTACGAAGCCCCGGGGCTGGTCTGGCTTGATGGTAATCGTCCTTCGTTGCGCCTTGCGGATATCAAGAGTTCCTGTATCCCCAGTCAGTAACTTGACTGTAAAGCTGTTTTTGCCATCCAAACTACTGTATCAGGGGAATATGTTTGGTGACAGCAGTGCCATTTACCTTTGCACTCCCCTCGTCATTACCCAGATCAAGCAGTATGTTCGGTTCCTGGAGGCGAAACAACTGCCCGCCCTCAGCCTTGATGAAGACTTTCTTCGAGGTGTCGCAGGGCGAAAGAATGAGAGCCGCTCTGGAGAATGCATCCCGATCAAAGTAGCAGTCCAGTATAGCGACGCGATCCTCCTGTTTGGGGGCGCCCTTGAGAGGGCACACCAGTGCCTCCAAGGTGATCTGCCTGTTGGAGAACTGCAACGGAGTAGATGCCTCCCATAGAGGCGTCAGACTGTGTTTGAAGTGCGCGGGGGTAAGCGCCAACAGGCTGCTTCGATAACGGCTGGGTTTGAATGCCAGTATGGAGCTGTCGGTCGTGTCTCTAAGGATCTCTTCCTGTAACCGTTGGAAGGCCCTGCTGCCTTCGCCGTAGAGCAGGGGCATATTGACTTTGAAGATGCCCATCAAACAGTATGCCCGGTCCTCTTTCTTCGTAGTTTGTCGGTCGGCCGCCCAGGACATCTTGGTCGCCGTGCCGATGTATGTCAATAGCCGACGTACGTCCTCGAACTGGCCTCTACGGAGAAGACCTGCATCAATCCTCGTAAGGGATGCGAGCTTGTCTGCCAATGAATCTCGGTCCCCCATATGATTCCATTGTTGGTCGTAAAATACGACGTGCCCTGGGGCAATGAGTTCTTGCAGCGTCCAGCCTCTACGAAGCCATCGACAACGACCCAGGTCCTCGACCTCTGTGAAATCCACAAGATAGGCGTAGCAGACTTTCGCCCTCGCGTACCACTCGAACATGGAGTTGATAGCTTCGGAAAGTTCGGCACTGCTACTCTTATCTATGCAAACAGTGTCGATCCAGATGTATTCTAGCCCATCACGACGTGCCTGTTCGGCGCTCATCAGAATCTTGCTTGCTGGCCCGCTGCTCTTCCACTCTGCATCTTGGTCCCTCTGCTTGTTGACATCGTTGAAAAGGATCTCATCATTGCCCCAGGTATGGGATAAGATGGCGTAAGGGGGTGTGAATTGCTCGTTTTCAAAGCGCTCTAGACTGAGGGTATGGGTGTTTAGGAGTCTCATTTCGCGATGCGCCGAATTATTTTTTGTATGGTTGGAGGATTTGTCCCAAGATGAGGGGAGACGCAGGTAAGATGACATACACCCCGACCCCCAGATTTATGTTTCACGAGGAGGCTGTCAGTCGATAACCAATGCAGCTCTCCAATTGGTCAAAAAGTCTTATCGGCCGCGTCTGTGAGAAATATCCTTGTCACTTTGCGGGCATGTCAGCCGTCTCCGTCATCAGTGGTAGCACACGGCGGCTTGCCAAGACACATTATGTATTTTAAGTATTAATCAGTAACTATGTAGATGTAGATACAGTAAAACTTCGAAGAAACATGCCGTACAAGTGATATTATCCAGGTGTCTTATCAAGGATGGCCATCTAGGGATGGAATGAGTTGTTAACAACGGGATGCTTGGCAAGTACATTACAATCCGACTGATCCAGGCCTCATGATACAGACGTTTTCATTGTGCGCAGTCCTTGATGTATCAGTTGTGGTGTCCAGGCTCATGTAGAGTGATAGCGCCAGACGTATGGGTTGATGAGATTTTGTAACCATCGCAGAGACCAGGCACTATTCCCGGCCTCTATTGTTTCGTGGACCCATGTTCACGAATGAAGAGGTATATTCGATAACACAAAACACGATCTTTTAAAGCTTGTATATATTTAGTGGTATCTGATTCTGAAAAAGGGGGATCAACACTGCTTACGTTGCCAACAACTCACAAATAAACAATGTTGACTCCTCGCCCTTTCACGCATCTTCATCCGAAGGGCATCCATGTTTTGTCACCACGGCTTTGGTAGTGCCACCCGTAACACGGCAAGGCGGGAGGGGATGACAAACTTGCCTGGAAGCTATGCGACTTGAAACATGTCGACGGCGCACCAGCAGGAAGAACAAACAGGCAGTATTATATGTAACCCACCGCCTGTCCATACCTGGTTTCATGACTGATTCCTACAAAAACTCGTTCTTCTAACCCACACCCAACCTTGCTTGTGGGAAGTATTCAGAGCCCGGATGGCGACTATGAGCCACCCGGATCACAGCCATCACTCAGGCGGCAGTAGTGTCCATAACCAAGCCGGCCAGCTGGTTCGGTATTCGTCTCAACCAGCTGCTCACCGCTCCAGCCAGCGCCCCAACGCCCATGGCAATTCGCAACCCGATCCCCAGGCCAGCCGGCACTCCCCTCAGGTTCCAAGCTCTCTGGGGTATATAAGAGCCTCGCAACTCGATCCTCATATTCCAGACCGGGGGTCTCGACGCGTGCATTTTGCGGACGCGAACTCCTCCAGCGTCCATCCGCCTGGTAGTCCTCCGGGTGGTCTCCCCATCCACCCAAATTCCGCTCCCCCTCCGTATGAATCGGGCCTCTTCGGCCAAGCAGGCGGGAACAACTTCTTTGGCAACCCGCCGCCAGGTCAGCCACCTGGAGCACCGCCAGGGGGGCCGCCAATAAGCCCGCCGGGACAACCAGCAATCGTACTGCCGGGACAACCGCCAGCGGGACCGCCGCCGCCGCCCGCGTACCCCTATTATTACCAAGGCGGGGGCGGGGGCGGGGGCGGTTTCTACTACGTCGCCGCCGCCCGAGCAGCAACCCCCCGCCGACCCCCAGCCCGCTGGCAAGACCGCCCCGTCGAAGTCGTGCTCTCGAACGAGCTCGTGTTCCACTGCAACCGCGCCGACATCACCTACCACCTCCCCGGGACGCGCCAGGACCCCTTCGGCCGGCGGCTCTACCCGGCCTCGTACCTCGCCCCCGCGAACCGGACGCCGATCGCCGAAGAGGGCCTACGCCACCTCTTCCGGTCCCTCGAGCTCTACCGCCTCCAATCCCAGCCCGTGCGCCTCTTCGACCGGGCCGCCGACCTGCTCGACCGCGCCGACGACGCGCGCAAGGCCTACAGCGAGGCGTGCCGGCTCTTCTGCGGCCTCTGCGCCGCGCTCGACAAGGAGTGGGGGCTCGGCTGCAGCGACGAGTTGTTGTTACAATTCGACGAGTTCGTCGTCGTGCTCATGCAGGGCTACGACCCGGCCTGCGACCGCCCGCGCGTCCTCGTCGATTTGTTGAATAGCTACTCCCAGGTCTTCCACCCGGGCGACGCGCGCCACGTCCAGGCCCTGCGGAGGGCCTGGCGCGCGCTGCCGCTCTATGCGCGCTCGGGAATGGCGGCCAGCTTGTGGGGGCGGACGGCGACGGCGCCGCGGACGTCGAGCCGGGCGGCGTTTGTGCGGATGTTGAGGGATATGTGCTCAGATATATGAGGTTGGCACTCAGGGAATCGGCTGGTTGGTCTCCCGGGGGCTGAGTCAGCCGCAGCAGACACGGTGAATTGCTTTTCGACGCTCACACTTGGTGGGCAGGGTTAATGTCTCCTGTATTGGCCATCATTGAGACATTGACACATCAGCATGCTATTTTGACAGTACAATGTACCTTGTTTCCTCGATATCTTCATCGTGACGATTGGATAACTAACCGCATCAATGAGAAAGAGGCAAAGTGCAATGATGATGATGATGGAATCCCAACGAAGCGGTTTGCCCAGCTTTCCCCGCATCAGCAGTGTGACACGCCTCCTCTCCTTGTACTGCCAGCCAGCCACCCACGTCCAGCAGCAGGTAACAGGTGATCCCGACCAATCAATGAGGCATTCCTCCAACTTTGCCGCCCTTCCTTGCGTCGCGCAATCAGAACAACATGCGACCCGCGGCTGTTTGCTTCTTTCCCGCTCGCCTCACTTCCGTCAATCTGCACTACCACGACCGTCTCAACTCCCCTCGCTGGCTTGTCTCATCTTACTTGCTTTTTCTCCCAGCTTTTAACGCCGAAAAAGACAGCAAACGTCCTTCGTCGTTTTCTTCTGCTTATGTTGCATCATCTCAAGTAGTCTGTTGCCTACAATACATACACTTTACCCTTATCTCTTAGCCGCGCAGCAATATTCCCCATTTCCCTTACCCCATCCCCTCTTCAGACAACGGCCCGGCCCGATCGCCCCAACCCATCCGCCATAATATGTCTTATCGCCCACAGACAATGGAGTACCAACCCACATCCACCCCCTCCTATCCTCCTCCCCAGCCCTCGCGACCAGGTCCCCTGCCCCTGAGCAACACCACCGCCCCCGCCCCCTCCCTCTACACAACAGCCCCCGAAGGCCCAGCCCCCCTCGGCGGCTCCGCCAATGGCTACTACTCCGCCGCCGCCGTCGCCCCCCCTACCGGCGGCCGGCCATCCTACCCCGACAACATCCAGCAGCAGCTTCCTCCCCGCATCAGCGGCGGCGACAGGAGCCTCAAGTCGGCGCGGACCACGTGCGAGTTCGCGGCGCGCGAGTACCTGGCCCAGATGCGGAAGATGCCGGGCGGCGGCGGTAGCAGCTACAGCGTCCACGACCCCATGGCCATGGACGCGGTGGCGCGGGCCCGGGCGCAGCAGGGGTTGGTCCTGGACGAGCTGCAGGCGCTGCGGCGCGGCTTGGCGGTCGTGATTAAGGAGGCTGAGGGGCATCGGTGGCGGAAGTGGGTGTTGGGCGGGATGCTGTAAGTTGTTTATCTCTCTTCTTCCAGGGTTATATTGTATCTGCGCCTAGTACACACCTGCCGGTTTGGGTGTATTGGCAGGGTAGGAATCCCACGCGATTTCATGAGGATGGGACGCTCAGTTCAGGAGAATACGGCCATGTTTACTTCACTAACACTACCAAACCAAAGCGCCTCCATCATCCCCCTAGTCCGCCGCATCTTCCGGCGTCCCAACAAGGACAGCGGCAACAACAAAAAAGGAGAAGACCACAATCCCAACACCAACATCAAACTAGCAACGGAACAGCAATCCCCTGGCAACAGCAACGCCCTGATGAACGCCACCGAGTACGCCTTCGGCAAGTCCCGGGCCCTGATCCAGCGGATCCGCGCCTCGGTGCAGGGCAGCGGCTGGCTCTTGGGCGGGTTCGCGGCCGTGTCCTTCTTCGTGCTGTCGGTGCTGTACGTGTTCGAGAACGAGGTGTCGCTGCGGGTGGCCAAGACGGTCTCGAAGCGGCTGAAGCGGCTCTCGGCCAAGGTGGAGCGGGGCGGCAGCGGTAGTTTTGAGGCGCAGATCGACGAGAAGGATCTCGCGGTGTTGCAGCAGGGGTGGCGGTGGAGGGTTTTGACTTGGAGTAAGTAGTTGAGAGTCGGGCGGGTGAGTAAGTGAGAGGATACGTAGGGGGGGAGATCAATTCAGGGGCTATACATAGGGGGTAAAAGGGGCGGAAAGATACGTGGTGGCGTAGATCTGTGCATATTAGATATAGTACCGCACATGTCCTTAAGAGACTCATGTAACTTGGAAGTGATATTATATTTAGTCTTGTAACATACGTACATCTCATCAGGATATCTAAAACCAGCAATATACCAACTCCCTCGCATAAGAATCCCCCCAAACCTATTGTACACCGTCTCGCAGACGCTATTCATCATCGATATCCATTTCCTGGGGCAAATCTATCCGCGCCACGCGAAGATGAGGATAGTTATCCTGGATCCAGGTCTCGTCATCCGCCGCCTCCCCGCCCAACAGCTGGCCGGCAAGCAATGGCTCGATCGCGCGCGGATACCAATCCGGATGCAGCATGATTGCTAAAAACAAAAAAGATATTCGTAAGCACGTTTGTTTGCAATCGGCGCAGTCTAACAACTAGGAGGGGGTCCTTTGGTTTACTCACACGTTACGTCATAAACATTCTTCCCCACCGAGACCCAAGCGCCAGGACCGTAAGGATCGCAGTGGGCCACCAGCTCTTGGGGCGTGATCTGGGGCAGCGGCCCGGCCTCCTGCAGCCGGTACACGATGCGGTTCTGGTGGTACGCCTTGAGCGTGGCCAGGGCTTCCCGGCCCGGACCGGGCACGTTGTCCTCGTCGTTCAGGAGCCCGGTGGCATCCTGGCCGCCGATTTGCTGCAGGGCTTGGAAGAGACCGGTGGCGTCGTCTTCAGGTACTGTTTTATTGCAAGGTAGTCTAGCTGTTAGTCCATTTTCTTTATCTCGGTCATGACGGTAGGCATATTATATGCATGTTCAAAGGAAAAAAACTAAAAAGGGGGGACATTACCAGTGATGTCGTAAACCCATTTGTCTAAAGCCACGTGGTGCGCCTGGAGCTGCTCGACCGGGATCTCGTCCACCATCCTGCCGATGCGCAGCGAGTCGGAAGGGCTTCTCGTCAGCAGATCCGCGGGATGTGAGGCGGCGAATGCCGCGGAGGCATCGCGCCCTGCGTACTCTTGGAGCGTAGCCAGGCCGCCGGGGTGCACGTCGAGGTAACCTGATGACAAGAAGGAAATCCGTATTAGTTGACACTACCCTCCCTGGCCAAGCCCGGAATGGATAGGTACATACCGGTCATGTTGTATACGTAACCATCAATGGCGAAATAGACACCCAGGTTCGGGTTATCATGCCACCGCAGCGTCCCCGACGAGAAAGGCACGAGGTCCGCCTCGGGCCGCGGCGCGGTGGGCGGGTCCATGATCTGGCCGCAGCGGTGCTTGGCGATGACGGACACCATAGCGGGATAGAAGTCCGGTAGGGTCTCGTCGATGGGGCCGCCGGGGTTGTCCAGCAGGACGGGCTTCCAGTGCGGCGGGCATGCGAAATCTGTTGTTGGATCTCATAAGCAAAGGCCTCCTTCACTCACACCACCTTTATACATTCATTTCAAACTGCAGTGGGGAATGAACGGAATAGAAGAAGACTCACTAGTCAAATCGTACACATCCTTCCCGTGCGTCTTGTACAGAGGCAGCCCGTCGGTCCCGTCGTTCTCCCGCACCGCCGCCTCGAACCGGGGCACCACCAGCTTCCCGACGATCTTCCAGAGATTCCACGACTGCACAAACTGTGTCAGCAAGGCGATATCGTTTGCGTCCTTCTGGCCTCGCATCTGCAGGCCGTGCTCGGTCATTATGGTCACGGCCCGGAACTGTTGCGTGGTCCAGTTCATGCGTTTCAGAGCCGCTGGTTCAGGGGTGGTTTCTGGGTCAGCTTTCTTTCTGTTCATGTCGCGTGAAAATCGAAGTATAAGGAAGCGAAGAGTGGCAGGGAGAAGAGAAGGAAATAGGTAGTGGGAAAAGAGAGAGGTAAGAAAAGAAAAGGGGGCCCCAGCGTACCAGTCACCTCGTAAACGTCATGCGCAGCATTAGCCCGCGGAATCACGATCCAAGCATCGTCCGCCACGCGATGCGCCCCGACCTCAGTGATAGTCAAGTAGGGCAGCATCTCCCCCTGCGGGTTCCTGGCGAAAAAGTCGCGGGCCTGCTTATCCATGTCGGCCCTTACCTGGGCGCCGGGGACGACTTTCGGTTTCGGGAACTTGCGGGGCGCGGGCGCGTCGCGGAAGACGACCTGCATCTCGCCGTCGACGGGGGCCAGGTCCCAGGCCTGCCAGCGGTCGTCGTAGGGCGGCACCGTGAAGTCGAAGGTGGGCGCCCAGGCGTCGCGGCGCGCGTGGGCCGGGTCGCGGCGGGCTTGGAGCAGCGCCTGGTGCGCCTCGGACAGGGCGTCGTGCCAGCCCCGCGGCAGGGGGTCGAGGCGCTGGTGGGCGTCGCACCAGCTCTGGAAGCAGTCGAGCCAGTCGGTGTGGTGGACGATGCGCCTTTTGGGCAGGATGGCGGCCGGGACGGGGGCAGCAGCGGCGGTACTGCTGGCACCACCTCCTCCGTCGGCGTCTTGCCCTTGGTCGAGGGGATCCTCGTACTCGCTCGCCGGCACGGTGACCAAGTCGTACTCGGGGGCCGGCATCGCCCGTGGCTTGGTGCCCTTGATGTTCGGGTGCCGGTCCTGGTTCCTTAACGCCGCCTGGCTGCGGGCGTACATGTCGAAGAACTGCTCATTCGGGCGCGGCTGGCGGGCGGGCTCGTCGCGAAGGGGCATGGCGGCCCGCATCAGCAAGGCCAGGGCCCAGTACAGCCACGAGCGGCGCGACCGCTTGCTGTACTGCTTCATGACCGTCTCGACCTCGCGCCAGGCCTTGAACTCGTCGCGGACCGAGTGCGCCAGCTTGAACGTCTTGACGGCCGAGCGCCACGCCTCGGCCCTCCACGGCGACTGGTTCCACTTGAAGCCCTCCTCGCTCCACCAGGGGTGCCGCTCGATCCACCGCAGCTTCCGGTTGTTGAAGTCGAGCGCCGTCGTCCGCAGCCGGTCGCGGAACGAGTCGAGCGGCGTCTCGATCGCGAGGCGCGCCTGCGGGTTGCCCCTGGTCCCGAGAACCTTGCCGTTGGGCCCGTAGGTGCGCGTGACGCGCACGAGCCGCGGCATCTTGAGCGCCTCGCACCCGTGCTTGGACACCTCGGTCGCCCAGAACTTCTCCGTCAGCAGCGCCGACACCCACAGCAGGGGGATCGCGTCCGTGTCTTCCGTGTCCGACAGCTCTGCCGCTACGCCGCCGTACCTCTTCATGTCGCGCCGGACCGGCCAAGGGGCGGCCGTCATGATCATGGCATTGCCGCTGGTCCAAGACTCGGCCGTTCGGTAGCCCACGCCTGGCGGTTGGGGGATAATTTGCTGCGTTTTTGTTTTGCAGTCAGCACTCTATCCGCAAGCGGGACAAGTCCGAGATAGTACTTACACCGCCAAAGACGATACCCTCGAAAGCGCGCCCAATCTCTCTAGAGAGCTCGTCGTTGATGAACTGGGAGTATGTATCAGCCAGATTGGAATGCCAGGGCATAGGGCTACACACAAAGGTTCCGCAATACTTACCGGCTCTTGTTCCAATACGCCCTTTTTCGCATAAAACCCGTACAAGGCATGCTACAACCACAATCCCCCCAAGTCAGAAGCTTATCCGTGGAAGGGAAACGTTCCTACAAGTACTATATCATACCATGGATTCGTGGCAAATCTGGCACGGCGCTGTCAGTATCAGGGCTTTTCTTGCTGTTCTCTCCTCTACCTCCCATTAGTTACAAATGCTTGCTTACCGTTTTGGCCAAAGCAACCTGAGCCATGCATTTCTCGGCCACCGTGATATCCCCCTCGACCAGGCAGCGAAGACGGGGTATCGCGATGCTGAGCAGCCCGGTGCTCTCGGGCTCGTCGTCGGTAGGGTTGACGTAGTGCCACAGGCCGTTGACCCGTCTGCCGCTTTCGATTATCCATCGGTCCGAGAGGAAGCACGAGATGATGTGCTTATCGCCCATCAGCCGGATCCTGGCCCGGAGCGCCTCCACCGTCCACTTTTCGCTGTCTTGGGGGTTGAGGCGGATGCGCTTCTTGGTAGGGTCGTTGGGGTCGTCGGGGTCGGACTCGAGGTCGCCCATGGCTAGGGCCACCATCCTGCAGTTCCTCCAGTAAACATACATAGATACGGATCACTGGGAGAGGGAGTATCAGACTTACCACGGGTGGCGGGTGTCGATGAGGAGGTTCATGATCCGGTTGGCCAGTTCGAGAGGGGTGCGAAGCGCCTCCCAGACCTCCTCGTCGTCCACGGAGAAGTTCTTACGTCCCGGCGCCGTCCGTTTCTTGTCCTCGCCCCAGATATTGTTCCACCAATTATCCCTGCGCAGCCACGGCATCCATTTATCCTCGTCGATGACGAGCCGGCCCCGGTCGAAAGCGGCGATATTGTCCTGTTCCTCCTGCGCATCGCGCGGCCTCCGATGCCCGGCCGCGATATCTCCATACAAGGTCTCGTGTAGCGGCCCCAGGTCCGTCGTCCTGAATCCCGCCAGGCGGAGCTTTTGTTCCGTGTCGCTTAGAAACATCAGATCGAGATCTTCGAGCGGCGGTTTGGGATACGGCTTTTGGTTGTTGCCGCCTGGCTCTACGTCGGCATAGTAACGGGCGTCCAGCTCCGGGTACGCGGGCGCCAGGCCAGAGTGATCCTGGCCCTTTACTCCGTTCCATACAAAATTAATCGACTGCCCGAAGCGCTGGGCCCATGGTGATAAGGGATAGTCGTAGCGTGCCTCCAAAATTTCATTATGCGCCATTCTGCCTCAAGGACGTGTTCGTCTTGAACAAGAGATAAAATCAAGTAATACTCAATAGTCAACCCTGTATCTTCGTTGCACTTGATGTCTCGCTCCTCGCCCATGCTAAAGACAAAGGGGTCTATCCAATTACCTCCCATGGTTCGTGGAATGCATATCACAAAGAAAAATGGCAGCCTCCATTGTGTATGTAGCCATGCAAGCGGCTAATAAAGGAAGTTGTCAAAACATTGTCATGTTTTCCTGGAAACACCCGCTGTTGAACAATTCAAAAAGGGAAAAAAGGGAAAGAAAAAGAAAAAGAATCAATGACTGCGGCCAGTGTGGATTGAACTACAGAGTCTTGTTAGTTAACCGACTCGGGTAATATTCAGGTGTAAACAATGGTTTGCTTACCACACGACCTCCAGATAGGCTGATGAAGTTTTGAATCTTCAGTCTGGCGCTCTCCCAACTGAGCTATGTCCGCTGTTGATGAATCCAAACGCACTTGAGTTGGTTTATATTCCGGAGGGCGACAGGCGAGAGTGGAGATGGGCAACGTGGCTAGATGGACGTGAAGATGGCAATGACAACGTGGCCGAGCTGCTTGGTTTGGTGGGCGCAAGTTGCCCCTTAACATACTTATTCATAGAAGAGAGAGTCGGCCTGGTCGATAAGCCGTCGGTTTATCTTATCGGAGCCCCATATATAGATAGATTCCCTATTCCTCCGCCACATCGAATGATATACTCTGTTCCTCGCTTGTAGCCGAGATGACTAATGCATAAGCTTACGAAACCTGCTTGTATGCAACGTTGATTTATCCCCAGTGGCTGGTCAATGGTCATAGTAGCATTGCTGACATGGTGGGATCATGTGGGGAAGCACTCGTCACTGTTTGCCTGCTTCCACCATACGGCCTCCTGGGAGGTCCATTGCATTGATCCTTGAAGTGGCTTAGCTCACTTGCTGTGAGCCATAAGCGATGTATACTTTCCCTAGGAGTGGCTGTGCACAATATAGAGAGAAATAGCCATACCAGCTGTCTTAACCAGTGTTGCGTTGTCAGATTTTAGATGAGTAACAAGTTGTATTCATCTTATAAAGTAAAGGGTCATTATGTAGTAGAAATGTGACCCAAAGCGGCATTTTGAAGCCTCCATAGTACATAGCAGAAATAAGCTGACCTCTGGAGGCACACGACGCCGCAGGAACACCGCTATGGTGTCTAACGTGCCACGGTTGCTCGACCAGAGGTTCGTTCCAGCCACCTTTGTCGTCAATCTCAAGCCAAACGCATTTAGTAAACATTTCCCCTTAGAAGTAGCATACTGTGTTGAGGGACCTGAAAATTGGCGATGGAAAGAAAAGAAACCCCCTTGACTCGCATCAAGAGAAAGATTTTAAAAATAAGGGCCCAGATGGTTCAACATGACAGTGCACGGCCGAACCATCAGCCAGTACCATGCCAAAGCATTGGCGCAAGAAAGTATATCGAGGCTTAATCCAGTCGGTCGGGAAAGTCAACGCCTTCAGTCCAGCGCAGGCTAGGTGTAAGCTTTTCGTTGGTGTCGAGATGCAGGTTGCCCCATTCGGTATTGGTAAACTTGCAGTTGGAGCCTCTCGTGCATCGAGGATCTTTGAGACAGTGATGACTCAAGTAGCAATCGTAGTCGAAACACTCGATCGGTCCGCGGGGACAAACACTGGTGCGCGCTTTGTAACGATGTATAGCCACCTCCTGAGGACTCAACTCCACATTATGAATGCGTTCGCAGTTGAGGCGTTTGCACTTGCCAACGAGGTAGTGATCGTTGCAGAATGCGTTAGGGACAACCTTCTCGAGCTTGGACTGATACGTAACCTGGGCCGGAGTGTTGGCTGGGTGCTTTGTGGGAGGATCTATTCGGTGACCATCGGCGTTGAAAATAATCGTCTTGGTCAGCTTCTTCGGCTTCGCCGCAATATCGATATTTTGGAGACTATCAGAGCCACCGGCTTTAGCGTAGCTGATAGAGACTCCTCCATTTCCTGAGCTAAGGACACTGGCAGTACGCGTAAGCTGTGCAAGCTGCGGTTCGGTGTCTGCGTGCATGGTGGCTGGTGTCGATACAGTTGAGTCCGTGAAGGGCGGGGTGGCCGCAGGGACCGGCGGTGGCATTTGCTTGTCGGGAGACATGACAGCCAGCCCTCGCTGGCTTCCATAGTCTGGCTGGGTCGCGGGAGGAGGAAAGGGGTGGATGGGAAGATTGCTAGTGGAGAACGAAGCAGGTGCCCTTTTGGTTTCGTTCAATAGAGTATTCGATCGAAAGACCTTGCTAAAGCTGGTAAGATCAAATGGGAGTTGCTCTACACAGATCGTCAGATCGTTGGTCAGCAACCGTGCACAAGAAACATGTAGGGGATGGCAAATATGTGAGGAACCGGCAGCTTTCCTTGCAGCAAGGAGAAAGGCCAAGTTTCCGTACGAAGCTGGAAGAGAACGGGAGGACTAGACGCTTATACGTACTAAAACCCTGTTCGGCAGGGGTGGTCTCAACTAAGACAATCCTATTGCGGAGTTCGGGATAGTCACTATATTCTCGGAGATCACTGTGGTGGAAGAAGTCAGCTACCGTCTTCTCCGGACAGCAATATTGTGTGCAATGTTCTGCTTTGCAGGTACTGTCAAAGTATTGGGACGTGAGGGATACTCTGATACGTACTGGAGATAGCCGTTGTCATGGCAGCATGCAACAAAGATCTTCTTACACTGAAGATTTCTTAGATAATGGTTGAGCATTTTGCGTAGTTTGGAATCTGCGTTCTCCTTTCCGCGACCAACATTGACAAAGTCGACCTCGGCTCTGCTGTTGGTGAATTGTTCGGCAAAGGTTCGCATGTCTTCATCACGGTCGATGACGTTGGATAGGCGTAGAGACTTGGCCAGGTCGTTGAGGTTGGCGTAGGCACGCACAATGATGGGAATGTCCTCGGAGTTGAAATCATGGTCATCCGTCTGTAAGTAATCCCGGACAGCCTGTTTGATAGCCTGCGCAGCCACAGGGCCGCCTTCTAACGGGCTCCGAAGATACTGGTCGGCAAACTTGGCTCCGTCGCCATCTATAAGAATCGCGATAAAAGAGCCATCTTTCTGTCAAGATGGTTAGGTTCAAGGCCTCAAGAGGAGTAGATATGGTATTACGGACAATCTTCTGCTCGAGCCGTTTCAAATCATTGCCGGACTTGTCCGACTCCATTTGATAATCGCGGCGGGACTTGCGCTCAGCAGCAAGATCCCCCCTTAGCTGGTTCATTGTATCCTCAGTATCCTCTAATCTCCGAAGGAGTTCCTATCGTTGCAAATTAGCCAACATCGTCGTGAAGCACCGGGGAAATGGGAAGGATTTGGCTGCATGGTAGGTCGACAAACAGCCACAACGCCACTTGTGGATAGTACGGTGGCGGCACCATCGGGGCAAGTACGCTCCATGCAGACCCCAAATTGAGCAGTAGCGACAGACCAATGTACGCATACAACATCAAAGATTGTAGTCGAGGCCGGCAAGAGGTGAGGCGTGGTGTTGTGGTGACCTACCTGGATAATCTTGTCCTTGCGCTGGTCGGTGGCGATAAAGTTGCCCATCCAGGCGGTGGCGTCTTGCAAGACAGCTTGAGTGTCGCCAATGGCCATCTCGGCCTCATTGCGGATGTCCATGGTGGCGGGCGAGTCGTGACGGCAGACGGGGAACTAGGGAGTCCGGAAAGAGAGCCTGACAGTTGAAGCTGATGGTCCACTATGTAGGTACGTCCGGGGCAGAAATGGAATTGGGAGGTAAGAACTGGGGTACGTGGTAGCAGGCAAGCTAACCCGCGACCATCCAAGACTCAAGTGCGGCCTGCGAACGCTGGAGACTGCTGTAGCCGAGACAGCGTCGCTCGACAGTGAGTCAAAAACTCGAAAACTAAGTGGAATTGGGAGCTTTTGACCTCGGAAGGGTTTGATTTTCCCGTTGACCAGAGGCAAACGGAAAAATTGAACAGAGTTGTTTGCTGAGTGAGGGTGACAAGGCCCGGAAGTGGGGATGGGCTTCGACGCTGCTGCCGAATTTTTGGTTGGTCGAGCGTCGGCGCCAAGCGCAAGGCAGACACGAAGCCCCGAAAGCCAGAATTCGGTTCCAATCCAGGCCCACGTGACCCAAATATCCCTAGCACCAACGTCGACGGCAACGCAGCTTGCGACTTACCTACTACCTCTCTCTGCAATCAAAGAAGAGGAGAGCGATAGATGGAACGGACAAATCTACAAGTTGATGTGAAGGATATGGCACACCTAGCAGAGTGCTATTTTCCCCGACTGGTGCGGATATTCTTGGTCGAGGTGGGCAGTAGGTATTTGCGGAGGTGGAAACGCAACTTGGTCGTATGCTGTACGTCCTGTAAGATTGGTACGATCTCAACCGCAAGACTCGAATTTCAATGAATACAGACACGACGTAAGTACGCCAATTGAATATGATATTTCCAATTCATTCCACCTTCTATGCCAGATATACAAGTCTTGAATCATGCATGTTGCGGCTGACAGTGACAAGAGCCCAGACATGATCAACTTGGTTACGTAACCTCACATTCAATCGATTCATATACAGTCAAATCGAGAGGCGACCCAGCTATTCTATTACGGTAGTATGAGTAAAGTATGTCGGAGGATTTTGCTTTTGATTTGGCCCGATCCATGCTGGGACTTTGGGGGTTTAACGTGATTTAACGTGAAACGATTTGGCATGTCAAAGATCAAATTCGCATCCATAGATAATGGGTACAGTTGCTTGACTTCGCAGAGGTGAACATGAGCTCTTATTTCACTCCATACATACCAGTAAAGAAGCCCTGATAATTCAGAGGCCTGATCTAGCTCTGTTTCTTTTACGCGGGTCGACGAAAAGCCCATGGGCAGGATGTGTGAAATATGCCCCCGGCAGAAAACAAAATTCGCAATGAAGGGAGACTTTGGACGACGCAAGAGGCATACACGACTATTCGCTGTTTGTGTATGATGATCAAAATAAGGATTAGGCGAAATAGGTAGAATGCTCGACGTAAGGTGTGGCTGAATATAGCCCCCAAGCTGATTATTGCCATACCTTTCACCGTGCATCGACGCAGACCTATTCCGATTGAGAGAAGAAGACGGTACTCCGTTCCTATATATGCACATACAGAACATACCACCGCATACTGAAGGATCAAATCATGCATGCATGCACATAAGCATGTACTGAAACTGGCAAGGCAACACGCATAGCTTGATGATTATAATATTCATGCCATGATGGACCACACATATGCTGCTAGAAAGAGCGAAAATAAATGATTGTCATACTGAGTCGCACGCGGAAGCGCAGATAGGGGGGATCAGTCCTCTTGAGAGACAAGGAAATCCCTACAGAAGAACATGAGCCGGACCTTGTCACTGTCGTGCCATGTAGCGTCACGGGGAAATATTACATGTGATCAGCTCAGCACCTCATATCAATCCTGTTTCCACCGTGGTTAGGCATTCGGATCTCGCGGGGATGGGGGCAAGTCATGGACCAAGGCAATAAATATCAGGGCTCCAGTCTTGGCATTACCAGTTAACCGGGTACGGAGGGGACGTATGGCGACATCCGCGGGCCAGTTGGCGCGCATCCGGATAAATGCCAAGGCCTCGTGACAGCCAACCGTTTCTGTTTCGTCGTTACATTGTCACAAAGAATCACAAATGATCTTCCCCTGTCAGCGGGAACCTGCAGCAACGAAAGTTTCGAGCCGATCATGTCATTTTGCTGCTGTAAAATACTTCGGGGAGGGGGGTGAGAAGAGGTAAGGGGAATAAATGAGCATTGCCTCCAAGGCAAGACAGAAATGCCTAAATAGGCCCCCTCGCCCGCCGTTGCAGCGTGCATACGTACCAAGATCAAGTTTTGCATACTGGCCCCCAACACCATCAAAGAATTTTCGATGCCGTTCCACTCGTGGGGCTAGGTGTTTTGGAGATACCCAGCGTGAGTGGAAGTAACTCAGATGAAACTCTTATGTAAAGAAACTCAGCAACTAACCACTCCTTAACTCCTTACCACAGTTTGGGATCCCTGGAAGCTGACCAAGCGCGGCCAGTACGGCGCCGCCGAGAAGGACAGCCGCATTCATAGCGTGCTAGAGGAGGATCTTGACAACTACCGAGTCCGGACCGTCCCCTGGCTTCACTCAGAGCCGTCAGCAATCCTCACAGAACCTAGCATCATATGCTCGGTGGACCACGGTGGTGCCAACTCGTTCTTGGAAGCTGTTAGGCAAGTTATCTCTCCTACGCGTCACAAATTGTTCATAGGCTACTCAAACAACAAAGCTAACAATACTTGCTTCCGTACTGCCGGCGTCCCCCAAATCGTCCTCCCCGTCTGGATCGACTGTCTCGACTTCGCGATCCGGGCTGAGGAGCTCGCCGAGATCTGTAGGCGCGGCG
The DNA here is from genome assembly GCF_038362585.1 of Apiospora marii. Lineage (NCBI taxonomy): Eukaryota > Fungi > Ascomycota > Sordariomycetes > Amphisphaeriales > Apiosporaceae > Apiospora > Apiospora marii. The sequence goes on from NW_027117374.1 coordinate 652,367, forward strand.
GCGGGGTTCAGGTCGTGGCTGCCAGGACGATCATTGAGCATGTACAAACATGGATCTCTGTGAAACAGGGGTTTGATCTGTTTCTGGATGAAGATGAGGATCATTAGATCTATAGGAACGCACGGTAGAGATCGGCTGAGAAGAAGGGGAGGGAAGATCCATGACTATATCTACCTACCAATGAGTATGAGCGCCTGGAGAGATTGACTGTACCTATCGAATGACTTCACTGTTTACTTACGCGAGCCTCGTGTGTATCACATAGCATATGTTCTACGTCCTACCTCTGACGCAGTGCCTCGAAAAGATCCCCAGGGTCAACTGAATTCACAGAATCGAGATGTGATATAAAACAGTTATTTGGACCTGGAAGCACTAAAACACCTTTCTGAACTTCCACCATCAACAGCTGGCTATACCTAGTGAACCATCCAAGCCATAACCAAAGTCGCCCCCTCTGGAATCCCTCGATTTCAAGCACATACCGGACCCATACTGACCACAGCACGAGCAAAGTCATGCCCCAGTTTGACCCCGATAAAAGAAAGGAAGACGACGTCTTGCCAACATCAAGCGTAGACTCTCCCGATGAGTACCATACGCCACCCACTTCAAAGGAATCCACGAAGGCGTCGTCAAGTTCTACTGTAACGGGATTGCCCCGAACATGGACCGAGTCTCCCGAGACCAAAAGGAGGACAGTTCACGAAGTACCTGTCAGAATCAGCTGGTTGCCCCCTTTCAACCAGACTCCCGGTCCCAAAACCCGCTCAACAGGAAGTCGCATGCCGATAATAAGAGCGAATGGCCCACCAAACGATGTTCTGTTTCAGTGCCCGGAAGACAAGACCCTCTACTATCCCACCGTCTGGTATCGACTCTCAGCGCAGAAAGACTTCCTCGCCTGCTCCCGGTGCTACGTGTCGCACATCAAGAAGTCTCCTCTTGCACATGCATTCGAAAGATTCACGCCTCCAGCCGGCGCCCCGTCGCGTTGCCGATTCTGGGTTCCGCGAGTCGTATCAGCTCTCTGGCCGCGCGCAATCCGAGACCAGAGCGTTGATAACCTGATCGAGTTCGCGAATCGCCGAAAAGCGATACCGGACTGTCCCGAAGTTAGCGGCTTGGAAGAAACCAGAGAAGATCGACCATGGGCTACTTACGATGAGGAAGAACCGGGAAAGGTGGAGTGCTGCGAGGCCTGCTACGAGGATCGCGTCGCAGGCACGGCTTTTGCGGATAAATTCGAAGAGGTAGCCCCCGAACCGGCCGACGACGACAACGAGAACAAGAAGTGCGTCTTAAGCATTCGCTACATCCAACGTGCGTTAGACGCCTTCGCGAGAAGCGACGACTGGACCGGCTTCGTTGCTGCGGTGAGGCAGCGACTTCGAGCCTCGGAGTGCAAAGGCAGGATGGTGACAACATTCACCACTGACCGTTTCACCCAAGTCGGACAGGACGAAGAACTGTGGATCTGCGAGGCTTGCTTTCTGGATCTTGTGGCCATGACGGACTTCCAAGTCCATTTCAGCCAGGCCCAAGACCACACTCTTCCTATCGCCGCAAGGGCCCAATTCAGATGCGCGTTGTCGGCGGGATCCGTCATGGTAGCATTAGAAGCCGCCCTCACCAGGAACGACTACGGCATGTTCGGCAACGCCATCAAGGCTATCACGAGCAGCAAGTTCTGCAGCCCGTCAGGGATCCGGGGCGGGCCATGGTATACCCTCCAGGGCGGCTGCGACAACTTCCAGATCTGCCAGGCTTGCTACTGCGGAATCATAGCGCCTTGCCAGATGGGTCCCTTCTTCGACCTTGCCAATTCCCAAGCGAACTCGGATTCGATGGTGAGACTGTGTGATCTCAACCCGGCAGCACCACGGTTCTTGTCCTATGTCGAAAAGCTCGCGCAGGTTGTGGATGTCGGAGACTTCAGCGTGTTTAGTAAATATGTTCGCCGGGTTGCTGGGGCGAAGCCTTGTCTGAGGGGGAGCCAAAGTAACCAGGGCATTTGGTGTTGCATCGATGGATGCACCGTCTGCCTTGATTGCTTCGAGACCGTGGCAGCCAACACGGTGTTTGCACATCGATTCACGATGCAGCGCCTAATCGAACCACCGCCAGTTGTACGTAGCCTGTCGTCTTCTCGAATGCGACTCAAATGGGCGGATGCTTGTAGAAACGGGGCCATTGAAGACTTTCCCTCATTTGCAAAAGTGCGTCAAGACATATACAAGCAAGCAACATCAACGATCGAACGCATCAAGCAGGTTCGCGGAAGTCGTTTCGGCCAGGCACTGGCAGAATTGTTGTTTGAATATCGTGCCGCCGCAGAAAAGGGGAATACGTTAACTTCTAGGGAAGATCGGCTACTTAAGGGCAAAAGCAGACCCAATTCCTGTTTGGTCGCAAGCCCACAGTGTGCTACGTTAGAGAAGCTCGTGCAGGAGACATTGAAAGGCACAAAAAGGAGAGAAGAGCAGTTGCTCATTGAACAACTCGAAAATGCATGGAAAGAAATTGACTAGTCCTTACGAATGCGGGATATAAGCATTGTCAGGCTCGAAGTAGCCATAGAGATCTAGACGTCTTCTTATTGTTGGTGATTTATCTCTCTTGATCGAAGGATGTCGGTCTTTGGGCCAGTATCAATGCCGTTATGTCGATTCATCCTCAGTCGAAGAAGCCGCCATGCCATTCTGAGCCTTGTAGAGAGCAAGCTTCCGCTCCTCGCCCTCGGTCCCTCTCCAGGTTCGCCCATGTAGATGCCGGAGGCACAGTTGCTTTCCATCGTCGGGGTAGTACAGCCAGGTAGCCCATTTCGACCACAGCCCTTCCTTCATCTGCGTTCGTGCGCGCTGGCCGATCTTGTCCTCGATGAAATCGCCCCGGAGCATAGCCAGGCGCGACGGAAAGACTCGGGCGAGGTAGTGCTCAGTGCTGCAGATATGCGGCTTGTCGTGCCAGAAGAACATGGGTGTTAGGGGCACGCTCGCGACCGGCTCAGACTCCGAGTCAGATGAGGTCGGCGTAACGACAGGGAAGTCGCGCTTCAGTGTTGAGGTCAAGTCTCTTAGAGCACGATGCCGGATAACGTCGGCGTGAACTGCATACGAAAGCATGCGGACGGCAGGCAAGCACACGTACTTGATCGGGACTGCCGGATCGCTTTCGGACGCTTGCATGACATGCAGCAGGTTCTCGATGGGTATGTCAGCAACGATGGACCAGTCATGCTGAGCCACAAACACATAGGGTGTTTCAGTCAGACGCAAAGCTTCGCGCACAGCTAAGCCAAATCCAAGTCGCCGGGACGGCTCTATGAAGGTGACCCGCTTGCCGGTAGTCTGCCAGGCTTCAAAGGGCACGCTGTTGTTGACGATCTTAGGGGAGCCGTACTCAGCCTCGCCCTTCATCATTGAAAAGAGCGTTAAAAAGGGCGTTCCTTTTAGGCCCGGGAAGTACTGCTCCAGAACCAGCTTCTTGACATTCACCTTGTACAGGTCAAAGTTACTGGCTTGCTCTGCAGTCACTTGGCCCCTTTTGAGACGAGCTTGCGGGGCAATCTGGTCGTAGCTGTCAAAGACGACTATCACTCGACAGGAGATCAAGCAAGGACAGTGACGGTGGAAAGATTGCAATATGGCCTCGATTAGCTCGCAAGAGGGCGCAGAAGGCGTGACGGATGTAGTGAGAATGACTGTAAGCAGATCTGATACAGGCTGCGATAAGGCCCCAGAGGATGGAGCAGTCTCGAGTGGGTTGGTCATTGTACCAGCGCTTTTTCACCAGATTCGATGTGACCTTTTCGTATCATAGTCTTGTGGTGTGCAATGACTAATTCTGTGTTTCCTCGTGGTTCAGACGCAGCAGTCTCCGATAAAGCGCAAAAGGGCTGTTTGGAGCCCAGAAAAGAATGGCGGGTGCACAAGTGAAAATTGGGAGTCATCGCTTCACTGAGGCTTGCAGCGTACCAATTGGCAAGTGCTGTCTAGAAGCCAACACTGGGCGCTAAATCTGAATTACATTTTCCATATTCTATTAACTTCTTGTATGCATTGCCATATTAAAGGGATTTCCAATAGAGATATATCTAGCCTACAAGTTACAAACAACCAAATAATATGCCAACTCCATATTCTCAAGGTGTCTGTCTGCTTTTTATTTGCAAGCGTGGTTGATTGGTTCAGGTCTTGTTGATCGGGACCCCTGGCGTGGCAAGCCGCGCTTGAGCCAGGGTCCCTGAAAAACATAACGTCACCGCCTAAACTTTTGGGGGCGGCCCATTGACTTACTTTTGCGACAAAGTACCAGCAACAAGCAGCACTCTGTCCACAACTTTGCACCTAACAACACCTCGATAACAGCACCGCCACCGAGGTCGCACCAGAAGAAGAATCCCTCCGCACCATGTCGGCCCCCGACTCGCGCTTCCAAGCGCAGAACAAGACGACCCAGCAGCGCGTCTCGGACCAGACCGTCGGCCTCGTCAAGCTCTCCGACTTCCGCAAGCGGCGCGCCGAGGTCCTCGAGCAGCAGGAGCGCGAGGTGCGCGAGGCCGCCGTCGCGGCCAGCAGCAACAACAGCAACAACGGCGGCACCGACCGGTCGCAAACGGGCACGCCCGACCCTAACGCGACGAACAGCGACGCCTCCAATGCCGACGGCACCGAAAAGGGAGGGAAGGAGCAGCAGCGACAAAAGAAATTGCTCGGCAACAAGAAGCGGAAGATCGCCGCCAAGTCTAAGCTCAGCTTTGGGGATGACGACGACGAAGAAGCAGCAGGGGAAGGGGGCGCCAGCGAAAGCGTCGCCGGCGGCAAGGACGACAAAGCAGCGACGGCTGCCGCCCCCAAGAAGTCCAAGTTCAAGGCCAACGCGAACGTGTCGATTGTACCCCGAGCCGTGACGAAATCAGCACTACAGCGCGAGGCCGCCGAGCGAGACGCCCTGCGCCGCGAGTTCCTCCTGAAACAAGAAGCCGTCAAGGCGACCGAGATTGCGATTCCCTTTGTCTTCTACGACGGCACGAACCTCCCTGGCGGCGTTGCGCGGGTCAAGAAAGGCGACTTTACCTGGATCTTTCTGGACAAGAGCAGGAAGGTCGGTGCGGAACTGGGCGTCGGGGAGAAGACCAATGCCCGCCGCGAGTGGGCGCGCATCGGCGTGGACGACTTGATGCTGGTCCGGGGAGGCCTCATAATACCACATGTGAGTACAAAGCAAAGTTATTATTATTTCTTTCTTCTATGGAATTATCTTAGGAAATTCTATTAATTATCTCACCAACCCCGGTTGAGCTTGTGCTCCAGGGTGATGTTGAGTTTCGTAATGTGTATATGCTGACCTGCTTATATAGCATTATGAGTTTCTTTACTTCATAATGAATAAGACTCTAGGACCCAACAACCAGATCCTGTTCGACTATAGCGCCGAACCCCCGGCGGTGCTTAGTAGCGCTCCCGCCCCCACCGAAGATACTCCCGCAGAACCCATGTCGGCAGCAGATAGGCGTGCCGCGGCCGCCAAGATCATCCAGCCTGATATAGATACCCTCGAGGGCGCTTCGGACGACCCGACCTTTACCAAGGTCGTCGATCGACGGTGGTATGAGAGGAATAAGCATATCTATCCCGCCAGCACTTGGCAAGACTTCGACCCGGAGCATGACTACCAGAGCCAGATCCGCAAAGACCCCCGCAGTGGCAACACGTTCTTCTATTGAGACCTTCCTTCTTAGCGAGGATCGATATGTCTTGCCTCATTCCGGTGTGGCAGGTCTTTGGGCCGATGATTGATGATATCGAATAGCAGCAATACACTTGGTTTCTTCTTGTACTGTAGGTTGGCTAAGTATCAGTACAACTTTCGCGACTGGATAGAAAAGAGATTGCGTTAACTGGGAGCCACTAACCGTTGTGCACTTGGCTGGCTACTTTTCAGCCGACGCATGACCAGATAGCCAGGGTGACGAAAAACATCAACCACCACCCGGGCCAGAACATCATGCAGAACAACATGTTGCCGCAGCCGAGAACGAAGGTGAAGAACTCGTATTCGAGTTTTTTCCGAAGCCGCCGCACGGACTTGCAGTTGTAGGCCGCACGGCCGGCGAGACAGGAGGTAATGGCGGTCTGAAATAGCACGAACCGGGACACGACGAGCGCCTGCCAGCCGACAAATTTGCTGATGAAAAGGAGATGAGACGCAAGGAAATAGGTGCGGACAAGCACGGAAAGCGACACAACACTCAAAATTCGCTGGAAGTGCAGGGCCACTTGCACGGCCGATCCGAGATGTGTAATGACCTCGGATCTTTGGCCGCGCACAGAGACATTGGGCTCCTTGGTCGGGGCCGCAATGATGCCCATCTTGGAGAACTCCATTGTTCAGACAAAGGTGTGTGTGTGTGTAGGAGTGAAAAAGAGTTATCGCTTCAAGAACGACGAGCAATAAACAAAACCCACGATAGATTTGGGATATCCACAATGACCAAAAAGGAGCGCCCTGCCCATCTCCGAGACACTGAGACACGGTAATGGGGAAACCAAAAGGAGGCAAGATTAAATATATACGTGAGGTGCCTGCTAGGGGGTTCGCATGTGGGTTCCGCGGGTTCGGCAGTCATGGGGGGGGGGGCGGTATCCATGGGACGTCGTGGTCTGGAATGGGTTTATTGGGAAATATCTCCCCGACCGGCCAATTGTCTTGCACGGATCCCCATGCGCCTCGCAGCGACGGGCAGCTATGGGTCGCTGGGAATCCCCGCGAACATTCCGAAGACAAAGACAGAGAGAAAAAAAAGCCCCGCGTGTTGCGACTAGCTACTCGTAGATAGATAGATAGGTAGTATCCTGTATCTGATTCGAGCCTCAATATATTTGATCCTTGGCGTTGTTGCATGGTTCGCCCAATCCACTTGGATATATGAAGCACATCACGCCAAACGTAGGCGTGATGCTCCAATGCGCTCTAGGCTCTGTGCAAGCATGTATATGTGCGGCATAGTGATTGAATAATGGCTTTCAACGGTCGCACGTGGGCCGACTTGCTTTGCCCGTCTCGTTACCTATTGTTAGAAGATCTTCGCATGCACCACTTACTTACTCTAGTTCTTGGTTGGCCGGCGGCTGATTTCTCGTTCTAGACAGGCAGAGGCAAGCAGGCAGGGGCCCATTTTGCTGCAGCACCTGGCGGCCCACAAGATAAGATCCTGGCCCCTTCCGTGAAGCACCTCGAGAATCTTCCCGAAGTGAAGGTGGGTAAGCAACTGGAATCAAACCGGGCGCTGTCATTTCGCTGCTATGTGTTATCATGATCTCGCAATCTCTTTCCGATCTGTTTGATCACTTCCGGGCACCTTCATCAAATCCAGGGAAGCCCATACCAATTGGCCTGGCCCATGCGCTTGTGGAGAGAATCCCATGTCGTGCCCCGATTACCCATGGCTTTCTGACAGTCAGCCGCCTAAAGATGTGCATACATACATACCTACCCCTCATGTTCAAATCGCCTCAACGCTTCTAAAACAAACCTAGATAAAGAGCAGGAATCCAACCGCGGACCGACTCTGCAGAGCTTGTGCTGGGGAATGTATCAGGCATTGGCCAGGAGCGTTTTTCCTGCCGGTCGCGCATGTGGCAAGCAAGCCTGCCGTCATATGTCTTGTCGTCAAAGGTCTCAGGAACGTGCCCCCGACGCACGCCTGATTGGTTGGCTGGCTTTGGAGTCGCCGCCCGTTACTCCGCGTCTCGGCCGGTGTGTGTGCTGCCATCGCTCGGGTTCCTTGATTGGGTTGCGATTGCCTATTGCGGCATCAACGTCGGCTTTTCTTCTTCTTTCTCCTCGCGGCCTCGCGACGAGAGCAGGAGGATACAACTGAACAGAGGAGGCAAGGCAATAGACAGCTCGAGTCAGGTATTGCGGCTTCCTTGATTGGAGTCACAACTTGTGCCTCTCCAACCCCAGAAGTCTTGCTGATCCCTTGCTGTTGATGATGCATGCTTCGGTCATTGAATCACATCGGTTAGCCCTTCGTGGCCTGTCAGACCCGACGTGAGCAGCGCTTTCGGCCAAGCGATCGGCTCTGCTTGGTGATATCCTCTCGGCCATCTTCCGGTAGCAATAGCTAATCAACTTCGCCTCCGCGAAGCCAAACAGGCATAACCAGCAGGCAATCTGGCACCAATGATTAACAAAGGGCTGGATCGGTACTGTGATCTTTCTTCTCATTAGCTCATTATCGCGAGATACCCAGAATCATACATATTGGCATATTTCTTGACTTGCTTGTCTCTTCGGTCGGTCGGTGCAGTGCTGCTTTATCTGCTCAATGGCGAAGGACGCCATAACCGTCTTTTCACAGCCCGGTATGCCGAAACACCATAGCAAGCGCTCCTGGCTGTTGCAGAATGAGAGCCAGTCATTCCACTCCGGGCATTTGGGGAGCCACGAGGTGGTTTCTGTATGGTGTTTCTGCCACCCGTTTCCGTTGTGGCCGTCAGTCGTGGTCCGTTTCTAGGATAAGGTGGCGCGCTCACACCCGTTCGGTTCGCCTTTCCGAGGCCTATCGGATGCGCTCGTGCAAGCAGGTCGCTGCTCTCGGTCAAAGGATCTGCTTGGCAATCCCTTCTCGGCTATCTTCCGGTAATTATTATTGGTCCGTCTCGATACTCTGCTAGACCAACATGGGTACGAAGGAGGGTCTGTCTGTATCCAGTGGTTAATCAAGGAATCAAGGATCAAAACGGGAAATGTAATAGCACTTATCTTTATCTCTCCAATCTTCTGGCATGCCTAGATGCTGTGTAGTCCTTTGGCTGCTTGGAATAGTAAGCCGCCTAATTTTTGTCAGTATTTTAGATCCAAAGTAATCAATCACCAGCTCTTTCAAACCAGTAATGTCCCGAATTGTCTATTTGCGCCGAGGCATATATACAATTGCATCCAGTGCCACCCCCAGCGTCTTTTATATATGGAATATATATATACATGCCGAGTTTGGCTCATAATTAGCTCATGCTTCTCAGGTTAATAGACATTACCAGCCACAGATTCGAATACATACCTCTCCCCCCATTAGACATTAGATACTCACCGTAAATCAAAACAAATCAAAACAACAAAACAGAATCGCTGGTGCCGCACACAATACAACCCCCAGAAATCAAAAACAAAACGCGCGCAAAATACAGAAAGGAAAGGAAATTCATGAGACTAACTCTCTCACAAGCTAACGTGAGGGGGAAAGAAGGGGGCAAAGGGAAGTGCGAAGAAGGGGTATGTGCGAGAAGACTCATCGTATGCTTAGCCATTCCGTCTCATCATTCCACCGATCATCCATCCATATCCGAGCCATTCCTGTGTTTGTTCCCCCGCTGGTGCCGCGAAGCATATCCGTCTCGTCTCGGTGTCGTCATTGTCGTTCATGATCATTGCTCGTGGCGCCATTCGTCCGTAACCTCAGTGTGCTCGCGAAGAAGCAAGGTGTGTGTCGATTTGCGCCCAGCTTCTGTCCCGTGTGGTCGTGTGTAAGGCGCGGCAAGCGACCTGTGAACCAAGGGGGGAAAAGCCTCAATGTATGTATGTAGTGTACATATGTGCGTTTATATATATGTGTCGTTTTCTCGCCCGTTTTTCGTGTCGTCGTTAGTCATTGCCGTCGTAAAAGAAAGGAAAAGGGAAAAGAAATCAATCGCAGTTGTCAGAGAGGCGTAAGCAGTCCGTAAAAGAGGCAATAAAATAGAAGCAAGGCGCAAGTAGGTAGCTCCTGCCGCGAAGAAGAGAAAGAAGTAGTTGTTGTGCAAGCGCGTTATTGATGCATGTGCTGCATCTGTCGCGCGGTCCCTGGAATCAGGGAGAGAAAGAGTCGACCGGGAGATTTAAACCAGAGAGGGTGCGCGTAAGAGAACAAACCAATTGCGATATCCTTGCTTCACGCTTGGGAATGCATTAATAAAGGGGACCTCGCATTTCAAAAGCAAGTTGCTGGGCAGCCTGGTTGCCATTGGCATTACCTTGAGACTGGGAGGCATTGTCTTCAGGGGGAGTCTGGGCAGCACTACTGCCTGGATCTGCGACGTGGCCACCGCCATTGCTCGGAAAAGGGACGTTAGCTTGCGAACGCAGGGAGTTCTGCCAGTGAGTGTTTGCATTGTTCGGGACCGACTCCCAATCATCAAGGTGGTCGAGGTGCCACGCAATATCATTGGGATTGTGGCCAAACTGAGCCGGTGCTGGGTAATTGGCCCTTGGAGCGTAGCGACGAGGGGAAGGGGCAGCATACATGCTGTGCATGGCCTGGGGAATGTCCTCGGGATCGAAATCGAACCTAGGATCATGGTTGTCGAGGTCGACGGGATACGTGTTGTTTCCATAACGCTGGGCGAAGGGCTGCTGGTTCGGTGCAACCTGCGGATAATAGTCCTGCGGATAATAGCCCTGCGGCTGTAGGTTCTGAGGGGCTTCCTCAATTTCCCCTGGATTAAAGAGGCCCGCCATGTCGTCTTGAGCCTCATCAACGTGCTCCATACGGGGACGACGCGCCAAGGGCCTTCGTCGTCGCTGACGAGGTTGAGGACCTGGGGACGCTGCAGCGGCTGGAGCCACCGGGAACTGAGCATCAGGAGCTGAAACCGCGGCAGCTTGAACCTCAGGCGCAGCTAGGAGCTGTTGGTCGATGTCAGGATATTGCATTGCAGGACTCGCTAGAGCTGCAGCCTGCGCAGCCGGGGTCGCAGGGGCCGGGCTTCCAGCTTGACTGGGCGTGTTCGAGGTGCGCGTTCGCTTGGCCGAAGGGTTCTTTTGCTGGGTCTGCGTCCGCTTGCGACTCAAACCCAAGGACTTCTGGGCAGCGGCCGTGGCGGTCTGGCCTCCACGCGTCGGGACTCGCTGGTCCATGAAGTCTTGTAAAGGGGCCGACGACTTTCTGTTGGCCTCTAAATTGAGCTCCTTTTTTTGGCCGTTGTGGTCTAAGAAGACTTTGCCGTCGTCGGCAACCTCGACGATCCCGTCCTTCATTATCTGGGCTCCGACCTTGTTTTGTTGGTCTCGGCGGTGGTTCCCCACGAGGTTCTGGTTCTTGCGCTGTACATCACAGCAAACGTCAGTCGTGAGCGTGCTATAGAAATATGGACAGGGAGTTTATTACTTACCTTTAACTCGGCATCAGGGTTCCAAGCCAGGCGGAACAGCCAATCCTGGTTTGTGATGATGTTCTTGCAAACCAGCTTAGAACTCTTTACTATGTTAGTGAACACTTCGACAAAGACGCCTCTCACGGTGAAAGGTGAAACGTACCTTGAGAACCTCCTCGACAGCCTCGAACCTCTGAGTGAACGAGTCGTACGCCTGGTACGGCTTGTCGCCGTAGGTAGGGGGAAATTCGTTCTTCCCCTCCTGAGAGGACTCGATCTTTTTCTGTAAAGGGAAGACTTTGTTAGCATCTGTAGCCACACCGCTTTGATTGGAGACTGGATTGCGGGGTAATGGGGACACTTACAAGCAAGACCGAGAGGAGAATCTCGACATCGAGGTTGGGTGTATCCAAGACAGCCTTTGACACGGCTTTAGAGAACTGGCCCTGCGCGTCGCGCCCCTCGTACGCACCCTCCACATTTCGGAACGCCTCGTAGAGTCGACGGACCAGATCTTGGGTGTCGGGACCCAGCATGTTGAGCCTTTGGTCGTTGGATCCTGGCGCGATGTCTTGGTTCCGTGATTGGAGCCAGTTGTCGTACGACTCTACGGCTTGTTGAGGGTTGTGGAATATGGGGACGAAATGCTGGTTCACAGCATCTCGGCGTGAATTGATAACCTCAGTTGTCAAAGGGGGTTGCCACTGTCCAGGTAGAACATTGTTCTGGTTATTGACCTGGTCGGCGAGGTTCTGGTCGGCGAAGTACTGGTCGGCTGGCATCTGGTCGGCGTGATTCTCATCGACGATATGCTGATCGGCGATATGCTGGTCGTCGCGATGCTGGTCGACGATTTCCTCGTCGGCGAGATTTTGGTCGTCGCGATACTGGTCGGCGATACCAAGGGGATCTTGACTATGCAACAAGTTCACGTAGTTCTCGATCCAACCGTCGCCGAGTCCCTCGTCAAAATGTTCGGCGCTGGCAGAGGACTGCCCCTGATACTCGTCGTTGCGATCCATACTGCCAATTCGGCGACCGACGAGCAAAGCGAAGCAAGTAGTCGGTCGGTTGTTGGTGATCTGGGCAAATCAACCAATCGACGAGCAATTATCTAGAGTGTGCATAGGTCGGTTAGATAGGTGCCTGTATTTATTCGGCGATTGGATGCTGTATTTATTTCGGTGATTTGATGCTGCATTCAATTTGGCGATTGGATACTGCATTCAATTCGGCGACGGAATGTAGTGTTCAATTTGACGATTGGATGTAGTATTCAATCGGCGAAGTGGAAGTACGTACCTTTATCGAGTTGCTAAAACAGATGGTACGGTCTGTCCCAGCGCAGGGCAAAGCAGGGACAGGAAGTAGGGACAACTCGAGCACTATAATGAACATAACATGTTAGCATATGAGTTCTGGCAACGACAACGACTTAACTGGCAGCACGGGCATGTTGCGCCGAATAACGAGTACCCGGTGCCACAAGTCTGCCATAGTCGCAGGGAGTGTGAAAATGATAATTTCAGGTCAAGTGATATGATGGAAAAGGGGGTTGTTTCATAGAAGGGGGAGTGTAGAATGAGTGACTCTTTTATCGCCAAAACAAAGGATGTATTCGGCGAATCAACAGGAAGCCCTTGGCGTGGCTGTCGGCGTAGCTGTCGGCGTAGCTTTCGGCGTAGCCTCAGTGTATCCTCGGCGAGGCCTCAGCACGCCGACGTGTTCGCTTAACGTTCATACAGGAAGACGTAAGAAAGACGGGGTCCGCCGACAGGAAGCCCTCGGCGTGGCCTCAGCCCGCCGACGGGCTCTTTTGTCGTTCACACTAAAAGTGCGCGAGAAAGTCGTAAGAACGAGAGAACCCGCCGAAAGATATCCTCGGCGCCGGATGTCCTCGTCGCCGGATATGCTCAACTCGCCGACGGGAAGTCCTCCCTTCTTTGGTCGTTTACACGAGAAAAGCGCGAGAAAGGCGTAGAAAGGTCGGAAAAAAGGCATAAAAAGGCGTAAAAGATGCATAAGAAAGACGGAACTCGCCGCCGGATATCCTCGGCGAGTAGACGGCGAGTAGACAGCGAGTAGACGGCGAGTAGACGGCGAGTAGACGGCGAGTTGGCGGCGGGTGGGCGGCGAGTTGGTGGCGGGTAGACGGCGAGCCTTACTTGTATCGGCGACAGTGAGGTCCTTGTCTGCCAACGCCGACGACAAAGGGGCCGACCCCCATGATTCGGCGACAGTAAAGTCCTTGTGTAGATCGCCGACAATAAAGCGAGTCGCGATAGAAGGAAAGGGACCGACACCCCTGACTCGGCGCGACAGCAAGGTAGACATCGCCGACGAGAAGGGGGTTGCGAAAAAGAGAAGGGGGGTCCCTGTCGTAAGGGACAGGAGGAGTAGGTAGGTCATCGTGACAGCCGTGTGGTGGAGGCATGGTGCTTGTAATAAGGTAATAAATAATAGGTGTAGGATGGCAACGCGACACAAGCCGCGCAAGTCCTCCATCGGACAAGTTGTTCGATGAAGGGACTTGCGCAAGGTTGGTCGCAACAGCGCGCGCAAGGGAAATTGAAGTAAGGGAAAATCCGGATGAAGGTTGCTGATACTTACGTGGTACGGGAACCGGGAACCGCGGGCCGCAGAGATGGGATGTCGACGGGCCGGGCCGTCTCTGTCGATGTTGAGTTAGTATTCAATTGATGAAAACCCAATGGGAGTATCGCAAGTGAATGCAAAAAAAGAAAACGCAAACGGATGACTGCGAAGAGACGAAAGGGGGCGACTGGTTTCGAATGGAAGGGTGTGGTTCTCGATTCAATGCTTGCGATATCACGAATGATGTTGCGCGCAAAGATGAGAGAGATGGTTGTGGATGGAAAGGTGCTAGGCAAAAGCAGTTCCCGGGGAAGCAAGAGGTTGAGGTGCTTGTGGAAGTGATTTCCGGGCAAGGAAGCGGGTTGTGGCCGGGTAAATAATGGCCGGGACAATCGGCGGTGCTTGTGGGGCCGGAGCTCGCCCGTGTGCTGGAAGGTAGGATCTGATCTAGGGCACAGAGCTTACCTGGTCGAAGGGGATTCTGGGGACGGGAGAAGTTGTCAGAAAAGAAAAAACCACCGGGCTTGTCGGCGCTGCTTACAGGACGAAGCTTGTACGTCGATAATGGGTGATGGGAGGAAGGTTGTGCTCTATGGCCCGGAGTGACTTGGCAGAAACGATCTCCGCGGAAGGTAGAGGTTGTGATGTTTCGTGAGAGTGGTTTACGGGAAGGGAAAGGTTGTGGGGAAATAAATAATGGCCGGGCTGGTCGGTGGTGCTTGTGGGGCCGGGGCTTGCCTGACGACAATAGGCGGTGGTATCGGGGGGATCGATTGCGTTTCAGGGCCCGGAGATGCTTACCTTAGGTACCTAGCCACGATGCTACGGGAACTGAGCTGCACAATCAGTTAGAGCTAGGTCAATGGCGGGTGAACGGATGGTGTTTGCGTGGGGCAGATAGGCGGATGACGATAATTTCGTTCGAGGGCGATGGTGTTGACCACCTACTTTACCAACTGCGCCGCCTCTTGAAGATCTCCAATCGATGCCGATACTGCTCGTACAGGTGATCTAGATCCGGGTCCGAGTTTCACGGTAACTTTGGATACTCAAGGGCGTTGGGGAGGCTGAGGGTGCTGTGAGTATGGAGGAAAATGTGGAAGTCGAAGGATTTGATGTCGAGGGTGGTGAGGACCTTACCGGGGTTGAGGAGGGGACAATAAATACTGCCGGGAGGCTCACCGGCGTAGATGAGAGCAGCAGATATTTTATCGGACGGATCCCAAGGATAAAATGGGATGATGCTGAACAACGCAAGATGGGCCTTTGGATGAGTCTGCGTTGCTTAGCTTGTGTGGTTCGGACGGGTCGAGGTACTTTTAGTGTCATCTGGGTACATACCTTTTAATTTTGTACAGTCACCATCTACTTCTGGCTCGATAGCACTATCAGGGCAAAATTGGACATATGGTACGTGGCCAAAGATAGTCGTATTCGAGAGGAGCTTCTACTCTGACTACATGACCTCCCAATGCCAGGTTGCCGTAAACTCGTCGAATTCGGACCTGGCTGCTTCAAAGAGAACCTTTCCCATCACAAGGTAGGAATCTGTATAGTGGGCACTGACACAGGCCAGAAGATGTTAGCCAAAGAGCAACTGGTATTTCTGGCTGAAGGGAAGAGAATAGGGAAGAGGCAAATACCACATAATCTCCCTGCATATTGGATCCGCGAGTGGTATCACTGTCGCCAGATGGGGCAATTCCTTGCCTAACAACGCATACTTCTGTCGTCAGCTTGGAGATATCGCGAAGATGAGAGCGATTTGCGACGCTTTCACGAAGGAGGACCTCGCCAAAAACTGCCAACAGAAGCCAACCAACCAACAAGTACAAAGCGATGATGTTCGGACAGGCTTGGTCATCAAGATCACGGAGAACTCGGTCCCCCGAGGAGACACTTTCCCCGAGCCAAGGGGGTGTTTTATTCCTGTATTGTCCAACGTCAAGGGTGCTGCCGCGGAAATGGACAGCTTCTGTTTCCAGGAGGCATCAGGACGTGCTAGGCTGGTCTATGCTAATCTTCCTCCGTTTCCAGGTTCATCACTAACATAGATCGCCATCCAACCGACTCGCAGTGCTTCGGCCATGCATCGGTAGCCTCTATCCCTCGTCCGAGTGAGGACAGCAATCATTGGTTCAAGAGGCCGAGAACACTTCCTGGGAAAGACGGACCTCCCATCTGAGTAAGTAAATGCTGTGGTGAGCAGGTGGGAGCCGAGGAAGCTTACCACAAAGAATATTCTAGTCACAGCTGGTCGAGAACGATCAAGGGTGATGGGTAGCAAGTCACGATAAGTTGAGCCCTGCCAAACAGGCTGACTTGATCATGTTGGCATGGGGGCACAGCTGGATTATTGCTGTTCTTGATCTGTCGTGCCAGCCGGGTTGCTCTCCCCAGGAACAAGGGATCTTTGGGAAAGCGTACGTCTCTCATCGACTCTTAATTACGGCTTGTGCTTCAAGTCTGCTCCTTTCCTTGGCAACCTATCAATCATCGGCGATGGATGTACGTAGGGACCTCGAAAACCGCACGGCGATGGTGGTGGTATTTCTCCACAGGAAAGCTCCAACTTCTATGCTCAAAGTCGGATACAGAACGCCGAAGACGCGAAAGGGAGGGCGTCAGGACGGAGGGCAGGGCGACGAGGGGAGGGCGAAGTACCAAGGACGAGACGAAGAGTGGACAGAACGTGTTCGAGCGAGAAGCTGAACGTAAAAGGTCATGAAAGAGACGAAATATCGGGTGGATCGTTAATCTGTACACAGAACGCAGTGTTAGTAACGAAAGGCTGAAAGACGAGGAGGTTCGTACGGATAATGTTGCAGAGCAAGACTCCTTATTATGAGGTAAGTGCGCCCCAGAGTTGGGAAACCCCCATCAGGAGAGACTCGAACGTGTTGAGAGAGGTAATATACATATTCATGTACTATGAGAGGCACCCAACACCAAACCCCCAGAAATCGATCAACCACTGGCATCCCATCTTTCCGCCTGTATAGCCCAGGCATGGTCCAAGAAACGCCGGATGCTTGGGACGAGCCAGACTTGCCACAGAGCAGGAAGACAACTACAGCCTCTTGCAGACTGACTCCAATGGGACCTCAGACATTCTGTTATTGTAGGCCACAATGTAGTTACCCACTTGAATAGCAGATAAACAGTGCTGTGATGTTCTTCTTGGATTTGTTTTCGAGCCGGACGTTTTCGATCGGTGAACTCAGGGGAAGGAAAATTTCGATATGAGAGGGCTTTCGAGCAACGGTTCGTTGGACAGCCATATCAAGTAAAAATTCAGGTAAACTAGCAAAAGTTAGCAAATACTCGAGACTGGGAGAATCGGAAAAACGGATGTGAACTGTGCAATATCATGGATTCCAGGTTTTGTTTTGAGGCTTCAGGGGTGACTCAGCTCGTTTTTCCCATGTATGTTCTCTGTTTCTTCGTTGCAAAGGTAGAAACTGCTTACAGCTGCGACCGTAAGGGGGCTTGGTATCATAACAAGGATTTCAGTGGTAATGATGTACTATTAGGAGCATATGTCAGAGGGATAGTAACCCCACAAGCGCCCGAAACCTCGGAGTAATTTGCCGTTTGGTCGGGGACATTAATCGGGGCTCCAGGGAGCTTACAGACGCCTTGCTCGGCAGAAACGTCCAACGTTGGTTACCAGTTCAAAATGCATAAGCCTATATTAAGCTTCTTGGTGCTGACAATGTATCTATAGTGCGCCAAATAGTGGTGCCCATTCGCCGTTGCAAGGGGTTATTGCAATGGGTCAGGGAGATAGGGCACATAAGCCAAAAATTGAGAAGTACATTTTTTCTATGTATGGGGTAAGTAATAATTGGCATATGGTGCCCAGAAGAATATCAACATCAGCTTGAGGAACAGAATCACTGGAGACATTGGCTAACCAAGCAGCGTGCACCATATTCACAAAGGTTAGCCAGTCAAGTGTGTAACAGCATTTTTGTGGCCTTGTCAAACCTGAAGAGATATGCTTTGGTAGCAAAGTGCCCGACTTGCTAACTGGCTAACCGGGCACTCAACAAGGAGGGACATCCAATCCGCCGCAGGGCACTGTCTTCGAAATGTTCAAAGTCGTCGAGGAACACTCTTCAGAATAGCACAGCACATCCATATTATGCCCCCTGGGAGTCTCGAAGTCGACCGCCTAGTGCCGGTTCCCATCGATGTAGAACAATAACAACAAGGAGGGATAACAGGCCAGCCACCAGCGAAGGACGGGCAATGAGACTGTGGGAAGCACAACGATTCAAACAAGTTTTTCAGGAGGACAGAGGATAGCACTGTAGACATCGGTCTTCAAGTTTACGGGGGCATACACCAAAACTTGTCAGGACTGAGATGCAGGTTCATGGCGTAAGGTAATAATATCAATAAACGCCAACGATGTTAACGGTACAGATGATCTTTGGGACTGTACTTAACCGGATATTACGAATATACGCTTATACAGAACTTATCCATGCCCAGTCTCTTGCTGTGAGTGCAGGAGACAGGAGAGGAGACAGACTAAAGCATACCGCCGTGAAGCCGTACGCGCCACGTTCGGAATGATACACCCTGAAGAGATCCGTTGCAATAACATCTGTATGATTTATAGTACCACGAACTGTAGAAGATGTGATGCATTGTGATATGATAAAGGCAACGAGATAGCTGGTTGACAGTAGAATTACTTGTGAGTATCAAGGATGGCAAGCCATATGGTAATTACAGTCACATTATTTTATTGCATTGGCAATCACCATGTTGTCACTATGCAATCGACATTTGAACCAAAGAGGCAGAGAAGCAGACAGAAAGTTGCTCTGAAATTCATCAACATCTTCTTGACGAATGTGCAATGGTACGTGATGATACACGCTTGCATGAACTAAACCAACCAAAATCAGAAAGGTCGTCTAGGTAAAAGACATTTGATCTTCTTCTTCATCTCGCAAACCCCCGCAAACCCCCAACCAAATCTACCATCCTCGGCCAGCCATCTTCTGGTCCGCCCGCATGCTGCTGACAGAGATGCCCACCATGGCCTCTCCCAGCCCCGTGCTGCACTCAGCCAGGACCTTGGCATCCCGGAAGTGTGTCGTGGCCTTGACGATGGCCTGGGCACGCTTGGCGGCGTCGCCCGACTTGAAGATTCCACTACCCACGAAGACACCGTCGCAGCCTATGAGGAAAGGAAGGGAGAGGTTAGTTACAGTTCAGTCAGTTTGGGAAGAGCCACATACCCAGCTGCATCATCAGAGCAGCATCGGCAGGCGTCGCGACACCACCAGCGGCGAAGTTGACGACAGGCAGACGACAGAGCTCGGCGGTCTCCTTAAGCAGGGTGGCGTCGCACTCGAACTCGCGAGCGAGGGCGCGGATGGCGAGGTCACCACCCTCCTGCAGCGCGGCCTTGGCGCGGGCGATGTCGTGGTTGACCTGACGCATGTGCTTGACGGCCTCGACGACGTCACCGGTGCCAGCCTCGCCCTTGGTGCGGATCATGGCGGCGCCCTCGGTGATGCGGCGGAGGGCCTCGGGCAGGTTGCGGCAGCCGCAGACGAAGGGGCTCTTGAAGCCCGACTTCTCGACGTGGAAGGCGTCGTCGGCGGGCGTCAGGACCTCGCTCTCGTCGATGAAGTCGATGTCGAGGGCCTCGAGGATCTGGCACTCGACGAAGTGGCCGATGCGGGCCTTGGCCATGACGGGGATGGTCACGGCGGCCTGGATCTCCTTGATCATGCCGGGGTCCGACATGCGGGCCACGCCGCCCTCGGCGCGGATATCGGCGGGCACTCGCTCCAGAGCCATGACGGCAACGGCTCCTGCCTCTTCAGCGATGCGTGCCTAAGTAGGAAGAAAGGCGTCGTCAGTGTTCCATCCTGTGCTTGCCCGACCATTGACCTTATTAAGTTCGTGGCAGAATGGCTCTAGTGTGACAAGTTAGCTCAAAGATACATCAAAATGGCTGGAAAGATATATGACGTACTACCTGTTTGGCATCTGTGACATCCATGATTACCTGCCTCCAATGATTAGCCAACGAACAGTATATCCAAGAACACACACCGACTTACTCCTCCCTTCAACATCTGGGCCAGGCCAGACTTGAGCTTGAACGAGCTATCGTTCCGGTCTGAGGCGACGCCATTGCTGCCGGTGGCTGTGTTGTTGGTCATGTTGACGGTTGAAATGGAATGACAGAGAAAAGGATCAGAGAAGGCAATGATGAGCCGGTCAACAGTAAAAACTTTTGGACTCTGGAAAGAGAGTAGTGGGTATGATAGCTTGTTTTTGAGTTTATGATTTTTGAGGTAACCTCCTCTTTGTGAGTCTTTTGTTTCTGCCGGGGAGCCTTGGTATGAATCGAAAAGAAAAAAAGGAAGAAAGAAGGGAGGATGGATATGATGAGTCAATGCAGGGCGGCCCGAAGTCTCGGCCCTCGAGGCAGTGAGTCGACGTCTTGTTAGTGGCCGAGCTGTTGGAGCAGGACCGCGGTAGGGTAGCAGAACAGCAGTTGTCAAACCCCAATGGAGCAGGTCACACCAAAGATCGACTGCAATTGGGTTGAATTTTAAATCAGGGTATGCAGCCAGGGTCCTTTCCGCGATTTGCCTACCTCAATTACCCCAAGACAAAGTGGGAGGGAAAAAAAGACAGTAGGAGGTGCTCGGCAGAGGAAATTCGGGGTCCAGCCCACCAGACCTGACAGTGAGCCAACGGTTCAAGGCAATGGCAAATTGTTCTAAGCACGTACTGTGCTACCTCGACATGACAAGTAATAGGTACTGTCTACATCTGTGCCCCCGAAAGGGCGTCGATGAGTCTTGGTATTCGGCTAGTGCCTCTTGTACGACTACATGGCCACGGCAGGTATCCCTCTAGAAAAACCTTATATTCACCCGATGTCCTCCGACTCCGACTTAGCGGGTGCACGTAATAGATTGATCTTCCTTCGAGCGACCGTGGCCCTCGAAGTGACTAAGGAATAATCGACAAACCCGCCGCCGATTCCGGCTCTAGATATTTCGCGGTTGGTGAGTATGTATGCAAGGAAAATATCCGCTGCCGGAAAGTCCATGACCTCACTTTTTGATAGACGACCAAAAGCCGAACGCCCGCTTGGATGCAACCAATGAACCGACAAAAGCCGCCAGTCAATCAACCAGCCCTTCGAGTAGTAGTTCGCTAATGCATAACGCCGCGGCCAACTCCACAAACGGCAACCAGAACGTGGATACCACCTTCCCGTCCTCCGCTCAGCCTGGAGAGCTGGAGCCCGAGCAACGTAGCAGGTGAGTCAAGGAAGAATACTAAGTACTACTACTACTACGATAAGGGCGCTGCTATCTTTCGCAGGCATGGAGCTGCAGTTTGTTTCTTGCCATACTGAAACCTTTTATCACTCGCTGCAGCAGTTGAGGAAGACGGACCGGTAGTGAGATAGAATGAGTCCTACCATTGGCGTGCTCGCCTTTCAGGGCGGCGTCATCGAGCACATGAACTCCCTGAAGAAAGCCGCTGCCTCCCTCAGCAAGGACGTCACCGTCATCGAGGTACGCTCGTCCGCGGAGCTCGAGTCCTGCGACGCAGGCCTGATCATCCCGGGAGGAGAATCGACTCATCTGTCGCGCGCCGCCAGGGAATGCGGCTTGTTGGAGCCATTGCGGGAATATGTCAAGTAAGTGCCTGCCTACGTATACCTACTTGCATTTGGCTTGCTTTTCTTCTCTCTGCCATTGCTTGGTTCAAGTCACCCTGCGTATGTATACTAAACCGCTGGCTGACTTGGTATGGAAAAAGGGTCAAGAGGCGTCCAGTCTGGGGCACCTGTGCCGGCCTCATCATGCTGTCCGAAGAGGCCAGCGCCGTCAAGCAGGACGGCCAGGAGCTCATCGGCGGGCTCGACGTGCGTGTGCACCGGAACCACTTTGGGCGCCAAAACGAAAGCTTCGTGACGGATCTGGACTTGGACTTCCTGCGCAACAGCAGCAGTAGCAGCAACAGCAGCAATGGTGGTGGGGCCGCCGCGTCCGCCAATGAGTCACCATCGTCGCTACCGTTCCCGGCCATGTTCATCCGAGCACCCGTGGTGGACAAGCTGTTGACAGCCCAGGCCCACGATGCCGAAGCAACACCGCAGCAGGACCCCGCACAGCAGCAGCTGCTTATAAAGCAGAAGAAGACGCCCCCGGTCGAGGTCCTGGCCGTATTGCCGGGACGCCATGCCTCTAACAAGGCGGCCGCCGCTGGGGAGCTGGGGCCCGTCTCTCCTGAGGGCGCGGGCGATATCATTGCGTTGCGCCAGGGAAATGTCTTTGGGACCTCCTTTCACCCCGAGCTGACGGACGATATCCGGTTACACGTCTGGTGGCTAGAGCAGATCTTTTCATAGACCCAAGATGAACCACACAAAGAGAGGTACTTAGACAATGATACACCATGGTCCATACAACACCGATTGGTTTGTGTGAAGTGCCATGACTAAATAAAAACCTCGAGGCTAGTTTTGCGCCGCACATGTGCATCTCCAAGAGGAACGAGTCGATCCCTCTCCCGGTAGCATAGTGGGGTTCCCAGTGGAATCTGAACCCACCCGATCCCCTTGGCGCGGGGCAGTCAGGGCCTCGCTCTGATCTAGATATCAAAATGTTGCCATGCGAATCGACGAGGCCAGGGGCAGAAAAAGAGAGAAAAAGCGACACAATAGTGCAATTATCATGCGCAAGTGCACTCCTCGCTCATGATGTCAAAACAAAAAGACACAGGACACAACAACTGACAACTATACTGCTAACGGATCACTGCCCCTTTGGGTATCTGTAGCCGTCGCATAGCTCAGACTCCCCCAGCACACTTCGTCCTTTTTAGCTCTGCTCAAGCGCTCGCACTGATATGGCCCCTAACAATCTAGCCTCCTTTCCCCCGGCTTGAGCCAGCGATCTAGGTTAGCACAACTTCTATGCCGGTTGCACAGACTCATATTTACATGAGAACGCCTTGCTTTCTATCCATAACAGTAATGTTGGCATTGTTCGCTAGTTTCGCTCATTGGGATTGACTGCTGAATAGACGGCACAGTATGTAAAGGTAGGTTAGGTAGTCAAGGACAGCAACGACAAGACAGCATCCATCCAGTTGCCAAGCAGCCGAGACTTTCGCCGCGGCTCTTGGCGCCCGAAAACGGCAGACGTCTTTAAGACCTCATGTTGTGACTCCTTACACTTCGCAGGCTGTATTATTAATAAGCTTGTTCCCATGCAACCGATCCACTAGCCACGATGACAATGTGTATATGTGGGAGCATGTGGGAGGAAAGCAATTCTCATGCAGTCGAATTTTATCTCAAAGAACCCTCACATGTGGCTCGCTTAACGGGACCCCATCCCTCTGATATCGTCGCTCTGGATATACCTTAACAAGAACTTCATACCGAGTACTGCACAATACATACATATTGTGTCGTAGATGGGCAGTGTCGCTTTTCATGCATGTACTTACTTCAAAAACATGATCAAGGGCAGTCATCTAGGAAAAGCAAAACACTCGAGAAGCATGTACGAGAGCATGTCAACACATCATCGCCGATGGCAACTTCGGAAAGCATAGTTCTTATGTGCAAATGTCCCAAATTCAACAAGCAAATCCATTGGTGCATTGCTAAGCAAAGATGCATATACCTATACAGACCCATCCAACTAAGCCTTAGCCGGGTATCAACGCCAGAAATGAACACCTGGGAAAACGTCATGCGTGCACTCTATTATCGTTCTTCACATGAGCTCTTCCTTACTCCACCCCCTTTCCTGTCCGTCCCGCCCATCCCCTTCTTGTTCTTCAGTACATGCCGTTCTGCTGGCCGCCGTCCGTCATGAACTCGCCCAGCTGCAACCTCGTCATACCCTCCCGAGCATGGCCGATGACGCCGGCCGACCTCAAGATGCTCATCTCGAACTCGCGCAGGACGGCGCCCAGGTTGGCGAGCTCCTCGTCCATGGCGGTGGCGCCGCCGTTCTTGGAAGCCATCATGCGCTGCAGGCGGGCCATGACATTATCCTGGACGCCGTGCATGTGCATTTCGATCTCCGTCAAGTTTCGATCGTATCCGTTCAGCTGAGACTGCATCTCGTCGGCCGTCTTGGAGAAGAAGTTCACCAGGTCTTGCCCATCGGATTCGGTGTTGGCGGTCCCGGAGCTTTGTTGTCTGTTGGACCAGAGACCACCGGTGTGGTACTGCTGAGGCAGCTTGAGGTTGTCGACGGCGCGGAAGCTGAGCTTCGCGCTCTCCGTGTCGTGTTGCACCGTGTTACGAACACTCTCAATGACCTCGGCATCGGCTTCGAGCGCACTTCTGACACCGCCGTATTTCCGCTCCACAAACTTGACGTCGTCGGGGATGTGCTGCAACATTTCGCCGTGGCCGGGCATAAACGCATCCAGCTCGTCCTTTTGCGTCATGAAGTTCTGGATCATGCGGTCGACCTCGGTGATCTGCTTCTGTAAATCTTCATGGAGGTCGTTGAAGCGCGTTGTTCCCCGGACGTTGTCGACATCGATCCTGACACCGGGCACTGTCGTCTGGCTCTGGCTCTGACCCATAGTCAGTCCAGGCATGGCGGGCTGCTGCATAGAAGAGCTAGAAATCGTCAGCCTGGTCTTGTAATCGTGAAAGGCTCCAAGGTATTACATACCCAAGACCTGGCCGCGCTTGGGACTGGTTCATGAAAGATGAAGCTGGCTGCGCTGGCTTGGCGAAAGTGCTGTTGCCAAACAAACCACCGCTAGATTGTTGTTGTTGAGGTTGCTGCTGTTGCTGCTGTGCACCTCCTAGAGCACCAAACAGGCCACCGCCAGTCGATTGCTGTGGCTGTTGCTGCGGCTGCTGCGACTGTTGTGTACCTCCTAGGGCTCCAAACAGACCACCGCCGCCTGTTTGTTGCTGCTGCTGCGCCGGCTGGGTCGCATTGTTGTTGGTAGCTCCGAAGAGGTTCGACGTTTGCTGTTGGGGCTGCGTGTTGTTTGCTGGGGCTGCGCCAAACAGTCCACCGCCTGTCTTGGGTGTCGAGCTGGCGGCATTTCCGAAGAGGTTGGAGCCCGTTGTTGAAGTTTGGTTCGCCTGCGCGTTGCCGAAAAGATTGCTGCCCGTGGCGGCGGGAGCTGGGGTACTGCTCTGGCCACTATTTGATGGATACGTTAGCTTTTGGTGGTTTTGTAAATCTTCCTTGCTTTTCGCAAGTGCCTCCTGGAAGGCCTCCAAGGCAGCTGAGGTTGGTTCTAGTTGTTTCGCATCCTCGACGTTCGAATTATCTAGATGGCGTTGCTGCTCTGCTGTCCAAGGCAGCTCCTGGTACGGGAGTAATACATCCGGGAGTGGCCCCGGTGTTGGGTTGGGGATGGCCGGATAGGATAAAACGGGTGGTTCGCTCATGATAAAACAAAGTTCATGATATGGCTACTTACAACAGGCCGTTGGCGGAAGAGGTGTTTATACTGAGTCCCCCAGGACCGCTGGCTGACCTAGCGAGGGCCATTCCAGGCAAGGGATGAAACAAGGCGTTGAGTCAAGGGATCGACAATTCGGCGCAAATGTATGATGCGGAATGCCAGAGACTGAAGGGGTGCGTCTAGGGGTGTGGCGGTGAGTTGTTGCGTTTGAGAATGTTGATGATTGCGAATGTTGCGGCAGGTAAACAATTATTCTGCTTGGGCTTTCCCATGCATCGCCAAAAAAACAGATCCGACCAGCAGCTCGGGTCGCGTTTGGACTTTTGGGCTGGCTTTGGCAGCGGAATTGACAAGGAACTTTCTAGCGGTAGCTTCAGCCTCATTTGATGTGGCAGCTCCCCACTCTAACGCCCTACCAGCACAGTTTGGCGCTCAATGATTGGCCTTGTCTGGAAAATAAGGTTGCCAATCCCCTGCGTTTACTAGCCACCTTTTGCTATCAATGCACATGCAATTGATAATCGATCTGCTCTAAGAAACATTGATCAATTGGATGGACGGGTTGATTGACTGATTGTTTAAAGCTCGAAACACGCAAGCAAGCAACAACAACCTCATCCCGGCGAACGAACTATCGATACCGACGATATTCTACCAAACGCGCTCCCCATTACCCATCCAACCCAGTAGAAATAACACAGCATTTCTCACAATCCCGGCACCATGGATATCGACGACGACGATGATTTCTATGCTCCCGAGGAGCCAGAAACCACCACCACAACAGCGCAGCCTGCAGCTGGAACTAATGCGCCAGCAGAGGAGCAGCAACAGCAAGATGAGGATCTTGAAGAGGGCGAGGAGGAGGATGAAGGTGCCGAGATGGACGAAGATGACGACTCGGTACAACCACGACTACTTCCCCGGCGCATACTGTTGTTAGCCGAAGCTAACCAAGAACAAATCCAAACAGGACATAGACATCATCACAGAGCGGAAGGACGGCACCAAAGCCCCTCCTCCCCCATCAGCCAGGTACAGCGACATCCGGAACATACCTCAACGGACAACATCGACCGATGGCGCGTCGAAATCCGTCCTGAAGAAAGAAGACACCAACAAGTCCGTGTCGGGCGCCGATCTGCCCGCCGTTGCCACCTCCAAGGTTGATGTCAACGCCATACCCATACACAAGGCCACCGGCAAGCCGATCACGCAAGTGAATATCGATGAAGGTACGCGCAACACTGGGAAGAGAAAGATCGCATCAAGATGCGCAAACCAGACAGAACCTTGCTTGCTAACTGAATGCTTCACAGACCTGCCCGAGAACGACAAGCCTTGGCGGAAACCGGGTACCGATCTCAGCGACTACTTCAACTACGGCTTCGACGAGTTCACGTGGGCCATGTACGCCGCCAAGCAGGAGAACGTACGCGGCGAATACAATCAAGATCTGATCGCTGCCAGCAACAAGAAGATGATGGAGGAGATGCAGATGATGATGATGGGCGGCATGCCCGGCGGCGGCAGCTCGATGCCTTCCATGCCCGGTATGGACGGTATGACGCCGGACATGCAGCAGATGATGCAGCAGATGATGGCGTCGGGTATGGATCCCAATCAGATGGATCCCGCCGCCATGTCGGCCATGTTCTCGGGCATGCAGCCCGGCGGTGGTAATGCCGGCGGCGGCCAAGGCCAGAACCAGAATTTCGGCGGTGCGGGCCAAGGCTTCGGTAACAACCAGGGCCAGGACTTCGGTTATAACCAAGGAATGGGCGGTGGAGGCGGTGGTGGCCGCGGCGGCGGAGGGGGAGGGTTTGGCCGCGGGCGTGGTGGAAGGAGGTGGTAGTAGAGATCGACCGCGATCTTTCTTGACGTCGGTCTTGGTCACATGCTGATACCCAAAAAATTACGAGTTACATGCCTATTGCTGCATCCTACCGGAACCCCTTGATAGTCGCTCACATTGCCCAAAGTACCATACATGGCGCATGTAGCTTTGGCAACGGTTGGGAATATATGGATACAAGACTGCTCTGTGCTGGTCTTTAATAATGGCATTCACAAGCGCGTGCTGCTGCTGCTGCTGTGTTCTTACAATAATCGCTGCTATGAACTTCTTACCAAAGGCGTGGATCTACATTCTTGTATCAAATGCGAGGGCACTTCATGGCTTTGATTGCGTATGTTTCTGTACTTGGCGAAGCCATATATCTCCCGAGTGCCGATTCCATTCGGCAGGACATATGTCAGGGATCGACCTCACTTGCTTGGTGTTTGGCCCCTTTGAACACCGTCCTGATCCAACACACAACTGCATATCAAGTATTGACGAATCATCTGAACACATGGGTCGCACAGTTCAAGCGGCAGCTATTTAGTTTCTGGGGACGTCTTGTCCACCTGGCACCAGTACACATATCACGTAGGAACCAAATGCCCGCTCTAGGACGACCATGTCCAGGACGGAAGGGGCGAAGCATATGTCAATGATACATTGATGGTGGCCTGATTTTATCTTGCTTTCTTACACGGCCTCGCGTCAATCGATCTCCCTGTTCGGCATTATCTTCTTCCATGACGACGAGCCAGAGCCTGGAAGAGCTTGCTCGCTGGGCCCTTGGCAAAGTATAATACCTATCGTGTGTGAATATATGATCTAGACAGGCGCGGAATTGTATCAGGGTGTCAAGAAGACGAGCTATGAGGTCGCACAGCCTTGCAGTGGTCATAGTTGATACCAACGCACCGGGTCTGAGTTACCATGGAATCCACCAGGCCTCCGGATGTGTGCCTTTCGCTTGGTGAGGAGGAACGAGGCCAGAAGGATATTGGGTACTGATCAAGACAAGATCATAGCACGATGTGATGTTCGCCAAGTCATGTGCCAAGCAATAAACCCATCACCCCTGCGCAAAGGACGACAGCTTGCATCACCGTCACTCATACACTCACAATATTGCGCTATGTCAATGTAGATCATCAATTCTAAGAATCTCGGGCCAAAGGAGCACTGATCTACCTACATGTAGCAAGGTTATTTAAATGGCCACACGAACTTGGTATTCCCATTCCCTTCGACCATTCCTACTACGCATACCGACTTTTACGGAAACTGGGCTATTCAATGATATGATATACGGAAGCGCAGTCTCACCCTGTAGGTAGGAACCGGAGCGTGGCCCCGGCGTAGATGCCGGCGATTAGGTCCACTATATCCGCATATCTAATGCAACCAATGATGTACGTACGTAAGCTGATAGATATCACATACTGTAGTTCGAGTGTGCCGCGCATTCCAGTTCCGACACCCAAGACGCAAGAAGGTCTGCACGATAAGAAATGAAGCACTGACAGACAGTGCGAACCACATTATCGGATAGCAAGCGGAAGTCACACATACCGAGTCCCCCGCCCGTGTTTGCTATCGATGGACGCGTGTTGGTGCAAGGACAGAGCGATAATATGAGGGGTAGGACGGTTGGTTATCCCCCTTATTCAATTTGTACAAGAACGGCATGATCTAGTGGCAAGCGACCGCTGGAATAACCTCTACTTTGCTCACTAACAACATCTGACCTTTGATTATTCCACTTCCTCCCGATTACGCCAGGGAGGTAGTGTCCTAAAAGTCTCCTCATAATTCGGTATAATCATTCGATTTATTTCATTACTACACCAATTCTCTACTGTGGTAGTTGTCTAAGCTCAATCTTTTCTCACCACCACACCTCATGTCGGACATCCGAAAGACCATCGCTGGCGGGGCCACATGGCAGGAGGTCGCCGAGGATCGTCGACGGCACCGGGATGCCTCCATTGCCAAGTGGACGACGCCCGAAGACCTCACCCGCGAGGAGCTCACCATGACAAACCACAACGTTGAGGACCTTGCTGGGGCTCTCGCGATGGGGCACCCGAGCGCCGAATGCATTACAAGTGCATTCCTACGCCGCGCCGCAGGGGCCCAGGGCGTGGTGAACTGCATCACTGAGTTACTGCCCGACCGAGCCATGCAGCGAGCCAAAGAGCTGGATGCTTACTTCGCCAAGCACGGCAAGCCGATTGGACCTCTTCACGGGGTTCCTGTCAGCGTCAAGGAGCATATCGCCATGAAGGGGCTGGACCTCAACGCTGGTTTCGTGTCCTGGGTTGGCCGTGTCGCGGAGGAAGATGCGTTGCTGTTGCAGATACTCTGGGATGCCGGGGCCGTGTTCCATGCGCGAACCACGGAGCCGCAGACTATCATGCACCTAGAGACCAGCAGCAATCTATACGGGTTAGTTATCTTTTATTGTATGTCATGCCGTAAGGCGATCAGCTGACCGAAGTTGCTGAAGGGTCACCGCCAACCCCTTTAACCAAACGCTCACAGCCGGCGGCTCTTCGGGCGGAGAAGGCGCTCTAGTAGGCTTGAGAGGATCCGTCCTCGGGATCGGCACCGACGTTGGTGGTTCCATACGCTCACCTGCGGCCAACAACGGCGTCTTCGGCTTCAAGCCTACCTCGGGAAGGTTGCCAGTCCTGGGATGGGCCGCTCCCATGGCTGGATGCGAGGCCATTCTGGGAACGATTGGCCCGCTTTCGACGAGCCTTGCAGGGGTCAAGCTCTTCATGAAAACAGTTGTTGATGCCAAACCGTGGCTGAAGTCACCAGACCTGGTGGCCCTGGACTGGAAAGACACCAGCGGCCTTTTCAGGGAGAAAAGACTGAAAGTCGCGGTCATGTGGGATGATGGAGTGGTCAAGCCTCATCCGCCCATCACAAGGGCACTGAACGACATCGTCATGAAATTGAACAAGAGCCAGAACATTGATGTCGTTGATTGGGCCCCGAGGGACCACGATCGAGCCTGGTCTATTATTGTAAGGCTCGCTCTCCCGCAATGATCTCGGTGCTCAAACTCGCTGACAACCTCGCAGGCAGGGCTCTACTTCGCCGATGGAGGAGCACAGACATCCGAGGCCATCAACGCATCCGGCGAGCCCTGGCGGCCGCTGTCCGAGTGGATAATTAAGGACAACCCCCACGTCAAGAAGCACGATGTGGCTTCTTTGTGGGCAGCTTGTGCCGAGAGAGACAAGTACCGGCAGATGTACGCCGAGCTGTGGAACACGAGGGCGGATGTCGACGTGATCCTCTGTCCGGCCGGGCCCAGCGTTGCTCCCAAGCTCGACTCGGCGCGATACTGGGGCTACACTTCTCAATGGAACCTGCTCGACTATCCGGCCGTCGCGTTTCCCGTCAAAGACCATGTCAGCGTCGATAGGGATGGAACTGGTAAGCGACTTTCGGTGTTTATTCCACAGTATCCCAATGACTCTTGAGGGGTGGAATCACCGCTTACTTGAGATATTTCCATTATTCCCTTTTAAGATATCCTGTTTACTTGGAGAAGAGTAAATGCTGACAACGAGAGCCAATAGGTGAGGCAACTTACGCCCCTCGGAACGATGCGGACGAATACAACTGGTCTCAATGGAAGGAGCACGGAGCCGAAGGCTATAAAGGAGCTCCCATCTCACTACAGCTCGTCGGCCGCAGGTGAGCCTCGAAAAGACTACTGAGTGAGAAATGTGACTAACCCGTGCTAACATGTATCACAGGTACAACGACGAGAAAGTACTGGCTGCGTTGGAAGTCATCTTGAAAGAAGCAGGCTTACCGACCACCGTCCCCCCAGCCGCGGAGACTACACCCCAGCCTCTCGGAATGCCTGTATTCCAGTCATCTTCATCGATGGCTTAGCGGCGAGATCGAAATCGCATATAGCCAAGGTTGCCTATTCTTAGCATGGAGCCTAAGGTGAATGAAGTACATATGCAGCAAGCCCCTGCGAGGATAAACTGGCCATGTCTGCTAAAGAACAAGCAGTTCTACAGAACAATATTACAGTAGTATTCGTTTGTTCTACTGTTATGATCTGGAGTAAGTGGAATCATCAAGACAAGTGCTGGTACGGTTTATTCCTGCGGCCGGCTAATAGGCAGGAGGCAGAAGAGCTTTGGTGGAGAACAACATGGAAGTACAGCACAAACTCAATGGGCACGCGACATGGGATTTTCGCAAAACATGGGTGTTAGTTTTGGTGCCAGCCTCATTGCGGGGCGTTAATATGATTATCAGCAGGGAAAGTGCACCTCTCACTTGTTTGAAACGTCTAAAGCGACGGATGGTGCCGATGCTCTGTCAAGCTACCTAGGTAGGTTGTCTGCGATGGTAACAACCAGGACGCGTTTCTCAACAACCTAGAACGGGCTCGGTGACGTCAGCGAGTCTCAGCCCACTTTCATCCGCATGCAGGTTGCAAGACTATCCCCCTGGCGCGCGCGAGCTGCAATCTTCCAAGGTCCAATTACAGCCATGGTCCGACGTAGCATTGCATTGTACATAGCATTCTACGGGTTTAGACTTTGTAGTCAATGGCAAGGAAAGAGGTCTTCTAGATATTAAAGACGAAAGCACGAATTCCTATGTTCTGGAGTCGAACTTGATTGCATTTTCAAGAACTAGAGGGCCCCAATCGATCAATTCATGCAAATAAGGCGTGATGCGACAACCCCGCAACGGGTGAACCCAGATAAAAGGACAGTTCAGCACCGACAATTGCGACGTAGCGGGGGATTGGCTAAGTGTCTAGCCCCCTGGAAGAGACTGCAAACCAACCGAAGTAGCGGAAAACTACCCCTCTTCAGCCGAAAGTCACTTCCGCTACAGCATCTCGTGCCGCCCTGCATATCGTGAAGCAGCATCGCATCAGCTGTCGATCGAATCTTTTGACTTGCATTGGCAGGCCGCAGATTGCTAGGCCCCGACTGGACGAGGTGCGACCAATCCCCGACCTGATATAAACCACCGAGGGCGTGGTCTGACACTCCTCTTATTTCTCCAGGCTTACCCACCGGATCCCGGCACTGGCTTGGCACATTTTCCTCTCTGCGATCAGTTCGGCCGTCGCAAACCTGCTGGGCGAGCACCTATGACGACGCTCGTCTGAACTGGTGGTGGTACATGCAAGCAAGCAAGCTTTGCCGGGATGTCCTACCTATCACCAACGCCCTTGTTTTCTTTCCCCTGCCCTGGAATCGGATTTTGTACATAAGATTGCATTCACACCTCGGTGGACCGTATTTACTTACTTTCTCCCCCATATGATACCCGTGCTGCAATACACACACTGATGTTTCTTTCTCCCACCATCTAACCTGCTCGACTCTGCTTTGACTGTGAGGTTACTTGCCAAGTGTGTGCATTTGCCATTCACAACGGAAGCCGGTCCGCGGCCCATCGCCTACTTCCACTTCTTGAAGCGTATACCCTATCTGCTTACTTACTTGCATTCTTAATCCTACCCGGTGGGCCCATCATAATACGGCACCATGACCAACCCTGAGGAAGCCAATGGCGAGAAGAAGAGCTTCGGCGACAAGATGAAGGGATTGAAGGAGAAGCTCAAGGATACCAAATTGCACGACGCCAAGGTCGCGCTCATTCACAAGAAGTTCGAACTCCCACCCACTGATGCTGCAAAGGAGATATCTGAGCTGACCTCGACTTGCTAGGCATCAAATTGGTAAACTGGGAAACCTGGTAAGTTGAAATATGTGATATCGAGCTTGCGTAGGCTGTCCCCAATACTCATGATTCTCTTGCGCAGTTCAACCCTGAACATCGCCACGATGAGGAGCATGAGAAGGCCACCGACGCCAAGAGGGACAACATACGCGAACAGCACCGCTTCAAGTCATATTTCCCCGAGCACGATGGGAACATGATCAAGTGGTATGTCGACGGACTGAACTACTACTGGGTAAGAATAGCCTCCAAACGCATTTCCGGCGACTGTTTGTTTCCCTTGCTCACAACCGCCACAGGCTGTGTCAATGGCCCTGGAGGAAGCTAAGGAGACCATCTACATTGCCGATTGGTGGCTATCACCCGAGCTGTTCCTCCGACGCCCGCCCTACGTCAACCAGGAGTGGCGGCTGGACCAGGTCTTGAAGAGGCGTGCCGAGGCCGGCGTCAAGATCTTCATTATTGTGTACCGCGAGGTCGAGGCCGCTCTGACCTGCAACTCGGAACACACCAAGCATGCTTTGCAGGCCCTGTGCCCCGAGGGCACCCCCGGCTACGGCAACATCAAGGTGATGCGCCATCCCGACCACAACGTGCTCGAGAACGGAGGTGACATGACCTTTTACTGGGCCCACCACGAGAAGTTCATTGTGATTGATTACGAGATGGCCTTCATCGGCGGTCTGGATCTGTGCTTTGGCCGATGGGATGCCCACCAACACAACCTTGCCGATGCGCACCCCGAGGTAGGTTTTGCGCGCCAGCTCTCTCCCCTGACCGTGTACTAATTGATGTTGCGCTGTAGGGTGTGTCAAACGAGGTATGGCCAGGCCAGGACTTCAACAACAACCGTATCATGGACTTCCAGAAGGTCCAAGACTGGAAGGCAAACGAGCTGAGCAAGGCTGACTACGGCCGTATGCCGTGGCACGACGTGGCCATGGGCGTCATCGGGCCCTGTGTGTACGACATCGCCGAGCACTTTGTGCTGCGCTGGAACTTTGTCAAGCGAGACAAGTACAAGCGCGACGACCGGTTCGACTGGATGCAGCTTCAGGGTAGGCTGGGAGACGACGAGGATCTGGTCGGTGTGCAACGGCCCAAGCACCCTGTGGGAGAGTACATTACCCACCCCTTGTCGCCCTTGGAGACGAAGAAGCTCGCAAACCGAGGAACCATCCATGCGCAGATCGTCCGGTCCAGTGCCGATTGGTCTAGCGGTATCTTGAGAGACCACAGCATTCAAAATGCCTACTCTGAGATCATCCGCAAAGCTGAGCACTTCGTGTATATCGAGAACCAGTTCTTCATCACGGCTACTGGAGATCAGCAGTCGCCTATCCACAACACAATCGGACGATCCATTGTCGAGGCATGTGTGAGGGCTGGTAAGGAGAACCGCAAATTCCGAGTCATCATCCTCATCCCGGCCATTCCCGGATTTGCAGGTGACCTCCGAGACGATGCCGCCACCGGAACGAGAGCCATCATGGACTACCAGTACAAATCGATCTGCCGCGGCGAGCACTCCATCTTTGAGCAGATCCGGAAGGAGGGCGTGGACCCGACGCAGCACATCTTCTTCTTCAACCTGCGCTCGTACGACCGCCTGAACAAGACGCCGGCCATGAAGAAGAAGGAGGAGGAGTCGGGCGTGAGCTACCAGGACGTGCAGCGGGCCGAGGCCGAGGAGATCATGGGCTCGGGCATCCACGGCGTCGTCGACGTCGAGGGCGGCCGGGACGAGCACATGGGCAAGACGTCCAGCAGCAGCGACGAGACGACCTCTGAGGAACAGCAGCGCCTGACGGACGCCAAGCGCAAGTTCGAGGCCGCCGGCAACAACGCCGACTCGCAGCACGCCAACACGTCGTACAGCGTCGCGCACCACGCCATGGCGGGCCAGGGCCCCGTCAGCGAGGAGGCCTGGGAGGGCAAGCCCGAGGAGGAGGTCGAGAACTGGATCCAGGAGGAGCTCTACATCCACGGCAAGCTGCTGATTGTGGACGACCGCATCGTGGTGTGCGGTTCCAGTAACTTGGTAAGTCAACTTTTCACCTCCAAACCGTTTGCGAAGCATAATACTGACTGACCTTTTTTAGAACGATCGCTCGCAAGAGGGCCACCACGACAGTGAATTGAGTATCGTCATGGAGGACACAGACCTCATCCCCAGTGTGATGAATGGACAGCAGTGCCGTAAGTATACCCCAACTTCCCCAGAATGAAGAGCATATGTGCTAATACCAGAAAACAGAGGTCGGCCGACACGCCGCGACGCTGCGACGGTACCTCTGGCGCGAGCACATGGGCCTGCTGCCGCCGCAGGAGCTGGACGCGACCAACGACCGCAACGCGCAGCCGCCGGGGGACAACTCGCCGCAGGACTACTGGGACCAGGACGAGACGTACAAGTTCGTCGAGGACCCGCTGAGCGACGAGCTGTGGGACATGTGGACGCGCAACGCGACCAAGAACACGGAGATCTTCCGGCACCTGTTCCACGCGGACCCGGACGACTTCGTCAAGACGTTCAAGGACTACGACAGCTTCCTGCCGCCCAAGGGCGTCAAGGCGGGCCACATCTTCGACCGGTTCCTGCCGGCCGAGGACGTCCGCTCCAAGCTCGACCAGATCAAGGGGCACCTGGTCTGGATGCCGCTCGAGTTCCTCCGGGACGACAATATGGCCGAGGTCGGGTTGCAGGTCAATTCGGTGACCGAGAGTGTGTACACTTGAGGTGTTGCTTGGGATGCAATGGAAAAGTGAATTGGGGGTTCTTTTTATTATGATGAGTTATGTGAATGGTTGGTTTGCTAGGTGTTCTTTCTAGGCAGGGGGTAATTAATCTCATGAGGTATGTTGGGTAGTAATGAATGTTGGATTCTTCAATTTGAAATTCATGGTGTCGCACGAGTCGCTGCAATGCTGGTTCCCCTTATTTCGAACACTCAAATTCGCCGGGAACGGGTAATTGCGACCTCTGTGTCGTGCCCGAAAGATCAAGGTGATTGGTGCAACTTGTGCTTCTTCTTCGCTTAGGCAACCCCAATACCACCATATTCTCGTCTCAACAAGAAAGAGTTAACATGAAGCACGCATCCCAAGGCTGTGTGGTACTTACCCCTATCACCTATAAAATTTCGTATTCTCGCATATACTCCCTACTCAGATACATGCCTACACGTAAACTGAGATACCAAGGACCAACTATGGTATCATCTACCCTACCCAGTACAAACCCTCTCAACGCCCGCCTTCTTCCATCCGTCGCTCCGCCTCCCGCCTCGCCTCCTCGTCCTCCCCAATCCAATGAAAACCCACCTTGCCATCGCTGTCGACGTCTCGCCGGTACAAGCCGTAATCGCCTTGGTACCGCGTCACCAGATCCCCGAGCCACGGCGCCTTACACAGACTCATATTCGGCGGGCAGCGGGTCTTGGGCGCCAGTCCCCTCTCGATGGTCTCCGAGAGCGTCAGCTGGCGGCCCTCGCGCTGCGGGCGGATGCCGTGCTCGGCTAGGACGGCGAGGAAGGGGGAGGCGTCGTTGCTGTTTTTGGAGGTGGCGCAGAAGGAGCGGAATGCTGATGCTAGACCCCCGGTGACTTGATTTGTTGCACCAGCGGCAGGAGTGGACGATTTGGACTGTTGTGATTCCGTGCGGTCGATCAGGACCGCCTCGTCCGTATACTCCATCCTGCTTACCCCAACCAGCCTCGCGATGAGGTTCTCGAGCAGCCCCAACCTCTCGGCCTGCCGCGCCGCGTCTTCAGACTTCGGGTCCTTCTCCGCGGCGACCAGCGCGGCCGCCTTCTGCCGCGACCAGGCGTCCAGCATGGGAAAGACCCCCGAAGCGAGGACGACGGGCTCGTTTTCTTTGTTTCCCGTGAGGAACAGAAGCGTCTTCAGTCGAGACGGCGTCAGGACATGCAGCGTCGACGCCGTAGCCGCCCGATCAAACCGCCAGCGCCGCCGGTCCTCGCCCCCGTGGCGCGCCGCCAGCTGCAGCTTGGCCTCGCGCGCCTCGCTCTGAAACGGCCAGAGCGGGCGGAAGTACTCGAACAGGGCGGGGCACCAGTAGCCCCGACCATGACGAGGAGGTGGGTGGCAGCCCCAGCAGGCGCTGGGGGCGCGGTGGTCGGCCCCGGCTTCGAGCAGGAGGCGGAGGATCGCGAGGGGGACGTGGTCGCAGCCGGTTAGGTGGAGGGGGCGGAGCCGGTCTTGGTGGCTTTCGCTGAAGTAGCGGGTCGAGCGGTCGGGGGCCCCTATCGTTTCCTCGTTGGGGTCGGCGCCGTGGCGGAGCAGGAGGGAGACGATTTCCGGGTCGGGCGGCGGGATGCCGTTGGCGGGGAAGCCGCAGCACTGCTTCTGCAGCTGCTTTTCTTCCTCGTCCTCCCCGGTTTCGTTGCTATTACCACCACCATTGTCGCCGTCGTGCCCGTGCCCCTGCGTCGCCAGCGGGGTCTGGCAGCTCACGGCCCAGTGGATCGGGAACCAGCTCTCCCCGTGGTGCGCCACGGCCCAGGTGTCGTCCCGGTTCGGGTCGGCCCCCCGCTCCTCGAGCAGGAAGCGGACCAGGGCGAGGTGCCGGTGCTGGACCGCGATGGCCAGCGGGTGGCCCGCGAGGCAGGAGGCGCGGGCCGCGTCGCGCGAGGGGCCCCAGGGCGGCCAGGCGGACTCGGCCTGGTTGAAGAAGAGGTGGTTGACGGCCGCGCCCGCGTCGAGGCTGCGTCGAGCCGTGGCCACGCTGCCGGTGCGGCAGGCCCACAGCAGAGCCGAGCAGTTCCAGATGCGCACGTCGCGGCGGTATAGCTCGTCGAGGAAGAGGGCGGAGAGGCCCCGGCAGGTCAGGGCGAAGTGCAGGAGGTCGCTTGCGCTGGCGACGCGGGTTACGATTTCGAGCACCAGCTCGGTGGGTAGTTGCAACATCTTGTGTCTTTACTAATATGCCGGGACAGACGATAGAGGGAAAGAGGCCGTCTCATATATGCATTAAGTTGAAGCCAGTTTCTGGACCCATATGCGAACGGGAATAGTAAGCATGCGGTCAATTGATAGAGGCTGTGCCAAGTATAGTCCATTTCGTCTAATGGCGGCTGCCTACAGCTCTTCGTAACGTGTTACGTTCACTTTTGCGTGGCACTTACTTACCTTGGTTATATGCTTGTCAATTATATGCAGTTCTGGCTCATTGCGCATTCTGTCTAGGCTTCGAGATTCCTGTATGATTCTTGGGTAGTAATGGGGGGTTGGTCTAAATAGGTATCTTGAATCAGGAAGTTGGTAACTATAAGCCAAGAAATATGGATTTGTTAGTGAGATTCTAGTTGCCTAGACCCCATACAGCCCCTAAACCCCCGCCTTGAACATGTCACTTCCAAGTACATACAGTACAATATTCATCCACTAATAGTAATAAGATGGATATATCCGTTTCGATCAAGAACGAATGCAACGGCGGCGATGAACTTGCCTACCCCGCCGCCCCGCTACCGCCCAAAGACGTCCTCCTCTGCGTGCGGACAGGCAAGATCCGCCCCCTGGCCAACTCGGGCGGCAAGATCCGCTCGGCCATCCACAAGCAGCCACGCGCGGGCCCCGTGTACGTCGGCCTCACCGGTCTCGCGGGCGACGAGGTGCAGTACGAGCTGCACGGCGGGCCCGACAAGGCGCTGCACCAGTACGCGGCCTCGCACTACGCCGCCTGGAACGCCGAGCTGCCGGGGCGCGAGGACCGGTTCCGGGTCGGCGGGTTCGGCGAGAACCTGTCCACCGCGCTGCTGAACGAGGAGAATGTCTGTATTGGCGACCGGTTTCGCATCGGGGACGAGGGGGTCGGGGTCGAGGTCGTGGTCGGCGAGCCCCGCCAGCCTTGCTTTAAGTTAAATCACCGCTTCGCTTACAAGCGCATGTCGTCCGCGGCGCAACGGACGGGGCGCACGGGGTGGTATCTGCGCGTTCTGAAGACGGGATATATCCGCGAGGGGGACGCGTACGAGTTGGTCGAGCGCGTGCACCCGACGTGGCCGCTCGCGCGGGTACAGCGTTACCTGTACCACGAGACGGACAACGTCGCGGCTATGCGGGAGCTTGTCGAGGGCGTCCCCGAGCTCGGCGCCGAAATACGCGGCGTGTTTCGCCGCCGCCTCGAGAGCCGCGACACGGAGGACTTTGCGGGACGGCTTGAGGGGGAGCGGCTGCCTATGGATTGGCGGAGCTATAGACTCGTGGAGAAGGCCGATCTGACGACGCGGGCGAAAAAGTTTGTGTTTGAGGCATACGATACTGCCGAAACCAATGGCAAGAAGGATGAAGAAGAGGACTTTGCACAGGGCATCGCGCCTCATGTTCGCCTGCGGTTCGGGCCTGACCAGCGCTTCTCGCGG
Source organism: Apiospora marii (assembly GCF_038362585.1). Lineage (NCBI taxonomy): Eukaryota > Fungi > Ascomycota > Sordariomycetes > Amphisphaeriales > Apiosporaceae > Apiospora > Apiospora marii. Next base: position 691,528 of record NW_027117374.1, read on the forward strand.
GCGTATTCTGTAGTCTCGGGCAACCTGAGGCGGTTTGAGCTGGGAGTTGCCCGAGACGACAACTCGAGGGGCGGATCAGTATACTTACATGACAGTCTCCACGTCGGCGACATTGTCAAGGTCGCCAATGGCCATCAGGCCAAGCTACCCAGCGAGGACGACGTTACGGACGGGAAAGACTGCATCAAACACTCACGGGATATGAAGCACGTATACATCGTCGGCGGTATTGGCATTACTGCCTTCCTGCTCTCTATATGTCAGCGCAGTTCCTCGGACAACTTCGTGGTGCACTACGCAGTGCGCAGCAAGAAAGACGCCGCGTATTTAGACCGCCTGCCCGAAAGCAAAACCACCCTTTACGCCAAAGACAAAGGTCAACGACTGAATCTCCCAAACATCATCCCTAAAACCACAGAAGACATCCTCAACACCTCGATATACTGCTGCGGCCCCTCCTCCCTGCTGACCGAGTGCCGCCAGTTGACCCAAGATTTGGGCTATCCCCGGTCCCGGACCTACTTCGAGGAGTTCGGCGGCGCCTCCTCAACTTTCGGTACGGGCAACCCCTTCGAAGTAGAAGTCAAGAGCACACATCAAATACTACAGGTCCCCGGCGAGAAGTCCCTGCTCGACGTCCTGAACGAGGCCGGGTTCGAGATCGAGTCGTCCTGCCTCGTTGGCAACTGCGGGACGTGCATGGTCGACTACAGCTGCAACAAAGAAGAGGAAACAGGAGGAGGGGGTGAGGTGATGCACCAGGGCTTCGCGCTGAGCGACGAGCAGAAGGGGGACTCTATGCTGAGTTGTGTCAGCCGGGCGAAAGGGAGGATTACCATTGATTGTTGAGTTGCGTGAGGGAGGGCTCGGCATTTGGGTTGTTGTGTATGGAGTTTGGGGGTGATTTCCAGGGATCTTCTTAGCATCATATAGTTCACCATCCTGGCATATATATCATAATCAGAGTTGAGGTTCTGGATATAGTGCAACTATATGTTCACCTAATCACTGCAAATACTGACATATCAAGTTTACAAGTATATACAAGTGGGTGCACAGCAAGTGACCATAAGCGCCTGTTAGCTAATCACAACCACTGCGGCATAATGCACTTTGGGGTGATTGGGGGCTGGGTGCGTTCTTTATGCTATTTCTAGCTCTGCTTGAAGTTCATACTGTAGCCCCCAGACTTCTCGTCCTTGTCCATCTTGAAGTTGTCGGTACTTAACCCGAACGGCTTCAGAATACCGTTTCCGAGCTGCATCGTCATATCCTATTAGCCATCTTCCGAAGGAATGCATGCGAAAGGAAGAGAACCACTTACATCCTTGAGCTTCCCCCACATCTCGGCCATTTCCTTCTCCTGCGCCGCCTTGGATTTCCCTGGCAGGATTACCAGCTGAGCCTTGACGATTTTGCGGTCTGCCGGGCTCAGGTTCTCCATCGTAGACAAGAGCTTGTAGTCTTCTTCGGCGCCCGACAGGTTCGCCCAGCCACCCTTCTCACTGCGCGCCCGCGCCCGGCGCATCAGAGCCTTGGCGCGGATCCGGGCGACATCTTCCTTCCGTTTCCGCCGCGCCTGCTCGGCCTCGGTCTCTTCTTTCTCAGCGGGCGCACTGTTCTGGGCACCGGAGCTGACGATCTCCTCCTCGACGCCGTCTTCGTCGTTCTGGGCCTTCGCCTCCTCCTTTTCGGCCTCGGCCTGCTCCTCGGCCGCCGCCTTGTCCAGACGGCCGAGGCCGTCGAGGGCCTTGGTCGCGCTGGAGATGGCTTCTTTCCATTGCTCCAGCTTCAGGTGGCAGGCGGATATGTTGGACTGGAGGACGGCGAGTTCGTAGTCGAGGTAGTGGGGGCAGACGGAGGCGGCTTCTTCGTACACGTTGATGGCGTTTTCGTATTTGGCCGACGAGAAGAGGGCGTTCGCTTGGGTCTTCTTCTCGTTCGATTCGCTCAGTAACTCCTACACCGACGCAGCCCGTATTAGCACTACTAGGTTCATCCTTTACTGGCAGTTGGGCTGCTGGATAGGGGTGGGTGGTTGTTTACATGCCGCTTCTTCCTCTGGCGCAAATCGCTCGACGGGCGCGGCTACGTCATCCTCGGTGGCGGGTGCAGCGTTCTTCGCTGCATCGTCTTTGCTTTGCGCTGGGGTTTGGTCTTTGGAGGACATGTTGTGTGTTGATTGGAACCAGAAATGGTGGCAAGTGAAATGCTGGAAGAGCGACAAAGCTATCGAGCGTTGACACACCACTGACGAAATCCAACGTTTTGTCCGACCATAGGCGATTGGCGTCTTGGTGCCCAGCGACCAGCCAGCAGCAGCGACAGGGGTTTTTGGAGCTACCCCTCTATCGGACGACTCGCCGGGACGATAGAGGGGCAGCGACTTTCATTGCCCCGCCAATTGACTTTCTACGGACAGCCCACTGCGAAACATGGTCTGACTTTCTACAGACTGACGTGAAAAGCATTGAATTATATTTTGTCGAACCTCTTAGGAACTTCTGTTTGCTCGCCTGAGACAATAGACTGCTCTCTATACCCAAGCTCTCAGCTAACAACCACACAATGGCGCCCCGTACAGAGTAAGTCCCGGTGCCCTTCACCCTCACTTGTCCCTCTTTTAAGTACCGCGTCATCAACAAATGACTAACAAGCAGCCCGCCTCTGCGTGCGCGTATAGCTTCCCGCCGGTGCGCGCCTGTCTCTTCGACATGGACGGCCTGCTGCTCGACACCGAAGACCTCTACACGCTCTGCATCAACATCGTGCTCGAAAAGTACGGCCGCCCGAGCCTGCCCTGGAGCATCAAGGCCAAGCTCCAGGGCCGCCCCGCGCCCCAGTCCAACGCCATCTTCAGCGAGTGGGCGAAGCTGCCCGTCTCCAACGCCGAGTACCAGGCCGAGGTCGCCGCCCTGCAACAGGAGCACTTCCCCACCACGCAGCCGCTCCCGGGCGTCGTGAAGCTGCTCGCCGACCTCGGGCGCACGCGGTACTGGGACACCTCCGCCGGCAGCAGCAAGGAAAAGAAGCAGAGGGTCCACATCGCGCTCGCGACCAGCAGCCACGCCCACAACTTCCGCATCAAGACGACGCACCTCACCGACCTCTTCTCCGTCTTCCCCACGGACCGGCGCGTCCTGGGCGACGACAAGCGCGTGGGGCCCGGCCGGGGCAAGCCCCTGCCAGACATCTACCACTTGGCGCTGTCGACCATCAACGCGAGCCTGGCGCCGGGCGAGAAGCCCATCACGCCCGAGGAGTGCCTGGTGTTCGAGGACAGCGTGCCGGGAGTGGAGTCGGGGCGGCGCGCGGGCATGCGCGTGGTCTGGGTGCCGCACCCGATGCTGAAGAAGGAGTACGCCGGGCGCGAGCCCGAGGTGCTAGCGGGTCGCATGAACGAGGCCGCCGACGAGGGGAACCGGAATGGCGGGGGCAGCGGTGCGGATGCCGAGGTGGGCGAGCTGGACGATGGGTGGGCCGAGTACCTCGAGAGCCTGGTCGACTTCCCCTACGAGAAGTACGGCATGGCCATCCCGCCGCCCGAGGTCGAGTCGGAGCCCGAGATGCAGCAGGTGGCGAAAGAGGCCGTTTCTGCTGAGGAGACTGTGAAGAGCTAGTATTAGTTCAGAGCAGCAGATGATAGAGCGTTTGTTTAGACTGGGCGAGAAGAGAGGCACATAGAAAACCCGATATAATAGAAGTAAACATAGAGAATAGAGCGCAAGGGTATTGATGATGAGGCTATGAATGTTTTCAATAGAGGATGCCCCTTCGAGAGAACGGCGAATGCCGACCACGATATTTCCTTTCAGGGTAGATATAGAGGTTCGTGTGTGTGTGTGTGGAAACAGAAATCTATGTTACGAAGTGCATCATCGTCGTAGACCTCACCAGTCAATGAATGATAGTCACACAGGCTTGTTGCAAGCCTTGGAGATTCAGAAAGTCAAGCACTGGAATCGAATGGCTAGTGCACTGTGAAGTGAAAGATACGGATGTCACAATTAAGAGAGTCAACTTGGCAGTAATATCTTCATTGCAGATTGGCATGAATGGCTTTCTTCAGTAGATATCCCAGAGGCTGATCTTGCCATCCTTGCTTCCAGCGGCAAGCCAATGGGTTTCTTTGGCTTGTTTGATCCGTCGATCTTTGACTGTCACATCGACAAGTTTGGGCACGACGGCCTTTGTGGCAGTGGACTTGTCACTGTCAAGGGCACTGCTACCGTCACTGTTTTGCTTGTCCTCCTCAGTCGGCGGCGACAAATGATCCAGGTTCGCAAAAGCGATGGCATAACAGCCGACCTGGTGCCATTTGAGTACAGCCAGCTCCTGCATCGTCTTGGCGGAATAGACGCGGATCTTGGAGTCCCAGCCCGCGGTCGCGAAGATCTTACCGTCTGAGCGCACCTTGAGGCCTTGCTGTCCGGAGTGTTTGGTGTTGACGACCTTGGTCGGCTGCGTCCTGACCTCGACGACGCTGCCCTGCTTCTGGGGTATGGGGGCGGTTTTGGGGGCGGCGGCCAGGGCCGCGGATAGGAGCGAAGCCGGCTGCTGGGGCGGTTTGCTGGCCTCCCGCCTCGGCAGGTGGGACTCCGGGGGTGGTGGCGTGGTGATTGGCGTTTCGGGTCCTCCCGAGGACATCGGCAATGCCTGCGGTCGAGGGATCGGGTGTCTCACCACGTTGGCGTCGGCGCCAGAGGTGTAGAAGAAGTCTTGGCGGGGCGACACGTCGAGCGACAGGACCGGCTGCCCGTGGGCTTGCGCGCGGTAGGATACATCCCAGGAGGAGGAGCCGTTGTTGTTGTTGTTGTCACCAGGTTCGCTCTGCTGGGTGACCATGGCTAGGCCGTTCTCGTAGCCCGTCACCAAGGTAAGGAAGCCCTTGACGCGGCAGAGCACCAGGGACATGACCATGCCTGTCTTCTCGCCCTTTGGGCTCGAGGCGACCGTGTGCAGTCTCTTCTGACTCGGAAAGTGGTAGATGTCGACCTGCCGTGGTGTTTGTCAATGCGGATGCTTGGCATCAAGGGAAACATGATAAGCATATAGCCTTCACCTACCGATTCAGACGCTAGGGTATTTGGTACGGCGATCAACAGCTCGTCGGCTGTTCCATCAGCGCCAGCCGGGCAGAAGCCAAAGGAGCAAAAGTTCATTGTATTGACCGGGAGTATATACAGGATCCATGGTTGAGGCCTGGGCGTGGGTGAGGGGTCCAGCGGGAGCGTTGTGCTCAGGGAAGCCTCGTCCTCTTCTGCAAGTTTCCAGATGACCAACTGGTTATCTCTTCCGTGACTGTTTACGACAAAGGAGATAAAACACTTTTAGCCTTGCTACCGATTGAAGATGTTTACAGGATACACTGTAGAATTGACCAAAACTCACGTGATGATCTTGTCGGCACCCCAGGAGGCGATGCCGAGGATGGCATTGGTGTGGGCGCGCCACACGGCTCTCGGGCGCACAATGGTCAGATCCCACAGCACGACGTATCCCTCCGCATCGCCGGACGCCAGGCGCTGGTTGTCTCTCACGAAGGCGGCCGCATGGACTTGGGCGTGGTGACCTCGCAGCACCGACTTGGGCTGCGGCAGCGGGTGTTGTGAAGCCATGGAGATCGCTGCTACTGCCGTTCGGAAACGGCCAATGGGTGAGTTGCTAAGCAAACAAGCAGAAAGTATCGCAGCTTTCACCTCGGATACATGGCTCAGCCCGTTTCACACGATTGGGATTTCTATACAGATGACAAAGCCGCAAACTCAAAAGAACATCAATTAAAAAAAGTTCGATGGCTCTGTTTTGTAAACAGTACAGTATGTTCTATCGTCGCCTGCCAATCGAACATTGAAGGTCGATTTAAACATTGGCAGGCGTCGTCAAAAGTTGCCCGAGGAATTTTGGCAGGAGCAGCCCACTAATTAACCTATTTTCTTTCCTGAGAGGGATCTCAACCTGCCAACCTCAGAATGTCGATTTACAACTGGGCTTATTCTCCATCCTGACTCTGGCCATCCTCCATGCTCCCTGGACGCGCTACGTTATATATACATATATCGTATACCTAATTTCATTCTGGATAGGCCTGAAAGAATATCATGTTTTACAATCTTTGGTTCCATGGGTGAACTACAATTGAATGAAACCAAGACTGCGAAAGCTGTCATCATCATCACGCCTTTTGGCTGCAAGATCAGCACAGCGCCTCCGTGTTTTCTCCATCGTGGTGTTGTTACTCAACTCCTCCCACTGCATATTGTCAGCTTTTGGATTTATCTGCGACCGAGCCTGCACGCAAGGACCAAAGGCAAATGACAGAGCCATATCTGCAGCGCGGCAGCAGCATACTGCCACTACCAGTGTTCATCCCATTGGACGCCACAGGATTCTTTACATATGCGAGTCCAGCAGAGTCAGCAAAAGATCTGAGACGTGTCATACAGAGATGCCCGAAGTCTACTGCCGTGACCTACTAGATCCGCACAGCTGCCGTGGTGCACCAAGTACTTATTTGCCATGCGGCCTGCGAGAACAGTGTCTCAGTCGCTACATGCAGACTTTGGGTGACCAATAATAGCTGCCCCCGCGACATCTATTGGCTTTTGGGCTCATCCCAACTCAGCTGAGAATTGTGTCATTTCCGCCGCCATCTTTTATATCTGCGCGCGCGCGGCTACGTCAACTTCCATGGCAATCAAATCAGACAAACCCGATATTACCTACCGCTAGAAGATGCACCCTCAGTCTGCCGAAGTGTGCAAATTGCCACCAAGATAAAAGGTATGCAATCCTGGCAACACCAAACAGGTCTGAGAAGAATATCCGTACATCGTGACGATTCCACGACTCGAGAGTAGAGAATTGTGTTGTGCAGCAAAATTGTCTCACTACCGTACGTTTGTGCTTTCTCGTCCACGAATCTACTCATAATCAGGAGGTTCCCCACTAACGACCTGGAGCCTGGAGAAGAAAGTAACCCCTTGCATTCCCGTTAATCGATCTACAGGGCCTGAGATTTTAGCATTTTAGGACCCCTGTTCCTGTGTTTGGAGGGTGAGCCTAAGCGAACCCGGATTCTGCATCCGCGGAAGGCAGGGCAAGTCTTCTACTTGTCTTCGATTGCAACGGGGACCTGGCCTGCTGAAAATGACAACGTGCAAAGCCTCCCATAGTACTCCGTAATCCGTAGCAGATCCCAACGATCTCGCATGTCTTGAGATCCGTGAGATGGATGACTTCAAACCAGCAGGCCCAGTTGGCTCTGTTGTCGCGCATGACAAATGGACACCAGAATCCAGGGCCCGCTAAATTTGGGTCAAGCCATCGGCTCAGAAAGGTGCCGGTAGGGGATTCGCTTGATCCACCCTCGTCTTTCCTCCAACTCTCGCGGCAGCAAGGGGGTTTGCCTGGCTTGGCGGGTCGGTTTGGAAGGATTCTGGGGCAATGAGGCTTGCTTGCGGTTCCTTAAGGATTGACATCCTCTCGAAACGAAACTTGACGTGGTGACTTTTAGCTGCAATTTCGTCATATCTGATGCAGTCTAGTCGGATGCCACCCACCACTCTCGGCTCTTTTATGCTTATGACAACAACGCTACTGCCCCCATGTTTGCTACAAGTCTCCGGGGCGCCAGTGCGTGCACCAGCCTCTAGGGGACGGAGGTTTTCTCTGCTTCCAGGTTGCCAGGCAAGTCAAAGGCCAAGAACTATCACGATGATCCACCACAATTCGGCAGAGAAACAGAGAAAACGCCCAATTTGGTGAAGCTTTCAAGGGTAACACAAGGCGAAGCAGCCAAATGAAATATAGTCGCTAGTGGAGGGACGACGTTGCATAGGGACTCAATACACCCTTAAGCCGTGAAGACCCAGTCGCGTGGCAGTCGGCATTGGGCGGCAACACCGTCGGCGGATACCGCACGCGTAACCGCAAGATGATCAAACAGACGCATCGCTACATCGTAATTTACGTACTACTACCTACAAACACAGCCCCCAGCTCCAGAAACAGTGGCATGCGACGTGCTATACGTATTGCCAAGCCAGAGTCGATTGCCTCCGGGTATCGGCTCTGGTGTAGGCCAAACCACACCATTGCACGGGAACCGAGAGTCAAGATACGCAGTTCAGACCACCAACGGTTACAGATGAGGGCGCCGGGGACCGAACTGGTATAGTCTGGGTGTGCGCAGTGTCTTTGACCAAAGACACGCTATGTTGTCCAAAGGCAGGCAAATGCAAGATGCATCTGTCAACTGACAAATATGTCTGCTCTATCCCAACGTTGAGACGAGCTTGCATCGCAGTTGGGGTGAAAGGCACAGAAAGGGCACAGTAGGGCGGTCTTGGCAGGTACCGTTGAAACCGACGATGAGTGTTTGCGACTCTCGGCACCGCCAGGAGCAAGTCAAGCCGATGCACTTCTCTGACAAGAGCTATTCGACACGGACCGGGAGCGCCCCATTATTTAAATCCATTCAAGCATAACCAGGGCCAGGCAGTAGGCCAGGGTCGTTTCGAGGAGGGCCCTGACCAGTCGAGGAAAACAGCCTTTGGAGGCCGCTGGTTGGCCGACGAGCGTTCAATTGATCTGCATGGACTTGGGGGTCGCCCGCCGTGGGCCACGGGGACGCTGCGAAGGAGGGTGACAATTTACCAAAAGCCTTGACGGATAGCACATGCCGCTATTGAAATCCATTCGTCGTTTTTTCTTGCTTCAAGCTAGACAAGCTCATGGGAGGCAGTGCGTGCGGGCAGCGGGCATGCAGCACACCACACAGCACACCCATCTTGAACATTGACAGATCAGATCCAGGGCCTTCCCGGTCTAGGCTTCGAAGCTTCTTTCTTCGGCTGCCGTCTCATCCATCCCAAAATACCATACCAACCAAAACACACACGGCACGGCACACGGCTCCCCCGTAGTCTGCCTACCTTATCTAACACACTTATCTCGAACTTGCTATACCACGAGTGACGAAAGCTAAGCTTGTTTGGCCACGGACGGTGCAGTGCTTTCCTTTTGCTGCATGGGCGCCGGACGACTGACTACATACCTGACAATTCACCTGTTTGAACCAAGAAAGCTCGAGGCATGCTCATCTTCTTGTATCGGAGCTAATACTGGGAGATATGCCACTGTAGCCGGCGCTAGGAGCGAAGCTATCCCTTTTCCTGCTTGCTATAGCTCTCATTTACATGCAAGAGTCTATCGTCATCGGGAAAGAAAAGCAAATATTTCCTTCCCCTTGGCCCCAAAGCTAGCAATTTTCTTTCAGCTGCGCGCCTAATTATACTTACTTGGACGAACCCGACCCAGGATCAACCCGCCATCCGTCACGTACATTTCACTGCTCCCTTTTCCCACCCTCTATCGCTTGCACGCCAGATCAAGACCGGTCCTTGGTAGCTGGTCAGCTAGCTCCTCCCGTCTTCCGGCACACTGGGGCCAGGTCTGTGGTACCACACCTAGTACAAGTACTTATGCGGGCGCTCACCTGCCTGATCGATCGGGAAGACGAATGAAGAGCGCTCATCGGAATTAATAACGATTTAGATTACATACACCCAGCAGAAAGAAACTAAGCTCTCAAGTCAGTCCACTTGGCTCTCGGCCTACCCATCTCTTTCTGCTGCCAGTTTCCGTCGGGGAAGACGGACGGCGCACTACAGCGTTCTCGTTTGACACGCTTGTGCCAATCAACCGACGGGTCGCTCGTACGAAGTCCAAGACATTCGAGTGCATCCCCAAGTTCTGGCCGGCTCAAAGAACACACCACCACCGCTGCCAGCAGCAGCTCACAGACGGAAAAAGCAAAAAGCGAGAGAAGAAAAGAAGGAACAGTGGAAAACGTGCTGAAGCGGCCCGTCACCAGAGACATAGCTAGTACATCCAACCTACTAGTCGTCCCCCCACACTCGATCTACTTGTACTCGACTCCACGCCTTTTCTTGGGTTTCTTCGACAATTCTTGCCCTTTCTTTTATCTCATCACATTCCGCTTCTAGCAACCTATTTTACGATATTCGCTTCTAATCGAGTCGACCGAGTTGTGGCTCATCTTTATCCAACGGGTCCAGCAATCAGCAATCAGAGAGATACCCGTTACTGTCAGACCTAATCTCGGGAGCGCCAACGGTCTACCACAGCCGCAAGCAAGCAACAGCAACAGTAACCGAAGTATTATCGACTGGACTTACCTAGCAAGCAACGACTTTGTTTGTTAGTTGGAAGCCGAAAGCCAACCCCTTTCGCTTCCCCTTCTCTTCCAGTCCAGCCCCTTTTCGGGACTAATACCCCGTCTCTTCGGAGGCGCCGCCCGCGGCCCTGGCTACCTACAATACCGCGCCGAACGTTGTCCACCCGGGCTTCGGACTCGGCGCCCCTGCGCCGCATGGTGCGCACTATGCTGAGCATCCCTCCCCGCCATACAGCGTCCGGGCCCACGGTTATGCGCCAGCATCAGCAGCAACAACAACGGCAACAGCAGCAGCAACAGCAACAGCAACAACAAATGACGGGCAGTTCGAGATACCAGCCCCAAAGCGGCAAAGACTGTCCATATCGGGTCCAAGCAAACTGGGCCCGTCCAGGAGCAACCCCAGCAGCAGCCCTGGAAAGACGACGAAGGTAGCACCGCCGGGAAGTGGCATGACCGTTTCAGAGCCAGTGCCGGTCAAGAGTAGACGAGTTAGGACAGGGTAAGTCATTTTTGCTTGTTTTTTCTTCTCTTCATTCACTTTTCCACCTCTTCCCTTCCTCTCCCTCACCCCCCTTTGCTTATCCTTCGGAGACGGGAACCTATGCTGACAGCTGCAACCTGTTGAGAACGAGGCAACGGGGTAGGCTCCAAGTCACCCCTTGAGCCCCACATGCCTCGTTCGGCAGGTTTACCTCAAACAGATGTCTTACTTGTAGAGAACGTCATTTGAAGTGCGATGAAGCAACGCCCGACTGCCTGAATTGCCGGAAGAGCAACCGGGAATGCAAACGCGGTGTGCGGCTCAACTTTATCGATCTCACCTGCAAGGAGCCGCCTATCCTCCTCCCGCCCACAGACGAGTGGTCAGGTATGTTGTCTCCCCGGTCTCCTTTTTGTTTCTTTATTTCGATTGGAGTCTTATACTCATTTTCTCTGCAGTGCAATTTCAGGATGAGTCGCGACAGATCGCCTCAGAATACCGTGGTGGGCTGGGCCGGTACGCCAAACTGGAACCGCAAGTAATCACACCACCGCATGAACCCGATCGGGTTCACGACCTCAGGCGGCAGTCGTTCAACATTGCCCGCCTAGAGCACCATCAAGCACCGCCGATAGACCGGAGGTACTCTACCACCAACCTGGCGTCGTTACAGCATTCATCTCATTACAGAGAGAAGGCGCACTCGCAATCGGATGCGCACTCAGATGGATACCAATCGAGAAGAAACAGCGATGCATCGTTCCTGGCGTTTCCCAATCCTTCTACCAATAGGGGCTACGAGAGTCTGTTGCTTTCAGACCCGTTCGCGGCGAACAAAGAGGAGATTCAGCGCAGCCAGTCCCGACACACGTACCGAGGCAGCGATGTGTCGACCGCAGCATCAGTAGCCGGCATGACGGTTGGCAACAACCAGCCCCATTTCTTCCGCAGTTCCGGGCCGGGCCAAGACCCCATCGGACCCCCCGACACAGGCATGATGACGCCGACGAGCGACAAGTCCGGGGAGCGCGAGTACCTCAACTCGCCCGAGGAGCTGCACTTCATGCAGGTCTTTGTGGAGGAGGTGGGCGTCTGGATGGACAGCCTGGACGAGAAGAAGCACTTTTCGCGGCTGGTGCCGTACCACGCTCTCAAGTGCCCGATGCTGCTCAACGCCCTGCTCGCGTGCGGCGTCAAGCAGCTGACGGTGACGCAGCAGTTCAACGACGACAAGGCCCTGTTTTACTACGACACGGCGACGACGCAGCTGCTCCGCAGCCTGCAGAACCCGGAGCGCAACACGGCCGAGTGCGCCACCACGGCCGTCGTCCTGAACGTGTATGAGATCATGAGCGAGAAGCCGACGCAGCGCATGAGCCACATCGCTGGGGCGCGCGCCCTGATCCGCGAGTGCGGGTGGAACGCCAAGAGCACAGGGCTGGGGGCCGCGTGCTTCTGGCTCAACGTGGGCATGGAGCTGCTGAGCTGCCTGGCCTTCAACTGGCAGACGGCGTGGGAGCCGGACCAGTGGGGCGTCGACATGGACTTCTTCTTCGACTCGACGGCCAACCCGGACAACAACAACAAGCGAGACAACAACAACCGGGCCGTCGTCGACCGGGACGAGGGCATCGGGCACGGCACCGAGGAGATGTGGGTGCACCGCATGTTCTTCATCGTGGCCAAGATCTGCAACTTCCGCGCCAACATCCCCAAGTTCGAAAAGGCCAGCCCCCACGAGGAGCAGATGCGCCTCCAGGACCGCTACGCCGAGTGGCAGCGCCTCAAGGGCATGTGCGACACCTGGAACGACGCCTGCCCGCGGCCCATGCACCCGTTTGGGTACCTCTACCCTTCGCAGTCGCGCGGGAGCAGCAGCGGGCGGGCTACGTCGTTGTTTCCCAATGTCTGGTATGTACTTGTCGCCTCCTTTCCTCCTCTCAGTTTTCTCCTTTTGCCAACCCCTTTTGCGGGAAATGGTATGTGTGTATCTATATGCAGAAAGCTAATAGTCACTCCCAGGCTCATCAAACGTGCTGCCATTGTCGGCCGCCTTTTCTACCACACGGCGCAGTGCCTGCTAGCGCAGATCAACCCGATCCTGCCCAAAGACAGCGAGGAGGCGCGCGCGGTGCAGCAGCACCACGCGCACCAGGTGTGCGGCATCGTCGCGCACACGCGGGACCGGGGCGTGGCGTCCGTCTCGATCCGGTCCCTGGCCATCGTGGCCGAGGTCCTCACCGACCGCGCCGAGCAGCGCGAGTGCGTCGACATCCTCGAGAACATCGACAAGGCCACGGGCTGGAAGCTCGGGGCCGTCGTCAAGAACCTCAAGCGGGTCTGGGGCTGGGAGAAGCAGAACAGCATCTCGGGGCTCGCGGCCACGTTCCTGCCGGCGCCGGCGCCGTCGTCTTCCAGCAATATCAACGGTAGCGGCGGCGTCAGCGGCAACAACAACAACGGCAACCCGTCGACGACGACGACGACGGCGCCGGCTAGCCACACGATGAGCGCGGCGCCGTCGCCTTCGGAGCGGTCGGTTTCTTTGGCTAACATCACCAACCAGCCGACACCGGCGGCGGAACGTGCCAATTCGATCTCGGGCTCGAACGCGGGACAGATGATTCCTGGGCTCGCTCAGGCGCAGGCTCACGGGCCGGCGCATGCGCAGGGCCAGCCGCCGCCGGTTGCGGCGCCGCGGCCGGTAAGGTTGAGTGTTAATCCGCTTAGCTTTGCGGATTTCAGCTTGCCCAACCATCCTTATCAGAATTGGTACGAGCCGCCTAGTCGGTCGAGCTCTTACAAGACTTCTCAGGGGCTGTTGTGAGGATGAGCAATTTCCCGGTTGCCAGTCCATTACTATCTCTTATTCTGGGAGGTTGGGATATCTGCTTTCATCTTGTGTGTATACGTCTGAGCGAGCGGGTGCGAGTGTGGAAATGTGTGTGCATATATATGCCTACCCCAAGACAGCGGCAATCAGTCGTCCGTCTTGAGTGGTTGCTTGATGATTTACGTGTATCATGTTTTACAGCGGTAGGGGCACGGCTACCAGGCATAGGGAAGGTGTCAAGATACCATTGGGTTGTTGCATTGCGGGCGAGAAAGCTATTGGGCGGCTGCATATTCTGTCTGCGTGCTTGTTCAGATATGATCACGATGCGAGTTCGTGTTTTGGGGGGCGTCAGATGGTATTGGGACCATGGTGGCATACTTATTACAGCATTTAATAAATACAGAAATATTAAAAATCTAATTGAAACACTATCTACAACTAAAACGGTATTAAATAATAGTGATTTCACTCTCTTTCAACCCCGAAGTTTGATCGTGATGCAATTGCTTCACGATCTCACTCAATTGCATCACGATCTCACCAAACATGGCGCCGTTCATATAGCAAGGTCCAACCAGCTGGAAGTGTGCCCCCGAGGGACGTAGAACCAATGGGATGCGACAGCCGTAAATGACCGCCACGCAGTCGCCTGGTTCCGAATCGCAAGGGCCCTTGCCGATCCGATTGTCCTTAGTCACGAAGAACTTGGAGGAAGACTGCTCACTGGTCTCATTGCTCCGAATCAAATACTCCTGGTAATGAAACTCCAGTTCCCCGAGGCTGAATTCCAACAGATAATCATAGTGCTGGCGCATCGTCTGGCCACCACTCTTCAGTCCTATGAATGAATCCAGGAAGCTTGCTTCCGGCTTGCTCGGGGGGTCTTCTAGATGGAGGCAATGCGCGAATCCCAGGGCCAGTCGAACGTAACGCTCGCTGCCGTTTCTGTAATGTATAGGGATAGCCCCGGGCTCATGTAAAGTTTTCTCGTCAAATATCAGGATGCGAAATAGAATCTGAGCATGATCGTTTTCGCCGGGAAGTTGAGGGTCAACCCTTTTTGGTTCGATCAGTTTCAAGAGACTTTGCGGGCTGTCTTGGACTTCCTTCAACGTCGTTATCGCATTGAGTGTATCAATCAGCACCCCACGAGTTGCCAGCATATACTGTGGCCCCATCACGTCTTCTGGATAATCCGTGGGGCTGGTCAACTCCGGTCTCTATGGAAAGGCAATGTGAGGATCCTCGTTCATAGTAGCTCTGAAATGTTTCAGTTGGCTAGCAGCCAAATATCGGATGTCCACGCCGTGGGTTCCACGATAGTCAGGAACCCAGGAAGGTAGATTCAGCTGCGGTCCGTTCCCTGGATTCCATAAACCAGCTGTAAGCAAGAGAGACATACCATCCTCATTGTTATAGTAATCCTCGAGACATCGGCGTGTAAAGTCGGTGTAGATGTCTCGAACAGATCGCGAGTAGTCTGCGTGGATAGGGATGGTTTTGCAAACTCCAAGCAGTGAAAACAGCTTGTCTCGTGGGTCCGTACATTGTAGATGTCTCGTAGGTTGTAGAATATTTCTCATATCCCGGGCCTCAACTTTGCTGATGAAGAAGTGGGCAATTTGGAAGAGAGTCCTTCGAAGCTCCAATATCCAGCCACATCTGACCTGGGCTTCGAACCATATCCCAGGACTCGCTGAAATTGTGTTGAATTTTCTCAAGTTCTTCCATGATATCTCATATGGACCGCAATGCACAACGGCATTTCTTGATAGCACAATCTCCTGGAACATCCACATTCGCTGCCAGTAGGGTCGCCGGAGCAGATTGATCAGTCCGCGGCTGCCGTACTCGTCCAACTTCATTCTTTCAACAATTCCCCGGTCGTCCTCCATCGTTTCGAGGCTTGACAAGAGATTTGTTGCCTGGGCTATCTTGTCATTGTCTTCTGCCTCGCCAACGAAAATGCGAACAGTCTCGGCCCCTGAAAAGATGGATCCCATCTGGAGAACTTGTTGACCTCTTTCGACGGTGTCATTCTGATTTATGCACACTCCGTCAATCCAGAGGATCCTTGTCGAGGATTCGTCCCTCATATATGTGAGAGCAGTATGTAGGCTGCGGGTGACCGAAATCCGCTGACCGTTGGCTGTCAAGAACCGCCGGTCAGTCTGATCGCCCCAGCGATACGAAATAGCATCGTAGCTAGGGGTAGGCACCTCGGGATGGAGTTTATCGATCTTAAACAATTCGATAAAGATGGGTGCTTGTCTGGTAGAGGCGGGGTAAAGCTTGAGCAGTCGGAACTCGTCCTGCTTTAGCGGCAGAGAGTCGTAGATATATCCATGCCAACTGTGTTCATGTACCGTTTCCAAGGGTAGGATCATTGTAACGAGGTGGCAGTCGTCAGCCAAGTCAAGATGAAGCTTCCAGGCCCATCGCCCTGGTGAGAATGGGCAGAACAGGTATAGCCAACTAAAATGGTTTTTTGGGTGACGTGATGGCCAGGCCTGCCGTATGCAGCGCAGCGATCTACTGGGTGTAGGCGAAAGAGGCACCGGCAAGCAGAATACAGTTCAATTATCTGATAGCACATAACGAGTCGAAGGATCGATCGGCTACCGACGAAGGAGAAAGTTATCAAATTGGAACATACTCGAAATTGATCGGGAGGGAGCTTGACATTTAATCGACCAGTCTACATCAGGACCGAAATTTATGAAGCCATCAGGCTGTAGCGTGGCTATGCCATGCACGCATTGCGCCGGGTCGGCAGATGAAGTGGTGTCAGAAGCGCAGGGCACACTTGTCAGGCAAAATGGGGGAGGTGCTTATAAGGAGGACTAAACCCTATTTAGTCTTGATCGGCTTGATTTCCGTCTATAGAAGCAAGATCTGCAATAGCCTCGGTGGCTTTCTTCTCTCCAGACGGTATGGATGGGGGACGGTTGGGGCGCTGGTGAAGAGCCAGGGCAGGCTGTAGGTACTGTCTCCAAATAAAGTCACTGTCAACGTAAAACTATGTACTCAACACAGCTTGTGGGATCTGCTTGCCTCCAAGGACGATGTTTACTGTATGCATTTAGTGCACCTGGTAAGGATGCTTGGAAAATTAGGTCGCTTGATACAGATCTTTTGCAAGCACGACTGAGAAACTGATACTTCAAACGTTACTAAAAGCTCCATTTCCCATGTAGTTTTGTGGCTTCATATATGAATAGCTCCGTATACTTAATACAAGGGTAATATACATACAAACGCACTGCCTCGCACAGCCGTAACGGACGCTCCAATCAATCGGTGTGTTCGTCAACCCACCCTCACAGCTGCGCCCTCCCCTCCAACCTCCTCCGCCTCCTCTCCTCCCTCACCGCCCTCTTGACCGTCGCCGCCTCCTCGGACAACCGAAACTCCCTCCTCGACCCATCCGCCGCCGTCGTGGCCTCCTCGAACATGCGCCTGCCCAGGATATCCGAGAGCCGCAGGACGCGCGTGCTGACCGTGGCGCCGTCGCGGCGGTTCTTGCCCTCGCGCCGGCTCGACGCGATCTTCTCGGTGAACTCCCACAGCCGGCCCGTCGGCACCAGGTCGCCCGTCGCCCGGTCGCGCGCCGGCATCCAGTCGTGCGAGATGCGCAGCCGCGCCGGGCTCGTCTTGGCGTCCTTGGACTTGACCACGTACAGGATGCCCTCTTCTTCGAACCGGCTGTACGCGTTCTTGAGCGTCTCCTTGTTGACGGCCTCGAAGTAGGAGAGGTCGCCCTGGTGGTAGAGGGTCTTGCCGAACTGAACGAAGTTGTCAGTTAACAGAATGTTGAAAGGAAAGGGGGGACGTCTTAGAATACTTACCAGCTGGGCGCTGTTCTGGGCTTTCGTGACCTCGATCCAAACATCCTCCTTATAGTCCAGTGGCGGCGTCAAGCCGATCAGCGAAGTAGCCGCCAACCAGCTAGCCTCGATGAAGGGCCAAATCAGGAAGCAGTAAAAATCGTAATTTTCGCGGCCCGCCGTCCGCTCCTCGTCCGAAAGTCCCACTGTGACGATCTTGTTACTCTCCGGGTCGCGCGCCAGGTGGATGATGCGGTCGTGCTCGAGCCCCGCAAGCGTCTTCTCGAGGTTGGCGGCGAGGCCGTCGGCGGGGAAGATGAACTCGCCGCGGAAGAGCGAGGACAGGAACAGGACTTGGTTGCGTAGGTCGTCGTACCCAATATCCTGGACCGCGGGCCCGCCGCCGCGCTTGACGCGCGTATACATGGCGGCGCTCACAAGGGCTTCCGAAATAAAAAGGTGGATGGTCATGTTGCGGTAAAATGACAGCTGGAAGCGGTCGACGGCGTAGTAGGTTGGCTCTGCGAGCCCGGAGACGACGCCCACAAGGTCCTTACCCAAAACGTCGAGGCCGCGCTCGACCACGTCCGAAAGGGGCGCGGTGCCAAAGTGGGCAACACGGCCGCCCTTGGCCCGCACGCGGTTCGAGAGCCATTCGACGCGGCGCATGAGTTCGGCCTTGCCGACGCCGCGGCCGCGCAGGGTGAGCAGGACGGTGCCGATGAGGGCCGTGGGCATGACCACGGAGACATCGTTGATCTCGGACAGGACCTTGTAGCCCATGGTGCGCAGGAGCTTCTGCTTGATGCGGACGGCCTCGGGAGTCCTGGCGGAAAGGTCGCGCGGGACGCTGCCCACGCTGGCGGCCTCAAACTTCTTGAGCTGGTCGTCGATAAAGCCGCGCAGGCTCCAGGGCTCGTGGAAGCGCACGTCGACGCGGCCGAGCTTGAGGGAGAGCACCGAGGAGCCGCCGCTCAGGAAGTCGGCCAGGTTCTCCTTCTTCTTGGGCACGCCCAGCAGCTCCGTCACGTAGCCCTCGGTCTCGATGACCTTGTCGTACTGCGTGCTGACGGGGCAGATGATGGCGTCCTCGACGCGCCCGGACAGGATACTGTCGAGGATGAAGCTGAGGATGCCGAACTTGGGCGAGAGGAGCTTGCCCGTCCGCGAGCGCCCGCCCTCGATGAAGCACTCGAAGTTGTACCCCTGCTGCAGCAGCGTGTCGATGTAGGTCTGGACCAGGGTCGTGTAGAGCGCATCGTTCCCGAACGAGCGTCGGATCCACATGGCGCCGGCGTGCTGTAAGAAGGCGCCCACGACGGGGAAGTTGAGGTTGTCGCCGGCAACGACGACAGGCAGGGCAAGCCCGAGGCGGTAGCATATTAGTTGCATAGAAACATAGTCCACATGGGATCTGTGAGAAGGGAGGAAAATGATGGACTGCTTTTTCCGTTCGGCCTCCTCTGCCACTTTCCGTAACCGCAATACCTCCTCACTGGAGACATGAATGCCTACAATGGATCCCATATCAGCATAGTTCCCCAAGTCATCATCATGGCCAGTTCATCACACCGGTACATACCTTGATGGTACGCTCTTGTCAGAAGCTGTGTTACCATGTAGTATGCCCCCCTGATGAACATCTTGCTCTCAAACTTGCAGATCATGTCGTTGGTCAGCTTGTCGGCCACCTCTTGCAGCCCCTGATGTATGACATTACGACGATTTGCCTTCTTGACTGCGAAATCCGGGTCGTCTTTGCGAAGCCAACCGTCCTTCTCTTCTACCTCGATGCGCAGGTCGGCCAGCTGCCGAAGCCGATCCTGCAGCAAAGGGGCCGACACGACGGCTTTCTTCATCTGCTCGGAGAATCCCGAGTAGAAAATGGGCTGCCCGATGACCTTGTCGTAGGCCCGCCATCCCGTGCCCGACACGTATAGGGATACCTCGCGCAAGAACTGCAGCGGCTCGGACCGGAAGCGCGCCATGTGGTGCATCAGGGCCTCCTCTTTTTCTTGCTGCGCGGGCTCGACATAGCTTCGAGGCTGTAGGGTAATCTGGTCGCCGAGTATCTGTAAATCGGGCGCGGAATCGCGCGTCGGGTCGTCCTCTTGTGCCATAGTGGTGATTTCTGTACCGTGGTCTGTCTTCCCTCACGCCCTGTTCTGTCCTGTCTGTAGCTTTCGAAGCTCCCAAGAGTCTTTCCGGTGTGGTGAGCTTCTCGTCTAAGCGGCCGTGGATTCGTTGGGTGTATTAGGTATGTAGTCGGTGGGTTTTACTGGAGTATTTCATTAATATTGGTCGGCACGGACGGATCTCCAGCGTCGTCGCTGTCTACAATTGGCCGGCAATGTCGTAGAGGAAGTCACGGCGAGGAGGGGAGTGGGACGCTCCGCATCGAACGATCAACATTGGAGGAATTGCGAAGGAAAACAAGAAGTGTGTAATGTTCAATTAACTTGCGGTAAAACAGTAGAAGACGAATTGGAAAGCCTTTCTTGAAACCGACGTAGGTACACAGCCAAACACCGGAAAGTCGTTTGTTGGTCGTGAGTGGTTGCAAACCCCAAAAGCAGGGACCGCACAGAAACTCTCGTGATAAGTGATGAACTTGGTACAGGGGGACACAGCAGCTTCATGCCGAGGCTATCTAAACATGTGAACAGCTGCCGAAGCGTACGCCAAGCAGAGAGACACCTAACGCGCCTAGAAGAACAGCTAAGCTGCACTCCCGGCGCCACCGAACCAGCTTGCCCAGCTGCATGGACATCGCCGCCTGTCAGCCCCACACACCACTAACTTCTTGGGCCAGGGCCTGTAGGTTGCATCGGAGATCTGCCCCGCCATTACCACAAGTGCCCCAAAGTTTATCGTGCCTGGCCCATCGAAGCTCCAAGACTTTTTTTCTTTGTCCAGCGCAGCCAGCAGCCATAAAGTCAATCAATCAAAAACACCACAAATTCTGCCCTCCACGTCGGTATTCTCCCCAAATCCCTGGGGGATCGACCGGGAAAATGGCGTCGTCAACATCAAACCCCCAACCCCTGACGCAAGAGCTCCTGGCCCGCGCCCACAGCCCCGACAGCGCCGCGCGCATCTACAGCGACAAGATCCAGCACCGACCGCTCTACCTGCGCCCCAACTCGCCGCCGCCCGCCGCCCACGCCCGCGCCGCCCGCCGCAAGGCGCGCGACGACAAGAACCGCCAGCGCAAGGCCCAGAAGCCGAAGCCCCTATCCGCGTCGCAGCGCCGCAAGCTGGGCCTCTACGACGTCCCCAAAGAGGGCCGGCGGTATGCGGTCTTCGAGCCCCTGAGGCAGCTTTGGATCGGCTACATGCGCGAGGTGCTCGGTAGCCATCTCTACACCGGCGGCCCCGCGTGCGCGGCCAAGCTCTGTGCGGCGGAGTACCACGGCGCTGAGGTCGAGGTCACGCGCAGTGGGTGCCCTAGCCGTGTCGGGATCAAGGGCATCGTCATCAAGGACTCCAAGTTCGCGTTCGAGATCATCACTCCCAAGAACGAGCTGAAGCTCGTCCCCAAGGAGGGCACCATGTTCCGACTGTACATCCCCGCCCCCACGGACGCATCCGACTCGACGACAACGACCCCCGCCGCCGAAAGCGTCGAGCCGAAGAACGGCTTCACATTCGAGATATTGGGCGACCAGTTTCAGTACCGGTCGGCGGATCGCGCCAACCGGAAGTTCAAGGCGCATTACCTGGACAAGATCTGATCCGACCTCGAAGGAAAAAATACACAATACAACCACTTTTTGGTATCGTTTGCGACACTATGAGGCAGGCACACATACCTACTTCATGCTGTGTATCCTCAGCACTGCTTAGTCGAAACATGGTACATTGAAGCACAACAGTAGGCGCCTTAAATTCATCATACTAGCTTCTCTCGACCTCGACGGAGGTCCGACGTCAGCAAAACTTCTGGCGATCCTTTCAATACTGATTCGGATAACAAGCGGTGTACCATGGAACAAACAGGATCCTGCGACAGCAGGTGACAGTAGCACTCTTGCTGTTCACGCTTTGTAGGCCACCCCACCCTCGACGCTTTGCAATGGCTTTCATCCAACAAATGTCTGAACAGAGAAATCACGCAATTTTCTGTGACGGACTGCATGATCATCAACCAGTTGAACTACAGTTATCACAAGTCAACTTGGTTAAAAGAAATTTGGGGTGGACAAGATCTGTCTATATGTCAACTAGATCGTTGGGGGATGCCGTCAAATATGTCACAACCCCAACTAGGTGAAAAGGAGGAAATGATTGAGACACAGGGACTCCGGGCCATTTGCTATTACCGTCACAAGAGCAGTATTTGATACAACTTGTCGGTACATTCTTAGTGCCCGCTCCTTACCTGCTGTCATTATTTCTTTATGCACATGCAACTTGTGGCATGATCTAGGTATTGCAGGATGTGCCATATGTGCAGCCCCATTCAAGCCAACCAATGTGCCTTGGTGCCACAAGTATACCTAAGTATGTCATTGTGCCAATGCCCGGCCACCACCTTGCTTCAGCTTTGTGCGTGTAGAGAGATAGAGGCTAGCCGACGGCATTGCTTTCGCGGTATCTTAATTACAATGTCTAAGTGGCGGGGACCTTGTCCTGGTATCTAAACGAACATGGAAATCACATAAATGATAACATGAAACCACAGCCCAGCCTTTTCCCCTGTGAGACCATCGTACTCTGCTGACAATGTTGAAGGAGAGGGAGGGCGTCTTTAGCGACATTTTCCAACGCCCAACATAAACGGCGAAATGGAGACGCGCCAGATCATCCGCCCCGGAAATCATCTACTGCCCGTAATACCGATCTTGCCGCCGACTTTCGGCATACAGCTCATCACGGAGCTGCCTGCGCTTCTCGGCCAAACCTTTCCCTTTTACCCAAAACCCCAGTATGGACAAGAAGAAAGCCAAGGAGATGACGCACAGCAGCACGATAGACACAATTCCGGTCGTATTGTTCCCGCCGACGGCCGGCCATTGCTTCTCATGCTCCTTTTCCCCGTGCCGCCAGTCCCACATGGGCGTCGGCATCTCACACTCCCCCCGCGGCGCATAGCAGGTCGACCGGCCCCAGACGGTCATGGCGATGTCCACCCCGGGCGCCGAGACCCAGTCGGTGCCCGGCCGGAGGGTGGCTATCGAGGTCGCCGTCGCGAGACGGGGCCGGTAGTCCACGCGGGTGCGGGGAGGCGCGGTCCGCGTGCCGCCCCGCGGGTCGGGGTCCTCGAGCCACGTGCTCGTCGCGAGGTCCACCGTGTCCAGGCTCAGGATCTCGGTCGTGGTGGGCGACGGGACGGCGGCGACGCAGCCGGTCACGGCGTACATGTCGACGCCGGAGTAGCCGTATCTGGGTGCTGTGTCTGTGCTGGACGGGTTGCCGCCACAGGAGAAAGAAAAGGCCGAGTGGCTGGCGGGGGGTCGAGGTTAGTTGCGGAATTCAGAGTATTCCTTCGGTATTTGACGATTCCAGGGAGGTTTCTTACGTAGGGCAGCACATGGCGGATATTTCCGTACTTGGCCAGTAAGGGGCGCCGCCACTGTGCAGGGTCTTTCCCGAGCAGGCCGTCGTGTATCCCCAGGGGCAGCCGGCGTAGCTCGTGGCCGTCCTGGCACGTTCGTACGTGCGGGGGGTACATTCGTTCTCGTCCCAGCTCATGGGGCCCAGGTTGTAGTACTCACAAGGCAGGTGGTA
Source organism: Apiospora marii (assembly GCF_038362585.1). Classification (NCBI taxonomy): domain Eukaryota; kingdom Fungi; phylum Ascomycota; class Sordariomycetes; order Amphisphaeriales; family Apiosporaceae; genus Apiospora; species Apiospora marii. The sequence goes on from NW_027117374.1 coordinate 714,606, forward strand.
GTCGCGGCCCGGGAGCGGCGTGCAGACCGCCGGCTCGGTCGCTCCTCGCGTGTAGGCGGTCGTCCGGTACAGGTGCGACATGGACTCTTGGCATTCCGGCGCCGGGGTGAACTGCGCCGGCGGCGGGCCCGTGGCCGTGGTCATGGTGTAAGCCATCGTCGTCAAGTGCCGCTCGGGTTGGTGCAGTTGATGAATGGATGGGTGGCCCCTTGTGCGACCAAAGCCACAGGCAATTGACAGGTAAAGCAATCCGAAAATTAAAGTTATTGGTTAAAGGAATTTGGTCATACCTTCACGAGCTAGCTACTACGAGAAGCCTTTTGGGGATCAGCAATAAGGGTGTTCATATGCAAGGTGGTTCGGCTCGCTTAGCCGGCCAACCCTGCACGTTGCTTGGTGGCCAGTTGTTGCGGCACAGCAGGCAAAATCAGTCCGAGATTGGCATACCATTCAACAAGCAATATTGGCTCAGGCATGCGAACGGCGCATATATGTGTATGTCAAAGTAGTTGGACTTTCTTCTGGCGGCAACGGTTCCGCAGCTGCCTGGAGCGGTCGGTCTGGACAAGATAGTATCGCCGGTGAAGTTGCGCCGAAGGGGCCACTCGGGCTTTCTCGCGTCTACCCCGGCTTACCTGCGCTTCCTTGAAATCCGGTAGTTAGTCCCTGGCCTGCGTCTGTTCTGCAAGCGTTCAAAGATTCGTATCATCCTTATTCCATACATACAACAAACAGAAACCCCATTTTGTGAGTCGGGGTCGTTCAAAATAGCTTCTTTAAGTTGATGGTCGAAAGATGGGTTCCGCGGCCCGCCAAGCAGGCACCATCCCACTTTCAATTTGAACGACTAGGGTGGTGATGCTGCGAGTGGGCCGTCATACCCGGCTCAGCTCTAATTGTACGACTGGACGTTCTCAAATGTAGCCTAAGGCATCAAGTGTAAACGACCCATTTCCCAGCGCCTATATAAAGTTTTGCTATGTCCAATCTCACGATGTCCTTCGCACGCCGATGACTCCTTCTGGGACATGTGTGAGATATAGGACGCCTCGCAAGATGTAGTGCAATAGTCTTCACCTTACCAGCAATGCGCCTCGAGTTTGGTAATCCGCAATGAATCACTTTCGAACTCTGGATATGAGGGATCAAGCCACCTTCTTTTCCCCTAGAACAGCCCTACACCTCCAGCATCTCGGCAGACTCAAAAGAGCTGCCTGACGCAAGTCTCCCCGGGGTCCTGTCGTCGTTTCCGGAACGAAAGACGAACCCCAACGTCTGGATATATAAGCAGAGGACAGACGAACAAGCGAAGACTGACCATTGCCATCGTATTCATGGATCTCTTCCGGTAAAATGTGCATTTCAGCCACGGCGGCCCTCTTGCCTCGCCCATCTATGTATCTCCCCACTCGTTTCAACCAGTTGACTCATATCATCCCATCTTTGTGCGTGACTACCTGCGTTGGGGTTTATAAATACAAATTGTGTCATATTTCCTCATCCATGGGAGACATGCGTTACAAGGGACCTTATAGCATAGTGGTAATGCGTCCAGCGCAATATATAGAAGTGCGCTGGAACTACGCCGGTTCGAATCCGGCTGGGGTCAATTTTTCTTTTTTCTTGCCATCCCTGACACTATGGCTGTTTTTGATATTTGATTTCCTTCCTGGTAGGGAACGAAGCTGGTGGTCTGCTTGTTTATGAGCTCATTGATGTGAGCGCAAATGCATGCAAGCAGAGTAGATCCCACCAGTGATCGATGTTTGTCTGGCGATGTAGCGGACCTGGCCTGCGCGGCTGGGCGAATTGTGGACTTCTTTCATACTCAAGTGCTGAAATGCGTTCGTCCCGGCAAGCTGGTCAAGGCGGAATGTTGAGAAGGAGACAGTGTCCTATTCTCGTGCAGTCTCAAAACCAACTGGTCATTGGGGACTCCTGTGCCAGTGTTGCTGCACTGAGTCGAGCCATGTTGTCCCATACGAGGAAGGCACAACCAACTCCTAAGTTGGTTGGCTACTGGGCTCTACTGAGATATCGAGGAAGGAAAGAACGAACACTGCTTTGCAGGTTGATAGAAGTAAACATTCATTTTAAGCAGAAGATATCTGGGCGCCAATCCATGAATCTGACATCCAGCAGAACAAAGGTTGTATCGGTTTCAAGAATCCGGAGTATCGCTACACCAGTCAACGTGGTGTCCAAAAGTCAGTATGGGATATGTGCTTTCAGAGTACCCACAAAGTCGATAAGGCAATGAGCGAGACACGACGATGGATCCTTCTATTAGGCACATATGAAACCATTGCCCCTACTATATATAGGAAAAGGGGGGAAGGGGAGTGAAGGAAATATGAATATATCTGACTTGATACTAAGTAGTTAGACTGACATGATTGGATGGACGGCGAACTTGAGGTCGTCCTGGGCTGTACGGGTAGGTTGCCTAAAAGGGGAATTCGCGGTCGACTAAATCCCCGGATAGGAAGCCGTGTTCGACGTTGGCGAATCAACAGAAGTGTGGATCCTCAGGCCACACACATATGCAGTGCTACGTCACGTCTGGTATAGACATTGGCTCATGCTAGTGGAATCGATTTGCAGTTAGGCTCAGACATCTAGCCCAGAATGGAGTCTCGGAAAATTCGGCCTCGCTTGGACCCCAACCCCCTGGATTTTCGAAAGCATAGATTGTCTGATGGTTCATATATTTACACACCACTTCTGGCCGACCTAATATTGTAAGGTGGTTTGATGTTATGGAAGGATTTGGTCAAAAAAATGACAGAAGAGCATACGAGGACCGGAGCTGAGGCGCTGCCCTATCAAACTACGTCATCCATATCAGCATGCACGGGCATGGGGGCCGTAGTCTCACATATGCAACTTGCTGACAGGCGGCTCGTATTCCGTGCGCAGCTTGGCGCCAATACGGGGCAGCCTGGGCTAGGGCGGCTTAGTGAGAGCCGTTTGGCGGCGCAGATCTGCATACTAGAACACGAACCACATCACAAGGCGCTGTAGATCCGATACTAGTCGCTTGACTATATTATGCCGGGAGCCGCCTCCTTTTCTTAGTCGGAATCTTCAGGGTCGGGCGTCGCATCATAATTACACTGCACATATAGATACATATATAGACTCTGCCTTCAACCTCGAAGAGTCAAGTCGCAACAACCACACATCATATTTGCCATTATTCACCATGCTCAGCACAGTACTATCGCTAAGCGCCCTCGGCCTCGCTGCCGCAGCCCCCCTGGAAAGCCGCCAGGTAGTCCCTCACTACCCGCCCACCCAGCAATCCAAGGGCTTCAACCTGGTCGCCAACGTCACCGACCCGTCCAAAGACTTCACGCCTCCCGTCAACGGCTGGTTCCTCACCGGCCTCCACGTGGGCGCCGGCCTGAGCGACGCTGCGCTCTCCTCTGAAAGCGGGCGCATCTTCTACCAAAACGGTAAGCCCTCTATAGAACCAGCAGTCAGACGTAAAAAAAAAAAAAAAAAAAAAAAGCTCACCATCGTAACGCAGGCACCGCGGAAGAAACCCGCTACAACCAAGCCCACACCCTAAGCGACGGCGGCACCCCGCCCTTCCCCTACGGCATCGCCGTGGCCGACGCCGCCGACGAGGGCGGGCTGCACGGCATCAGCATCAACGCCGGGACGGGCGGGGCGGGCGTGCAGCTGGCGCAGTTCCCGGAGCACTATCCCATTCTTCGGACCCCTTCGCCCGGCACCTACGTGGCCTGCAACCAGACGGAGCCGTACTACCAGAAGAACTTCATCACCGTGCGCGCGGTCTACGGAAATGTCTCGCGCGTGCCCGACGACTGCGTCGCCATCACCTTGGTGCCGCAGTGCGCGGAGTTGCCTGCGCTGCCTGCGGGGAGCTTGGCGAGCCATGAGTTTGCTAATGAGGTTAACTGTTATGAAGATGTTGCGTCTATCAAGTGGTCCGAGTACGGCCCTTGAAGCTAGCGTTCAAACACTGCATTTTTGGAGTTCCTGATGATGAACATGGTGATGCCGCAATAGACCGGGGAAGTCGGAAGTGGTACTATTGAGATAGATAGCTCAGGCCATAGATAATGAGATATGAAATCAACATAGACTATTGATGAAAGTCTCGATAGCTCCCAACTGACGTTCCCCGCGGAATACATAGTTTAAGAGATGCTCACGAAGCAGGGACAAACTATGTTTCCGTGTTCTTGTCAAGACTTGAGATGATCGATTCGTATCGAACATGCCAAGACGATCACTCATCGCCGACATGAAAAACCGGAGGTTGAATTAAGCTTGCTGGGTGAAGTTGGATCAAGCTTAAATGGAATCGGATGGAGTCTTGTGCGCGACCCAAGAGTTTGCAGTTTGGGGGCTCCTCAGATCTCTAAGGGGACAAAAATCAGTACTCCGTACCAACAATGGAAAACCGCTAGGCAGGTAGTGAAAACGAGTAGGGTGGGGAAAATGGTGTGGAATATAAGCTTCTGGTTTTAGGAAGCCATAGAAACAAGCATGCAGCAAAGTATCCGCGATGCAGGGTAATCCTCAGCGACATTTCAGATTGGAATGTTTCGACAACTGCACGCAGCACGGTCGCATCCAAATTATGCGAGCGCGGACCCTTCTCAAAAAGCAAGAACCAACTCTGCGCCCGATATAGACTCGAAGTATATATCGGAGGCGAAAACGGCAAAAGATTGAACCGGACCCGATTTGAACGGATGACCTTCTGGACTGGAATCAGACGCGCTACCGCTGCGCCACCGGTCCTGCTGAGTATTGGAATACTCAGGTGGCGATTGTGAATCGATGGAAAATTTGGCGCGTTTTTAGCGTTATATCGGCTCGGCGACGGGGATGGGCGGCTAGAGTCGGCACCGACCCTTTTCTTGCTACCCCTGCTCCGCTGACTCACCTACTTCCTATGTTCGCCATGACAACTCTTGGCAAAACTCTCAGGATGGGATCAAGAGTCTGCACGAGTGCAATTTTGAAGAGACAGGAGCACAATATCCAGAATACTCGGGGTATTGAATAGAACAGGCTGAAACGCAGTCGTCAAACATGACCAGATGTACTGGGGGTGCAGTATTTATCTATTCTTGCTTCAGAGACGAAGTCAACAATGGTAAACTCAACTTGGCGATCGTGGATAAGTCTGACTAATTACCCTCTTCGTTAACCTATGGTTTTCTTGATGCGACTTTCTTCTGCCATCAACCCGCCGGAAGGACTTGACTACGGGAGATCGCCCGTAGCCAAGCCGGACGACCCAAAGGCCGAGTACTACCACATATATTGTGAAACGGAAACCGAAACTTTGTGTAGCCAATGGGATAGAGGCTTATGAGACCGGTTGATGTAACATAGCCATGCAGATGACTTCATGAGCTAAGCGACAGCCATCACCCAAGCGCGAACCTTCTTTACACCGATGCACCCCGGAGTTAGCATCATGGACAAGACTCAACGCCCAGATATAAAGTGAGACTACGACATGATCCTACAGTATATTCGTTGCCAAGAGTCACTGCAGATATAGCCACTCAGATTGGTGTATGTGGCGGCAGTGACTCCTGCCAAGCCAAGAAAGAAGCTATAGGATCAAGATGCCTCTACATCGAGAGACCTTCACCATCTCGGAAGACACGGAGCTCTCGTACCTGACCAACGTCACCGACCCGACCGCCCGGGTCCTGCTCTTCTTACATTTCTGGGGCGGCTCGTCCAAGACCTTCTCCCGCGTATTCGACATCCTTCTCAACAGTGGCAATAACGACAACAACAGTGATGATGACGATCATCGTCATGACAACCCCGGCACTCATCAGTGCCCCCAAGTCGTCGCCCTAGACTTCCGCGGCTGGGGCAAATCCACCGGCCCCCTCAGCGGCACCTGCTCCAAAGCCACCTCCACCACCACCTCCTCGTCCCCGTCCTCGGACTCATCAGACGACGACGACCGCGGCAGCAGCTCCGCCTCGTCCTTGTCTAGCCACTACTACAACCACTCCATCTCCCGCCTCGCCTCGGACGTCGAGGCGCTAATGCAGTACCTGCGCCTGCGGGACGTGGTCCTCGTCGGCCACTCCATGGGCGCCAAGGTCGCCCAGATGGTCGCGGGCGACTGCTGTTCCCTACTCCTCCAGACCTCGACGCAAGAGGAGAGGCTGATCCGGGGTCTGGTTCTCCTGGCCCCGGCGCCCGCGCGGCCGCTGCGGCTCCCCGAGGCGATGCGCGAGCAGCAGATGCGGGCGTACGAGAGCTGGGGCGCGGCCGAGTTCGTGACGCGCGACGTGCTGCTTTCGACTCGACACGGTCTTTCCGATAAACACCGTAAAGCGCGGGCGGGGTCTGAGGAGTTTCGGTCCGACGACGAAGACGAACGCTCAGCCGCTGGGGGTATTGACGTGGAGGCGTTAGTGCACGACATGCTGCACGGAAGCGCGGCGGCCCGGGCGGCTTGGCCAGCTTATGCCATGGGGGAGGACGTGTCTCCCTGGGCGGAGGCGATCGACGTGCCGGTGCTGGTGTGCGCCGGGGAGGAGGACCGGGTCGAGCCCGTGGCGCGGGTGCGGAAGGAGGTCTGCGGGGTGGTGCCGGGGGCGAAGCTGGTTACTATACCGGGCGCTGGGCATTTGCTGCCGGTAGAGGAACCAGGACGAGTTTCGAGTCTGATCATTGGGTTTCTCGAAGATCTCGAACCGTGATTTCGGGTATGGATATCTACGCAATCCGAAATCTCACGTCATGCCATACGTTGTCGCGGCGTTTGCTATACCGCCAAGAGAAATCGTAGATGGTGCAGGTAACCAGGTCAGCAATGATGACATACATATCCGACCTTCCAATTTGGAGCCAGTGCTTACTTGTTGCGCGTGTATTAGTAGGTAGGTTCCGAAGGGTGGCTAGCCAATTGCAGGGGCTATCCAGCGATGAGGCTTGGATATAAAATAGTTCATACCCCTTCTTCCAAGTGCAAGACGGCTTACATCTATCTTGTCCAAGTTCCAAACGGAAGTTTTTGTGGCAGTCGGATTAGGAGCCCTCAAGATGCGTACCCTAAACCTCTGCGCCGCTGTCGCGCTCGTATGGCATCAAGCGGCAGCAAGCAACGCCCTCCCGCCGACGACGGGCCCGTACCACGTCGGCCTGCAGAAACATGCCGTACCTTACCTGAACGAAGCCGACCCCGTCTGGCCCAACAACATCAGCACCTCGTTCCTCGTCACCGTCTACTACCCCACCCAGCAAGCGCCAGCGGCCCGTGACCGGAAGAGACCGTACCTCGACCCCGCCACCGCAGCCCTGTACGAAGAATTGTACAACCTAACCGCAGGCGACCTCTCCACCATTCTCGCACCACCCGGACTGATCCCGGACGCCAGGCCTCTCGACTACTCCTCCTCCTCCTCCCCCTCACACATCCCACCCACCCTCTTCTTCGGCCCCGGCGGCGGCGGCCCCCCGTCCGAGTGCTACACGGCCCTGCTCGCGGACCTCGCGAGCCACGGCTACAGTGTACTGGCCCTGGACCACGCCCACGAGCAGCCGTTCGTGCGGTACCCGAACGGCACGGGCGTCTACGGCCTGCCCATCCTGTACCCGTGGACCGAGGCGATGGCGCTGTCGGTGCAGGCCGCGCGCGTCCGGGACGCGCTGGCGCTGGCCGACTACCTGCCCACGCTGGAATCCAAGGCCAAGGTCCGGCTCAACCGGACGCACATCGGCATCTTCGGGCATTCTTTGGGCGGCTCCTCCGCCGCGGCTACGCTGCTGGCGGATCAACAGCAGCAGCACGACAGTAAGAACAACGAAAGCAGCAGCAGCAGCAACCTCGCCCCTTCGTTCCGCGCGGGCATGAACATAGACGGCACCTTTTTCGGCCCCCTATCCGACCTGCACCGGCCCTTCCTCATGCTAGGCCAAGAAGGCCACGGCGCCAGCTCCGATCCAGATGCTCCGAATGACGCGACGTGGCCCGCGTTCGCCTCGCTCCAAAAAACGGCCTACTGGCGCTGGGTCAACCTGAAGGGCACCCTGCACCACGACTTCAGCGACATCGGGTACTGGAAGGAGCTGGTGCCCGGCGTGCGCGAGCGGGACGGGCGCGTGGGGCCCATCGGCGGGGAGCGGCTGGTCGGGGTGTGGCGGGCGTATGCGCGGGTTTTCTTTGATTTGGTGTTGTTAGGGCGGCGGGGGTTGGAACAACAGGCGTTGCTTGATGAGGGGGTGGATGCGGAGTGGCCGGAGAAGATGTGGGTGAGCGGCGGCGGTACATTGACGTAGTCAGTATTGATCAAGCTGTGCCGGGATATCAGGATCTATGGGTGTGCCATTAGCTGGATTAACTGGCAATAAGCATCGGGTAGTAGACATGACAACATCAATGTGCATCCGAAGCCACCATGGTTGCGCTCGATCGTGTTTATTCATTGCCATTACCTATCTATTCCTTAGCAGTACATCCATATCAATATCCCGCGGCCTCGCCCCCGAAGCCTCCCCGACATCCACGAACCCCGCATCGTGCCCCCTCCGGAACTTGGCCAACTTGACCGACGCCTCGCCGCGCATATCATCCAGATTCATGACGGGCCGGGGCCCCCCCGCCATCGTGGTCGGCTGACTCGTATGAAACCCGTGAAACAGCAGCGGGAACAGCGAGCTCTTCCACACAGGCTGCCCGTCATCCCGGCAGTTCTGCAGAATCATCCTCACCAGCAGCGCCCCCGTCGCGGCCGTCAACCCGATCGGCAGCAGCAGCCAGCGCCAGTCGAAGTGTGTGCAGACCGTCGACCGGACCACCGAACCCCTCGCCGTCTCCGCCTCGTTGGCATCGTAATTGCTCCCGCCCACGGCCCGGAACTTGTGCGTGATGGCCGTCGCGTACTCGCGGAACTGGCGGTCCACGCTCCGAAAAGTCGCGTCCCCCCGGTTATAAAAGGGCGCGAGCCACCACCGGTCCCCGCACCACAGCTGGTCGCCCTGCCGCCGGTTGAAGGTGCAGGCGCCCGCCAGCAGCGGCTCCATGAAGGCCGTCATGGCCAGGCCGTAGATGGACTCGAGCTTGTAGAGGCACTCGTTGGGGGCCGTGTAGTTGGCGCCGTCGACATTGATACCAACAAACTCGCGGCCGGGGACGCGGGGGATACCGCTCCAGTTCGTTTTGAGGTCGTAGGTGGCGTTGTCGAGGCGGCAGGGCGTCTTGAGGGCGGTGTGGTTCAGGTAGGGCGAGAACAGGGCACCGCCGGCGGGGAGGCCGGCCTCGACCCAGTTCTTGCGGGCCGGGACCGAGGACACGACGCGCTCCTCCAGGACGCCGCGGGTCAGCGTGGCGTGGTAGTTCTGCATGCAAGGGTAGAAGGCGCAGGTCGTGGCGATGTAGTCCGTGACCTGGTTGGTGCCGTGGACCGTCGCTTGGGCCTGGTGGGGACAGTCCAGCTTGCCCGAGTCGTTGGTGCACGGCGCGTCCGTAAAGGACAGGACGGTCAGGTTGAGCAGCGAGTCCTGCGCGACGGTGCGATACTCGTCCGTGAACGCCGGCTCGGCCCACGAAAGGTTCCAGTCCGCTCGGGTGTTCAGGTAGACCCCCTCGTTAAACTGCGACACCCACTGCCCGTTGGGTAGGGTATAGTTGGTGGGGTTGTTGATGATGGTCGTGTTTACCTCTTCCCGGATCAGCGAAGTGGTGTCGAAGCAGGTACTGCACATGGCGATGGACGAATGCGTGATACCGTCGGCCGAAGCAGGAAAGGTGCAGTTCCCCGTCTCGCACGAGGCCACAATCTTGGAGTCGTTGCTGAAGGGGTTGGTCATGGCCTGGATCATGGCGCCCTTCATGTCCACGTCCACCTCCCACTGGCCGGCCCCGATGCGGAAATACTTGGCCCGGCCCGGCATCGAGTGCGCCACCGGGATGGACGCGTTGGCCTCCTCCAGGACCTGCGGGCAGGCCACCGTCCTGAGGGCCTGCTGGGTAAACGGCCCGATCGCCAGCGACGAGATGGTGACGAGGGCGGCCACGATGGCCAGCGTCGACTGCGGCGCGACGAAGAGCAGCTTGAGGGAGCCGGCCACGCCCCGGCTCGCGCTCTCAAAGTCGTTCAGATGGCTCAGGGGCCGCGGCCGGCTGAACCAGTCCCATTTGGCCTGGCTGATGACCTCGGCGGCGGCCACCAGCATCGTCGTGCGTAAGATGGTGGCCAGCAAAGCGATGAGGGTGTTGAGGTTGATGCTGAAAGGCCAGCGCGGCATCGGCTGCCCCTCGTAGTGACACAGAATGCCGATGATGGCGCCGATCAGCACCACGGACACGGCGAGCGACACGATCTCCCACTGCCAGTAGCGAAAGACGATGTGGTATACCGAAGGAGATGGGCGCGGCGGGAGGCCGCCGTGATGGACCGGTTTGTATTCCGTGGAAGACGAGGCAAAGCCCGCGTCTGCGGCAGCGAAGGTGAAGCTCGGTTTGGTGGCGCTGGTTGGTGTCGTCGGGTAGTCGGAGTCCAGCGTGTTGTACCGATGGAACGCGGGAGCTGGCGCTGCATGCTCATCGGCGTGCTCTTCGCTTGACCCCATCCTTCTTCACTATCCGTGATGCCGTCTCGTATTCAGTTGCCCAAGCCGGAATGCATAATCAATGAAACAAAAAGAAGACCAATTCTCTAAGGTAAGTAAGAACATGATAATGAACTCGATGAGCCCCTCGAGAGGAACTCTGGAATTAAAGTATCAGAGCGCGATTGGTGTCAAAGAAGTAGGACCGTGGAGTGGAAAAGGGGAGACGGTAAATAGGGCGGCAGACTAGGGGCTCCAGCACGCTATCCACGATTTCTCCAGCGCTGGAGTTTGGGGCGCTACGGGCAGACGGGTCTTTACTTGAGGTGACATCGGTCACGGTCGGTCCATTAAATGATGAATGATAGGCCCACCAAATGTCAATTGAAGAAGGCCAGTAGCGAAGGAATTGTCGGCAAATGGCACTCACGTCAGTCCTCCTCGCGAGATCCGGCAATCTTGCATGATTGGTCTTCTCCATCATGCTGTTGGAGCTGCCGAGTCGAACATCCTAGGCCCATGACCTTCCCCACCTGCGGCAGCACTAATATTGAAGCATTGACACCTTCGAGACAGTGACAATTTGCTCCTACTAATACGTCCAGAACTAACCTACGTCAATTAATTGAAGCCGGCAGGGCAAAAAGCTTCCAAACTTGCATTGGCCTCTCTGATTTAGGTAGTAAACACATGATTCTATAGCGACCCGACGATCTTTCAATGAACTATATCATTTGTGAGTGACAGATCGTTCGGGTGTTAGGCAATGAGGTAAGGTAAGGGAGCAAATGGACTTTGATGTTGGTCCATTTGCTAATTCCCAGTGCACTCTCCAAGTAAAAGTGAATGGACCCGGCCCACCAGCGCATCAACGCGAATTTCCTTACCATGATATCGGATGCGACCAGACCAGCCAACCCCCCATTGATGAGTGATGTCGGCATACACGGAACCACTGTAAAGATGGCAGACTCGCATCATGAACAGTTTTCCTGCCTCTATCATAGCCTCTACCGCCAGAAAGCTTTCTATCATGTGCAGATCCGTATGCACAGTACAGCTGCTGGCAAGATGCCCCTAATCACAGGAATGCCGTAACACCACAAACCAACAGCACGCGCTTTAGGATCGCTAGGATCGTAATCGATCAAGAGCGTCCCACTCTCCCAGTCCTTGATCCATCCAAAAGTCCTGTGCAGCCGTCCGCGCCGTTATGCCGTATACCGAGCGAGATCCACGCCCCTGACAAGATAGCTAGGGTATAACAGCCCGGATCGAAAATCGAGTTGCAATCCATACTATGGAGGCCCCAGCTTTGGGAAGTGCCCCGGACCGGTAGCAAGACTGGAGCGTCCTTTACCGGGGGTGCGCCGCCCGGGCGGAACTCCTGAACTCGCAATATGCAGTTGGGTCGAGCAGTACCCCTCCCCGTGCCGCAGCAGGGTACCAATCAATTACCCGTACGTTGGCCAAGAACAGCTACGCCGTAAGGGATGGCTTTACGCGACCGAATCTCTCCGAAGATGGCGCCACATCTGGCTTTCGTTGCTATGTTCTTACAGCCAACGGAACGGGTGGCACTGCGGGGTCAGATAGATGATCACAGCATTAAATCATATATAAGTAGGCATATTGAGTACTGCCTCTCTCTTGATATTCAACATATCAAAAACGCATATGCTCCTTTACTGTCCAATTCCGCAGCGTCTTCATCAAGACGACTTGCCTTACGTATTCCAATTCCACATACATAGCTTGCAGAGTCGTGAGTGAGAATGCCACTCTACACGCAGCTCCCAGATGAGATCAAGACGGTAGACGTGATCGTCGCCGGAGGTAAGCAACATGTAGCCCATTTCATCCGTCGTCGACTAAGTACCCGACTAATTGAAATCCTGTCTGAACCCGAAAAGGCGGAACGGCCGGCTGCATCGTCGCCGCCCGCCTGAGCGAAGCCGCCCCGGCCCTCTCGATCCTGGTGATCGAGGGCGGCCGCAACAACGTCGACGACCCGTCCATCACCCACCCGCTCCTGTTCATGTCGCACCTGTCGCCGGCCAACGGCACCACGCTGCTGTACACGGGGGGCGCGGAGCCCCAGATCGGCGGCCGCCAGCTTACCGTGCCGGCGGGCGGCATCCTCGGCGGCGGGTCCTCGATCAATATGATGCAGTACACGCGCGCCCAGCGCCACGACTGGGACTCGTGGAAGGCCGAGGGCTGGTCGGCCGACGAGATGATTCCTTACTTGAAAAAGGTAGGCTGCACTCGACCGCTCTACCCGAGCATCCACCCAGTGCTCCCATGTACTGGTGTTGTATGTATTCGCTAGCCCCTTTCTGACTCACTCGATTAGCTCGAAACCTACGTCGGACCCGGCAAAACCAACCTCCACGGCGACAAAGGCCCCATCGCCGTGTCCGAGGGCCCCTACATCGCCAAGCGCCCCCAGGACGAGTTCGTCCGGGCCGCGGCCCAGCTCGGCTACCCCGAGCACGTCGACCTGCAGGACCTGGACAGCAACAACGGCGTCCAGCGGGCGCGGCGCTTCGTCAGCGCCGGGGGCGTGCGGTCCGACACGGCGAGCGCCTATCTGCACCCCAAGCTAAAGAAAGCCGAAGGCGGGAACGGGGACGGGAATCCGAACCTGCACGTGCTGGTGCAGAGCCAGGTGGTAAGGGTGCTCTTCGAAGGCCAGAAGGCCGTCGGCGTCGAGTACCGCGCCAACCCCAAGTTCAGTCCGGAGGGAGAAACCCCCGCCGTCGTCCGCAGCCTCCGCGCCGAGAAGATGGTCGTGCTCTCCGCCGGCACGTTCGGCACCCCGCTGATCCTCGAGCGGTCGGGCGTGGGCGACGCGTCCATCCTCGAGGCGGCCAAGGTGCCCGTCGTGGCCCACCTCCCGGGCGTCGGGCGCAACTACCAGGACCACCACCTGATGCTGTACACGTACAAGACGGCCCTGAGACCGGACGAGACGGCCGACGGCGTCATCGCCGGGCGGGTGGACATGGGCGAGCTCCTGCGCGCCAACGACCCCATGCTCGGCTGGAACGCCCAGGACATCACCTGCAAGCTGCGGCCCAGCGACGCCGAGGTGGCCGCGCTGGGGCCCGAGTTCCAGGCCGCCTACGAGCGGGACTTTAAGCATAACGAGAACAAGCCTCTGGCTATGTTCGCCCCCCGCCAGCGCGTAAGTCATCCCCTTCCACGCTCCTTGCTTTCCGAACTGGCGTGCCGCCCCTACCGAATAACTGACACTCACCCATCTCTAACCCACCCACAGCTTCCCCGGCCCCCCCACCCCCGACATGGCACCAACCCAATACTACAGCATGACCACCTTCACCGTGTACCCCTACTCGCGCGGCCACGTGCACATCCGGTCGGCCACGGACCCTGACGCCCCCATCGACTTCGCGACCGACTTCCTCTCCTCCCCGCTCGATATCCAGAAGCACGTCTGGGTCTACAAGAAGCAGCGCGAGCTCGCGCGCCGCATGCCGTCCATGTACCGCGGCGAGCTGCCGGGGACGCACCCGCCCTTCGCGGCCGACTCGGCGGCCGCGCTGGTCAGCCTCGACTCTCCTTTATCCGGCGGGAAGAACGAGGGCGAGGGAAAGGTGGTGGAGGATATCGTCTACACGCCCGAGGACGACGCGGTCATCGCGCAGTGGGTGCGCGGCCAGGTCGGGACGACGTGGCACTCGCTCGGGACGTGCGCCATGGCGCCGCTGGACCGGGGCGGCGTGGTGGACGCGCGGCTCGGGGTCCACGGGCTGGCGAACCTGAAATGCGCGGATCTTAGTATCGCGCCCGAGAACGTGGCGGCGAATACGGCGAATACGGCCATGGCTATTGGGGAGAAGGCGGCGGATATCTTGATTCGGGAGCTGGGGCTCTAGGCTTCGTGACAACGGGAAACGCCAGATGGGATACGACAGAGTATGTTACACCAAAATGTAACATATATCACGTAATAGAACCTGATGGGTGGTCGATTGTCTCAAAATACACATTGAAAGGAGAAAGCGCTATTCTGGGTTCCGAAAATGGCAAGCGCGGGGACTCATTCGATACTCGTGTGACAGAGATACTTAGGGAATAAAACTATTTTATTCAAATAATAGTCAGCCGAATGGCAGTTACACTGGTGTACTGAGTACATGGCAAGTGACATATAAGGGGCTAAATCAGAGAGACCATCGATTGGCGAGTGTGATACAATGGCGCAGTTTCGCTGAAACCGCTGCGGAGCAAAGTCCGAAAAGCTTCGGCCAATCAATCATTGATAATGGTCGTTTTTATTGTGAGGTCCGTATCTACCTAGGTGACTACGCTACGAAAAGAGTTCAAGTGCCGCGTAGTGTTAACAGCCTTTCATTCCCAGTCTAACATAGTCTACTAAAGCGGACAACCGTCCCCTGTCAAGTGATTCTTCCATATAGGCAAATGTTGCTCTCACGCCAGTATTCCGCCAGACAAGAGAATATTGACTATTTTATGTGATGGAACTTCATGACCGCCATTGGGCCCATCTACTCTCAACCTGCTACGGGTTTTGCATAAGACCCTGTTGTTCTTGCCAGTAACAACAAAAACATGTGTAAGTCATTGGACAACACCTATCACTAGTCGGATTCATATCTTAAGCGCGAACTGTTTGAGGTAATCGTAATGGGGCGTATTGGTGTCCACATGCTGCCTGATCACCTGTGCGCCATCCTCACCAAACCTACGTGCCCACATAGCGTTCTCTTCAGTTACTGACAGCATCTCCGTCGCCTTCGTATGTCAGCACAGAACCAGCCAACCGAGTTTCGCTGGGCAAGCCTTATGTAAATCGAAAAAGAGAGATGGGGAAAAGCAGGGAGAGAAAGCTAAGCCCACCCATGCGGCCAGTGGAAGACAAGGGGGGAAGCACTCACATTCTTGCTGGGATCGAGTGACTTGCTAGACAGCGCGTCGACGTGGATAGCCCAAGACTTCTGGAACGCGTCCTGAGCCCTCTTCTGGTCGTCGGCCGACTGCCAGCTGAGCATGGATGGGTTGAACTGGAGTCCAACGGATGCGCAGTATGCCCGGCACACCTTCTGGGGCTCGTTCAAGAGATCATCAGCATCGATAACGCAGATCTCCACACTAGTATCCGGGCGGGCCTCGTAGGAGTCCTCGGGGGCGCAGTCCCCTTGATCGATTGGTCTACTGGTTCCAGAAGCTACGACAGGACCAATTTGCCTCGTGGACTTAAGGTAGTCAAACAAGATCCGCAACTCCCGGTATCCAGCATCGTCTGAGTGAAAGCCATGCCAGCCCGTAGTGTCTGAGCCGGGAGGGGTGGAGATTTTGTACAGGCTTGGGATGCTGAATCGGGGATGGCGGATGAGGAAAGTAAAGTGGTAGCCGCGGAGAATCTCTTCCGGCAAGACAGTTGGGTTCGAGATCCCTGAACCTCCCATCCTTTGTCAGCATCTGTCTCGAACAAGGATAACCTGTGCAACTCACTGCTTGCAGAACCATTTGACATCCTGACGAGGTGCCGTAGCGACGGGGGACAAAGATCGGCGACGGGCTTTCCAAGCGGTGGCATCAAGCTCTTCGCCATGTCTTTGATGAATGTCCGCTTTCCCTGCGAGAAAGCAAGTTTAGATGATTGTGGTCGTTCTCGGAGGTACCAAGAAGCCTACCTGGGTGCTTGCTGCTTGGATGTTATCCAACACTGTCTGGTATGTAGATTGACTATATCCACTCTCAGCTCTCACGCCTTCGTCCTCAAATCTCTCACTGAGTCTCTCTGGACCGAAGTGGTAAGCGTCACAGAATGGTTCATGTATACACTCGATTTGATCTGCTTGAGTTAAGAACATCTTTTTGCTTCTTAGCCGCCAGCCCGCCTATTTAGGGATTAGATACTTTTACTTACCCTTTCAAATGCCGTGGAGCATGACCGAGGATGGGCCACCATGAAGATAGGCTTGGTGGGCATGGTGATTAAGTTAGACTATGACCAAGTGAACAAAGTCAGGAAGAGTGAAGTGAAGTAGGGGGAAAGCGGCTCGAAATCCATATGTTGTTTGAACATCTGAACATCCAGCAGTTAAATACATGGTTACGGAGTAGGGTTGTAGAGCAACCCATGCCAACACACCCTTACATTGGTGAACCTGCACCCAGGAAGCCAGTGTTGGACCTGAAAAGAGAAGATGACTGGGGGTCATCAGGCTACAACCCAATCGCCTGCCTTGTTACGCTTCTCTCGAGACATTCAGGAATCAGGCTGTAAATGATATCGAGAAAATGGTAGCCATACTGAGTAGAACATGACGTGTTGTGTGGGGGTCGCAGGTGAAAGAAGCAGGCTACCTGTGCACGTTTTCAAGGTGTAACACCTCATGGTACACCTGTACTTTGTCCGTGGACATAATGAGAAATGCGGCTCAAATTGGGCCTGCTCACTGATATACGTATAGTCCCAACTGATAGTTGGTCTGGAGAATGAACATATAATCAGGGAGATACCGCAACAGAAACACTGTATGGATCTGGATGCGGACTTATGAACGAACATTCAGTTCCTGCGCTCCAATGGCTCACACTATGGCTCGAAGACTGGCTTCGCTCACGGTGGCATCTGTTGAGCAAGCTCGCGCCCGAATTGGAAAGATGGTGAATAGGACCCCAGTGGTCACTTCACCGGCCCTTTCCAGAGCGCTTCAGTCTTCACTGACGAAGTTTCATCCCAAGAGTCAGGATCACGACGTGCAACTGTTTTTCAAATGCGAAAACCTCCAGCAAGGGGGCTCGTTCAAGTTTCGGGGCGCTCTGCATTGCCTCGCGAAACTAGCCGAGACCAATGCAGATCTCAGCAGCGGTTTGGTCACCTATAGCACGGGTGAGATGCAACCCACCGATGTACCCTGTACTCTGTACATTCAGCTTACCAAAGGATGCAGGCAACCATGCGCGGGCGCTAGGAATGGCGGCTCAGCTGGTCTCAAAGGAAAGGAAATTGCCGATCCCCGTCTCCGTGGTCATGTCTCGCAACTCGCCCACCAGCAAATTCGAGGCTCTCAGACGGTTGGGCATCAACATAGTTACGACAGGCAACAGACCAGAAGACCGAGAGGAGAAGGCAGCTGAGATTCACAAGAATACGGGGGCGCTACTGGTCCCGCCCTCGGATAACCCAGACATTGCACTCGGTCAAGGCACCACCATACTCGAATTCGAGGAACAAGTCAAGGGGCTTGGCGGGGAAGGGTTGGACGGGGTCATCATGTCCAGTGGAGGTGGGGGACTACTCACCGGAGCCTCAATTGTCGGCGCTGGGACCCGACTCAGGGTGTACGGCGCAGAGCCAGAGGAGGGCGGCCCTTGTCTTGGGCAGGGACGTGCATGGGGAAGACGGGTCGAGAGTATCTCCACCTCGACCGTGGCAGACGGGCTCCGCGTCCCCGTTGGGCGAGAGTACTTCGAGCTCCTACGCAGGAGTGAATACGTCGACGGCGTTTACACCGCAACCGAGGAGCAAATCCGCGAAGCGGTGCTCTTGGCGCTCACAGAGCTGAAGATGGTGATAGAGCCCAGCGCAGCGGTGGCGCTCGCAGCCGTGCTGCACAGCCCCGGCTTCCACGAATGTTTGGCCAGAGATAAGGGCGGCCTTAGGAGGATCGGCATTGTTCTAACAGGAGGAAACATCTCGGTGGATGCACTCTTGCGGATCGTCGCGCATCATGTGAACGTCATCGAAGGATGAGGCTCTGCAAACACACACGTTTGGGATTTGGAATTTGGAATTTGATGGTGCATGGGCTCCAGACGGAATGTAGCACACATAGTCTGATCAAAACCCAACTCACCAGTGGCGTCAGATGTGACTTGTCCTTCGGCAATCAAAGTGTGAATGGTCACTGAGAAAGCAACCCCCGCACTTGGACGCCCGATTTCCATGCAAGCGGCTCGTAAAAAAATGGCAATTCACGTTACACAAGATAAGAAGCGAAGTACCTCGCATTGCAGGAGTATGTACCCTGTATTTATCAACACAGGTATCACAGCCTCGAAAGGGGGCACGGGGTAAAGTGTGATCGAGAGTAATGAGAAAAGGATGGTCGGAAAGGTTTGGACACCAAGGGAAGACTCCCTTTGCACAAAAACACTCCTAATTGCGTCCTCTTTCTTTTGAAATCCATTAGTCGCTGAATTCCCTCAGTCGTTGACGAAATTGCTGCATCAAGGTCAGCTTCAGGATGGGAATCAGTCGTTTCCACAGGAGCAATGGTCGGACTCCCGCACCTCCAAATGTCGATGTTACTTCCATAGTTGAGAGCCCCATTTCGGGGCATACCTTCGATGAGGCTCATGGCGATTTACATCGTGAGATGAAGCCACGACAGCTTAGTGAGTCTCCCCCTTTTTGTTTTCGATTGTTGTCTAATCCTTTGACGACGTGACGCGTGCTAAAACTTTTTCGTAGACATGGCGAGTAACCCAATGAATCAATAGCAGTGTGTGTCGCTAATGAACCACCTAGATGTCAATTGCTGGTGCGATTGGGACAGGTCAGCTTGCAACCAGGCTGCGGTAGCAAGTCGACTCTAGCTGACGCTCGAAGTTACACAGGGCTTATTCTGGGCACAGGGAGTGCGCTCGCTCACGGCGGACCGGCATCCCTCTTGATCGCTTATCTTGTCATGGGCTTCGTGGTTTACATTGTCATGGTCGCGCTTGGTGAGATGGGTGCCTTCTTGCCACACAAGAAGAGCTTTTCCGGATACGCCAGTCGCTTCATCGATCCGGCAGTAGGGTTCGTATCCAGGGGTTTCCCCTATAATTGGGTGTTGATATCCTACTAATAAGCAGCATCCCGAACCAGGTTTGCCACCGGGTGGAACTACTTCTTCAAATATGCGATCGCGATACCAAACAACTTAACTGCCACCGGGATCCTCCTACAATTCTGGCGGCCCGATATCAACATCTCGGTCTGGATTGTCGTATTTGGCGCATGCATCATCATATTGAATGTAAGTTTATCGTCCTAGCTGCTCCTACGCATGTCACACTGACGAGGAACAGCTGATCCACGTCAGTATATTTGGTGAAGTCGAGTTTTGGATGTCTCTAGTTAAAGCTCTCGTCATTGTGATGTGCATACTTCTTTGCCTCATCATCGCGCTGGGTGGCGGTCCAAACCACTCCCGTACCGGCTTCTACTATTGGCAAACGCCCGGGGCATTTGCCGAATACTTGGCCGACGGATCTCTTGGGCGATTTCTCGGTGAGTGGAACCGTTCAGCAAGTTCAGATTGCTTCGGACGTGGCATTGGATCTAAGAGTACCTAACACTATGTGTAGGTGTCTGGGCTTCTATTGTGCAGGCGACGTTCGCCTACATGGGGACCGAGTTGGTGGGGGTGGCGTTTGGAGAAACGCCCGACCCCCGTAAGAATGTTCCCCGAGCTGTTCGGCAAACGCTGCTGCGCATATGCTTCTTTTACATTGCCGGCGTTCTCGTTTTAGGGATGAGCGTTCCCTACACTAGCAAGGCTCTTCTGGAGGCAACCAAAGGCAAGGCGACAGGTGGTAAGCAAGGAAGCATTCCCTGTAAGCCTGGCATGTCCCAGCACTGACATAAAGATGAATGAATATAGCTGCTTCTCCCTTCGTCGTGGCCGCTAGCAGTGCTGGCATCACTGGGCTTGGGGATGCTGTCAATGCACTCCTGCTAGTCTTCACCATCTCGGCAGCCAACTCGGACATATATCTTGCGTCGCGCTCGGCATGGGCTCTGGCCAAAGATGACCAAGCTCCACGGGTTTTCCAGAGAACCAGTGCGCGCGGTGTTCCGATTGCCGCCGTTGCGCTGGCATCGTGTTTTATTGCTCTCGGTTTCATGAACGTAGCCAAGAGCGCTGCGACGGTCTTTGGCTACTTTGTAAGCCTGGTGACCATCTTTGGCCTTCTCAACTGGGTGTCAGTTCTTGCAAGCTATCTTGCCATGCAGCGTGGTATGGTTACACAAAAAATACCCCGCCACTCCATGCCCTACCGTAATCCTTTGCTGCCTTGGGGTGCCTACGTTGCCTTATTCCTGGTCTTGGTGGTAATGGTCTTTAATGGCTTTGCGGCCTTCATGCCGACATTCCAGGTAGACAAGTTTGTCACGAGCTATGTTGGGATCCCTGTCTTTGTAATTAACGTGGTTTGGTGGAAGATGTTCAAGAAGACCAAGCTCGTTACGCCAAAGACCATGGATTTGGACTCGGGGAGAAGAAAGTAGTCATATCAGACTCTAGACCAGTCGAAAATATAATTAATTGTAGGCAGTAAGAGGTATACTCTAGCATTGAGTCTTCAACCTGCTGTGTCGGTTTTCTAGTTGAATCAATTGAAGTCTATCCGACAAGTTCGCAGGTTATTTGCTAGTGTTTAGTGGGGATTATGCCCCGTCTGGCCCATGTCTGCAGCTTGGGACCGCTAGCAGGTGGGTTAGAAGGGTGTGGTGTGTGGGTTTTAACAGGTTGTTTGCTCAGGCGTGGCTCCGTCGCTTGCAAGTCCCCTAAAACCCAACCAAAAACCAACAACAGTGGACATCTGTCTTCTCTCAATACAACTGTGTACTTATGTAATCTATCCTTAGAGCAACCCGTTATACATTCGGCTTTACAATTCTGAGTTGGGTTTCGATGTCCCTTTATCAAACCAATCAGCCCATGGCCGTGACTTCTTCAAGCGCGCACCCAGTAGAGGAAGATGGCGCGCCTCATTCTTTAGAGGCAGACGACCTGCAGAGCCAGGGCCGCTCAAGCGCCGACACCGAGGCTAACGAAAATTGGAATCCCAATACTGAGCTGCTTTATCCTGACCGTCCAACCCCACGACCAGATGAAGGTAAATTGAGTCTCTTAGACGGGCTTGCTCTCGTCATCGGCCTCCAGGTCGGATCTGGGATCTTTGCCGCACCGAGTCAAGTCACGCTCCACGTTCCGTCTGCTGTAGCAGGCGTCAGCGTATGGGTACTTGCGGGGCTCCTGGTCTGGACCGGCGCTGCATCCGTCATCGAGCTGGGCCTCCAGGTCCCGCTCAACGGCGGCATCCAGGAGTATCTACGAGAGTGCTACGGCGACTTTGCCGCCTGCGCCTTCACCTGGTCATGGATAGGCATATCGCGCCCCGCGTCTATGGCTCTCATCACCGGCATATTTGCCGACTACATCTGTCGCGCATTCTTGCCCGCTGACAGTCACGTCGCTGCGCCTTGGCTCGCCACGAAAGCTGTTGGTCTCGCCGGGCTTTGGATTATCACTTATGCCAATTGCACGGGTGCACGGACGGGTCCCAGCATCGCGGGGGCTTTTATGTTCCTCAAACTCGCCACGTTGATTGGCATCACCATCGTCGGCTTTGGCGCGGCCATCTGGGGAAAGATGTATGGCCCCGACAAAAGTGGACGCGTCACGTGGGCCACACCCGATGTTACTCCTCCAGATGATCAACCCACGGCCTCACTGAAGACCCTTGACGACGCCTTGTTTGCAGCGCTCTTTTGCTATGCCGGCTGGGAAACAGTGAGTTAGATATAATCGATACCGCTATTCGACTTTACTAAGTTAGAGCCAGATCGGGTTCTTCCTTGGAGATATGCAGAACCCTAAGAGGGACTTGCCTCGTGCGTTGACAGCGGCAATCTCCATCGTGACGGTGGGCTTTGCCCTGGTTAACATCTCGCTGTACATGGTGCTTCCCCTGGATGTTATCAGGGCTACATCGACCCCAGTTGTGGTACGTGATCACCAAATGATGCCGTCACACATATTGACTAGACGTGCCTTATTATGCGACGCAGGTATTCGCCCAGGTTCTACTAGGAACTCCGGCCGTGGTGGTGGTCTCTTTGATGATCGCTGCATCGTGTATTGGCGCACTCAACGCGAACGTATATGCCACAGCCACTCTTTGCGTGGCCGCCAGCCGGCGTGCCTATCTGCCGCCGGTATTTGAAACACGCCCATTGCAGTGGCCCTGGCAGCGACCATCGAGGCGACGAGGCCCGGCCCGGCCCGACAATGCAGAGCCGTCGCAATGCAAAGTACCGACGTGAGTTGATACCAAGTAACACCAATTCACGAGTCACTGACTAAGTTGGTGAAGTATCGCCATGATCATGAACTCGGCACTAGCCTCCGTGTTCTTCTGTATGGGTACATTCACCCAGTTGGTCGCATTCAAAGGTAGCATTCCCTGCACACTGACTTACTTGCCTCCATAATAACCGTGCGATAGGTATTGTGGAGTACTTCTTTTTCTTCTTCACAATTCTGGGAGTATTTGTCCTGCGGAGTCGTCAAAACACCGAGGGCATTTCTCCATATCGAACTGGATCTTGGAATCCCATCATCTTCAGTCTGTGCGCAGGTCTAGTAGTAATCAAAGGCGCACTCAGTAATTATGTGCAGGGCATTGCATTGATGTCAACTATTACACTATCCTACATTATCTATCGGGTTAAATCAAGCTATCAATGGTATTAGTCGATAATGATGGTCAATCTCAGGGGTATCTTCGCAGAACAATGCAATTCTCTACTGCCTTGCCAAATGCATCATCATCAACCTATCCTCCTCCCTTAAGTCGCCTCCTAGCGTTCTTGGTCACTGGAACTCCCGAAACCAATATGTCATTTTATCGCATCGAAAACCGGGGCCTTGAAAGTCTTGTTATTCTCCACGGATGTTTTGATCCTGAATCGAGGATCCCTTTGGACATCCATCTCTCTCCGAGGCGCCTCTAGACGGGCGCACCACGCCTCTCTGAATTCGTTGAAATCCTGCTGGAAGGACTCTCGCCCTGGATATACTTTCCTGGTAAGCCCCTATATCAGTGGTTGACAGATTGGAAGCGCCACTCACCTTCCTTTGTGTGGAATTCAAGCTGTAGCTGCTTGTACTCCACGAATTCTGGCCCACCGAGATCCTTGTATAGTAGACCGTCCAAGTTCAGGGGTATGCCAGCCCCGTCCGAGATCTTACGAAGTCGAATTCTGGTCTCTCCTGAAGACTTATGCGGGACAATGCATAAGATGTGTTTCTCCGGGCTCTTTGGTCGGAACGACAGCTTCGGGGGTGGCAATACGCACGTCACCGTCGTCTCATCCACTGCCGGGGAATATTCATTAGAATCAACGAAGCAGCATAAATGACGGGGTGAAAAGTAGAAATAGAAGCGCTGGCTTACCAATAAGTACGTATATGGCTGGCTGTTGACCCTTGGTGAAGACGAATAGCCTTGTACAGTTCAGTGTCCTCTTGACCCTCTCGAGCTTCTCCAAAGACGCATCCATGGGGGAAATGGTCTTTTGCAGTATCGAGCTTCGGTGGGAACTCCTGGTGCCGTCTGAAGATGACTGGGAGTCCGCCTCGTGGTTGCTGTCAGACCAGAATTGCAATCTGGGGTATCTGAGGGCTTCGTCTGATTTGCTCCTCTTGAGGACAGCCCCCAGAACTCTTGTGAGATCCAACTGGTCAGCTAAACATGGTCTGCACATGCATGGACAGGGACTTCACTCACTGGAACTCGTCAAGGAACGCCATGCCGAGCATGGCGCCCTGAAACCCGTACAGAGCTGTTGACGGAAGCATGGCGTTAGCTCGGGGCTCCTACCCACCCACCTTGGGCGAAGTGAATGAATGTCAAGAGCAGTGGAACTCTTCTCACTTACCGCTGGTTCCACTTTTGGTCTTGAGAAACTTGTACTTCAACCCCTTTTGTGTCCCTCTGCAGCGCATGTATATCTCAGCGCCTTCAGTAGCTTCGTCATCGGCAGAGGCGTAACGAGGCATCAACTCCGCATTCTTCTCGACTACTCGCGTATTCATGAGCATTCTCAATTAGCATTGCTTACTGAACACCAGAAAGGTACATATGAAAATGGGCGACGGAACAATGCTTACAGCGATCACCGCGTATCACGCCATTCCTGTCGGTGCGGATGCGGATACCTTCGTCCAACTTATGCTTGAATACGCGCAACTTGCAGGACATGGAGTAGCTTTGAAAGTCTTTGGAGTTTGGCCCGATGGCGACGATGTCACTGTGGAGGATGGCCCAGCTCGTAGTTAGTGCTGCGATATGAGTTGGCGCAGAGCTGTTGGGAACTGACCTATCGAAGGGCTTTGGAGGTGAACCACTTGGGACGTTCTCATTGAAGAGCTCTTCTTCCCCATCCTCTGCTTCTACATCGCCAGAGGTTGCCGTGCCTGATTCCCTGGCTGTAACAAGGAGTCCCGATGACTGGTCCGCGAGTGGTCGGCCTACAGAATCGGGGTCCCATGGGACTGAAGCTTCGGAATGTCGTGTAGGCGTTGGCCCATGCAGCCCCCAGGTATTCAAGGTGTGCGCCCGTTGATTTGTGCTTCGGTTTCCTACCACTTGGTTTCCAGACGGTTGAGCAAAAGGGGACCCTGGTTGTACACCCTGGTACCGGCCCTCTCTTGCATTGTGTTCGTCTCTCCACATAGGCGACGTAGTCCGCTTAATGGGGAGACTCATGTTGCGACTTGCCATGCTGGATGGGGATGGACTTGGCGCAGAGTCGCCACGTTGATGGGTCATCGGAGGCATACTAGCAAGGTCGCAATGTTCCTTTTCTTGAACCATTGGTGCTCCTCTAGAAAGGAGTTCGGAACCTGAGCCTTCAGCTTTCGCGGACGACAAGTCCAGGTCCGGCACAGCCGCATGTTGCGTTTCCTCGGGTCTCTCCATCTGATGCATTGACCGGGGAGATTGCACCAGCTCATCGGGAGAGACCGCGGCATGATGAGTCTCCAATGGCACCGGAGCGACATGGTCGCTACTCCTTCGTAACTCGCTGTAACTGAAATTCGCGGACAAGGGGTATGAGGAGGATGTCTAGACCGTTCCCCGTTGTTAGACCGACACCAAAAGGAGGGTGGTAAAATCATACCATGGTCGTGTCGGTAGATGCTTTACGCGCATCCTTGGTTGAGATTGAAATGGACATCGTACTGTTGCATTGATCCAGCAGGTCATAGTCAGGAACATCGAAAATCTTGTGCCGAAACCGCAGCAAATTCCGCATGGAGTCCTACTGGCGTCAGCTGGGATACGCAAGAAAGAGAAAACAAACATGATGAGACGTACACTTCCCAAACGCGACAAGCAGATGTCAAAAGCATTCGTTGGGGTCTCGTGCCTTTCTTCTAGCATTGAACTGAGTAACATGGCCGTCTTTACTAGATCCAGATATGCTTGCGAGAAACGCCCATGGATCTCGTGCTCATCTGTCGGTATCTGGTTGGAGACTCTGTCAATAATGGCCCAGAGACCTGATGCATCAACCCGATATAGGACAACACTTACAGGTGTACTTTGTAGTGATTCCTGGAACTGAGATAGTATCGGGTGTGTTAGACCGCCAGAGCTCCTAGATCGTATCCGTCGGCGGTAACGCACCTTTGTGGCCCAGTATGCGGCCAGTTGAACCCGTGTCCTCGAGGCGAGCCGTGGTTCATTCCCTTCTCTTAACGCACTCCGCATCTTGAGCTTCAATTTGTCGTGCACGAGTCGGCCGTATTCGTTTACATCGTAGTGTTTGCGGAGGTGGTGAAATCTTGGGTGTCGCTGGGGAGGTGGGGTCGAAGACCATCCTTGCAATGAATCTTCGATCATTTCCCGTAGTCGTGCCCCTGACAGATTCGACTGGTCGTGGGATGATTGTTGCTCGACACTACTTTGGGTATGCGAAGGATTGATTAGCTGATTGCCTGGACGGGCAGCAGAACACGCGACCATTTACTACTTACCCATAACCTAAGAGCCCCCTTTCCAATAGATGGATGTAAAGAGAAAGTCCTTCTTCTGCTCCTTGAATAATCTCCCGTATGGGCAATAACTCTTTGATATGTCGTTTGGATTCTTCAGACGATACTGGTTCCAGTTTGCGCGTGTCGCTTATCCATTGTAGTAAGACCCTATGAATCAGGTCGAAGGTCTCAGACAGGCCATGAAGTATATTGTTATCGATTAACTGGATCTCCAGCTCGGAAAGAACATGAAGAATGAAATGTTGTTGGGCCTTGGTAAGGAGACCGAGGACTTTGCGAAGGCATGTTTCGAGCTTTTTCAGCTGCCCTGGTACTTCGATCTCCCAAAAACACAAAGCATATAGGCGCCGGGCTTCCTCCCTCAGTGTCGCGAAAGACGCCGATGAACCCATGACTGAGAGCCAGCGTATAGTGGCGGAAGAATAAGCCAAGACTCGCCGCAATGTCAGTCGCAATGCCTGCGTCCTTCTGTATAATTGACAGAAGAGGCGCAACTGATTGCGATCAAATGGTGAAACGAGGGACCTCGCGTCAGGGATCTGTATCTCTAGGCAACCAACCATGACCATCACAACGGCTGAACTGGAACACAATGGGTGCCTGATGGGCTGTAGGAGATGTCATAGTGGCTGTAATGGAGAGGCGGGAAAGGCAACCGGAAAGCAAGGAAGCACCCCCGCTCTTCCCCTCCAAAAGAAAGCAGCTGCCGCGCCCTCATGGGATATACGTATGCACATGCAGGTCAGCAGCAGGCTGGGTTGAAGATCGGCTCCAGCGTAGGGATATTGGGAATGTACTTCGTATGTATTCGGTACATGGTGGTTCGATGGGTCGCCAGCTTCGCGAGGCGCCCGGGCAATTCATTAACACGCCTCTTCCTCCCTGCGCAGAAGATCTTCCGCCCGATCGTCTCAGTCACTCTTTTTCCCTGAAAATAGGACAACTACCCCCCGTTTTCCAGTGTCATCGCTGTATATCGAAAAGACTGCCCAGTTCAATTCGTCTCTGTGGAAGATGGAGCCCGAGCCACACATTGTACGGGCGGAGGGCCGACAGCGACGCCCAGTGACGGAGCCAGTGGAAGAGGTCCCCTTACATGACAGGAGTGCAGCGGACGAGCCCCATTCTTACAGGTACGCAGCCAGGGCTCGTCTGCAGAAGGTTGCCCCCCGCGAGTATCTAGGCTACCTATCCACGAGGTACGTTTTCAGCACCTAACTATGTTCTATACAGAGGAAGTGGCGTGAAAAGTGATGCTGACCCAACTTTCAGCGCCCTGACATTGAACCGTATGGTGGGCGCTGGCATTTTCATCGTCCCAACAGCCATTCTTGGTATCACCCAGAGCAAGGCTGTGAGCATATTGCTGTGGTTGGTAGGGGGGGTTATTACATGGGCTGGGTAAGGACTATACACCCTCGTCCCACCGACGTGGCATGCTGCCACTGTTGGACCCATCAACTTACTAAGACCCCTGATCCAGAATGACAGTTTATCTAGAATATGGCATCCGGTGGCCTTTGACAGGCGGCGAAGTTCACTATGTGGGTACAACGTCGTCTCTGGAGTTCTCCATCGACGTACTAACCCTTATCTACTAGGTTCACCGTGTCTGGTACTACCCCCATCAGCTCATGACATACATGTATTCGGTCATGTTTGTCGTTCTCAGTGGCAGCCATTCCAACGCTTTACTCTTCGGTAGTGGGATACTGATAGCCGCCACTCCCGCCGGCACCGTATTTGACTATCGTCTACAGAAGTTTTTCGCCGTCGTGTTGCTTTCCGTTGTCTGCATATTCCAATCGTTCTCTAGACTCAACTACATCAGGTTTAGCGACGTGTTTGCTCTGTACAAGGGCCTCGTGCTCTCCTTCGTCTCCATTGTCGGCTGGTTCGCCCTGGGAGGGGTCCGATCTCCATTGGCTTTCGACACTGGCGACTATGGGATTTCCAACCTGCAAAATGACACCCCTGAAGTGGGCGTGAGCGCGCTCGCTGTGGGCATCGCTCTCTTGAATATCTTCAGAGCGTATTCGGGCTACGAAAACGTGAACTATGTGAGTCGCGCTCTCGGACCACTTGGTTATCTCGAGTCTAGATCCTCCAACTAAACCTCGCAACCAGGTTCTTGAGGAGGTTCAGAGGCCTTCAAAGGACAAACATCGCGTCTATCGCCGCAGCCTAAAGATAACAGTTGGACTCATCACATTCTGGTACATAATGGTCAACGTTGCATTCGTAAGCACAGATAACCCCTGATAGCATGGCATAGACGCAACATTGACGACAAGTTCCAGTTCACCGCCTGTACTAAGGAAGAGCTCTTGAGCACCAACGATACACTTTCCTTGTTCTTTACCAAGGTATTCACCTCTGATAAGCTTCTGAAACACATCTTCTGATTCGGACTAGGTCTTCGGCCCGAGCAGCAGCACCAGAGTGGCTTCCGGTGTTCTACAATGCATCTCCGCGGTTGGAAACGTCATGTCTGCAACATATACTAATGTCCGAGGTAGGTGATATGAGATAGAGAGAACCCGAGGCTCTGTATAGCCTTGCTAATTTGTACAGTGAAGCAAGAAATTGGGCGGATGGGTATCATCCCTGCCCCAGAGTTTTGGGCATCTTCAACCCGGTATGACACGCCTGGGCCCGCTCTCCTTTTGCATTGGATATTTTCGGTGCTGTTCGTCATTCTCACACCACTTGGCGACCCTAATGGCTACCTCGTGACGAGCACCATGTTTAACTACAGCCGTACCATCATTGAAAGTAAGGTGCAAAATCCTCCTGCCTAGGTATCATCACGCTTACCTTTGATTAGTTGCTCTTGGCGGTGCCCTTCTCTTTGCACCGGCCTTGAAAGTTTTTGAACATGACGGGATGCCGTGGCGACCTCAGAGTTCTAGGATTATGGGGAAATGGCTCCTGTACCCCCTGACTCTCCTTTTCGTCCTTTCAAACCTATTTGTGTTCATCGTGGCCTGGTTCCCGTCATCTTACCAAGACTCTCTACGCCTGAAGAGTCCCGTGCTTACTAGCTACACTGGGCCCATTGCATCACTGGCGATATACGGTGCTGCTGTAATCTACTGGCTTCTTGACTTGACTGTGCTTCCCGCTCTCGGGTACAGTCTGGATGTGAAGGATCCTGAGCTGACAGGCAATGGGGATCAGCTCGAGATCATATTAACATACACTGTTTGTAAACCCCCGCAACTCTTCATTTGTGTAGTGCAAGGCTGACTTCGTAACAAGAGGACCATCACAGAACCCGCAGAAAGCTTCTTAGGCATGCTCGTGCCCGTACGCTCACTCTTTCAGCGGTTCTGGGGCAGCTGGGGCTATAGCAGCTACGTGCCAAGGGATGGCTCTTAGTGTACGTACCGAATTCCCATTACGCGATATCTTGAGGCAGCCTCATGTAGTCATCTCGTAGTCAACAGGGCAAGCCAGCCACGCAGTGACATTTAGCTGAGTATCCAGCTAGGAGCAACGGGTTCAATAGCCATCACAGGATGTAATGTATAGCTTTTATTTTCATTACAGTTAGTTTGACTCGAACTTCTGTCCAATTTGAACTATGCATGACAAGACATAACGTCAGGCAGTATTTTCGTCGTCTGAACCGTAGGTGATATAGTGGTTCGGTAGTAGCATTGCCATGCCGCAAAGACCCAGCATCGTTCAGACGGCAGAAGCCTACCTAAAGAGTTTTCTTAATCTAGTTGGACCAGTCAGGTCTTGAATCCGTATCTCAAGTAGCCCCCAGAGATGCGCCATCTGCTCCGGGTAAGTGGATAAGTAGGGTAGATCAATACCGCACGCAGAGGCGGTAGACCGGCTAATTCAAAAATTGATTAGGATGCATAATCTTAAATGGGACTCTATAAGTTAACCGCAATTATTTAGGACACTGGATCTTCTGGATCGGGCGCTTCGTATTTCCCTTATTAAGAGCTCAGTGCACGCCGACTTCATCGCCAGTATTTGGCGAAGTCAAGCAACTTTCGCACCTAACGCTACTCGGTAACAATGTTCGCCCAATTCTTTCTTGGAGTCTCGTTACTCGTTGGTCGCGCGTACACCCAAAACGATGGGAGCTACAATGGGAGCGACTTGGACGCACCAATGCTGGCGGGCGGGCCCAGAGGAGGCCAAGGTGCCATGTTGAGGTTTGGGTGCTCTCAAGTATGTCCACACACGTATGTGCAGTGACGACTATGATATTGACACCTGACTTGGCTAGGCCGTCATCGAACGCCTTGACCCGTATATCTTCCTACAAACCCATAATGCAGGATGTTCACTGATCCTATCAGACTTGTGAACCCAAATCTGAATCCATCTGCGCATATGCACCAGATAGTCGGAGGGGTAAGTACGCTCCGGTCTCTTCTACATACCCAACTTCTCTGCTGATCGGGTGATGATGATTTACGGTGACACTGGCGCAGAATGCATTCAACGCTTCGATGCCACTAGAAGACATCTCCCAGCTCGCGACATGCACGACGTGTCACTTCACCCAGAACCTGTCCAACTACTGGACAGCGAACCTGTACTTCAAAGCTCGGAATGGCACCTACAAGCGCGTCCCGCAAATGGCGAATCAGTTCAACGACGGCGACGAGGGTGGGATCACCATATACTATACCTCGCCGGGAACCAACGCCACGACGGCCTTCAAGCCGGTATGTCTTCATTACCCGAACATACGAAACCACTTGAAACCCCTTCCCCCTTTGCTCCCTGACGATGGACTGATATCTCTCTTCTAGGGCTTCCGCATGCTGACGGGCGACTCGACGCGACGCACCTCGGAGAACCTGGGGAAAAACATGCAGCAGTGCTACCGGTGCTTTTCGGAGCCCGGGTTTGGGGGCAGCATGTACTCGCCGTGCTTCGATCCGAAGTGGGATACCGATCACCTGCCAAAGCAGCCTTGTCCGGGCGGCATTCGGTCCAACATCATTTTCCCCCTGTATGCACCGTCTCCTTTCTCTCGTAACATCATGTCCGTCGCGGAATAAAGAAGGCGTCATGATTCCTGAGCTGATATCATGGCAACATATTTCAGATGCTGGGACGGCAAAAGTCTCGACAGCCCCGACCATCGCGAGCATGTTGCTCACCCAGTCGGCGGACCGCCGTCTTTTTCTGTTGTCAGCGGCACTTGCCCGGAAAGTCACCCGATCAAGATCCCACAGGTCATGTTGGAGGTAGGTATATCATGCTTTCTTTCTCTCCAGTATGCCTATCGAGGAGTGGTATCAGCTAACTTTGAAATTCCATATAAGGTCAACTGGGATACTCGGGGTTTCAATGACGTCATCGAGTGGCCTGAGAACGGAAGTCAGCCGTTCGTTCTTTCGACTGGGGACGAGTAAGATATCTACCAGGTTCTGTTCCGGGACGGCGTCGCTGACTGGTACTCACACAGCACGGGATATGGTCAGCATGGAGACTACGTAAGTTCTTGTCCGAAGTAGTCGGCAAATGAACACCGCTGACGAGAATCCCAGGTCTTCGGTTGGCAAGACGATTCGCTGCAGCTGGCCATGGACAACCAATGCTACCTTCGCAACTGTTCGCTCCTGCCGTCCCAGATGCCCCCGGATAAGAACAAGTGCAGAGTCCCCGTTACCGCCCCAGAAAACATAGACGGATGTGAGTTGTACGATTTGTATAATTTGCGACCAAAATTCACTGACCAATCGCAGGGATGGATACGCTTCCCGGAGTGAGCATGGGGTAGTTCAGCGTAGATCTGGTCACCTAATTGGGTAGATACCGGGTTTCATAGGCACTGAACCGGTGTCAAGCAATTCTCAGGCTTGCATGTACATCTTTTATCACGCGAGAAAGTATTAATGGAATCTTTGTCCTTCATAAACTAGGGCATGATTGAGACTACCTCATTCAATGCCTGCTTTTGTCGCTGACCTGGCTACTATAGCAAAGGGTAAGCGGCCTAACTCTCAACAATTCTTGGCAAGCCCAGTCATTTCAGGTGGCATAGTATAGTGGTCAGTACAACACATTGTGGTCTAGCATCATAATGGTCCTGTGTAGACCCCGGTTCGATTCCGGGTGCCGCCAAATCTTTTGCTTTTTTGCCAAAGTCAAGGAAATCGTCTGCTACTCGTCGCCCTCCCTGGGTTTTATCAAAGCCTCCCCGAAGACTAATATGTGAACAATCAGTCGCGGTGGTTGCATTCACCAGTTCCCCAGATGACGAAAGCACAGGCACGAAAGGTAGAATGGGTCGGCTTGTTGTGACGGTAATCTCGGAAAAAAAGGGGGAGGATGTAGAGCACTACTAAACGTTTTCCAGGCGGACAAAGTTTATCGGAATCAGTACCCTATGTTCAATCTATTACCTAAAAGTCAGAATCTATATACCATCTATTATCTATATGTATGCATGAACCAAAACTCTAGTCGATCAACTTTCCGCTCATGAAATCACAATTACGCAGGCTTTGTTACCCACCCTTCCTACGAAGCAAATGGGATAATGCTCCACCGGACATTCAACTCACTCCTCCGACAGCATAAGAAAAGCCGTATCCCTCCGCATGATGTAAACCTCCCCGACCAGCACCGCGCAGCCGACCGCGGTAGCAATGGCGATGATCGGCGCGTTGACGCGGAGGAACTCGAGCCGCCGGACGACGACGCCCTTGGACAGCAGGATATCGCGCCAGAGTAAGCCCGCCAGCGAAGCGCAGAGCGCCGAGCTGAACGCGCCGTAGTTGACCCCGAGCGCCATGCCGTAGACGGCGCCCCAGAAGGTCCGGTCGGTCGTGGCCCGGCCCCCGCTCGCCAGGATCTGCTGCCAGGCCTGCATGATGCGGCAGAGCAGGATGGTGGTGCCGATGTTGGTGCCCGTGAACTATTTCCGGCGTGTTAGTCAGAAGGTATGCCAAGGAAGAGGAAAGGAGGAAGTACGTACATTACTCAACACCACCCCCAGAAACCCCATCCCCCCCACCGCCCCCACGGTCCCCGTCCGCCCGATCCAAGCGTCCCAGCCGTACGCGAACACGGGCACCCACCCCCTCGTCACCAGTCCCTGCACCAGCACGAACATGGCGAAGGCGAACGGCACCAGCTCGAAGGGCAGGCGGGACATAACGATGGACGCCGCGGGGAACGTCTCGCGCCACCAGGTGTACGCGCGCCGGGCGACCGAGACCAGGTTCGCTGGCTGTTCGGCCTCGCGCTTCTCGCGCGCTTCGAGCTCGCGCGTCACGGCGGCGGAGAGCTCGGTGTCGGTCATGCCGCCGCCGCGAGAGGGCTTCTCGGACATGTTGCCGTCTCCGATGCCGTCGCCGTGGGGGCCCCCCGACGGGCTGCCTTCTGTCTCCGAGGACGAGTTGGTCGTCACGGGGGCCGTGTCGGTGGCAGTGGGGTCAGCCGATGGCGATGGCCCACGTAGCTCTTTTTCGATGGCAGCACGTTCCTCGGCGAGACGACCCTTATGGGCGACGGCGCGCGTCGTGTGCCGGTGGCGCCAGCCGAAGAACAAATCGGCACTGAAGCAGAGCACGGCGGCGGGCGCCGTAACGTACATGACAGGAGTGGGCTTTCCGCCACCACTGGCCGTGACGGCGTTGATGACCAATACTGAGATCAAGGTGGCGGCCATGATGCCGACACTGATAGCTGCATGACGGCGGTCCAGATAGGGGTTAAGAATCTCGCCGATGCCGGGGCTACGGTCCTCGCCCGCGCCCGCGTGGGGGATGTTGGGGTTGACGGGCGCCATCTCCTTTTCGGCGTCGGGCAGCGTGTGCATGTCGATGACGTGTGGCACGAGCTTCTCGTTGCGGAAGATGAGGTACAGCAGGCACGGGAACAGGAGCGCCGCGGTGAAGAGCACGGGGACGATGATGTTGGCCGTATAGTCGATGAACTTGATCTGGAACGCGCCCGCCAGCACCAGGTTCGTCGGGTTCGACGACACTAGGATGGCCGAGCTGACGTTGGCGATGGCGAACTGCGAGAAGACCCAGGCCCGCGCCGAGTCGATGTTGCTCGAGGCTCGGATCATGTACGCGAGGAAGGCGGTGCCTGATAGTGGTGTCAGCCATCGAGTCAGGGTCTAGGGCCAGAAAGGGGTGTCAAAGAGCAGGAGGTTCTGCGTACCGGATAGCACAATAGGGTCATTCCCGATCGCGGTGCCCAGGGCGAAGAAGAAGCAGTAGAGGTAGAGAAAGAGCCGGTGGCCCTTCGCTCCACCCTTTTGGAGCACCTTGAAAGCCAGGAACTTCAGCAGACCTAACGCGGGCGTGTTAGAAAGGTGTAGCCACACGATCTTGTAGTAAGTTGACTTACCTGAAGCATCAATCGAAATGGCAATGTACGCCAAAGTGATGAAGAAGATCATGACATCGTAGGGTTCAATGTTGTCCGAACCAATGGTGCCTGTGGAGGAAAGGGTCAGCCTGGGCGGAATCTATGTCTCGTGAAGGTTTGGCAATACTGACCATCGTATACCTCTGTCCTACCGATCGCCAGAATGGCCAATAGAAACAGACAAGCGTACACAGGGGCAGTGATGGTGCTGATAGAGAGACGCAACGTCACCCAGTGCCCACCAGCCTCATTCTCCGACCGCTTGGCATGGTCGCGCGGCGGGATGAGGCGCAACTTGCTCAGCACGGCCAGGAAGGCTTCCCATAGTATCCGCGGTACCGGTATGGGGATGTGGAACGGAAAGCTCACGATCACGTCTGGTCTCAAAGTGTTAGTCAACTAGGCTGAAACTTGGTCGCAAGTTTCTGCGGGGAACGGGAGGAGTAGGGACGACTTGCTCGTGATGACAAAGACGACGAGGGTGATGATGGATCGCCAACCACTGATCTGGCTGATATCAGGCGGCGGCGGTCGTTGGCTCATTTCTATCGGGTGGTGGTGGATGTAAGTGGTGTCTCCAGCAGCGCCGGCACGCCCGGCAGTTTATGCTGGTGGAGAGGGGCCAAGACACGAAAAAGGGGGGGAGATGCGAGCTGTGTGGAACTGGCTGCACCACTCTTGTCCACTGTCGTCTGGAGGTCGATGGCCGATATTACCTTAGTTGATGCGCCTTGTCGATGGTGATATATGTCTTGGCGAGGCTCGGTATAGGTTCGCGATGGGCGCCGCTGCTCGTCCCGACGTCTGGTGCTGGGCAAATCCCTTCTTCCTCCACCGCTTCGGCACGGCTGACCGCCTGAGCCTTGCAATTGGGTTGCGCACACGATGCCAAGCCTGGCCGTCGCTGTTCACAATCGCATTATCGTCGCATGACAGTATGGCGTTATTTCGGAAAGAGGTGTGCTGGTATATTGACAACGTGACAGGCAGTTTGGTCTAGTTCCGGCAGTGAGTAGGTACTGATTGAAAAGTCCCAATGTAGGTGATCGCCAAAAGGAATCTCGTGCCGGGGGTTCATTGGGCAATTGGGCCGCGTTGTTTGGTGCAAATTTGCGGGAGCTGATCCACCCTGGCTGACGCCTCTTCATTGGCTAGCGCTGCCAAAATTCTTCCACCGGTGGGGTGGCGTCTCGACGATGATGCTTTAGCGAGAGCCGGCGGACAGGGTGACAGGGGATACGAGATACGAGGCGCGATTAGATTAGGGAGTCCAAATGTCCGGCTACTTTAACCGAAGGCTTTCTAGCTACTGCTGACCTCATATATAGGCCAATAGGGGAAAGGCGCCGATATACCATCATGCAGCAAGCCCTTGTGCACTCATTTAGACATCAATCAAGCCTCCCGTAGAGTACCTGTCGAGTGCATGCATCCCGGGCAACTGTGGTCCCGTCTTGTCTCAGAATGAGTGGTGTCCCCATGGAGAAGATGTACCTACCACTCCACCAGCAATCGTGGGTTGTAGTCTAAATAAACGTACAATTCCAACTTAAGAGAAACATCCCACTTGACCCGTACCCGCTCTTTAAACTACTGGTGGTCACTGCGAAGCCCGAATGTTGATGATGTTTTGACTTCGTGAAAGACATATCCGTTTTGAGAGGTCCGAAAGGCGTTGTATTGCATCTACGACTTATGATGCTTTCTTCTCTAAACATCAGATGGCATTTGAGGATGGCTTGTTCTTAAAAGTCGTTCGTTGGCGCCGGGGGACTCGCTTCGTTCGCATCGGGTCGAAGTAAGGGGAAGACGAACATAGTTTGGTTGCAAGGCCACACGAGGGAAGCCTTGCCGGCATCATGGCTTCCATGGATACGACCGGTGACATATTTATTGACAGTATTTCACCCGGGTTGCAGGAAGAGCGCCATAGACTTGTTTGATAAACTCTACACACAAATACTTCTTGCCCACTAATCGCCGGCTGTGCCTCCCTGCGCGCAGTGGTGCCTGACGTCTGGGGACCACAAATACCCGCTTCCTAAAAAGGTTGCACAGTCAGGATTCCAATAATAGGCGTGGTTCCATTCCAGATCGGTCCAATATCAACTCTCTTGATAATGTTTCAGCAATATGTATGTGCATTGCCCAGAGGCTTGGCCAATGAGAAGAAAGCGAATAGAAGCTGTTCTCCAGCGTTAGCCCCAGTGGTTCACCCTTGCTGCTGATCCGGGGTTTTCCTCTCAACCACGGATTCGCAAAAACAAGGGCCTACCCTGAAACGCATACCGGGTTTATTTGAATTGTTTTTCACGGGACTCAATCGACGGGACACATGACTCTTGGCATCGGATCGAGGCAAAACGGTGTCCGCGGCTGGGGCCCATGACATAGCTCCGGGCTGTGTCGAGCTCTCTTGGCAGAGCTGACAAAAAACGGCCAACCCAATGCATTCATTCCTTAGCCAACATAGAGTCACTAAATAGACATGTCTTTTCACGTAAGAACAGTAGTAGGATGTAATAAGATATAATTTCTAGGTGTCCTCATGAGCTATAAGTAATACTGGTAAAATGGCATACGGTATGCCTTGGTGGGTTGAAGAAGTCGTAGCAAGTGAGTGACAGATAGAAGATGGTATAGGAACATCCAAGAGAAAGGGAGAGAGAAGAAGAAGAAGAAGAAGAAGAAGAAGAAGCAAATTTACATAAACATAGCTGGCTGGGTAATATGGCATATATATCATAGAAATCAGTCAACATCCTTTTTTTGGTTGATCCCAGCGCCAGCGCGGATATTACCGCACAGCAAAATACCAAACGCCTGGGGTTCATTGACTGGGAAGCACACCCACCGTGCTACCAGCCAACCTACGAATCGAGGAGCCCC
This sequence comes from Apiospora marii, assembly GCF_038362585.1. Lineage (NCBI taxonomy): Eukaryota > Fungi > Ascomycota > Sordariomycetes > Amphisphaeriales > Apiosporaceae > Apiospora > Apiospora marii. The sequence continues at coordinate 752,273 of NW_027117374.1, forward strand.
TCCCGTGTCCTCTCCCGACTCTTTGGCTTTTCACCTGCGCGCCGACGACTCGACCGGCAACCCCTTACTGCTCGCCCGCCTCAACGCCGGCCCAAAGTGCCACAGCACCAGCGGCATCAAGATGGCAATCGACAGCGTCACCACCGCGAGCAACGTATTGCCCCAGCCCTGGCCGAGGTCGGCGTAGATGGGCGGGCCGAGCAGCGGAAACGCGAACTCGGACAGGTGCTGCATGAAGGTCCCCGCGGCGTGGGCGCTGGCGGCGTACTCGGCGCCGTACGACTCGGTCACGTACGGCTGCAGACTGAAGAAGCCGAGGATGAGGCCGATGGCCAGGAAGAAGGCCGCCAGGTCCGGCACCACGTAGTGCATCTCGTTCTGCAGCGCCCAGCCGTACAGGATCAGCGAGGGCGGGATCAGGATGGCGGCGCCGCTGTTGACGGGGAGGCGCCACTCCGGGCGGTGGCCGGTGGTGTTGTGCTTCTTGCGGAAGTAGGCGGACCACTGTCGGAAAGCGTGGGTTAGTATGCTCGTAGGTACATAGAAAGTGGTGGGAAAAGGAAAAGCAAGTACGTACCCCGTCTATGGCATAGCGACTAATGTGTAATCCGAGGAGAAAGCCGGCGCCGAGGGCGAGGATATTAAGACTGGCGCCAATCTTGTCGAAGCCGTAGAAGAGGACAAAGTTCCTGTCAAATGTCGAAATGCTGCAATGAAAAGCATCGAGTTAGTGTTGCCATTAATTATCCCGGAATAGGATGGAGTGGCAACTTACAAGAGATACATGATGCCAAAGAGGTACGCCCTGTACCCGAACGCCAGCTGAATAGTGGGATGGCAGATGAGCATGATATAAGGCAACGCAATCTTCTTCATCATCCACTCCTTGTGCGTCTGACCGGGAACCTGGTAGGGCGTATGCAAGGCCTGGTTTCCGGTCGACTGCTTGAGGCGGTCACACTTCTGCTTCAACAGCAACGGGTGCAGCGACTCCTCCAGGAACACAAAGGCCAAGATAATGGCGATGGTGCTAAAGATGGACGTCCCCCAGAAGATCCACCGCCAGTCGCTGAACTCAGCAATAGCAGCCCCGAAGATGGGCGCGATAGCACTGCCGAGGAAAGGCAAGTAAGCATGAACCGCATCGCCCCGCCCGCCGATGGGCGCCGGATAGATATCGGCCGTGAGCCCCGGCGCAATGATCTGCGGCGCACTGGCGCCCAGTCCACCAATAAACCGGAACGCCAGCAGCTGGGGCCCCGACGTGGCGAAGCCGCAGGCCGTGTTCCAGAGCATGTGCCAGATGTGGGCGTACTTGATGATGGGGGCGCGGCCAAAGTACTCGAGCAGGGGCGCGATGAAGGCCGGGCCGATGCCCGCGGCGAGCACCTGCATGCCCATGATGAGCCGCTGGTCCGTCCCGGGCGCGATGTTGAGCTCGGCGCCGATGACGTCGATGGCGGGCCCCACCATGGTGGCCGAGAAGGGCGCGATGAAGCTGAACGTCGACAGGATCAGCGACGTCTTGTACTTCTTCATCATGGGCCAGTTGCTCGGGCAGGCCGGGTCGTCCGGGCCGTCCCAGTCGACCTAATTTATTGGGTCACGAGTCAGTTACGCTGTTCCAAAAAAGAAAGAAAAGACATTAGGGGGCGGGCTTCAATCGACTCACCAGGTTCTTGTCGAGCGGCTCGGCCTTCTCGTCGATCTCCTCGGTACTGAACCAAGCCCCATTCTCGCCGCCCTTCTCGTCGGGACTGATCCCCCTCTCCGCATCGCTGTTATCCTGCCCGCGGGTAACCGACCGCATCTCGACGAGCGTCGACCCACCATGAACGGTCTCGGGCGGCGGCGGCGGCGGCGGAAGAGGCGTAGCCGTCTGCTCCTGCGCCGTGGTGATGCGCAGGGCCTCGAGCAGGACGCGGACGCGCGGGTCCTCGAGGTCCTCGCCGGCGGGGCTCATGCTCAGCCGCGAGTCGGGCAGGGGCGGGAACGCCTCGCTGCCCCGGACCGCCCGCGGGTCGGTCCGGGGCGTCCGGGGCACGGCGCTGTGCAGCTGTGCCGTCGGGTAGGCCTCCTCGTAGTCCTCGGAGAGGCGCCGCAGGTGGCGGCTGCGCGAGGGCGTGCGGGCGGCGCTGTAGCGCGGCGGCCCGCGGGACGACGACCCGTTCGAGGTGATGGACCGCGAGTGCCGCCGGTTGCGGGACTGGGAGCGCGCCCGCCGCTGCTCCGTCGACGGGTCTGCTGCGTACTGGCTCTGCCGCCGGCTCCGCAGGTACACGGGCTCGGGCGGGGGTGCGTCCGGGTCCACGAACGGGTCTCTGGGGTTACGGCGGTCATCGTGCAGGTCTTCTATGTCTGCGTCGGGGTGCGAGTCACTGCTGCCGCCAAGGCGGCCGCGTTCGTGACTGGTGAATAGGGGAGGCAACTGGTGCTCCGGGGACCGCCCCGCGACGCGCTGGTTCTGCCGGTTCCAATCGCGGCTTGTCCTGCTCGGCCTGCTGGGCGACGTGTTGCTCTGGACCAGCGGGGGGCCTATATCATCCTCAATGTCCTCGGGGTAGCCTCTGTGCTGCTGCGGCCGTTGGCGGCGAACGCGGCCAGATCGTGGGGAGCCGCCGTTTCCGTTCTCGTCGGGGCTGTCACGCATGTAGGGAGACTCGTCTTGGGAGGAGGAAAAAACCATCGTGTGAGGTCAAAAGAATGTTAGCGTGTGAGTCTGCTCTGTGCAATCATCAGACGGTCAAGAGAGAGACAGAGACGAAAGAGCGTGATGATAATTGGACAAGAATATTCGTCTCCCATCAGAGCCTCCAAACGGACAAGACATTCCAGCGTCTATGTATATACTCTAAAGCCTCCTCAGTCACCCGCCTTCTAGACCGGCACCATGCCAGAATGGTCAGACGTTTGTTTGCGCTGGGGATGCATCGCCACGCCTACCCGGTCCTGAAGTCTGATTAAGAGTTTCTGAGTTTCCAGACCGAGGGGGCGCTGCTGAGGAGGTCTTGCTCGATACGAGATGCCGGCCGGCGTCATCGTGCATCGCGGGCCAGCTGAGGCAGGCTAAGATTCTTGGGGCTCTTGGTCCATGTCACAGGATTTGTCTTTCGGAAGGCCGGGGCCGGGGCCATGTATGCGTCTGCTGAAAAGCAAATGTTGCTACACGCACTGTCCCAACTGAGTCGCCATGCCTGCGTGGGATCTGCCAAGCAGCCCGCAGCATCCCTGTCCGGCGTCGCACTAGTATTAGTCATTGGGGGAAATAAGATAGATGCGCCCAACCTTATCTGGCTGGGCAGGGGTTCGATGGGGCCGCTCCATGCCAGCCGACTTGTCAATTGTGCAATGTTTTAACTATAAAGAGAGAAATGACGTCGGAGATATATTGGCCCTCCCCTAATATAGCAACCCTCTATATTCAATACCATCACCAGTCTACGTGAGGAGGCATGTGAATAAGTAATTGAACAGATACATCATCTACTGTTCGGTTATCTCGGCCATTTGGCTTCGCTCTACTGGTCCCATCTCTGTTGTTGACGATACTACCACTATTGAATGAAATGTCGCAAAGTCAGCGATACACGTTGGCGTGTATGATCGGCGGAGATTGGCCCATGGATAAAACCTAGAATGATTACAGATCCCGGATCTCGAGCGGCAACCACCACGAACAGAAACCGCCGAAGGACCGTGGGGAAAAAAAGGGGAGGTTGACGATTTGAGGGGGAAGGGGAGGGGATGCGGTAACAGGGGACATCGATTACGCCAAGTCGCCACCAAGGTCCCGGCTGTGGATCGGGGATGCGGCGGGGGAATCAGATTGGGGTCACGCAAAGCCTCAAGAAGATCGGATGGAAAGTATCGACCGGTCGAGCTGGATCTGCAGTCTACACAGTCACACATTCTTCCATTTCGTCCCGTCTTCTTCCAGCCATATTCGACCAGTCATGACTGGTGTATTAGAAATTGTCAGATCTTGGCGCCCACCGCCCGATCGCCAGCTCCAGAACCCCTCAGGGGGAACAGTTATTCGCCAAATGCTTCGCCAGAAGTCCCTTCCGAATAGCCGGAACCGTACTTGGCACATACGAAGAACGTCCAAGACCTTTGACGACATTGTTGCGGCTGTGGCAGCTCAACCACCGGTGCCGTTGTTTGAGATAGTTGGGACGAAGACCGGACTAGCCCCAACCTACTTACACGAGCACTAATGCAAATCCAGCCGCCACGCCTGCCAACAGCGTCGTCGAAACCCATGGCCACGCACCGCCCAAGAACGCCATCTGAAAAGCGGAAGACCTGCCCGCCATGGCAGCACTGCTGCTGGACGAGGTCGTCGTCGTCGTCAACGGAGCTCCCTCGTCTGTTGTCTCGGTGTCATTGTCGTGTTTGAAGGTGTCCGACTCGCGGTGCACCAGGGCGACGATGGGCATGATGGTGTAGGCGAGGAGCTCGGATCGAACCTTTTCTGGCAGGGCCGTTGTTTGGGTGGACAGCGGGCCTGTTGCCGTGGCCTGGTTGAAACGGCCGCTGACCGTGGTTCCGAAGATGCTGAGCTGGGTGAGACCGGTGGTATAGTCAGACGCAGAGCCGACAAAGCAGACCGACCTCGGCACCTCGACTGAGGGCAGGGCAGCAAAGCACACCCCGTTCAAGGCACGAGCTGTCATTGAGCTGTGCCACGTATGTCTTGTCAGCGGAATCTACTCACCCTCACAGCGTCGTCGACAGATTTTGTGCAAAAGGATGGCCATTGTCTTGTCTGATGTTACTCACCTTGGACAACACAAGATGGCAGTTTCGCCATGATCCATGGCACCCAGCAGCGCATGATGTCCGGCATACCCGAAGCGCTTCATATCGTCACTGAGAGTGGCTTTAGCCGTCGTCATGACGGTACCACCAGTACGATCGAGAATTCCCGTTATCGTGGAGCCTGGGTAAGTGAAGGCAGGGCCTGAGCTCGTGATGACCCCCTCTGCGTTCTTCGTGGCCATTCCCACGGTGGTCCAGTTTTCTGGGCAATGGAGACCCGGGGAGAAGTAGTCGAGTTTGTTGTTGACCTTCACGTCGCTCTTAGAGCGCAGGGCGTCGAGCTCGACTCCTGATGGATAGCAGTTGTCTTGCTGGAAGCTGCAGCCGCCATAGTAGAAGGTATCTGGTTCGGTGGTTGGCCCTAGCATCAGTTGGGTTGGCTGGGCGGTCATGCACGATGCCGGTGCCGTGTAGGTGGTGGTCAGTGGACCGGCATTGTGGAAGGAGAATCGCGATAACGATGTTGTAGATGGCATATTGGCTTGCTCTGTTTGGTCTGGCGTTTATCACAACGAGACTTGTTGATGTCCTCAAATATTAGGATTGCTTGGAAACGACTGTTGTGGAGATCTCACGACAGACAAATGCCCTAAGATATATTACTGCTTATAACTGACCGTACATCTCCCCAGCAAGATCCGGTTCAGGGCGCAAGGCCCGATGTACCCGTTTGTGCCGCATCGTCGTAATCTGGGGTAAATGCGCCGGCGCCAATCAAATTGTAGAGGTGGCGGCGGTCAAGTGACTATCGACTTGGCGACCCGGGGCATTGGGTCATTTGAGGATGCAGTTATGTTGGTTACGGATGGGAAGACGACATGCAACCTCATTTCGTTGGTCCTTCAAGCGAAGCCCTATTAGATTCGGCGCGCCAAGAAGACATTCAAACGGTAAACTATTCCGCCAACGGTGCTTCTTGCATGCAGCCGCCCTTGCAGGGGCACACATGCAAGCGACTCTAACTATCCGGCGGAACTACTACTGCCTCTTGTAACCGATGGAGGCGAGTCTGGAGAACCAACAAATCCAATCACTTGCCAATTAGGGTCATCCAGCAGATCACCACGCCAGCGCAACAGTTGGACCTGGTGTGTGTGTGGGTGGGTGCGCATGCCTGTACCTGTGTACGCGTATCTGGTCATCTCGCTCAGGGTGAGCATCTACAGAGTGTCAGAGAGAGCCAGACTCCCAAACACACAACAAGCCGACTGTTCGATCCGGTTCGCCACTTCGCGTTCTGGATACCGGACTGTGCTACAATGCGTGTTTCGCCAAACGTCGGCGCGGTGTTTATCCCCGGAAACGAAGGACGCGCACGAACATGCCACCGCGGTTTCAGCGAAGGTTGGCTCCCAGCACTTCGCAAACTCTCTCGTGGGCACGTGGAATCTCGACATCTCATTTCTCGCAATTCAATATGTCGGAATTGGCTGTGTAAAAGGTTCCCCTGCTGTTACATGCATCTTTCCTCCTGCGACAAACGCAGATACCAGGTAACAACATTGCCAAGTAATATCACCAATTGTTCGTCGAAATTGACCAGTCACCTGAATGGTACGAAGGCATCAGGCATAACCAGACTCCTCCGACAATATAACTGTCCTCATACACCCGACTTGATAATGTCCGCGGCCTGAAGAAGTAAAAGAAGAAAAGAAGTCAGTCTCAAACTCGTAACAACAGCCAAGTAGATATCCCTTGAATAAAAGAATAATAATGTGTACCTTCTCTGCCATACCATACGTCGGCTGGCAAGTATTCGCCCCCGGCAAATTCGGCATGATCCCCGTGTCGATAACGCGCAGGTTCTTGACCCCATACACCCTCAGCGTCTGATCGACCACGCCCCCGAGCGCCAACGGCATCATGGCCGTCGTGCCCGCGGGGTGGTAATCGCTCGGGTAGACCCCGCCCCCGCGGGCGAGGTACTCCGCAATCTGCTCGTCCGAGACGACGTCGGGGCCCGGCGCGGCGTCGACGGGGCCTAGGTCCCGGAGGGAGGTCTCGAAGCTGTAGCGGCGGACCCACTTGACCATTTCGACGAGGACGCGGAGCTCGACCGGGTTGCTGAGGGTGCGGTAGTCGACGATGGGCGGAAGGCCGAACGGGTCCGCGGGGTCGATGTTGACGCTGCCCCGGCTGAAGGGCTGGTTCAGGATCGGGTTCGTCGGGCCCAGCGTGCCGTTGACCTTGAACCGGGCGAAGACGGTGTCCTTGGACCGCATCGCCGCCGCCAGCCCTTGCATCTGCGCCGCGTAGCCCGCGGCCACGGTGGCGTCCGTGTCGTCGGGGAGAAAGGCGGCGTGGTCCTGGGTCTCCAGCTCGCTGGCCAGTTCCTCGAAAAGGGAGGGTGCGACGGCCGTCAGGGGTAGCCAGGCGGCTACGTTTTCGATGGCGAGAGAATAGGGGCCTAAAGTGGAGATGGGTGTCGGTTAGTTCCGGGAGAGCGTGACTGGCTTCAGATGGTTAGGGGATGATATTTACCTGATCGGTCTTTTTCCCAGGATTCTTGGGCCCACTGGCGGAATGTAGCGTTATTGGGGATATCGAAACCGTTGGGGTGAATGTCCAACAATCCGTCGACTAGACGTTGCTGTTGTGTTAGCTGCATTTCGACTTCCCACTTGGCTCGTACAGACAATACTCACATGTAATGTTCGTCACAATACCAACATGATCCTGGAAGTTCTGGCCAACGCCGGCAAGATCTACCACCGTCTCGATACCCGCAGCCTCGAGGACCTTCTTGGGACCGATGCCGCTGACCTGGAGAATCTTGGGGGTGTGGATGGCGCCGGCCGCCATGATGATGTCCGTCTTGGCCTCCACCGTGAACAGCTCCGTGCTGTTCTGGGTCTGGAACTCGACGGCCGTAGCAGTCGTGCCTTCCAGTATGAGTCTGCGAACAGTGGCTTCCGCCATGATGTGGTAGTTGGGCCGGTCGAGGTTCTCGTAGTGCGCATTCAGAGCGAAGGATCGTTCATGCTTGACGGGGTCCACTGCACACAGCCGATGTTGTTAGTCTGAGAAAAGGCGATAAAGGGTTTCCGTTGGAATACTCACTCAAAGTTGGGAACCAGTAGACACCGGCACCACCCGCGCCGCTATCGACAACGCGTTCCACCCCCGGCATCTCGTCAAATGCAGCTACCAATGGGTCTAGATGGTCGAAGACGGTTAGTGCATGGCATCAACTCTGATTGGTGGACGACAAATATGGCTTACCGAGACCCGGATATTGGAACGTCTATTGGTTCTTGACGTTAGCTAGTCGCTCTTCGATGAAGTTTTAGGGACTTCGCCCAATACTCAGAAGATAACATATCCTAAACCCCCTCAAGACACACGGAAATTAGAACGAACGAGATCTGAGATTCACTTACCGGCCAAGCCGCATGCAAACGCGACTCCGACCCCCAGTACGAAGCATCCCAAGTAATATTGAACCGCTCCGCCACCTCCCTCGGCGGCGGCGAGAAGTTGAGCGCCTTCTTAAAGTACGGCAGGATCCCCTCCCAGTTCCAGCCCAGCTCGTCGCCGTCCTCCCCGAACAGCAACCCCCAGCGGTCGTAGTCCTCGGCCGACCCGCGCAGGTTCATCATGCTGTTGACCCCGGAGCTGCCGCCGACCATGTTGCCGAGGACGATGGGGTAGGTCTGCCCGCCCAGCCCGGCCTGGGGCGCCGAGGTCAGGTTGTAGAGCGGCTGGGCGGGGTTCCCGTCGTTGAGGAGGGGCCCGCCGCCGGCGACGGGCAGGTAGGCGGCCGGGTCCGCGAACGGGCCCGCCTCGAGCACGAGGACCGTCGCGTCGGGGTCCTCGGTCAGCCGGTCCGCGACCGTCAGGGCCGACGTGCCGCCGCCCACGAAGACGTAGTCGTAGGCGGGCAGCAGGTCCGAGACGTCGGCGATCTGGCGGGCTTGGTGCGCCGAGCGGGGGATGGCGAAGCCGCGCGCGCAAGACGCGGCCAGCGCCAGCAGAAGGGACGAGCGGGAGATAGGCATCATCCAGAAGGCTGTTTTAATGTGCTATGGATGGAGAGAAAAGAGGTGGCCCAGTTCAGCCATCAAACCAGCGGGATACCCTTCAGATTCGAAATGGGATATGAAGGTCGCCTCGTCAAAGTATTTATACACCATGAGGAGGACCCTCGTTGATAGGGATCGGCATATACATGCAGATATCCAGAAGGTGACGCTGACAGCTTGGCGGGCACGCACACGTTCCCATTGGGGTCGCTTCTCCGTGGGAGGATCGTGAGGGGTCGACGGTGACACCAGCCGTCTCCAAGAGGCAATGCGACGTATGCACAAAACAAGCAACTCCGTTGCAGAAGCCAAGCTTCTGTTCCGTGTACCGAGCCGGAAACAGCCACTCGGCCGTGGGGTATTAGTCCGGGGCCCCGCATGGGAGGGTGGTCTGGGGACGGCTTGGCATGCATTTCGGTAAATCATCGGGTCTTCAGAAAACAGAAAAGGTCCAGCTGCCAGTAGTCAAGGCCAGGAATTTGGAGAAATGACAAATAGCATCGTCACATTTCAGCGAATTATTTTGCTGTGTTGCGGGGTCGTCGTGTGTCTGCCATCGGCAACCGGGTTGAGATCGAATCTTGGTGTTTGGTCATTTGTAAAAAGGGGCACGGCGGAAGACAGGGTTGTCGGAATACTCCGCTTTGCACACCTGTTCCCGAAACGTGTATGTGCTGTTGGAAGGCTGAGAAGCAAAGCCACGCGCATGCGCAAGCAGAGGCCAGTTTTTGTTGGCACTTTGTCATCCATTGAATTGAGGGTCTTGGTGCGGGTCGCGATGTCACTCGGTGGAGTGCGGCTGAGCCTGGTCAGGCAGCAACACAGAGAGGCAGCCAGTGCGGCTAACCATCTGGTCGCTTAAATATACGAAAGCAAAATATACTTTCTCGGCTCATCAGAAATCTACTTCAAGCCCATATGTCCCCAGAGATCCTAACACCGTTGGTCTATACCGGGCTTAAGCCGGGACAGATCCGCCTCCTCTACCCTGACACGCGAGCCGACCGAGATGATTGCTGGTCCCTGAAGGAAACCAACTTACTAGACTATTCCGGAAAACGCACTTCCCTGGAGTTCGACGCCCTGTCGTATACCTGGGGAGAAGACCAGGTCACCACCTTCGCCGTCCATTGCAATGACCAGGAGCTCCGAGTCCACCACAACCTCCATGAAGCTCTACCCTTTCTCGCACGACGCGACTCGCAGCTGCCGATCTGGATCGATGCGGTTTGCATCAACCAAGGCGATGAAGACGAGAAAAAGGTGCAAATCGCCATGATGAGACAAATTTTCGAAGGCGCCTCCACTGTTTGGGTTTGGCTGGGACGGGGAAATGCGCGCAGTGGTGATGTCATAGCCATGTTGCCGCAGAAAGAAGGAAAGCGCGTATATGGCTGGGTCGAAATGAAAAGGATGTTAGAGACCGAGATTGCCGATAAAGGGCGTGAGGTCATCCCATGGTTATCATCCAACGAAGCCTGGTCGACATATTATGACCTTTCGGAAAATCCTTGGTACCGTCGGCTCTGGGTATTTCAAGAGGTGGCCTTGGCCAAGAGAATCCGCGTTCTGCTGGGCCCACACGAAGTCGATTGGGAAAAGCTAGAGAACGTTTGTGTGAACGGCGTGGGCGCTAACTTCGTTGGAGGAGACGGTCGGAAGGCACGGGCGCCCAAACCTTTAGTCGCTGGCGTCTTTCAAGTCCGCCGGGAGAGATGGGAGGCTCTGGCATCCGGTAACTTCACCGCTCGGAACTTCTGTAACGTGTTGCTGCAAACTAGCGGTACCGCCTGTCGGGAGCCCGCGGACAGAGTCTGGGCTCTCACGGGCTTCATGAACCTTGAAGTTCCCAACGGTGCATCGATAATCGACATGTACGTTCAGCTGGCCCGTTCTGTCTTGGTTCGGCTGCAACCGACCTTTTCAGAGTGGTGGAAATTCTTGCACTCGGCAACATCACTTAGCAAAAGGCCAGACCTCCCCAGCTGGTGCCCAGACTTTCATGATGTCGAAGGCCAAAGGTCCCTGCCTACGCACATCTCGAAAGAGAAGAGCTTCATGGGTAGCGCTGAAATCCCTTTTAAGGCTAGCCGAAGAAATAGCAAGCCTAAAGCTCCACAGGACATGCACAGTCGGCGGCTCGTTTTATGTGGCCAAATCTTTGACCGAATTGAAGAGACGTACCCCCCCTTTCAGGAGTCGGGAAAATCAAAGGACGATGATTTTATACCGTGTTTCCACACGTGGGAGGAGTCGATAGCATCCGCCGTTTTCCAAAGAGCCACAGGAGACGAGAAATCTGGCAAAGTGCAAATCACGACGAATGACTACTGGACAACCCTGCGAGGAGGTTATACAAAGGATAGTGGTGCGAGCCCCATGTCCTTGGAAGTTTTAACGGTGGCAAAAGCACAACTGCAGAGTGTGATGTGAGCTAATCACCTCCTGGTCTTTACCCATCATCTATTCAACAGTTCAAGCTAATGTGAAGAACAGGGGGGTGTTGAAACCCGATTTCGCTCGGTCATCATTGCTCAGATTGCGGGATATTAGTACTCTCAGCCCCGAAATTAAGGAATATATGCGATTGGCGTTTGAGATCACCCTGATCCAAGATGGCAGATGCTGTTTCTCGACAGCCCAGGGGAGATTCGGTTCTGGCCCCTCTAACATTGCCGTCGGAGACAGTATCTGCATTTTCAGTTTCGCTGCAACGGCGCACATCATACGCCGCACGCCCGACTCGAACAGCGAAACCTACACTCTTGTTGGCGAAGCTTACGTTCACGGTATGATGCACGGGGAGGTCGAGCATCTAGGCATTGAAGAACAGGAAATTGTGTTGGCATAAAACATCGAACGCCCGAGTACCAAATCTGAAGATTCCCGGATTTCGAGGAGCCCTTGTCCTACCTGTCTTACTATCCACCATGAGCACGCTTTAAGGGGGTATCTGCATCTCATAATGCTTCCCTAAAGCCCAATATTACGATATAGTCCTCTCCTCCCAATATATCCGCATCCATAACGTCTCTTCATGAGCCATCCGCATCTGTCGGACATAGCCTAATAGCATAACTCCCAGCCCAATCCATTAATGGGCAACTACCCGCCAAACCCTCTTCAGACAAACGAATCCCTATTACTCCACCCCCTCGTATGCGTCTCACTATTCGTCTTGCTAATCGAGCCGCCCGCGCCACCGCTCTGAAATGACCCCCCGCCGATGGTGCGGAGCGCGAGCTGCTGCCGGTCGTCGCTGCTGTGCGAGTGCTTCTGATATCCCTGGCTTCGCTTGCTGCGGATGTGCTGCCGCCCGTTGACGAGGCACGTGCGAAACAGCGGGAGTACGACGGGCACCGCGATGCACAGCATGGTCAGGTCCACCTCGACCGTCGACCACATGACCGTCTGCACGGAGCCGGCCAGGATGTCGGCGCCCCAGAAGCCCTCGACCTCGATGGTGCGCTTGATGCCCGAGGCGGCGGCGAGGATGCCCAGGCTCATGGTGCCGGCCACCAGGTACTTCTCGGCCTTGGGCATCTGCAGTTGGGGGATGAAGGTCCACGGGAGGATGGCGAAGGCGAGGTCGACGATTACGGTGTAGGCTGTATCCAAAAGAAGGGTGCACGTTAGCCAGGCGCTCCCTCACTGGTACTGTAATCTCTCCAAGTCATAGAGATGTATAAAGGTGGAAGAGTGAGGGGAGGGTGTGACTCACGGTACAGGATGTATGGGTACACCTGGATGATATCGCTACAAGAGCCGGCCTGTTGCCTGTTCCAGAGATACGACGCCGGGTAGCAGGCCAGCCAGAAAACGAACACCTGGACTTCAAGCGCGAAAAGTTCGAGTCAGTCTTTTGGAGGTCCCGAAGCACACGAACAAAGGCAAAAGAACAGGTAAGGAGAGAAAAAGCCATACTAGTAGACAAAAGCACCATGAGCGCCATGATGACCCAGATGGTGATGCGCTGCCAGCGCATCGTGACGGCCATGAGCCGCAGCAGCAGCAGGCCGAGCGACAGCTTGGCCAGCGCCATGGTGACGGTCGACACGGTGCTCGCGGCGATGAGCCAGAGGACGGCGGGGGCGATGTCGGCGGCGCGGCCCGCCATGATCATGCCTTCGAGGGTCTGGCCCCATCCGTACTCGGCCGAGACCTGCAGGAGGGCGCCGGCTAGGCCGGCTAGAACCTGTGCGCGGAGGAAACGTCATGGTCAGCTTCAATTGATCTTTTTGTTTTTCTGGGAGGGGTGTCTCCATTTCGTTTTGAAAAGGAGATTGATGCAGAGGAAGTAATTGGTCCTGGCGTGGTGTGGCTTTGACGTACATAGGCCGAGATATACAGGTAGTCATCGTAGCCCAACGCGGCGAGGAGGACGACGCGGGTGTAGAGGCGCAGCAGCAGGAACAGCGTGAGGACCCCGAACATGATCCACACAAAAGTCATGGCGACCGGCGCATCGCCGCCCATGGCAAACATCTTGGCGGCTCGATTCAAAAACAGGCGTGGGAGGGAGATTCGACAGTCTTTCGTTCGGACGCCGTAGAAACGAAATGCTAATATTTGATCTCGGCTGACGTTCCTGGGCTTGGCGTTTGAAATGGTGCAGAGCCGAGAACAGTCGAGACCCAGATCGCCACGGGGGCCTTTAGTATTATGTACCAGAGAAGTTCGTCCCGTACAGAACGAAAGGGCAGTCCTGTGAAACCCCTTTTGTTTTGATATAATGCAGTTCGCCAGATATACCGAGGAATCCCTGCTTTCCGGACACCGGGTTCCCATGATTCGCGAAGATTTTGACGTGGTACTGGGTACTTTGTCGGCAAATGTGTGCTATCCTGTTCGATCAACTTCAGGGATCACCACTGCCGGGCAGGGAGTAGGCAATATGGAGAAGACGCAGCTTCAGGTCTCATTCGTTTACGTGGAGAAGGGGTCTGAGGGTGAGAGAGCTCTATTATGGCGTTGTTCCTGGTCCGAAGTGGAGACCGGTAGCCTCGCCCAGCAGGGCTCCTCCCGGGAGACGATCAGGCCACATGCGTTGCACCAGGTTAGCACTGGACTGCCGCGCTGCAACTCTGGATGCCCGCGGGGACTCATCCGGTATATTTCTGCGTGAAAGTGGTATCGCGCTGCTCAGGATGGACCGGAAATCAGGTAGTAATAATACCCAACGAAGGCATTTGTTTCAACTTGTAAAATTTCATCTGTCTCTCTAGTTTGTTTCCATCCATAGCAAAGACAGTAGATACGAAAGAAGACAAAGTAAAAGGCAAATCACCCTCCAGTATCTTTTTGTGAATGAGTGAATACAGAAACAAAATCATTGTAATTCAGGAGATCAGAACGTAAATAAGTAGGCACCCTCAAAATCTGCATCTCGGAATGAACTCTCCCATAAATTCGACCCATGAATTGCAATTCTAAAAGTACGATGCATTCCCCAGAGTTTTCTGTGGGAAATTGTGGCGGCCTGGCGGCCGATTTTCCGATCATCTCTCCGCCGCCGTTTGCCGAGGGATCGGTCTGATCGGTTGAATTACCAGGCCTGCCAGCCTGCCTTGGCCGTACTCATCGTAGATGGTTCCTTGGCCCTCGCGTCATGGCTCCGGGGGTGATCCCTGCCGGGGCCCGGAACTATATCTCGTCGCTTAGACTAGCTCCGGTGGATATAGGCGATTCTTTTGTGGAATTCCTCAGCTCGCCTCAACTGCTACGATACCACGTCACGTGATGATTTGTTGAGAAGGAATATTTTCCTGGATTGTTGTTTGACTGATGAATCGTGGTGGTGGTGTTTGCTCCATCTTAGATGGTCGATCCGGCACCTCTGGCGGAGTCGGGGTACGAGATCGGGGGCATGCACTCCCACGTCGCGGATGCGATTCCGGGGCTGCAACTAGATTTTCGTAACACATCGCGGTCACAAGGAGAAGGGTGTGGAAACACGAAAAACCAAACTCTAATTCCTCCCCCAGCCAATGGCCGGCGTGGGCGGGTTGCATGCATAACCCAGGCCCCCGGGCGGCGGGTAAGGGGCCCCCAAGGTTGGATCTTGATCGTGCCGGATCTCCCGTGTTGCTCTGCCGTCAAGATCGCATTGAGTTTTCGCTGGTCATTACTCGTCCAAACTTTATATACAATAGTCTCGAGGTTCGTAAGACGGGCATCCCCTGTCTTTCTTGGATCCAAACGCATTCTCGCATCCTTTTCCTCTCGCGGCGTCTTGATAAGAATAGACAAAGTCGCAGCGCCCCCGGAATCTTCCAACCCCAAAGTTGCAGTCGAGATTCCACACTACCACCTCCTGTTACGCTGTTCAGGCTACGAGGCTGCCGAAACAGCCGTTCAGATTGCATTTAGGCCAGCGACGATACCCTCCGGCAGGGGAATTTCGGCAACCGCCGCCACCGTCTCCTTGACCTGAGTAATCTTCCTCCCGCCAAAGATAATGGCGTCGTCAAGTTTCAGTCCAGAGTGAAACGCGGGCCAGCGGATCGCGACCCGGGTGCTTTCCAAAAGCTTGTCCAGGGCGGGCAGAGAGACATGGTGTTTCTCGATGTCGTACCGCCGCGCTCGCAGATGTCGAAATAATTACTCCCCCAACAGCTTGGCCGGGAAGTTGCAAACACCGAGCTTGGGGACAGAAAAGAGACATGTTCATGTTAGTCGTAGTAACTCGAGACTCGATTTTCCATTCTTTCTCCGATCGTTCCTCTCTTCGAGCGAGGCAGAATGCCTTACCTTACCAAACAGCCCCTCGCTGTACTCCGCATCGCACCCAGCCGCCTAAGCCCACAACGGCGTTTTCACATCCGGCGCGTACGCATGAAAGGCATTCATCTTCTTCTTACCGCCTCCCCCACCGCTGTCCCCCTCACCCAGCCGCAAATCTGTTCTCTTTGCCATGTTTCTTTTGTTGGTTGATGGCATAATACCGAATGATGAGCTGCGTATTTTGACACAGAAACACGTTTTCCCTTAATGTATACGATCCGACATCCAGGCCTGACGCACGGGAACACAACCAACAGCAGTACACTGGCGGGAAGAGCGACCCCTTTCTTTTCGTAAGCATTCTCCTATATAAACGTAAGTACGTGTTTTAGACCTTCACCCCCTCAAATCTCCACAAACTCCCCCCTCAACAGCTCGTCCCCCTTGATCTTCTCCAAATACCCCAGCACCCGTTTCGTGAGCGTGCCCACGTCGAACCCGAAATACGCATACGCCGCCGTCCCGGGCAAGCTGTGCCCGAACCGCGTGACGCACACCGCCGCGTCGGCGTATCGCTCCCAGCCGTTAGGCGCGTACGGCTCCAGCACGACCGCCGGCATCGTATGCCGGCGCAGGATATCGCGCTTGTAGGCGAGGGGCTGCGCGTCGAAGAGGCGTTGGCAGGGGAAACTGACGACGCGGGCCTCGACGCCGTGCTCGGTTTTGAGTTTCTCGGCCACCCCTACCGCGTGCGAGAGCTCGGCGCCGACGCCGATCAGCGTCAGCGTGGCGGCGGGGTTTTCCTGCAGGACGTAGGCGCCCTTGAGCACGCCGTCGCGGCGCGTGTGGGGGAAGAGCTGGGGCAGGGCGTGACGGCTCGTGGAGACGATGGTGGGGGTCTCGCGGGCGGCGAGGGCGGCGGACCAGGCGCCGGCGGTTTCCTCGCTGTCGCCCGGGCGGATGTACAGGAGGTTGGGCATGGCGCGGTAGAGGGCGGCGAGCTCGATGGGCTGGTGGGTCGGGCCGTCTTCGCCCATGCCGATGGAGTCGTGGGTGGCGTGGTGGATGGCTTGGAGGCGCATGAGGGCGCCTTTCGGGGGATTGTTAGCTTGGTCACTTCACAATACTATCGTTGGGACTGGGATATATACCCATTCGTACGGCCGGCGCGGCGTAGAGGTAGAACATGAAGAACGAGGACGTGACGGGGACGATGGTGCCAGGCGAGAAGGCCGCCAGCCCGTTCGAGATGGCGCACATGGCGTGTTCCCTTACGCCGTAGTGGATATAGCGACCGCCGTAGTTCCCGTCAATACCGCACGAGGTTCGTAGATCCGGCTATATTATGTCAGTCATTGATCGTGTTTATTCCGATATTGGAAGTTCAGAACTTACGTTTTGGAAATCCACCTTTCCCGGCCAGATCATGTTCACCGACGGCGACAGGTCCGCCGTGCCCACCATGAAGCTGTCCAGCTCCTTGGCGATGGGATTAAACACCAACCCCGACGACGCCCGCGACGCCGTCGCCTTCTCCGGGAAGCTCTTGGGGATCAACTCCTCCCACCCGTCCAAGTCCCCCCGCACCCGCTTCCGGAACCGCCCCGCGAGGTCCGGGTGCGCCTCCGCGTACCGCCCCACCAGCGCCTCCCACTCCTCGACGTGCTTTTCTCCTTTGGCCGGCAGGTCCGCGAAGAACCCCCTTACGGCCTCGCCCACGACGAAGTGCGCGTCGGGGTCGAAGCCGTACGCGCGCTTCTGGGCCGCCACGTCGTCGGCCCCGAACGCGGCGCCGTGCGCGACGGCCGTGCCCTCCACTTTGCTACCGAGGCCGATGACGGTCCGGACGTTGATGAAGGTGGGCTTGTCTGTCGATCGCTTGGACTGTTCCAGGACGTCGACAATGCCGGCAATGTCGTAGCAGCCGTCCTCGATGTCGAGGACGCGCCAGCCGCACGCGCGCATTTTGTCGTTGATATTTTCGGTGTTTGTCATCTAGTTCCGTCAGCAGCCGGACACAGTCACACCGTTTCGATGGGCACTGCTCACATCAACCGACCCATCGCAGGTGATCTGGTTGTTATCGTAAATAACCGTCAGATTGTTGAGCCTGAAGTGCCCCGCGAGCGAGATGGCCTCCATCCCCACCCCCTCCTGCAGACAGGCATCGCCCACCATGCACCAAGTGTGGTTGGAGACGACGTCGAACCCCGGCCGGTTGAACGTGGCCGCCAGGTGCTTCGACGCCATGGCCAGCCCGACGGCGTTGGCGATGCCCTGCCCCAGTGGGCCGGTCGTCACCTCGACCCCCTCGTGCTCGATCTCGGGGTGGCCGGGGCAGAGCGCGTCGGTCCGCGTGGAGTGGTAGGACTTCAGCTGGTCGAAGGTCATGGCCTGGTAGCCCGTGAGGTGCAGGAAGGCGTATTGGAATATGCATGTGTGTCCTGCGCCTAGCTGTTAGCAAGATTGTGGCTAATTAGTGGGCGTAGTAGACAGGTTTTGGCTTGCCATTCGACAGTACGAAGCGGTCTCGGTTGAAGTAGGTCGGCGTATGCGGCGCGTAGCGCATGACGTATTTCCACAGTGCCACGCCTATCGCGGCCATGCCGATGGCTCCTCTGACTGGTATTAGCAGTTTGTCTGTATTAGTTAATGTTGTGCACATATTTCAAACTCACCCCGGATGGCCTCCCTTGAACTGCTGGCATAGGTCGGAAATGAGCAGCCGGAACGTCTTCAATACTATGTCGTGGGACTCCTTTTCCGCCGCCACCAGTTCTTGCGGGCTGGCCTCACTCCTCCCCGTCGGCATCGCAGCGGCGGTATTCGTCTCGTTCAAGACACCGGGTGCCATGTCCGCGAAAGTCTAATCCGAATATTTGTTTACCAAACAACTACCAGTGAATACGGTGATGAGTGCTAAAGTATGTACTAATAGGAGCAAAAGTCACAGATCCACGGGGTTTCGGGACATCGGAACACGATCTTGGAGATTCCTTTCAAGTCTGAAGAGACACGGGATTAACCCGGCGACTTACCTGGCAAAGCATGACCCAATGCCTACCGCTAGCCTCTTGAGTAATGCTTACATACCGCGTGACGCCCACTGAGGCCTCGTCCCCCGCGCGGACAGATCCCGACTTGTCTCCAGCGCCCAGACTGATGCGGTTCCGCAGCAGACCAAGATGTTTGACCACTAGCATCGGATCTCAGTGGTGGGGTGTGGGGGATAGTCGGATTGCGGGGAGACCTCCGCACCCAGAGCGCCACAAATTGGCGGAGAATTGGGGTCAGAAACATGCAGAAAAGAGTATTTCTTTAAGCACCAAATGTAAAGATGCGGGGAAGGCATCGGTCAGGGACTCGGCTTCCCCAATTGGGATATGCCGCCTCCATTTGCCGCCGGGATTGACGCCGACAATGGCAAAACCGACAGGTGAGGGGATCGTCGGGGTTTTACCACGAGTAGGGGCACATCTCTCCAGCAGATCTTGAGGATGCAGCCCGATTGTTATCCCACCAGTATATTGCTTCCCAATCCCAACACATCGACCACAAGCCGCAAGCATGGCCGACGCCAACAGCACGCAAAATGGGATCAAGACATCGCATCCGAATCCGTCGTTGCAGGTGACGGCGGATCACCAGATCAAGATGGTGGAAGCTCCCGTAGGGGAACCGGGGCCGGGGCATGTTTTACTGCACATCAAGGCGACGGGCATTTGCGGGTAGGACCGCCTCGCAACACCACATGATGGAACTGCCACTGATAGATGCTGATCTATGCACGCTCAGGTCGGACATTCACTTCTGGAGGACCGGCCGTATAGGCTCGCTAGTGGTCGAGGGCGACTGCATTCTGGGACACGAAGCGGCGGGCGTGGTTCTGAAATGCGGCGAGGGGGTTACGGATCTGAAAGTCAGTACGTACGAGGCTACTTACGCTCAAAGCAGAACAGGAAGAGACAGAACGAACGAGATTTAGCCAAGCTACTGACACCCTCTTACCTAGGCGACAGAGTGGCGGTCGAGCCGGGTGTGCCGTGCGAAAAGTGCTTCCTCTGCCGGGAAGGGCGCTACAACCTGTGCGACGACGTCCAGTTCGCCGGAGTGTACCCCTACCACGGCACGGTCCAGCGATACAAAGTGCACCCAGCGAAGTGGCTATACAAGTAAGCCACGTCTTCATTGACGGTCTGAACCGAAAGCAGCATCGCGCAGGCGGCTAACATGCAGCAAAACCCCTCCCTCCCAGAGTCCCCGACAACGTCAGCTACGCCGAAGCCGCCCTCCTGGAGCCCCTGAGCGTCGTCCTCCACGGCGTCAAGACGGGCGGCCTCAGCCTCGGCCGCCCCGCCCTCATCTGTGGCGCCGGCCCCATCGGCCTGCTCGCCCTGGCCGCCGCCCGCGCCTCGGGCGCCCACCCCCTCGTCATCACCGACCTCGAGCCCGGCCGCCTCGCCTTCGCGCGCGACTACGTGCCGTCTTGCATTACTTACCAGGTGGATCGTAATTTGTCGTCCGAGGAGAACGCCGCGGCGGTGCGGAAGCTGTTTGGATGTGAGAAGGAAGGCGAGTACGCGGCGCCCCCGACGGTGCTCGAGTGCACGGGGGTCGAGAGCAGCGTCGTGCTGGCCACGTTTGCGGTGAGGAGGGGCGGGGTGGTTTGCGTGATTGGGGTGGGCAAGTCGGTGATGAACAACCTGCCGTTTATGCACATTTCCCTTGCCGAGGTCAGTAAACAAAAGGCGAAACCAGACCGCTATCCCCGTTTCTTCTTCTTCTCTTGGCGGTAAAGACGCGCTAACGCGCTCCAGATTGACCTTCGGTTCATCAACCGATATCGGGACACCTGGCCCGCCGGGCTGGCCTGCCTGAGCGGTGGGATCCTGGACGTCAAGAAGCTGGTGTCGCATGTGTTTCCCTTGGAGAGGGCGCTGGAGGCCATGGACGTCTGCTCCGACCTGGGCAACGGGAGCATCAAGGTGCAGATCGTGGACGAGGTGGCAGCGACCCTTGCTTAATTACGGTCAAAAAGATCGAATGGGGAAATGGGAGAAAGATGGCGGTAACCGAAATCGAAAATCTCCAGCCAGCGGACCCTGCGCCGTGAGGAAGAGTGGAGCTTGGCCCGTTCTCGGCTCTATTCCCCGGCCATACCACTACTCTGGCTTCCTGGTGCCAATCAGCGTCGATACCAAAAGCAATTGACGGCGTGCGGCCCCATGACAACACCCCACTTAAGTTGGGTTGGGTAATATTAGTTTTCGCGATGGTGAGACCATGTTTTCAGTCTTGTGATGCCGAGTCCCGCCCGTGCCGCTGGTCCCTAGGCAGCACAATTGATAATTGTTCGGCTGGATCGGATTTCCTAGCTCAAATCTGCTCAAATAAAGTCAACAAGATGCGCTCCCAGCATTCTGGGAGGAAGGCTCGTTGTCAACCCGGTCGCCAATCGCCAGTCATCACCACCACATTCGTTTAACTGATAATACCTCCAACTTGGTCGCTCTTTAATAACTAATTAGTAATCGCAAAACGTTCAAAACGCGCCCGTCAGGATGAAGTACACCGCGATCGCCGCCGCCACCCTCCTGCCCTTGGCCTGGGCGGCCGACGACTTCGACTCCCGCAAGGGCGGCCCCCTGAAGTGGAAGATCACCAATCTTACCGCGGCCATTGGCGATGCCTACGGAACCCCTTACTGCATGTCCGTCTTCCCTGGTTCACCCTTCCCTGCAATGCACAGATCACATACACTTGCACCTACGCCAAATTCGTGACTGCAACCAATATCTACATACTTACTCGGATACTGACCGATCCCCAGGTACGACATGATGGTCACCGCCAGCGACAACCCCGACTTCAGCTCCGGCGTCGAAGCCGGCTGCCCCAGCCCCTCGGGCGAGCTGACGGGCTGCCCGCCCCAGGAGGACGGCCTGTACAGCCTGTCGACGGCCGCGTTCCCCGAGAACAACACCCTGATCATCACGCTCCAGTCGCGCAAGGCCATGGCCACGTACAACTTCCCCATCAGCAACATGGACAAGTTAGACGCCCCCGCCGACGGGGAGACCATCTGGACGGGCGCCACCACGGTCTGGTCTTATACCCGAAACGGCGGGGAGCTGGTCGTCGAGACCCAGGACCTCGAGGTTCAAGACGACCCGCGCGACGACGACCCGGCTTGGCTCGTGCCGACGGGCGTGGAGTGGGACTTGGCCTCGGCGACGGCGTCGGGAATCGCGACAGCCGGGGGTGCGGCCCCTGTGAAGACGACGATGCCCTCGTTGACGGCGTCCCCTACTGGTGTTGCTTCCGCCGAGCCGTCTGCTACGGATGCGGCGGCGGCCTCCTCTGCTTCTGACAAGCCTGGCGATGAGCACAGTGCGGCGACTCGGCAGAGCTCATTTGCTGGGTTCGTGTTTGCTGTTGGTCTCATGGCTATGGTTCTTTAAGTAAAGTAGATGTACTTTCTATGTAGAAAACAGCTTTATACTTGAACACAAGGAAAGGCCGAATAGAAGAGCCAATAAGCAGTAGATGACAGTCTCCCGCGGCCTGTCTCTCCCTGTTCACGACCCTCTTACAAACCTGTCCCAGTATCCCGGGAAGGCTCTCGATAGGGGTTCCAGAAACGATCCAAGGCAAGTGTTCTGGCATAGCGCAGCCCATACTTTCTGCAGTGACAGCCCATCTTCATATCCCAGGAATCTTCCACCCACCAGGACACAGCTTCTGGAACACCTGCCCGGGATCATACCGCGCCGCCACCCGCCTCAACTCCTCCACATTCTCCACCCCATAACTCCCAATCACGTCCTGAGACGAGTCGGCATAGTTCATATATAACCAATCCATAAGCCCCCCTCCCGCCTCGGCCGCCGCCGCAAACCCCCGAATCTCCTCCAGCCCTCGCCGCAGCCTCGGGTACACCCAGCGCGCCAGCTCCGCCGTCCTTACCATGGCGCTGTACGAGAACAGCACCGCGTTCTCGGCAATGCGCTCCGTGCCCATGACATTGCCGCCCGCCGCCGCGGTCCGCTGCGCGACGACGCTGGGGAGGGGCTGGAAGATGCACTGGGTGATGAAGTCGCCGTCGGGGACGTGGGCTTGCAGGTCGGCGACGAGGCGCTCGTGCACGTCGGTCGCTTTCTTCAGGAGGCGCTCGTCGTTTCGGAGGGTGAGGGTGAACCAGGCGTTGCTGGGGGTGGGGTTGGGTTGTTAGATAACTTAACGCAAAGGGAGAGGTGGATGGTAGTACTAGGTAAATAGTGGACGTATTGAAAGGTTTCAGGGGTGTATGTCACTGACTGATAATCGGGCGGCAACGTAATCTGCTCCGCCAGCTCGGCCACGGTGGTCTCCCCGGTCGTATCCATAATCTTGGGCAGCGCGCGCCAGTCGTCCCACCCGGGCCCGCGGGGGCCGCCGTCCGCCTGGAACGTGGCGATATTAACCACATTGGCGCCAAAGGCGGGGAAGTAGCCGAAGACGGCCAGCATGTAGCTATCTTGCCGGCTCTCGTCCTGGGTCAGGCCCTCGGTGAAGTTCCATACCGTCCGGATCGTCTGGTCCGTCGCCGACGCGGGCGAAGCCGAGATGCCGCCCCAGATGCGGCCCGACGGGTGGGTCCGCATCGCGAAGCTGGTCACGACGCCGAAGTTGTTGGCGCCGCCCTTGAGGGCGCGGAACAGGTCCACGTGCGTGTCTTTGTCGGCCGTGACGGTGCGGCCGTCGGCTAGGACGATTTCGTACGAGATTACGTTATCGCACTAGTTGCGACGCCTTGTCAGTTTCGTTGATAGTCCATAAGAGGAAAGGAAACGATGGGTGCAGTGTAACGGGAAACTTTCGCTTACGGCCCATCCATATTTCGCCGTCTGCCACGAACTCCCCCCCCCCAACAACAAACCCGCCACCCCCACATCGCCGCCCCGGCCGCCGGGCACGGTGCGCTCGTGCCGGCCCAGCTCGCCATAGACGTCGCGCCAGCGACAGCCGGCGCCGAAGCGGACCGTCTCGGATCCCGCGTCGTAGGCGACCGAGTTCAGTAACCCCAGATCGACGGTGACGCCATCTCCAGCGATATCATTGGCGCCGGGCACGGGCGAGTGCCCGCCGGCGCGGACGGCGAATTGGCGTCCCGTCGCCACCAGCTCTTTCAGGAGCGACGAGACCTGCGCGGTGGATTTGGGCTGCACGATGCAGGCGGGCGAGAGGCGGGCGTTGACGGCCCAGTACGAGCTCTCGCGCGTGCCGTAGAGGGGGTCGCGGGGCAGGAGGACTTGGAGGTCGGGAGGGGCTTGGAAGCCGCAGGGGCTGAGGAGGTCCGACATAGTCCTAGAGATTGTAGCCTTTTTATCCATATGTAGAATTGACCGATAATTATCGACAAATCAATGGGAACTAGAGTAAAACCCCAGGTGGCGCAAGAGTGGGATTCAGAAACAATTTATCCTCCATTCTAGAATCTGACAAGGGAAGACGACTGGCGGCCACGTGGGACTCAGCTCGGGGAGATACGGTGTGGTAAGCACAGGGGCGATTTCATTGGGTGGCTTGTATGCAAGAACCAAGTAAGGAAGAGTAACCCTGTATGTAATAAGCCACAGCTGGGCCAGGCTAGACTTTCTGGAGGATAATGCCGCCTGGATTGGCAATCATTATTGGGTCATTAGTCCAGCTGCGTTTACATATGCAAGCTCACGCTTGGCGTGTGGATATTGAGTGACAGGGGCTCGGCGGAGTGGTGGTACGTTTCATGCAATGTATTTCTTCCGAGCTTTCCCTTCTCATCTCGCGTTACGTGTATTGCAGGGCACACTATCTAGCTTCTTATTTCAACAGGAGTAAAAGTGAAGAAAAGTAAGATTTACACGTAAGCAAAGCTGCAATGTTGCGGCTCAGTCTGTCAGGTTCAATGTTCCTTTGATTTCCTTTCCTCTGCTTGCTTACTTATCGAGCCCTTTTAAGGTGCGACCAGCGAACCGTTGCGCCTATATCATCTATGCGATGCTGTCTCTGTCCCAGTCCGCCCTCCTATTCCCCATAACCTCGGCCTGGTACCCCGGCGTCCGCTTGTGATTGTCATTATCCACCTCCATATAGTGGTGCGTCGTGACCCGGATCTGCTGCAGCGGGTTTGCCTTGGCCTCCTCAACGCCACTGGAGGCTCTC
The DNA here is from genome assembly GCF_038362585.1 of Apiospora marii. NCBI lineage: Eukaryota > Fungi > Ascomycota > Sordariomycetes > Amphisphaeriales > Apiosporaceae > Apiospora > Apiospora marii. Next base: position 777,025 of record NW_027117374.1, read on the forward strand.
AGAGCCGAGGTCTTTCGGGCCCGCTCGGTGCACCCCTTCCAAAGGGTATTGAACGCCGGGGCGCAGGCCACGATGATGGCAATGGTGCATTCGAGGTTCCTGTTTGTTTGTTTTGTCAGTTTATCAACAGTAACGAGAGAAGGTGTGACCAGTAGTAGTAGACACGAGAAGAAGCGTTAGGTAGCTTACGTGCAAAGCATGGCCACGGTCATATCGGCCGAGTTGGCGCTGTTCTTCATTCGCCATTGGTAGTAAAGTGATACACACCCTGATGTCATGGCACTGCGTCGGGGTTCATATTAGTAAACTTTTGACTCTTCATTTTTACCCCATTCTCTGTCTCCCCTTTTCTCTCTTTCGATGTTTCCTGACGACGTTTTGTTGGTGTAGGGAGATCCTATCTAGACACACTTACAATATTCCCGTCGTGAACACCAGCACCAACCCAATCTTGCGCGACATGGGCAGGTGCAGCCCCGCCACGATCATGAGCGGGAGGACCAGCGCCACCACGTCCGTCGCGATGGCGGCGAAGCAGCGGAGCAGCACGGGGATCTGGGTCGCCGCGACGCACTTGAGCACAAACGCGGACTCGTACTTGCCGTCGGCCGGGATGCAGCCGACGCTCGCGTAGATGGCGCAGACCAGGTGCAGGACCGCCGTCGCCGCCAGGGTCACGTAGCACGCCACGCGCAGCCACAGCTCGATGCCGAACAGGCGGATGTACAGGAGCAGCAGCGGGGCTTTGGCAAAGTACATGGCGAAGGCGGCGGTGTAGAGGCAGGCGACCGAGATCTATTTAGGCTTTACTTGGCAACGAGGCAAAGAAAAAAAGACAGGGCGTGCAATTGTACTTACCCTCGTAAGTGTAGAGACTACTGTGTCCGGGTCCGCAAACGCTGGCAGGCAATACTCGTCAGTACGCCGAGTCTGTGCGGATCCTACTCACGATGGACAGGCTCGCTCGCTCACCCTTGGTCAGCAGATAGGACGACATTGAATAGCCGATCAAACTGACGACGGCAATGAAAGAGGCATCTGTAGCTCCGAGGCAGATGTTAGATCGCGGTCACCTCTTGGAAGACCTCGGCGGTAACCCAGGAGGGGGGATCGTCCTCACAGTCGTCAGCCCTGATCTTGCTGGTGTATCGCCAATTCGTCCAGACCCGGACGGCCACGAAGGAGGAAGCCACAACAATGAGCGTAATCTGGATATCCAGGTAGGTGCCGTGCGTGATGCTCACGGGCGCCGCGATGGTGTCCATGGTGGCTTGCTTTTGGCTGGCTGGCTGCCCGGCAGGCTTGGGGGAAAGTGTGAGAACAATGGTGGTTCTCAAACCGCCGAAGGATGTAAGCTAGCCTATATTACTCGATGTCAGCATTGGGGGCTGACCGGATTGTGCAAAGATGTAACGTCATCCACCATCCTACAGGCTCACAGTGATACGCTGGTCCCGCTGCAGCCAACCGCATCCGGGGTAGCGTTCGGTGTCAGCGTCTGCATACCACCCCGTCTGGGCATCCTTCCCTAATGCGGTTCCTTGCAACCACACCAGCCGCCAAGCCGTACTATCGTTCGATAGAGACGGGACGGGAAACGGGTTCGCTACTTGCGTGTTGGGCTGTTTACCCACTTCTCCTGCAGCTTCAAAAAGCATGAAGCACTCTGGCACTTTTGCACGCCTTCCCTGCATCTTAGTGCCCGTGCAGCCATGTGCCAGCCATAGGAGTAGGACAGGGGTCTTTTCCGAGTCGACGGAAGAACTTTCTACTTTCTTCATACCAAGATCGACAGTCCAAAGTTAAAGCGCAAATTTAACGGCTCTTCGCTTACAAGAACTTGGCATGACCCTTTGTCGGTGACAGGTGCTTCTCCAACGCACATATAGCGGTAGGCTTGTCGGACAATGCAACTCGCAATCTTATCTGCAGGAAGGCTAGCCGGAGATGACCCATTGGTCGAGTCGCGTCCACGCTTACCTTGTAAAGCATAATCATCAGCCACACTTTTCCCTGCAGGGCTGGCCAATAAGATCAGCGTGGTCTACCAACCTCCAACATGAGCATAACCAATAACCAACGGTGCTTACGTGATATCTTACTCGGGAGATGCGCTCAAGAGGGGTAAAGGAGCAGGCACGTCGGGAATGGCTGTCCCTATAGGGCAGGTACCGAAAGCAAGAACGCCGTATTCGACGGGAACTTGGCCGCATGCTGCGACACCACCCACCATTGCCCTCTCCCTCTGCAGACCCATCTTGCACCTAATCTATTTGCAACAATCGCCTTGCAAATCCAGGATATATTTTGGACATCAGGCATGCTTTGTACTACTTCAAGAAAGTATGAGTGGGCCCGCACAGGGTTGCCAAGTCAAGAGGCAGTGTCAGAGGCATGCTGTACCATGGAAGCTGCGGGGCGATGTGTTCTATTTTTAACTAGGCTAGGGTCAGACCGGCTTATCACGGTGTAACCAATGAGAACGACCGGTTCTTTCCGCACCACCACCATCATGGTATGTCCGGGGGTAGCGGGGCCGTTCCGTGTTCCTTATTACTTAGGAGTCAAGTCCGCAGACATCAGGTTCGAAGAAGGTCACCACTACCTTTATTTCCGAGTTGAAACATCTAGGTGTGCGCTAGGACGTGGCGCACAATCTTTTGGACAGCTCTTCACGCGTCAACGCCAGCCCGTCGCCAGTGCTCCCTTCCCGTCGCCCGTGACCTACAGTACATGGTTCAGAACGGGCTGCGCGGTAATTTGGGTTTGGAGATCGCGCCTCATGGTGATAGGGTTGTAGCCGGGGGCAACCTGGATCGAGAAGCGCTCAACCAAGGCGACGGCGATGTAGCAGAGTCCCATGCGGGCAGGGACCTTGCCGGCGCATTGGCAGTTCCCTTTCGGTCAAGATCAGTATATAGTGAATAAGCTATCTGATACTGAATGTTTGCGGTGCCATAGGCAGGCATGGAGAAGTATCAGGAAACAAGGGGCAATGGGAAGTACTCATGTCTGCGCTGACTTCGGAAAGAAGGTCGGCCTCATGAAGCTTAGATTCTAGACGGTGAACCAACTCTTGCTCGGGCACTGGATGGAACTGTAGTCATCAGGGAAGCCAGCCCCATTCTCTCTCTCTCGTCAGTGCTTTCGTCATCCATGAAGACTTTGGGGCCTCCCGTCCCTCGTATATCCCATGGGCGAGCCTCCACATGAGTAAGAATGTGAAAGGGCCGACCTTTTCCTCCATCTCTTTCCACTCCACGTCGGGGTTCTCGGGTACGGAGGCAATGATGTTCTCCTCGATGTAGTGGAACAGTCAATGGGTTGAAGCTCCAGGGGCATGGCTGTCGCAATACTGTAGGATACTTCAGACCAAAGGCGAAAGAAGATTGGAAGATTCGATGAACGCTTTTCCCAACAGAAATCTGAGACGGGTCCTTCATTGCGGTCCTACCAGTGTCGATATGGTAAGTACTTATCCGGGCCAGAGGGGCCTGAAGACCCAACTGCATATCGCTGTGCAACGTACCATGATGCACTGAGTCACCGGAGCAACTTGATGGTGGCTTGCTTATATTTACATCGCTCATCTCCTTCCAGATGGGGCTTTTTCTTTTTCTTTTTCTTATACAATTGTCCATTTACACCCTAATCCTTCCTTAGGATTCGGACTTATGTGCTGTAGATGGCAAAGAAATGAATATGGCTGTTACCCTGAAAAACGCAAATCACCTGATATGCCGGCACCAAACCCAAAACCGCGGGGGAAGTGAGTGGCAATCCACAGGTGTGCTCCGGGCTATGCGGTCCAAGGGTGAAAGTGGCCCCCAATACCAGGTTTGTGAAACGTTTCTATCGGTAGCCAATGGTATTGGCTTTGTTGACATTGGCGACGATGACTGCAGTGTAAAGCCTGAGACGTCATGTTGAGTAAGCTGTGTTGGAAGAGCTTTTCATGCATATGCACGTAATACAAGTGCTGCAATATCGTTCGTCCGGCAGCTGATGCCGCCCGCGACTGTCAGCCACCCGTAAGTCTAGATTTACTCCTCCTAAGTAAGAAGCTAAACTATACTAATTTAAAAGTTTATATTTATATATAAAGTATTAATATATTATCGATTAATAAAGTTTAAAATTATTTAATTAATTTTATATAACGCCCTCTTTTCTTCCTTTCTTCCCTCTCTCCTTCCCTCCCTCCCTCTTTCCTTTACTCCCTCTCCCCTCTAAGTTTATATTATTATGTATAACCTCAGCCTAATTCGTTATCGCTTTAGTTGATCTATTTGTCGACGTTATTATTAAATTTATTAATTAACGTTTAAAATTAAATATTTCGTTAAATATTATCGAAAAAAAGGATTTAAATTAAACCTTAAATATCTTTCTTTTTATTTTAAAATTTATCGAACCGTTCGATTTATCTTTTAAAAAAAGCTTTTTTATCGAGGTTTTATATTTCTTTAAAAAAAAAAGGTAATCGATTTTATATACTTTATAAAAAGCTATCTAAATTAAAAGTTTATTTTTTTTAATATTTTTTATATATTTTCGAAACCGTAAATATTTTTTTTAAAATTCTATAATATTAAAATAAATAAAATTATAAAATTATTAATTATTCTTTATTTCTTTAAATAATTATATAATAAATAATATATATAATTATATTAAATAAAAAACTTTTAAATAATCGATAAAGGATATAAAGATAACTTTTTATATATAATTCGTTAAATTACTACGGATAACAATCGAAAATAAAATTAGAATTAAAGAGAGAATTTTATAATTATCGATTATTATTAAGCTTTTATTAATATATAAAAGTTATAATTATTAAAATATTTTTAAAAGTTTTAAAAGTATTAAATATAATAGCTTATTTTTAAATTTATTATTTTTAAAATAATTTACTTTTTATAAATCTTTTATTTCTATCGAGGAACCTTAGTACGAATCGAAAAAAAAAAAAAAAAAAAAGGAAAGAAGTAAGTTTAGATTTACCCTTAATATGCAGTGCGCCCTAAAAGTTTAGGTAAGACAGCTAATAGCAGTTCATTCTCACTGCATGAACAATCTGCGAAGCCACACTGTCCTCGGTCGATTACGACAAAGCAAACGTGTTCACGGCTGCGAGCTGCACAAGAATACTGTCATGGTTTACTTTTTTAGAGGGCTACGCCCACTTTCTACCGCCTTCTTCGTCTGTCTTTGTTACAAGCCGGATATTTTACTCGGATCGTTTTCAAGCTTAATGTTTCTTTACGACGCTATAGGACAGAGAATCGCCAATGGCAAGCTGTACAGCCCTTAACTGGGCGCGAGACTGCAGCTTGGACCTAGAGGCGGAGTTACGGCCACTTGAGCCCTATGGAGACATCTCCGGAATCGGGGTAAGCTAATAAATAAGATTAACCACCAGGCTACTACTACCCCTAGTAATTACCAGCATTTAAAATAATCTTATTTTATCGGTAACAACTAACTTTTAATTAAATTTATTAATAATTATATATATACATTACTTATAATTATATATATAAACTTAAATTAAACTTTTTTTATTAATATAAATATTTTAATTAATTTATACCCCTTTATTAGCCTTCGTTGCTAGCCTTTTTTACCGCTTTTTTTACCTTTTATTAACAACTTTCTTTTAAACCTTCCTAACCCTTTTTAAATATACAAATTAATTATTAAAGTTTTTATTAACTTTCCTTTTCTTTTAAACCCTTGTTTTTTTTAAATTTACCTTTAAACTAATATTTTTTTACTCTAATTAACCGATTTAAACTGTTAAATCGTTAACCCTTTTACTAACCTTTGAAAATAAAAACCTTTTCATTATATCGCGTTAAATATCTCCCCTTTCAAATAACGTATTCCTTAAATTCTTTACCTACCGGCTATTTTTAAATATTTTAATCTTACCTTAAACGTTCTTCTCCTTTTATTAACTCGTTTTTACCGCTTTCGTCGTTTCAATAATTCGTACTATTATTAACCTCCTAAACCTATTATTTATCGATTTAATAATATTCTTTAAGAAAATACCCGTAACCGCTTACCTCTTTCAAATTACTTTTTCTTTAAAAGTATTATTATAAACCGCCGTTTAAGTTTATAAAAAATCCCTTTTTTTTATATAATTATCATTTATTACTATATATATTTTATTAAATTTCCTTTTAAACCTCTTTTTTAATATTTTAAAAGAGTTTACATTAAATAATTAAAAAATATAAAAATTATATAATAATTTATATATAAAGAAAACTTTATTTTTTAAATATAATATTATAAACTTTTATTAAATATAACTTTTATAACTATTTAAAATAAAAACTTTTTATTACCTTATATTAATTAATTTTATATAAAGGATAAAAAAATCCTAAAGCTATACTAGGCCGATAAGGTCTAACGTTTAACCCTTAAAAGAAGCTTTAAACGCTTAGCCCTAATAAAGGATATTAACCTTATCGTCGTTAGCTAGGAATTATTATTATTAAATTGAAAAGCTTTTAAATATAATTAAAAAAAAAATAATACGACCTGTTATATTAATCACTTTAATTATTATTATTTATTCCTAATTAACGTTATTATTTTATATTAGAATTTTATATATAACTAATTTAATTATTATAATACTTTTATTTAAAATTATAAAAATTCTTACCTTATCGACGTTTTATTAATAATAAAGGGATATAATTTAAATAAAAAGGTAATCGAATCGGTTAAAAAATATATATATAGTTTCATTTAAAGTATATTAAAAACGCCGGAAATTTATCGCTTTAACCCGATAACTCTTAATAAAAGGATAACGTTTTAAAAATCGATTTATTTAACACTTACTAATATAATAATCGACCCTTTTTATTATAAAAATACGTTATATATATATTCGAAATATACTATAAATTGATATAAAACCTAAATTAACTTAATAAAAAGTTTATTTAATAAGAAACTTTTTTTTATTATTAAAGAAAAATTATATTTTTTAATTAGCGATAGATCGAGGTCGAACCTTTAAGATTCGGTTGCGTAAGGTCCCTCGATTAACGTAATAATTACGGGCAGCTCCAGCCTAGGATTTCCCGTTTAAAACGTTACGAATCGCGAGTTGGAAACGCTTTTTTTAATTCAGTATAATAGTAATAAAAAAAAGGATAAAAAAAAGAAAAAAATAATCTATTTTAATTAAAAAACGGATAAAAATTAACCCCCTTTATATATATTAGAAAAGTGTTAATAAAGGGTGTATTCGTTTGAAAAGGGGCTGGCAACGGCTGGGGGTGGCAGTAGCCTGGTGGTTGATCTTACCCTTGCTTGCACATTCAAGCCCTGACCATTCCAGGTCATCATTGGTTTCGTCGGAACGGGGTATTTCGTCCTGATGCTTGCAATTTTTGATTATCTGGTGGTCTACGACCCGACGCAAAGCCCCTGGCCTGGCCAAAAAGGCAACTCTCATTGGCGGTCCAATTCCATCGACATCCTGTTTCTGCAGTGGATTCGGCGCATCAGAACAGATGACCCCGATCCGTTCCGGGGCCATGCATCGAATCTTCAGCGTTTCATTGACAAGGTAGATCATGCATATGCCCTTGACTGCCCTGACAAAACTGACAGTGCTGACGAGAACCCTTCGCAAGTCCATCTTAAGCCTTTGTGATATACAAATAGCAACAGGCTTGAGTATCCTCACAAGCGCCTTCATACTTGGCCCTCAATGCGGACTGGACGCCTACCATTGGCAAATGATTGTCCATCTTGCCTGGTTTTCGGCGGTGACCCATTTGTCGGGCCTAGTCGCCATGCGCGGTTACATTGCCAAACTCCGCTGGGCGAAGTATGTCCGCATCACCCTGATGTTCTCTCTCATTGTGATCCTCCTTGTCGCAACTGTTCCCACCATCTTTTTCAACTGGGGGGAAGCCGCCAACAACAGACGTACGAACGTGCATATAACCTCGGCTTCAGCTAACTCGACAGCAATGTGCTTTCTCGATGTCAATTACGGAGTGCGACTATACAAGCAAATCCTTGCGGGCGCCAGAGACCAAGATCTGTCAGGCACGGGTCAGTACGAGAGTCTGCATGATACGCATCAGTTGCAGATCACCATATTCTCCATGGTCCTTGTGGTGTTCGGTTTCACTACACGCTTGGTGAAATTATTTGGTCCTTTGGAGATGTCTTTCAACATGTACATCAGGGAGCCTCTCTCGAAATTAGGCCGAACGTGCCTGAGGCATATCGCAGCTCGCCAACCCACATGTGCCACAGAGTTGTGGGAAGTCGTTGTGCTACAACCCGCTTTGGCAGTTTTCCTTATGCTGCGACTAGCTGCGGACCTAGCCGGATCAATGCTAGCTGAGGTGAGCTGTACGAGCCGAGTTGATCACGAGCAGGATACTTACACGAACATTTCCGCTTACAGGTATACTGGCTCTTCTGCGTTGTCATATGGGGAACCTTCAATCTTGATAGCACGAGACGGTCCATCATGAAGCCCATCGTGGAGGACGAGAACCAGTGGACGTTTGGCCAGATTTTGCCAGTACTTCTCTTAGTAGGACCATTGCTTTCAATCTCTACCGGCATAGCTTATAAGTATCACGAGCCCCAAGCATCGAACCCCAATGAAGAACCTGAAGCTTTGTGCTTGGACAACCCTGCCAATATTCACAAAAAGACAGAACAAAACTTAGAGGAAGCCGATGCACGCAGCTTTCGCGACATAGAGGCAACGCGACGTCAGATAGGTGATCCCGTGCCCAACGTCCATATATCACCAGCACAACAAAGACTGGAATTATGGCTCGACCACGGTTCTTCTATGAGGTCCTCGTGGATGCCTCTCTACATCATCATACCATGCTACGTGGTTCTGGCCCTCACGTCCGCTCTCTTTGCATTTGTCTTTCTCGCCACGGATAAGATGCAAGGGACAGCCAGTCTCTCCGAGGTGCTGATCACAATATTCGGTCTCATCTTCATCTGTGCCGTGGACCTTCCCACAGCGTGTACGGCGACTGTTCTTCTTGGACTGCGACTCAACTCATGGATGACACTCGATCACCGAAAAGCCTTCCTCAGGCGTTCGGCATTTTTCGTTATATGCGTCATCATATATGTGCTACTCTGCGTTCCCTTGGGGGTTTTAACTCAGGATGCCGGCGTCGGACTGCCCCCTTTTCTTCTGCGGCCTTATGTGTTCTCATTTTTCAAGCTTGGGGTTCTCTATTCATCATATGTTGTTTGGTGTATTATCTGGTTCATTCGAACATCTGTATCAAGGGAGCTTCAAACCAAGCATTTGGACGTATAGACAGGGGACGTGCACACCAAAGAAAGATATATACAACTAGAGTATGGACAACCGAGCCGCATACAGGTATGGCACACACGTTTAGCCCGTTACTTGCTAAATGAGGGCGACGACGAAGATCTCGAGGCGGTTTGTTTATACAGCCTGGAAAGGAGCTGGTAAGGATGGAGGCGGCGTAAGAGCGGAGAACACGGCGGAAGGTTGGCCGCCCAGATCCCCAGCCATAACTCGACCATCACCCAGAAAGTTGGATTGAAGACTTGTAGAACCAGCGGTGTCTGTTCTTTGGCAGGTGGCGAGTAGGCGAACTCAAGCCTTCCAGTCGGCAGTGCGATACTCAAGAAGATGAGTCGCAGGATACTGGCTATGGTGGAACTGCAAGAACAATGTGTCAGTTATGGCAACGAGGCGAGCACTACGCTCCATAAAATGGGAAAGTAGAGATATGTCTGAAGACAAAAACGTACGCCATTCCGAGTAAGAAAACAAAACCGGACGACAGTTTCTTTCGCGTAGTCATCTGCAGATGTCCGATGTAGAAGAGCGGGAGGACGAGGAGGGCCAGGTCTGTCGCAACGCTGGTGACAGCAAACAAGAGCAGCAACAGGCCCTTTTGCCCGCACTGCCTGCGCGCCACGGTCTGATCCAATCCCCATTGGAGCTCGGGATGCACGCCGCACAGAAACACGTCGGCGAGCGTGAAGCTTAGAGTCCACGCCCCAAGGATGCACACAAGCACATTCTTGATGCGGCGGAAGCCAGGCCAGATACCGAATATCCGACTGTAAAAGAAGAGGATGGAGAGCTTGACGAAGCCGAAGGCGGGCTTCTCGATGACGATCATGGCCCAGTCGATCTTGTGTGCAGCCAGGATTGCATTTGCATGGGTGCTCGAATCCGTGGCATTGCCTCCCGTGCCGTGGATCGCATTGTAGTACTGCATCGCCGTGCACGCAGCAGCTAGAATTGCTCCCAAGACGACGAACAGGTCATCCAAGCCAAGCGCGACACGGGCAACTCGTGTCCGGACCCAAAGGCGCACTCCCGTTGTCGCAATGCCGACCCCCGCCAAGACTGAGTAGACCGGTATGACAACGGCCGGTCGGTAGAGTGACATTTTGGCGGAGTATGTTGGGCATGGTCACGGAGGGCGTATCGTTGAGTGTACTGGGCATCGACGAGAAGGATAGCATATATGCTTCTTGATAACAGACTGTGCTTACAAGAAGTAAGCACTAGATCAATTAAGCAATGACAATCCAACCACAGCGGCGAAGCAGGATGCGCGGCGTCACATGAGCTATTCTGAGTATTTTCAATGCAGTCAGCAAGCGGGTACTACCTGATTAGGTAAGGTGTAGATCCCATCTGGCCGGCGACGTCCTTTATATGGTTAGCAGGTCGCGATGCCTGCCTATTTAGAGTTCAATGACAAGGGTGTCCGCATGGCTGGAAACCCCCTGCTATTGGAGGTTTGGTGCCCCGCAAACGTGTAATCTGGGGGCGGAAATGGGACGTGCTCTTAAGATCGCGGAGGGAGAGGATGATGGAAGTGGAACAGTCCTTTCCGGAGGACGGAGGACGTTGGGAGTACGGTCTGTATGTGGAGGCCGTAGAGTCGGCTACGCAACGGAATACGAAACTACCTCACTCGGACGTTCGAGTCTCTCGACGCATTCTCCAGCTCCGACGTCAGCCACCAACACGATTGGTAAAGTGCTTATTTGAAGTCCGTGGCACATTCGCGGGGTCCTGGGGATCGCCAACAATGTCTTCTTTTCCAGCTTCTGACCGTCGGACCTGGAGGTATCTGCGGCAACCTTCAACTGGGCAGTCGTACCGCTCACCGCAGTCATTTTATGCAGTCCCTTATACTGCTCAGTGTGCGGGCGCAAGACGTATCTGGGACCGGCCATCGAGTTGTAACAACCTAAAGCTTCGGTGTAGATGCAGATTGGGCAGGTTAAGGCAGAAGCAGCAAGGTGTTGTTGGGATGTATGTCGCCATGCAGCCTCAATGGGGTTGTCAATCTTGCTGCCGCTTTCTCGATACCACTGTGGTTAATGATAAGGAGCTTTGCAGTTACCTACTAGAGGAGACTATTTGGGGACCAAGATCCCGATTGGGACGGCTGAAGGGAGGGCTCTGTTAATCGGGCTTCAGTACGATCGTATCTAAATAGGTATTGGAGCTCTGATGATATATATTGATGATTGATCATAGACCTATCTGCTGTGGCATAACTCATCAGATCCATCGTACGAAAGATCTGATAGCCCGTACGCTACGCGCACGTGACGCCTCTTTTGGCAGTGATGGTAGCCCCTGAGCTGGTGATACCAACAGGCGCACTGTAACAGCCCGCTATGATATAGTTGGATTCATCCGCCAACGCATCATTTCGGCTGGTTTTCGCCACGATCGGTAGATCATGTGCCCTTTTCCAATCTAGACGTTGATCTAGACGTTCATCCAGCATGCGAGCTATCATTCGAGCTAGCGTTCGAGCCAGAATTTGACGGGCCAGCATTTGATCGTTGATCGGAAAGTATTGACGTTAATTGTACACAGTCAACTCGGCTTAAGGGCTGACTCGTCAGTTCTAGCACGTCAATTTTGGGACGTCGATTCTGGCTCGTCAATTCTCGCCTGTATGCTGGCTCGTCAATAGTGGTCAGCCACGATATATATTCTTCTTCTTCGTGGACGTGCATAATTACACTCGTAGAGTGTGCCTGGAGTGAAAATGATAAAAAAAGATGTATTATAGCGGGCTGTTGCGGCACCCCCTCTCTTCAGCCGTCGTTTAGAGCCATATTACCTGCATTTTTTGAAAGGAATGTTACAAGCCGGGTGGGGAAAGGCTGGGGGTATTTCGGGTGTGTTCCACAATTTCCGTCATTTTTATCCTCCAGGGCTGAAAGCCGGGAAAGTTCAATGGTAGACATCTTCAAACCGGGCAATCCAGTACTGTGCCGCCAGTTTAGGTGCAATAGCCTATTCAGTTGACTCTGATACCGGGTCAATAATACCAACGCTCCGGTCGATGCACAGCCCACTGTACCGAGTACTCCTTGTAATGTTTCGTAAGCGGGTGAAATGTCGATCGTCGTGCACACCCTGAGCTAAGGCAGGTGCGATGATTCTGCTCGTTGGGCTGCGCCGCGCACTTGCAGCTCGCCCAGCGCGTGCTCGGCTTTGTTGGTTGGAACTTTGCATTGGTTGGCTGGTTGGCTGCATAGAGATCCACCATCCAAATGAAAATGGATATGGGTCAATGCAACCGGCGCTTAAGCTGTTCCCGCCTTCGCAACGCCGCGCTTGCATTGCGGGATTCTTTGAGGTTTCGTTCTCAAAACCATCTGTCTTCCATTCTCTGTATATCACGGTAACTGCCCTGTTGGTCACGTATCTGGAAAAATGCGTAACCCAGGCTCTGCCAGCCAACACGGGATCATTCCCGGCGACCAACCAAGCCGGGGTTTAGTCCAATACGATTCGATCTCTTCGAATCACAGCCAACCTCATGTGGCAAACAGCACACCAGAAATATCCCACGTGAAGCGCGGTTATGGTGTCATTCGAAGTCGACCCGCTGATTTGGATTCGCTACAAGATTTACCACCTGACTGGCAAGAACATCAACATTCCACCCAGTACCTCAACGACGAGCCGAACACTGGTCCAGGTGGTCTTCCAAAATCATGGCAGCCCTTTTGGCTCCGCCGATCTACGTTGATTTTCATGTCGATGTCGTTCATCGTGTTGGCAGCCTTGGTATTAGGACTATACACCGCATCTATCAAAAGCCAGGGGCTTGGATCGACCTCTTCCTCTAACAGCGTTGTCTATCTCTGGAGGTATCTCCCCACGACTGGTGCGTTTGAAAGCCACGATTTGCCTTCATTTCTTCTGCTAGACTCTGTGGCTCTGACGTTCTAACAAATGATAGTGACGGTGATCCTCCTGGCTGCATGGAATGGTATAGACTTTTCTATCCGATTGCTCCAACCCTGGGTCAATCTCCGGCGCGGGTCTAGGTCAGCAGAGAGCACTTTGCTCTTGGACTTCCTGACTCCGATTTTACCGGTCATGATGTGGACGGCCTCCAAAATCAAGGCCTGGCCTCCTCTGCTGACCATCGTATCCGTACTTGTGCTGAACATCATTGTAAGTCCAATGCCCTTTCCCCGTTTGTTGTATATTTTCAGTCCTGACAGGGAACAGCGAATACTGTCGACTAGTCTACTCCAGGTAGAAACCGTCTCCATGACTACCGAGGAAATTCCACTACTGAAAACGACAAGCTTCGACGCTTCCAAACTCGACCGCCGGATTAACGATTACGCGTCTGGCACGATCTACTACGGGATTCAGGCTATGAACCTTCCCTGGCCCGCATGGACTTTCGGCAATGTCACTCTCGAGCAGCTTAGCCCCGACGAATCGACTGGGGCCTGGTCTTCCACGTCGTTTAATGGCACGACTAGAGGTTTCTTTCCCAGTCTCGAATGCGAGGAAGCGAGCGTCCTGATCACCAACACCACCGACCCCAGGGATGAACTCACCCTGGCCGAGACCGCGAACATCACGTTCAGGGCACCATCGTGTGAGTACTACTACGACGTATATTCCCTGGTGAATATTTTGGACGAAATCGAAGACAAGAACTATGGGGGCAGCTTTCGCTCGATTCTCTGTCCAGATCAAACTCCGAGGTATCTTGCTTCCGTAGTTTTGGTCGACCGGGATTTGAAGCTTCTTTCATCAAGGTCAGTGGTACCGACAGACTTTTGTCCCGAATGTCGTGCTCACATCATCAGCGCTCTTTTCTGCCGTCCATCGTACTTTGTACAAAATGTGACCGTTTCGGTAGCCCTACCAGAAGGCCTGCCAACGGTAGACTGGAGTACCTTCGAGGCTGGAACAGCTCAGTTGGAACATCTGGAGCCCATCAAGCTCCTAGATACCGTCGTCAGTTCCGCCATCTGGACCAGCAAACCATTTATAAGGCCCCCCAACAACACAGCCGTGATAAGGGACGATTTCCTTCAGGTGGCCTCTTCCCCCCTGATCAAGGGTGGCGGGGAGATGGTTTACCTCGAACCGTTCTTGAACACCACTGTCATGGCAGCTCACCTCCACAAGGCCTTCGCTGGTATGGCGTCCCTCTACGTACAAAAGTACCTGCTTAGTGCGACACGAGAACCCGTCCGAGGGACATCAGCTCACGAAGAAGCTCGAGTCCAAGTGTCTGCTGGAAGCGCTTTTTCGATAGGCGGGCTGTTGGTGCTATGCGCGCTGCTATCATTGCTACTCTTGGGTCTGCATTCTCGCGGGGTTGTACCTCGCGACCCAAGGAGCATCGGCGGGGTCGGTATCATCTTGCACAGCAGCCATGAGCTGCACCGACGATGCGGGCTTGGCTTGCAACAGCTTCAGGATTCCGTCAAGAGTTATAGACTTTCGAGTCATGTCTCGCCAGGACCCAACGCTAGGTTCGTGGTCGATATCGATAATTGCGACCTGAGAGACAAGCACCAAGACTTCACAGCGGACTCCAGCAAGATCCAAAGAGCATGGCAACCGACAGTGCTTACGACCTGGTGTAGGTTTGTAGCGATCGTTGTACCACTCCTCTTCATTGCCGCCCTCGAGTATATACAACGGGTTTCAGACCAGCAAAACGGGTTCCTGACCATATCCAAAGTTGACTCGGTTTCTTACAGCATAACCATTATCCCCGTGGTGGCCATGTGGGCCGTCGGTGCCCTCTATGCCTCTATGAATTTCAACACGCTCCTTCTTTCGCCCTATCAAGCCATGTCAAGATATGGGGCCGAGGCGCGCCCGGGAATCTTGAGTCACAACCTTGGGCGCCTGCCCTTGGTCTCGCTGTTCGCCTCCTTGCGCGACAGGCACACCGCCGCATGTTTCTCTGCGCTGGGAACCATTCTGGGCTCTTTCCTGACCATCGCAGTAGCCGGTCTCTACAGTACTGCGAGCATCGATGTCGAGACGATTATGACAGTGCATCGTACCGACAGCTTCGGCTTGACCTGGAATGGGAATCCGTTCCAGGATGGCGGGGCTTCACAGGTGCTTAGCCTCAACATTTGGCAGAATCTGTCTTATCCGCCATGGACTTACGAGGATCTCGCCTTCCCTCGATTGGTCCTGGATGAATCCTACAAGAAGGTGGTCGAAGCCCCCGGGAGAATGGACGTGTCAGTGCCGGCCAGGAGGGCGGTGCTGGAGTGTGACGTGGCCGAGCCGGAAAGAATCACGGTGCAAGCTGAATATAGCGAGTACTCTGTGGATGCAGAATTCCAGAGTCGCTGTCTCGGGAGCCCTAACAAATTCCAAACGGTGCCGCTCCGTCTCAGGAATTCGAATTTAACTGGATTTGGTGGACAAGTGCTTCCTTTGGCCGAAAAGGTGGGCAGGTATATTGCAGTCAACCCTTCCACTGCGTACCATGCCTATCCGGAGGTCAACGACGAGGGCTGTCACTCTTTGGTCCTTTACTACGGCTCATTCCCCGCCGACCCCCGCCATTCGACAAGACGTACAACCTATCGGCCAGCGAAGCGGGCGTCACGGTGGCGGCTTGCAGGCAGTTCGTGCAAGAAGTGGACGTAAGGCTGTCGCTCCTGCTGCCCGACGGCGAGCGTTCGCAGCTGACCATCGACCCCCACCGAGCTCCGGTCCCGGACGAGGCGACTGCGCGCTTCGTCAACGATGGGCCGCCCGGTTCCTCCAACAACGTGCAGGAGTACATTGTCGGGTACATCCTCTCCCCCGGGTCCATTACGAGCGACCCCGATGTGCAAAGGCGCCTGGACGCCCTGCCGAACCTGGACGGGCTCTACAGGGCCATCATCGTGAAAGGCGGCATCGACCCGGGCGACCTGGTCGGGCCGGAGAACGCGGGCCGTCTGGTTCAAGCCACGAGCAAGATGTATGGAAGGTACATGGCCCAGGCCATGAACCTCATCATGCGGTCCACGGACAACCTGCCACCCGTGTCCCAGCGGACCTTCTCCGCCAACGTCACGCAGCCCCAGACCCGGCTCCACCAGAACGCCCGGCCCAAGCTCGTCCTCCAGATCCTCCTGGGCCTCATGTCGGCCTGCGCCGTCGCGGGCTGGCTGGCCATGCGCGACACCAGGCTGCTGCCGCACGAGCCGGGGAGCATCGCGGGCATGGCGGCGCTGTTGGCCGGCAGCGGTCTGTGGGATGATGGGGACGGGACCGATGGCTGCCGGGATGTGCCGCTTGTGCCGGAGGGGGCGGAATGGATGAACGATGAAGAGTTGATAAAGGCGGGCCGGTGGGATGCCAACGAAGAGGGGATTGTGTTTGGGTTTGGGCCCCGGGCGGATGGGTCGGTGGGGGTCAACGTCATACGTCGTTGCCAAACAGCCAGGACTGACTCCCAGGAGCTGCAAACCTTGGGTGGCCAGAGGGGCGAGATAGGGTGGGCTGAATAGATCTAGAATTTGGGCTACGAAGGTTGGGTACATAAAAGGACTAGGAGGATATTTTATAGAATTGGCAAGGGACAGGTTTTGCTCGATCTGTGTATCTTCCCAAGATCTCTATATACCTGTAAACATCCTTATTCACATTCGTATCTATACTGATTATTTCGACTAAATTCTAGCTAGGAACTCAGGTTGTGTGGTCGTGATGTTATAGAAATTGCATTGTCAGTTTTTGTTGTCTGCTTGCACACTCCTCCAAAGTGAGGCCATGACTAATATTACAACAGGCCACCGTGCTTGGTAACAAACGCCCCGGCAACCTTGAGCTGATAAACAATTGCATTTGACCGCAGTCTTAGAAATCATATATGCAGATTCGACCCTCCTTTAGGCAAACACCACTGCATCTACGATGACTGTGCAAAGAATTTGCTTGCATTGGACATAGAGGATCTGATGACTCCCTATGAAAACTTTGTCAGGTCAGAAGCGTGTAGTAAGGTTTGGTTTGAAGAACTGAAACCACAATAGAATCGATGTACTCTTCTATCCTCCTGCTATAAATGGTTGGACTAGGCCCATTTCACATTGAGTGGTTTCATATAATCCAGTAATTGGACACCAGATTCGAGAAGCCCAGGCAATCGTTGTTTATCTGTCTTGTCCGAGTGACAATATCCAAGTGAATCGTTACGCATACGTCTCATCAACCTACAAGGAGACAACAGCCACAGCTAACACACCTGCAAAGGGCTGCAGAATGACTGGCCAACCCAATCAGGATCTCCCGGAGGAGCTCCGCAAGTTGCTGTTTGAAAGAGAAATTTTGAGACTTGTTCTTGACGGACTTAGGCAAAACGACAAGGAGGCTCGAGAGGCCATGGAAAGCCAAAAGAACAGGGAGAAGGACCTCCACGCACAGATAGAAGAGACTGAGCAAAGTAATAAGGAGATGCGAGAGCTTATAAGAATCCGAGAGAACAGAAACAAAGAAATTTTAGAAGCCTTAGGATACCAAGATAACAAGGCCAAGGAGATCCAGGAGGCATCGGAGAACAGAAAGAAAGCGCGGAACGAGATTCCCATACGGCTCAATGAGCAGGGAGTCTCTGAGAAGAAACCTGGGGAATAAGGTGCTAGTCAGGAAGTCATCTTACCCTGACCTTGTGGCTGCTGACTCTGCCCCTGTCAGTCGAAGGTGTGAAACATTTGTTGTATTCATAGACCTAAATAACTTGTCCATCCTCTTTTTTTCTACGGCACATATGCAATACCTACGTATCTTTTCAGTTCAAAATAGAATCCAAGCAATTCGATTTGCCTGAATCCACTATAACATGAGCTGAATAGCTGCATGATAGATAGCAAGGTTGGCTATATCAAGTTAGAATAATGGGTTCCTGTACTTTCAGAGGCCAGAACAGAAATCAGTAACAGTACCTGATTGAATGCACAGCCCTAGCTGGAAAGAATTGGTTAACAACCCAACTGTTCTAGAAATAGTGAAGCTTAGGTGCACAATCGGGTGATGTTGTTACCATCGCTTCACTTATCCATCAATCATTGTTTCGGTAAAAATGCCCCACAGTTGAAGTCAGTTGCTTGAGCTGGAGCACCATTTTCTTTTATTTCTCTACCGAGAAATTTCGCTGCACACACCTGAACAGTGCTTTATTCGGGAACGAAACGATCATTGCTTTTCGTCATTTTGCTCAACCATTGCACCAATCTGACCAAGACCTTGAAAGGGTTAGGGCTCTCTCAGTGTACGTTAATTGAAGCAGAAAACCACCAACCGTCACGACTAACATAGCTTGAAAAGGACGCGAGATGGCCCAGCATTCCTTCAGAAGTCTCTGGACAGAGCACCGCGCTCTGCAAGAGGAGGCCGACGCCCTGAGACTTCGCAATGTTGAGCTACAACGACGACTCCGTCGTCAAGAGTCCTTGACCTACGAGGTACGAACCGATCTGGGAGCCGATCTGGCAAGCGAACGTCAAAGCAAGGAGCTCCTCGAAGAGGGCATGGACCGCCAGCAACAGATCATCACTGCACTTCGAGGAGACCTCGAGGACCGAGATAACGCCCAAAAGGAGCTCCAAGACCGATTGGATAAGAAGGAGGCATCCGAGGCAGAACTGGAAGTGCGACTGAGCAACCTAGAGGACGCATACCAAGCCCTCCAGGTCAAGTACAAGGTGTCCGACGAGCGGATCACCAAGAGCATCGCCGATGAGACCATGCAGGCATATAATTGTTACTTCGCCCAAATTGAACGTACGGACGCCGAGAAGAAGCGTGCCGACGCCGCAGAGAAGCGTGCCGACGCCGCAGAGAAGGAGGCCGCCGAGGAGAAGGCTAGAGCGAATGCCGAGAAGGAGCGTGCCGACGCTCAAGAGGAAGAGATCGAGGTCGAAGCGGAAGTGAATAACCGTCTCTTCCAGGAGCTGATGTATGCGAGGGATCGGAATAATCGACTCAACAACGACACCGAGGCCTTCTTTCGCACGGGTCTTACTCTGCGAGTAGAGAACTTGGCTCTACGGTCTCGCCTGCAGTGGACAGAATCCGGCATCTTCCGCAGGATTCGCGACGACAACCTTTCAGCGGCCAACTCAGATGATGAGGTAAGAGCTCTTCCACAACTAAGAGTAAATTATTCATCACAAGTGCTAACAAGCCAAATAGGAGGACTAAGTACGTCGGTATGTACGAGTGATGGTATGAAATATGAGACTTGAAATCGACGGAGGGGTACACAAAGGCCCATTGGGTAATGACAACACATGGGTGGCCGGCTCACTCCCCGAGGTCGGCCATTACACCTCAATAGACGTTTTTAAGCACACCGTTCGTGGAGTGGATGGAGACGCGGACTTTCTGGGGAATCTAGAAGGTGCGGTCAAGCTGCATGTGGTACGGTGACGGTGGCGGTGTTGGTGCCTTCGGTCACTGCGGCGAAGAACTTGCAGATGGTTGAGGCTCGACGAATGTGCTTTGTCTGAGGACACCCATGCAGAAAGTTTCAGTGCCACTGGGCGCTTTACCCCCTTGTAAAGGCATGTTCAGGCAAGGCTGGATAGAGAAGTGACATTTGTTAAGACGCCTCGTGCGTCTGTCACTTACTCCAATCGCAATATACATAATGTTACATCTAAGAGTTGTTATTCCTTATTCTAATCCCTGATGCGTACAAAACATAAGATCAAGCTTCACAGTGGAAATGATGGGGTGTGGTAAAGCATTTCAGATAGGTAGCGAAGCTGCCCCAACAACTAAATGCAAAGTCAACTGTTAACAGGTAGCTCCACAGTGAGCTCGAGAATTAAACAGCTGTTTGGACCAAGCATTGAATACAACTGAACAATCAAGCTGTCACTTCTTTTTTTTTATTAATGCCCCGCAGTTGAACCTCTGTTGCTTAACCTAAACATCACGTTCGCTCGCTTTCCACAGGGAATAATTCTGACACCCACAAGAAAGAACACCCTCTTGTGGACAAGAATTATCTTCCGCTTTGCATAACCAAATTCACATTTTGCTTCAAAATTTGGCACACTTTAGCAGAAAGCTCCCAGAAGACCAATCACTCTCACTGTAAGTCCATTCTTTGCGAAGGCCGTACACAACAGCCTGAACTAACATCACAAAGCCCTCTTCCTACTGGCCTGGGATAGTCACCACCATGTCAAGCCGGAACGACAGAGGTCTCCAGGAGGAGATCCATCGTCTCCGTAACGAGTCTTGGTCGTTGCGGCTGGAACAGACCGGGGTGCAACGGCACTTGGATCAGGAAAGACGCTCGAACCAGCAACTCCAGGGCCGACTGGAAGAGGTTCAAAAGCAACTCCGTGAGGAGCGCGAGAGCCACGAGGCTACCAAGGCGCAACTCAGAGAGTCCGAGGACACCAGCAAGAAGCTCCTTGGAGAGAACGAGGAACTTCAGGCAACCCAGGCGCAACTGGTGGAAGAAGGGAACGGGCAGATCATGAGCCTTCTGGCAGAGATGGAGGCCAAAGAGAACACCATCCGGGAGCTTCGGCTTAATCAAGGCAACCAGGAAGCCCCTGACAACGAGCACCAGACTTACATGGAGAATATGCTCGACCGATCCGACGACGTCATTGCCGCAGAGACCCAAGAGACCTATCGGACGGTCATGATCATGGAGGCAGAGCGCGCCGATACAGAGACCAAGCGTGCCAATGAAGAACACGCTCGCGCCGAGCAGGAAAAGGCCCGTGCCGAGGCTGCCGAGGCTGCTGTTAATGAGATTCGAGAGGAAGCAAATGATTCTATCCATCAAGTCAATTGCATGACCCTGACCGAGAGAGCTGAAAAGACTCGATGGCGATCTCGCGCCAGGAACTTGTCTCGAGAGGTCGATTGGCTACGAGCAGAGAACCATTATCAGAGACAGAGACACTCTGACTTCATGACATTGCTGGAGGACAATGAAGATTGAGTGGCTCGCTATGAGGACCAGGTGAGCTTTTGGAACACTGAAGATGACCCATCCATCATTATAAGTACTAACAGGAGCGATAGGAAAGTCGGGTGCCTCTTCGCTCAGAAAGTTGCGCATGACCAGGCTTGGTCTTCTCGGATCCTCCTTGGTGTACGAATTATTGTTGGAAATAGTATATGTTGGTATTGTTGAGATGGAAATCACGTGCCAGATCCTGCGCATGTATATAAGCTGACTTCTCCCCGCCCCCTAAGGGCTCACGTACTTCACATCTTAATCAACCATCTTCTCTCACATTTTCGTCTCATTGCAACAGGTAAATCCACCTCAGGCCAACCGTCACTGCACATAACGGGCGCCACGTGCGTAAAATCCACGGAACATCGGCTCATTGCACAAAGGGTACTGGCGATCCCCGCCCTCATGACATAGGAGTAGGATACAGCAAAAAATACACCTATTTAACCCAATGCTACGTACGACTGTACTGAAGTTCATCCAAAAGCACATTTGGACAGGCGCGCAGATTACGGTCCAGTGGCCAGAGATCATCACGGAGCTTCGCTCAGTGATCGAGGAATTTAAGGCCAGCAACGCTCAGCTTTGTACCCAACTGTCCAGCAAAGGAAAGGTCATCGCAGAGCTCCGCGCAGATATGGAGCCCTACAAAGCCAGTTGGGTTCGTATCTACGCGCAACTGACGGACAAGTCTGCTGCGTGCCAGGAGGTCCGCTTGAAGCTGGGCAATCAGGAAGCCTACAACAACGAGCTAGAAATCAAGATGGAAGCGATGGAACACGATTTCAACCATCAGCTTACCAAATTGGTATCAAGCGAGGACGAGCGCGTGGAGGCCGAGAAGCATCGGGCCGACCAGGAGGCAGACGGCGCCGAGGCTGAGAAGGCCCGTGCCGACCTCCTTCAGGAGGATCTTGACAAGGAACGAGACGACTTTCGTTTCTGCCATGACAGATTCCAGGAGGAGAGACATGAGCATTACGTATGGGAGCAGCGACACGCGGCACTGTTTCAGGAGTACCTCGCTGTGCGGGCAGAGAACAATCGTCTGCTCACAAGACAGTCCGACTTTGCGATTTTGTTGCAGGACAATGAGGACTGATTGGGTCCCTCTGCAAACGAGGTGAGAACTCTTGGAAGACTTAAGATAACCCATCCATCATCATAAGTACTATAAGACGCGACAGGAAACTCAGGCACCTGGGCTGTCCCCAACACATGAATGGCCAGGCTCGGGGTTATCGGCCTTCCATGTCTCCTCCTCCTCGGTGTATGAATTGTTGTTGGACATACTTCATTTGGACAGGCGCGTTTACTAGTTAGTGGAACAGAGCCATTGACACAAAATCAATAAAGAAATGCATTACCTAGCGTCTTTTAAGTGTTGAGAACAATGTGCAGGTCTCAAAAAAGAGAAAAACGCATGAAAGGAGAGATTCTGACGACGGGCCAATATAATAGAACGGAATTCTCACGTGGATCATGCTTAAGTCCAAGACAGCCATGGGGTCGTACTCAAAACCTTGTTACGCTATCTCTACCTGAAATACAGATAGAATATCACAGGAACTGTTTTCGTTCGAAGAACATATCATCTTTTCTCCTCATAGACGCGCAACGAATATCACTTCCGAGCGGTATCCCACGGCTTCATATACCAGTTACATCACCAAGATCGTCTCTCAGAAATCGCCGAGGCAGCTTACAGGCTGACATTCCATTCTGAGAAGTACGTTCACGGTCAGCAGCCCTTGTGGTCGTATCTACCTAACTTTGGAATATCATCCCGCTGCGATACCTACCAACAGCAGTAGCCAATAGGTCATCATGAGTGCACCAAACCCCACCACGGATCTTGACGCTGAGCTCCGCGACTTGCGCCGGGAAAATGACACCCTAAGGCAGAGCCTCTTGGACGAGCAGAACAACCGTCTTTTGATGGAACAGCAAGCGGACGACCAAGAACGCCAGATCTGGGAGCTCGAGCAACAACTCCAAGAGGAGACGGAAGAGCACGAATGGCAGGAACGCCAAGCCGCTTTGATGTTTAGCGAAGAGGTGCAGCGCGTCGTCGATAAAAAGCTCGATTCCATAGAAAAGCGTGTCGAAGCGATAGCAGAAGAGTCTGTTGCTCTAAAGGAAGAATGCGATATCCTTCACCGCGATCGGCGGCAACTGCGGGCAGAGAATTACAGGCTCTACCGATACCTGTTTGCTCTGAGAGAGGAAAACATCCGCCTTGAAGCCTCGCAGCCTGGTGCTTTTCGACGTATTCGAAACCAGACTCACTGATCAATTGGCCATGGGGAAAGGTAGCAACAAAGGTTCTACAATTTGGTTTCCTTTTCCGACCCCCAATGCGGGGTGTCGTGGTGCTCGGCCTTTCCTCCCCAGAGGAAGCACTTGAGGGATCAGAGTATCTTTCAGTAAATACACCCCGGATAAGTAGCCTAGTCTGCATTATTATAGTAGTCAATTGATAAGATAGAGTAAATCTTGGTTCTATAGGCAGCCTGCTGTGCGTGATTGTTTCAGCGTGTTTATAAAAATTCCCTTTTCATTTTCAATGCACAACTGCGCCACCTTAAAGTAATCGGTTCAAAACCCTCAGCAGGTCGAGCTACAACCGATAATCGACTCAGAGGCAACTAAACAACTTTTCAGAAAACATTTCATTTTCTACCAGGAGTGAAGTTGATTTCCTTTACCGCCAGGAAGGACTTTGCTCAACTTGTAAGGAGACGCGAGTTTGCTTTCTGGGAATCTTTGTTTCATATCAATGTACATCGGCCGACAGAATCCAACCCAGCTCCCCCTTTGGTGCACAATTGTCCATTGATTTCCCGAAACCTAAGCGCGGGGTTGCTTCAGTAAACCTGTCAACCCCAAAAAACAGTTTGAGGGCGGCCCATACTCTCAATCTCGTTTCCATATCACGGGTGCTCTTTCGGGACCCAATGGTCGGATCTTCATAGGTACGTCGGGATCAAATCGTCTCTGAGTCACGTTGCGTCGACTGAAGTTTTGAAACCAGCCAAGAAAATCACACAGCAAGTGCCAAGTGTGCCATCCACCATGTCTGCCGAACAGACAACAAAACACGAAGCCATTGAGGGTGGTCAGCACGAAGACGGTTTGTCCACAAAGGTCATGACAAAGACAACATCAGATACCTCCGAGGAGACTCGTAAGTGGCTCACATCTGCGAAACGTGGACATGTGGTCAGTTAGCTAAGCTGGAAAAAGAAGAACCTCCCTACGATACCCAAGGGCCGTCCAACATGGAAGTGGGAATAGCCATGCCATGGACGAGTCTCCAGGCCACTCAGTAGAAGATGCTATTAGCGAGATGGTTTGTGGCATGCTCTGTTACCTAAACATCATCCCCATCATCTCGCAACCACATGTACGACCTCGTCTGCGGCATGTTTTGCTTCCTCAACATAACACCCATCATTTCGCAAAGCATCCAGGTGGCACGGAATGGAGAGAAACTCGAAGAACCGCATGTCACCACAATCGAGTGTCTGTAACATATGACCAAGCTTAGAAGACTCAAGGAAGACCGAAAGAAGTTGGAAGAAGAGCTTCAGATGCAAAAGAGCCTCATCAACGACAAGGAGCGCCAAATCCTTGGAGCATTTTGGGACGGGAAACGAGTCAAGGACAACAACCGTCACTTTCGTGAGAGCTTAAAAAGGACGAGAACTCGTCTGAACAAGCTAGAAACCTCGCTTGAGTCAGTAAAGAACCTGATCAAGTTGCAGGAGGATGACCTCGATTATGTGGAGAGCATCGACGGAAACCAACGAATCATGATGACACAGTCACTCCGGCCGACCTCTTCACCAAGGGATTCGGAAAGCAGCAGCAGCCCATGCCGCCCCCTCCCCCCTGAACGACAATGCCGGCATCACCTTGGGCGACGACGTCGATAACGACGCCATTATACAAGCCCTCCTCAATTTGCCCGTCTACGGTGGTTACTGGGACCCGCGCCCCTTCTCGCTCACCGAGCCCCTTGACACCCGGGGCAACCCAATACCGCTAGACATCGAAAGCGTGCTTGCCAACGTGGAGATGATCATGGAGGGCTTCGAGCAGGACGAGAACTACCAAGGCGAGCTCCAGCTGGCCAACCCAACTGAAGCAGAGGAGCAGGAGCTCCATAACGCCATCGTTGCTCTCTTGATGGCAAACCGTAGACTGCAAGCCACTCAGGCCGGAGTCTGCCGCAGGATCCGCGATACCAACGACTGAGGAGTTTGTGAGAAGGGGAAGAGCCACTCTGCCTTACTAGGTAGTGACTGGCATGTTGCGTTTGGCCATTTCGCCGAGATGAATGCATATGTGCGTATGTCAAGTTGTCGGAATGGTTCCAGCTCCGGCACGCCCTATATTCGACCAGAGTATCGGTGTGCTGGGCTGACCCTTCAATGATTCTGTAGAATACTTGTACCTATTAGCGAACAAGCAAGCAGATGAGTTACACTTGATAGGAGAGAAGATAGTGGTAGTATCTGAAATCAACACATGACTGAACAATTGAGCTGTCCCCCTGTTGTTACAAGGCATCTATCCCACGTTGTGAGCCTGCACAAAGCGCTCGACACTGGCCTGGCTGTCGAGTTGTCAGGCAATACTTCTTTGAGAATTCAGATAAGACATTCCCAGGCAAGAGGGGTCAATCAAACAAGGACACTAGCAAACATCAGAAGGGCACATATGGTATGTGAAGTCACAACTCAACCCTTGTGAGATTACAACACGTAACATGACAACGGCACTGTTCTAAAAACCTCTTGGTCTTGTTAAGGAAAACAAAGGCATTGTATTCTAGAAGCATCACGTATATAACCACACGTTGATCCCCTCTCCAATGAAAGCAGTACCTCGGATAATACCATTGTCATCCTGAAAGCCTTGAGCCCAAAGCGCCATCGACAAAGCAACAAGATCCGCCACAACTATCACGTACTAGCGCAACCTTTGACCATGAGTTTCTCCCAAATGGCCAAGCAGGCGGCCGAACGCCGTCGTGAGACCTTCGACCATGACGACGACCCGCTGAACGAGGAGCTCACGCCCGATAACGACAAACCGAGCTTCGATAAACCTCCTCCTCCTCCTCCTGTTCCCGAAGAACCGGTGTCGTCCGAATTCACCTCGAGCCCCTCGCAACCGTCGTTGGAGGATCCCTTCGTCGAGTCGCCCGTCTTCCCTAACCTCGCTACCAAGGGTAATCCCATTACCGACTTCTCCGTTGATTTGGTTGGCCAGGAGGCCGGGGAGAGCCAAGGGTCTGGCAAGGGAGAATCACCGCCTCCAGTGACCACACCTTCTCCTCCAGCCCCTAGCAACGACGCCGACTCGGAGCGGACGGCCAGCCCAGAAATCGACCCGAACACGGCCTTTTTGGATCTAGTTGGAACTCCCCCCACCCTCCCCCCACGCTGGGTCGAGGCCGTCCAAGGCTTCCTCGGATCCCTTCCCAGATCCCTTCCCAAGATGTGGGGTAGCAGTGGCAGTAGACCGAGCACCCCCGACAGCGAATCCCCTCCTACCCCTCCACGCATGCCCAATGAAACGGACCCCCTCTTAGGAAACAAGCAGGAGCCCCGTCGACCCCTGAACGAGGCCGAGGAGCGCGAGCGCCTCCTCGCCGAGTTCGCCCAGCACATCGGTTCGTATTCGGACTACCTGGCGCGCTTCGAAGACAGCATCTCCGAGACCTCTGTCGCGTACGTCCCGGGCCAGGGTTGGACCGACCGGGAAGGCTTGTTGACCTGGCAGACAAAGGGACAGTGGCCCCCGACGCCGCTTCCCCACCCGGCGGCCGTCGGCGTTCCCGGGGGAAGACGTGCCTATGCTGGTGCCTCCTGCCGACCATAATAGGCTTGCTGGTGATTACGGCCTTGGTGATCTTTGCGATGCTGTCGGGCAAGACCCTGCCGGGGTTGCCCAAGTTCTCCCGCCTCGAGTTTCCCGTTTGGCAGGCGTCGGCGCCACAAGCTACGACCTACGCCTCCCTCCCCTTGCCCGAACTCAACGTCACGTCGTCGGCGTCGTTTTCGCAGACAGTCTCGCAGCCAGTGCCAACGCCAGAGCCAGAGCCGACGCCGACGTCCTCATCAACGTCCGACGACCCCAGCTCCTCCTCGTCCTCGTCTTCTTCGCAGACAGTCTCCCAGCCACCCCCACAAACAACGGAGGCGCCATCGCCGCCGCCCGACGGCGAGGCCTCTTCTGGTGAGCCTACTGAGCGACACACGACCACGAAGTGGCGGCAGATGTACTACGTCTACGTCCCCGACCGAGAAGTCACTACTCTCTAGGATGTTGTAGTAGAAGACGCTGACTGCGCCAGTAGGGACCTGTTGTCCGTGAAACAGTGGCCAGAATTACCCTGGTAAGTCAACAGTCCTGTAGACCCTGAGTTGGTATGACATTTCTGCGTGTATGTGTCACAATACGGGTTGTACCTCACTTCTCTTCTTTGTTTTCTATTTGTTTCACGAGAAGAAATCTGTTTCGTATGTTTCCCAATAGTCAAGCAAAGATAATAAGAGAAACATGTTGCACGTAAATATCTTGCAGTTAGAGTAAATCAGTCAATCATAAACAATCAATTCATCGCTTTATCTTGATCCAAGTTGTGCCCTATCCATGCACCATACAGACAAGCAGTGGAGTCTCTAGCCTGCTCCATCATCATAGGTATTCAACTTTGGCCAAGTAACGGATCATGATAATCCATCACTCGACCTTGAAGTCAGGAACCGTCTTACCCTCACTCCACCACTCATCATTCCTCCTACCCGTGCCCAGGTTAACGCCTTCGCGCCGGACGAGCCGGGGAAAGTAAGTGTACGCCTTATTGTAGCTCGAGCCAAAACAGTGAAAGGACGACAGTTTGATCTTCTGAAGTTCCTTCGGTTTCTTTTTCTCGGCGTCCAAGTAACCGTGGGCGACTCTCCACTTTGTAGGGCACTTTTGGCACTTGAACAGAAAGGTGTCATCGCCAGAGGCGGAGACGAGCTGCTTCTGCTCCAATGTCGTTGGTTTGCGGAACTCTTGTGGACTATACAGGCCCGTCGATGAGGGGGGCAATATGCTCTTGGTAAGAAGAGGCCCGTTCCTTTGCTTGTCGGGAAGGTATCGGCTCGGTGGCGGTTCTTGTCTCGAGGTGGATTGGTGTGGACATAACCGTAGGGGAAGGTTCAGAATGTCTCCAGAGTCCAGGCAAGATCCAGTTGCAGCGGTGAAAATGTACTTGTGGCGTAATATCAGATTGCCCTTGACCCAAGCTGCGGTAGTATTTATGGTACAGCGAAGGTTGGCGTTCGACATCTGGTAGTTTCCGGCCAGATAATCGAGACAGCGCCTGCCCCTGGCATCTAAAAGTGTGTGATTAAAGGCGTTGGAAATATGGGCCAGCAAGAGGTTGTATCCGCCATTCAGCCCACGAGGAAGATAGTCAATGGAATGGCCTTGACAGGACTGGGTCAGTCTGGTCTTGACATGCTCAGCAGGCGGCTTCAAGTCTGTATGGAGTGCAGTGCAGCGCACGCAGAAGTTGTAATTGGGATATCTTATATCCCGGCAGAGAGATTCAAGAAATGACACATGATTTGCGTAAATGGTTTGATCGCGCTGCCCTGACTTCACCAACTCCAGATATCGCGTCCACCATTGGGTCCCCAAGGAAGCAAGGGCCAGTTTGCAGGTAAGCATGAGGCAGACCGCGGCGGTGATGGGTGAAGCATTGGCTACTTCCATCAGAATCTCCGGCGGCAGCTTGCCGAGAAAGGTGAGTCGATTTGGGTCTGACGCGATTTCATTGTCGCTTCGACAAAGGTATGATGGTGTCTCCTTCTTTCTGCGCTTCGGTTGCGCAGGCTGGTCCGTGGCGTCCTGAGCAGGAGAACTCTGGCGAGCTCTTTTAGAGCCCATTGCTGTAGAGACGCGACTGGTTTGGCTTAGGTCGTTGTTCTTGCTGGTGCTGCGGGTTGAGCGACGCAGTGGTGCGGGTGGCCCCGTGGCCGACGTGCCAGCCATTGTGAACCTTTTTGATGTGCGTTATACGGAGGAGACAACCTTGCAACCTTGGAGAAGAGGAAACAAAGCACACAAAATATGAGTGAGGGGCGTTTAATGGAATGAAAGCGCGACTTGATTCATGTTGCGGTTCTGTGTTTTTGAAGCACTCGATGCTGCTTGGGCTAACACGTCCACTAATTGAAACTTGCACCCGCCAAGGAGCTGGCTGCCTAGAGATGCCTGGAGTTTGGGGTTTAGTGGGGTGCACCCTTGAGAGACGGGTGCATTACTGCACGCCATCTCTCAAGCCACACTCCACGACTTCTCTACTTACTACAGCTACAATTACAACAGCATTGAAGTATGTCCAGATAGGTTTTCGCAACGGAAGCCATTTACTTGTATATATCAGACAGCATTGAGTGGCAGCCAGGAGTGCGCAGATCCTCGTATTTTCACCCTCTGGCCCGTGCATTTCCTCATGCCTATTGCATGCCTGACCCAGTGAGATGGAAGCGACCCCCACTATCACGAGATCAGATATCCCACAAATGATGCCAACTTGGAGACTGGCTGATCCACTGCGGCTACGGATAACGCAGGCTGTCAGTGCAGTATCGACCCATGGATCTTTAACCCCCAAGAAGGCGAAGAGTCAACCCATCTTACTTATATGGTGGGAGTCGTAGCTGATGTGGCTGTGGTTGAAAAAGCCTCCAAATAGCTACTTCCTCGTCGGGTGTACTGGCACAACTCGATTGGCTGATCCGCAATAACCATAAACGCCCAGCGGCCAATGTCGCGACAGTATTCATTGCCTGGCAGCCCATGTGTGGGGCGCCTGATATCTGATCATCTGGGACTCAGGATGATTGTAGTATGCACATGTTCTGCCAACGACGCGTCGAGTTCACTGGATGGAGCTTGCATGCTATCATTCTGCGTAAGTACACGTCTTCAGGTAGGCATTTATTTTATAATGTATGATCTCAAGATAGAAGCGTGCACGACTGATCTGCCAGCGTGAAATGTTCGTGAAGTGGTGCGACTTATCTTGTAATCCACATTAGGTACCAAAATATCGAACACTGCCTCTATGGAGGAGGCACAACACTGACCGCCCCCTCTGTAAACAGCAAGTCGATTGAGCCAGCGCAGAACCGATTATCTTGCTGTCGATTCTTCCTTCATCACCTTCATCTGTCCTAAAGCGGAAAAGCGCAAAGTACTGTCGGCTTGAATTGAATTTATTGCCCTCCTCCCCAAGGTGAAGCCCAAATCGCGACTGTTCTCCCCTACCACCACCTACACCTCCAAGCACACACACCTACATACATACACCACTTGACTCGCAATTTGTTCCTTCGTCTTCGACGAGCAAACCATTACCCCCGGTTCAATAGTCAGAGACATTCCATCAACACTACAACAACTCATTCGATCTCTGGTAATCGTTACACCATGAAGAACATCAAGATGCTCGTCACCACGCTGGCTACTGGCCTTGCTGTCGCCGGCGCAGTCGTTCCCAGTAAGTCCAACCATTTTTTTTTAATGAATGCCTCTCATCTCGTGGATATCCCATGCCATCGTCGCAATATGCTCTGGTATTATCTCATGTGAAAAACCAGCATGTTGTTGCCCTTGATCAACCTCTTCTACAAAACAGTCACATACCCATCCTCACGATCACTCCAATTCCCGATATGGCTGGCCCCAATTTCGTACTGACTGGATCCGATATCCAGGCCCCACTGTCCCTGGCTTCATCGGCTATGCCGTGGATGACACTGGCCTCGACGCCGTCGATCGCCACATCCTGCCGACCGCTGCCACCATCGTCTCGGAGCCGCCCGTCGTGGCTGGCCAGGCTGGCGGCCCCGGCGGTCACCACCAGGTCGGCTTCAACCTGCAGCAGCAGAATGAGTCTACCCTGATCACCACTGTGACCACCACCGGTACCCTCACCCTCACCCTCGCCTCAGGCCAGGTGACCACCATCGAGGGCCCCTACGCCGTCAAGTCGCAGGTCGTCGTCACCGAGTCGGACACCACTGTCGGTGGCATGGCTACTGTCACGGTTACCACCAGCATGCCCTCGATGACGGACGCTGGCTATGGTACTTCTTCATCCTCTGCTTCGTCTGACGCCTCTGCCACTGCAACCACTGCCAGTGCCAGTGCCCCCAGCAGCTCAGACGACGCCACTGCCACCACCAGCAGTGACGGAGACACCAGCAGCACCCCGGATGCCACGTCGTCGGACCCTGCTCAGAGCGCCTCCCCCACGAGCGCCGACCAGAACGCAGCCTCGAACTGCACGGCCATGAACTTGCTGCAGAAGTTCATCATCTTCTACGGCATCTACAACTTCTGGGACATGGAGTTCTTTGCCCGCCTCTTCTAATCCTCTGGGTCTCGCTTGATCCGTCGCGTCATACCTACTTGGCAATGATTGATGACGAAGAATTGATTCACTGCTACGGAAATGGGGGAGGGAATCTGAATGAATGGAAAACGCATCTCTGGGCGTATTTGGTTTTCGGTTAAGGAAACAAACAGCACATGGTTTACCTGGACATGGATGGAAACGGACATGGTACTCGGTCATGGACATCATGGATTTGCATTTACTGGCGTTCGTTTACTTGGCACCAAGAGGCTTTGGTTGAACATCCCCAAATGAAAGGGAGGTTCGTATGCTCACGATGTATGCTTGATGGGCAATGATGAATTGAGACGATTCTACGAAACTGCTACAGTAGCCTTTTCATTTGTGACGTGCAACACCAAATCATCGTAGTTACCTTGGAACTCCAGTATGAGTGAGCAACTTGAAAAACATCACTGTCTTTCGCACATGCGGAGAGGATCCACAAACATCTTGATCTCTTACTTAACAACCACCACCATCTGTATTATTGAAGTATATATCTCATCTCGCGCCAACATCATCATCTTCTTCCTTATTCATCTTCTCGCCTCCAAAAAAAAACCCACCAACAGCAACAGCAAATCGCCTCATCTCTTCATTTGCTCAGCTGGGGTCCCCCTTCTCCTCACTACTGCGCCCACTACCACATCACAGCATCAACAAATCCCCATTACTACCCCCACCCTGAGCCGGCCTAAACACCTGCTGCGGCGCGTATTGGTTGACCACGTACCCCGCCTCGTGTCCCCCGCCCCCAAACGCCGAATCATCGTTACTGTCGTTCACGCCCATGGCCGCCATCTGCTGGGATCCTATACCAGCAAAATAGGCATCCGCGTCGTTGATGACGGACTGGTCAGTAATGCCACCCATCGCAGCCTGTTGTTGCTGCTGCTGCATCTGCTGCTGGGTGTAGTTGTTAGACCCGGCGAGGCCGCCCTGGCTCGAGGTACGGACGAGCGCGGGCTGTCCTCCCATGCCGAGCATAGACAGGTTCTTCTGATTATCGAAACCCGGCAGGTTCTGTGCCGTCGGGAGGCGGTCCCGCTGGAGAGCAGGCGACTCGGGCAAGCGGCGGGGGCGCGCCGAGCGGAACACGGTCTGGACGGGCTTGAGGTAGATGGTAGCGAGGGTGCCCACATTAAGACACATCTCCTCGAGGGTCTGGGGATCGAGCTTCTCCGACTCGGCCGTAATAGGAGGTTTCTCACCCATGACGATCTGCTTGGCGATGTTCATGTCCGTCGACAGCAGGCGCCAGTACATGTAGGCGCGGTCGCGCAGATCCGGGTTGTCTGTCTCCTCGGTCGCCCACTTCAGCACCTTGGGCACCAGGTCTTGCCCCTTGGTGGGCCGCTGAATGAACAGCTTCACCGTCGCCGTCAGGAGCGCCAGCTGCACCTCGACCGGCTCCTCCGCGAACGAGTACAGGAAGTCCTCGAGCAGCACGTCCGAGTTCTCGATGCGCGCCGCGTACTGGCCGATGACCCAGACCATGGCCGCCTTGGCCTCGGGCTCGTCCAGGCTGTCGAGGTTTTCGCAGAGCGTGCCGATGATGGACTCGTACTGGTTGGGGTACTTGCGGAAAATGTTGCGAATCACCACCGTCGCTTCCTGCACGATATAGGGGACCTTGGTGGCGACCAACTCCAGGAGCAGATTGATGCACCGCCGAGCAGCGGGCTCAATCTTAATGGCCAGCTTTCCGATGGCGCGAACCGCTTTGCGAACGAAGTGCACATCGACCTCGGTGGCGTACTCGCGCAGTTCCGTAAGCACTTCGTCGATGTTCTTTTCGTTGGCCAACATGAAGATCAGCTCCAGCTTGGTGACTTTGACGTAAATAGGGTCGTTGTATTTGCAGAAGAAAACACGGATGTCGTTCCGTAACACCTCTGGCCGCCTCTGCAGGATAAGCAAGGCATTTCGCAGTGCCAAGTATTGGACTTCGGGCCCCTTGGCTAGTAGAGTAACCAACGGTGGTGACAGCTTTCGACATAAAGCCGAGATTTGCTTCTCGTCCGCAATGTAGTTCATGAGGTAGAGTATCACGCGTATGCACGTCAGGACCACTGCCGAGTTTGAGTGTGATAGGCGTGGTGCTATTCGCTCGGCCAGCAGAGTAGCCTCTCCAGCTTCTTGTGGTACGTAAGACATCAACGCCTCGAGAATATATGTTTGGCCCCATCTGTAGCTAGTTAGCTTCTGTTCTCGTACTCAAAAGATGGAAGATACCCACTCGGAGCAATCGGGCAGGATAGCCACCATTTTTGAAGCATTGCTGTAGTCGATGGTGAGTTTAATGGCGTCGCTTCTCTCCCAGATATCCATCAGACCTGCGAGTGCGCTCGCAACAACGGTCGGGTTATCGTCTCTCAGCAGAGAGTTGAGGCGCTCGATCAGGTCCGAGTGTTCTACCATGTGCCTATCATGGTCGTACAGCTTGGCTACGCAAAAGGCGGCGGTCTTTCGGACGTAAGGGTCTGCGTCGCGCAGCATCTGTTTGACAATCGGAACCGTGGACTCGACGAATTCTTTGACGTGAACGTAGGACATGGTGCGGAGAGTGAGCGCTCTAACAAGAGGGTTCGTGTCTTCCATATCCTATATAACTGTCAGCGCTTGCCTTCCACTCCCATCGGGTACCAAACATACCTGTTCCAACACTGGGATGGCCTTCACGGCCAACTCTGGTTTCATCCTCGCATAGTTGACCAAGAACAAGTAGCACCTGGTCTCTCCAGTTAGCGCGTTCCTCTTTCCCTTGCTCTGCCTGTGTAGCTCACATCTTCTTGATCTCGAGGTTCGGTATGTTCATGCATTGTATTATGTCGGGGAAGAGCTGGACCATTTCGTTGTTGCTCATGGTCATGTTTGCGACGATCTTCTTAAGGGCAACCTTCTTTTGCGAAAAGTTCTTGTCCTTCTTGCCGCCGCTGTTCAACTCGAGGCGCAGCTCGGCCACCTTGCCCTGCATAGTCATAGGTCGTGAGCCATAGTAGGACGGGGGTACGTATGCGAGAAACATGTTCATGACAGCGAAAGGGGCATAGGTAGTGGCTCATAGTGTGTGGTATGGGTAGTGGCGATGGAATATGACCGTTGAAGCTTTCGCCTTTGGGACATGAGGGAGCATTTGGAAGTGTACAGAGATCGCGCAACGTGGGGTGGGAGAAGTAGCCAAGTAGAAGAAGCACAATAGCTCCGCGAACAATCAAGGAATGGGAGGATAGTGCGGGCAGGTAGACAATTGGTATCAATGTGACTTGGGATGGCCAATATGACACCAATCCAGGATGCCATCGCATGTCTCGGGAAGAATAAATGAAAGGTTGGCTTACTCGAGCGAACAGCTTCGAGTCTCCTCCTACTTGAGGGGTCGACATTATGACGGGGTGTAGACAACAAATGGAAGCTGTTTATGTTGGTATCTGCTATTGTATGGACGGTCGTCCTTCTTCCATCTACCGTGTCTCGGCTAACTAGTTGGCAGAAGACGCTGATAGCAAGCTATTGCACTGGATGCGACTTGGAATGATTCCTGTTCTAGGATGCGACTGCAGGGCAGAACGCTAAGGCCCTCTGATGCAGTGATCCAAGAGGAGTGGCACAGGCTGTCTAGGCCTTGTGTAGGTGCGACAATCCAATAGAAGCCGAGATAGAACGGCGGCGGGATGCGACAGGGAGGGAGGTCGTGGAGGGGTAGTCGAGCAACGTCGCGTCACATGCGCATCGTCTGGTTCGCTGGTTCGTCGATTCGCGGGCGGCGGATCAGATCATTGGGTCCTGCTCGGTCGGGATTTCGCTCGTCAAGGATTGCTGCTGCAGGCTATCGTCGTCGTCGAGGGGTATATGGCACTGGACTACGTAGATGTTGAATGCTAAGAAACTAGAAATGTTTACTCCCTGCCTGACTATCGACGTCGAAATTCCGGCCGGACCGTTCTCCACCAAATCCCCGAGCAACACTCCTGCACGTCCTAAGGGGCCAGAAGCTAGGGGATGTACCGTTCAACTCTACCACCATGGGGGGATGCCCCGCTACAGTACCTGATTGCATGGCCCTTGCTTTGATGGGCGAGACAGGGCGACAGCCTCCTGATTTCCTTCAGTGAGTTGGGGTTTGACATGTTAAAGACATCAACTTCCAATTGAATAGTCCAGCTCTTGCGAGAAGCTCGCATACCCAAAGATTGCATTGACTATATTCGATCAGACTACGTACGTATTAGTAGAGCTGAGAAGATGCCAAAGATGGACACTTTACTGAGGCCCTGGCCCTTGCCATGAAAAGGAAAGAGAGACGCGAGCGCAGGGATTTGGCCGAGGTATCCACTATGGCTTTGTTCTCCACTGCACCACACCACAAGGCTGCTGCTACAGGCGCATTGGAGCCTCAAGCTCGGATTCTTTTCTTCTCCAGCTTCATCATCTTCGGTCCAAATTAGAAAACCGCAAAGAGCCAACGATCGCATCGATAATCTTGGCCTGGTAACATAACCTTAAAATGGCGTCAAACACACCCATTGCCACGTATGTGTCATTGCACTCCGACACATACAGTCTCTGGCTTGGTTAGTGGATCTTGCTTTGCTAACGTGAACCGCGACTTTTCTTGGAAAACAGTGTCTACGTGCGCAACCTCGAGGAGCGCGTCAAGCCGGATGTCCTCAAGGTCGCCCTCGATGCCATCTTCTCCGAGTACGGCACCATCATCGACATCGTCGCCAAGACGAACCTGAAGGCCAAGGGCCAGGCCTTCATCGTCTTCGAGAAGCCCGAGTCCGCCCTCCAGGCCATCGAGGAAGTCCAGGGCTTCGACCTCTTCGAGAAGCCCATGCAGCTCGCGCTGGCCCGCACCCGAAGCGACGCCACGGTCCAGAAGACTGGCAACGAGGAGGAGTTCGAGCTTCACAAGCGCAGACGTGTCGCTGAGAAGGGTATGTGCTTTCTACAAGCTGGCTACAAGAGTCCCTCAAGAGAGTGGAAGCTGACATATGCCCCCCAACCACAGACAAGAAGAAGGCCGCCGAAGCTGCCGAGGAGCAGAAGCGTCTTAAGAGACCTGGTGCTAACGCACCCGCCGACGCGAACCGCCCAACCAAGACCGCGCGCGGTGGTCTCAAATCGACTGGACCTACCGCTAACACTGTGGTGCCCGACGAGTACCTGCCCCCGAACAAGATTCTGTTCGTGCAAAATCTGCCCGACGACTACGACATCGACTCCCTTACTGGCATCTTCGGCCGCTTCGAGGGCTTCCGCGAGGTGCGTCTGGTGCCCGGTCGTCGCGGTATCGCGTTCGTCGAGTACGAGGCCGAAGCTGGTGCTATTTCGGCCAAGGAGCAGACCGCCGGTATGGCGCTGGGCGAGAGCAACAAGCTCATGAAGGTCACTTACCAGAGACAGTAGAGTGTAGACCAGTAGTAGTAGTTGTACGTCTATACTGCGATAATGATACCCATGAATACACCCAATCCCATACATCGACGGCCCATGTTGGAAAGCTCAATTCAGTGACTTGATACATGATTATAAAGTGCGAACTTGAACAGGGATAGATTCTTCATTATCTTCAGGCTTTGGTAGGACCACCTGGATATAGTCATGACTATTTTGTCAGGCAGAACAGTCAGGGGCCTGTCTCGGAGCCCACTTTCGTTTGTCATCTACCAAACCCTTTCGCTCCAATTGTCTTGCCATTCTCGCTTGACCAAACAATATTCTCTAGTACTAAGCGATGCACCGCTGCTCCTGGGACCCTGTCGGTATGTAATGACAATCTTGCCTGACACATCATCCGGCAACCTCATGCGGAAATCATGCAACCTCCGCGCAACCGGCACTGCCTGCATTTTCAACACTTCTTCCTCCGTCGGAACCTCGACAGTCAACTTAGGATCCGTAATCCTACTAATATCACCACGGACATCATCCTCCTCCCCCTCTTCGAGCCGAAGAACCTCGCACGCGACGATAGCAGTCAACTCGCTATCCCATATCCCCTCCTTGTGCGGCTTGAACCCCAGGAACCGCAGCGCGTGGGCCCGCACCCGCCGCACCCGGCACTTGAGCGCCGTGTAGTAGAGCGGCGGGATCCAGCCCATGTCCGCCGTCGACTGCGAGATCTTGCTTGTGTAGCTCACGAGCGGGTTGTAGTGCACCTCGTACCGGATCAGCCGGCGCAGCTCGCTCGAATGACACACGATGGCCAGGAAGTGGGCCGTGTGCGCATCGTAGATGGCTTCTTGTTGGTCGTCGTTGGTGACGAGACATACGGACGCCATGATCTGGGCCATGTAGTACATGCTGAGTAGGAGGAGGTAGCCGTAGTGCGTAAAGGGGCTCAGGGTGCTTTTCATGATGCTCCGGGAGGCTTTGTAGGTGTTGTGCCAGGTATGGAGCCCGTTCAGGATCTGGGATTGCCGCTTCATCAACTTTTCGTCGTTGTTACTGATTCTGCTGGTGCTAGTACTTGATCGCTGACTATCCTCCGTCAGATAGAGGATATCATTGACTAGCTGGTCGAGGTGCTGCCGGGCCTCGGTGACGGAGTGAAAAGTAAAACTCGGCAGCGGCGCCGACGTGTTTCGCATCACCAGGCGCGGGTAGGGCATGGCCTGCGCACCGTGCAAATTGGCCTGGACAAGCAGCTTGGTGAGGGTGTCGGCAATCCACTCGTCCACGAAGTCGCGCGGGGGCTTCAGCACCAGAATATGCTCGTCTTCGTCGAGTACATACCCCTGAAACTCACCGAGAAGCTTCAACCCACTGTGCAAGTGCGCGATGCCGATGTTGTACCGTCCATTCAAGAATTCGAGATTGGCGAACACGAGACAGGCGATCAGGGCCACGCGTATCGATGTAGCGCTATTACTCTGTCCGGCGCCGAGATGGGGCCGGAGCTGCTGGATGGCCTTGCTATATTGCACGAGAGTGAACTCGTCGCTCTTGTCCAAGGCTTGTCCATCATGTAACAGAGAAGGCGAAGAAGAGGGCGGATCGGGGTCGCCGATGGCATTCTTCTGATGCGTCGAACTCAGAGCCAGCGCAGCGTGCATGATAGCGGGCTCATTGAGACAGGCCTGAGGTAGCAGCTGCGACCAGAAGGTAATGCAGAAGATGCCCTGCAGTTTCGTCGCGGCCTTGCACGAGAACCACTCGAAGCAGTCCTGCTCAGCCGCACTGAACTTGCGGCCGCCGCCGATTGGAGACAGCCCCCTCTGCGGCAGTAACGCCTCGCATGGTCGGGGGCCCGCGGGACGAGACCCGAAGTTGTTACCGCCGCCGCCCCAGACACCATAGCCGTCGCAGACGCGGCCGGTCGATATGCAGCGTTGGCAGGCGGGCCGTCCCTCGTCGCACTTCACTTTGCGTATCCTGCCACGTGGGGTTCGTAAGCAAGGGGCGTTTTTCCCCTCCTCAAAGATATAACAGATAAGGAGGGCGACTTACTTGCATGTCCGACAGCCTGATTTGACCTTTGCCCTGCGCGACTTGGAGTTCGCGGGAGGCATATTTCTTGAAGCCCTTGCAAAGTAATGGCTATATGAAGTGTTCAATCATCAACTTGAAATCATTCGTATTAAACACCATCGGGGATGTGGTCTAGTGGTATGATGTTTCCTTCGCATGAAAAGCTTCATAAGCTTGAGCAGCGTTTGGAAAAGGTCCCCGGTTCAATCCCGGGCTTCTCCAATATTTTTGGACACATGGACACCGAGGCCAAC
Organism: Apiospora marii; assembly: GCF_038362585.1. Lineage (NCBI taxonomy): Eukaryota > Fungi > Ascomycota > Sordariomycetes > Amphisphaeriales > Apiosporaceae > Apiospora > Apiospora marii. The sequence goes on from NW_027117374.1 coordinate 816,558, forward strand.
GAGAAGGCAAGCTGGCTTGCCATGCGCGGATAAGAGTGTATTCTCAGCTCTCCCATAATAAGTCTGTCTCGCTTTTCCGTGGAGTAAGCTGACTTGCGATCACTGGCCTGCTCGGAAACGATGATCCCTGATTGGCTACTTAAGTAGGTAGGTTCGGACTTGGGCAAGAGTCCCTTAGTGCTTAGGAAGGTGCATGCTTCCTACTAGGCAGTCTGTTGTTTTGAAGGCAGTCGGATGACTTCTTTTTACGGATGTAAAGACTTGTACAAAAGGGCCATATATAGAGAGGAGTAAAAGTTGCTGCCCTATGGACACTGGTGTTTAGGCCCAAAGTGTTAATAATTGACGACGCTCTGAGAATTGCCGTTGGACTTGAACGGGGAGGTTTACTTGGGGACAAGCTTTCAGAAAGCTCAGCCTCACGTGGCTGATCCCAAATGTGGCCACTAGCTCTGACCCGTGGTGGGCTTAGCTGATTGCCTACGACATCCATCTGTTCCATTGTACGCATCCAGCCTCGCTACGAGCATTCGATCGTTTTCGACAGTACCAATCCCAAACAGAACAAAATGTCGACAACAACGACGATACCGACATGGGTCGCGGACCTCCAGTCGCCGCCGGTGGCGAAATCCAAGAACGGCAGCATTCCTGACCCGCCGGGTTATCCGTCGCAATTGAGCGGCAGCTCAAAGGTACATACATACATGCTCCTCCAGCTACATGTCCCTACTTCCTGTATCACTGCTTGCCCAAGCTTGACGTATACACCGATACTAACGGACACCCCTCCATCGCAGGACAAGAAAGCCAAGTCGACGACCGCCGCCGCCCCGCGCAAGCAGCCCACGACGGACGAGATGGACACGCTGAAGCTCAAGAAGGCGTGGGAGGTGGCGCTGGGCCCGCTCAAGAACCTGCCGATGACGGCCGTCATGATGTACATGTCGGGCAACTCGCTGCAGATCTTCAGCATCATGATGGTCTTCATGGCCTTCAAGAACCCCATCATGGGCATCCTCGGCACCCAGCAGGCCTTCGAGCGCTTTGAGAGCGAGACCAACAAGGGCGGCATCTTCCAGGTCAAGCTCGCCTACATCGCGGCGCAGCTGGTGGCGCTGGCGCTGGGCGTGTGGAAGGTGAACGGGATGGGCTTGTTACCGTACGTTGCTCCTACCTTCATCCCCATTGTCTACGTGTGTCGGTATGTTCTGTTACTAACTCGCTTCATTTCACAGCACGACGAGATCAGATTGGTTGGCATGGGAGGCCCAGAGAGTTCCCATAGACATTGCGGTTCCAGGCCTGTGATGAATTGTATTGGTCTACCAGAGACGCTGAATAGGAAAAAATCGTTGCCCAAGTCAATCAATTTATCCACCGTTACCACGAGCACTCTGTTTGCTTTTCGAGCACATTTACCTACCCTCGATTTTGTATTCTTTCTTTCTGAACGCGACTCCACCCTGTTGTTTAGCATTCTGCCCTCCAGCGTTTCGAAACTTGCTGGTTCAATCTGCTTGCGCTGGGTTGCGGGGGCTGGACCCAGCGACAGCACTGACGTCACTCCCTGGACTTCTATTCGTGGTGAGTTGGTTGTCGTCTTGAGGTGGCTCTAGATGATCAATTTGTTCAATGATGCTGTACGGCTCGTCGCTTGGCTGCTCATCGTGCCAGTTCAAGAGGGTGGTACGGCCTTGCTGGCTTGCGAGGCCATTCCAGCTGCTACCCTGTGACCAGTCAATGGCAACGGCTGCTCTAGAGTTTCGACGATCTGTCCACTGCTGGCGACTCAGCACAAGAGGAGGCGGGCCAGATATCTCGAAGGGGAGAGTTGTCTCGGGTCGCGGCAGTGTGTTATTGATCGACGGAGCGGCGCGCATCATCACGGACTGGTGCATGTCAGGTTCAACGACTCTTAGGATTGGGATAATATCGAGTGCCGGATTGTTGGCCGCCTCCACGCCATTCTGTCTAATGGGTGGCGCGTTGGTGATGGTGCTCGGCACATGGACAGATGCCCCTTGTCGTGGGATCGCAGTATCTCCGTTGATTCGACCTATTCCATTCACCTGCTATGGGATAACATGATGCGTGGTTGTGTCAGTGGAATCGTCAGATCCTCCCGATACTACCTGGGACTCTTCTATGGCCTACACGGTTTGGTCAGCGGCCTTCAGACAACCTCTCGGAGCTAGGGATCCGCTTGCTTACACTTGGAGACTCGTCCATGATCACGTCAAAACCCTAACAGGGTGCTCGTGCTGGCAATGCGTTGATGTGAAGGAAGCGCGTAGGTTGGCGCTGTGTGCATTGTTGGTTCTTCGAGACTTGTTCTGTAACGAAAGAGTAGGCCCTGTTGATACTTGGCAAGAATGAAAATGAATGGAAACCAGATCTTTGCTTCGGCGGTCCTTCAAGTCAAGTACACTTGAGATTTTATATATGATGGCCACTCTCACCAAATTCTGAAGCTACCAAGCCGATGTCCGACATCAGGAAAAACCTGCCCCGTACCGGCTGCTTGCACATGACCCAAACCAGTCATCTGCATACCTCCGGACGATCTTGTTCATGTTTGCGCCGCCGTCTGAACTATCTCATATCATATATCACCGGGCAATACTCCACAATGTCGCGGGATAGCACGGGGGAAACAAGACCGTTGAAACGCCCCGAATCTATGTTCGTCGATCTTTTCCCTCCGCCTCTTGTCAGGCAGGGCTCCTGCGCTGCTGTGTAACGTGACAGGGAATCACCAGGAACGCTGGATGGGCGGGGGACGCCTCCGTGGCTGCTGCTCAACCACCCCCGCGGGTTAACGGGGGCGCCGCTGATTGGTACGACCTTCAGCCACAGGGCGACACTGGGACGTCATCGACTCGCGCACGGCAGGATAAGGGTCTTGCCTACACCGAAACTGGGTGGGCCCCCCGATATAGTAACCATCTCGCCAATAGCAGCAGATTGGCGACGCGGGCGGGGAAAAAGGGCGGGCGACACAAGTTCTTGTTTTCCGTCTTACGGAAGCATCTAGTAACATGACGAGTAGGGGAAGTCGCAGCGACGATCGCCGTCATGCTTCGCGTGGCACGTGGTTCCTGCCGGGGCGCTTCCCGATTGTGCCGCCCGGGGGATGGCTTTTGGACGGAAAGGATCTTCGCGTTCTATCCGACGACCGGCCATGCGCCACTGCTCTCCGGATCGGGAAGTGCCTGCTCCACGTCATCAACGGTACTGGTAGACTACGCCCAGAGCCCGTACACCCTCCTGTCCTGGCTTTCCAGCATCGGCTGAGACTTGAATAGCTTGCTGTGAACAGCGGCGAAGCCCGTGCATACAGTTGTCATAACAGGCTTCAGATTGACATGTAGTATCATCTGGTTACCAACGATGGAGCTATATGTACTAAATCCAACACCTGAACTCACAGAATAGACGCAGTTTCATCCTTATGCTCAGGATGTCTGAAAAGTATACGTCAGCCTCCGAGCACTTATCCCGTTGTCGCTAAAAGCCTCGATCAAATCGCAAGCCAGGGGCTTGGATGCAGTAATTGCCTCGAACCGAGTATCCTCACTTTGGACTCGGCTGCCAAGGCCATCTCCCAAGCTCCTTTCGCTTCCCCTTAAGTGAAGAAATCACCGCAGACGTTGCCCACCCTGTAAGCTGTTCCAGATACATAAGAATGCCGCAATGGTCACATATATAAGCATCGTAAAATGCGCGGTCGAATCCACTAGCCCCTGGGTAAATACTTTTACCTCCGGATTCAATGAAAATGCTCAGAATGTCCAGTTGGCCATGCCATGCGGCATCATCGACGGCGAACGTCGGATCGACCTGACCCCTTGGCTGGTTAAGTTTGAACCCGTGGGTGAGAAGCTTAATGACAACATCCAATTGACCGTTGAACATGGCATGGCCCATGGGATAATAGAAATCCTGCCGTCCTGGAGACTCTGGAGGGTCCACATCAGCCCCTTTCTCAATGAGAAGCTGGATGGACGCTGAGTTCCAATTAATGGCAATGGATAGATTGCCCATTTCGCATAGCGAGTTGCTCGTTATCGCATTCACATCTGCTCCCTGTTCGATCAACCACTTAGCAACTCCCACTTGCTTTGTCCATATTGCAGTATTAAGGGGTGTGATAACATGTTCTTCACGTTGATCGTTGATTTTAGCCCCAGCAGCCACGACCTGTTGAACCAAAAGTAGGTCCGCATTATGTCCAATCAGAAGTTCAAGTAGAGGCCGTGAGCATGGCTTCTGGTTGGCTGAATCCCTGATGACCGGTGCTCCCAGCTCAAAAAGGGTTTTGAACAGTTCCAAAGCAGTTCTGCGATCTTCGTCCTTGGACAGTAATCCCGTCGCAGGGCCTATAGAACGCTGATACAATTCACCGTATCTGCATCTGGTATTCCAAAGCGCGGCCTCGAGTGATGTCAGACTCAGTCCTTTCACGCGGGGATCCGCGCCCTTCATAAGAAGCCAATGCACGATTTGATTCCTATCCTTGGATGCCGAAAGAAGTGCGTTGATAAGCATAGGGTCCCCATTTTCGTCAAAGTCTGAACGAATGATCATGGTTGTAGTGAACAGTGATTCGATGGCATTCAGGCCGAAGCCATGTTTTATGGCTTTCCTGAGGGTGTCATGCGGAAATATGGTGGATAGTAAAGCGCAAGGATCATCTAATGGATCCACCCGCATATTGATCTGCTGCTGGCAATGGTGCAAGACTCGATTTTGAGCATCTGTCGCCCCCAGATCCGAGAGCCCCTCCCATACGGCTTTGACATTGGTATGTAATAGTATGTTGGTGGTGGTCTCTTTTATGGTCTCTTTCATCTTCATATCGCGAAATGATAAAATTTCGAGACTCCACATACGCGTTGAAGCCACTATTGCCTCAACTATATGATGAAGCTCATATACCCCGTAGTCGAGAAGGACAGGAAGCAGATATGTGTTGCATTTGCCTGCTGCTCGGCTTAACGGGTCCATTGGTTGACGCGACTGCTTTGGGAGAAGATTGGCCTCATGATCCACACCAACATCCAAAAATAGTGTAGTTGCCTTGGAGTCACCTTGTCCGGCAACTTCCATAAGTGCCAATTGTTGCAGTCGGTCTTGGTCTTGGGATGTGTGATCATCCAATGCGCTCATACACAGCTGTAGAGCTTCTAGTCCGCTCTTAGCAGCCACAACATATGCCCATATTGAAATCAAATTATTCATCCAGGTGCTGCATAATATTGGCCCTTCAGGGTCGAAATGCTTCTGCAGATCCTCCAGATCATCACTAGTGATTGATGATGGGCCACAAAGGGAAGTCCAGCTTGCAGGTAACAGCTTGAGACTTGGGGGAATCCAGTCGGATATTTCAGGTTGCAGCTGTATCCCTTCAACTAACATCCAATTTATAACCTCGACAAACTCCCCTCTGCATTGACGGATCAACACGCCAATGGTGATGTCTAAGTCTTGACGGGGGAAAATTATGTCGCACGGATAGTCGCAATACAATTTTCAGGGAGGCGATGAGCTCATTGTTGGATAAGTGGTCAAGCCATAATCCAGGTCTGAATAACACCTTGGAGAACGACAGAGGGCTTCTATGACCAATACCGGTCTGCCACAGATCCATTATGAGTACTGCAGTGTCTTCATCTCCCCTAAAAATGGCCATCCGGAGATCGTTTTTCGAACCACGACGCAGCCAATCGCCACGGTGAAGTCTCAGAGCCACCTCCATCAGTATTCTAGAGGCTTTTCTGTTTCTGTGGATACTGTATAAATTCTTCCAGAGAGCTGCGACGGCTGGTTGTTGCAAGCCGAAGAAATGTTGCAATAGCAGCGGGTCGGCAACGTCAGCAATCCATCTTAAAACGGGGCTCCGAATCGAAATTTCCTCGCTGGGGCTGAGGATGTCAGGATGAGAAAGTCTTAAGCAAGCCCTTTCGAGTACGGCGAAGGAGGAATTCATGCCAAAATTCTGAGGCAGGGGTGGCTGGTTGCTGATAGGTGACCTATGATGTCTGATCATATAGACCAGACCATGAAGGACTCCGGCAAGCATGAATTTATCGTCTACAGACAATATGTTCCCTTCCACTTTTGTTTTAAGTTAGATCATGTAATGTCTGCCTGGAAAGTTTACTTGATGAACACTTACAATGGCGACGAAGAAGCTGCGTAAGTTGTTTCGAAGGCACGATTTTGCGAAGTTCTTCGTACACGCGAGCAATAGGGGTTTGAACAATGTTCTCTAGAGTAACCTCATTCATACTGAACGTATCACCGAATGCTTGAGATTGGCTCAGCAGAAGGTTGGAAAACGGGATGAGCGCCGCGGAATTACTTGCCGTCGCTTCGGCAAAGAGGGTCAAAGAGAGGGCAGTCCCAGGAGTACTGGTCGGAAATGGAGGCTCCTCTGAGGCAGGAGCAGGCTCCACGCACTCCTGAGGGGTTATCTCGAGGTAGCTAGGAAGTTCATTGCGAGTACCTAGCTGAGGTTCAGTATGTAGGGACCAAAACATGCTTCAGGCCCGTGAACCAGATCCCTCGGCACAAGAATGGCTGCTACTCACTGGGCTTGAGTCTCCCACGTGTAACATCTCTGCGCTCTCGGCGGATGTTCTTCAGAACAAGCCTCTTGTCCAGCGGCGCTCCAGACAAATACACGACGCAGTCCAATCCTAGTTGCCTCTGTCTGTCAAGTATCTGACCGACAAGAAGCCATTGACCCGCTTCGAGCTTCTTGCGAAACTTGAAGTGCTCCCGAAGAACCACTTCATAAGTCTTCACACTGATATGAAGAATCAGAGACCGCCATGGGAGGGTATCGACTATGAAGACTTACTTAGTTTCAGGGAATTCGAAATCAGCCTCCATCTTGGCTTTCACGTCTGCCAGGCTGCTGCCCTCTGTCAAGAACAGTCTTCGGAACGTCTCCTTGTGCGAATCCCAAAGACTGTAGTCCTTGGGATCGTTGGCACATCGAATTGTCAATGCGGATGTCATGATAACCAGCTCCTTCTAGATCAACAACTCAGGAGAGATGAAGTTGATTGAGGCGTAAAAGCTCAGTCGTGGGTTAGAGTGTCACAGCAATATTCGCTCACGAACAGGAAATCTTGTTGGTGTCCTTAACAGGTTGAAATAATAGTGATGCAGTTCTGATCATGTGTTATGATTCAAACATCGGGTTGCGCGTCTTGAAGAGACAGGTAGCAGCCTTAAGTCATGTGGGAAGTCAGCGTATTTAACCCTGTTGGACTTTGCCCAGCCGGCTTGGGGTAAGGCTAGTAATCCAACAGTGTGAACTCCAACATGAGAGCGGCTGCAGGAAAAAAAGCTCGCAGCGCATTGACTTCAAGCCACGCTTATTTTTGGGTATGTACCTACTTCCTAAAGATCCGCAATACTTCGACTTCACTAGAGTGCCAACACCGGCATCGAGAGTCATGTCTTTTCCTGGTTCGAAGAGCGACGGACCAGCAAGCATGTTGCTTACACATTCTTTCAATGTTGTACACCGAAAACCGGTCGATGTGGTGCGTCAACCACCAGTCCATTTGGTTCGCTAATAACCTGTCAATGAGGTGTGGCAGCCGGATGTATCAGTAGTCTTCAAGTACACACCAAAATGATTGTGGCGGGAGGTGGCGTGGAGTGCGTGTCTTGCAGCTGGCTGCTGCTGACAAGCTACAGCAGATCTCGGCCATTTCTAGACTTTCGGTGTATGACGTCTTCCTCCTATCGGATACAAAGCCTTTTTAAAGGTTGCATGGACCTGGCCAATGGCAGGTCTGCCCGGAATGACATGCTGATCTGGCGGAAGAAACTGTCGCCGATGCTACTCGAGCCAGAATCTGGCCTATAGTAACTGCAGTCCTCCCGCACGAGGCGCATGGGTGGGTCGATGCGGAGAATGTCCAACATCTGACCAATGGTTCGACCATGCCTCGCCCCAATGCTTTGTCACTGCCAAAAAAAGGGATGCTATCTGCCGATGCGGATGACAAGCTTGTAATGCCCCATGCGTTCGAAATCTGACCAATTGCTATTGAGTAAGATCAGGCTGGCTGCTAGAATCCATCTAACCACGAACAGAACATGGCGAGATCGAATGATACTTACCCCAATCTGGCAGAAGTGATCTAGGGAGCCTTTCCGCGCGCCAAAATCTACCCAATGCTTCTGGGGGCGGTATCAGACCATTTTCCTCTACGCCACAATAGCCCTGGTAACAGGTACTCGGCATTCATAACTACCAATGGCCAATCGTAATGTACATTTATGAACATTGACCACACCCATCTCGATGCAAGATGACAGACCGAAGGCACACAAGTGTGTCTACTCCAGGCACGAGGCAGGTATGAACGTCGACAGAAATCTACCCAATCAGAAAATGGAGACGACCGTTCCACGCCATAGTCTAGCCAATCAACATCGCCAGGAACCTTTGCTTGCAATGAAAGTCGTACATAGTGGTTCGGTCACCATCAGACCGTGCCGATCTTCGAATCTATCGTAATGCTATCATTGAGGGCCTTCACTCGCATGGCGGCTCATTGCTGTTCTGCTTCTGAATATATAAAGAACGGATCGTCGTTGTCAGGATGTTGATCCGACACTACGAGGTCATCAGTTTCTCCCCCCAAAGCATATACTCACTAGTACCGCCAAGAATACACCCAAGTCTCGCCTTGACTCGCTCCAGCCAACGATGTACGATATCTGGGTGCCTTTGGTAGATGCTGTGCTAACTACTTACAGGTCTTCGGTCAACACCACTGACGCCGTCTACGACTCCCAGTCCCGCCGTGGTGGACCATTCTTTGAATCGCATCACAGCAGCAGTGGACACAAGAAGTCTTCCAAGTCTTCAAGCAAGACCAAGGAGAAGTCGGGCAGAGGAAACAAGCCCAAGATGACGGAGGCAGAGAAGAAACAACGACAGGAGGAATATCTCATTGGAGTCGGCGCCCAGTTTGACTAGTAAGTATGATCGACACATAAACTTCATCATCTCGGCTAAGATAAACATATAGACCTACAACGCATTCACTATCCATGTTGGGACATCACAACTTGTGATAAGGGAGCATCATGAAGGATTGGGGTCATCCAGGGGGGTGCTATCAGATCTACGGGGTTTCGTTTTGTTGACGTGATATTGTTGTACCCGAGTTCGTATTGAGGGGATCAGCTGGTCTGTTGGTCGTCGAGATGGAATCTTCATACCGGTTCGCTCCTCTCCCTTTTAGACATTCTCCATATCGAATAGAAATGCGTTTATTCAACATGATTGTGACATGTTCGAAGTGACTCCCTGAGGAAATGGGTTACTCACGTAATTGTCCAATGACTCATCATGCGTCACGTTGACGAGAGGACATTCGAAGGATTCAACGAATACATAAACTTCCAATTCGAAACCATCAAAGTCAATTAAAGAGTAGGAAATTGATGAAATCAGATCCAGAAGTCCCATTCCGAGTTTCAACCGAGGTCAGGGTTAACTATCAGATGAAGAATGATGGTCTCCCTCGCTTCTGGTCTCGCCCTGGCTTACAACCTCCTGCGCGGGAAATCCCGACGCCAATCCTCGCGCAAGAGTTATTTGAACCGCACGCGGTACCAGCGTCAATCCCGAACCTCTCATCACCGTAGCCGCTGCTCCCATCGTGCCTACGTCGGTGACCGGAACCACACTTCTTCTGGACACTACTACGATATTCGGGTGTACCGGAATAAATACTACTTGGGAAACCACAAAGCTGACCCAGAACCACCCAAGCCGAGACCACCGCCCCTCAGAGCGCGTCCATTGCGAATGCCACGATCATCAAGAGCGCCAAAACTACCAAGAACGCCGAAGCTTTCACGACCACCACGGCTGCCGAGGTCGCCCTCAACGGGGTCAGACTCGCCATCATGGGCAACTGCATCATCTACGAGTCAAGATGACCAAGGCCAAAGCTTGCAGGACCAAGACTTGGAAGCTGTGTCTTTGTCATCCGAAAGTGAGTGGGCTATAGTGTAACTCTCCAGAACTACATTGCTCTTGGGCGGCGTCTCGCAACTACCAGAGTTACGGCACGGTTACCCAGTTGCTCTATCAAGCAATTCCATGCCTTTTAAGCCTGTTCCTGAGAAGATCACCGGGTACGATGGGAAGTACGCCATCATTCTTACCAGTACCTATGTAACGGAAAAGGAAGTCGGTCCGGGGAAGCATGCCTAATGGGCGAGTTGCATAGAAAGGCCGTAGGCTAATCTAGTTGAACTACGAATATTAAAAACAATTACGTGTTCAAAACACTCATTATTTGTTTTATATCCATCAAATACATCATTATCAATAAGGGTATTGTCTAAACATAGTAACAATTATGTATTCCTAAAACCTCCATACATAGCCAGTTTATAAAGTTCGGTGCGGATCTCAAATAGCAATGCCAACAGGCGAAAAGTTTTCAAATGTCCATGAACATGTACACATAGTGCAGGTATGTGGGCAAGACGAGAAGTAAAAGTATGTAGAGATGTAGATGTATAAGGAGGTTGTTATAATCTAGCCTTGACTTTCCACTGAGTGCCATTATCGATCTGGGACAGTTGTGTGGTTTTCTGAAGTTGATTGGGTCCCGTTTTGGCTAGGACTGTGAGTGTGATCTTCAGTGTAGGAGGAGAAGAAGCAGGCTGAAGCCTTCTCCAGGGCCCTTGTGTCGGAGGAGAAGTAATTGAAGACACTGTCTTTGCTGAAGCAGCAGTCGTATCAGCAGAAGCATGTGCAGTCGGCTTGCCGGTGGCTTGAGGTAGATTGTTTGCTCCATCAACCCCAATTGTTTTGTAAGATTGGTTGTTTTTGCGGTAGAATTGCCAGGCGGAAGAGAAGTATTGCTCTGGCGGATTGGGCCTGATGAAACCGGTAGGAGCAAGCTTGTTCAATTGGTCCAGCTTGTTGAGCTTTCTCCGGAGGAGCTTGGGAAAATCGCTTGCCATATGCTTCTTCAGGGAATCGAGGCTATCCTCCGTGAGCTGACGTGGCTCCCTTGGTTGTCATTCTCCTCCAGATTTTATGAAGGGAATGAGGAGATGGACGGGAACGACGTAGATGTGCTCAACGTAGATCCAGGACACTTTTGGCTTGGGCATGGTGCGACCGTCGCGAAGCTCCAGGAGCTGGCTGAAAGGGCTGCCGCCGCTACTCTCCGAGCCTTGGAACGAGCGAAAATGCCGGCGGACCTTTCTCCAATGACACCGCTGCTTCCATGGTGGAAGGAAGTTTGTCTCTTGGCTGGCGCTGAACGCCGAGACGGGAGTGATGATGCAGTAGTCTGAGCAGTGGTCCCGACGGAGAATCACGCAAGGATGGTTGGTGGCCTTGGGTGGTAGTTCCTTTGAATCTATGAGGTTGCGATAGTCCTCGTGGCTGTAGTTCTCACATGAAGTAAGAAATGCAACCTGGCCGGCTTCCCAGTGGACCTGAGAGCTCCGGGTCTTCCATTGTCGCTCGTTGTTATAGTGGTAATTGGAGTTGCAGGTATACATGACCATATTGACTATTGTCCAGGCTAAGTGTAGCAAGATAGACATAGGGATAAAAGAAACTTCAGTAAGATGAGATAAATAACTTTGCAGCTCCAGTGCTTTTAGCAGGTAAGCTAAATGAGTGACGAAGACTTTGTCAAGGTATCTCGGAAGAGCCCTGGAGAATATGTCTAATATATATATCAGTGACGAAGGGCGCTTCTCGCATTCTCCGGTGGCTACCAACATGGGGTCTCGGTCCATGGGAGTCATATTTGTTGGTTCGTTTTGAATGGTTCCGGAGTTATTAGATACTATATCCACAAAAAGGTTTCTTACATTCGACCCAGCCTGGAATTGAATTATGTGGCCCGATGGTTATACTGCGCGAGTCATGAGTGGTGTTAGCCCACGCGGTTGAAACCTTCATCACAAAGTATAACTGGGCGAAGACCAAAGGACACCCGAGCTGTGAGGAGTTCATAGTAGGGTCCAATCGTGTGACCTGACCTGTACCAGACCATACTGAGTAATTACTTATGTCGTTCATCCAATCATTTCACGGACCCTGGAAATAGACCGCGTGAGGCGTTTATACGTAGACCTCTACATTGAATAGCGTCCTGAGAAGCAATGGATGAACCATTCAGGGCATTTCATCAGTGCAGGGCATCCGGCTGCAAATCGGCAGCAAATTGTGCGGCGATAAAGAGGAAGCTAGAAGAGATGTGCGTAGATGCCAAGGGAAACACGAATTGTGTTTGTGCGCAAGATTTGTCAACCGTAGATCGACCTGCAAACATAGTTTCACAGGGACTTGGATCATGTTCAGTGATATGCGGAGTTGGAGATGTGGTTCAGGGTTCCTTTCGGGTGGACGGTAGCGATATGATAGAACTGACCCCCGTATCTGTGGTCAATCGTGCCGATAACACCCGGAAGCCGTCGTCGTTCAATCAAGGGAAGATCGAATTAGTGCTGTCTGGTAGAAGCCCAAGTCTTTCGGCTGTCAGAATCGATGCCAGTCGAAATTGAGGCTCGCTGCGTCCAGTACGGAATGCGACACGGTGCTTGCTGGATGTCATTTGATAAGTAAACCATAGTGATGCAGGACAACCAGCCACTAGCAGGGGCTGAGCAACAGCGAGTATCGGCGGTCGGGATCAATCTCGCATGATTGATATTGACCCCAAGACACGAAGGATTGATCGCCGCCGCAAAATCCTTTGTTGGTCGTGACTTTGCCACCGGGGCGACGGACCGGCACGGGGTTCGCTTTAATACTTGCTAAATCCATGTAGCCTTGGTCGCAGTAATGCATCCTTGATGAGCCGATATTGGCGCAGAAGTTGATAGTATGATCTTGCCCATGGCTCTTGTGGGATATTGACGAATGAAAGATGGCAAGCTGTCATTACCGATATCTATAGCTAAAAACGGAATTGTACTGTAAGCCGAGGGCAGGGTCGTCATCAGAGCGTGCTATGTTTGGATAATGATTGCTGATTGCATCTGTCGCTGTGTAACTCAATTGATGGACACCCTCGTTGGTAAGCGCACCACTGCTTCCCCCATGTGGGCTTGCCCGTAGCGAAGTGATGCAATGGTACCTGAGTACAGGATAAAGTCGCCGGGTGGGTGAGGTTGCCTCTGCATCCTTCAATAGAAGGGACTGCTTTCCAACTGGCCACCTCGGTCGCGGCATCTAGATGCGCTTACTAGATTAGCCGACTGATAGCCTAGAAAGAATGGTAGGTACACTTGCACGATCCAGCCTTCTCTATTAGTCAGGATCTCTGTTCTAGGCTTCTCAACCCAGGCGAAGGAGCATTGGAACATTAGGTCACAGTGGGGGCCGACTGGCTGCGCCACAAGAGGACCGTCGCAAGGGCGTGATGCACGCGAGCTCGGCAGGCACCGCCGAGCTTCCCTAGCCTTCAATTTTCGGCCGTAAAACATAATGATAACGATTAATGTCTATATCCCTTGATTCTGTTTCTCCGGTTGGAAAGATTAGTTGGAATAGAATATCGATCTGTCTGTAGGTACTCATGGTGAATCTACAGGGCAGACATACGGAAAAGCAAGTGCATGAACACACTGAAGTTGAAGTGGCTGGCAGATCGGCCCTGTCAACGGGAATAACGAACAATTGATTCCAGCACACTAAAATGCCCCTGACAAAAACGGGGTCCCCTAAAATAGAAAGCAAGTCTAAGCGTCTAGCTCATCTACTTACGGGGGCGGGAATGGCCCACGGCTTGACGGAAGGATCGGTGGTTACCAGTCACTTGGGGAGCAGTGCAGCGATTTCTCCAACTGAAACGAGACGACAATTGGGGGCTCGACTCAGATCTTCCCCTGAACCCCCCGTTTCTCTGTACTTCTTATCTAAGCCAGAAGGACGGGGCACAATTCTGCACCATTGATCGATCGATCAGTGACCGATTCCAGTACGATTCCACGATTACTTACCTGAGTTCCGGTTCAATTGCCGTTGCCGACCAGTACTGCACAGCAGCCATGACTATTGAATCCAAGTTCCCAACGGTGCGTCTAGGCTAACCCCCTGCTGACCCACTCACCACCACCGCCGCCAGCTCGCTACTGTCGGTACTTTACTGCTGTGCAGTGCATCTCAGCTTTGATCATCGGCAGCCACCAAATGTCAACTCTGAAGGTTATCCAGCACAATGTCTTCTCTTCGTCTCGTCTTGATGGTCCCGCGTGACCTCAATTCCCCGGTGCGAGAATACGACCGCTCTTCCCCTTACAAGAACCTGGTTCTCGCCAATGACGACACCGAAGATTGGTCGGCATGCGACGATGCCAAACTGCGGAGGCGGGTCCAAAACAGATTGAACCAGAGAGCAAAGAGTAAGCTTGGTCTTCCGTCTGATCAATGGGTTCATGTTCTATCGCCAGCACTGTTATACGCATTATCTCATACGCGTCCATCCAGGGAAACGCAAAGGCTTGGATAAAGCCGACGAGCCTGCTCAGACAAAGGCAATATCATGTCAGGCATCAAAGTCAATTGCGCCTGCTGCTTCAGGGGTCGTCGAGATTCCCCGCAGCGTTGACCACCTCCGGGGACTCTCGCCATCCTTGGAGTCGGCCATCTGCCGAAAAATGTTCTACACGGGTACGTTGTCCGCCTGACTTGAGGCGTGCATCAATCGCCATGCAGCAGCAACAACCACTTACAAGACTGCATAGCGTATACGACAGTATGGCCGTCAATTCTACCCGGGGGCGGAAAGGCCCTACTACAAAGCTGCCTCCAGGATCCCCTTTTGATGGATGCGACACTGGCGCGACTGGCCAAAGTGCTCATGGCCCGGACGCAGAACCAAGAGAACGTACAGCTGTTATGCGAGACCCAGTCGCGCATAATACCACAGATACGGGAAGATGTCGCGAAGAAGCGCTTCACGGACACGGTACTCACCACCATGATGACCATCAGTGCAGAGTCAGCCTTCGACCCAACGGCGCAGGGAAACCTGAAACTGTTTGCGACGGGTTTCATCGTCAAGCTCGGCGCTCTGGAAGTCCATGGCCGCCTCACCTACGACGCTAGGCAATACGATCTGTACAAGCGGCTCCTGATTGAGCGAGGAGGCATCGACTCGTTTATGGTCCCCAACAATCGGGAATATGTACTCATGATGGACCTGCTCCACGTGAGCCGAACACTATCGACGCCCAATTTCGAATTGCCCCGGCTTTACCAAAACGCTATTTCCTCCAGGCTCGCCGAGGCGCGCCCGCCCGATCTCGAAGTCGACGCGTTCGGCGTCGCGGCTGGGAAGCTAAAGGAGGCCCTGCTGGACACGAAGCTGGTCTGCAGCCTATTCGGCCAATTCGTGACTCGACCCAGCGCTACGCTCGGCGCCATCGTATCGTACCGCAACCTTCTACTCTACCGCCTGCTGAGCCTCCCGCGCGACATCCCAGCCGACGAGATCTGCCGTCTCGCCCTGCTGGTCGTGGCTTTCGGTTCGACATACCCCATGCCCATACTCGAGCCCAGCCGCATCGCGGCTCACGCCCTGGCAACGCGCGTCGTCGACCCCGCATACACGAAGGGCAAAGATGATGTGTTTCTGTTCTGGGCTTGCATGCTGGGCATGATGGCGGTCGCGACGCGTGGCGGTGCCAGCCCCGCCGAGTTGGCGTATCGGCAGGTATTGACTTCGCTTATCGCCCGCCTTGAACTTACGACGTGGGAGGAGGCTAGGACGCTGCTGCGGCGCTACATTTGGCCCGAGGCTATCTGTGATGGGGGAGGTCTCACGGTATGGCTGCGGTGCGTGGAGGGGGTGCCTTCGGCTCTTATTATATGATTTATACGTGCTTTCTCTTTCTCAATTGAATACCCTCGAGTCTATGAAGTTATATACATTTCAACATCTATCCGATAGTTCAACCTAACCTTCTGGTCTAATTCCATCACACAGTGTCACATGCATACTCAAGTTTCATGTTTATGTCGTGCATTAGCTAAACGCATGAGTTAATTGTTTCTACAAGACCAGCAACATTGGTAGCGAACATGACGGTCGTACCTTGACCATACAAGCCACAAGTTAGCATGTATCGCCCTCGACGTGTTTCCCTGTGTATCCCATGGTCCAACTTTTCAATTGTTCCGCTCTTCTTTTGCTTTGGCAGCACGTTGCTGCTTCTTGAGGGAAGCTGAAGTCTGCTTGCATTGTCTCCATCTTGCCCCTCTGTTGCTCAAGGGCACGCGTCTTCTACCCTCCCATGGCAGCACAACATTGCTTCTAAGAAGACCCGCTGGATAGAACGCATTAGTCTTCCCGATGTTTTCGTCCACAGAAGTAAAGCTCTAGAAGATGGCTTGCGTCGTGGGAGAAAGCGGCGTCGAGTTTACAAAGACCGTCGAGAGTGTGCGGGATCTTTGATGGAGGAGCCAGCTCTGCCCAGTGCGTTCGTGAACTCGGGGCCGGAACGAAACACGTCCGTCTTCGAGTTCAACTCGGTCCTTGGAGGACGGGGTGATGCCCTTTTTCGATGTAAGACCTGACGATAAGCTCTAGTAGACATTCAAGACGCTGACTTGGCAACGCATTCCTTTTGCCTGATTGGGTACAAAATGGACTCGCTCGGTTGGTTAGAGCACCGTACAGCGTCGCGACATTCGATAACGGATTCCAATCGATATCGGCAACGAAGGGGTGTCGATTCAGCTCCTCAGCAACCTCGACTCGACCGCTCCAAGACGATGTTTGGGGTTCATCTCTGTTTCGGATAACCTATTCTCTCTCTTTTCTCATGAGCCCATCTTCTCGAGCAAATCACCTCCTTCGCTTCAATTGGGCGGTACTTACGAGAAGCGTCATCAAGAACGTTCCGGGGGAGCTGCATCGACTCATCTCAACACATCATATTGAGTTGGATTCGACTATTCTGCCTATGTCACTTCCTGGACATCAGGGCATGATGATGACTACTTGGTCACATCAATATCAACATGTCGACCAAGGCATTCCAGCTGACTCTTAGTGTTGGGAATCTACTGTATTGTGGTCCCTTCAAGACAGTGAAGTGCGTCCTCTGCTGCCAGATCCTCATCAAGGGGCTTGCGGGTGAAGCTGGGGGCCGAAGACCCCTCGGAGAGACTACGAGTGTCGGCCTTGGCCTCGTGCTTGCGCAGAGTAAGCTGGCCCTGAATGCTGACTTCCCCGTACTTGCTGGAGAATTTCGGCGGGGGCAGAGCAAGCCTCATGCTGTCGGCCTCAGGAGTACTCAAGGGACCGAATATCGGAGGCTGAGCAGAAGAGGCAGCTGTTATACTCCTCTTCTCTCATGACGTCGACCGATCCTGATGTCTTCGGATGGATTTGAGTAAGAGCATAACTGTTTGCTTTGGCCTACGGGCGTTGAGGCAGAACGAACTTTATCCCGGGCATCCTTATGTTCTCTCTTCACCTCGTGGGTGATCTTGGAATCCTCAACAGCTGTTGCTGTGGTCGACGAGAACAAGAGTTTCTCCTCTGCTTCGAATTGTACGGAGCAAGTGAATTGCCGTGGCCAACACCACCAGTGGTGTGACCGCAGTACAGGATGGGGGCTTCACGCTCCTTCTCGGGGTGCTTCCGGTATCCGTCTAGCTCTTTGCGGCGCCGACGGAGGCTGCCATTGGATCTCGCAGCCCGAGCTTGTCGTAGAAGCTGCATCGGGAAGTCCTCCCACCCTTTCAACCCTATCGTCCATCCCCGTTATCGAAATCCAAACAGTCAAGGCTCATTGTCGTGGTCCATGCCCAGCAACTCGGTAATCTTTCTGACAACCTCGTTGTTTCCTTCAAGTCCAAAACCCGGCCCAGAGGATTCTGTGTCACGAAGATAATTTCCGAAAACGATTTGTATGGGAAGCTCGTCCACGATCCTGGCCAAGCTGCCACTGATTGGTTCTACCTCGTCGTGGCGACCACCAAAAATAGTCAGCCGCGCATTGTCGTCCGTGTCAACCAAGACCTTCTTCCATGGGTTTCCGTCTTCCCAAACCAGGCCTTCTCGATGCAGGCCCTCGATGATCTCGCGTATCTGTGCCATCCACTTCTGTCTTCGTGGGGTAGGCTGTCTAGTACAAGCCCCATACGGTTTCCTTTACGACAACACCTGTCCATCAAGCAGACATTTGGTACACTTCATGACATTGGCAGAGGCTCTCCCCAATGCTGCCATGGAACGTACCACACTCGACGCTTGGTCCTAATTTGTACAGGACCTCGTACATTCCGAAGTTTGGCGTTTAAGCTGATTCATAGCCATGTACGCATTCTATTCTCGGCCAGGTTGGCAGTAATGCCGGTAGCTGCCGTCTTGGCGCTCTTGCTTCCGTCGGAGATTTCCTTCTTCTTTTCCTTTTGTGTGTATGCAGTTTTCCTTTGTCGATCCATACAGTTCGGGTTCCTCGACATGCGCTCAGCATCTTGCCGCCCTTGATCAAGTTCCCCGGCGCCTGACTTGGGGCTTTACGCGGTAATGCAATTGAAGGTGGAGACGACGGCGGGAGCCTTGGGCAGACTTCGCCGCATCATCGGGCTACCCGGGGTCCCTCTTGATCGTGTGGGTCGAAGTCAGTAAACTTCGGGTCATGTGTACTCCATGAAGATGGCGGCCAGCTTGCTTTCGGCGATGGGCATGAGCAGGTTGACGAACCCTCTGTACGAGAGCACGTCACTTACCCGTTGGTTTGCATGGGTAGTTGCAAAACTACCCTGCTTAGACATTAAGTCGATCGCCTGAGCGCAGATTCTCTCGCAGCGCATCTGTAGGAGTCAGCACGAGGACACAACCAACTATCTGAAGAAGGGACACTTGCCCGAGCTGCGAGCTGCTTCTCCACCAGCTGCGACTCGACCTCTCTGTGAGTTATGAAGAGGCGCCAGTTGATGAGAATTCGCTTTAACTTATGACTTATATGTATTCAAAGCTATACTTCTGCCTTGTTGGGGAGAGGGCTAGGGTCCTTGAGCTTAAGAAGAGGCTTCGGGCTCTGCGGCAAGCCGAGGTTCCCTTCGACGTACACAGGCTGTGGGTTTAGTGCAGTGTCAGCATGGCTGGTTGGAATCGCCGAACTAGGAGGCGACTCCCAATCCATGTCCGCGATGTAGTCGAGGTCCGATCCCTCGCCGTCCGCGCCTAGCTTGTCAGCATGGCCATCGGAAACAGATGAACGAGAGTCCGTCGGTACAGGTTGAGATGACCCACCATTCTCAGCCTTGAGACGGGAGTTGAACGACTCCGGATTTTTGCGGTCGAAGTGACTAAACTTTGGATCGTGTGTGAAACATCTGCAACCTCAGAACTTGATAATCTTCACTCCCAGTCCTTCAAGATCAACGTCGCCATATATACTGGGATCGTTGAAGAAGGTATCACTCGAAGACCCGTCGGACTTGAAAGCGGTACTACAGCTGGCCTCGGCATTTGAAGAAGCCAACTCGACTCTCTGAACCACCCAGGGATGGTGTATCGCAATTCGGAGCAAGATCGGTAACTAAATATCTCTCACAGTGCCTTCGGGACCATCAGAAACTTCACATGCGAATGATTGTCATCGCGCTTGGAAGTGGCAGCAGCGGTCTCGGTGTCTCGTTCATCGAGCTCGGTGCCATCTATGGTCTCGGCTTTTCCATTGGAAGCAGCAGCATTGCCCTCAGTGGCGGTGTGGCGGTTTGGCAGTTCTTCAGGATCGGAGGCGTGGCTTTTCGGAATCGCCGTTGCTTTCGCTGCCGATCTCAACCCCAGCGTTGAAGGCGCAGCCGTTCGGGGTATCGTTGCCTCCAGTCTCGACGCCCTTGCGAGGTTTCTTCGAGGCGCATATCGATGCCTTGGATCGTATTGGAAAGAGAGACCGTATTATCGTTGGGATACGGGGCAAGAGATCATCTGCGGCAAACTAAATGAGAAACGTCAGTCACAAACAAATTCAAGATCCGGAATTGAACTCACATGCAACATGACACCAAAATGCCCCAGCCGCCTCTGGTATGAAGGCTTGCCGTCTTTCGGCAGTACGAACGGCGTTCTCGGCACCCTCAATCTTGGCCTTGGCTCCGCACTCAATCTCGGCCTTCCATCCTCCCTTTTCTTCGTCTTCTTTTGTTTCTGATTGATCCTTTCCGAATCATACCCGGTATCTCTGGCAGAAACCAGACTTGTAGTTGGTGGCAGCAAGGACATTTCGCTTGCCAGCGGCCCTGCAGGCTATTTTGAAAGGAGGTGGGGGAGATCGTTCCTGGATTGGAGATCAGCGTCAAAATCGACATCAGCTGGCATCGGTGAGATTCCCATGCTCATCGTCATGTCACCATACCTGCCGACCATTAAACGGAAGGGCTTTCCTGTACAGGTATCACTACCACAGGACACGACCGAGTTGTTCGATCCCGAAACTCAGGCGAAGATAATCGGTTGAGTTTAGATGGATGCAATTGTGGTGTACGGACTATGAACCTCACAGCCGCCACAAAGCCCCTTTCGGCGTATTGGGACAGATTGAAATACGCCGAAAGGGGCTTTTCCCAAGACTTCTTTCACATCACAACACGACCTAGTGATCCTTTCATGATCACCGACCGGATGTTACCACCTCGGGACATGCTGTCTGCAGAGTCTACCTGAAGAATCAGAGAAAGGGAACGTGAAGGTGTGTGCATATTCTTCCAACCTTTTGCCAATGAGAGCTGGCAGTAGCTGAGTAAGATAGCAAAGAGTTGCCTCCAGGGCGGACTCATGATCTATAGTCATAGCGAGAAGGTCACCCACGATTTCGGAGATCTTGTGGCCCTGGATTCCATCGTTGGAACAGCCACTCCGTATTGAATGATGTGCAGGATTCAACGTTCCAAACGGAAGGTGCTGTGCAAGGGCCAGCGTTAAATAATGAAGGTGCCGTAAAGAACTGACCCTTCAATGTGGAAGGAAGGTGCCGCGCAGAGAACTCAGCGTTCAATACGGAAGGAAGGTGCCATATTGGACTCAACGTTCAATACGGAAGGTGCCGGGCAGCACACAGCGTTCAATACGGCAGTAACGACCCAGCTTCCGTTTTGAATGCTGCGTAGAACTCAGCGTTCAATGCGGAAGGAAGTGTCTATTTAAACATGTTTCAAACCGAGGGAACGGTCTTTTCAACACGTTTCAACAAAAGGAACAGTTCATGGGAACATGTTCCAAAGCCCCAGGTTTTCAGGCTCTCAGCACCGGAAGACTCGATATCATGCGGAAAATGCCCGGCACCGGTGTTGATTCATTGCTATATCTGCGCACGGGCCCGGCCGGATAGCGTTCCGGTTCAAGACATATACCTACTGCCTCGAAAGGGGGAGGCAGACAGCATCGACCGCAACGTGATGTTGGCATTGCTGTGTTGGAGCACACCAGTACCCGTTTTCCGAGGCAACCGCTCACGGAAGAGCAGTATCCGGTACATGAGGGAGCACACCCAAACGTTTCGACTTCAGGGGGACTTCTCACGGGCTCAGTTGGGATGTGGTAGGTGATTATTCTGCATTTGATCTTCAATCCATTTTTCTTTTCGTATCTAACTTCGTGTAGTCCCGAGAGGCTTGCGCTCGTTTCCTTGGTATACGGTATCCGAGGTTTACTTCTTCCCAGACAAGAAGGGAGGAGATACGCCCCCGTCCCGGCCATGTCGCCTCCGTTTCGATCATGTCATCTCCGTTTTCGACAACGAGGATGTCGCCTCCGTTTCCAACAGGAGGGTGTCGCCCCGTTTCTAACAAGGTAAGATGTCGCCTCCGTTTCCAAAGATGTCGCCCCCGTTTTCGCAATGAAGAAGATGTCCCTTCCGATTCTAAGTCGGAATTTCCAACAAAGGAATATGTTGCCTTTGTTGCCAACAAGGCAGATTGTCGACCCCGTTTTCGAAAGTGTTGCTTCCGTTTCCACCAAGGCAAGATGTCGCCCCCGTTTCCACCAAGAAAGAATATGTCGTTTCCAATTCACCATCGGAAACAGAGGCGGCATCCTCTTCCTTGTTGTTCTGGGCCTCTGAATCCAGGGTAACATGGCTTGCTCTTTCAGTCAATATTATGCAGATCCCCCCGTACCATTGAGCCTGAACCACATCAGCCCCATTTCCGCCTCCATTCCGCCTTGGTGTTTTTCTATCGTCGGCCTTCAATCCGATCGGAGAAGAATACAGTTCGCAGAATAGGCCTCCTCCTCGATTGAATCATATACTGTAGAAGCCTGCGAATTCAGCAGTGAGCTTGACACGCAAGTTTTGAAAGCTCATATCAGACACCATGGAGGTGAAAGAGGTTGGGGACATGGGAGTCGACATGTCCCTCTTAAGCCGTCGTGGGCAAGCTTCGCGCATTGCAAGGATCCTGGCGTAATGGTTATGAATCACCATCGTCATGGGGCTCTGCATCGTCTTCTTATACATCGCATAGATGTTTGCGATCTTCAAGCGGCGGCCTTTGCGATTTCGTTCTCTTTCCTTGTCGTATACGACGTGGCTATCTAATGCTCAGGAGTATTTGAAGCTCTTTCTGCCCATCACGGTGTGATGGGCCGGGGATCACGACACTTGCTGGATTCCGGGGGAAACCACCTTTTCTCTGGACAGGCCTGCGGTTTCGAGAGTCAGCTTGACATCCAACCAAACAATTTGCTCAACAAGTAAGCATAACAGGGAAAGCTGTTGATTGCGACTTACCTTTGGAGCGGGAGGATGGACGGGCGGCTGGAAGTGGCCTCCATCACCAACATCACCAAACACTGCTGCCTCTTCAATCGCTCGACCTGCAGTACGGCGATGAGGCTCATTATCGAAGGGTTATGTCGAAGTAGACCTTGTGGGTGATCTGGTAGAAGACCCCTTTGGTTGATCACCATGCCCAGCATATCCTCAGACTGCAAAGACCACATTTTGGGCAAACGATATCTCGCCCATGCTGTCAATGGTCCCGTCTGCCATGCTCATGAAGGTATGCTCGCCTATAGATACAACAATCAGACGGCTGACCAGCACATAACGCATTCCGACGTAGGCAGAAAAGCCGCAGTCGCTCCCGTCCTCTTGTTGGAGGCGTTCAGACAGGTAACAAGAGCCAAACGACTTGCCAAGTACGCTAATCAGACGTGAAGATATTAAGGCTCAGTCATGGACATCGGGCCAGGGCTAACAGGAAGACCGGCAGCTGCAGGGAAACCGGGAGGGAAGTACATTTGCATAGCAGTAACAGCTGCGTTGGCATCGTACAACGGAACTGGGCCACCATCGACACTGAGGCCATTGAGCAAGTCCATGGCAGCTCGCATGTTGGCGTCAGATTCAGCAGCGACAGACTGAGCACCATTGTCATTGGTCTGAACGGTCGAAGACTGACGAGAGAGGTAGGCAGTGGCACCAGTCATGTTGTTCCCAGCCAGGGTGGCCGGGACGGGAGGAGCATGAGCACCAGCAGTGCCGGCCTACGCTTCGGCAAGGAAGCCGCCAGAAACGTACCGTGGCATGGCTTTGGTGATTCATAATAACTTTTCGAATCGCATGGCTGCAGCTGCTGCGTTGGCATCGTACAAGGGGACTGGGCCACCATTGACGCTGAGACCATTGAAGGAGTTCAGAACAGCTCGCATGCTAGGCTCAGAGCCAGCAGCGACAGACTGCACACCATTGTTGCTGGCCTGAACTGCCGACGACTGGCCGCCAGAGAAATACGCGGTGGCACCATTCATGCTGCTGCCTGCCATGGTGGCAGGTGCGGGAGTAGCATGGGTACCAGCAGCGCTGGCCTCGGCTTGTATTTGTCGCCATCGGGGATGGCGACGATGAAGCCCTTCAGGCTCCTGCGATCGCCAATATCGCCACCACTATTTTCTGCCGAGCCAGTCTCATCCGAGATCGTATCTAGGATAGACGATGGACCTTCAGGTGACTTTTCGCTCTGAAGGCCGTCCGATAGGCTCTATGGTTCGCAGCCAACGTCAGAATCGTTGTCAACATCAGAGCCAGCATCGATTCAGCTTGACTGGGCGTGTTCAAGGCGCGCGTTCGCTTGGCCGGAGGGTTCTTTTGCTGGGTCTGAGTCCGCTTGCGACTCAAACCTAAGGTCTTCTGTGCAGCGGCCGTGGCGGTCTGGCCTCCACGCGTCGGGACTCGCTGGTCCATGAAGTCTTGTAAGGGGGCCGAGGACTTCTGATTTGGGTCCGCCTCCCCGTCGGACTCCTCATCCTCAGCACCCAAACCAAACACGAGACGCCATCATCAGGCGAGAATGGTGTAAAGCACGTATCAGGCGTGCCATTGAACGAGTCAGCGGCGTCCCCCCACTGGGAGAGGGGGGATTGTATTGCATGGCCAAAATTGACAGTGCCATCGGTGGCCTCTCCCCCGGTGGAAGAGAGGGGGTTGCATGACCAACATTGACAGTGGCAATGAGGCCCTCTCATAAACACAACATGCGACGACGTCGCACCGTGATTGAACTGATTCATAGCCATCGATGCCGGAAACCGTCTTCAAGCGCAAGGGTTTGGGCAACCAGACTACACTTCGGTCATTCTTATCATTGTCTTTCTCTCCGGGGGAGAGAATGCATCACCGCTGACCTTGTCACCTTTACCAGTTATGCCTCGGCGTGAACTGCGTACGGTGTCCTCCAGCATCCCTGCCAGCGACGAATCAGAACAGGCCTGATCTCGGCTCTCTGGACTTCTCGGTCAATATAGTGGTGGAGTGGGTATGCTCGTGGCTCTCCCCGAAACCCAGAGACCTCGGACGCCACCTTGTAATTATAAATGTTCTTTTCGAGCACACCTTGTAAGGTCTGGTAGGCAGTAAGTATGTCCTCGACCAACAAGGTGACAATAGGGATGTTGTTGAATAGGCCGTAACGTGATGCTGGTCGGCGAGATTCTGGTCGGCGAAATGCTGGTCGGCGGGCATCTGGTCGGCGTGAATATGGCCGGCGAGATCTTGGTCGGCGAAGTGCTGGTCGGCTGGCATCTGGTCGGCGTGATTCTCGTCGACGATATGCTAATCGGCGATATACTGGTCGTCGCGACGCTGGTCGACGATTTCCTGGTCGGCGAAATTCTGGTCGTTGCGATGCTGGTCGGCGATACCAAGGGGATCTTGACTATGTAACAAGTTCGCGTAGTTCTCCATCCAATCGGCGCCCTCTTCAAAATGTTCGGCGCGAGCAGCGGACTGCTCCTGATGCTCGTCGTGGCGATCCATAGCTACCGTTGGCAAACGACGAGTATGAGACGGTCTGAGAGGCGTCACGCCAGTTCTCCCAGCCTTGCTGGATCGCCGGTGTAGGCCCAGCCAGGTGGGAGAATGGCTGTAAACTCTCCCTGACAGAGACAGACACGTGTTGTTATTGAATTGGTTCATAGCCATTGGCACGATTCTCTCTACAGTCGAAGTCCCTAGATGTCAACGGAGTTAGCTGGCAATGTCCATACAATACACTGGTGCATGGCCACATACCTGTTCTCTTCTTGAGGACTGGACTCAGGGCCAAAAGACAAGACCCATCGACAGGCGCTTTGCTTCCCGTTCCCACCATCTACACTACAGAGCTGGCCCATGTGGTTGTGGAGGCTACTTCCGGTGTGGGGATGAGCCGGGTCTCGTCACCAATGACCCGCTGACGGCCTTCTGCTGCAACTCCTCAGAGGCCAGGGTAACGAAACCGAAGCCACGTCCCTTGCGGGCCTCGCCACGGGCCGTAAGCTTTTTACTCGAGCGGAGAATGGGGCGCAGGGCGACTTTGGCGGAAGAAGCCAGATGACAAGTCAGATGATCAAGATCTGGACATGAGCATACGGGTTGCCCTTGGCCTGACGCTTTGCCTCATGAGGGACATAAGGAACACCGTTACTAGTCGTAACCGACATCCTCCTGGTATTCCCTGCTACCTCCACTGTGTTATGGCGACGCGTCTGCCGCTGCAATCTCGATTGACGACTGAAAGTCAAGGGGCAGGAATACAGCAAGGGCATACGATAGTAGGCTCGGTGCCTCGTCTATTCCTTCTCCTGCTCCAGATGCTTCACAGGAGAAGACCGTGTGCTTCCATTCGCAACCATTGGCGACTCAACATGAATTGTTACACCCTCGTCGCCAGAACCATCCTCCGAAGCCGGCGCCTTGCTAGAAGCAACGCTGCTCGGTCTATCGAGAGGAGCTGGTTAGTGGCCTACACGAGGGCAGCTGCAGCGCAATCCTCATCGACGAACAGAGCAATTCTGATCTCTTGCCAGGCTGTTGCTGAGGTGCTTTCGCAAAACAGGCAGCTTCGCCTCGAGGGACTCGCCTTCTCATCTCGCGATTGGCAAAGGGGGGAGCGAAAGTGATGCAATGCCTCGTCCACTGCAGCCTCGACGACCTTGTCAGCAAAGGCCTTGTCGATGGGCGCCGACCAAGAAGCCCCTGCGGTGGTTGAAACTCGACTTGCGGCGAGGGCAGGATGTATCAGACTCCATCCCTCTGCTTTCGCCGCTCAAAGACGAAACCGAAGCCATTTTATAGGGCGCATAAATCACACCCCTTCCTTTCGGCACCTCCCTTTCGGCGCATTGAATTCGGCGCATTCAATTCGGTGCCTTCCTTTCGCCGCATTCAATTCGGCGCATTCAAATCGGCGCCTTCCTTTCCGTGCCTTCAATTCGGCGCCTTCATTTTTCGGCACCTTCCCTTTTCGGCGCTTTCCTTTTGGAGCCTCACTTTCCGTGCCTTCCTTTCGGCGCCTGAAGTGCGGTGGACCGACGCCCCGGAACAATCAGATGAGAAACCCTTCGTCCCATTTTCGTTACCCATGTGATCCCAATCCTTATGCTTAGACCAATACCTTTCCGTCGTCATGCTCTCCGTTCAGAGACCGGATCAAGCGGTAAATGCACCAGGCAGCAAGTATGAGCAAGGAATGAGCAAAAGTGTGATGAGCAAAATGGGATTGGGAGATTCGTCCCTGGGCTGAACTGTGAGGCATCCGAGGTACTTCTCTCTTGCCTCCCTCTTCTTGGTGCTTTGTGGACATCATCCGAGTTGACGTGAGGATATGGTTCGTTCACGTCTTCCACCACCAGGCTTCTGGCGTCATTATGCGTCATGTAGGAAGCATGCTTTCTTCTCCGACCGGCATAAGAGGGCAAGTGTTTCTCGTTATTTCTCGTTATTTCTCGTCCGACCGAAACGCGGACGGGCCCCGAACGAGCTCGGCGTTCCTAGTCGTCGTCGCCGGGAAAGCTCAGTGGAATCCGGTATAAGATGCTGCCAGACTGGGGATCAGGGAGGTTGTTGGAGTCATCGACTTGGCTTGCCATGTTTGTGTCATCCTGCAGTTCCTCTTTGGCGTTGCCCTTGCGAAGTTTCTTGATGAATCCCTTGACGGCTTGGATGTTGAAGAGTTTGGATGACGTCTCTTTGATGTTGGTGTAGGCCTTCTGTGCTACGCCCTTCGTATCCTGGTCTTGTTTGCTGCAGTCGCGACTCTAGCATCTGACTAACTGGTATCGCTGACAGTCAACCCTCGCTTACTTGTTGAGGCAGCCAGGCTTTGCGTACACAGCGCGAAGTGATGCCAGCCGCCTTTCTATTGGCTCGGATACTCCTGAGCTACTTGACGGAGTAAACACAACTACGGATGATCCCGTTGATGAACCATTACCTGAGCCTGGGGCCTGTGTTGTAGTTTTGCCTCGGCTGTCGTCTGCATTCGAGTCTTGAAGAGTCTTCTCCTTGGCCAATTTAGAGGCATTCGCCTTTCCCAGTTTCCTCTTCGCTTTTGCAGCCTTGCGTTTCTCTGACTCCCTAGAGCGTTTCTTGCCAGGTTGCTCTTCTTGCTGGCGCTCTTGGGGATGGGTTCTAAGTCGTCGGTGACTTCGACAAGGACTTGACCCGCCCGGCAACCTTGCTGGGGACGCCGTGTTCGGCGACGCCTTCGCTCATCACCTCTAAGCCCTCGCCGTACTCCTCAATGGACCTGGCATTGAGCTCTGCAGCTCAGATCTTCTTGGGATCTTGCTCAGGGCCATAGGTCAGCTTCTCGACGGGAGATGGGCAGTCGGGACAAAGAGCATGAGGGTAGCCGATGTCGTGAAAGTACCAAACTCGACGTTTCGGAAGAAACATATTAACGCTGGCGAGGTGGCCGAACCAGATTGCCAGGGGGATGTTGGGGGAGGTGACGGGCTTGGAGCTAGGCGAGGAGTGTCTTCTCGACCTTGGGCTGGCCGATGATGAGCATGTTCTCTGGCCGTAGTAGGGATACGATGGTGGACGACGAAACCTTGCTCTTAGGTCGTGCTATCGTTGAGAATACGTCCGTTTTCGATACAGCAAGCCATAGTTCGGCAGGAGGCAATGCTCGATGCTGGTCCACCTTTTCGGAATGCTCGTCTGGAAGGCCTTCTTCGACCCTCGATTCGGGCAGGCTGCTCTTTCACCACGGCCTGTCGTCACGTACGCGACGGCCTCATCGTATCGTACAATCCGTTCGTTCCAGAAATGTGCTGTCTGGATCGGGTTCGGGTATTCTGACTTCGCTTTGAGGTCCTTGGCGGTGCCAAGGACCTTTGCCAATGGCAAACGGATTTCGTTCTCGGCTTCTTCTCGTCTTTATCTCGGTGCGCTCATCGGGTGGTCTTTTCTTCCTTGTCACAGGTCAGCTCAACGCTCAATGTGCATCACAGTCAGGGCCTTACTTACTTCGAACCTTCCGGCTCCGGAGTTTTCGCTACTCCTGTCACCACCATCCGGGCCAACATTGCAGACACGGGGTGTGCCCGCAGCAACCGGGCTGTTGCAAGGACCGGTGGCCGTTACTTCCGCTCCTCGAACGCGCTCTCCGCATTTCGGAACGCCATGTAGAGTCGACGGACCATGTCTTGCTCGTCCACCCAATTTCGTTTTGCTCAAATGTTTTTTGTATTTTTGCCTCCCTCCCTCCCTTCTTTTTGTTTCTCGTATTCTTCTCGTTTCGTTTCGTTTCGTTCGTTTCTTTTTCTTTTTCTCGTTTTATTCGTTTCTTTTTTTTTTCCTTTTTTTTTTCTTTCTTTTTTGTCTCGGGGTTCTCTTGCCCTCTTTGTTATACTATAAGCTGATCGTCACATTAGTACAATGTCTCAAACCGACCATGTTGATGCCTGACTTACCATTCACAGCCGCGCAACACAGGAACCTCCCAACGACAGTCTCATAAGGCAGCAGGAGGCCAGCCACTTGAACTGCGGCCTTGAACTCTCTGGTGAGGTCTTCTTCAGTGAAGAAGACCCAGTCGTACCGGTGTAGCTTCTTGGAGTTGAAGCGGGCTTCCACCTGGGAAACTGTGTGCATCATAGCGACAATGCACCGACCCGTGCTCATCGGAGCCTTGTTGTTAACCCTGTCGATTACATGTCAGCAAGCAAGATGCAGTGAAGAATGGGCAATGGGATACATACCTAACAGGTTTACCGGTCGGCAGTTCTTCTCTTTCAACCGCAGAAGGACAATCGTCAAAACACCGGAATCATTGTCGGGTCCTGTTCGGACATTCTCGAAGTGGTCACGGATGTCCTGTGGCAAGCCAAAGGCGCGGGAGTTGGTCTTGTCAAGCTTGTCCAAGAGCGAGCCAAAGGCAAACCTCGGTTTCCCCTTAATTCGGACGGGAAGAAGCTGTGCGGCCCAAATGAACGACTAGGTGCCGCTCACCGGATGAGCCGCTTCAACAGGCCACTCTCGCCCATTTTCTCTTTTATTGCTGGGGTGTTTTCGGGATACGGCTGCTCAGGGGTCTGGGGGATCTTTCTCTCAGCCTCAAGGTCCTGCCTTCACCCCCTCGAAATCGGCTTCCAGGATGTTCGGGCTGGGAAGGGGGCTGCTGTCGGTGCTCGTCGTTGCGATCCATGGTGGCTCCTGATGCTCGTCGTGGCAATCCATAGTGCCTATTCGCGACCGACGAGCAAAGCGAAGCAAGTTGTCGGTCGGTTATTGGTGATCTGGGCAAAGCAACCAATCGACGAGTAATTTATCTAGAGCGTGCATGGGTCGGTTAGATGGATGCCCGTATTCAATGCGGCGGAGTGGATGTAATATTCAATCGGCGAAGTGGATGTACGTACCTTTATCGAGTTGCTGAAACAGATGGTATGGTCTGTCCCAGCGCAGGGCAAAACAGGGAGACAGCTCGAGTCAAGCAATTCTGGTCCTTGAGCCTCATGAACGGGGCACCGTATCGGGACGAATCAGCAGGGACGCTCCTTGTCGTCGGTTGGGTTGAGAGCCTGGTGCCATCGGGGATGGCACCGCCGTAGCCGGATATCCACGGAGTCCACGGACAAGGGTTTGCTGAGAAGGACTGGGCGCCACCCCAGAGTTCTCGGGGATACGGTTAGAGCGCATCTTAGCATTCTGCTTCAGGGTGATGCCGTAGCCATTCAAGTGGCGCTCCAGCAAGCTCTGAGTAGCCAGCCCCTGGCTGAAGTGGATATGCTGCGCAGCCTTTTTCGGCTTTGCCTTCTTGATAACCGTCATCCATTGGTTCTCGCTACTCTCTGGGGATGGCTTGGCGGGCTGATCTTGCACTACGGTGGTCGGTGTGGCGGCTGTCGCCTGCATCCCTCATAGTGGCAGACCTACGGGGGTGTCGCAATCTGTGCAGTCGGAGGAGCCTCATCGGTGATGAGGCAGGGCTGCCAGTACTGCCTTGGCACGTTCTGGTGAGCGACCTCCGCTTCGCTCGGGTCGCACGGGATGGGGTACCGGTTCTTGGGACCGACAGGCCGACGGCGTACTTTCGGAACAGGTACGGGACTCGGTACAGTATGCAGGCCGGGCCTCGGGGGACCATACCATATCTCGTACAACTCGTTGACAAGCTAGTGAGCGCGGGCAATGAGTTTAAGCCTCGTTGACCTGATTGAACTCGGTGGCAGCCTTGTCGCCAAAGAGCCATCCTGCGCCACGAGGGCTGATAATCTTCGGAGCCCACTCCGACTTGGGGATACCATAGGTGGGAAGTTTCTCAGCGAACTCATCGATGGCCGCCGGGTTGGGATGCAATAAGTTCTGGCTGTTCGTGACGAATAGTCGGGGACCCTCGTCGCCAGTGGTGAAAGCTTCGGAAGAAACACTGGTCAGGAATTCTTTGGTGGATAACCCATGTCTCGATACCGGCGAGAATCTCTTCGCTGCGGCGATGACTGACAACGCCGAACTTGGTCGGAACTCGGCCGGGGCTCGGTCGGGGCTGTTGTATTCAAGAAACAAATTAGCTTCAATTTCGGTCGCGTTTCGGTCGGATGAGAAATACTTACCCACTGCTGGGGTGTTTTCGGGGAGACTGGTGGACAAGATTGTGAATATCCTCATGCTAGAGATCCCAGTCCGTTGTTTCTGGTCTATCTCACTCTTCAAGTGAGCGACAATCTCCGATGTGAATTGGCACAAAGAGGTGAAGCCAGTCTTGGGGGTTATCGTGCCGGATCCAGGCGCACTTCGGCAGTAGGTTACAGCTTTGTGCTGGTTCGATAAACCTCTTGACTAACCAGTTTTTCGACTCCTCTTCGTGTAGATGACTGTGGTGGCCGAGGAGGTCACTCTTGACAGCCAGTAGATGCATCCACGACTGGATGTTTCCGGAGCGGATATTGGGCGACCGTGGAAGTGTTTCCAGATCTTGCCAGCCGTGGATCAGGACGTTGATAATATCGGCCCTCTGCAGGGTACTGGATATCCTCAAGTACATACAATACTTTTGCTGAGGTGCCTCCGGTAAAACGAAGGACGGAGCTCCTCCCGGTTTTCCAGTTTCTGCCAGCTCTCTTCAACGGCCTCGAATCTCTGCATCAACGAGTCGTAGGCTTGGTACGGCTTTTCGCCGTAAATAGGGGGGGTTTCATTAGTTCCCTCCTGTGAGGACTCGATCTTTTTCTGTACGGGAAAGATAATGTCAGCAACTGTGGTCTGAAGCAAGTGAAGTTGGCAAATACTTACTGGAGGCCGGGTCGTTACTCATCATGACACCACACGGGGTACGGCGTCGCCATTGACGCACTCGAGGTAGGTCGCCTTCCTCGCTTGGCATTGGCTGAAAGAGAAGAAGCAGGGCTTCCACTGATGCTGTTTTGTGGCACGGGATGTCGTCAGAATAGCTTGGTTGCTGTACATCTAGGGGCGAGGCCGGCGTATTCTGGCGCAGATTGGTGGCTGCCTCTCGGAATTTGTTGAACACTGCTTTTTCCAGCGGCCGAGTCGTCGTTCTCGTCGACATCGCCGTCGTGGTCGAAATCTGCACCCTCAGTGCCACCATTGTCGACGACGGGTGCTCCTGGCCGAGTCATTTGGGTCGCCAACTGATTCTGCTCAGCCCGGCGCCTCCGTGTCGTTACCATCTCGCAAAAGTAACAAGGGGGGATCTCGTCCGGATTATTGACCGGAGTCACAGTATTGGCCTCGTCGAGGAAAAGGAACGGGGTGCAATCTGGCCGGAAGCCGAGCGGTTCGCGGGTCGGATCGTCGCGGTCGTAATTGGCGTACTTGATCCGGGGGACCGTCTGGCAGAACGCGGCCGTGAAGGGAAGGGCGTCGTCGCACCGGCCCCCCTGGGCTTCGATCCAGGCCCAGGCGACGTCCTCCCACAGCGCTCGTGGTACTGCAGGGGCGGGAGGTTGCCGCGCGCGACGCCACCAGCCAGCGGTACTTCTCCTCGAGGTTCCACTCACGGGCCTCGGGGCAGTCACTCAGCGAGTGCTTGGCGTTGTGAAGAACACACGCGACGATGAAGCCGTCTGCTGCGGGCGGGCCGGCACAATTCTTGGCCGTGTGTTCGTAGACACCCCAGAGTCGGTTCAACCGAAGGCACTCCGAGTCGGTGGCGAGGAGGCGGCACCCAGAGTCGGTTGAACCGGAGACACTCTTCATCCGTAATACCACAACGCTGCCAGTACTGCCTGGCTTCGTTGTTATGCCACGTCCAGTACTCTTGGTCTCTTGTGCCCGGTGGAATGCTTCTCGTCGGTGACGAGGAGGCTGCAGACCGCCAACACTAGTCGGTTGACGGCGAAGAGGCGCGACGGCTGGGGCAGGCGCAACATTCAGGGAGGAGGTCAGCAATGAGAAGCTACACATCGCTGGGCTGTCGTTGAGTCTACTAATGCTGAAACGTTTTCGGCAAAAGGGAATTCTGGAGCAAAAGTCAGTATCCTATTCATGAAAGGCTGGGCTCGCATATCGTCACTCACCTTCCAGTCGCTGAGCTGTCCGCCCATGTCGGCTGACTTGTGGTCAAGCTGGTTTGTCAATGGAAGTGTTGCTCATCCCGGCAGTTTAGCCTCATGCCTAGGAGGATTCTGTCAAAGGTAGAAGAGTAACACCGTTTGATTGAACAGCATATCTAGGGATGGAAGTCTGGGGGACTTCCAAGTCTTATATATATACATATGGGGTGAAGCGCACTAGCCCCTGTTCAACTGATCCTGGAAGCATGCATATCCGCGGGTCAGCTTCAGGCTTTTCTTGCCCTCCCTTCTAGTTCTTCTTGTTGTTGCTCGCGGCCGGCGCAATGAGACGTCAACTCTTCTCGCCGACCGCCCTTGGCTCGTGCAGGGTTCCGCTGGAGTTTGAGGTCCTCATTCTTCCTCGAGGCGGACGGAATGAGATGTCAACTCTTCTCGTCGACTGCCTTTGGCTCTTGCAGGGTTTCGCTGGAGTTTGAGATCCTCATTCTGCAGACTACACGCTTTCGGGGTTAGAAGACGGCTCCGGAAAGAGAGTTTCCCATACATACCATTTTCGGATCTGCACAATCTTTTCGTACTTAGTCGTTTTCGGCCCTCGCGGTTTTCGCAGCAGGCGGCAGTCGCTCCGCCGATCAGACCCTCGGAGTTCGGAAAGCCGTACATTTCGATGGGATATCCTGCACTTCTGTCACCCCATATTCCGGCTTCGTCTCACTAACATCCTCTGGGACGATCGTAGCGCCTTGCTCGTCTTTCGACTCAACCTTCTCTTCGCCGTTCGCCGTTTCCGGCTTGACCTCATCGGCACCGTTGGCTTCGGCGGGTGGTGGGATGCCGTTGCTCTGGGGCAGGAGAAGGTCCCTCATTCTGCATTTCCTGATACATGCTGTCCGGACCGTTCGGCAGACTACGCGTTTCCGGAGTTGCTCGGAGGATGGCAACAGCTCCGCCGATCAGGCCAACGGGTTTCTGGCATGTATCGATAGAGCAGCACCGCGCGAGGGCGTTCGGAAAGCCATACATTTCGATGGGATATCCTCCACCGGAAACTGGCTGCTGGGCGTCTGGATATTGTGGTTAGCTAAGGGTAAACGCGTTTTCTTTATGCGGTTGAGCAAAAGTATCTCGCGGCCGCGGAGTTTCTTGTATGTATGGGGTGGCAGGCTGAAACGAGAAGTAACTCCGAACGAATAGGCGCTATCCTCGACCGCGCGCGTGTAGTGAATGATTTGTTGCGTTCGGGGGGTATTTACCTTAGAGTGTGTTTCGTCCGCGGGATTTCTTGGGTATATGGAGTGACAGGCTAGAATGGGTGCCGGCGTTAATAGCGGCGAGGTGAGGTGTTGAAAGAAAGGAAAAGTCGGCGAAAAGTTGGGGGAGTGGCAGCAATTTATACTGCTTGAGCCCTGTGTCCACGTATTGAATGTGTTGAACGAGGCTGTTGAATATACTGGATACATTCAACACGAGTCAGCATTGACTGCGTTCAATGCGACTCATCTTCGGCCGTGACGGCAGCGAAGTGTTGATCAACATCACGTCATATCCGACTCATATGCTTACTTTCAACCTTTTCTTCATTTTGGTTTCGGGAAAGAGTCAACTGACAAAGTAAAGATAGTAAACTTACATAGAGCGTATTGCTCATGACGAGGGGAAGTCCAAGAAGCAAACATCGCAGCCAACTCTCTCTTTCAAGCCCAAGGTAATGTCTGCCTTTTGCCAGACAGACTCTTCATTGCTCATATTTGAGGTGTGGTTGTTATGCAAGCCGAGATGTTTGAAAGGTGAGAGCAAGTCAAGTGATTAGCAAGAGAGTGATGAACAGTGAGGCGAGGGAGAGGAAGGGTGCAGGCCAACATCTTGCGGCGTGAATCATGAGAGTATCTTACGTCTTCAAGGTGAATCAGACAAAGAAATGACCAAGTACACTTCGGCAACAGACTCAGAGTCTCCCTCAGAAATGTGACGTGTTTGGGTTACAGGGTCAGAGGCAGATGCTCTTCATGGCCGAATATGTGAATGTTGATGGGGAACATGACTCGCAAGTACAGATCGTCATCCGAGATCATGGGTGCGGTTGTCTGATCGGCATCTGCAGGCCCTAGGCATTTTTCTGCACCTCCTTAGCTTTCGTCATACTTGTGGTGTTTTGGGAAAAACTTACTTGTGTTTTTGGAGAATTGAGGTTTTTTAGATGTTTTTGTTGTTTTGGTTAGATTTGCTTTCACCGGCCTTCTTCGGTCTCAAAGGCGTATTCTGCTCAGAATATGACAGCATGATAGCCTGAGTCTCTTCATGAATCGAGAACAGCCAGCAGTTTACTGCCGACCTTGGCCACTGCCATCGCCATCTTGCTGAACGCGACAGGAGGGCGAACGCGAGTGGTGGTCCCTCAGAGATAGGCCTGTTCCCCAGATCCTGCCACAACCATGACATGGTACATCCTTCTGGTTCTTCAACTTGTTGTGTTTGGATTCCGGGTTGTGGATGTTTCTATGGTGTGCATTCAATTTCCACTGCTTCGGGAAATCCTTGGGGCAGCCCTCGATCTTGCATTTGTACGGGCGAAGCTGTGACTTGTTCTGCTGTTGCACCTTACCCTTGGCTGTATAGGCCTGATGCTTTTCGCTTCGGTGGCGTTGCAACTGGCCCTGAGTCTCGTAGCTGAAGAGGCAATCATCACACTGGTAACGAGAGGGAGATGTGGTAGTGCTGGGGGAGGCTGTATCCGATGAAGTGGTTGCAGTCTCGTGGCGGGAAGCAGCAACATTGACTTGGGTAGGGCCGGCAAGTCTCGGGTCAACGAGTCTCAAGTCATTCTCCAACGGCAGGTTGAGGTTGGCAGCAACGATGGGATCATCATAGGCTGTTGTGGTGATGGAGTTGGGAAGGGTGGAAGGATCGGGACTGGTACCAACCGTGTTCCAAGCAACAAATTCTCTCGCAAACTGAAAGTCTTGCGCAGACTGGTAGGTATGCGGACCTTCGAGCGTATGGAGATCAGATGGAAACGCGTCTGAAGGCTCAAGCAAATGTGAAGAGCCATACATACCTGAAGGCTCATACTCTTGGGAAGATGAAGATTCAAGCTGATGCCAAGAGCCTGACATACTTGAGGGGAGAGGTGTAGGTGAAGGGCCAAGCGTATATGTAGGATCAAGCGTTTGCGTAGGTGAAGGTGAAGAGCCATCCATCTGCAAAGAGCCAAGCGTATGCGAGGGAAGATGATGATGTGAAGTGTTTGGCAGATGAGGGTATGATGAAAAGGTGTGGGTGTTGGGAGATGTTGCAGTTGCTTGAGAGAGGTGAGCTTGAGGTGGCATATCAACCGGGTTTACCTGCAAAAGAAGATCCTCCACGGGTCTACATGAACAATAGAACAGTTAAAACCACTGGATAGAGGTAAGCTGGATGTGATATTACTTACTGTTGGGTATGCTGGTGATTGTTGTTGACGGCGGTGGGAGGGTGCTGCATGCCGTAGTCGACGATGAAGTTATCGTTCTTGTCACGTTGAGGGTAGGGAAGAGAGCCAAGGCAGCGATCACAGCCAAGGCAGGCGGGATGTGTGCAAGGAATCACCATGGGTCGAATATGTTCATCAGCTTGGTCGTAGGCCATGGCTGCGGTGATGAAAGGTTGTTGTTGATGGAAGGACGAGCAGCAACAAAGCAAATCTGGTGAAGGAGATGCGCAGGTGAACGTTGAATGTTGTGTAAAGAGGTGTTGATGAACGAGCAGGAAGATGTTGGTGATGGCCGGAGAGAGGAAAAGAAGAGATGTGGTTGCGGTTGTGGTTGGGTGTGGGTGTGGGAGACTTCCGGCTCAGATCTTAAAGGGAAGGAAGGAAGACCGGTTGTGGTTAATCTTTTATGAATCAAAGATGAATGGAAGGAATTGTTTCCAGATAAGATGGATGCCTTATTGTGGTTAAAAAAATGTGGTGGTGAAGTATCCGCATATTTTCGGTCGTCAGCAGTCGAAAGGGTTTTGGCTGCAGCTGTAAGGGCAAGTCTGCGGTTTGGGGGTGTTGGAGGCCCCGGACCGACGGTGAGGTCGACGATGTATGCTTTGGTGGGACCACCGAAGGTGGAATCGGCGACGGGCCCGGTAGGCCCCGGTAGGCCCGGCCGCCCCGGCCGCCCCCGCCTTATAGGTGGCCACTTGTGAGACTTTGAGATCTCAAGATGCTACATGATGCTTTGAGGCCCCTTTAAGCCCATGTATTGGCAGAATATATCAAAGCGAGTATTACTGGAGAGGTTCAGGAGGTTCAAGCGGATGGAGGATCTCAACTACTTTGCTTGACAACGGCAAAGGGTCGTGTCAGGCACTAGCATTGAGGATTTGGAAAACTAACTTCAAGACTGGAACATACATATGAACACTGTCGTTCTGTGGTAAACTGGAAAGCTCAGTTTCTATGCCCTTGTAGAACAGCATCACTTGCACCTTGAGCGGCTTTATCATGCGAAGAGGTCGCGTCTTAACCTCGCATCTCCGAAGATGGCTCTCCGATCTGCTTTTCTGCAAGAGAAAGGACCATATTATGTATATTTAGGCTTATAAGGACAACCTCTTTTCGATCTCAGATTGCCAGACTTGCTTGCCCTGCCTCCATCTTCTGGCTATCGTGCTGAGCTTGAAAGTTCTAAACCAGGTCTGAGGGGCATTGGCAGCCTCATGAAAGCCTGTAATGATATAATGCTACGCTATTATGAAGAGAACCTAATGGACGAAATGAGATGTTCAATTAACCACTTGGTTTCCAGCACATGATACCCATATTTCCAAGGTGGGCTGCTGCAGCTATCGAACCCAGCCTTATACAGGCGTTCACTAACCCTCCTACTTGCCAAGTACTGCATGTAATGCGTATTAACCGGATGCTTTGATGGGACTGTGCTGGAAACGGGATGGAACACAGTCGAAGAGATATAGCAGCAGCCTACAAGAAGCTGGCGCCGACGGAAGGCAAGTGGCAACGGGTACTAACAGATACAGATTCCTCCCGCGCCATGATTGAAAGAGCAGAGAGTGGGCGGGGACACGAAGCGTCGAGATTACGACCGTTATCTTCGAAGTACAGCAGCCTAGCCACTATACCCCAGGCCACTTAAAGCCTAGGTAGGTAGCTACCAAATCATTAGGTTTTGCAACCTTGCTCGCATGCATATCGCCAAGTACGAACCCAGTTACTCTATTAATTGCTTACTCAACGACATTTCTTACACGCGGCATATCTAGTGATGACCTGCCCTAGCATAAGTAATAACAACACCTGCAATCTTGGTTCTAACTAGGTCGCCAGGCATTTTGAGGTCCGGGTCCAGGGAGTTCAATCACTTTCGACACGATAATGCTACATGCCGTACAAAAGACGCGAATGTCGCATCCACATCTCCGCTAACACACCCACTGCAGCGAGAATTCCAGCTCCACCGCCGCACAAAACGAAAGGATCCGATGAAGCTGGAGTGGGTCGCGGCGACGAATGCACTTAGGCTTGAGATGCCACGTGGCTATTCCATTGCCTTATCCAAACTACCTACATGTGGACACGGGTACTCTGATCAGGCTGCTGGGTTTGCCGGCATCATGCCACGAGGCATTTGGCAACATATGCATGGCTACTGCTTGTCCTTATAACTTGCACCGGTCTGGGGTTGGTGGTAGGGACATGGAGAGCCTGATCTTGTAAAGGTCCAGTGCCAACTTTGGCTCTTGTATCTGCTCCTTCTTCCTCTTCAGGCTCAGGCTTAGACTCAGCTTTATGATCAGCCTCGGCCTCAGCTTCGGCTCCAGTAACGGCTTCTGTCTAAGGTTCTTCATGGGTATCCTCTTAAGGTGAAGGGTGCTTCATGATCTGACGTACATCCAGACATGTAGAGCAGCAAAATGAGTACCACTCCACCACTCGAGCCGGTAACCGAGCCAAAAGCATGCTTCAGCTTGATAACTGAAAAAAAGCCGAGCCAATTCCAACCTGCAGACGAATCACGAGCCCGCATTCCTTTAAGAGCGATGCCAGCTCGCAATCTTCGGTTCGGTGTCTGAATAGAAACTTGTAGGATATTGGCAGCGAATGGTGAACCTTTAGGACGCAATGGCCCAGCACCCAACTGCCTAACTTGGGCAGAGAGAACAAAAATATGTCTGTTATCGCACTCAAGTCCTGGGCATGATAACGTGATATATCTAATAAGACGATTATAATGCTCTTTAGCGCAATCATGTTTTTATTGGCCTCGGGGCTCGGGGTTGCCACCTCGACCGTGGTGATGCTGGGTGGTAGGGGAGGCCATGGCATAAATTGGATGCGAGGAATATTGATTGGCCGTGGTGAAAGCAATGTGCATTGGAAGGTCAGGCCTTATAGGAGGGTATAGGAAGGACGATAGAAGGACGAGGGGAGTAGATACAGAAAGTACGCTAGATTAGATGCTTAATACGACGCTTGGTGGCGTCTGTGGTAGCTAACGGTCAATCACACATTTTTTCAACTCCTGATTTGAGTCTTTTCTAACGGGACCAACTTCCTTCTGCAATGGTTCTTGGGGTTTCTGATAGATAGTTTGTTCAACTCTTGGGGTGCGAGCCCATCGGTCAGGCCGTTGGCCGCTTGGTGGTCACCGTGGCAAGACCCCCCAATGTCGTCACTTGTGGCGTAGCCACTTGATAATGTACATCTTGAGTCTGGAAACGTAACGTTGACTGATTACTTTTTGTTTATTTGCCTCAAGAGTAATATGAATGAAGACAGTGGCGAACCGGACAACCTGGCGATGATCAGGCGCCGTCGTTGTGTCATCGAGATTCAGTTTGAGATAGGGAGCGACATGCTTAAAAGTTTTAAGCCACTCTTTCTTTTGACCAGCAACCGTGGGATTTGCTGAGTGGGCGTCGCCTGTGATCAACTCCTCGTACCCCTAGTCAGCGCGTGCTATATACTCCTCAGGATCCTCGAAAGTGGCAATCTTTCAACGAGATAACTGATCCTGCTTATCAGGCGGGAGGATGCGATTTTCGATAACATCAACCTACGAGCCGGACTCTTCACACATAGTGACGACTTGGATGCAGCATTTTTGATGGGTGATATCTTGTAGAGAGAGGTGGTGCAGCGTATATGTAGATATTGGACGTTGTCGCCCTCGTCTTCGTTGAGGTGCTAGGAACCACCATCCTTGTCGGCGTTGTCGTCGCTATCGTTTCTGTGGTCAGTATGTTAGTGGACGCGCAAAGAAGTAAAACAACCCTTTTCTGGACCCAGGTCTGAAGGCAAATTGTGCTGTGAGGTGCGACTGTTTCATTGGGTTGCTAGGAATACTCTGCTTCAAATCTTCTTGAAGTGATGATATTTGCTGATAGTAGGGAATGTGTAGAACAGCACCTTTCGTGGTTCGACCGATACTGCAGCATTACTGGAAATCCATTTGGACCGCGAATCACAAAAACTTAATAAGACGGTTGAACGACATATACAAGGCCAGCCAGGTAGATCAAAAGATACCTACAGAAGTATTTTCACTTAAAATCAGAGTGCATGCTGTACGTCTCGTGCCCCCGTCCGACACCATGTCCGTTCGTCCAGGTGGTCCATCGCCGCAGATGCTGGTCACCAGTTCCAACATCCTCGTCGCTGCTTGCGAGCCAGACCGTACGGTTCAAGAAGGGATCTCATACATGAAGAGCAACTAGAAGCCTTACAGCATACCTCTGCCCAAATACGTCGAGAACCAGACCAGAGACCCACAAGTGGAAACGGTCGACCAGTAACAAAGCACTATGAGAAAGCGAGCTGTGTATGTAGCTACTGGAGCTAGAACTGTACATGTAAAGCTACAGCAAGTGTAAGTTGATAGGAGTCATTGAAGATAGTTCGAGTTGAGAAGAATCTTGGTTTCTTTCATTCCAGGGGGTTGAGGTTAGTAGCATGTCTGTCTGGAAAGGGGCTGAAATTCCAGCTTATCGGGCTAATGTGCACGGGCCATTACTGCTATCGCTATCGCTATCAGCTTTGTGCCCCTCCCCCTCCCCCACCAAAAGTTGCATTGCGCCTGAAGACGAAGAGCATTGGAGTGTGACACATCCTGGCGAACTACGATAGCTCGAATTTTCTAAGAGAAGAATCTAGAATTTGTGATATACGCATTCCATTTCATTTCAGCTAGACGGAGAAGAAAGAACTGTCTCTTCCAGTATACCCTTACTGCCCTTCAGACGCAAGGCCCGAACTTTTATCATTTGAAGTTTGACCACAACTGCCCCTCCATCGTCAGGCCCTCTCAGCCTCCGTCTTTCCGTCGCGGGTCTGGTGGCGTGCCACTCATATCCCTTGTGCGCAATGCCGTCTGCGACCAGCCCAGCGAGCGAAGATGTGCCATATCTCTCAGTCTTCCGCTCAGATGTCGCAAAGTCTCTGGTAGAGCGGTTCGTGAAGCAAGTCGTTTCGGCCGAAACCGAGCCGCAAAAATCAGACTCTGTTTCTGAGAGCGCATTGCAGGAGGCAATTGAAATTGGCTCGTCCGCTCTGAACGCCTTCTTACAGGCCAATGTTACTGGTCCCGTGCTCCAGGCTGCAGAATGCGAGTCGCTATTTGTCAACGCCTACAACCAAACCACACCGCAAGCAACAACGTCAAAAAGTCCGATTGATGCCTTGAGGAAAGTTTGCTTGAGGTCCCTAGACATTGATGGTGTTTCCGTCTATGCCTACATACCTCATATCGAACTTTTCTGCTTTGCGAAATGGGTATTGGCATCGGGCGAAGCTGTACCGCTGAACGGTGATCTCGCCTGGACCCGTTTCCGAGTCCATCTCTGGCACTACAAGCTCCTTTCTCAGCCATCCTTAGGACCTGGATCACTTTT
Organism: Apiospora marii; assembly: GCF_038362585.1. Taxonomy (NCBI): domain Eukaryota; kingdom Fungi; phylum Ascomycota; class Sordariomycetes; order Amphisphaeriales; family Apiosporaceae; genus Apiospora; species Apiospora marii. Next base: position 858,725 of record NW_027117374.1, read on the forward strand.
CACCAAAACCGGACGATTCACCGATGTGGCAACTCTGCAGGAGCTCGTGGAGAAGAGTCTTGAGGATGCCGAGACCACAGTACTGGCGTCAACCGAGCAAGGCAATGACATCAAGGCACAATTTCTGCTCGAGAAATCCAATGCCCATGTTATGCTTGGAAACGACGCCAAAGCCAAAGACGCACTGCATCAGGCTGCACAGAAGAGCGGTTTCACCTATGCGCTCTCCGGCGCCCTCGGAAAACGAACAAAGTGGCAAGAGAAAAGCACCAGTCAACTTGTCGTCTTGGCCAAGAGTACAAATGATGATGCGTCGAATAAAGAGGCCTCTTCAGAAGCGACAGCGCCACAAGCGCTGGCTCTCAATGACGATACACTGCTGGAGAAGATCTCCTTCAAGGACAGTGGCGTTGAAGATGTTACCAAATCGGAGCTACCTGAATCTCTACAGGGGATTGCCCCTGACGACCAACCTCAATTGAAACCCGAGGACAAGATTATCCTACTCACCGAAGCCATGTTGAAAGACACATTCTCTCCTTCTGATTCTCTGACCGCAGAGGAAATTTTGCCATTCGCCGAGCGAGTCATCAATGACAAGTCGACCAATTGGCAGATCTACACCCAAGCTCTGCTGGTGCGATCCAGAATTGAGTTGAACCGAAGCAGGACTCTTGAGCGTGGTGTCTTACAGATGCAAGCCGTCGTTGACCAAGTCATTATTGATACGGATGCTAGCACCGCGCCTCCCGCCAACGAAGACTTTCACAGGGATTCAGCAGTACCGGCTATTGAAGTCTCTCAACCTGAGGATCAAGCTCGTGCCCAGACCAACCAGAACAAGCCGACGTCTTTCTTGCCAGCCCCTAAAGATACCGAGTCGGCACCTGCTCGCGAGCGACTCAGATATGTGAACGCATTGTCATCGCCTCCGAGATGGCATTTGGAATCGGAGCTCGGATATGCCTGGGCTTCTGTGGGATCGCTGATCTCAGCCTTGGAGATCTTCAAGCGCTTGCGCATGTGGCCCGAGGTCGCGCTCTGCCTGGCTAGTAGTGAGGCTCATGATGACGGAAGCGGACGCGGTGACGGTGGAGTAGCAAAGGCCCGAGCCTTGGTACGGTGGAGACTCTACCATCGAACTGGCGAAACGAAGGCAGCGGCTCAAGCCGAGGATACAGAAGACGATGCCAATCCCGACGATCTGAAATTAAGCGACTACTACGGCGAGGAACGCGATCCACCCCCGCCGAATGCGCCGAGGCTGTTTTGCATCTTGGGCGATCTCGAGGAGGAGCCTGCGCATTACGAGCGTGCGTGGGAGATATCAAACCGACGATTTGCAAGAGCTCAGAAGTCGCTGGGCGAGTTGTGGCTACGGAAGCAAGACTGGGAAGCGGCTTTGAAGTCGTACCGTCTCGCAGTGGGTGTCAACAGATTGAGTCCCGAACTCTGGAGCCGACTTGGAGATATTGAGCTTCGCCTTGCCCACTTCCCTGATGCCGCTGAGGCTTTCCAGAGGGCCATTTACACCAGTAACGGCGAGGAGGGCGGCGAAGACGCTCGGACATGGAGCAACTTGGGTGGTGCTTTGCTCAGCTGGTATCGCGAGGTGGTTGCGGAAAGCCAGATACTCAAGTCCGAGAAGAAGTCTACGGAAGATGACGAAGAACCTACAGCGGCGCAGGTGGAGGACCTGGAGAAGAGGTTCCCCTCTACATCTCGGGCAGCTGATCTCAACAAGTCGGCTCGGAATCTGCTCCTGGATTCCCTATCTGCTTTCAAGCGTGGTGCCACTACCGCCCATTCCAATTGGCGAATTTGGGACAACGTCGTGACCCTCGCTGCCAGCTTGAAGCCAGCTCCGGCGATAGACGATGTTGTACTGGGCACTCGCAACGTTCTCAACATCCGGAAGACCGAAGACGCCTTCGATCACAAGATTCTTAGCCTATTGGTCCGCGAAGTCAGCAAAGAGCCAGCCGGCGGCGAAAGCGACAGCATCTACATGGCACCCAGGGGATCTATCCAGATCAAGGTTATCTCGCTCTTCGAAGATGTCATTGTGCCGCTCATCACGGCCGACTCGGAAGCGTGGGTGCTCATCTCGCGCCTGCGGGCCTGGCGTCGCGACTACGCGGGAGCCCTTGACGCTGCTGAGAAGGGCTGGCGGGCGGCCACTGCCGGCGCCGGGTCCGGTAGCGCGCTGTCTGCATCCACGGGCGCGGATGGCGCCAAGCCCAAGGGCGACTGGCTCAACGATGCCGATGCGTGGGACACGGTGGTGAGCCGCACGAGCGAGCTGGTGGCAGCATACGAGAACTGGGGCAGCCGCGTCGAGTCGATCGGGGAAAAGTGGCGTGGCAAGGCGCGTAGTGCGGTTCGTAGTGTTATGAGCAAGGGCAAGGAGAACTGGGAGGGCAATGAGGGGTGGAAGACGCTGGAGGAAACCATGGAGGGACTGAAGCTTTAAGCTGGGTTGGATGGTATGGCATGGTATGGTGTTCTCATCTGGGCGGTTGGCTAAATGAAGTAAATAAAGACGTAAAATACGAGAAAAGATATGCTTTATGCCAAGAAGATCAAGACTGTGACATTGCTTGGGGTTGACACATGCGTATTGACGTTGGAGTTTGACTATTGAGCCGACTTATGTGCATCCAGCCAGGTGGTCCAGTGCCGATTCTAGTGGCTGCGGGGTGATATTGAATACCTGACCTTCAGCGATGATTGGTGCGAATTAACCCCCCATCTGTATTCAATGCTCGACAGCACCCAGGTTAGGCGGCTTGCTAGCGGGCACTTATAGCGACTTATAGCGGACGTCATTAACCTTGCTGCATTCATTCATCCCACCATCAACCATCCTCTTCTTGGTCTTAATCGAGGAACCCTTCAGACAGTCAATAATCCTTTTCACTTTCACACCTAATCGTCTGCATACCTCTTCACATCTCATCCCCGCTGGCTGCATATCGACAAAAGAGATACATCGGCAATGGATAAAACCCATGCTACCGCGAAGGGCAAGATGGGGAGGAACTTGCATGGCCCGCCTCCTTCCTCTGCCCTCACCATCATCAACATCGACGGCAAGAAGTACCTGCTGCAGCTCGATGCCCAGGTGCTGTCCGTCGGCCCCCTTACGGTGCGGAACGGGCGGCAGTACATCCCTGCGACGAGCTTTGGGGATCTGGTGAAAGATGCCAAGGATCCCAAAGAGGTGGCGCGTATGTTCAAGGAGGATGATGTCTGGTCGGAGGAGTTCTTGTCATGTAAGTTCTTGGTGATGCTTGTCTCGTTGGAGGGTGGGAGCTGGATATCAGTGGCCTTTGTCGCGGGAGTGATGAACATTGTCGTCGCATATAGAGTCGGCGACAAAGCCCCCCTGGTTCTTCCTGCGAGGAGGTCACTCAGCACATATGCAAGGATCGAAGGCTAACCAAGGACCATTGTATAGTGATTATCTACACTCCTGAGGACGCAGGTCGCATCGACGCATTCTTGGCCGCGATTCCCGCCGAGACTACCGCGTCGCGACGTACATTGAATGTGGCCAACGGGCAGGCGACCCCCCTGGCGCCGGGCCCCTATGTCTTTGACTGCTTGTCGGGCAACCTGTATCGCCCGTACCGCCTCTTCGAGGACACGAGCAACGCCTTTGTGCGCGGTGCCTTGCCGATCGGGGGTATGGCGATTGGGATGGGTTACAGCAGCAACATGTATCAGTGTTTGGAGGTCTCTGATGTAAGTACTATCCCACCTCACTTTCACCATTGGATGACTTCCTGTTGCAATGAAGAAAGAAGTAGTCATAACGACTCACACTAACCATGATCTGAATCCTAGATGATATCAATCCCGTCGAAACTGTACCATTTAGGTGAAGATCGGTCGGCGACGAAGAAACCCCTGGCCGGCTTGCGGTTCGGCGTCAAGGACAGCATCGACATCGCTGGTCTGCACACAAGCAACGGCAGCAAGGATTACCGCGAGACATACCCGCCGCGCACCGAGACAGCCCCCTGCGTCGCACGGCTCATCGAGGCCGGCGCTGTCATGGTCGGGAAGCTGCGATGCGGGCAGTGGTGCGACGGACAAGACCCGGTTGACAGGTATGACACTCTCAAATCTGATTTACAAGATCTCTCTCGTTCTTTCGAAAGACCAACTGACCGTTTTTCGTTCGCGCTTTAGAATAGAAGAGCCGACTCCGATCAACCCGAGAGGCGATGGGTTCCAGAAGCCCTCGGGCTCCAGCTCCGGCTCAGCATCTGGCTGCGCCAGCCACCCCTGGCTCGACTTCACCATCGGCACCGACACAGGCGGCTCCATCCGCCACCCCGCCGCCGTAAACGGGGTTTACGGTGTCCGCCCCTCGACGGGCCGCATTCAGGGCGATATGATGCTCGTGTGCAGTCCGCTGCTTGACACCCCGGGTGTCTTGGCCCGATCCGCTGCCGTGGCAGAGAAGGTGACTAAAGTCATGTTGTCTTCTGATCCCTCCCCTCCCCAGGCCCACCACCAGAGCCGTCGTCGGCGTTTCAAGCTCCTCTACGCCGTCGAGCCCAACCTATTCAACACGACGCCCAAATTCTTCTCTGCGGGCGGCACCGGTCCCGAAGCCCCCACCGCCGCCGGCCAGGTCATGGAAGCCTTCGTGTCGCGGCTCGAAGCGTACCTGAATTGCCAACGCAAGGAGCTGAATTTGTACGACCTCTGGGACCTGTCCACCCGTTATACCGACGATCTCGTCACCGCCACGGAAGGCATCTACGAGAACCTCGTCTACGGCCACCTGGCCCGCACCGCCGTCGCGCGCTTCGTCGCCGACTACCGCGCCAGACGGGATCACGACAGCAACGCCCAGCCCTTTATCGAGGCCACGACCCGGAAGCGGCTCGAGTACGGCCAGCAAGTCAGTGACTCCGAGATGCGGGATTCGGAGCGCTGCCTAAAGGCAGTGGGCGACTGGATCAATGGTGTCGTTCTGCCTGGTCCTCGTCGTTCTACGAGTACAACTACTACTACTGCTGGCAATATTGTCACCTTTGGCGAACCCCTGGACAAACAGAAGATGGGCGAAGAGAAAGAAGAGGAAGAGGAAGATGCCATCCCCCTCCTGCTATACCCCCAGTCCTGGGCCCAGCCGTCCTACCGCGACGACCCCTCCACGCGCGCCCGCCTCGGCCCCGACGGCGAGCCCCTGCTGTTCTGGACGGGCTTCTCGGCCTACTCGCTGGCCTACTCGTCCGGGTGCCCGGACATCGCGGTGCCGCTGGGCGAGGTGCCCTTCGCGTCACGGATCACGGGCGAAGATTCCGATTCCGGTTCCGATTGCACCAGCAGCAGCACGAAATTGCCGGTGGCCATCTCGATCATGGCGCCGCGGGGCATGGACGAGGTCTTGCTGGGGCTGCTGCGGGAGCTTGAGGAGGTGGGGGTTTTGAGGGAGGTTCAGTGTGGGAGTCGGATGTTTGGGGATTAGAGAGTCAGAGCGATATACACGATGTTTCCGGTGCCTGGACAAGAGACTCAGAGATCAGGCTACCCGATATCATTGGGTGGCCAGGTGCAGTCTCTCGGGCAAATGAAGTGATGTTAGGATAGATGGACGAGCGCGACGAGAGCATACTGGATTTTCACCATGCTTTCTATCGTCGCTTTCCCTTGTACATGTTATAGACTAGGTAGAGCTTCACACGATGCCATTTCTCCGCCGCAAAGATGCGGGAAGGGGCTGGGCGTGTTTGCGGTATGATTGACGCTCTCAGAGAGAAGATGTAGCGACACAAGACCCCATAGTCCCAATAAACATAGGCACCTCATATCCGATTTTCTTCTAACATGGATTCGTGAGTATTCTCGATATCCCTTCCATTACATGCGGTAACGAGGGCGGTACGACAGGACCATACAGCTGTTCCTCGGAGCACAATGTCGAATTCCCCGTTTGTAGCAATCGCCAGCAATAGTCCTAAGTAATGACGAGTCAGTCGACTTGATCACACATCACTGGACGTTCTGACAATAATGCCTTCAATGGTCATCGTCTATCTATGCCAGTAATAGTGCTAGAACAAGGGGATGTTCCATTTTAACGAATTCTATCATTAATATCAGTAAATGCCATAGCTTTGCCAACCTGGGAGAACCTATGTTTGGAGACGGCCGCTTTGTACGAGCCTATCCTCAGACAATGTTCCTATCTAAGTATGACTTGTCATGACCTGCCATCTAGAGATCCGCCAATTGACAATCTGTAAATCAGATGAAAGGCTTCACGTCGAGTCGTTTCATGAGCACATCCATTCATAAACATCAGACGCGTCACGTCATCTCACAAAGGTGAGCCAAACAGAAGCCGTGAGGCACGCGCAGAATCAAGTGTCCTAACATCAACTTCCTTCTCCATACGAGAATGACAGTTTTTGCCATTAGCTGCTGCGTAGGCATAGAACCATGAAGCATATATCTCACTATCGCATGTCGCTTCGAGAAGAAAATCACGAGAAAAAAGTCACTTCTCCGTAAGTAAAAGAAAAAGAAAGAAGAAAAAAGGGACCGACGCCCACGCCGACGCCCACATCGCTCTGCTGCTGCTGCTTCACAACCACCCCCTAACGCCCAACCGGCCAATATGTTTTCTGTTTATTCGGCGAAAGAAATACAAGGCAGGTTTCCCCCTTGGCACTGGAAGAGAGAAAGAGAGCGTATGCAAATCCATCCCCTTCCTTCATCTTGACCCCCCCTGCCCCCCTTCCTGCCGACGCCGAAGGATATATATGAAATGTGACAATGTACTAAAAAGCAAACGCAAGACGGCCTATCCGCGTGCTACGAAAAGGCCCTTATGTGCTTTCCACTCCTTTCTTCCTTTCTGTCTCTCGTTCCAATCAAAACGCGTTAAGAAAAAACTTTTGTATGGACTCCGTCCACCATCGCTGACGGGCATGTTCATGCATACAATCATGACGCTTCCTCGCCCACGCGGCCCAGCCCCAGGCCGCCTCCGAGGTTGCGCATATGCACCTCCCTGAGCCTGCCTACCCAATGCCTGCGGAGTTCTGGCGTCGACTTGGCAAAGACGAGGGCCTTGTTCTCATCCGTGAGCGCCTTCTCGGCGATCTTAAGCTGCAGATCAGGGTCCTCATCGGCGAAGTCGCGGAAAAAGATCTCCATGGCTTGTTCAGACCACTTGGGTGGGTGACTGTTCCGATTGTTGCTCCGCAGCGCGTCGGCCAGGGCGAGCACTGCATCCTCAATCATGCCGCTGGCGTTAAAGGAGGGATGGATGGGCTGGGATCGTGCGCCCAGCGAAGGTGTTGCAGAGGCGGTAGCAGCCGTGGGAGTAAGCTGCGAGGGCGGCCCGAACATGGATGTGGTTGTGGGTGTCGCGGTGCTGGGCGCACTGCTGTACAGGTTCGCCGAAAACCTAGACGGCCGACCCCGACGCTTTTCGGAGGGTGCTGATCCAGGAGGCTCGGGCGCAGAGCGCTTCTTAGCATTCGCGGCCGCTGTCCCAGCAGTGCTCGGTACGTTCTCGTCTGGGGGTGTAAGAGCGCTGGTGGAAGTGATGGATGTTCGAGGGGGTATGGCGGCGGACGTGGGCCTCTGAGCCGGCTGTATGGCGACTGGTGTCGGTACTGGTACTTGCGAGACTTGAGGTTGCTGTGGCTGGATGGGCGTCTGCGTTGGGGTCTGCGAGTACAGGTTGGGGTCGATCCCTGTCGCCGCAGTGGCCGAGGTGGGTGTGCCAGTAAGGTCCACAGAACCGGATGTCGTGTTGCCATCGCCGTCTTTCCGTTTTCCCTTCATGACCCTCTTAGGCGCGCCGCCAGAGCCGATGACATCGGGGAACAGAATCTCCATGAACTCCTCGTGGTCGAAAGCCCGTCCGCGTAGTGCTCGTGAAAGGGGTTCTTTCTGTTGGGGAAAAACAAGTTAGCAACGCATGTTCCTGCGAGCAAATCCAGTCTGTTTATAGTGGATTCATCCACGGAATAGGCGAATATTGACAATACAGAGACTGGACAAGGGCTCTTTGCGTACCTCGAAATGTCTCTTCCACGACTCCTCGCTCGCCGTGACCATGCGCGTGTTGGGATTGTACAAGAAGTCCGAGTCCTCCCGCAGGCCGCGCCACATGCGGAACCTCTTTCGCGCATTGTCGGCCTTGTTGATCAGATGGGATTTCTCAGGGAAGGCGCCGTGCTTGTCGCGGAGGGCGATGGCGGCGCGTTCCCAAGCGCCCGACTTGAAGCTGTGGTTCTCCTTGAAGCCGAGCTGCATAGACTCGCAGAGAGAGCGGAAGAAGGTGGCCTCGTAGGCGGCATTCCAGCTGAAGCGCGGGGGCCGTCGGTCGGGGTTGCGCCGCGACGAGGGCGTGTTGGAGACGGTGCCGCCCGCGTTGCTGTTCTCGTCGTCCGACATGGCGGCGGTGTTGGCAGCAGCTACGGCGAACTGGGCTGCATCCGTCATTGAACGGCTTGGGGGAGACACGGTCGGCGACCGACCGATGGCGCGTGTCTGGTCCTTTGAGTTTCGTTGCCTATCGCTCGAGGGTCATCCAGTTGCGACAATTGACGTTAAGGCCTCTGCCAGACCTAATTGAGCAGGGCTATCGCGCAGTGAAGTTCTATCGATGATGGATGGTGTGGGTTTGATTGAGGAAGGGTAGTTAATGATCGACACTCAGCTACCCTTCCAGCTTCGCTTATCGGTCGTTCTAGACTCGTCCGTTGGGCCGGGATGTATGTATCAGGGAGGGTGGAGTCGGAACGAATATGGGAGGAGGTTGGCTACTGTCCGTTTTCCTCTGCCTTGTCGATAAGTAATTAACGGCAGCGCTCCTGTCAAGGGCGGTCGGTCAGGTCAGATTGTGGTGGGAAATGGAATGGGGGTAGCGGCAGAAAGTGGCAGGGTTGGGACTTAAGCGACTCCCAACCCGGGCGCGGACGGTAAGACGAAATTAAAACTGTGCCCCTCCGTTTCGCTCACGTGACTTCACAGATCACCTAACCTTATCCAGCCAACCCGCTTTACCTTCGTACTTGCCTACTTAGAATCACCAATGTCACACTCTGGGCGATTACAGGCTTGCAGGTGGTATCACTTAGGTATAGTTGAACGTTATTGTGCGACGGACCAGGTATATTACTCAGAAGAGTGCACATTTGTCTTGTATAAGGGATTCCTCTTGTTACAGTACTCTAGTGAGGTCGGGAATTAGAGATCTAGGGACACACTCTAGCATACCAGTTCCGTTGATGCAACCCGCCTGTTTGGGCATGTTGGCCCATTCGACGCAACGACCAGGCGATGGCCATGCGGTGCAGCGAAATGGTAAACGTATGTTTCAATGGAACATTGGTCAACGCTTCGCTCATACGGGTCGAACCTTGAATACAGTATCAAGCAAAGTGTAGGTATCAATTAGGAATCTCGAGTACTGAGTCAAATACCAGGTGCTTATAATGGCAGCAACGACTCAGTATGCTGCGGCCGTACTGGTGTAAGTAAATTGAAAAAGTGGAATGTTCGGGTTGGGCGGTATATCTTCGGCACCTGTATAAAGAGCGTGTGGGACAAGAGCATAGCCCTTCTACTGATCCTGGACCTCTGAAGGAGAGAAAGAGGGGAGATAAACCCGAATCGTATTTCGTCATTCGAAAAAAGGGGATTTGTGGACGACGCCATATCCATCCATGCCCATGACCATGCGCTTGTCGCAAACAGATTGCCAGCATCTTGCCTGGGCGGCCGATATAAACACCCGCCGAGCCGCTCAACACAACCACGCTCATTGCAATTGCCACCGTAGTCTACTTCTTTGAAGCTGTGAATGGATTGGTCAATGGCCCGTTTAGATTGATAATTCCATGTCCAACTAAACAAGAAAAGGAGAAATGTTCGTGTTCTGTACACAGCTCGACTTGTCTCACTGTAACTGGATGGAGAAATTCGCATTGAGACAACGAGTAGACAAAGCATACAGGCGGCGGACATCTCAGATGTCAGACGCGACTGGCCCTTTTCTGTCTTTGTAGTTCACATGATGACTGATTTACTGTCGCGCGACTCTGTCACGATTTCAGATACGAAGCCGGAAGACGTTGGGCGACACTTGGGTGGTGTAGGAAGTTTAGAGGCAAGAGGGTAGACCCCATTGCGACTAAGACGGGGTGATGCTTGGTGAGGCAAAAATCAACTCCCATGAGCAAAGAGACGAGACCTGGTGGACTGGGTACAGCAATTGACTGAGCCGATGGACTTATTAATTAATTGCATGGCTCAACGTCGTGGATATTTCGGGATTGAGGGGAAGAAAGAATTGCCGCTCGGGGTTGAGCATTGACAACCTTACCAGGATGGAATGGATCGGTCCCAGTCGGTCACGCGGTGCAGGTGTTGGTGTGTTCTGGGGGTGGGTGTAGGTGGTCCAACCGTCGTCGCTGGCCAGACCAGTGCAGTGGCCAGGAGCCGGCAGCAGCAAGCAGCAGCACAGCAGAAATCTGAGGCCCGTTTCATGTTTTTTGGTGGGGGTATGACAGCAGTTTGGTTTCAGCACGCCCTGCACGAATGCGACCGCAGGCGTCCATCGACCCTCCAATCGCAACCGCTGAAGCCCCTGGACGCGTCACCTGGAGTTGTTCAGAATCTGAGGAGTGGGCGGGCAGCGCATCCGAGATGCAGAATGGGCGGTTTCTCTTGGCAGACCCTCCTGCCTCCAGCGATCTCTCTCCATCATGAGCTTATTTCGCGCCAAGCTTTCTTGGCTGGTGCATTTGCGATATGTAAATGAACTGGATGGAGAGCGAGCGCCATGGTTTTTCTGGGGAACGCAGTTTTTCAATGGCGACATTTGCCGGGTGCCGACTCGAGTACGTATGCCAATCTCCTATCATCTGCGCAATTGACTGTTCTTCTGATTCGCGCTTCCTTCGTCGAATCCCAGCATCGCTCGCAGGTCTGAGAGCTACCTACGCACTTCCTCCAACAGCCACCATCATGTAGCAGCACTCCATACCTACCTTACCTATCATCTAAGTACTGCTAGATTTACACATTAACCCAATTCAACGGCTAGTCAATTACTTAGCCTTCTTCTTCTACTAGAAGAACAGCCTTGAATGACGAATCAATATCCACAATCGACTTCTAGAAAGCCAAGCCGTTGACAGACGTGATCTGCACACAGACACACCCAGTGGCTGGTTCCGACCTTGTGCAGCTCATGAAACAACGTCGACACCCCAAATTGGCAGGCGCTCGGATACGATGACGGGAAGAGCCAGGACCTCCCGTCTAACCATCACCGTACTTGTGTGTTGTGTGTGTCGTCTCGCCCAGCTGCTTGGATGGTCCCGAGAGCAGCCAAGAAGATGTCCATGTTTGTTTGCTATTGCCGCCCAACCCGAGGCCCACATCGTTGCCTCTGTCAGTAAGAGGTAGATAGTACCGCCTGAACTTTACCATTCTGTGCTCCCCTGGGCGCACTGCCACTCCGAAGATCAAATCGAAACATTCGTCTTGGCGAGATGAGCAGGATGGAGGAATGCCCACGCCGGATGGTGTATCTTCCTGTCCACCATCTACATAATACGTAAGCCCTGGAGGAGCTGCAGGCCCAGGCACGGAGAAGCAGCATGGAGGAGCTCAAACGGTTTGTGCCAAGAAATCATGTTTCCCTACCCAGGATTCAGAAGATGATTCGCTGCAGGATTGCCCGTCACCAGGCTCCTAGGCCCAAACGGGTGTCCAGTCCGCAGAGAAGGTACTGCCCGACCCTGCCCGGCTACATCGCATCGCCCTGCTCGTGATTCGATTCGTCAGTCACCTAGCAAGCCAGCAGAACCCATTCCATGCGCGCCTGCCCATGAGCGCAGTGGTACGACAGATACGACGTTTCCAGGAGGGCTCTCTCCCCCATGCAGACATGGTCTCTGCTGGCCCATGTCTCAAATGCGCACCGGTCCGGGGTTGGGAAGCTTGTCTGGTTTGCCAAGCCCGCCAATCAGTGCTTGCGTCGATCCACCGGCTCCCCTATCGATCTGACCTTTTAGTGGCCCGGACCCCACTATCCTGTTGCATGGCGTGTCTTGGACTGCCAGGGGTCATGCCAAACCAGCAGAGCCGCCTCGACTACCACACCACGGCATACGTAAGTTGTTTAGTACACAGCCTGCCTGCGCTCCCTGCACATCGCTGCTGTCCGTGTGTCCTATCGTCAAGTAACCTAGCAAGGTACCGATCTTCCATCCCAATGCTGCTGTCACTGCTCTCGCCTACGCCTCTACCCGGTATTAGGCGACAGGCATCGAGGAGCCGGGATAGGCTTGCGTTCGACTTGCCTATTCTGCGTTTCGATCCTCTTCGTCCCGTCTCGGCTCCCGAACCCCCTGATGTCGTCTTGGGTGGACCAATGCCGTTCCCTGGACCCTAACCTACGCCATGTGTAGGTGGTCTGTCTCGGTGTCGCTCTTTGTCTTTAAAGGTCGCCAAGATCCGAGCATGTAAGTCCCTCTTGTTTCTTCTCTATTCTCCATCCCTTCCCTTCGTTGCTTTGCCTCCATTCACTTCTTTTTCTTCTCCATCTGGGCAGGTCCAGTTTCGTTTCGGTGTACCATATCTTTTTTTCCCCTAGCGGCTTGAAGAGGTTCTTTCACTTGGAAGCTCCTCCTCTCGTCGATTCCTTTCCCTTCGTGACCACCAGGTGTGGTGTTTTCTCACTTTTTGAGGGCTCTTATTTCTCCTCTTCCTTTTGGGTGCTGTTGATATTGTTGTGACAGTATGCAGTCCATCATGAAGCTCCTTTTCCTCCTGGGGCTGATCGCCCTGGCCTCGGCCTCGCCGCGGCAGGCCATCCAGAAGCGCGGCGTATACAAGGTGGAGCGGGTCGCCAACCCCAACTACACCGGCCGGAACGGCCCCCGCGCTCTCCTCAAGACCCTCCGAAAATACCGTATGCCGGTCCCCGCCAGCCTCGTGGACACCGTCAACGCCCAGAGCATCGACATGATCAGCAAGCGACGCGTCCCCGCCGAGTACATGAACGGCGGCGGCAAGGTGTCCACCTCGTCGACCACCGAGATGGTCTCCAAGAGGCAGCCCAAGAAGGGCAAGAAGGCCAATGGCAAGGCCGGTACCGGAGCCGCAGGTGGTGCAGCAGGCGCTGGTGCTGGTGCTGCCGCCGGGGTGGGAGCTGCTGCTGGCAACGCAACCGCCGGTGCTGCTGGTGGTAAGGCTGCCGTCAACGGAACCGGCGTCGGTCTCGTCGCCGCCAAGCCCGAGGAGAACGATGTTGAGTACCTCTCCCCCGTCAAGATCGGCGGCCAGACCGTGAACCTCGACTTCGATTCCGGCAGCTCCGATCTCTGGGTCTTCAACAGCCAGCTCAGCGCCGCCGCCACCCAGGGCCACCAGATCTACGACCCCACCAAGTCCAAGACCTTCAAGATGATGCAGGGTGCCAGCTTCCAGATCAGTTACGGCGACGGCTCCGGCGCCGCCGGCAACGTGGGCACCGACACCGTCGACCTCGGCGGCGCCATGGTGCAGGCCCAGGCCATCGAGATGGCCACGGCCGTCTCCAAGTCCTTCGTCCAGGACACCAACAACAACGGTCTGCTCGGCCTCGCCTTCTCCAAGCTCAACACGGTCAAGCCCCAGCAGCAGAAGACCTTCTTCGACAACGTCATGCCCTCGCTCGCGGAGCCCGTCTTCACGGCCGACCTGCGCGCCCAGGCCGCCGGCGCCTACGAGTTCGGCCGCATCGACAACACCAAGTTCACCGGCGAGATGACCTGGGTCCCCATCGACAACTCCCAGGGCTTCTGGCAGTTCACCAGCGAGAAGTTCGCCGTCGACGGCGGCGCGCCCCAGGCCGGCACCGCTGGTTCTCAGGCCATTGCCGACACCGGTACCACCCTGATCCTCGCCGACCCCAAGGCCGTCTCCGCCTACTACTCCAAGGTCCAGGGCGCCCAGAACGATGAGCAGGCCGGTGGTGTCACGTTCCCCTGCAATGCTAAGCTGCCCGATCTCCAGCTCGATGTCGGTGGTACCATGGCCACCGTCTCTGGCAAGTTCATCAACTTTGCCCAGGTCGACCAGACCAGTAAGTTTACTCTCCGTTGTATATACCGCCCTGACAGATCAATATACTAACGTGTTATCTACAGCTTGCTTCGGTGGTGTCCAGGCCAGCCCCGCCAACATGTTCATCTACGGTGACATCTTCTTCAAGAGCAACTTTGTCGCTTTCAATGGTGGCAACAACTCGCTGGGCTTTGCCACGCACGCCTAAGCGCAAGGAACGGATGGAAGAGATCCCTTCTTCGATCTCAGCTATATATAGATGAGTTAGGGAAACCAGGCCCCGTTTACGTTAATGCTTTGCTTTTTTCAGCATATAAGGGATGGTACTATGGCATAGCACACTGGGTCATGTTGGGCATGGCATGGGAAATCTTGGATATTACGACGGTCTTGTACATATCAACACACACATCATCAAACACAAAAAATGAAGAACAAATATGAGTCAAATCTGGGCCGTCAAGGTCTCTTGCCGATCGATCTCGCATACTATGAAATTGGCAGTACCTAATCGCGAAGGCATGGATCCGAATCGATGGTTCTCGGACTTGTTTCTGTAAAACAAGGAACGGGATCACCCGTCATCATGTATGCCAAGAAGACCTTGGCGTTTCGAGCACGGGCAAATGATGCCTTCATGCGAATACAGGAAATGGTAAATCTGGCAGCCTTTTAGTTTTTCCATTTCGTTTCTTTTGGGCGGGCCGGCACGTCTCACCAGCGAACTCTCTAAGCCCTAAAGTCCACACGAGACGGCCTAGTCACAGGGTCTCGGCAGTGCATGTTCCCGCGTCACAAGAAACTCCAAATTGGATGCAAGGGATGGTACTTCGGATAATTCGGGCATTTCGGGGCGCATGGTTGAACGCACACTTACATAAGTTTTCGAAAGGCCTTCTTCGCGATACCAGCTGTTATTCGATGTTTCTTTTTTTTTCTTTCTTTTTTTTACGGTTGCAGTCTCTTGATTCTGCTTCCTCGCGATTCCTAAGAGTCTAAACTCGATTTTCTCAGACGTTATAGTGATAAAGCAAAATGTGAAGAAGAGCCTGCGTCAGGTGCAGTTGGTATTGAAGACCGCGAGATGAGGGGATAGTATTCTTTCTAAGTCCTTTCATCATTTGACGGCTAAAGACACCTAGCTGCATAAGAGGCCCATGGAAACCAATCCGTAGACAATGCAATTTGTGACCGCGGAATAAAGACAGGAGCAAAAGGTAAGTGTATTTGTTAAGAAATCATGATATGTCGACGAAACCAACAACGCCAGCTCCATATGCTTTTGAGTCGGCAGACAGATACATGTTGTACTTACACACAAGCCCTTTTAAGCCAGTGCCCCAACCCCTCATCAAACAGATATGAACTTTTCTCCGCCTCAAAATATGTTTTCGTTGCCCGTATATTTGTACGTAAAAAGTGTTGCCCCTGCGGGTTGATCAATCTGAATGTAAAGGATGCATCCTTGTCAATCTCACCACTCAGGATACCGAGCAAGCGTCCCCTCCATCGGCGCCAACTCGATAGTATCCGAGCGGTCCGCCGTCCCCCGTGTGTTCTCCGCACCGCCGCCCCTGGACACCCTCGATCCGCACTTGCGCCCATCATCGACCCCACCTCCGTCCGTGGTGGCCGTGGCGTTGGTCGTCTGCGACTGCAACTTCGACGTCCCGTCGCCGCCGTCGGCTTTGCCGGACGCGGCGGCCGTCGTCGAGGTCATGGTGTGGTACTTTTGCCCCCGCTTCCCGCCCGAGGAGAAGAAGGTGCCGCCGAAGCAGTTGGGGAACACGCGGTTCAGTAGCGATCTAACGTACGGCATGCAGCAGCACACGATGCCGACGTTGCACTCGAGGACGCTCCAGGTCGCGGCGCCGACGTTGTTGTCTGGGGTACCGGGTTGTCAGTGGCCATATTATGTCGTGCCCTTAAAGAGTAGAAAAGGGGTGGGGCTACGAAGGACGCCACGTTTACTTACAAGTTGGGTTCGTCGTGCTGGAGTATGAGACCAGACCCGTGAAGCGGATGATGCTGAACACGGTGACTCTGCATATCACACGTTAGTGACCATCCCCCCCGGGCACCTAGTGCCTCGAAGAAGAACTCACAAAAGCCCAACGCAAAACATAATGCACAAAAAGATCTTCTTCTTCCGCTCCAGATCGAGCTTCTTAATCTGCGTAATGGGCAGCACCATGATCCACAGATCGGTAGTGATGTTGATGGTAGCCTGGCTGAACCAGAACGCGTTAATGTTGATGCACGTGCCCTGGAGTCGCCGGCCCAGCCCTTGTAGACGAAGTCGACGGGCGAGCAGCTGAAGATGGTGACGGTGAAGGTGGCGAGGCTGAAGGCCACCACGAAGGCGATGGTGCCGAAGCAGGCGTACCGGAACCCCCGCGAGGGGAACACGCGCAGGTAGAAGAAGAGGATGCAGATTTTGGTGAGGCCGATGGCGGGGACGTAGGTGAATTCGCTGATCCAGGTCCACTGGGGAAAGAACATGAAAGGTTAGTCGGCTCGATCGTTTGGGGCTGGTGGTGTAACCCTTTTGGAGGGGAAAAGGCCAATCGCTTACCAGGACGACGTTATTTATACGAGGCTGGTCGAGGGTCCAGATATCTTTGCCAAAGCCATTGGCCACCACTAGTCAGAAGTCGGACATGTTAGCGACTGGAAATTACCTTGGATGTTGCGTACATCAGTAGAAAGGGAATCCATACTGTAGAACTCAGAAACATCCATTGGAATGGAGGATACCTGTATTCAGAACGGGTCAGAACATGTAGGATAAGGAGGGCGGTAGAGTGCAGCGGACCAGCGCGAGAACTGCACACCAGTCGGCTATGTTCAACGAGCCGCGAAGATGGTTGTTGAGGACACGTATCGCCACAAATATCACAGCCAAAGCGGCCGAGATGGCTGTGACCACGGGTGTTGTCGTGCTATTATCTCGGATAGGCTCCTTGCAGATTGTCTTGGTGACGTTCATTGCCGCTATCATTCGATATTAGTATATAGCTTGGGATCACCAGTATATCGTGTGATTATAGCATACCAAGGCTTTCAACAAGAGTGCAGCTCCCCAGCATGCATGTCCCAACATTGGCCTGTAGTTGCTCATCTGCGCAGATGCAGGGAAAATCCGTAGCTGAGCATGATGACTGCTTGAGGTGTGTTTCTAGACATTTACTCTGTTATACACATAAGCGATTGTGGTCGCTCTTGCGTCTGTTTGGTTTTGGGACATACCGCGCAAAGGGGCATAGGTTGTTGTCCATGGACAAATTGTAAAAGGCACAGCAGTGCAAGGACACTCCTAAACATGTTCATCGTGATCTGCATCGTCGCAGAATGCAGTACAAAGATTGGTGTTTTAGTTAAAGGGGAAAAGGCAATGGAGCAACATGAGACAGATGGACGATCTGCAAAGTCTGAGGGCGTATGCACAACCAATGTAATCCAAAGATGTCTTGTCAAAAAGAGTCAACGATTCGATCAGTTCAGTTATATTGTCCATGTGGCATTGCACCTTGCCTTCATCAAATATTTATTCTGTGTCGATCCCTTCCCACCCAGACACCACGATAGTTCTCGGTTCGCATAAATCAGATCATTCCTCACCCAGAGTCAGCCTCCTAGTAAGAACGAGAAAAAGCCATATGTGATAGGTGCCGGGGCAAATCGTCGGTTTATGATAGCTCACTCGTAGGAGACAGGGCCTTTTCAGCTCTTGCGGCCGCCTTGAAGCGCAGTGCGGACGTTGAGCGTTGTGGTGTTTTCCTTATTTCACCAGCCATCGCCAGCAGGTGGCGTGTACGCCACTCATCACTTTGCTTTAGTGCGTGTGCCCTCGGGTTGGGTTGGACGAACCACGGTGAAACCAGAGCTAGCGAGCCGCCTTTGCATGCATTGCATGAGCTCTAATGAAATGCCACGATGCGAACGGGAAAGCGTCATTGCTTGGTCATTGCTCTCCCGGGTCGTCTTCAGATCGCCCCGGCTCCATGTGGTTGGGTGGGCAGCATAGACTGGGGGTCCTGCTTGATTATAGCCTGACTAATGGCCCCTGAAAGCCACTGTCCAATCAGACTCAAAACTTTGGCTACAGTGGAGCAACATGGGAGTTGGAAAAAGCATATATACTAGAGCTCAGCTGAGCCCGACACCCATGATTGAGAGGCCGCAAGTGCGTTTAAAGCGCGCCTTGACTTCAGCCACTCCGCCAATGGTCGTTTGAGGTTGGGCGAGAAGCAAACAAGGCTAGCAAGGGGACAGTTCCTATTAGGTAGGTTGTAATCAGATCACCATCATTCCTAGCGGGCCCCTTAGCAAACATATCCTAGCATCCAGGCAGTATCAACCGAGATGCCGTCTCTTTTGACCAAGAGTCTAGATCCGGGAGCCGTCCGTCGTGCCCCCACGGTCGGTCACGGTGCGGGCTCGGGGCTGGTAGACGCCGCCTCCAGCCATCTAGTAAGCGAGACCTGGATGCACGTATATACCCCTCCCAGCACCCCTTGTCAAACGTCTTTTGAGCCCCACTCGCACACATATCTCGCGGACATCCCCAACCTATGAGAGGCTTCGCTGGACTGAGAAGTCCCTGCCAGTGCATGCCTAGAGGTGCGCGTGCGGAGCGACCATATCAAAAGGGAAGCTCCAATGAAGAACCAAATATGTCCCGACTCGGAGAAACTGTCAGCATGGCTTGGCCTCAGTAATCGGCCAAGCTAGCCGACCATACTCGTGGCGAGGATTTGCATTCAACCAGAGCTAGATGGATGCATGTCAGATAGTCGGACTTCTGGTCGGACGTAGTATGCCTTGTCTGTCATATATCACAAGTGGCGTACTAACCCCCCTTCTCCAAGCGAAAGCTCGCCGCTTTTAGGCATGATCTGATTGGGCGCTGACCTTTGAAATCATGGAGGATGAAGAAGGGTGGGTGTTGTCGACCAGGTTTGGAATCACGGTTGCGAGCCGCGCATGGGAATCGTGGCGGCAGCCCGCGTATGAAACCTGTCATATCTTGCGAGACCAGCATGAACTACCGGTACCCCATAGAGATCGGTGCTGCCCCTTCCACCCTGCTTGACCAAGCCTGGGCAATGACCGGATGGCATGCAGGCAACTGTACATAAGGGGAGAGGTGTGTGCTACGACGCACCCTCACCCCTCCAAGTCCATGGCGTTTTGAGCTTCTTTGGACTTTCATTAACCATCGGCCTGTAACCCTGCCTGTCCTACCCGAAGAAATACCATGTCGTCATCCATTTCCCTGCCCCTGGGACTCGCCATCGTGTGCGTCCTGCTGCTGGCCAAGAGCATCTGGACGCGGTCGACGAGACTCCCTCTGCCGCCGGGCCCCAAGCCGCTGCCCCTCATCGGCAATCTGCACCAGGTGCCCAAGAGCCTGCAGTGGCTTCACTTCTACCACTGGAGCCGCCAATATGGCCCCATCATGCACCTGAGCATGGCCGGCCAGTCTTTGGTGCTGCTGTCGACGAACCAGACGGCCCAGGACCTCCTGGCGCGCCGGAGCGCCCAGTACTCGGACCGGCCCCGGATGGTCATGGCGGGGGAGCTGGTGACCAGGGGCATGCACATGTTGCTGCGCCCCTACGACGCACAGTACAAGTGAGTAATGACGGGAAGGGTTCATCCAGCACACCTTCCTTCTCCCGTCTCCTGGAGCAAGACCCTGGACGGATGAACAACACCCCTGCGAGCAATGCCTGTCGGTGGAAGTAGTGGTGCCCAGGGCTGACATCCTTCCGTGTTGTTGACAGGCTACACCAACGTATGCAGTCGCCGCTGCTCAATGTGAAGGCGTCGAGCTGCTACCGTCCCATACAGGAGATGGAGTCGAGGCAGCTGTTGTGGGACATCATCGAGGACACCAAGACCCACGGGGACAAGGGTGTGGACTTCCATCACCACTTTGAGCGTGGGATGGCGAGCATCACCTACTCGCTGATATAGGTAAGTTCGATTCTATTATACCTTTATAGTCGATGCTGCCCTCATATACTTCAATCACTGACCTGTCAATCTAGTAAGCCACATCTAGAACGCGCCTCTTTGGCATATCATAAAGGCCTGACTACCACCCCTTTGACAATATCCACTAACCTCCAATCCGCAGCGGATACCGCCTGCGCACCGGCTACGAGCAATCCATGCTCGACGCCAAGCGCGTCCAAGCCGAGTTCGCGCGCACCGGCCAAGTGGGCGCCTACCTCGTCGACTCCTTCCCGGTCCTGAACCGGCTGCCCGCCCTCCTGGCGCCCTGGAAGCGGGAGGGCGAGGCGCTGTACCAACTCGAACGCAACCTGCACGTGGGCAACCTGGAGCGCGGGCTCGCGAACCCCGGCTGGAACTTCAGCAAGCACATGCGGGACAGCGCCGAGGCTCGCGGGATGTCGACCGAGGAGCTCGCGTTCGATTTGGGGATTGTGGCCGACGCGGCGCTCGACACGTCGACGGTGGCTATGGATTGGTTGGTCGTGGCTTGCATCACGGCAGGTAATGGTAAAAACGGGTTTGTGGCGAAGGCGCAGGCGGATTTGGATCGGATTGTGGGGAGGGGCCGGTTGCCGAGTTTTGAGGATCGGGCGCGGTTGCCTTATATTGATGCTATTGGTGAGGGCTTATTCGTCATACTGACACTTACACCTCTGGACTTCTTTTGCCTCATATCATGGGAGCTTTACTGACGTGCTATGTACATTCTAGTCAACGAAGTCCTAAGATGGCGGCCTGTGGTCGTGGGCGGCGTTCCTCACGCTACGAAGAAGGAGGACACGTACATGGGCTACCGAGTAAGCCATCACAACCCCAATTGAAATGCGACACGTGCTTCCTACTACACCTTTGCCCAAGGGGTGATGAGTACTTACCTACTGTCTTATCAGATCCCCGCAGGCTCGCTCGTCATGGGCAACCACTACGCCATCACCCGCGACGAGACCGTCTTCGGGCCCGATCCCGACGCCTTCGAGCCCGAGCGCTGGCTGCAGTACCCCGCCGACCACAAGGTTGGCGGCAACGACAACGACACCAACACCAACACCAACACCACCACCAACCACGAGCAGTGCACCCTCAAAGACCTCCCCCAAACCGGCTTCGGCTTCGGCCGGCGCATCTGCACGGGCCGCAACATCGCGCGCAACGGCCTCTTCATCCAGGCGGCGCGGCTGCTGTGGGCGTTCGAGGTCGAGGCGGGCGTCGTCAACGCGGCGACGGGCGCGCGGCACCCGGTCGGCGACATGGACTGCACCGAGGGGTTCGTGACGGTGCCCCGGCCGTTCCGGGCGGGGTTCCGGCCGCGCGGGGACTGGGTCAGGGAGCTCGTGGCGGCGCGGTGCGATACGCACGGGGAGGACTTGGTGGCGGTGCTGGATCGGGCGGGGAGGGATCGGAGGGTGACGATTGGGAAGGAGTGATAGTGATGGAGGTTTTGGGGATTGAAGGTATATGGATAGAGGGGTTGAGATACGTATGGATGGATAAAGGGGTTGAGGTAGGAACGCAGTCCATGGTGTGAGGACGTAAAGGTTATACTTCAGAGGCAATCGACTTGAACTTTCCGAGACTATTCATCAATTGGTAGCTGAGACAGACAACTCGATTGCCATCTACATATGTCATCTTCATCCAAGACAGATTCGTGTATTGCGCAGGAACAGTGCTGACGATGAAACTGTCTTGACAAGCCATTGTGCAGCAAGTCAGGGTCGGGGCCAGCAAACCATGGCTGACCAGTGAATGTGGAGCACCAGAAGTGTTCTCGGTGGCACATGCAGAAAACCGAATGATTACTGCGAAACACGTACGTTGGTATTGCAAAGACCCCGAGCATCTCTGCTTACTTATCAACTCCACTATAACAGCCTGGAGTATTGAAGATTTATAGTTACTTATCTGGCAAGATGTAAGGAGATGGGAGGCTTGCTGCTTGCTCGCTCGTAGATGAAAGTCCGAGGATATCGCCCCAGAGAAGCAGCTGGCTAGACCGATTTCCCCAGACTTTTAAGCGGTGGTTTTAGTGATTAGTGACAAGTTTGGGGGGCCCGAAACGATCTGCCGGGCCTGGGTTGCTTAGCCAGAGGGCTCTAAAACCGAAGTTGGCCGAAGCCTCGGCTGTTTTCCCCAAACGCCCCACAGCAGGTCGAGATCCCTTGAATCTTGGGACCCTCCAAGTCGTTATTGACTTGCTTCAATTACTGCTATCACCATCTTCCATCCCTTCAGCAGATTCCCATTCTCGAAGTCGTCGGCCTTGTTCAATTCCTCAATTAATTCCTTCCTGTCCATTTGTATCAATTATATCCGTTGATCAATCCCGCCACACATACAAAATGTCGGAGCGCATTGGTTCTATCCTCAAGCACCTGTCTCCGGGTTCGGGGCTGTCCCAGATGTATGTTGACAAATCCACTTCCCCCACGATGTCCGGCACGTACTTTGACTGACTTGACCGATTCTCCAGAACCTCCAAGAACCCCGACGACATCGTTATCACGCTTGCCATTCGAACGCCGCTTTGCAAGGGAAAGAAGGGTGGTTTCAAGGACACAACATTGGAGTACATGACATATGCACTCTTGAAGGAGGTCAAGGAGCGCGCCGGATTCGACACCAACATTGTTGAGGATATCTGCTTCGGCAATGTGCGTACTATACTTCTTATACCCCCGCACTCCTTGCAACTGTATGCGCAACGAATGCGAAACTAACGCGACCCTCCCTCTCACACAGGTCTCCGACGCAAAGGCCGCCTACAAGGCCCGCGCCGCCGCCCTCTCGGCCGGCTTCCCCGAGTCCTCGGGCGCCTCCTCGGTGAACCGCTTCTGCAGCTCGGGCCTGAAGGCGACGGCCGACATCGCGCACGCCATCGCGGCGGGCTCCATCGAGGTGGGCGTGGCCATCGGGGCCGAGTCGATGACGATCGGCGGGGACGCGCTCGACCAGCCCTTCGACGAGGAGATGCTCCAGCAGAGCCAGGCGGCGCGCGACACCATGATGGCCATGGGCTGGACGAGCGAGAACGTGGCGCGCGACTTCGGAATCACGCGCGAGCAGGTCGACACGTACGCGGCCGAGTCGTTCCGCCGCGCCGAGGAGGCGCAGAAGGCCGGCTGGTTCGCCGACGAGATCGTGCCCATCACGACGCGCGTCAAGGGCGCCGACGGCGAGGTCAAGGAGGTCACCCTCATGCGCGACGAGGGCATCCGCCCCGGCACTACGGCCGAGGGCCTCATGAAGATCCGCAGCGCCTTCCCACAGTGGGGGCCCATCACCACGGGCGGCAACGCCAGCCAGGTCACCGACGGCGCCGCCGCCGTGGTGCTGATGAAGCGGTCCAAGGCCATCCGGCTCGGCGTGCCGGTGCTGGCCAAGTACGTGGGCTCGACGGTGGCGGGCCTGGCGCCGCGCATCATGGGCATCGGCCCGGCCGTCGCCATCCCCAAGCTGCTGGCGCAGCACAACCTCGCCCTCGCCGACTGCGACGTCGTCGAGCTCAACGAGGCCTTCGGCACCATGGCCGTCTACTGCCGCGACAAGCTCGGCCTCGACTGGGCCAAGATGAACCCCCGCGGCGGCGCCATCGCGCTGGGCCACCCGCTCGGCACCACCGGCACGCGCCAGATCGTGACGGGGCTCAGCGAGTGCCGGCGCCAGAAGAAGAAGATTCTGCTGACGAGCATGTGTATTGGTACGGGCATGGGCATGGCGGGTCTGTTTGTCAACGAGCAATGATGATTTGGTCTGCATTTAGTGTTGTTATTTATGTACATGAAATAATTAGAGCGATGAACTGTTTAGTACTGATAATTTCGCTGCATTTCAACTTCTTGTACGCTGAAACTATCTTCTGAACTTCACATGACTGGCCGTGACCACCTTAACCACCCCAATGGGAGTAAGATACCCAGTTGGAGCAGACCCGATCAAAGTCTGACCAAACAATCTCAATTCGACCAACGATGACACTGTACTTATGATTGCTTCCTACTGATCAATCCTGAATGATCTTCCCCATCGCGACCAGCGCTTGCATGGAATGCCCAAAACTCAACGATATCCCACACGTGAAGACTTTTCGCACCTTTTCATCACATATCCTGTAAGCTGACACTCCCCATAGAGACGCTCAGCTCCTCCATCCTAATCATGGCCGAGGGCAAGCTCCCTCCCGCCCCCTTCGCCGGTTTGTCATCCTCAGCCTGCTTCCGGCCCCTAGCCATCGCCGCCCGGGCTTCGATCATGTGCCCGTACGAGGCCAGCGAAGATCGACATGGTGATCCCCAGGTCGGGTCGAGATAGTAGTTGTCCACACTGCCATTCCCGTGTGGTGCTAATCGTGGCTGGAATGAAGTTGACATGTCCGTGTCTGACGACAACTGACTATCGTCCATAGCATCATTACCAGCAAGATCCTCTAATAATGCTGGTAGCTTAGTCAACCTCGGCGTGGTTGTTGGCGAAGTGCTAAACGTTTCCGGATCTTGCTTTGGGCTATCACTTCCCCCGATTTCCGTACTTTCGGCACTTGCCTCTTCTTCCCAGTATGTTATCGTTTCAACTGGCGGTCTGTAGTCATAGTCGTCCTCAATGTCTCCTCGTTGTGTGGAGCGGATCATTCCATCGCGGTTGCAGTAGAATCCCAAAAAGGCCAAATGGAGGTCCCGGGCGTCCATTCGTGACACGATGGAGCCCAGGTCGCGTTTGCGCAAGCAATCTCTCCAGGCCTTTGGGGTCCTTGGGGTTTCTGATAGCCGCCGTCCCATGGCTTTCCCAGCAAGTATGTCGCAGCAGGGGCCCACGAAGTCTGGTAGCGGCAAGTCGCGCCACCATTGGCCATCAATAGCACTGCTTTTACCCATTGTCACCCCGCGGACCTGCGACTTCTCGAACTGGGCATGCCAAATGATTCGAAAGAATATGACGGAGAGTGAAAACATGTCGTTCTCGTGTGCTTCTCCTCCAAGTGCCTCGATCCCGTTATCCAGCCATTTCTCCTTGATGATCTTGAAAAAGTCTAGCAATGCTGACCTTAGCAAGCTAAGATCCGGGGGCGAACATTGAAGAGGCCATATGGAATTTCCCCAGACAGATTCCCTCGTGATCCATAAATCCTCTCCAAAAAGACCGCAATCCCTCTGGATCTTGAACCAATACCAATCTATTATCGAGGTCAATATGCTCCATCCTTTGGCAGATCTGCCTTTCATGTTACCATACGCTTGTTTGTCAAGACGCTGTGCCTCCTGCACTTGTTCTTCGGCGTCGGCGCACCTTCCATGCCTCGCGAAATTGCTCGCTAATACAAGGTGTGCCATCATTAAGGAGCCCGGATCGACCCCCCTGCGTATGTGGTAATCCCGAAGGAAGGATGCAGCCAACTGGCAGGCCTCTGGGGCATCGGCACAGCGTACATACGACACAATCATGCGATCCACGTTCATGTTATGCGACAGTCCTGAGTGGTCCAACGCCAGCTCGTAGATTTCGAGCGCCTCGTCCCACTCTTTGATTCCGCAAAGATAGTCTCCTATGTCTTGAAGGTAAGACCGGTGATGATGATCTTTGGAAATTTCCAGGTTGCCGAGCGTATTGATGACTTGCCAGAACCTGATTTCGGGTCGTGACTGGATCTCCTTGGCACACCAGGAGACTTCGAGAGCTATCTCGTGGTTTCTTTTCCCCAGCATACCAATGGGTTTTTGAGGCATGAAGTAACTTCGCGAGCTGATGTGCCGGGCTCTGGTAAAAGTAATGTGTCAGGATCAGGGGTAAGTGCTTTGCGGAAGGACGTGAGCTATTGCCGACTCTGGTAGCCAATCCGGCCCCTGTGGTGTGAGTTGGTCGCTCGATATTGTCGTCCGCAGATGTTTGTAACATATCCTCCTCTGGCCCGATTTCCCACTCCACTGATACTTTGGGTCTTTTACTAGATGGCACGACATGCGAAGAGGACGATGCTGATGCGTCTTGATGATAAGGCTTGCGCTTGCTGCCGAGTGCGTCATCTGCATCGGGACTTTTGTTGCTCTGGGCCTTATACTTCTTGGACCCCCACTGCTCGAGCTGATAGACATACTGTCGACGACTTTGGAAAAAGGGTATGAGTAATTGCTCGTACTATTAAATTTAAGGGTATGACGTACTTTGCTGTGAAGCCATCTTGTTTCATCTTCTCGATGACCTCATTCAAAGTAAGATCCTTGAACAGGCTGATGATTTGTGACCGCTTCTCCTCCCAGAGGGCACGAGGAATGCGTGCTGAGTGCAGCCGTTCGGGCTCACCGGTGCACTGAATGAATTTATTATCGGGCATTGCTAGATCAGGAGCCAAACTGTTTGTAAATGGTGTTCAAGTGTAGTGAGAGTGGACATATAAGCGATGGTGGTTAGAAGAGAAGCAGTAGAGGACATGGCAGACAGAGAGCGTTAGCAGAGATTCTTTTCAAATAGACAGCCTGATCTTGGGCTGCTGCGTTCCCCAATGACCAACCAATGGATAGATGTAGATGCGCCTGCAGTCAAAGGACGAATTTCCAAAGTCCCAAAGCGGCTAGCCCCATCAGCATATGATGACGCCCGTGAAATGGGACGTATGGCTGCCGCCTCGTTGACGTGTATTTATCCGAATTGGGATTTTGGAATTTCTGTCTGGTCACTTGACAAGGGGCGCAAAGCACCACAGATTCAGCTGCATCATGCTTGGCAGGTGACCCCTATGCAGACCAACGACAAAGCAGAACACGGCATTCAGAACAGCCTTCCGGGCGATGTTTTAACAAGGCTTATCGGGTCAATTAGCAACCTAGACTACACTCCTCTGTGCACCTTCGACCCTACCATTTTGGGAAATTGGAATTTACAACACTGACGTGCATGTATTATTATATCGTCCCCTAATTCCTCTCAGCAAGAGAAGCATAAGGCCTCCACTGCTTCTTAAGATATGATGTTTATATACGTCGGGTTATGGGCCTACGTCCCCTTAACTAAAGTTCCTAAGGTGAGTTTGAATCGAAAAATATCACTTAAAATGTCAGCTTACAAGACTAAGGTGCACGTTGATTCAATTCCTGGCTACTTCTCCATGGGAGAACCGATGTTGCCTCATGTTACATGTCATCTAAGCCCACGCTCTCCATGCTGACGCTCAGCTGATCTATCTCACGCGAGCGCGATGGCAAACCTCCCGAACTCGTCGGCCTATCGCGAGCCATCGCAGCACGCGCTTCTTTCATCCCCTGATACGACAAGTCTGAGGATGTGCACGACGGTGCCAGCGTCGAGGCCAGTGGATCAGTGAGCATGACTTCGCTCGAGCGAGATCCCGAGTTGGAATTGCGATTACAGTAGCAATCCACAAATAGCGAATGGAGCTCTGGTATATCCATCCGAAACACGAGCTTGACCAGATCAATGTCGCGCAAGTAGTCTCTCAAGGTCGGCAGGGTCCTGATACCCCTTGCTTGCACAAAAGTACGTATGACTTTTTGGGCAAGCATGTCACAGCAAGTCCCCGCAAAGTCAGGCAGGGATAGGCAGAGCCTCTCTCGAACAGTGGAGACACCAACATCCGTCTCGGCTGATACTGGCCAAAGGTCTCGTGATCTGTTGAGGTGCGTGTGCCAAAGGATCTTGAAGAAAACAATGGATAGGTCGACCGTGCCAGCATTGGGTTCTTCTCCCCTTCCCACCTCCCAGTCGGCAACGGTCTCTGATATGCGCTCCTGGATCACCTTGGAGAAGCTGATCAGCTTCGACCATAGCAGGTTGAGCTCCATGGTCAACTGTGAATAAGGTTTCGTAGCGTTTCCCTCTGGATCTGCCATGCCTGTCGGAGCTGCTGTGTCCTTGGTTACGTCGAACTTCCTTCCGACATCAAGGAAATATGCGTCCTGGACAGAGATCCAAAGGCTCTCATGGGTTTCAGAGGAGCTGTCGCTGAGGGATGAGCTGGCCTGCTCCCTCAGCTGAATCGCCATCATCATGTGCTCTCTTGCGTCAGCAGACAACCCATGCCTCGAGAACCTCTTTGCCAATACTAGATGAACTAGACCGACAGTATCCCGGTTGGCGGGCGTAGTGTTTTGAACCACGTCGTTCTTTCTTAGGAACCATGAAATCCACCGGCAGGCGTTGCGGTTATGGGCAGACCTCACACAGGATAGTAGGGTAATCATGTCCACATCTTCTGTGTAGATGTATTCCAGTATCAGGGCGTACACATCGAAAGCATCGCCCCATCGCTGTATCCCGCAGAGATAGTCCCCTATGTCGCCAAGGTAAGGCCGGTGGTTGGTCAGACGAGGCTCCTTGTCGTAGTTGTAGTCGGACATGGGACACCAGAGGCCGCCATCGGCATGGGCTCTGATCTTCTTCGCGGACAGAGATACTTCGAGAGCTATCTCGTCATTTTTTTCACCAGCGTCCCACCTGGGTTTGGATAGGAACAGCAAGTCCAATAGCTTGGTCACTAGATAAAAGGCTTGGTAATCCACCATGGGGTCCCGAAAGCGTTGAGCAAGTAACATGGCGGCGACTCTGTCGATGTCTTTTTGGTCGGGATCCCTATTGGGTTTGAGTCTCTTCGAGGCAGGCATCACGGGCGATGATGATGGAGTAGACTCTTCGCATTCATCATTGGTACTTGTCGCCCCAGCGACAGCGTATTTGCGTTTGATTGTGCCGTTTATGTCCGTCTTCTTATCACGACCGGCCTTATACTTGGTCACACCCCACTGGCCGAGCTGATATATGTATTGTCGGCGGCTTTGTCGATAGTTGGCGTCTAAGTACTTCCTCGAACTAGTCAAGCTTAGGGGGTTACGACGTACTTTGCTGTAAAACCATCCTGCGCCATTCTCTCAATGGCTTCATTCAGTGTATAACTCTGGAAGAGTCTGATGATCTGCTGCTTCTTCGTCTCCCAGAGGGTCCGGGGGATGCGTGCGGAATGCATCCGGGCGGGCTCACCAGTGCACTGAATGAATGCAATTCCGGCCATGGCTGGGTTAGGGGACGAGCGTCATGTGGAATCTGAAGGCAAGACTGGGAGGGATGTGTATCGAAGTGGTGGTAGTTCAATAGGGAGTAGGCATGAGGAAAATAGAGGAGTAAGAATCACCAGAAGGGGGTTCTCAAGTCGACAATCCGGAACTGCACTGCACTGCCATCTGACGCCATCAATAAGAGGGCCAATGTAACTGCATCTGCAGTCATCGGACGAATTTCCAAAACCCCAAACGGGTTAGGGCGGGTTGATCGACAGCAACCCCCATGATACGATGCAACTTGGCACCGTCTTTTTGACGTGCAGCTAACCCAAAGCGGGGTTTGTAAGTTCGGTCAGCTTCGGGCCCCTGGCACGTGAACCCTTTGCAAGCGCAATATCTCCCGCGACCTTACCACTCTGAGGAATTGGAATTGACAACACTGGAGTATATGCATACAATGCATAGCCATGTCTTGGCCGACGTCCAGACAGCTGGTGAGCCACTCGTATGACTGGAGAAGACTGCTTGCTTGCTACTGCTGTGTAATAACGAATGACCCTATTAGGAAATTGTAAATGTTGTCCTGGATTGACTCAGTGGCTGATGCATAGGAAGTATGAGTAGCAACAAACCATGAGAAGTCCAATCCTTCACAAACACATTGCATTCTTAAAGGCGAGGATTGCCTCCCCCAACCTAATGATCCGTCGACAGTTTCCTCAATTCCTTCATAGAGAACAAGAGATACCACATCGACAACTTCAACGCAGTACTGCCCTTGCCATACCGTTACATACGCAATCGAAGAACATCGTATCGACATTCCCATCATGCCTACTCCTAGTTCATCTCAACAAGAAAAGCCACGGGCCGCCTCCGCCTCTCAAGACAGTACACTGGCACACGTCGGGTCATGGGCTCAAGTCCCTTTTTCCAAGATTCACAAAGTGAGTCTGGACTCATGCGTGTCATCTTTAACGGTAGTTGACCAAATCAAGCAGCGCGTCGTCTCAACCTCCAAGGACAAAGCTACAGAGGCAAATCAGTCTCCGAAGGCAGCACAACAGCACAGCCTGTCTCCAGAACGAAATGAAGAGAGCTACCAAATGTCTAGATGGCTACAGGAAAGTGAAAGTGAAGGGTCATGGACTCATATTGGACAGAAAAATAAGACAAATGAGAAGTGATGAGCATATTCTGGTAGACTCTATCACTGCGCGAATATTTGGATAAAAGCCAAGATCATGGACATATATGTAGAGAGACATACTGAATAGGAGAAATTTGTGCTGGCCTTGAACACCGAATGTCAAAATCCTGCTGGTTGGGGTTATGTCACTGATAGTGATGGTCGATGATTTAGAAATATTCGCCAGTATGGGTGTCAGGCACTTCCGTATCAAACCAGTTGTTTTTCAGGACTCCACGCTCCGCCGCTTGACACCTTGCCAAGTCATTGTAAATATGCCTCCTCCTTGTACTGCATCGCTGCTAGTTTATCATGCAGAAATATGGTACACGGATAAAAATCATAATTTGTTGTTGCCAATGCATTCTGATGGGCCGACATGTGAGAACGTCCGTGAGGCAAGGCGAAAATCTTCAGATTAGTATATTCAACTTGGCTTCTACTATATTACGCCAAATGGTGGTGGTCCTATAGCACTGGGACGAAAGAGTCGAACGAGGAAAAATACCGAAAACACAACAAGAACAAGGTGAAAAGAGTTACCACAGGAGGGGTTGTAAACTCTCCCGCCTTTAAGAAGATACATAGCCAATGATACTACCACAGACATTTACTGACCCGGTTAGGAAAGATATCATCTCCCTTGAGATGATCATATTGTGGCTGTGGGTAATTGTATTTGGTCGAGGGAATCATACTTTGACGTGACGATAGCTGCGGCAATGCAATGACTGACTGGGTCTATTCTCTACCTATACTGCCTCTGGGGATATTACACAACACAATCGCGTTGTTGAGCTTGATTGGTAATCCTGGTAAGAAGTGGTTGATATGGGAGTTGTGCGACATCATTGGTCAAGCGTTGGAGCACATACCATCTGATATCGCCTCACTTGAGTGGAACGCTCGATAACACCACTTCTAAGGGGATCCAGGAACATGGCTTCGATATAGACCAGTCATGACGAAAACGTACGTATGGGCGCTTCCTTGGCGCCCGAATAAAAAACAAAAGCGGATTGTGGATGTGGCTCTTTTGACTGGAGAGGCCGCTTGCACGATATCGTCCCCTGAAGATAGACTCCTGGAACACATCATAACTGGAAACAGGCTGGACCACGAATGCAAGAGAACCACAGATTTCACCGTATAGAACATCCGTGAGAAATCCGAGACATTGAAAAGTCCCGGATAATGACCGAAACGTTCAATTATGCTGGACGACAGGTCAGCAGTCAAAGTGACATGCGTTTGTCGTTGTCAGAACTTAGCGCCAGGGGAAAGCGGAAGGCTATCCGCCTGGTTGGTTCACTGGGACATGGATGGATGGCGGGCATTGCCAGGCATCTGCCCCTCCCCAATCTACCTGGAGGATGGACGTTCAATGATCTCCATCGCGTTCCAGCCTGCCTGCCAAACAGACACACGATAGGGAATTGAAAGATCTTCAATACCGATTTTTTTTTCAGACCCAGCAGCCGATTGATGATGCTATTACTTAGGTTAGATCGGCTCTTCTGCCGAGTCAATGGCAGATGTTGGTGCGGTGGATCAGTGGATCGCACTTGGCTGAACCTGAATCTACAAGACCGACCGGCCAGAACGGCGGCTAGCCAGTTTGGTTTTGCCGGTATGGTCAGTGTGTCCTGCCGGTGAGCGCAAGCAGCAAACCAAGTTCAAGAAGAGGAATCCAATGATGGAAGTATGTGTTCTGCGTCTTCGTTTCAATGAACATCGTGATATATTAAGATATTGACCAGCCATGACGGTTGGCGGCAGTCGCAATTGGATCTATTTTTATTTGCTGGCACTGTCGATTCGGGTTGAGACGAACCTGTCTTATCTCGTCATGTCCACTAATGGATCTAGATGCAGAACTTTAGCGGGTTTTCCGTGCGCCAACCCGAGGAACAGAGCGGGGAGTGGAAATAATGTGGCGCCAGCCGGCGTCGTATTGCTCTAGGCCAAGCTGCTAGGCGCAATGACAAGTAAGAAAAAAAAGCAGAGCAACCCAACCTATCGGCCAACATGCAACCACCATCTCTTTTCGGCAGCGCCTGATAGGTGAGCCTGGCCACCCTTGCGTCTTCTGAGGTCTCCTCTTTCTTCCGCGCTGCCGTCGGCCAGTACCTGACTAGATGGGCGGCCTAACTCAGCTGGTTGGCTCGCGGGCGCCCTGAAGCTAGAGGCTGGATGCAGACGGTCGAGTACGAATGAGCAGGTTCTGCGGCCGCTCTACCAACCAACAAAACACCATGGCAGCGCCTCTTCTTGTCGCTCGGCTTTCTCTGCCGTTTAATTCTCGTATTCCTTCGCTTTCTGCCATACATTGATCTTGTATCATTCCTATCGCTTAGTGATTCGTCACAATACCGCTCGTTGAAAGTCGAAGAGTCGCGAGACTGACCACCGCCTCCACGCAATTCGTTGATCTACACCAGGGGCCCCCTCGACCACCTCCGCGATCAGACACCCCGGGCAAGAGAGTAACATCGGCCCTCGATCCATTCGTTCGGCGGATTTTTGTACTATAATACTTCCCTCCCCATCCACGATGCGGCAAGCAGCACAGCTCCTCCTCCTGACCCTCGGCGCTTCGGTAGCCACGGCGGCCACCTCGAGCAAACGCGGTCTCGTCTTCGTCCCCAACGAGCAATGGCGCCAGGATAGCCAGATCTGGGTCGAGCCCGGCAGCGACCTGACGTGGTACTACAACTACAAGCCGACGCCGGCGCCCTCCTTCGTCGACGTGCCGCAGGACAAGTTCGAGTTCGTGCCCATGATGTGGGGCAAGGTCGACGGCACCGAGTTCCTCGACAGCGTGACGCAGCAGATGGGCGCCGGCCACAACATCTCCCACGTGCTGGGCTTCAACGAGCCCGACGGCGCCGTCAGCGGCGGCAGCAACCTCGACCCCGAGTCGGCCGCCCAGATCTGGGTCAACAACATGGAGCCCCTGGCCAAGCGCGGCGTCAAGCTCGGCATGCCCGCCGTCACCGGCAGCGACCGCGGCGTCAAGTGGACGCAGAACTTCGCCACGGCGTGCACCAAGGCCTTCGACAACAAGAACTGCACCTTTGACTTCTTGCCCATCCACTTCTACGGCAGCTTCGAGGGACTGGCCAGCCACATGGGCTCCTTGTCCGCTGCGTAAGTCCTCTTCCACTTTTCCCCCTCTTGGCCTTCATCAAGACTTGCTCGCACACTTGAAGACTTCCAACCCGAAGACAGACTACTAACTACGGATTTCTCTACCACAGTTTCCCCAACGTAACGCAATGGATCACCGAGTACAACTGGGACAACCAGGACCTGTCGACCACCCAGAGCTTCTTCAACACGACCTGCGAGTACTTCGACCGCCTCCCCAGCGTCGCCCGCTACAGCTACTTTGGCTCATTCCGGTCCAAGGTTAGCAACGTTGGGCCCAACGCGGTCATGCTGAACAACGACGGCGAGTTGACGGATATCGGTTCCTGGTACCTGGGTGGTTCTGCCACGGGCGTCAATCCCCAGTCGGCGGCTGGCAAGAGCGGCGCTTCTGTTCTGGCAGCTGCGGCAGCTGCTGGAATCGCAGGTATGGTTCTGGCTTCGTTCTAATAAACCGAACATAACGCATCAGTCTCGAAACCGCTTGGATATATTCTTGCGACGCAAGCCGCATATACTTCTTGTTTAATTTCCAGCTCTAGAAAAGGTCGGCTATCTGGGTACATACTTTTTGGGTGGGGGATACGGATATAGATCGGATTGGCGTTCACGCAGGGTATTATCTGTGTAGGAGTTCATTTGATTGATCTAGACATCATAGTTAAAATGTAATCGCATTCACCTAATACATTGTTGGTCACTGCCAATGTTGGGCTTGGCTATCGCACCTTCTCAAGTCTGATACCAAAATCGGCTTCGACAATCCAATATCGCCTCGATCCTTCCAGCTTTCGATCCAATCGCCCGATATTTGTTTACCACAACGTCATGAGTGGAAGAAACCCAAATGGCGACTGCTATTTCGAGAAAACAGGCGTCCAAGGATTTCGGTCTCGCCATTACACTTCCATCATCCATCTCGTTACACTTTCAACATCCATCTCGTTACACTTCCAACATCCATCTCGAAAAACATCTATCTACCTTACAGAGGCTGGCAAACTCCTCTCATCCGTGCAACATGGCGTTAAATACGTTTCACTCGAGATATGACGTCTGTCGCACACTGCATCTACCCGGCATACCCTGTGTCGTTTGGGGTCAGGACGCGCTGGTTAACTATGGCTCGAATGGCGCGCTGGGCAGCCTCCATCTTCTGGTATCATCCGTAGATGAAGCGGCCGACGTCCTGGTGCACCTAGGATGGAGATCCATAGATACACTCCACGACGACCAAACCGGAGATGGAACCTACTGCTCGAGCATGCCCACGACCAGCGTGCGACGTTTGTTCCCCCCGGACGCTCCGTCTGTGTATGAGGTCACCCCACAGCCGAAACTCGTGCTTCAGGCGGCCGCGTATTGGCAAGTTCCACTTCAGGTCCTCGCACAAGACGGCTTCATCCCACCGCTCGCCACGTTGGTTGATTCCCTCATCAAGGCCCTCCTGGACACACCCGACGGCACACACCTGCATTTGACCTTGAAGCGCTACGTGAAAGACCTGTACTCGCCGGCGATTTAGGGGACGAGAGTAGTTGGGTTCGCGGAGAAGCTGAATCCTCTCACTCTGCCTTTTCACAAGGACGCATTGGTCGGGATGACGGAAGACAGTGATGAAATGTTTGATCAATGTATCGTTGTACAGCGCCGGGAAAGAGAGAAGTTGAAGAAGGAAATGAATGAGAAGGGGGCCAAATGACCATATCACATAGCAGGGAGGTTGGAATGAAGAAAATGGATGGGAAGGGTGCCAGTGAAACATCACATAGCAGGGATGAAACTGCGGAAATCCAGACGGGACTTCTTGGTCAGTACGGATACTCAAAATACATGATATCAATTCTTAAACCCACAAGTCGGTCCCTCTCGAGAACTTGATGATGCGGCACAGGTGAAATGGTTGGAAGAGGCGACGACACGCCTGCGCCTTGCCTACGCGGCACAGCGGTCCCACTCTGTGGACTACCTTCTAACTTGTTGCCTAGTCGGGCAACCATGGGCTTTTTACACACAAGACAAAACATATAAGACGATCTTTGACCTATCGCCTTAGGGTTCTAATTGATTCAAGATATCACTACCAGGTTTCGAGTCACCAGGGGCTATCCACAAAACATTCCACACCCTCACCTCAACCACTGTCCTGTCTGAACAGGGAACGCACCCAGCACCCATGCCATCCAGACAGCAACTCATAGACGCCGCCGCGGCCGTCGCCGTCGCCCTAGACGGCAAGGTACCGTACGCCCTCGTCGGCGGCGGCGCCTGCGTCGTGCTGGGGTCTCAGCGCGCGACCGAGGAGGACATCGAGATCGTGGTCCCCAAGGGCCGCACCTCCGAGGCGCGCTCCCTGCTGAAAGAGCACCCGGCGTCCTTCGACATCGAGAGCAAGACGCTGCACACCTACTTCAAGAGCGGCGGGCCGGGCCTAGTGCGCGTGGAGCTGCTCGCGCCGCCGGGCATGTTCCGCGAGGACTTCACCGAGGCGACGCCGACGATTTGCGTTGGTGACGGTCGGGTCCGCGTGCTGAAGCCGGTGCTGCTGCTCAATGCGAAGTGCGGCTCTGTCCAGGAGCGGCCGAACCAGGAGCGCATGCAGTCGGACGCTGTGGATATCGTCTTCTTGCTCGGCTGGTGTCGTCGCAATGGGGTCTACCCCACCGCCGACGACGTGCCGAATGCGACGAGGGCGCTGGTGGATACGTTTGTCAGCTTGGTTCCTTCCAAGGAGCACTGGGTCAATGCGGGGTATGATATGGTACGTGCCTGATGTTGTTCTCGATTTCATTCGGAGATGAAACTGACTTATGTGGTCTTTACAGAACCAAGGACGTTTTACGAACTAGGTAGTTGGCAGGATCCGTACATAGCATAATGAAACCGTGAAAGGGGCGGGAGATCTAATGCTAGTATTCAAATCCCTATCTCTAAAGCCGAGGTTTGCCCACTCGCGCGACGCCGTTCGCGGACATTGCCAGTTCTCCTCCAAGTGCTGCTCGGCCTTCTATGGCAGCAGAACCAGAGTTTTGGTCCTGAATCCACTGTCGTATCACATCCCCAAGCCCGCGGATCTGCTCGAAGGTGTTCTTGGCATGGAGACACAGGCGCACCCGCTCGGTCCCGACCGGCACGGTGGGCGCCACGATGGGCCGCACCATGTACCCCTTGCTCTGGCAGAACGACGCCAGGCTGCGGGGCTTGGTCGTGAAGATGGGTAGGATGGGCGATCCCGACACCGGCTTCTCGCTGCCGACGTGAACTAGACCAGAGGAAGAGGATAAGTCGTGGGAGGCGTGGCGGCTGCAGATATCGCGAAGAAGGCCGTAAGCGAAATCGGTGAGCTGGAGCAGATGGCGGTGGGCTTCGTCGGCGTGTCTGCCGGCTAGGTAGTCGTAAACGGTGTCGATGCAGATGAGGGAAGTGAGCGTCATCGAGGTCGTGTAGATGAAGGTCCGGGCGTAGTTGATCAGGTATGCTCTGGTGGTAGGGGAGCAGAGGACGACGCCTAGGTCAGATCCATGTTAGTCCCTGCTACTGGTGCCTAGAGGTCTTTTTCTCACTTACCTCCCGCGCAGCCCATGGCCTTGCCAAACCCGTGAACCCGAGCCCATATCTCCTTCTCCAGGCCGTATTGGCAGACCAATCCACGACCCCTGGGCCCCAAAACCCCGGTCGAGTGCGCCTCGTCGATGATGATGTGGCCGTTTCCGTGCGGGAGGTGTTTCTTGACCGTCTTGACGAGATCCACGGCGCTTAGCACGCTTCCGTCCATGCTGTATATGCCCTCCACGCAGATGAAGACGTTGGAGCCGCCATCCCGTATCCTCTCTGCATTCGGGTACCCCGGCGCCGTGATCCGCTCCAAGACGGCATTGATACTTTGCGCCACCCCTGGAGTTGAAGAAGCAGTGCTGCTGCCGCTGCTTGCCCCCTCCAACCCGACTCCTTCTCCTCCCACAACCACCGACGCGTGCGAGAACGGGATGCACTGGCTCGCGTGGCTCAATCGCATGCCGTCGTGGACGCTAGCGTGGATGGCCTCGTCGTAGAGGACCACGTCGCCGACCTGCGGGGCGCAGCTCAGCAGCCCCACGTTGGCGTCGTAGGCCGAGTTGAAGAGAAGTGCCGCCGGCGCGCCGTGGAAGGCGGCGATCTTGGCCTCCAAACCCTCGGCGAGCGGCGAGTTCCCGTCCAGGAGCCGCGAGCCCGCTGATCCCAGTATGCGTCGTTCATCCTGACTCAGTGTGCTTGAGGTCGTTGTCGGCTCTGCTGCTGTTGTTCTAGCAGCAGTGGTGGTGGTGGCGAACCTGCGCTCGAGTCTGGCTAGCACGGCCCGCTGGATCTCGGCGTCCTCGGCGAAGGAGAGGTAGTCGTTGGAGGAAAAGTCCACCGCGCCAGGAGGGTTCAGGGTCAGCTGCCTCAGTCGCCCGGCATCCTTGCGCCTTGCCAGCAACGCCTCAAACGTTGCTTCCAAGCCCATTTCGCACGCTGCTGTCGCACGCGCGTCGTCGATAAGGCTTCAAAACTCTTCCCTTTTTCCCCCTTCTTTCTTCAATCGAGACTACCTGCATGAGCGACATGATGACAACATTTATCAATTGGCCCTAAATGTTTATACCGCAACAAGCCGTGGAGCAATCGTCTCCGGCCATCGGCTATCGTCAACCCCCTTCATTGGTGGGGAATCGCGGCGGAGATGCCCACACCGGTCGGCAGATCAGTGGGGTCTGTTGGGCGACGAACACTTTCAGCTGCATCTGATTCGGCCATTCAGAGGCTGTCGCCTAACCAGCCGAAGCAATCTAGGCTGCTGGAGGGCCCTGATTGTGCATTTACTACTGTATTCTCCTGCATGTTTATCGGCCGTGTCCCCCTAACGATGGTCCCTTATGTAACGACAAGCCAGATGTAGATCTGCAAGCCCCGCGGATTGCATCATTAGAGGCCGAGATTGGTTCAATCAGCCTCCGGTGAATGTAACGCCGTCAGTTAAGCCGGGCTGGCAGAAAAAGCCGCGCGCCCTGCATAGCTCCCCTCTAACGCCCACACAATACTCAAACCGTCTTTGCAACAACAACACCAACAACGCTACCATCAAAGCGCGGTATGCCGTAGCCGCCAAATACCATGACACGTCTTGGCTCCCTGCTCTGGCGAAATCTGCGGGTGTATCAGATCTATGGCGCCAATACCGACGTCGGCAAAACTGTTATCACAACGGCGTTGTGCAAGGCTGCACGGAGGCTTTACAGGGACGAGTTGACGGGTTATCTGAAGCCGGTATCGACCGGGCCAGGACACGAGGCCGATGAACAGTGTGGGTGTCCCTCGAAGTTCGCAACTCAAAAACACTCAGTACTGACAGTATCCCAGGAGTATATAGAATATTATGTATGCGTTGCAGGGGCCGCGAATACCATTGGTAACCTAATGTAACCTGCAGCCACATCACAAAATACGCGCGGGGTGTGTCGTGTGCGACATTGCACCAATATGACTTGGCTATAAGCCCGCATGCCGCGGCTGTGGGCAAGGTAAGAAGACCCTTGGAACGGCTCCTCTCCCGAATGAAGCTGCTAACATAGCATAAAGAAAACACCTAAGGATGCGGATCTCTTATCCTCGATATACTCCCATCTAATCAAAGCGGCGGGATCTGGTAGCAACTCACCCGATGGCTGGTTCTTCATCGAGACGGCCGGCGGCGTGCACTCGCCCGGTCCCTCCGGGACGTCCCAGGCCGAGCTGTACCGGCCGCTGCGCTGCCCGGTGATCCTGGTCGGAGATGCCAAGCTGGGCGGCATCTCCACCACGATTTCGGCGTTCGAGGCCCTGACGCTGCGGGGCTACGACGTCGAGGCCGTCCTGCTGTTCGAGGATGATCAGTACGGCAACGCCGACTACCTGCGGACTTACTTCTCCGACCGGCACCATGGGGTGTCGGTGGTCTCGGTCCCTGCGCCTCCGCCGAAGAACGAGTCCCACGGGAGCGAGGTGGAGGACGCGGAGAACATGCGGCGGTACTACGACGAGGCCAGCCGCTCCGATGCGGTCCGGGATTTGCTGAGCTATCTAGAGGGGCGTCACTCGGCCCGCGTGACCCGGCTCGAGTCCCTGGCGTCCCAAGGTCACCAGAGGATATGGTGGCCCTTCACGCAGCAGAAGCTCCTGACGCCAAACAAGATCACCGCCATCGACAGTGCTCATGGCGATTTCTTCCAAACGCTGCGACTGCCTGCCCAGCAGGAAAAGGACGATTATCCAGCAAAGCGCGAAGAGCCGTCATTGTCTCAAAAGCAGGAGCCTCTCCTGCAAGCCTCCTTCGACGGCTCCGCCTCCTGGTGGACCCAAGGCCTCGGCCACGCCAACTCCTCCCTCACCCTCGCCGCCGCGTACGCGTCCGGCCGGTACGGGCACGTCATGTTCGCCGAAGCCATCCACGAGCCCGCCCTGGCCCTGGCCGAGACGCTCCTGCAAGGGATGCACGGCCGTGACGATAACAACAAAAGCAGACTGAGCCGCGTCTTCTACTCGGACGACGGCAGCACGGGCGTCGAGTCGGCCCTCAAGATGGCGCTGCGGGCGGCGCGGACCCGGTACGGCTGGGCCGTCGACGCGAAGCTGGGCGTCGTCGGGCTCGAGGGGGCGTACCACGGCGACACGATCGGGGCCATGGACTGCGCGGACCCGAGCGCGTACAACGAGAAGGTCGAGTGGTACGAGGGCAAGGGGGTCTGGTTCCGGCCGCCCCAGGTCATCTGCCGCGGGGGAAAGTGGCGGGTCGATGTACCGGCTGAGTTTGGTGGTGAGGGCGAGACAAGCTACGGTGCTGAGTCGTTGACGGATGTGTTCGACTTCCGTGTGCGGGAGGGGAGGGGCGAGCATTTGCTGTATGAGGCGCATGTGGAGAGGGTGCTGAGGCATCATCTCGATAAGGGGAGGAGATTCGGGGCGCTTATGATGGAGCCTGTGGTCTTGGGGGCGGGTGGCATGGTGCTTGTGTAAGTGCTTACTGACCTTGTTTTTGTTCTGCTTCTTCTGACTTGCAACGGCTGACAATATCGACAGTGACCCCCTTTTCCAGCGAGCCCTGATAAACGTAGTCCGCCGATCCCAGCACCTCTTCAGCCCCGAGTCCACCAGCCGCCACGACACCGAACCCGACGACTGGACAGGCCTGCCCGTCATCTTCGACGAAGTCTTCACCGGCCTGTACCGCCTGGGCCGGTTCACGGCCTCGTCTTTCCTGGGCCTCGGCGCCGACGTCTCCGTCCACGCCAAGCTGCTCACCGGCGGGCTTGTGCCGCTCTGCGCCACGCTGGCGTCCGAGAGCGTCTTCCGCACCTTCGCCAGCGACGACAAGACCGACGCCCTGCTGCACGGGCACAGCTACACGGCCCACCCGGTCGGCTGCCAGGTGGCGCTGGAGTCTTTGCGGCAGATGCAGGACATGGAGTCGAGCGGGCGCTGGGCTCCGTTCCAGAGCGGTTGGGCCAACGGGACTGGTGCTAGTGATGATGGTGTCAAACAAAATGCTGCTGCTCCGGCTACGGACTCCGAGCGTGGTTGTTGGTCCATCTGGTCGCCCCAGACGGTGGACTGGCTGTCGCGCCACCCCTCTGTGGACGGTGTCTGGGCGCTCGGCAGCGTGCTGGCCATCCACCTCGCCTCACCCGGCGGCGCGGGCTACACCAGCACGGCCGCCGTCGCCCTGCGCGATGCGCTTCGGGCCACGAACCGGGGGCCGGCGCAGAACCCCTGGAACGTGCACAGCCGGGTCTTGGGCAATGTCTTGTATCTCATGGGCAGCCAGACGACGGGGCCGGAGGTGGTGGGGGAGATGGAGGAGCTGCTGAGGCGGCATTTGTCGTGAGTTACCTGGTCGAGTAGGGGGCGGGGTCGAAAGGGGGCACAGATATATGGAGATATTTACAACAGCCAATGAGTGATTCGGGATATCTTTCAGTGCATCATGCTGACGGCGGTGTTTGCCCGAATACGCGCTTCCACGTATGTTAATACCAACTAGGCTGTTACACAACGTCGCGATACGACATGAGGCCGAGACACAGCACGCCACCAGAGCCAGTAGAAACGCCACTTTACCGTAATATAACGGGATATCTACAGATGCATGGAGTCTGCTAACTGTAGCAATACCGGGGTGTATAGTTCGTTACTACTACCTATTACAACTCTGAGCGTATCGCAATGACGACATAACAACACGCGTTGTGATATATGTTGGTATTGGTGGCGCGTTGTACGGCCGTAAGGCTGTCGATCGCTGAGCTATCCCTTGGATGAGCCTCGGCACAGCCTGACCGGTATGATTGCTTATGCTGAAACGGTCGGGGCTGTCCGAAAGCGGTCAAGTATCTACTTGCTTTTGCAAATCGTGTTAGGCTGATTGAGGGGGAATTGGCCCCGGCCAAGATCATCAATACTATTTCTAGCCCAGATGGCGGGAAGCCCAGGGCCGCAGTCACCTTGGCGCATGGGAAGTGCTTACGTGCGTATGTCACACGCATCCAATAAGTATGCGCGTCCCACTAAAAGACCAAGATATATCGTCAAGCCCAGGACTGAACGATTCTTTTCGATCTCTACCTACTTACTCCCAACTATCAAGCAGCGACTTTTCGCGCAGTCGCTAAAGCCACCATAGAAGAGGAT
Organism: Apiospora marii; assembly: GCF_038362585.1. NCBI lineage: Eukaryota > Fungi > Ascomycota > Sordariomycetes > Amphisphaeriales > Apiosporaceae > Apiospora > Apiospora marii. The sequence continues at coordinate 900,866 of NW_027117374.1, forward strand.
TGAAACGCTAGCCATAGCATTGTCGTCCGCAACCATGACCACGACCGCCACGCCGTCGTTACAGTCCTATTCGCTCCACCCGTTCGATGTTGCCTGTCACCAGACGTCCGACTACTGGATCTGGTCCTGGGGTGCGCCGAGTGACGGGCGTACCGTCCTCGGCGGCACCTCGCAGATCGCCAGCTGCCTTCCCCTGAGCTGGGACTCGACGAAGACCTACGCCGCCACGGCATGCCCGCCGGACTTCACGTCGGCCTGCGAGGCCAAGAGCGACCGGGTAGTGACTTGCTGTCCGTCGTAAGTGGAGATAATCTTTTTGTCTTGGCTGTGTCACCACACAGACACCCCCCGACAGTAGCCGCCCTCTAACGGTAGTCTTGGTGAAACAGAGCCCGTTACTTCATGTGCAACACGGAGAGCCCCAACAGGAACCACTTGGATTGGTTCAAATGCCAACTGCAGTATGAGAGCACGGGTACCCACATGGTCACGATAGTGAACATGAAATCGCAAGGAGATACCACGACAACCATGGCGACCCAACGACCAGACCGTCATCTCCACGCTCTTGCTGTCGTTTACCAGACCCCGGTATGTATCGGTGCGACGAGACTATCATCCACTTCGCACTTAGGATGAAACGTGGGATCGCTTTTGAAGTAGCACAAGTACTGACTGTCAGTGACAGGCGGTTACGGACGCCCCGAGTTCCACTCCAACAGCGCCGCCGTCGTCGTCGGGAGGCGGTCTGTCCACGGGGGCGGCGATAAGGAATCGGGGTAGGGGTCGCCCTGGGCGTTGTTCTCGTGGTAGCCGCGCTGGCACTCTGGATACTCCGGCGGCGAAGAAGAGATAGCAGTCAACAGCCAAGCAAGCCCGAGGCTACTACCGCTGCCCCTGGGCCGGCGACTGACGCGCCTCATCCTCTCAACCGAGACCCGCCGAGCGAGATGCAAGGGGAGGAAATGAAAAATGCAGCAGCCGTGGAGGCCAGTGCATATAACTACTCCACGCACCCGACACCGGGTCACACGGTTCCCGGACGGCATGAGATGGAAGTAGATCAGGACCGACGGACGGAACTTCCCACTTGATCGAGAAAGCACCTACGTATAAGTCTGAGAGATGTCAAAAGATTATACAATGGCCGCAATACTTGGTAGAGCGATGTAGAGTCCGAGGCATTACGTCACTGTTGATTGCGCCTGAATTAGGGTTGGCAAATAATAGGAATTTGATATGCACGTGGCCAATGGCAAGTGAGTAGAAACATTCTATTGCTTCTGGAACGAGAAGGGAAGTCATACTGATAATCTAACAGGAATGGCGCAAGTGGAATACTCGATCGATTTATGATATAAGACTGAGCTCGGCTGTATCTTGAGGATTAGGCAGGAAGACGAGGAGGAGGGCCAGACCGACTTGGACTTTTCACTCACGGCATACTATAAACACAACCATCAACTTGTTTATATCGGCATGAAGAAGTGACTCTATCATAGGAACGATCTGATTCAGCTTGGTGATACAGTTCTTTTCATCAACTGAGTCAATGGTTCCATCGAAAGAAGCATGAAGGTATCCCCGGGATGTCGATCATCGGATACATATAGGAAGAAATGAAAATTCCAAGTTCTCGACAAAGTCACCACCCACGTTAACCATAGAGGAATGATTCAGCAAGTTAAACGGAATACCGCTTACGATAAGCATACCAAAGACGGATCTACTTTGTTGTCGGAAAACAGCAACGGAGTTGCTTCTAATTGCACAGCGAATTACAATGGAAGAAAAGGGTCAACAGACTAATACGAGAGGAATCAGGAGGGCTGTCTCAGAGAAATGAGCGCATATCAAGGTTGACCAGTTTGTTCAGTGATAGTAGAGTAACGTGGATCGCAAAGCATGCTTCCTTAGACTTGAAGCACCTGTACCCCGAACTCCGAAATCCTTGCACCAAGAACCTCGAAACCCGAAACCCAAACCGCCTGTACTCGGAACTCCGAGTATAGATTTGTCACTTATACACGGAACTCCGAGTTGCAATACCACCACCCCCTTCGGCTATCATTACTTACAATCACGGCCGCAAACAGGAACGTTGGATGTATCGTCATTGGACCGCCCACTCGACAACTTACGAGACCTCTACCGCCCCCTCTTGTTGGAAAACTTCTACTTTATCATCAACCATACTCTTTGTCCTCCACCCCATCCTCTCTCCCCGTCAACCCCAGCTTCAAATCTCCTTCCGCACCCTCTCCACGTAACACGGCGGCATGTGTGCAATCAGCGAGAAGAAAGCCTTGTACCGCATCTCCTGCGCCGAGTCGACCTGCCGCAGGTCGTAGTGGAGGACGATGGTGGCGCCGATCTTGGCCAGCTCCATGCGCGCGAGGTTCTGCCCCGGGCACGAGGCGTACCCGAGCCCGAACGGCATGTAGTCCTTGTCGAGCCGCGCGGCGTCGGGGGCCAGCCAGCGCTCGGGGTTGAACTCGCTGGCGTCTTCGCCCCTTTTTCCCGCCGATTGGGATTAGCGTGTGTTACGGTCAAATAGCGACAGAAGTAACTTACCAGATCTCCTTGGAATGGTGGATGACCCATGGGTGGACGGAGAGAGTGGTGCCTGCGGGAAAGGTTTGGTCGCCTATTGTGAGACCACCTGGAGGCGCTCTACGGGCCAGACCCACTGTAGACTCGAAATCAGCACTCCCTTTCGATGATATATGTTCGGACTCTGCGCCAGGGGAAACAACTTACTAGCACCCGGACCAAACACTCGCAACGCCTCCTTACAACAAGCCTGCAAAAACGGTAGCCCCTGCGTATCGGCGAACGAGATCGGCCCCTGCCGTTCCCCAAGCCCGGCATCGAGCATCTCCTGGCGGGCCCGCCGCCATGCGGTCGGGTGTCGCATCATGTAGTACAGGAACGCCTGGATGCCGGAGGACACCGTGTCCGACCCCGCGGCCACGGCGTTGAAGGCGGCCGAGTCGATCTCGTGCCGGTGCATGCGGCCGGGGTTCTGCTTCAGCATGCGGAACCAGTGGGACGACGCGTCGAAGCGCCCGTCGGGGTTGGCCTGTCGCTCCTTGATGGCGCTCATGGCGGTGTCGATGATGTGGCCCCAAGGAACGCTACAGAGGAAAAACGGTAAGCATAATGGCAAGTGATTCTATCTCAACCGTATTGCATTTGCTTACACTCCGAGCCCCGTCATCACGGGATTGGCGAGCAATAGCACATGGATCCAACGGAAGAAGCCGACAGCCGAGACATAGGCGCTCTGGGCCTCGGACGCGGCAAAAGCGCCGGCGATGTCGGCGCCCTTCTTCAAGAACCCAAAGGGCTTGGAGAAGACGACCTCGCCGACGATGTCTGAGGTGGTGAAGGAGACGAACTCGTCCAGGCGGACCGACACCTCGTTCTTGGCGAACTTGTCGAGCCAGTGCAGCAGCTGGGCGATGGTGTTGTCGATGGCCTCCTCGGACTGGAGGACGTTGCTGAGGGTGTAGGCCGGGGCCACGTGCTTGGAGAGCTCGTTCTTGATCTTGGGGTCGGTGGCGGCGAAGGGGTTCATGTATCGGCCGTCCTTGTGTGGGTGGGGTGGTCGTTAGTATATTTCACTTCCAAAGCAGAGAGACAGTCTTACGGGGAAGGTTGCCACTTTGTACCAGTCGGCCTTGTGCAGGGTGGCCAGCAGGATCTTCCTGGGGCCGTCCGGGTGGCTCACGCTCACCTCTCCCGGGGCAATCCGCACGAAATGCCCTAGCACAGGATTTAGCTACTCAAAAAACAAACAATGAGGTTGTCATGGGGTGGATCAAGGCCATGCATACCATATTTCTCGTGCGCACGAATTAGCACTCGGTTCTGGTCGCCTTTGATGACATGCCTCACGTGCCAGAACCGGGTCACGGCCGCGAGGGCCGGCCCGGGAATGTGGCGGAGGGGCGAGAGGAGTCGCCTCCAGAATGCGACGCTGACAATGATCGTCGCCAATCCGACCACGACGGTAGCCAATGCGGGATGAGCCATGGTGTGTCTAAATAAGAAAGTTTGCTTGCCTTGCTGACAGCTGTGGTGTGGTTGGCTGCCGCGAAATGTTTGTTGCGTTGGACGAATCTGCATCGCTCGTATGTAAAGGGCGAGCCGGTTTTAACCCCCTCCCAATACTTGTAACCCGCCAAAAAGTACCAAATAAACCTCCACTAATTGGACCGCTGCATCCGGAAGTGTAACCCGAAATGAGGAACCCCGTCCCCATGCATGACCTTTTTGGAGCACGTCGCCGTCGCAGTGGAGCGGCCTCGTGCTCATTGGCCGATCCGCTGCCTCGGGACGAGGGTCGAAATCCCTCCGCGGACGAACCCTGGGACCAGACCGGGGGCGGGGACGAAGCGACTGCCCAAAAACTCCAAATCCTGTCCAGATCAGCTGTTACAGTCGTGTCCCCAGGCCGCGATGGAACACGATTCGGCTTGGCTGAATCTCGGCAGCACCCCACGCATAGATCTTCGGTTTAGCGGAGGAGGGGGGCTTGCTGTTGGTTACGAGATGGAAACCCTCATCATGCAGGTCCAGGGCCTTTGTTTTGATTGACCTCGCAGGGTCAGATTGGGATGAAAATCAACCCCCTTAGCCTGATGACTTCAGGTCAGGTATATCCAATTCTTTTCTTTTTCTTCTTTTGATCTATCTTCTGTTTGCCATAGGGCCCCAGTCTGGATTATGGCGACGTTTCCCATCGAACGCGACGACCAGAGGGCCATCCTGGCCGCCAACGTCCTCATGATCGCCGTTCCCGTCGTAGCTGTGTCGCTGCGTTTGTTGTCGCGGCGGATCGCAAAGAGGGCATTCGACATCAGTGATTATCTCATGGTAGCAGCTGTGGTATGCAAATTGTGCCCCCCTTTTCTTGTTGATGCCTTGTTAGCTTCTCACGATGAAATAAAAGATCAAGTCAACTAATACTCGGAATTGAAGGGCGTTTCTGCCAGTCTGAGCTCCATAAGTATTACTGGTATGATAAAATAGCCTTTCCCACGACTCTCACTGGGGGTTCGAGCTCGTAGACGTCTGACCACCTCTATACAGGTGTCCTACATTGTGGACTGGGATACGACCACATGATGAACATCATAAAGGATTACGGACCGGGGCCTATCACATTGCTGTTGAAGGTGCGCAAACTTACCCCACGCCCTCTTCCAACAAATCCGAGATTAGGAGAGAACATCCAAGGGACTAACCTTCATGAGGGCAAATAGCTACTCATTGGTCTGCAGTTCACATGGGTCATCAGCCTTTCCTTGTGCAAAATCTCCATTCTCATCCTCTATCGAAGGTTATTCCCTACGCCACTCATACACTGGGCCTCTCTCGCCACCAGCGCCCTCATTGCTTCATGGGCCATCGCTACCATCGTGGCCGGCTGTCTGATATGCCAGCCCATTTCAAAGAATTGGGATTTGAACATGACGGGTGGACATTGCGGCGACCAGGTCCTGTCATTCACCGTCACGGGCGTCATCAATCTCATTACCGACGTCATGGTTCTCGTCCTGCCTCTCCGGCATCTTTACAAGCTCCAGGTCCCTACCCAGCAACGGGTGGTCTTGGTTGGCGTATTCAGTCTTGGGTTCCTGTAAGTACGAAATCAGTACCCCCACCCACCCCCTATCGAGCCTCGTATCTGTTCATATCCGTCTTTACCATATGGCATGTCAGAAACGTGGCTAATGCAACCATCTTGAACCTCCAGAACCTGCGCCGTCAGCGCCGTCCGCATCCACTACCTCAAGAGCATGGACTACACCGACCTCACCTTCTCCATGAAGTATCCCAACATCTTCAGCGGCCTCGAGCCCAGCGCCGCCATCACCCTCGCCTGCATCCCGCTCCTGCGGCCCCTCTTCCGCTGGACCGGCGGCTACAGCTCCACCGGCACCGCGCTCCACCACGAGCCCAAGTCGTCGTCGACCAAGCACTCCGAGAACAGCCACCGTACCAAAGATGGGGTTTCTGATAACGTGGCGCTGGAACGCTTCGATACCCACAACAATGGCGGCGAGGATGGGTCTTCGCAGCGTCGCTTGCGGCCCGAGGACGTCAGGCACACGGCTATGGCTACGGGTCATCCTCGGCACGGCGGCAGCGACGGTGGGAGTAGTTTGGTCGCGGAGTCGTTGGTGGAGGAAGAGGACGGAGAGGAAAAGGGGGAGGAGGATGGGGTTCAGCGTCGGAGCGGGAACCACCGTCTCGACAGGCCGGGGATTATGGTGCGGCAGCAGTGGGACGTTACGAAACAATGATTAGTCACATGTAAGCGGCTCCCTATGGACCTGCTAATTTACATAAGGAGTTTTGTTGGGGCGTTCAAAAGTAGCGTGATTTCATATACCCGGTTTCAATAATAGGTTTCCTTCGAACCCGGTACTTCATGTGAAAAGGTAGCCAATCAAGTAGTAAAACACACTAAAATCTTTCCTTAAGATAAGTGAATCAACACAATAACATCAGTATGAAGGTGAAAGATGTAAGGGAGGTAGAGTTGTAACTAATATCCATTTTCACTTCCTACACAACCGACTATTCTGCGACGGCAAATTCCCCAAAATCATCTCCTCCATGGCCCAATCCTCGCTCCCCACCGCATTGTGCGCATAGAATAGTCCCCGCGGATCCCACTTCCGCTTGAGTTCGTACAGCCTGGGGTACTTGTCCCCGAAGAAGGCCTGTGCAAAGTCCGGCTCGATGTAGTCCGCCTCAGCCATGTACGCCCCCGCCCCCGGCGACACGCCCCGCAGCCGCGGCATCCAGTCGAAGGTCAGCACGTCGCTCGCCTTCTTGACTTCGGCCTCGGGCAGCGAGGCGGCGTCCCACAGGCTGGCGACGATGGCGTGCATCACGGTCTTGCGCCAGGCGGGGTTGACGGCGTTGTCCGGGTACCCGGTCTCCGTGGGGTTCGCAGCGATGTTGAAGCCGATCAAGTAGCCCCCGTCCTCCACGATGCTGCGGATGGCGTCGAACGTCGCGTTGAGCTTGCCCGGGTCCTCCCAGTTGGCCCGGGGCAGCAGCCGGCTCGCCTGCCGGATCGCGTTGCTGCCCCACGGCTCCGTCGGGAAGCTAGCGGCCCAGGCGTCGTAGTAGTTCCCGTACTCCTTGTAGACGGGCTCAACCTCGAGACCGAGCGCCTCGAACCGGGCAAAGAGCGGCGCGGTGAGCTTTTGGAGCTGCGACTGGGACAGGCCCGGCGCGAACCAGGGGCCCACGTCAGAGGTGAACTGCCCGTCGCCCAGGTTCTGGATGCGGAAGTACTCGTAGCAGCCGGCGTCCGTATACTCGACGAACCCGTCGAAGAAGGCGCGCCAGGCGGCCCAGAACTGGTCCGTCGTGACGTTCGCGCCTGTGGCGAGGGTGTAGGTCATGGTCGTCACCACGGGGATGCGGGGTAACGCCTTCACGGTGACGGAGGTGACGACGCCGTACGTGGAGCCGCCGCCGCCGCACAGGGCCCAGAACAGGTCCGGGTGCGAGCTCGCGTTGGCCGTGAGGAAGCGGCCGTCGGCGGTGACGACCTCCATCGACAGGACCTGGTCGGCCGCCATGCCGTATAGGCTCGAGAGTGGGGAGTGCCCGCCGCCGAGGGTGTAGCCGCCCATGACGCCGACGGTGCGGCCCTCGCCGCCGACGGCGGTGTGGCCCTGCGCGTGGGCGGCTTCGTACATCTCGTACGCCTGCGTCCCCGCGCCGACCTTGAACGCCGGGCCCGTGTAGTCGTCCTGTTGGTACGATTCGATGAATCGGATGTCCTTGAGATGGTGGGTCCAGATGGACAGGGCGCCCATGCCGGTGGACTTGGCGCCGAAGTCGTGCCCGGTGTTCTTGACGACGAGGCGGAGGTTGAGGTTGCGGGCGAGGTTGACGGCCAGCTGGATCTGGGCGACGTTGGTGGCGTTGACGACGTAGGCCGGGTAGCCGCCCACGGTGCAGGTGGGGGTTCCGGGCATCATGGTGGGCGGCATGCAGGTCTGGCCCTGGAAGAGCACGGCGTTGATGGAGGTAGGATCGTGGGTGCTTTAGGGCAACATTAGCATAAGTATGTATGGACACTATTTCCTTATCCAGCAAGGATGAGGGGGAGATACAGTCAAACTTACTGATACAGCGAGCCGAAGACCCAATTGTCCGTGATGGACTGACACTCCTTGGCGTTGTAGTCGCCAAAGCTCGTGTAGCATGGCGAGGCATACGGGATCGTTTTGATCAGAGCACCTCCAAGCAGAAGATCGAACACATTCCACAATGAGTCAGATGGCCAGAAAAGGTCACCAGGATAAGTCTTGCATTTTCCAAGCGGGCCTCTCTCATCGCTTCTGCTATCAAACTGAAAGGCGGTGATGTTGGAAAGGTTCAAGCTGGTCAGGTTGGCAATGACATCGTCGGTCAGTTGCAGGGTCTCGCTGGCAAAAAGCTCAGCAGGCGACGCTAACGAATCGGGGTCGACTTCGAAGAGAGCCGGAGCGAGGGTGGATGAGTTCGCTTCTGATCAAGTCGCGAAGAGGAATGCGTTAGCCAGCGTGTTCTGAGATGCTTAACTGAACGATTGATCCAATAGGAAGAAATATGTGTACCAATCACAGTCCCATCGACCGTCAGAGTCTGCGAGGAGGCTGACGATGCGAACCAAAGTACCGCCGTGGTGGCAGTGATCAACCTGTTCCTGAAACCCATTGTTCGGGAAGATCGTGTTGCCAAGTTGGAGATGGTGGGAGGGAAGCGAGCCAACAGCAATGCAAGTCGTCAGCAAACAAGGCAGATGAATGCAAAGAGCTTGCACAGCATGTCTTTATGTATGATCTACACTCTTCCACGAGCAGAAGGTAATTCGATCATACTCCGGGCTGCGTTGCTCGTGATAGCGGGGTCCCACGGGTTTTCGTTTCTCAATCATCAAATGCATGTTTCCTTTCGTCGCCAAGCTGACGCCGCAGAGACGTTGGTTTCGCGGTCGAGACTGGCCTTATGCCCTACAGGTGGACGCGATGCTACGCAACCCTTTACTAGCGGAGATATGCATGTGACGCTGACAGGGATCGTCTCCTCTTTCGTCCTGAGCGACATCCGGAACCCCAGCGTCCGTAGGTCCAAAGTGGTCTGGCGTCCGGGGGCATGACCCGGGGTTGCGGGTCGTCTCCATATTCCTGCAGCCAGATATGCCCTCATTGCATCGCTTAATCGTCCTGGAAACCTACCCGATGGCTCGAATTCCCAGTCGGGCTCTGTTGAAACATTGCGACGTTGCCATAATGACTCTCTCGGCCGACACCCAGGTATGTGAATGTCCGCCGTTGCATATCGCCTTTCTGCTATGTAACATCGTGTAACGTCATCTGTAGCAGTGATATCCTATGATAGTTGAATTTGTCATAGGGATTTGCTCATATGTTAGCCCATATGATGCCACCCGACCCTCTGACATTGACGTCGAGACATACAGTTGGCCCCTCTACGTTTGCTTTGGCCATATCTCCATCAATTCCTGAAGTCGATGAATCCCTGATGGTCGACAGCCGTCGAGATGAATTCCCAGGCGTGCAACACCGAGCAACAATTGCCTGTTGGCCTTTTTCCCTATTCGCCCTTGCAGCAAGGCGATTCCTTCATCCTCTTCTTCTTCCCAGCATTGACTTTTGTTTTCGTAGCTCTGCGTATCCTCAGCAAACCAAGATCAGGCCAATTTAGATTGGGTAAGTCAGCTCGCTCTCAGTCACCATTACTATCTCTCTTGACATTGTTGCTAATCAGAACTTTGTTTATGTGTTGCAGATGATGCGCTGATATGCCTTGCTAAGGTTCAGCGTGAACCGGCGCTCCGTGAGGTACTGCATCCACGCGCTGAACATCTTCAACCTGGCTCTGATGCTGGCCATCTTCCATGTTGTCATCTTCCAGTGCATGCCGATTTCGTACTTTTGGGGACAGATCAGGGACCCGACAGCAAGCGGGACTTGCATCGACAGCGGCCTGTTTTTGGTGTCGACTGCGGGTCTTACGATATTGACCGACGTGATGGTGGTCGCCCTGCCGTTCTGGAGTTTTCTGGGCCTCCAAATGAGATGGAACGCAAAGCTGGCAGTCATATCGGTATTTCTCCTGGGCGCAATGTATGTAACTAATGCTACCTCTACATCAATGCTACCTTCTTTCTTGGGATATCAGTCACTGACGAATATGAGTATTGTGACCGTCATTAGCATTCTGCGCTTAGTCTGGCTGTACGAGACCGCACTCCTGTCGCCAAAATATGACGCCAACTACGACATCCGCGTCACCTACTCCTCGTTCAAGACCGGCCTAGCCATCATCTCGGCCTCCTGCCCCGCCCTGCGCGGCCTGCTCATCCAGTGGTTTCCCCAGCTCTTCGCCTATTCGAAGACCTACGGCACCGGGACGTCAGGTCAAAACCGCCGCCACCAGTACCACGATGGCGGCCAGTATTACGGGCGCAGCAGTACTGCAGCGAGGACTGATGCAAGTAGTTTTCACAACAGCACCAAGACCAAAAGGTCCACCATTTCACAATATTTTGCCATGAAGGACATGCGGCAGACGCGGTTCGAGGTGCGCGCGCACTCGCCCTCGGTCAGCGAGGAGGAGATGATGGCGTTGGACGGGATGAGGAAGACTACGGAGATTCAGATGCAGAGGAGTGAATGAGCGTTTCTGGTCGCTGCAGCTCATCTAATGCTGCTGGGTCATGCACATTCGGTCTGACAACAGTAACACGAAGAGTAAATAAAACATAATCATCCTCATTTTATCTTGATTTGCATTGAAAGTCTGCTCTGCTGCTAGATACTGAAATCTCATGTTGTTCTTCAGTGGTTTCTCAGCAATTGAAATGGGGTTTCGAGGCTGGAAGCAGAAATTGATTTGGCAGCATACCTAAGTAGTTACCAAGCGTCAAGGTGCAACATTCAAAAAATATCACGACTACAGTACGGATCGATACGCTGCTGCCATGGAGTTTTCAGATCGTAATTTTCCAATGGGCCAATAATGCAATCAGGTAGCCTAACGGATCGATACAATGGCAGCTTTGCCTGGTCAAAACAGCCGTTAGAATTTGGCTTGCATCTGGTAATTGAGAAAGATATCTAACGTTTACTGGTTCAACGGTCAACAAGCTTCTCAGGGCCATCGGGCTGTGTGGGGATTGGAAACGGCGAGCTCTTGGCACCAATAATCCAGAAGACAGCTGGGGGAACAGTACACCCAAAGCCAGGCACCAGTAGATCACAGGGGAGTTTACAATCATCATTGAGCACAAGAAATTGCAATTGCATCACCAACCAAACTCCTCTCAAGCGTAGTCATGCCCAAAGTGCAAGTGGTTGAGTGAGGTGGGTGTGAGCTGGGCGTATACGGGTTCCACAAGTCACGTGCAACCCTCAGCTTGACATCCGGCAGTTGCTGCCATATCACAACAGCCTACAGTATGATACGCACCACCATCAGATCAAGTGGCAGATCAGTAAAATAAACCCTAATTGGGTGACTCAAGGCAGCAGCATTCTCAATAACCAATCACAGGCCTTGGATCGGGCTGCCAGGAAAAAGATAAGGCATTTCTGAGGCACCCAACCGTAGAATAATGGTAACAGAGTGGGGCCCACACCCGATCAAACCAATTCCAGCCAATCAGATATTAGAGAATTAGGCGGTACCCAGGATAGCTACAATGGAATAATCGATTCCAGCGCGTTTTGCCTGGCATTTTGCAGTACCCGATTGGGGATGGACTGGTCCAAGCAGATCAGTAGGTACTGATCGGGCCCCACTGGAAAGGTATAAATTCCCCCTTCTCCTCCCAGAAATTCCAATTCCTTTCCTTCCTTTTTCCTTCATACCCAACTTGCTTTGATATCCAACTTCAATGGCAATCGGCAACCGGCTCGACGACAACCCACCGGCTCGACGACAACCTCACTTGCCCACTGCACACTGTCCGACCCGACGACAAGCCGGACGACAGCTCGACGACAACAAGCCCTCACACCCCCGACCCGATGGAGGCCTGGGATATGAATGAGCGACAGGTATGGCGAAAGAGCAGTCCCCAACAGCAGGGTGGTGGTGGAACTTGGTGGGGCTTGGAGGATGGTGGGCACGACACCTCAGCGGCGATACTGAGTGGCGATCGAGAACATCGACAACAGTGGCAGTGATCCGGCAGTGAGGCGCCCTCGAGGGCAACCACTCAAGCATGTCCTTCGGGTCTGCTTGTATAACTAATTTTTGGAACTTCGAGTCTCTGACTCTTCTCGCCTTTTGGCAAACCATTTTTTCATTGTATTCTCTGCTTCGTGCAGGGGTATGAAGAAGAAGATATTTGTTTGGTGTTTTGGCCTCTCACTTGTAAGTCATGATGCTTTTTCACGATGTGTTTTTGGAGTTGAAGCCCAACCATCTGACTGCAACTGACTTTGCTCAGACAGATGTTCCCAATGCTTCCCATGACGTTGATGATCATGACATCCTTTTTAGTTGAGGTATTTCACCTGTAAGTCGCGACAACTTCCACAGATGTTTTTAATGTTTTGGCTTTGCATTTGCAAGTCATAATGTTTCTTTCGTGATGTATTTTTGGAGTTGAAGCACCACCTTCTGGCTGGAACTGACTTTGCTAAACAGATGTTCCCAATGCTTCCAATGCTGTTGATGATCAGGATATCTTGTTTACTTGGAGTTTTTCACCTGTAAGTTTCAATATGATTAACGATGTATTTTTTTGGCGTTGAATTGCCACTGCCGCGAAAACTGACGCCAATCATCCACTTGGCTTGGATGCCGCCGATGATTCCAACGTAGCTTCACATCTGTCTGCTTGTTTTCTTTCATTTGCAAGTCACGATATTTTTTCACGATGATCTTTTGGTGTTGGACCCCGCCCAACTGCCTCGCCTGACGCCACTGAATCACAACTTCGTAGTTTTTGCATGACATGTCATCCTCTCCATCCGATATGTTTCACAATACCTTCAATTACAGCAAGCTGCTTAGATGTACCTTTTGACCCTGACGATCCTTTTCGCTTTTTTCTGCGCACCTCGTGTTGTCGACGATTAGTGAAGCTCATGATCCGATTTGGTATTCTTACTCATGCATTATTGATGTTGATGAATTGGTTTGTTTCCAGCATCGTGACGGTCTGTAGATGCCATTTTGAATCCAGCTACTTGCGAAGACGCCAATGACATCATGAGGTGATGGGAGTGTCGCGATGTCACGATGATTACTTTCCCGTGATGGCCATGGAGTAGTTAGGACAGCAACGCCTATTTATTTGGTCGTCATCCTTTCCATTTCCACTTGGCTGGTGATTCCAAGATTAAATCAATGCATCGCTTGCTGAAGTGTTTACGTTCATTGAATTTCGAGGCAACTTGTTTGTTCTACGAAACGCGACGCCAGTATCAAATGACGACGGGTAGATGACGCCTCATATTTACCCAATATCTAGCAGGCCCGAAAATGACTGGTAAAAAGACGATGACCCGAGAAAAGCGGGCTTCCATGAAAGTGCGAACAACTTGCTCAACGTTGAGAACTGGCTTTCTACTGGGTCTGGATGGATACAAATAAAGTTGACGTTGAACCGGATATCATGATAGTTGAACCCGTCGAAGGTGCTGGGATTGGAACGACTCCTACGCCATACCCGTGCCTCTGAAAAAGAGCTGAAAATCCACAGCAGGTGTTGATCCGCATAGACTCGTGAGCGCCATGTGCTGTTGCTCACCACTTCTCAGGCCTGTTAGAAGATGGACAATCGAGACTGCGAGGCTTACGAACTGGGCTGCTTCGACTACTCCCGACGAAGTGGTTTCCGAACTTTGATACGCACTCTCATAACTTAGACAGTACAGTCTCTTGAAGGTCTGCTTTCGCTCCATTTATCTGCCTGATTATGCATGAGCCACACTGCTGGAAATTTACGACATATGTGAAGGCGTTCATCAATCGCTTGCATCATTAGGCATCATTATTTCTAAACAACTGGCTTGGGTACTGCAACTGTCAGACCTTCATGACCTACTTGAGAGGAGCTCTGCCATTGTAATCCACGCCCGCCTCGGCCTTGTAGTCTGCGTAGCAATCGTAGTTGAAATCAATCTCCTCGATCCGCTTCTGCAGCACTTGGACCACGTTATCAAACGAGCAGAGCCCGTGGCAATTCGCCTCGCACCCGGAGTACGATTCATTGAGTGGCAGGACGGCATCGTTGCTGTTTTGAAAGAAAAAAGAAACGCACTTGTCAGTAGCTATTCTCAGAGGTATTAGACGTTGGGGGGAGGGCCGAATAAAAACGTACACCATGAACCGAATCTGCTTGGTGGGCTTGTAAGACGGACACTCAAGCACCTGCGTGGTGAAGTGGGTTCCAAAAGGAATGACCTTGCTGGTGGAGAAGGAGCTGCGGCGCTCGTTCTGGTTGAGGCTGAGCGGCGGGCCTTTGAATAGCGCCGACAGGTTGAAGGCCGTAAGCGTGTCCAGGACCACCACCTCGTGGGTCGCGTCGGCGTATATGGACTGGTTCAGCGGGAAGTAGGTTGACGAGTTATCGAACGTCTCGTTTAGGGCCGAATATGGCTTTGGGTACTCGTGCGTGAACCGGGCGACGTATTCTTGCAAGTAGCTTTTGCCTTGGGCAGCTGACACGGGGGAGCCAGGGCCGTTGTTGTAATAGTATTCCTGACGAAGGGCTACGTTAGTCATAAGAAGCTGGAGAAGGGACGGAATACTAACCAGGTCATAGTAGTATTCATAGTTCAGGAAATCTTCCTCGCTGAACAGGCCACAGAAAGAGGAGTAACCGAGAGCAACAGTCTCGTACGAACAGAGCTGCAGCATTGATATAGCATCGGTGGCGTCAAATTTCAGTCCAGTGATCTGCGAGTTGAGTCGTGCCAGTGTCGCATTGAACGCGTCCCTGGCAAACTTGGCCGCCACGGTCGACCCGATATCGCCTCTAGACTTCACCGCCGCATTGGGGCACACCTCGTACGGAGCGCCGGAGTTGTTAACGCGGGGCGCCTCGACCAGGATCTCGATGTTAACCTCGTCCAGGTACTCGGGCACGCCGAAAAAGCCGGCGGCGAAGTTGATGGCCGTCTTGACCATGCGGTCCTGGGACTCGGTGCGGAAGACGGGGAGGGTGCCCTGCGCGGTGAAGTTGTTGAGCAGCTCGCCGTACAGCTGGCGGTGCTCCAGGCCCAGGAGAAACTCCTGGCTCCGGCCGAACGGGGTGAGGAGCTCGGCGCCGAGCTTGTAGGTCCAGTCGGCCAGGAACTTGAGGTCGTGCGACACCTCGAACCCCTTCTTGGTGGCGTTGGCGATCTTCTCGGCGAAGCGGGCAGGGGCCGCGTCGCTGGTCGGGTAGCGGGCGCCGTGCCGGTAGAGGAGGTGAAGCTGGGTGATGGTGCAGCCGTCAGGGATGAGAGGGCTGGCGCCCGGTAGGCCGTAGTCGGCGGAGGGCACCGAGTACCACGGCGAAAGGTTGCCCCAGGACTTCTTCATGTTGAAGGTCGAGTCAGCACCCGAGCCGTGGGCGTTTGGCGCGACCAGAGGGAAGGAGGAGGAATCGCCCTCATTGTAGGGGTAGATCGGCGCAGTCTGCACGGCGGCGGGCTCTGCACCGGTGGGTGTGGGGCCGGCAAAGCCCACGACGGACTCAGGGGGGAAGAGCTTGGAATTGACAGAAGCTGGGCAAAGTGTGTCAGTTGTCATGTCAATCTGGTTCGGGGGGCGACTTACTGCCGGAGGGCGGGTATATGTCCGAAGTGGGAGAGCCAGCAAAAGGCGCTGCCGGAATGGTCATGGCACTGACTTGGGCAGACAGTGCCAACGACAGAGACAAGACGCTCTGCATGGCGACCGATGGCCGAGCCGGTTTTGGCAGGAACCGATTGACGACTATTGGCCCGTAGGAAGTAGGCAGGGACTTGACACAATGGCAACACGACTGACTGTCTGCAGCTTCTATCTTCGGACGAACCCTACGATGTGCCAATATTCTAGGGGCGCAAAACCAGTGAAGGTCCAAGGGCTGGGGACGTCGGGTTGTTTGAGAAGCATGTGCACCTGTTTATATGCACCCCATTTCACCGCAATTCCGACCGGAGCGTTTGATGTGCCGTTCTGATCCGGAATCCATGGCAATCGCCCGCACCTTACAGGTTTCCTGTGCCACCCCTCAAATAGTAGTCAGGTAGTGCTGATGCTAACCTGCATGCTGCAGGCGCAGGGGAGTCGGTCGGCTGGCTGCATTGGAGTTGCTAGTCCCCTTTACGTAGGCGATCGCATGCTCATTTGGCAACTAGAAAGAGCGCCCCCGGCAGCGTAGCCGAGACAGGAGCATGGCGAGCAATTGCTGAAAGAACAGGCAGCAATCTCTTGGTTGAGTCTACCTGGAGGCTCGCACGGAATATTACGATACTTATTACGAGCAAGGGGTCGCATGGGCAGTCGCTCGTGAGGCGTGCAGCCCCGGAGGGATCAAGGCGGGGTTGATGTTTACGTACAATCCCTCCGAGTTGCAACGAGGCCAGCTTGAACCCCTCATCGCGCGACTCGAGAGCATCCAACTTTCAATTTCCAATATACGTACACCGACCTATATGCAGTAACTCACTTGACCGCGAACCTACACCAATTGCAGGGGATTTATCCAGAAATCAATGTTGACTTGGTAGGCATGGACTGTGTTTTGTTGTGTTTCTTACGCAGCGTGTTTTGATTGCCCAGGTGGTGAATGCAAGGACCCAAAGCTTAACCAAACGCCCCGACGGGCCTGAGCAGTCAGCATCGTTGCAACTGTCCAACTCCCATCCTGGCTCCAATTTCTAATTGGTTCAATCATAGTAATTCAAATATCCTAGAATGATACACCTGTCGGCAGAATTATCAGGAATAATATTCATACGTCTTCTCTCTCTCACTGGGAAGGTAATTTGTTTGATCGATGTGCCTAGGCTCCGTTTTACTAGAAACCCAATCCAATAGCTGTTGCAAATCATGAGGATGTCTCAGGCCTTTCGGAGGCCTGTCAGCTTAGGTAGATTCGACCATGCAGCTTAGGAGTTGCCTCTCGCCCTCAATGCATGCTAATGCAATTTCAATTGAGTTTGACCAACCTCTGATACACATCTTGACTATGTTCGATTCGCCATTAGCAAAAGCCAATTTGAAGCGGCGGCTCCTTTTCATATGCCTCAGGATTCAGACAATCGGCCTCTGTCCTCATCCAACAAGGGTTTTATATATCCTCCAGACCTCATACCTAGTGATACATATGTTGCTGTCCATGAACATTTGACGAATTGCATTCATCCTCGCTTCCATTTGTATCGAAACCAAATAAAGCAGGACTGAGTACAGCCGCTTCCAGCACATCATTACAATTACCCAGCAGGGGCGGCTAGTGTTCTGCGTGCTTATATCGCAAATGTTGCAATTAGATTTATTGCGCGCCGAGATCTTTGTTACCTTTGTCCCTGTTCTGAATCTCGTGAAATTCCGGAACAGCCCTGTCCCGCAGCCTGAGCACGCACACCTCAGTGACACTATGTAGATTCGTATGTTTATCATGAGCAAAACTCCAAATTCTGGCTATAAACCAGGTCAGAGAAGACAAGATTCACCAACGAGTCGATGTTGGTGTTGCGCGGCAAACAGCCTCTGGTTGTTGGGACACAATATTGAGGGCTTCAAGGTCAGTCGAATTCTCTTCAATTGAACCTCTAACGTACATGGGCGCCTAAAATGGGCGCTTCACTTCAGAACGGGGTGCTTCAGGTGGATTAACTTTGCCTGTTAAACATTTCAGACTACCAGAAGCAAGGGTTGATATCTCGACCAAGGCCAACCTCTTCTTACAAGTTGCGGTCAAGATGTATGAGCTGGCCATCACTGGTAAGAATCATATCTTTTCTTTTACCTGGCGGATAGGATATATGAATGATGAGCACGGCTGATCAATACGCAGGAAGTTTGGTTGTCATGGTTATGTGTGCGTTCCGGTATCAACTACTTCACGGTGGGTTAGACCTTTGCATGATTTCCTCTGGATTCTGGTTTTCTAACCTGGGTATCGTCTGGCCCCGAGAACTCTGGGGGGCATCGTAACCGTGAAGGGCCTTCTTGGTGCAAGGCTATATTCTTGTGCCTCCTGGTCATCAATCGCTTCCTCGCCGCGATGGTTGTCCTCGAAAGGTAGACCCGGAAGTTCATTTCCCGCTCGATGCCGCGACAACTGGCCCGACTATCAAAACGAGCGCAGGCTGGTTTGCGGTATTAACTCCAAAAGTTGTTGCAATGGAAAATATCGATGGTTTGCCGGGTGAGACACATAAGACGACTTTTGAGGCTGCCTTTGATGCCACTGAGTTAGGCAATGTTACCCGCCCCAAAAAAGGCGAGGACGAAGACACAAGTGGCAACCTATATTCTGATCAGCTATCAATCCCGGGAGAAGAACCAGGGATATTGTCAAACGACTTTACTTGATCGGCGCTATCCCAGTTGGTGGCACCTATCTCGACTGCGCAGTCGTGGACAGCAAGATGCTCCTCGTCACTGGGCGCGGATCCATCCTGGATAGACATGTCCAATTAATTCGAGGATTTCTTACAACCTCCTCGAACAGCATTTGTATATTTACGGGTCTTTGTTCCTCATCCCTTACATCGGGTAGGATTAAGAAGTAAACCCCACGCTCACTTTCTCCGTCTCGACCAGCGTTTGAAGAACTTCCTATTCTGGGCAAGTACTTTGAAAATGTTTATGGGTTGCAGGGAGTGTCTTGGCAGTGACTACCTCGCTTTTATGGACTTGGTGGCTAAATTGATCGACTTGGTAATTAATGATGTGCGGATGCGGTACGACCTCCCACGCATCCTATTGATGACACCCATAGTAAGTACAGATCTGATAGTCTGTGTTCATGCCCAACCCAGGACCTGCAAGTTCAGAAGCCCATACCCCATTCAACCCATGTGTGAAGTTCCAATCTCATAGGTCTACGCAACTGACGTGTTGTAGACTGACCAATACCCCATATCCCAGTATGAACATCGGCTCCGTCGAACACCCCAGGAACTTGTGAATATCTAGAGACGATCTGGGAGCCAGTTTGAAACGTCGTGATCCCATCAACCATGACACGACAGCAAGCGAAATCCACGTGAAAGAATGTATATATACGATTTTATCAAAAAGCAAACCAAGATGCTGAATCTCCCTATGCTAAGGTATGATGTAATGTCCCTCTCTCCCGAACGCCGGTCTTGATATCATAGATGCCGCATTTCTTTTTTCTCAACAAATCAAGATGGTTTAAGACAAACACATATCTTCATCAAACGTCCTCCGTCTCATCATCTATTCCTCATCAGACTCTTCCTCGGCAACCTGTATCATCATAAAACGTTAGTCAAACGGTCGTCAAAAAGGGATACCAATCAGCAGAGGGCAGAATAACTTACGTCAGCGTGGAAGTTCTGTCCATCCGTAGTCTCCTTGATGACACCAGCACGAATGCAGAAGTCACCAAACCTCTCGCCCTCCTGGCGCTCCGTAGCGTACTGCTTCAGCAGAGGCTTCATGATGGCCAGGATCTCGTCCTCTTTGATGCTGGAGCGGTACAGCTTGTTGATGCGCTGTCCGTGGTAGCCACCACCCAGGTACATGTTGTAGGCGCCGAAGGCCTTGCCGACGAAGGCCACCTCGGCAAGCCAGGGGCGGGCACAACCGTTGGGGCAACCAGTCATACGCATGACAATGGAGTCTTGACGCAGACCATTCTCCTCGAGGCAGTCCTCAAGCTTGGAAATCAGGACAGGCAGGTATCGCTCACTCTCAGCCATAGCCAGACCGCAAGTAGGGAAGGCAACACAAGCCGAAGAGCTGAGGCGGAGACCAGAGAACTGGTAGTTGTCGAGCTTGTACTCCTTCATGAGCGCCTTCATCGCCGGCAGGTCCTCGTCCGTCACATTGGAGAGAATGAGATGCTGGTTACCAGTTAAGCGGAACTCGCCCTTGTGGACCTTGGCAATCTCACGGAGACCAGTCTTCATCTGGAAGTCGGCCGTGTTCTCGATACGACCGTTCTCAATGAAGAAGGTGAAGTGGTTGAGGCCATTCTCATCCTTCTGCCATCCGAAAGTGTCGACGTTGCTTTGGAAGTGGAAGGGACGCGCAGGCTCGAAGGTCTTGCCCCACATGGCCTCGACCTTGCTGCGGAAAACGTCGACGCCGAGGTCGTCAATGGTGTACTTGAGACGAGCGTGCTTGCGGTTCTTGCGATCACCGTGGTCGCGCTGGACCAGCATGACCTTCTCGCAGGCAATGTGGACCTCGTCGGCCGCGACGTAACCCATCATGCGACCGATTTGAGGGTAGGTCTTCTTGTTGTTGTGAGTGGTACCCATACCACCACCAGCGAGCAGGTTGAAACCAACAAGCTCGCCGTCGTCTCCCTTGATGGCAATCAAACCGATATCGTGGGCGTACACATCCGTGTCGTTGTGAGGCGGGATAGCGATGGTGATCTTGAACTTTCGCGGCAGGTAAGTAGGTCCGTAGAGGGGCTCGAAGTCCTGCACAGCATCGCCAGCAATTTGCTTCTTCTCGTTGTTGTCGTCCGTGAGCCAGATCTCGTGGTAAGCTGATGTAGCAGGCAGCAGGTGGTCGCTGATTTTCTGAGAGCAGGCGTACACTTGCCTGTGGTACTTCGACTCTGTGGGGAGAGAGCTGCACATGACGTTTCGGTTGACATCACCGCAGGCGGCAATGGTCGTCATGAGCGCGCGGTTGATGGCCTGCATAGCGGGCTTGAGCTTACCCTTGACAACTCCGTGGAACTGGAAGGTCTGTCGGGTAGTAAGCTTCATCGTCTCGTTACCCAGGCTATTGCTGATGTCGTCCATCTGAACCCACTGCTGGGCGGTTGAAACACCACCCGGCAGTCTGCATCGAATCATGAACGAGTAAGCAGGCTCCAGACCCTGAGCCTTGCGCTCGTCTCTCACGTCACGGTCGTCTTGCATGTAAGTACCGTGGAACTTGGTAAGCTGCTGATCAGAAGCGGAGATGGCAGCAGTCGTGGGGTCGTTCAGGCCCTCAACAATGGTTCCGCGAAGGTAGTTGGAAGCGAGCTTGATGTCCTCGTTGGTGATCGGTGGCGGTTCCTCGGGGAGACCATCGACGTTGGCAACGCCCAGAGCCGACCAGACCTTGGGCTCCCACTCCGAGTAGCCAGTCTGGTAACCATCGGGATCCTGGTCGTCACCAAGGCCGATTTCAGCAAGACGCTTGCCACCGAAGTTGCCGAGAACGCGGTCAAGATCCTTGGCAGGCTTGTTGTAGTAGACACGGTCCTGCTTTCGCGGCCAGTAGTGCTTGTCACCGAGACCAAAGACTGAGTAGTTGACGTTGGCCAGATCGAGATCGGTGCTATCCTTCACAGCATGCCAGAACGCCAAGCCGTTCTGAGGGAACTCTCCCTGTCCAGCAGTAGCCGTGATGAAGATGATGTTCTCCTCTGTAGACAGATCCTCGACGGGGTAGTCTTCCATAGCCATGACGGTGGTTTTGAGGCCTCGCGCACGGCCACGGTTGCCAAGTCGCTTTGCCAGTCCCTGTGCGTTTCCGTTGTCCGAGGCGAAGAGAATGGTGAGAGGTGCACCGAAGAGACCTTCCAATAACTGGGCGTATGCGTCCTTGGCCTTTCGCTTCTGCTGCGCCCGCACTTCGGTACCGAAGTCCTGGGCCAGACTAGCAGCGAAAGTGGGTTCCCGGCGCATCAGCTGGGTAAGGTGGTTGTCGCGGTCAAGGAACTGCTTCAGCTCCTTCTTGATGCGCTCCGAGTCGAGAGAGAAGTTGGACTCTCCCTTGGCGTCGTTGTTGGGGTTCCAGCGGTAAAGGGGCCAGTAACCAACATCGACTGCCTTCTTGGTCTCTTGCAGGACAGTCAGAGCGGAGTCTGCCTCGCCGAAGTAGGGGAGATAAGCCAGAACGATCGAGGGACCGTTGAACTGATCAGCCTCGAGCATGGCCTGCAGGACTTGTGTGTAAGAGCTGTAGACAGCAGTTGATGCCACGTAAGCATTGCCGAAGTTCATGGCGTAAAGGCCGATATCCTTCTTGCGCCTCTCGGCATCGGCAGCGGCTCTCTCGGAGTAAGGGGTCGAGTCGATGATCAGCATGTTGACGTTCTCACCCGACTCCAAGACATGGTGGACACCGGAGTTACCCAGATCGTAAGACCAGGCATCCGAACCCACGAGCCAGAGCGACTCCTTGCGGAAGAGGCCCTTGCTGGAAAGGAGGTCGCGAGAAACTTGGGATCCATCGGTTTCGAGGCGAGCGATGACATCGTCGGCGACGTCGCTGGCCTTCTGTGCATCATCAGCCACAGCAGCCCACTTGGCTAGCCAGTTCTTGGGCGCCTCGGTGATGAATTCGTTGGAAGTAGCCGCGTTCTTTGCCTCCTTCACGAATCTCTGGCGGTGCTCCTTTCGGGCCAGCAGAGAACCGAAACCGAACTCGGGGCTTGTCGCAACCGTCGAGGCGACGCCAGCGGTCTTGGAGTTCAGGGCGTTGGCCATGTAGACCCGGTTTCCAAACAGTTGGTTAAGGATTTTGGTGTAGGCAGTCTCAAGCTTCGGCTGCTCCAATTGGGTGGCGTTGGATGTGGGAATATCTCTCTGGCCGACCTCGAGGTTCTGGAGAGGCTTCTCCGAGACAAGGTTCTGGAAGACGCCCCGAAGAGCCTGGGAAATGGTATCACGGGTAATGTAACCCAGCTGGTAGCCAACAACGTGCTCAACACCGCCGAAACCACTCTTTACCGAGGTAAGAATATCGATCAGAAGAGGGCCCCACTTGGTCGTCTTCCTGGAGATCTGCTCGATGACGGCTACTCGCTTAACAGACTTGGGGATCGTCTCAACGAGCTTGGATGCCAACCACGGCCGGTATAGTCTGGCTGTGATCATACCAGACTTTGCGTACTCGTCGGTGGACTTGGCAGAATCAAGGGCCTCGGCAAAGATGCCGGCATCGGAGCCGAAAACGAAAATGGCCTTATCCGCAGTAGACGGACCAGACCACTCGAATGGGCTGTATTCACGGCCGTTTGCCTGCTTGAACTGGTCCCAGATAGCCGTAACGTACTTGTAGATGTCCTCTGAGCTGACCATCGGCGCCTCGGCCTCAATGGTAGTCGCCGTAGAGACGCTGGGCGGGCCTGTTGAGCCGCTCTCTTGGCTGGACTTCTCTGAAACTGCGGAAGACGTAGCCTTGGAGGCAGCGTCCAATACCGTCGAGTCTGACAGGGCATTGGCGGCGCCGCTGGCGGGGGCCTCGCGCCGCTCAGAGGCGACGGCAGTTCGTCCGTCATCGGCATAGATGCCAGAGCCAAAAATCGGCGCGGCCTGGTATCTGCGGACATCATCGATGTTCAGGACCTGTCGCACGAATTCGGAGTCTTCGGTCGCAATAGGCTTATCATCGGCACAGGCGCCCGAGTCGAAGAAGTGGATGACACCCTTTCCTGACCGGACGGCCAGAGCATGTGCGGTGATGGCCATGTCTTGGGCCTCCTGTAAGGAGTCCGACTGCAAGAAGGTCCATCCTGAATTGCGAATCGCTGTTATGGAGGAGTAGTCGGGCGACTGTGAGGGCTGGAGGGAGACGTGAAGCACGACGGGGTAGTTGGCGAGCTTGTAAAGGTGGGCAATGGATGCCAGGAGGATCTCGGAGCTCGTGGTAACCGAGACGATGCGTCCGGAGCGAATCGGCGCAAAGACGGAAAGGAGAGGATCGTTGTTGTGCCTAACGGCTTGGATCTGGCGCAGAAGAACCGTTAGTCCGGGTCTCTCTCGAGGCATATAATCAGGGCAGCAATAGGACATACCTCAGGGACGGCAGTCTGGTCCTTTGCGACCAGGCTCGAGTCCTTGCGTTCGGCGTAGCGCTTAAGGTGGGAGGAAAAGGCCGAGTCCTGGGCCAACGAAGGCTGGACTGAGACAATTACATCGCTGGAAAGATAAGCGATTCTCGCAACTACACGGGTGCAAAAGAGATATTGTTAGCTTATGCAACCTTCAATTAAAGTACACCCAAATGTCATAGGACTCGAGGCATGGAGAAGTGGACAGTATTGCTGAGGCGGCATGGACATAAACACCTGCGCTCGGCTTGCTGCAGCAGCAGCAGCAGTGAGGGATGCCGGAAATGCCCCGCCATCCCACCATGGAACGTGGTTGGTGGGCAGTGGTTTTTTGGGTGGTGAGTTTCTTATTGCAACGTACCTGCCTCTTCCGGCGTGCGAATCTGGATATCCGCCATCTTTGCCGATGTCTGAGCTGAAGACGAACCGAAAAAAAAAGACATGGTGATGGATGTCGAGGACTCCTCCCCAGGTTTTTATCTGGGAAAGCGGTTTAATGGGGAGTGAGCGATGGCGGCAGCATGACTTGAGGGGCTCGGCGTCTGGGAAATTATTTTCTGGACACACTACAGCACTATTTTTTCTCGAGCCGGCTGCTTGCTCCAACGAGAATCAAGGGGGAATGGCAGATACTCGTCCAATCTGGCCCCCGCAGTGGAATGGCGGTTGTTTATTGCCTCCAGACGTGCTACTATCTCTGCTATGGTGCAATTGTCATCCGCCGCAGTTGATCGATGGCGTGATCGCGACTAAGGCCCCATGGTGCCACCCCTACCACCGAAACCGCCCAATCCCAGAGCTCCCCAAGGTCAGAAACAGAGAACCGGATGGGTGACAAATGCCATTTCGACCCCCCAAAGACCGAACCTCCTCCGCCCAAATCGTAAAGACCCCTGCAGACCCTGCGCTCGGGCTGCACTAAGGCGGCTGTCGGTTGCCTGGGATTAGCCTCAACAGGCGGCTGAGAGCTGATCTGCTACGCCCCGACAGCCGCTTCAGCAGCGCTCATTCAAGTATATGCCCATGGACACAACCTTTCAACGCAACTTCTGATCAACATATGTTGTTAAGCATAGGCGTTCAAATTGTGTCCAACTGTGAACATCATGAACAGACTCATTATTATCATTCTTGCAGTCTAGATACTCGCTAATTGTACAAATCCCGACCGCCACAAGACGGTGAATGCTACAAACACCGACTCCCGACAGCCGCCCCAAAGCCGCCCCTACCCCAGAACCCAAGTATGGCGTCATGCAGATGTGGATATTTCAACAGGCCATCAGTCACCAGAGGAAGGGCAGTTCGACAGAGATAAACTCTGTCAATTGGTAATAGCAAATGCAAGGCCACCTTCTCAGGCCGAAGCGACCTTGTGGCTTCGGAACTTGGATCGGACATTCTTGGCCCACTCGTCGTCCTGCTTCTGGCCGCCGAGCCAGTACCCTCTGCCCACCGAGACCATCGCCCGGCCGATCTTGCCCTTGTAACCCTCGCCCTCGGGCGTCCCCTCCGCAAAGGGCTTCCCAGCCAACTCGGGGTCCTCGCCCCAGCCCTGCTGCTTTCCGTCGCGGTATTGCGCCATGACCGACTGCGCGTAGGCCATGATGACCAAGGTAAAGTAGACGCGGATCAGGCAGAAGGCGACGATGAAGCTCGTGCTCGCGGTCGTGTCGATGGCCTTCATGAAGTTGCTCAGCGGCACGCCAGTGTCGGCCGACTCGGGGGGCGTGGGGCCGCCCGTCTTGCCGCTGGCCAGGTACCAGCTGACGGCAAAGATGGTGGTGTAGCAGGTGTTGACGACGGTGTCGACGATGTAGAGCCAGGCGAAGGCGAGGTTCTGGAAGGGCGTCTGTTTTCGGATGTGCGGCAGGCAGTACGCGAGGATGCCGAGCGCGATGACCGAGTAAACATACATCGACAGCTGCAGGACCGACAGGTGGAAGCCGGTCAAGATGGCGAGCAGCCCGTAGAATCCGGTCGCTTTGTTGAACAAAAAGGACAGCGCAATCATTTCGGTGCCTGTCTGGAGGCTCATGATCCCGAGGAAGGTCTGCGACAGTACGGTTAGCGATGCGACCTGCTGTTGTTGGCTGAGCTGACGGGCGTTGGGCACGCGACCGCCACTCCACTCCAAAGGCTAACTAACCTTGGGACGAGGCAGCTGAAGCTGCACGCCGGCCGGTAGCAACATGTTTGCAGATGGTGTGTAGAGAAAACCGTTGAAGTGTTGAAGTATGTTTCCAGCCGTCGCTATGGTGGCTTTTGGCTGCTAGAGATAGGGAAACGGAGGCGCTTCTTAGGCGAAAGGAGAGAAACAACCTGATTGCAGATTCCTCTCGAAACGATGACGCCCGGCTGGCTCGGCCCCACGTGCTTTAGCGCCTCCACCACGGCTGATTGGTTACTCATGCACTTTAGCGCCGTGTCACCTTGCCAATCTCACATGCAATATCACCAACATCAACTTCATATTTGGTTGCACATTGGCTTGCTGGTCGAGGCTTCAGGTATCGCGATATTGAATTGGCGAAGGGATGACATATAACTAATATTGCCAGATTGCCAGATAGAATGTGTAAGTTAGTGAGCCTAGGCACACATTAGGCGCCGCTTTGATCATGTAACCCACAATTCATACAAAGCAGCGATGCATCCGCCGGCAAGGGAAATCAAACGATACGTGATTAAATGATGGTGTTGACAACGATAGATGGAGACTTGAATATTGCGTATTGACTATATCGATC
This sequence comes from Apiospora marii, assembly GCF_038362585.1. NCBI lineage: Eukaryota > Fungi > Ascomycota > Sordariomycetes > Amphisphaeriales > Apiosporaceae > Apiospora > Apiospora marii. The sequence goes on from NW_027117374.1 coordinate 927,635, forward strand.
ATTAGTTGCGGGATTGGTATGAGTTTGTTGTATAGCTCTTCCATGTGGCACCGGCTTACAGGCGGTACGGACGAAGACCATGTCACCGCCGGGACACTTAACCCCAGATAATACCAGTGTACGTCCCGTTCTGATACTATGGAGTTTGTATGAGTCTTCAGCTTGAACGAACCGATCATTCCTACCTACCAGAAGGGTACTTACACCACGCCAACCTTCACCCCCTTTGCATACATTTCCAACGGCTGACAAGATCCAACGAGGAAATGTCGGTCTTGGCCGTGGCCATGGCGAAAGCTGCTACAATGCCCACCCCTCGAGCCGTCAGAATACCCGACAGCTGCTTCGGTGAGAGAAGGGTACCAAGCTCGGCGGGGCCCGTAGCCATCAGGACGGCGGTGGCGTGGTGCGGGAAGCCAAGGAAGAGGCAACTGGGGGACCGGGATCTGATCAAAGCAATCAGAGATAACAACAAATACAAAGACAACCAGCAGTATCAGCTGGACGGTACGTGTACATTTATCTACGGTTGGCTCTCCAAATGGGCCCAACTCTCCTTAGATGTTGGTTTTCTCATTGTGGTCTAGTAGGTTGGACTCAAAGTACTGCATATATGAGTTTCGTAGCCCCCAGCCTAACAAGAGCTTGGGTATGCGAGCAAACATAACAAACCCTGTTGAGCCGCGGATATTGGTCGTTAGTCCATGGCCCTAAACGGAAGACCATCATTCCAATGGAAAAACAGCCACTGGCTCCTAATAGGGGTAAATATTCCCTACTTGGAGAGTGATCAATATATCAATATCCAAACTTCGCTCCTTTGGAGTTCCACAGGTCTGGTGGAATGATCAGAGACTTGATAGTCTTCGGTGAAACTTCTGACCCATAACTACACCTATAACCAACAGCCTCGTTGCCTTTTTACAACCAGAGTCTACACAGGCTTATAATATCGCTCAAAAAAGAACTTCAAAGCCCCAGGCGCCCTGAAGGGAGCCCGTTCGAAAGCCACCACGCCAGCCGCGCCGTTGGGCCCAACCCACTCCTTCCACTTGGCCAACAGATCATCCGGCGGCTCCCAGCCGGCACGCTTATCAACATTCATCCTCCATCTCCTGTATCCACCACTACTACCCAAGGAAGAAGAGCTCGACGGCGTGGTGTCTGCGATATAGCTATCCCACTCCAACGACTGCCCAGCCTCGGCACATTCGAGCACGGACGTCATCACGTCATCGGAATGTTTCCCAATCTCGAGCCGCGCCGTCTTCAGCCGGGGCGTGCGAAGGACGGCGTCAGCAAAGGCAAGGGCCAGGGGGTTGTACGTCTTCGGGTCCGGGGTGATACGCCAGTGATGGCCCCGATCATCCTCATCCTCGGAATCCGGCTCAGACTCGCCATCGAGCCATAGCTCGTCCGCGCATTCCGGCGAGATGACGCGCGCGGGACGGACGGCGGCCGGATCCCCGGTCCAGTACCACGTCCCGTCAGGTGCCTCAATGCCCCCAGCGATGCGCAGCCGCTGCAACGATGGCCAGGAAGTCACGTCGGCCTCGTTGGGGACGAGCCTGGCGTCCCGAAACAGATCGGCGGAGACGAGAACGTTTTCGAGCTCGAGCTCCTCGAGTATGCCGGCTTGTGCCAATCTTCTCAGCGCTTCGCAGAGCACATCGACGCGTTGGTCATCTCGGAAGTCCTGGAGTACAGCACTGTGATTCTGGTAGTCAAAGACCCCGCGGTCGATGATCTGGAGCTTCTTCAGGCGCGGCAGAGACTGTAGGCTGTTGATGCCGTCCGCCAACACAGTTCGGCACTCCCGGCGCAGGTTATGGGGCTTCTTGGGGGAGTCATAGCACTCAAGATGCAGTCTCTCTAGGGCTAGAAAACAGCCCGAGATGTAGTAGATAGTATTGGCTTTCATGGACCGGGAATAAGAGTGGCACCAAAAGAGGTTACTGACACAGAGGACGGTCGGCAAACCACTTATGCGCAAATCTCGGAGGGTTAGGCAACGGCCAGCCGATCTCGCTTCCTCATCTTCCCTAATCCAACGTCTTCTGGAAGCGTATAGATGATGATCATACGCAGGATTGTGCTTGAGGGAGAGCTCGAAAGGGGTGTCTGTAACCTCCCAAGTCGCCAGGTAGCGTAACAGCGTGCCCAGAGATTGGCGGAACACGGCAAAGTCCCTCATGTAGTCAGGTCTTTCGTGTTCATTGGAGGGCATCTTTACCTGATAGTCAAGCCATCGCAGGGTTTGGCGCCTTCGTGCTTGGGCGGGCGCGAAAGCTGTCTCGAACAAGTCCATGGTGTTGCTTTCGACGCTGACCTGCGCGAACGTGCGACTCTCGATCATACACTGCCATGTCCGTGAAATCGTGGCATATGGGGCGAGGGGTCCCTCTAGGTGGTCAACCACGAGCAATATCAACTCGAAGCTGACCTTATCCATGGCTGATTGCCTATAAGTCGTGAGAGGCTGACAAGGCAGTGGGCTTGCCATGTCGCCGTGCATCAGAGCTGAACCACCAGTCAACCTAGTGCTGCGCCGCACCCCCCCCTTTAAACCCAAAGAGGCATATCGATAAGGAATGCTTGGCATATATCGACCCATTCAGACCCAAGTTCTACCTATTGTGAACTTGGATATATGTAAGCATCTCGTTTCGTCATGCGTCTTTCATGGCCTTTAATAGGAACGAGTGCTCCGTAGAATTGTTATCTCTTAGCCTCCGACCGGCGGCAACGTGAACGTCGTACATATCGGCCTCAACAGCGGCACGAATGATAGCCTACACTAGGCTATACGACGACAATAAATGATTCATTATATGACTCGTTGGCTAAGCTTTCTGTTTGGTTTTACTATAAGTACTTATTGACCTGGAAGTAGAGATGGAGGGGGGGACTGAAGAAATGAGCAGCTCGCAAGGCTGTCTCGGCACAGCCCCCATGCACTGGAACGCCTCCCAGCATTTGGACCGACTGTGTAACCAATGGGTTGACTGTGTGTCAGCCAGGCTGAAAATGAAACGAGACCCCTCATTTTAACGCCCGTTTCTCCGATGCGTCTTTCCATCTTCTCCTTCTGTATTCTATACATCCTCATCATCTCCCGCACCACCACACCATGCATCTCATCAACATCGACACTCTCCAGCTGGAGAGGTTCGACGTCAACCCTCCCCCTTACGCAATTTTGTCTCATCGATGGCGTGATGAGGAGGTTTCCTTCAGCGAGTTCGCGGACTTCGACAAGCGGCAAGGGAAAGCCGGGTTCACCAAAATTCTCGACACCTGTGCCCAGGCTCGAAAGGACAAGCTGGCTTACGTGTGGGTCGACACTTGCTGTATCGACAAGTCCAGCAGCGCCGAGCTCAGCGAGGCCATCAACTCCATGTTCGCGTGGTACCAGGGCGCAACCGTCTGTTATGCATTCCTGGACGACGTTTTCGCCAGCGAGCAATACGTGGATAGCGCGGCGTTGGGCCCATCCCAGTGGTCTAAGGCTCCCTATGACAGCATGGCAAAGAGCGTCTGGTTTGAACGAGGCTGGACCCTGCAGGAGTTGATTGCTCCCAGGACTTTGGAATTTTTCTGTAGGCCTGAAAGTCGACACGATACAAGTTGGTGCTATCTTGGAAACAGGAGAAGACTCTCCCACTTTATCAAGCACACTACTGGTATTCCTTCGGACCTGCTTTTTGGGAAAGGGCAGCTCTCCAGATACAGTGTATCGACAAGGATGAGCTGGGCAGCTAATCGCAAAACCACCCGTCAAGAAGACACCGCCTATTGCTTGATGGGTCTCTTTGGCGTTAACATGCCTTTGCTGTACGGCGAGGGGCCCAAAGCTTTTCTCCGTCTCCAGGAAGAAATCATGAGAACCATCGACGACGATACGATTCTCGCATGGAAAGAGCCTCCTTCATCGGATTTCGACAGCTTTCGAGGAATATTTGCTCCTTCGCCGAGCTATTTCGCCTCTGCGCCCGACTTGGAGCCAATACGTAGCTACGAAGCCGATAGCCACTTCGTTAATACTTCCAGAGGATTACGTACCAACATGACTGTTTGCCCTACGCGAGAGATGCTGGGAAAGATGGGCACAGAAAACCATGGTCAAAGCTATGTCCTACTGCCCCTGAATTGTTACGACCGGGATCAATATTCCGAAGGACAATGTGAAGCTATCCTACTTCGATGGCAACACGACAGAACGTACATGCGAGTCCCCAGCCAAGGTCTTTATAAATGGAAGTATGGGCAGGTGAGCAGAGACTCGACCGTGTTCGTGGGGAAAGATGATAAGCCCGTCACTTTCCTGATTGGCAGTGGTTCCCGAAAGATCATCTTTCAGCTACCCGACAAAGGTGTCACCTTTCTCCAGGATTTGTCACCGGTCAAGGGCGATTACGATCCCAGCCGCTACACCTTCAGTATGGCTGGAGTACCCGAGGTACCATGCAAGCTTGCGTTTGTTTTCCATCTTGAGGAATTCACCCGGCTGCTACTCGTAGCCATTAGGTTAAACGGGACTGGAACCTCTGGCAAACAAGAAACCGACTACATCATGGTAACCGACGTGCTACCGGTTGAGTCTACGACACATTATGAAAAACGCATTGTCAAATTCCGGGACCAGTGGATTTCAGAAACAGATGATACCACACAGTATCTTAAAGTGAAATTCCAGAGGCTATCCAGATCCGTGACGCAAGACCAAGTCCAAAGTATCAAATCTCGTCCAGTGGGTGACATATTCACCCAAGACGTAAAAATTCGCTCCGCAGACGGGCTTACGAAAATGATGCTACGAGTATCACTGGTAAAGGAGGCTGTGTACAGGGATCCTACATATGTTCTCAGGCTTTCATTTATAGGATCGAGATTGCCCTCCATTTAAGCTCCTCTAAGGGACGCTTTACTAGAGCTAACACGGCATGGACTTAGAGTTGAAAAAACAGAAGAAAAAAAAAAAAAAAAAGGAAAAAAAGGAAAGGGAGATATAAGACGACTAAAACCTATTTGAATTGCACTTAATATTACATCTTATTTTCTATATAGATATAATATAGAATTATAATTCTAAGAGTATAATAAAACGGTTAGTCTATTAACTCCCAGGAGATTCGATAAACCCATTAGTCGACCCTATACGACGCACCTAGTAAAGTCCCCGTATTAGATAAGCCTCGTTATTAGATTGTGACTTTAAAAAGCATTAGAATGGTAGAGGGAAATTTATCGTCGGGATGTAGCTGTCAGCGTATTAGCTCTCTACGTTTTAATTAACGTAACCTCATAGCTTACGGCTTAGACAGGGTCATGAAACCTGAAACTCGCGTGTCATTAGACACTCTTCAGCCTACAAACCACCATTCCTAGGTAAGTATGAACTAAGATATCCCTTGCCGTGGCGGTGAAGACTACCGATTTGTGTGACTAACCTCTACAGAATGTGTCAGATGGAGCATTTAAGTAACTCCATGAACTCTTATGTTAGGACATCTCGTCAATATTCGTCTACACCTTTTATATCATCAGTGGGCACATAGCAAGTTAATAATCAACCGTAAGAAATACAACATCGTCTGGAAACCATGACTTAATTCTTGTCTTCATTCATACCATACATACATACACGCGTACAAGCATGCAATCCTAGCCACTACTCGCTGCTCATAACCAGTCATGTGCAATCATTCATCCCCAGCAGTCCCACAGGCACCACCAACCAAGCACCGCTGTAGATTCCGACAAACAAACGCTCGGTAAATATACTGTCGGCAAGAAGGCAGTCGCTATGGGTGCCGTTCAATATGTGTGAAAACAACGAACGATGCCCTGAGACGTCATCTATTTCTTGCCCTTCTTGCGGCCAGGAACAACCTTGAATCCGGCCGGGAGAGCGGCAGCCTCGCTGCTGGCCTCCGTCTTGGTGCTCTTCTTAGCCACCTCGTTCCACCCACCGGCATTACCAGTTTGGGCAGGAACGTCAATCGTCTGCTTCTCCACCACACCTCTCTCGGCGAGCTTCTTGCGGCGGATGAACTCCATAGCGAAATGCTGGCCGTTCATTGTCTTCGAGTTCCCGTAGATAATTTCTGCGATGATGTCGACGTCCAGAGGCATCTCCATAAGGCTCTTGATGAATTCATTCACTGTAATAGAAGTTAGTTACAGTTACTATGCTGTTTTCTTGGGAAAGACGATACTTACTGTCAAGAATGCCTGTCGTCCCCCGGGTCAGCTGGACATTGAGCCATTTCTTGAACTCGTCCATGGCCTCGTTGCGGCCAGATGGGGCCGCGACCCCAGCGGGCTTCACGACAGGCTTGGGGGCGGCAGCCGGAGCAGCAACAGCCGGCTTCACGTTGGTGGTGCTGACAGATCGAGTAGCTGCAGGGCCAGTAGGAATCTTGACCTTGCCTCCAGCACCCACAGTAGCCCACCCGGCAGCAGGCGACGAGGCGGCCGAGGCAGCAGCCGAAGCTGGCAACGAAGTAGTGTTGGGCTTGCTGGCGAGATCGGCGTAACGCTTTCCTGCCGCAGAGGGCGCGCCCACCTGGACAGCGGCGGTCTCCTTAGCCTTCTGCTTACGGACCTCCTCCTCACGCTGGATTTCCGCAAGGGTCTTCTTCTTGTCAGAGCTCTGCTGCGGGGCAGTCAGACCAGGCGCCGGTCCCTTGGGAGCAGCAGCAGGCTTAGCCCAAGGGGAACCAGTGGATGGCACGTTCACAGGAGAGGCGGTACCCCAAGTGCTAGTTGTAGGCAAGCCCGAAGCGAGAGCTGCAGCCTTCTCCCGCTCGCGAGCTGCTTCCTGCTCAGCCATTGCACGACGCGAGGCGGCGAGAGCCTCCTCAGCCTTGGCAGCCTTCTTGGCCTCGGCCTCTTGGATCTCCTTCAGACTAGGCCCACGGTGGGATTCCGAGGTGTCCTTGGCCCACGGTGCCAGAGGCGGGGGTTGAGCGGCAGCGGACGAAGGAGTGATTTCGGGAGTATCGGAACGGGAGCTAGTAGCGTACTGTTCCGGCAGGTTGGACTTGACGCGTTGGGGCGCGGGTGCAGGGAGAGGAGTACCAGATTGGGGAGGAGGGAACGGCATGGGGAGACCACTGTTCTTCATGGCCTCAGCGGCTTGAGCTTGCTGGAATTGTTTGTTCATGGCAGCATTGTCTGCCTCGTTGGCAAGCTCGTCTTCATCCTGTCCTGCCATCATCTCTTCCATGGCGGCGGATTGGGCTTCGGTCAGTTGGGCTGCCGAGGATCCATCAGCCTGTCCCGAGGCAGGTGCGGCGCCATGTTGCTGTTCCATCTGGCCGTTCTCGGCCTGGTATTGTTCAAATTCCTGGAGACGCGCACGGAACCCCTCGGCGTCATCGAGGAGGTCGCTGCTCCGTGGGAGCCGGTCCCGAAAGGACTCTTGTGACTGCTCACCAATGGGTGCCTGAGATTGTTGCCCAGTCATTACTTCGCTCGACCTCTGCTGGAGGTTGGCCAAGAGATCACGTTCCTGGGTTGAGAGCCCGTCCTCTCGAAACATGTCGAGGCCCGTACTACCGTGGCCGATGGGTTGATGTGCCGGGTGCCCGCCAAAAAAAGCATTCGTAGCGCCGATAGGGCCGATGGGGGCCTGTGGGGGGAGCGTGACAGGAGAGGCAATGCTACCAAAACTTGGCTGGCTTTGCAGGCTGTGGGCACTAGAGTGATGGTGAAGGTTAGGATGACCACCCTGCAGTTGCGCGCGAGCGAGACGCTGCTGGTTCGAGAGTATGTCACGCTGCTGGGCCATGAGGTACTGCTCCTCCTGCTTTCGTCGCTCCAGGTCGTTTTGTTCCTGGGCCGTCAAAGTCCTTCCGAAGCTGGGGAAGGCGCCGACGAGAGGAGGTTGAACAACCCCAGAGGTAGATGAGAACGGCCCAGGGACCGTGGGAGGATTTCCATGGGGGACGCCGATTTGAGGTACCAAGAAAGGCTCACGGGAGTTGCCAATGCGCCTAATAAGCTGCCCAAGGGGCTCGAACTCCGGATCCTCTACCTTCTTGACACGAAGATCGGGAGTAAAGAAGTTAGCTTTATACCAATCGTTCATCTCAAGCCCAGTGAAGGGTCCCTGCTCTTGGCCCTGGGGATCCAAGTAAACCCAGCGCATCCGGTCTGGCATGACCATCGTCCTAACCTGGGCCGTTGGTGGTTCAGAAGCCTGAGCGCCACTAAAAGGGGTGCCGGAGCTCTGCGGGAAACCTTGACCTTGAGAAGTAGCTGCGACGCCACCTTGGTGGGGCCCCGATGAAACGGGGGTGCGCGACGCTTCGGCGTTCAGAATATCGGCAAAGAAGCCCCGGCCAGCTCTCATCGGACTTTCGGTTTCGCGGGAGTGATCACCAAAAGCATTGCGGCCAATAGCGCCAAGAGGATTGACCTGGCGGAGATCGGGCATGGAATCGGAGAGGCTCTCGTTGTCATGGGCGTGCATTTGGGACTGCATAGCGGCAGGGAACAGAGAGCCCAGCTTGCTACCACGCCCGATGGAGCCAGACCCGGCAAGTCCAGTGGTGCTGGGCGGGCCGAAAACTCCATTGAGATTGCCCAGACTTGGCGAATGGAGGTCGCCCATGGGGTTAAAGAGGGAACCACCAAGTGAACCACCAAATGCATTGCCGAAGGGGTTCGGGTTTCGCTCACGATCTGGAGTAGCGGATGTTGGCCATCCACCCAGAGCGCCCAGGGAAGGATAAGCCTTGGCACCAACACTGGAAGTCTGACTGCGATCACTTCCTTCGAAGCCGGTCGGGGCAAAGCCTCGAGGTAAACCACCGCCAAATGCGCCCGCAATGTGCTCGTTACCACCGAGTCCCAGGCCGTGAGAGTGCAGTCTTTCACCTGCATCATCATGCTCGCCGCGCTCCCCGGGGGGACTGCGATAAGGGTTGGTCTCAGATGGGCTCAGCGGCTCGTGATCCTGGTCCGGGCGGCTGCCGATATTGAGGCCAGACATGCCAAAGTCGGCAGCAGAACCTTTCACGGGGGTGTCGAACGTTGAACCACGATGGCCTTGAGGTGGTGGGCTGGTATCCTGAGCGCCTCCCAGGGAAGCGCTACCCGACAAATTGTCTTCTCCACCGAACGGATCCGTATCGGTACGAGGTCGGGCACGCCAAGAACTGGCGGTAGCTGCTTCGGCAACACGAGCATTCATGCTGTCAGAACTGTCTTTGGGTATCAGATGGGCCAGACGCGACTCGCCACGGGCGTTTCCAGGTCGCTTTTCGCCAATGGCCGATGTGGCGCCTGGCAAGGCGAAATTACCAAAACCACCCCCACCACCAATAGCAGATGGGGTGGTGGCTCCCGGAGTCGTAGCACTCTGCGCCTGTCCCCAAATAGATGATGCGGCGCCGAGACCCGAAGCGGCCGTAGTCGTGTTGTTCCGCATCAGCGAAAAGGGCATCATGGGGTTGGGCTTGGTGGCGCTGGCCGGAGCATCCTCGGGTTCCTCGAATGTGGTCTCCTTGACATCGGCGTTCTTTCTTCCCCAGAAGGAGCCTCCCTCCTCCCGGGGCTGGCGTGCAGACAAGGGGGAATTGAGGCCGCCGCCACTGGAGAAGGGGTTCGTATCGGTCGTCTCACGTCGGCGGGTACCAGGTCTCGATGCTGAAGTCGGAGAAGCCAGCGAGAAGTTGCCCCCGGTGCCTTGAGACACCGAGGTCTTCCGTCCGTTGAGTGCCACTCCTCCACCTGGTTGATTGCCACTGTCTTTGGCATTCTGTTGGGGCGGCTTGGCAGCAGCGTTGATATCAGAAGCCAACAGTTGTCTCTCTTCCGGAGTCGGGTCGCGCAAGTTGCTCGCTATCGTGGACGCAGACGCATCCCAGCACAAATCCGGTTCTTGAGGTAGGACATGGGTATCATTGCGATTGCCCCAGCCCCGAGTCGCAGTGCTGTTGCCGTTCAAGTGGCCGGGGTTCCAGCCTGAGACGAAAAGACTGGAAGCATCGCCGGGATCGAGGTTGTCATAAACGGATAGCATCTCTTCTCTGCTATACTGCGAAGGTACTGTATGACTTTCTGGCGGCACAGCTGAGGAGGGGACGGCTTCGGAAGGAACATTGCTCTGGCTGATGGACTGGCTGGGAGTGGTCGAAGATCTTCGGAAGGTGAGGGTTCCATTAGTTGATCTGCCCTGTCTCGACCTGTGTATAGTGCCCATGTCAGTCATCGAGCTTAGAAGTATTAAGGTGGACGGGCATCATCCATCCCAATTTGGAAAAACTGGGCTGGAGGAATTCGAGAAGCAGGAAAAGCGTCATGGACCAGTCCACCGAACCACCCTGCATCGATGCAACCAGGAGCGCAAGGGACGGCAGTTCCGGCCTCCGGCCAAACGAAAAGGAGCCGACGCACCAAGCAGATTGGACGAGGGGGAGTCTTGTAGAAGATGACCTACCATTCACCACTGTTGCTTCCACGTCCGTCTGTTCTCGTGCCGTTTCGTGCGTCGCGGTTCTGGCCTGCAGCAGCCGAAGCAAAACTAAGATTTGTTGCCGGCATTTTCACTGTGAGGAAAAAATAAAAGACAGTACTCGAGGGTTGGATCGCTAGGCTGTGACTTGTCGCAAAAACGGGATTTGGACAAAATATCGAGATGCGGAATGGGTCGCGTCTCGGGTGGCGTGTCTCGTAGTTCGGAGGTTGGCAGTGGAGGGGCGAACGGTGGTCTGTCTGTTTGGCCTGGGGGAGCAGGGGAAAGCAGAGCAGAGTACGAGTGCGGAGGGGAAGATTAGTGCGATGCGAAGGCACGGCTCAATATGATGCGCAAAGGCAGGAAGATATTTTGGGGGGTTTGGGATTGGATGTGGATGAGGGTGTGGTGGTTTGGTAGCTGATGGTGGTACAGTTTTTTTCAACCTAAAGTAATGTGCACGTCAAACCTTGGGAGAGGTGAGTTTTGAGATTTTGAGATTTTACCTTTGCTTCCGTTAAGGCAAGGCTGGGCTCTCTTTTCGGGGTGGGTTTCTAGCTCCGCCATTTCCTGTTGCTGGATGTTGCCTGCTACAAACCGCGACAGTACTTGCTTTTTTCCCTTCTTCTGCTATCCGATGCGACTGGGAGAACTAAGGAACCGGATGAGAACAATAACAATCGCTTTAATGTTCTCGTATCTCACATGCTAATCTTGCTCACTTTACACACTAACATGCGATTTCATCAATGCTTTTTTCATTGTGCTGGCGCTGTTGATGCAAGTCAACAACCAGCTCTTGCAGGAAACGCCTTAGGTCTCTACCTGGAAAAAACCAGTGCCCACACACTGTGACGGTCCCCTGATCTACCTCAAGTACCGGCATGCTAATGCTACAGCTCTCCCGAACTCAGATCTGGGTAAATGACCGTATACCTATGTCATCGGCATTTTCACGATTCTAGCAGCATCGGCCATGGCCGCACTCCTGCATTCAGTGTGCAGTTTGGGTGCATTGGTTGTCTTGCGGGATGGCAGAGCTACCTGCAATGCAGAATTAATTGTACGAAGTGGTGCCGGTGACAAAGGCGAATTGAAGCTCCATTGATTGATTGGAACTGGAGAGTTGGGTAACATTCAAGACAGGTCAGCTGTAGGCTTGTGACTGGCTCTCTGCCCAATTGAAGCCCCAGCCAGCAAGGCCGACCACACGCCACGTCAAAATTGAACAGCGACTGACCTAAAAGAAACCCGCCCCGTTGTTGCCCTCGTCACTCCGTCACTTGCTGTTGCCCTGAAGGAAAAGGGCCAAAACCCGGCCTGTGCCCAAGTGCCAAGCAGCCTCTGGGGCCTCTTTAAGGGAAAGCGTTTGGTGGGGTGACAACCGGGACTAGCCCTGGCCTGTTAGCCTCAACGTCACGGACCACATTAAAATCGAAACACGTCACAACATATCATCAAGCATCCGCAGTTGTTCCTCACGATAATGAAAAGTTGAATGGGCAGTGGATGGATAAGGCCCAACCAGGCATATCGTAACCTTCATATGGATCGTGTTCAGGGCAGGCATCTTCAAATCCTCGTCTTGTCTGCTACAGATAGAAACATGTCCCTTACATAGAACACTGTTAAGCTAGGTAGGTCGCTGGGGTGGGCACATGCATCCTTGTCTTGTCTGCGTTTGTGCGGGTGCTTCTCGATCAATCTGTGAATGCGAAAATGAAATTTGGTCATACCACATGACTCAAGAAACGAATCTGGTATTGATGAATTCAAGAGGTCACTTTGCGGTAATCCAACCTACTGACATTATATATACCCAAAAGATGAAGTGCATAGACTTGGTGGTATAGAGAGAGCTATGTAACTCGATCTAAGACATTGATTGTTCACTTGTAGGCGTCCTTGGCTTGAAGGAAGCATGGGGGTTTTAATGACTTTGATTTTCTGCATGTCCTTCAGTTTCACAGCTGGTATCGGTTGAGCTTTGTGTCATGAGCATTTGTAAGCGACAAAATTTTCAAGCAAGCAAGCATAGCCACTCAATCGATAGATTGAAATCCTCCGTGGCGCAATTGGCTAGCGCGTCTGACTGTTATCAAGTAGCAATCAGGAGGTTCACAGTTCAAGCCTGTGCGGGGGAGGTATCTTTTTTCATTTTTGCCCGCCTCAATCATACCTTCGGTTGGATTGATGCTGAACTCTTTTAGAACCGTTCTCAATTGGAGGGAGACTCTGGAGGCCAACAAGGAAGACAGCTGGGTAAATCACAAACTCCAATGCTCACGTTGATGCAGACTAGCCCGACGGCCCACGCCTTGCCAAAGCTATCAGCAAAACGATCCAAACATGGGCTGATTAAAACACTACCAGCGTCCTTTTTTTTCTTGCCGGGTCAAACGCGGCACCTTCTAACCCAAGGGTAATTGCCCAAGCAGAGACATGGACTGCTACTCGCGCATCTCTCATTCCAGCTGACGCAGATCCGGCGGGGACTGCACATCATAAATCTGCCGATCACTCTTGCCGGCAGCCTTGGTCGATCCAGTCCGTAGCTGCCTCCGTCCTGCCGGAGAAGCATCCATGTAAGTCGTAGTACTTGAGACTCGTGATAGAGCTGAAAAGGAAGATGTGACTTGGGCGCCGGATGAGGAAAGCAGTACGGATCGGACGGCCGAATTGGCCCAATGCGGCCGGATGGCAATATATTCTCCGAGGTCCTGCTGTCTTGGTCCACCAATCGGCATCGAGCGCCGCGACACAACCCCGGGCCCCCCAGCACCGCTAGGCTGCGGGCCCTGCAGCTTGACAGTTGGTTCCCTGGTGTTGGCTGCCACGACGTAACTATTTCTGGAAAGGCTTCCAGCGTTCTGGGGGCTGCGATTGGATGCTGGACCAAGAGCTTTACACTCATTTCCAACGTCATGCTCCGTCTCTTATCGCGAGGTTGCTTCACGAGGGTGGGCTGTTCGATCGTGCGGACCGAACAGCCACGCACGACGCTGATTCGACCAGAGACGATGCTGCGGATGATAGCGGGGACTAGCATCAGTCAATCGAAGTATATATAGCGGCTTCGGTATCACATACTGGAATTCGCGATAGGTAGTGTATTCGGTACCGCCAACTGCTCTCCCACTCCCCGCGTTGCAAGTGACGAAAATGGTTTCGACATCAGCACTCCACCATGGCCTGGCCGGTCTCTTCGCCGCCTCGCTGGCATCGGCCGCCAGCCTGGTTCAAGTGACCAACTTTGGCGGTAACCCGTCCGGCATCCAGATGTACATCGCGGCCCCTGCCAGCCTGCCCGCCAACCCAGCCATCATTGTCGCAGTAAGCCCAGTCACAACCCCCTTTTAAATCATGAAGTCGATATAAAGATGAAGTATATAACTAACCCTCGAACCACAAGATGCACCCCTGCGGCGGCAGCGCCCAGCAATACTACAACGAAAACAAGTTCGGCCGCCAGCTCGCGGACCAATACGGCTTCATCGCCATCTACCCGGGCACGACCAAAGACTTCAACTGCTGGGACGCCGCGACGACCGCCTCGCTGACGCACAACGGCGGCTCGGACTCGCAGGGCATCGTCAACATGGTGAAATACGCCATCGACAAGTACGGCGCCGACCCGAGCCGCGTCTACCTGACGGGCTCCTCGTCGGGCGCCATCATGACCAACGTGCTGGCGGGCGCGTACCCGGACGTCTTCGCGGCGGGCGCGGCCTTCTCCGGCATGCCGTACGGCTGCCTCGCGGGCTCGCCGGGGTCGAGCCCCATCTCGGCGGACCCGGCGTGCGCCAACGGGCAGAAGATCAAGACGGGGGCCGAGTGGGCGGCGCAGGTCAGGGCCGCGTACCCGAGCTACAGTGGCAAGTACCCGCGCATGCAGCTGTGGCACGGCACCGGCGACACCGTGATCCGGTACCAGGACCTGGCCGAGCAGGTTAAGCAGTGGTCGACCGTGCACGGCGTCGACTTCACGCGCAACATCACCAACAGCCCCCAGAGCGGATACACTCAGATGGTCTACGGCGACGGGACCCAGGTCGTGGCCTACAGCGGCGCCGGCGTGGGCCACTACGTTCCGACCAACGAGCAGGTCGTGCTCGACTGGTTCGGCATCACGGGCGGCGGCTCCGGCGGGTCTCCTGGGGGTCCCACCAGCACGGGCGCCAACCCTCCTCGACCGACGACGTCGTCACCACCCGTCACCACGAACCCGCCTACTGGTGGTCCAACCCAAACCCAATATGGACAGTAAGTCGACCATGTGTTCTTGGTGCCCGGACGATGTACTGACACTCTCAAGATGTGGCGGTAGTGGTTACTCGGGGCCTACCGTGTGTGCTGCCCCTTACACCTGCTCCACGGCCAACGCATGGTGTAAGTAGACTGTCCCTTTCTTGACCCTTGACCATCAACAAATATAATCAGTCCTCGAATTTTCTTCCATACTTCCATGCTAATAATTATTAATAGACGCCCAATGCTTATGATTGGGGAAAAAGGAATTAAAGACAGTTGTCGAATGTAGCAACTGGTTATCATCATGTATTTCTCGAGAGGGCGATACGCGTTGAATCAAAAGCCAGTTTCAACATCAGACTAATTTACCAAAAGTTCCAAAGGATTTATGTTTGCTGGCGAGTCTATATGATACGAGGTGTTTGCAACGCAATTACCTGGGCAGGCAAACTTTCTCTTTACACGAGATGAATGGAAGTAAGGCATATCAGTACCGTTCAAGGATTGCGAAAAGTACAGCGAGCATCATGCGAACATGGCTAAACCATCATTGGTAAAGGTCATCTGCTTTTGCTAGATTGCTTACTACAGGTAGGAAAATCTTTGGTCTCTTTTTTATCGCATTGGCGGCACTTCTTTCCACAGCATCAAGTCTCTCCGGGTTTCTATTTAGGTACATTTCAATAGTAAGCATGTCGCGACTAGGTAAAGATCTGAGGCTTAATTGGGCTCCGGCAGACAGGGATTTATCACGCCATACCCAACCGTTATGTTTGCCCACTTGGTTGATCAAGTATCCTGCTTGACAGCACCTAGACCGGGTACTGGACCGGAGTAACGGTGACTTGGAAGAATGGCGCAAAAGCTGCGGTGCAGAAACAGACACCCCACGAGCGTTGACTGCGCCCCCTTTCGGGTGGTTCCTTTCCAGGCAACAACACAAGCGGCACAG
Organism: Apiospora marii; assembly: GCF_038362585.1. Classification (NCBI taxonomy): domain Eukaryota; kingdom Fungi; phylum Ascomycota; class Sordariomycetes; order Amphisphaeriales; family Apiosporaceae; genus Apiospora; species Apiospora marii. The sequence goes on from NW_027117374.1 coordinate 943,303, forward strand.
CCCACTAAAATTTGGCGCCGCAGTCGGATGAAATATTTACACCGCTTGCTCTTCGGTAATCGATTCGTATGGACTCATGAACTCTCACTCACTCGGCTACTTTTCCCGGAGACAAAAAGGTGATCAAGGTAGCTCCAAAGACGGACCGGAAACCAGCACATCCCCCAAATGATCACACGATGGACGCTTCCCCAATGTTGTCAGCCGTTGTCCAGGCAACCATCCTCCATATCATCGGCGTGATAGTCTCGTCGCGTTTCTCGGCGGGCGCCTATGATGAAGTATGGGAGGACCCGGTCTTCCGAGACTACTGGGCGGTGATGGGGAACTTAACCACCCCGCTGCCAGCCGGCCAGAATGCCACCGCCGCCGCCGCCGCCGCCGCCGCCGCCGCCGCCACAGCCACCTCGACCAACAACAGCACCGCCATGGCCCTGCTCAACCCAACGAGCACCAACAGCAGCAGCAACAGTTCTTCTTTTTACACGACCCCCGACCACCCCGGCCCCGAGCAGTGGTCCTGGTGGTACATCCCCAATCGCATCCTCACCACTTTGCTGATGAACGCCCTCCTCTACCTGTGGGCCGTGGGTCTCGAACGAGCCTTTCCCACACGCCCGCGCGGCGACCTGAGCGCCGTTCCGAAGCGGGAGAAGGTCGTGGTCGAGCTGAGCGAGGAGCACGAGGAGGAAGTAGTCAAGCAGTGGATCGCCCGGGGCCGGGTGCGCCGCTCCTCCATCAGCTGGTGCAACACGCTCATCAAGTGGCTGCTCGACGTCACCGTGCGCGCGACGCTGGAGGTCCTGCTCTGGGGCCTGCTCGTACATCTGTTGGATGGGAAGGTGTGGGACACACCCGGAGAGTTCTGGGGGGATGTCATCCAGGTAAGTTTCTCCTACTGAACTTGACCCCTGGGCTTGCAATGGTGCCCATGTAACCAAGTATCTCTTTTGTAATATACTGACTCACGAGTGAACACAGATGGGCGTGGGGAGCTGGATCGCATTCTGGATCACGGGGGGGCCTCTGATATCGCTCGTCTCCCTCGTGATCGTCCCCGCACCCAAACGGATTGTTTTTGAAAACGCCCTTAACTTGGCTTCGAGTGTGTTTTTTCACTGGTTTCTATCAAAGGCTGCTGCGTGGGTCATCAAGCAAGACGTAGTTCAAGAGTTCCTCCGTAGTAGTATCGAAGCCGCGAAGGATATGGAACAGCACAAAAGATGGGCTGAGAAGGGTCGGCTGTTGGACGAGCTGTGAGGAAGGGGTGGCAAAGAAGACTTTGGCAGTCTGATCAAGATCCGTGGGTGAAATCAAGGGGAAAGTCGAGGGGGAGGCAACACCAGGTTTCATTTATAGATGTCGACAATAGACACTCGCGTAGACATCAAGGGGATCAAGAGTTTCAGGAGTACTCAGTTGAGTAACAATCTTCTTCTCGAATTGGTTTTTCTTGGGGTTACGGATATTGACTGTCAGGTAGATCCACGGGACATCTCGTTGCACTAACAACGCTACCAGGGCGTCGTTCTAATTCCCTGGTCTCTCGCTTAGCAGCCCCCTGACATAGTCCGTTGGCCCCCACCCACCATCACCCCGCCCCTTGTTGGGCCTGGGGTGTGTCGTCACTGGTTTTAGAACATATTTGCACCCCGACATCGTCCGGCGCCTGAAGGCGCCCGGCGGCGCCGCCGCCTACCTCGACATCGGCTGCTGCTTCGGCCAGGACCTGCGCCGCCTCGTCCTCGACGGCGTCCCGTCCGAGCACCTGGTCGGGCTCGACAACGCGGGTCCCCTGATGGAGCTCGGCAAGGACCTCTTCCTGGACGGCGCGACGCTGCGCTCGCGCTTCGTGGTGGCCGACGTGTTCCGGGGCCCCGGCCAGGGCACGGCCTGGACGCGGCTGCTGTCCGATCCGCCGGCGAGGGCGGCGGCCGGGGGTGGGGGTGGCGGCAGTGGTTTCGACGTCGTGCACTGCAGCGCCTTCTTCCACCTCTTTCCCCTACCGGACCAGATCGCCGCCGCCAAGCAGATCGCCCCCCTCGTCAAGCAGGGCGGCCTCCTCGTCGGGCGGCAGATCGGCAGCGTGCGCCCGGGGGACGTGCCCGCCATCGACGAGGGCAGCGTCAGCTTCCGGCACGACGTCGAATCTCTGGCGGCTATGTGGGACGAGGTGGGCGCGGCGACGGGCACGGGGTGGGAGGTGACGGGCGACATGGACATGGTGGGCGTCAACCCGGACAGCCCGGTCGAGAATGCGGATAGCCGGCGGCTGCTGTTTACTATCACCAGAGTCCGTTGAATGGGGCTGGAAGAATCACCCCGTCTCTTCACGGAAGGATCTATGCAGGTCAGATTCTAGGACGACCATCATTAGAAGTGTTAGTCCGCAATCTTCGGTTAAAAATTAGTTCGGCGAGAGCGGGAACTACACCCCTGTGTCCCGGAGCAACTGAGCGTGCATAATATTACGTAGTCGGGTCAGCATGTGCCACATAATAAAGTTACTTATGCGCAGGTGACTAGGTACTCAGGCTCCATGTAGATCCAACAAGCGGCCGCAGAACTGGAACCGTACTCTCTATTAACAGCCCCTGTCTTGAATTCCAATTACTCCCGATCACAACATGGGGATAATCGAATACTACTGTGCTACTATCAGAGCTTCTTGTTCACCAAGAGACGCGGCCGGCTTGTTTTCACTGGGGCTTGTCGGTAGCAATAAAAGTAGGATGGAGAGTCCAAAAAGGCTAGAGATTTGATACACATCGGTTTGCATGCATTAGTTCAGATCAACGGCCAGGCCAGTACGTACTTACATCGTCAAAAGCCCCCTGCATGCAGGAGTATGGCGGCCGTTGACTCATATGCACGTCAGAAATCTTGCGGTTAGTTTGATATTCTCTTGCATTAGCCTAGGTCCGAAGTAATGAAGAAAGCCAGATCAAAGCCCTCTGATCATGTCCGCATCGGGAATGGTCCATGTTCTTGTCTCAGAATATCTCTAAATTATATGTCATAAGTCTATGTCTTCGCTATATATACAAAAGTCAAGTCATCATAAAAAACAAAGGTCATCAAATCTTTCTGAACACTATAAAGCCCAATCAACACACCGCCAGCTCTCTAATACGCCCACAGTCTAGAAAGCCCACTGCTCGCACCACTGCCGCATCAGCTCCGGCGTCACCGCCCCGCTGCGCGCCATGGTCGGGCTCTGCGCCACCGTGCGCTTCGTCTCGAGTTCGACGGGCCGCAGGCCAAAGTCGGCCGCGGTGGCCATCTCGCGGTACGAGTCGACGAGCTTGACGCCGGGGTTGCGCGTGGCGACATCCTCGGCGTTCTGCACCGCACTCTGCTCCAGGCGCGCGATCCACTCCTTGAAGGGGATCAGCTCCGGCAGTTTCTCTTTTCCGTAGTAGGCCTGCACGGCCGCCGCCAGCTCGCCCGACCACGACGTCGTCTCGGGGTTGACGCCATGGTAGTAGCCGCTGATGTTGGCGGACGGCGTCTCGACCGTGATGCCGCCGACCTCGAGCACGAGCGCCGCGATGCGCTCGCAGGGGACCCAGTCGACGCGGTCGAAGGAGCCGATGTGCTCGGGCAGGGCCTTGAGGTACAGGCTGCTGTGCACGATGCTGGGCAGCCACTCGTGGCGGTTCCAGACGCCGGAGCCGCGGTCGGAGCCGCCGATCTGGCCGACGCGGATGACGGCGGCGGGGAAGTCGCCCTTCTTGCCCGCGTCCTCGATGATGAGGCCGCCCACCATCTTGCTGCAGCCGTAGCCCGCCGACGGCAGGGTCCAGTCCTCGAAACGCTCCTCGGGAAGGGGGCGGCCCCGCTCGTTCATGTTCCAGCCCTGGATGGAGCCGATGGACGAGATGAAGACGACGGCGGTGCGCTTGGCGGCGCGGGCGGCCAGGTCGCCGAAGTAGCGCACACCAGCCAGGTGCGGCTCGAACGACTCGACGGGCATGTTGAAGTTGACGGGCCAGGCGTTGAGGATCATGCGGTCGGCATCCCGCGCCAGCCCCTCGTAGACCGCGGGCGACAGGCCCAGGTCGGGACGCGAGACGTCGACGCGGTAGAACTCGGCCTTGCCGCCGTGGTAGCCCGTGTCCAGGCCACGCTCACGCATCTGGCGCTCCTGTTGGGCGGCACCACCGTCCTCGGCACGGTTGAGACACACCACACGGGCGACCTTGGGATCGCACGCCATGGCCTCGAGCATGTACGAACCCAGCATGCCGGTGGATCCGGTCAGAAGCACGACCTGGCCAGTGGTGTTGGCCTCCGGTCGGCCCGGGTTCTGGGGCCCGGGCAAGTTCTCAGTGTACTTCTTCCACAAGGCCTCCATGGCCTCAGGTGAGTTGGCCGACTTCAGCTCGCCGTTGCTTCCGTTGCTGAGCACGGTCTGCATGACGTAGGTGGCCAGCTTCTTGGGCGTCGGGTTGTTGTAGATAACACGGGGAAGAAGGGCCTTGGGGTCGACCTTGTGCCCGGCGTTTTCGAGGCCGGCGCGAAGAAGACGGGATGCGCCGATGACTTGCATCGAGTCGACACCGGACGAGAAGAAGTCGGCATCCGGCTCCAGACGAGCTGCACCTTGCTTCGCGGAGAACAGTTTCACGATACACTGGGCGAGACTATCCACAGAGCTGACATCCAGAGGCGGCGCTTCTGCCGCAGCAGCTTGGCCGGCCGTCTCGTAGAGCTTATCGACTTCCTCGGCGTACAGCTGGACGGTACCGGCTCTCTGGATCGTGCCCTTGCCAGCGCGCAGGAATGGCTTCTCGGGGCTCGAGAAGATAACGTAGTCACGGCCGATCTGACCATGCGCGACTGTCTCCCTGTTGGCCTGCTCGATGAGGGGCCATACGCTGTCGAGAAGTGCCTTGCGCTCCTGCTCGTTGCGGGGATGTGTGAAGGGCTCGAGGATGAGGCCGGCCTGGAAGCGCTCCGAGCCGACGACGACGGCGCCCTTAAGCTGGGCATGGTCCGAGACGATGTCTTCGATGTCGACGGGGTTGAGCTTCTCGCCGTTAGAGAAAACGATGATGTTATCGGCGCGACCGTAGTAGATCCAGTGGTTGGGCAAGGTCGGGTGCGGCTTGTACAGGTCCTTGGTCGAGACCTCCTTCTCCTCTGGGAAGGTGTAGAAGTATCCTTGCAGACGCGGGTTCTCCTCCTTGCGGACAATGACTTGCTCGTAGACGTCGTCGTGGCCCTCCTGCTTGCGCCAATCGCACCCGAAAAGTTCCGAGTTGTAGATGAAGTATTGCCACTGGTTGGGGTCCTTGTTCCAGTAGATCGGGAACGGGCAGCATCTGTGCCAATGTTAGTTGGGGGTTTATGCAGAAAGGAACGCTCGGCTTCAGGTACTTACTCAGTGGCTGCGATCAGGTTGGCCAATGTCACTCCGTGCTTGACGAGGCGGTTACCAGCCTCCCGAGGAAGTTGGCCACCTCCGAAGCCAATAAGGCTCATCTTCTTCATGACCTGAATGCATTCGTCGCTTTGGCTCATTTCCTCGACAATCGCCGGCGGCAGTAGAGCACCCTGTACATCCGCGTATTGGAGGCACTCCTTGGCAAGTTCAGAGGTAAGGGGCCGGTCGGGGATACCCAGGGCCACGGCTGTATCCCAGTAAATGCTGTTTAAAGCGCCAAAGTAGATACCGGCAGCATGGAACAAAGGCACTAGTCTGGGTGTTAGCGGAAGTATCGGAAATGACATGCCACGATGCATGATGGGGAAACGTACTTGGGTGGAACTGTCGCTTCATACGCACGTGCCACTCCTTTAGGAACAAGTGAGTTCCCTGCCACTCCGGCTGGTCGTGGAAGGCATCACCGGCCGCCAGCATACCGTGCTTGACGACGATGGGCTTGGGGAAACCCGTGCTGCCACTTGTGTGTAGGACGCAGAGGGGCTCCCAGCGACCCTCGTCCCAGGTCTTGGAATAGGGGTAGGCCGGCGCCTGCTCCTTGGGGAACCAGTCGTCGTATGAAGGCACCTCGATGGCGTGCATGTGGCGCTTCTGGAGCCACGGCTCGACCATGGTCCGGTGGGACGCGGGGAAGGCGATCATGTGGCTGTCCGTCTTGTCGAAAAGGTTGATCTGTCCTTCCGGTGTGTTCTTGGGTGAAATGAACAGACACTTGTAGCCTGTCTTCACGGCTGCTAACATGATCACCTGGCATAATCGTCAGCATTCGTGTGTCCGGGCGGAGTTGGTTGCGGCGGATAGACTCACGAAGTATCGCGCATCCATGGGGCCGATGTATGTGATGGTAGGGAACTCGTTCTTTGGTGCCTCGCCGCATTGTGCGATGATCCTTTGACAGCACGCGTTGACAGCGTTTGCGAACTCCTTCCATGTGATTACTCGCCAGCCGTCCTTGGGGTTGGACGAGTTCGGGATCGAGAGCCACTCTGCGTCAGGTTTCTGGGTGGCATTGTCGTCGACAATGTGGGGGAGAAGTCGTTCACCATAGGGGTTCCTGGCCGTCGAGTGGCCGGCGGCAGTGCCGTTCGTCATTTCAGAAGCCATCACGATATACAATATATATAAAATAAACAAAAACTTGCGGTATGACAAGGGGGTATCTTCAATATGCAAGGACGAAATCAACTGGTCTTCTATCTCAAGAAGCTCAAGGTATCATCAAGGGGGACGCCGCGAGTTCTTATATGACCCCTCGTTAAAGTTTTGTTGTGGGGAGTGGGGAGGGACCCCCTTATACAAGTTCAAAATATCGTCGACATGGTCGGGTCGAGCGACGCTCGATAGGGCGGTACAGGGGATCCAGTAAAGCGGAATGGAAGATTTCAAAACATGAGGAAACGTAAGTGTTTGCCCTGCATTGAGAAGGCAGAACGGGACCCGTAACTTCGGAACTATCGAAGCATGTAGATACCTAGCAGGCGGTGATCTGCCGCCCTGGCCAGCCGGGATGGCAAGCCCACTTGAATCCAGGGGGGCCAGGGGATGGACGATTGTCAAGCATTAGGCTTGCTCTGAGTCCTGTAGGTTCGGGATTCCGATGTTGGCGCGCACTTGGGCGGGTGGCTTCTGCGATCTGGCCCATCGCGCAAAGTCTCCTGGGCCGTAGTCGCGAACGGCCGACGAAGGTGTGTGCTCATGCAACTGCTGGGGTCATCCATCCCCTCCATATTCGACCGATCTTTGCCTCGTTCGGGAACTGTTTCCCAAAGGTGGAGGTGTCTGGTTGCCTGCGCGACGTCATTCTGTTCGCCGCTGGCAGAGCCGGAAGACACGAACGCGTCAGAGAAGAAAGACGGCAGATGGGTTGCAGCAGAATAGGAAAGAAGGGCGGTGCGCGTCGGTAGGTCCGCCGAAGTTGGCCAGGTTTGTGGTCGGGTAAATGCCCTCGGGGAATTCTACCCCCTCCCCGTCCGAACTACGGAGATGCTGCAAGGTAGCAAGCGAGAGCGGACCTAGCCTGACAGGCCCGTTACGCTTACAACGGCCTTTAAGAGGGCAGGGTGGGTTGTGTGACAGTTGACAATTGGAAGTTGCTCGATGTTCTCGCAAGATTCCGCACATGGCAAACGGCAGTTCAGCAAGCAAGTGGGCGTTTGTGGGCCGGGCTAGCACTGGAGCTAGGGGGATATAATCAGGATATAAGCAAGCGAATGCCGCGATTGAGTGGAAACAAGCTTTTTTGCCCTGTTGGCTTGGCTTGGCCACTAAAAAACCGCATGCCGCAGATGCTAGCAGAGAGTGCTAGGCTATCTATGGGCCCCCCTAAGCGCCTCAGCGGCTCCCACTTGCTTCCCCCTGGCAACACTGGGCCTACGGGGCCTAGTTGACGTACGAGCCAGGTAAGAGCATCTTAAGATTCTTCGATCTATTATTCATCGATTGTGATCGAAGCGTGTTGCAAGTCTTCTCGAAGGAAACTAATTGTTCCGCTGAGCCCACCTCCGATGTTTTGTCTCGGCCGCTTGACCTTGCTTGGCTCGCTGTTCGCCATTGCCAGGCTCGAACTCTTTTTCTGCGATGACTGCGATGGCAGCTGCAATGTGCTGACAGGCCACCACCGTTAATTATGCAATCTTTAATTGAGTGTCCAATCAGCGCCCAGAGCCCATGAAAGACCAAGCCAGATGGTGGTCAGAAAGTTCAGCAATTCATTTATTAACATTCCTTGGGGAAGTTCAATAGAGTGCATCGCTTTTCCAGAAAGTTGCCGTAAACCGATGACACACTGTGACTTCAATGGTGTTTGGGAGTGTTGCGTTGCTTGGTTGCTTCGTGGGTGGTTGCTGGGAGAATTCCGCACATCCCTGCTCCTCAGGGGCCCACTGCGGAATTTCGGGGGCCTTCGGTCTCTGAGGGGTTACGCAGAACAGTGGACGCAGCGGGCGAAACACCACGCGACACACCACAACACACCGCCAACCGTCGCTGCACAATATCTTCGTGTTGCTAACTGACGCCCAAACTCCGATTTTCTGTCTCCAGCCCACACGGTACCTCCGACGCCTACTTATTCGAAATGAAGTCTAATGCCCAGCTGAATCTGCGATGCGGTTGTTGAATTGCTCACTCTTTCTTCGGATCTCGTCTTTGCAGTTACAGTGGATCTGGGCGAGATCCGTACCTGATTTATGTCCGACCCGCCCTACCGCGCCTTCCTTCCATGATTGACGATGGAGGGAAGCTTCCTTCAGCACTTTTCGCCCGTTTGGGAGAACCTGCTCGCGTGTTTCGGTCTTTCGCAAACAATACCCCCCGCCCGCCATTCCATTTGGCAAGTGCAGCTTCTTCCAACGATTTGATCGAGGCGGGAGCTTCCCGGTAGGTACTGATCTTTTTGGTCTAGAGGCAAGATGCCGTTGGCCGGCTTTCCCGGACATGATGGCCACCATCAACCAGCAATGACTGAAAAGCACTCTAGCACCGAGACACGTCAGCTCTGGTATTGCTTGCCGTTCCTCTGCTGCATCTCTCACAGGAACCCCTAAACTTCTTGACATAGGCTGCTTCGTCAAATCACTCGACATTTCGTTTTCTCGTCGCCCGCTCCCCGCTTCCGTACGCCGCCGTGACGTGATCCACATCTCACCAACTACCCAACACAACCAGGCCCAACATGCCTGGCCTCATCTATAGACTCGTCAACCTCTAGCAGAGGAATGAGAGAGCTGGCTCATTCCCGCCGACCGAGCGACAGGGCAGACCCCTCATTCGAGAGGAACTCTACATGTACGCCTTCCGCGCCGCCGATCCGAGCTCGAAGATCAGCGCCGCCTGGAGCGCCGCCTACTTTCTCCAAGACATCAATCAAACAAGATCTGGCCGATTCTTGACCCCCGATTCGCAGCTGTTCAGACCCGTTGGGGGTTCGGGTTCAGGGCTAGCGCCCCCTGATTCCTCATCTGCCGACACAACAGTCGCCTGATACATTTGCGCCTCCACGAACATGGGTTCAGACGATTCATTATGGGAAATCCTGCCACCAGCTATATACAACTGCAAGCAATCTTCCAAGGCCCTGCCAAAAGCCTGCTCCACGGTAGCCTACAAGGTATTCTCCGATTTGGCTTTTATACGCTCGAGCTTCTGCACCGCCTTGTCGATCCGGTCGAGCCGCTTCTCGCCCTCCAGCCTGCGTTGCATGATCTTCCACTCCACGGTAACCTTACATAGCATCACGAGCTCGGCGGCGTGCTTTTCGGTGTCCCTGTTGAGGACGGACCACGAAGCGCGCGCTATGCAGTAGTTTATAGACCCGGTGTAACCTCCGTAGCAGGTAAGACGGGGATAAAGATGCATTGGGAGACAACCAAAAGAGCTGATCGTTGGGTTTCCACATCCCCTTGGTGACGAGAGCGCTGCTCCCACCAGATCATGATGTACCGTAAATAACAGGGATCATTTGATGCTACTAATATAGTATTTAGCCTGTTAACATGATCAATGATTGGATAAACTGGCCTGTCGATCATTCACATGAAGTATTATACCAAATGTAGCGCTATCGCCGTTAAGGGGATGTCAGTAGAAATGGCTTTCAGAGCTTGAAGCAAGCGGCCACAACGTAATGGGTGCATTGACATACCGTTTTTTTCGCGAGACTTCAAAAGATGGAGGGATTGGTTCCTCTGAGATGAAGAACCAAGATGAATAGGGAGGCAAGTCGAGTTTTGTTTCTCTTGGATCTACTTCAATCCACTCTACATTTCGATCTGCACCGGTTTTCCCTGCCAGGAACAAAAGGCCTAAAGGGACAGATTACCCTCAGAGCTTCGAATAGCTATCAATTCGTATTTTCCAGAATTGCGAAGTTCTTCTGATAGCACAGAACGCCACAAAGGGAGCTCCTTCCCTGTAGCATACCCGTGATCAGTCTCATGCCTAACAGTCGCATCCGCCGTATTAATTTATGGAGGCATCCGTAATCTTTGACACATATATGCTGTATTGTATCTGATTCTGCCTTGCATTGCTGAGCCTTTGTTCCCTTGAGTTAGCGTATGAAATGTGGTAAAATTCTTCGATGTCACTGACCTTTCACTCTGAGAGCGTCTCCCGCAAGAAAATCGTCGTGATCTGCCAGGTAATGTTGTGCCACGCCGCCGCAGTACTTTGGTTCGGTGTCCTTGACAGGCAGCTCAGGGAGCACCTGGTATCAGAGGTTACAGGGTCATTGATATCGTTTCGCTCCTCGAACGTCAGCTCTTGGCACAGCGCATTGATGCTGGAACTCGAGCGCCCAACCTTCCAGCGGCTACCCAGGGGGGGATAAGTGAGGCGCCTTCTCCAATATATAAGTATACGCAATCAACTATAGTATCGTCGTCTTGGAGTCGGCGAGCCTGGTGAGCCTTTTGCCTAGGCGCCGGTGTTTGTTTTACTGCGAGCCCATCTTGTTTAGTGGACTAACCGTCCATTGCTATGTAAAGTATTGAGCATAAGTAGATATTGTTGAACGATTGGGATATGATGAGTCCATATTTATTCTCTGATGGCTTTGGTTTTCGTCAACCAAATCTACCTCAACCATGTTGGTGCTTGATATATCATATCACCGCTGCCCGTGACTGACATTGCCTCTTAGCAACAGCAGAGCCACCCCAGTTTCTCCCATCAATTCAACCAAGCGTAACTGAGCCTCACCTGTGAGACATTGGTAGGCGAGTTGCCCATAAATTGTAATGATCTTCACGCCACCGGCTTTTGTGGAATTTCCTTCGTCATTAAGCACCTCGGACAGCGACATCACAGCGACAAACTCGCGGAAAGTCCTTTTTCAAAAAGCAATACCGACAAGAAAACCTGATTCAATTGTAGCTTGGGCGCTTAAAGTGTCCCACGTCGGTGCTGGGGTTGAAGTTTCTTGGTCACACACTGTCGAGTGTGTGAAAGGGTTTCCGGCGGACTCCAAACCACCTGGAAAAGGGGTTGTGCACATTGCTTCAGTGTGGTGCATGAACTCAGAGATAGAAAGTCTAGCTTTGCGCCTACCGATAACCACAATGCGAAATGAATCTGATATTGCCATCATAGATGACCAACGTGCAATTAGTTGGCTACCATTGTGTGTTTGACTAAACTGTTCTGTAAACGCGGCACCTCCTCGAACTGATGCTCCTGCTGCAGGTGATTTATGCCAGGGAGCAAGCATAGCTGTGACTTACAGCTTTATTGGCCTCTGTTAGTGCCCCTCCCCTCTCCTACAGGCCAACGCAGCGTCATGAGTGCCATCCTACTGCCTGGAACTTGCATATCAATTCATCCGTTAGATCGGCGGTTAAAATTTCGATATGTCTCAATATACTATCTGAATATTGCTCATTTTCATTCTTTTGGTGCTGCTCATGGTTAGGTCTACATTGCATGATGTGTGTAAAGACTTAACGGACAAGTTTGGTTTTTTCAGCGCATGCCCCGCCAATTTTGTAGGCGAACCCGGAACTAACACGCGTTGGACACAGAAGTAAGGCGGCTCGGATCTATTCCCGCCCTGTTCGCTGCGTACCTAAGGGCCGCGCCGGGGTGGATCAGGTCATTGACGACGGTCGGCGTTGTCTCACCGAGGGGTCTGACCAAAAGCGTGCGTGGGGCGGGAGGACCGACGAATTCCGACCCGGGCTATGGCTGCTGCATCAACCTGCAGACGAAATGACGGGACCGCAGGACCACGACCTACCTGCTCCTGTGAAGGGTGCTTGGCGCGCCTTCGAGACGGGCCCGCGCAACTACATCCGTCAAGACGTTAACAATACTTAAATCGCGCGTCGGGCTATTCCCGACGGCACGCCAGCTCGACCAGCAGCCCGACATCATTATGGCTCTTTGCAGAGTGGGACGCTCTGCACCCCCTGCCAGGGGCTGGAAACTGTCGACGGGGAGGGAGCGGGTGTGTCAGGCGGAGAGGGGTTGCGGAGTTGCTCCTAACCCGGTGGGCGGGCTTTCCTGTTGGGTTCGGATCCGACATCTATGACGAGGGAGGGGCACGAGTCTGTGTTGTGTTACAGGTCAATGTAGCACACGAGCCGTGGCGAGCATATTATCATATCATCATTTCAACACAAGTCGAATAACGACAGCACTACTCTTCATCTCGGGTTTGGCAAACGTAGAATTCCTGTTTTTGATGGCACCACGTGCGACGCGATAGGTGGGTGGTACCTGGCGTCACTCTTGGCGGTGTGCTGGTTCTAATGCTGGCCCCCACCAAACCAGATCCTGGGAATCGCGATATAGCCACTAATATGGGTTTCTATTTATACCCCCAGCCTTTTCCGTAAATCTCGCTTTGACTACGTAGGTAGATGAGCTGTAACAATATATCAAAGATCGGGTCATAATGACTCGCGCTACGAGCGCCCAATCTACCTGTCACGCCCAATCATCGCGTAACAAGTAGTCAAGGAGGAGCCCTGGAACCTTGATCCACCGGCGCGCCCTGACTACAATAGCTCCCCAAACCCCGCAGATTCGACGGGTGCTGTTACTCGCATCACGATACTTTACGTATTCTTAATTCAACAAACACTCAACACATTCATCATGGCTTCTCTCGTAGAAAAGTTGACGGCCTCGGGAGGCAACGAGTCGGCCGGTTCGTGCCACTACCCCCAACCTGATCGTTATTTCGAAATGACAATCACGCCGGCGGCCCAAAGACGCTAACCGTGGGTGAGCACAGGCTTCCTCAATGACATCATTGCCCAACTATGGCCCAACATCAACGTCGCCGGCAGCCGGATGATCAAGGAGATTGTCGAGCCCATGTTCGCCGAGATGCTGCCGGGTCCTTTGGCGAACCTGCAGTTTGTCGGGATTGACCTGGGCAGCGTTCCCTTGAGCGTGTCCGCCGTCGACGTCCACAAGACGGACAACGAAGGCATCAAGCTCGACATGGACGTCGTCTGGAACGGAGACTCAGATATCGATCTGGATGCACACATGGTTCCCAAGCTGGTGAGCAAGACTGCCTCGTGGTATCTTAGGGACGGGCAATGCTAATCTGATTTCACCGACAAGGGTATTGAACACATTCATTTGAAGGGCAGGCTCTCCGTCTTGCTAGCCCCCTTGACCAACATCATCCCTCTGGTAAGTAATATGGCCCACACGTGATACACTGTTTACAGGGGAATGAGAGAGACCTAACAAAAGCAAACCAAAGATCGGCGCCGCCCAAGTGGCCTTCATCAACCCGCCGGAGCTCCAGCTGGACTTCACGGGCGCCGCCGAGTTCGCCGACTGGGCCCTGGTGGACAAGGCGATCCGCAAGGCGATCCTCAACATCATCTCGTCGATGGCGGTGCTGCCGAACCGGTACCTGGTCAAGCTGGACGCCAACAACGACTACTTCAAGACGTACCTGCCGCAGCACGGCGTGCTGCGGCTGACGGTGGAGAAGGCGACGGGCGTGACGGGCGAGAAGAAGGGCGGCGCCAAGAAGTTCTTCTCCAAGCTCATCAAGGACGTGCCCGACTGCTACTGCCGCGTCGCCGTCGGCGCCGGCGACGAGTGGCGCACCTCGGTCCAGGAGGACACCTTCGACCCCGAGTGGAACGAGACGCACGACTTCCTGGTGGCCGACTACGAGCAGAACGTCGTCTTCGACGTCAACGACAAGGATCCCGGCTCCGACGAGGACATCGGCATCGCCACCACAACCGTCCGCAACCTCCTGCTCAGCGGCGGCTCCCAGACCCTGCCGTGCCTCCACAAGGGCGAGCCGACGGGCACCGACCTGACGGTGCGCGCCACGTTCTACAGCTTCACCGACGACGCCGGCGCCCTGTCCTCGTCGTCGTCCACAGAGGAGGGCCAGATCGTGGGCCTCGCCACGATCCTGGTCGCCAGCGCGCTCGGGCTCCAGGGCCAGCGCGACGAGATGAGCCCGAGCATCAAGGTGACGTGGGGCGACAAGGAGTTCCGCACCGCGGCCAAGAAGTACACGCCCGGCACCGACATCTACAACCCGGCCTTCGACCAGGCCTTCCAGGTCCCCATCACCGCCGACCTACTGTCCGGCGCCGCCGCGTTCCGGATCGCGCTGATGGACAAGGAGCTCGAGACGGGGTCCGTCGAGGTCCCCTTCGCCGACGTCATGGAGGCACCCGGGCTGGTCAGGGAGGAGAGCTTCGAGGTGGGGGCCGGGGCCACCGTGCGGGCCAGCATCACCCTGCGCGGGCTGCAGGAGGCGGCGGAGTAAGCGGCCGCAGTTCTTGTTTTTGAGCGAGATATTTTCGTATGTAAGGAGCGGCACTTTGTTGAGCTCGATAGTATTTCAGCGCAATTTGTCACGAGCTAGGGATTATCAAAGAAATCCACCAAAGTACGTTACAATAACAGATTCTTGATTCTCCAGAAGAATCTCAACTCACAAGGGCAGATTCAGGGGTAGATGTCGTGAACAAGATATGCAAATCAAAACATATACAATGGAACATCTTTGAGCATGTCCTTGATGTATACCCGCCATCATTTGCTCCTCCGCTCTTAGTTCGATGTATATGGAAACGAAACAAGACATAGAGAGTTGTTCATGTTTCCTCTTGATGGAGAATTCGTTGCTATTAGTATATGCCTCCCATGCGTAACCAACTTTCTTGTCTTAGCCACACTTCTTGTTTGCCTCATCCCTCCAAGCTATGGGGGAATTTACGACGAAATGATCGTCTGTAAACGTTACTGATGCCAGCTCTACCTTCTAACTTCTCTGGAGGTTTGAGGGCCAGGTAAAGGACCTCATTATGACCGTGTCGACACGACTCCAGCCCTCCTATCAGGGGATGTGTTCCTTGTATGTTCCTCCGCATTTTTGAGGTATTATACAGTCGCCTGCCTTGGACCATCCGGGCTTATTGTCTGATCTATCAGCCCTTGTAATTCGTTAGGCTGCGCCCCTTCTCTTCCCACATCATCGTAGCATAATACAAGTTGAACCTAACATCCATCCCCTATGTTGTCCATGCCGACAGCTTAGGTGATTGATGACATGGTTGGGCATATATATCTTATATGGTAGCGTACCCTGTTGGTGTAGTCCTGATGCTAAGACTGCATGATTGGAAATCGTTTTCGATCGAGAACTATGGTAGCATTAAGACTGAAAGACATGCTGCATATATGACAGAAAGTCCAGATAGGGACAATGCATCTTCTAATATAGACAGCTTACCGAACAATACTTCTAGGGCTCATACCAGGGTTGGCTGCATTAGCCCCAGTTGCCAGAACGGGACCACTTAGCCGAGGCGTCCTAGTCGCGTTATGGCGGAGTTGCTAAGAAGCTCTGTGATTCCATGTATTCAAATAAGATTGTAGAGGAGGGGAGCAGAATAAGGGAAGGAATGGCGCCTCCAATGTGCCCGGTCAAAGAGACAGAACTTTCCAGTCTATCATTTCCATTCGACGCTTCCAGAATTGGAAGTCAGGGGTAATAAATAAAGTCCGAAACATTTCCACAGTCGCAGTTGTGATTATCCAAACGTTCAAGTTCCTTTGTTCATGGCGACTTGAAGCTTTCTTGCAATCTCTTTTTTTGTGTATGAACTTTCGATTCGATACCAGCCAAAACTGGCAGATACGAAAGAATCACGGACAGTAGGATGCCCTCAAATACATAAACTCAGTATAGAGCCATTACGGATAATTTCTGTCCATACCTTAGAAAACAAGACTCTCAGATTTGACCCAAATACTCTTTTGAACAAAGCACGCTTCTGTAATCAGCAGGCTATCATTGTAATACTGTAAGTCATACTCGCGAACTGATCACACCGATTGCATGTTCACATGAGCCTGCCCCCTCTAATTGACTGTCCACAGAGCCAAATCCATACCAAAAACCAACCCCAGAACCAGCCCAAGCAACCCATCTCGCATAATGGTTTCCTCACGCACCGCCGTCCTTAACATCGCCGCCTACGGATTTGCGGCCATCTTCACCCTCTTCGGCCTGAGAGCCTTTCTCCAACCCACCTATGCGCTCGAATTCTTCGAGCTATCGGCCCCCGCCACCGCGGCGGACCGTCGCATCCTCAACACCCTGCTCCACATCTACGGCGCCCGGGAGATCTTCAAGGGCGTCGCCATCTGGGCCGCCGCCCTGGTGGGCACCCAGAAGTCCCTGGCCATGACCCTGATCGCCGCTGGCGGTGTGGCCTTTGTCGACGGCGTGGCCTGCTTCTCGCACGAGCAGGGGCACTGGAACCACTGGTTATATGCGCCCGTGATCTGGAGTGTGGGTGTTTTGTTGCTCTGATAGGGACATGGCTGGTTACTTTTCGATTCTTTTCGGTTTGCTTTGATTCAAGAAATTGCGCACTTGGCTGTGGAGGATGGATGGGATTGAACTAGGAACAAACGCAATTTGATGTTATTGGCAGGCACTACAATATTCTCGACTGCATAATAAGGAAAAGGATCTGAAATTCAGTCGCGTGATACCGAGTAACGATATGATGAGGAACATTGCCCCTCTACCCTAAGTGTAGTCTTTCATTCTAATGAGAAGGGCAACGGTGCTACTACCGACGTCGGAATAAAGTGCGTTTAGCTCTTGGGGGCTCAGTGAAGCAACTTCGGATGCTGAGAGCCCCCAATCTCTAAAAATAGGCCCTGCTTATTCCCCCGCGGTTCAATTCTTTAGTGTGCTGCTTTGGGGAAATGTTCCTGAACAACCCGCGTTGCCTCCACTAAAATGCCCCCTCACTCTGCTGCTAATCTGCACTTCAGGCCAAGATGGATGTCAGCGGCAGAACTCTTTCAACTCACGCTTTCCAACAAGTTGAAAGAACCACATGTCCGAATACTTAGTATGTAAGCATGTATTGAGCTATGACTAGATATTAATACCTAATCTGTTAACCCTCTGTATTCCATTTCTATTGGGGTTCCTCTAAGTATTCAATGAACCCGGTCGATCAAGCCAGTGAAGACTCGACCCGAAAGTCTTGGGTGATAACCACTCCAATCTCTTCACCAATGTGTCCCTGTCGACCAAACTCGATACCCGAGCCCTCGCGCTCGTCCAGCTCGTAATAGTCCCCGCTCGTGGCGATAGTACCAAAGGCAGTGGGATCCAGGTCCTGGTTTCTGCCCGACTTGCCGCCGACGCGCGACGAGATGATGGTCGAGAGCCCGGTGTGCTGCTTACTGCCGTCGCTCCTGCCCGATCCGTTGAGGTACGCCGAGTCCTTAAGGTAGCGCCCTTGCAGGATGCTGTCGGACGGGCCCGGCTTTGGCTTCTTACGCAATAGCAGGCCCAGCTCTGGCACGCTGTAGCAGAGCACTCCTGTCGTCAACTCGGCCAGCCTAGTCACAATGAGTCAACTTTCCATCTCGTAGATAAGTAGGCGGATAACATGAAGCACGGTGAAAGCATTTTGCGAAAGAATGCGACGAGATAGGGAGAAACTTACCCCCACATGATGATCTCAGGGTGCACCCAGGTCTTGTCGGGGTTACCAGTACCGCTCCAGCGGACCATCAGCCCCGCCAAGCTGAATGCGGGGCCACTGTTCCGTCCTCCGATTAGTAGATTGCAAAAAGCACATCAGGGAAGAAGCACTTTACCTCAAACCAAACGTAAAAACTAGCACGACGGTGATCTTCTTGCGCGCCCCCATCTTCAAGTTCCAAACCGCCTTGATGGGGAGCACGAGAATGATAAAATCGGTCACCGTATTGACGATGCCGCTCACGTTGAGCAACGTCGAGATGTCGATACAGCGCCCGGGCAGGCTGGAGACCCAGATCTTCTCGCGCGGGGTACACTGGAAGACCTTGGCCAGGTTGGTCGCGACGTAGAAGCCGACGACGAAGAGGTCGAGGGCCACGATGCCGACGTCGAAAGGCCCGTGGCGCGCGGGCGAGAAGACGCGCCGGTAGAGTTGGAGGATGGTTAGCTTCACGAGGCAGATGGTGACGCCGTAGTGGATCGTGACGACGTTGAACCACTTTTGCCACCAACAATGTTAGTCGAACTGCCTGGTTTCCGAGTGTTTTTCTTTCTTTTCGCGATGGGGGACTCTTACATAGGCTGCTTCTTGTGCTTGCTGCTCCGTGATGTCCCACGCGTGTCGGCCGCCATAGTGGACCATGGTGGCCGCGCCCGTGCCACAGAACGTCAGCGTGCCGATCTGGTGGTTGCTCAAGTCGTCAGTATCCCACAGGAGGGTCATTCATTCGCTTAAGCGTGTGTCGCGTCGTTCAGACATCCACCTACCCATGCGATGAGAGCCAGCCCTGATTCATCTGATAGTTAGCTATGATGAATGTTTCAAGTAAAGTCGAGAGTCCTCAAGCGTGAAGAAAGCGCAAGAGAGTACTTACAGTCCTCAAAGATCCAGGTCCGCTTTCTGCAGAGCCGGATGTAGCACCGGAGAGCAAAGGGAACGATGACGAAAGGAAGAGCGATACAGATGGCGATGTAGTTCCGACGAGCCAGGGTCTCGGGATGATCGAAGTTAGAGGTCGATCCCGGAGGCGGCGGCATCGCGGGGATTCGCGTCTCGACCGCCGTGGCCGTCGGTGTCACAGAGGTCGCCATCGCGGCTGGTTGGCGCGCGCGCGCGAGCGAATGGTGGTTGGGGGGAAGAACAAAAGCGCCGATGACGAGTGGTATCTAATTGTGTGCGACGTGAATGGTAACAGTTGTAAAGAAAAAGAAACGAATGAACGACTTGTGTCACATGAATAACATCATCTCGTTCATTCCCAGTCATCACTTTTGCAGGTGATTCATGAGGATGAAGCCTCCCGAAGGAAAGAGTGAGATGGAGGTGACGAAAACGTGCTTTGAGATGCTACGGCTGACCTATAGCTAGCGGAAATCACAGAGCGACAGCTACATGCCCTAGTCTGCCTTGCCGATTTCAAAGTTTCGAATCGTAATATGCCATGCCAATCGACCTTTCAGCTGAACAGCCTGACACACACATACACGAGGCTTTGAGTCGAGGATCAGCTGCTTGGTCACATTACTCTAAGACTGAGACACGGTAAAGTTTACCTCCAAGTGGAATGCGACTCTACAAATGTGCGGGATGCTTGCTGGAAGAAGGTGAGATCCCCAGAGCATATCTGCACGCGCAGTCTCTAGAGTCGCGAATTGCCTCGAGTCCAATACGATACCGGACAGAGCAGGGTCGCATTATGTAATGCTGCTATTCCCATCTTGGAAGAGGTACAGATTGTGGGTGGTAACTGCCAGGCACATCTGCAGGGATATAAGGTTGCATTTCTCTTAGCGGGCTGGCAGCATATTCGTTGACTTGCTCAAAAGTACTTGCGAGTCTGGTATGTCGCGCGCTGGTGGGTGCGTGGGTGGTGACCTGCAGCTGAAGCCCGTCTTATATGGGCGGGCGGCTAAGCAAGCTGCTAACTTCCGCCCGCCGCCCCGGAGGAATTAAAATGTGGAGAGGTTACCAACAACTGCCGCTTATCGCCTGGGGAAGCAAAGGAATTCAGTTTGGGGCCAAGCACCTTTTGTTACACAGTCCAATATGCCGCCTGTGTGATTGGCTCTTTTCGTTTCCTTCTGCCTCTAACGGTACTTTCCTTCTCGAAGGTTTCTCGAAGGTTTCTCCCGCCCGCTTCTCCCCCTTGATTGAGATGAGCAAACACGATAACTTCCAAAACTGATTAGTTTAAACTCTCGTCATACTTCTTCTCTCTCCAGTTCCAGTGGTCGGCCATGTTTCAAAAAGATTAGGTCGTCTGTCATCAACCACGAGAAGCCTGCGTCAAACGGAAACAGCCGCAACGGCAGCTCACCGGCTGATTTGGCCCACTTGCCAGCCAGCCCGGCTACGGCTCCTTTGCCTTCTTCTTCGGTACCCTCCGGGGATCAGGCCAAACTCTTGCACAAAATCAACTTCCATGTTTTGCCCATCCTATTCGTTGTCTACGTCGTGGCGCTCGCTCCTCGACAGGGTGAACATGTCCAACGCCCTAACTCTGGGCCTGCCGGCCGAACTTGGTCTCACGGGGCAGCAGCCAACAACTCGCTGACCATATTCTTCGTGCCGTACATACTCTTCGAGATCCCTTCGAACATACAGATGAAGAGGTTCTCCCCCCATGTGTGGCTTTCTGGCGGCATCTTCATTTTCGCGGCCATCACCATTGCGCAGCTTCATCCAGAGTCATAGCGGCATACTGGTCGCTGGGTTTTTCCTCGGGGTGACCAAGTCTGGCATACTTTTCAGGGAGCTCCTACCTCATCAGCTTCTGGTACAAGAAAGAAGAGTCTTAGCCGCGCTTTACCACCTACTGGTGTACCACTAAATTGGCCCGCGCGTTTACGAATCTGGTCGCCAGCGGCATGGTCTAGATTGACGGTGTGCGTGGTCTGAGCGGCTGCCGCTGTGTATTTATTCTCGAGGGAGTTGTGACGGTGGTTATTGCTGCCCCTGCCTTCGTCACCATCACCGACTCCCCCCCCCCCACGAAGCAAAGTGGGTGACTGAGGAGGAGAGGATGTTCACCATGAACAAGACAAAGTCGGACGAGCCGGTATCCCGTCCAGTTACGACCAGCGATGTTCTGGCCTTCCTCGTTAAGCCTAAACACTGGCTGGGTGCTATAATGTACTTCTGTGAGTTGCCGCAGGGATGTTTACTT
The DNA here is from genome assembly GCF_038362585.1 of Apiospora marii. Classification (NCBI taxonomy): domain Eukaryota; kingdom Fungi; phylum Ascomycota; class Sordariomycetes; order Amphisphaeriales; family Apiosporaceae; genus Apiospora; species Apiospora marii. The sequence goes on from NW_027117374.1 coordinate 964,427, forward strand.
GTGTTTCTGGAGGAGCGTCTTTAGCGTGACAACCCCTAAATCAACAATGGAGACAGACAGAAGGAGATTCGTTTTCATATAAGTACCGTACCAGCGGGGCCACGACAACTGATCTTTCTTGTCGGAAAGCTTGTCTCATCCCCGAATATTCGCTCGTCTACTCCATCCCCATCATCGTTCAAAACCTGGGCTACAACAGCGTAGTAACTGCGTCCAGATGACTCGGATCTGGCGGATTGGGACAGTTACGTTAAAATTATCCTCTAGCATTGAAAGATGGTTCTATTATGGAACAAGTTGCGGCAATGACCTTTGGTCAAGATGTAGCAGGCTGCTAGGACACTATCATACAACCATTTACTGATAGTAGCCAGGAGCTAATCAGCCGGGACAATCTGACTATTCTCTAGGATGGTAGCCTACTGCTAAATCATGAGAACTGACATAATCTCTTGAACATTGATGACAATTCCCACAAGCCAGATAAGCCTACTGTGCCCTATGCTTATCGCTGGGGAACCGCGACCATGGCAATGACACTCTTGTCCAGCCACGCCACGTCCGGGGGGTTCTTGTAGTCGCCGCCGCGAGCGAGCCAGCTGCCCCCCTGCTTCTTGTTGTTGATGCCGCAGAGGCCCTTGCCGTACCACCAGTTGGCGCCCTGGCACTTGGGGTCCGCAGCGCAGATGTCCTGTTCGTGCGCAGCGAGTCAGCCGTCAGGTTCAGATATACAGATACATATGAAGATGAAGAGTGTCGAGCTGAATTTTGCGGGTGGAGCAAGGCACTTACAAGGCAGTCCTGGAACGTGGCCTGGCCGCGCTTGTTCAGGTTCATGACGGCGACGATCTTGCCGCTCCAGTCGAGCGGGTCGGTGTACTCGATGATGTTGCGTTGGCACCAGACTTGGAACTTGATGCCATTCCTTTTGGTTGCGGTTAGCTAGATCAGCAGGGATAGGGATGGTTATGGATGGATATATAACCCACTTCTGCACGATCTGCTGGTTCGAGGCAGGGCAGCTGATGGCCGGCGCCGGGTCGACGCAGGCGCGGTTGCTGTAGACCTTGCCCTTGGGGCAGCAGTCGGCCTCGTTGGTGGCCGCGTCGACGGCCATGACGCTGCCGCCGTGGCAGCAGAGGGTGCCGCCCTTGGGCTTGGTGAACTCGTCGCCGAGGCAGACTATCTTGGGTCAGTACCTACTTATTCAAGCAGTCTGCCCCACTACCTCGCATCTGAAATGTTTTATCTCAAGACGCGAGATATTAGGGTATAACATACCTGCGGAATCAGCCCTGACGCAGTTGCCGTTGAAGGTGCCGTCGGACTCCATGACCGGCTTCAGGTCGGCTCCCTGCTGCTTGCAGAAATCCTGCGTTGTTTTGTTAGTGGGTGGTATATATGCTGGCGTTAACGGAACGGATACTTACTTCGGGGCTTGCGTTCTGGGCCGAGGTGACCTGGGTCAAGGCCCATGCTGCGAACAGCGTTTTCATGGCGTGAGGGTGCATGATTGCGATTAAAGTGGCACAAAATTTGATAGGGTAAGATGGGATCAAATGGGATCATAGGTTCACTATATCATGAACCCTCCCTAGACCGGCGAAATCAACGAAGAGGCAGGGACTCTTATGCTAGACCGAGGGAGGTAGGCGGCCTGCCCCGGATCATGTCGTAATACCGGACGTCCAGTAGAGACATGAAGGGCGCAGGGCGGCATACGCGCTGCCACCGATACGATGAGGTTCAGTCCCAGGCCTAGCTGCTGCATGTTTCTGACCGCCCTTGTTACACTCATGCAAGGCGATGTTTCCGACCTGCTTGCCTTGCATGGCCAAAATCGATTGGGTTCGAGAGTATTGAACTTGCTTTCCAGTGGCTGCATCTAATGTTCGATCCAAATATGCAGCCACCGATATCGAGACGACGTGCGGCAAGCTGGCATTAGATCGTGACGATCACAGTAAGAATACCCCCCTACGCTGCTGCACCAAGCCACGCATCCTTGCCATCTCGAGAGCGGCCGCAGCGGTCCAAGACAAACGTCATATTTCCTTCCCTGGCTCTTCAGCCAGCCTCAGGAATGCATGTCGCATCATAACCCCGCGTATGCATTGGCACTAGCGGTGATCGCCAGCGAGGCATACCGAGGGTCTCGGCATGGACAGCTGATCACGGGGCCCAGCCATCATGCAGTGACTTAGCCACCTGGCCGAGCGGGAAGGCAGATCAACATCCAAGCTACGCGATAGGTAAGTGTGCTCTCAAGTGCCGAGGTGGCAGGCTGGTTGCTGCGGTCGATCCCGCGTCTCAATTGACGGCGCACTGAGACACCGGATCCCAATTGACCGCTGCGTATGCAATGATCTACTAATAGGGGACGTGGCGTAACGCCATCTGCTGCCGCGCGGCTCTAGCTTGGAGCGGGGCTTGAAAGTTTCACTTTTGTTTTTACAAGTAGATCCCGGGACGGCCCGCCAGCTACGCAGACAAGTCGGGCTAGCTAGCCGGTGCCGACTCCTGCCGTCCCAACCTCCGTGAGTGACCGAGGACTGTCAGCTTTTGAAGAGTTTCCACGGAGACTAGCATCGAGATGGTGCACCACTGACACTATGGTAGCTGATGACTATTACGGGTTACCATGAAAGAGGTCTTTTCTTTTGTTCATGTCAACAGAGTAGAGAGCGGGAAAAAGAATTTGAAGTCTTGGTCTGAACGAGTGTGCTATTACTATGGTTGACTGAGCGCAATGGCGCAACAGACCGAATTTACTCTCTATGCCACCCTGAAATCATCCTACTTGACCTGACGTCACAGTAATACTCGCTAGCTACCGTCTTACCACCCCTGCTCTAACCGCTCCCTTTGAACTCGGCCCCCCCTCATGGCTGATGTGACCCAGCAAGGAGAACTTGACAGGCAAAGCCGCCTATCGCTTCTTGATAGGCACGAAAGAGAGCATATCCGTCCCGGGCGTAATCAGGCCCGAGGCGGGGTACTCCCAGTCGCCCATCATGACGCAGCCGCCGTCGGCGCCGTTGTCGAACAGGTTGGCGCCCTGGCACTTGGGGTTGGCGGAGCACTTCTGCATGCACTCCCCGAGCCCGTTGGTGGTCGGGTCGGCCAGCACGTTCTCGAACCGCTCGTGGATGCCGTGCGTGCACTGCACCTCGTACTCGACGCCGTCGACCGTGATGTGGCGGCCGCCGACGCCCGGGCAGGTGGTGGGGGGTTCGATGACGACGGGCGGCTCGGGGGCGGTGGCGGGTTCCGTGGTGTCGGGCTCCGGGGTATCGGGCTCGCTGGGCTCAGGGGTCACTGGGCTGGGCGCACTGAGAAAGATGTTAGAGGATGGACGAGCTTCGCAGCATGAACTGTATGACACTTACGCGCAGCTGCAGTCGCACTGGTAGCCCACGCCGGCGCCGCAGCACCCGCCCTTGCCGGTGACGGGGTCCACCTTGAACTCCTTGCCCGCGTCGCAGCAGTCGCCCTTCTGGGCGGTCTCGTCGAAGCTGAAGCTCTGTCCGGGCGCGCAGCACTCGCCCTGGCCGCTGGCCAGGTGCGACGAGTGCGTCAGCCCCGGCGGGCAGCAGTGGTTCATGCCCGTGGCCCGGTCGGTGCTCGTGACCAGCTCGGGCGGGCAGCAGAGGCCCAGCGGGGTGGTGGGCGTGTAGGTCAGGTCCCAGGTCAGGTGGGTGTTGTCCGGGCAGCAGCCGCCCTTGGCCGCGCTGGTGTCGTACTTCCACTTGAGGGGGGCGAGGCAGCAGCCGCCTTCGAGGGTGGCGACGGGGTCGGTGGAGAAGATGCCCTGGGGTATGTGTTAGAGCTCGAGGGCTTCTGGAGGGAGTTGTCGCTATGCTTACATTTCCCTTCTCACAGCATCCGTCTTGGCCGGTCTTGGGGTCTTTGTAAGGTCCCCAGTAGCAGCCCTTGTAGCCAGGAGCTTTGCAGGTTCCCGTGGGTTCTAGCAGTATATTAGCAACTTGTCTAAACGGTAGTCCTGGGGTTCACTCACGGCCGTTGGTGTCAAACACCATGTCTGCTGGTTATTAGTAACAGTCTTACAATCACAGGCCTCGCACCACAAGGATTGCACGTACAGTACAGCTGGCCCGACTCTGTTGATTTCATCATTAGCAAGTTCCTCATACTGACTTTGAATGGCACTCACTGGCTTTACACTTGTCGTCCCATTTCTTGCGAACCTCGGGGGTTGGTTCGACGGCGTGGGCGAGAGTGGCGGCAACCGCCAAAGCCAATGCGCATCTGTTCAGAGTGAGGCCGACCATGTTGCAGCAGGGACGTGGTTTCTAAAGGCAGGAGGATAACGTTGAGCAAAATTGTGTGAGAAGTTCTATTGATTGACCGTACGGAGTCAGAGCATTCAAGAAAGAGACTTGGGAGGTTTTCGCTATCTGGTAAACCCAGGGTATAGGTAAAGGACATAATCGGCGACGGACCTCTGGAAAGCAAGCACACTTGTTGTCTTGCCATCTGTCATTCTTTTTCCGCACCTATGCCGCCTTGCATGAGAACCGTAGCCCGAATAACTTTGTGTCCCGTCAATTTGCTTTTGACTGTCTCTAGGGCGCATCGCATCCAGATATCCCTTGCAGGTCTCAGATCGTGGCTTCTTCGGCGATGTCATGACAAGACACAACCACACGCATTCATCCAAGACTATTCATGGAAAATATCGGTCACTGGATCACGCCACAAATCTTGCATGCACTGCGGCAAGCTTAAGCGCCGAAACAAATGCCGGACGGCTCGGTGAGTAATGTAGGTGGCGCCGTGACCAACTCTGTTTGTTACTAGTCGATATTGCTTTTGTACTGGCGATCATCTTGGCCTGGACTCCTTTCCTCAACTGCGCGGCACAACACGATATTTCGACTGACATGCAGTAATTGACGAGATTTATGGATACCAGAAGTATCGGACAGCTCTGTTTGAACTCCAGCAACCTACTATTAATCTACTCTCATCCCAGCTTCACACATCGTGACAAGACACCCATCCTACTATCAGAATATTCATCGTCCCCCACACAACTCCACGCAGCCACTACCAAGCCCTCATCATGATGCATCGCACCATTGCCGCGGCCATCCTGGCCTACGTCCAGGTCATCTCTGTGAATGCGCAAGGCGGCTCCAAGGGCAGACCTATCAGATACGTCTGCCCCAAAGACGACGGCCTGCAATACACGACGTACGTAGCAACCATTCCACTCACCCCTTCCCTTCTATGAAGTCCCGAGCTAACAGAACTCTGTTGGAACACACAGTCCGGCCCCTAACGATGTCACCTTCGAGCTGAAGTGTGGCCAGGGCACCACCGCTAAGCGTATCGACAATACTCAAAAGGACTCCCAGAAGGAGTGTGCCGATTACTGTTCGGAGCACCCGCAGTGCCAGTCTGCTGATTACGACTGGGGCACCAAGAACTGCGCTCGTTTCAGCGAGGTACGTCGAACAAGCCAACAGCAACATGTGACCTTTCTAGGAGAGTTTAAATGCTAATATTGACTACAGTACATTCCCGTAAGTTACAAATCCATAGTAGTTGGCGCATGATAAAACACGTAGGTCAGACCCTAACCGGAAACAACAGACTATTGCAATGGTAAGTCATTTAGAACGACCCTTTAACCTCTCTCTTGTTGTTGGCTTCCCAAACTAACAGAAACAAATCACTAGACTGGCGTCAACACCTGGTTCCCCATACAGGAACGCAACCAGAAGCAGGCAATGCCAGACCCTCAGCCCGCGCGCGCCGATGCCGCCTGCCCGGCGGCGCCGCGCAACATTGTCGAGTCCATGGCAAATGCCACTACTTTCTCGACCGAGATCCGTTGCCCCGAGGGTGAGATATATATGTTTTTGCTTCTCCCCGGAATGTTCGTACTGACAAGGCTGGCCCCTCCACAGATGACAACAAGATTTTCATCAGTGCTAGCGGTACTTACATGCAGAACAAGTGCCAGCACGAGTTCGACAGCAAGGCCCCTATTGCCGAGACCCCCATGAGCACTCTGACTGAGTGTTACAACTACTGCGCCGACACCCCAGGCTGCAACAGGTAAGTGTCCGAATTGTCATGGTATTGCCCTCGCATAATTGGCTACTAACCATATATCCCTAGTGTTACTTGGGAAGCCGGATGGCCCAGCTGGCAGTGCCGTCTGTTCGTCGAAGGCCCCGACAAGCTGAAGAAGTGCGGGATGAGTAAGTCGACCCCGATTGCATCTCTGCCGGTTCCTCTCCCTTTTGTACCACGGTCTTACCATATTCCAGACATCCACGGAGGCGCCTACATCATCGACCCGCCCACCATCGGGGCCGAAGACGACCAAGTCGTCCTCTGCGCCACCGAGTGCCCCCACGCGCACGGCCAAACCTTCGACACCCCCTCAGGCGAGGTAAGCACCCTACCAACCTTTCCCTCTCCCCCATATCCCCCACCACCCGTGAATTCACCGACTAACCCTTCTTTTTTTTTCTGTTCAAAGCGCTTCCGCATGAGCTGCTGCAAGCGCCACGGCGTCCAGCACTTCGCCAAGGAGCACATGCCGTCCCTCAAGGCGTGCATGTCGGCCTGCGGCACCGTGCCCGCCTGCCAGTCGGTCGACTGGCAGCAGAGCACGGGGCTGTGCTACTTCGGCAAGCACTCGGGCGAGCCGAGCATCGGCGTCGCGGGCTGGAGCGCCGCCTACAGCGTCGGCTGCGCGGGGGCCTGCAAGAAGGAGGGCGGGTGCTGCGGTGGGGCGGGGGGTCGGGATGAGCTGTAGGTGGGCATTTCTGAGGGGAATTCCGGGCTACAGTGGGGGGTTTACGGGTATTTCCATGAAGTGGGAGTAGTGAAGAATGACTCTCTGTTAGATACGATGGGTTTTGCTGTGGTTTGAAGTAGTGATAGCATGATCCAATTTGCAATAAAAGAAAAGCAGGTTAAGCTAGATTTGAAATATGATTAGCTCTTTGAGTGTGACAAAACCAACAATGAAACCACAACAGTACGATAACTTTCACCCCTTGAAGGCAAAGAGTCAGTTTCCATCTACGACGAGAGCTCCTTCGTATCCCTGAAACGGTGCCCCAAGAACTGCTCCGGCAGCACCTCCCCCGCCAGCTTGCAGCTCTCCGCCAGCCGCCTCAACTCCCTCTCTTCCTCGTCGGTGAGCTCGACCCAGTTCGCCGCCCAGTTCTGCTCGAGATAGGTGACGCGTCGGGTGCCCGGGATCACGAAGATGTCGTCCCCTTGCTTGAGCAGCCAGGCCAGCGCGAGCTGCGACACTGAGCACCCCTTCCTGTCCGCGGCAAACTCGTGGATCTTGGCCACGACCGCCGCGTTGTGCGCCCGATTCTCCGCCAGGAACCGCGGAATCAGGTTCGCTCGCAGGTCGGACGGGTCGGTACTGGCGCCATCGCCCTCCTTTGTCTTGGAGCCGAAGTCGGACGACAACAGGCCGCGGCCCAGGGGCGTGGCGCAGACAACGGCGACGCCCAGCTCGCGGCACGTGGCAAGCAGGTCCGTGCCCTCGGGACCCTCGATCTCGCGCCCGAAGAGGGAGTACTCGGGCTGCACGGCCGCGACGGGGGCGATCTTGACGGCGCGCCGGAGGGTGGCGGAGGAGATCATGCTGAGGCCGATGTGCTTGATCTTGCCTTCTCTGTTATGTTGCACGTATATGTTAGTGATGGGTTACCTTATTCCGTCATATCTAGATACAAGTAATATGTCTACATAAGAGCCAATGGGAGATATAGCCAAATAATCAAAATGGAGAATTGTAATGTACTTACGCTTGGAGCTCGGCCAAGGCACGCATCGTCTCCTCGATGGGCGTGACAGCGTCAACCTGATGGACGTAGTCTTGAGGTTTTGTTATTAGCATGACTCACTTGGTTCCTTGGGTATCCTGCTTTCGAAGAATAATATAGTGAACCGACTCACAAAGATCAATGTAGTCGATGCCCATGGCGTCGAGGCTGGCCTGGCAAGCCTTCTTGGTGTACTCGTACGACGTGTCGTACTCGAACTGCATGGCCTTGCCCTCTTCGCCCTTGACGTAGCCGAACTTGGTGGCGAGGAAGATCTGGTTACGCTTGCCCGTCCGCTGGAACCACTGCTTGAGGAAGCGTTCGCCGTCGCCGTAGAGACTGGGTATCATAGACATTGATTAGAACCATTGGATCTGGCAAGTACATATGTAGAACTCGATCTCGAGCCAACAGCATTGGGATGTGGGAGAATAGTGACTCACTCGGATGTGTCCCAGAACGTGGCACCGAGTTCCAGTGCCTTGTCGAGAATGGCGAATCGGTCTTTGTCATTGGGTACGGCGCCATAGGCTGGTGCGCCGATGAGCATCAGGCCAAAGCCGAGGGCTGGAACCTTGGGGCCGTTCTTGCCTAGTGTACGGATGATGGGCTCAGGAGACATGATGACCAGAGTTTTACTATCTCAAGGAAGGTAATGGTGGTAGTAGGTAGTAGTAGTGTGATTAAGGGGTGTTGTGTAATAGATACGGGAGAAAATGTTGTGATCAGCTCAAAGGAAGGGGATGGCAGGACAATATTTATAGGTAGAATCTTGTCTTTGCTTAATGATTCATGGCTATGTCTTCCTTCTATATGTAATTGGACTCTCTGTTTCGCCCCGGGTGTACCTATCGTTGCTTACGACCCCTATCTCGGACACGGGATCTCAAGTCGGACTTAAGACAGTTCCCTCATAAATGAAACGCGAAGATTATATACGCATCCTACGAGATTCCGATGACTCACACGGTATTCGGGACCTTATTGTGATACGTAAGTCCGTTGTTGTTGTGTATGACGAGCGCTCCGGAAAATGGGCTAAAGAATAGCCAAGAAAGAGGGGGTTGACCAATCACCATGCAGCGTTTCCGAGCACATCGGCTTCCATGGTAGCCAATCAGAGCCAACACCTTCCGACACGACCAATTGAAACTTGGAGGCTCAGAATCTACCAGCTCACAGTGTGCTTCTTTAGTCTGCGCCGCATTATGCATCCTGGGGAATTGTTTGGCCAATCTTGCATCTTGAGTTATCAATGGGCTTGTCCCTGCGTAACTCTCCAGACACTGCATCTATTTCGCGAGATTCCAAACTGAGCTTAGTAAATGGCACATCAGTGGCAAAAGTCAGATTCAGCTGGCTGTTCTCAATGCAAGCCGGTAGGTTCCCATGCGATACTAATGGATGGCATGAGTTATGTCAGAGGTCTAGGGATGGCAAGTTGTGCTTGAATACTCATTTATGGTACGGAGTAGCTGCCTGCTGTTTTGGCCGTTGGTTGTTGTTTTTCTTAGCCTGAGCTGAGTCTCATTTGGGCGAGCCCCTGCTGTCAGAAGGTTAGGGGCTGACAGACAACTCGGTCAGCTGGATTAGCGCTCTAGTGCCGGCCAATGGCTCTACCCGGCGCCGACTGGAGGCTTGAGTGCGCCGCATTCTACCCCCAACACCACTGGTTTGCCTCTAGTCAGTTTTGTTGCTCTTTGCTTGTTTGCTTGCCCAATCAAGAGTCCAAAGGGCTGTCTATGGTCTTCAAAGGGGGCGTCGCTTAAAGGGGAATATTTACAGCGGCTAACATGATTTCGTTGTAATCAAACCTTTGACCTACTGGGAAATGATCGCTGTAGCTAGGGCCAGTCTCCATTGAACTGTCAAGCCAAAGAGAAGCCAAGGCATCAAAACAAAGCGAGAAGATTGCGATGAATGCATTGTCTTGCCCTTCAATAGAATTCTCATCTATATTAATGCATTTCCAGCCTGCTCTCCATCTGCCTTTCGTTTGTACTGACTACGTAAACTTGCCGAAGAATCTTGACACACAGCCATCACCTTCAAATTTCCATACCCACCAAGAACACACCCAAATTCACATTTGAAAAGACAGCCAACAGCACAATGAGTCAAGGAATGAAAAACCGCTCTTTGGACAATGTCCTCCCAGACGGCGAGAATCATCAAGAGTCAGCAAAGCTTCTACACGGCCCAGAGAGCATGACCAGTCGCGGGACCGACTGGCCAAGGCAAGTCCCTTCCGAAGATCCAGATGCGACTTGCGCAGGCCCAGAAGAACCGGCACCGCTTACAGGAAGCGTTGCAACTGCTATATCGAGCTGTCCGCCTGAACCGATACCAGAGATGTTTGTGACCGAGCTGGGTACAGTCCCTGATGGTACCGGCTTAACGGTGCAATTGAGAACATTGTTCAAAAGAGAGTGTGTGCCAGGTCGCTCGACTGGACGTTACATAATTGAGACACCGCAGCCGGATTTCACATATGGATACGATACGCACGACGGCCGCATGCCCTTCTCGGAAACCCAGTGGGAGGCACTTGGGAAGATGACACCCCAGAGGGGATGGGTCAGCGAATCGGCCGACCTCGCCCTCCCATTCCTGGTCGTTGAGGTATTCAGAGTGGGTTCCGAGGGGGACAGCCACTGGGTCGCGGAGAACCGGATGTTGGGGGACGCTTCCAGCTGCGTCAAGGTGGTGCGCGGATTGAATGACGTCCTGCGGCGGTATCCAGATCCCCCCCTGGTGATCGAGATGAGCTACACCCTCGTGGTAAATCAATTGGTAGGTCACTTCTACGTAACATGGAGCGAGGCCGATGATGCGAATGAGGGCGGGGCTCGTTACAACACGAGGCAGGTCGACCAGTTCGACCTGGAGAAGTCGGAGGGGTGGCTCAAGCTCCGTCACAGGATCGAGAACGTACTCGAATGGGGGAAAGGAGAGCGCCTCGAGGAGATCCAGAAGGCGCTTGACTTCATCCACGAGCAAGACCAGAAGATGATGGCTGTTTCTGAGAGATGCTAGGTCCCGGCCCGCACCCCAGAGAGGTAAGTCTGAATGAATATGTAAGTTGTAAATACACAAGCTTGAAGCCTGGGATCACGGCTGGTCTCCGTGATTAGTTACTCCGCGCTACCCGCGAATCTATAAATGGTTGGAAATATATTGGTGTCAATTAAGATGGCTCTCGTACTTACCCGATAATGTGAAATCTATAATTTGTCTTGATGTTATCTTCAGTATCCAGACCAATCAGCTTTCTCTACCAGATCCAATGCTCGCGCGTCGTCAGCGATCCCGTTGTTGCTACTTTGAATGCTAGTAACGGATCATACGTTGATCAAGTAAGGGACAATTGGCGGTTGCTTTCACAAGGTGTTTAATGTATCTCCATCCATGGTCTGGTCACCTACTTCCCGGCTACAGTCTTCGGGTGGGTTACCAATCTGGCGGGTTGGTGGGTTGGCGGGTTAGCGCGCGGCAAGTGGCTCTACCCCACCGCTAGCTCTGGCTGGACCTAGGCCCGGTCGCATTTCTCGGTCGCAACCGCTGACCTTCCCTCCCTTTAGAAACCGACAAGCACGACTGAATGGCCACGACAGCATCTGCGCCCTTCTGGCCTGCAGACGAAGGCGCATGCGAACCATCCAGCATCGAAAGTATAGCCAATAGCATGGCCATCATGGGGATGGGACCCCGGGACACGTTCGATTGACCCGTTTCATCTATCGCCGCCGCCGAACGAGACCGCATTCCATCCAACTGCCAACAACCAACAACACTTCACTGAACGTCTTTACAAAATGGGCGACTTCTGGCCCGTCGAAGAGGAGTCTAGGAACATGACTATGAACAGGAGGCGTTCTCTTGATACTTTTCTTTCGGACGCAGCGCGTAGCGACCACGATACACCCTCCAAGCGGGCCTGTTACTGTTCCGAGAGCCTCTCCAGCCGCGTCACGGACTGGCTGAGCCAGTTACCCCCTGATAGCCCATCTGACCCGGACATGTTCGGGAAGTTGAAGAGAGACAAGGGGAAGGGGAAAAGTAAGAGTGATGGCAGTAGCGCTGCAGGAGGATATGATACCCCGGCGCAATCGGCGCAATCGGCGCAATCGGCGCCCAGTGTTGTGTCGGGTGTATCTCGCCCGCCCACAGTCGCATCTACAGGGACTTATCAGAGCTCCTCATCCACCGGGAGACAGGTTGAGCGACAAGACTACAGGCGCGTGAATCTGATGGAGAATGGGATCGAGATGCTGCCCCGCAAGACACCCTTGCCGGCGCACGTGTCTGCTCTTTGCAATACCATCGGAAAGCCCCGAACATCGCCCGAGCCGACCCCCGAGGAGGCCGAACAGGAGATGGCGTTTCTCCAAAGCTTGCAGTTTCATGGCGCCACTGAAGCCGAGGTCGAGGACCACTACAAGGACGACTTGTTTCCAGGGGGCAAGCGTGTATGCAAGGATGGTCTGGCATTCCGGGCTAAACCCACGTTTCAACACTGCATCCCCAGCGGCCCGAGCCCTAATAAGGTGTCGAAGCCGATCCCGGATTTGGTGTACGGGTATACGACGAAGCCCGAGTTCACGAAGTTTTCCGAGTCCGATCGTGTGGCCGGCCAGAAGCTGACACCACCGATGGGCGAGATTGCCAGCAGCGGCGACCTGTCGTTCCCCTTCTTCGTCATTGAGTTCAAGGGAGCCGGGCCCGTGAACGGCAATCCGTGGGTCGCGACGAACCAGTGTCTCGGCGGTTCCGCCACGTGCGTCGAAACCGCCGAACGACTCAATCGACTGTTGCGGCAGTATCCCAACGCCAAGACGGTCGATAACACGACCTTCAGCATCGCCATGGACCAGGGCATGGCTAGCTTATATGTATCTTGGAGCAGCGACAAGCTGAAGTACTACATGCGAGACGTAGACTATCGTTTCGACCTGGAGAACCCAGAAAAGTATGTGCTCTTCAGGCGCTACGTCAAAAACATCCTGGACTGGGGCAAAGGGCCGCGTCTCCGCGAGATCCAGGAGGCCTTTGATTTCCTGCTCGAGGAAGACCGGAAACGCGCCTCTGCTCAAGCTCGTCAGAGACCCCCACCTTCGACCAGTGGCACCCCTTCCTCCAAGCGCCCAGCAATTTCACAGGCTGGTTCCCCCTCAGTGGCCTCGCGGGTCAGCAGCAGCAGAACGCAGTCGGATCGCAATGACCGACCCGCGCGGACGGGCCCGCTTCCTACCCGACAGCCCGGATACCAGTCGCCTTCTGCCGCTTCGGACGCGAGGAGCTATCAATCCGGCTCGTATGCTGGCGGCGGCGGCTCTCGCGCCAGCTCCGGCGCCGGGTCCAGGGTCGGCCGGGACAGGAGTCCCAGGCCGCCCGAGAGCCGCCCGGGAAATGCGCAGTCCAGACCCCCGGCGGGCCCGGGCCACGACGGCAGACACGCGCCACCGCCGCCGCAAAGGCCCAGCGGCTCGCCCCCGAGGCCCGCCAACTACGCGCCGCAGAGGCTCAACCCGCCGTCGCGTGACGCGCGCCGCGGTGGTGATGTGCGCAGGCAGTTTCCTGATGCCTATGATCGAAGGCTATGATGATGTTACCAGTGACTTTCATGATGCATGTGATACCCAGGAGACCATCGAATTTCGAATCTGAGCAGCGTTCTTGTCTTGTTTTCTTTTTCGTCATTTTACTTGCGCTTTTCTTTTTGGTTATTTTGGTTGGGCTTGTCTTGTTCTTGGTTCTTGCGGGTTACTGTACAGTAGGAGGGATCTGCTCTTAGACAGAACGGACTATAAATACGTCACAGATATATACTTCACTTTTCTGGAGCCTCGCTGATATGCACGCTGTCATGGTATTTCCTTGTTTTAAGGAGGAACAACCAGTTTCTCACCTCACATGAGCTAGATACCTTATTGCCAGAACTTTCGATGGCCATGCTATCCATACAACTTCCCTTTCTGGGGGGGGGTCAAGCTGTTTGGGATGTGATGATTCCCAACAACACGAACGAGACGCTTAATCGTCGATAGGCAGAATGTGTCGTGCGCCCGTTTTTACTTGTTCTAACGCAAATGAATGGTTGGTTAGCTCATAAGATCCTCCCATAGGTGGGAGTTAGCCGCGAATCAAAACGCACCTTCGAGATAGTTCTTGACTTGTCCATAGTTCTTGCATACTGCGACACGAAGGAGTCACTCCCTGTTAGCATGCTTCTTTCCGCCGCCGATATCCTCAAAGATCGTTGCGGACTTACCGTGATATCCATTGAAGGCATTCTCCAGGGTCACGGGGCCCGGGCTGCCGTTCTCGTCCCGGGGCTCAAGGGTGATGTCGCCTGCACACATGGCGGCCTGGCGCATGTAGTCGACGCAGTGCAGGAAATGGGCCTCGTAGTCCGAGGGGATCCCGATCGCGGTGGAGTTGGTCAGGACGCTGGAGAAGATCTTGCCCATGATGTACTGTCCGAGTGTTTAGGATGTCAGCTCTACTGTTTTCCGAAGTGTTTAAAGCCTTGTAATGGGTTTTGAGGAACAGCATTGGGTTCACTTACCACACAGTGTATCTGATGGGTTACTGAGGTAGTGTTGTATACCTTCCCATCCTCACCAAAGTCGGAGCCAGCTAGTGTAAGTGGTGTATAAGTCAGTCGTCGTTTGGAAACAAGTATCTGAGACACGATGAGCCAGTTTCTTACTTGGAATGAGAGACTCCCATTTGGCTTGCGTCTTGGGCTTGAGAAACTCAGACGCCGCCAGTGGCGTGAAGTCCGGGTCCGCATTCCATTTCTGGACAACGGTCAAGACTATGATACTCCTTCGGCATTAGTTAAAGCACTCATAGTCCTCTCCAATTCAATGATCCAAGGCATGGTGAGAGAGGCATCACGTACAAGTAGGACCCGCATTCGTGTAATCACCGCCCACCTGTACCGAGGACACACCACCAAGAGACAGCCCGGCACCGGCGTAGTGGAGAAGAGCCAGTAACCCGATAGTGTTGACTGTGAGGAGGACCATGTTGACGAGCCAGGAGACGGACTGCAGCGTCGTGAGGCAGGTTCGCCTTTCGGACCACTTTGCGCTCTGTGCTGCTGCCGCTCTGGACCATTCGTACTTTTCCTGGTCGTCTATCGCCGTCCCCGACAGCAACTCTTCGCGGTCTGCCATGGCTGATGTAAAATAGGAAGATATGTATATCTTTGGTAAGTAGTACCGTGGAAATTTTGGTATGGTATAGTAAGTCGTTTCGAACTGCCCTAAACTTCCGAATGTTAATTACAGAAAAGATATAATCTATAAGCATTTATCGACGGCGACGTTGTTCTCTTTATGAGTGCCCAGGTTTCCTTTGGTATCCCCAAACATGTTTCAAAGTGCAGCTTGAGACGAGATGGTGGAGTCTGGGCACGACCTACCCCAGTCTATCCTGGCCGGAAATGGACATGGCACTGAAACATCGAGGACCCCTGTCGTTTTATCCGCGATTCTGCTAGATCTCATCTTTCAGATGAAGAGATGCATATTCGCCCTACAAACATATTGTTTCACGGTGGGCATCTGACTGTGTGCCTCTCTAAGGTACTACGAGGGGAGACGCCCGTCCTCGGGTCCACTCTAATCTGACCCGACGAGCTGGATCGGCCATCGTAAGGTTAACAGCCGAGGCCGGAATAGAGTAAATATACACGCGCCCCTCTACTTTATTTTATTGTCCTCTTCCCATGAACTTCTTGTATAGCAGACTCAGGACCTCACAGCCCTCCAATGCCCGTCATCATCCGACCCAAACCCGGTCCTGCGGGAACTAGCCGTCACAGCCCTGCCGCTGATGGGTGGACCTTGCTCAACAAGACATCAAACCGTGACAGCCACCGGGAGATGCTCAGCACATCGGTTTCCGAGGCCGACCACGGCGCCGTGATTCCCTACCAGAGCGGCTTCATCGAAACGATCCTGCGCGCCTGGAAGCAGGATATGCACCTGGAGCTGCGGCCGGACGACGTCTGGCTCGCGGTTCTGACGCAGCTCAGCTTCTTCGTCAACGGACCGGGCCGCGCCGAAGCCCTACGCCACCATTTCGTGGCTCACAAAGGCCAGCAACGCCTGGTCGTTGAGTACGGGGACACCAAGGCCATCAGAGACATCGACGTGTCTTTTTTGACAGAGCGATTCGTGGGTTTAGCGCGCGACCGGCTGGTAGATCCGGGCCTAGCCGACTGGCTGCTTCCGGTCTTCACCACGACCCTTCCCCACGACCGGACCGTCTCAGCCGCCGTTTTCCTAGGCACTATCCGGCAGTACTTTCGGTACGATGCGATGATGGACTGCGGGTTCCCATCTGTTACACTGCACGGCGAGCGCAGCGACTGGGTCGCCCTAACCGCCGGCGTCGCCCGGCTTGCCGATTTCGCGGCGTGTCTTGACAATGAGGACGCGGATTCGCTGCGCCAGTGGTCACGATGCTTGGGGGTGGCCATCGGCCGCATGGTCGACAGCTTCGACCGGCCGGACGACGCTGATGTGCGCGACTTCTGGATGCGCGCCTGCCACACAGCCGGTGAGGAAGGGTCCGGCGACACCGTCATCCTGTCCGGCTGGTTGACCGCATTTGCCTGGTGGCGTGCCGACGGCACGAGACAGCGTTCGTTTACTGAGGCGCGGGTCACGGAAATGCGGCGGTTTTATGGAAGAGCAGACGACGACGACAACAATGCCGGCCCGTCGATGCTGGAGCTGGATGGCGTGAGGTTCCCGGTCATCATGCAGAGAGAGCTTCCAGCCGGGGTTACCAGAACCCCCATCACCTTCCATCAAGGCGGCGGGAGCACCGACGCCACACTCCTGGCGGGATCAACCGGGATGCGGCTGGTGGACGAAGCGCGCAGCAGAGCGCGGCCGTTCACTTCTTGGTGGCTGCTTGGCGCACCTCTACCTCAGCCACCGAGGGAATCAGCTTCACAGCCCGCCGGCAGGCAAAAGAGAATGGCGCTCTCTAGTTCGGAGAGTCGTCGGACTACTGGATTGGTTCCACGCGCGTCGCCGAGAGAGCCCCGGAGGAAAAAAGGGGAAAGCGATTGGCATCATGAATTCTCGGGCCGCTGCCGACCCTTAGTACTACCTCGGCGCTCGGTGTCACGGCGGAGGAACCAGTGCTCTAACCAACTGAACCAACCCGTCCCCAACCGGGCATTAAGACGACGTTGTCAAGTCAGCGTTTTGACCGTCTAGTAGAGCTTATCACCATCCTTTACACTCGGCGCCGCACTTTGCCTTTTGTAGATCTCAGATCCCAGCTATATAGTATATCATTTAATGTCCATTTGACCCGCATGGGAGATTGTAAGTACATCCAGCTCAGTGGCTGGCGACACTGCCCAAAAGGGGTATCCCGTGCGCGCGGTTCACGAAACCTTCAAACGAGTAGTGATGACGGTTCTCCACCGTCTGTAGATATAACGAAGGATGCAACAGAATATATCTCTCATTGAACCCGTACTTACGTACGATCGTACTAAAGCCCATTGAGTAGAGAGAGCTATCTTCATCCAACCGAAATAACCAAAAAGAGATGCCGGATGCTTGTTTGCCTCGTTAGATGTCTTGGAGGCAGATTTTCTGACTTGGAGGAGTGGTTCAGGCCCCTATTGGTCGCTGGCCAACAGTCAGCCACGGAGCATGGGGCTATGCATGCATGCTGCTCCCTACCCCGCCAAAAGGCCTCCCGCCTACAGTAAGCGGAGGAGACAGAAATGTTGCCTTATAATATCTCACTTCACCTCCCTAGGTCTCTGCCTCAAAAGAAAAGCTAGGACTGTTACGCATTCGGTGTAGCTGTGCTGCCCAAAATGGCTGAAATGTTGGGCGCAGTAGCGTCCGGCATAAGCATTGCCCAGTTCGCCGGAAGCATCATCAAAACAGGCTTCCGCATCAAGACTTTACTTGATGATGTCCGAGATGTTCCCGAGGACCTGCAACGCCATCTCGGGCAGATACAAGTGTTAGCATCTCTGCTCGCCGAAGTCGACCATGGTCCATCGATCAGCAACGGGGCGCTCCTTGCCGCTGCTGAGCAATGTCGGCAAGCCGCTCTGGAGTTAGACGTATTGGCAACCGAGCTGTCAAACCAGGTTCAATCATCTCAAGGCTTCAACCGACGATTTCGCTCCCTCCAGGCTGTGCTGCAAAAGAGCACACTCGCACGGCACGAGAAGCGGATGCAGGCATCCATGCAAATGCTTATGCTGGCATTGCAATTGACTAGTCTCTGCCGACAAAACGAGCTCATGTGAGACTTGCAGACTTGCACGAGTCGCTTCACTACCATCTCGAAAATGTTTACTGACTAAGACACAGTCAACTACAACAGTCTCAGCCTGGTCTCATTGCGGCCGAGGTAATTGGCAGTCTTCAGGTCGCCAGAAGAGCAGACCAACCACGGGGAAACGCACACGGAACTGGTACTGGAATTTATAGAACTCGGGAGAGATTCCAAACGGGTCCGAGTGCAGATGTAAAAGCAATACACCGCCTGGGTTTGTTCCAGCCTACTACAACTATCGGCATTGACTGGCTTACCGGCTCCCTTGAATACCAAAACCCTAGCCATGCGACCGTCGCAGAAACCAAAACGGGAGGGGATGAAGAGACCATTTCATATCGCGTCAAAGTCCGATTTCCCCGTTGGCTTTCGGAAAGAGCACTCGACTCGCTTCTCTACAAGAATTCCCTAGGGTGGAACCACATTCTTGTACCATACAGCGTTAGAAGTATGAGGTCAGATGTGGGTTCTCAACTTTCGCATATCATGCATACAGACGACGTTCAAGGGTTGAAGGTATCTCTTCAAGGTGGAGCTATTGCCCTCCGGGACCATTTCATTCAGGAGTTTGATTACTGGATAAATGAAACAGGAAAGCGATCTAATAAGCGAAGGTATGATGAGGAATGCTTATTCTCGGTAAGTTGTGCTTACAAATATGGCAGTTCATATCCAGGTCTAACCATATCAGCTCGCAATGGGCGCTAGAGCCTGGAAGATCGGCAATTACTTGGAGGAGATGGGCGTTTCACGAGCATCAGAAGAATATAGTGTTGCCTCAGCGGCCTGGAATAACGACGATGCACGCGCCTATCACCTTCGAAGTTTTCTACTGAAGCTCGATGATACCTTTCCTATCATTGTATCCTTGGCCTGCTTCATTGGGACCATTGAAGAGTTCCGAATTCTGCGACGAGAATTTTGGCCCGACTCGCAATTTTTTCATGAATCTTTCACTGACATAAGGGTTGAAGTAGCTGCGAGCATAGGATCGAGTTGTGCCGGGAATTATGCTCATCATACCCTGCAAAGTGAAAAGATACGCCAAATTCTCCTTCAACAGGAGGGTTTATCTTACGAGTTCGGTTCATATCCCGAGACGTGCACCTTGCTGAGATGCGTCGAGATGATAATCGGTCGAGCAACCTTCAACGGAGACGACTTGATTTGTAGCATCTGGGCGGAATTGTGGTTGGAGCTTGCAAATGCTGGTTTCGCCTACAAAGATAATTTCCTTCTTCAAGACAGGCCGGTTCAATTCGAGAAACCTTCCCGAAGACTTCCTGCTTGCGGATGGGTCACGAATTTGCTCGAGGGTGTCAGGCGAGGGTTCTTGGGACCCAACCGCAATCATGCCACAAGACAGCGTCGCTTCACATGCCTGGTATTTGATAGAGCCATGAACGAGGCTCTTGGGGTGTATCTTGGAATGCTAAGGACCTGCGGAGTGGATTTGGCTTCGCTTCATCGAGGCAAGTTGCCGATGTTGCGAGAATACAGAAACGGTGAAAGGGGACGCCCCTTCGTCGACACGCCGTGTCTTACTCTATACTGCACTGGCCTCACTCACGGCCCGAACCCAGAGGATTGGCGATTTTTTTGTGCCGATGATACGGAGTCGTACGCTGGAGACTTCTGGGAGCTCGTAGATCCAGCGCCGTTGTGGATCCCAGGAAGCTGGGTTGACGATGATATGGACTAGGGTCCTGGGCGAACTTTGCAATTGCGGCTCGTTTACAACGCTAGCTAATCGGTGCTATTTCTCTGGGACGATCAAAGTGAAGATGGTTTACCTGAGCATAATAGATGCATAAGTTATGATCCCTGACCCGAGATCCAAAAAGACGGGGCATGATCAGTTGGTTTATGCATGTTGGGTTAGGGGTCAGTTGGAGGTGGGATGGATTGGCTGCAGCCCCTTATCTCTATTGACGACGTGATCAGGGCGACTGGAGCACGTCATTGCTGATAGCTGATTGATTACTAATGTCGGTTGGGAAACCCCCGAGCACTGCCAGGATTCGCGCGCGCTTTGAAACCCGAACACTCCGTTTGACAACATTCACCTCCATTGTTAAGTATATGATGCTGCGATATACCATAGACTAGAAATGGAATAGAAGACGGTATCGATCCAGTTCACTCTTATCCATCATTTCGTTACACAATGGGGGACCTGGAGAACCAGGCGCAGGCCGAAGACGCCGAGCGCACCCCGCTTCTCGCGAAACACCAGCAGCAGCAGCAGCAGCAAACGCAATCGGCACCACTGCGCCCAGTCGAGCCCATCCCGGAAAGCGATACCAGGTCTAATGAACCGAATGAAGGCGACGAGCAGCACGAAGCCGCCGCGCTTCTCGAGCCGCGCCCGCAGGAGTCGCCCCGGCAGCGCACTAAGAGTTGGTGGTTCTGGCGGGTACTCTGGACGGTGCTCGGCGCGCTGGTGCTGGCCGTCTTCATCAAGGGCTGGGTGGACGCTAAAGACGTCGATTTCGACCTGGGCCGTGCCCTGAAGCGCGCTCTGGGCGGCGGCTTGAGCGGTGCCGCCGCCATGGTTTTGCAGGTGCTACTGCTGATGGTTAGTGCAATTGAAACCACCTCCAACCCCCAACCCAATCAATCCCAACTTCGGGAGCTACTGCACGGGAATATCCTGCACCAAACCAATCAATCCAATTCAACTTGGGATGATGAGATTAAAGTAGATGACAATTTAAACGGAAACTATATGCGCTTACACCATGACAGCCAATTCGCACGATCATGAACTACCAATACCGTCACGGCACCGGACTGCGGACTGCCACCAAAACGCTCTACCGTGAAGGTCGCATCCGTCGGTACTACCAGGGCATGGGCGCCGCCCTCGTCCAAGGCCCCGTCGCTAGGTTCGGTGATACGGCTGCCAACGCGGGCATCCTGGCTTTGATGCACTCCAACGGGTACCTTGACAAGTTACCGTCCCCCATCAAGACCATCTTCGTGTCGCTTTGGTAAGCCAGACTCCCCCGTCGCTCGTCGCGTCGGTCATCTCAGGCAATCGCTTATTACCTTCCCACAGTGCTGCTGCGTTCCGGATGATCTTAACCCCTATCGACACACTCAAGACCACTCTGCAGGCCCAGGGTGCTCGCGGCACGTCGTTGCTTCGTCAGAGGGTCAAGACACATGGCGTGGGCAGTCTCTGGTGGGGGGCTTTCGCAACTGCCGCGGCCACCTTCGTCGGCAACTACCCCTGGTTTGCAACGGTAAGTGCTTCTTACTTGCTCTAGTCCTATCCTGGTCCACTGAACTTCAGTATGCCGCTATTGTTGTCGTCACTGACACTTGGGGATTGCGATATAAAGTACAACCTCCTTTCCGAGCTGATCGAAGAACCGCCCCACCACCCCTTGGCCGTGTGGCTGCTCCGCCTAGCCTTCATCGGCTTCTGCGCCTCTGTTATCTCGGACTCGGTCTCCAACTCGCTCCGCGTCGTCAAGACCTACCGCCAGGTCAACGACACTAAGGTCTCGTACTCGGAGGCGGCCCGGCTCGTCGTGCTGCAGGACGGCATCTCTGGACTCTTCGGCCGCGGTCTGAAGACGAGGATATTGGCCAACGGCCTGCAGGGCATCCTATTCACTATCTTGTGGAAGTTGTTCCTGGATCTGTAAGTTTTCTGCCGTATCTTTGTTCTCTTTCGAAGTAAGGGAATTGTGTTGTTGATGCTGACTATCTGGTCGTTTTGTAGCTGGGAAAAGGAGACAAGCTCATAGTATCAAATTCAGCTGCTTCCTTGCAAGGATTAGAGCTTTGGTGGGAGTAATTGGCAACGAACGGCCACCAGATCTATCTAGCGGTACCTTGCCTGGAAACATTCTCTATCAATTTTCTTTAATCGGATTGTCCGTTGGACACTCAGGGCACCTGGATTAACAAAGTAGTTGCACATCCTACTTTGGGATTTCAGCTGCCTTGAATGTTACGGATCATCCGAGAAGACCGAGTTGATGCAGAATGTCTTCTTGTAAGGTAACGCTAACGGAGCTAGTGGCGTTATTTTGGTAATAGGAAGCAGCGAGATGGGGAGTATATAGCTCTCATGAGGTAATAAATGTCAATCAGGGTCGTTTCAGCTCCATGCTGAGATAGAGATCACGTATGACCCCAAGGCGACGCAAGATCCTGGGTTACACGAAAATGGTATCTTACATAAGACTTACCCCGCTCCCATGTTCCGTACCTGTAGATCAGCACGTTCTTTCTTGCCTTTGAGCCGGCATATTCAGTCTCACCCTTATTGTTGGGCTATGCAAGGCATCAGCTCTGACCACTGCACGTCATCATGGATGTCCCCAACATGATCCACTACAACGGAAATTGTCACTGTGGGCGCTATCGATTCATGTTGTCCCTTCCCGAGAAGATCGGATTCGCTAGGTCATGTGCCTGTCGTCTCTGCACCAAGAAAGCCTACCTGTGGTTGGCCCCTCCTGAGGGGGGCTTTCAGATCACAAGAGATGATGGCGAGCTGACAGAATATGATTCCGGTGTTCTTCTTGACAAGGTGGTCACTTACTTCCAAAGAGGTCATATTCGTTTACACTGGCGATGCAAAAAATAAACAGGCTGACAAGACGCGTGTATCTAGTTCTGTAGTCACTGCGGTACAGGTGTAGTGGGCCAGCACTGCGCGGGTCCCTTGAAGGACGCATTCTTGGTGAATGTGCGAGCTATTCAGGGGGTCAACCCGTTCGAAATCGAGTACGTCCAAGCCCGTACCGACTATGATAAGTATCAAGCTTCTATCAAAGGCTAAATATCTATAGGATTGATATGACTATCGTCAATACCGTATATGACCAGCCAGCTACCGAGTCGTCGACCGACACCGGGCCGCCTTATAGTTTCTCATGCCACTGCCGAAGCGTCAAAGCCATACTCAACGTAGCGCTCAAAGATAAAGAAGTGAAGGAGGACAACTGCAGCAGATGCGTGAGGGTAAGTATGTCCAGCTCAAAGATCCTCTCTAGTCGGCAGGGACTCTCTGACGTGACTTGAAAGACTGGCTACATCGGAGTTTACCCGACCAAGGAAGAAGTCCATATCCCAGACAGCAGCTGGGAGAACAGCTTCGCCTATGCAGGGACATATGGCGGAGGCGCCCATCACTGCAAGACATGCGGGGTCTTTGTCTTTGCCGAGGTGGCGGGGCCCCCTATCTCGGTCTTCGGCGGTTTGGCCCCGGATAGGAGGGAGCATATGCTCGGGGTTTACCGGAGGAAATATGGGCTTGCAGCCTCTGAACGTTAGGTGTGTTGAAGGGTTCGACGTGGGATCGTTGGATATCGAGAGGTCTGATGAAGGTACCGAAGGATACACAGTTGAATCTCAGGAAGGGGAACTTGGAGCCGCATAGGTTTATGATGTAATAAAGTATGTTGGGCTGCCCATGATTCTCGGTCAACAGAAGCGATTCAGGTATTCAACATTCCAGACCAGCTGGAGGCGCATGTACATAGTGGCTGAGCGCCTTGATTTCTCTTCCCATCGCCCGTCGTTTTCCATTCGTTCTAATCATATCCTATTTTTGGCCGTACCGCGGCATAGAAACTTATTTTCAAGCCCAACGAGATAGACTACCAACTACTTAGTCCGTCGCAGGTCACAGATTGATTGAGAGCAGATCAGGCGTGCATCAATGGTACATAACCTCAAAGGGCTGATGGATGCAGCATTCCACCAGATCCTTGGATTATGACGCTTTGTACATAAGCGTCAAGATTGAAGAAATGAGAAGGTGGGGTGTACATCCGAGACAAGCATACAGTCAGTCGTCGGTCAGCCAAAGAAGACGATTGGCGGAAGACAGATGGCCACGTCAGAGTCAGCCCCCAAGGCATTTGGGCCAAAATACGGGCGCAAGGCGCACTCCATCCATGACGAAAGACCGGTTATTGGTCAAGCCCCGGCATAAAGCCACAGACGTATATTGGCCAGACAGCTCATAAGTTAACCTCGCTGCCACGTTGAATCCGGCTTCAGCTTGTCATCTACCACCCCTCGTCCATTACAGAAACTACTGTGTGTGATCAATCGTCACATAGGCGAACTGATGCTTCCTACAAGGACAAAACTATTACTATGAGCGATCCGTACCCAAACATGGAGCACTCAGAGATCATCCCGACCGACCGCGACTCGGGATTGGGACAAACCCCGCCAGAGATCCAGGACAACGTGATAGTGAGTCTAACTTACCGTTGCTGGCACACGTGGAACCTAAACATCAGTTTGTCTATTAACAACAACCGCTTTGAAGGAAATATCAGAACGAAGTAAACCCAATGAAGTAGGGTTGAAATCTGATACGGACCCCTCTCACTTTAAGCCAATTCCAATATTTCGACCGATACACATATACAGTCATTCAAACTGGACTTCATACTGGATGCGAGGTAGTCTGGATGCGATGATGCAAAATTTGATATCCGAGAGCGGAAATCAATATAATCATTTCTATGGTTCAATTCAATGCAACACACATGAATACTGCAAACATGAACACTGCAATATTGACAGTAGGGCCACCTTGTTTGGTGTGCTCAAAACAGCCCCAAGGGTTGAGAATAAACCTTACAATGCATTCAGATCACGACGAAAGGTATTGTTCCTAAGAATTTTCAATTGCAAATGATAAGCTGACCATCCTTACAGGCAGTGTCCCTTATTTCAGAGCCGACTGCCCAATATAAGCCGTATGCATCTATTGAAGACGACCGGGCTGGATCTATTATCCAAAGCATTGGCAAAGACTTCCAGCTTCTTGACGCCGGATTCGCCGAGTTTTATCGAGTGGCTATTTCCTATAATGACTGGGTCAATTCCAGGTTGGAAGAGCTACATCGTTCGTTTCGGGGTAGTTTTTCGGATGGAAACACCTACTACGGGGCGTTGGGTCAGTTCTTGGAACAGTCCGCCAAGAGGAAGGCTGAAGGGGACCACATTCCACTTGCACAATTCAGATCGGAAGGTCAAAAAGCGGATGCCTTGATACTCTATTTGCAGGACGGTTTTGAGACACCCTACTGGGATCTGCTATCCGAAAGATTCATCCAATCTTGCAATGACGGGGAGGTCGACGTTGCATACAAGTCATTCGTTTTCCACGTTGTCAGCAGCGTGGTATCTCGGACCTGCGCAAGGCTTCAGAAGTTGAAAACGGAGTACTCTTACGAGCTGCCTAGCGAGATTAGGGAACGTATACTACCACGAATAAGCATCCTAAAGAACCTGATGGACTCGATAACTACGGATGCTGGGGTCCCTGAGGACCTGTACGCCAATGTGTTCTTGGCAATGCAGAATCAGGCCAACTTAACGAACGAGGCAGCGACACCCGGATCGCCTAGCACTGTAACCCGGTTGCCAAGAAACGCAGAAGATCTAACAGACCTCGTGAGTTTATCGCATTACTGACTTCACTATGAGTAGTGCTGAGACCATACATAGGAAAAAGTCAGATCGAGCACACTGTTCATTGTGTTCTTCGCCTTGGCCATCATCCCAGCCTGTATCGGGTTTGCTCGCTACTGGAGTATGGGAGACGAAGAAGGAGTCATAGGTATCTCAACAGACGCCGACTTCATGTGGCTTATTGCTAGCAACCTTCTGGCCTTGCTTGGCACCTTGTTCGCTATCATCCCACTGTTCAAGCTCACAAGGGGGTCGGTAAAACATCAACTTGCCCAAGCTGGGTTGTGGCTGTCGGTAGCACTCGGGATCGCCTCAATTGCTTCATACTGCTTCGTAAACAAATGTTGGAGCTCTCTGTTGTCGTTTTTCAGCAATTTCTTTGCCATCAGCGCTGTATACTCCTCCACACAACATGTCGGTAGTCAGAGCCTACCTGACGGTGAAGCTGGAGCGGCGAAGAAAATGAAGAAGGAGTGAAAGAGAAGATTGCATACAGGATTTTTTTGACGTCTGGTATAGGATAGTTGTACTCTCTTTTGGCATTTTCATTTTCACAAATTAACGACTGGGCATCTCGCTTGATATCATCGCAGTGGTTTAAGTTCCGTGCTGAAAATATGAACGTAGGCGCTACCGCCCTGACAGGCATACAAATCGACAACAATACGTAGAATCACAAGTCGAAGACATCATTGAGAAATCATATTAATTCATATCATTTGTACGGGGAGCAAATCCACCTTTCGTGGATTCAGCATCAGCTTCCCAATTGTCAATCTCCATCGTCGGCCTTGATACAGTCCCAGAGACTCCAATCTATCCCTCCTGGCATCTCCAAACTCCAAGATGCTCGTGTGCTACTGCATCAGTCAAGGCGCTTAGACATCTTCAGCACCAGAGCACGACCGAAATCGGGAGAGGCCTGCATAAGGGACTCGAACTCGATGCATTCCGCTAGATCTTCCGCAATACAGGCGCAGTAAAGAGCTAGCATCGAGCGAATCCTATCTCCGTCTTGGGTGTTGTCGAAAACGAACTGAACAAGGCTCACGATGTCGACCATACGGCTCTTGTAGACTGCAAAAGACCGAAGCGTCACGTAAAGTCTGTGAATCGACTCATCTCCCAGGCCGGCGATGTCGTATTTGTCCGCCAGTACGTAGAGCTTTGCGTGAGAAAGCAACACATTCGTGTAGTCCTCTTCCGCCTTTATATTTCTTCTCGGATTGAAGCAGCCGGAGGGCAGAGTCCACTCTTCGGTATCGGTGAAAGCCCGGATCATGGCACCACTTTTGCTTTTCTTGACCCGGCAGTCATCACATGCAGCCAGCGGGACGGGCTGGTCACATTCGTGACATAGATATGGCAGACAGCTCCGATTGCACTTCGTACACGTGCAGTTATGGGTTCCTTCAAAAGGTCGGGAATCGGGAGCACCGGAGCAGCTGGCACACCGTGCGGTGTCTGTCTTATGCTTTATGTTGTAGAGCGCTTTCTCAGACTGGTTAGGCGAATCGTTGCCAGCATCAGCCTTTGTCGAGGGCGGTGACACGTCAGGCGGGACCGTGGGCTCGGGAGTTTTGTAGTCGTGGGTGTAAGCCCACTGAGCGAACCGTGCGAAGGTATCGCTGTCGATATCGTCCCAGACGACGCGACCCTCTCTTGCTTCTTTCATGTCGCCATCGATCAGGACCTTCAGAGGCTTAGACAGGCGCGAAATTGCATCGGCATGGACGTGAATTTCCGTCGGGCTTGACCCAACGACGAAAGTGATGACGCGGGAGCGTATGAATCTTGTATTGTTTCATCAGCGAGCTGACCCAAAATGGTGATAGAAGAAGCAGGAAGATAGCTGGATGCAAGATCGGTGACGGCGGCAGCGGCAGGGACATGCTTGGGAGAAACTCACTCGTCGAACGCCACAAATGGCAGCGACATCTTGGTTACGTGCACCAGCTTGGTGGAGGAATCAAGGTGTTTGGATGTTCAAGGGATCAATGATGGTGATTATCGAGAGTCTGGTAGATCTTGTGTTGCGGTGCCAATTTTCTGTACGACCACTTGGGGTGGAAGGTTAAATCAAAGGAGTGGTGGTGGTTGCTTCTGGATTGGGGGATTTCATAAGGACTTTGCAACTTGTGTCTGTTAACAGGGCGTGCCCGTTCGCTCTTTAAATAAGTACTTGGTATTCTTATATTCAATTCACTCTGCTTTTACACAGGCTGCAGCTTCCCTTAAATAAGTCCCTGTAGCTCACTGATTCCAATTGCAAGCTGCTTCCAGAGGTCAGCCTCTCACTTTTGATGTCTACTATTTTAGTAAGGAGCTACATGGCGTACCTGCTTGAACTACAAAGAAACAACTAATATTGCTATTGCAATCATCCACAGGTCCTATCTCAAATAAGCGGCCCTACACATAATTTTCCAACGGTATGGAAGCATGTTAGATCGTTATTTGTGTTCCTCTACCTCTCCTTAGAACAACGTCCCGATAATTGTGATAAGTTTTAGTAATTGTTAAAGCATTACTGGCGTACAAACCCCCGTCGGGAACCCAGCATCTTGGTACTTGCAAACCATTCCTAGATAATTGTGGCCAGCGGTTAGATGACTGTGCCAGCGTAACACCCAAGAGTGACTCCCAAACAGATGAAAACGGCTAGAACTACGCAAGCGAGACCTGGTTTCCTCAACCATTCATGCTTTCCATCAATTTTGCTTAATTGCCGGATTCGGTTTGAGCGTCTTGCTCAGAGCAGTGCTTGCTGGGTACGACCTAACCCAATTCATAGGGC
Source organism: Apiospora marii (assembly GCF_038362585.1). NCBI lineage: Eukaryota > Fungi > Ascomycota > Sordariomycetes > Amphisphaeriales > Apiosporaceae > Apiospora > Apiospora marii. The sequence goes on from NW_027117374.1 coordinate 992,846, forward strand.
TGTACATGGTAACGCTTGCGCCAATCATCGCACTGGGCACAACACACTTTTCCTCCTACAACAAGCCAATACTCTTCCCACTCCAGACTAGGTTGCTTGAAGTTCTTTATTCCGAGCCATCTAGCCAAGCTATCTCCAGCCACGTAAAGAAACCATCTTCTACCGCTGTAGCATAATCATCCCAGAGCTCCGAAAACAATCCAGTCATTTTCGGGCTATTTCGGGACATCGTGCCCTGCGCTATCGTCACTATCCTGCTTCGCGGACACACATCAGACCAAGAGTCTGTCGTTGGAACTCTGCCGTTCTACCTCGCCTTGCTGTTATGTAGAAGGGGAGTTCCCCAGAACCTGGACCTTTATTGGCTTATGTATCCATGAGGTGTGGTCAAATACAACCGAAGCTCGCCCATCCTTTCCCACCTTGGCACATGTTCTAGGCGTCACAGTCGTCACGTGGCACTCGCCAACTATCACGCGAAATCCACACCTGTTTGCGAGAGTGCTACGGGTATGTATTTGCCGAAGACACTGGGCCCCGAACTCGACGGTATACCATCCCAACTTCTTTGAACTAGGATCGTGCAATGAGCTGTTTACAGCAACCTCTCAGCAAAATGCTTGGAACAGTTATGCTAGTTCCACTTATATGCACGGCCTCCCGCAAAACCTTGTCTTTGATTCAACGACCAGAGACAGTGTGGTAGGCAGACGACTCAATACAGGCTAACGTATTATGTCCGAAGCAGCCCGCTGCTGAAACACCGAACCAATCATCACTAGTGCTGACATTCTCCGGCGCGTTTGGGTCCTTGAAATCCAGGCAAAACTTCAGGCATCGAATTAGTCGGTGCTCACTTTAAGTAGTAGCATATAAGCGGATTGAAATGCCGCTTACCCCGCCAGTCTGTTGTACCGTCAATGGCAGCATCCCATCCTCCATTAGCCTTCGTGTGCCCAGACAAATTGACGTGTTCAAAGTAACTCTGCACCTGCCAACACCATGCGGCTCATTGACGTCGAAACACTCCAGCTGCACGAGTTCCAAGACGGAACAGCAATTCCCAAATATGCTATTCTTTCCCACACGTGGTCGGGTCGAGAGATCACGCTGCAGGAGTATGAGCAGCTCTTAGATTGCGAACCGAGCGCGCATCCCGTTCACCTCAAACGAGGGTACCACAAGATCGTGTTGGCCTGCAGGGCCGCCGAAGATCAAGGGATCCGTTGGTGCTGGGTTGATACGTGTTGTATCGACAAGAAAAGCAGTGCTGAACTCACAGAGGCGATCAACTCCATGTTCAAATGGTACCTCCAGGCCGCTGTCTGCTTGGCGTATCTCGACGACTTGGAGGTGATGACAGAAACCCAGCATAGGATCGGACGGGCCCCGTTCATGGAGGACTGTCGTTGGTTTACTCGGGGCTGGTGTCTACAGGAACTTATCGCCCCTGGGAAACTCATCTTTTACGACAAGCAGTGGAATGCTGTGGCATACAAGTCAGATATCCCGGAGTTCCTTTCAGACATCACGGGTATCGCGCAGAGTGTCTTGGAAGACCCTGGTGAACTTTCTAGAATCCCTGTCGCATGCCGTCTCTCATGGGCATCCAACAGGAGGACTACCAGGGTAGAAGACCAGGCGTATTGCCTCTTGGGTATCTTCAACATCAATATGCCGTTACTCTACGGCGAAGGATCCAAGGCGTTCTTACGGCTCCAGCAAGAGATTCTCCGTCAAGATGGCGACCTTTCTCTCTTCGCTTGGGACCCTGACCCCGGCCAACAGGAAACATACATGGATATGTTTGCACCATCTCCAGTGAACTTCGCCTCCTCTTTCGATACCTTGACCAAGTCTGAAGGGAACTTTCACACACTGAATGTGTGCTCGGTGACGAGCCGTGGAATACGGATGTCGAAACCCATCGCCGTGCTGGGGACTCTAGACAATCCTACAACGAGCTCGTACTACTACATATCACTGGGGTGTTACAAAACCTCCGAAGGCCCGTGGGTTCTGAAACTCCAAATGGTAGGACCCGGGGTGTACGTGCGCATGCGGCAAGAGGGCGGCTTTTGGTTCAAGAGGAATCGACTTGACATCGGCGACATTTACATATTGCCCAGCATCACCCACGCCACGACTTCGTCCATCGAGAGCTATCATCGCAGCAGCATTCGGCTTAATCCTCTGGAATTGGAAATGACACATTTTACGGAGCCGAGCCCGGTGGAAGCGTTCGACTTCGCGAACCGCCGATTCCTCACACGAGATCTCCCCAATTTCCGGGCCTACATCAAATACATCCCAGACATGACGAAGAAAGATACGTTCTGTGTCCTTCTATTAAAACTTGAAGATCAGCCAAACCATCCACCACAGCTATGGTTCTATCTTTTACACTCGGATGTGTGGACTCGGGAAATAGCCGGCAGGTACTTTGCTTCCACCGACCAACTCGTCGACCATTCGATCCTTTTGGCTGATAAGACGCATCTTGGGACTGATGAGAGCAGGCAGATCAAGGTGGGAAACTACCTGTGCTCTGCATCGTTCGAAACTGTGGAAGCTCAAGGGGAGCCTGTCCATGAAGTCACGATGGTGTGCGCAGAGAAGAAGGATCCTGAACCAAGGAGCACCACGACATCAAAGACAACTCATCGCGGACGACATGTCCACCGGCATAAGAAAACGTAATTTCGCCAGCAGTTGCTAGCCTAAGGTTCAGGTTCACCTACACATTCATGGTTACGGGGCCGGACGTTGATAACGTAGCTGTGCTCCAGACGACTCAGACCGTGGTATCCCACATTGTAAGCACAGCAGGAGGTAAGTTCTTGAACCCCCCACTTAACTCTGCTTTCTGAGTTCATTGCTACGATATATAGCTGTGTTTGCCGTACTTACTGCTATCACTAGCCGACGAGATCATGAGATAGCTGAGAAGAAAGGATTGTCTGAACAATACATATGACAAAGTGAAGTACCAATAGCCAGTCCTTTGAAAATTATATATTATGAAGCGAAATAACAATTCAATTCGTCCCGATCCCAACACCATCCCCAAATCCTAACCGAACCCCCCTATTTCTTCTCCGGGATGAAGTCCGCCAGCATGCTCGCCGCCTCGGCGCCCGCCTTGATGACCTCCTCGGCGTTGGCGCCCAGGTCGTTCTCGCAGATGGTCCAGACGCCCGAGGCGGCGTGCAGGGCGCGCGCGACGTCGTCGCCGTGGCAGCCGACGAGGGTGTTGAACTTGGCGATGACGCCCGTGCCGGCGTCGTCGAGCTGCGCCTGCCAGTCGCGCGGGTTGCACCAGTTGAGCGGCGCCGTCTTCTTGCCGCGCAGGTTGTCGATGAAGCCGCCGCCCCCTAGAAACCGATTAGTAAACGTCTTCTGATATAATTTCCTCGCCACTAATACAGCAGCAGACATGTGTGTACGAAGGGCAGCAAAAGGTGGAACTTACACTCGCCGTTGCCCTGGGCCGAGCTCATGAGGTTGTTGGGCACGTAGACACCGACGTACGGGAATGTCGGGTGGAACTTGTAGGCGCAGTAGGCCTTGCCGCCGTCGCGCTGCACGAGGTCATTTAAGGTGTTGTTGAGGGGCGCGGCTGAGGCGAGGCCGGCAAGGCCAGCCACCAGGAGAGAACCGAACGTGAACTGCATTGTGATGTTTATTGGATATCTTTTGGGGTTTGGAGAGAGTTTTCAAGGTATAGGGATGACAGGATCGGAAGGTGGATGGATCTGGTGATTGCTGATGTCGAGGATTGTGATGTGCTGAGGAAAGAACGGGAGTATACTGGGAATCAACTTGCACTTTATATCTATCATGTTTATCCCCTGGCATGGTTTTACCCAAGACAACCTTCTACTGCTGCTGGTATCATGATAGTGCTCAATCTCCAAGGAATTTCTGCATCACGGCGATTTTGCCAATATCCCATTAAAACCACACCGAAATTAGCGGGCGACGAGGTTTGTCCATATGCTTACTGTGGTTAGTGCGAGATCTACACAGTTGGCGGTGGATCGGTAGTTGCATTGTCCCAGTAAGTAATCAACAGAAGCCCGGCCCATTCCGCCGCTATTCACGTCGCCGTTCATTTCTGCCGCGTTTGTGGAGCCCGAAGACCCGCTTGGCATGAAGCTTGTGTTTACTGTGGCATGCTATTAATAGTCGCCCGCCCGCTAGATGGGGGCCTAGACGTGCCGATCGTGAGTCGGCCCCACCTACAGCCGTCGCGGGTGAATCAGTTGGAAAGACAGTCGAGCCCGAATTAGCAATGCCATCTTCATAAGACCTGGGGAAGTACTACTCATACAGCAAGAAAAAGTACAATGTCTCAAGACATGCCCTTCTGTGATTCGCCTTCGACGCGAGAAGGATTGCATCCGCTAAGGCGCACATTAGAACAATAACGCTACAATATGACTTCACCAGGCCGATACGTCAACAGGCTTTGGGAGTTAGAAGTGGCAAGATATAGCAAAAGCACATGTGTGAGGCGGTGAAGCAAAAGCCTTTCATTATTAGCTATGTACTGTGCTATTCTTCCCAACGCGCATGTGCCAGATGACTACTGGACACAGAATAGCTAGAAGCAGCAAAACAAGCCAGTGTCATAACCAAATGTTGTGCCCATCTCCCAGGACAGAGAATTCTCTAGCAAAGCGAAGCAAAGTCAACCTTCATGCAAGCTCTGAAGCAATCTGGAGCTAAAAAGCAAGGATTGGAGTCAAGCGATTGACGTTCCTGTCCATCTATGCGGCTTGGCACATCTACTCTGTTCCATGTGTTAGCACCTGTACTGTGGGTTCGTGGAAGCAGCCTTGGGGAGGATCTGCGTACCTTTTCTGTAAATGACCTTGCGAATCATCGCAAGTCTGGCCCGTCCGTGTCCACTGGTTGAGCTGCTTCGGTCATCCAGATCCCGCTCATTTTTGGCGAGATTCAAGGGCGACAGGGTCTTCTTGCCAAAAAACCCGTACTTCGAGTTTGACACCATATGCTTCTTGCAGAGGTTGCCCTTCTTGATAAGCATAGAGGTAACATCGAGGGGCAGTCGGAGATGGATGGACTGGGCCAGGGCCGAGAGCCGGCGCTTGCCGGGGTAGTCGGGGTCGGGACAGGCCTCGGCGTCATTGTCCAAGAGCGCCTCGAGAACCTGCTTCCACTGCTTCATCTTGTCGGCCTCCGTGGTGTTGAACATCTGGTCCATCAGCCAGTGGATGGGCGCCAGTTGCGGTGACTCACACACGAACACATTGTATCCGCCCGGTCGGTTGTCGGCGCCAGCCTCGATGAGCGCCTTGGCCATGTTCGGATGGCCGTGGGTAATGGAAATGACCAGTTCCGTTGTGCGGGGCGGGAATTTCGGCGGCCATGAAAGGAAATAGGTGGTAGGCCCGCCCGTGATGGTGTCGTAAGGATCGGTGTTCACCTCGAGGTTCGGCTGAATCTTTTGCATACGGCGAAGGGTTTCGATCCGCCCGTAACGTGCTGCATAGACCAGGGCCCTGGTGTGGGTCTGCTCACAGTAGAGGGCCGGAAGAAGTCCCTCGTACAGGTTCTTGCAGGTGACAGCCAGGTTGCGAAAATCATAGAGGCAGAGGTAATAGAGGATCTTGTCGAGAACCTCCTGTGGGACCTTGTGAGGGAAGATGCCACCTTCGACCGATGATCCACTGTCACCGACCTGGCGCGCGACCTGGCAGCTCTCGGGGTTGATGTTGGTAGACATGGTAACAGAACTGGTTCAAGCTCGTGTTAGCTTAGTTTGTTTTATTGGTCCTCGCTTTGGGCCAAAGAGAAAAAAAAAGCGGATGATGACATGTCCCAACTTACAAAGCAATTGGTGGTTTGGGTTTTGCGGACTGTACGCTTGATATCGGCAAAGAAAACAAGTCTTGTTAAAGTGCGAGATGGTTGCTTTGCAATGAGCGATGGTTGAGATGCAGTGAGCGATGGTTGCGATGAAGTGAGTGATGGCTGGGACAAAGTGCGAGAAGCTTGCGATGAGGTGTGCGGATCTGAGGTGGGAGAAAGCGTTGTTAAAGGTTGGGATTTATTTACAAGTCACAGAGCAGCCAAAGGCATTTAAAGGAAACCCAAATGCCCGAAGAAGCATTGAATACAAGTCAAGTGGGCCGGAGTGTGAATTGAGGAACCAGCACCTACCTACAGCTTGAACTCAGGGAGCTGAACTGGTAGAGGTTCTTGATGGTAACCCACTATGCTTGAGAACAACTTGCCTATAGTGAGCTGCCTATCGATAATGCACGCAACTAAGACTAGCAGGTGATTCGTCATCAGTGAAACGCCTACAGCTTCAGTGGTCTGTACCTTAGGCAGTTCCTGTGGCCTAGTACATCGTTGTGAAGGACTGACGCCAAGCCAAATTATGACAATCTAAGCAACTCACTTTAAATAACTTAATTATATAATGAATCTAATGGGAATAAGAGGATCCAAGGGGTGGCCTACGAAGCCATAGTTACTCCGTCATATTCCTGCAAGATCTTTTGGTATCGTCATAAGTGAGGAGGTTATAAGTGGTTAGATCCTGCCCTATTCACTTTTCTTCGCTATTGAGTTTTCCTCCATGTGGTCGTGTTGGCAATCAAAACCGTTCATATCACAACCCTCCATTCCGGCTTGTTACTGGCTGCAGCTTGACATAACACTGAAGTGGCGCCCTGAGAAGCCTCTCGTGGGCCAAAGGGCTGTTAAGCTCGTCTGGAACTGGGAGGAACTTGAACTTTAGAGTGACGACGCATATCATTACACGAAGCTCCATCATAGCAAGCCGCCGTCCTATCAAGTGAGGCGAATGAGTCAGTCAGTCCATCTGTTTTCTGTAGCCTCAAATCGAAATGATCGTTTCCCCAAACAGCAAACAGAAAACAAAAAGATAGCAGTAGGCAAGCCAAAAAGGACGACAACTTACCAAAGCAACCCCTAGTCCCACCACTAAAGCTCAGCCGCGGCAACACGTCCTGATCAAACACATCCCCACCGCGCTCGTCCGTCTTGAGCCAGCGCTCGGGCCTGAAACGATCCAGCTCCTGGGCGGCGGGGTGGTGAACCCAGTCGTTCTTAGCCTCGCGACTAGATGGGCTGCGCACGTCGTCGGGCACGGGGACCGGCTTCCACCGCACGTTGAGGCTGAGCAGGACCTGGGTGCCCTTGGGGATCGGCCGGCCCAGGATCTCGGTGTCGGTTTTCGCAACGCGGATGCCGCGCGACGCCGTCGAGGCACAGCGAAGGGTCTCTTCCATCACGGCGTTCAGGTAGGGAATTTCGGCGGCGAGGATGCTTGCACAGTCGGGCAGATCGTGGTTGCCGCCGGTATCACTGCTGCCACTGCCGAGCCCGGACTGGAGGGCGTGACGGAGCTTTGTCTGGGCTTCTTGGTTGTTGGTCATGTATTTCACGAACCACTGCAAAGTGTGAGAAGTAGTGTCATGTCCCTAAGGTTACCAATCAATCATTATTGACAGTTAGTGTGTGTTACTCTTTCGGCGCAGGATCATGTGTCACTCACAGCAAATATCATCAAGAGCAACTCATCCTTCAAGTCGTCATTCGTCGCCGGATCCGGCAACACCTGGCCCGACTTCTGCGCCGCCAGCAGGCTACGACGGAGGACAAGGTCCATAAGGCACGAGTCGTACTGCTCCCCATGGTCCTCGTCATCTGCCGCAGTACCCTCATGCCGCAACACGCTCTGCAGTCGTGCCGCCGCATCAGACAGCAGCCGGCCTGTCTCCCTGTCCTTCAGCGCGACGTAGTCCCGGAACCTGCGTGACCGTTTGATACGCCACCGACTCAGCGCCGGCCACAGTGAAGAGCCCCACTGGTCCCAGAGGAAGTTGACGAAGTCCACCGTCTGGGCGACCATGGCGCCCCTAGATTGCGTCACGGATGAACCCATGCACACTGCTTTGGTCTGCCCAACGAACAGGTCAAGACGCTCTCCGAATATGGCGGCCCAGATGGCATCGAGTGCGGCAAGCGAGAAGTCCTTGCTTACATCCAATGCCGATGTTGCAGTGAAGAGCTTCTTTTCGTTAAGCTCATCAGAAACGACACTACCTGCACCAATCCGCGCCTCCCACAACCCCGTCAAATCCCGCGCCGCCCCGTACACATGTGGCCTCACGACCCGACGTAGAAACTGAGGATGCATCGTATCCCGCCAAGCCGCACGCTGGCTTTTCCACTGCGTATTGGTCGGGTTCGCCAAAGTAGCCCGCGGAGACGCCGTAGGCGGTCGACTTGTCGAAGTCGCGGCTACGGCGCATCAGCAGGTCGTGGACCTCGCGCGGGTCGTCGACCACGACCAGCGGCCGGCTGAAGGGATTCATGAAGAGCTGGTGCACGGGGGACTGCAAGTCCAGGGACCGGGACATCAGGGGCGACATCCACTTGTGGAGGCGGGCGTAGACGGCCTCGACCGCCGGCTGGTCGCCGCGCCAGCGCTGGGCCGACTCGGGGTCGTACGCGATGCCGGGGAGGGGCTGGGGATAGAAGACATATTTGGCTAAGCGGTAGAGGAGGAGGGAGGAGCAGGGCCGCTCCGGCGCCAAGGATCGTGTGGTGTTCCATGGTAAAGTCAATGGTCTCTGTTTTGGAGGTTGGGTTTGTTAGGTTTCTACTAAATCACATTTAAGTTCTACTTGGAAGCAGAAATATGTTTCTGCTGTCCCTACATATGCAGGAGCATGTCCACGTTGGTTGCTGGCTCTGAAGGCCGCTGGGACAGTTAGGGCCGGCAGGTGTCAGCTTTCTTCAAGCCGAGGCTACATGATGTGTTGGGGTCTGGAGTAATTGTACTTGCGTCAGCGTTGCAACATTCTCCATTCACTCTACGTGACTGGCTAGATGCAGGTTTGGAGGTTGTGCATGTCAAACGTGCAATTTTTCTGTATCTGGAAATAAACCCCGATCTAGTACCAACCACTTACTCAGCGCCACACCACGTCGGAGAGTTGATCAATTGCCGTCCACGAAAGCTTGTTCTGATGCAAGTAGATGACCGGTATCGGCACTTGACACCCCCTTAGACTCCTTGTCCGATCACATCATCCCACAACCCACATGCAGGGGGTGCCGTATGCAATAATACGAAGTAGTGCTGCATATCTGCAACGATTGAAAGCCGCACAGCAGCGTCATCGAGTTACTTCAACGCAACCACCTCTTGAGCGTTGGTGTCCGTAAAAGGGTTGTCCCTTTTGTCACTGTACCGAATAAACACCACACCGACCCTCGAAAACACCTCTGCCTCCTCTGTGCCGGGCGTCAGCACCAGGCATCGCGCAACCCACAATCCCGACGCTATGCGGACGCGCTGCATCTGGACCACCGCCAACGTCTGGTCGTCCCCGGGCATTTCGCAGTCGGGGAACCAAGGATACGTCTCATCTAGATCTCCGCCCCATTCCTTCGCTTTGCTCTTCGGATCATCCGGGTCAAGTTGCAGCGCATCGTCCTCGTCGAGGAGAAACTTCCTACGCCAGGTCTTGATTCTCATAGTCGCGGGCACCACGCCCTGGTCGATGGCCACGTCGGCCTGCCACTCGATTTCACCGCCCGAGGGCAGGTAAGAGCATCGACCCTCCACCGAGGCCCAGGTCCAGGTGGGCATCTTGTTCTCGAGCCGGCCAATGAGATCCGTCGCCGAGTTGGCGTCGTCTCTGGAGCGATACCAGAGCGCCATGCCCGGCAGGTCGTAATCCCACAGACCCAGGATACATCGCAGTTTCGCCTGGGAGCGTCGCTCGATCTCCTTGATGAGCCCGGTGGCGGCGATGATCTTGTCTGTCGAATGCGTGAGCTGGCAGCTCGAGTACGCTTTCAGGATGCCGATCCAGTGATCCTTCCATGTTATCACCGAGGCGTTTCGTGTCGCGTCCCAGCCAGTCTGCTTCAGGGAGTCAGTACTCCCCACCTCCAAGCGCTGCAGCCATGTCTTCTTGTTCGATTCGTCGTCTTGCTCAATGTTGCAATAGTGAGACTCTGATGCTTGGGCGCAGCGGCACTCCCAGTAGATGCCGTTGGCCCCGTACAGCAGCGTGCGCGGGGCCGAGTAGCGCTCCTGTACGACCCAAGCCCTCGAGTGAAGCGGCGATGCGCCGTATCCTGATGTATTCACCTCCACTTCCCACAGTCTTCCGGGGTTCCAGGAATAGACAGACACGTCCAGCTCTTCGGAAACGCAAGGCCGGAGGCGGAGCGGATTGCGTGCCTCTGTGAAGCAACCCTCGTGGCTACCGGACGACTTCAGCGCCGCAATGGTCAGCACCGAGTTGTTGTAGACGAGCGCCATGATCTCGGCCTGGTCCTTCCAGTCGTCTGTGGAGTTCTGGATGATGCAGAGCGAATCGATCCACAGGAACTGGTAGCCAAGCTTCCTCGTTACCAAAACGGCGTCTTGAAAAGTCTTGGGCAGGTACGATAGTTCGACGCCAGCCCGAAGCTTCGACTCCGTCTTCTCCGTTAGAGTAGGCACGTGGACCAGTCGGGGGTCGCCCCAACAGTGGCTCAACGCGACGTATTGATGACCGGCAGCGGCGGTCGAGTCGACGAGGCGGATGGTATCGCCCAGCTGAAGCAAGCGCCGGGGCCGCACTACTCGAGCCGCGTCGTCATTTTCGGCGCACAGTCTGTGTTCCTCCAGGCACCTGTCTAGCCATGTCTTCGCTACCTTGAAAGTATCTTCATCCCCAGTGCTTCTGCCCAAGCTCAATGCAGTGATCGGAGTAAGGCCCGAAGGCGAGGATCCTGCACGGTCATTCGTAAAGACGGGAAGACTGTACCCCCGCAAGCTGCCATTAGCGGAACACTCGACGGTGATGGTGAGCAGGGCATTTGGATCGATAGCCGGAAGAAGAACGAACGCCACCTTCCAGCCGCGCATGCGGTCGGCGTCGACTATGTCGTGCGGCCGAGTCCAAGTGGAGGCCTCGAAGAGAGCGCAGCCATGGCAACCCAGCTGGGCCGACCCGCACAGCTGGCCGAAGTCGTATGCAGTCTCGATAAAGTCCGAGCCCTGGGCCCCGGGCTGGCGGTGCTGGTCGATGGCGAGCGTCAGCAGCTCCCGGCAGGCGGGGCAGAGGACGTGGGGCTCGTAGCAAAATGCATTGTCGTTTTCAGCGGCTGGCGGCTGCTGCCCGACAGCATGGGGCCCGAATGGGAGTGCCTCGAGAGTTCGCATTGCGCAGAAAGTTATTTAGGGATTTTCGCAATAATTGGTCCCTTTTCGAAGATCGCCTCAGCGTTGAAGTTGGATTAAACTCAAATCTCACCATAAGCTGCCCCGCTGTCAGCCAGCCAAGAGTCACATCGCCCAGCCCGCACTCCTCAAAAAGGATTCACACCCCCGTCCCTTTCGAAACTAGGTCACCCGATTTCAAGCCTGCACATAACCAGAAACCCGCAATGGATTTTTATGAATTCGAATTGCAAGTTGTTCTACTGTCTACCCTGCTATGTAATCCCAATCACCCCGCTGTCATGCCATCAAAACGATGCAGGCATATTTGTGTATCCTGCCGCCCCGTTCCCCGCCAAATCGCTGTTCAAAACGATGCATCTAATATCTGTCTTTCTCAAAACCCTCACACGACCCTCTCGACAAATGCCCGAAACCCCTGAGCTAGCTCCTGATCTCCGGCTAGTGCCGCATAGTCGGCGCAGCGATGATACCTAACAACGGGCAAGCGTCATGATTAGTAAAAGTATCGATTGCCCCAACGCTTGCCCATAAGCCGCGGCTGGGAACACTTACACCTCGTCCAGGGCTTTTCCCGTAATCTGCGTGCCTCTGAGCAAATGAACGACCGAAGTGGCGATCCCCAATGCCACCTTGGCATCCAGCTCCGACATTCCCCCCTCGTACTCGTCCAGCTGTTTGTTGAAATGCAGCAAAGTCAGCCGGTGCGAGTCGTGCAGTGTCGTGTCGTCCCCCTCACAGGCCGGGCAGTCGCACACGAAGCCGTAGGGCGCCAGCAGGAGGCGGCGCTCCCGGGCCGGCGCCAGCAGTTCCGTGTAGGGAATGGTGATCTCCTCGCCTTGTTCGATGTCGCGCACCGCCGTGATCACCATGGTCTCGTCCTCGCTCTACGTGAACTGCGCGCTCGGCATGCACGAGTGGTTGAGCCGCGAGCAGGTCCGGAACACGCCCAGGTCGCCGGCGCCGGCCCCCAGCTCGAGGGCGTTGGTGCGGAAGCGCATCAGGGTCCGCTCCATCGTCGCCGACATGAGGGGGATCTGGGCCCGGTTGTTCTCCGTCAGGATCTCGGGGCTGTAGGCCAGGGCGTCGTAGACGGCCTTTTCGTGCGCGGGCAGCTGCTGGCGCTTGTGCTGCACCACGGTCTGCCACGGGGGTCCTGACTGGGCGATGCTGCCGTCTCTCCGTAATTTGGGCTGCACGTCTTCCCAAACCAGGCTGAAGAGGGGCTTCTCTTCGATGATGATGCTGCTGCGGCGGATGCCGGCTTTGGCGATGACGCTGACGCCCTTGTCGGCGGTCTCGGTCAGGGTGTACCGGCGCGGCGATCCGGGTGCGGGCATAGACATGATGAGATATTCCGTGTTTTCGGCTGACCAAAAGAGAGTAATGTAGTTCTGACCACTGTTCAATGCAATGCTGAGCACTCTCGAAAAGACATGAAGTTGATGGTTTGTCGAAGATAAACAAGCTAGGACATGCGGAGTGTCGTTTTTTGGAATGAAGTAAATACTAAGAGAGCACTAAGATTCGAAATGCCCCTTCCCTTCCTGACTTTTCTTTTTGGACCCCGCGCAGCTTCCAAAACTCGATGCAATATCTGTGACTCCCCGCACCCATGACCTTGTGAAACATTGAGATATACTTGTCGGTAGCCCTTCTTACCATTGACTGCCGCTACTCCCGCTTTTTGCACTATTTCCGCGTTCGATCACCGTCACACGGCCATTGTGCTTCGAGGCAAGCAGCTGTTGCCGTTCGACAAAGGCACTCTGCACTCTGCCTGTCCCTTTGCGAAACCGCACCTTCACATCCTGTGCCACCGCCCCGAGCTCGGCACTGGTGTGAAGTCTGCCATTATTACTCGGGCCAGCCTCCGCCACAGTCGACAATTGATCAAAAACAGCGGCCTGCGACAACGCCATCGGCCCCTCCACGTCGGGCAGCTCCCCCCGCGGCCCCGCGAAGCGCGCCTTGTAGAACAGCAGCGGCAGCGGGTCGCTCTTCCAGACGGCCTCCTCGCGCCAGCGCCCGACGCTGCGCAGGACCATGTGCAGGACCATGAGGATCTCGAGCCCGAGCAAGGCGCAGGGCAGGACCAGCCAGGCCCAGTCGATGCGCGTGTAGGCGACCTGGCGCAGCGCCGTGCCGTCGACGCGGTCCGTCGTGCCCGGGCTGCGCAGGAAGCCCAGCCGGATCTGGTTCGTCGTGGCGCCCGCGATGGCGGCGAAGCGGTCGGTGATTTTGGGGACGGTGGCGTCCATTTGCTCCCAGAACTGGGCGAGCCACCTATTGTAACGGGGTTGGTTGTTAATATGTATGCATGACGACTTGGATGTCATGTAAGTATATAGGGATACGGTTCAAGGAAGTACTTACCAGAGGTTGCCGCAGTCGATGTCGATACCACTTTTAAACCCGTGCGCGCAGGTGCCGTTCATAAAGTTGATATAGGTCCCCCTCATCAACACATACGCCCAAGACTCCATGCGCGTGATGCATCCCTCGTTCGCCATCTGCGTCGGGTAGTTCGGCCACCCCTCGGCAGAGTAGAGCCGCACCGCGTGGGCCCCTGGAGCCTGCTCGGTATTGACGAGCGAGTATGTCCGGCCGTTGACCTGGCAGACGGGCTGGATGGCCGCGAGGCTCTTGTTGTGGGGCCCGGCGACCTCGAGTTCGGTGGCCACCGTGATCTGATCGAGCGCGGTGGGGTCGTAGCCCACCGTGATGTCGGGGACCAAAGGGGTGCTGTCCACGACGGCCTCGGACAAGGCGCCCTCTCGAACGCTGGCGGCATACGAGCGTACGCAAGGGTACAGGGAACAGCTGACGGCAACTGGGGTATAGCTGTTGTTACCGTCGGGCCCCGTGAAGTTGCGCATGGTCAAGACTGTGGTATTGACGAGGACCCAGGTGCTTAAGGTCCTAGTCTCTGAGTCCATGATCCTTTCGGCCCAGCTCAGGTCGCCTGCAAGGACGTGTGCCGGACCCGAGAAGACGGACAACCAGGTGGCGCCATCGCCGAGGACGACTTTTTGGCCGTTGGGAAGATTGTAAGTGGTCGAGCCGTTCCACATGGCCGCCCGTTGCGTCGAATTCCGGACCAGGGGCCCGACGTCGGTGCAGGCACTGCAGACGCCGATAGATGTGTGGGTAATGCCTTGGGTGGGCCACAAGACGGGGAAGGTACAGTTGCCCGTCGGACACGCTGCAGAGACGACCGAGTCTTTGCTGCCGGGGTTGGCAATGGCGTTGAGCATGATACTTTGGTTGCCGGGGTTGAAGCTCCAGATGCCGCAGTTGGGGTTGCCCATGGTCTGGTAGTAAGCCGTGGAAGCGTTCACCGAATTGGAACGTGCCAGAGATGCCGTGCCCAGCCCCAAAGGCATATCCCGATAGGCCGTCCCAATAGCCTGTTGCGCAAACGGGCCGATCGACAGCGAAGGCAGGATGATGATCAGCGGCATGAGGATGAGCGGCTGCCGAAACAACACGACCGGGGAGGAGCTTCAGGGCCCCCCACGGACCCCGGCTCGCCCACTCGAAGGACCGGATCTGGAGGATGGGTCGTCCTGCCGGGGGCGCCGACCAGAACCAAATCCATTTCTGCTGACTGATGACCTCGGCTGCCGTGGTGGCCAGGCAGGCCCGGAAAAGGGTGGAGAGGATGTTGATGAGCGAGTTGAGGGTGATCCTGAATCTCCATTCCTCCTGTGACACGCCATTGACGTAGGCCATGGTGGTGGCAATCGCGGCCAGAAGACTCGACGAGATAAGGCATAGAGCGATCTCCTGGGTCCAGGGTTGAACTGCATTTTTCCAGACGCCGCCGGAAGGCCTAATTGCTGTTTGCTTCATCCTGATTCTCCTTTATATCAATCCGTTTTTCGAATTTTGTTGTTTCGACATCGACTATCATGGAAACAGATCGAGATTTCGGCATGCATATAACCAACACATGTTTAGTAGTTATGTCATTTACAATTGTATCTAAGGGTCCTACATCCATTCATTGTCTGGCTGAGCCACATAATAACAGGGAAGAACAGAACCGCAGGCCCTTCAGCCACTTGTCAGCGCTACAGACGTGAAGGGGCAAAGCGACTGCCTCCGGGTACCATCTAGTGTCTCAGCACGCGGACACTCAGGGTCCTGCACCGTCTAATCAAACCCAATTGCCGAGGCTTACCCTTGTCTACTGACGACCGAGCTTGCGCGTGGCGCGGTCCAGACCAGAGGACCTCAGCAAAGAACCGAACTAGCCAATCTCCACTTCGGCCGCCATCCAGGAGGGAGCGCACCAGGAGGCGTCCCCCCTTCGGCAGGAAAGGTAAAACTAGCCGATGGTCCCGGTCGGTATGTTATGTATAATCCTATCTTTAGACCAACAGTCTACGGAGGATTTGCTGCGGGTGCTTCCATACCTTTAGGGGGATGAGCCCTGTCCGCCACATGGCCGTGTCGCGACATCAAATAAAATAAACAATACACCTTCGCCGCCATTTTCATTGCCGTCACTGCTTCCAACCCAGCAACCAACCCCAAATAGATGGATTAAGGTACGTAACTACGGTCGTGGCCCTGTACAGCCCACGTAGGCTGCGGTCAATCAACATTGCCGTCGTGGTCCAGCAACACTTCCACCGCGGCCCGCCGGCCCGGCTTCTTCGTCAGTTCCACGGGCCGTCCGCAAGTAAAACCTATTTATAATTACTTCCTACCTGAATTCAAACCCTGAGCAAGGTTTGCACCCCGCGGCCATTGATCATGGTAGCTGCACCAGCTTAAGGGTCTTCTACTGGCCGTCAATACAAGTCGAGGTAGTAGCATTCGGTTTCTTATGACCTAAAAATAACTACGAGGACCGCGGCATGGAGAGATTTCCGCAGACTATCAGTTAGTGCACAAGCGGGCGAGACGCAATCCTCACTCAGGACATCAACATGATGTGGTGTCACTGTCTCAAGCGACTTCACTTTTCGTCCCAAACGAAGAGACAAACATTTCCGAACTGGTGATATTCATATCTAGTTGAGGTATACCACTGGATCCCCAGCAAATCCTGAAGCTTTACCTTCTTGTAGAAACATTACTGGTTGACTAAATTGATTCTCAGTCATTACCAGCTTATGTTTGTGTTCTTAAACAGCTTCATCCCATCTCATAGGTATCTTCAGCCCCAAACCAATACGTTGAATTGCTGAAGTCACAGCCTCATTCCAATCTCTCGCTCATCTTAACCATGAGCGCAGAGCCAAACTCCGAATAGGCCTGGAGAGTTGGCTGAAATTTGTCGCACTTCGCCAAGTCCTCCACGATGCAGGCGCAGTAGTGAACCATCATCAAACGCAGCTTGTCTCCGTCGAGAGTGTTCTCAAACACAAGCTCGGCCAGTGACAAGATGTCGGCCATGCGGCTAGGGTAAAGGTTGAAGCTATTCAGGGTGGTATAAAGCTTGTGCATTGACAGCTTACCAAGGGGGCTGATGTCGTACTTGTCTGCCAGTATGTAGAGGTTGGCATGACAGGAGAAGACTGCGCTGTAGTCTTCGCATCCCTCCTTGTTGGGCCTTGGCTTGAAAGTGCTGCTGGCTATCTTCCAGTCGACACTTGTGGTGAAGCCTTTAGCCATGGTAGCACCTTTAGAAGCAATGCAGCACTTCGAACACCCCTTGTCGATTTGGGTGCCACAGCTGTTACAATACCGCGGGTTGAAGTATTGGCTGCACTTGGCACAATAGCTTGAGGTGGTAGAGATTGTAGAATTACAGCCTATGGGACATGCTGTAGAGTCTTTGACCTTGTCCTGGATACAGTAAGGCTTGCTATCGGGCTTGTTGGTCTTGCTGGTGCTAGAAGCTGAAGATGCTCCGGTCTGGATGTTTGACGCGTCGAGTAGGATGTCAGGATCCGCCGTCACATAATCGTCTGTGTAGGCCCACTGGACAAAACGGACAAAAGTATGTTTGTCAACGTCGTCCCAGACAACGCGGCTCTCTTTGGCCTCCTTCATATCGCCGTCGAGGAGTGCTCGAAGAGGTCTCGAGAGTCGGGTGAGGACATCGGCATGGACCACATACTGCGTTTTGTTCGGCCCGACCACAAAGGTGATGGCTCGCGAGCGTAGAATGCTTATTCAAGTGTGTTAGCTAAGAGGTCATGGAAAGAAAGGCTATACCTCGAGTTTCTATAGTCCGTCATAAAACGCCATGTAACAGATAAAAGCAAGAACCAAGCGTTGGGCAAAGCACGAGAATATGGGTGAAGGCTTGGTCGATGGCAGAGGCAGGACATGGAGATATGAGGGTGGTGATACATACCTGTCGAATGGCGGAGACATGTTCGTCGGCTTTGTCGATTCAAGAGGAGTTTCTTCTGTCTGTGTGGCGGTAGATGAGGAGAGTTCGTTTCCCCGATTGAAGGCTGCGGTTGGTGTTGCCTTTCTCTTCTTTTTTGCCATTTGAGTTGGAGATCATAGCAAGTAGTGATGGAGGAATAAACGACTTAAATAGCAACAAAACTCCTCAAGTCTGATAGTTTATGGCTCTCTAGGCATCTACATGTTTTTCAATTGTGCAAGGCAACCAACGATACTGAGACAGATACTGTCTGAGCCCTGAGCTGCTTCCATTCACTCGTTCTTGGGAACATCTGGTTGCCTAACAATGAACTTGACATCCAGTGCGGCCTGGACTTCACGGTGACAAACAAATTCTGAGAATTGCTCGGGCGGGCTATGTGCGTGTATCACCCAGATCTTAGTTACTCAGGGGTTTGCTGAATCTATCCCAAGTTCTCAAACTCCTCAGCAATAATTCTGAATTCTTTGGTGTTCTGTTCAGGCATGAAAAGCAAGCCAATAGCCAAATCTAGTATGAAGTAGCCGGTGCATGCGGTACTTCTTCTAGTGCACCTTGATACTAGATGGAGGCCTTAAGTGTTGAGAATACCTCCTCAGGTGACATACACCATTAGTATGCACTCCAGTATAATAACCCATGTTACTATGCCCTGTCTAGAGACGCAATATGCGTTTGTAAACGTATGATTCCTGAGAACTAAGGCATCTTGAAGGGGTTTGGGCGCGAGGCAGGAGTCCATCTTACTGCCATCTGAAAGGCGTTAACAACAGACACGTCTGGCCGAGGCTTAGTGAATAGTCCTGTCGAATTACACGGCACAGGAGTAAAGAGAACCAAACCTGTGGGGATCAATTGACTTCTACAACTAGTGATGCGCACATTGGGTTCTAGGCTGCTGGTCTTTTCAGCTGGACCGTAGTCTTACCAATCAGCGATGAGACAAGCAATCCAGAAGTCTGCAGATCATGAGGGGTAAAAGACGTAGTCGCGGCTCGTCAGCTTACCTGGAGCATGTCCTAATAAGAAGTCAGCACTTCACCCCAAGAGTTACTCAAAGTCCAGTCGCCAAACCTTCCCAGTTCAAACACAATTCGGTATATCACACTGGTCATGCCAAACTCACCTATGCGTCGCCGTCTAATCATAATTTTCACCCGCTTCTTCTTGACGCCAATTTTAGCCGCCATCATATTCTTCTTATCACGGCTATGGCCAGATAGCGACGAGTCCACATCGCCCGACGAGGCCTCGACCGATTTCAGCACTATTCCAGGACCGACCGTGCTGTTCTGGATAGTCTGTCTTGCCCTCAACGCCATGGCCGAACCGTCCGGGTCCATCAGCGGGTCCGGGTACGAACCCCACTGGCTCTTGCGCATGTCGCCCCTCGTGGCGCTGTTTTGAAGGCCTCCATATGACCGCCACTTTTATCCTGTCGTTCCGCCGACGAGGTCGATCCTACCGCCTCGCCACCGCCGGGGCTTTGCTCCCCCGTCTGGCGCCGGGAAACAACGGTCTCCTGGCCGTAATCGAGGCGCACAAAGCCCTCGCCGTCATCGACGAGCTCCGTCTCGCCGCCTGCAGGGTTGGGCGCGTCATCCCTCGTGAACACGGCGATCGAATTGACGATGATGGTGTGCTTTACCTAGACGGCGAACGATCTGGAGATGCGATACCGGCTGATGACATCCCACCTCCCAATATACGCAAGGCTCGGGACGTTGTGGAGGCGCTGGTGTTTCGAAATCTCACCATCTCAGATCTCTTCGGGGTGTTCGCATGTCGCCCGCATCCTCATCGCGGCGACATTTCTACCGGCGACTTGGATAGATTGCTTGGCCGCGCAACGGAGACGGAATTGCTGATAGGGCAACTCATAGTGTCTGCGGACAGTCCAGGGCAGAAAGAACAAATACGCCGGGCCATGCTACCTTTCCGGTCGAGTGTGTACGCTACGAAAGCGTGCCTCGAGAACCTAGTGAGAGCTCACGACGTCGGGAAGGCTCGGGTCGCGCTCCAGGATATCACCGCCACGACAGGCCTCCGATGGTTCGGATTCAGTTTGGGCGTCCTGCCGCAGGTCATCAAACTGTTTGGGAGCTCCGGGATCCCAAGAGTCCAGGCCTGCGGCGCCATGTATCTTTTTTCCTGGATCGTGTTCGAGGTCTTGGTCGTCTCAGCAAAGGTGTGCCGGCTGGATCAGTCCGACGACCTGTGGCTTGCCCCGGAACAACAGGAATATGCCCAGAAGCGAGACGACGACGCTGAGGCATCGCTATCGACCAACAGAACGGTAGCAGAGCTGCCCCCGGGCTCAGTGGTGTGGAACACTGCTGCGTTATCGGCAAAACAGAGAACGGTGTTATACCGGACAGCTTGGCAGGATCGATCAATTGACACTGAATTTGTCAAGTTTCAAATGCTGAGTGCATTTGGCGGTGCCGGGCTCCTATTTCACATCTCGACTTTGACTTATCTCATGAATGGCACTGGGCCACTCGACAATTCAGATGCCGCAGGGTCATTGGGCAGATACCTGGCAAGAACCGCCTCTCTTGTGATAATCCCCGTGTGGATCAACAACATGGATCTTGTCAAGGATTTCCCCATTGGGTTCTCTCTCATTGCCCCCTTCCTCATCATGTCTTTCTTGGCGGTCTGTAAAATGTCGATCCACGTCTTTTTCGCCCGAATTAATGGGCGTGACGATAGACTGGCGGCGGCAAAGTGCATACTCGTCTTTACTGGCGCGTCTCTATTTTTTCGTCTCCACATCGGGGGAATGCGCGTCAGGAAGAGTATGAAGCATAAGTTGTCGACTGCGCTGAGGGTGGTCGTAACTTGTTTCCCAGTATTTTATTATTGTCTGGTTCGATACGAGGAACAGGGTACCAAGCTTCTGAGCTGGGCAGAGTGGCTTGGGTGAATGCAGGCCTCGTCTAATTGCAATAGGAGCTGAGTCGTTCGCTCATAGACAGACCAAGTGCAGCATCTCTGTCTGATAGCGTTTGATCTTCGCTTCCTGGTAAGCCGTGCCTAAGCGACATGCAAGTCCAAATCGTGCATATCATGATAAAGATACTGCACACGTACCTGCAAACAGTATAGGGCCTGTCTAAACTACGAACCACCCCGGCTGTACAAACAAGAGCTATGTAAACGGATCTGGTAGCAAACGGAGACTCGGCGTATGTTTTTGCTGTGCGCTTTACTGCCTACATATATGCTTAAGTGAGACCCTAAACGGGGATGCAGTCCACTATTCTCTAGTCAGGGTCAATGAGACCAAGTTCGGTGTAGATGGTGAATCTATCGATCCATTATCAAACCCATATGGATTAGTGATCACTCCGTTTGAGCTGTGACGGTCTGTCCTTTCAAAGAATCCATTACCCGTCCGCATCAGAATTGTTTCCTCGTCCTGTCGTGCTTCATCACAGTTCTTGGCAACCAATGTCGCACTAGAATTTGCCATATCTTGCGTTCTTTTGAACCAAAGCACATAAACAAAGTCAAAATTTACGTCGCAAGATGCCCGACCACGGCGACTGGATCGAGCCACCAATAAGTGAGACACTGTGGGAATGGGGCCACGAAAAGCTCACAGTAGAGAAGGGGAAACGCCTAGACGAGAAGAGAAAGTGGAAGATCACTTTCACCATGTGGAGCAGGATTGTCCGCGGGGATGACTTCTTCATGGGAATCGTCGAGTCCAAACTAGCCAAGCCTTGCCAGGTCGTCTTGCTGTCCTTGCTCTCTTGGTACCGCTCGGAATACGACCACCGGGAGCTTACTGACGCGGCTTGGGAAGCCATCCAGAGCTACAGCATGAGCCCGGATGCGCCTTATTAGGAGTGGAAGATGCTTCTCGAAACCAACCTCAAGAATCAGGTGAGGGATTTGGATCGCTCGGATACGTCCTCACTCAAGAGCGATTACCAGGTCACGCACGCTACCCTTTGGATCGAGGAAATGACGCTGCGCCTCAAGCCCTCCGAGTCCTACGGAGAACTCCAGCACTTTCGCCGGCAAGCCCTGGAAGCGGCGCTCGTCCAGCGCTTCTCCTGGTTCATCGTCGAGACTCGCGGGGCGTGCTTTCCGGAGGAATACGGTCACTGTCCGAACCAGGATTCCGACGTCTTGAGGGAGATGGCCCGGCAGGACAGTGTGACCGCCCACGCGAGACTGGATGCTTGCCCTTGGATCAACAATCTGCCCGCTGCCGGCCCTCAATTCCTCTACGACATCGACCAGGCTAGAACGGTCGAGGTTACACAAGGGGTGCCTCCCTACGCCGTCATCCGCCACTCCTGGGGCCGATGGGCAACCGGAGGCAAGGTGCAAGTCCAGGGTGTCGGCTGGTTAGTCCCTCAGAACATACGATTCCGGGTTGAAAGCTTGCCAAGCACCCTCAAAGATCAGAGGCATTCCCGTGGCGTTTTCGGAAACATACGATACGTATGGATCGACCTGTTGTGCATTCCACAAGACGAAGGCTATGCCACGCGATCGGAGGAGATTAAGAAGCAGGCCCAGATATTTCGGGGCGCCACTGTCGGATATGTGTGGATGAACAACGTGACGGAATGGATAGGGGCAGCGTCCGGATTCGAGGAGATCTGCTTGCTTGCCCAGGCGAAGAAGAATTCAATCAGCTTCCAGTTCAGCACCAACGCCTGTGATGCCCTCTGGGTAGTTCAGTCAGAGTCGAGAGACATGGGAAAGGATATGCAGCTCTTTGGGGAGTTTCAAGGACCATATGACAATCCCAACATGATCAACGACACCCTCCAACCTGGAATGCAGACTCGGGTGATCAACGGTTGGTTCTCGTCCCTGTGGACCTTACAGGAGTACGGACTCCGGCCGGACATGCAGATCTTGGACTCAAGGTGGAAACCGTTGGCTGTTTGCTAAGGAATGTCCAATGGCCTGAAAGTCACCGTCGGCGCCTTGGGTTGCCTTGCACGCATCTTGGATGAGGAAGCCCTGGACCTCACGGCCAGGATCGCGCAACCCGACCCAAACGACAAACACGCGACGGCATCAAAGAGCTTGGAGACTGTACTGCAGTACTCCCGCCTGGGTTCCCTGCAGACAACCCAGCGATCGGCCTTCTTGTGTGCCTCGGGAAGTCGTGGCGGTTTGGGCGAGCAGTACGAGTCGATGATGTCCGTCACCGGCGCAACTGGGTGGTTTCGCCAATGTAACAATGGCTATGACCCGGTCGGGCTCCAAGAGCAACTCAAGCACAAGGTATTCGGCCAATGGCCGATAGAGTTCATCTGGGATCTTCGATGGCAGGAAGGCGCGTCTTTCTTCTCCGTGACCGACGTCGAGATGCCGAGTTTCTGGGCCATCTTTGATAACCAGTTCGCGGCGAAGTTGAGCCAGCTGAATCCGTGGACTCTTACGCTGGAGACCTTTCGAGAGTTGCTGCCACAAGACCCAAGTTACAACATCGTGGGCACCCTGCTCCCGATAGACTTTACTGCGTGGTCCTGTCGGAAGGAAGTGCGCGAGACCTGCCCACTACGATCACTCGACTATCAGAGCGTGGGCAGGTACTGGACCTTCAACAAAGAAGGGCTGGTGGATATTGGTCGGGCCGGCATCTTCGCCTCGTCAGATACCCTTGGTTACAAGGCCGACCCCGACCGTCCACTGCGAGTCCACCTCAAACCTTTCGCGACGAACAATGTCTTCAGCATGACCACACGCACGGAGGAAGTAGAGCTGCGCGAGTACCTTAACAACAATCTATCATAGTGGCCCTATCGCAAGTACGCCCTCATCCTCAAGACCAGCGGCGATATGAGGGGCACGCCTCTCGGCGTAGGCGTCATCCTTGCCGAGCTGCCGTCGGCGAGACCACGCGGGAAGAAGGGCAAGTCGAAAGCGAAGTCGAAAGCAAAACCCGACGACAGCCCCAGACGCTTTGGACGGCTGCAGACTTTCCAATTCGCGGATCACCAACCTTGGCATGAATACACCGTCAAGTGCGAGGATATCGCAATACAGGATCTGAAGCCAGTCTGGGTGGTCTACTGAGTCGAACATTGCGTACTTGATACGGATCGTGCTTGTTCTTGCGTCCCTTGCAGGGAGGATTGATATGATGTGAAGAAAGAGAAAAAGAAGAAGAAGAGAAGAGGATGACTCAATAGTAGTTAGAATCTACCTGCAGCATCAGACTGAGCCCAATAAAGCTGCTTTACTCAGTGTCGTGTAGTGTTTTGATATTATTACCACTCTGTCTAGTCAGTTGCTAAACCGCCAGACACCATATCATGTCTAATCAAAATACCGACTGTCCCGTAAGCCTGATCCGCCACAACTTCGTCTCGTTGAGCACAAACACCGTCCCATTGGGCGCGAACCCAAAGTTCGCCACGCCGCCTTCCACCAACACTTGCCCAATCAGCGTCCCCGCCCGGTTCCAGACCGCGAGCCCGGACCCGATGCCACTCCAGACATTGCCCTGGCTATCAACGCGGATCCCGTCCGGGATCCCCTTGGGCGCGTACGCAAACACCCGCCGATTAGTCAGGAACGGCCCGTCCGCCACGTCGAAGGCGTAGATGGTCGCCGGGCCCGCCCCTTCGGGCGCCTCGGACCCGCCCGTGTCCGTGATATAGAGAGTGCGGAACTCCCCGTCGAACGCCAGCCCGTTGGGCCGCGAGAAGCCGTCGGCCACGACCCGCGTGCTGTTGGTGGCCGGGTCGAAGCGGTACACCTGGTTGGGCAGCGCGGGCGCGTCGCGCAGGCCCTGCAGGTGGCCGTAGTCCGGGTCCGTGAACCAGAGGGAGCCGCCATCGCGGGTGTTGACGGCCACGTCGTTGAGCGAGTTGAAGGGCTTGCCGTAGAAATCCGTCACGAGCGGGACGGAGACATTGGGGTTGCCCGCCGGGTCCGGGATGGTGAAGAGGCCGCCGCTCGCCGTCTTGGAGCCCTGCGAGGTGAAGACGAGGCCGGAGGGTCCGTAGAGGGCGCCGCCGTTGGGGAGGACGACTTGGGACGTGTCCATGGGGTTCAGGGCGATGCTGGATAGGTCGCCCGACATGACGTTGGTCACGGCGTGCAGCAGGATGGTCTGGTCGCTCGTTGCTGGGTCCGACGCCACCTTGATCCGGTTCGAGCTGACGTACAGGCTACCGTTGAGGAAAACGCCCGCCTCGTGGAAGAGAGGCTGGGTCGCATTCTGGATGAGCTCGATTGAGGGCGTCTGGCCAATGATGGCGGAGAAGTCGTTGGCGATGACCGAGAAGTTGGCCAGGTCCGGGTTGGACAGCGTGGGCGCGAATTGCGCGGCGGCGAACGGCGCGGACGCCAGCGCCACTACCTTGGTGGTTCTCATGCTGGGCGAAGATCTTCGGAAAAATGCTGCACGAAGCGGAGGCGAGCGGGGGATGGCACACCCAAACAATCACGTCGTGAAGAAACCTTGGGCATCGTTGGCTTTTGTACTCCCAGTCAGCCGCGCTTGTGGTTTCCAGGGGTTTTAGCTCGAGTCAGGTTCGGCTTGGCACTGGCCCCCATCTCACTTTGCACCCGCCCACAATGTGACACAATCTGATCTTGGGTTACCGAGGATATGGAAACATTTTCTTCTAAGTAGGCTTTGATATGTTTCGAGCACCCTGGGCTATCGCGCAAGATGTTGATTGGCTGACGCCAATTGACTTTCTGTGTCGCCGGCAGATGGTGGGACGATGACCGAAGCCAGCTGGAAATGACGCCAAGGGCTTGGCAACGATCACAATATCCACCGCTCCGACAGTCCCGCCCCGGAGTTAGGCCGCTAAATCACCTGTGTATAGCATCTAGTCCCTGAGGTATCCTCTTTCGGGCTTACCTACAAGGGACCATCCTCTTGATTTACCGAATGGAGCAGGTGCACTGTGATCTATGCGTTTCGCTATGAAACCCCATGCACTCGCACTTTTTCCTACGTAATACGACAAAATGTGGAAGATTATGTACAGTATCTGTATTCATGACTAGCTGCATTTTTGCTTTCTGAATTACAACATTGCTCAAAACTTTTGAGACAGTCTTCTAACGTTTCGCGGACTCTGTGTTATCTCGAATATTCCCGGGATGACCAGGAGCTCACATTTGCTTGTCCGAAAGAAAAGATGTCATTACAACGAAATGCGGTGTTGATCAATAATCTTGCAACAATATGGCGCTATGTCATCCGTGGTCTGAACAATATGGATTTTCGAATAACAGTGTTACGGTACAGTCTAGTTGAACAGAAAAATCGATTGTTGGTATTGAAAATGCTACCTTAGATCAAAGAGAAAACCCCATAAAAGAAAATATCATACGAAAACTGCAAACAGGCACAAGACCCTAATTACTTAGCCAAGTACCCTCGATCTGATGTTCCAGCCCCGGTGCTACTGCATCAGTTACGGGATCGTCAGCCGCCGTGGCGTCCAGATGATTGAGTATTTCACTGGCGGAATCTCCAGACTCGACACCTCTAGTCTGAATTTCTAAGCTGCTGAAAGACAGAGAAGCCAAACCCTCGAGATGCTCAGCAACGTGTGTAGAAATCGCGTCCAAATTGCTCTGCGATGATGCACCTTTGCATTCACCCATCCCATGCTCCTGAAAAGGGGGTTGGCTGCCTTCGTCATGTGTCAAGGAAAAGTCTGCTGTGCTTGTCTTCGAAGGTACTGACTCATTGCACAGAGGGCAAATGCCTTCATGACGAGGCTGAGTTTGAAAGCTACCTTCCATTCTCAGAGCAATTTGCTCAGTATCATGGAGACCATGGCAAGTTCGGATGTGCTCTTCAAGCTCATGACGGTACTCGAAGTTGACATCGCAAGTGCACAATGTACAATGCCAATCAGCGATTGCGTGGATGGTTTGTGGCCATTGGGGACTGTGTGTGTTTTCCATGTGATTGCGCCATTCTTGGGCAGTCCTGAAGTGGGGGCTTGGATACTTGCACTGCTCAGAAATGCATACGTATGGCTTTAGGCATTCCAGCCTGGAAGGCCTTTGATGGGTTAGTGCCTTACACGAGGATATATGGGTTGGGTAGAGTAGACCAGACTTACTTCCATTCCCCATGTTCTCCATCGGGTTGTGTCTGCATGTCAAGGAGCCGCTGCCTTCTGTCGATTATAGACGTGGCAAGTTGGTCTGCAAGAGGCTGACGTATGCTTGGACATAAGCTTTTGATGTGTTGGCTTGTGGCCAGCTTGGTGAGATAGCTCTGGTCATCTGCAGTCTCAGAGTCCGTTGGCTGTTGGAGGAGAGAATCTGCATCGCTCGGGAACGGTGCCCGTTGGATTGTAACAGCTAGGGTGTTAAGCGTCTCTACACCAGTGGATATCTCCCTCAAGGCGGCCTCGCTCGCCGGTGATAAACTGGGATCACGGCTTCGAGTGGTGTAGAAATACTGAAGTAGATTGGGAATTAACGATGGTGATTGGCACTCTGCGTCCACGACTATTGATTCTAGTTAACAAATCCGATGTCGCTATCCAACAGACAACGCCCATGCTTACTTTTTCTGAGGTTTGTTTCGATCGACTGCAATGATCGCAGGATTTCTGCATATAAGTCTGGTTCGTTTTGTAAGCGGGTGTCCAGTCGTGGCTCGACTTTCACGCCCACGGAGCCATCCCAGAACTGGAAGCGCCTCAAACAATCAAGGATGAGCTCTACGCTCCTATCTCCCTGGACAGCGGTCCTCTCAGATACAGTCTCCAATATTTGTTTGAAAAGATCTTGACATAATTGCGACTTGCCCAAAATCGGACTTCGGATATTATCCAGGTCTGCCATCTAGGTTGTGTCGTTGATGAAGCTTCAGTGCTGCTCAAGAAGAGAAAAAGAAAAGTGAAGTGGGGTTGGAATGACTGAAGAAGTTACCTACAACCAACGAGTGCAATGCAGGCCAATAATCAACTCTATCTACCAGATGTGCACACCCTCAGCGGTCAGCTCCGTTCAGGCACTCAACTATGAGACAATCAATTTAGCCCCATAAAGTCAAGGGTAAACGGAAATCCGAATTTCAGCCCATAGCGTCCGTTCAGCTATGAGACAGGCCAGCCTGAGCGGACGGTTAACGGTCTCATATCATTTGATAAATAAACGTGCCCCTGCCGCTCGGCCATCTCAACCGAACTTTAGCAGCGAAACCGGCAAAACGGTGCCAGTCCAAGCTTTTATACATTCGCCATGAGCACATGCCACTGACCACCAGTTCATCATTTAATTTAGCTCCGAGACAGGGGATCCGGAGTCTTGTCCCGAGAATGACACGCACGGGCGTTCTATCTTTGGAGAAGCTTTACCCCCCATCGAGCAATTGCACATCATAAGGAAACGTTCTACATCAAGTCAGGCAATGGTCGCTGCTGTAATACACTTCTATCATATTCTGCAGGCGCTGCTGAACATGGCGAGCTTGACGGTGTCTGCCGACAATGCCTCAAGTAGATGAAAGTCTGCCAGAATGGCGTATCATTGTGGTGCTTCTACCACTACTATTTCAAACCGATTTGCATTGGCGTATCAAGCCAGATTCGTCGCCGAAGGACCGTCCACCTCCAAGGCTGTTGTCCAAACTCCTATCATGGTTTCGATGGATCCGGCCGCAACAATGCATCCCCGATAGCGAAGACAATCCAATCCTGACACAGCTTCGGACGCGAATGGAAGAGCTGATCAAGCGCCAGCCTATTGGCGAGTTGCAGGACCATGTTCTTCGAAACTGTCAGTGTGCGCTGTCAGAATTGTTATCGGTGCTCGAAGAGTTTGTCGATGACAGTGCGATTGAAGTTTCCAGAGATTCGTCCCAGGAGGATGAGTCGCAGGTCGAGTTGGAAACTTCTCCGCTACGAGCCCAACAGAGCCCAGATCATGTATCAGTCATTCAAGCTACTACACAGGGCTCTTGGCCATGGGGGATTGACACAGATTCGGGTCTTTCTCGAGCCCCGCCGACAGCTCTGGCCACCTCGTCCAATGCATCGCTGCAGCAAAAGGTATCAAGGGAGCTTCTGGCCGCAAGTCCCGGGATACCTTACCGGAAGCTTCAATCTCTCATCAGCGTCTTCGAAAATGACGCTGACCGGTTCTCCACGTTTGTGAGATTAAACAACACCGTCGGGCAGTACGAACAGCTGTTGAAGAAAGTCCAAGTGGCCGAGGCATGCTTCAAAGGTGCCATGGGCGACAAATTGCGTCAATGTGCGCCGGCGACTGGGCTGCAACAGGAATTCCCCGTCACCAACTGGAAAGATGCAACCCCTTGGATTGCTTCTTGTCAGCTCTTCCTCAATATCTCGCGTACAATGTGTTCCGGCCATCACGTCAGAGTTCACTTGAACGGCTTCAGTCTAGAGAGCCAGGACGAACAAGTTCCCTTCAAGGTTTTTGTATCTTCATGTCCCCCTACCCTGTCGGCCTCCTGGATTCAATTGCGATGCAAATACTTTACCAGGTTGGTTTGCCTGGCGCTCCACAACACGTACCCTTTGTCCGCTACTGATGATGACAATAGAGGTTTTACCGACCCTGATGACCAGAACCCTGTTATGGATCTTTGTAGTCTTCATGCTAGCGAAGCTCGAGTTTCCGTGCCAAATGTTATCGACATGGAATTTGGCGAAGGCCGCTTCTACAAGCAACTCACCACCCACCCCACCACCCATAGTGAGACACCAACTGTCTCACTCGCTTACCTGCTTGAGAATGGGTTTTTAAACACGCCATTTAACGGAGGCGTATTCAACCTTCTCGACAAGGCAGCTCTAGCTTTATCCCTGGCTCGTTGCCTCCTCCACTACTTCCAAGGACATTTGATGGAACAAGCATGGACAGCAGACAATATCCATTTCCTTCACCAGTATAAAGGGACCGAACAGTGGCTGTTCAACATCCATCATCCTTACGTCACGTGCCGTACCATCGGGGACGCCCAAGACCTGCTATGGCACAGAAAGGGAGATTTGAAACAGCCCCGAAGCGATTCGCTGCATGAGATACGAGTTGATCCGGCGGTCTGCAGGGTCTTTCTTTGGTACTTTGCCCGTCTGCTGCTCGAAATTGAGATGGGACAAAGGATCACCCTAACCGCTCCTTTTGAGGATGCAGATGCAGTCTATGCCGAGCTGGAAGGCATTAACAAAGGAGTGCCCGGCAACCGCGTACTCTACAAACAGGCCGTTCGTGGATGCATTACGTTTACCGAACATTTTCGCCATACAAAGAGGGCCGACCAGACACTCTACGACGTGCGTAGTGTCTTGTACAAGGAAGTGGTACGGCACCTTGAGCAACACATCCAGTTCTTCCACGACCCCTCTGTTTATAATGAGCCACGACATGTGCAACTCAAAAGGTCCATTGATTCTATGAATTCCTTCCCGAGTCACTGCACTGTCATCTTGCAACGCCAGGGTGATGCTTCCCAAGTGACGAGAAAAGCCCTCTTGGATACGGGAGCTGATGAGAACTGCATTACAGAGAATCTCTGTACAATTCTGAAGTGTGTGAGATCCTCTTACACAGGTCGGCCCTTCATACAGGTGGACGAGAGTATCATTGCCCCGAAGGAGAAAGTGGTGGTTGAATTTAGTATAGGCGAAGTAGGGAGGAAGCAAGAAGGACAGTTCCTAGTCGTTGAGAAACTAGCAGGTGTGGACATCCTACTTGGTAGACCATTCTTTGAGCAGAGTAAAACTCTCCAGTACACTGGGGATTACCTCTAGGTTAATTAGGAAATGCTTTCAAAAGCCTGGGGTCACCCTTATTCCATACAGCTAATTTATAATCATTCAAATAACATGAACACTGCCTTGATACCAGAGTCCTAACTGGGGGTCGATTAAGCCCAACTCATTCTATGTCGTCAGGTTTTCAGGTAGGGTTATCTAGGGATGGTAGGGACTTGGACTGGAAGCGCTCTTTATGGACCCATTTTCAGTACAGGTACACAGTGGAATGGTACTCTCATCCCCGGTCGTTGTTTCCAGACTGATCCCGCTCCCGCCGTCGCTGCTCCTCTCTGGCCCTCTGTCGTTCCTGTCTTTCTTTATTTTCTGTTTCTGCTTGCTGCGCTTGCCTCTTGCGTTCTTCTTCTTTCAGTGCCTGTTCCTCCTCTGCGAACCGAAGTGTATTAGTTACAGAAACACATAGCATTAGGCCTCAGTCTTCGAAGAGTAGAACGGGTAAACTACCTTTGGTCATTTTCACCATTTTGAAGGGTGCAAGCCTCCCACTTTGTACATAACCGTCGTAATCGCGCTGGAAGGACTTCCCGAGAGTCACGTCAGGGCGTGACTGCTGTTCAACACGAAACAATTTTCTATACGAAAGGGTACCGTTTTCGGCCCCCTTCAACTCGAAAAGGAGGTCGACTTCTCCTAGTGATCCGACATGGTTCGAGTCGGAGGAAACAATTGACCGAATACCTAGGCCTTCTATAGCAACTTGGGAAATCGTGTTCCCGTCATCTTCCGTATCCAGAATTGCTTCAAATTCCATGCCGTTGACCTGCGAGTCATAGACAATGACCACAAGTCGCTTGGGCAGGCTAGCGGACTAAAGGGGTGTCAGTAACGTCTATTATTAATGCGCGAGGCATGGAAAACTCGCTTCAGACATGTTGTTGACTAGAGTGATCAAGGCTATTGGAACGTGTCGACGAGCTGCCCAAGCTAACTCTTGCTTGGGTTTCTCTTCGGAATGTCACTGCGAGCCCAGCTCAGTATGGGGCCTTGTTGCTTGCTGTTAAATATGTGTAGGAGTTGTAGAGACAGGGGAAGAGCGAAAATAAAAATAGTCGGCATATATTGCCCCAAGCGTCGACACAAGGTGTGAACCGTTCGACTGTGCTGAGTAGCTGACTCATGGTATGCACTACCATGAATGCCTAACCCCTTTCAACGCTAAGCGAGCCGTTACAGTGTGATGTGGCCACATTTCGAAAACAAAACATGAGAATACAGACGAATGTTCTAGTCTACTCATGTTTCCTAGATCCTCGGGCAGCAAGACGCCCCGTCAGCTAATCATAAAGCACATCAACAGACGAATCGAACGACGACTCAGCCTCTTTCTAAAGAATAAGCCGGAGGTGGTGTATGAAAGTAAGCTTTCATTGCTTCATTCTGTGATTCCCGCTTACTAGTCTCCGATATCTAACCGATGCGGCACACACTCGGTGTAAGTGTGTAAAGTGCGAGGCACTCTTGACAGCCAACCATCGGGGTATTATATATATTGCCGTGAGGCTGAGTGTTGGGTCGGTATGCAGCTGCGTCTTCAAAACGTCATTTGTGTAACATGTAGCCAAGAGCAACATCAGGCTGGCGAATGAAAGGGGTATACGTGGCTCTGCGACTCGGGCAACATAATTGACGCATGGAAGCCCGACACAGTGCGATACTGCGGGGAACGTCTGCCGCAGCATGCACAGCCTGCAGGTATCGACTTAAAGTCAACGCAAGCAACCGCCCCTTTTGCTTCTAGTTTCTTTGAAACAAAATTGTCTTACCGTTTCGTCAGGCTACAGATAAAATGCTTTTCCTGCAGCTTTCTTATTAGTGAACTTCACATCGTAGCTGCTACTGAGACACGTTAGCATCCGAAAGTCGGAATTTGTCAGTGACGATGCCCGACTACAAAGGTCTTGCATCACTGATGGACGAATATCATGATGTCACAATATTCCGCCGGTTTCGAAAACTGAATTTGCAGAATCTTCTACACATGCAAGCCGAGCTTGTTCATGTCGAGCAGGAATTGCAGGAAATACATGACGAGGATAGTCGCTCTGACGACCCTATTCGTCAATCGTTTCAGACCAACTGGAAAGTAATGGAGGACAGTTTCAGGTCAGGCGGCGAGAACCTGCAAAGAACAAAACGGTTAGACGCAAGAGACAAGCTGGCAAAATACAGTAAGGTGCTACGCCGACCCCGTTAGGATTTGAGCTTACGTGGTCTAGACAGCTCTTTGCTTACACAAGCTCAACTCAACTCTCTGAGCTCTCCTCAGAAGCAAAGCTTGGACATTCTGCGAGACTGGCTAAGGCGGCCTGGGTATGGGAACAGCTTCCTGCAAGGCTTCGAGAGAAGGACATGGGAGGATGTTGAGCCAGCCGACATGGTAGTACTACAGAAGGAGGCCGAGGATCATAATGACCCTCTCACCCGCTGGCTTCTCCGGGTCATCCCGGGCTTCTTTCACGACCGATGGGGGCATAGGTGGAAGGTTGCTGTGCGTGACCAAGAAAAGGGGGACCAAGAACTCTTTGTTTACAAGGACTCCAACTTCGCCAAGTTTACCACTGCGGTAACCACTTTCCTGTCCACCGTGTTTCCTGTCGTTTCCATCTTTGTTCTATACTATGTCAAGGCCATGGTGGTCCGGTTGGGACTGATATTGGTTTTCACATCTTTCTTTTCCTTAGCTCTACTGATTGTGTCCAAAGTCCGCCGGGTCGAGATCTTCATGGCTACCTCCGCGTACGTATCTTGGAGCCCACTTCCACTTGTCACCTGAAAGGGCTAACTCTTCAGTAGATTTGCAGCGGTTCAGGTCGTGTTCGTTGGCAGTACATAAAGGGAGATGGAAGGTTCCACCCCCAAGTTCCCGTTTTATATGACAATAGACTACAAACGTGACGTTGCATCATGGGAGAATAACTCTACAGATATAGGATGATACCTTTTATGACAATTGATAGTTTCCATCTACCTTGTTTGACATCGTAGTCTCGTGGGCGCCTGGTACCAGTAGTTGACGGTGGGAAAGAGCAAGAGGCGCGCCCTTAATTGATGCAAATGGTGGCTTTAGAGGTTGCACAATGCCTTTATTGCTGCTCTTTGTTAGGAATAGCTCTCAAGACTAGATGGATTAAGCAAAGATAATGGCATGTAAGGGGCCCATTAAGCGCCAGCAACAATGGCTATTGACCTCATTCTCAGACATTTACTACAAATACATCTATAAAGATATTAAATTTGAGCAACCAATGTCAGCTAGATTTGGCCAGAATACCATTCAACTTTACCGCAGACATCATGACACCAGCAACCCGTAGTCGCACAACGCTATCCACAAGTGGGCGCGACCCAATGCCCACACCATCAAGTCGAGAAACCGTGGCTATGTCATTGCCGAGCCAGTCAGCGGGGGGCGGGAGGAAAGATTCCGAAAACAGTGGTTTGGTATTATGCGTCAGGTGTCGAAAAGCACCAGTTCTCGGAAACAAAACGATTTGTTACACTTGCCAGGCTGCCTCGATGTCGAGATGGTTGGTGTCAGACCAAACGCCTCGCGGTATGTGCGGAAAGTGTGGTCAACATCCAGTCATGGGGAAGAACAAAAGTTGTGACGTATGTCGAGTGGCGTCGAAAGAAAAAAGCCGGCAAAGGCAGCAGGAAAAGTTAAAGGCGATCCAGCAGAAGCGCGAGGCGGCCCGAATTCGGGAACAGAAAGAACAAGGGCTATGTACCGTTTGTGGAACGGCGGCACCCACTGCCAGGACAGATCGGTGCGAAGTGCGCGAGAGAAAGAGCCTTTTCCGCGACGGTATGGACATGGCGGGCGAAACGCGAGACCCTGATGAACCGAAGCCGAGCGTGCAGAGCCCCGTAGGGCGTCGCCGAAGAGGGGTGGACACTCGCCACAGAGATCGTAAGGCGCAAGGGATATGCACAAAATGTGGCAAGAAGCTCGCGATGGGCGGGACATTGATATGCGAAACGTGCGAGGATAAGCGCAAAGCGTACAGACGAAAGCCGGCCACGAAAAAAAGAACGACCATGCGCAACAAAGCACGGTACGCGGAGGCCCTGAGCAAGGGCTTGTGTGGGATGTGCCAGCGAGCGCCGCGCAGGCCCGGGATGGCCTCTTGTGAGCCGTGTGGCAATAGGCCGAGAAGTGGGAAATCAAAGAGGCGTGCTCGCGACCCGTCACCCGACGACTACGACGAGGACGATTCTGAGAACGACGATGAAACAATGCTGGATGAGCACGATGATAGTGGAGAAGGTGAATGGGCTGGACTATCCGCAGAAAACCAGGGGAGCGACGTGGAGACGGAGAGCGACGAAGAAGAAGAAATAGAAGACGAAATCATAGTTAGGGGCTACGAGAATGATTATGAAACAGCAGATGGGTCGGAAGATGAGTCGGAGGATGCGTCGGAGGATGCGTCGGAGGACGAGTCGGAAGATGATATAATGGTCATGGACTACGAGGCAAACGACGAAAAAGGCATCGAACCTTCATCTCCGCCTGACGGGGAGAGTCAAGACCCGGATGAACCAATGCCTGATGAGCATGGTACCGACAGAGAGGACCAAGTCGAACCAGTCGAGCCAGTCGCAGAGGCGCACGCAGAGGCGCACGAAAGCGACGGAGAACAACAAAACCCTGTCGTGGACCACGAGAGGGACAATCGCATGGACATCGACTTCCTCCTAGGCTAGCCTTACTGGGCTAAGATGATGGCTCACAGTGTACCATCTGACACGATACGCAATGTAATACAATATCAAGGGTAGGTATAGTACATAGAAACTAGGTAACGTATTCACTAGGGTTTGCGGAGCTTGGAAAACTCGTAGGTTTAACGTTTATTAGAATACAAAGTTCAACACTTGGCAAATCAAGGAATGGCATCGCCAAATCCAGTGGCTTATATCTCATACAGGCTTAGGGTGCATAGAATTAGGCAGCAGGGCTGCGCCGCTCGTCAAGTCTTGGCATTGCCCTCAATTCTACCACAGAAGCATGTTGGCTGACCCGCCATCCGCTTGCTCCATCCTCCAAACACCATGACCGGCCGTTTCATATTCCCCAAAAACTGGCGAGAGCACCCGTACGAGAAATCCCCCTTCCTCGACAGCGAATACCCCTTTCATGCCACCATCCTGCACCTCAACGCCTCGACCGACGCCAAGCTCGCGTGGATCAAGCAAGCCCTGGCCGACGGCCACGACGTGAACAGGGTCTACAGCCACCCCGAACCCCACCACAAGTTCGGCTACCGGGGCCGTCCGCTACACGAAGCCATTGAGTGGCCGCCGTACTGCAACCCCTGCATCGGCGACCCATCCAATCTGGTGCTGGTCCGGTTCCTGCTGGACAACGGGGCCGACCCGCGACTCAAGGACCGGTACGGCAAGGCGACGCCCATGGATCGGGCGCGGTGGTGGTTGAATGTGAAGTCGGTAGACTCCGACTTTCTGCGGGAGGCTCTCGAGATGATGGAGAAGAAAGCCAGGATTCTTGATGGTAGGTACATCAGACTTGATAGATCTCGTCCCGCCTCTTCGCATGGGGGCTAGGCCTCTTCTCACGGGGGCTAGATCACATTGCAAGGAAGATAGGGTAACTCATGCTTACTGCAGCTTACAGATGAGGAAGCCATGGCGCGTGGAGAGTCTCCTAGCGGCTTCCTACCAAAGATAAGGTGGTGCTTGGGAATGATTGGAGGCTCCATTTCGGCCGGCTCGGATGTAACATCCAGAGGTGAAATGAATTTGGGGGTTGAAAGTGAAAAGTCCTCAGAGGTGGAGATACAGATAGACTTGGGTGTTAAGAAAGAAAGGGGTAAGTAGACCAGGTCAAGTTGGATTGAGGCAGGTGGTTAAACCCATCGTACATTCAAGGCGCAGACAGTGAGCAAGCACACAAAAGGAAACTGCCTTCCCCTTTCTTGATCTTGATTTCTTCCATGAATTCATCAAGGCCTGGTTTCCATAAGCTGATATGTTCACAGCTGGTGATCTCGGAAGACCCAGGCGTTCTAGTTCGATGAATGACGTCTGATGGGCAATTGTTTGAAGACGTCAGGTCATTGAACGGTTATGGCGGAAAGCAATGTTCGTATTATGTCAGCTGTAGTCAAGGATCGGATGAAAGAAGTAGGTAGTAGACGGCCGTGCAGTGCCAAAAGAAGATCCCTTTTCTTATCAATAGGCTTACGAAAGCTCGGCCGACACCAGACCTGGTCGTCTTTGCGAGTAATATCTCAACTATATAAAATCCCGGTAGAATTCCTCGCCATATGACCAATTTATTGTCATTGAAGTTGCGTCCGCACCCCAGCTACTGATACTTCGCGTCCAAGATGAAGTCCAGAAACTGCAAGGTACTGGACTAGTTGCAGGAAGGCAGAACATCATGCAAGCATCAGAGCCTGAGAAAACAAGCAATTCGCTGGCATATTTCCGAGGCACGCTTGATTGGCTCGGGATCATCAGCTGAACCCTCTTCAGGGTCCATGACTCGGCGGCCACTTGGCGAAGGTTCCCGCTCCCGGCCAATGACTCCCGTTTCTCCTAGTGGCCCCGTGGAGCCAAACCACTTTTAGACGTCTCCCACTTCGCAGTGCTACCCAATCGGAAAGTTCCCCCGGTGCTTTTTCCGAAGAGCGGGTTGCGCCCAGAGACCTGCCAAGCCTCGCCGCCGGGTCCTAAGGAACCCCCCCCGAGCGAAACCAGTCCCCTCAGCGCTCAACGCGGCAATCGCACCATTGTTTCATCAGCCTATCCGTTGGGAAACTTTGCGAGGAGAAAACAGATCTAATGACAGAAGACACTTTTATGTCGGCACCATGGAGATCCAAGACGCCTCCGCCTCCGCCGCCCCCGCCTCGGCCTCGCAGCTCGCGCGACGCCACACGGAGTCGTCGGCGACAGCCCCGGAGGACCACCTCTTCCATCTCCGCGACTCCAACGGCTTTTCCATCGTCGCGGTGAACAGCGGCGGCGCGCGGCTCCGCACCGACTGCATGGACCGCGAGGAGGTGGCCAGCCAGATCATCGCGGCGCTGGCGACGGCCAAGCGGGAGCCCGTCGAGGCGGCGTTGGAGCTTTCCGAAAATCGGTTCGGGCAGGAAATGTCCCGCGCGGAGGAGGCCCGGCTCGTCCGAAAGTTCGACCGGCGCATTCTGCCCATCATCATTTTGCTTTACCTTTGCTGCTTCATGGACCGCATCAATATCGGTGAGTTCGGGTCGAAGGGGACGCAGAGAAAGAGACGCTTTTTGACACGACTTTGTGGGTAGGTAATGCGCGCCTGTACGGCCTCGAGAAGGAGTTAGGGATGCATGGGCAAGATTTCCCGCTGGCTGTCTCTTGCCTCTTCATCACCTATGTGTTGGGCATAACGCCAGCCAGTCTGCTCGTGAAGAAGGTGAGAAGCACCGCGTCGATGACTACCTGCTAGCTGGAGAAGAAGGCAATACTAACGAATGTTTTATCTTTCAGATCCAGCCCAGACGGTTTAGTGAGTGGCTCTAGACACAGTCTTCAAGCCGACTTCTCGACGTCCTACTGACACCCGATTCTCATGCCAGTCCCAATACTGTCGATTGGTTGGGGTGTTGTCTCTTCATGCATCGGACTCGTACGGACCAAGCACGAGTTCTACATCCTGCGGCTTCTTCTGGGCCTGTTTGAGGCAGGCTATTTCGCCACCGTGTGCCTCTACTTCACCTTCTTCTACCGGCGGCGCGAGCTGGGGACCCGGATCTGCTACCTGTTCGCCACGACGGCCTTCGCCGGCTCCATCGCGGGCCTGCTCGGCTACGCCATCAGCTTTCTCAATCACCGCGGAGGCCTCCTGGCCTGGCGGTGGCTACTCATCATCGAAGGCATCCCGTCCATCATCCTGGGCGCCATCGCCTACCCCCTCCTCGCCAACACGCCCGAGGAGGCCACGTACCTGACCGAGAAGGAGAGGGCCTTCCTCGCCGTCCGGCGGCAGCTCGACGGCACCCACCTGGGCGTGCCCGACTCCCGCGGCATCATCCAGTGGGACCAGTGCTTCGCCGCGTGGCGGGACTGGAAGGTCCTGGTCATGGCCGTCGCCCAGGTCGGCGTCGCGTCCATGCTGTACAGCTACAGCAGCTTCCTGCCCACCATCATCCACGTCATGGGCTTCGGCCCCGTCGCGTCGCAGCTGCTGTCGATTCCATGTTACTTCTTCGGGGCGCTGGTATATCTGCTGTGCGCTTACTTCAGCGACCGTATCGGCCATCGGGGGATGTTTGTCGTGGGGGCTTGCATGGTCAGTATTACCGGGTACTGCGTCCTTCTTGGGACCGGTGGGCATGCGGATCCGCGTGTGCAGTATATTGGTTGTCTGGTCGTGGCCGGGGGGCTGTTTGTGTCTGTGGGGATGCCTATTAGTTGGGCCGCCAACAACCTCCCGAGCCATTACAAGAGAGCCGCGGGGCAGGGGACCATTCAGATGGTGGGGAACCTGGCGGGGGTATACTCCTCCCCTTTTTGTACCTGCCGCAGTACGGGCCGCGGTTCATCGTGGGTCACTCGGTCACCGCCGGTTGTATCTTGTACGCCGCCATCTTATTCGCCTTTGTCAGCTATAAACTGCGGCAGGAGAACTATCTGCGCGCAAGAGGCGGGCGGGATTACCTGTTCGAGGGGAGGTCCGCGGAGGAGGTCAACAAGCTTGGAGATAGACATCCGTGGTATCGCTATATAGACTAGATTCAATGTTACTTACGAATTTAGGCATACAGTATGGGTGACTAGTAACCTTCCAATTAAATACTGAATCCTTGCGGCCCGTTAGCTCCGACCCTTCTGTCTCATTACCCCTGAAAACAATGACTGCCAAATGAAGCCTCCCTTATCACGTTCCACCACGTACGCGGATTGAATACCTGTGCTTTGGTACTAACTAAATACCCATGTACATCATCAATGATGGCCTATTCTTGCAGCAGAGAATCAACATCAACGTCCCTGAGTCCCTTTTTCCTTCTCAGCACAGCCTCAGCCTTGGTGTCTTCGTCTCCAGGCCATTGGAAGCGAACTTGTAAGCTGACCGCCAGCTTTTCCATCTCGTCCGTCTCTAGGAGTTTCTCGTTGTCATCACTCGGACTTCGGTCGCCAGCATGGCTCTCTTCGGTAATGGTCGAGCCTTCCACCCCACGTGTAAACCGGTTGCTATAGAGCAGAAGGGGTAGGACGTGGTCTTTCCAGACCGGACGGTTCCTCCGCTTTCCCCAGGATTCCGCGATTGTCCACAGCAAAATCCCAGCGGTAAGAGCTGTAATGGCCGTTGGGAATGCCAACCATTCCAGGTATATTTTGTTGCAAGTCTTCGTTTGTTGTACAACTCCATGGACCTCGCCAAATGGTGGATCGTCCGCTGATGCCACCCACCATGTAGGTGGTGTACGCCCATAATGGTTCCGATATTGGTTCGATATCGAGGCTGCAAGGGCATCAAAGTATTCGTCGATCGTTTCTGTCGTGACATTGCCGCGCTGGAATAATACATTGGCCACACTTCCCTGCACCGCTGATGGGAGATCATTGCATTCCAAATCATCATTTACCATATATACGCATTCTTGCGTAAGGTACTTGAACAAGATGGATGACACTGCCTGTCCGTGCTGGCTGCTTTGACGATAAAGGCAGTATTGCGGGTCCGTGACACTATCGCAATCTCCATGAGTTCCATTGGTGGCACGCGAACAAGACCAGGTTGTGTTGTGATTAGACCCGAAATATATGTTTTGCAGGGTGTACACGTTGTCTCCTATACGACATGGGCTTTTGGCAGCTATCCAGTCTATGGGAACTCTGTCTGGGTCCCCAAACCAAAGAATTGTATAATTGCCGGATGGGCCGTTACTATATATTTCAGCTTGGACCAAACCACTGGTGATTGTAGGCGAAGTTGATACTTGTTTTTGGTCAAGCTCCCCGTTGGTAATTGACACGTTGTAGGATCGGATACAGGGATATAGGACGCAAGTCGAAGCGTAGATGTCGTTCCTCTGTCCATTACATCGCTTGCTATTACATGCGAGAATGGTGATATTGGCGAGAGCAGATGTTGATATATCCTGGACATCTTGGGGGATTGCTTTTCCAGCCCAACTGAGATTCGAGGTGATCGATTGGAAAACTACATTGGAGGCGCCGTCTCCTTTGAATAGCAAAGCCGACTCGACCTGGTTATAACCCACAAGTCCATGCAGGGAGTAGTTTGTGATTACTGTTCCATTTGTCCCCGGCGTCGATCCCGATGATATCAGATGAGTGACGTCGACGCATCTGTGACAAAGAGCCATAGTGGAAAAAGCTCCAACGCCATCGATGTCTGTGGTATTGACGGGTTCGTCGCGGGTATCGAATGTACAGTTGCCCGTTGTACACTGGAAGCGTAGGTTGCTTTCAGGGCCATTGGGTTCCATCAAACTGCTGTAGATATTTTTTTCGATCTCTGAGGGTGGTTGGTTATAATAAGGTTGGGTGGTAAATGGCCAGTAGACATAAAGTGTGTATGGTACCATAGCCTGTCCTGATACTGTTTCAGGGCAAGGTTCAGTGCCAATAGCCTGTTGGGTAAAGGGGCCAATACCAAACGAGACTAGAATAATTAGCACAGTAGCTAATAACCGAGGATTCGTTCTCATTGCCAGAGGTATAGCAGAGATTACACCCCAAACACCTCTACTAGCCGAATCCATGACGTGAAGATGTTGAAGCGGGCGAGCTTGGTTTCCGATCCAGAGCCATTTTGCTTGGGAGATTATGGATGTCAGGATGGTAAGTAGCGCTGCACGCTGAACCGTGGAGAGCATGGACAGAATTGTGCTCAGATTGATGTTGTATCCCCAGTTGAGTACATGTTTCCGGTTGTATTTTGTCAGAATGACAAACATGGCGACATTGGTTCCGATGCAAAGGCCAAGGGACATGATTTCCCATTTCCACGGCGCAAATACCTGATACCGACGTCGGTTGGCTGTGTGGACGGATGAAAGTGTTTCTGCTTCTGGCAGAACCTCATGATCAGGCTCATTTAGAAGTGTTTGGGCATCGGCCCCGTGGGTCCTCGATAGGCTGGACACAGTTTGTGGAGTACTGGTGTCATGTGAGGAGAGTTGTGGGGAGAGGTGTCGGGAGAGGTGTGAGGAGGTATCGTGTAAATCTATTGACTCCATGTCTCGGCCTGGGAGAATCGAGATGTTTGAGATCTGGTAAGCCATATTTGGCAAACGCTGTGTTGAAAGGGGCTTCCACGCAATGGGAAAGGGTACTCTTTGACCACAATATGTTGGGCGGATTAGACTGGGGTGGCATTCCCTTAAGAAATGACATCAGTCGCAAGAATGGGAGAAGATCGAAAAGCACTGAAGGCTGAGTTGAAGAGCCTCAGCGATGGTTTGACTCGTACCAGGAGGGCTACGCCATGTGACACTGTACTCCTTCGTTCCGCGTGCGGTACACGTACCACCTTAACTTCCAAATCAAACGGTTAGCTAGCCGAGATCTGAAGTGACCCAAGCAGAAGACTGTCCTAGGTTCACCGCCTCCTAGCAAAATGTACTGCCCTATCACTTCCACTACCTCTGTCAAACGTTGCCCCTGTAAAGCCCAGCCGACTGACCGGTAATGGAAACAGTCGGCGAGGTGTATGACGCAGTGTGGCGCTCACGTCGCAGCCAACACCCGTCTTGGCTTCTCCGAACATAGGACAGAAGGTATCATGTAATTGTCAGTCAGTGTGAAATTGGGTCAGGCAACTGGCCTTAGACGTCACCTGTGGCCGTAGGAAAAGGTATCCCACAACTTTCATGGTACAATGGTTGTATTTTCGGTAAACCTCATGATTAGTGATACCCAAGGCCAAACCCTTTCCACTAGTGCGTAAGCGCCTGATTTGTTTTACGTAGGTTGGTAATTTGCTGTTCATGTTGGTCTATCAACGGCGCAGGACGTGAGCACATGTCGGTTCAGTAAATAACATATCGAGTTGGCATTGTTCCTTGAATTCTTTATCATCAAGACTCGCCTCATCGACTATTGCTCACCATGGTCATCAACTTTCAATAGCTGATAAACCGTGGGCTCGCGGACTGAAGTATTGTGCCAATGTGGATCTTAGATGCCCCTTTATTGAATCAAGCCCCCAGTCTGCATCCAGAAGCCCATCTCAGTCAGGTAAGTATAACGATCAGGTCCCACGTGGATCTCGACCAGTGCATCGGAACTGGAAAAATCAGCTCAAGGGCCCGTGATGCGGGGAGTGACCCTTTGCAACAAAGGGAAACGGCAAGGGTACGAGGACTGTGGCTTACAATAATCCCGTTGATACCAGTTCTCTCCTTGACCGATAGAGAGAGCCGTCTTCTACTTAGATCCTCGCACATACTCGGCCCACCTGCGACCGCCTTGAGTACCTAGTGTCGTTACTTCCCGCCTTTTGACACTGGCCTTGGCGTTCCGAGTACAGTCAAAAGGTTGCATCGCCCTTCTCGCCTCCAAACCAGGTGCGCCAGTGGTTCTATAAATTGAACCCATTGTAAAACTCGGGCCCTGGTCTGCGGGTACCTCATTGCCCCGGCCTCGGAAGTCGCCGACCAGTTGTGGTGGCGCGCCCCGGATATCCCATCGATATGGTCCTGCATGCGTCGTGGGGACGGCTTCTTCCCGTACCCTGGCCTGTTCATCTGATCCAGTGGCACGATTGGCATACCCATATATTACAGCTTCAATTGGGGTAGACACGTGCGCAATAAGTAAGAGTAGCCCTCTTGGCGTATACCCCTTTTCATATATCAGAGGGCTTTGCACAGTTATCGCTGTCAGGCTGAAAGAGCTGATAGAGTTTCTGCCTGCTGCTTGGCATAATTTGTGTCAAACCGGTAGGGGTAGCCTGTTTTGGCTTTGGGCGACATGAGAATACTTTATCTATCCTTGCAGGTCGTCAGCCACGCCTTGAGGATATACAGAGCGAGGTTGGACAATACGGGCGCAAGCGGTGGCGCAGGAAAATTGCTACTCAGAGCCAATATGTGAAACGTACACAGCATCTGTTCCCTGTGCGACATTGAGGTCGAAATCTGCCCAGTTCACACAAAAGCCGCCCGCAGGTAAGGCAGAGAGGATTATCCGTCGACGACTACGGAGAGAACACGAAGAAGGAAATATCGCGGGGAGCCTGTCAAAATAAACTTTTGGGCTAATCTGGCAACGACAGCGCCGAGGTGCGACCTATTCCGCTTCGAGACGTGGTGAGACTGGATTGTGGATGCCGTTTGATCTCCCAAGAGCTTTTGACCGGGGTGGTACCAGACGTTGACAGGGGTGTCGAGGGGGCCCGGGGCGCTGTTGTTCGAGAACTTTGCTTGAAACCACGGCCCAAACCTAATGCAATTGCAGAGGATCCAGAGTTCGCTGCTTCTTGCGGTCTGGACAGACCGAATCCATCAATCAGATCTATCTAACATAAGACGAATAGAGGGAACGGAACGACCTCGCCGCCAACGGTCGTGCATATAGTTCCCGCATCGTCCTATCTTTCGGGACGACCTGAACTTTTAACTCACAACCAGGTCTCTCATCCACTGCCGCTCTCGTCACTCTTTACACGCATCTTTGATACGCATCATTCTTTCTTTCTTATTTCGGTGCTGGTACCCGTTTTATTCCACACTTTTATTATCAACTCGTTTCAAGATGCACACTCAAACATCGTTCCTCGTGGCCTTGGCGTCGCTCGCCAGTCTTGGCGCCTCGCAGAAGTGCAAGCTCCAATTTGACGGCCGCGTCCCCACGGGCTTCGCGGCCGCCATGTTCGACGCCGACAACGGCATCTTCAACCCTTCTAACGTCGTCGGCAAGGGCCTCAAGCTCAGCGACGTCATCAAGACGCCCGCCGTGAACGGGTCTTTGGTAAGTCGCACCCCAGCGTATCCGTATGCATGTGCGAGCACTAACACCCACTCTCAGTTCGACACCAAAACCAAGCCCGTCGAGGTCACCATCAACGACAAGTCCATCTTCGCCCCCAGCGCGACCAACGTGCAGACGGGCTTCCGGCGCGCGGAGCTGCTGATCGCCAGCAACAGCGGGACCGACGCGTCGACGCAGGGCGTCAAGACGCTGCACTTCAGCGTCATGAAGGACGCGGCCCGGCCGCTGAACCTGACGCACGAGTACCAGCTCGTCTTCCTCGAGGACAACTCGTTCAGCACCAACCAGTTCGTCCTCAAGACGGGCACCATCCTCGGCGGCGACGCCACGGCCGACCCGGACACCCTGCAGCTGTTCGGCAACGTCAACAGCAAGCCGCTGCAGACGCTGTTCAGCACCAAGTTCACCGAGGGCGTGTTTCACAACTTTGCGGTTACTAACGATTTCAACAAGAAGTAAGTCGAACAAGACACAGGTTTG
Source organism: Apiospora marii (assembly GCF_038362585.1). Taxonomy (NCBI): domain Eukaryota; kingdom Fungi; phylum Ascomycota; class Sordariomycetes; order Amphisphaeriales; family Apiosporaceae; genus Apiospora; species Apiospora marii. The sequence continues at coordinate 1,037,673 of NW_027117374.1, forward strand.
AGTTTTTGAATGCTAATGACGATGCAGGACTACTCAGGTTTTCTACTCGCAGGGCGCCGCCGCGCTCAAGGAGCAGACCAAGGCCCTCGCCAACGACAACAGCGGGCAAGGTCAGTTCCACTTTGGCCTCCTCAAGAAGGGCCTGGGCGGCGGCAGCGACATCACCAAGGAGGGCATCCAGGAGTCTGGCATCGACGAGGGCATCATCTTGGGCGGCATCTTCAACGAGGATAGCTCCTCCGGCTGCATCAGCTTGTCTGCTTAAGGATTGGGCACATGGTTACAACGGGAAACAAGTGGGGGTCCTGGTAAGACTTACTCTTGAGACCACCGCGGGATCCAACGCCCCCAAATGTATACATATATCTCGGATTGACCCCCTATCTTCCTACGGAGTATCTACGGGCGGTTTGCCTTCTTCTACTGCGTATAGCGCCCGATACAACTTATCAAACGTCCCAATCGAACCGATCCCCGTGACGCAGTCGTACCCCTTCGTCGCCTCGTAACCAAACTCCACATCGTCGTGATAAACGCACTGCCGACTAGTCCCCCCCACCACATCATCCAACGCCGCCCGCACCGCCGCACTCGTGTAGAGCGCCGGGTTCAGCCATCCTAAACTCGGCTTCCCCGCCCGGAGCCGCGCCTCGTCGATTAGCGCGACGAGGGCCGCGACGACGGGCGTGCTGGCGCTGGTGCCCAGGATGCTGGTCTGCAGCCCGGCCCACTGGATCAGGTAGTTGATGCCGATCGTACTAAGATCGGGCGCGGCGCGGCCGCTGGCGTTGTAGAAGCCCGCGTGCGACGGGCCCATGGCGGCCACGTACGACGCCGCGTCCCGCCGCTGCCACCGCGGCGTCCGGAAGTAGTTGCTGAACCCGCCCGCGCTGAACGAGGCCGCCTCGAACGGGGGGCCGCCGCTGGCGAGCGTCGCGCCCACGGCCGTCACGTAGGGGCAGCTCGCGGGGAAGGTGGGGATAAACATGGGTCGGCCTTCGCCGTCGTTGCTGACGCACTGCGTGACCTGCCCGGTGCCCCGGACGCCGCCGTCGCCCGTCGCTACAACGGTGGTCGTCCCGCGCGCAGCCAGCTGCGCGAACAGGTCGCACACCCGCTCCGCGTAGGCGCGGGGCACGGACTGCTCGTCGTCGGCGTAGGAGACGCTCAGGACGTGGGGGAAGTGGGGCGATGAATCGGGGAGGGCCAGGAGGTGCTCGAGGAGCTCGAGGTAGGGCTCGTTGTCGCTGCGGAGCGAGGGCGCGCCCTGGTCGTCCAGTTTCACGCCGCGGCCGCCGACGGAGAAGTAGGTCACGCGGGCGGGCCAGGACAGGGCGACGGCGTACTCGACGTCGAGGCTGGCTTCGGTGCCGGCGCCGCTGGAGGGGAGTTGCGGGTTCTGGCCTCCGTTTACTAGGACGACGTCGAAGCTGCTGCTGCTGCTGTTGCTGCTGCTGTTGGTAGTGGTGACGTAGGGGGCGTATTTCTGGAAGAAGATGTCGGTGTCGGCGTAGTGGACGTACTGGTCCAGGAAGCCGGCTATACCGATCCGTGCCAGAGGTGAGTCTCGGTCCTCGTTTGGCAGGGCGGGGAGCTTGAACAGCTTTCGCAGACAGCCGGGCGTCACCGAAGACGGGCATTCCTGGTCTTGTCGGCTGCCGACACCTGGGGTTTGCGCGGTGCTCTGTGGACTGGCCCGCCTCTGGACGGGCGGTGTGAAATGGGATATCGGGTGCACCAGGTCAATTTCGTCTGCCAGATGGGCAGGCACCGAGTGATGTAGCGATCGTAGACTCGTCATTGATCCTTCGAACGAATACTCGGCCACCTCGGCCTTCAAAAGTGCATTGATCACAACTACGGGGGCGGCGAAGTTGATGGATGACCCCTTGAGCTTCAACTTGTCGACTCCATTGGATCTCAACCATGCAGTAACCGACTCTACTGCCGCTGGGTTTGGCGCACAATACAGATCAAGCTCTTCCCGCGTCAGGTGAGAGCCGTAGTCGGCGTGATCCGGATCGCTGATGAGGTCGAGCCGACTCCGCAGCGCTGCCATTCGCGGTTGACGAAGATGAATGGACAGTGTCATGCTATCCTCCACATCCGCCTTTCTCTCGAACTCCCATCCTTGGGGCAGCTTCTCCACTTGCGCCAGCACATGTCGTTCCCTCACAGCGGCTCCAGAACACAGGCCGCTCAGAGCCAGGAGGGTGTAAATGACCCTCATGTTCATTCATAGGCACCATGCATGAGCGCTTTTCGAGATTGACAGGCAGCTTTTTTTTTTTTTTTTCCAGAATGACGCTCTGTCGATCATGTGTTGAGGGCGGACTCCTGGCGTGGTAGGTAGTGGCGCAGAACGCATCGCCAAAGAGATTGAGTTATTACACACCTTCAAGCGACATGACAATCTAATTATAACCAAATGGATCGCCCGCAACCATCGGGACCCTGCTGCAACCCTTTGATATGAAATATGCACTGATCCTGTTGGTGTCGGACCAGAAGGGCAATGATGTATTCGGAGGATGAGATAATTGCCGGATTGCGGGCATTTAGCCGGGCTCGCCGAGCCGCTCGCTACCATCTCCAGAGATCTAACGCCCATGACGGAACCCTGATGAATATCTAGCTTTGAGGTTCGGAGATAAGTACTTGACGACAGGTAGCTCGAATAATCTTCCTTTAGCTCAACAGACCTGGCCCAAATCATTGGCTTACCCCTGGCCATGAACGAGCTGTGTCGCTTTTAGCAACCTCAATCTACTGTATGAGACCATTACGAATGCGAAATCGAAAACTGTATCTGTATAATTACGCATATTCAATCGCATTGATATCCGGATAATGTGCCACCCCTAGTACGCATAGGTAGCTGGGTGGGAAGCGATCAGATTTACCCCGGATCTGCATCAAGTAAGACGCCAGGCGCTGCTGGCCCCCACGGCGCTGCAGGGAGTCTACGCCGACTACCAAGTGCCAAGCTTGCGAGGTATACTGAAGGCAAGTAGGGAAGAAATTGTAAGGCCAGTCTAGAGATATTGACTCGGCGATTGTGCGACAACATGTTAGTTAACCTAGACGGTAGGGGTCCTTTTGGTGGTCGCAGGTGTTGTTCACGGACGCGTGCAGTGCTGGTGGCTGTAGGTACGACATCAGCGTGCCGGCCCACTAAACCATGGACGCTACAGCGACTCCGATAACGCTCCAGTGAGTCATTCTGAGAAGCTTCCGAGTAACATCTTGTTCATCGACAGAAGCAGGGCATAAACCTCGCGGGATAAGCCCACAGCCACCCTCTCTACGGATTCATCAATAAGCTCAGCATTCATAAGCAATTCTAAAACGACAATTTTCATATCCCGGTGACATTCCTGATGATGAAAGCATCTTGGCGCAGGGGAAGCGCGCCGGGCTCATAACCCGGAGGTCCTTGGATCGAAACCAAGAGATGCTAGTCAATGTCCTTTTTTTTTTCTCTCTCCCCTAATCATTTTTTTTCTTCTCAATTATTTTATATGTCTTTTGCTTTTCTACGTACCTTTTCTCAATCCTTTTTTATTGCATTCTACGAAGACGAGCGTGCCTGTTGCCTGTCTTTTCCACTTGCACAAGTGCAGGTACAAGGAACCGTTTGCTGCTTCCGTAAGTAACCATCAAAGGTTTTTTTCCCCTTTCGATTACGGTGCTGGCTAAAGCCTTCTTGCGCAAAATTATCAACACTGCATCAAAGCTGGAATTCCTAGGCAATTGGCAAAATCGATCAACAGTCGACCAACTCATCAAGTGATTTCGTTAAAGAACGTCTGAGAATCTCGGGGCGTCCTTCTGTGTCATTCGCTACGTTATTGGGCTGGCCTTATCCGTACAGCAGCCCCTCGACCAGCGCATTGACCACTCATGATGGTCGCTTGTGCTTCGCCTTCTGCCGCGTCGCGCGTTATGATTCCCAGTTACTAACCTACTAGTCAAACTTCTCCCCTATCAGTTCCTCGCTCAACTTCCAGAGCTTTTCTGCGTTTTCCGCGTCCTTGGCCCAAGGGGCCGGTTCAGCGAACTGGCAGTCGGATAGGTACGGTTCATTTGAGTCTGCGATGCGTGGGGTAAGTGCATGTCGCATTTGGAAAAGCCAAAGCTGGAGGGGCAAAGGGGCTACTTACCGTTTAGTGCGGGATCCAGAGCCGCGACCAGCGTCGTAGCCGACCCTTGGTCCAGCGTTTTCCAGTACGTAGCCGTCTTCGAGATTGCCTCTGCCATCTCGGGATCGTGGTCCCGGCCCAAGTGGGTGTCCATGGCTTTGCTGCATTAGCAAACCGCTGTTTTGTGGGAGTATCGCCTCCTGCCTCCTACGACAGGAGACAAGGGGTCAAGGGGGGTAGACTCACATCCTGGATGAACGGAAAAGAACGCGATGCCCCGCGACTTCAATCGCCGCTGTAAACCCACGGAGAAAAGGATGTTGGCCGACTTGCTCTGCCCGTACGCAGCAATGGGTATGTAGCCGTCCTCGTTCGCCCGCGTGAACGTCGGCGGCATGTACGACGGCTGCCTCTCCTCCTCGGGCACCTCCTTGCCCTCGATGTTGATATCGTGGAACCGCACCGGCGAGCAGCGGTGGCCCTGGCTCGACAGGTTGATAATGCGCGTCGCCCCCGCCCCCGCCCCAGAGGCGCTGTCGCGCGCGGCCGCGGCGGCTTCCAGCAGCGGCATCAGCTGCTGCGTGAAGAGGAAGTGCCCGATGTGGTTGGCGCCGAACTGGAGCTCGATGCCCTCGGCCGTCAGCTGCCGCGTCATGACGACGGCGCCCGCGTTATTGATGAGAAGGTCCAGCGTCGGAATGCGCTGCGCAATGGCCGCGGCGGCCTCGCGAACGGACGCCTGCGACGCCAGGTCCAGGAGGACGGTCTGGATGTCGACGCCCGGGTGCGCGCTCCGGAGCTCCGTGGCCGACTGCTCCAGCTTCTCCTTGGTGCGCGACGCGAGGATGAGGTGGGCGGGGCCCTGGGCGGCGATGGCGCTCGCGGTCGATTGGCCGATGCCTTTGGGGGCGACGCCGGTGATTACGACTTTTTTTTCGAGAGAGGGTTAGCTCTGGCTTCAGGAGTTCGTGTTATGTTATACAGGCGGGGGTGGGCTTCTCATACCATTGCGGCCTTTGATCTTATCTGCAAAGGTCTTGGCTACCTCTGACCCAGCCGTCTTCTCTCCCCATGTTGGATTCGATGTCATTGTCGAAAAGGGTTCTGGGTACGAGATGTAGCTTGTACGTGTTGCGTAGGGTATTGTAGGTCGTCGTGTGTATGCCCCTTTCAAACAGCTTTAACATTGATGACGCGATACGAGTGGATCGAATACGTCAAAGACTCCAGCATTATATGGATCGTGCCAGCTTCATCATATACTCAGTTCTTGTTCATTTCAACCCATGACTCTATCACCGGTAGCGATCGTCGGCGAAGCCATCTGTCGGGATCGGCTTGTTCCTCCCGCGGTCACGTCACGCTGCTTGGCTTCCTTTCTGCAAAAGACCCACCAGAGCACATCTTCAAGGCCGGCCATTCTTCTGCAGCCGATGGGGACACGATCGTCGAGGCGCTCGTGTGGGCCTGTTTGGGTATCGCATAACTGCCGCCGAGGTCTGTCATGTTCCGACGTTTCGGCATGGTCACGCTCGTCCAGATTCGACCCTGGTGCATCGGGGCGTTGCTTAGGCTAAGCTAACATCCGCCAATCGGGGGCTATCATGCGCGAGTCTGGGGGCTCTATCAGCGCTGACTGAGGGACCTGAACGCGGGGGAAGGGCAGTGAAAGTCGGGGTAACCCCACCCCCGCATGCTACCCTCTGGCAAGCTCTCCAGGTTCGCTAAGGGGAAGCATGGCAACGCGAACTGCATGCCAATAGTGGAACATGGGAGTATGTGCGTGCTCGTCAGAGATGTTATGGGGCGTAGATGAGGTGCAGCAGGTCGCAGGATGTACACTATCCTTCTTACAAGAGTGGCATGGCCAATGATAGACAGAGAGTTCTCAATACAATTCCTATCACTGCGACCATAGCTGGCCCGGACAAGTATACCATATGGAAAAAGTGTCTAGAGCATCTTCCTGTCGATATACACAATGACTAGCAATGGCACAGCGAACGGCTCGACCCAACGGCCGAAAACGGGCATCAAGGTGATTGTAGTAGGAGCAGGTAAGAAGAGCTCGAACCCAAGACATCCATCACATGCTATGGGATAGTATTGGGGTAAGAAGCTCACCATCACTTGCCCAACAGGCTTCGGCGGCCTCGGCGCCGCGATCGAATGCCACCGCAACGGGCACGACGTCGAGATCTACGAGCAGTTCGACGAGCTCCGGTCGCTGGGCGACATCATCTCGTTCGGCCCCAACGCGGGGCGCATCTTCCACCGGTGGGGCGTACGGGGCCCCGGCGAGGTCGCGGACCGCATGCGCGCCTTCAGCATCGACCTGCGCGCCTACGGCTTCAACATCCACAAGTACGACACGGGCGAGGTCGTCATCAACCAGCGCACGCCCGAGTACGACCGCACCGCGCCCAACTTCAACGGGCACCGCGGGGAGCTGCATGCGGTTGTCTATGAGCATGCGACTGTCGATCTGGGGATTCCGATACATCTGGGCAACAAGATCCGGACTTACTTTGAGGAGGAGGGAGAGGCGGGTATTATCCTTGAGAACGGTGAGAAGGTAAGGGATTGGATCAGTGGGCAATTGAGAGATACCTTTAACTCAGTCGTTCAATTAGGTCGCAGGCGATGTCGTGTTAGCCGCTGACGGCGTGCGATCCAAGGCGCGCAAGTCTGTGCTGGGGTACGAAGACAAGCCCAAAAGCAGCGGATACGCAGTATGGCGTGCCTGGTACGTCGCAACCTGCTTTGTCGCGCCCTTTTTCAGTTCTGATACTTTACTGATACAAGGATCCCCTCCCCAGGTTCACCAACGAGGACATGCTCGCAGACCCCGAAACGGCCCAGTTCTGCAACAACGGCGACACCTTCAACGGCTGGATCGGCCCCGACATGCACCTGCTCTTCAGCACCATCAAGGACGGCGCCGACTGCTGCTGGGTCCTGACGCACCCGGACGAGCACGACATCGACGAGTCCTGGTCCTTCCCCGGCAAGCTGTCCGAGGTCCTCGACGCCCTCAAGGACTGGGACCCCATGTGCCGCCGCATCGTCAGCAAGACGCCCGAGTCCCGCCTCGTCGACTGGAAGCTCGTCTACCGCGACCCCTTACCGACCTGGGTCAGCCCGGGCGCGCGCATCCTCCTGTTGGGCGACTCGGCCCACCCGTTCCTGCCCACCAGCGCCCAGGGCGCGGCGCAGGCCGTCGAGGACGGCGTGACGATCGCGACGTGCCTGCGGCTCGGCGGGTCGAAGGACAACGTGCCGATCGCCGTCCGCGTCCACGAGCGGATTCGGTATGAGCGTGTCCGCGAGGCGCAGAAGACGGGCGAGAGTACGCGGGATATGTGGCACAAGACGGATTGGGACAAGGTGAAGGACGATCCGACGCTTATCCAGTTCCCGCGGCTCGCTTGGATCTTTGAGCATGATGCGGAGAAGCATGCGGAAGAGACGTACGAGGAGGTGGCTAAGCAGGTGGCGGCGGCGGTTTCTGATTAGGGGATGGAGTCAAATTAGTGAGTTCAGCTTTCGGGGCTAGGTACGCAGAGGGCGTTGTTGAAGAAAGATAGATAATTGTCAAGACCACAGCAGGTTGCCTTCTACAATTCCATTACCTTGTGGTTTGTCAGGATCCAACATGCCGAACTATACATGAGCTCTTGAGTGATGTGCTGTTTAAGTAGATAGCCGACATGCTTAGATATCATCATTTCTGCACCAATAAACATATCAAACGGATTATCTGTACAACGTACTTCCCGCACCCCCACATGCTCCTCCCTCGTGTTACATGTTGCCGGGACTATGAAGGTCTCCGCCTCCTCTTCCGGGATTATTGAGTTATCTACCCGCCTTCTATGCCTTTGCGTCAGAAACAACGTGCTGCTTGGTGGTGGAGGGGCTTCCATCGCCCTCTTCGTGGGTCGCATTGGGCATCTCTGCCTCCTTCTCTTTCTCGAGAGCAGCATGTGCGCCAGTGCACTTGTAGCCGCGAAACTTCCTGGCCGGAACACGAGCCTCGAACTATGTGAGAGTCTGGTTAGCTATTATCTCTTTTCTTAGACGTTTTGGGTCGGATGGAAAGAAAACCACACAAACCATTTCATCAATCTGCTCCAGGGTTCGATCTTTGGCCTCGGGGAGGTAGAAGTAGATCCAGACCATGGTAATGAAGCAAGATGGGGCCCAGATGTAACCGTACTTGGGACCCCAATTGAGCGAGTCCGGGTTGATGAAGTAAGGTGCCGTGAACGTCGTGAGCCACTACGAGCAAGCATCACTAGTTAGTGCCATGTATCTTCTCCCGGTATGTCAACGTGTCATCACTCACCGCACCAAAGAACCCAATCGCCGTCGCGATCCCAAACGTATACGACCGCAGCCGCTGCGACGACAGCTCGCCGCCCGAGAGCCAGGCGTAGGGCGAGATGAGGCCGTTGTAGGCGACGATGTAGAGGACCGAGACGCCCACGATGACCTTGCCCGTCTTCTCGGTGCCCGGCTCGACCGTGTAGACGACGGCGATGATGAGCTGCGCGAGGCCGCACAGCGCGAAGCCGGCCATCATCATGGGCCGCCGGTAGCCCCACCGCGTGATGACCAGGTTGCTCAGCACGAGCCCGGCGACGCCCACGCCCGTCAGGATGCACGAATTGGTGAAGGCGTCGCCGACGTCGGCCATGGAGAAGAAGTAGGTTCCGTATGCTGTAATGAGAGGTTAAAATACTTTCGTGTCAGTTACTAGAAGTGGAGGATGACATACAGATCAGGAACATGGCGCCGGAAGCGGCCTGCGTCGTCAACCCAAGTACGGCGATGGTGGTGCGGCGGCGGTCGATGGGGTTTCGGACCAGGTCCAGAAGACCGATACTAGACTGGAGCTGTGCCTCGGCCGCGAGGGCGGCTTCCATCTCGGCGAGCTCCTCGGCGACGGACCAGTGAGCCGGTCCAGGGCGCAACCAGGTCAGGCTTTTTTCGGCTTGGGCTGTTTGCCCGCGAGCGGCGAGCCAACGTGGGCTCTCGGGCAGGAAGAAGAGCGCGATGAAGAGAATCCCGGGCACGATGTGGACGGTGCCGAGGGGGATGATGTATGAGCTGCGGTCGGGACGTTCGGCAGTGCCGTAGTCGACGAGGTTGCCGACGAAGCTACCTGTGCATTGGGGAACTTGATCAGCACATGCGAATATAAGGGAGAGAATTAGTTTCGTCATGATGAAGAGCTTACCTAAAGCGACCCATAGGGTGAAAGCGGATATACCCAAGCCTCGGTATCTTGCAGCCACGACTTCCTACGCATTGGGGTTAGGCCAGTCCAGCAAATAATGACCCAGAAACCGGCAAGGGTGGCAACCTACCGTGATATAAAGCTGCGCGTGGGTCATGAGCAGCCCGTTCGCCAGCCCCAAGATGAGCCGCCCCGCGTAAAGGCCGCCAATGTCGACCGTGGCCTGCATGATGGCCGTGGACACGAAGACGAGCGCGCAGGCGATCCAGAGCGATAGCCGACGGCCAACCCAGCGGGACGTAAAGCCCGCCGACGAGGACGAGATGAAGGCGCCCAGCACCATGAGGGAGGAGATGAGCTGCTGGCGCTCCGACGAGATGTTCCACTTGGGCAGCGCTTCCGTGGGGGGCGTGCCGAAGACCTTGAGGAATCCGACCATGGCCTGCAGACCACCGATCACGCCGAAATCGAGGCCGTATTGGAACGAGCTTAGCGACACGAAAGTCATGGCCACGAGGGCTTTGACGTGGAGCCGGGCCCCCGCCTCCTGGTTTGCATGGGCTGTAGCCATGTTGTGATATGAAACGACCGATCACTACAGAAGTCAGACACAATGACCGTGATAATAACCACACGCAGAGGAATGTTGTTTAAAACATGAGTCGATTAGAAACATGTTCAAGAATCTCCAAATACGTTTTTCTTCAGGCAAGGCTCGATTCACCAAATACGTCAAGCGATGGCAGCACATATGCCGCCCCCCTGTTTGAAGAACAGCCTGCACGGCGCCCATTAAAGTCCCGATGCCCCTCAACGACATCGAGGTTACATATTTGCACACATTTGTGAAAGAGCAGATCCACTTATGTCTTGCAGGAGAACGGCACACACCCCTCCGCTAAGTTAATCCAGTGGTTGATCAGCCATCGAGTGTTCGCCGATGGAGAAACATCCTGTTCGGCAGATCAACGTGGACAAGGGGCCGCTGAAGCAGATTTCCCCGCACTCGACACACTTGGCTACGACCTACCCCGGACCTGATCCCAGGCCTCTCTGCCATGTGTGGTGGGGCTATAAAGCCACTTGTTATATATAAATGGGGTAACAGCAGTAGGTCATATGGGCGAAAGAGGGTGGTATCATTCGAATACGTGTGCTGCATATGCATCTGGCCTCGGTCCTGTCCCCGATGGGATATGAGTTGCACAAGATGCTAGGTTCTTATCCGTTTCGCCTAGAATTAGATGGGAATCGCCCCAGAGTTCATTTGCATGCTACATTGGTGGCTTTTCCCATATGCATTCTGTGGAGCGTCTTGACTATTGATGACGGGCGTCAACAACGGTGGTTGCCACAGTGGGCTCTCACTAGCAGTCTCCCAGTCGATCCATGCATGCGGTGTGTTAAGTGTCGTTGATCTCATGTGGTGTTAGTCAGGGATTCCATCAGTCGCCGCTTGTTGTACTGTTTAGGTGCACACAAGAGAAGAACAAAGAGCAATACGGTTTTTGGAGATCGTCGAGAAGACCCAATGCTATATAAGCCATGATTGTAAAAAACGACATGCGTGAGTGGATACGAAGCTAGGTCATACTCACTCTGCCCTGGTGTTTAAGGGACGCAGGCTTGACTATGGAGCCGAAAGAAACATGGTCATGTTTTTATGAGCCAAAGCGTCCCTGTAGGTATTCATAAGTGTCAAAGGTATTTATATCCAAATCAAAAGGTATTATAATTATGTTTACTCTGGTATATCTCTATCAAGGCGTGCATGGCTGCTTCCTCATGCTACGCCGCGCCTCCTTCTGGGTATATAACATTCTATGGCTCGGCTCTAAAACAAAAACAAGGTTTAATCTACTCCCGATACCTCATCATCTAAGCTCTCAATCCATTATCTTGAGACGCATCTTCTTCACTCTGCTGGTTCTTCTCCATCTCCTTCCGCTCTTTCCGTTCCGCCCGGGCGACGGACCTCAGCCTACGCTCCTCCCGCCACTTGGGCCCGTTCTTCTGGATGAGCCAGAGGATGGGACTGGGTATCAAGAAGAGCAGGGCCACGTACGTGTATGCCCAGCCGCGGCCCCACGCCCCAATGAGGATCTCGATGAGGGCGGTCGAGATCGCGCCGGCCAGACAGCGCACGAAGTTGTTAGCCGCGGTCGCCGTGGCCGGGGCCTCGGGGTACAGGTCCACGATCAGTGTGTTGATGATCTGGAAGCTGCCCGTGACGCAGAGGCCGATGAAGAAGGAAAGGACCAGCGGCACGGCCACGTGCAGCTCGGCTTGCAGGACCCAGCCGTACGCGATGTAGGCCGCGGCACCGACGACGATGAGGGGGAAGATGAGCTGGATGCGCACCCGCTCGATGGGGAAGTCCTTCAGGTTGTCGCCGCGCTTGCGGTCGATCTTGACACCCAGCTTCTTGGCGGTCCGGCGATAGTTCCAGTCGAGGATGAACCCCTGCGATATAGACGCTGTCATGCAGGCGACGCCGACGGGCAGGTAGCATAGGCCGAGCTGGATGTTGTTGTAGTGATAAATGTCTGCGAACTGGGTCGACAGGGTTGATGTGCAAGTCATGAAGCCAACGTAGATCAAGGCATTGTAACCAAGCACCAGGGCCATATCCTTGTTGCCCACGACACGAAGTGTGTTGAATGGGTTGGGGATGGGAAACTTCCGCTTCTCTCGGGGCGGTCTGGATGCGTCGACGGGTTGTCGTCGGAATCGGATGTAATCGAGCAAGGTCATGTTCCATCCTTGAGGCGGGATTGAGCCATTTCCCACAATCTTTCTCCCCGTTTCGGGAACCGCTAGGATGTACGGGACAAGAAACACCACGGATACGACGACGCAGAACCAGAAGACGGAAGGCCAGCCCAGGTACTGGGTCAGTAGACCGCCAATGACGGGGCCAAGTGAGGGGCCGACCGTAATACCGGCGCCTACGATGCCCATATACCGACCCCTTTCGGAGCTCGGGGCGATGTCGGCGACAACACCGTAAACCAGGGCAATTGTGCCACTGCTTCCACCGCTCTGCATCATGCGGAACACCAGCAAAGCTGCGAAGTTCCTTTGCAGGGCCAATCCAATGTTGGCGCCCAAATAGATTACCATGGCGATGATAAAGGCGGGTCGCCTCCCGGCGGCATCGGCAAGATCTCCGAAAATGGTTGGCGCCAAGGCCTGGAAGATCATGTAAGTGGTAAGCGAAAGATTGGCCTGACCGATAGAAACGCCCAAGTCGTTTGCGATGGACGGGAGCGCGGGAAAGTAGATGTTGGCGGTGGTCGGGGAGATGAAGGCCGAGATGCAGTTCATAGCCACGATCCAGTAGACCATCTTGGTCGAGAAGACGGTGTACGCCGGTCCGCTGGAGGCTCGCGACACCACCGCCATGTTCTGCTCGGCCTGGTCCGCATCTTCGTGAACGGTGCCGTCCAGGCTGGGACGGCTCGAATCCTGGGAATTCCTCAAAGACGAGTTCGCGGGAGAGGTAACGCTCGGGGGAGTCCGAGCCGACGCCGACGACAGGCGCTCATCATCTTTGGAAGATGGCTCGGCCGCGGGTTGGCTCTCTTGTGGTTTCGGTTCAGCGTTCATGAGGACGACGGGCTGAAGGGAAGGAAATGGGAATTGCAAGATTCCATGATGGATGATAAACTTTTTACCGGCCCAGCCGGTAGGGGCATCGGTGTAGATAAAAGATGGACATGCATGGTGGGGGGGCGATTTCGGATCTCAAGAGGCGTGATAACAGGAGCGTCAATAAGAGGGCATCTTGCACCGATGGGTTATTCCCGTAAACAGAAACCCACCCTTTGGCGGGTATTCGGATTTACCGCCATGCTGTAGGGGCGATTTGCTGGGGATTGCAACGGTCCCAGAGGCCACTAATTTGTCCTAGTGTCGGCTCTTCGATTTTTTCGTTACGTTTCTCACCGCGGTGCTCACCTGGGGTCATTATTGAGCCTCCATCTGCGGCCGCTCTGCGACTGAGCGAAAAGAAGAGTTGATGAGGCGCACAAGGTTATCTGGGATTGAATAGACCAGACGACGTCGATCAGTGGTTCATCAGTCAGCCAGGGGCATGCTTTATTTAGAGTTCTTGGTTTGACCGAGTCTGGACGAAAAGCCGCCTCGATTGGTTGCGATTGATGCTTGTGTTGCTGTGGCGCCGCCTGCAGCCACATATTTGTATCTAGGTAGACAGACCTGTGGCTTAGCAAGCAACGTCAGAGCTTCCGTACTAACACCAAGCTGCATCGTGGCTTCCTTGTTTGGGTAGAGAGATAGAGCTGTAGAAAGATTCCAGCCAAGTGCTGATCAACATCACCATACCGTACCCCAAACATAGGGCGCTGTAATGCAGTTCATGGCTAATGACATTACGCTATATTGCCAACTTTCTTTACAATACCACAATGACCGACATCACGCCCCTCTTCGACAGCTTCCTGTCGCAACACAAAGCTTCGCCCACCAAGCGTGCCTTCAATGTGGACAACCTCGACGAGTTTCTCAAGGAAGCCTACAAGATCAACCAGGCCATAACTTCGCTGCATACCGACCTGCGCAGCATACGCCAGTCTTACCTCTCCACCGCGCCTCCTCGACGAACCCTCATCCGCTCCGCCCAGCATGACCGAAAATCTCGGCCCCTCACCGATCGCGAGCGCGAGGAGATCGATGCGAACTCCAAGTCCATGCTTCGCCAGCTGAATGCGAAGATCCGCGAGCTCTCCGACGCCGAGAATACGCGCCGCGAGATGGAGAGCAGCCTCATTGCCAAGAAGTTCGGACGGGGCTTGGGAGCGTTGGGAGCCTGGGCAGCCGGCGGGGGAAAGATCAACAAGACGGCGGAGCACGCCACCGCGGAGGACAAAGCCAATATGCTCAACACACACCGCGAGAGCGTGCTCTGGGCGCTGCGACAGCGGCTACAGGAGTGCGTCAAGATGCAGCAGGACATGATGGAGGTGCGGCTGCATCGCGAGATGGAGAAGAACCGCAGCGTCCTTGCAAAGGCTACATCGTCTCAAATGGCGAGCCTGGGCATCATGCCCGACAGCCCTGGGAAAGAAAGGAGGAAGGCGTCTCAATCACTCCCGCCTGAACAGCAGCCATCATCGCACGACACAGCGCAGGACTTGTCGCCTGAGCAGATTCAGATGTTCGAGCAGGAGAACCATGATATGCTCAAGCACTACGAAAGCACGTTGGACCAAGTCAGGTATGCATCTCATTCAGCCATCGCCATCACTGGCTTATTGTATTCGCAATGCTAACCCAAACCCAACAGAACTGCCGAAAAGTCGTTGATAGAGATTTCGGAGCTGCAGACGCAGCTTGTCAACAATCTGGCCACTCAATCTGCGCATATCGACCAACTAGTGACGGATTCCTTCAATACGGCGGAAAACGTTGGAAGAGGAAATACGCAGCTGAAGAAAGCGACGCAGCGGCCGAGCATGGCCAAGTACATGTTCTACACGACGTGCGGGCTCTGTTCATTCTTGGTTGTATGGGACCTAATAATATAAGCCAGCGACGTCGTAGTCAAATAAAACACAATACCATATCATCACATGCCTGAATACGATGCCTTGATATAATTGTAACTGGATAATGACTGCTGAATCGGTTGGTCAACCCATCACATGCAAATGCTTGCAGATCGGTTGAGGACGGGTTTACTAGCCAATGCCAGGATTGGTGCGCTTAACGTGTGATAGGTCGGCTCCGGTCCCGGGGCCTTTGCAGCCTGTAGGAAACTCCAGTGATCTGCTCGACCTCGAGGACAAATATCTAACCTAGGGGGCGGTGGTATCTGTCAACCGCGAAAATCAAATTTTGGAATCCTGGTGTTCTACAGGGGAAGGCTTTATTGAAGTCGTAATCAGGAGAGCCAACAACCGAAGATGCCGACGGATTAACGTAACTTTTAGTTGGGAGTGAGCTGATGATACGATTTTGGGGTAATGGAAAATGCCTCGGCCGGGAGTGAGATCATAGGGGACTGCCCTCCAAATCCACACTACCCACCCACCACATGATTGTGCCATCGCAAGGAACCGGGCGTGTCATGACAGGAAATCGAGCCGACAAGGTCCCACGGCTTCTTCCCCAACCGGGTATGCACGGTAAGTATCAAGTGCAATTAGATCTGACGGTCAACGGAATGGCTACTAGGTGAACCATTTAAAGTCTGCGCGGGCCTCGCTTCATGTTTTCTGGAGAGTTTATTCTTAGTTGATGTTGTGCTGCTCCCTATTGCTACGCAAATTCTATCAATAGTCTTTCTCTCACACTTCCTCGACGATAATTGCCTCACGAAACAAACAATACCACGCGGCCAGAAACACGCCCAGGCTGGCAATCTCCAGTTTACCGGTCATAGCATCGCCTTTGGCCCCTCCAGGCTCATGCGATCTTCCCCGTAAACAGGAGACGATTAGGCAACTACCCCACGGAGGTGCACACTGAACCCCTGCGTTTGAGACCTACGGGCCCCACGGCCAGCGCCGCCAGCCTATCGAAACGACCTGAATCCAATCCTCCCGCCCGCCTGTGACCAAACCAAACGACTACAGCTCCTTCCCCAGCCCGTTCGCCCGCGTCCCTGCTGCCACCAGCGTTATTATTAGTACCAGCAAGCCAACCCAGCACCTAAGTAACACTTCTTAGTCGCCTGTGGGGGAGAGCTATATCTGCCTTCCCGCTCCCTCTGCTTGTCTTTCCAAAATGCCCACCCACAGACCGAGCAACAAGTTCGACCCTTCCTACCACGCCAATTCAGTCCGCCGAGTGCAGAGCATAGCCAAACAGATGTCGCCGCCGTCAGCAACCAGTTTCACCGCCGAGGTCGTACCTCAGGCCCCCGAAGATCCTCTCTTCGGGCTCATGCGAGCTTTCAAGGCCGATGAGAGCCCCGACAAAGTTGACCTCGTGAGTCGTACCACCCATCGCATCACGCGATTGCGCGCGAGGGGTAACGGTTCTTTGCTAACATTTCCCAGGGCATTGGAGCGTATCGCGACAACAACGCAAAGCCTTGGGTTCTTCCAGTAGTCAAGAAGGTATGCATTCTTTACTGTTTGATCTCTTCATCTACGTCATTGTCGAATTCGGAGGTGCTCCGCCGACGAAATGACCTCAACCCACCCCACCTCCACTTCACTCAATGGCCATGATAGCTAATTGCACTTGCGCGCCTACAGGCAGATGAGACCCTCCGCAACGACCCCGAGTTAAATCACGAATATGCGCCGATTGCTGGTCTTCCGTTCTTCACCAGCAAGGCGGCCGAGCTGATCCTTGGTGGCGCCGATTCGCCCGCCATCCAAGAGAAACGAGTCGCATCAGTACAAACCATCTCCGGCACCGGTGCCGTACATTTGGGAGCCCTCTTCCTTGCCCGGTACTGGACTGGCAACAAGAAGGTGTACATCTCGAATCCCACCTGGGCCAACCACAACCAGATCTTCGGCAACGTAAACGTACCCATTGCCAGCTACCCCTACTTCTCCAAAGAGACCAAGGGCCTGGACTTCGATGGCATGAAGTCAGCCATCCTCGGTGCCCCCGATCGATCCATCATCCTCCTCCACGCTTGCGCCCACAACCCTACCGGTGTCGACCCGACGTTTGAGCAATGGAAGGAGATTGCCCAGATCATGCGATCCAAGAACCACTTCCCCTTCTTCGACTGCGCCTACCAGGGTTTCGCCACTGGCGACCTGATGAAGGACAACTTGGCTGTTCGTCACTTCGTAGAACAGGGCTTCGAGATGGTGATTGCTCAGAGTTTCGCCAAGAACTTCGGTCTGTACGGTGAGCGCGCTGGTTGCTTCCACGCCGTGACGGGCCCGGCGCCCGACGCCGAGTCTACCATCACCCGTATCGCGTCGCAACTCGCGATCCTGCAGCGCTCCGAGATCTCCAACCCTCCGCTGTACGGCGCGCGCATTGCGGGCACAGTGATGAACGACCCCAAGCTGTTCGCCGAGTGGGAAGAGAACCTCCGGACGATGAGCGGTCGCATTATCGATATGCGCAAGTCGCTACGGGCGAAGCTGGAGGAGCTCGGCACCCCTGGTACCTGGAATCACATCACGGACCAGATAGGCATGTTCAGCTTCACGGGCCTGACCGAGGCGCAAGTGATGAAGATCCGATCCGATGCGCACGTCTACATGACCAAAAACGGTCGCATCAGCATGGCGGGTCTGAATACGGGTAACATCGACTACTTCGCCAAGGCCTTGGATAAGGTGGTTCGGGATACCCAGTAGTGGATTGGATGAGATGATACCGCAAACTTAATGGAGGTGTTGTTGGCCGCTCAGAGAGCTCAGCTCCGACCCAGGCGGATAAATGTGGGAGATCTTCGTTTTCGTCTCCATAGATGGCAGGACCAAAAGTTTACGTAGTTCATGAGATACGTTCCTGGGAAGAATGATAGACTTGGTTGTCTAGTAAAACATTAGCATGCCCCCTGGGTCCCACACCCTTGTGAATAAGACGGAGAACAATTTTTGGCTCGACAGCATGCTGTATCCAGAATTGTACAGTTCAAGCAAGTTGAGTACATAGTTGATTCTCATTTTCTGTAATATCTTGCCGGGACGTAAACAAAGATTTGGTTACCTAGCCCTTGCTTAGTTCGGGGAAATAGTGGCTGGACTACAAAGGCTTGGAGGCTCGGGCGCGTCGCGTACTGAGCTTCACAATCGATGCTTCAGCTTTGAACCCCCCGGCTACGGCAAGTATTGCGCAACCTAACCTCAGCAACAAAGCGCACGTTCAGTTGCAACACCAAGAAATTGTACCTGTCGCCCAGACAAGAAAAACAATATTTTTGCTACATCCATCCCATTTTATTTTTGGCGCATTTTGCATCATGGATTTTCGCTTCAATCGCATCTTCTACACAAAGCAACCAGGTTTACAGCCATAGATCATGCCGCGAGTTCTACCTTGGAAGCGCACTGGCGCAGCGGCGTCTTCGAGTGCTGCACCTCGTTCAAGCACCACACCCATAAAGGCAGATCCGGACCGGAAAGCCAATGGCTCTCCAGCGCACTCTGCTGCTTCTACCAAGAAGAAGAATACCCAGTCCCGAGCTCGTAGGTTGAAGTGCGTTTCCTATCTCGTTGACATTTTGCTAACGAGACGTGCAGGCCGCTCTGGTTCCACATCACCGCCGCCCGAGCCACTGCAAGAGAAGTAAGTGCATAGGCAACTGTCCAACGTGCCACATGAGCAATACCTGTCAAATGTATGTTCATGCTAATGATCCACAACCAGTTTCATGATCGAAGGGTTTGATGATGATGATCGCTACCACATGGTCGAGGACGAGCTCCTCGCGACCGCACGCCAGTTCACAGCGCACCTGCACGCTGCTGTCATCAGTCAGATCGCACGCCCCGTGGTAGGAGGCATGTCGCGGCTTGCCGAGAAGAAGCAAGAACGAGCCAGTCTGCTTAGAAAGCAAGCCGCTGCGATTCGCAAAGGACATGAGTCCGACTCTGAAGACGACGATGTCGCTCCAAACAGTGCGCTCAAAGGGACGTCACTATACACTTTGATGGCGAGTCCACGCAAGCAAGTGCCCCGACTGGACAAGATCGCCTCGTTTTCGACAGCAACACGCGCGGCAGCTGGGTTCGGCGCCAGTTCCAGCGAGATGGCAGACTCGTCGCGTCGGCCTTCCATATTCTCGTCATCGCCTACACGTCGTCTGGGCTCGGTTATGAACGTGGACGATGATGACAGCGACGATCTCGATGCGTCGCGACGACCGCCTTTCACGAAGAGTACTAACATCAGCTCGACGCTCAGTAACCTTCGCGGTAGTAATCGACCACAAACTCGTGATCCTGCCCCTACTGCAGGCGTGAAACGCCCAGCTGGTTCTACGAAGACGCCACCGTCATCATCTGCGCCAGTCTCACAAGCGACTCTGCCAAGCACAGGAAATATGAGCGATGACTCGGACGACGATCTGGGCAATGATCCATTTGGTATTAAAAACAGAATCTCGCAGCGCAACGAGCGCGGCCGCAAACGGGCTAAAACTACACAACAGGAAAACAGCAAAAGTACACCTTCGTCGTCGAAAGACTTCATCCCTGGCTTTTAGTGGTATGATTCTAGCCATGGAATGGCGTTTCGTACGGCCGCTCGGCCTGGGGCGTGATGCGCGCCAGGTGCCTTCGCTGCTTGTTCTCCCAGTCCACCAAGGCCGAGTGCTGGGTGACTCGGTTGTCCCACAAGACCACCGTCCCCTGCTCCCACTTGACGCGCACATGGAAGTCAGCTCCCCAAGCAATGTGGCTGTATAGGAAGTTCAAGATGGCGTCTGACTCTTCCTTCTTCATGCCGACAATGTCTCGCGTAACTACGGAAACAGTTAGCTTCAGACAGCCTGGATATCTTGATATGCATCGTTTCTTTATCGACTTACATTGAGGATTGACATATAACGCCTTCTCACCCGTGGCCGGATGCGTTCTTACGATAGGGTGCACATTGGCCACTGGCTCCCGGCGAACAACACCCCCTCGCGCAATCGACGCCGCGGCCTGCTCGAAGCCCGAGTGCGTCGCCTGCAAGCCATGCAAGCGCTCCTGGAACAGGGGACTCAGCCGGTTGTAGGCCTCGACGGTGTTGGCGAAGAGCGTGTCGCCGCCGGCCTCGGGCTTGTCGAAGATGTAGAGGAAGGTGGTGCCGGGCGGCTGCTCGTACGAGACGTCCGAGTGCCAGGCGACGGAGCTGGTGCGCGAGGCGTAGAACTTCTTGGAGGACTCGTCGCCCTCGCCGCGGTGCACCAGGTGGATCTCGGGGTAGCCCTTGGGCGCGCCCGAGGCCGGGTGGATGTGGTGCCGGCCGAAGTAGCCGCCGAAGTCGAGGGCGTCCTGGATCGGCAGGTCCTTGAAGTCCTGGTCCCGGAACGCGACGACTTTGCGCTCGGCGACGAGGCGCGCGAGCTGGTCTTTGCCCGCGGCGCTTAGGCTGCTGAGCTGGACCCCGCGGACTTCGGTGCCGGCCAGGGGCGTGATCTTCGTGGCGGTGCTGCCGGCGGGGAGGAGCTCGGGGTATCTGGTGTCGGCGTCTTTGCCGTGTTCGTAGTGCTCGAACGGCTCGAGGGGCGGGTATTTGGTCGTGGCGTCCCAGGTGGGCAGGTAATGAGGGTACTGGTTTGGATATGCATGAGCTTCGAGATCAAGCAGTATATCTCCAAGGAATGTTCAACGAGACTTACCGTAGCCGTTCTTTCCTCGACGTCCTTGTTGTACTCGGGCGGCGCCAACTCCTTATAGGCACCGAAGTGCTGGGGCGTCTTGAGGTTCTTGGGGACAGAGACGGGCTCCGTCACCGTTACGGTGGAAGTTCCTGACGGTGCCATGGCGATGGTATTGGTCTCTTTGCCGCTTGTTTACGAGGAGAGAAACTCGAATCTTGAATTGGTATTCTAGATTTGATATGATACGGCAGCACCCCTAGGGATAGCGAGGCGTCTCTTTATGAATACATGAGATCGGATGCGGCATCCCACCCCCGCTTATGATATGGCGCGCATCACGCAATCTAGGTGCAATATCACATATACTACCCCGACGAGGCCGATCTGCGATGCGGCACACCCTGCTGCTGTGTCGCAGGCCCGGCTCATTCCCGGTGCACTGCAGAGGCACACCATTGATCGTGATGATGCCACAATCCACCCGCAGCGATCACGACTTTCGCCATAGCCCCTCCGACAGCCTATCAGACGTTTATCGCTATCGGCAATCGAATGCGTGTTTGGGAGGGGTTCGCGCCGGCATTGGAGGGTACGGTATGATGTTGCTATTGGGGTAGCCTGGCACGCCATCCCCCTCTCCCCGCCGGCCGGTTTTGGAGCAGACAAGACGGCTAAATCGTTTCCCGGACACTGGTGGTGCTGCCGGATATCTCCGTCATGGCTTCTATTGGCGATGGCTGTCGCTTGAGACTGTGCAGTCGCTTCTTATGCCCCTTATCGCGGTGATTGGCTCGGTATATGAGGGCAGTTCATTGGCTGGGGGGATGTTCGTTAGCTGCGAATTGGGAAGAAACAACGGTCTCTTTCCTCAAAGAGCGCATGGCTAACGAAACCTACAGCAACAGCGATGCGTACATGTATATTTCATGCAATTGCCAACCTAACGACCGATGAGGGGAAATGATATGAATCAATTGTCTGCTTACTTGCCGTTCATTCCGGTTGCCCTCGGCGCCGAGTGGTGGATTGAAGCCGGGAGCAGCAAGATGCCCCCGATCGGTTACTGTGGGGGCTTTGCCAGACCACGACCACGCCTTCCAGACAGATGGCTGTGGTTTTTCTCACAACCCACCAAATCTATATTCCTGGTCTCGCTTGACCTGGTGCCTGCATCAATAGAGCTCCGATCATAGAGATCCTTGCCAGTTTGACAGTCGGTACAGAGGACAGAAGTCAATTGGGGTTTTTGTGGCTAGTCGCAAAAGCGCCTCGAGAATTTTGAGCCGGCACGTCTTGTGCTTTTGTGCTCTTACTTATGCGCGGAAGGCACGACCTGAATGGTGAGGGCACAGGACATCATTTTATTGAAATATAAGGCAACACGAAGCATTTCAATCAATTCATGCCTTAAGTATATTGCAATGTTACATCTTGCTTTCATCCCAATACCCAGCGACGGCCCTCTCCCTAAATCGTGTCAGTGGTCACATTCTTCTCTACCGGCATGATCGCGCTTCGGCATGTATGTAGGAGTCAAGAGATTCCAGTTGCTGCGCTAGCTGGTCATTTCCCCCTTCGCTTTATCGCAAGCTTTGCAGGACCCGACCTCTTGCTGTGACGCCCCAGTTGCTCTCCATCTGGCGCCCAAGCCAAGAGGGACACATGTCTAGCCATACCGTACGAGAGGCAGCCCTTGCAACAGCATCATCACTGCAGATCTTTATCTCTAGACTTTGGGTAACTGACCAGGTCTAGACTTTGCAAAACGATTGGGTCCAAAGTGACGAAGAGCCCGATCAATGCTCCAGCCTCCCGAAAGGTCGCGCTGGACTCACAACACTGCTTCAGCAAAACACCATAGCCAGGTCGAAGAGTAATCTTCTTTTCTTGTCATCGATCCATACCAAGAGTTCCCGGCAGACACAAAAGACTTGCGAAGAGCTTGCCAAAATAGGGAGGATGAAGCTCAAGGGTTTCCTACACAAATACTGAGGACAGCATCGTCAACCTGATGGATGGAACATACGACAGGTGCAGAGACTTGCATATATAACTGGTTGGTATAACCCTTGGATTGCATTAAAGAGGGTACGGTGTTGTCGTATTGGATCTCAATCGCATGAACTAATATCGGCCTTACAAACCTCTTGAAGCTCTTTGGTCAGGGGATCGAGGCCTTGACACATTGCAACACTTCCCGGGCTCTCCATTGCATGCGGTGGCACAATATGGCACCAACCCGACGATATGCGCATGCCTTTTTCCGCAGCACAGATTCACCACGGATCCCCTATTGGTTACGGCAACAGACTGAATCTTAAACAGGGCATACTCTTCGGTGTGATTCCGGACGCTCCTCGGCCTCAACCACCTCCGTGGGCAGTCTATAAGGAGAGTCAACCTTTCCGAAGAAGTAACGCTGGTATACGCCCAAAGCATCGTCTTTCTTGTCGCAATTTTATTGCTGATAATACTGCCTAGTGTGGGCGAGCTTGGCTTTGACAACTGCCCTTGGTCATTGTACAAACATGGATGTTCTGGGCGCGATCCGACGTTGTTCCTGGTCGAGTATCTGTTTGGATCCCAATTTGGTACATACCAAGGGAAGGAGTTGGGAATATACCTTGAGTATCCATCGCCGAACTGAAAAGCGGTTTCAGATCGTCCTGCTCTGTCTCCTGGGCTGCAATGTTCGGAAGGTACTCGAGGCGTCTATAAAAAAGCAACAGCACTGCCTATGTCGGCTTGAGCTATGTCAGGAGTTTTGGGGTGGCAAAGCATATTACTTGGCTCCACGATCTCAAGATGAGTGCGCTGCCATACCAGATGTCGTCTGGGTGAACAGACATGGTCGAAGATGCAATCACGTTACCTGCATTTCGGCTACCGGTACATGAATGCCGGACTGTGCAGAGTTCGGGTTGGCAGCCGGCCACGTGCCGCCCAAAGGTACGTCAGTATTGGCGACCATCATAATATATCCGCGGCCAATAGCCCACCCCGATGTGTGGAGGCGTCGACGTACCACATTCCCGGTCGGACATACCAAGAGTACTTCACTACCCTTGGAGGCGGCTAGTGTTCTCGGATGAGCAGACTTATTCCGGATGTCGTGACCGGTGTACAAGTCACAGCAGACAACAACCCCTTGCTTGCCCGCCCATCTCCCCGGTGGCCACGGTGTCGAGGTCTTTTTGGAGAACGACCCCGGTAGACAGGATGCAAACTATCGCACACTACCGGAAAGACTAGAGCCTGCCAGAGCTAGAACACCGGAAAATCTCAATGTCGAATATGTAAGCGAGATTCTTAGTCTCCTCGCTTACGAGCACACCGTTACCTGAGTTCCCCTAATGCAAGCTACCACACACTTCCTTCAGACCCTTTGCAAGCAGTGACCAGCGACCTCAGTAGGTTCATGCACGAGTCTGGCGCCATCTGCCATCTACATGGACTGTCCTGCGCCCCCCGCCCGATATTTGAGGAGCCAAGGAGCACCTACAATCGTGAAGGTATGGGTTTTTCCGGACCCACGGTGAGTTTCATGCCCCGATTACGAGGCGGGTGGAGTTCCCGTCCTGGAGTTCGACTGGTGGGAAAAGGGCGAGAGGCGAATGCACTGGCGGCTCACCAATCACCAAGACGAATGCAAAAATGGGTTGGGGCGTTGGCAGAATAGGTAGGTATGTCGCGACAATCGGATTCCCATTATACTTCGCCCCCTGTTGCCGCGGCAGAGCAGCCGAAAGACCGGAAGAAACCCAAACTTGAGTTGTGTCTGGTGGATAACGTGCGTAGCTGGCGCCAGAATGGCAATGACCAAGGGCAACAAAAGGAGCTAATGGCTCGCGGCTGCACTGTACAACATTTTGTCCCAGGTTGATGGCTCGAATGGAACCGGGGAGATTTAAATCATGACGGTATCTACCAGGAAAAGGACCTGTCTGCTAGAGACCGTTGGCGGCTGCACCTCACCCAGCACACTGTCAAGCTTGGGACGATCCGCGAAATCGGATTGAGCGGGAATCATATTCGGGGCGTCGCACCGTTCTCCGATGCGACCAACAGGCCAAGTCCTTGATCGTGAGGAGAAGGAGGCCAGCAGCAGGACCCGCAAATGGCCGAAGAGACTACGAACGGTTTCGCGTCATTGACGTTGCTGCGCAGTGGGGATGCAACGGAAAGGGTCCCTTTACTTTGGTTGTCGTGGTGCAGGGGTGGCTCGTGTGAAATGTCCCGCCTCATTTCTTCTTGCCAGAGGCATTTCCAGCTCGACCACGCCCACGGAAAACCTTCGTCAGCATGCGATTTGGTTGAAACCTAGTTCGGGTTGAAACATGTCGATCTGTTACCGTTTGGATGGATTGCTAATTATACTTGGGAGGAGCTGAAAATGTCGCAGACATCCCAACCGCTGGGAAGATCCACCGGACGATGATGAAGCACGTCCGGCCTGGAACGGGCAATCTCGTAATTAAGGATCGCGCTGACAGACGCCTGGTCTCCCAGTCGGGTTACTGGTCGGTTGTCGGGTGTCGCTGTTTCTTCTAGAAAGAAATTAGCCCAGCATTCCCAGCGCATTGAACGGGGGCAATATTCCCAGGAACCAGCAGCTAATATGGCGCCGTCGCCTCCGGCCCCTGCAGGTGGGGTCGCGGGCTGCGGGCTAGTACGTAAACCGTGCCTCGTACTGCGACGTCGTCCGGCCTCTAAGCCCAAATGGGAATCTTCGGGGCATTTGTTTGGTGCGCCTGAGCCGCTAATCGGTCCCGGAGGAGATCGTTAGGTGATTCGCGCGGCCCGCACGCCACAAGGATCTTTATTCTACCCACAGACTCTGACCTAGTCTGTGTTGAAGACGCGGGTCTGCGGGAAATATGCCCGCTCGTGGGCTGTTTCTGGGTCGGCCAGCGGCACCAACAGGACGACCCAACGGGAGTTCAAGGACCATTTGCTGGCATTTCCTGGTCTTCCACGTGCTCATTTCCGGGAGCCGCGCCAGAGACAGCACAGCAGAAGGGGGGGAGAGGGAGAGGGGGAGAGTGAGAGTGAGAGACAATTCCGATGGGATGGAAATTGACAACCAACCCTGGCCTTTCTGATTTGCATATATGGTCCCTGGGAAGGTCGAGACAAGAGAATCCCGATCAGTCTGAAGGATAAGGGTCTACTCGGTGTCTGTCTGCTACTTGCTGTTGTGCGCCTGTTCCTCCAACCAGTCGCTCGTTACCTAACACCCACCCCTACACTCATTAACTGAATTTTACCCTTCTGCGAGACAGAAGAACACAACACAAGATGCAGGTCATTTCATCCCTCCTCATGGCTTGCGCCGTTGGCGCCGCCTCCGCCTCGCCTCTGAGTCTGGGAACTCCAGAGATCGACCTCCTGGGCAACCCCAACCCCAAGCCCGATGCACGTGGGCTTTTGCCGCCCGCGCCCGACGCTCGTGGACCTTTGCCACCCGTAACATCCGTGCCAGCACTGAATACCGGTCTCAACAAGGCGGCCAAGGCCCCGTTGCCTCTGCCCGCCCGTACCATCTACCAGTTCCCGGAAGAGCACTCTTGGGTCGAGAACCTGTTTGTGCGCGACAATGGCGACATCCTGATGACCATGATGTGGCCCAAGCCTTCGCTCTACCTCCTCAAGAACCCGTCCACCAACGAGGGGGCCGAGCCCAAGCTCCTCCACACCTTCGATGACGCCCAGGGCCTGCTCGGCATCACCGAGACCGCCCCCGACACCTATGCCCTGGTCTCGAGCAAGTTCAGCGGCATGGCCGCCGTCGTTGCCAACGGCAGCGCCATCTGGGAGGTCTCGATCCAGGACGTGGCCAACCCCAAGGTCCGCAAGGTGACCAACCTGCCCGAGGGCGGCTTCCTCAACGGCGTCGTCAAGCTGCACTCGCCGGCCTGCCGCAACGTCGCCCCCGAGGACAGCAAGTGCATCCTGGTCTCGGACAGCTTCAACGGCCTCGTCTGGAGCGTCAACACCATTACTGGTGATTACAAGGTCGCCGTCAAGGTGCCCGAGATGGACCCCATCGCCGACGCCGCCCTGCCGTTTGGCGTCAACGGCATCAAGATCGTGGGCCACTACCTCTACTGGGCCAACTCGGACCGCCTCACCATGCACCGCGTCTCCATGAACATGCAGACCGGCACCATGAGCGAGGGCGCAAAGGTCGAGACCCTCGTCACGCTCAAGGACACGGCCTTCCTCGACGAGTTCGACATTGACGAGGACGGCACCATCTGGGGCGTCACCAACGCCGACAACCGCCTCATCGCCATGCGTCCCCAGGACGGCTCCTACGAGACCGTCGTCGGCTCCGCCACCGAGATGACCCTCGCCGGCGACACCTCGGCCCGCTTCGGCAAGGGCGCCGGCAACCGCCGCACACTCTACATCACCACCGGTGGCGCCGGCGTCGTGCCCGTCAACGGCACCATCACCGAGGCGGCCAAGCTCGTCGCGGTGGATACTCGGGGGTACCTGGGCTTGTAAATGTATAACAATGCACGCATACAACATTTGTTGTCGTGTCAAAAACCTATTTGTACAAAAACAAAACCAAAAAGCGATGTTCAAAAACCTTTTCCCGCTATACAACTCTTGTAATGTTTACAGAATGACGCCTTCGATGTCTCTCTTACTATACATGATTTAATTATTTCCATTTGCTCAAAGCATTACCCCTGGCCCTCTTGACGATGCTTTGATGCTGATGGGCGTTCGGCCCCTGAATGTCTTAGATGCGTCTGAGTAGCCCCAATCATGCTGCTCAAAACGCAGCGATGCCACAGACCGAGGAATACACCATGATGTTAATAAGAATACCGGATTGTACTCAAAACATATGTTTCTTATCGGTGGCAGTTGGTCGATGTCGTAACAGCGCCCAGCCCAGAGAGCTGGAATGCCCGTCCATCACACCTGTCACACCTCCCACGCTCCAACAACCGCATATGTATCACTCACTTGAATGGGACTTCCGCTTGCAGATTCTCTCACATGACCAAAGAAGGATCCAACCTCAAAAAACGACGATGAAAGTTGCGCGGCATAAACTGTCCAGTGGTACAGTCCAGACCACTGCGACAGCCAACTCTACGACACAAACTGCTTCCCTGTCGCTCAATGCGTCACCATGGCGGTGTTTGACCTTATCCGTAACGCGAGGTACATACCGTGCGGCCCCGGGTGTACATTGCTTGACGCGATTGGCATGTTGTCCTCCCTCTCAAGGATTATCGGTTGTAGACCAACAAACGAACACTGCGGTCAGGAGGTTCATAATTGCTGTAGCTGAGGTAACAAAGAAATTTGGGATGATAAATACCACCGTAAGGGACTACTGGTTGGGATGTTTTGTCAAGTATATCAGACAAAACAGCATCATATAGAGACGTAGACATACACACATACCTGTTCAGCTATAGCTAGCGGCCCAGGGAGAAGCTCGAGTCACCAAAGAGACCAATATTAGTATTATCATGAACATGAGTTCACGTCCTCAGGGCGATAGTACTCGCCACGATTCCCCGCATCGTGAGATCACAGAGACTTCGCGCCCGGAGGACTGGTACGGCAACAGTCACACAGTGTCGAGAATCCAAGAGGTCCATGCTCGCTATCTGGAGACGATGCTACTGAGTCTACCGTCTCTGGTGTCAACCTCTCAATCGGCTACCGCAAGGGTGGACGCTATAGAACAGCCTGATACACACTCGCTACCGAGGCTATCAACAAGCCAAGAACAAGCCCGCGCGGCCATGAGTGATATGCTTGCGGAAGATGCCACACCTCAAAACGCCCATGCCACAATCGACTGGGACGCTGACATCAACCGAGTTTACGAGCACTTGGACGCGCTATTTTTTCGAGGCCTTCTCAAGCGGTCCGGCCGAGTGCGACTTCATGCCCGGCCGAACGGCCTGGACGTTAATTCTCGTGGAAATTTGCATTTTGGTGTGACCCGCTACAGCCAGGACGGCGGGCAGGTGGACATCTACTTCGATACGCAAGAGTCGGGCGTCGCAGGAGTCGAGACGCGTCTGCAGAAGCGGTCCAGGGTACTGGGGATTATATGCCACGAGCTGGTGCACGCCTTCCTCGACGTCTACGGGTGCCACTGCCGCGCCGTGTGCAACACCAGAGAAGGCGGCGAGTGGAAGCTACTCGTTGATGATAATATGCACAGCGACGCCTGGACGGCCATTGCCACGCGCGTAAATCGGGTCTTGGTCAAGTTTCGCGATCGGCTCGAGTACGTCCTGGGCAGGCAGTGGTTTTTCCCGGTGCGGGTCGAGGGCCGAGAGGACCCGGAACTGCTCGCCGACGCGCTGTCGATAGATGATACGATTGATGAAGATACGCGAATGGATATGCAGTTCTATAAGACCGATGATCCGATCCAAGCCCGTGCCTGGGCGGCAGAATAAGACAAAGTACAACCCGATGGCGCGTCTTGGACTCTGGTTTCGTTTGATGTAACTGTGAGCTATGGAAACTTTATCGAGCAGCGCAGCGACAAATTTCAGGGTTGCTTTCTTTGTCTCAAGTTTTTCCTTTTACCCCTCATTCTTCGGCTACTTGAATAGAATATCGTTTTAAGCAGACATCAAAGCAGACATACAATCTTTTTGCCAGATACAGTCGCTTGTTGGATATCCATAGTATCATGATTTTACTTCCTAGATTCCATTACTCCAGGTATGTATTCCATGCTTCGTGGGAAGCACAAGAAACCTTACGGAAGCCGCTACTGACTCAAATCGAGTATCATACGATGTGGCTAAGTCGTGGATTAGTATGTCTAGACTGCTCAGTGATGGCCTTCTTTTTTTCATGACCCCTATGCCGCGATAAGGAGTTGAAAAAGTAGTTCTTGTAGTTATTCTTTTTGCTTCGAAATGGAGGAATAATGGGAAACACGGTTTCGTAGAAACAAACCTCGGTATGATTCACGCGGGCATCGTGAGAATGCTGAGTTCAGCCACCCATGGCACATTGGTTCGTTGGTCTCCGTTTTGCCCAAGGCAATTACAATAGCCTTGTTTAGACTCTTTCAAAGACTATGTGATAGTTCCCATAAAGGGAAATAAAATATGAAGACAATGGGACTTGTAGCCAACTCTGGGCAACAAAGAGCTAGAGACGGTATACATTAATACCATACGAAGCCACGGCCAAAGTGACCTCGGGACAACGTGGAATATCCCAAACTGAATAAACTTGCTGTGGGATAGAAGAAGCTGAAACATCATGGCAACAAGTAGCTCGAATAACACCATCCCCGTCATCGACCCCGACACGGGCCACCTCAGGGTCACCGTCGACACGCCGCCGGATCAATGGTGGCGAGGTATGTACAAGGTGGAGACGATCAGAGACGTCCTCAGAGAACACCTCGATGAAACACGTAGGAACCCCTCAGTCCTCCAGCAGCGATCCATGGCCCGGCTTGCTAAACATATAAGCAACGATGTCGCGCCAGGGATGGAGGATGTCGAGATCGATTGGTACGCCGACATCGGACAGATTGCCAACGACCTGGACGTTATCTTCTTCCGTGGCCTCGTGAACCGGGACTGGCAAACCGTCTACTACCCCGAGCGCAACGGGATATCTGTGCCGGGCTCCCAGCCGGACCGGCCGGGGAAGCTGACACTGGGCTTCACCACGTGGGACAGCCCGGGCAACATGAACATGGAGATCTCGTTCGACACGTGTGACTTGGGCCCCCTCGCGGTACCTACGCGCATCCGGAAACGATCGAGGGTGCTCGGGACCCTCTTGCACGAGATGGTGCACGCCTTCTTCTTCCTGTACGCCTGCCAGGGCCCGGACTGCTGCATGGACCAGGGCGGAGACTACAGCGACCTCATTGGCGGCGACGGGCACGGCCCGGCCTGGCAGCACATCGCCAGCCATATGAATCTTTTTTTGATGGAGATGTTCCCCCTCTTGGAGTTCCCCGAAGTCAACAAGTTCACTTATCCCCCAGCGACCGCGGGCGGGCCCAAGAGGCGTATCCCTGACGCCTTGGGTATATACTTCAACACACAGCCAAAACCCCCACAAAACCAGCCGTAAGAGCAGCATATAGCAAGCGATGGAAGGGTAAGTACCATTTCAAAGCCAATAGATCAGTGTTCGAGTATAACTACCTACGCTAGTTTGTACAAGTTATTTTATCCGTTTTCCTCAATATAACGCACAACTCTTAGTCACCGTGGTTTCTGAGTACCGACCACACCGATAAGCGTGCCTGTTTGACCAACTGGATCTGCCCAGGGGCGGCTTGTGCGTACCCCCAGTGAAAGAAATTATTTGCTACTTGCACGAATAGACAGCCACGACTGTGAATTTGAAGGGGCCGGACAGAGTCCCGAGATGCATTACGACATTTCTAGCCAGGCACAGCCATCCCGACCGCCGCGCCCACCAACCTTTCCCTCGTCCAATCAGCGACTCGGCCCGGGCCTTGGTATATGTAAGGGAGGCCCATGGATGCAACCTTCGTATACTACGCTGTGGCTCACGATGCATGAAGGAGTCAGCGAGCATGGGTTTTCGACTAAGCTCGTATTAATCGTCCAATCAACCCTTGTGCTTCCCCTGACTGGCATGTAATACTCAATCTTGAATCTTACTCAGTTCGCCTTGCATTAACCCGAACTCCGATTGGCCAATCCGACGCTGACAGGAACGCTTTATTGACACCTGCATACATATGTTACACTTGCTTTTGATTATTTCTCTCCCTCTTCACCACCTACGGACAATTTTTTGGTCCTGGGTTATTTCTTCCTCTGAGCCAACGGTCACCTCCCCACCAGCGCCGAAAGCCAAAGAGAAAATATCACTATGCTCAATATGAAAGTAGTGACCCCGGGCATCGTGCAGCTTCCTGCCCACGAGCAGGACAGCCGAACGGACGCCGAGCTGATCCACTACCTCAAGAACCCGCCCCCCGTGACGCACGAGCGCAACGTCTGGGCCTTCTGGGACGGCGGCTTCGACGCCATGAAGCCCTGGACGCAGCGCAACGTCCTCGGCTGGATCCGGCGGCAGGGCCCCTCGTGGGACGTCCGCGTGCTCGACATGGCCACCACCACAACGACAGGGCCCGGTAGCTCCTCCTCTTCCGCCCCCTCGCCGACGCACGCCCACCGCTTCGTCGACCCGGCCTACCTGCCCGCCTGCTTCAACGCCGGCACCATGACGGGCCCGACCCGGGGCCAGCACGCGAGCGACATGGTCCGGCTGCCGCTGCTGTACCTCCACGGCGGCGTCTGGCTCGACGTCGGGGCGATGCTGTTCCGCCGCCTCGACGACATCTTCTGGCGGCAGCTCGCGGACCCCGAATGCCCGTTCGAGATGGCCGTCACGCTCTTCCAGAGCCGCAAGTACGCCGGACAGTGCCTGACGGGCTTCCTTGGCGCCCGCAAGGGCAACCCGTTCATCGAGCGCTGGATGCGCGTCTGGCTGGCCATGTGGGAGGGTCGCACCTCCTGCGCCGGCCTGCGGGAGCACCCCCTTGTGGCGCCGCTGGGCCTGGTCATGGGCCCCGAGCGGCAGGAGGCGCTCGACGAGACGAATAAGCCCCGAGTGCTCGACATGGGCGGCGACCCCGGAATTTTGGATTTGGGGACCATGACGGACTACCTGGCCCTGAACATAGCCTACGAGCGCGTCCGGCTCCTCGTGGATCCGCGGGACGGCTGGGATGGGCCCCGGTATTATCGCGAGCGGGTGCACATGCTGGACAGTATCGATGAGCTGTGGAAGTCGCACGAGATGCGGCGTATGGACGAGCTGTTCCCGCTGCTGTCGTTGCCGTTCCGGCCCGAGACTGTCGGAACTGACCCGAAACAAAAATCGGTCGCGGACTGGGTGGGGTATATCCTGGCCAACTGCAGCATGGCCAAGTTCAGCCAGGGGTACTGGCAGCCCGGCGCGCCCGTGCCGCTGGCCATGCTTTGGGGCATGCCTGAGAACGCTGGGGCCGACGTCAAGGAGGGGACGTGGGCGGCGTATCTGCGGTGGGCTAGTTTGGCGTGCGAGCAGACGCGGTTTCGGGGTCGGTGTTTGGAGAGTAGAAGTCTCCCGGCGGAGCAGGATGAGATCATTCATAAGGGCTTACTGGAGGAATGATGAAGGAAGCTTGGTCTTGTCACTGGGTCGGTTGTCAAAATACAGGGGTCAGGGCAGGAGGCCAGTCTATACACCTTGAAAATGACATGATCGTTTATCTGCTCGTTCTCGACGCCGGGATTGGGGTCTATCGCACCTTCCAAATCTCCTCAGAATGCAACTAATTGTTTCCAGTCTTAACTTACATACTGAAGCAGGTAATCTTTTTGATTTCTTCTTCTTTTTCTCATTCAATGCCCATGCTCGCTGGCCCAAGGATCGCCGGCAGAAACAACTGAAGCAGGCATTCTTTGTTCCCCAATCACATCGTGCTGGGGAAATATTGCTGCATCACAGGTAGAATTGACACGCAAGGGGTTCTTAGTAGTATCGGCCTTGTTACTGCGGTTCCGTCACATCAACTAATGTGGCATACCGTGACAGACTCTGCTTCCAGGCCCAGACGATGGGAATGCCTCCATCAGGTAAGCCAACATGACCAACAAGGAAGAATTGGTTTCCGAGAAAGATGGCGTTTGATGGGGGTTCTTCCAGTGGCTCTTCTGTTTGCTGTCTTGATAATTATAGCTTCGAATCGTACGACTGACGGCGTTCCCCAACACTGTACGGTTCTCGGCGCGGCAGCCTACTGCTCCAGGGCGACCTACGTCCCGCTGCTTATGCCGAACGTGGCTTTCAGGCCATTGATCAGACCATTATCTGAGCGGCCGCTTCTCAGATGACCGCAAAGTGAAGGATAACGGCTGTAAGGGGTATGAGATATCACCTGCTGTTGTGCATGAGTTTGGGGTCGGCTCAGAAATATCAGCGAATTGGGATTTAGCCGGGGAGGCATCTACCGTTACAGTGCATTGCTCTAATGCATAACCTGTTCATAAGTGGCTGCTCATTTTTGGCCAAGCAAATCAAAGTTCTCACCCGTATGATCCCAGAAAACCGGGTTTGGTCCCCTCGCTATTGTCGTTTGTTTGCCCGCTTCGGAGATAGACAGGGGTGCGAAATGTGCCGATTGCTACGACGTGCAGGCTACGCCGATCCCACGAGTGAACCCCTCACTCTTTTCTCAACAAGGACCAAGGGCTCCACGAACCGTCAATGATGGTCAGCAGAATGCTTTTACTTTCTGCCGCTTACTGAGCTGATCTATAATACGGCCATATGCTGATTAATGCTGCTTTATATCCTACTGGCGATTCTGATTCGATGCAATAAGTCCTTAGAACCCTTGGGCGGGATGGCATCATGTAAGTGTATGACATTGCCAGATCTGTTGGAGTAAGCGACCCTGCGCAAGGGATGACGGCATGGCTTGCCACAACTCTTCCTTGCGTGACGGGGTTCCATACAAGGCCAGTAGTTGCTTTTTAGTGCCAAGCGCGCGAACGCTTATCCGGACAACTGGATTGGAACAGGGGGGCCTTGTGGCTCTTGTCACGTCTTGGCAAAACGATGCGCCGCACAAGACTGGTGACCGCATCAAACGTCTTGACTCTTCTCTGTATTTGACAGAATAACAGGATAAACGATTCATACAACACGAGAAACTTCCCACTCGAGAAAGAGCCCCTTTTGTTTGATATTTTACATCTTAGCTCCCTTCTTCAAACAACGCAAGCCGCCACGCCGCCATGGACATTCTCTCATGCGCGGCGCTCTCTCTGGGCGAGGTGCAGTTGGCCGACAACCTGTCCGGTACAAAATCCAATAACCCTCGGCTATTCCAATTCGCTGCTATTTTGTTTCTTGGGCAATACTTGCTGCTGAAGTTCTACCGCGTTTTCCTGTTTCACAGGTACTTTTCTCCGTTCCGACACCTGCCAGGCCCCAAGGTAAGTTACCTCGGTATACACGGCCTTGAACAGTGCATACCGGCAAGTGACTAATGGGCCTGACCAGGACAACCACTTTCTGTTTGGCCAAAGCATCAACTTTCTCCGCTCAGAGTCGCCGAATGATCTCTACATCCAGTGGATGAAGCAATGGCCTGATGCACCGGTTATCAGGTACCTAGGTTTCTTCAACAGGGAGGTGTTGGTAGTCAACAGCCTGGACTCATATAAGAACCTCGTGCAGACCAACTGCTACGCCATGGTCAAGCCGGGCTGGTGGCGCGGGGTTACCCGCGAGATTGTAGGGGATGGAATCATCGTGATGGAAGGCGACGAGGTTTGGACCGCTTCCCCACAGTTTTGCGTATGAACAAATAATCTGACCAGAAAAACTAGCACCGGACGCATCGAAAGATGCTCTCGGGAGTCCTCTCCGCCCCCAGCGTGAAGAAGCTGGAACCTGTGGTGTGGGAAAAGGCGCGAGAGGTCGGCCGCCTATTCGACAGTGCCATCGCGGCCGGTCCCGACGGGAAGACGGGCGTCATCCCGTCGACGGACACCTTTTCCAAGTTCACCCTCGACATCATGGGACGCATCACCCTCGGCTTTGACATGAACCACCTCGGCAGCGCCGCCGAGGCCTACCGGCAGGGCAAGTCAGAGAACCCCCCGGCTTCTCTTCCTTCCAGCGCCCACCCGCCGTCGCCGCCACCAGCCAAAGAGGAGTACACGTTCCACGAGGCGTACATGTCACTATTTGGCCAGTCCAACTTTGGCAATTTCCTGCTCTTCGTGAACGCCTACTTCCCCGTCCGCTGGCTGCCGCTCGAAGCGAATCGGCGGTACCTGCGGGGCACGAAATGGATCCATGATACCCTCTTGTCCCTTATCCGCAAACGCCAGGAAGAGGTGAGGCGAGATGCGCATGCTGGGCGCTACGAGAAGCAGAACTCGCGCGACATGTTGACGTTTCTGGTGGAAGAAACCTTGCCGGGCGGGCCGGCTGAGGGGCTTAAGGAGAACCACTTCCTGGGACACGTAAGTTGTGTGTTTTGGATTTACACCTGAAAGAACCTTTTGGGGGATACTGACTCTTGTTTTCTCGATCCCAGATCCTACAGCTCATGGCTGGAGGTGTAGACACTACGGCCAACATGATCGCGTGGAGCTCCTATGTTTTGGCCAAAAACCACGACATCCAGGATAAGCTCCAGGCAGAGATTCTCGACTTCTTGAGCCGGGTACCCAATCCAACCTACCCCGACATCGACACCCTTCCATACCTGAACGGTTTCGTAAAAGAGATGCTACGCGTCTACTGCCCTGGTAAGCCCCCTCGCCACTTTTCGCCATCCCCTCTTTGCTACATCATACCACCTACTAACCCCCGACCAGCCACGACCATCCACCGCCAAGCCCGCCAACCCGTCGTCCTCGACGGCGTCCCCCTTCCCAAGGGCACCGAGATCGACGCCGCCTTCGCCATGCCGCTGCGGAACCCGCGGATCTGGGGCGCCGACGCCCACGAAGTGAAGCCCGAGCGGTGGCTACGCCCCCTGACGGCGGCGCAGAAGTCGCCCTACGCGTTCCCGTGCTTCAGCAACGGCCCGCGCATGTGCATCGGCAAGAACCTGGCCTACCTCGAGATGAAGGTCGTGCTCGTCGAGATCGTGCGGCAGTACCGCTTCGTGCGGGTCGTGACGGAGCCGACGCTTCACAGCCCGTCGTTGCTCTTGCATGGGCATGGGTTGGAGGTTTGTGTGGAGAGGATTGGGGGGGTCTGATGGGACAAGGCTTGGGACGGACACTATGAGCGTGGGAGCATCGTCATTGGTATAAGCGTGGGGTTTTGGTGGGTATGAGTTGGTATGGATAAAGGAAATCTGAGTTACAATGACAGTGAGTTCGTAGGACAAGGACTTGAATTGACTGGCTTTCCCTGTTCCGTATCCTCCATGCTGTCTATACAACGAGAATTTGTTGCCGAAAGGCTGGCTCCTTGGCCACTTGAAGCAGACACTTTGGTCGCGAGACGAATACATGAGATTGTGAGAAGTCAAAAAGGGGTACTGTAAATTAGCACACAGAAGGTAATTAGACAAAAGAAAACGTGCTAGAGCATGCGAAGCGAATAGGCACCAAACACGGCCGGAAACCATTCCAGGCGTGAGCCAAACAAACTGACATCTTTAAAACTCCGGCGCTGAACCCCACCGCCCGCGAACCGTTGTCCAGCAAACTGAATCGAACACCATCTCATAACGATTTTGTTTCTTATTTCTTTTTTTTTTTCCGTTGCCTCATCTCTTCAGTCCCCTGGCCGCCTCCACATCCACATCCACCTCCCCCTCCCGAGGCACCGGCTCGCTCGCGTACCCGTACTGCACCGTCTTGGTGATGTGGTCCTGCATGACGATGCACTCCTCGGAGCCCGTCGCATCGACGTCCCCCGTGCTGACGCGGCTGCGGAAGTGGTCGCGGGTCGGGTAGTAGCCGCTGTCGTGCGTGCGATTGGTCGACGTCGTCTTCTTGCCCGTGCCCGTGCCCGACTTGCTGCCGTGCATGTAGTAGGGGTTCGAGAGTCCGTTGGCGCGGCTGGCGGCGCGCGTGCTGCCCAGCAGGATCGGGCAGTGCCGCTGCGCGAAGGGCTTGAGGGCCGGGATGGACCCGCCCACGATGGAGAGGTTGAGTTCTAGGATGACCCACATCAGGGCGTTGACGGTGTTGACTAGGAGAGGGTATCGAGTTAGCTTTGTTTCCTGATAGCCAATGCTTATCTTTTTCTTCCCATCGAGGTGCAACGTACCAGTCAAGTCGGCGTCCGACAGCAGGGTGTAGAGGGACTGCAGCCGGATGATGCTGACGACGCAGACAAAGGCGCCCATGGTGAGCACGAGACTAACACCGACCTTCTGCTTGAGGGGCAGGTGGAGCGACCGCAGCATGGGCAGCGGCAGGATGACGGTGGCGATGTCGGTGGCGATGCCGAAGGCGGCCTGGGCGAAGTAGAAGGCGGGCCGGTTGATGCAGACGGCCGTGGCCGACTCCTCGAGCCGCCAGGAGCCCTGGATCGGCTTGCAGCTGAAGACGTTGACGAGAGCCGAGGCCGCCGAGTAGCCGATCGTAAAGGCGAAGACGCCCCAGATGGCCAGGCGCATCGGCTTGCTCGGGAAGATGCGCAGGTAGAAGAGCAGGATCGAGCCCTTGGCCAGCCCCGTCGCCAGGCAGAACAGAATGGCCGCGATGACGTTGTTGAGCATCCAGCGCGGGTACAGGTCGCTCACCGGCACGTTCCACAGGTGCTTGCCCAGTCCCCAGTTCAGCACTGATTGCCACAGTTCGGTTAGCTTTCCCTCTTTGTCTCTGTCGTGAAGCCCGAGTCGTAGTCGGGAGAACCCCTCGGTTTGGTGGCGACTTACTTTGCAGAACCAAGATACACATGGGTATACTTAGAAGGGTAGCGGCAAGCATGAGATCTGAAGAGAAGATTGTTTGTGTCAGTAACCTGTTCTCTGTAAGTGAACCCGGGCCTTCTCCTACTACTTACAATCATCCAACGCCACTTTCCTGACGATGGCAACTCTGGTGTACAGACGAACCGCCATAGCGATCACCGCCAGCGGCAAGAAGATTCCCGTCACGACGACGAGCGTGGTTGCCTCGTGTGGCTCGTCCGGGTTGGGCGTTACGCCCGGCGGCGGCGCAGCCGCATACAAGACGCCTTGGTACATGGACATGGTTGGCAATGGTCGTCGATGTCGTCGGATCGTAGGGACCAGCAAAAGCGAGAGATACTCAATATCACTCCGGTCTCCCTTT
Organism: Apiospora marii; assembly: GCF_038362585.1. Lineage (NCBI taxonomy): Eukaryota > Fungi > Ascomycota > Sordariomycetes > Amphisphaeriales > Apiosporaceae > Apiospora > Apiospora marii. The sequence continues at coordinate 1,076,127 of NW_027117374.1, forward strand.
CTCAGCCTCGAGTGGTCGAGGAGGGCCGTCTGTCGTCGGTGGGATAGAGGGTCAGACTCTCTGTCAATGGATTAGATTAGACCTGGGCTTGTCGAGTAGCATAGCCCACGTTCTCCTTTGTTTCTTCTTTCGAGCCGTGTGAACAGCAAGGAGTCTGTAGTTCCACGAGGAGTCGTGGGTCCGCTCAGGAGTTCTACCCCGAGGCTGATCAGTGCATTATATCATCAGCGGCGGGGAAGCGAGTCCCTCTTCTTCGGAGGCTGTAAGCGAGATGCGATACCAAGTATTGTGCATACAGGGGTGCCCGCCAGAGTACTTTGCTCCGGCGGCGTGGTACTGGCAGTTCTTGGTCCATGGGGGCGTACAAGTGACAGATTTCTGAGTAATCCGGTACGAACGTCAAGTGGCGGCATGTGCCATTACCAAGAAACAATGCCGTATGGCCGGCTGTTACAGTCGTAACATGACACAGTAGCGCTGGGAGAGGATCTCTCAGCTGGATGACACTCGAGCAGTGACATCTCGCCCCCAATCCCTCCCCCGATAATGCGGCTTGGTATTGGATGCGGTAAGCAGGCGCAGGCGGCGGTGCGTTTGCATGAAGAAATCCTGTGGGGCAGGATGTGTGGAGATGTATATATAGAAAGAAGGACCAGGAAGGGCTGCCTACCGACTTTATGCAAGCGGCTGGATCAGGTTATACTCTTGGCTCGGGGGGCAACCGAATACCCCACCCGGGGGATTACGGTCGTAGGACTGAGTTGCAACATTGCAAATATCTCCAAGAATGCGACGCTGAAGGTTCATTTGCGAATCAATAGCTCGGCACTGCGTGTGAGAGATAAGCGATGTGTAATCGACGTCGACGTCGCGGCAGGCAATTATCAAGGCAGACGAGTCTCTCCTGCATGGTCCATCCCTCCTGCACCGAAGGCTTGGGAACGGTGGAGAGAAGAAGCAAGTAGTAGACAGTTGACAGAAGAAGAAAGAACGCCGTCCGATGTTTGGGGCAGATGACTTGTCTCACTTTGGGACCCCTGCATGTTTGCCGAGGCTGTTCGTCCGTCCGCTATACAGAGGTGCAAATCTCGGAAATGTGCTAAAAGCGACGAGATATGTGGATAGTCACGTCGGCCACCAGTTCCTGTTTAGGGCGACAAGAGCCAGAACCAGAGTGATTGGGACGAATCAAGTATCACATTGATTCAGGCCTCTTGGGGTGCCTGCAGGACACAGCACAGATGGGGCTAGGCTTGATCCCCAATCCCCGAAGAACAACACTGCAAGATGTCGATGGAGAGATCAGGTGAAACTTACCATTTGTACGGTCGTGCCTGTGCCAAGAAGTGCCGGTTTTCAGACGACGTGAAATGGTACAGTAAGCTAGTAGTAGTGTTCCGTCCTAACTCCTGTGGGTGGTGCAGCTAACAGGTTTATGCATATCCTGTTTTCGTCCGGTTGTGCTGGCGGGAAAGATAGATCGCTGGAACTAACGGTACGGGTGTGATAACTTTAAGCGTCCGACTGCCGACATCCCGCAGGATGTGATTCGGCCTTACACAGTCGAAGAAACGCCGATGGCCCAAAGTCGAGCATCAGCCTTGGCGAAAGCTTGGGCACACTGATCAACACCGTATGTACTTACTGCTTTGGTCTTTGGCGGACATATTATGTGGAAAGCTTGCGATCAGCGCTTTAAACTCCTCGGATGCTTCGGCAGACTTTGGCGATCAGAACCATAAGATATGGTTTGCCCGCCACTCCAACCCGTCAAGGTCGGGCGCTTTAGTGGTATGGTCGATGTTCTCTCTGTGCAGGTCACAAGTTATCCTTTCAATTATGCCATCGTTTCCTCACCCCCCTGGAAGGCCCCGTACAGGTTGCGGCCAAGTTTGCAGGCGAGCCGAACCCAGAAGACAAGGGTGCATGTAGTCAAAGCTACCTACAGAGTAGGACTGCTCAATCCCATCCGGAATTGCAGGGTCGTTTCGCCGGGTGTGAAATCACCAGATATTCCAGTTTGAGTTGCTCTCTGGCCGGGCGACTAAGATTGCCAGGGTTGAATGATGGAAGAAGAGGGAGAAAATGGCCCAAGCCAGACCATGCTCTCCACGTGGCTATCCTTCTTCCGGACGACCCTGCAGATAAAGGTTGTGTGGTAGAATGGGGATTTTCTGGAAGTCGAGACTCGAAAAGACCGCGATTCCATGTCTACAATCAAGGGATCCGAGTCACGCACGGCAGCACAACATCAGGGTTTGGGTGCCGTTCACCAAACCTGAGGTTGACTCTTTCCCCATGTTCCTGGCAAGTCGGCTTATTTCCCACCCTCGGGCCCCTTGCTGCCCCGCCGCTTGCTCCAATCCTGCTCCAATCTGATCTTGCCGAAACGGAGGCGACATGTCCCGAACTGCCATGTTTTCTCAGGCAGTCTCCCGAGCTCCTTCCCGGTCTTTTTGCAATATGGTTGCCAGGCACATTCTAGGTGTGTACGGGAGTCGATCGGCGCATGGCCGAAATCAATCGCCAGACAATGCTAATGTCGGTCTGCCGCTGTCGCCTGCACGGTCGGCAATCGCGGATGCCAAGTGCACGCATGATACTACGTCGTATGCTCGGATACGGCACAGCAATACAACAATACTGCATACGGCACAGCAAGTCGTGTTTGAGAAAAGCAACATTGGCGCCCTCGCTTGCATTGCCCTGCCCGAGGCTTACCCGCATTCAGAAACAGCAGTCGGTGAACGCCAGTCTTGGGTGAAACGTGAACACCCTGCACCAGTTGGTTGCTGGCAACTGATTTTCTTGATAGCCGTGTGCCGTGTCCGGCAATGGAGAATCTGTTTCTACTCCATGTCTCTCCTACAACTCAATCTCAATCTGCGCGATGGAAACGGGCTAGGCTCGTGCTAGCCAGGAGGAGGGGGGTCGGGGAATTGTCGCCCTACAGCCCCGACGCTGCTAAAAGGTGCGCTGGGCGAGTCAGGTATCCCCATCGGGTTGTCTAAAAAACGCCAAAAAAGTGCCCCTTTTAGGTTACATCGCCGCCAGGTCCACTAAGATCGTACTTTTAGGAGTACGGACAGTCGTATCAGCACCCACCTGACTCATGCGTTCGTCTCCTACAGTACTTGGTCATTGCCCAAGATGCAGAAAATCTGCAGCTGGTCGAGTTTGGACGCGCTGAACTCTGGAGGGTAGGAAAGGCGGATATTAGGCTGCCCAACGAAGCACATTATTAATCGCTGCCATCGCCCTACCTGATTCCATTCCGCAATATCGTGCCCTGAGCTGGTAACTCCCTACCGAGAACGTGTTGCGACCGGAGAACGGCATGATGCGACTGGGAATGGGTGATTCCGAGCGCCACCCAGTCACGCTCTTGGTGAACTGACTTACCTCGGTCCAATGACACGATGCCTTCGAGCCGGAGCAAGAAGCCCAAAAGCGGTATTCCTCAACGCTACTAACACACACTGACGGATGCCAATTGCTTTCATTCACGCTATGCTATATTACCTCTCGTATACTTCATGGTCTGGTAAAACACGTCTGATGTCCTGGCCTTGACACAATCTCGGGCAGTCAGATGAGTGCAATGCGACGGGCTTTGCTTTGCTGGTAGGTGCACGCCTTGATCGGACTGGTGCGGACGGGACGGCAGGCAGATCCATCGATGGGCGGATATTTGCTTAAGTCGGGATTCATGACCGCCAAGCCCCATCCGTTCATTTCCAGCAGCCACTTGCGGAAGCACACTAGCCCTTAGTGGGAGAGGTGTCGTGGTAATGGACCCAGTGCAGGGCCTCGATACTCCGTACGCTTGCAGTCAATATTGCGACTGTCGGTATCAAGCGTCTCTTATAAGGGTTTGGTTCTTCTTTCGCTTTGGTTTCCACGTGCCATCCCGTCTTGAACTACCGGTGTCCTAAAACAACCAGTTTCTTGGTTGAGTATTCGTTCTTTACCTATATCGTGCATTTAGGCGTCCCTCGTCTGTGCCTGTCACTCTTTTACACACTCCGGTAGCTTTGCATACCCCCTCCTTCGAGATGTTCGGCTCCAACCTTATGCCATCCGTCCTCACGGCACTGGCTCTGAGCGGCGCCTCCGCCCAAGCCGCCGCTGCGCCACCGCCGCCCCCAGCAGCCCAGCCTGCCCCGGCCGCCTGCCACAAGGCCGCCTGCCCGGCGCCCATGGTCAACGCGCTGAGCCAGGCCAGCGGCTGCGAGGCGCTCAAGGCCACCCTGCCGGACAAGACCTTCTTCCCCGGCAGCGACGTGTACGAGTTCGAGAACCAGAACTTCTGGTCCAACACGGAGCTCAAGAAGCCGGCCTGCGTCTTCCGCCCGGCCAACCCCATGGACGTGTCGTGCGGCGTGCGCGCCGGCCAGAAGACCCAGAGCCCCTTCGCCGTGCGCGGCGGCGGCCACATGGGCATCCCCGGCGCCAACAACATCGACGACGGCGTCCTGATGGTCATGTCCAACCTGACCACGCTGGAGCTCAACGGCGACAAGAGCGTGCTGAGCGTCGGCCCCGCCTACCGCTGGGGCGACGTCTACAGCTTCCTGGAGCCGCACGGCCTGGCCGTCGCCGGCGGCCGCCTCTCGCCCGTCGGCGTGCCCGGCCTCCTGCTGGCCGGCGGCGTCAACTTCCACGGCAACCAGCACGGCTGGGCCGCCGACAACGTCGTCGAGTACGAGATCGTTCTCGCCGACGGGTCCGTCGCCAAGGCCACCGCCGACGAGAACCCCGACCTCTTCTGGGCCCTCAAGGGCGGCAGCAGCAACTTTGGCATCGTGACGCAGTTCAAGCTGCGCACCTTTGCCTCCAGCAAGGTCTGGGCCGGTACTTACACCGTCTCGGGCGAGCATCTGGACGAGTTCTTCGAGGTGAGTAGACCTAATACCGTAACACCAGAAACCGAAAGAGAAGAAGAGCGTTTAAACTAACCTACGAAACGCAGGCCATTGCCGACTTCGCCGCCACTAACACTGACGCCAAGTCCCACATCGTGCCCATGACCGTCGCTGCCTCGCCCAACACCACCGTGGCCGCCGTCATTCTCTTCTACGACAGCGACACCGTCGCCAACCCCGCTTGCTTCGAGAAGTTCCTCGCCATCCCCTCCGTGTCCAACACGTGCGACTTCAAGACCCTGTCCGCCTTCGCCATCGAGAACGGCGGCCTCGTCGTCGACCACATCAACGACCTCTTCATCGCCGGCACCACCGTCGGCAAGGACCAGGCCTCCCTGCTCAAGGGCATCAAGATCACCAACGACGCCTTCTTCGCCGCCCTGCCCGAGCTGTACGCCGCCGTGCCGGCCGCTAACCTGAGCCTCGTCAGCATCGACTGGCAGCCCATCACGTCGCTCTGGACCGCGGGCAGCGCCAAGTCGAACCCGGGCGGCAACCCGCTCGGCGTCGACACGGCGGCCAAGGGCGCCTACCTCGCCTGGGCCGAGGTCGTCGAGTGGATCGGCAGCGAGTACGACGAGGCCGTCTTCGCCTGGGCCGAGAAGACCACCGACGCCATCAACGCCGCCACCAAGGCCGCCGGGCTCTTCGACGCGTTCAACTACATGGGCGACGCCGCCGGCTTCCAGGAGATCTACCAGGGCTACGGCGCGGACAACGAGAAGCGTCTGCGGGATGTCTCGCGCAAGTACGATCCGGAGCGGGTCTTCCAGAAGCTGCTCCCTGGTGGCTTCAAGATTGGTGAATAAGAACCGTGATACTATGCTGTCTGTGGGGGTAGTTAGTCTTCGATTAGCTTTCAGTAATATAACATAAACCTGGATATTACATGCAGTAGTTCACAGTTCCCCGTCGCATTTGTACATGAGATCAAGGTCCTGTGTAACTAGAAGGGAGACGTGCAAGCTTGTATGCTGTATACGATATTATATCAATCTCTGTACATATGAAACACCAAATTCACGAGCCACATTTCATATTTTTTGCCTGGAGATCTCCGCGTCCATCTGTTGTGCGATTGATCAGACCGATCGTAATAAACTTTCCCCCGGCGTCGCGAAACTCGTGTGACCCACGTCCGCCGATCTCTTTGTATCAGGGGTGGTTTAGGAGCCCTCCCCGCTGGAATGAGCCGGATCGACACGCTTGCTTTTTCGGGTCTATTTTTACTCCAGGACGCACTGCCACTCACAGCATGGGGAGGAACATGCCGCAAAAGAAACTTCTGGACTTGCTTTTCAAATGTCTTCCTTACCTATGCCACCCTCTTGAGGATGCTTACTCTGTGTTGCTTTTTCTTTCCTCTTTACTGCTTCACACAATGAATTGGCCACGTAATAACACCACCTTGCCGTTTGCAAAAGTGCCGTGTGGCGTGTCAACTTCACAACGATAGGTCCGGGGAAGGCTCCGATGCCCCGTTGTGGGACATGGCGCTCTGGGCGGCTTTCGTGTCTTCCATATCCGAACCGCGGTGGGAATCGTACTGAGGGACTCTAGTCGTAGTATTTCTTGTGTATCTGCAACACCAGCGGGTTTCCCTTGCGTAATGAACCAACCAAGTTGAGGGTAGTCAGCTGCGTTTACTCGCACGTGGACTTCACCAAGTCCAAGCATTGATATAGAACTTCTTTGCCACAGATTCCCATCTTCGTCTCAACCCCATCGAGTCGGAAAGGGTCTCAGTTTGTGTGCGTGTCGGATCGTGGTAGGAGAAACAGGAGAGTATGGGAGAGTAGATCGGCATCCGCGCTTCTTCGGGGGTAATCCTAGGTCTTACAAGCCGTACGTACTTATCTTGCTTCTTGTCCTTGTGTTGGGGATCGTTGACCAAGGAAAGCTAACCCTTGCTGGGCGTACAATGCTCGACATACATGCCCTTGGAGATAGATTTGCCTTCGTTGGAAGCGCAATCTACGCCGAAGTTTGCTGAGTTCTCCGTTATAGTCGTAATGCCGCAACTCATGGTGGTATCCGGATCTGCTCGCAGTGACAGGCAGTCTCGGCCTCGCGTCCTCTGTCGTTTCGCTTCGTGGAGGCATGTCGGTCAAAATTTGACGCCCCTGAGTCTGGGTACCTGGCGACGCTGAAGATGAAACACCTCAACCTGATGGGTTACTTGAGTCGAAGGCCGCTCTCAAGTTAAATGCCACCTGATCGTTCCGGCGGTTGGATGCTCGATTGCAAATGCTGCTTGGAGGATCACAAGTACGCGTAGTATGTGTTTGGAGAAGCCACCAAGCTGTGCCATTGCGATATTAAGCCTGATTGCAGAAGATGTCGTTAGCTTTTCTGAAGAAGATGAAGAAGATTTCGTTCTGCAGTAATAAAGAGAACAGTTGCGTTGCTTGATGATAATCTGTCGTCTTGTGATGACTTCTGCAAACTCGCAATCTTCTAGACGCAACGTGCTGACGGGATTAACAAATTCCGCCAATTTGATGTCATCTCTTGAGGCAACAGGCAGAAGGCAAACATTGAACAGTCAAGACAAACATTTGTGCCTGTCGTCCCGGTTGTTTTTCTATTCCGTGTATGCGCAAACCTAGTTGGCCAAGTTAGTCATACAGGCGTGTCAGTCAAAATATGTTTGCTTTCGGCGCAGTGGAAACACGTTACGGGCAGACAGTATGGAGAAGATGTAGTGTATTTCTGAGTTTCACTCCGGAATGTCTTGAGAGTGATCTGTGTAGCAATCACGGTATTTAAACCATCCTGCGGATCTGGGTACTGGGTGTTGACCGATCAGACATCGCTTGCATTATCAACGCATCCTTTCCGGCAGTTGTCTCCCGTACTTGTCCCTTTCCTTACACCTGCTCGACATATTTAGTATGCTGAAGCCCTTTCCCACCGTCTCCATCCATGGATCATGTAGAGCTTCTCAGGTTGCTATCGGCGACTGCATAATCGTCGAGTTCTTTCGTAGTTGTTTACCATTACGACGGCCCCTATATCCACCCCCAAAAGCCACAACCCATTCACACACATCATCGTCATCATTCTAAACGATAGTTTCAATACTTGACAAGCTTATTCCCATATAGTAGACACCTAAGTAGTTCATGAGCCAAGATAGGTTGTTGCGGAGTGTTGACACGGTTGGAGCAGATGCAGGCACTGATGACGGCTGCGCCGAGCTGGATGATGCTGTCTTACCGGAGTGGATTTGGAGGGCCAGTGTCACTCCCTTCAGATGAATCAGATTACGCTTTCTGGCTTTTTTCTGTTCGTCCTGTGCCGAGCTATGATAGTGATAAGTCGCATGTACTGTACACCCGCTATCTACTTAGTCGTCGTTGCAAACACCAAAGGAAAATCGTCGCTCCCTGCCGCCCCGGAAACGTTTTTCCATTCCACCAAGCCCTCCCACCTGCACAGCAATTTACACCCGCCTAAAAATCCGTCTGTACACAAAACCATGTACCTTGACACATAATTAAACCCCCAGCCTTCCGTGTGGTCCTTCAACCAACGCAGATACACCGTCCCTTGGTCAGAGGCCAGCGCTATTGGTTTCGCATACTGCCATCCAGCAGGGGACGCAACCGCTCTTTGCACTGCACACTTAGCATCATTTGATGCTCACCTCCCCAAGCGTTTGTCAGAAACTCTGCTTTTGACTAGATTCTGCTTTTTCTGCCACTTTTGCTTTTCCACTCAGACACCCGAACCATTTCCACCCAAACATTTCCTCCCAAACACTTTTCTCCAAACAGTTGCTTGCTTTTGCTTTTGCTTAGCCCGGATCTTCGCTGGCGCATTTGTTTGGGCAAAACTACTTTTGCCTCTTCGTTATCTTCGCATTGCTTCCGCTTCTTCGCCTCGGTCGTACAGATAAGTGAGTATTCTATACTGTCATGCCTTGATTCTCTAGCTGACAGCCCTTGGCCAGCTCTATCCCACAATGGCATCCCTCAACAACTTCACCCGCTTTGAGGAGCTCCCTGGAGAGATCCAGGTTAAGATCTTTAAGGAGGCTATTGCACAAGAGCACGTTACCCGCGTCGTGCCTGTCATCAACAGCACCAAGCGTGTCGTGTTGACTCGGGATGTCCTGAGAGACTCCAAGTTCATCGGCCTTTGCAAGGTCGCAGATGATGTAGCTAGATCCATCTACGACTGCGAGCTACAGATCTTGCAGAACAACGCCCTCAACACTATCCATCTCAGCAGCAACTGGGATATCTTCCTGGTCAGCCCTTGGCAGTTCACGCTGGGCATCAACGCGAACGCTGCCATGCTCTCGCAGTCTCTTTCGTCACTCTCTCCTAACGACCTTTCCAAGGTCAAGAAAGTCATGGAGCACCAGCTCGACATGGGAGAGCTCGTCTATCACGCCACCCCCAACTTCGACCGGATCGTCTACTCATCAGTCGACACCTGCTTTGTCCGAGTCGACCATGCCAGACCGACTCCCCAGACTCTCACCGCCCAGATCGGCGGTGGTCCCCACACGCAGCTCGACGTGCTGCGCTATTACACCAATCCGTCGATCTACGAAGAGCTTACCGGCCTCGACCTTGCTCAGGACCATCAAGAAGAGGAGTCGTCTGGTGTCGATCCCGAGGGCAGTTGCGAGTAAACTGCTGAAGCGGAGTTCGTTTCTCAAGAGGAGAACCGAGGATGGTTAAGCAGTACCACAGGAGAGCGTTTGGGGACAGTTTGGTGCATTGCTGTATTATTTTGGTTATGGATATGGGACCATGGCGTCGCATTGGTTCATCCATCGTTCAGAAATGAGGCGGCTCGCCTCATCTGATGGGTGTAGGCTCGTCGACAGCGGTGGCTAGCTGCCCTGATTCATAGTAATTTCATACATTTTCCTCTGGCGTCTTAGTTGCCCATAGTTTCTGAACTTCTTCCTCGCCAGTCCCTGGCAATTTACGCTCGGCATCAACGTCAACACTGGCCTGTTTCCTCAGTCTCTCTCTCCGATCTCCCATACGGCCCTGTCGAAGGTGACCAAAGTCATGGAGCACCAGCTAGACTTGGAAGACCTCGTCTACCACCCCACCCCTAGCTTTGATCGGACTGTCTACTCTTCGGTTCATACCTGCTTCGCTAGAGTCGACCACGCCCGGCCGACTGTCCAGAACTTCGCCGCCCAGATCGGCGGTGGCCCCTACATACAGCGCGACCTGTTCCGCTTCTACACGAGCCCGTCGGTTTACCAAGAGCTTACGGATCTCGACGATGCTCAGGACGAGGCCGATGTCGAGGATGAGTCTGGTGACGACTCCGAGGATAAGGAGGAGTAAGCGACCGGACCGAAGCCTAGCACCCAGGGTAGAGTCAAGGGAGCGTCTGGGAAGGTTTTGCATATTGCTGTGTTATTCTGGCCGTTTATTAGCAGCCCAGAGATGCATTGGATCATCCTTCATTTCGACATGGGACTGGGCACACATTGGTAAATGCAAATCTACTTGTGTAATGATATGTCGACGGTAGTGCTTAGTTGCTCTGGCTTATAGTAATATGATGCATTTTCCTCTGGCGTCTTATTTGCACATAGTTGCTGAACTTTCTAGTAATAAGCCGCAAGCCCTCTCGTAAGCACATGGTGTGGCTTTTCTGATTTTTATGTATCTGTAAATAAAATGATTTACCCTTGGTATCGGCCTCTACTCCGATCTGTTCTCCCGGCGCCGGCGGAAAAAAGACTTCCCCACACCCGGCAACCGACTTGCCCCTCCGGGCTCCTCAACCCGCACCCGGAAGTGCACATAAACAGCAATTTCTCTTCCACAATTGATTATCTAATCGCTGCCCGGTGTTGTAAAAACAACAACATCAGCAACTGAGAACACAGGTTGTCACACATGGGTCTGGGACTTTGCCCCACCTAACCCTATCCTCCCCTGCTTCGCTTTCTTCCACTTTTGCTCCTCTTCAAGCGCATCTTGAAGTTGCGCGCAAGGTTTTGCCTTTGCCTTTGCCTTGCTCACCACCGGTGTGTTTGATGCGGACATACAACCAGATTGCACCAGTCTCTACGTGCCATCTTCACCTTGCTCCCATTTCGTTACTTTGCTCCCTCTTCGTCATCTTTCCCCCCTTCGCCACCTTGCTCTTCACTCACGACATTGCTCCCTCTCTGTCACCCGCGGTGGCATAGTAAATAAGTGAGTTGCACTGTCACGCCTCGGCACGCTTGATTCGACAGCGCTTTGGCCAGCTTTTGCCCACGATGTCGAGCCCCACCACTTTCACTCGCTTCGAGGAGTTCCCCAACGAGATCCAGTCAAAGATCTACGAGCAGGCCATCCTCGAGGACCACAACGCCAAGGTGGTCCCTGTTGTGAACAGTACCAAGCGAGTCGTACTGACTCAGGCCATGATGCGAGAGTCGCCCAAATTCCTCGGCCTCAGCCAAGTCGCATACGACGTGACCAAGGCCATCTACGACTGTCCTTTTCTGGTCGTAGATCGGGGTATCGATCGCATTGTCTACTTCAGCTCGAAGCTAGACATCTTCCTTGTCAGCGCTTGGCAGTACACCCTCGGGGTTAACATCAACTCGAGACTGCTCCACCAGTCTATCAATGCCCTCAAGCCTACGGCTCTGCTCAAGATTCAGCACGTGATGGAGCACCATCTGGATCTGGGTGATCTGGTGTACAGCCCGGTTCCCGAGTTCGACCAATTCACCTACCCATCGGCCCAGTCTCTCCACATCAGAGTTGACCACCAGCGACCGACGATCGCCAGCTTGGCCGGCCAGCTCAACGGCCCGGGCCCGCATACAGTCGCGGACCTACTGGACTATTGCACTCAGCCGACTCGATACGAGGAGCGAGCGATCATCGAGGAGGTCACCGAAGAGGTGGATGGAGGAGAGAACGAGTAGGTGAAAGATATGGAGTGGGCCTATTCAGGTGTTGGTAGAGATATGCCAGGATGTAAGCAATGAATGAGCTGAGACGACTCTGTATACAGGGAGGGCACATCTTGCTAAGTAGTTGCAGCTTGTGGCCCATCCTATGGTGGAATGACTACAGAGAAGGGTTCGCAGCGTGATAATTAGGCAATACCAAGACACTCATCCACAGTTGACCCCGTTCGCTTTGCGAATCATGTTAATATACATTGACCCTTCTCTCATATTTGATATTCGCGTCCTAAGTCATCGACGCTGGTTCTCGTAAGAGTTTACCATAATAACACGATGCTTTCTCCTTCTTAGTATAAAAACAACAGCCACTGACTTTGTAAGTGGTTTCAGGTCTTATCCTTATCATAGCTCTCCCCCATCAGTTGACTTGGTATTCTGCCAGTCTTGTCTTTCTTGGTTTCTAAAACACCAAAGGGAAAAACGTTCTGCCCCGCGCCCGGTAACCAACTTTCCTGTTCAAGCCCTCACAGCTGCCACGGAATTACACATACACGCAGATGGAGCAATTTCTCTTTCCCCACCAAGATTTCGTCGCTTTTTCAGTGACGCAAAATCACCACCGTCATCAGCTATCTGAATGACTTTCACTGTTCCTGTTCCCCTGCCCCCAGTGAGCTGCAAGTTTATCATTTGCAGTGACGACCACAACTGTTTTCTCCGCATCAAGCTTGCTTTGCTGGTAATAGCATTTACATGACAGAGCTGCGTCTCGCATTTCTTCACTATCTGTTTTGCTTCGCCTCACTTTCCTTGCCTTCCCCCACTACCTCATCGCATCTCGGTTCCATCCGATCTTGCTACCGCTTGCTTTCACCTAAACCCCCCCTTGGGCCTTGCAGGCAGGTCAGTCGCGTTCCCTCACCCTAGATCTGCTTACCATCTAACATCTATAACCAGCGCACCCCAAGATGTCGACCCCCAGCCACCCCGCTGGTTTCTCTGCGCTGCCTCGAGAGCTGCAGATTATGGTCTGGGAGGAGGCTATTGTAGCCGAGTACGCTGACCGCGTGGTGCCTGTCCTTCGTAGCACCCAGCGCGTCGTTCTTACAGCCATCCTCACGGGCCCGGTCTCCAAATACTTCCACCTCTGCTCGAGCTCGCGCGAAGCCGCGCAGCTAACCTACAACCTGCCCATGTTGGCAGTTAGACCCGATGGCGAGTTCCGGGAGGCAAGATTGAGCACCGCCCTTGATATCTTCCTCGTCAGCCCCTGGCAGTACACCTTGGGAATCAACGCGAACTCGTGGCCGTTCCAGCAGTCCATCGATGCCATTCACCCGAACAAACTGTCCAAAATCAAACAGGTCATGGAGCACCACCTTGACCTCACCGACCTTATCTACCATGTTGACCCTACATTCGACCGTGCGCTCTTTCAGTCGGTCAAAGTATGCTTCATCCGACTTGACCATCAGCGACCAACAATTGCTAGTCTGGCTGGACAGCTCTCCGGTCCGGGCCCGCATACGGGAGCGGACTTGCTGGAGTATTGCACCCAGCCGTCGCGTTACGACGACCGTGCCATCACCGAGGAAGTCGATGGAGAAGAGATGGATCAGGCCGTGGGGGTGGAGTAAGGCTTTGGGGAATGATCAACACATGTCAGGATATGTGCAAAGGGTGCGCTGAGATGCTTCCGCACGTTAGGAGAGCATCACCGATTTTCTGCTTGCTGCACATGGCATAATGACTGAAGAAAAGTTTGATATCCTGTTAGATACAAAGATACCAAGACACTCCTTCATAGTTGACCATGTTCGCTTTCTGTATCTTCTTGATACACAGTAAACCTTTCTCATATCTGAAACTCGTATCTTAAGTCGTTGGTGCTGATCTCCGTGTGTTGCTGTTTTTTCTTTTCGCTCGCTTTTCCATTTTAAACAGGAAACTCTCAAGCTATCCTCCCCAGTATGGATATATGTATGTTGTATGTGAAGGTAACGGCCAGTGATTCTACAGGTAGTCCAGAATCGTATCAATAAACATTCTTCCCTACTACTTGTTTAAATCTTGCCTGTTCCATTCTCCTTGCTGGTATCCAGTACGCATCGTAAATAGTTACACATTTTAAGGAGGCGCTGGTCATCGTAAAGTCGACCTGGAGATTCATTATCCCGCCGAACCAGTCCAAAAGAGAATTAAGGAAGCTGGGCAGCGTCTGATTGGGCTCGCGTTGTTTCGCGGGTAAAGCAGGGAGTGAAAAGTTCGTGTCCCCCACGTCCCAGACGCGTTAACCACGTCGTCGTTAATATAGAGTTGGCATTAACCATTCCACTATGTACTGGACCCGTTTTTATTTCCACCAATCATCCGCGCCGACTTAATGAATAGTTACCTAGTACTTAGGCATAGTGGTTATCACACACCACTTGTGCACTGTTAATTCTTCCTCTGGAAGCCTTGCAGCACACAGCCTTCGTTGTCAACAACTCAACCAGCACTGACACGCACATAACCATCTGCCCATCCTTCTGGACACAGGTCTTAACCAAAAATCTGCAGTGAAGGAAGGAGGCTACCCGCTTGAACTACTCCAGGATTGCTTGATCTGGCTTCCTGCAACTTCCGCTTCACCTTCTGCTTAACCCAATCCCAACGCGTCAACGCGACCCAAACCTGCTCAGCTTTTCCTTGATCTCTACTTGCTTTTTGCTTGACCTGAGTTTTGCGAACTATCGTCTTGCATTTTATTGCGATCCTCGGGTGTGTTTCTTCCGCAACCAATAGCATCACGTCACCACACTTGCTGACAGACTCGAGCAGGCCATCATCAAGATGTCGGCTCCTCAGACATTCTCCCCCTTCGAGAGATTGCCTGCTGAGATGCAGACCAAGATCTGGGAGAAGGCAATCGAAGACGAGCACGACGACCGTGTCGTGCCCCTCACGTACCGCACCGGCTATGTCATCTTGACGGATCGAGTGAAGCAGGCATCCAAGTTCTTCCATACTTGCCCCGGTTCCCGAGAGGCGGCCCTGTCGATGTACGACCTGGAGGTTCCCGTCATGAAGAACGGCAAGCCGGCCACCGTCCGGCTCAGCACCAAGCTCGACATCTTCGTCATCAGCCCTTGGGGTTTCACCATGGGCATCAACGCCGCTGGTGATCTATTGTTCCAGCGATCTACCAGCTGCCTCACCCTTTCCTCGCTCGCCAAGATGGAGCGCATCATGGAGCATCGTATCGCCTTGGATGGCCCGGACAGCCCCGCTCGTCCCATTTTTAACAGAGCCCTCTTCCGCTCTGTCAAGGTCTGCTACCTGCGGATCGACCACCAGAAGCCCACTATCCAGGGCCTTACTTCTCAGATCGCTGGTGGCCCACGTGCCCAGATGGATCTGCTGATCAACTACACCAACCCGGCCATGTATCGAGAGCTCGTCGCTGATGACAACTTCGAGGAAACCGATCAGTAGCTTACATCGACGAGCATACGGAATGGGTCGAGCTGTCAGAAGATGCAGGAAAAGGAGGTCTCTGTGTTCACGACGATCAGAGCAACGGGTCTAA
Source organism: Apiospora marii (assembly GCF_038362585.1). NCBI lineage: Eukaryota > Fungi > Ascomycota > Sordariomycetes > Amphisphaeriales > Apiosporaceae > Apiospora > Apiospora marii. The sequence goes on from NW_027117374.1 coordinate 1,091,518, forward strand.
AGTATGGAGAAATGTCTTGGTGGGGTGAATGGATACCTCGGTAAAGGTGGCACTGATGGCTTAGCACTTGGCCAACAACGACATCAATTGCTGAGATACTAAATTTATTGCTTTGTGCGCCCTCTCTACGCGTCGTTGCTTCTGACCCTAGTCTCATCCTCTATTACCGTTGTTTCGTTCGTAGCCTGTGACCTTGAGCCAAATGTCTTGTCCTTTGTGCTTCTTGTCCTACCTCTCCTCTCGCTAGAAGCCCAGACGAAGCTGGAGAACGCGATGGAGCATCGGCTCACCCTTGGAGATGAGGTCGCTCCCATCAGTCCCCTGTACAGCCGGTCGCTTTTCCGCGCTGTGAAGATCTGTCACTTCCGCGTGGAATACGAGAGACCCACTGCGCAGAGCCTCGGTGCCGGCCAGCATTCACGGATGGACCTTCTGGTCCACCACCTCAATACGGCCATGTACGAGGAGTTGGCCGCCGAGAGCGACATCGAAGAGGTTGATGGGTGATGCATGGGCACACAGCATGTGCGGTTACATCGGATTGGCGAAATATGCGAGCAGAAGTCGGTTAATGCATGAGAGCACACGACAGACCAGTCGATTGTCAGGATACTTACGGCATGGATTGCTTGGTAGTGATGGAAACGGGGGTTGTTGCTCGGAAAAGTCGTTGTTAGAGAGGGGGAATGGATCAGGGGAAAGGAGCAAATTTAGAATTGTTCATCATAACTAGCAAGTATGAGGCTTACAATTGTATGTAGCGATGTCAGGCCACGGTACGATCGAGGGAAAGTCAACCGGTTAGATGTCCAATAAGATATGGTTGCCCGCCTTAAGGGGGACTCGGACCCAAGCAAAATCTCACACAACACCATTGTGTACAACCGTCAAAAGCCCTTTTTGATCAAGCAATACAAAGCATGCAACGTACTCTACAAAGACCGCCCGAAATCCATCACAACTACAATGCTCAACAACAGAGGCTAGGTTCAGCAGCGACGACGACAATGGCCACAGTCATTCCGTCTCGTATAAGTATGACCCTTCCCTCCTCCCGACTTTGCATTTCTCCTTCTCTTCCCCAAAGAGATCTATTGGTAAGTAATCGACCCTTCCGTCTACGCTAACTCATACGTATCTCTAGTTCTGTATTCATCCTGTCAACCAAACCCTATCTATTAACTAGACCCTTCGCGCCATGGCTACCTCTGTTCCCAACACCGTGTTTCACCGGTTTGCTGAGCTCCCTTCGGAGCTCCGGCTGCAAATTTGGGAAGAGTCGATCCTCACGGATCACAAGGACCGTATTGTGCCGATCGCTAACGACACCAAAGCTGTCATGATAATGAACAGTTCTCTGGGAGCCCCCTCGGGGGTTTTCGGAGCGTCGCACGAGTCGCGCACCGCGGCCTTGGGGATCTACGACCTGGCATTGCCAGTGAGACCCTTCTACCCAATCTCGTCATGGGGTCCGTTGCCGGCCCAAAGCCAGACGAACAGCCCCCACACGGGCGGCGTCGTCCAGCAGGGCGTGGTCCGTGTCAACCTCCGATTGGACATCTTCCTGGTGAGTTGCGATATCATCGACTTCCTCCGCGAGAAGATGTCTACATTCGAGTACGCGGACCTGGTAACTCAGCTGCCGACTGTTGTTCCGGCCATGAATCGTTTGAGTAAGGCGCCTCGTTACATGACGACGGCCCTCACTCCCGCCATGTGCGCTCGCATCGAGCGCGTCATGGAGGTCCATAACGTTTCAGCCCTGAACCCTAACTTTCACGCCACCCATGCGAGTCAGGTGGCTCATACATATGACGCCACCCAGTTTTCGGGAGTTCGCGAATGCTTCCACGTGGACAACCCGTTCACTCTGGGAGGTATCCGCTCTCCGAGCAGACTTCTGTGTCACCTTGGACAGGGCATCTACACCTCAGAGCAGCTGCTCATGTGGCTGCTCCCACGGGTGTGCCGTGTCTAAGAAGGTGCTTTGGGCTCTTTCAGTCTAGCCAACCACACGGGGCGAACGAGTTTTATGTTAAGCCGCGGGTAGAAGCGTCAGTGTAGCAATGTATCGTTACTCCTTCGTATCTTTACGAGGTCGAGACACCATACCTAGCAATGCATGATCACCACCTGTCGGTGGATAGAGGAGTGGTAAACTAGATAGCTAATACATGTATCCGCACAACCGAAAAACCTCCATCGAAGGAACCCCCTCGTGACCGAAATCCTTGTTGAAGTTGCCAAAATTACCCCTAACGTTGCAACTGGGCTCATCTCAGGGCACCCGATGAATGCTTTCATACTGGTAAGAGCTCACCTGCTTGACCGTGTTTCTTTGACGTTAGTGCTTGTCGTATCGAAACCCCATACACAGTGGCAAGCACACCATATGGGTGTAACGCTATTAAGTTGCCACCTCCATGTCTGTTTGGCTGAGGTCATATGCTCGCAATTAGCCAACAACAACGATTGTAAAGACTGCTTGTCGTGTCGCAATTATCCCCCAGTTTTCTCCAGATCTCTGCCCTGTTGTTGGTATACGCAATCATCCTGAGTAACGTGGCAATTGGGCGCCATGTTGACATTTCTTAGCGATCAGCATCAGCTACAGGTCAAACTCCAGCATCAAGTTGGAGGCCAAACAGGCAGCACGTAGTCGGTTTGGTGTGTGTTCCATCAGCAAATCAATGTGTAGATGGTAGTAATCCAGAGCTATTTCCCACAACTACATGTGAGCCATCACTACAAATCCCCCAGCTAATCTCACCATATTTTGTCTGTTCCTTTTTCTTTTGGTTTGGTAACAGTATACATATCGCCGCTGCTTATTCTACTGTTCGAAATCACTCAAGTGTACGCCTGTAGATGAAACTCCAGTACTTCCAGCCTGTCGTCCAGTTTTAGCGGGGGGATCACATGAAGATCCCTCGTCTTACGTTTCCTTCACGTTTCCGAGTAATTACCGGGACACTGCGTAACAGAATGTCGACCATGGCCTGGAGTTCTCACGTACATGCTTCCCTGTTTCTTCGTTCTCTATATATTACATTTATCTGCCTTTGATCTGTGCTTTTATTGTTATCTAGAGGTGCTAAATGCCGTAGAGCCACGATAGCCAGTAACCCGATCAACTGTGAGAGCTGTCTGGACCAACTGCAAACCTGATGTTGTCAAGCTGTTCCCATTGCGCTTGGACCCCGCGGCCTTTTGCTCCCCATAACCTCATCGTCTCAGTTCAGGTTATGACACGTCGTTGAACCATTGGCAACATCATAATCCTCTTCCATCTTCACACAGGCAACCTCATCAGATGAGACAGGAAAACCATGACAGTCATCAACGCTATACGCAGAACATGCGTTCGCGTGATCCGCCGCCTCTTGGAGGCGCTTAAACTGGCTGACCGCATTCCTTCCCGCCACCTGGACGAGGAACAGGTGATGATGGTATATTGCCAGGTGAGCACAAATCATAATGTAACGATGGAAGGATACTGACAGCCAACTACTGACACAGGCTCGTGTCGACCCCCGTGGATGCTCAAACCTCATGGTTTATCGCCAACAATGGTGTCAAAAACACATGGACCAGAAGGACGCCCTTCGCGCGTTTTATCACACGACCGAGGACAGATATGACCTTCTCCCAAGCCAGGTACTAGACGACCGCGAGGACATCGAAACCAAGAGAACTGCGATCACACTATTGGCTATCGTCCTGGCCGCGAGGCAAGCCATGACCGACTGGTTTTGGAACGGCGTCCCCGACGACGGCCACGTCGAGCACGAGATGGTGTTGAGCTCCAAGCTCATCAGAGTAAGGAACACATTGTTCGGTATGAAGTTTGGAATCATCATCCAGATATCTGAACTTGGCTTGCGAGAAATCATAAGAAGCGCCTTGATCCAAATACCATCTACTCAGAAAGTAAGATTGCTTACCAAGAAGAAAAATTCGAAAACGCCAGCAACCAACAACCAACACTTAATGGATTTCAAGATGTCGAATCCGAAGCTAACATCACAAGCAGTATCAGCCAGAGTACGGCCTAGACTGTGACCTAGACTTTGGCCCAGACTGCACCCGAGTCCGTAACCCAGGCGGTGGAGACATTGTACAGCACCGATACCAGCATCAGCACCACATGGCAGATGGGCAGATCTATCTCAGCGAGCAGGAATGCTCAGACCAGTCCAAAGGTATGTAATCTTCAGTATCCTGTTCTTCAGAACATAATGGAGTACTTGTCTAATGGTTTTGCAGGTGCGACCAATCCATGGTCCAGCCTAGACGACCTTCAGTACATCGAGTTGCTAGATCTGGAACGGGCCTCAGCGGACGAGCTGTCGAGCATCGACTACTTGTACATCGCAGACGTTCACGCAACAGACCATACGAAGGTGGAGTGGTAGGATCTCACTTGGGATATGGGAGGACACAGCGAGTGGAATGTGTGACCAGGGGGCGTTGAGCAAGGGAAACAGCACGCGCTCTCCCATCAATTGGATATTATTGCCTTGCACATCTCGCCATTCACATAGCTCATGCTCGTTTCTTCACTTGCGTGAGCGTATGAGGAGATAATCATGGACCGATGGGTCAGGCAAACAGGTCATGATTTGGAAATGCGAGGCGCTGATACATCATATATATAATTATTAAATTAATTTTTAGGGTACTTCACCTTTCAAAGATGTAGCATCGGGTGGCAGATCTTGTAAGATGCTCCTGCTTGCATTTTCAGTTTCAACGATCTCCAAGCATGTTGGCATGAGATACGCCCACAGTTGGGCTGCAATCATTAGATATTCTGCCAACAACAATCAGTACACGCTCCTTTGCCAAACTGCCCAGTGGTACGGGCTAGGCTTTATGCCTCATTGGCACAGCAAACAGTGACTTGTCACGAACCGAATGCAACGGCGTATGGGGAAACAGGTGTATTTACTTGGAAACCTTTACTCCAGAGCTGTATTAAGGTCGTTTCTTTGCCCGTAATATTTCCTTTCGCTTCGAATATCTATATATGATTACCTGTTTTTGGCGTTAAACTTTCGGTTTAATACCGACCAATGGTATATATTCGGCAGCATCGTGGTTTGGTCATTATACTTTTATCTCGACCTGTAATAGAACTCCTACCTGAATGGCCTCGTCTGACTTGGACTGGATGTTTTGAGCGTGTCGTGGAGATCGTTGCTGAGTCGAGCTGGGGGAGACGATCTTGAGACGAGAGGGGATCAAGGTATCGAAGCACTTGGGAAACGCCTCAAGCAGCGTTAGCCAGCCATGAGCGATACCGGCATCCGTCTATGCGTCGCTCATATGGTCAACGGCTTCTCTTCAAATCACCTAAGGCCAGTCAATCTATTTCTAAGTCAGTGAAATCATAAAGGAGAAGGAATGCCCCGATCATGGCGACAGGGGGCGCATATAAATCCCCAATCCATCATTATTTCATCTCTCAAAGTATCTAGGCAAAATGCAACGATGTAAGGACCCCGAAATAGTCCCCTGTTGTTCCTATTCCCTTCTATTGTCGTTTCAGCACCACAGTCCTGGTCTCGTCGTACGCACGTGGCAGTGTGTTTGTTGTCATCAGAGCGCATCGACCGCTGTAGAAACACGTGCAACGGAACCCTCGTAACCTTTGAGGTCCCTCTAAGCCGAGAAATACAGTACCTGTAGGACTTGATCACACACCCACAGAGAAAGGCCCGTTTTACCCAAGTCCCCGCCGACTTGGCTTCCCTCGACCTAATCCAACACTTGCGTTAAATCGTGGTCAATTTTGCTACACCACAACAACAACTTTCCTTTTCCTTCTAGCTGTTTTTTGGATCATCAATTTCCCTTCCACACTCCACCCGGCCTTTCCATACTCCATCTGAGATTTTTCTTCCTTCATCCCAGTTCACTTGCTCCATCCCGCGTTCGCTTTTTTCATCCAACGCTCGCTTGCTCCATCCAACGCTCGCTTGCTTCATCCCACGTTCGCTTGCTTCAGCCGATCAACTTCTGCTTATCTCACAGAAAGATGGCTGTGATGAAGTTTCTCCGTCGGGTGTGCATCCGCGTAATACGCGGAATCATGGGGGGCTTGTCACTGGTCAACCACGCTCCCTTGCGAATCTTTGACGAGGAGCAAGTGATGGTGACCCACTGCAAGGTAAGGATGACAACGGGGCCTTCGTGACACCTTACGCGATCATATTAGCACTTATATATCAGTACTTAACGCTGACAACATTGCAGGCGGTCATCGACCCTGAAGGCTGCCAGGGTGAAATGGTAAACCCCCAATATGTGAAGTGGTGCGAGAAGCACGCGAAACAGGAACGGGCCATTTACCACTTCAGGAAGTCCCTTGAAGCCATTGTCGATGGAATCAAGGGCTTGAAAAATCGCGACAACCCTGAGGAAAAGAGAGTGGCCCTCATATTGCTAAGCATTGTCATCGTCGCGCGGGAGGCCCAACGCGATTGGTTTTTTCCGGGTGAGAACGACGAGTCTCACATCAAGCATGAACGTGAGCATTGTATCTACAAACGCGGACAGATCAAGAACGCTCTCTGGGACATGGAATATGCCATTATCACTATGACTCCTGACTCCTCTCTTCGGGAGATTCTAAGAACCATCTTGATCACCACGCCGTTCCCCCAAAGTCTTAATGCACTCAGGGAAAGACGTGAAGCCCCGACGGAAGAAATTAGAGCAGCAAAAAGAGAAGGTATTTGATAAACTCACACCTTATATCCTTTTGTGGCAGAATACTTAACTAACGATCCAGTAGTAATTGTGACCATATGGCAAAAGCTCGAGGGCCTTGAATTCGTCGAGCTTCTCGACCATCGAACGAGCACACCGGCGCAACTAGCAAACCCGAATTGCGAGTACATTGAGGACGTACACGCCACCGACCCCGAAAACGTGGACTGGAATGCTGTGAGACAAGATCCTTAGCGTACTTGGTCTCATGCATGCACCGTCAGTGCACTAGCTGGACACGGGTTTCCCCACACGTCTTGCATCTTCACAAGAGAACGTTCGGATGCCGGATGGAAGATACCTCATTAGCTTGCTCGGGGACGACAGGGCAGGCTTGTCCAAGTCAACGATTCTTGCTTTTTGGCATCGTCTTGATCAGAGCCATTACAGATGACTAGAGATAATACATCGATCGGGTTGCAGGGCTGATTGGATGCGGGCCCCATTGGATGTACGAACATCTTGGATATTACGAAGACAATTAGGGCTGAAGTAGAGGATGCCACAACCACAAGCAGGCCTGTATTTGAGATGGAGACTGAGACAAAAGAAGCGTGGAGGTGCAAAGGGGACAACTTCGTGAAGTTCTTTGACCTATACTATATACAACATCCATCATCTACATTCTCCCGCCTTTTCTTTTTCTTGTACCATCTGGACGAGGAGCATGATGTGACGATGCCCTGCCGTGTAAGTATGAAGATTCGGCATTAGTAGCACCCTGTGGACTGATGTAGGTACTCATTACTGACAGCAACGTAGGCTGTGATCGATTCGGCCCCCCTTTACCGCACCCCGGTGGATCCGTGGAGGATGCCGTAGTGCGAGGCCCATGTGAAGCAAGAGAGGGCACTCTACTACTTCCACAACATCACCGAGGCGGCATTCTATCGACTCGTCAATCTAGATGACCTCGAGGACACCGAGCGGAAAGGATTTGGCCTCGTGCTGGCCACCCTCGTGATCGCGGCCAGAGAGGCCCACAGCGCCTGGTTTGTTTCCGAGCAAGAACTGAGCAGGCCACGAAGAGCGTGTAGGAATATCGATCGGCAACCGGGATAAACTCAAAAAGGGTCTCTGGATGATGAACTTCGCGATCGATACGATTGTTACTGAATGTTGTTTCCAAAATTTAAGAAACGCCATCACCAACATGACGATCACACAGCCTCTTGATGTGCTGGAAGGAAAGTTAAGGGGAACCAGGGAGGGCTATTTCTTGGTTACACAGGAAGGTATTTGAAATCCTAATATGTGTAACTCTAGTAGCACTTAACTGACAGTCTAGCAGTCGCAGATACTGTGTGATAATATACATCGACTGCTGGACTACCTACTTCAACAAGCGGTCGAGCATATGTCATGCTCCAGAAGCGTAAAAACCCTAATGCCCAAGCCGGTATGGATGTATATTTCCCCCGGGATCTCGAGGACCGCAGAAAGCACATTGTCGCAACCCTCGAAAGCACCAAGTAACTTCTGCACAACACACAACAATTACATTAGCACAGGCTCGATTCGATCCCACTGGGTGCTTCAGCTACTGTTGGGCTCCAATTTCGGGGATACTTCATTAAACTGAAGTACAGGCCCCTCTGTCTGTTTGCTCGCTTCAGTGGTGTACCTAGAGCCGGGTCCGGAGCAATGAGGGGCAAGACGTTCGACGCGTTTGTCGTCGTTGAATACATCGAGTACTGGGGATTTTGGCGTTCCCAACCACCTAGAAGTGGTACACAAATGTTTGCCATCAACACCAAGCTACTATCGTGCTTATAAATCTTGTTGTCCTTCTCTATTCTAGGCCTTGGAGCTGTATTAACAATGCCAATTTGCGTATTTAGGTCCTACAAGTAGGGTTAGGGTAGGGTCGCGATAGGGGTTGAAATCAGTATCGACAACAGTGACAGAGCTCTGAGCTCCCCCGTACGAGTCAAAGTAGCAAACATCTTTCTAAAAATCATCAACAAGTCAGCACCTTTCGTCCGGCTCTGACTGTGGAACTTCCTTAGCCTTTGCAAACTCGCTACATCAAAAACAGACGGAACCGATGGACGTCCCCGACAACTCTGCCTCTAGGGATCTCGTGATCGTTCGCGATCCTTTCTAGGATTATCTTTCTCTGGAAAACAATCCTTTTGCTGGTAGCTTGAGAATCTCCATCACCCCATTTACAGCCACGCCAAGATGAAGCAGTGCAAGGTTAGTACAAGGCTTCACAGTCTACCATCCACCTCCCATCAGACATGAATATGCTGACAATTGCGAATACAGGCTCTCATCGACGCGAATTCTTGCCTCGAATTCATGGATTGGTATGAAAGCGACTGGTGCACGAAGCACACACTTCAGCACAGAGTGTCCCACGACTTCTACAAGGACGTAGAGGCGGAATGGGACCACGTGAGGTGGAGCTCGCGAGAGGATGCGCAAAGTAAGCAGGATGAACTCTGCCTGCTCTCCGTCGCCATCGCAGCCAGAGAAGCCCACACCGACTGGTTTTACCAAAGCCAGCCCGACCCTGGCCATAAGAGCCGCGAGCGAGAACTGCGGTCGAAACGAGAGACGGTGAAATTAGAAGTCTACGCGATGGAACACGCCATCGTGACGAAAATGTCGAAACCTCTGATCCAAGAAACGATCAGACCTCACATCAAGCAAGTCTCGGCCAGCGACTTTCCTAATAGACCGGGAGGAGCAGACGCCAGTCTCTTGGAAGAAGAGATCATGTACCAGGACGAACGTCAGTGAACCCTGCTTCCACCTGTTAGTCATTTCGTCCGACTAACAGTTAATATACACAGTGAACAGGAAGAGAAATGAATTCATGAGCCAGGTCCTTGCAGAGTTGGATATCGTCGAGCTTCTCGACGTGAATAACACTAGCCCGACCAAGTTGCAGATGACGAAATTTGCTTTCGACCCCTACCCATTCCGCACAGACTGGTCCGCAGTGGACTAGAATGCCGTGCCCTCCTCTTTGTGTCAATACACATCGGGTGTAGAGGTCTATTAAGCAGCGTGGCTTTGCGTCTTCCGTCTTCCCTGACTTGGCTGGTATTGCTGGGATCCTGCGACTGGTCATTGCTTCCCTTCACGGAAAACGAAGATCCTACAAAGATGAGCATCGGGTGGATTTCTTGGAAATGGAGCTTTAGAGCAAGCATGGCTTGGAGGTTGCCATGCTGAATGGGTCTACTTCAGGATATATATAGACAGGGCATAGGAGGCAACTTCGTGTCAGCAGCCTTGGCTCTCTACGGCAATGAATACCGAAACGAAACGCAGATCATGGTTATTGGTGCTTGACTGGGTTACCGGTCAGCCTCAAACCATCCAGTATACGGCAATAAATTCGTATAGAGTACGATTGATAAATGAAGACACGTCAGACATCGAGGGGCGCTAAATATCAACCGTGCCACCACCACTACGTTGATGGTAACCAAGTTCGCGTGTAACTCGTTCTTTGTCCTTTTCTTGAAGTAGCTGAGCAGCACAAAGCTGGTGAAACTTGTTCATTAGCCTTGGGCTCGTGCCTCCCATCCCTTATGAAGGCCGAGTCGACAATCGTTGAGCAGGTAAACGACCAGGACTTCGACGATCTACCAGGGGGCGTGAAATCGCCCCAAAAAGTCATATGACCGCCCAAGAGATCGGTGAGAATCCCCTCATTCCCACAGCTCCTAGTTCTTGAAGTTCTAACAGGTCATAATCAAGAGCAAGAAAGATGGACTTCGGTTCCTCTCTATCGCCATTGTGGCCAGGACGGCTCACACCGACTGGTTCTACTCAGGGCAGCCCTGCCATGGACATAAGGCTCGTGAGCGGAAGCTTAGAGTAAATCGCAACTCGGTCCAAAGGGAGACGTACGCAACAAAGCATGTGATTGTCGCCAAAATGACAGCTCCGATGATACGGGAAACGATCAGGGATCGAATAAGCCAGATTCCAGTCGCCACCGTTGCTGAGGGAACTACACAAGAGAACCATGCTGCTTCTCAAGATATTAGTAAGAATAACACCATCTTCACGGATCCCTGCTCTGAAATAAGTAGCTAACAGGTCATGACCAGGTACACCAAAGTTTATGGTTAACCTTCTAGATGACCTCGATACGACGGAGCTACTGGACATCCTGAATACCAGTTGGTTCATGATGAAAACGACGCGATTCACGTACAACACATTTGTGGAATCACGCTTCCTCCGTCACTACGAGCCTCACTAGAGTCATCCATCACGGCAGACATGAGAGATTCACTCCATATATCATCATATGATATGGTGGCTAATCAGAAACAATGCCCACGGGGTTTATCCGTGCAGGAGTTCACAGCGTATCAGCAACTAATGTCATCTACTACCACCCCTCCCTCTTGCAAAGAGAGGGGCCACCTCCGGACTGGGATTGTGTTCCTTCATCTTTCTACAACGGTGCTTGAGATCTAGGGACGGAACTATTGCCCGAAGGAATTTCTGGTAGCATGGAGGTGGGCAGATGATGGTTGCGCAAGGCTATTGGACACGGAGATTTTGGGAGACGGGAGATTCGGGAGGAAAGAGGTCACCCTGGATCTGCTATGATATGACGCAGCCTCAACAACTTCATATGGGAGGCATACTAGGTAGCTCGATAATGATTGATCGTTGATCATGAAAACAGATTTGATGCCCATGGCTGTTGTCTGGACTACGGAGTGCTGTGAACAGGCCATCGTGCACCGGCCATCATCAGGTCACCAGTGCGCGATGGACATGCCCGAAGAGTAATCAATGCATGAATACCCCAAAACCCTTAGCAGGAATAGCATTAACAGCAGCTGAAGACATCAGAATGATAGAGATCCCGCGGTTACAAAGCTAGTATCGATATGACCGCATATCCAGCAGATATCGATCTTTAGCCTGTAAACCTCCATCTCCACAACTGCACAAAACAGGGCCCCTCCACATTCCTGACTCGAAATTGGAAAGACCTCAGGGTCAGATATGGTTGATAGAGGACTAGAATAGCAGGGGAACAAGCAGGAACAAGCAGCAAAACGGCTACCCCGTCGGCGTTGAAGCGGTGGAGTTAAGCGACGCTATTGCTGGAAGCACATCGTGATATTGAGACATGAACCTGCCAACATTTGATCCTTAATCTGGTCACACCCGCCACCCAGAGGCCTTTTCCTTTCGGACCCAAACTTCTTGGGCGTATGTATGGGCGGGGAGGACTGCGAGGGCGATCGTGCGGCGATACCCGTACGTCAAGTCAGCCTGGTAGCCCCATATTGGGCACACATACTGAGAGAGGCCCACAGTCGTCAAGCAGCAGCCAGGGACTACTGCCAGGGCCTCTTCTTCCCTTCCAATATCATTTCCTGCTCGCTCTTCATTCCTGCATCCCCCCTACTTTTCCTGTTTCCTCTTTGAGCTTCAAAGCCTGAAACCTTGTTAAGATTAACCAATACCAAAGTCGGAGGCCTATCCTCTGGGCGATCAGCTTGCCATGTGTCGACCATATTCGGAAGACCGGCCCAAGGCCAATGCATATCTATGAGTGCCGCCCAACACGCGCACAACAGGTGGGCTGCCTCTTCAGAAGATCAGCAGAGATAAACCAGCCTCCGCCGGTTTTGAGGGCTTCGTGAACCTGTCAGATGCTGGGCGGCCCAGCTTCGGCGCCATATTAGGGAACAGAGTGACGCCATAGAGGATTTGTCGAATGCCACGAGAACGCTCAGCAAGAGCATGGCACGATATCGCGCAGCATACAGCTACCATTGGCCGTCTTCTGAACGGGATCCGTTCAGCTGCGGATATGACGTCTCCTTATCGCAGAAGCAGAATCCAGTAATACTATTATCACAAGCCAATAGGAGACTATCTGTGCATGTTGACCTCACGCTCAAGGGGATTGGTAATGCCCCTCCTCCAGCTTTGGGCAGAGTGAACAAAATATGAGTGAGGGGTAACAGGATAAAAGGTCTTGGCATGCATTCCAGAATGAGATGAAACAGGATACCTAGCTCGACTGCCACCTCACCACGTTCCCCCTCGTGACTGCAACACCTCATCTTGTTTCGTCGTGGAGAACAGGAATCGGGGAAGCGCCGGGGAACGGAAGAGTCATCGTGACTGGAGGGGTAAGTCGCAGCGAAAGCCGATGTCGTCCATGCGCCACATTGTGGCTGAAGCAGGGGTTTTGAGAAAGATTTTGGGAGGGAGGTGGCTGGTGAAATCATCACAAGACCTGGCGGCCGTGCGGCTCGGCGGTATTACACCTTGTACAGGGATCAGGGGGAGGGCTTCGACCAGAGCTTCGATGGAATCTCATTCGTCGGGCAGAGCGAAGCTACTCCGGGGGGGTTGACAGCGGTTCTCAGGGGAAACGGCCAGGGCAGAAGCCAGGGCACAGGGTTCGCAGCGTCGCGTAGGGCGACTGCATGAGAGTCCAATGAGAGTCGGTGGGGATTGAGCGGTGTTTACGTGGAGCAATAGGACGGGCGATAACCTCGATAACCTCCACCGGCCGCCCTGGCGAGCCTAGGAATTGGCCAGTTCAGCCCCGAGCGCGCGGGCAGCGTATCAGAGCCCACCACAACACGCGATCCACCAGATGCAGACCGCTTCCTCGGAGCAAATCATTGAGTCAAACTGCAGCACCCCCGGACAATAGCATGGCATGATAGCACCGGTCTAAGCTTCCAAGGTATGTATGAAAATGCCATGTTTTTCGCGCCGAGATTCGACTGTGTTTCTCGTTTCCTCAGTCAATCTCTCAACACACTCTCTTTATCGAAACGAAACACCATACACACGCCCCAAGCCTAGATCACTTAGCTGTCGATAGAGGCTTGTGGCTATACCACCACCACCAACCACCAACATGGCGCCCAAGGTACCTTCCAAAGAGCGTCGCAGCAAGCAACAGCAACAGCCCGTTGTGGAGATCAACAGCAAAGGCGAACCTCTCTCCGAGGTGTCGTCGGCAAGCTCCCGGTCGCAACAGCGCAGCATGGAGCTGAGCAGCTTGAAGCGCATCATCAAGGAGGATCGGACAGACAAGGGCCGCGCCATCATCGCCGTCGTGAACTCCTCTGCGGTGCCCGAACTCGAGCGCAAGCTCCAGGGTTCCAAACTGAAATTCTGGCGTGGTGAGTATTCGTGACACCGTTCCTTGGTATTTACTGCAATACCAGGTTTGCTAACGAGTTACCATCAGGTAAAACCACCGTCAAGATCACGAGCCCGAAAGCGCTCCAGTCTACCATTGAGCAGGTGCAGTCGGACAAGAGCTCGCCCCGCCAACTCACGATCCTTGTGGGGCAGGATCTCGACACGATCGAGTTCAAGGTCGCCGCCTCCATGAAGAGCCTGAGCATCTTCCGGCACGAGGACCAAAGCCTGGGCCCGCCCGCGGGCACTCTGCTCATTGCGGGCTCCTCGACGTACGCCAAGACGCGCCTGGACCAGTGGCAGGCCAAGCAGCACCAAAGCCACGCCGTCTACCTCGGCCGCGGCGTCGGCATCCGGATCGAGACCGACGTGCTTAACGACCCGGCCTTCAATAACGGCGGGCCCATGAACCGCGACATGCAGGTGCAGCAGCCGGCGCCCGACCGGAAGCAGATGGTGCCGGTGGGCGGCGGCTGGGGCGACTCGTACACGCTGTCGCTGTCCAACTCGGACAAGAACGAGGTGTACGAGCTGTTCAACAGCCTGCACCACGTCCCGGACGAGGACCACCTGTGCTACGACGAGCGGGGCACGCAGCTGGCCATGCGCCCGGAGCGGCCCTGGTGGGAGCGCTGGGAGAAGCCCATCGGCCACATCATCGGCATCCTGACGGGCGCCAAGAACGCCCAGTCCATGCGCGCCACCGCCGGCGGCATGTTCGTCGAGTACCACTTCGGCGCCGCCGCCCTCAGCATCGGCGCCGCCGGCCTGCCTCAGGCCATCACCCTCGCCGCCGGCCCGGCCACCATGCTCGGCGTCGGCGCCGCCGCCGCCGCCTACTTCGTCCCCTGGGAGGCCGTCTTCCAGTGGCTCTGGGGCGTCGTCCGCAAGATGTTCCAGAGCTTCCTGGCCGTCTGGGAGCGGCTGATGCGCTGGGTGGCCTCGAAGCTGAGCGGGGCCACGGCCGCCGAGGGGAAGAACGGCAGTCACGCCATGCCCGCGATCCAATTTGGATAACCCGGGGTGGAAGGAAACAAGAGACACTTTTGGGGGTGCGTGGGTGGGTGCTCTTGAATTTTAAGGAATTATTTTTTCTTTTTCTTTTTCGAAAGAGAGCGGGAAGGTGCTGTGGCATACGGTGTTGGTGTGCCCCAGGGCTTGGAACCGTTCAAACCCAACAAATTGATAAGGACTGTATTTGGCTTGCCGGCAGCAACCCAGCAGCGTTGGTCACTCGTTGCTGTATCGTCTTTTCGTTTCTTTTACCACTCACTTGGCCATGGAAGCCAGACCATTGCATCAAACCATTGCATCAAACAAATAGAATAGCACATCTTGATAGAATTTCCCATGAACATGAATAACATGAATACCTGCATTTAGCTGCTTTGCGTTTCTATTGTAATTGAAGTGCTATAATCACCTGAGTTATACGTCTATTTAAAAGTCTTCGTTTTTGTACGGTACCTGTTATAGCATAAGTCTACACTTTCTCGCGAGGCTCAAGCTAAAGTATCTTACTAGCTTCTTAATTCGACGTCTTCAGAATATGAGTAGAACTGACCAAAAAGCTCTTTAGTTGAGGGCGATAGAACATGGTTTGGTCTGTTGGCGCATCAAATAAGCATTTCTGCGTGTTTCAGTACGATCGAGGGCCATCGCGATGATAGCTGCATGGCCGATTTAGTCCCCACCAACTCGAACGGCGGATGGGTGCTGTGCCCCACCACCATTCCAGCGCCTCTGCGCCTGTGACACACGGCCAACCAGTGATCCTCCGCCGGCAATCAATCGTGCGTCATGTTCCCAGCACCGAGGGATACACCACATTAACCGCAACACGCTTACACACCCACTCCTTCACCTTCTGCTGCAGTTGGCGATGACCCGATGAGCCGCCAAGAGCCTCCTTCTCGTGGTTTACTCCTCTGATCTTCAGCCCCAAACTCCGCCATTCTCGGAGGAATGACTGTATTTACGCTCGGCAGGGTAACACAGGCCTGGACCTTTACCCCCCTCCAACCTCTCCGTAGGGGGGCGGTGAAGGAATAGGCGGCAGGAAGCTAGACAGGAAGGAGATTGATTACCCGCATGTGCATACCTACGTATTTCTCTAGGCGAGACGGAAAAGAAAGTCGATCGACATGGGGGATGTGCTCGAAGCAGAAGGTCTGATGGCCGCCAGCACCAGTGCCGCCCAGCCTCCATCTCAGCCGGCACCTGCGACAAAGTCCAACAGCAACAACAGCAACAATGGCGGTTTGCTGACAAGCAGCAACATCATCGATCCCTCCGCCAATAACGGCAGCACCCGCGCCGACATCGACACCGCAGCATCAGCGACGCCGACCGAAGCTTCCCAGCAGCCGCCGCCCGTGCTAGCCGCAGAGCCCGTCTTCCCTCTGCTGCAGAACAACGCGAGTCAAGAGACGCTTTCGCAGACTGCGCCCGCCCAGAAGCGCAAAGCCGGCAATGCGGTACCCGACGACGACACGGACGAGGAGCCAGCCGTGGCCGAACCCTTCGTGCGCACGCGCAGCCCCGACGACCCCGCCGCCGCCCGACAAGAAGACACCCCTGCCGACGACGAGTACGACGGCCGTTCGTTGACGCGCCTCTTCTACAGGATGCACAAGTTCACCCTCTACGAGACGGCGAGCCGCTACTACATTGTGGGCGGCGACGTCACCGAGAAGCGCTACCGCATCCTCAAGGTCGACCGCAACACGCACGAGCCCGACTCGGAGCTCACCATCACCGATGACAAGATCATCTACAGCCAGAAGGAGATGAACGCCCTCCTCGACACCATCGACGACGGTAACAAGGGTACTGGAGGCATAAAACAGCGTTGTACTACTTGGGGTCTACTAGGCTTCATCAAGTTCACGGGCCCCTACTACATGTTGCTGATCACCAAGAAAAGCACTGTCGCCATGATTGGCGGACACTACGTCTACCAGGTCGACGGCACCGAGCTCATTCCCTTGACGCCGGCCAAGTTCAGGCCCGATGTGCGCAACACAGAAGAACCTCGCTTTCTGGCTATTCTCAACAACCTCGACCTGACGAGGTCTTTCTACTATAGCTACTCCTACGACATCACGCGTACATTGCAGCACAATATCTCCCGCGAGCGAACTGCGCTGGCAAACGACCAGCCGGGAACTATCAATGATGATTTCAATTCGATGTTTGTATGGAACAGCCACCTATTGCAGCCTGCTGAAGCAGCAATACCCGAACCCTTCGATTGGTGCCGTCCTATTATCCATGGCTACATAGATCAGGCTGCTTTGTCAATATACGGCCGCAGTGCCTACATCACCATTATTGCGCGACGGTCTCGTTATTTTGCTGGAGCCCGCTTTCTCAAGCGCGGCGCCAACGACCTGGGCTACGTCGCCAACGATGTCGAAACCGAACAGATCGTCTCCGAATCCCTCACCACCTCCTTCCACTCGCCCGGCCCCAAGTTGTTCGCGTCGCCCCAATTCACCTCGTATGTGCAGCACCGAGGCAGCATTCCGCTCTACTGGACGCAGGACAACATTGGCGTGACGCCCAAGCCGCCCATCGAGCTCAATCTTGTCGACCCTTTCTACACCGCGGCCGCCCAGCACTTCAACAACCTTTTCGAGCGCTACGGGTCGCCCATCTACGTCCTCAATCTCGTCAAGGCCCGCGAGCGCACGCCGCGCGAGAGCAAGCTGCTGGACGAGTTTACCAACTGTATCAATTACCTGAACCAGTTCCTGCCCGACGACAACAAGATCATATACAAGGCGTGGGACATGAGTCGGGCCGCCAAGAGTCGCGACCAGGATGTCATTGGCACGCTCGAAAGCATTGCCGAGTCTGTGGTGACCACGACAGGCTTCTTCCAGAATGGCGACGGTGATATCTCGCCTACCCATGTGCAGAACGGCGTTGCGCGCACCAATTGCATCGATTGCCTCGACCGAACCAACGCCGCCCAGTTTGTCATCGGAAAACGAGCGCTCGGCCACCAGCTACATGCGCTTGGGATTCTTGCCGACACGAGCATCGACTACGACACCGACGCTGTGAACTTGTTTACCCATATGTACCACGACCACGGCGACACCATCGCGGTCCAGTACGGCGGCTCCCAGCTCGTCAATACGATGGAGACATACCGCAAGATCAACCAGTGGACCTCGCACAGCCGCGACATGATTGAGAGCTTCAAGCGGTACTACAACAACTCCTTTATGGATAGTCAGCGTCAGGAAGCCTACAACCTCTTCCTCGGCAACTACAAGTTCGCTCTCGGCCAGCCTATGCTTTGGGACCTCGCGACCGACTACTACCTGCATCACTCCGATCCTCGCGCCTGGTCCAACCAGGTCCACCACGACTACATTCGCTGGTTCACCCCGCGCTTCCTCGAGCGCCGGAGCCTAGCCCCTTACACGCCACCCCCACTGCTAGTGTCATCTGCCGAAAATAGCGACGATGCCGATAACAGCAACAAGAAGAACAAGAAGAAGATGGCGATGATGAAGAAGCAGCCTGCCTCCTTCTTTGACGACTATTGGCTCGAATACTACCGGCCGTCGACCCTGTCTTCCTTCCTCAAGATGTTCCCCTACAAGATGAACAGCACGATCAAATACATACCCTTCAAGTCAACCCAAGAGGGCCGCTATGATCTCAGCCCCTTCCGAGTCCGCATCGAGGGCGGAGAAAGGGGCGGTGGCGGCAATACCAGCGGTGGTGGTCTGGGCGGGGATACTCTTCAGCCGAGTCCGCGGCAGAAGCAGCAGCAATTTCACCATCAGAGCAATACGAACAATTCACAACTCGTTCAGCATAGGAAGAATAATTCGGCCACGACCAAAAAGGAGGTGACGATCGTAGACCCGCAAGAGCGTTTACGGCGCCGCGGCGGCGACGAAGACATGGACGAGACGGAGTCGATCATGAGCGAGCGGACGGGCAACAGCAAAGGAATCTCTATTCAGCGCTGGCTACAGCCTAACGTGGCGGCCGACAACAACAAGAGTCCTGCGACGGCCATGCCCCACGGCATCATGAAGGAAACCAGACAGAGGAACTACTATAGCAGCAATGGAAACAACAACAGCCGAAGTAGCAACAACTACTACAGCAGCACCACCAACAACGGCGGCGGCGGAGGTGGAGGCGTGGGCCGGACCCTGGACGCGGCCGCTCGTAAGCAGACGCCCGCCGAGAAGTCGGCCCAGGCCCAGCTCATCTTCGCCAAGGTGGTGCACGAATCGCTGCACCCGTCGGTCAATGCGCAGGACATGGACGACTACGCGCGGTACATTTCGCACGCGCAGTCGCTGCCCCTGGTGGTCTCGTTCAACGAGGCGCCGGCCGACGTGGATGCGTCCGAGTACCGCGACTACCTGAACGGGAGCTGGCAGGTCGACGGGCTGTCGGCGTCGTGGGCTCACAGCAATACGGCTGCGGCCACTCATGATGCGTCGGCGTTTGCCATGGATGGGAGTGTTGGCGCTGCTGCGGCTGCTGCTGCTTCGCATGTCCCCGACTCCCTGTCGAGGAAGGAGCAGGATCTGGCGGCGTATTGGGATCTCTTGCGCGTGGGCGATAACCCGCTCACGGTCACGGAGGAGGACCTGCCCAAGAAGCGGTACAAGGCGTATCGGAAGTGGCTGCGCGGCAAGAGCTTGTTCAAGCAGCAGCCGCTGCCGAGCGAGAGCGGCATGGGGCTTAAGGTGCAGTCGCAGCAGTACGTTGATTGATTGCTTTATTGGTTCGAGGACATATACCTACCTACCTAGTTTACTGGGGATGATGTAGAATTATGATGTAGGCTCGTGAACAATGGTGCTAGCAGGGGCTCCTTCTTGATAAGGGGCGACACGAGGTCGTCGAGCAGGATGGCCGGTTGGTCTTGTTCCTGCTGCGAGTTGTTGTGGATGATGGAGGAGAGCATGGCGGCTGCTTTGGTCAGCTGCGCTTCGAGGTCCTCCTTTTTCGGCGCTGTGTTGTCCGATGTTGACCAGGTGTCTTCGTCGGCGATGTTTAGCCAGCATACTGTGAGGATCCGAATTATCTCGTTCTGGTAGCCGAGTATGCGGGGCCAGCAGCAGCGCAGGACGGCTTGGAGGAGATGGATGGAGGCCAGCAGAGACGGGGTGTGCTTGGTGCCGAAGGGGTTGGTCATGATTTCGGATATCATGGGAAGGATGTCCTGTACGTGCAAAGGAAGCCCCTTTTGTCAGTATTGCATTTTTGTCTTGAGGTAGAGGGCGTTTGCCCTGTATGCTTGATCGCAGATTGGCGTTTTTGTTTGCATGAGCTAGCGGGGTTTTCCACTTTATGGATGGAAAGAGGGAAAGAAAAGAAGGAAGAGAGACAGAGCGAGCGCGTACGTACCTTTAGATATTTCACACTCAATATACCCATTCCGTTCACAGCATAACTCAATTTGTCGCAGAATACGGCCGTGAGCTGTATATGGTTTTTCGCGTGAAAGTAGCCCCTCAGAATGCCTTCGCGAATGATGCGGTCAAGCAATTTCCTTTGCGGGTTCGTCAGTACATTCGTCGACTCCTCGCCCTCTGGCACGGCTGTGAGGCCAGCGAGCTGGAACAGGGCCGGGTACGCCGCGTCCAGGATGCGCCGGGACTCGTCCTCGGGCGTGATGTTAGGGAGGAAGTGTACGGCGGGGAAGACGGCGTCCTCGAAGACGGAGGCGAGGCCGACTTGGTCCATGAGGCCCGGCGGGCAGCCTGACCAGAAGGCGCCGAAGATGCCCATGGCCCGGATCTTGAGGGCGGTCTCGGACTCGTCTAGGAGGGTTAGGATGACGGGGGTGAACAGGTGCCAGGTCTTGGACAGAAGCGGTACTACTGCTGCCGCATCGCCGCCGGGTGCTTGTTTACTACTAGAGGGAGAAGTGGTGGTAGTAGAATTGGCGGCGTTGGTCACTGCCCATTCGAAGACGGTCACGGCGTACACGTGGGCGTACTTCCACGGCTTGGTGGCCCGGTCCTCCAGGACCGTCGAGGGCTGCTCCTCGACGAATGCGGCTTTGCGGCCGGAGGGGTTGACCGTGGCGGGGCGGGACTTGGAGAAGAGCGGGCGTAGGTGCTGGGTTAGGAGGGAGTCGGTAATGAACTCGGCCTTGCTCAGTGGTTTCTTTCCGGAAGCGGGTTCTTGGGCGAACTGAGACTCCAGAAGATGGCGGGATATATCTGCCGCGGCGTCGCTCGTCCAGGGGTCCTGGGGGTTGGTGTAGGCTACCGCGGAGAGCAGGGCTGAGGGGCTCAGTGGGAAAGGGTGGCGAGTGGTGAGGGTGCAGAGGATGCTCAGTCCAAGCTCTCCTTTGAACAGGAACTGGATTTGGGCGGCAGAATCGGCATCTAAGACCAGGGTCAGCATGTTATTTGATATCGAGAGCTTGTCTTAGAGAGGACGCATATGTACCGTCATGTTCGTCATCGTCATTTGATTCCGGCAAAACCGGGAGGATGCTGCGGCCGACATAGTCGCATATCTCTGTTAGCGATGAAGATATGTCCTCGGTCGACTCCTCTGGACCATCCTGTGGGTTGTCTAGACAAGCTTGTATGACGCGGAGAGACTTGACGGTATCCTACGATGAAAGGGTCAGCAACTTCATCGTTTGCTGGTCGGTCTGCTTTGACTTAGGTTCACTGACCGACAAGGACGACAATATGTCCAGACCTGCTGCAATATCATGGACATTCAGGCCAGAAGGAACGTCTAAGCAAGCTTAAAGTCAGCGTAGTTCACGAAAATGAGGCAAGGGGTCGGTCACGCACGCTCTGTAAGCTCCGGGCATGCGCGGGATGCTGGTGACCCAGTCGCATCGCAGCGCTTGACAGCCTCCAAAATCGGATCCATCATGTCTCGTCAATCAGAGCAAGCAGCTTGAGCGACAGACCAAGACTCCTTTACAAAAGCAAGAAGTAGCAGGGGCGACGGAATGATTAATGTTATAGAGAGCTCTACTTCTTGAGAAATCGCAGATACAGAACTCGACTCGTCTTGTTGCTTTGTGTGGTTTGGGGCGTGCTTGGGAGATTGTGGAGGCCAACGTCAAGTTACCTACTGAGTACGGCATTTCCAGGTGGGGCCGCATGAACAACTGAAAATCCAACGAGGACCATCAGCAAAACAGTCTCATCTGTTTATGCGACAATGATGATTTCAGAACAATAACGATATAGAATTCAAAGGCCTAGATCATATGTCTCGCATTGATGATACACGGTGTACTATTTATCTAGTTCGTCGGAAGTAGGATTTGTCAAAGTTGCACTCATCTTCAACATATCACCGTGAGAATAGCGCCAGAATGATTGGATTTCTGGGCAGCCAGAAATGAAATGTATTCCCAGCCAATCATAGTCTATGGGTATCGAGTAAGTGCTTTTTCGCCCTACCACCAAGACCGTCTAAAGTTCCATGTCGTAAGAATACCTGATCTAACCGTAAAAACGCATGAACGCACGACCAATAACGTGCTACAGTATCGGGATCCCGAGCTCCTCCGCCTTACCCCGTACCTCCTCAACAGCGCCCGCCGGGTCCGTCGCCTCCGGGTTCCGCAGCTGCCACGCCACGCAGACGTCGAGGGCCTGCGTCATCCACTTGCCAGGCTTCACTCCTAGCGCCTTTGCCAGCTGAGTCCCGTCAATGATGCGCTTGAGGAGCGGCGCCTCCATCACGTCGAGCTCCTGCAGGTGGTCCAGGAACATCTGCCACCCTTTCAGGAAGTCCTCTTCCACGTCTGTACCCCCTGTCGTGGCGCTAAGAACCTCCGAGGCCTGGACCAAGAACGCCGAGAGCACTTGCAGCCTCCACTGGCCTCCGCGGGCGTCCCACTGTCGGATGGCCATCCCGAACCGGTCTCGCTCGTTGATATATGCTTCCTTGTTGCAGACGGCGTTCTTCAGCTCCATGATCCAGGGTCGGTGCTTCTCGGCGGCCGTGATCACTTCGCACACCTTGTTTGGTGCCTTGATTCCCTCCCTCGCGGCTAGTGTGGCGGGAGGAGGGGGCTGCTTTCCCTTTGTGGGACCTGTTTGGCTGAAGGGCGCCCAAGGCACCACGGCTGCCAGCACCCAACTAAAGTAGGCCGCCTCTTTGGTGTGGACGAGCACATCGTAGATGGAACCCGGGGTTTGGGCTTCTCTCAGCCGGTCAAGACACTCGTACACTGTTCGCCAGTTGGAGATATCAGGCTGCGGTGCATCCTTCTTGGCCGGGTCCGTAAATACGGTATGGTAGAGCCCGAGCGTATTGATACGTTCCAGCGCGTCTTTGGGGTATTCGCCTGCCGAAACAAGTTAGTGTCCGAGGTATACAGCATGACAAACTGGGGTTTTACCTTTAAGCATTTTCTCTACCTCTACCCCCACCCTTTCGCGACTGATCTTGAGGTGCAGGGCCTCCATGACTTTGCTGTCGCCCATCACCTTCTCAGCAGCAGGGTCGATGGTGAATTGGAGCCGGCTGGCAAATCTTACCAGACGCAACACCCGAAGGGGGTCATCCATGAAGGTCTGGAAGGGTTCAAGCGGGGTCTTGATCAATTTGTTTGACATATCGGCGAGGCCACCAGTGAAATCTTCGACCTTGCCCGTGTTGAGATTGTAGAAGAGGGCATTCACTGTCGCATCACGGCGAAGTGCATCTTCCTCGGCGGTGCCAAACTCCACTTGGGGGTTTCGGCTGTCCTCGGTATAAGTCTCCTTGCGCAGATTGACGAAGTCCACGTCGAAGTCGAACAGCTTGATGGTCGTAGTCTCAAGATGCTTTGACTTCTCCGGGTTCGCGGCAATTTTGTGCAGGTTGCCGATGTCCGTGGGCGATACACCATGCTTCTCAACCATCTCCGGGATCTTGCACAGGGCCACGATCTCGGCACTGAAATGGGCGCCAGTCATAACATTGATGGCTGTATCAATGTCGTGGGATTGGATGCCCAGTAGCTTGTCTCGGACCCAGCCTCCCGCCCATCGCAGGACTACAGGGTCTCTGCCTTCCTGCGTCTCGTCCACATGGCGAGCTACTTCGAGAAGGAGAGCCTTGAGCCGCTCTTCTTGGGGCGTCAACTGGATGGTGGTAGTGGCCGCGGGTTCCGTCATCTTCCGCATCTGAGGCGGGCGGCTAGCGAAGTGTTCCTTTTCCGAAGCGTCTGACTTTCGCTTTGACATGAGGACACGTGATGAGAGATGCGAGAGAAAGGATGAGTGGCGTCGTCCAGAAATGGACAGAAACAGAGACTGGGTGGTTTGGTATCGCAATAAGGATGGCCTCATTGGCTTTTCTCAGATGACTCAGATCATTGGAGTCATGCAAACTGCGGTTGAGATGAGATCTAGAGCACCGAGATCTCAGGCAGTAATGATGATTGGATTGCCAAGGTATCAAAATGAGGGTCGAAGAACAGAATTGTATGCGCTGCTCTTTAGGTATGAATGTGATCTGGCTTGCACGACTGCCTTCGTTCTACCGTTGAGTCGATGCGCCTTCCATTTCAAGCTTCAATTCGTAGGTAGGTAGACACTAAACAGCAGCTGGCCCAAGCTGGCCAGAGACCGAGTGAAGTCATTGCCAACTGCCACCAGACCAATCAAGGCTCCTTCCGCCCCAAGAAAAAAAGCCAGCCCCGCCCCCACCCGAAATCGTCTCCCACCAGACCATCTGCAAAATAAGCTTGAAGTCACTAAAGTTGTAAGCATACTGTAAATGCGCCTGGAGGATGCGTCGATGCCGGGTCTCATTTAGCAAGCAGGGTCGTGGAAGCTCGCCATGCCCAAACATCTCGTCGCGATCTTGAATCGGGATCATGATGGGGTAGCCGAAGTTCATTGCTTGCTCTCAACATCAAGCGTTTTTCTGGGTCCTTTCCCTCGCACTGCACCAAGCTGCCAGGGAGAAGAATGACAAATTTTGACGCTTGACCACCCCAATCGATGAAGCCAACCGCATCTGTTCTCTCTCGTTCAAAGACTGGAGCTATCACGGCATCATCGAACATTTGGTATTACAAGCCCAGCCGGTGGGCTGTGCACGTTTGGATGGCTTAGATCCTAGTCTCTCAACTTGTCAGATACCAAGCTCAGTGCCAACTAGCGGAAAGAGGTCGATTGGAGTTGCTCGTTCTGCTGTTGCACCCTGTCTGTTTCATGCTTTCCCAGCAGCGACCCCTGTCAGAAGGGGTAACACGAGGGAACATGTTCGACAATCTTTATCGTCACGGCTTGCATTCCCTTGGCTGCAGGTCAATTTTCGAAGGTCCCCTGTCATCTGTCACATCAGGTGCTCAGTCTCTCTGTGGCACCTACTACCTACTCAGGCATTTAGACCTCAAGAGTACACCACACGGTCCGGAAGGCTGTCGGCAATGATATCCCATGAAACCTGCCAAGACTACCAACCTAGGTGAAAGTCCAGATCTCCCGCCTGTAAACGTCAGTCCCATTGGCTCTCTGAAGGATGTTTAAGAAACTTGAACAAAACGTGCAGAAAACACGCGACCTGTCGACGGTTCAGGTGGCAGCCCGTGGCGTGCAGTGTCGACTGAGCTAATGGGCTCCTAGGGGTGTTCGGTTTCACACCCCACAAGCCCGGTTTTATTCTGTTTGACCAATCGCAACTAACTTAGACGCAGCGGAAACACCCATCCCCGAACCTTGACCAACTCTCTTTAAGCTTAAGCTCCCTTTGCCTTTTGACAACCCCGGTGCCTGAGCTGATCACGCAAAACCGTGGTGACATCCTTGTGGCGTCTGCGCTTGGATCAACTTATCGACGGTGACACTCTCTTCCGTGACTTGACTTCCCCTTGCAGGAAACCTCCTGCCTGTCTCCATGTGCTATGGACTTGTGGCGTATCCACTGCTGGACCTTAGCTTCCAAGCTTCAACTCGGCTCCGTTGAGATCGACAGCCTGCCACCCTTCTAGCGGGCGATTATGGGAAAGCTTGGTCGTATACAGCCCACTGTCTCGAATGCGATTGGCTAACCAGCAGATGTCCAGCGGCAATTTGGCTACTACCCTAAGAAGTGGCCATATACCATTATTGCTAAGCCTCAAGGCAGATTCCCCCGCAACCAATGCAATGTCCGGCTGTTCGGCCGTGATATGGCACTCTCGTTATCTTCATCTCAGTGTTCTGGCCCGCCAGGAGACCAGGGTCCCTCCCATCAATGGACGGGTGATGCTCGGACACTGTCCATCCCATGAGCGAGCGGCCTGGCCTGAAGCTGGTAAGGTAAGCCCATCGTTGTGGCAGCTACTCCTCCGGGCCATCTTCACCGTCGTCCGATGTTGCTCAACTCCTTAGCAAGGACGGATGTTCAATGTTTCCTATCCACCTCCTGACTACCTCCTGGACGCCGATTGGAAGCTTGAATGTTACTCATGGTCGGAGGCCTGTTTGGCGTGGCCCATTCTGAGGGGTTGGGTAAAGCCTCTACGCCTGTCGTAGAACCAACGAGGACCGTGAGCGGGAGCTTGAGGGACGGAACTTGCATGCCGGGAGGATGTCATCGCAGGAGACCTCATTTGATCGATATGTGTATAAGAAGGGCGTATGGTCCGGCTGTAGATGTCTTTCTCCCCTTCCATCATCATCATCATCAGCTTCCTCGTCTACACCGGCCTCTTCCAGCCTCACCTTCTTCGCTTCTTTCTTCATCTTCTCTACTTCTATCCCTGCCGGTCAGGTTCTTTCTGCTCGCGACTTCATCCAGCCTTTACTGTTTATTATCACCCCAATACCATCATCACCATGTCATCATTCAAGGCAATTGTCGCCCTCGGGCTCATGACCACCGCCCAGCTCGTGGCCGGTCACGGTGCCATCACCAAGGCCGTCGGTAACGCCGGTGGCTCTGGCAGTAAGTAACCTTCCAGTCCGGCGAGGGCTCCTCACATCTGGTGCTTGGTTGTGAAGACTCACACATATATCCTAGTGGCCCTCGGCATCCAGTCCGACACTCCCCGCGACGGCACCCGCCGCAAGCCCTTCCAGCAGGACTCGACCCGCTTCAAGGGCGACCAGAAGGCGACCGTCGGCGAGACCGTGGGCGGGGGCAGCAACGACCTCGAGGCCGGGACCAAGGCCATCATGGCCGAGACGGGCACGCAGCTGCCCCAGGTCACCCCCGGCGGCGAGGTCGACATGACTCTGCACCAGGTCAACGCCGACGGCGCCGGCCCCTACACCTGCATGATGAACACCGACGGCACCGCCGCCAAGTGGACCGACATCCAGGTCACCCAGTCGCCTCCCGGCAAGAACTCCCGCAACCGCGACGGCGCCAAGACCGACTTCCCGCTCAAGGCCGCCATTCCCCAGGATGCCTCCTGCACCGGCACCGTCGCCGGCCAGAACAACGTCTGCCTCATTCGCTGCCAGAACGCCGCTCGTGCCGGTCCCTTCGGTGGTGTCGTTCCCGTCCAGAGTAAGTTTACCCGATATCCGCATTCCCAACCTGGTTTTCAACCTCTTACTAATTACTACATTTTACAGTGGCTGGCTCTTCCACCCCCGCCGCGGCCCGCCGGGCTCTCGCCCAGGCCATCAAGCGCGACATCCAGGAGCTCAAGTCGATGCAGAAGCGGGCCAAGACCTTCACGCCCGAGGACCTTGCCGGCATGTACGACGAGGAGGACGAGGAGGACGAGGAAGAGGAGGAGTAAGACACGATACCCTTTCACATTCTCTGAATGATCGGAAGCTAGCGGTCTGGGTGAAGTGCACGGGATGATGAGTCGAACATACTCTATATAAGACGACTTTGGGGCTTTAACTGTTTATACCTCCTTTTGTAGATATCCAACAGTTCTTCTGATGCTTCGGCGGACGACCTCGATGGTTGTACCGGGCTCTCGGGCCAAGAACATAATACAATCCTTTACTTCTTACTGTCACTTTACGCCTGCTTTTGCAATGTAACAGCTCACCCGTCCGATTGCAGTCATCCAGAGGCCAAGACAGAGCTCAAGATGCATCCCTGTCCTTGTTGTCTGTTGTTTAAATCCTACAGGGATATGTACTGGGCGAACACCCGTTCGGGGGTCTATCAATACTGCGCCGTACCCAAACATTGCGGGGAAGTGGGGTTTGACTGAGATCACGAGATCAGCCACCAACTTAGCTGGCCCGTCCATCTCTAGGCATCTCTAGGCGTGGTCACTAATGACAGTCCACCTTCACGTTAAATCTAACGACAACGGAGGAGGCGCAGCTATGTTCCAGCTGGCTAGAGGCAACTCTGAAGGAGGTACCATAATTGATTGCTCTCAACCTCTAGTCGCGGTTGGTGATGACGATATCAGCAAGACGAGCTACTTTCACCACCACCATGATGTCGCTAATGTGGTTTCTTTTCGATACTTTGCCGTATCCGTGTCCGTACTCCGTCCCCTGCCCATCGCTTTCGCCGCTTAATATGTACCGCATTTTCGCCTGTGCCTGTAATGCATAGCCGCTGGGGAACCATTCGCTCAAGCACCAAGCCAAGCCATACTGTAACCACGGTAGGTATTTAACAGCCGGACAAGGGGTCCTCCCCCAAGGTTTGGGTTGGCGCGTGCTAGTCTGAAATCAACACGGAACTGCGGAGTAGTTGGCCCATGACGTCAAAAGGGCCACGAAACGTACATCATCACGCAGAGCCGAAGAAAACGAGCACAAAGAGAGCATTGCTTGAACGACAGACACAGCAGTACCTATGATACGTTGGCTAGATGTGTTGAGGGATCTACGCAATCCCGGTCGACCGACCGGCCCTTCTGGTCCGGCCTTCCCTCCAGGTGTGTGGTGAATGAGAAAAGACCTCATTGCCACTCAGCCACCGACGCTATTTGCTTATCAGCTGCCGGGCTACCTCCCTTGGCATGATGGCTGTGAATGGCATCAGAACTCACGTTTTACCACAAGTGCAGAGATGAGGTGAGCTACGCCATCTCGTAAGAGTTGCAGTTGTCTCATTGGCGAATATGAAAGCTGTAGGGTAGGTAGCGTAGGTTGAGAGGATAGCTAGTGATATGTAGTATTAGCGCATACGACGTACATACTGTACTTCCCCCGCCTTTAAGCTGCCGCAGCGTTGCTTGCAGCTGCTTGAAGCTATGGCATGGTTCGTCTGGGAAGGATAGCCTAGCACCTGCCAGCCTGCCTGCGAGCTGTGATTGATCAGTGAGTAACGGGTCTACCTGTTAGTCAATCCCCCCTAATCTACCCCATGGCCATGCAGATCGAAACCGGGGGAAAGGCGGGGCAAAGCAAACGTGGGACAGACATGATGTTACTCTACCACGACACCCCATCATTCCTTTGAATTTCACGTGGGGAGTGGTCATTATAGCAATAAAAAGCGAAAGGCAGCTGGCAGCAGTTCCTGCCGCGAAACCCACACACGGGGACCAGATCCGTCATCAATACCGTGAAAATAGGAGCACAATTGTGGTTTGACGATCAGTCGCAGAGAGCGGCTGCAGAATTATGTAATTGACTGCCCCTCACCGAGTCTCAGACCTTTCTCCCGGAGTCTTTCCGTCTGCATGCGGGTAGAGAAGGGCTCTTCCGGCAGCCAGCATGGGCGATGGCTGCAAGCTGCAAGCTCTCTCCTGTCCCACTAGGTTACTGGACAATACATCATCGCGCGCGATTGGTTGCATAGACGGTAGCTGGCTGTGAGAGCCTGGAGGTGATCGTCATCCTCACAACTCGCTTCAATTACCTAGTTTTCATCAGCTCTAGTTTGCCTGAAGGATACGATGCGCCTATTGGATACTGACTCGGCCGATCCTCCTAGTAGTAGTCGTCGACAAGATGAAACCTCCACATGGCATCTACTTATCACTTCAAGGTTGCGAAGGAATTCGTAAGCCCAAACAAGGACCCCTAGCAAGGAGAGCAAAATATACGACGTAGAAACCGTTAGGAAGGGGCGAATGTGCGATCATGTGGTACGGTCTTGGTACCACTAGCAACCCTCGAAGCCACCCGCGCCTGCCACGCCCGTGAGAGTGCGGACTTCCTCATTCGTCGAGCGACGGCGCTGGAATGGGATGCTCGTACATGAGAGATTATATTGCAGCATACAAGCGAGGCTTGGCCCCGTACGTAGCTGCCGCCGATCCAGCACTCCTTAAGCTCTGTCAGACGTCACTCTCCGTCCAAGAGATCGCCTAGACCCAACCTTATATCGGAGCAGGACCCCCCATAATAGAACATGCCTTCATCGCGCTTTTTGACCCCGGATTTCTTCCCTTTATCTTTTGCTCTTGCATACCGCTGAATCCTTAGTTTCAATCCGCTTGACCTATATATTTCCTACAACCAGATTGAAAAGAACCTCCTTCATCTCCTACAGTACCCGACACCATCGATACCATCGTAGAGGAGAAGGAACGACTAGAAACCACTTATACAGACTTACAATGGCCACTATGGAAGCTCAGAACGGTTAGTACTGACGTCATCCATGCCATACGGACACCAAGATATCATCTTCTCATTTCCCTTCTCGAATTCGATACGGAAGTAAAGCAAAGCCTCTTAATACTAACATGTAATTCCAATCCCAGGGTCTTTCCGCCCCATGGAAGGCGCCCACGCCAACCCCCATGCCGCAGATCACGTCGCCCTGGACCATGATCACGAGCATGAGCATGAACATGAGCAGCAACACGAAGGCGGCGGCATCCAGTTTAACGACAGCTTCGGCAGCGGTAACGCGGAGCATCGCCCCGTAGGCCAGTTCCCAGAGGCCGTACATCAAGACGACGTCGGCATGCAGCGCCGCGAGCGCAAGGGCTCCAAGGACTACTCGCAGACCGACGAATGGGGTAAGCCTCTCTCTTTCCCTCTTTTAACTCGCCGTTTTCCTTCCTCCCTCCCTTGCTTCTTCTCTTGGCTATACGTATATACGGTCTAAGCGAAGAAGGAATTCGACCCAGGAGCTAACATGAAGCCACCTCCCAGACGCCTCCAAGACGCTCCCCTCGCGCTTCCAGCAGCGCAAGGGCTCCATCTTCGCCACGCCGTCGTCGCGCGATGGCCACGTGGACCGCAACCTCGAGAAGGACGCCGAGTTCCACAAGAAGCACTCGAAGCGCTTCAGCTTCTCCAAGGTCAAGGACAAGGCCACCGACATGATGGGCGGCGGCGAGGGCAGCGAGTCGCGTCGGCGGCGCAGTAGCGCGGGGCACTCGAGCTCTGGATAATTCTTTTCCCTACTACTACTTCCTTCTTTCACTTCCATATACGTGTTCGCAGACCCCCAGAAGATAAAAGGTCTAGGTAATGATGGGGATGGGATACACATAAGACGAATATAGGGGAACGGGAATGGTCCGGGGTGATTGTGATCGCAACTTGGGAGCTTCCTTCATTCTTCCCCTCTTCATGTTTGGCTGCTGCCGGCGGTGCGCTGAGAATTGAGTGGTTCGATGAAGGGTTCCTGTTGTATTATCAACGTAGCTTTTGTTTTCACTTCCACCCTTTGCACGATACCTAGTTTGACATTCAAGACATGATATAATAAAGATATGTATCCCTCGACTTAACCTTTCAAATGTCGATGCGAGAGTGTATCTGTGTGTCGCACATATGCGAAATTCGCATTCGTGGTGTCGTGGTAAGCTGATTTATAGGTACAAATAAAAGACTGCCGAATAGGTAGATAATGACTGGTGCCTCCTTTCGGTGCGCCCTCTTTGATTTCGCCGATCAACCCCAAGCCACCCTTGATTCGCACAGAACCGTTAAGTATTAAAAGACGAGTAGCCGCCGGACCTAATATCAATGTGCCAAACATAACATCATAGCCAATACACCCTCGAAAATCGCGAAACTCGAGAAATATGACAAACGTCGGCGTAGATACGGATTGTGGTGGCCATCTGTACCGGACGGGGGGAGAAGAACCTCGGTATGTAGGTATGGTGATAACAAAAGTCGAAGACACAACCTCCAGGTCGTGTTGTTGTTCCAGGTTTTGGTGTAGATGTAGTATAGACATTGAAAACAAAAACTAGGAAGCTTTCCGAGTTTGTCGCAAAGGGAAAATATTGCTGGCGTCTAGCCTGGTCTGCCACCCTTTCTTTCTGTCTTTCCATCGCCCCCCTTCCCTCTTCTTTCCATATCCTACCAATTGCTGCTGCTTGCGTTCCATAACCGCGGGGTTGGCAAACTAAACTAACTACATACACAAGTTATGAAACGAAACGCCGACTAGCTACTAATATCGTACGTAATCTAAGTAGAGAGAGTGAGAGCGCTAAATCTCAATCTACATCATCGTCATCGTCGTCCATGCCGTCGATATCGATAGCATCGGGGTTGACGGGCGCCGCCGGAGGTGCTCCATTCTCGGCCGCGGCCAGCGTTCCCTGAATGCCCGTGCTAGACGCCACGAAGCCGACGGGGGCTCGGGCCTGGCGCTCCAGCTGCTCCATCGCATCGGCCGTCTCCTCGTCCACTTCTTCCCCATCTCCGTTCGTGATGGCGCCGCCTTGTTGCTGGCGCGCAATGGCCTGCGAGGCAATGAAGTTGACGTCGGTGTTGTACTGGGCCTGGACGGAGCGCTTGATACGCAACATCTCGCGGTACGTGTCCTCGTTGCCGTGCTGCACCTCGAACTGCTCCCACTTGGTCCAGAAGGCCGGGTTGGTGCGCGGGTCGCAGAACTGGGATGCGTGGCCGTAAATGGCACGGGCCCGGTCGATTTCGCCCAGCCGCTTCTCCAT
Source organism: Apiospora marii (assembly GCF_038362585.1). NCBI lineage: Eukaryota > Fungi > Ascomycota > Sordariomycetes > Amphisphaeriales > Apiosporaceae > Apiospora > Apiospora marii. Next base: position 1,124,216 of record NW_027117374.1, read on the forward strand.
GTCGGCAAACTTGAGACACATGTCTCGGGCCTCCTCGTCGGGCAGGGCGGCGATCGCGCGCTCGTAGATGCCTCGGGTCGAGGGTAGGCCAAAGTTGGAGGCGGATTTGGTGATGTAGAAGTTGAACATATCGGCCCTGTCCTCATCCGACACAGCCTGTGTGGCGCGGTCGTAGATGCGCATGGCGTGGCGGGCAAGTCCGCGCTCCTCCTCAAGGTTGCCATACATGAGGTAAAGTACCTTTGCAAACTTGGGCGGCACATCCTCGACAGCCTGCTCAAAGAGATCGCGCAGGCGCTCTATGCCAATCTTACGATCAACGGCTTTGGTGAGGTAAAGGTTCCATAGCTCGAATGCCACCGGATAACTGAACAGGTCCAGGCCGCGTTCGAATATCTTGAAGGACTCTTCGTAGTATTGGTTCTCCTCCAGCATGTTGGCGTAGTTGACAACGGTTTGCGGTGTCGCGATCCGGAGTTCGAAGATGCGCTCGTATACCTTCTTGGTTTCCTCAAGCCCACCGACACTTTCCACCAGGTCGACGTAGAAACTCCAGAGTTTCCAGCTCTTGTGCACCCTTTGTTGGGGCGAGAGGGTCTCGTCAAAGTAGTCTACCGTCGAGCGCTTCGGAGCCTGAACGGCCTTGGCCATGATCCGCACGGCCTCGTCGAAGTTCTCGTTGCGCAGTTCCATCTCCGCCCACTCGATCCACATTTCCGCCAGTTCAGCAACCGATTTGAAGGGGACCTTGACGGCCTTTTCCATGATAATCCGTGCGTTCCTGATATCTCCCCTTTTTTCGTAGAATTTGGCGTAGTTTGCCCAAAGCTGGTGGAAAGGCCCAACAGCCTTCTTGGGTTGAATAGCCGCGATGGCATCGGTGTAGGTCTGGACGACCTCGTTCTGGTTGTCTCCCCATAAGGCGACTCGCTTTTCCCACTCGGGTACCATGTTCGGGCTTTGTCGTAGTAGGACGTCGTTGAGCAGGAAAGGACGGCGATCCATGAGCTGCTCGAAGCGCATCATGCGGATATCCAGGTCGAAGTCGGCATCGTCGTCTTGCACACCCTCTTCCGTTCGTTTGGACGCCATTTCCATCAAAGCACCGATTACGGACTCCTCGAACTCGGCATATGTATCGAAAATCAGGGTGAAGTCGCGCACGGTCATGACGGTCGTGATGCCCTCTTCGAACACATCCCTTGCTCTTTCAAAGCTTCCCCTCCTCACCCAGTACGTCGCTAAACCGCACCACAGCTTCCCCCTTTGGTCGGCAAATCTGTCAATGCCACTTCTAATGATGCGCTCAACGTCGATGCCTGTTTCGTAGCCGGTCTCGACATCGTTGGCGTGTTCGACAAGAAGATCCACCATCTCGCTCCATAGCTCGTAGTGACCCTTGCCCTGCTTGCTGTTGAAGCGGGGATTATTCAGTATGCTGATGTACTGTTTGACAGCCTCCGTGTAGAGCCCAACTTGGATCAGCAGCTCGATGAAGTCTTCGGCGTCCTCGGGGTGAACCTGCATGTAGCGACGCCATATTTTGACACCTGTATCTCCTGCAGCCGAGTTCGCAAACGGCCTGTACAGTGCCCATATCCTGTTGTGTTGGGTGATGGGCAGTGCCCGGAGCGCTCGGTCGAAGGTTCGTCGCGTGAGCGTCACGAGGGGTTGTTGCAGCAGGAACTTGAGGTACATTTCCCAAATCCGAGGCATCTTGTTGAGAAGGATCAAGGCTCGTTCGAAGAGCGCATTGACTTTGCGGAACTCGTCAGCAAAGATGGCGGCATTAAGCTTGACCACGTGCTTTGTTCGGAATCGAAGATACTAGGTAGGGTGTCAGTAGCCTTTCACGATAAGAGTGGAAATGGGTACAGAGTTGACGAACCAGCTTCCAGAGTTTGTAGGATCGCGGGAGTTGAATACAGGCGCGTTCCATAACAAAGGCTTGTTCGTGGATGGTTCCATGCTGCAGCTTGAACTCGATGTAGGCCAGCCATGGTTTCGTGCTGCCGAGATCTCGCAGGATGTCTTGTTCGTAGACGGCATCTTCATCGTTCTGTGAGGTCATGTCAGCTCCGGTCCAAGGGGGGTTAATACGGACGGACGGCTCGAGACGTACGACGAGGTAGAGGTCTGGCTGTCGAGCGGCGACAGCCGAACCGTTGGGGACCCCGATGGGCGCCATACTAGGCGGATGTTTGTCTACCTAGCTGAGTCGTCGTGCCGGCATGCAGGGGTCGCGGATTGGGGGGTTTGGTGTATTGAAGAAAGAGAATGAAGCTCGATCAGATCATGTTGAGCATTCGATGTTGTCGAGGGCGCCGATTGTGTTCTGGCGATGGTTGTGTCGTCGCGCTTGCTTCGATTCAAGCTTCGTCTTCTTTCTTTCCCTTCTCCCAGCCTGCAAATCTGTCTTGTCCTAGTTGCCAGGCGTAGCGGTGGTCGGTCGACTGCTGCAATGGGTGGGATCGCAATTGGGCAGCCGTGTGCGGTCAGTCGGTTCGCCTCCTCCCGTTCAAGTCGCGAACTGATCCCGTTTGGAGTAAGTAAGCAACCTGGTCGAATGCAGCGCAAGCAGAGGACATTGGGGATGGGACGAGACGAGAGCGTTGACTGCTGTTATTTTTTTACTTTGCAGAATGCTGGACCGTCTGGGTCGGCAAAAAAGCACTCCACCCGCTGTCTAATATCCCCACTATTAGGCGCTGAAGCTGCAGGGTTGCTTCCTCGTGCTGAGTGTTCAGGGAGGAGCCATTTCGAGCTTGGGAGCAGTCCCAGACTGGATCACCACCAGGCTCTCAGCCTGTCTCTTCTTAGTGCGGGCTTAGGGGCTTGACCTTCTGTAACCGCCGATGGGGCCCAGCCGAAACCAGCCACCAGAGGCCAAGCCAGTGCACCCCAAGACCCCAAACAGTGCGGCCTTAGGTAATGGCTTGCCCATGCAAGCTCCAAGCTGTTGCATCACCGCACAGGCATCCCAGTCCCAGCAAGCAAGCACCTGCGACACCTGATTTGGAGACCCGAGAAGCTCAATTGCCGTTAGTCGTTAGTGAAGTGCGCGACTTCGAAGACATTACGCACCATCCACAGCAGCATCTCGGTTGCAGTCAACGATTCCTCGCCCTCAACTACATTCCTACATTCCTTATCTCCAAAAGTCCGACATCTCTCGAGTTGACGAACCAGCTTCGTTGTTCTCGCTTCTGCTGTCAAGGCCGCCGGCCAAACCCTCCCTCGCCCTTCGAATCCATCATCAGAAAGCTAGTCCAACATGTCTGGAGCCGGTGTATGTACCAAACTGTTGCACTCGACCGAGGCCAGTCGCATTAATGCTTTCTTTAGGACCGCGAGGCTGTCTTCCCGACGAGACAGTCGCTGGGTCTCATGAAGTCGAAGCTCAAGGGAGCTGAGATCGGTCACAGCTTGCTCAAGCGAAAGAGTGAAGCCCTCACCAAGTAAGCCCATCCCACGCCGACGACCATACCCTTACAACCGTCTTCGACCTTCAGCTAACTTTTTACTGTGCAAAGACGCTTCCGAGGTAATACTATTGCAACTCGAAACCCAGTATCTGCCTGCATACTCGATAATAACCTTTTCCGCAGAGATCACACGCCGAATCGATGAGGCGAAGCGCAAGATGGGTCGCGTGATGCAGGTCGCTGCTTTCTCGCTCGCTGAGGTGTCATATGCGGTCGGAGGTGACATTGGATACCAAATTCAAGAGTCGGCTCGCCAAGCCCGGTTCCGTCTGCGAACGAAGCAAGAAAACGTCTCGGGTGTTCTACTGCCCGCTTTCGAGAGCTACCAAACCGAAGGAAACAACGACTTCGGTCTCACTGGTCTGGGTAAAGGTGGCCAGCAAGTACAGCGATGCCGCGAGACGTATGCGCGTGCCGTGGAAACCCTGGTGGAGCTGGCCAGTCTGCAAACAGCCTTCGTCATCCTGGACGAAGTCATCAAGGTGGTGAACCGGAGAGGTAAGCAAGCTCCAGCACCTCCACACGATCAGTTTGCCCGGATGAAATGCTAACTTTGTTACAGTAAACGCCATGTATGGTTATCTTCCCTTTATCGTTGTGACTGTGCATACTAACTTAGCACCCCAGTGAGCATGTCATTATTCCCAGGACGGAAAACACCATCAAGTGTAAGAAGCCTTTCAGGCGACACATCATGCTTTCCAAACTTCAGCGACTAACATTGCGCAAGATATCAACTCCGAGCTCGACGAACTCGACCGAGAGGAATTCTACCGATTAAAGAAGGTTGCCAACAAGAAGCAACGCGACACGGCTGCCTCGGACGCCGAGCTGAAAAAGAAGATGGAAGCTGAGGACAAGGAGAATGCACGAGCAGGCGGCCAGGGCCCTTCGGACCTCCTAGGCGAGAACGAGGACGACGATGTCATCTTCTAGAGCGTTTGGGCGAATTTTCCCCGGAAGAAGTTGGTTCTGTACGTAGGGGGGCCGGAGGATGTGCATTGGCAGGTCGGGCCGTGACGAAGGTCAGTCAGTGTCTTGCCGTGCTCAAATACTGTGCCAAATGTATGCTTTAAGGCGTCTAATGAAATTGATATCCATGCCACGTGCTCTTTCCGACCACCCGTCAGACGGGACATGTCGTTCCCTCGATTCGCGAGCGGCTAAATTGAAGCCGTACTCGGTGCGAGCCTGGTGTGCTTGCCGAGACGGTCATCCTATCTGCGTTATGGCCCCTTTTAACCGGATGATCCGAAGTCTTCCATGTGGAAAAGCAACGACATCCGATGAACCCTGAACTTACTTGATCCTGCTCGCATATATCTTATGCATCGTCTTGATCAGCGGTGCTCATGTGACCAGCCGATTCTGCGACATGTCTGGTTTGAATGTGAACACAACATTATTTGTCGCCCATATGCGCGCGTTTGAACCACATTATAGAAACACCAGAAATATGGATAACTCCGACGAAATCTGCCATCGACACTACTGTAGCAGAGTAGTGTTGTCACTCGGCGTCCTGCACCACGAGGCATCTTGGTCCGGTTCATCATAGGCCACCGTACAGCTTCTGTGACTACGCCGAAACTAGACCTCGGTCATTTCGCCAGGCATCCAAGGTGTCCATCACATCACACCTCATGTGCCTGGTGCAAGTGCAGTTCTCATCACCTGGGTTTTGACGATACATCCTTGAAGTATCTGGCCGAGGGCGGACCCATCCTATCTGGGTGACAGGATGGATCGTGATCTCTCCTAACAGTAACCAGCTAGTGCCGTTGACGAGCATTTCCGGTGTAGAGGGCGGCTATGGTGCCGCCTTACCGGTGTGTTTCCCATCTCGATAGTACGGATACGAATCAGGCACCAGTCGTCGCCCGACTAAAGCAGGAACAGCTCCAGATCCATCGACCGTCGGTGATACTGCTGACCTGAAGATCAAGAAGGTGGACAAACCTCGCAAGGGTCACGACACCGATCGTCCCAGACTTCAATAGTCCGAGAAGCCCACAACCCTCAGCAACTGACTGGATATGCATGGTCAGCAGATGACATGCCAGGGCTGAAGTGAGAGAGTCAAGATGGACACCATCCATCCAGAAGGCTCGTCTTACGACTCGGGCCCAGAACCTGCTCGGCGCAAGTGGTGGTTGTGAGCATTCGGCCCCCTCTCGGACAGCCACATACCCAACACCTCTCTGGACTCTATATCATGATCTCTTTCCCCGTTTGGGCTTGCGGTAGCCAATCACGGGCAACTAGTCGCACCCACTTTTTCCCAGAGCTGTGGCGCCTAGCTTTCTGGTGGCACTCAGCACATTCGACGGACCAATGGCGTGTCGCTCAGCCGGGCAGTTGGCTCGTTCTGTATGCAGGGCTATCGTCCCGTCGTGATTCGAGTCCTCCCGCCAGATGAGCCACGGGCTCGTCCCGAGCAAACAGGGTTTTCGCGAAAAGTTCCCTTGACAGGCGGAGCTGGGGGGCCTTCAAGGAACCAAACATCGCTATTATTCGGGACCGCCCGCACATCACGACTCCTTACTTCCGTTCCGGAATTGCGAGCCTATAGGCAGCAATCATCACCCACCTTGGCCAGTTAGCCCTGCTCATCTCCCATTGGCCGCGTGCCTGCCTTGACATATTCGAGGGTGTAGGATGGCTTACTGTTCGTCTGATGTTAGCAGCGGCCCCCTGGCACCCCCAGCCCTGGATCCTCATGACTACAATGTTCCTCCGACTAGCTGGATGACGATGGGATACGTGACCGGTCTAATTGGTTCCTGGCTAACTTCTGACCCCTGGGTCAGGAAAATTGTGGGTGGTGGGCAAGGCAGCAGGTAGGAGGGATCAGCTCAGCCACACCGCCGAGAATTGCTTTTTTAAACCGTCAATGAGATACGACATGCAGTCCGACGTGAGAAACCGGCAGCATTCACACACACTCACACTTTGGCCCTGGCAGTGAGTGACTCAGCTAAGGCGTAGGTAGTTCTAGGTACCGTACCTGTCAACCGCGAAATTCTCTCCAAGTCAGCGCGCTCGTGCTATACCCTTTTGGAGATCGCCTTCCCGAAGCGGGATCCCTGCTGGCATCCTACTTTCTCGGCTGCCACGGCCATGGGAACGGCCCAATAGGTAGAGCTGCGCCTCCACACCACCAACCGTTCGGTACTTTTTTATTTCTCGACGTCGGTGATACTGCTTTGCTTTGCTTGCTTGCTCTCTATCAAAGGAAATCAGGAATCTGCGGTTTGCCTGCCATGCCCCATGCGTGCCTGCCTGTTTGTTCCGCCTGGGGCCCTCCCGATTGGCGGGAACCCTCTTCGTCTGACCCTCTTGCCCAATCCCTCGCGTATAACCAAGGAATCCCGTCAGCGGCTTCCTTCCACCACTCTCCAGGGTCAGTCCGCCGTGTTTGCCCCGAGATCCTTGGTCCCACCGTCATCTCGAGTCACTCAACATCATGAGCAGCATCAGGCGAGGTGACAAGAGGGCCCCCAAATCAATAGACTCGTGCAACGGCTGCCTGTGACGGGATGGGATAGGAGGAAATACTCGTTCGATGGCGGACTTGGCTCCAGCCAAGGCACAGCACCGCCGCCCGGTAGTTAGGAGGGGGGAAGACCTGTCAGTCAGTCAGTCAGCAGGTCATGAGCTCGTCGGGACAAACAAGTCTAACTAAGCTGACCTTGGGTGGATGGGTGGTGCGGGATCTTCCTTATAAAAGCCCATGGGACGGGAAGACTGCTCGTGATGACCAGTAGAATACGTCTCATCAGCAGGCACAGATCGACAGCCATCCCTTCCTGCTTACTAATTTCCCCAGTACACTCATCATGATGTCGTTCCTTCAACGTACACTTGCTCTCCTGCTGGCAGTGACTTGCACAGTCACGGCTCTTCCCACCAGTAACACGCCTCGAGATGATGTGCCCATCCAAGGCGTCGGCCATGCCGCCCCTCCACCGTTCAACCCCAATGCCCCCAAGCCTAGAATCCTCCAAATCTCGCATGAAGAGCTCGCTGCAGCCGTAGCCAATGTAACCTCGGGACACCGCGCCTCCCCCGGTGTCTCTACACCAAAGGAGAGGCGATCGTCTTCCTCTGCCTCTGCCGTTTCCGGGCGTGCCGTCATCGGGGCGGACAACCGGGTATACTGGCCTAGCACGGACTACCCCTATTCCGCCATGGGACGACTTTACCGGTCGGATGGCCTCGTCTGCACGGGCACCTTGATCGGCCCGCGCCACGTCACCACGGCCAAGCACTGCATCCCGTCGGACGGCTCGGTCAGCATCAAGTTCCAGCCCGCCTACGACGGGAAGGACCGCTTTCCCAGTGCTTACGTCACGGACGTATTGGCCCCCGCGGCCGGTGCCTCTGACCAGGTAAGCAACCACTCACTCCCTTACTCACCCTTACTCCAATGAAGGCTCAGCGGCTGACCTACGCTCTAGTGCAACTACAAAGACGACTGGGCCGTCGTGGTCCTCGACACCCGCCTGGGCGACGCGCGGGGCTACATGAGCTACGACGTGCTGAGCCCCGCGAAAGCGGACCAGGCCATCTTCTACAGCTACGGGTACCCGTCGGACAAGTCTTCGGACGTGAGCAAGCCGTACCGGCAGGAGGCCATCACGGTGGCCAAGGCGGGCTCCTTCAAGTGCGACCAGTACGGCCCCCTCAACACCAACGCCGACGCCAACGGCGGGCAGTCCGGCAGCCCGCTCTGGCTGCCGCCCGACGCCAGCGGGGCCCGCGTCATGTACGGCGTCATGGCCTCGAGCAGCGCCACCGTCACCTTCTTCGCCGGCGGGGAGGTCTGGGCGGGGGGGATTCAGTATATGTTGTCGTCCTACCCCTAATTAGACAAAAGCTGCCCCGAGATACATACCCTTATTTCCCGCGTTGGGAAGTGTTGGGTCTTTCCAATTTGAGGATTGATGAGCTTCAGTCGCTCGATTGCATGACAACTTCACGGCGAGAAGGCTGTAGAAAGATGCAAAATCGTATATGATTAGCCTTCGAAGCATATACATGTACTTTTCCTCATGCCAGATGAGGCAATTAAATTATTTATCCCATCCATATGATTTCATATCCATGCAGCCAATATCGAAATATTATGAGCATCGAATCGACTTCTCTTCACCCTACCTACCACATCGAAGAAGGACGACCTATGGAAGACAAATTCACTTATAGCACGCAACAATAGACAGCAACTGATGATGACGAGAATATCTATGACAGTAGCTACAGCAGCAACTGTGCTCCAAGCTTCGCGAACATTTGCCCCGGTCCCTTTTCAGCGTGTACATCTGATAATGAATGGTTATGTTGCCTCTTAACGTCAGCAAAAACCCTAAGTCAAGATGTAGTCCAGGTAGGACGCTGTATTTTTTGGTCTATTCAACAATCACCATATCTTCCCACTCTACCTGGACGTCCACAAAGTCCTCACCCTCCAGCATAGAGATCAGCCGGCCATCCAACAGTCTGGCAGCTTCCGACATGGTCTTGAGGACAATGCCGGGTTCTACCTCGAAGGTCTTCTGGCGGCACCCAGCCTTGTGAAGTCCTTTGACTACTTCTTCTTTGTCAGGATGCTCGTAGGACTGGAACACGAGGCAAAGTCGCACCAAAGGGGCAGCTCCACCAGAGTAATCGGAGTGACAGAGCTCCTTTAGGAAAAAGGCGATTTGCTGTTCTGGCTCCCAGCAGCTGATAATTCCTTGCAATGAAGGATTTCTCGGGTTGAGAGCTAGCTCTTCTATGAGTGTCTCGGGTATGCACTCGATTCCCCAAACAACACCTTCGCTGCCCAGGTCAGACGCATCGCTGTCTTGTTCTCTAGAGTGGTGTGTTAGTGGGTCGGAAATTCATTGGTATGCGAGTGAATGGCATGTCGTCTACTTACTCACTGGCTCTCTCTGACATCAATTTAGCCCAATCTGGAACTTGTCTTGGAGATCCGGCCGGATCCTCGAGGAGGTGGAAAGCCAGCACGAAGTGGTAGATAAGAAGCATCCGGGTGTTGGGCGATTTCCCTCGACGACGTAGAGTTATGTCTGGTCGGAACGATCGAATCGTGAGAATTTTCGAGTCTCTTATTTCAACATGCTCGAATGGCGGCCAGGTACCAACCCCTTTTGACATGACCTTGCCGAGGAAGGGAAAATCTTGTTCATAGAACACGCCGGACCAGCAACATAGAACAACCTTTGGCTTTTTGAGATTGATGATGTCCCACACGAGCCTGTCAGCCTGCATCATGGATAACACACCAATATCATATCCGGGATACGCAATGTTCTGAAGCACTGACACCGTTTCTATACTTCTCGTGCCGTTCGAGGCAAAATGTATGAGCTCGTCTACCGCCTTCAGCATAGGGCATTCTCGAACGAATGTTGCGAGATCCGCGTTGTACTCAAGCACTTGAGGCAGGGACTCCACGAGAACAATCAAATCTGACGGACCGGAGGCAAGGTCGCACGCGAGGTCGATTGCGGCCGAAGAGTAATGTTTTTCATTTTCACAGAACGCTCTGATACGACGGTTTATTTTGTAGTCGGCTGATTCGGCACAGGAGACCGATGCCTCCTGTACGAGGAGGCCACGGATGCATCCGGGAACAGGAACGTCGAGACAGCTCATGCTTGCGGTGTATAACTCATACGTAGAGCAGGCTTTGGTGGTGAAACATGGAACTCGCAATGATCAATGTGTCAGACACAAGAGGGAAAGCACGACGCAGACAGGACTCCAGTTATCAATCCGTTGATATTTATGTTGCCTTAGTGCAACTCTTTCAGCCAAAATTCTAAGATGAACCTAGAAGTCACGATCTTCGGAGATAATGAGTAGAATACTGCCTGAAAGGGGCTAGTAGTGGTCTTGCCTGTATCAGGAGAAGGCCTATTCCTGCCTTAATTGTCCGTTTTGTCGGCATTTACCCCGTACTTTTTGGGGTTCTTAATCAAAGTATCTTGTTACTGGAAATCAGAAAACAGTGGTTGGAATAAGGTTACGATAACCTAATTGATCAGATAAACCAGAGGTAGTGAACTGGAGAAAGTTCCCGAAGCTAAGCGAAGTGGTTAGGCTGATGTCGAATGCAGACAGAAAGAAGATGTCTGCAGTATGGTTTGGCTAACCTCCAATTGCCGCGTGGGTGCCTTGCCGAGGCTTTGGCTATGCGGCCCTGTAGAGGTAAGATTCATGAAACACAGCACCATCTTGCAAACTGAGTCTTGGATAGTTCTGAGTGTAACAGTAGATAGAATCATTGAGCACATGGCCGCCCTCATTCTTCTGTGCGCCGTTACTTGGGATGGACACGCAAACTTCGACGTGGTCCCGGGGGCAAGTTTCGGTACGTTCGAGAAGTATTATGAAATACAGCCTCTCGTTCGATCGGTACCTCGTCAAGCCGGGCATACTCCAGCCACCAAAAAGTAGGCTTACCGCAAGGCTCTGCGCAAGGCAGAACAGCCTGAGTCGAGATTTTGCCTTGTTCATGCATAGAGGCCTAAGGCAGGCAGGCTACTCAAAGGGCATTGCTTTATCAGGCGGGGTTTTACGGCTTACTCTCCTACCTGGAGGCGCCCTACTCATTACGAGAAGCGGAACTCCTCGACAAGCATATGCGAACAAGAACACATCTTTCCACAGCATATCATACCATTCAATCATTATGTCATTCGGTTATGCCGTGGGCGATGTCATCGCAGTGCTGGGTCTTTTCGAACGGATTGCGATTGAGCTGCGTAATTACAAGGACGCACCAGCCCACTTCCAGAACCTGAGTCTCGAGCTCGACCTCATTCGAAATACGCTCCAGCAGGTGATTCGCCAGGAGCCTGAGAATGAAGCCGAGCGCGAAACCTTAGAACAAATCAGGGCCATCATACTGCATTGTCAACAGCCCCTACAAACCTGGGCAGCCAAGATGAGGTCCAAGGAAGCCAGCCTTGGACACTTCAGAAGCACCAAGAGCCTCAGCAGCATCGGGACTAGAATACACTGGTCCATGATAGCGAAGAACGATATCGATGAGCTGCGCAAGACTATCTTATCTGAAATGGGGGCTATCATGTTGCTCATGGGTGTCCGTCAAATGTATCCACGAGTTTTCAATTTTCCTTCGATTTCTTGCCCTCGGACTGATGTGTTACAACAGGAACCAAATCCAAAGACTTGCCAAACAGGTTGCAGAGAGCCACACTGGTTCTTCAATGATCGTGCGAAAAAGAATGCGGCGCGATTTCTTCCGAAACATCGAAGATCCTCAGCTTGGTATCCATGACTCCTCGAGCCGTTGCGGAATTACAGGCCGTAACCACAACACATTCAGAAAAACATTCAAATCAGATAATTGCCTTAGAACAGGGAATCATAAACATCAGGGCGCACATGGATGAGGTAACATGCATTACCACCACCGAATCGTCATCGATCCGTCGATATGTCACCCAGCTAGGGCGGAGGATCGAGACTTTCTGCAAATTACTTCTGGGCATCAAGCATTTCCTCCTTGAGTAATAACGCCTACTGATAGTTGATTCGAATCCGCAGCTGTGTGCTAACGGAGAGCAGGCTGGCGAAATGTTCAACGAAAATGCTCGAAGTTATCAGCCAAAACACGTACGTCTACCCTCCTTCAAAAACGAAGTGATACATGTCAGTACTAGTCGGTTGTCAAATATTTTCACTAAACCAAGTCTAGCATGTTACTTCTAGACATTTCCAGGCAATTGAAGAGATCTGTTCATCTCCTCGAAGCTCTACCCTTGCATCTAAACCTCGAACTTGTTCGCCTAGACGATGCTTTGGGTGAGAGCTGGGCATTGCCTTTCCAAGCTTGCCAAACGTATTATGTAAGTTTCTATTCTGCTCTTAGAAAGCACACAAGTTCAGGACCTGACGGAATCCACCAGAGCTTCCTCGATATGCTCATCAATGTCGTATACGCAAACGACAGGCCTGGTGTAGACCACATCAAGGCATCTCGGTTCGCCATCATCCTAACAAACCAAGGTGTCAGGCTCGGGCACCATAATTGGACGCAGTTCATTAAAGCTGGGATGCAGATTGAGCAATCGATAATCGTTTCCACTACAGCCCCAGTCACAGGCTCGTTGACCGACCAATGTCCTTACTCTGACTGCAATGGATCACTATCAAAAGGAGATGGTTCGCAAAGAAACATTTGGTAAATTGGCCTCGCTTTCTTATGGACCACTAGTGGCTGATCTCACTACTCTATGCAGTTTACTCTGTGGCCGTTGGATGGAAGCCCTGATTACTACTGGGCCAGTTGTGCAGGTGGGCGGAAACTTGGTTTCCAGCTCAAATATTGTTCCTTCAATATCGAAGAGAAGACAACCCCACTTCGGGCCGGGCTTGCCACCCATCAAGACTGCCGAGAAAACAAGATGGCAGATGTTTCGCAAAGTCGAGATTAAGATACTTCACATGGAGCCAATCAGCACTTTGGAAGAAGCCGTGGATATTTTATCCAAAGACCCGAGGAATCCCACGGCCTGTACCTTCGTGGGCTTTGTAGAACTGAAAGCTGCGGATGAGAACTATCACCGAGACTCTTCGGAATGCTCAGCTAAGCTAGGTTGGATAAAAGCGAAACAATATCTACAGACGGCCGTTGACGCAGGTATACATTTCTAACCACTATATTCCTAGTTACCACTTGGAAATCAATGACTAAACTCGAATGAATCAGGGTCCTTGGAGGCGGACACATTCTATCTATTAGGCCGCGTCCATATGAGGTTGATGGATTATCCGTCCGCCTATTTTGCTCTCCTACAGGCTTTGCACCTGAAACGTCTGTCTTCGACGATATGGATCTCTATTGGCAATCTGTATTACCTGGTCAACCAATACCGAAATTCATTGCATGCCATCGCGCGAGCCATACATCCGAACCCCCGCCGTTTTGAGTACTGGTACGGAGGTCCCCTTCAAAAGTCTTTTCCACCCCCCCTTGTCTGCTAAGTAATTGGCAACAGGTGGCAGGTGACCAGTGCGTACAGTATGTATTTAAGCTGTTTTAAGGCGTTTTAAGGCGTTTTAAAGCTTGATATCGATAATGTTATTAATAGATTAAATGGACTAAATAGAGCTGTTTTAGAATTTAATATTAATAATATTATTGATGGATTAGATAAATTAATTGGAACTATTTTAAAGCTTAATATCGATAATATTATTAATAAATTAATTGGAGCTATTTTAAAGCTTTATATCGATAATATCGATGATATTATTAATGAATTAAATGGAGCTGTTTTAAAGCTTTATATCGATGATATCGATGATATTATTAATGGATTAGATGGATTAGTTAAAGCTGTTTTAAAGCTTAATATCGATAATGTTATTAATAGATTAAATGGAGTTGTTCTAAAGCTTGATATTGGCTGTTATTGATATTATTAATAAAGTCGATATCAGGTATAATTACGATATATATATTATTAAATTACGATATTATTTTAGTATTTTTATAAATTTAAAGATTATATTTGTGATAACTTTCCCTTAATATCGGATTTCTTTTTTCGATATTCGTTATCTCTCTTTAACTTAATAATTTTTTTAATATAGCGAGGAATTTTTTTAATTTAATATTATATAATAGTTTGCGGTATTTCCAGTTAATTATTAAGTTATATTTTAATTATTTATAACCGATTTTTAAGGGCTTTTTTTTATATTATATATTTTTTTAGGTAGAATTAGTATAATTCGATAGCGTTAAGGTTTAATAAATTATTATATTATAATAGCTTATTTACTTTATAGTAGTTGTATATAACTTTTTAATATTAATATAAATATATCGGTATTTTATTTTTTTAAATAAGCGTATTAGGTTTTTTTTTTTTTTATTTTTTAATAAAGGGTATAAGCTTCGGTATTATAATTTTTTTTTAATAACGTTATTAATTAATTTCCGAACTTTCGATATAAAAAAGTTTACCGGTTTTCTCGGTAAATTTCTATATTAATTTTTTTTAAGTTAATTACGGAGGTTTATTTTTATTATATCGGTAATTAATTTTTAATTTTTTTTAATTTTTAATTTATTTTTTTAATTTATTTTATTAATAGCAGTAATAACGGCCTTATATTATATTATTATTTCAGGAGCTTAAATATAATAAGGTTTTTTACGGTTATAAATAAAGTAATTTTAAAATATAAATTTTAAATATTTTTTTTATCGCTTATAGATATAGGATTTAATAAGGGTTTTAAAGGCTTTTTTTTAAATCCGGTAATTGTTACAACGTTAGAGGAATATAATATTTATTTTATTGTTTTAGATTATTTTTTTTTAATTTTTAATAATTTAGTATTTGTAAGTTTAATATTAAATAAGTTTTTTATTCTTTATTTTTTATATTAATTTAAGTTTTTTAATTAGCTTAATTTTATTATAATTATTACGATAAAAGGTTTATTAGATTATAGATTTGGAAATTTATATAATTTTTAATTCGTTAATTTTATTAATAATTTATTTAGTATTTTTATTTTTTTTATTTTTAATATTAAATATTTTATTAATAACGAGTTCGGTTAATTTTTTTTTTTTATTTATAAGGACGGCCGGTTTAGGTTTTATTGGTTACGAATTTATTACGAATAATAATAGGTTAAATATTAAGGTTAAATTCGGTTTCGATGGCTCGTGTGTAGATATTATTAATAATTTATATCGATATATCGGTTATAGTTTAAATTTCGGCGTTAGTTTTACCGTAAAGGGGAGATTTTAACGTTATAATTAACGATTGTATTATTAGATCGATAAAAAGTATTATTAATAATAAAAAAATAATATAAAATAAAAAAATTAATAAAATCGATGAAAAAAGGAAAAAAATAACCCTTTAGTTGTACCTGTTTGTTAGTTGGCGATATTGGTTATAGGGGTTGATAATAAGGGTGGTTGGCAGGGGGGGGGTGGAAAAGACTTTTGAAGGGGACCTCCGTATAACTTTGGTATTCTGGTACGCATATTTTTTGCTTCAGATGAGAATTTGCTAGATCATACCTAACTAACCCTTACTAAATTAGTACGGCAGATGTAATAAACCAGGCGTCGTGAAAAATGTTATATCACGTTGTCTCGAGTGCAACCCGCCCTCCTTTATAGCAGATCGCATTAGGGTATGGCTTCAAATGATTGACAATCCAGGATCATTTCCTCACTGGCCCAAGGACATGGTTGAGTGCGATTTGCGTCTGATTTCTGACGAGGTAATGGGGGAGGTTGGCGACGAGATAGTCGTTAATCCTCTACATGGTGAGCCGCCCGACAGATCAGAGTGGGAGGACGAAGTTTCCGAGGAATCCGAGTACGAGAATGACTCGATCGATGGCTCTTCTACCACATGATTCGGTGGATAGTGCAGTATCGGTAGTTACAGTATGTTGCTGGTAAATGACATAAAGATAGCGAATTGCAATTTATGCTGTTGCTATTCGCATATTACGCGTCTTGCATTTCAACTATCGCATGGCTGTGTTCACCAGACGACCAGACAGAGCAGTGACAGCTGGTGCAGAATTTAGGTCTGAGACCCCTACTCCTACCCATGTTTGGCTTCACCAAGAATGCGAGGTATATAAGTTGTCAAATTTTAGATCCTGGTACATACGACCATATCCTGCTGAATACTAGGGATCCCGTCCGCTCTCCCATATATAAGCAGCAGAGAGCCAAATTAGTACTAGGGTCGGTGACGACCTGGGAATCCTCGGTGTTGTATGTTTTGCTTCTTTTGAATTTTTGCCCGGAAAATCGAGGCCACATGACTCCTTTCCCGTTCGCACATGCAACGTAGTTATAAGATTGTAAACGTCAGCTTTCTTTTCTTGTATCAGTCGCGACGAGCCTCCCTTTTCTCGATGCGAGAGGCTAGGGTGATAGTTGGAAAGGTGAGGTAAAAGTAATATATAAATAACAGTTAATCGAGGTAAAGTGATTAAGGAATAATGTTATATAAAGGCCGTGCTGATGGCGAATTTCGTCGCGGCATTTTGCTGCATATCGAGCAACCCGGCACCATCGCGCTGCGTACTGCGCGCCGTGCAGGTTCTGGCCCGCCGTGCTCTGCCAGAACGTGATCATGCCGGGTAGCCTTCGCAGCACGTACTTGACCAGGTTGGCCGTCATGGTCGCAAAGTGGTCGCGGTAACAGTTGGTGAGGGCGGTCTCGAGGGACAGACCAGTTCCGACCTTGATGAAGTTGGGCAAGGCCCCGTCCATGGCGGCGCTGTGTGGGTAAGGAGGCAAATGATTAGCTACATATTATCTCGGCAGATCGGGTTACTGGTCGGGTGGTCGGGTAGAAGTGGGAACTCACAAAATGGCTCTCATTCTGTCTAATGTTGTTTGGAGCGATGTTTGTACCTGGAAGGTTGTCAGCAAAGCTTGGAACAGCATGTTCGGGAGGTTCGGGACGTACATCTGGCTTGTTCAGGTAGTCGACGACCGTCTTAGGGCGCCATATTACATCCTGCAATAGTGTTAGCACCTGTCACCTTTACAGACCGGTGGAAGACAACTTGCCAGCTGTGTCGTGGGCGACATCTTGTTCCATTTCTTGTCCGCGTTGATGTTCTCGTAGCACGCCCAGATGGCGGCTTTCAAGGAGTTCTCCTTGACCGTCAACAGCTGCAGGTTGTCTTGAAATTCGGTGCTGCCGAGAAGCTTGTAGAAAAAGGTGGAGATCTTTGTGTTGCCATCGATGGTGTCAGTCACGTCAGTCTGCTGCCTCTTCGGCTGTCACCGTGGCCGAATCAGGGGCAATGCCGCAAGACTTACCAAAGCCTTCAAGGTGTAGTCAAAATAGCCGTTCCTGCCAAAGATCGCCTCGGCATCGTACCGCAAGTTGAACCCAGTGGTGCCGCTTGGGAGTGCCTTGGCCAAAAGGCTGTTCATAAAAGCCTTGGGCGTTTGTAACTCGGTGACTGCGACGATGATATGGTATCAACAGCGCGCGCGATTGGTTAGAGGAATGAAGAATAGGTAGTCAACTCACCATGCTCGACGACAATTTTCAACCCCTTGACTGGCATTGCCGCCAGCCACGGCATCACTTTGGACATGCTTCTTGCCTGGGACATCGGGCTCAATGAGAACTGCACGAATTTGGTGGCAGGAGACGGGTAAGTGTTGCCTTTCTATCTTTCCCATATTTAGAACAATATACTAACTTGTGTAATAACTTGTAGTTACTGCGTCGATGCGCTTCCCAGGTCAGCCCCGGCCACTACCACATCTACCACGCCGGCGACAGCGACCAGCGCCGCGCCAGTGGTGACACCCACGCCTTTCCCGGCCAACATGGTCAAGGGATGCACCACGTTCCACTTGACCGTAGACGGGGACTACTGCTGGCTGGTCGCCAACCATGCGGGTATTGATGTCGCTACCTTCCAGAAATGGAATCCCGATACCGGCGCAGACTGCTTTGTCTGGCTTGGGTATTACTACTGTACTGGCATGAGCTGAAAGGGGATCGAGTGGACGACTTTGTAATTTGGTGTTGATTATAGTGTATTAGTTGGCTGCTGGGGATTAATCAAGACATGTAGGTACAAACGCAAGCCCCCTTTATCGCATATTCTTGGAAAACATTTCCAATCGGGATCTAATTATAGATCGAATTAAGATTAAGGTCACATATTCTCCAGCTGACTGCAGGATGCCACACCTCCAATCGGACATAACCCCGTCATCGCCCAAAGAACCCTGGCAATCTCGGCTATTGCAGCATGATCTAGGCACTCTCCAGCGGCGCAGAAATCTTCATTTGACTTCATGTCCCTATACAATCCATGGGTCTGACTCGTACATGGATTGGTATTGTTCGATATTACATACCGCACCTTGCAACATTCTCCAGGCGCTTAGCAACATTGTGTCCAGATTGATCATTTCCTCGCAGACGAAACGACAGTTCCTAGATCGACCATGGCAACCATCGACTTTCCTGCAGGCTGGAGCAGCCAACGCCTCAACACCATTTCCCTTGAGGAATTTAGTCAAGTGCCGGAACAAGTGAGTGCATGACCCACCCAGCAAGTTGGCTATGCCAATAATACTCTTTCACTCTTGGCTTCTCTACTAACCATATCTCCAGGAACGAGCGGCTCTGAAGCAGGTTGTACGAAGACATGCCTTCTCCCCCGACTATGCAGTGTTGCAGACGCTCAACCAGACATTGTCATCGCTCACGGCGAGACCAGCCACGCCGCCGTCCTATGTGCCCTCCGGCTGGACCGCCGAGCAGGCAAAAGGTGTCGACATAACGCTCGTGAGCAAGCTGTCAGAAGAGGTATGCGCCTGCGTATTCAAGAAGACGCAGGATTAAGCGTAATAAATGTATGCTGTTTCACCCGCTGACCCCAACTTCCAACGAGCAGGAAAAAAGGCTGTGGGCGGCTGGCAAGTGTGCGGATGCCGCGCGCCAGTCCCGCAAAACCGGACAGCAGGCGATAGACCCTCCGGCTTACATACCCGCTGGATGGTCTGTCGAGCAAGCTGTGTCTCCAACCTTTGATATTCTATCGCAGCTTTCGCAAGAAGTGAGTATCCCCTGCTAACTTCTCCTCCCCGCGAGAAATATTTCAGTCCCCTGAGCTCACTATCGCACCCGGTCGGTGCACAGATCCTCACGAAGTATATGGAAGCCCGGAATGCGCAGGTGACGGCTCAGATGCTGTCCACCCCGGCCAGTACAAGCGGGCCGCTGCTAAGCAGCGGCACCAGTAGCAGCACTCTCTCACCCCCGTCACCTCTCATTCAGACTCTGCAGAGGAGAGATTACCCCGCCTGGGGTTTTGTCATCGTGCGTACTTACTATGCCTCCGAGAAGCGGTGGCAGGCGTTCCAAGAGAAGCTGGATGCACTGTGCGACGCCCAGCTCGACAAGGAGACGGGACCAGATCTGCAGCGCGTCAAGGACACGCTGGAGTTCAAGATGATCGAAGACCCAAGGTTACAGGGTGTCAGTAGCGCCGAAGCCAGACGACACTTCCACATCGCCCGGGACATGGGGGGCGTCGGGGCTGGGCTGGACTTGGAACTATTCTTGCTCGTGGATGAGGTAGTCGTCGCGTCGGTTCTTGGTGACGACGGAGACGCCACACCGTACCTGATTGCAGTTGATGCCACGGAGCCCGTCGCGGACGAAACGCCGGGAGGGTATACTGGTTTCTTCCGAGTGGCGGGAGAGGCTCTGCTCTCGGAGCTTTATCCTAAGCTCTGCATGGGGCTGTCTCCTCGGGATCTATGGGCTACGATTGAGGATGGGCAAACTATGTGGACCGGGGATGAAGAATGAGGCCAGTAGACATACATCGCAAGAAGGAGAAGACTACGTCCTTGCCTGAGTAGATTGCGCGTATGCAAGAAGAGAAAGCTACTCAGATACGGACCAATTGCACTCCATTTTCTAAGCTGAGGTCTAGCGAAGACCGCACCGTCCGACGTCTGAGTCTTGTTCGAATTCAGACGGTTTGAGATTGTTTCGTCGCGTCTTGGGCGCAGGAGGGGGCTAAATCGATGGTTCGATCCTTTGTGGGGAAGCGGTGGGGGGCCCTAACCCGCTAAACCGCGATCCCCTTAATCCCGCCGGGCTGCTCCCAACCCACCATCTCATCCCTTGGCACGGTATTCCGCTCAAGACTCTTCTCCGCCTCCGATTTGCCGGGACTCATCGCCGTGGACAGTGGAAGGGTGTTTCATCAGTAACACTCTCTTTCGTATACAAGACACGACTTTCTTATACAAGACGCGATCACTCCTAGCGCAATTACCCTTCAGGCCCGGGTATTGAAACCGCAAGCCCGGTGCTCCCACAACAACCATCCACTATCATCATGTCTTCCGCCACCGTCTTCGACTCGGTCCTCTTCCGGAACATCTTCGGCACCGAGGAGATCCGCGAGTGCTTCTCGGAGCGGTCTTACGTCGCCCACATGATTGAGGCCGAATGCGCGCTCTCGAAAGCCGAGGAGGCCGAGGGGGTTATTCCCGGCGGCGTCGCGGACGTGATATGTCAGCACAGCGACGTGTCTAAGATCGACTGGGAACTGCTGGGGTCCCGGACGGAGATTGTGGGGTATCCGGTGTTCCCCTTGGTTGAGCAGATGGCCTCGTGGTGTCCCGAGAACGAGGGTAAGTAGAACATACGCTCCCTGAGAGAGAGGAGCAATCTCTACTTCTGACCAGGGGCTGATCTACGGACGACTATATAGCGGGCTACATCCACTGGGGCGCCACGACCCAGGACATCATGGACATCGCGTCGGTCCTCCAGATGCGCAACGGGCTGGCCATCGTGGAGCGCCTCCTCCAGCGCGTGATCCAGACGCTGCGGGCCATGGCGGCCAGGTACCGCGACACCCCCATGGCGGGCCGGACCCATCTGCAGCACGCCCTGCCCGTCACGTTCGGGTACAAGTGCGGCGTCTGGCTGGCCGGCATGCAGCGCCACGTCGAGCGGCTGTGGCAGATCCAGGAGCGCTGTCTGTTGGTGCAGTTTGGCGGCGCCGCGGGCACGCAGGCCTCGTTGGGCGACGACGGCGTCCGGGTCAGGAAGCGGCTGGCTTCGATTCTCGGACTGCGGGATCCCGTCATTACTTGGCATGTGGCGAGGGACACGGTTGCTGAGGTTGTTAACTTCTTGGCGCTGGTAGGGGGTACTCTTGGCAAAATCGCTCTTGATCTCATGATTATGTGTTCGAATGAGCTGAATGAGGTAAGTATATCATCCATTCAGTTTACCCCTGGATGAATAACTCACGTAATGCTATGTACAGGTAGCCGAGCCATACGTCCCCCACCGAGGCGCCTCCTCCACCATGCCCCAGAAACGCAACCCCATCTCGAGCGAGGTGATCCTAGCCCAGTCCAAGGTCCTGCGCGCGCAGGCGGGCCTCGTGCTCGACGCCATGATCACCGACTTCGAGCGCGCCTCGGGCCCCTGGCACCTCGAGTGGGCCGCGGTCCCGACGGCCTTCATCGCGGCCGTGGGGTCCCTGCACCAGGCCGACTTCGCGCTCGCGGGCCTCCAGGTCAACGAGGGCGCCATGCTCGCCAACCTGCAGGGCACCCGCGGCCTGATCGTGGCCGAGGCCGTCATGATGGCCCTCGCGAAGCACTCGGGCCGCCAGGGGGCGCACGAGGTCGTCTACCAGGCCTGCGTCGCGGCTTTCGAGGGCGGGGAGTCGCTGCTCGATACGCTGCAGGAGATCGAGGTTGTGACGAAGCATATCGGTCATGAGGAGTTGGAGCGGCTTTGCGATCCGACGCGTTATATGGGGACGTGTCAGGTCATGGTGGATGAGCTCTTGGCACAATAGCCCCCGTATATAGTATTAACGAATGGGAATTATATGATGCTAGATATGAAACGATGTAGATAACGAGTTTGGTGCCCCCGGCGAGGGCTTCGTGAATTAGGCATTGATGCGTATTGCATACATTTTGTTTGATTCCTGACCTTCACCTTCAGGATAATCTGATAGCATAATATTCAGGTATATCCATCCTATCACTGCTCCTGCATGAAACCCCCTCTTCAACGCTAACCAGATGATCTACGATTTGTATCTCTTTGATGTCTTCGTCCCCGTCACTATACTCTTCGCTGCCATTGTCTTAGGTTGGGTTTCTAATCAAAAGCTACCTTTCTAGGTTGACAAACTTAGATATCGAGTTATACTAGTGGCCTTCGAGAAGCTGACCTTCCACTTTAGGATGATCATTATCCGCACGGCCTGCGTCACGATGAACACAAAGGAGTATTTCAGCAAGGTAAGATGCTTATTGGCTCAACGGAACTTGTAAGATCCCTGCCGTGAATGTGCTGCATTGAAGGGCTAGATACTCATAGGCTTAGGAAACATAACTTGTGTACAATGTGAAGCTGAGCCTGGTCTCATTCAACGACAATGCCGTCAAATTGACATGGAATAAGTATACTGAAAGAAAGTTATCAATATTACTTCGCTCCTTGGATGCAAGACACCCGGACTTTCCGCGCCATATCTCGGATAATTACATCAACAAAGGCTTCATGTCATGAGACATCGTGGAGATATTGATTAGTATGGTACGCAGTCGAGCCTTGAGAGAATGGGTTGCCAAACAGAGCAGATGAACGAAGTTGATTATGCACGAGCTAAACCAGCATGTTGAACGCCCGAGAAAAAGCTGGATTGAATTGCAATGACTGATAGGGTATAGATAGTATTAGTGACTCGCTGAAAACCGCCAACTCCTTCCTTCCCCGCCCCGCATCAAATGATAAAGGCAACCGCAAGGCCTAGTAAAGAGCCGATGAGCTCGACTTCCTTCCCACTAGCCCCATTCACGAGATCCGGCACCGACGTCGTGGGAGTCACTTGGATTGCTGTGGTTACTGGTCGCGGATCCTCCGTAGTTGTAGCAGCCTCAGTTGAATTGGAGGAGCTCCCGGTTGAGGTGGTAGGGCCGGGTGTTTGGGGGGACGATGTTCCCTCTTCACTTGTGGCCGTGGCTTTCCCAGACTTTCCCTCAGTGATGTCGCTGGTCGTCGTTGTTGCTTTTGCTGTAACATTCGCTGTTAGAGACCCAAGGCTCAACCCCAAACTGCATACAGTTTATGCTCGGTTTCATCAAGCTCACTCACCCTCATCTGGTGTACAAAGGATAGCTGTCGGATATATGGCAAAGACAGCAAGCGCCCAGCTAAGGTAAGAAGTAAGATGCATGATGACGATGATGGAGAACCGAAACGTGGTCGATATGATCCAAATGCGACCCCAGTATGTTTGCCCCGGATGGATTGTTCGAAGCGAAGAAGACAGCAAAAGTAGATCAGTGGTTTGTACGGATACGGGCCGTTATAAAGTGTTTATGTATTGCCCGTTACATGCATGCGGCTAGGAAGCCTAGAAAAAGCTTGTCCTGCGGTGGCTGCTGGCTGACGTGGGCCTCCGGATGCACGGCAGCTATCACGAAGATACGCTTTGGGGCCAATCAGAAAAGGCTCAGGGAGCTAGAGCCGGGAGCTTAACGGAACTATTGCGTGGCACCAACATGGGAAAGTGCATTGGTGCGCCGCATTGTGGTGCCGCGTTCCCGTATTTACGAACATTCTGGGGCAATAAATGGGCGGGATCCGCGCGCGATACGACAGGTGCTAGGGGAAAAGGACTAAGACCCTTCTCAGGGGAAAGTCTCGTACGGTCGGGCGGTCCCCTGAGCGCGGCACTTGCTCACGTCTCTGCTAGCGACTTGCGAAGAACATTACGTCGGTGGCTTGAAATAAGCGTTGCGCAAGAAAATTGGACAAGTATGCCGCAACAACACGGCATGGCTTTTCAATGCTTGGCGGGAATTAATTGCGACTGTTTTGGTCCACGAAGACTTGGAATATCTACCTGGAGGGCAGGTGAGAGAGCGCGTCGGGGAAGAGCGAGGTCCAAAAATAGTGCTGAGCTTCGGTGTGACTCTTGTCGGCGGTTGCAGTGGGGTCCAACGGAAATGTTCAGTGGGAACTGAGCCGGCTGTGCACGTCTTACCTTGGTTGGCCCAAGACTTCAGCCCCAATCCTCAAGGGACCAAATGTCGCCTGGGCCACAACTTTGATCTGAGATAAGCCCCTCTCATTGTGGCTGGCCATCCTGCGCTTTCAGTGATTGAGGTCATCAATTGTTCCTAGTGCTCAGCTTCAAGAGACAACCTCACAAACGAACAGTCAAGCACACATCTTTTTTCGTGTCGTCACTATCATTTATTCTTTGGCACCTATCTCTCTCACAGTCTCACAGCCAACAGCTTCTGATGTCCATCTCCCAGCTTTCGCGGCTTCTGCCGCTGCCTGACGAGGATCTCCAGCAAGTTTTGACCTACGCCGCAACACTGTCCAAGCCCGAGGCAGTGGAGCATTTCCGGAATCTGCTTGGTGATTCACCCGACGCCGTCGACTTCATATCATCCTTCAATTCCAGGCGCCAGGACCCCAAATCCGCCCCTGCACCTCAGGCATCATCCTCTTCACAATCTACTTCGGGCGGCGTTCCCAAACCCGCGCGGAACAACAACAAGAAAAAGAAGGCGCCCCTCCACACGCCCGCCCCACGTCAAGTCACCAACCTCGGCCCTGCGCCAGGCACTGCCTACAACAAGCGGAACCTCGAAGATGACTACCGGTCGGGCGCATCGAGCCGTGCTGCCTCGCCGGCCAAACCGCCGGCCAAGTCGGCAACGCCGCCTCCGCCCAAGGCGCCCCCATCTGCCGCCGGTCACCTGATTTCGGATCTAACCAAGTCCAAGCCAAAGTCCACTCCTGCCTCTCGGTCATCTACCCCTGCACCCAAGACCAAGATCAACATCTCGGGTGGCACGGCTATGCATGGTGCCTCTTCGGCCTTGTCCGACTTGGATGCTGCTATCAGAGCCCTGGAACTGACGACGAACCCAGAAAAGAACAGCGATGCTTCGAGGAAATGCAATTGCGTCGCCGCCAGGCATCCTCTGCTGGTTGCTGCTCCTAACTGCCTGAATTGTGGCAAGGTCATCTGTGTCAAGGAAGGACTGGGCCCCTGCACTTCGTGTGGTACCCCGCTGTTAAGTTCGTCCGAGGTGCAGTCTATGATCAAAGAGCTGAAGGCCGAGCGTGGGCGGGAGAAACAGGCAGCCGACCGGGATGCCCACAGAAGGGCCGATGTGTCCCGAACGCCAGCCCCCTTCACCAAGCCCCGCGAGGCGAACGAGGCCCCATCTTTGGCTGAGGCCAAGGCTTTAGAACACCGTGATCGCCTGCTCGCCTTCCAGAACCAAAACGCTCGCCGGACAACTGTCAAAGATGAGGCTGCCGACTTTGATGTGACGGGCGCAATGGCTGGTACGGGCGGGAGCATGTGGTCTACTCCCGAGGAGCGCGCCCGAGAATTGAAGAGGCAGCAAAAGGTCTTACGAGAGATGGAGTGGAATGCCCGACCTGAGTACGAGAAGCGCCGTCAAGTGGTCAGTATCGACTTGGTGGGAGGCAAGGTGGTCCGGAAGATGGCCGCAGTCGAGCGACCAGCCAGCCCAGTGGATGATGACATTGTCGAAGTCGTCGAAGAGATATCAGAACCAGCCTATGCTGGCAGGAATCTTGGAGGTGGGGGCGGCGCCTTCAGCAAGAACCCGCTTCTTGCAGGATTGATCAAGCCAATTTTCGAGCCCAAAGGCAAAGGAAAAGGCGCCGAGCTCGAGGGACGGAAAGATCGCAAGACGAAATGGAGAAGGGTTCAGGACAATCTGGATGACAACTCCGAGGTGATTCTGAACGGAGGAGCTTACGGGACTCAGCCTAGTGCGGGTCAACCTATTACCGCTGGCGGCGATGAGCCGGATTGCGGATGAAGCCCTGTTCTAGGTTTCTAACAGATACGTTTCAGGCCGTCAATGTCTTATCCTCGAAGACTCTTCATAGCTGATGAAATGACAGATATGATCGCATTTATTGGTTTGTCTACGTTACTCTTCTTCTGTACGTGACATGTCTGCTACGTGTGCATTTGACCCGGCCTTCTTCCACTCCCTTTTTATGAGACAGTCAAGGTGGCAGTCTGTCGAATATCCCGACTGCTGGCACCGACGCTGATGGTGAAGGCGCCGGTCGGCACCACCCAGTTCTGCCGGGCCACGTCCCAGTAGCTGAGGTCACGCCGCCGGAGAGCGAAGGTGGCGGTGCCGGACGCGCCGGCGGCCAGGGGCAGCTTCTCGAACCCGCGCAGCTGCTTGGGCGGCGCGGTCACGGACGAAGGGTAGCCGACGTAGAGCTGCGCGACCTCGGCGCCCTCGACGGCGCCCGAGTTGGCTACGGTCACGGTGACGGTCGCGACGGTCTCGAAGAGGTCGGCGCGGCCGCCTGGGACGACGGTGCCGGTGGCGGGGCCCGACTTGGGGGCGCCTTCGACGGCGATGGCGGAGTAGGTGAAGTTGGTGTAGGCTATATGTATGCACGAACGATGGGTCAGCACGAATAGGGGAATGTGCGACGTCAGTATAAGGGGTTAGATGGGACTTACACAAGCCGAAGCCGAACTCGTAGCGCGGGGCGATGTTGGCCCGGTCGAAGTGGCGGTAGTCAATGTACAGGCCCTCGCTGAAGCTATCACTACTACCCCGGCTGACGCTGGTGCCGTAGTCGGCCGCCGCCTTGGCGATGGTGTAGGGCAGCTTGCCCGAGGGGGCGACGGCGCCGTAGAGCACGTCGACGAGGGCGTTGCCGCTCTCCTGCGAGGGCAGGCCGGCCCAGACGACGGCCTTCACGCTCGGCAGCGCCAGGATGGTCTCGAGCAGGATGGGCCCGACGGAGTGCACGACGACGACGACGTTCTCGTTGGCCTGCGCGACGGCCTGCACGAGTTGGTTGCCCGAGTGCCACGGGTCCAGGTGGTTGCGGTCCCCGGCGTGGCCCTCGACCGTGATGTAGCCCTC
Organism: Apiospora marii; assembly: GCF_038362585.1. Lineage (NCBI taxonomy): Eukaryota > Fungi > Ascomycota > Sordariomycetes > Amphisphaeriales > Apiosporaceae > Apiospora > Apiospora marii. The sequence continues at coordinate 1,151,231 of NW_027117374.1, forward strand.
GCCGCTGTCGGACGTCAGGAAGACGACGGCGGCGTCGGCGCCGCGCGCGGCGGTGGCGGCCGAGGTGCTGTCGCTGGCTTGCAGGGTGACGGTCGTGCCGTCGGCCTGGGCGCGGGTGCGGATTGCGTCGGCGGGGGCGACGAAGTAGGGGTAGTTGGCGGTACCTGTTCATTGTGAGTCTTTTGGTTCTGCTGAGGAGCCTTGGTATAAATCGGAAAAAGAAGAAGAAAGAAAAGGAAAACGTACCGGAGCCCCAACCCATTCCCAATGCGCCGGTATTGCAGCCCCGGTCGACGCACGCGTTGATGCCTTGCGGGTTGTTGACGGCGGCCGATCCGATCAGCGCCAGGCGGGAGGGCTTCTTGAGCGGCAGGATGCCGTCCTCGTTCTTGAGGAGCACAATGCCGTCTCTCGCGACGGCGCGCACGTTGGTCTTGTGGTTGCCCTGCACGTTGGCGTTGATGTTGATGGTCGGGTAGCCGCTGTTCTGCTCCGTCAGGTACCAGGCGGCGAGGATGCGGCGGACCATGTCGTGGACGCGGGCCTGGGGCACGCGGCCGGCGCTGACGGCGCTCTGCAGCTTGGGGCCCCAGAGGACGGAGCCGCCGTTGTAGTCGGAGCCCGGCATGGTCATGTCGAGCCCCGAGTTGGCGCTCAGCTCCGTCGTGTGCTGCGCGTTCCAGTCGGTCAGGACGTAGCCCCGGAAGCCGAGCTCCTGCTTGAGCAGGCCGTTGAGGCTCTTGTCGTCCTCGCACGCCCACGTCCCGTTCAGCTTGTTGTAGGCGCACATGACGGACGCCACGTTAGCCCGCACGGCGTCGGCGAAGGGCCACAGGTACAGCTCGTGCATGGTGCGGTCGTCGACGTTGGAGCTGATGGTGTCGCGGCTCAGCTCCTGCTCGTTGGCGATGTAGTGCTTCACGTTGGCCTGCACGCCGGCGGCCTGCATGCCCTCGACCGTCTCGGCCGTCGCGATGCCCGACAGGTAGGGGTCCGCCGCGAAGCCCTCCCAGTTGCGCCCGCCCTGCGCGATCTTGCCCAGCGGCCCCGCGACCGGGCCCAGCAGCACGTGCACGCCGCAGCCCCGGGCCTCCTCGCCCATGAACTGGCCCCGCTGCCGCATCAGGTCGCGGTCCCAGGTCGAGCCGGCTTGGATGCCGGGCGTGAAGGCGGTCACGCCGTTGCCGTAGCGCACGCCCAGCGGGGAGTCCTGCAGGCAGAGCTGCGGGTAGCCGATGGAGTTGATGGCCGGGGTGTTGCCGACGCAGGGGCCCTTGTTCCAGCCGACGCCGGTGACGATGTTGATCTTGTCCTGCGAGGACAGCTTGGCGAGCGCCGCGTTGGCCTTATCGTAGGCGGCGCCCCAGTCGCCAGTCGATTGGCTGGAGGCCGCGGCGGCCGAGGCCAGTACGGCTGCTATATCTTGGAAACGCATCTTTCGAAGGCTCTTTCTAAACAGATGCTGGCTGTTCTCCTTTTTCAAAGCTGGGGCAGCTTATATATGGTCAACCGTGGACAGGAAGGGTGCGCCTGGGGAAGACGAAGCCTGGCACTCCAATTGAATACACCCCCGAACTTATATACCATAAGAGTATTACCATGACAGGAGGGGCACATGGGAATCCTCAGCGCCAGTCAGAACGTTACCTCGGAACTTGGCGATATAACGGGGGGTCCACTACTGCTGCCCATCGCCGTTGGACGCGACTGGAGCCACGGCGGTGAAAGATGGTCAGATCACGATACCCTGTACGGCAGTCCACGGAAGACCAAGGCGCGGAAGAGGGCCTGCTTTCTCTCTAGGAATGCACACATGGCCCGGCATTTTGCCATGAGCAGGTTAGATTGGCACTTGGCATGGCTCTTGGGTGCCCCCCTCTTACGGCAACTAACAGGCCGGCAGTGGTAACCCGTTTTGGGGGATGACCCTGTCCTTGAGCACTTTTTTCTTGTTACCTAACAGTGTCACAAGGTTCAGATGCGATGCGCCATGGCATGGATGACGGGGATTCAGAGCGAGAGCAAGAAAAACGCATGGGATTAGCCGGCCCGCGTAGCCCTTGTCTTTGCCAAATGTGTCTTCTTATAACGGGGGGTGGGCCAGTAGGATTGTCGGAGCAGTCGACTCCGAGCACAGGGATCCCCGCCCCTAACGGCGCCTTGGTTCCCGTTCCTGGCCTGCCCTTCCCCTCCCCCCAAATCCCAATTCTGGGGAAATAAGCCTAGGCGGTCCAGCACTTTTTCCCCCAATGATGCAGAGTCCAGCAATTGCCCCTGTTTATGGATCATTAAGGCCACTGCGGTCAGCATTTTCATCTGCACGTCATCTATTTGCGCATACTTCGGCCATTCGCTGAGAAGTTGCATCTTGTCATTTGAATATTAGAGAACGTCGCTATTAATACTAGTCTGATTTGGTGACTCATTAAGCTGAGACATGCAGTAAACATTCCCGACAGCACGGCGGGTTGAGAATGCCTAGCCATGAATCAGTTAGCACACCTGTGCTCGCCTCCCGCAACGCCCTGACAGATCTCCAACAAGACGCGCCCAGCCCACTCAAAGTCCTCCATCTCTAGGAAAACCTGCGCGCTCAATCTCGCCCATAGCTTCCCGTTCCCCTGGAACAGAGGGATGAAGGTATTGTGGTCTTCCATCAGCTTCTTCAAGATCCATCGCATAGCAACCGGCCCCTCGGCTGTCGATATGCCGGCACCACTACCACCACTCTCCTCTGCACCCGCGCCATCCGTGAATGGAATAGGCAATGCCACGTTGGTCATGCAGCACCTACCCAGCGTCCCCGTGCTGTTCTCCAGGACCTCGGTGCCCAGGATCTCGGCGGTGCGCTTACCGCCCTCGCGCGCCAGGGTCTGGACATACTCCAAGATCCTCTCCTCCCCGCCCAGGACCTCGTCCCGCCACCGCAGCGCGTCCGTCACACAGAGGTAGGGCGAGCAGTCGATGGTGCCCGTGAACTCGAAGTTCCGGACGAAGGGCGACTTGTCGCTCGGCGGCAGGGGGTTGATCCGCGCGCTCCCGCCCGTCTGCGTCGTCACGTAGCCGTGCGAGGTCGGGACCGAGGACCGGATCAGCGCCTGGTGCCGCCGCGGCACGTAGAGCACGGCGCACCCGCGCGGCACGAACAGCCACTTGTGGCAGTTGGAGAGGAAGAAGTCCGGGTCCAGCGCGGCCAGGTCCAGGTCGATCTGCCCGATGCCCTGCGCGCCGTCGACGAGGCTCAGGACCCCGCGCTGGCGGCAGGCTTCCGTCAGGGCCTCGAAGGGGAACCGGATCCCCGGCAGGCTGGAGACGGTGTCGAAGACGCAGAGGCGGGGCCGCTGGCCGTCGGCGACGCATTGGGCTACGGCCGCCTCGAAGGCGGTCACGGCGTCGGCGTCCTCGAAGGGGTATTGCAGAGGGATCTCGCGCGCTGAGACGAGAGGGCGGCCCGAGGCGGGCTGGTGCGAGTCGACGATGTAGTCGATGGTTTTGCCGCAGCCGCCGTAGACGGTGCTGAAGTAGAAGAGGACGTCGCGGCCGTCGGGGTTCCAGGTCAGGTTCCGCAGGATGATGTTGATGGCCATGGTCGCGTTGGGCACCAGGACCACCGTCTCGGCGGGCGCGCGCAGGAGGGCCGCCGCGGCCTCGCGGGAGGCGTCCAGGAGGTGCGGCAGCTCGTAGCGGATGAAGGGGTCCGGTCGCTGGTTGGCCCGGTCCTGGTACTCGCGGAGGTGGGTGTGGATGGCCGTCGGCCAGGCTCCGAAGGATCCTGTGTTGCCCTTGTTAGACTCATATTCATAGGTTTGACTGCTTATAAATGTAACGAAAGATTGTTGCAAGGTATGGTGATGATTGACTGTCAACTCACCCTGGTTAAAGTTCCGGTAGTCCGCATCGAAGGGGAACTCTTTGCGGAGGCTGTGCCCGAAGGCTACTTTACCCTCATTGGTAGACTGAGATGTATCGTTGGAAGACGCCATTGTGATCAGATGTGATATACTCCCGCTTACACTGGATGCTCTAGATACTGATGAGAGCAGGATGATGCTTGCTGTGAACCATTGGCTAGCAGTAGTAGTAACGCTTTTGTTTTATACAAATGTGTTGAACACCTCGTCATGAACAACCCATTCCGCCATCGGCTTGCAATTGCCAGTGACTCATGTAAGGGATATCAAAGGGGAAATGAAGAAGTTCAGAATGCGGGAGCAGATGGGTGGACCCCACTATGACCCCCATGGCCAGCCCACCACAGCCGCTTGCCGCTACGGGAGGTGGAGACATGTCAGCACAAAGGCGTGTTGCTATGCGTCATATCGAGCGCGTTGCTATTCTCGCCCAAACTGAAGCCGGCAATATGCCAAAGATGCATGCCTGCGTGTCTCTGTTCACTAATGTAACACAGTCGCTCACATAAGATATTGTAATGTCGCACATGTGTCACTCGTAATTGACCCACAATGCCAGCCATCTCCAACAACCCCCCGCTGCTATCACCGCCGACAGCGCCGTCGGAAAGGGGCCTGCTCTTCAATCCGGGGACGTCGTTTTTCGTCCCTTTGGGGGCCGGTCAATTCAGGTGACCGGGTGCTACACAGCATGGAGAGAGTTGCTTTGTTCCTGTCTAACCATTATTGCCGAAGAGTATGGTGCTGACCGACCACCCACGGTAAGATATTGCATTGTTTTGGCTGGCTGGACTCTAATATCACCGGGCCTGAACCGCGATCTAACACGCACTGCTTACAAAGGCGGCAGTAAGGCATTAGCCGTACAGAAACGTTGCCTTTATCGGGAGATCATATACACGTTGGCGGCATACCCGAGGTTGCACAGATATAGGAAGCCCAGCAAGCAGCACACTTGAGAAGTCTACAGTACAGTGCTATGCGAAACCAGGGCCAGTTGTTCTCGAACTTGTCACATGCTAGCGGATTTGGTCGTGCATTAGTAGTAGTAATGAATGTTGTCATTCAGTCTGCACAGCTTGGTGACAAAGAGATCACGTAGCCTTCAACACCCAACACCGCATCGCTCGAATCGAGGCGGGTAATAAAAGCGAAAGAGCCGTTGACTTCAGAGGCTAGTTATATGGTATGTACCCTTATACTTTCTATAGTCTTTGCCAATGACTCCCGCATAGCCTCCCTGATATCCGCCATGTCTTCCTCGATTTCCTCATCACTCCGATCAGGGTCCAATCTTTTGTAATTTTCAAAGACCTGCCGAAGCCCCTTCTCGTAATCCGCCCTCGCCGCCCGCTCACGCTTGTCCCGAAGGGTCTGCATGATCTCGGGGCTCATGCCGTGGGGCACTCGCTGTATCGCGGCCTGGACAAGGGCTTGCTGGGCAGCTTCCAGGTCGCCCGTCTCCGCTTTCGCCACCAGCTGCTCCAAGTAAGTTGGGCCGGCGCCGTTGGGCACTGCTGGCCGGCCCGCGCGCGGGCCGCTGATATAAGACGCCTCGTTCGTGGTCATGAGTTGGTCCGGCGCCTGGTGCTCCACAAACATCCGGTCGTAGTACTCGGGCGGGTTCCCGTCCCACACGTTGTCGGCCCGCGCGATCTCGCCGCGCAGACCCATCAGCCAGGGGTGCACCGCCGAGACGTAGTCGTGCACCGTGACGAAGCAGCCCCCCGCCGCGGCCGGGTCCGTCGAGGGCGTGACCGTCAGCTTCCACTTCGTGGTGGGGCGGTCCTCTTCGCAGCAGCGCAGCAGCTCCCCTTGGTCCTCCTCGTCGTCGCTGTCCACGTCGCTCTCGTCCCGGCGTTCGTCGCCCTCGTAGTCGGGCGGGAGCTCGCCGAACTGGCAGTCGGGTCGGGTTGGCGCGGCGTGGGCCTCGTGGGACTCGAGCCACTGCTGCTCCCACATGTCGAGGGCGTAGACGGTGACGGTGATGGAGCTGATCTTGGGCTCCGTCAGGGGTGCGGCCGCGATCGGGTGTAGAGCGGTGGGAGCGCCGCTGTTGTCGGTGGGCGTGTTGCCTTGCATGTAGGCCTCGCCTGGCTCTGACCCCTTTTCGCGCCAGTCCTCCGGCATAACCGAGATGGCTGAAGCTAGAGGCCCTTGTAGTGTCCAGAATATCCGGTGCGCTTCGGGGGTGAGACGAATAGGCAAGAAACGGGCGGATGGGTCCGAAGTGCGCACCTCCTCGTAGGATGGGAATGAAGGCATAGTGCTGCTGAGGGCTTGTTGTGAACCATAGATAATGTTGAGCACGTACGCAGTCAAGATGACGAAGAGTACCGCGGGAAAATACCTCAACAGACACAGATGTAAGGCGGACACTCTGTTCATGGTGCGTCAAGATAAAGAAGATTGATATTAGATCGAAGGCCCAGTGAGTAGATTTATAAGTGGTTGATATTAAAGGGGAATGGGCCAAAAAATGGATCTGGTGGAGTTTGCTCTAGGCACCAATGCCCAGGGCGGCGACCATGTAGGCACCGATGGCAAGACCACCCACGCCGAAGTAACTGGCACGAAGCCCGGTGGCGGCACTCGCAACATCGCTCTTCTCGGGGCCAGACCCGTCAACAGTTTTCGTGCCGACTTCGGAAGCTGAGGTACTGGTGGCAGTGGCAGAAGTAGAGGCCGTAGTGGCGGCGGAGCTTTGACGGGAGGTCTCGGAGGAGACGGTAGGCGAAGGAGGCAGTGGTATGTTAGTCGCCTTGGGCGGGCCAACGGTCCAGGTCGATGACTTTGGGACCGACGTGGTTTCACTAACGTTGTCCTCGCACTCTCCCCACAAGCAGTTGCCCATCCCACAGAATGCCTTGCCCGTGCCGCAGTTGCCATCAAGACTACAGCAGTTGCCCCACTCACCGGCGCATGTGATGACCGTATGTTGGAGTAGGAAGCCACACTGGCCGTCTGTCGTTTCCCTCTCGATCCCTGCGACGATATCAGCATCTCTCGGTTACACTTATTGCAAGAGTTGTGTTGACGCGAAGAACACAGGCCACGCATGGAGAAGTTAGAGTATGTACTTACATCCGTCGATGCAGTAGTCTGTTTGGGGCTGGATATTGCTGCAATCGAGGCTGACGCCAGGGTTCAGGAGGAAGAAAAGGTCGAGGGTTATTTGGTAACGTTCAGACGCCTCGGCGCAGGAGCCGTCGTCGGCCTTTTTGGTCGTCCGGGCCCAAGAGCGACAGTTGACTACTCCAGGTTCGGCGTGGTCGCTCTCCCCAGCATTGGCGCTGGTCTGACGTTTAGCAGGAGTGGTGGGCACGCCGTTGACATCGTCCCAGTTATAAGGCTTGCGGTTCTTTAAAGCGTCCGCTGGAGCTAAGGAGGCCAATAGGAGGAACCACCCGACAGTACGGGCAAGATGCTGCATTCTGTTCTTCAAATGTTTCCACGTCTGGGGTTTGTTTGGCGTATGGGGTGATCGGGGAGCCACTACTGTTGTAACTAGAATGATGCAGCCGTAAACACATAACAAAAAGACTAAACGGAATGGTCAGCAGAATATATCTCTTAGCTAAGTCGAGGTCGGTGTGCTGATCAGGCAGAAGCCTGACCGGGCCGTTGCTTACCAGAAAAAGCCCACTTTCTACGGGGACTTCGGAGATTAGACCCCATTCTCGTCGACGACCTTTGTTGATTAGATCTTGACTACGAGATTCTTTTCCCATTCTCAATGGCCCACCCTGAGATGCCAACACCACGTTCGGCCCTAGCCGACGGGGCATCGTGCCATGTGCGCAGATGGCAGGGGTCGTTAGCGCAACAGGTGGGCTCTCATCGCACAAATAAGGCAAGCTCGATACTCTACTGGGTAATTAGGCAAGTTGTTCTGCCAAATTTTCTACGTCTCAATCTGGTGCCGAACTCGTAGAGAAACAGCGGGGAAATATCAGTAGTGATCATATTGGTGTTAATTATAGTTCATATAACATATCAACCATACCGCACGGGTCCCCCGCTCTTATCCCCAAACCAGTCTTCCGCCGCCAGCGACTCCTCGGCCGAGGCGTAGTTGACAATAGTGCTCTTCATAGTCGTGTACTCGCGCAGCGCGTCGACACCGTTCTCGCTGCCGATGCCACTGGCCGACTTGGCGCCGCCCAGGGACTGCTCGGGTCGTTGCGGTGGTGCGTATTGACCCAGACGATGCCCGCGTCGATCCGCTCCGAGACTCGGAATCCCTGCGCCAGGTCCTTGGTCCAGACCGACGCCCCCAGGCCGAACTCGCTGTCGTTGGCTAGAGTAATCGCTTGGTCCTCGGTGTCGAAGCCGACGACGGCGATAACGGGGCCGAAGGCCTCTTCGCGCCAGATCCGGGTCCGTAGGATGCTGTCGTTACCACCCTGGCTGGAGACAAGCACTGTGGGCTCGAAGAAGTAGCCCTTGGTGAAATCTGTTCCGTCGAGTTGACTCTGGCCGCTCATTTTCTTGCCACCAGTAAGTGCTGTGGCATTGCCACTCTCGACTGCCTCGTCTACCAGCGTCGTAACGTTCTGCAACTGCTTCGCCGAGATCAGGGGGCCCATCATTGACTCCGGGTTGTTTGGCGACCCCATCCGGCGGGCGATAGAGTCAATTTTGGCCTTAAGCTTCTCCAGAACTTGACCCAAAACCGCATTCTCCACAATGATGCGCGTACTCGCGATGCATGTCTGACCGCTGGCCATGAACGACCCGAACGTGATACCATTCACGGCGACGTCGATATCCGCGGCAGCAAAGACAACTAGAGGCGCTTTCCCGCCCAGCTCGGCCGTGTAACGCGCGAGGTTGCCGCCCGCTATACTTCCGATAGCACGGCCCGCCACCGTGCCTCCCGTAACGTCGACCTTCCGGATCAGCGGATGCTGCACCAGTGCTTTACCCGTCGAGGCCCCGTAGCCAGGAAGCACATTGAACACGCCGTCCGGCAAGCCCGCCTCCTTCAGCAGTTTCCCCAGTGCCAACGTCGTCAGCGGCGTCAGCTCGCTCGGCTTAGCAACGACGCAGTTCCCCGCCGCCAGAGCCGGGGCCAGCTTCTTGACCGCGATGAGCAGCGGGTGGTTGAAGGGCGTGATCTGCGCCACGACCCCGAGCGGGACCCGGTCCAACCAGTTGTGCAGCTTGCCCACCGTCGGCAGCACGGCCCGCTCCTCGGTCCGCAGCAGGGCGGCGTAGTACTTGAACCAGCGTACGAGCGAGGGGACCTGCGCCCGCATCTCGCGCACGGCGCGGCCCGTCTGGCGCACCTCGAGCGGGATCAGGTTGGGCACCTCCTTGGCGAGGAGTGCGGCCGCGGCCTCGAGGACGTCGGCGCGGGCGTGGGGTGAGGCTTTGGACCATATGCCGGACTGGAAGACCTTCTGGGCTAGCTGGATGGTCTCGTCCACGTCTTCGGGGCTTGAGGCGTGGCATCTGCACGCTTGAAGTCAGCGGCATTGTTCCTATTTGGGTGACATGATGTGATTTACTGTGCAAATATTTCCCCCGTGGCTGGATCTTCAACAGGAATTCTGGTGGGGTGTGTCAGTATCTTTGATCTAGTGTCCGAAGATAGGTGTTGCAAGCAAACCTACAGTTCAGCCTGGCCAGATCGTTCTTGGCCATTGACCCACATGAGATATGTTTCTGTCATTTTGCATGTACGTGTTTTGAGATACTCAGTTTGATTGAAGGATGCTTAAGGGGCTATGTAAGCAATGTTTGACGTCGACTTTATCTTTGTAGTCGGAGGGTAATAAGGTTTAGAGCGGGGCCGTCGGCATGTCCCGACGTTTGCGAGTCCTCGGCCCTCATTGCGTTGAGCCGGAAACCGTCGGGGCAGCCCGATAAGAGAGGAAATACAGCAACAAGCTCAAAAGGCAGTGAAAATCGTCTCAAAATCGCCAAAGTATTGTAACGTTGATGTCCAAAAGATTTCATTGAGGTCGTTAGTATGTTCTTGGTAAACTGCTATGTGAAAGAATGTGTCGCTCATCAACATTGTCCCAGAGTAAAAGAGTGTCAAGCCCAATCCAGCTGTGTCTGTTGACATTATCCTCCATGTCGTGAACTTCCAATAATGTCATTCCGATCATCCCTTCATCCCCACTGCAGTACCAAGTCCATCGCGACCAAGGTACGCAGTCCCCCTACCCAAGCTTCTCGCTCTTAACACTGTGGCTCGGGTGCAGATTTTTCAGTTGGACGTGGTAGCTGAGATCAGCTGATGTTAGGTCGTTGAAGGTAGACGCAACAGTAGTATTATTATCAACGCGCGAGCGATTCAAATTGCGAATGAACTTACGCATGCCTCCAAGCCTCGGATCCAGGTTACGTCCCTCGGGGAGCTCGGGTGCTGACTCGGGCGCTGATTCGTTGCCGTCGCTTGGCGAAAGGTTCGAGGCACTGTCGCCGGCGCCATGTCGCTGCGCTTTGCGGAGGTTGACCCAGGAGCCCAGAGACTGGCCGAAAGCTGTAAGGCGTCCCACGAACAGTGCGAGCACGACCGGCATGGACACGCATACCAAGCCGAGGTTGTTTTCGCAGACGCTGTAGTAACCGCGTGCATTAGCATTGCTAAGAACCGGGGCTGGAGGGGCTTCTCACCTAGTCATCAACGGGTATGATCCGGCCCATGTGATGTCAGAGAAGTCCATGATCGTTTTGCTCATACGGAAAACCAAATTAATTATACCGGCTACAGTGGCTCTATAGGAAGTTATTAGTGTTGTCATGACAATCCTGGACTCTTCGCAGGCTCTGGACTTACACTGCTCCAGTGAGGAAGATGAAACTGATCCCCCACTTTCGCTTGTACGAAAGCCCAAGCTTAGGTATCTGGTGCATGGGGATGATCATGGTGTAAATATCAGTGAGGACACTAACGTAGGCAGCTACTGTGATTAGAGTGTTGGGGATCTTTGACATTTGAGCCCTGTAGCCCGGGTCGAGGAAGCCGCCTTTGCCTGGGGTGGCCGTAATGAGATAGGTGATCACAAAGGCAACGCAGAAGAGAACCACCACCGTGATGCCAGCCCAAACCATACTCCTGATATGGTCTTTAGGACCAAATAGGCGCAGGTAGAACACAAAGAATGTCACCTTGATCAGGGTGTTGGATAGGCGAGCCAGAAGGGTTTGAGCAAGACCCAACTGGTAGTATGAATGTGAGCAATGATACCTGGTGATGGGGGCGCTGAACACAAACATACCTTGGAGTAATTTATCCATCTGCGGAGAGAGACGTCCCATAGATGACGCCCGGCTGCGCCGTAGCCCGGCTGGTCGCACACTGCAATTGGTTGTCAGGAGAAGATTGCGGGAGCCGTCAGATGCTGAGGGACTTACTCATCAAAACCACAAAGTTGAATGCAAGGGTAATCACCTAGTTCCCGTGCAGTTAGTTGAAATGCACCTTCTCATTGGAGAAGATGTTGGTAATCTTACTGCCGATACCATGCAAAGATCTAGGAAATATGTAAGTATAGAGAGCAGCAATAGTAATGTTCAGCATAGGATATGGGAACTTGCAGTCGTCGGCACCCCAGGATTTGGTTATCCTGAGTCGCGTATATGCCCTGGCTGCCGTGAACAAGACTACCAGTGTACTCATGACAGCAATGATGACGATTAACCGATACGAGATGGAATCTGGGTCGTCGAAGTTGGACTCCTGGCCCTTCGGCGGTGGCCGTACAGGAGTGGTATCCAGATAGCTATCTTCCATGTTGATAGTGGTAGAATAGCGTTGTGTTGATGTTGAGCCTCAGGTTTTGGTCGCACATGTATTCAGCTGTATGGAACAGCTTGGTATTCCTTTGGGGAGAGGGGGAGGAGTGGACTGAGGAGCGTGACGGCGACGGGAAACCTGCTGGATCTGGAGATCCCCACGGTACTTAAGGTGGCCGCCTCCAACTGTCTGCAGTTGGGGCAGCTAGGGATAGGTCCGTAGCAAACACGGGCGTCGGGGTGTGGGTTGTTTGCTTGCTTCTTAGCGTAATAACGTGGCATATTCAGTGCAACCCCAAGCGTCCTTGCGTCGCTTTTCATTTGCCGGCAGGCAGCCCGGTCGCACGGCGTCAAGCAAGGCGTTGTGTTTGTTCGCTTTATCGAGGCAGCCTTCGCTGTAGGAGGCAAGAGGGGAAAGAGATCGTCGTCGCATGGCGGCTGGCGGTCAAGCCATTCGAGGCCATGATATGATTCGACCTTGCTTTCTCACGATACCAAGCAATCCGGTCACCGGTCATCGGAACCTCCCTACACTGCAAATTAGCTGCATATTTCCTTGCGTGATTAGTTCCGCAAACTTCGCTTCCACGTTATTCGGGCCGCGAACGCTCATGTAAGGGAGGGGCCGTCCGCAGTATCGGTAAATGGAGAACTCTCCAATGTGACCCAACAACCAACTGTTATCCGAGCCCGTGCCAAGCTAGACTGAAACTGCTGGGGGCTGCAGAAGGGGCTGGCCTTGGTGAATAGACAAAAGTTCCGTGCTGGCGCAGAAGCGCAGAAGAAGTGCACAAATGCAAGAAGGCAGCCAATCTCTGCGTTTCGAATGCCGCCTCTGCCAAGCTGATGTTTCCAAACCCTGGCGTCGTCTGCCCGTAGGTTCCTGCGAACACATCATGATTATGTGGCTTGCGCGGGATTGGTTCTTCTCCAGAGAAATGCGAACCAGCACGTCGGGATTTGCTTGTTATTGGATGACCGCTGGTCTGACACCAAATATCAGTCGGCCCATCTACCAGGTCATTGCTGATTAATCTCCTTCGTATTGACAAGTTATTGTATCCATGTCATGATGGCCACCCAGGACAGGTTGCATTGGACTAGCTAACCCTTGTTCGTGCCTGTCGGTATGTGTGCACACATCGGTGCTGGAATGCGCCCGTAGGCATTTCAAGCCGGATTCCACCTCTCTTTGCTCCTTTTCACAAGGTCCTGAAGGGCAAGCCCAATGAGGGAAACACACACCATGAAAGAAGACCCTCCTTGTAACAAACACTGGCTAGGTAATCAATTGTGCTCTTATTGCTTTGACTATAATTACGGATATATATATCAGCATCTCGATCATGAGATAACAAGATTGCTTGCTTCTAGCTGGCTATGATTGTCCCTTTCTTTCGATCTAGCCAAATACCTGGAGGGCGCTTGTCGATTGTGGCCTTGAGTCACCATTCGTGACTCATATATGCTGTCGCTTTGTATCTTTTGTTCACTTGATTCTTCCTACAAAATCCCTTTCTCTTCCCACTCATCCACCTAGAGGGATTGACTTCTAGATCCATGGATCTCTCAGAGTTTGGTAAATGGGAAGCTTGGTTGTGATGTTATCCCAGGCTGTGCGAGAAGCCGACGTGGGGACTGGTCCATCGTTGGGCCAAATCCGTTACCGTCGTATCAGCTTTAACATACGAGTACGCAGAGTTCCGAGCCCTGGTAATGATAGAGGATGTGCTGCCCGTCGGACTAGTGCTGACTGGCCATCGCTGTCGAGCCATCATTTCATCATCTTTCTAGAGGAGGGTCTCCCTCCTCCCTCCGCTGAGAAAGATCACCGAGTCACAGTATGTAGAGATACACATCGCCATTGGTACTTTTTACATAATCCTCTACGATTCTGCCGGTCCTAGTGCTATAGATACAACCGCATACGAATATCATCATCGCTGTACTGTACCATGCAAAGGGCATTCTGTATGTATCTTATGTTTTCACCTTCCATGATGAGAAGAGCTACACAAACAATTCGACCAGATCGAACATGGCGGCCGAGAGGTAGTCTAAGTTCATCATAGTGTATGTTGTTACTTAGCTGTCCCATTGTGCCAAAAGTTCTATGCCTTTGCGACTGAGCCTTATAGCCGGTTGAGAGGCCCTGTTATGCTTCTTGAACCCTTTCGCGTCCGTCATCACATCCCAGGTCGTCGTTCAGTACCTTTAGGACGCTCCTCCCTAGTTTCTATCGTGGTTTCCTTGGTTACTTGGTGAGTGGCCGCTGGCCCCTCTGAAATTCATACCTGTTGGGTGAATGACGGTGTTGTATATGGCGTCAGCGTTGTGCAACGTCGGCATTAGGCCCGGACTGGCTATGTCTCAATGCAAAAGCCTATTTTTATTATTATCGGTGACCGTCACTCCCTGCTTGTTCTCCGTTGTTTCTCGTCGTCCTTGGTGCTGCATGAAGCGTTGTCGGTCGAAATGTTACTGGTCGGTTTGAGATAGGAGGTCGATCTGCCTAGAGAAAAAGGACATGTCAGATTTCCAAACTGCTTCCTGTGATGGCTCATAGTTCTTACCATTTCATTTAATTACTGCCAACGTGGCTTACTGGTGAACTGCTGTCTGGTGATATCATACTTAAGAGATATCTATACCCACTGACTTGCGACACTAGTCAGTCAACGGTATAAACGTATGATATTAACTTAACCGCGAGGACTGCAGCAAACCACACCTCAGTCTGAGCTGACAGTTAAGTGAGCTGAAAGTGTCGGCGAATAATTGAATGCTACAGGCACACAATTAAATAAACTCTTATCAAGATTCAAGCTTGAGAACGCGCTAGGCGTGCACCACCTCACACCCAGCTTTTTTTTTGGCACAGCAACAACAATCAAAAGCTCGATTCCCTTGTGTCTTTTTTGATTTTTTTCTGATCTTCACAGTTTGTGGTCTTGGGAATAATTTCATCTCGAAGAGTGCAACCACGATCTCTTCATCTGAACAACAATTCGCCCATCGCCCACTCAACACCGCATTTTCATCACCGCGCGCGGTCTCTGTCGCGCCGGTCGGAAACTTTGCACTTTTGTGACTGGCTTTTCCTTTCCCCCCAAGAGCTTCAGCCTCGCTGCACTCGCCTCTTATTCGCGATTATCTCGTGCTGTTCGGGCATTCAGTTTTGTTGCTATTCAACCTCTCTGACGGTTGAGATCAAGACCGCGACAACGGTGTAAGTTATTTCGCATATTTCCTTGCTTTCACTTATTTATTTATTTTTCTCCCACAATGTTCTCAAAAGATCCATTCTAATGTGGCCATCCAGTTCTGGTTCTATTCCACCTCTCTGACGGCCAAGATCAGACCGCGACAACGGTGTAAGTCATTTCGCATATTCCCTTGCTTTAACATGTTTTTTTTTCCCTTTCACTACTCTCTCCAAAGGTCCATTCTAATGTGGCTATACAGCTTATCCTTTTACCCTCCCTTCATCTGCGGTCTTTCACTTCCCAGGGTTTGTTCATTCCAAGACTGTTGAAGTTTGCCGACCATGGAGCACAACAACAACCAAGGATCCAAGAGATCCCGTGATGACGGCTCCGATTCTGGCAAGAAAAATAGCCACGCCAAGGAGCCGGCCCCAAAGCGACTGAAGGATGAGTCCGGTCTTCCTGCGGTCGCATCCGCCCCAAGTCGTGCTGGCGGCAACACCCCCGCGGGCGGTTCTATGAAACCCCCTCGTGCCACCCCTGAGCGTGGCGCCGGTTCCTCTGCCCGCCCTTCGCCGTCTCTAGCGATTCGGACCATTCAAGGCATGAATGGTGGCAAACAAGATTCCGGTAAACCCTCTGTCCCCCCTGTCTCGTCGGCCCCTCGAATTCCAGGTGTCTCGCAGTATGGGCCCCCTTCCTCGTCGAGTGTCCCTGCGATCCTGCGGGGCAGCGGAAACTTCAGGAGCCAGTTGCCCGCCAACAAGCCCCGCATCACTCGAGCGCCCGTCGTGGTCCCCGTCGCCAAGAAAGGGGGTTCTACAACGTCGCGCTCCGACCGCGCCGAGTCCGCAGCCCGCCCGACAGCGGCCAGTAGCAGCGGTAGTGCTCGACCAGCAGAAGAAGCCAGCGGCAGCAGAAGTTCCCGACCCCGAGCAGCCAGCAGCGGCAGCGACAGTTCCCGGCCGGCCGTAGCCAGCGACAGTCCCCGATCCTCAGACCTATGGCCCGCATTGCCGAACGGATCGGAGTTAGACTACGACAAAAGGACACGTGACCTCAACGAATACCACAGTAAGGTATATAAAATGTCGCCCACCACCTTCATGAAGGCACACGGCGTGGAGCCAAGCTACGCAAAACCTGCCCCGAAGAAGCAGGAGCGTAAGCCATCCACCTTCACCCCCGGCGACCGTGCTGCCAGTAAGGACGACGGTGGCACCCGTGGCAGTAACGAACCAGCCGCTGCCCAGAACACGTCCACCGGCACCCCGCTCGAGCAACCTGTCAAAGGGAAGGACGAGCTTTACGAGGACTACTGCAAGCGAATTAGAGAGTTCCACAACCAAAATAACAGCAACAGCTCTACCGACCCCAGCATGCCCGCCCTCAGACGCGAGGGCGAATCCCTTCCGGACTTCCGCGAGCGACAGAAGGCCCATGGCAGCGCGCCCGCGTTTGAGAAGAAGAGACCTGACGAGGCGATCGAGGACTTCCAGAAGCGGCAAGACGAGCACTATAAGAAGCACAAGCTCGGCAAATACAAAAATGCCAAGGAGCAGGAGGGCGAGGTGGACTACGACGAGCTGCCGTTCGAGAAAGCCGAGAAAGCCAAGAAGGCCAAGAAAGGCAAGCGCCCCGCCCCGACCCTCCCAAGCATCAGGAAGCCCTTCGCTCCGTCCGGTACCGACAAGCCCTCGGCCTCGTCTGGCAAAGACAGCCGGGACTTCGACCTCGAACGGTGTATTTATATCAACGAGAGCCGCGACCCGGACTCCGGCATCGAGTTCCCACCCGCGCTGTTCGAGGAGATCAACGACCTCGACGTGCCCAAGAAGGACGAGTTCAACCGCGGCGACGTTGCGCAGGGTTATCACAGCCTGCCCGTCTACGTCGTGGTCCTCGAGCAAAACCGGTGCATGGCTCACTTCAACGTCCTCGGCACCGCGCAGGGTATGAAGACCGTGAACATGCTGGCCCTGAGACTTTTCCGCCAGGAAGTGCCCAAGATCCTGCCGGAGCTGCGCGAGAGCGTCGGCCTTGCCCACGAGGAGGAGAAGGAGTCGCTCGCCCAGCTGCAGGAGCGCCTGGACCGGAATTGGACCAAGGACGTTTGGACAAAGTCAACTGGCGACATTCGTGAGACTGCCCGGCTCGCCTGGTTCGTGGACCGGGAGGGTGATCACAAAGGCTTGGTGACTTTGAGTGCGGCCCTGCCTAACACTAAGTTCCAAGCAACTGTCAAGGTTATCAAAACTAAGATGGTACTGTGATGTGTGACAGGCTTGCTTTCCACATGCCTTTCGACATGCCTTTTAGTGGCATCTGTTTACCAGCGTGCTTGGTGCCTGGTTTACGACGATAAGACAATGAACAAGCACGACGGCATGAGGCGAAGAAGACTATGAATCAAGAAGAAAAAAAGAATTTACGACAAAAACGACAATGAGCTACGAGCTACGAGCTACGAGAATGATACCACGATGATACGAATGAGACAATGATAATAGATGAGACCGGAAATCGGCGATGCCTCAAGCATCGGGTTAAAAGGACTGACAAATTCATAATGGAAAGCGTCCAACGTCAGTTACTTTGGTCAAATGGACTACGGAGACGCTGGTGTACTATAGACAGAGAAATGGAAACCTTGCTAGAACTCACCGCAATGCGATACGATACCTCGTGAATGAAAAAGACTGCGCAATATGTCAACCCTCAAGAAACACCCGTCTCAATCGTGCATCCGTGGATCCTCCACCTTTCTTCTCCTTGCCTTTCTTAGATTCGTTCTTCTCGTGGCGCATGTTCTTCAAGGAGCACGAAACCCGCATAAATGACTTCCCAAGCCTGGCCTCTAGCTTCAACGTCGAGGCGTGCGTGAACTTCCAGTCGCCCTTGTACACAAAACGACGCTCTCGCTCGGGTTCCGGTGACTCCGCCGCCTCTGCTTCTCCTTTGTTGCCATCGTCGCCCCCGGAGTTGGCATTAACATCTTCATCCTCGTCTTTGACATCACCGCCGTCTTTCTTCGCCGCGCTCTCGTCGGAATTTGCGGCAGCTGGGGCATTAAGAGCCCGTCTCAGGGGCGTCGACTTGAAGGTACGCGGATGATATCTTGCCATGACCCGCAGCACCTCGTCAATGGCATCCTTCAGGGTATTCGAGACCTGCACATCGACGATAGAACCATCGAATTCGTGGACGATGACAAAAACAGTCCAGGCAGAATGGGAGGCCTTATCATTCCAGGCGTGTAGTTTCTGAGTGCGCTCGCGGTGCAGCTTGGCTGGGTAGTGTAGTTCCCTCGTAGGCGTTATCTCGGTCGCCGTCTCTTCTTGTGGCAAAGGGATTTCCTCAGGCTCACTGTTGGGGATGGGTATCGCAGGTGGCGGTGGAGGTGGTGGAGGTGGCAATGCTTCTGCCAGCAGGACTTCGGGGGCGACGACTGCTGGACTGAGGGTCTTCGAAGCAGGCGTTGCGTGTGGCGGTCGTCCGGGCCCGGAGGATTGTCGAAGATGACGATCAGCGGGTTCGTCTTTGATTAGTCTGTGCTTGAGATATCGTAGCTTCTGCTCCGGCGGTATCGCCTGCCTTCCTCTTGGCTTAGGGGATCTTATGGGACCCACCACAGGAGCTACGTAGTAGTCTGGATAGGGAGTGAATCCTGCTGCCGTCGCACCATTTCCCCAGCCGACATCATAATGGGCGACGGGGAGATAGGGAACTTGACGGTAGGTGTAGGGCTGGCGTTGATAGGGATACTGCGGGTACTCCATCGTCATACACTGGCTCGGGTCGTGGTTCTATTTTGGTAGCTGGGGTATCGCGTGAGAGGTGGTGAAGTTGGGATTGCCAAGAGGCTTGTTCCTGGCGCTTGCCCAAAGGATGGCGCGTGACTTCAAGGTTAAAGGGCCAAGTGATTTGTTAGATTTAGGAACGGTGATCCGCGGATAATAAGATTGCAGAAACAAGACAAGGCTTCCAGATTATAATAAGAGGTCCCAAGTGTCGAAGCGACGTTGTGACCAGCACAGTAAAGGTTACTGATGGATGATTAAGAAACCCTTGAGAGAAGAAAAAAGGTTGCAAGATGAATTGATGGAATTGGGGAGGAGAGACCTGGTGCACTTTCCTGGCTGTCTGACCCAGCTGGCTCACCTTTGCAAACCCTCCTTTCAGCTTTCAAGCATCTCTGGCCCAAAGAAGGAGAGAAGGCCAACTTTACCACGGATGGCTCTGATCAAGCGTCTTTCTTGGTCAATGTAAAACATGGACCTTGGATAAGTAGAAAGACCTGTTGTGATGCTATGAAGACCCAGTGACTACCACATTTGATCCAAAGGGTTGCCTCCGTTGGACATGAGTTTCTTTACCAGATCGGGGCATTGGTCAGTATGACTAGTAGACAGAAGTCACAAGAAGGTTGACAGATGTCACGACAGAAGATATTTTCAAAACCCCAACACCGACGTCGCTGGGTGATGTCGTGGCTCAGGGGGTTAGCCGATTATTAGTTCGGCTCGAATGCCCGCCAAAGAACGGCTTGCGAAACGGGAAGACGGGGTAAGATAGCATCCGGGTGACGTCGATGACACAGCGATATGTAGGTGCTATGGGAAAAGTTGGACGGCATGTACAAGTCATGCCACTACTTCGTCATGAGAAGCATATCGCATAGCATACACGGGCAAATGTATGAGGATACTCCTTTTTTCATGGGGAAGCGGTCGATCAATTGGGCACCTCCTAACTGCCTATGGCTACGCGCATCCGTATCGGAGGAGCTAATGCTACCTGATGGGTGGTTTGGGTTGTGCGGATCGTGCAGCTCGGAAAGCAACGGCTAAGGCCTGAACAGGGCTTATTCCAAGTGGCTGTCTAGTCCACCTGCATCTGATAACGTTGCTCCACTGTTGGAGTCAAACCTGGATGCTGCTAGCCATAGTGCGACGCTGCCCAGCAAGATCCAGCAGTCCCAGACTGCCAGAGGGCCAGTGTTGCGGCCCTACAGCGTGCTATCTTGGTCGCAAACCACAATTGATAGAGAAAATCCCGAGTTTGGCTGATTCATTATCACCATTGGCATTATTAGCGACGAGATTTGCCTGTGAATTGGCTGCATGAGTTGACAAGACTTTCAATACCGCCGAAATAAGGAGCGGCTGGCAATTGATCAATGGTTGCTGGTATTCGCATTCATGGGGAAATATTGGAGAGGCGAAAGTCAAGCACCTGGCCTTGCACGGCAGACCCCATTTGGCCATGCAGCTGGACTCAGGGCTGGCCAATCACCATAGTCTTTGTCGCAATACCAAGGGAGCGAAACAATTACCAAGACACATAGCTGCATACGACTTCAGACGGTGAAGGGCGTCGATTGGCCAGAGGCCGCTTTACTGCTCCAGCTGAGTCGAGTAAGGCACGGCAAGGCAACGCAGGGCCACGCTCCCACGGCGTGCCAGACGTCCGAAGCCGGTTCTCGCTGTCGTGCATGCGAATTTAGAGAAGTCTAGCGATTTTAGGTGCATGGGC
The DNA here is from genome assembly GCF_038362585.1 of Apiospora marii. Lineage (NCBI taxonomy): Eukaryota > Fungi > Ascomycota > Sordariomycetes > Amphisphaeriales > Apiosporaceae > Apiospora > Apiospora marii. Next base: position 1,171,635 of record NW_027117374.1, read on the forward strand.
TAAGCAGCAGTCTGGCAGTGCTTGGGAATAGGCGTGACGTAAAGATTTGCCCCAGACCTTGCCGGATGCGGCCTACGCCTGCGATAAGGATCCGTTTTGGCTGGCAGGTTATCTGCAGGATCACTGATAACCTGGGATTAGTGAGGACCGTCTGCTGGGCCGTCTGGTATCTGGCCAGGGAGCACCCAGATAAAGTCAGGGTAGCTGCCCCCACCTCCACCTTTGCACGACCCTCACGACCCTCAAAACCCCCGAAGCTGGCCGCTCCTCCACTTCTTGGCCAAGGCCCGCCTCCATTGACCTCTCATAACAAACGCTGCCAGTCGGTGCCAGAAGCAGTGCCAAGAGCTCGGCTTAACCAAAAATTGGCCTATCTCCCCCCAGCCCGGCCTTGTCACATTACGTTTGCCAATGACTCGAGAGCTCGACGTTGCATCAAATAGTCCGGGGTCGACAGCTCTAGACCCAAAACAATGATGGGGTGAATTAATTGTGGGCGGTCGCGTTTATCACGTATATATTTTTCTCTTCCTTTCGCTTTCTCACCATCCATCACTCGGGCTCTGGGTTCAGTCATCTGTCAATCCTTTGCTGCATCCGCTTTCCTTCATTTGTTTGTTGCCCACCATGTCGGCCACCAAGGATGAGTACAGCAGCGCTGAGCAAGGCGGGGAAAATGCCCTCACCACAACCCGTTCGGCCGGCGTCGGCAGTCTGCTCGAGGAGCACGACCAGCTGTCGCGAAGCCTGAAGAGCCGGCACATTCAATTCATGGCCCTGGGCGGAGCGTGAGTATTACCAATTTCAACCAATTGGTTTTTTCTCGTCCCAAGCGTGCATAACGACTAACTCCTTTATCTCACAGTATTGGCACTGGTCTTTTCGTTGGATCTGGCGCTATCTTGGCCCTTGTTGGCCCTGCGCCCTTATGGCTGGGCTATCTCAGCATGATGCTACTTGTCTGGGTCGTCATGAACGATCTAGGTGAGATGGCCACCTACCTGCCTCTCAAGGGTATATCGATCCCCTATTTCGTCAATCGCTTTGTTGAGCCCTCTCTGGCTTTCGCCGCCGGTTGGAACTACTGGTACGCCTACGCCATCCTCATCGCAGCTGAGGCGACGGCCGGCGCCATTCTTCTCGACTACTGGGAGACCCCTGTCCCCATTGCCGTCTGGATCACCATCATTCTGGTCGTTACTTTGATTCTCAACATCATTGCCGTCGAGATTTTCGGCGAGGCCGAGTTTTGGTTCGCCAGCATCAAGCTTATCACTATTTGCGGCCTCATTATCCTAGGAATCGTACTTATGTGCGGCGGAGGCCCGACGCACGACGCCGTCGGCTTCAAGTACTGGTACCCGGGTGCACCAGGTGCCTTTAACGAATACATGGCGAAGGGAAATACTGGTCGCTTCCTGGCATACTGGACCGCCTTTGTGCGTGCTGGATTTGCCTTCATCACCAGTCCGGAGCTTATTGCCCTGGCAGCCGGAGAGACTGTGGCTCCGCGAAGGAACATCCCCAAGGCGGCCCGCCGTTTCATCTACCGACTCGCCGTGTTTTATGGAGTGTCCAGTCTGATCATCGGTTGCATCGTGCCCAGCAATGACCCCCGACTCCTGTCTCCCACCAGCGACGCCTCAGCCAGTCCTTGGGTTATTGCCATTCAGAATGCTGGCATTGGTGGCTTGAATCATGTCATCAATTTCTCGATTCTGACCTCGGCCTGGTCTGCTGGAAATGCCTTTTTGTACTCGGGCAGCCGTATCCTCTACAGCTTGTCCCTGTCCAACCAGGCCCCCGAGTTCTTTGCGGTGACCACGAAGAAGGGTGTCCCATACCGAGCTGTCCTCGCTACCTGGCTGATTGGCTGCCTGGCATACCTCAACGTGAGCAGCAACGGTGCCACAGTCTTTGCTTGGTTCAGCAACATTTCCACCATCAGCGGTTTCATTGCTTGGATCGTTTGTCTTACCACGTACCTCCGATTCCGAAAGGCCATGGCATTCAACAACCTGTTGCACACCCTGCCGTATAAGACGCCGCTCCAGCCATATGCGACTTATGTTGTGCTGTTCCTCATTACCCTCCTGACTCTCACCAACGGCTTCCAAGTCTTCTTCCCCAGCAAGTGGAGCGTATCAGACTTCTTGGCCGCCTATATCACCATTCCCATCTTCCTTGCCTTGTATCTCGGACACAAGTTGTGGTTCCGGACACCTCTGTGCAGAAAGATTGAGGATATCGATGTCCACACCGGAGTCAAGGAGATGGATGCACTCGAGGCCATGGACGAGAAGCCGATCGCAAAGAACTGGCTACAGAAGGTGTGGTTCTGGATTGCATAATCTAGATCAAACCTTAGACTTGGACAAGTCGGCGAAAAGCGTTTTTGCCATTTGTATACGAGATGTATAAACAATTTTAGATGCCACGATATGAAACAGTGGACATCTAGACGCCATAGATGAGAGCAATTGATACCCCTATATCTTTTCGGCTCTTGGTCTTGGGTTTGGCGATTTGTATTTAGCGAGTTTTGTTATTTCAAAAGAAACATATTCTTACAGTTCCTCATAAATTTCGCATTCGTGATTCGAAGTCGCTCCAGGACATATGGACTTGGAAGTCTTTGATGTTTGTACTTTGCTAGGACATCATTATAGGTGAAGCCCTGTCCAATCCAACCTGGGAAGTACATATCCCGAGTTTTACTTATCGACTGGGCTGGCCCACTATGAAGTGGACATCCAAAACAGGATGGATAGTTTTCTAATGCATTGGGACCTGAGTTCACTAACCACTGTAGATTTGCCTGTGCATATGTCGTTGCCCCTTCGAGCCTCTCAGGTCACCATAGTAGGAGCTTTCGGATAAAGAGCCATTGTTTCTACGATTGTGGATTTATTTCGTTCAAGGTGAACATGGGGGAGCATGGTCACTCAGGTCAAGCCAAGGTCTGTCGGTCAGTAAAGGTATGTGCTGTAGCAGCGTTGCCCCTGAATCGTCGACGGGTGCAGCAAACACTTGCAATCGAGTCCTCCGGGGGCTGTTTGACGCCCTCGGACGGCGCTCACCAGTCCGCGACCTGGTTTATCCTGCGATGCGTGGTATGTTATAGACCGGAAGAGTTTTGTTGTGATAATAAACAATGTAAATTTCCCTCACGTTCGGTACACCCCGAGTAAAAGATGTCGGGTTTGCTTCACAATCGCTTGACGGTAGAGCGAGTCCCGAAAGCTGTAGATCCTGTGAAAAACACCCCATGTTTTCTTGCTTTTTGTGAGTTTGTTGTGAATGCTTTGAGGTAGAGGAGGGGGAGGACCCGGGAGCAAAGCAAACAGCAATCGACAGATAATGAGCAGCAGCTGTACATAGCACAAAGCAAGCGGTTCTACCTTCTGCATTGAATGCAAATAGGTCACCCAAGACCTGTCCGCCAGTACTGGGAAATCATCACAGACGTTGAAGAGCTTTTGCACAGCTTACTAGATCACTTACTTACCTGATACAGGAACAGAAGAAGTAAGTGAAATTTTGGCTGTTTTGGTATCATCACCATGGCTGCTTCACCATGGTTGATCTGGCTCCTGGCGCTCTCAGGGCTGGCATCCGTACTGGGGTTCATCACGGTTCTCTGTCCCTACCTCTTGGGCGTCAGATCTTACTGTGAGGGATGGCCCTTGACGGCCGGCATGGCGTTCGTTGCCTTATTCCTCTTCTGCAACTGGAGACGATGGGTGCACATTGAGGCGCACAGCCATTACAAGCCTTCCCCGATGGCAGAAAAGCCCACCTTCGACCCGGGCAGGGATGTCACCGTCATCATTCCCACCGTCGAGCCCGGCGATCCCACGTTCCACCGCTGCCTATCCGCCATCTGCGCCAACACGCCGGCACGCGTTTTCGTCGTCACCGTGGGCGTCGCTTTCTGTCAAGTGGCCGAGGACGCGATGAAGGCCGTCCGCAAAGATCATCCGCATGTCGCTATCCAGGTGCACAACCATCCAGTCGCCAACAAGCGCGCCCAGATCGACTCTGTCATCGACTTCATCAACACCCCCATCACTTTCCTAGTCGACGCCACAGCCATCTGGCCCTCCCGATTCCTGCCCCAAGCCCTGGCGCCCTTCGAGGACCCCGGCAAAGGGCTCGTAGGCACTCGAAAGCTCGTCGAACGCCTCGAGAGCGGTACCTTCTGGGAACACTGCTGGAACCGAAAGGGCGCATTCTACCTCGAGCGACACAACTACGAGATGGAGGCGAGCGACACCCTCGACGGCGGCGTCTTCATCATCAGCGGCCGGACCTGCGGGCTCCGCTCCGACATCCTCCGCAACCAGGACTTCCGGCGCGGCTACCTCGACGAGCACATCTCTTTCTCGCCGCCTTTCCTACCGGGGGTGATGGACATTGGCCCCATCGTGGCCGACGACGACAACTACATCCTCCGGTGGTGCGTGGACCACGACATCGGCGTCAAGTTCCAGTCCAACGTCAACAGCGCCGGCACGGGCATTGACGACAACTGCGTCGTGCGCATCGCCAACCTGGGCAAGTACCCGCGCTACGTCGACCAGTGCCTGCGGTGGGCGCGCACCACCTTCCGGTCCAACCCGCGGACCCTGCTCAGCCGAAACGCGTGGCGGAAGCACCCCTGGAGCATGTACGGCGTCCAGCTGGCGACGCTGACCAACTTTGCGGCTATCAACGACCCGCTGCAGGTCTACCTCTACTGGCAGATGGGACTCGAGGCGAAGAGTCGCTACTGGGCGTGGGGACTGGGCTTTTTGGTGTTCTGGATCCTGTTCTCCAAGGTCATCAAGCTGGTGCCCTGGCTGCGACGCTATCCGAATGACATTGTCTACCTTCCGGCCCAGATCGCGTTCGCGTACAGACATTCCGTTATCAAGATGCACGCCATGCTCACGTTTTGGAACGTGGAGTGGGCTGGCAGAGATCTCAACAAGATCAATTCGCTGGCGCAAAAGGGAGAGCTCAAGTGAAGCATGGAGACGGGTAAGATACGGTGAGAATTGGATATATACACGGCCGGCTTAATTGGAAAGCAAGCCAGGGATCAGTCTTTTCTTTTCTTTCCTTTGGATATATAGAGATGAGGTACGTAATCTTCGAGGGACGAGTAATGCATGATTGACGTCGGCGTTCATGTCAGCTGGTGACAGAACGACGGCGCGCCATACGAATGTGGATCTCGTTGGCTTTGTTTTGTTGTGTGTATGTTACCTAAGCCCCTGATCCTTGTAGATTTTCGATACGTATATGGGGGAACCAACGCGACGGGACAAGCAGGAAATCGACTGCATGCAAACTTGAAATTGAAATCCATTTCATAATGGACATCCTATTCCACGAAACCCTGCATCCTTGAATAGTTTGCTGCTTAAGAATGCGATGTGCTTACGTTAGTAAGCTGATGGTGCTGCTTGCTGCTTGCTGCGCGCCCGCCCGCCTGGATCTGGGGCCCAGTGGGCCAACTTGGGGTCCTTTTTAGAGGTCTTTTGGGTCTCTTGGGGCCTTTTGGCGAAACGAACCACCCGGATATAAGCACCAGAATTCCCCGACCAAAACTCGGGCAATTGCCCAAAGTTCGGCCGATCTTTATCGGCGTCTGACACTTGCCTGCCTGCAAATGTGATGTAATGTTTTCCTTTCGAAAGCCAAGCCGGAGATGCGTAACTCTCGAGAGAAATTGAAGTATCCCTCTTATTTTCATTTAGTCCTACGTACTCAATTTATACGCAGAAAAAAAGGTTACACGATGGACGGCTCCGAGTACAAGAAACCCGACAAGCGGCGGCGTCGGCCAGCGCTGGCCTGCGTCGCATGCAGGCGGTCCAAGGTCCGCTGCGACCGAAACATGCCCTGCGGCGCCTGCGTTCGGTCAAAGCATAAAACCTGTGTCTTTGAGCCGGCCCCGAACAAGGCCAATTCGAGAAACCCGGGCGACGCAGCAGGTCCGGGCCCCGTCCCTTCTGGAGAAGTGGGCGGCGAGTCCCAGTTCCCCATTTCCCCTGCTGCTACCTCCCAGGCGCCTTCAGTCATAGACGCCTCCACTGCCAGCTTCGACCAGCACGGCGCGTCGGGCCACAACCTGGAGGTAGCCAAGGAGGGTAATGAGTCTACGTCCAATCGCGCCAGACCGCAAGCGGCTGGAACTCACGATGTCGACTCTCTTCTGCTACGAGTTAAGGAGCTGGAGCGACAATTGGAGGCTGCACGCGTTACCACTCAATCGAACGCCCAATTTGAGGTGCCAAAGGTTCCAGATATATCCGAGGCACGGGTAACGACATACCCAACATACCTGACCGACGACATCCACACCATGAACAAGAGCGTCATGTCCAAGACGAGGTACTTTGGTCAGAGCCATTGGATGAACATCGTCACCTTCGTGAGCACCCAGCCACCTATCTACATATCCGTTCGGGTTCCCATGCGCCCCATCATGAGACTAATCATCCCCTAGCTACGACCAGTCATGGGCATATTCGATAATCAACCGACCGAGACCAGGTCTGAGATTGTCATGTTGCTGCACCAGAACAAGCTGCTGGCCAAGACCATCAAGGCGCAGCGAATGCCCGAATTGACGTTCAAGTTCGGCCTCAAGGTTCCGCCCCGGGATGTCGCGGATCAGCTGGTAGACGGGTACCTGCGCACCTTCGAAACCGTCTATCGCATCCTGCACGTCCTCTCCTTCAAGGCCGAGTACGAAAAGTACTGGACGTCGCCCGCCTCCGTCAGCCAAGCCTTCGTGATCCAGCTGCAGCTCGTCATGGCGGCGGGTGCCGGCGTCTACGACGACGCACACTCCATGCGCAAGCCCGCGATCGCCTGGGTCTACGAAGCGCTGTGCTGGCTCATCACGCCGCCGATGAAGTCCAAGCTGACCATCACGGGGATCCAGAATATGCTGCTGCTCCACTTCGCCCGCGAGGTGGCCGGCGTCAGCGGCGATCTGACCTGGATCTCCATGGGTTCGATATACCGGTCCGCCGTTGCCATGGGCCTCCATCGGGACCCCAAGCGGTTGCCCAACATGAGCCGCGCGGACGCCGAGATCCGGCGCCGGCTCTGGAACACGACCCTCGAGCTGGCGCTGCAGTCGAGCCTGAACTCGGGCGGCCCGCCTATGATCTCGCTGGACGAGTTCGATACGGGCCCGCCTAGCGATTGCGACGACGGGGACCTCGTGGATGGCGATGAGAGCCGAGCCCAACCGACTTCTTCTTCTTCTTCTGCTCCTCCGAGTCCCAATCGGTTCACGGACACCACCGTCGCGCTGGCCCTCCGCAAGAGCTTCCCGCTACGCCTGGCCATCGTTCGGTATCTTAACGACATCAACTCCATGGGCAAGTACGAAGATACGCTCAAGCTCAGCGCCCAGCTTCAGACTGCGTATAGAGCAGCCGCCCTCTCCCTGAAAAGGTTCGATGGCGTCGGCGGGGCGCGACAGCCTTCACTGTTCCAGAAGGAGCTCATCAACTTCATCTTTCATCATTACTTCCAAGCACATCACCTCCCGTACCTGCTCCGGGCGTTCCGGGAGCCGGCCTACGCCTTCTCGAGGAAGATCGTGGTCGAGATGTCGTTGAAGATATTCTCGGCCGTGTCGCAATCCTCGTCGTACGGGTACTCAGTAGGCAGCAACAGCAGTACCGCCGCCCATCGGACATCGCCGCCCGGAGCCGGTGTTCAAGGAAGCAAGAACGGGACTCCATCATCATCATCCTCACTGTCTACTGCCACGACGCCGCACCACCCCGACGACCTCTACCGCCTGGCCACCAACTCGACCGGCTTCTTCCGCAACGTCACCAGCAAGGCCAGCATGCTGATCCCCGTCGAGCTGCAGCACCAAGCGCTGGAGAACGAGGGGCTCGGCCTCGCGACGCCCCGGCCCGACCTGCTGGCGGCCGTGCGCGACACGGCCGCCTGGGCCATGCGCCGCATCCGCGCCGGCGAGACCAACACCAAGGGCTACCTCCTGGGCCGGGCCATGGTCACGTACGTCGAGGGCCTGGTGGCGGGGGCCGAGGTCCGGGACCTCTACCGGCCCTGCATCGAGGAGGCGATCGCGGCGGCGCGCGAGACGTCCGAGGCGCTGCGGGGGATGGCGGGGCTGGAGGAGGGGGCGGGGGGTGATGGGGCTCTGGACCAGCAAGGGGGAGGGGACTTTGGCTTGGAGGGGATGGAGATTGATTGGGACTTGGATATGTCGGTAAGTTCTACTGTTGAGACTACGCTTTCCGGTGCATGTTACCGTGTTATGGCTAACTTGTATTGCCACTTTCAAAACAGAACGCTCTGTTCGAGTTCACCAGTATCGACGCTGGGTTTCCCTCACCTGGCGATCCGGACTTCAACCTGTTCAACTACGGGTTCAATACGACTGCTTAGGTGGCTGAGATGATGCAACTAATTATGATGAAACGTAATTTCTGGGGCGTCAATCTTTTCTTCGGGTTAGATTCGTGGGGGGTGCCTCTGTTATGTACAATTACAACTTCTCTCACTGTTTGCTATCTCGGCACCTCATGATATACCGAGAAAAGGGGGTTAATGGAGTTACACATGTGATACCAGTCTCTACTTAGATCTCTTCTTTAAGGAATGTTTAGACAATGATGATTGATATACTGACAACGTACAAGATGTGTATTAAATATGTGTTTCTCTTGACGAAAGGTCCAAGTTCGCCCAAGAGAAGTTCGTTGGTGTATTAAGGTATTTGGGTAGGATAGAGTCGGGACCCCCAGCCTCAACGCCTTCAGGCTTAGTGCACTCTGTTGGGGTAAAGGGGCATGCCAGACGACACCGAAGCCTGGCTGTAGTCTGCTTAAGATACAAATCAGGTTGCCAAATCATGTTAGTAAAGTGAAACTACATATGGTTGAGTCTGGAAGACTCAAAGGTCCTTACTAGGGCCGACTTCAAACCAAGTGGTTTGTATCAGGGGGGAAACAGTGACGGTGGCTGGTACGGCCATGGCATGGACTTCGACTCAACAAATGCCAACTGATTAGTGACAGCACGCCAGCAGAGAGCTATGGGTCAAGAGGATACAGTAGTTGGCCTAGTTCATGTTCCTGTCCCCTTCTTGAGTAACCAGCCTTCGTGACTCGGTAACGGTTCTCTGTTACTCAGGAGAGGTATTTCCTCTGTTCCTTCTGTCCGACAAAGTAGACGAAAGTACCATCTTGCCAACCGCCGAAAAAGGTACATCGAGGAGACAGACTGCAAGTTTGCATCCCTTCTTTAGGTATTCGCTGTACCTACATGACCGTATGCACAGCATTGACGCTCATCTCATGATGCTAATCACACGCCTAAACATACATCCGCGGGGGGAGAGTCATCTGTTGTGATGATGATGATGTGAAAGTTAGTCACTTACTCCTTTTTTCGCGCGGGAAATCACGGAAGAGGACCCCGAGATGGTTGACAAGGGGGAAAAGGAAAAGGCAGCGTCGTCTCATCTCATAGGCCCGCGGTTGGCTGGTTGGTTGGGGCCGGGCTAGGGACCGAGAATGGCGTATCTGCTTTTTGATTTGCCTTTGGTGCGCTGTTCGCCGCAAGCCACCTCGCTAATAAGACATGCAGCAGGCGGTATTATGCTGGCCGAGCCATCGGACGGGTGAGGGAATTTACGGTAGGGAGGCAGGATGGAAGGAAGGAAGGGGCAGGAAGCAAGGTGAGTGGTCGGGCGCGTGTACCCGCGGCTACTACGTCGTCGTCGGGATAAGGATAACGCCACAGAGGGCTGCCGGTGGCAGAAATTAGCAAATAAGATGAGGTCATGCATCGGTCGGTTTGAGGCAAGAAAGGCCAAAAGGAAACAAGGAAGCCGGAGGAGGCAGGAGCTTGCGGCTTTGTCACCAGGTTCGTCTGCATGCGCATCCTCCAGGGGGCAGGCAGGTAGGCAGGCAGGCAGGCAGACCGGCTGGAGGGGGCAAGTCGCGTGGCAGGGTAACGTACAGGAATTTGTCAGCTGATTTCCACGTTGCTTGCGGTTCCCTCGCATCCCCCTCCCCTCGTTGATTGCTGCGGATAGATGATGCTGTCTCTGAATTTCGTTGAGGTGGTAGTCGGATACAACCGCCCTACTATGGTTCGTTGCTCCCCAAAAGGGGAACTGATGTCGACCCTTTTGGGTCTAGATCCAGGGGGGGTGTGCGTTCATTCACGGCCACGAGGGCCTTGGACATTTGGTGAACAGGACGACAGGGGGGAAGGGGAAGAAGGTGGATGGGGGAGGGTGGGTGGAGGAAAGAGAGACATGCCAAACCGCATTCGTGAAAAAGGCGAGAACCGGAACAGGCTGTCGCAGCAGGTCGCTTGCGAAGGGAAAGGAGATCGCGATCCATGTCTGCCGGCTTCGAGTCCGCCCAACCCGCGTGCTGCGAGCATGATATGATCAGAGGGGCCGGCAGGACGTAGGGGCGTACGGATCGGTCGGGGCACACAGACATTTGCATAAGGGCAATCTCGGTTGTGTCCTGGTGGTACACAGATTCACTGATCGACGATGCATAAAGAAAGTAAAGAAAATGTCAGACACCAAGCAGTTATGGCAGCTCTGGCCACCCGCGGAGTCAACCCGGTTTCTGGTTCAGGAGAGGAATGACTAGCTACAGTCAAGGAGGGAGGGGGTGGTGAGAAGGTCAGGGAAAAGGTACGCGGCTGGCACGGGCTGGTTGAAGGGATCCAGACGCGCCAGTCATCTGGATCATCACACCAAGGCAGCAAGCAGCAGGACGGTTCTCGCCCGACCAACGTTTTGCGTTCCCCCAAGCAGCTAAGTGACTGACATGAGTGTCAGCCAGACAGCCAGCCTTCACCTGACTCACTTTCACCAGCTAGTAGGCACACAGACTTTTCTTCTTTCCTTCGTGGCCGTCGTCACCTGGGGAAACGTGAAACTTTGGGATCCGTGCGACGTTGTCTGCTGGCCTTCCCTTCTGCTCCCATCGTCCCGTGTCTGATAGCCAGGCTACCCGGTAGGTTACAGACCTGGACCCCCCTTTTTGACACGTTGATCGCCCTAGCCTGCAGCTCCCAGAGTCGTATCCAGATCTGTAACGGGACAATGCATCCCAAGATGCGCTGTACAGTGGAGCCGTACGGGCCTTGCATATCGCCCGAGTCGTCTCGTTCGTCGTAAAGAGGGCGGCAGGCTGGTCTGGGCAAATCAGGGGCCCAGCCGCATTGGCTCGCTTGCTCGCTCCTTCACACAGACCACGGCGCCGACGCGTCGTCCCGTGACTGACAGCGAAGAGGCAACGGGCAGCAGAAGCATCAGGCTTTGTACAGCTGACTTCCCGTTGCTGCATCGGGGCCGCTGACTCTGACTCTAACTTTGAGCAACGACGCGAGGCCACAAGGTTCAAGTCATCCGTCTCATCGAGACGCGGTTCTGGCTTTATTATTAGCCGCCCTGCTCCGAGCGTTAGCAATAGGAACTATTCACGCTCAACGAAAAGTCTCAAATCCGAACAAAACACAGCTGCGGTACGTACTCGACCATCGTTTCATTGCCAGATCAAAGACAACCTAGCTGAGTAGCAATCGCTTACATGTCATGTAAGTGGAAATGCCAGCATTCTGGAAAGGGATCGAACGGAAAAAAGACGCGTCTGTGTCGGGCTGGGCCGCCGGCTCGCCCGTGGGTCTGAATCGACCATGGCGCGCGTTGAAGTTGTATTGCGTTCTTTGCGTTCGGGCCCCTTTGGATGCCACGGTGGTGTCGCAAAGGTTAATTCGGTCGAGGTGGTCTGAGGGCCGCAGTAACGAGCGGACTAAGACACAGGGGCTATATCAGTCGCAACTATATAGGCCTCCGCCCTCCCCTCCCTCAACCCGAAAAACCATGCTTGCTCTGCTGCTGTTCTATCGAGAGAGGCCGCAACAAGGGACCAAAGTCTGTCCACCTATCACTGGCGATATGAAGATCTTCGACTTTGTCAATGGGCCTTAGATTAAGAGAGACGTATTGCCCAGATAGGGCAGGTAGACACGACGGACGCTGTAGCGGGAGGCTTGACAACTCAGTGATGTGGTAATAAGTGTGATCTGATTGGATTATAATTAAGTTGAAAGTTACATATTCCTTCTATAGTACATGCCGTTCCTATAACGGGGAGTAGAGAAACGCCCAAGCCAAAACCTGATAACTGACACCTGCCAAAACTCCACCTAGCGTGCAAGGTATCATCCTCCCTGTCTGCCCCCCTTCTATTATTCTAAGCCGATGATGCAAACCAAATAAACTTTTTTTTTCTCTCAAGTCCCAAAATAAGTGTAGTAGTAGTAAGGCAGCTTGGGTAGGGTAAGGGTATAATGCTAGCTACGACCGCGTCTGACGCGTTTCCATGGAGCTTCCAAGCAGTGTCTCACACTCCCCGTCGCTCATGCAGGTACCCCCAGCCGACAGAGAGTGTCCCAGAGTAAGAAAATGTCCCAAACACACGGTTGATTGTCCATCACATACAGTACATTAGACTCCCCCACAAAATGTAGCCCTGACAGAGAGATGAGCGTCGATGACCAGGAGAGACAAGGGAAAAGGAAAATGACGTTGGAATGAGAGGAGGAAAGCGAAACAGGCAATGTAAACAAACGATGAAGAGCACTCCCCGTGTATGTGTCGCCCCGCCGACCGACCGACTGTGCGGTAACCCCCCATTGCCGTAACCCATGTCTATTCCGAGCTTGACATACCCAAAAAAAAAAAAAAAAAGACAAAAGAGATACATGCAAAATGATGCAAGGGATGGAGTCGTGTGTAGGGCCTAGAAAGTCCCGTGAGATGCATGCGACCCTCCATTCGTCTAGGCTGGATGGCAGCATGGGCAGATGACACCACTTCTCCCTTTGTGAGCAGGCGGCAACGCGAGGATGGCGGCGGAGTCGGAAAAAGCTATGACTCTTACGCCCACTATCTCGCATGGTTGGGAGAAGTGGTGGGTGTAGGTATGCGAACCCTCGCGTGGGTGTGTGGGTGGGCGTATGTGGGAGGGCGTGAGGGTTGATAGCTTGTGTGCATCGAGTCCCGCGAATACGAGCACCTGATTCCGTCTGTTATCTTTGGGGTAGCGACCTCGAGACCTGATGATCGAGCTTCATTTCGGTGAGCCCAGGCCTCTCGATAGGTGCGCTCGTGCTGTGCGCCGTCGCAGGCAACCTGAAGCAACGCCCAATTGTCGTCGTGAGCCGAGTTTCGTTTCAAAGTTGCTGTGGATCTGTTCCTTAGCACCGGGAGCTATTATTTGAAACGAGACGCAGTCGCCGCCAGCGCAGGCGGCACAAAGGAAGAACCAGATCCGAGAGACAGCTGGTACCAGAGACGACCAAAGGATTGGTAGCTAACCCTTGCTGCAGCACCAGATGTATGCAGGCTGCGGCGCGCTTCCGATGATGACGACCAGATTGTGCATATGCCAAGGTGTCGAAACGAGCTGCAGGCATCCAGAGCAGAGCCCTGACAGCCAATCATCGCACGTGCATGGAAGATCGTGGCCAGGGGCTCCACCCAGCCCTGTGAGTTGACGAAACAGGTAAGGGGAAAGAAAGAGAGAAGTGAGAGGAAACAAAAGAGTACCGCGAGGTCAAGTCGACTAATGTCGAACCCCGCATGCGTCGGAGTGACAACAGGCTCCCTGGCTGTGCGTCGGTCTATGAGGAAGGTGGGTAGTGGTGATCATGACGATGAGGACATACGAAGGAACGCGGCAACAAACGCGTATGACGCGATGAGAGACAAGAGAGAGAAGAAGGGTTCGAGGAAACAAGAAACATGCCGGCGCCCGTCTCAAAGGTCCAAGGTGGTTGTGATTTGCTGATGGGTGGGGTGGGGGGTAGACTCTTGGTGTGGAGGTTAGGAAGGCTTCCGTCTGATAGGATGGAGATGGAGTAAGGTGGGGACACCTGATTGGCTCCGGGCTGCGACACCTGACCTCAATCCAGGAAGGATACCCCCCTCGAACGAGGGCATCCAAAAGAGGTGACGGCTATCGCAAAAAGCCAGCGCCACACGACCCAGACACACCTACGGCCCGGGTGCGGCATACACAGGCTGAAGCTCGACTCCTTCCCTTTCCCCATTGTAGTGTGCTGTAGAGTGAGTGGGGAGGTGTGGGTGTGGCGACGGGCTGGTCGCGCCGTTGCGCTCGACCCACAAGACAAGCCAACTGATCAGTCACCCGCGATATTGACACACACACCTTCCGCTTTCTTCCAGCCAGCCAGTCACCTTGTCGAGTAAGCATGACCCCCCATCCCCTCTAAACCTGTCCAGGGCCCTGCCTTTGCACTTTCTTCAACAGGTTTCAGACTGCGAATGGTGGACCCTGTGTGCATGGCCTTCTAGAAATCAAGCCCGCTGGCCACCGTCTGCGTACCCGGCAGTCCCATATAGCTGACTCTGGTGATGGTGGTTGCCATAAGAAGTCGTGTCGAGGTAACCATTTGTCACTGCCGGATCCCATCTGGTCTGCGGCTGCGGCGCCATGTCGTAGCTGGACGCTGTCGTTACAGAATGCCTGGTGTCTGCACTGCCGTATGAGGACAAGCTTGGCATGCGCATGCCGCCTGCCGCCGCCGAGTGTGACAAGGACTTCAGTGGCGGGGATTCGGGCGCACGCGTCGGATAGGGGGCCCAACTTGTCGCGGTTCCCAACGCACCCTGTGTTCGAGATTGCTCATATTCTTCCAGTGCAGATCCATAGATATGATGACCTGAACGGGGGTATGCCCCTGTATCCGTCCCTCTCGGGGTGTGTGGCGGCGGGTACAGCCCTGGGCTGGTGCTGCTGACAGGGGTGAGAAGAGCCGATCCCGGTCCAGGGGGCATGGTTGACGATGGCGATGCCGACTGCATTCAAGTTAGCAAAAGAAGGGAAACGTCTGTGCCACCGGGCCATTCTCATAACTCACGTATTTGGAAATGATCTTCTTGAGAGCCTGCGACAGGATCTTCCAGGGGAACACTTTCACATCCTTCTCGATGTTGCGAGGCTTGGGGTTCGGGAAGGCCATGATGATCTTGAAGAACTCTTCACTCTCGGCCTTGGCCTTGCTGACAGTCTGCGGGCGGAAACCTTCCAAGTTGCGGCGAATCCGGTTCTTCTCCTCGACCGTGAACCGGGCGGGCGCGGCGACCAGTTGCTCCAACAAGTAGATAGTATCAACACTGGTGACAAAACACTCGTTCTTCTCCGCGTAATAGATGCAGCTGATGCAAATGCTGTTTGTCGGGCGCTCATTGACTCCCACGGGCTTGAAGGTGGCCGTCAGTGTTGAGCCTGTCTGTGACTTCTTGAACATGACAATCCTCCTCCGGTTCTCCCATTCTTCCTTGTTCCAACCAGTGGCCATCGAGTCAAGATCTCCCGCAATCTTCAAAACGGCCTTGGTTGAGTACAAAGCATATGGGTTGAACTGGCTAGACCCGGGAGACCCGGAGCTTTGCAGTGTGCTGGTGCGGACGAGCTGTGGGGCGCTGGATGTTGGGGCTGGTAGCGATGACAAACTCGGGCGGGTGATTGTTGTGTGAGGAATGGGCTGCAGGAGCCCGGGACTTCGCACCGAGGAGAGCGACGAAGGGTACGACCATGATGCCGAGGCTTTGATGGGCGGCGGAATGTGTCGAAATCCGTCGGCGTACGACGTGCGGTGGTATGTGCCAATCATGTTGTTGTTGGTGGTGTTGTTGCTTGCATAAGTCGGATCGTACGACGACGCGGCGGTTTGCTGGTCGGCAGGAGGATATCCATATGTATTTGTAGCGCTGTCAGCAATGTGCTCTGCGTTTTGCTGCTTGGGGGTGTTCTCGCGTTGATCTGGTGATTGGCTCGCTACCCTGCGCGTGACATCGCCCTGTGGGAGGCCTTGTGGGCTCTCAGCAGACCCAATATCAATTTCGTGATAAGTAAACGTGCCAACCTCTATCATGAGATTCCCCAGCAAATTTCCATCTGGTCCTTCAGTCGACAAATTCAAAGGCACGCTCGCCTGGTTGCATCTCGTGTCTTCAAACTGCGGTGCGTTTGCGCTGACCACGTAGGTATAGCCGCTGGTATCATGCATGTCCTTCGCAGCGTGAGCTGAGCACTTGAAACCACCAAACTCCAGACAGAATCGGTTCGCAACGGCCAGCAAGTCGTACGGGGCCGAGATCCGAAGAGTCACTGTTGCCCCTGGGACGCCCGAGTTCGGCTCATAGGACAAAATGCTGGGGACCACGGGCCCGGTCGGCATAAACTGGCTTGACCCGTTGGCCGCAAAGGCCATCTGGTTGAGCTGAGCCGCCGCAGCATTTTGTGACTGGTGAGCCGAGAAGGATTGCACCGGGTATTGATACTGGGGAGTCTGGTACGATCTTGGCGATTCGAAGTCTGGGGTTGCAAAATCATGCACTTAGTCTCATGCCATTCGGGGCCACAACGCTGCAGCCACGGAGCCGGGGCAGCGTTTGCAGGCAGGATGGGGAGGGTGCAAACATACCATGCATCTGGGGCGGTTGCGATTTGGAATACGCGGTAGACATGGACAGGAGACCAGGCGGGGAGTCCCCACGAAGGCCTCCTCCGTTGGCTCTAGCCGCCTCCTCCTCGTACCTCAGAGTCACCGTCTCGGGAGACTCGACGTCAGAATCGACTATTATTGGCCTCTCTGGATGGAATTGAGGCTGTTGTTCTCGTCAGATTTCTTGTTGTTTTCCCGATGGCACAGCCTGTTCGCGGCAAGGGGCATTGTGCTGTGCAACACATTCCGGATGTCGTTGACTCACCTCGAAAAGCTTATAGGGCTGGTAGGCAAACTTGACAGCAGACATTCAAGCTGACTTTTCTGTTGATGGACGATATGTCAAAGTGAATGTGAAGAAGGGGTCTGATCCAAGGGAGGATGGGATGAGAAGAGATGAAGAGAGACCTGTTTCGGGAACAATGTTGCAGAGGAAATGGCAAAGATTCCTGAGGGATGCGAGGTCTTGAAGGACGTCTCTCAGGGCACTTGGGAGAGATTTCGTACTAAACTTTATTAGTGTTCGGCTGTCTCGAATTGCCGTGTGAGTTTCTGGCCGAGTAAGTCGGTAATCTCAAAATTGCTTCTGCGGGAGGGCTGGAAGTGAAACAATGAGACCCCAATCTGGACAGATGGCGTCGTTTTTCCAAGGGCTGGTGGGGACGTGGGTTAGAGAGACTGTTGAGTTGGCCGTGGCTATTCTGTTTTTCAACAACTTGGCGAAAAGGATCCAGGCAACTCCAGCAATGCTGCTATACGTGCTCGGCCAGGCGATTAATAGGAATGGCTTCAACTTTGGCGTTTCTTTGATAGAGATCTCACGGCCCAGAGTCGCATGGGTTTCTACAACTCTTGGCAGCAGTAATTGGCTGGGCAAAGTGTTTGCAGCCTAGCCTGAGTCGAGTCTCGGGAAGCTGAAGTCTTCAAAACTCTTATTCCCCGCTCATCAGACCTCTCACGGATATGCCTATACAAGACCCTGTCAGTCTGGACCGTGCTTTTTCTTTCAAGCAGCTGTGTCAGAATCTGCTGGGCCATAGAAACATTGTAATCTATGGCCTGCCCGAAGCGGTACCAAGACGCGGGATGTGACAACTCACCTAATCGCTGTAGACCAACAAAGGGGACTGTCTCCTGGTGCCGGATACAAGAATCATGGGCCAAAACTTGGTCAATTGGCGCCTGGCTGGTTGTGGAGACTGGGTGTTCGTTGGTGATGCAGGCAGCCCGAACCTGTTCGCATGAGTAGGGTCAGCAAAGAAGGAGCTGCAATCACCAGACGCGGGCAGCCGAATGGTTCGCGTGGCATGCGTGGTTCGTGTCGTAAATTACTGAACCAATACCTGACCAAACTTCACCAAGCAGAGGGCAAGAGAAAGGGAGCACTGACAATTTTTGCAAGTTGGTATGTAAACGGGGAGCCAGGCTCTGCAAAGATCGGGAAATTGTCAGCAAACGCTTGCGACTCAGGATGTCAAGGAGAACTGAGACGTTTCCCCTATCAACTTGGAACAACTGAGAGAGAGATGGAATATCGAAGAGTGAGAGGGGTAGAGGAAAAAGAAGAGACAAAAGGGGGACAGAAACATAGTCTTCAAATGCGGTGTTGATCCGACTGAAGTAATAGACAGTCCTGTCTTCAAATGGAGCAAATCTGTGGTAGGTCGAGAGAGACTTCAACCATGCATTACACAGACATCTATTTTGGAAAGTACCTTTTGATTACCTGGTTTGCTGGATACCGTCGTGTACACTGTCTTTCTTTTTCTGGCAGCTGGCGTGGGCGCGCTTCTCCTCTGCTCAGGGGCCCCAGTCGTAGGTCACAGGTAGGATGCGGCTGCTGGTAACCTGCTGGTTTATCCCCTGTGGACAAGACACCCCTTCTTTTGGCTGGGGAACTATGCGCATGCGGAGGTCGAGGCTCGGGACAGCGTGATTCCAATATTGCGGTAGTGAGAGAGATCGCTCCAAGTGGCGTTAATATGGTGGGGAAAGGCAGACGCAGGCAGGGATGTACAGTATGAGCCGGCAGCCGTTGAAACGCGATTTCCGGTGTCTTGCGGGACTGGTATATCAAATACAGGGGGTTTGACGTTATGGGGGTAATGGCTGGGTATATCTTGAAGTTCCCAACATTTGGTGGGATGCGTGCTTGGAGCAAGGAAACCAGCCACGGGAGGTTCATCCAAAGGCTCTCTCATAGGTGGATATGTATAACTTCGGACGACGTGGTCTGTCTGATGCGGGAGAGTGTACACAGGATACAAGATGCTTCGAACGGCCGGAAAATGCCAAGGCATGTAACAAGACTAGAATGATAGATGGGACTTACACCTTTTAGGCATGAGATATGTACTAGGGGGGTGTGCTAAGAATCCAGTTCTTGTGTAAGTGCCGCTGAGCGGGTACCAGCCAGGCCGCCCCTCGGGGTGACTATAGTGGGGACCCAGACGTACCTAGCTGCTGAGGAGTATGTACTTGCTGGAAAGCCAAACGACACTATATCGCGTGCTGCAAGCTAGTGCCGCGACTACCGGTACTTTCTTCGCGGGGGGTCTGGGCAATCTCACGTTGGAGGCTGGCGAACAGAGCAAACCTGTTTATACCTAACCCAGCTTAAGTCAGTCTGTCATGCCATCAAAAGCGCAAGGGTATGACGGGCGGTGCCCCGGTATTGGAAATCAGCAGGCTTGCATCGGAAGATGGTTTAAATTGTGAGTCCGCAAAGAGGAATGAGCAGGTGACTGGGTATAGAGGCATTGGGGTTGCCTTTTGTCTGTGATCTTGCAGCGTGGTGGGTGTGCATCTTGCGAATAACCTTGGGATTGATGGCGGTATCGCATCTGTCATTGGCCAGGGTGGAAAGAGGCTAGGTGGTAGCTATTGGAGGATCTGCGATGCAGCTTGCAGCCCAGTACCCTTGTAACGTGGGGCAGGACTAGCTAGGGTCGGCATGATGGGTGATGGGATGATGGGATGGGGAGGAGGGTACATACCCATGTACCCCCATCGTACCCGTGCAGGCCGGTTGTACCCTAAATACGCCCGAGTACCTATTTGGGGGAAACAAGGAGTAGGTAACGTAGTGCGCACTTGCATGCGTGCGTATGTATGTATGTATGTAGGTATGGATGTGTGTGCGTACACTGCATCTTCCTTGGAGCTTGTCCAGATTCTGTATGATGCTTGCTTGCTTGCTCGCTCATCTCATCTCATCTCATCTCATCTCGAGAAGGCATTTGTTTGTCTGTGCGTGCCTACCACCAGCCCCAACCATGGATCGAGGTTCACGGTTATGGGATGAGTGAAGTCAACCGCGGATGAAGCCGCCAGAGTGAAACCCCAGGATGTAAAATGGCAGCGAGACTCTGGTAATTGAGCAGAGTTGTAAGGGGGGTGTAACAACGCAATGCAATCTTGTTTCCCCGTCCAAGCTCAATGCTCTCTCTCCACTCGGGGCTGGCTGGCTAAGAAACAGTTGCCTCGACGCCTCTTGTTCGCACTTGGGAATGCAAGTGATGAAGGCTATTGCCAAAAGGGAAGAGCCAGAGTCGAAGAGAGAGAAAAAAAAAAAAAGAAAAGGTGGCGCATGTAGGAACGCCGAATGATAGCGGGGCGGGCGGCGCAAGCAAGGCAGGCCAACAGGAGAGGAAGGAGACGAAGAAGACGACGAAGAGGGAATCCAAACTGACCAACTGGTATGGAATGATTGGCTCTGCTCCAGAGCGTTTGGCGGTGGATTGGATTGACCTGATCACCTAGCAGCGATGTTCTTTGTTTTCCCCCCGTGGCTTCTGGAGCGCATCAGTGGAGCACCTATGCGGCGACATATGCACACCTTGGTTTCCCTGGGCGTTTTCCGTCGTGTCGCCGCTAGGGTGCGTTCCTCGAGGGAGTCCTCCTTGTACCTGGTAGCGCAACGCTCGTAACGACAAGAAAGCAACTGGAATCCTTCTAGGTAGGTGGGCAACGATAGCCTAGGTATGCCCCCGGTCCGGTCGAGGATGCGGGTCGAGCAATATGTCCAAAGTCGAAATCAACGACGAACGCGAGGCCAATCCGTTTGCTTACGAAGGATCGAGAATGATGAGAAAGAATTGATTCTAAGCAGGATGAAGATAAGTTCTACTGCAATACTGAGCTCGATCTTGTTTCCAAAGGAGGAAGGAACAGGGCGACGGCAATAAATAAGGCAAGTGCATCCCATTAAAGGAGACCACTTCAGACGCAGGAAGGAGCGACAGCCAGGGTACAAGACGGCGGCGCCCTCAATCTGCCTTACGTTACGTAGCAGACCACCTCGAAATAGACGTGCCTCTTGCAAAGCGGCCTCCTCAAGTCTACCTAGCATACAGCTCTTTGCATACGGTGGTGATATGCTTACATATCGGTAGGACGGGGGCTAAATAAGATACGCCACCCACCAGGTTCCTGCCTACGGTGACGACGAGGTGGAATTGGGTGGTTTTGGTTTGTTTTCCGGGACTTTGCCTGCACATCTGGGAGTTCGTCACTTGCCTCGGCGTTCCATCGCTTGGGTGTTCATTCGCTACTAGGCGAACTAGAGGCTTAGCAAGGTGACATCCCGGATTCCAGATATATTGGACCGACTATATTGCTACCAGACTAAGCTGCCAAACCGAGAACCTCTTTTTTTCCTTGCTAGTTTCCATTGGCAAGTGGCAGGGTCGTTGACAGGCCAGGGTGCCAAGTCAAGATCTGAGATTGATGCGATCCGACCCCAACCAGTGCGGAGGGGTCATCCTGGGCTAGAGGCTTATTAGCAGCCAATTTGCGCGATCGGGCCTCGGAGACTTATGTACACCACCAATCTCGTCTAATCTCTAGGGGTCAACCCTGCTGGAAGCTGTCCACTAACGTCCAAATCGCGACCGTCCCGATTGAATCCGTTCTTTCTCTCTAACCTCCTAGCCTCCGCAAATGCTAAAAGCCAAAAGGCAGGAATTGAATGGTTAGGTTGCGGGCCAGCGACACCAGCTAGCAGAAACTCTGGACGGCATTGACTTTCGACCCTGGAAAGGTTATTGTTCTAAATTCGACTTCATCTCCCCGGCCATGGGCATATGCGCTGATTGAAACCGGCCCCCTGAGAATAGGTTGGGCCTTTGTCTGCGGTTGAGACAAGCAGATCTTCAACTCTTCGCTGTTTTCTATGTTTACACACGCGATCCTGTACCTTCCCGTCTGCTAAGCGCTTAGGTAGGTAGCATGCTGCTTCGACTTGGGCGACAGCAGCAAGCGATCAAGTCGTCGTCTTTCTATGTAGGCCCAGCGGCGTTGAAGTAAGGGTAGGTATATTCGAGTTCTCTAAAAGTTGCAGCTTAGATGCTACTCTCCCTCTCTCTCGCACCCCCATGACGTCTCAAAAGGCGACCCTCGCACACGTCCATTTTCTTTCGCCCATTGCCTCTCTCTCACCGTCGCATGCCGTTGCACGAATCCCAAAGCCCGGTCCGTACGGCCGTAGATATTGAAAATCCAACCGAGAGAAGCCGAGGCGACCAAAACCAAATTGCGTCCTCCTTCAATCCTGGGAAGCCGTTTTGCGCGCGCAAAGCAATTGACAATGGCAAGCGACCAAGATGAGTAGGTACCTACTCTCTGTCTGTGGTAGGGCTTAGGGGGGATTATGCTGTTCCGACTGCACTGCACAGAGACAGACACGATGCGACCGCAGCCAATGGGGACCAGGGCAGCCGCAGGCAAGTTACATAGAATGTATCCCATGATGGCCTTGTACCCGCCCGCGCTCTCTCTTAGCTAAGAATAAGCTCATTATCGATTGCCTAATTGTGCGACCCTTGTTTGCCATCCGTATATCGTGCAGAAATGCGTGTGTATTACACGATATTGATCGAGTAGTAGTAGGCATGTAGGTACTTGCTTCTCGTGCGTGCAGTGGCGGAGGCACATCCACCCCATCCCGCACATAGTGGTAGATCTAGCAGCTATGTATTGATGCTTGGTTGCATCTGACGACCTGTCCAGTCTCCGATCCGTGTGCCGTCCGTCCAGGTCAGGGATTGATGCCAGAGAGCCGCCAGTGCATTACTTGCCGCGGCGGTAGCCAGCACAAGACCCAACGCTCCCTTTTCCCACCGGTCGCCGGCCCCGCCATTTGGTCTGGCCGGCGCAATTGGCACCATTTCTTGGAGGTGGAAGTGGAAGTGTCAAAGCGCAGATCCGCAACGGCTCGCTCGCCCATTCGAGGGGGCGCGACTCTGCGATCCTCCCCCAGAATCCACTTTGTGGTGGTGCCTTGAGGCTGGTCGGCGATAGCGCTATGACTAGAGCCAAAGTCAAATTGCACATTCACTGGACAATGGAGCCCCAGTTGGTTTGTTTTTCGCCCAGTAAACATCATCACTATCGCCCTTCGCTATCGTCATCCGCCTGTCACTAAAGGGGCAGGCCCAGTCGACAACGCATGAAGCAGCAGTAGTTCGCCCAATTCTTCATGTATGCCACAAACCTTATGTAGTCTTCCCCATTGCAGGCCGAAGCCTCACCCCAAGCGGTCAAAGAGGCCAGCGTCTGCTTGCAGCATAAGCGGCGGCAGTATCGTTGCTTGTTATAACGCGGCTCACCTATAGTCCCGTCGCAGCATACGTCGCCAAGGCTGCAACGGCCCTGGCTCCAACCCCTACTCACTTTCCGTCCGCTGCGCGCGCGCAACATACAGCAGTCTCCGTCGGTCATCATCCGTGCTGGATCGACCCATTCCCTTCGCTGACTGTAGGCTGGCAAGCTGGGGAACGGAGGGTCCATTGAGCAAAGGCCTCCGTCGTCGGCTCCTCCCCAACTGCGACGGCTGCTCCTTACTTGCTGCAGCTACCGGGGTTTCTGCAGCTCTCCCGCCTGTTCAAACATATGCATCATGTTATGTGCGTGCGGTACGGGTTAGCTAGCTACATCGCTAGCTACGCTACATGACGAATGGCCGTCCCGCCTGCGCGCGCAACGAGGCCGTTGATGAGGGACGAATGAGAAGTAATCCCAACGTTCGCAACGTTCGTTCACTAGCAAAGCCATGCAAATTTTCGAAGAAAGACGTCAAAGAGCGAAACCTCGTCACCTGATTGAACAATGGCGTTACGCGCAACAAATTTTCATTTCTTATGAATGCACTAGCCAGTTCATGGTGGGTGATGTTTACTGGTTCTCGTCCACCCACACTCCCCCCAAAAGCAAACCACCCAGCTGCCGCCACAATAAACAAACTGGCTTCGGATCAGACCGAGAATGTGTCCGATCGATTGGCTGAAGTACAAACTGTTTTCTTTCTTTCTTTCGGACTGGTGGTCTAGCTTAGGAGTCTTCCATTGTTATTCTTCGAGGCATGCAGGACGAGGAGGCAATACGGGAAGCATACGAGGGAGGCCGGCAACGGCCCTCCGATGGTGTGTATGAGCTGCGGGCTTCTGCTGCTGTTTTCTCCATCCTCCCCACAAGCAAAGCCAGAAAGCGAGGCAAAAAAAAAAAAAAAAAAGAGCTGCAAGTAGCCGTTGGGCGCAAAAACTAACGCAAAAGTGGTCCCATATACGCAATAGAGGGTGGCAGAAAGTGCTACTTGATTGAATTGTTTTCTTTGCCAGGAGATCCCGGGCTAATTGTTTCTTGCTCCGATGGTATTCCCATATTACTTACCCTGAGAGTCCCGTGTTGGTGGTGTGGGAAAGTATAGCCTTTCAAGGCACGATTTGCGCCGCCCAGCCACGTTGCAGCATAGACATGCAAAGTCCATGGAATCGGATGCGTGGATGGCTGTTCCGCTTCCTTGACGCGATGCGGTGTGATGATACTAGAGCGCCGCCGTATGGGTTGCCTGCGATCAGGTTCCGTCTATTATGTCGCTTTGCTCTTTTTTTTTTTTTTCTCTTTCGTCCTATTCAGATTCATCTTACCCTCGCTCACGCTCTCTGTTTTCCCCTTAATCTATTTAGGCGAACGTGTACCTTGGCCCAGATTGGTAACCAGAAACGAAAGACATCGCTTGCTTGCTTTGAGATCATGCAGGTGGATATTAAAGTCCTCGAGATCTCGCGGTCTCCCTTGAGACCCATCTAGCCTGGCATTTGGGTCGGCGCCGGCATACGCTCCCTTGGATCTCACGCTGTGCGACTGATCCACGACAGCTACGCCATGGACAGGTGCCGAACACCTATTTATGCTACTCTATCTCTCTCTATCCCAAGTCCCCTCCTCGTATGGGAACAGCCCATATGTACGCCACCCACGAGGGTGAACCCAGAATCTTGGTTTTGTTTTCGTAGGGCTTGGATAGCCACAGCCCACCCCCTACCTGCTGCACCTAGAAGCATGGCCGATGGACAAAGGTGAGATATCTTACCTGCAGACACGCGTCGTCCCGTGTTTTTCCTTGCCTGCCCAGGCAGTAGCCAGCAGCAGCAGTAGCAGCAGCATTAGCCAGGCAGAAGCAGAAGCAGAAGCAGCCCTGTTATTATGGGTTTGCGTCATAAGTATATGCTGGTTTCTGCTGTTGTGCATAACACGCCAACCACCTCCGAGGCGTTTATTAACTTTTCCTCCCTTCGCGATATAAAAGACATCTGCAACGAGCGACATGGATTTGCAATGCATGATCCAGCAGCTCGCCACGCCTCTCCCTTCCGGGAACACTATATCAAGTAGACACTATAGTAAGCGAGGAACAGGTTCGTCCTTGTTAAGGATGCTGCACCCCCTGGGGCTTAGTCAGGCTGCCTCATTACAGTGAACAATAGTAAGCACTGGGGGCTTACGTACACCCGTTATCAGACCGCATTTCTGTCTCGGTGGTCCTTAACCCGACCTCTTCAACAACGATGCATGATT
This sequence comes from Apiospora marii, assembly GCF_038362585.1. Lineage (NCBI taxonomy): Eukaryota > Fungi > Ascomycota > Sordariomycetes > Amphisphaeriales > Apiosporaceae > Apiospora > Apiospora marii. Next base: position 1,197,045 of record NW_027117374.1, read on the forward strand.
CCTAGCATAACACATTACGTCCAGCAAGACTTTCATTGGTCGTTGTCTGGCAGTATATTGTTCGCTGAAAACAAACTCGATGCAGCTCATACAAGTAGACAACCCATGCTAGGGGGGTCTTTACTCGACGGCCTACATACGCGATCTTGATCTCATACGCCGCTATCCGGCGCGAGTCCTCGAGGCCGGGTCCAGAAATGCAAAGCAAAGAGCGGTATAGCCTGGTTTGGGCATGAATCATAAGCAACCCTGTTTGGGGAGTAGTATACTAACGTTCAGATATAGCCGCATTATTAGCGTACAGATCTCAGACCGTGGACGCCTTTTTGCTATCTAATTAGGTAGTAGTAGATATTGATATGCTCGTCAACACGGGCCATGTGCATCACTCGCTCTTGTTACCAGCGTTTCTCAAACACCACTTTTCGCTTTTGGGGGCTGAGGTCAGGCCGCGATGCTGTCCTCTTTTCGTCCGGGTGCCAGATTTGGACATGACAATCGCCCTGTACCACGGACGAGGTTCCCAATCGAGCAGGTAGCCGGTGCTTGGGTATCTCATCTCGGCAGGTTTTTCGATCCTGCAGCAATGCGCGTGTTGCCCAATCTCAGCCCACACAAAGCTCTTTTTACCTACGTCCGTAGCAAGAACATGCATGACATGCGGTGCGACCCTCAGACAAGCTTACGGGTCCGTCCTCCCCTCTCCCCGTCTCCCCCCTCCCTCTTGTCACAGTTTACCTACCCGGCTTTCGGACGGGGGAGAGAAAAAATAGCGTGTGAGGGGTAAAGGACAAATCGAAAAGTGCATTTCATCAAAATTCGCTGCTGCGCGTGTACAACCCAGTGGAACGGGGCATCAACGATGGCTTGTTTCAAGAGGTTACCTGGGTCCGGACCTTTCCCATTGCAGGCCATGCTATCTCCGTCGGTCCACGCATGTCAGTTTGTTACCTGTCTGCCCTTCCATTGGGACTCGACGCAACTGGGATACTGTGATATTCCAACCCCAGAGCCGGATGCGGACTCGGATCGGCCATGACGAGGCTATTGCATAATTAACACACACCCAAAAAACGCTTCACTGCTAGTAGTATATACTCGAACCAGGGCCTGAAACTTTAAGTCTAACTCGCTCGACTATACATTCCCACAAGTCAGGGGCAGCAGGATCGGCCGGAAGTCACATCAGATCAATGTAGGCCGCCGCCGATGCAGCACCGAGCATGCATCGTACGCCGTAATGCATCGTCAACACAATAGGCGAAAAGTGGCTCAGATTGTTTAGCTAACGAGGTACGGCATGATGCCTGTCACGATATATCCAAGATTCGAGACGAGCGAGGTGAGGCGAGGCGAGAGAGCGACGGGGGAGAGAGAGAGAGAGAGAGCTGTGAGAGCTGTGACGTGTGTGCATATAACAGGGGGGTTACGGACGCAAGATGCAAGTTCCGTGGGAGCGCGATGTTACAGGAATCGGGGCAAATTCCGTGCTGCGACGCGCCTGCGATTGGCCGTTCAGCTGTTACCGAATCTATGGGAAATTAAGCAGCAGCAGTCAGTTGCCAACCGGGGTCTGCAAGTCCAGGGTGCAAAAACCAGGGAGGGCTACAGGGCCAGGGCCAGGTGCCAGGTGCCAGGTGCCAGTACCAGGGCAAGGACAGGGCCGAGGGGAAATAGAGTAGGACAGGGGCCCCAGGGCAGGTTGGGCAGGATGGGCAGACAGAGGGCCAACGGCCGCCATCGCACCCGATGTCCAACGTATGCGGCTACCCGCTCCCAGGACTGCAACGCAACGCGACATGGTCGGTGGTGGGTGGGGTCCGTCCAGCCAGTGGCCAAGCATCCCGTCATCCAGCAAGATACCTACATACAAACAGATCAGATCAGATCCATCTTGCTTCCTTCTGCTCCCCCACAGAAACTAGCTGACGTTATATTACTTTTCCCCAATTGCAGTCAGTCGGCCACGGACTTTGCCGTCGCTGCTTCGGTCATCGTTTTGCTCTTTCCTCTGCCCCCCTCCACCCCTCCAAGCTCCAAGTGGCGTGGGCCGACATTCCAAGAATGGGCTGACTCTGGGAGATTTGGGACACTGTGAATGGCTTTTAACTCTGGGTATAAGCAATATGGTAATGCAATCTACATGAACTCTCGATCTCGTTACGAGGTCAATCTGGAACCCGACATGGCAAGCGCAGCCATGTCTTAGCGTTCCGCGACCGACCGACGGACCGCACGTGGGTGTTGTGCTCACTGAACAACCGTGGTCTGTAACCACCAACGATGTTCCTCCCCCTATCCCTTCCGCCCGCTCTCCTTGACAAGCCTCAGGCGACACGGTATTGGCGAACTGTGTGCTACCGATCAATTGCGCAAAAGGGAGGCAACCAATGTGGAGATTCGACGAAAGGGCTATCCCTGACTCCCAAGACGAGCGAACAGCACGTTTCCCAAGCTACCGATGCAAGCTCCCGTCGCCGTGGGCCCTTGGGCTCGCTGGATATAGATCACGCAGTGCTTGATCTTAAATGACGCACCCGATAGCCATAGCCCTCTCTGGTTTTCTTTCTTTCTAGATTACACCAAATCACCGAACATCATCGGTCTGTACTTCCGACGCCGAAAACTTTTCCTTCGCTCGCTCGCTTACTACTACAGAGAAGGACGAGAGAAGGCCGCCATGAAGAGGCTAATGACCCCGGATGTCTTACGAGCTCCAGAAGATAGGTTTCACGATACGACGTGCAAAGCTCTCTGACAGGAAAGTGGCATTGACTTGCATGGTGCATTCGAGGGAAACAAACTTCAATTGACTCACAATGGGATGGAGATTGGCAGATTGGTGGGAGAGCGATAGCCTAGTTTACTTGGTCGAGAGTGAGAAAACAAAGTTCGGATGTGTCTCCGGGAGCAAAGGAGCAAGGGCCAGCAACCACCATGACATAAGTGTTATCGGCTCTGCCCTGACCCGGTCTTGTCTGGTGGAAGTGGTGGTAGTAGTAGTTGGTAGTAGTAGCAAAAGAAGCAGAAGAAGTCTTAAGAAGAAGGGGGTGGGCAGGGGTGGTGCGCACACTACAGCCCATTCACTTTCACTACGGCTACACGCATAGTAGTAGGCCCTTCGCTCCACAAGAACCGCTATTGGTGACATGCCACTGGACGGCCGCCAGCCCTTGTCCGCCGATCCCAGGTAGTTCCATGCGTGGTTGATTCTTTTGTCAGCCACAGCTCGTTGCTTTTTCTCTGTGCCCCCTTACACCCCCCTGTCCGTTCCCCCCAAGCCAAAAAAGACAAAAAAAAGTTCATAGCTTTTCGGACATGGGTAGGAGCGGGAAGGATGGGGCAGCCCAGGTCCAAAAAGGAGTAGGCAGGACCCACCTCACCGAGGCCGCCCAACTGCCAGAACAAATAAAGGTGAAGGGGGCGTGAACCGAGAGCTGAGAGAGAGAAGGGAGATGGGCTTGTCTCGAGCCAGCCTAGCCTCGATGCTAGATTCGGAGAACGGAGGAGAAAACGGGCATGCCCATCATCAATCGCGTGATCCCGGATCGTCGTCCTCTTTGGAGGCCCTGCCCCACCATGATACGATGACTAGCACTAATATATTATTGATTGAAACTCTATTTCGCATGGTGTTCTGGAATATTGACAGGTGTATCTGGATGCGGTGATGAAGTCTGACCGCCGAGAGCCGTATAGCCTGTTCCAGAAGGTCCTCTTCCTCTCTATCTTTTTCTCTCCTAGCAACCACATCTACCAACTTTAGCCATGGTGAATCGCTGACTCTGGTCATTTTGGCAATGAAACTGTCAGGTAAAGCCACCAGGCCCAAGTAGGACGATCCGGGTCGATCGTTTGTGGAGAGCTGATCCTTTCTCGGCCCTCGACTAGCTACATACCAGACGTTGGCCCTAGGGATGAGCAGCAGCAGCAGGGCTTTCGGGGCCGACCATCACTGGCCCTCATTATCCACGTGGCAACCGCACATCCCAATATACGGTGGCTTGATGCTAGTGGGTCAATTCACACATAGCACATAACCGCCTTTTGTTTTCGTCGACTTTGGACCCTACCTAGAATTACATACATACTCACCAGATCAGACTAGCAGATCGATACCGCCCATCCCGGTTGAGTGATGACGTGAATATGAGCGTGAAACGTAGCACACCTTATTCGTTGAGAGGAGGGCAGGGTGTGTATCATGGTATGCATATTGGGGGCCGTCACGGTGGTGGTCACCGAAAATCTCCTTCCCACTTTGCCAAGCCGCTTCGACCGGCAGCACAGATGACAGTAAGTAAGCGACAGGGAATACGTGCTGATACTATTCCCGGCCTGAAGCAAGCAGATTCCCCTCTTTACGCAGGTAGGCAGTAGTAGGCGAAGTCAATCTCGAATAGTGTGACGGTCGTCAAGGCACTGCCGCAGCAATGTCATATCATGTGTTGGCCGATGCTGTCATTGGCCAATCTTCGTTATACGATGCATGGTCAGCATTTCCTTGCTTGTGATGACGGGGTTCCTGGATGACTTTGCATTGATCGGCGAAATGGTAATTGAGATACTTCTTTTCGGTGTAATGTTGTGGGAAGAGATGTATCTGGAGTATTCTTGGTATATCAGAGCTGAAGCTCTGAACGGTTGCACACACGCATTTGAATTAAGTATCCCATCCCTATTTTCGGGTTGATCCCAAATCTCCTGCAAATGCACCATGAGGGCTATCCTGTAACTAAAAGACCCCTTTGTGGTCTGATAAACGTAGATGCAGGTGTTGCTTGGAGCTTCGATCGTGCTGGTAATATCACATGAATGTCGTCTATCTTGAGTCTGTGTATGTAGACTTCTCTAGGTGCTATCAAGCTCTCAAGGCACATCTACCACGAATACCAGAGACTAAGTTCGTCATGACATGGCGTCTTATCAATAGCTAAATTCTAGAGACCTCGTGATACCAGTGTGGTGTCAGGTTCAGAGATAGGACGCCCCTTACCTGATCACATACAATCAAACGAGTACGGATGTTGTGTCGTTGTATATCGATACTGGGTGTGGGAACTATCATGGGCAGTTAGCCACATCTAGCTGCCATATATGCGTGTAAAAATACTTGACTTGACTCTATAAGTCCAATATCCATCTGTATTCCAGCGTCACAGCCGATTCAAGTCGCAACCCTTGCTTCCCACCGAGATCTGAAGCAAACGAACCATGATTGTTAGTAGTACTGGGCCCTTCAGTCAAGTATATTAAGGTCTTACTAACATCATGTTTTCGTGGAGCAACCGTTTCCTATATGATCAGTATTTGAGGTGGAAGGTGGCATCCACCTAATCAGCTTGCAGAGCTCCTGGAAGTGGGAGGGACGCATTCCTTCGGATGCACCTTGGCTTCTAAATCGCGCTACCCGCCTGCAAAGTATCGAGCCTCAGTATGAAGAGTCGTAAGCTCACCTTATCATCAACATGGCTGTGATGTCTTATAGATGGCCAACGCACATACCGCGGCAGCACGAACGCTCTGTTAGACGGGTTCACGATCGTAGAAAAAGTGCCACGATTCTCATCACGGAATCGCTGGAACTGACACTTGTAAATCGCTTGTTAGATATGTGCTTTTGCTTGGTTTGCTTGTTCCAGTTGTCACTTCACATAAGACTCAAGAGATGACACTCGTAATGAGATAGGGAGTCTCCTTACTTGGCTGGCTTAGGTTGGGCATGCACCTGATGATCATTTCTATCGTTGATGATATGCTCTCTAAGAGTAGATGCCCCTTAACAACAAGCCTCAGCATCACACGTACATTACAAACTCCCAATAATTTGGTCACATAAGATCCTTACTTTGCGGGAAGGTTCTCACTCAACTCGCCTCGCATGCACCTCCCCTTTGCACTGAGTCGAGTTGTAACCTAGGACGAATGTGACCGAAAGAGCTGTGAATAGGGGTGGTCAGCCAGAAACAGCTTTGTCTACAGACCCAAGAACCATTTTGAATGTGGCTTGTGGTGTATCCACGTTAACTCGGAGTAACCGTAATTTGCCCGTTATATATACCGTCTTGAGGTCTGTTCACCGACGTAATCCAACATACGTCCCTTAGCTGTCGTATGCATTGTTATAGCCTGGTTTGCCTCGGTCCATAGCCGACTCTACAAGGCCTGCATTGCCATTCTCACTGCAGGAAGTCATACCCAGTCGCTCGGTCGATCAACACTCAGTCTCCCATCAGAGAGCTGCGAAAACTGCCTTGCAATATGATGTCCACCACAAGTCTTGACACACCCGGTACCTCCACCGGTTTCTCGAGAAATGTGCAAACTGAGTGTACAACCGCCGAGATTAGGGCAAGGCTTGAAGCGGTACCAGGTGTTGTTTATACCGAGCCTGTTATTACTGCGTGTATCCCCAACCCAAACCTGGGAAATCCTGTGTTAGAGATTTCCCCATGAATGCATATGGCGCAAGGCAGAAGCCAGAAAGGTTGTCTTAGTCTATTGCCGCATGCTCAGGAGGAAATCTTGTTTCTGCTCTTCAAAATGGAGATGTGGATAACTCCACGCCTTTGGTAACGAAGGGAAAGGGGTCAAAATTGGTGTCATTGATACCGGCGTTGGCTTTCGAATCTAGCACGCGGTGCCGGACACGGACCCGGGAGCGTCAGTGGATATTCATTCAAAAACAGACGACGACAAGAGCCATGAGAGCTCCGACCCGTTGGGTATCTGTCAAGGCGCTGGGCACGCCACCGATATAGCTGGTATTCTCCCTTTTGACAGGTAGATCCGGGGCAGTTAGCTACTCTCGAGGCACGCATCATCGGAATGAACCCATTAGACTCCAGCCGAAGGTACAATTTCATTGCTGTAGCCTCTGAAGCGGAGCCTCACGTTTACAGTGTGCTTGGTTGTTGGAACATCGGCACGATCGATAGCGTCATTGCCTCTGCTCTGGAGGCACAAGCGGACAGCGTGGATGTGGGCAGCTTGTCCAACAACTTCGGCCAGCAGTCGCCGTACGGAAACGACCGCTTCGCTGAAGTGAGCACGTAGCTTGAAAGGGCGGTAATCACTGCCATTGTCGCGGCCGGAAGTCCCAACGGTTTCAGCAAGTGTACCTTGGCGCTCTGCGATGCGGGCCAGATCAGCAAGCTATCGAGTATCCCGAATGCCAACGCCGTGTCCAACAAGAACTTCCCTTTGGTATGAAATGCGAAGGTTTCGGAAGTGACTGATGTCCCGCATGTTTCTCTCTAGCCACTGGAGGAGTACGAGGGGCTAGGTCTTTAAATCATCAAAGAAGGCTGTTGGAGAGATGACTAGGACGAGGCCATCCATCAGCTTGAGAACCAGGGGAAATTCAGCAAACACCGCCATCGCATTCCGAGTCACAGGCGATTGCCGGTTGACCGACACTATGGCATGCGCCCAGAACTATGAACCCAATTATATGATGGGTCTATACCAAGAGACGTCGACCCTGTACTTCGAGGACTACGACCTGTCGTCAGCTGGTTAGTTTGGGGCGGGGGATTTCACCGTCGTCGACACTTACACGAGAAAGTCGCTGACTAGAGACGACGACGTCGCCCGGGGTAGTGGTAAATACCAGCTCTTCCTCGACGACAGCACCGTCTCCAGCCCAACGCAGGCTGTGAGTGGCACGTTCGATTAGGTTCCGGGATAGGATTATGCGCACAAAGTACTCTTCAGCAGGTTGGTCAATCCTAAAGACACCATGATGTCGCGTACACAATCAGTCCGCGCCAACTGACCATCTCGGACGTGGCGCGCGGCGTGTACGGCATCGCTATCCTGACCGTCGCCATTCAATTGCTCTCCGACCTCGAAACGTATGGTATGTCGCATGTAGGAGCGGCCTATGGCGGTTACAGTCTCGCGTTACCTACATGGAGCAAGTACGGCTCCGCCACGTCCCCGACCCCAACAGTAGTAAAACCCACGGCGGGGGTTTTCAAGATGTTCAGCTTCACCCTCTCCCCGTCTACGCGCGCGATGCCATTTAAGGTGCCCGTGTTTGGTGGCTACATCCAGGTCGCCTCTGGGGATGACAAAGAGCTGAGTGTACTGTGCATCGGGCCTGCCTCACTCGTGCTTTAGCAGTGACTACATTCATTACGACCCGACCCTATCACTGCCGCGCGCATCACGTACACCTACCCTAACGGTACATCTGTCAAACCCACTGACTGGTTGGAGGTCAACACGCCACTGGCCTATATGTCGAACCTGGCGCGCTCGAAGTGGACGCAGGCGTGGCCGGTGCATGTGCCGTCGGCCGACAAGACCATGGCGGCCTATCCCTAAGGCTTCGATAGCGACAGCACTAACTTGCATGGCTACCACCTCTCGACGGCCGAGCCGCTGTCCAGCATGTTCGGGTTCCCGAGTCATGACGCCCTGGTTAACGTTAGGAAGCTAGCGGTCCCGAGGGCCAAGCGTCTTCCCGCGGGTTAAAGGGTGGAGGTCACGGCGGCGCCCGACGGTATGATGTACTCGCCGGAGCCCGGGCATCGTCGGTAGTGTCTGACCTGCGATGGATTATGGCTTTGGCCAAGCTGGAGGACTACGACACCTGGCTCGGGTCGGTGAAGAAGGTGGTAGATGGCACGACTGAAGGGGCTGTTCTGTTTCTCAATGCCCAAGTATCCCGGCTTCCCCTACACCAAGATAGTGCCGCGCGGATGATATCTTTGGGCGTTTTGAAATACATACTGTGAGTTTCTGTTCCCTGCAGCAAGATGTTGATTTAGGATTACTCGATCGCTACACGGATACATACCGAATCAGGAGGGACATCGGACGTCACTCGACAAGAATGGACGGTGTCTGCAAGCACAAAGAGTCACTGACGAATCACAATAGCAATACATCTGTTGAGAATATGATTAATGTGTATTGGTGAGCAATTGAGTAGGTAGATATATATTTAGATATCCATTCGGCATGACACCAGTAGCCTGGAACGATCATCTACATTGAACCAAGGTCTCGTGAATAATGATCTCTCAAAATAGAAAGCTGCTGCTGCAGTTCTTTCAAACGTTGCAGTTATTTCAAACATGTCAAACATAAACGAATGACTCGTGTAGAAGCATGAGTCTCTCGAAATCATTATATCCCTCACGGTCCACAATGTGAGCGAAATGGGCCTTGAATGCCGACTTCGGGGCAGGATCAAGAATGAAATAATACAGAGTTTAGACGCATGAGAAAGGCGGTGACGCTAAAAGAACGGGAATGGGCGATTCGCAGTGCCAATTTGCGGGGGAAAACAGGCATGCCAGGCCTCAAAGGTTAGATGGGGTTGGGTTTCTGCCATTGCGCCGCATGCTACCCCCACCACGAGCCTAGCTTGACCAGCGACATGAGCTTGGAAGGGCGTACGTACATATGTGTCGTACATAATGCAGTGAGTGCGTAGTAGCTGGGTGGGATGATCACTTCTGCTAGTGCTTGAGTTCAATTGTTTCTCTACTTGCCACCCTTCTGCGCCCAAGCCTTGTCCTACTTACAGCTGGAAAGCTCCAAGAAAGCAGTAGCACCACTTACAGTAACAATGGCCCCAGCACCTTGTACAGTGCGCCATGCGCGACGCGAGGGTAAGTATCACACAGTCCTCAAACGGTCACGAAATCATTGTAGACTAAACATCTAAATTAGACGTACCTGCGATCCTGGACATGATCCGCGAACTAGCAGACTACGAGCACGAGCTCCACTCGGTCGAGGCGACCGAGGCCACGCTCCTCGACACCATAGCCCTTGCCCCTGACGGCGTGAGCTCGACGTCGACCGCCCCCAACACCGAGGCCATTACCCCTTCGCGACCGACGCGCTGCCTGATCCTCTTCAACGAAGAAGAGAAGCCCGTGGGCATGGCCTTGTACTTTTACAACTATAGCACGTGGCGGGCCAAAGCCGGCATCTACCTCGAGGACCTCTACGTCCGCGAGACGGAGCGGAAGAAGGGCTACGGCAAGCGGTTGCTTGTCGAGTTGGCCAAGGAGGTGGAGGCGATGAAAGGTGGCCGGCTGGACTGGTCGGTTCTTAAGTGGAACGAGCCCAGCATCAAGTTCTACGAGTCCATAGGCGCGATACCGCAGAGCGAATGGGTCGGCATGCGGGTCGAAAGGGAGGGCTTGACAAAGCTGGCGAGCTTGCTGGACTGAAACATGCCTTTCGTCCGTCTTGCCCCGTGTGCACTGAAGCTCCGTGACATAGATATGACAGAACATGCAGGTTCGCAGGTTTCAACCCTTTCCCTTGTGGGCCTTTGTACCGCCTGGGCGAGCCCCTTGTACGTCAACGCCCGAGAAGAACTGCAGGTCCGAAGTTGTTGCAGGTGATAGTTCTCGGCGTGCTGCTCCGAATGTGACCTGAAATTTCCCTTTCCCTTTAGACTTTTGCAGAATTGGGGTTGCCTCCCATACGCGGCTGTATATGCTTCGTCGAAGCCTTCTAGGCTTAAACGACTTCACTCCTATAGGTCTGCCTTGGCCACGAGGGTCCGTATCGTGAGCACCGGATAATGACTTGAACACTCGAGAGTTGCCGCGTTCCACCGCTCGTACGGGTTTCGTGGCGTATGCCTCCCAATTCCATTCGTGAGCCGTATTTGCCGAGGAGTTCGGTACAGCCACGGGCATAGTGGCGATCGGTCGTCTTGTTGGCACGTCAAACATTTTGGCTTCTGCCTGCCCCATACTCAGGTCTTGCAGCAGGTCCCATTCGCCTTGTGGCACCGGAGGCATCAAGTCGGCCAATACCCTTGCGTAGTGTTTCTGCTCTTTCCGCTTGGTTGTTTGGGGCTTGAACGGTTTACCCCAGGCGTTCATTTTGGGCAGGGCCGAGGCAGGATCATAGGTCTTGCGCATTTGCTTTGGCCAGTTGGTATTGGGGCTCCGAACCTGGGCTCCTGCGATAGCCTTGATCTTTTCGACGTCCCAGTTATCTAACCAGCTTTCAATAAGAGTATCGTCGGGTTGAGGCTTGCGATTCGAACCACTCGCTGCGGCGGTTGTTTCTTTCCCGTTTGTTGTTGCTGGTGGGAATAGGGGTTTCAGCTCTAGGGCCTCCGAACTCTCTGCAGGCTCTTTGCCCAAGGAGGAGGATGCTAGCAGACGTCTTCTTTTACCCAGTCTACCAGACGCAAGAAAGCAGAGACGACGCGTGCGGTCAAGGTGTCCTGAGTTGGCAGAGCGTAAGTAGCGTAAAGATTGATGGGCTTTGTGGATGTTGGGCCGACGATCGTCGCGAAATTTGGATCGAATTACTTCGGTCACCCACGGGCGACAATAAGGCGGGACGTATGTAGCTTCGCGAAGGAGATGCCGATACAGGTGTATGGCAGAGTCGGGATGGGGTAGTCGAGACGGCATCGTGGCTTGGATTTAGGGGTCGGAAGGAGTTGGTGTAGCACCCCAAGGTCTAGGTTTCGGCAAACATTGACTGGGCAAAGAAGGTCGGCTGGGCGCAGCGGTAAAGAACGTCTGGGAGCACCAAGAGTATGATAGCCCCAATCTTTAGTATACAAGAATGGATAGCGGTTTTTCGCCGCTATCAAAAAGGGGCAGGTATAGTATAGAAAGATGAGGTTGGCGACTTGAACAAATTCACGTAGGCAGGCTCTTGGCTTGACTTTCCACTTTCGCCCAAGAGAGCTTCAAAGTCCTTCTCGGTGAGCCAAGGTGAGATAATGAGGTATGAGCTGCAGGTGCAAGTGGCGCTAGCCGTAATCGCGTTAGATTCATGAGCTCACCTCTCTCCATGCCCCGCTCCGAGCAAACAGCCAATAACCCCGCTCCTTGCCTGCCTGCCTTCCTGAGCAAATCTGTTAAGCAACGGACCGTGCACCTCGGACGACCTTTCCCCCAGCAACAGCGACCTTGGCTGGTGATTTTTGCATCAGTGCGTCAGTAGTGCGGTCTCTTTCGCGTGCCCAGCCTGTTCCTCAATTCCCCCCAAACCCCAATTTCCCGTGCCTCTACACGACCAGAACACGTCCCGTCTCCCGTCACGGTCTCACGAGATTGACACGCTCTTCCACGTTCACCACTTTAATTGAATTCCTCCTTTTGGACATAGGCTTGAAATTTCCAGCTCAAGGGTAGCTCTAGCTGCTGTTTGTCCATATATCCAACGGGGCCTGTGAGAATTGGTCGATCCGTTTTGCTCCATCCATAGCGCAGGCTTTGTCGAACCGGTGGGTGTTGCCATAAGTCATCCTGCCTACTCCGTACCGAGTATCCTCACTCACAACTGCACCTTTTTGCCCTGGTCTGGCCAGCCAACCAACCATCTTTTGTCGCTTATCCCTCACCACTGCACACTTGCGTTGCGACAATCGACTTGGAAGCTCGACAAGGTCTTTGATCTTCCTGCAGTCTACCACAATCCCATTCTTGCTTGTATACTCCGTACGCCTGTTGTCGGCTTGATTCCGTGCAAGACGGTCGGCATTTGCACAAAACTCCCCCAACCTCGGCGCAAGTACATATCGTTCCGCTTGGCAGGTTCATGTCCACACCACATGCACAGGATAAGCAAGAATATAAGAAAAGCAACAGCATCGGCCTCCTGAACCATTGACGGCCTGGTCCTTGTTACTGCTGGCATTCGGCTTTCTTTTTCACACTTCATCCCGAAATTGAGCGCCCAGACACACATACACACCTATACTTGTCACTAAAGGAGAGAGACTTCCATGGTTGAATGAATGGCCTCGACTAGCATCAGCACCAATCCGACCACAATCCCCACCGGCGCTTCCACGACCCTGGCCTCGCCTTCGACAACCTCAACTCCCACCACTCACAATCGAAACCTCTCGGCGGCCACCAATTCGTCGACCTTTTTTACCCAGGCGCCTCGCGCGCCCTCCTCTTCTGCTTCGGCATCCCAGCCGTTGGCAACTTCGTCCAGCAGTACCTTGAATGCTGCCCCTGCGCATCCAGATTTCAAGATGTCGCAACCTCAACCTTCGTCGCAGCAGTCCTTCACGATGACCCAGCCCTCCTCACAGCAGATCTTTCGCCAATTCTCAGATTCACAATCACGCCTGTCGCATAGCAACAGCCAACAGCCGCCTAATGATGGCTTTAACATCTACTCGGTTAGTCTCTTTTTCTCTCCCCCTGTTCTGCGCCTTGAAATATCAAGCCATACTCGTCGCTTCTATGTGGTCCCCACTAACACTTGCTTATCCTGAATCTAGGCCGTGTACTCGGGCGTAGACGTATACGAGATGGAAGTGAACGGGATAGCAGTCATGCGCCGGAGAAACGACAGCTGGCTTAATGCGACTCAAATCCTTAAAGTGGCCGGCGTCGATAAAGGCAAGCGCACGAAGATACTCGAGAAGGAGATCCAGACGGGTGAGCACGAAAAGGTCCAAGGTGGCTATGGAAAGTACCAAGGGACTTGGATAAAATTCGAACGTGGTGTCGAAGTCTGCCGCCAGTACGGTGTTGAGGAACTCCTGCGTCCTCTGTTAACGTACGACATGGGTCAAGATGGAGGCATCGCCGGCAGGGGCGACTTTAATACCCCGACCAAGGAGCAGGCCATGGCGGCGCAGAGAAAGCGGATGTACAACAACCAGAACAACGTTACGGATTCTCGGACCAACGGCCTCTCTGGAACCTTTTTCAAGAACATCTCGAGTTCGGCTTCCAATGCAGTCGCAGCTATCAGCAAGGCTCGCCTTGACTCGCCGGGCCCGAGGGGACGTCATGGATCAGCCAGGCCACCCAGTTTCAGTCGCCAATCATCGATGCAAAACGCCGATGATTTCCCCGGTAACTCGCAACAGAGCTTTGTGTCAGACTATGGCAATGTGGACTCGGCTTATTCCACCCAAAACACAAACATCTTCCAAGGCGGCGATGAGCCTGCCCGGAAGCGCCAGAGAGTCATTACGCCGGCAGACAGTTTCGGCTACGCATCGCAATCTATGGAGATGTATGCCAATACGTTCCCCGGCTCACCCACTGAGCCCAATGAGTCTTTCATCTATTCCGCCGCCGGACTCAATATGCACGCAGCGGATGACGGCGTTCCTCTGCCGCCTCTAGCTTATGAGGTATCTTCTGAGGCTGAGCAGAAGCGGAATATGCTGATGGCCCTCTTCTTGGATGCCAGTGCTAAGGACTTTTCTAAGAGTGAGGCCTTGCAGACACTCACGCCCCTTGACCTCGATGCCCCTATAGACTCGGCTAGTAATACTGCTCTTCATTGGGCGGCAACACTGGCGCGGCTGCCCTTGCTGAGAGCGCTGATATCAGCTGGCGCAGACCCATGCCGTGTCAATGGAGGTGGCGAGACTGCCCTGATGAGAGCTTGTTGTGTTACCAACAATTCGGACCAAGTCTCGTTCCCAGATTTGCTTGACGTGATCGGCAGTACAATCGAAATCAGGGATAGCAAAGGTAGGACCTTGTTGCACCACATTGCTGTGACAAGTGCCGTGAAGGGTCGGAGTCACTCAAGTCGATACTATCTTGAAAGCTTGCTGGAATGGGTCGTGCGACAGGGCAGCGCACCTAGCAGTCAGGCCACCGCCAACGGAAATGGTAACGCTGGTCCAAGGATAAATCTCGGCCGGTTCATGAGCGAGATTGTCAATGCCCAAGACAAGGCTGGTGACACAGCTCTTAATATTGCTGCCCGGATTGGAAACAGGAGCATAATATCCCAGTTGCTTGAGGTAGGAGCAGATCCCGGCATTTCGAACAAAGCTGGGTTACGGCCGCAAGACTTTGGCGTCGGTGGTAATGTGGGCGAAGATGGTCTCAACGGTGACCTTGTCGATGCCAATGGTGCCATCGCCAACAACCAGAAGAGCCGCGAGAGCAGCGATGAAATCATCACCTGTAAGTCTTGCATCGCTATACTATTTGGAAAACTGACTGACATTCACAGCGATAACGCACCTTCTGAACGAGACATCCACAAGCTTTCAAACAGAGCTGAAGAAGAAGCAAGTGGATCTCGATACGCTTCATGCTTCGCTCAGAACCACTTCGACAACACTAAATGACGCCAAACGGACTCTGGAGTCTCTTCAAACAGCGGCTAAATCACAGTCGCTCACACGACAGAAGATTTACAACCTATCTCGAGGCAGAGACGAGGAGCAAAGCCGTCTGCTCCGCCTAGAACAGACTCAGGGGCCCATGGATCCCAGCAGTAGTGCCTGGGAGACCGAGCTGGCCGCACAAACAGTGGATGATGCGAGCCTCCCCAGCGCAGCTTTGTTGCGCGCAAGGATACAAGCTCTCAAAGTACGGACCGACATGACACGCAAGGCCGTGGGCACACTAAAGGGCCGTAGCAAAGACGTGGAAGTCAAATATCGGCGCGTGGTGTCCCTCTGCTCTTCAGTACCAGAAGAGCATGTTGACGACGTCATCGATGGACTGTTACGGGCCGTTGAAAGTGAGGGGGACAGTCTAGAAATCGGACGTGTGCGTCGGTTTCTCGGTGGTGTAGATGGTGTGGCCTAAGGATCTATTCGACCTTCTTGAATGGGCATGTGTTTTTTCATCCAACTTTGGCTGCAATGAATGGCGTTCTGGGGGAAGCATACAGGAAGGGGCTGATGAATTCTGCGATGGATTTTGGGGAGGAGATTTCGACTTGACTTCTTCTCTGGTTTGGTGATATGGAAAGCACCAAGTTGCATACTTTTTCCGCAGGATACACACTATTTGTGTGTGTGCCTGCTGTTTCTTGCGGTATAGATGGACCACGGGGAGCGAGTTGATGCGGTGGGCGTGAATTTTCTCTGGCTGAGAACGTGGAGAACAAAGGGGTTTCAGTTGAAGAGAGAGAGATACCAAGGCCCGCCCCCTTTTTGATAGTTGATTGAATTTTTCCGACGGCAGACATACTGCCGTTTGCCAGAGTGTAGACTTGTGTTTGTCTATGTATGAGTATATACATGGCTTGGGTTGTGCATACATACCCCCCAAAAAACGAACGATGAATGACAAACAGTCAATCTGCATGCATCCAACTTCATCTCGTCGCCCCTTCCTCACAGTGTAGCTCACCTGGTTTGTGAATCACATGTAGAATCACTATGCAGTGTGGGGGACCAAATGCATTCGATGAACGGCCAATTGCTTTACAGGAGTCCTACTCGGGGGTATCTCAATTCCAAACAGCCTGTCCCGGTGCCTTGCTGTACTCCTTATCCAGTAACTCCAACATGTGCTTATATACATACAACAAACATGAGTAATCAACTGACCGCCACGCACGCGCATGCGTTCTTGCCTTCATAGGTCTTGACTCTTTTCCTTTTTCCCAAGACAAGACAAGACTCATAGACCAGGAATGACAGGCAAAGATCCCCAGTCCCGACCTCTCGCCCTCTCGACCAGCCCATCCAGGAGCCTCCACGCCGACCGACTGCCGTCCTCGGGCGGCGGCCTGAAGACTTTGATGCGGCCCTCGGACAACACGAATCCCTCGCAGGCGATGCGCAGGATGCGGACGCCGGGGTGGAACATGTTGAGGGCGAGATGCCGGTCCAGATACACTCCCAAAGCTTCTGTGAAGGGCTCCTTCAGCGTTGCCGTTGCTGCTTGATCGTCCTCATCACCTTCCGGGCTCCGCCAGGTCCATCCCTCGTCGTCTCTGCCTCCGGCTAGTTTGCGTCGACGCGATGGCGACATCATCAGCTTATCGGCGCCTCCAGTGTCGGAGGACTGCTCGCCAGCTTTCCGCTTGCCTTTGCGCTTGTTGTTCCCGGATGCCTCTTCTTCGCGGTCCTGGATGGCTTGCTGGCCGGCGCGGATGAAGCGGCGTACTTCCTCGGCGGGCACGATGATGTCGATCGCCTTCAGGCCCAGTGTCTTTGGATGGCTATCGTTGTTATTGACGGCGCCGTTCTTTTTCGTATCAGCCACTGCCTCTGCTGGATCTCCTTGCTGCTGCTCTTTCTTTTCCGCTTCCGAAGCAAGAGACTCATCGAGAACATGGAAGCCTAGTGAAAGAACGACGTCTTTGACCAGGCCGCGGCGTCGGTCCTTGTCGCTTCCGCTCACGCCCGAGTTCGCATGCCAGGCAGCCCAGCTCGAGACGACGCTCCGCGTGCCCAGGCGCAGTGGCCGGATCCGCACGTCGAAGGTGCGGGCGAGGAAGTCGTTGAGGACGGTCCGCAGGGGCGCGGGCATACGGAGAAGCAGGAGCGGCAGGTGCATGAACTGCCTCCGGTCCGCGACGAGGTCGGCGGCGTTGTTATCGTGCGATGTCGTCCATTGAGAGGCAGCTGCTGTGTTTTCTCCGTCGTCCTCGGTACCGTCGCTATTCTTGTAGAGCCGCGGCAAGAGGCAGGCGGCGAAGGTGTTGTTCTCGTAGCGCAGCTCCACGCTCAGTGCCCGGGCATCGGCGTTCCGGTCTCGGTCGTCTTCGCTATCGGGGTTCTCGTCGTCGTCATCTTCGTCGGCGTCCTCCTCTCGACTGCCCAGTTCGGCACTCCCGTCCCTTTGTTGCCGGCGGCGCCGTTGTGCTGCTTTACGACTGCCCTTAGCACGACGCGGTAGCAGCTTGCGGAGGGGCACCCAGCGCCAGTCCACGCTCTCCAGTGCGCCCGCCCGGCCTAGTGTCGCGTCCTCAGACGACGAGGATGTGAGACCGACCTGGACACCGCGCACTACATCGCCGACGAGGGTGTCGCGCAGGCGCTTCGACAGGGTCTGCAGTCGAGCCTTGTTCAGGCGCTCCGGGCCCAGGTAGAGTGGCGATGCGCGATAGAGGGCGAATGTGGTGTTGAAGAGGGTCGGGAGCGGGTGGTCGTCATGGTGGTGGTCGCCGGCGTCTTCTTCGTCTTGGTCGTCGGAGGCGGCGGCGGGAGCAGGAGACGACGAGACGCGAGGCTCTGGCGGAGGAGAAGGTGGTGGAGGGGCGACACGCTTTCGTTTGGGCGGCATCTTGTGTGTGTTTCCTCCCGCGAAAGAAAATGTGTTGGGTCACGCTGCCCGAGGTTGGTAGGCGATTTGGGGTTGTGTGGTATGCGGGAAGCTGTCACCCCTCCCTTGCGCAACTTGTACAGCTCTGGCTCAAGGGTCAATCCAAGTAAACGCGTCGGGGATCGGTACAGGGGTCCTGGGGCGAGTTGTTTCGCGGTGGGGGTTATATAGTAGATTATCCTCAAGCAGAATATACCGGTCGTCGCGTCCAGACTTTTGTGGTTCTGGTTCAATTGGACGACCTTTTCTCGTCGATGTTTGGAGAAACACGCCTAATTCATTGGACGTTAACCAGCATCTGTTGATACGCACGCGCTAGAATGAAGGGCTTGGCTGCAGCTCCTTTGACGCCCTAGGCTCCCCAGGTGCCAGGGTGCTACGGCGCTGCAGTGGGGTCGCCCACGCTAGAGCTTTAGGCACATCATGCCCGCTATTTTTGTGACGTCTTGTTTCATCCCGTGGGTCGTCTCGTCTTGTATACTTCCCTGAGTGAGCCACTGACAACTTTATGAGAACGATGCATTAATCTCAACACATCTTGATCCTACAACATCACCGACTCGAGTAACAGATCAAGATAGCGCAGTTGTATTCCCTTTATTAAACACAAGCATCTGATTAAGTGCATAAAGACTGCTTGCTGTTCTGTTCGTCAACACAATGAGTTCGCCAACGCCAGAGCAGGATTCAGACACTGCCTCAGCGTCCCTTGAAGAATCTCAAGTATTTCACAAATTCGCCCAACTCCCGCCCGAGATCCGTCATTACATCTTCTCTGCCGCCATACCAAAGCCCGGCATCAACTTCTTCAATCTCCACACTTTCCCAAATGACCACCCGGGCGCTAACCGGAGCACCTCGCCTCCCTCCCTCTATCTGGACATGCGCCGCATGGCCATAGAAGACGACGATGAGGACGTCGCCGAGTACGATCCCTCCTGTTGGCAGGCTCGCCATGTCCTGCGCCAGACTTGTCGCGAGGCCAGGTCCGTCTGCGCCATCCCCGAGGACAAGCGCATCCCCATCACGCTGACCATCCCCAAACGCGGCTTATTCGTTCGCGCTGGGGACGGCCTGCTCCGGTCCATGATGCCGCTGGAAGCCCCACGCCGCAGAAACAGCGATGACGAGGAGCCGCCGCCAGATCTTCCCGAGACTGAGTTAGTCGTGCACCGCGTCGTCGATGTGTCCTCAGACGAGCTGTTCGTGCTCTCGGTCGAGAACTGCAGCTTCAACCTGCCTTTTGAGGAGAGCCCGGCCCTGAGGGGCGAGGATGACGATGACGATGACGACGACTCCATGGGCTGGTCCTTCGACCCCGAGTTTCGGCCTTGCGGCGTGGGCCGCCGTGGGAGTCGTTTCCTGGGTATTCCGGCATCTAAGTTCTGCATCGGCCTGGCCCGGCCCCCGAACGACAGCACCGTCTCGGCCCTTCAGGAGGCCTACATGGCCATCTGGTGCGCCGTGACGGGTTGGGACCCGATTGTGCCGATGCTGCAGTCCCCCGAGGCCGCGCGGCTGCTCACCGACGACTCCTTCCCCGCCATGGAGGCCCACGTGGCCGTGTTTGACGAGATCTTCCAGGCCCAGGAGTCGAGCCTGGCCGTGTTTGAGGACTCGTGCGATTTCGTTGGGCGGCCCAAGCCGACCCACCGGAGGATACGACCTTTCACGGTGGCCTATCGGGATCGTTGGGATGACCGCTACACGGAGGTGGCTACGCATGATGATGATTACTTTCCTATCGAGTCTATCGTTTGGCCGACTCTCACGGCGAGGACGCTCATTAAGCTGGGGCCTGAGAAGTCGGATGTGCGGGAGAGGTATATGAGGTCGGCTATTCTGCAGTCACCCAAAAGGCCCAAATAGTGGTCACATTCGAACCCAAGACGACAGCAATTTCTCAAATAATGCCAAGGGTTAAATAGCTCTTAAGTGCAAGCCCTGGGCCGTCTATCTTCGGACCTTTCTAGATTAACCGTCTTTCATCGCACATTGTGAGAAGAAGACTGTACTTGTACATCCATATCAACATATATCTACAACCAACAAGATCGCTCCGTTTCCCGATCCCAACCCAGCATACCAATACCTCTTAATACTCAAATCTCCACCGGGGATCCGCGTCACCCTTCCAGTCGGAGAACCCCTCTGCGACGGGTGCGGCTGCACCGCCCGGTACTTGCGCCGCCGCCTCGTCCCGGCGCCTGTTCTCCCGCCTCAGACGCCACCAAAGAATCGACACAACGACGACGTTGGCGAGGAGGTACGTCAGTGCCATAGAATGACCCACGATAAACCGCGGCCCGTCGGCGGACCGGTAGAGCTGCGTCCCCAGCACGGCGCCCAGGTTGCCGATGCTGATCTGCATGGCGTTGGCGACGGCGCGCTTGGTCTGGCCGGACACGTTGATGGCGGGCCACGACAGCACGAGCGCGACGGCCGGGTAGATGCCGCCGGCGGCGAAGAAGGTGCCGAGGTACGAGACGCCCGGCTTCTCTCGGGGAGAAGTGTTGCCCAGCAGGATGGCGTAGCCGACGGCGCCGAAGAGGGAGGAACCCGCGATGAAGAGGGCGCGCTGGCCCGTGCGCTCCGATAGCACGGCGGCGGCGAGGGTGGTTAGGAAGGCGAAGGCGTAGGGCGGGACGGTGAGGAGTTGGGCTTTGGCGGCGGTGTAGCCTAGGCTGGAGATGATGGTGGGCTGGGGGTACCATGTCAGTTAAGAGGTTCCTTCCGCGAAGAATAAGTTGTGGAAGACGAAGTGAAGAGAAACGAAAGTATGTAATGAGACTGAGGGCGACTTACCAGGAACAGGGACAAGGTGTATAGCGGCAAACTCATGGTGTGGAATCCGAGCCCGTACAGCCAGCAGTTTCCATCCTTCAGGGCGTCGGTCACGGCCGACCAGGTGAACTTCTCGTCGTTGGTCGCGTCGCTGTCGGCGGCGAGTCGCTGGTGAATGTAGCGCCGCTCGTCTTCCGTCAGGAACTTGGCCGTCTTGGGGTAGTTGTGGATGAACCAGTATGCTGCGAAGGCGACCAGCACCGTTAAGATGCCTTCCTGTTTGTCACGATTCCTGGTTAGTATGACTCTGTGTAGCTTTCGGATTCAAGCTTTCAGTTAGACTCACAAGAATGAAGATCCATCGCCATCCGTTTTCCCATACTACGCCGGCCATCCGCCCAATTCCCTGTAGCAAGGCACTGTCAGCATCGTTTTGGGAAGCAAAACCGTGTGGAACATATAGCTGGAAGTGATCCCACACACATAAGCTAGGACTCCTCCAAAGGCACCGGCCAACGAAGCCGCACTGAAGAAGAGCGATATGCGATACTGACGCTCTCGGCGTTTATACCTGGTCGATGGAAGTCAGCCACGTTGTCCGTTGAGCGCATATTCTTTTACGGCCACAGTCGCGTAGCTTACCACATCGAGAAGTAATACACGACACCCGGGAAGAGACCCGATTCGGTGATGCCCAGGAAGAACCGCGCGACGAAGAAACCCGGCATGTCCTGCACGATACCGAGCAGCGTGGCCACGATACCCCAGGCGATGGTAAGGGTCGGCAGCCATACCCGCGGGCTCGTTCGTTTGAGGATGATGTTGCAGGGGATCTGTTGTTGGTGGCGTCGTTATTAGGGATTGTAGTTAAGCAATTTGGAGGTGATGAGACCCATACCTCAAATATCACGTATGCGACGAAGTACAATGTCAATCCCGTTAAATACTGGTTTCCGGCTAGAAGACGGCGACGTCAGTTTTGAGGCACTTGTATTCAAAAAGAGGATATGGGAAGATGTACGTACTCATGTGAAGATCGTCCAGCATGCCTTCGATTCGCGCATTGCCCACTGATCACGAGACTCAATATCAGCATAGTCTTTCTTATTGTTCCTTCATCTTGTTTTTTTTTTTCCTTTTTTTTCCAATTGAGGTTATCTTTACCATTGCTTCGGTCCAGGAACGAAAGGAGGTACAGGACCCCGACGGCGGGCAAGAGGTTGTAGTCGAGCTTCCGCAGGAGCTTCTTCTCGTTGACCGGTGCGCCGCCGCCATTGACTTCGGTATCCGAGTCTACTGGGGTGTCAATTATCGGACTCTTTCTCTCGTCCGAGTCAGCCATTTTCGCTGTTGCCATGATGCAGTCTGCCCTTGTAAAGCGTATAACTAGGAAGGCAGGCCAAAATGGTCAATTATACGATGTCAATCACCTCTCTCAAAAGACGAGGAAGGCTTTAATCTATTCTATAAATGCAACAGGTCCAATCCCGTCATATTAATTCTGTCGGTAATCTCTACAAGGGAACCCCAGTTGATGATGAAATCCAAGATACGTGAGTGTCGACCATATGGTGCTCACGGAAATCCGGATGATCTGATTGGCTCACGTGTCGAGCACGCCTTATCACCAATGGTTCACGACATGTTTCTCGTCCCCGCTAATTCGGTAACGAGCGATTACGCGATCTACTGTCCGCCGCCAAGTAGTACTAGATTTCGTATAGTGTTTTCACTATGTGACTTGGCAACTGCAAGGATGCATAGCAATAGGTGGGGGTTTGTAGGAGCTCACCCGCGATCGCGAGGGATCCCGGTGCGGGCGCTGCTGTGCTTGCGGTATCGACATGTCAGCACGCCATTCAAGTGTGGAACTGTTGCTTCCTGAGAGTGAAACTTGAATAAAGCTATCTAGTCTTGATTACCAGATTAGTAGGGTATCACTTTTTGGATTTCCTTCTATGTCTAAGTGGGTAGTGTTACACGAGCATAGTCTCCCCCAGGGCTTGTTCGAGCTCCATCCTCCATTCTCCATCATATCTAATACGTCCGCCGCCAAGCTCTAAAGCCACTCCTGCTCATAATCGTCGTAATGGTCAGCATCAACATCAGATCGAATCCAGCATGGCCATGCGTCTAAAAGCCGAGTTATCCAGTATCGGAAACCCCCCAATCTGCTGCACCCCGTTCCCCGCGACCTGCAGCACCTCATCGTACCGACCCATGGCCAGCTTGGTCAGGAAAGTCCCGAGCGGCTCCGTGGGACTGAGGATCGAGGGACGCAGGCTCATCATGCCCGAACTCAACATATCCTCCATTAGCGGCGCCGTCGGGATGTAGGACTGAATCGCCTCGTGCGCCCTGCCATCCACCAACCCGGGGCGAACCGACAGGGCGTGGAACCGCTTGGCATCTTTCTTGCGCATCGTCGCCAGCGCGTACTCGGCCCTGCCTTTCACACACCAGATGTGGTCAAGGTACTCGTTGGAGGTCCCCGTCTCCGCGCCAAGGCCCGAGACGTAGATGAAACGGAAGGGTTCCACGGGCGAGGGGGGCAAATCTTGAGAGGATTCCTCGGGCGAGGGGGGCTGATCTTGGGAGGGTTCCTCGGGCGAGGGGGGAGCAGACCTTGGATGGCTTTAGCGGCTTCGATAGCGAAGGTCCTGTTGATCTTGGTGCAGTCCCTAATCAAGTCATTTTAGATGTAGTCAGGCTCAAGAGCGTGGAGGGAAGGGAAGGTCAGTCGCCTACTCTCGTCCAACACCATATTGGTGTGTGCCGAGCGCCCAGACGCAGCCTTGAGCCCCTTCCAGTTGCGAGAGGACGGCCGCGTCGTACTTCTCAAAGTCCTCGTTGATGATGACGTTGATGCGCTGGTCGTTGGCGGCCTCGGCCATGGCGACTCGGCGGCGGCTGAGGATGCTGATCTTGGTCACTTCCTTCATCTTGATCATCGCGTCCAAGACGGCTGAGCCAATGAGGCCTGTGGCCCCTGTGAGAATGAGATGCATGGTCAAGTATTTTGTAGCTTTGCAGAAGAGGCGTCCAAGAATGCCTAGAATGTGTTTCTAGAATGATGACTTGACGAGATGTCAGTCTCGAGAAGTGCATTGGCATACATACCTCTTTAGATAATCCGGCTGGCCATCTTAGAGAAGGGATTAGGTAGCGGCACAGTCGCGGTTTCCAATCATCCTACCTGCCATTGACCCGAAGACTACCAAATTCCAACTAAATTGCATCTAAACCCGCGATTGTGCATCAAGGTCGCGGGCGCCTTCCTCTAAATGGTGACTTGACGGGGCTGATATCTCTACCTCAGCTTTAGGTAGTAGGTGGAATGGCTCAGGCACATTCATGTAACTGTCCAAGTCGAGCATATTGCACCTGCCCTAGAAATAGAGTTGTAAGCAGTTGCAGCGCCAAGAAAAGACCCCTTGACATTGCGGCGTATTATGTGTCTCGTCACACTCTTGCTCAACGGCAATCTCATACAAGAGAAACCAAATCGTATTCAAAATCCATCTATCATTTCAAGTGGATACTCCCCCATCTCCTAAGATTGGTAGGTACAGAGTATCCAGTTAGAAAAGAAGCAGTTGAACGAACACATGCGCTGCTTGTGAAAACCCAAGGGAAACCCTTCCAATTTGTGTTATTTGGTAAAAGTGGCTACTGCGCGAAAACTCCGAGCTGTTTCCAACTACGTAGGCAGCGGCTTTCAAAGCTTGGTCTTGGCCCAGGCTGCGGCTTCCGGGACGTACTTCTGGAAGTAGCCGGTGTGCACCTGCCCGTCGTTGCCGCTGGCGCAGGCGGGGTCGCCGGCGTCGCACCAGGACCGCAGCTTGCTGGAGAAGGCGTTGAGGGCCGAGAGGCCGGAGCCGGTACGAGGCCAGATCTGTAGATATGAACGGTCAGATATCGGACAAGAAGGTGAAGAAGTTTTAATCAAGTGATGGCAGGATTTGTTCAGATGACTTGTGAGAGTGGTTGGACTTACTCCTCTGGCCGACGACGGGGCGGTGCCCGTGTTGTACGACTGGCTCGGCGTGTGGCGCACATCCCCGAAGAAGAGGGCCGCGACGACTATATGTCAAACTGGGTCAGTATTCTCACTTTATAATATAACAGCACTCTGTCTGTCGTTGGTGCACGTACTCTTGTTCCCCGGCGACGACGTAGGCGACAGCGCCCCCGTAGTCCCCTGCGTGCACCCCTGGAAGTTACCCCCGCCGCCGCCGAGGATATCGCCGACGACGTGCCCGCCCTGGGAGTAGCCGGTAAGTACCAACTTGGCGTTGGGGCAGCGCTGCGCGTACGCCGTGAGCTGCGAGATGCCGTTCTTGACTCCCGCGCCCGCCGAGGCGCAGTAGTTCTCGAACGTGGCCGGGTACTGGATGTCCTCGTAGCCGCAGCCGCCCGACACGCCCGCGCAGATGGCGTCGGCGAGCGCGCCCTGCCGGCCCGGGTAGGGCTCCGTCGAGCCCCGCGCGATGAAGACGTGGACGGCCTGGCAGGCGGCCTGGCGGTCCTCGAGGATGGAGGCGGGGGCGGCGGCCGCCGCTTGGGCGAGGGCGGTCGCGGCGAGGAGGTTCTTGACCAGCATGATGATAGCTCTTGAAGAAGACTGTGGGGGGATTGGATGAGGTTCAATTTACTGCTCTGAGGTTGGAAGATGCAGGATGTCTGGGCCTTGAGGGATGAGTAGCTCCTTCTTTTCCTAGGACACGGAGATTTCCCATCTTATATACAAGTCAAGAAGCATATATCCAGACTGATCTTGTCCTCCACCTCCGCCGACTACTCCGACTCCCCCTTCTCCTTTTCCAACAACGCACGGTCAGGCAGGTGACAAGACAAATGCACCACCCAAACATGACAAATATCCACCGAGCCCGACGACATGGTCACCGCAACGGTCCTAGTCCATAATAACCCCCGGATTAATACCCCAGATTCTATCAACCAGAAAAAGGCGGGGGACGCCATAATGGACCTGATATAATGGGCAGAACAGAGTCATGATGCCGCCAGCACTGCCGAATCGTCTACCCCGGGTCCCCGTCGCCCGGCCCTGCTTTCCGTTTCTGGTCGTGCTGCCGGGGCCAATCGCCTGCGGACCTGCGCCAAGCCGTGATGCCACCTGCCGTTCCCGGTGCACGCGGCCGCGCGACCGGCGACTCTCCGGCGCTTACGGCTCACGTGCGACAGGATCCAGCGAAAAAGGGCATATGCATGTGTGGCAGGCAGATGGAGGAAGGGATTGGCGGTGCGTCGGGGGGAAAAGCATGTGCGTAAGCGTAGCATCATTGAGACACTGCAGTATCACAGAACGCGGAGAGAGACGCTTCTTCTGCTTCTTGTTGCCAAGGAAATACCACCCCCGCTTCCCCACGCGCCTCGGCAGTTGCGTTCTGATAAGGATCATCGCTTTGGGATGGGTTGGAGGTGCTGCTTCGGAGCTAAGCATGTGTGAATGGATCTATTGCCCCGTACTGGTGGGAAACTTCCGAGTCATGCACGTCGTTGCGACGGTATTTAAAAACCCACGAATCAGAAGTGGTGGTCAACATGTCACTTAGAATCAATACAGTCAACAGCAAATGGAACAAGTACGAGTTGGATTTAGAAATTTATTTGAATTTGAATTTGAATTGGTGTCTAAGGAGGAAAGTAGTCTTTCTCATTAGGGTATCTCAAGTATCTCGACTCCTCTTTCTCTCTCTCCACACCGCCTACTA
Organism: Apiospora marii; assembly: GCF_038362585.1. Lineage (NCBI taxonomy): Eukaryota > Fungi > Ascomycota > Sordariomycetes > Amphisphaeriales > Apiosporaceae > Apiospora > Apiospora marii. The sequence continues at coordinate 1,223,569 of NW_027117374.1, forward strand.
AGCAGTAGGTATATAAAATAGTAGATTCGTTTGCCGTCTACATTGGAATATTATGAAATAGGTAGGTTGAACTTCCAATTCCTTTCATTACAGGCGGCGCTCGACGGCAACGGCCTCAGCCTTCTTCTCGTCCTCCGAAGTGTGGTCGGCGTGGCCGGTGGGGTGGGTGTGGACGACCTCCTTGACGCGGAAGATGTGGCGGCCGTGGCGGAGCCAGTGGATGGTGACGTAGCCGAGGACGTAGAGGAAGCCGAAGAGGGGCACGAGGTAGGAGATGCGGGTGCCGAACTGGTCGGCGATGGCGCCCTGGATGGGGGTGAAGACGGCACCACCGGAGACACCCATGACCAGGATACCGGCGGCGCGGGCAGTGTGGCGACCAAGGTTGGCGGTTCCGAGGGTGAAGATGGTGGGGTACATGGGGGCCTCGAAGAAGAAGATGGCGATCAGGACACCGACACCGCCCTTGCCGTGAGCGCTGGCGACGTAGGCGTTCATGGCGATGGCGATACAGGCGTAGACCATGAGCATGAAGTCGGCCTGGAAGATGGTGGCCAGGGCGGTGGCGGCGAAGCGACCGACTGTGAAGGTGATGAGAGCGTAGGACAGCATGTTGGAGCCCTCGGCATCAGTGAAGCCACCAGACTCGGAAGCGTAGTTGATGAAAAAAGAGGCGATGGTGACCTGGGCACCGACGTAGCAGAATTGGGCAATGAAGGCGAAGATCATGTTGTACTGCTTGTACAGGGGACCGGCACCGACCTCGGGGGCGAACTCATCGATGGCCGGGTTGTCAGCGGTGGTCTGGGTGGCAAGAGCCTCCTTGCTGACCTCGGGCAGCTTGGCGAAGAAGAACAGGACACCAATGGCGGCACCGGCACAGGCAACGGCCAGGTAGACGAACTGGACGTTGGTCAGGCTGTTGGCGTTCTCGCCCGAGAAGAAGAACTTGGAGGCGATGAGCGGGCCGATGAACGAAGCCACACCGTTCCAGGACTGGCAGAACTGCAGGCGGGCGCTGGCACTGGCCGGGTTGCCGATGACCACGGCGTACGAGTTGGCCGACGTCTCGAGAGTGGCAAGACCACAAGCGATGATGAAGGTGCAGGCGACGAAGCCACCGAAGGCGGCGGTGGGGTTGGCGGGGTTGGAGAAATGGGCGGTAGGCCAGAACATGATGGCACCGATGGAGTAGAGGGACAGACCCATCAGGATGGTTGTCTTGTAGCCCCATCGCTTCATGACCTCAGCGGCGACGGGAGAGAACAGCAGGTAACCACCACCAAAGTAGACCACCTGCAGTCCGGTCGACTCAAGCTTTGTAATACCCAACACCGTTTGGAAATGCTTGTTCAAGACCTGAAATTATGCCTGTTAGTCATTGTAAGGCTGATGTTGTATGTGTCAAAGGGCGACTTACATCAAGAAGACCGTAACTGAATCCCCACAGGAAGAAGAGCGAGATGACGAGCGACAGCGGGTAGATCAGCGCCTTTCCCGTGAGGTACCCGCCAGTGACCTGGGCGGGCGCGGTAGTGAGACCTCCTCCAGCCATTGTGGATGAAGTGATGGTTGAAGAGGTAAATTCCTAGATGTCGGCCTTCTGAGATATGAATGGCTTCAGACACCGGTTGGCTGAGAATGGTTGGATGATGGTGATGATGATGAGAAGAGATGAACTTGACGAGGATGCATGGCGCCTTATATGGCCGTCTCGTGCCTCCTCCCAGAGCCCCGGAGACGGCTAGTGATGCCTTCACTGTCCTAACCCATGAAGAAACTTGGGGTATCGCGTTTCTCAACGCGCAGGAGTCTGGACCAACCCCAGACCCCATCATGGAGAAGGAAAGTGAGCCAAGGCTAGGCTGCCCCGTTCTCCACCGTCAAGCGTGGTCTGGAGGTCGCCGCCAGATGGCGCTTCAGATCTCGCTATACAGACAGGTCGTAGTTCAGCTGCATTGTCGTCATGATGGTGCGGGAACAAAGCTTGGCATGGGCTCTGGGCGTGCGCTTGGCGAGGCCAGTAGGGGGCAACTCACCGAGAAGACACCGAATCTACGGAGGCGGTCTAGTCCATGATGGTTTCAAGCGTGCAACTTCATGCTCAAGCGTTCGACATTCTTGGATCTGCTAGTCGGGTCATGGGAGACAAGTGTCACAGCTAAGGGTTGGGTATGCACGCTGCTGGGCCGCTCCGAGGAGAAGACGAACTGGCTGACGGACGAACTATGCTGCAACGAGGAAGCCCCTAGAACCGCTATGGAAATTTTCTCGAAGGCGACGACTCGTGACCTGTGGTAAAGCAACCATGAGACTGGCACCGCGAGGATGAGCATTGAACCGGACTGCTGGGTGCCTGGCTCTAGTGTTCTGCGCCTGGGCGCTATCGATTGCTAGAGAAGCCAGCATGATGAACATTTTTCCCCCGGTCCCAGGCCTCTGGAACGTCCGCTGGGCTGGTTGGTCTGGGCCACGAGAAACGGCGAACGACTATTATAGTTTGCCCAGCCCTTGGTGTTGGGGTTTATTCCTAAACAGTATCCACAGTCTGGCCGAGTCGGGTAACTGCTAGCCACCATGTCGTCCAATTGGGCAAGCGACTAGGGAGCACGCCAGTCGACTGGGACAGACTGTCAGACTCGGGATGGTGCGATGTCGAAGGCAAGTGCGGCTCCAATCCAATAGTAAGATTGATCTTGCGTTAGTAGGAGGAGAAAAAAATAGAACGTGGGGGACTCGACTGTTGGCTGTGCCATCTCCTTATGCTAGCAGTTGGGACTCCTCCCGAGGAGAAGGGCCGAGATGTCCCAGCTCCCCATGGGGGTGGTTTTGCAAACCCACTCATCGTGGATCATGTTGCGAGTTCGGCACCGAGGTTCATCGAGCAGGATTTTCTAGGTGCCAAGAAGCAGGAACCCCATACTATCCTGGGAGACTGGGGAAATCCGTCCAGGGGAGAACATGATTCGCATCGCATCAGAGAGAGACCTAGCAGGCTACCCATGACCTGCAGGTGTTTGCTTTAACGCGGGGACGAGACGTTGTGTTTTGGGCAAGTCGTCTATAGATCATTCCGTCGTATATTACCATACCGCTCGCTACCGAGCCGCAGGGCATCTGGGCAGGAACGAAGACGCTCCGTTATGCATTTGGTGCCGGGTCGCGGACTCTGGCTGAATGTAAGTCGTTAATATTGGTGCGTAGTACAATGCAACCTCATTTTTGACGTATCACGTGATGGTCCATCTGCTCGTTTCAATCCAGTCTGATGTAATTCCCCGTTGGTTGACGTTTGTTGATGACCATGAGACCCAAAAATCAGGCCACAGCACCCGACCATCGACCAGGAAGAGGAGGGTGAGCAGGGGGGCAAATCGTGGGGATATGTTGGGGGAGAGGCGACGGCGGAATGCGGAGGGAGACAGTGAGGGAAAGGAGAGGGCAAGGAGCCAGGAGCATTACGTGCGGGGAATAGATGGGGGCAATGGGACCACCGAAGTAGCAACAGTCTAATGAGGTAGCAGCAGACTAAGCAGGAGGGTCATCTAACAGGCAATCCACCCCAGACCGGATTTCTCAGAGGAAAGCTGAAAAGCAGTACATACTTGCTAAAGAAACCTGGAGGCCTTTGAGAGAGATCCTGGGGAAACGCCAACATTCCTCCTCTCCATCTTTTCCCCATGCCCACGATTTGATTGAGAAGAGAAGGTGAGATTGAAGATCCGGCACAAGCCGCTCCAGCAAGCCCCCGACCCGCCGCGCCCCATGGCTTCGCATGGTCTGGATTTGGCGTCATGACAGAAATTGCGCCTTCCACCTCGGGCTCCGATGGCCAGGCCGACGAACGCCTAGCCGCCTGTTTCAATTGCAAACGTTCCAAGTTGAAGTGCGTGCGACACGGTGGCAGCGCGACCTGCACCCGATGTCGACAGCGAAGGATCGACTGCGCTGCTCCCGCTTACCATGTCGGAAGGCATAAGGGAGTCAAAAAGTACGTTTCTTTTCCACCCCAAACCTTATCTGCCTTTCTCCTGCCTTCCCTTCGGTCGAGTTGCGTTTTGAGTGGAGCCCCCGACCATTCCCAGTCCGTCCTGTCATTGATCCATCGACTTCATGCCTTCCATACTACCTACAAGTCATGATTGATGCATGATGCTACGTCTGCTCTGCTGACCGATTTCATTCCCCTCTGTCCAGTAAGCATTCTGGCCTTGAAAAAGCAGTCTACCAGATCGAGCAGGCCTTGCGGAGGTCAAGCTCCGCCTCCGATCAGATCCAAAATGCTGAACAGGCCACAGAGCTGCGCTACTTACTAGACCGGAGCCGCGAGCTTCTCGGGAACCGTGCCCATGCTGGACCATCCCATGCCAATAGTCAGCATCAGCAGGCTACTAGTAGTGAACAAGACCTTGGTCCGTCTCCTCATCAAAGCAGCACTTCTTCGCTCGAGACCCCTAGGTCTCATACCGACCAAGGTTCCTCTCGCAAGGTCGAAGACGACCAGCTCAACCTCGATGATGCCGAGAACCCATTGCAGCTTCTGGCCAGGACATCAGAGCTGCTTTCATCCATAACCGCCCAACCACAAGGTTCGGGACCAAGCCGTTTCCCTTCCGGGGCCAATGCCAACCGCGCCGCACCGAGCGACAATGATCTGCAGAAGTTCTTCGGTCGCTTCCAGGCACGTCTGGATGTTGGCGATGACCTGGATCCCATCGACCTTGGCCTCTTAACTCTGGCGGAGGCCGAGGCACTCTTCGCATAGTATGTCGTCTGTGTTCCGCTTACTATGGTCGAGAAACGCTGACGTCTTGCAGTTTCTATGAAAAGTTGGCGCATACGAGATGGGGAATCGACCCTATCATACATACTGTCGACTTTGTTCGAAGCCGTTCGGCATTCTTGTTCACGTCCATAGCCGCTGCTTCGGCTCTCTTCTCCCCATCATTGGAAGCATTATACAAGAGACTGTCCAATCATCGTCAGAAACTGGCCGGGCGGATCATGACCAATCGGTACAAATCCGTGGAGATCATCTTGGCATTCATGGTCAACATCCCCTGGATCTCGGCCGGCGAGCATTGGGCCGACGACGAAACGTCCACGTATATTTCTATGGCTTTGACCGTAGCTCTTGACCTGTCGCTTAACAAGGTCATTCTTCCGGAGACACCCGACATCCGAATGTTGGACTCAATTGCTTCCTCGGATTGCATATCGGCCAGAAGGGCTCTTACGATCGATGGATTTCCTGATGTCGACGCGGACTCGCTGATAGGAAGGAGACTACTGAGAAGGCGGGAGCGCACCTGGTTGTCACTATATGTTCTCGAGCGAGGGTAATCCGTGCCGAATATGCGACTTGATTGATCATATGGCTAATGCAGTATACAGTATTTGCCTTGCTCGAGGCCGGGATCCGATCCTTCCCATGTCGCCTCTTATCATGACATGCGACCAGTGGCACCTGTCCGACCTCGCCGATCGGTGGGACGGCTCTATCGTGTCTGTCGCGGTTTTACGACGAGATCTGGTAGGCAATCAATGTTCCCGGCAGACAACAACGGATGTTGGTTCTGGTGTATTGGAATACCTTGTACTGACTTGAAGCCCGCAGACCAACTTAATCTCTCGTGTACGCAGCATATGCGACGCCCATGAAGGCAGCGATGAGGTCAGCTTCGATTCAGCCATTGTAGAGAGGTAGGCAGGAAGACCAACCAGAGGATTACCGTTCAAGCACAACTAATTCGCTGCCAGGTTGAAAGCCGAGATTACTATTTTCTTTGACAGATGGTATCAAACATGGCCATTCCAGATTGGCGACCGAGAACGTAAGTATATCTCAACCTGCATGTGCGCTCACACACTGGTAGCAACTCATTAAAACTGGTTATAATATAGAGTTGGCCTTACCGCCTTATGTGGAAATACTGGCCTCGCATACGCGACTCTCCATGTACAGCAGCGTCATCAATCATGGCACCGCGCCTGCCGCTGCCCGCCAGTTCTTCCGGGCGGCCGGCCTCTCAGCGGCCCTGAACGTGCTGCGCGTGGCGGTCCAGGGCGAAGGTCAGCTCAAGACGATGCCTAACAACACGGCCATCATGATTTCGTTCGCGGCGTGCTTCGCGCTGCACATCAGTACTACGGCGGATGCCGGTCGCGACTCGACCCTGGCCCCAAGCATCCGCACGCTGATAGCCGAGACCACTGAGACACTCGAGCGTATTGGGTCAACGCCCGTGCAGCGGAAGGGGCTGTCGTGCCTCTTTGCGCGCCAGCTTCAGCACATCCTGAAGCTTGCAGCGAGGTCATCGTCGGATCACTCTCGGCATCCCGAGATGGCAACATCGTCATCTACTGTGGCGACGGCGAGGGAGTCTGATGTATTGCCCGCGAATATAAAGAACGACATGGGTGGTAGTAGTGTTTCGATGGCAAACAACGGTACGGCAGCTGGACCCGCCATGGATATGGGGGCAGCGGCGGCTGGTGGGGGGCCGAGTATGCCTCCGGATTATCTCATGTTCTCGACTATGTCGAATAACGAGCTGGACGAAGTGATTATCAACACTGATGTGGGTATGGAAACTCTGTGGGATGACTTTCAGTTTCATAACTCGGATCTGGACTGGATGGACTGGAAAACATTTGCGTAGTTTTCCATCGAACGGCCTAGGCTGGGCCGGTAGGGAAGTCAATACTTCGACGTTCCAATGCCGTGTGACGCGAGGCGCAACACGGTATTTTGTGCATGCAGGAGGAACACGATGTCTCATAACAAGGTTCCAATTAATATGCAGTCTACACTCGGGATGCGGGTGGGCGTGTTTAGTGCTGCCCCTTAACTGGCCAGCGACAAGATTAGACTTTTAGGGCTGATCCAGCTTTCGGGCTGTTGAGATGTTCTAGAACATCGAACAACCGCACAAGTATAGTTGTGAAGCTTTTCCTGAACCACGCTTGCCATCAAGAGATAAACACCAAATTCATCATGTATTGCCTATTGTTATTCCAAGTCCACATTGATTGCTTGTGGTTGAAGATACGATATCATCTTAACGACACGGGGTGCCAATATACTTGTCGCGAAGACGAATTCTTTATACGAGATGCCCCGCCGCTCGCCTGCTGGCTGATTCTTGTTATGTTAGCCGCTGGAGATACGCAACGCCACGGTGCTAAAGAAGCATTCTAGACCAAAGCAACTGAACTGATAGTTTAATGTACTTTATGTATATACCCGGAGGCTGGATTCAAGACATGTACTCCTCCAGCACTTGAGGCAATGCAGGCACCAGTACGAGGTAGGGTGATACAGCCACGAATCTCTGCCAAAGCGAATCCGGAACCGTGCCCGCCAAAATCTGGTAGATATTAGTCACCTCAATACCACCAGATCTTGAACCAACATGGTACTTTCGCCGTGATCTTCTCTAACTCACTGCTATCGTCGTCATGGTTGAGCTCTCGGATATTAATGAACGCCCGTCAGCTCCCTCGTTACCCCAGACTTCTCACCCACTAGCGGTCTAGGTGGCTAGCCCCTAGACCAGAGAGGAGCTTGACCCCCCCTGCCCCCGCAATTTCCCCAACCCAAGACCTCCCCTTGCTGCATCTTGGCCCTGGTCCCCTAACGTGTTGTACCCAGATAGCCGGAAGGTCGGAAGATACCCTTGCATCGTCCTTCGCTCTGCTCTAATCTTGCCGCTTACCTGCTTAACACCTACCTGACTCTGACTAGTTTCAAGCCACCCCGCAACGCTGTTGGCTGCGAGAGGCTTGCTGCGTAATGAAAAGGGAAAGATTGCCCAGTATCGGCCCGTACGCTGGGGCGGTAGCTTAATATGTTATGTATTTAGGGCAGAGCTGAGCAGAAGGAACTCTTGTCATGTTCAAGCTTTCTCTCGGCGCCCCAACCCCCAAAGCTATCTTGCCGTTTTTGGAGAAAGACAAGCTCAGGAAGACTCAACACACATCATCGACCTCCCATGGACTGACTGATTGAAGCAACACAAGACGACAAACCACTACGCCCCCCGCTACATCATGTCGCCCATAATTGGGAACGATGTCGACAAGTCCCACGTTGACGAGGTCGAGAAGCGCGATCTCAGCGCTGGCTCTGTCGACATGGATGACCACCACATGACGCGCAAGATTCTCTGGAAGCTCGACACGAGGTATGCTTTTCTTTCTTTCTTGGACGCAGACAGCTACCGTCGCCATGGATGCGACTGAGACTTGCTTTTTGTTGGCATAGAAGCTGATCATACACCTCGCCGACCCGAACAACAGAATCTTGCCGGTACTTGCCGTCCTGTTCCTTTGCTCATTCCTTGACCGAACCAATGTCGGGAATGCCAGACTGTGAGTTGTCAACTACCATGGATGCTATTATATTTGGCAGCATATGTTGCCAAAGCCCATTGCGCGTCTTTACTCACACATTGGCGTGTAGTTACCGTCTCGAGGAGGACACCCACATGACAGATCACCAGTACGACCAAGGCCTAGCCGTCTACTATGCCACTTACATTGCCAGGTTCGTTTTGACACCCTTAGAAAGCTATGCATCTCAGTCGCAATAAAGTGCGCTAACGTGGTTGCCCGCGGTATATCAGCGAGATACCCAGCAACTTGATTATGAAACGCGTGAGCCCGAAGAAATGGTTACCGTTCCTAACGTTCGCGTAAGTGTTCCCACCCGCGCATACTTCATAGAATCCTAGGGCACAAGATACGGGTGATGTCCGGTATTCGAGTTTTGTTGGCTGATATTTTGGCAGATGGGGACTTGTCGCAATGTGTCTGGGCTTTGTGCAGAACTTTGCCGGTTTTGTTGCGGTCCGCGCCATCCTGGGTCTGACGGAGGGCGGTTTGCTGCCGGGCATGATTCTTTACCTATCCGGTATCTACAGGAGGGAAGAGCTCGCACTTCGAATCGGCCTGTTCTATACAGCAGCGTCCCTGTCCGGCGCATTTGGAGGTCGGTATCCATTTTTGGTATTATACGTCATTTGACCAACAGCTCATTGACCCCGTCCATGTTTAGGTCTTCTTGCACGCGGGCTCGCTGAAATTGGCACTCGAGGCAACTTGAGCTCATGGCGTTGGATCTTTGTCATTGAAGGGCTTCTTGTAGGACCGCTCCTTTCCTTCTCCCGTGTCTGCCGCAAATGATACGCCAGACTTGCTAAATCCGTTCTGCAGACTATCGTCGTCGCCATCGCCGTTTACTTCATCTTGCCCAATGGTCTCGGCGATGCCAAGTTTCTCACCCCCGAAGAGAGGGAGTTTGCCATGCGTCGCGTGCATGGCTCGGGTCGTGGCGATAGTCTTCACGAAAGGTAATTTCCACATTCATCAAGATAGATATGGTAATCAGTAGGCTGACATAAACTTTCGCATCTAGGGAGGCTAACGAGAAATTCTCCTGGTCGGAGGTTCGACGTGGCATATTCAGCTTCTTGACATGGAGCACGGCTCTTGCGTACTTCGGCATCCTCGCTGGTCTGTACTCTTTTGGACTCTTCGTAAGATATTCTGATCCGTACCGAAGTGCACTCAAATCCTAACATATGGTCAGCTACCAACTATTATCGCTGCGCTCGGATACACATCCAACGAAGCTCAGCTCTGGTCCGTCATCCCCTACGCTGCGGCTGCTGTTGTCACTGGTGAGTTCATTTAAATTCCAATCTACTGTCGCCAGACCAGCAAGTATCTAATATTCAAATTTAGTCATTGTCGCCTTCCTGTCTGACAGGTTGCGAGTGCGAGGCATCATCATGCTGTTCACACTTCCAATCGCCATCATTGGATATGCGGCCATCGCCAACACGACCAATGCGCGCGTCAAATACGGCATGACGTTCCTCATGGCCATCGGTCTCTACTCAAGTGTTCCACCGGTTCTCGGCTGGCTGTCGAACAACTCTGCGGGCCATTACAAGCGGGCGACGACGAGCGCATTGCAGCTTGGTAAGTGCGGAGCTAGAGGAGACCTTTGTCAGACACCTACTAACGCCAAATCGCAGCCATCGCCAATGCAGGTGGTTTCGTGACTGTTTTTGTCTATCCCAAAAGCCAAGGGCCACAGTACCACGAAGGCCACACCATTATCTTGGGACTGCTAGTCGCCGGGTGGTTCCTGTAAGTCACACCTTCCTCTTGCCGTTATGGAGGGTACAGTGGGCTAATTTACACGCGTTCAGCATTCTCGCTAGTGTCCTCTACTGCTGGAAGGTCAACAGGGACAAGGCGCATGGCAACTATGACAAGTTCATCGGATCTGGCGACGACAGGGACCCAACATTCAAGCTGGTAATGTAGAGAGGCAAGCAGACTGCCTTATAGACCGTCCATCGCAGTATATACACCCCAAGTAATGTATTCTCCAGTAAGGGCTTGCCAATTTCCAAATGGTATATGTTACTATTGCCCAGGTTTCAAGACATAGATTGTTATATCTTCGTCGCTAGTCACAGTCTTGTCAAAGCCTGTAGGTCAGGAGGCTCGAGTCGGAAACAGAAATCAGTGACACTACAAGTATCTAGGCATTTGGTATGTCGTCCAAAATCCAATTAACCTTAAAACACAAATGCATGATTAAGTCGCAGAGGAAGTGCAGGCTGAGACGCAGCCCAGCCGGCCCAACTACCGAATCTGACGCCATTGTGACCCGGACAAGTCCAGACCCGCTGAAGCTAAGGAACCCCCAAGACAAAGGCCTAGAAACCCGCTAGACTTGGAGCCGACAATCCGAACGCCCCCACTGAGCCACTGACAAGAAGCTTGTTTCCATCGATCTTCAAATTGTCAACCCACTAAACACATGCTGTGTCGGAGCTTGAACAATAGCCGATCGATTTTCCCTCGGCTACGTCAATGATGGCAATAACACTCGCTCCCGCGACTCGATGGCCTGGCCTCTCCCTTCGCGACATGACGCCGCAACAACAATTTCCACCATACAGCACTTCTGAGCATTGGCAACCAAAGAAAAAAGGACGGACTGCTTTGCCCCGAAAATGTCGAAACTCTCCGACGCCGTCAAGGCCCTCATCAACGCTTCTCACGCGGCGCCGGGCATCACCAAGGCCTCGCCGCAGGTCCAGCCGGCCTTGAAGAGATTCGCAGAGGATGCGCACACGAAGCAGGTCGGGCTCCCGTCATGGGTCACAGTCTCGGTAAGCTACTTTGATACATTGTTCCCTTTTGCGAAAGTCAATTGGGCCTAGCAGCTTGCAGAACCACAGGGCCGAGTTGCTACACCATACCTAGCTCGAGTTCGACTAACGCCGATGTGAACTCCAGACAGCCGTGAGCGCGACCATGAACTGCCCCGAAGCCATGACCTCCGTCTTCCACCTCGCCAACGAAAAGTCCCATACCGACAACGCGACGCCGACGCAGAACGCCGAGCTGATCCGCGAAGTCGGCCTCAAATGCATCTCCTTCAACGGCATCCCGCGCTCCATCAACTGCCTCAACGCCTTCTACGGCAGCCTCCCCGAAGACGTCGCCAAGTCCCTCCAAGCAAGGCCGCCCTCGCGCGAGCTCACGCCACGCAACGTCGAGGCGCGCAAGGCTGGCGGCCTCGCCCTCTGGGATTCCGTCTACACGGGCTTCGAGCGCAAGCTGCTCGACAAGCTGGGCCGCAGCCACCCGGACCTGCCCGTGCACATCCTGAACGGGCACTACTCGAATCTGCTGTCGAACCCGCCGCGCGACGAGGTTCTGGCCGAACAGTACAGTAAAAACAACGTGACGGTGGTGGGGCGCGTGCTGACGAGCCTGGTGGCCATCTCCTGCCTGCGGGCGCAGACGGGCGTGGGGCCCCAGGTCGTGTCGCACATCTTCGGCCTGCGCAAGGCGTACGAGCAGGGGGATGCGCGCGCGCCGGGCGAGGTCGAGGTCCGGGGCGGCGAGTGGTTGGCGTCCGATGAGGGGAACCTCTGGCTGCTGGGGCACGTCGACCGGCTTGTCGAGGCGATCGGCGGCGCGGGACAGGGGACGACGTTTGCGCCTGGTCTTAAGTCTAAGTTATAATAGGCCCCTTTACCTCCTTACCTGAGGGTAAGGAAAGGAGGCGAAAATTGGTTGACGAAGTTGCATGATAGTTTGTATATATGCCTGCATCGAAAGTGGTACTCTGGTAGGAGCCCACTGCTCATAAGAATAATAGGATGATTATGTCACCTTCCCGTGTGTCAGGCTGGCAGCCTGTATTCAATCTCGACTCCTTTTCACTGTTCCGAGTCATACTAGGTTACCCTGTGCCGGATAATGGTACCGGAGATACAGACCCTGGCCTCTGCCAAGCCTGTCACATCCGATCATATGCTGCTGAATGACAGGGATCCCGTCCTCTCTCCCGTGTATTAGCAGCAGAGAGCCGTCTTAGAGAAAGCCATATGATAAAAGAATGGGGGCGCAGTATAATACAATTTGAATTACTCCGATAGCCGCTGTGACAGCAACCTCAACAGCTATGTCACCCAAGCAAGATGGCTTACAACCGGTAAAGATCAGGCCTAGAGGTTCTCTTTCAGGAGGATAATGATAATCAATTGCCCTGCTCCTTATGTGGTGGGTAAAAAAGAATAGACGTTAATAAGTAATAAGTGTACAGGTGTATGAAAAAGAAATTACAAGGCCCCCCAAAGCGCCCGGCATTCTAAGCAAATAACAGATGCCACCGTTATAAATGGTACAATAGTAATACACTTCCGGTAGACTGGCGGATGCGCGAGCACACCAGATGTACTTGGTGTCGATAGATAGATCGGAGCAGTCGGATCTGGCCAGCCTTCCACTGGTCCCTCCTTTCTTCTTTCATCGTCGAATCCATATATATATGTTGCCTCCCGTCTGACGATGTGCACCAGCCAGCTACCGGATAGAAGCGAAACCACATTACACCCATGGAAAACAGGGTCTTGGTCTTCATCGCTTAGCTGCTGATGGTGCTGTTGGCGCTGATGGTGCCGTTGTTGTTGGCATTGTTGTTGGCGTTGGCGCTCCTGAACGTGGGGTCGCACTTAATCTCCCGGACGAAGAAGGCGCCGCCGTTCTGGGCGCGCCAGGGGCCGTTGCCGCCGTCGCCAAAGGTGGTGTCGACGTTGGGCCCGCGGACGAGGGTGACGATCTGGCCCCGGGTGTCGATGAGCTGGCAGCGGGCCGTCGCGGTGCCGTTGTTGGTGTTGAGGGTGACGGCCTTGTAGGGGCCCTGGAAGCCGGGGAACTTGGTGTCCAACTCGCCCAGGTCGGTGGCCAGCAGCTCGGCCGCCACGCCGCCGAAGAAGTCGGCCAGCAGGTTGTCGAAGAACTCCGTGTCCAGCGAGACGCGGAGGGGGCCGTCGGCGCGCTTCTCGACGACGGCGGCGGGGGCGGTGGCCCGCTTCCCTATGAGGGGCAGCTTCATGGCTGTTGCCATGGTCAGGAAGCAGAGGAGGATGGTGGTGTATTGCATTGTGACTTGTTGTGACTTGGTGAAGATGAGTGTGGAAGCTAGGTAGTGTTGGTCTCAAAGGAGACGTCAAAGTGAATATACTGGTAAGAAGCACCTAAGCGAATGAGAAGAAAGAAAGGGATGTCTTTCGAGATTGGAGTTGGTGCTGTTGATTGATGGTGGTGGAAAGGGGTCTGTTACGAGGGACGCGGCGTTTTATATATTCACCTGAGGGTTTTTGTTTATCACGTATTCCTAATGGCTCTTCGTATTTGTATTGTTATAAACAAAACATCTTCATACGGCCACGATGGCTAGTTCATCTGTTAATTGAGATACAGATGCGCAATTAGAACGTACACACTCACACATGAACACACACACTTACATACACAAGCTACCGCATTTCCTGATAAGCCTCCTGCCCCTTCATTGCGATAATATATACGACTTCACTGCTCGAAATACCTACATACGCAAGCTGCCATTAGCGAACCGGAGAGGAGGCCAGGTACGGCAATTGTTTATCTTTCACCCCACGATTTGCGATTTGCGATTTGCGAACTGCGAATTGCGGCAGTGCTGCCGTCCAATACAAGAAACTCCGAGCGAGTCGCGGGGATTCGGATGAGGGGCATATTTGTGTTAAGGCGGTATCATCCGAGCCGTCACACACGGAGGATGCCCGGCAGCCGAACGGCAAAGGCAAGCTGAGGAGAAGCTAAGTTCGGCTCACTTGCTGCCCTTTGCACACAAGAGTCCATCCAGATTGCGAAACCCGCCCTGTCTAGCCCCCAACTTCACACACCCTAGCTCTTCCGAGCCGAGCTGACTTTATTGGCAGTTTCATGAGGTCATGTGTAGTTCGGTAATTTGAGTTGTGGCAGGCGGGTGCTGAGCCACATTGTTGGGGTCGGGTTGGGCAACTACAGTCAATTCGACCGCGGAGAACTTGTACTGCGACGGGTCGAGATCAGGTGAATCCGAGTCTCGGACTCTATAGGAATCACTTTCCAGCAGTAGAGGATTCTAGAACGCCAAAGGAAATCGTCTGTATTGTTAAAATGACTTTCGAGGGCCGAGGCGCCGGCGGTTGAACGACGCGACCAGGCTCGGTTGACAGCTTGCTGAACGACCACCGAGCACCTTACCTTTTTCAGGGGAAAAAAGCTACCCCTCTCACCAGGGATGCTGAATGCATTTTCCTCTGCTTGTTTTCCCTATCCCCATCACCTCCGCTGATCTGGCTCAAAGTCGCCAGGAGATGGCGTCGAATGTTTGATTTTGCTCGCCGAATGGCAATATAATAGGTAGACCACCGCCAAAGTTGTTACAAAAGCAAGTGCATGGTCAGATAATGGGTCGGCCAACGAAGCGCTAACAGCCGACAGCTCATTGGCGATGGTAGCTATGCAATGTAACTCTGTAGATATCACAGAAAGTGAGGCTAGGGAGGCTGTGAAATAGGACGGCTACACACCCTTTGCTTCCAAGACCTCTCAGTTCTTGCAAGTTTCTCCAAGATTCATCGTGCCTTTGCCGGATTCTACCGTGAGGCTCTATCTTGTCGTGAAATACCAGTTTAAACTCCGGCGTCGGACCCTCTGAAGCGAACCACGCACCACAACATCATGTCCATTTCCCTGTTCCTCCTTGGGATATGGTCCCTTGCACTCGGGCCGGTGCCGTTACTCGTCGTTGCTGCTGGCAGCAGCTCGTGTTACAAGCGCGACGGGACGCCTCAGCAAGTGAAGAAGTGGTTGCCCTGTAAACCGGAGGACAAGGCGAGTCCTTGCTGCGACGCGGGTGACTTCTGCATGAGCAACGGCCTTTGCCTCAACGCGGTCGGGAACCAGTGGTTCTCGGCGCAGGGCTGTACGAATCCCAGGTGGGATAGCGGCTGCAACGAGATCTGCAACAGTACTATCCGAGGTGAGCAGAAACTATTGGGCGTGTGAAGAAAGAAAGAAAGAAAGAAAGAACGAAAGCAAGAAAGAGAGGAACTAGAAATATCGGATAGTTTTTTTAGGGGCTAACGTTTTCATGCGATACCCAAAGGCGAGGATGGCTACGGGCTCGTATGGTACTGCGACGTCGTCGACAGTGCGGGCTCGGTCAAGTACTGTTGCGGACCGAACGCCGATTGTTGTAAGCAGCCAAACTTGCAATCGATCGCCATAGCCACGGCCTTGTTTAAGCCGCCAGAGGCGGCAGATGCTCTTACTTCTGCTCCTGCTTCTGTCTCTGCTTCTTCTGTCTCTGCTTCTGCCTCTGCCTCTGCTTCGAGCGGCGGCCCTACCGAGTCTGCGAACCACAGCAATAATGACGATAAGAACGCCAGCAGCGACAACACACGTAATCTCGGGATTGGCCTGGGTGTTGGCATCCCCATGGGCCTGGGCCTCCTTGGCGGCATCATCTTTCTCGGCCTCCAGCTGCGCAAATGGACTGCCGCGGCCCAACAAGCGAACGCACCGACAACAGACAGCGGCGACATCATCTCCCAGAATGTCAAAGAAAGAGATGTGTCTACTATACATTCGCAGCAGCTGAAGCAGCAACCATACATATACCCCTCGGAGCTGAACGGTCACGAGCCTCAAGAGCTGTACGGTGGTTCAAGGGTGATAGCGAGTTGAGATGAGAGTATTCCGTGTAAAAGGGCGCAATGGAAGAAAAGGAAGAAAACACCCTTATAGCACTCGCAAAAAGAGGGTAAGAGGTAAAATGAGATAAGAGAAACGATTTAAACAATTCGATGATTCACTTTGGGGGAATAGGTTCTGGTAGTACTCTCAACGCTTGCATGATAGCATACCTTTGCATCAAATGCATTGTTACAATGCAATCGATGTACCATCTAAGTGGTCATTCCGAAGTCAGCCCCCTCGATCTTCCTTCTTCTACCTATCCTTCAATTTAGACGGCACGCCAGCCGGAGTCTCCTTCCCGATTTACAAGGCTCGTACCTCGTACGCGCTGCCTCGCTCTCGACGTCTACTCGGCGTCCGAACAGTGCTGCGAATGCCCAATTCCGTGGCAGTCGATTGATGGGACGCTAACTGCGACAATTATGGCTCGCACAGTCTTGCTATCAGACAAGTGTCGGTATTTTCATGGTGATGGTCATGCGTCGCGGTATCATCTTCCGCCACCCGCCAATGTACGTCAGAAAGGGAGAAGAATGGTAGAGAGCCGGCAACGGGCGCCGGGAGCAGTTGGCAACGACCCACCGACTGGGGGAAGCAGCCAAGCTCTACCACCGCGAACGTTGCACCTGGAGCTGAACAGCAACGGATATCAAGAGTCGCATGGTGTTCAGGCTGAGACGCACTGAGATTACTAGCTATACAATTGAAAGAAGGAGCCACCCACGGCTTTTACCAAATCGGGAGAAGAGAAACTATGTCACTTGAGATGAGGCGTCCCCATGCTTTTCTCGTATGAACAATTCCGGTCCTACGCATGGTAATGCGCTGGCATGCCGGACTCTGGCATTGATATGATTGTCAATTCACCTAGTCACCAACTTAATCATCTCAAGTGACAGCTCCACGAGCTTCACATATAAGACTTTACAGTAATATTGTATGCTTATGTCAAGTCAACTGGTCTATCGGCAACTCCTGTTCAAATTCATGTTCTTTCTAAATTTGGACTTCTGTCGCTGCAGGCAATCTCGGAGCACTTACCACTTGCAGCTATAATCACCTACAATATAACAAGCCACTGAAATATCACCTGGGATATCTTAAGCTGGGGGAGGCGGAGGAAAGGTACGCCAAGGTTCAGCTGAAAAATGGCTCCTTCCTTCAACGGGCACATCTTAGAATGAGACGCATGTTCTTTTTGCACTTTCCAGGGTATATTGCGCCACCGTACGACCGCTAGAGTCGTTGGCCAACCAGCTTATTGACAGTCTCATAATGGTTTTTTCGTCTCGCCTGATGCCAGTGTGGTATGGATAGGCGGCAGGATGGCCATCACGGCCTTGTCAGAAGTCCATATACTTTCTCCATTCCCCATTCCGTTGACCTTGACTGCCACTCCCTCCTTCGCCATGTTGCTGAATATCCTACCGTGATATGTACCATTTCCCTCGTGTCGTTACCTAGATACGTTGTTGACGACCTTCTGCATATAGTTCGGCATCGGCAATGAAAGCCAGCACAATGACCCTTTCCCTATTCCTCTGGGTCTCGTCGCTGATACTCACATCACTACCATCATTCATCTCCGCCGCCGAAACTAATACGTGCTACAAACATGACGGGAATATTCCTCCGGCAAACAACTACTGACTTCCATGTAATCCGGGTCACGATGGAAGCCCATGCTGCGGCGCAAACGACTTTTGCATGTCCAACGGCTTATGCTTGAACGCAGGTACCAACCAGTTCATATCGGTCCAGGGGTGTACCGACCCTGACGCGAAAGGCTGCAGAGCAAACGGCAATATCTGCGGCGCGGATAAGTTTGATAAGACAGTGAGCTACGAAGACAGCAATTGGGTTTATTTCTTACTGACGTATTATCTCGTGCTTCCCAAAGACTCTAGAGGCTATGCGTTCGTGTGGTTGTGCGAGCCCGGTCCCACCGAGTCCAAGATGAAGTACTGCTGTGGGAGCATCAATTGCTGTCCTAGTAGTGACCAGAACTTACTCGAGATCGACATCGCAACCGACGTATTCAAACCACCGCAGACATCAACAGCTTCCGCTTCTGCTTCTACCTCGTCGGCATCGGCGACCGGTGGCACCAATCAACCCACACACGAAGGCAGCAACACCAACAGCGAAACTAGCAGTAGCAGCGGCAACCCACACGCTCTAGCGATTGGCTTAGGCGTCGGCATCCCTATGGGCCTAGCCCTCCTCGGCAGCATCGTCTTCCTCGGCCTCCAGGTGCGGAAGTGGACTGCTGCTGCTGCGAAACAGACAAACGGGTCGGCAGGCGACGGCGACAACAATAACCCACCAGAGAACGAAGGAAAGGGGAGGCCCAATTCTGGTTTTCAGCGCCAGGAGTTGCATGGTAATCCGACAGGGGCTTCAGAGCTAAACTGAGATAGCAGCACAGAAGAAAAGCAAGAAACTGCGACCAGGGGAAAATGGGATAAAGAAGAGATGTAATTATTATATGGTATGGTCATTGGCATAGAAAACGCCGTTCCAATCAGGAAACATTGTTAATATTCCGACACTTGAATAACAATTTGACAAAAACTCTCTGCATTAAATGCATAGCTGTATGATGTACTAATGAAGTGGCAAAATCCAAGTCACCACGAGGCCAAGCTATATACAAAAACATTGACAAATGCTGGCGAGGTTCTCTCGTCCCGTTCGGTTCTTCGGCTCGACCCAGCCGAGAAAACCAGATAACGCCTCAATCAATTCATTCCCAAGCGCCCCAACCCAGACCGTATGCCATGCTCTCAAAACGTGCCCAGGTTCTCAGCGACCGCAAACTCAGCGTCTGTGTTCTGGCGCACCGTCTCCACATCCATGCCCTCGGCGACCTCGGTGAGCGTGAGCCCGCCGCCGTTGACGCGGTCGACCTGGAAGACGGCCATGTCGGTGATGACGGTGCTGACGACCCCCTTACCGGTGAGGGGCAGGGCGCAGTCCTGGACAATCTTGGAGCGGCCCTTCTTGTCGACGTGCTCGGTCGCGACGACGATCTTGGTCTGCTCGGGGTTGGAGACGAGGTCCATGGCGCCGCCCATGCCCTTGAAGACCTTGCCGGGGATCATGTAGTTGGCCAGGTCGCCCGAGGCGGACACCTGGAACGCGCCCAGGATGGAGACGTCGACGTGGCCCCCGCGGATCATGGCGAAGGACTCGGCCGAGTCGAATGTCGCGGCGCCGGGCAGCAGAGTGGTGGTCTCCTTGCCCGCGTTGATCAGGTCCGGGTCCGCGTCGGCCTCGGTGGCCGGGTAGGGCCCCATGCCCAGGATGCCGTTCTCGGACTGCAGCCAGACCTTGACGCCCTCGGGCACGTACGACGCCGCCAGCGTCGGGATGCCCACGCCCAGGTTGACGTAGTAGCCGTCCTGCAGCTCCTGCGCCGCGCGCTTGGCGATGCGGTTGCGCGAGTCCAGCGTCCTCGTCTTGCCGGATGTCGTCGCCTCCTTTCCGGAGGACGACTCCTCTTCGGGCGCGGCGATCTTGAGGTTCTCAAAGTTCTTGGGCGCCGTGGCCGGGACGATGCGGTCGATGAAGATGCCTGGCAGGTCCACGCTCTCGGGGTCGATGGAGCCGATGGGCACGATGTTCTCGGCCTCGACGATGGCGATGTTGGCCGCCTTGGCCATAAGTCCAGCGTATGTCTTGGTTGTGTACCTGTAACACATGTTAATAGCAATTGGGGGTTTGTTTTACCCGCTGGAGCCTTACTTGAACACGCAGTTACCCGCCTCGTCCACCTTCCACGCGCGCAAGATCGCCACATCACCCGGCAACGCCGTCTCCATAATATACGACTTCCCGTTAAACACGCGCGTCTCCTTGGCTTTGCCCGCCTCCAGGACCCCCTCGGGCGTGAAGCGCGTGGGGATCTCGCCCGTCTCGATGAACGTCTGCCCGCCCGTGGCGGTGTAGAAGGCCGGGATGCCCGCGCCCGCCGCGCGCAGCTTCTCGGCCAGGGTGCCCTGGGGGCACAGCTCGAGCGCGATCTCGCCCGAGAGGTACTGGCGCTCGAGCTCCTTGTTGGCGCCCAGGTACGATAGCATCATGCGCGTCACCCGTCCGTCCTTGGTGAGCAGGGCCAGGCCCTTGTCGTTGGCGCCGGCGTTGTTGGACACGGCCGTCAGGTCCTTGAGGCCCTTCTTGTGGATCGCCTGGATGAGCGTTTCTTTAGAAGGTTAGCACTAAGCATTCTTCATAAAATAAGTAGGTCCCTTGGGAGCAGCTTACCGGCTACACCACACAGACCAAATCCGGCACTTAAAATGACGGATCCGTCTTGGATATCGGCAATGGCCTCGTCGGCCGACTTGAAGACCTTGGAGCCTCCGCGCTTCTTCTTGATCGGCCCGGGCTTGTCCGTCGAGTAACACCTCCTCCATTTCTGAAGCAGTGGCGCATACTGCTTGGCGCTCGGGGTGGCCCAGCGATAGCTAAACTGCAACGATGCGCGCAGGAATACTGCCGTCTGTGGTCGCGCCATTATCGCTGTCGCTTGCTTCTTCCTTCCTGTAGTTTTCCTTCTTCTCGCTCCCACTGGGCGAGGTTGTCCGTCCCTTGTCGACGTCCTTATTACTACACTCTCTCCCTTCCGATGAGTGGCGCGCAGTGTATACAGGTTAGAGGAGCAAAAGTAAAATACGCGATGAATGATGGGAAAGGTGCAAGTATTTATTGGCGCCTCGGTCTGAAGTGACGAGAGAGTCAAGTGTTGTTTCGCAAACTTGCTTGCTTAGACGTCATGGCCTATCCTCGGTAAGTGCATGTATGAATGCTCGTTATGGAGTACCTGACTTACTGAATCGGGCGTTTTTAAAGGGCCGGCGGGTCCGATCATATGAAACTGGCCTGTCGCTAACCACTAACCCGAATTGAATACTTCCTTTACTTCCTTTACACAGCTATTACTTACACGGTGGTCTCACTTTACAAACATCTACTTCTCACTATTTGCAGTTACTGCGGCCTTTGATGTTTTCCCGCTGGATTTTATTCCGATAGAACGAGTTGGATCTTGTGATCGCTGGCAAGATGCGTCGATCCACCACCTAACAGTGCATATGTGCCTGGACAACGAGTGGAGGTGCGGACTCAGCGCCGGACCCAAGTGGGGTGTCGCAGCGTCATCCATACCAGCTTCTTCGTCGTTCATCAAGGCACGTTAGGTATCTCACCTCACTCTAGTCTGCCCCTTATGAAGATATCTAACAAAAATTCATTGATCGAATGATATTCTATAGTCGTCTTTTGATATAAATCCATACTCAACAGTATATCATGTTCGTGATGCACCATGTGTCATTTGAAACAGCAAAGGAAACAAATGCATCGCTCTAAACTACCTAACTTACTTAATGTGGTCATATTCTATGTCGCCCCGTATGTAAATAATGTCCAAACAAAACTGTCGGCCAACCAAGTGACGAACCAGGCCGTATAGCCCCTTATCCTATGAGTGTCGAATACCCCCCTTCAACTAATCCAAGCGAGGGGCATTCGCGATGTATGTCGATCTTTAAAACGTGAACTCAACTCCTGCCTTGACGTCCGACACTCTCGACCCTGATGCCGAGCTTACTCAACCCTTTGCCGTCAATGATGCCCTTCCCGTCAAATACCCACTTCGGGCTCTTCATGTGGTACGTAATCTTATTCCAGTCCAGCTTCTCCTTCGGCTTGTATTCATCCGAGTTGCCCGCCGTGGAGTAGCCGTTCTTCACCAGGCCGCAGTCGGGACAGTTCTCGGCGCAAGATGGCTCTGGGTTATGTCTCTGAAGTGGGTCGCTGTCGCCTAAGCTAGCCAAAGGCGTCGCTCGGAGTAGGTACTTGTGCAGAGACAGAATATCTGACTCCGTTGGGTCGAGTCGCTCAAAAGGCCGGGGGTCGAGCGCCTTGATCGACTTGAATCTGGGCCGGATCGTCGAGTTGCCCGGCACATATGGCAAAGCCGGGACAGCTGCTGTATTACGGAACTCGTCAAACTCGGTAGTAATCAACACCGCGTTGCTTGCCGCGCAGGCTTCGTACGCGTTGCTGTAAACAGCGATCGGGCCCCCGTCTTCTTTCAGAGCTGCTTGGCCCCTCAAAAGCGTACGGATCTCATCGCGCACCACTGCCACGTTGCAGCATGGATCGAAGATGGCAATCTCCGAGGGACCTTCTTCAAGAAAGGTCTTGATAATCTCCAGGGCAGGGGACTCGCGCGTGTCCGAGGTATTGGCCTTGAACGCGTAGCCCAGGAGCGTGACTTTCTTGCCAACCAGCGTGTTGTTCAGGCACTTGATGACGCGCCGGCTGAACCGATCTCGCTGGTACTCATTCATCTTCACCACCTGGCGCCAGTAGTCACCGACCTCGTCGAGTCCGAGAGACTCGGCTAGGTAGACTAGACTGAGGATGTCTTTCTTGAAGCAGCTGCCCCCGAAGCCGATGCCCGCCTTGAGGAATTTGTCCCCGATTCGAGGGTCGTACCCTATCGAAAGCGCGATTTCGTCCACATCAGCCCCTGTCCTTTCGCAGATGGCGGAGATGGAGTTTATTGAACTGATACGCTGCGCCAACATTGAGTTGGCGACCAGCTTTGAGAGCTCAGAAGACCACACGTTGGTTGTCACGATGCGGGACCGTGGGACCCATGCGGCATAGACGCTTGCCAGCGCGTCGGCTGCTCGTCGTCCAGAGGCCGACGTTGAAGAACCAATCAGAACGCGATCGGGTTGCATGAGGTCCTTCATCGCCGTACCCGCCGCCAAAAACTCTGGGTTGGAAAGGATCTCGAAGTGGACGCCAGGTCGATGAACCACCATCTTTATGATATGTAAGTGAAGACCCTGGAAGTATCAAAGTAAGAGCCAGGGGTATCTCACAGTCTCTTGGACGAGTTGAGCTGTCCTACACGGCACAGTCGACTTCTCCACGATGATCGCGCCTGGACGAGCGTGCTGCGCTACTACGCCCGTCACGGCTTCGAACGAGGTCATGTCCGTCGCACTACCCGCGCCAACTCCGCGCGACTTTGTCGGGGTGTTAACCGCGACCAGTACAATGTCAGCTTCTCCGATACACTTGGCCACTTCAGTCGTAAAGAAGAGATTAGGTTGCCTTGCGGCAACAACCGTCACTCCGGCCCGGTGCGCTTCGCACTGACTTTCGCACTCCGACGAGGAAGCTGTATCATCCGAGCCAACGTCGGAGCAGTCTACCTTATCCGCCTCATTGTAAAAGGCGCATTCCCTGGATCCGTCGCGGGCGATGCGGACAATGTCGCCTAAGCCGGGTTCATAGATCGGAAGATGCTTTGAGTTCCACCTTCGGATCCGCTGCGCATCTCGATCTACGACCGTGACTCGTATATGAGGGTTTTGGTATGCTATCACCGCAGCAGTAGGACCACCTACGAGTATATAGTCAGCCATCAATATCGTACCGTCTTTTTCACAAGACGGACTGCCCGCCTCGGCAAGCTTTGGCCCGGCATAGTCACTTACCAACATAACCGGCGCCAACGCAGCAGATGTTGCGCACCATTGGTATCCTAGTCGCTAGCTGGGTTGGAGACAGCGTCATGTTGTTTGCGCGAGCCGCCAGAGAGGCGTACTCGATATCTAGCGCGCCATCTGCTGCGGCGCGGAGGACCGGACTGAAGGTCAGGCTCCCTTCTGGTGTTGTAGGGGCGGTGGAGGCAGTATTCTCAAAGTAGGCGACCTCTTCCGGGTCGCCTGGGACTGTCGCTATCGCCTGCATCTCGAGGGGTACTCTAACGCTGTAGTGGTTGCGACACGGCACGGTGCTTTGGAGATGGCTCTGTGTGAGTGAGAGACAAACACTTTGCGCGGTACTGTATCAGTATGACCAGATAGCGATGCGATTTCTGAGAATGGTCGCGTGAGCTTGAGTAATCTTTGCAAGTTGGACCCGAGGGTTCGATAACAGGCCGCAACAAGTGTATCAGGCGCAGGGCATATGAATGACGCGCGATACTTCACAAACGACGTCGTGAGGTGGTGGCGGTTGCATAAGGGGATATCGTGAAGGGAATAAATACGGAAAAGAACATACTCTGCGAGAGAAATCCTGTAGGGCTCGCGACCTCTTGAACTTGCGAGTGGCGAAAGGCAAGTGTGGGTGTATGTGTCTATGGGTGTTAAGTTGGCACGAGGGTCTCAGCCAGCTAGAAGGAGGGAAGAATGCTTCAATGACTAAACTACAGGTTCAAGTCGCAGGATAGGCAGGGCAAGATAGCAAAGTGCAACGACATCGGCCGCTCAAAAGTCACGGTACCTTCCTCGACGGCGACTGTTGGCGAATTAGATACGGGCATCAAAGGTCAGAGAAGCGTAATCTTTTCTCCTCGGGCTAGACAAATTCAACGGCAGAGAATCAGTCGGTGCCACTCTTTGACGATAGCCAATACCAGCTGCCCATAGCAACGTGTGTGTCGGTTGATTTGATGGAGGGGTAGAGAAGATGACTGCCCACCACCGACCCTTGCTTGGCACCAGACTCGATGCTGACATGCAAGTGCGCCGGTATGGGGAAAACAAGTGGAAGGTACATCCTGCCTAAAGTATGTCGTTTCTCGTGGTGGCTTCCAATAGAGCCGCACTCATCTGGTATATCCGCCTCTCGGGTATTACTGCCTAGGTTACCTCATAGTCTGGCACAAGATGTCTGATCAGAGCAATCAAATACTTGTCGTCGACTTGCGATTCCCATGCTAGATTCACTGGATTCTTTCCTGGAGTTATGTGCCGGAGAGGCTGATAGTAGCTTTTCGCGATAAGGTTCTGATATCCCTACTGCAAGGCTGCATAACAGACATTGGAAAATGGCATAAACAGCGTGAAGCTGTGATCAATCTACTGCGCAATGCTCATGTGCTCCCATCCCGTAGCCCTCACTGGTGGATTATCGCCGCGGCAAACCTCTCACGGGCGGCGTCAAGACTGCCTTGAAACAGCATACCACGGAGATGGAGCTGAGCAGGGCACTACATAAGGCAAAGGCGGGAGGTAGCTCAAGCTGGTGGAACCCCATCCAACCGGTTCGCCCACGCCTTACACGGGGGTGCAAAGGCCAAAGCTCATTCGTCGGGCCAAGCCGACCAACTACGCAGATCATGGGTAATAGTGGGGTTTCTTGCTAAACGTCCAAGTCCCTGGTGCAGGTGCAAATTATGCACCTCGCACCTTCTGTTAGCACCGAGGACCTTATGGGTGCTACTTGGAATGGATTCCAGCCCCTAAGTGCATGCATGAGGACTCAGCTGGCTTATCTATTGGCCGACCTCCTGCAATGTGCATCCATCCCCGGATTCCATTGGCTGTCACATATCGGGAGCAATGGACCTGCCTTCATAATTGTTCCAGCTCTTATCTCATGAGTTAGGATTGATTAGATGCCGGTCAAAGTCAAGACAGCCCGCCAGATTTTCAGGTTTGATGGGCTGCAAGATCACCCAAGTAGGGTATTCCGGATACCTAATACTATCAATACGATGCATGCCGGGAGCGCCATTGTCGCTTTAGATCCTGTCATCCTCATACTTGATCCGAATGCTTTCGTCCCTAACTTTGTCCAATTGCGGCATATGTTGAATACATGTTACTTAGTACGACTTGACCACCCACCCCTCTCTATCAGACCAGGATACGGATGTGACAGTCTGGCTCACAGCAACAAAGCACGTTACCCTCCTCAAACTGCAATATGGTAGGGAGTTCATGCGACACTATCTTGTACATCGATGTAAAATCCCGATGTCGCCTCTGTAATATGTAGGATAGCCATGATTTTTGAGCCTGGGGGACTCGAGAGACTCGGATAGACGAACCAAGGAGAAACGTGCTACAATAGATTGGTTGACAGTGGTTCTGCAGCCAACCTGCAGGGACGAGGTACCAACGCTGCTCGTCCCACTGAATAGACTCATTCCCCCACTAAAGAGCGGCTAGATTGGAGACGGGGTACGCGCTTCTTTCTGCGAGCGCCAACTTGACAGGCAGCTCTTGCACCGCCAGCAGCCAGCATCTTGTACCGCTTGATACTGACTTCTGGGATTCCAAAGCAGCCAGGGACACAATTTGCGGTATTATAGGGCACGCGAGTTCCTTTCATGGTCACCAGAGATCCGCACACCTGACTTGCTCTCTTGCCACTCATCATTCATCTGATGTCGCCGGCCTTCTTCAATACTCTGCATGACCAGACAGGCAGTTATTTCTAACCATGCTGCAGAGACCAAAGCTACCATCAATGAACGACGGGTAAGCGGTGAAAGGATTTGGTATAGTTTTGGCCCGCCGACTCTGTTGTTTGTGTGTAGATTCATACTTTGCAGATAACTGGACTAACACCGTCCATCAATCTTCAACAGAGTAACGATAGCGGCCTTTCCATAGGCTCATCCTGAAGAACAAACACTTGTCAGGGGTCAAAAGTCGCCTAACATCGACATCTGCATAGAGAGACCTCTCGGGGTTCATTTGCAAATTGGGCTTGCTTTCCGCAATACGAACTACAGACTCTACCATGTCTTCAGCCCATGATCTCGGCGCGTTTCCCACCGCCTTGGAAGGTCGGCGCATACTTCTGTGCGTAGAATCATTCGGACCCATCAACGGTGTCAGCCGCACGAATCTAATCCTAGTCAACCATCTGCGTTCCCGCGGCGCCTTGGTGGCTGTGGTGGCTCCCGATAACCACACCAAGGTGAACACCTTTCAGGCCATCGACAACCTGGACACAAAAGCCTTCCGCAGCCAGGAGGTGCGGCTGTCGGGATACCCCGTACCATTCAATCCGGAGCTCTCTATCGTCTACCCGGTCCGGCTACTGAAGCTCTACGAGCGGACCTTCGGGGGGCCACCAGATCTTATTTACCTGGGTAGCCCCGCGTCACTCGGGTTCCAGCTCATGCTGCAACTGCGCCAACAGCCTAACGAGGCACAAGTACCAGTCATCTGCAACTTCCAGACTGACCTCGCGGGCTACTGCGAGATTCTGTTTCCACAGCCCCTGGGCGCGATCGCGAGTTGGACCTTCTCCAAGGTGCAAGGCTACCTGTTCCAGCACGCCTCGGTCAAAACACTATTCTACCCCAGCTCCTTCGTCCGGAGGTACTTGGAGACGGCCGCCGGCGTCCAGAGCAACAAGCTCGAGATCCTGCGGCGAGGCGTCAACACGGATGGCTTCAACCCCTCGAAGCGGAGCGAAGCGCTCCGCACGGCCTGGGCGCCCAACGGAGAGGTCATTCTCTTCACATGCGCACGGTTGGCCGGCGAGAAAGGCTTCGGTTTCCTCGCGGACGCGGCCATCGAGCTGGACCGGCGAGGGCTCGACTTCAAGCTGGTAGTGGTGGGCGGCAATCGCAACGCCGTGGTCGAGCAAGAGGTCAAGGACTACTTCGGACCGCTCGCAGAAAAGAACAAGGTCTTCTTCACGGGCTTCAAGGTCGGCGAGGAGCTCATGGAGGCCTACGCCTCGGCGGATCTGTTCTTGCACTGCTCCATCACCGAGACGTTCGGGCTCGTCGTCCTCGAGGCCATGGCCAGCGGCGTGCCCGTCGTCGCGCGCGACGAGGGCGGGCCCTCTGATATCATCGAGCACGGCACCACGGGCTACCTGGTGCCCCCGGCGAACCTGGACGGGTTCGTCGAGAAAGTACTACGGCTCGGCACCGATGCGCACCTCCGCGCGCAGTTTAGCCGGGCGGCGCGCAGCCACGCCTGCGAGGCCACGTGGGAGAAGATCAACAACAAGGTCGCCTGGAAGATGGCCGATGCCATCGAGGCGTGCGAGGCGGAGCAGGCCGGCTACCAGCTCCAGGCCGCGAATGCGATGAGTGCGATTAGGCAGCGGACGCCGCCGTTATATGCTTGGCTGCTCCTGAGCGCGGCGCTGCGCCGGCTCGTGGCGGCGCGCGTCGTTGACGCTAGGCTCGCTGGGGGGTTGCTGGTGGTCGTGGGGTTCTGGGCTTGTGTGAGCGTCTATCTCGCTTTTACCAAGGTGACGCACTTTGTCAAGGACCGGGCTCCGGGGGTGTACTCTGCGGTTAGGTTTATTTTGCGGAGGTAGATGGACAGGGCTGTGGCTTGCTTGGGTCACTTGTATGTACATTGACAACCTTGCTATATATGTATTACGGTTTGTTGACACGGTTCCTGGTATGAAGCAAGTGCATCATGTTAACCAGGTTAGTTATGTGACCCGGCTGTTTGGCTCCAGGAAAGGAGGTCGCCGGCATACTTTATGTGTCGACAAGCCCTCACTGTATCGTTTCCTATTTTATACTAAAAGTTGCTTTTCAGAATATTTGTTCTGAATATCGACTCATATCTCAACACAAGCTATTGAAATCTTCTCTTGCATCCATCATAGTTCTGTGTAGGCCATCTTGTTGAATTCGATGAGGTTCGACTTTAAGCAACAACTCCAGCTCACAGGATGGACAATGTGTTTGGTGTCATTCACGTAAGGACCGACCTCTCTATCCATCTCCACCGTCAACATCGGTTGGAGTACATCTGATTGAGTTGTCGTTGACGGCTCGGCGTGATCACTGATCTTTCATTTACTTGATGACCTTGGATATTCCTTGGTGCTATGCCTGGCTGAACTCACTGCGGAAATAACCGTTTCTTTCTCTTTCCCTCCTTTTGCCCCTCTTAGCAATGTGATTCCTCCAGGAGAGTTACGTGTGTAAGATCACCGATGATCAGCAGGTGAATGTGAACTTTGCTGGAGGCATCATCCCATAGCGTCCATTGCCCAACTTCTACGGACGGATCGGGATCCCGGCAAAGAAAAACCGCCCTTTACGTATCGTAGGACTTCATTATCTACAATTCTTGTATATTCACTTTAATCGGTATATCGTCAACCTCAACCTGCTACATCCTCACTCCTTAGATGCGATATTGCCTCGTAGCTGTTGCATACTATTGCACTTGCACAGTTACATACATGCAATGCCTGATGTTTTCCATCTTTTCAATGCCGTCAATTCGCTGCAGAACAGCAACTCTTGTCATCGACGGATAAAGCGGCTCTGGCTGACGGATATATCCTTCACATACTTTCTAGGTCGCAGTGAGAAATGCACGATAATGTTCGTAGAATATCTCAATCACCCATCCGAACTGTGTTCTCGAGTCAATTTATCTTTCCAAGCCCGATGATAACGTGTGCCAATTGCGTGGCATTCACATCAGATCGACCTTTTACAGCTTATTCACGCAGACTACTGGTTGTCAAAGACAGACTATCTCGAGATGATCGAGAAGAGACTTGGGATTCACCGATTCAGGCTTGGCGAAACGAGAGAACATCGAACGAAGGGACCTCTTGAGTCTTGTCAGGATGGAAGGAAGAGAACGAAAAGAAAGAAAGGGCGCCGCCTAACCGGGAAGGCGCTACGCGGTGGGGTCAGTGGAAAGAAGCTAGCGGGAGAGGAAAGCCGATTGGGCGACAGAGAAAAAGACGATGAGGCACAGGGCGCTTCAACCCCCGGGTGCCACCGAGCCTCCTTCTAACTTGTTTGGTCCTCCTGCGACACTGCTCGTTACAGCGCTTCCCCGATGCGACAAATGGCCACCCCCAAACCGCCCACAACAAGCTCTTCCATGATGATGGGTTGTCTGATCGATGCGAAGGGGCGGCCCTGCTTCGTATCAGACCGTTCGATCATTGGTCTTGCCTATGCGCCTCTTTGCCTGGGTTGACTGCAAACGTCAGGCCGGTGCGCCGGATCATCTGTCGAGATGGAGCCATGCATCTGCCGTCTTTTGCGTCTTCAACACCACTGACCACTGCATCTGCATCTGCCTGCATCCGTCCCCCCTCAGCTACGAATTGCTGGCCAATTGATGTTCATGATCCCGCGGCCATTATATCCTAACGCGCCATTTTTGTCTGTCTGTGACTCTATTGATGAACCCTCTGCCCGTTTGAACTGGCACATTGCATTTCTTCGCTTCCACGGCATCCCTTGTTGTGTGTGTTGCAGCCGCTGTGGTTCTCGTTACTGTCACTGCGCAAAGGCCGAGTATCGTGATTTGCATCTCCACCGTTGGACTAGGGTATCTGTCACGGCATACGGATCTGGTGCCTTGGCCTAGTGGATCTCGGGCGCCTCGACTGTTCGAGTCTCGACTCCTCCTTCTCCCTCTTCACCGATTCCTCGAACTGCGCCTTGCCCCGAAGCTTCATTTCGAAACTAAACAGCATTGTCCCTCTATCTAGTGGGCAGGTCCCTTTTTTCTTCTATTCCTTTCTCTTTCGGCCTCTTGACGACGACGACCTGACGACAAACGGTTCGAAACCACTTCGCCGCCGCTCCGATTCCGATCCATAC
This sequence comes from Apiospora marii, assembly GCF_038362585.1. Lineage (NCBI taxonomy): Eukaryota > Fungi > Ascomycota > Sordariomycetes > Amphisphaeriales > Apiosporaceae > Apiospora > Apiospora marii. The sequence continues at coordinate 1,254,068 of NW_027117374.1, forward strand.
ACGCTCTTTCGCTCTCCTTTTCGATTCTCCTAACCGCCGGTCGGCTAAAACTAAAATTCGTTGCTCGGTTCTTTGCTATCGCGCAACGCTTTTGACGACTTCTCGATATAATACTCTTCAACGACAGACCAAGATGACCAAGATGCTTTGGGGAACGGCTCTGGCCACTTCGATATTGGCCGCTGGCGCGCGTGCCAGTGTTGACGCAGCTATGGGGGGAATGGCACCCGTCGAGGCTAGAATGGCAAGCGCAGGCGTTCCTTTGCCGGTATTGGAAGAGAGACAGGACTCCAACCTCAACTTGAACCCGTCCAACCAAACTGCCACCAACCCTACCACCGGTATGAACATGCAGCAGTGGAACACGGAGACTCTTAAGGCCTGCCAGGACGCGCTGGCGCCGCTCACCACGGCTACCAACCCTTCGGGAACGGCCGTATGCTACAACCTGCCGACGCTGGACACCAAGACGGGCGCCTTTATGGCCGACTTGAGGCTCTTCCAGATTTCGCAGCCCAATGGCGAATTCACCGGCATCCCGGCAGAGAGAATCCAGGTGGGATTGCAATACCGCGGTGCCTCGGTCTCGCCCCTGCAGTCCAACCAAGCCCGTTCGATCGACGACACGCCTGACCTGGTGGGAAGAGCCAATGGTGGTCAGCCTCTGCAGACGTACATGTTTGTTGGGCAGATCGATCAGGCGGCGATGGCGCAACCCATGACTATGTAAGTTCTTTTGGTAGAAGCAATCTCCAAACGCTAGGGATCAACCAGTACTGATGACGCGAATTTAGGGGTGTGCTGGAGGCTCTAGTGTTGCCACAAGTCACTCTTAGCGCCACCAATGCCGCGGGCGCATCTGTGAACACCAACGTCTCCTCCAACGAGGCCGTCTTCGTGAACGGTGTCTTCTCCAGGGAAGTCATCATGTCGGACATTGCTCGTGCCCAGCTGGCCGTGAACGACATGGTGGCCGGCCTGGCGAATGGAACCGTTGCCTTCATTCTCCCTGGAGTCGAGCTTCTGATTTTCCCCGTCGGCCTCATCATCACGGGTACCTGGATGCTTGTGGGTTTTGCCATCTACGGCCTCGGCACCTTTGAGCGTATCAACCACCGTCACACTTTCCGAACGAGAAAATTGCGCGAGGGCAAGGGCGGCCTGGCAACCTTCTAAGCAGTCGTGTCGTAAAGCAGCAAGCAACATGGGGGATGCAATAGTCAACCAACTGCTCCTGAAGCCTACGCATTTTGTACCGGTTTCGCCTGTCATTATGAGCTCACGTTGCTCCCTCGTTCCCCATCGGCCCTCCGTGACCGATCAATGTGGTGTTTTATATGATGTTCATTCAGCCTAGTCTTTTTTTACACCCTCTACCCACCTACCTAGCTATTGGACGGCAATAGATGTGTTCCACCCTTCTAATCAAACCGTATATAGAAGTTGTATCTAGCAAAATTTGTATTATATTCAAGAGTAAGAGTCAATCGCGTATGAAATATCGCGATCGCTATCAGTCAGTCTTGGCCCATGCTATCGTGCGTGAGATTGGGATTGAGATTGAGATTGGACGAATCCGCAAATGTCCATGCTTGACACGCTGTACGCTTGAAAAGAGAACCCCATCTGCCCATCCCGCCAAAGCTGCAAGCTGGCATTCTTATTTCCGAGATGAGCGCTCCCGAACACTAGAAGGTTATGCATCAAATTCCACGGTCCCGTCTTCCGGCCTTCATTGGTGCCAGCAAGCCTGAAACACTCACATCAGCTCTTTCCTTGGTTTGCCTCGTCTCTTTAGGTCGTCATGCAGATGGACGCGGGAAGTTGTTGGGGTCCATTTAGCGCGCCGGTTGGAGCAAGAGCTGCAGAGGCTAGCGATATAAGCAGTCCCTAAATTTAGCAGCGCACCAATCCACGCGACGTGCTGGCAGCTGCTAGCACCGCAGGGTGGCATAAGATACAACATGACCGCTGCCCGAGGTCCCTTTTGGCAATTTCCGTCAACATTGCAATAACATTACGCAACTCGTGGTTTGTTCTTTGATAGCTCGCTGCCATCCAGGACCAACGGCACCCACCCACGTCGCTTTTTGGCTTCCCCCGTACTCTGCCGTCGCAGCCTAGGGCCGTTTTACATATGCAAGCCCGCATAAGAAACATTTGGTCGAGCATGGTGGGGCCTTGCGCTCGTCGGTGTTTCGAACAAGGCTATTGCTTGACAAAAATCTTGTCCCAAGACGGCCATCCGGGACTCCCAGGCGCACTGTAATATGCGTGCTGGCCTTGTGGCGTGCCATACTCGCATACTTACGTCGTAGACACGGTACGTAGGGCCAATCCACTGCACAGGAACACGACGACCTCGCGAACTCTGTCGGTGCCCCCATTGGAGTTCTGTCCCTGACCCGGCCCGTGTCATGTTGGGTGACATAGCGCGCCACTTCATCTCCCGCAAACACGCAAGAAGCGAGCTCGCCACGGCCCTGATATACCACCCACCACGACGTAGCTTGCGTCGTCTTACTATACCAAACCATGGCAGGGATGCCGACGATATAGTTGTCGTGAGGCAGCTATACTTGCCCGGCGCTTGGCCCGCAGCCAATATACGAGTCTTGACGTGTCATGGAAAGAAAGGCTGTCGCTTGGCTTTCCCTCGCATTCTGTGACCACTAGCAGCCGGTTAGTGGTATGAGCGCATGAAGTCCCAAAGCCGGATGCGCCGTTGTGCGCGCGTCGTCCCCTTCTCGGCCCAGCAGGCAGCTGGCTGGGCCAGGTTGGTTACTTCCAAGGTAAGAGAGGGAGGGAAAGAGGGCCACTTGACACTGGCACCCTACAGCGGATCGTCACGGAGGGTATTTGCACGCTCCGGGGGTTGCGGATCAGACAGAAGACGACAAATATATATATGTATCCTGAACGTTTCACCCACTTTTGGTTTCAGTCCGAACTTCTTGTTAGCTAATCGTCAGAAAGCCGAGGCAGTCAGTCTCGTAGGTAAGGCAACTTTGTCAACAAACTTCACTTTTTTTTTCTCATACTCTTTTCTGGTTGCTGTACTATATACCCAATTCCTTTCTCCCTCCCTCCCTGTACTTTTAATTAGCTATAAAAGTGCAAGCCGCACCTGCCCGCCACCGTCGAAGACGAGGCCCCCCACATATACCCTTCAAGATGGACGTCGCTTCGTTAGTGCAGCAGATGCACGACAACCTGTCGGAGATCCACAAGACCGTCGCCTCTTTCCTATCAGTAGAGGAGCACGACGCCCGCCTCGACGAGCTGGAGCAGAAGCGGGACTCGCTGCTCGCAGACCTGCGGGCGGCGTACGAGCGGGAGCGGGCCGAGCTGGACGGGAAGCGCAAGTCGGAGAGCGACGGCATCATCGAGGCGCGGCGGATCGAGGACGAGGAGCGCGACCGGCGCCGGCGCCAGGAAGATGAAGAGCTCCAGGCGAGCCGGGCCCGGGAGGACGAGGAGCGGCAGAGGAAGCTCGACGGCGACATGGACGCCGCCGAGGACGAGACCGAGCTCGAGATGGACGCCGTCGAGGACCAGGCGCGGAGGAATATCGAGGACGGCGAGAAGCGGATCCGCGAGCTTGAAGAGAAGCGACGAGTAAGTATCTCTCTTTACCTGTGTATTTCTTATTGGCGGGGCTTAAGTTAAGTACGCTATACTGACATTTGCGCTTTCTTTTCCCAGGAAATCAATCGCATGATCGACGAGAAGCTGAGCATGCCGCTGCCGCCGGTACCCACGCGCAAAAGAGAGAGGACGCGGCGGAACAGGGCTGTGAGGGGTGCAGGGCCGGAAGGCTTGGAGCCTAGCAGTACGCGAGCCCTCAGTGCCGCCGCCCCCGAAGAACCTGTGAATAACAGTGGGAAGGCTCCTGAGACTGAGGCTGCCGCCGCGCCCTCGCCTCCGAGTACAGAGTCCTCGTCCCCGGACGAAGCTGACGCTGCGAAGGCAGTCGAGGAGCCCGAGAGCAAGGAGGTGCCTGCTGAGGCTACTCAACCTGAAGAGCCCAAGGAGTCAGAAGCTCAGGAAGAGGCTTCCAAACCCGAAGAAGCTCCCGCTGCCACTGAATCTGTTGCAGAGCCGACTGCGACGCAAGACCCCGTCGAAGAGGCGAAGACGCCCGAACCCACACAGCCCGAAGAACCTGCCCAGGCAGATGAGACACCCAAGACAGAACCGAAAGAGCAGGAGGCGGCTTCTGCTGATGATACCCCAACCGATGAACCCCAAACCATGTCTGTACAAGCTGCCGACGTGAAGACTGAGGAGGAGGCACCTGCATCGCGCGAATTGCCCGCAGAACCCAGTCAGCCAGCGGAAACGCAGGAAGACGAAGCGCCTGAGGAGAAGCCCGAGTCGGAGACACCTGAACCAGCTGCAGCTGCTGCTTCGGAGCCGGCAGCAGTGGAGGAGAAATCCCCTAAGGAGGCTGAGCCTGAAACTGCTAAAGAAGCTACGCCAGCTACCGATGTCGAGCCGACGAAGCCGGAGGAGCCTGCACACGGTGATGCGGAGCAGGTGATCCCGGATGAGCAAGTTATCAAGGCTTTGAGTGAGCTTCCCGAAGAGGAAGAGTCCAAGGCAGCCGATACCCCCGCAGCACAAGATAAAGCCCCCGTCCCCGAAACTGCTACCCATGACGATGAGACCTCCCAGCCTAAGGAAATCCAAAATGAGCCCGAGGCCAAGGTGGACGACGCCGCCAAGGCTGAAGATCCTAGCGAGGCGGCTGCCCATGAAGACCAACATGATGTCAAGGATGTCGAGGCTCCCAAAGCTGAGGAAAGCGCCCCGGCCTCGGAACCCCAGACTGAGGATTCGTCAGACCACACTGCAGAAGTCCAAAAGGATGCCCCCACTGAACCCGATGCCGCTTCCCATGATACCCCTGCCCCAGAGGCACCCGCGGCGGAGGAAGTTTCGACAAAGGCCGTTGATGACAAGGAGGAAGCCGCTCCTCCCGCTGCTGATGCGACGGAACCCACTCAGGCTGAGGATGCGTCTGAACCCGCCGAGCCCAGCAGCGGCGATGTTAAGGCACTGAGCGTGGCGGAGCCTGATGCTCCGGAAGCACACGATGATGAGCCGGAGGAATTCCCTAAAAGGGAGGCGCCGGCTCAGGAAGCAACACCAGAAATTGCCGCCAAGGAAGTTGATCCCGAGCACGCAGCGGAGAAGCCAACCGAAGACCTCCAAGTCCCGGCCGACGCCGACGAGGAAGTCGCCCAAAGTGCCGGTTCGCCTCTGCACGAGCCTACTCTCGCTGCCATCCCAGAAGAGCCCCAGGACGAAGAAACCACCGAGGGGGAATCAGAGGAACCAAGCCACGAGGAGTTAAGTATACCCAGGCCCCCCACGCGGCGCGAGATGAGCCAAGACGCGGCAGCGGAGGAGACCAAGGAGCTTTCCGGACCACCCTCGCCTTCTGGCAGCGACTCGCACGAGAACAACAGCACTAGCCACGGCGAGGAGGATACCTCCACGCAGAGTGACGAGCTGAGCTCCGTGCGTGGCGATGACCGCGAGGTCCCTGCCGCCGCCTCCGAAGCAGCTTCGCCGGAAGTGAAGGCCACTGAGCCTGCCGAGGACAAGGCCGTCGCCGACGCCGAGTCGAGCGAAGAGGAGGAGATGGACAAGGAGGCGGAGGCTTTCGTCGAGAAGATACTCGATGAAGGTGGCGCTGTCACCACCAACCAGGACGGCGAGACGACCACGGTGGCAGATGACGCCGCTGCCGCTGCTCTTAAGGACATGGACAAGGGGCTCGATCCCGAGGACAAGTCCGAGATGCTTGACACTATCTCTGAGGGCCCTGAGCATGGCGATGCTGCTACTGAGGAGAAGCCTAGCGCGACGGAACCGTCTGTCGATGAGCCTGACTCTTCTTCGGCTCCTGCCCATGATGCTCCCGCGGAGGAGGTCAAGGAGAAGTCCATCGATGCAGCTGCACCTGAAGAAGCCGCGGTCGAAAAGCCCGCTGCTGCTGATGTCGCTTCTACTGGCGAGGATGTCAAGCCCGATGCTACCGAGGCTGCTAAGGAAACTTCCCCTGAGGTCTCGGAAGCGCCTGCAGCAGCCGCGGCTGATGTTTCTGACCCCCCGTCATCGCCGGTGGAGCAGCACGAGGAATCGCCTCTGACCCACGCCGAAAAGGACGAAGCTACTGCGGAAGAGCCTGCCGTAGAGAAGCCTGCCGCAGATGAGCCATCCAAAACCGAGTCGGCCCCGGCCGAGCCTGCAAAAGTTGAAGAAGCTAAAACTGAGCCCACTTCAGCTGAGTCCGCTGATCCTGAGCCCACCGCAGCTGAGCCCGCTACAGCTGAGTCCGCTGATCCTGAGCCCACTAAAGATGAGCCCGTCGCAGCTGAGCCCGCTGCAACTGAGCCTGTCGGAACTGAGCCCACTGGATCTGGTCCCGCTGGATCTGAACCTGAGCTCCAGGCGAAGGCTGTAGTTGATGGCTCGGAGGAGAAGTCGGTTGAGACCGACGCCACCAAGCCTGCCGACAAAGACGTCGAGGCTAAGCCTGCGCCTGTAGAGGAGTCGGCAGATGGACCCATGCCGCAAGATCTCGATGCGAAGAAGGCAGAATCATCGGAAGAGAAGCCTCTTGCCAACGAGGCCGAGGTTCCGGCCGCTCATGATGAAACCAAGGAGGTTGCCGCCCCCGCTGAGGCTGTTGTAGAGGCTGTTCCTACAGAGGAGACGCCTGCCGATGCTACTCCCGCAGTCGAGGAGAAGCCAGTTGTCGAAGACGCCGCTGCTGGGGAGCCTACCCCTAAGGAACTTCCCGTCGAAGAGGCACCCGCTGACAAGGATGCTGCCGCCGTCGAGGAACCTGCCGCCAAGGAAGTAGTTGCTGAGACACCTGCTACGGAGGCACCTTCATCGACGGAACCGGCTGTGGAGACCCCCGCTTCCGAGGAGGCCCCCGCTGTCGAGAAACCAGCTGCCGACGATACTTCCGCTGCCAAAGATGCCGATGTTGCCAAGGAGCCTGCTTCAGAGGAGCCTGCAACCAAAGGGGCTGTTGCGGATGCGACTGCTGGAGAGACATCCGCTCCTGATGCTACTGCTACAGAGACACCTTCTGCAGCAGCACCTGCTGAAGAGGCTCCTGCTGCTGGCGAATCTCCTGCAGCTCATGATGAAACTGCCGAAGAAGCTCCTGCTGTCATCCCTACTTCCGATGATGCTGTTTCTGAGAAGGCTCCCGCTGTCGAGGAACCTGCTGCTGAAGCTGCGCCTGTAGTTGAGGAAGCCTCTGACGATGCTGCCCAGGCCGCTACGCATGCGGACAAGGACACTCCCGAGCCGGAGAGTACTGTGAAGGATGATGACGCCCCCTCTGCTGACCAGAAAGACGAGCCTGCAAGCTCGGATGCCAAACCTGATGTCACAGAAAAGCCGCAACACAGCCCTACTGAATCAGAGCTGGAGCTACTACAGCCGACGGTCTATTCGGATGAAGAACAGTTCGTTCAGCCGAAAGAAGGCCCCACTATCGTCGTTGACGCCCCCGAGGACACTGTAGAGACATCTCCTGCACCGGAAGAGCCCCAGGCAACGCCGGCATCGGAGCACACCGAGGCGGAAAAGGTAGCCACACCAGCTGAAGCTGACAAGGCTGAGTCCGACTCGCCCGATGCCGCGCCAGCCCGTGATCTGCCCGCCGCAGACGAGTCGGCGGATGCCAAGCACCCTACCGAGGAGTCTGTAAGCCAATCTGAGCCTGCAGCACCGGAAGAGGTCCACGCAGCTGCGACGAAGAGCGACGAGTTGCCAAGTGAAAAGGAGGTTGAGCAAGCGGAGCCTACTACTGTCGGCGATGAAACAGAACGCTCGATGCCTAAGGTCGATGATGTCGAGCCAAGTGCAGCCGATAAAGCCGCCTCCCCAGAGCAAGATAAGGACACCCCGACAGAGGCGTCGCCTGAAGCCGAGAAGTCTGTACCCACAGAGGCTCCTAAGGAGAACACCGCAGCTCCTCAGCCCGAGTCAATCTTGGAGGCACCAAGTACGCCAGATATCCCCCTCACACTCGACGCTGCTCTTGAAGGCCCCCAGAAGGAAGCTGACGATGAAGGAAAAGCTGAACATGTTGGTACCGATGCCGGCTCGGATGTGAAACATGTAGATGATGGCTCTGACCATCTACCAGGTTCCGAACTCGGACAAAGCAAAGGAGCAGAGACCGCCGAGGCCCATCCGGCTGCATCTGAACCAGAGCCATCAAACCCAGACGCCGGCCATGACCACGGAGTGGAGCAAGACGGGCAATCGCATGCGCATCCATCTGAAGAAGAGGCCAGCAGTGTAAAAGCCGCCAACCAGGATACGCCAGCGGCACCGGCTGAGGAGAAGGTTGCCCCTGAGCACGATGACCACCTGGTTGTCGAGCCACCACCCCGGCAAGCCTCTCGCTCACCTCTCCCGGTAGAGACGGATACTATGCACGGCCACGAAGACCTGTTTGACGACGACGACACCTCCGCTGATGAGCATGACGATGCCGGACACGAAAAGCAAGCCGAGTCCAATAATGTCAAGCAATCCACACTTGATTACTCCCCTGATGAGCATGACCAAGGCCCGCCCACCGCGAAGCTGAGCCCTGGAGCGCAGCCAAACAACAACTCCCAGAGTCTTGACTCGGAGCTGGGGGGTGATTATAACGACAGCGACGAGGAAGGATACGAACAGAACCTAGCAACCCCCACGGTGGCCCAGTTCCCACAACAGAAGTCAGAGGATCAGCTCAAGACCCCCAGTCTCGCGCCCGTCTCTCAGCCAACCACGGCAGACGCGAGCCCGATGGAACTACACCACCCGCAACCGACCCCTGGCACCCCCAACGGAGGCCTGGCTGATAGCGTCCACGCGCCCAGCAACAGCAGCAGCACTAACGACTCCCGAGAGCAGGCCGTCGTTACCCCTTCACCGGAGGACGATGACGATGATGCCTCGTTCATGATGCCGCGAGACGTCACCAACGTCCCCTGGCATGCACGCAACGACTCAGTGCCCCAGTCGATGCGCAGCTTTAGCACGCTCGACTCAGTTGCCTCGTCGCCTGTCCACTCGGCCCTGCTGGCTGACCGCCACGAGCCCGTCATCCGAGACTCGTGGCCGTCTATGCCCTACGGCGTCGGGCGGACCCGCGGCATCTCGCAGCTGACGGACTCCAGCGCCGGCGGCGGCTCGGGCGTCCACGAGGAGTTCGATCCCTTCCGCTACGACATTAACTCCAGCGGCAAGCCGGCACCCCCGGCGCCTACGAGCTGGGCTGCCGGTGTCAACGGAGGCGGTAACAACAGCATCCCGACCCCACCGGCCTCGAACCGCTACGATTCCGTGACGCCGCCTCCCCAGGAGAAGGCGCCGTCCTCGACCTCGTCGGCCCGCAACTCGGTCTCGGCCGGTAACGGCCCCGCGAGCTCGCCCATGTTCGCCAAGCTGCGGAGTATGTTCGAGCCTGCGAGCGGAGGAAACCAGCAGCAAAGTGCCCCCACCTCCTCCGATATGGGCGGCGCCAGCGGCACCTCGTCGCCCGCGCGGTCGCGGTCCACGTCGTCGACCATGTTCCAGCCCACACCGCGGGACCGCAGCTCGTCGCTGCGCAAGTCGCTCAACGCGGCCGACCTGTTCAACATGGCCAACAGTAGCAGCAGCAGCGTCTACGACCGGGTGCCGCAGGAGGACGACGAGGCCGAGCTGATGCACGAGAAGACGTCGCTCCTGACGGACGACAACAAGGTGCCCGGCCGGACTTGACCACGCTCAGAGGAGCATACGAAACATACTTATACACAACAACAACAACATGTATTAACCACATCATCATCATTACCACCTGAAAAGACACTGAATGATAACATCAAACAACAACTATCACAGCATGATTATACGAAGAGCCACAACCGTGGCAGCGTGCAACGAAGACATTACGCACTGAATGAGGCGCTGGGCATGGGCACCAAGGGACTGGGACGAATACCGGAAAGCGCCAGCGAAGGAGGAGGACCGGCGGAGAAACCGTCGGGCCACGAAGCGAGGAAACGGGCCATGACGTCGGTCAACCCGGCTAACGAGGTGGTCGACGGCGACATGCGCCTGGCCTGGATGTTCGTCCAGGGTTGGCGGCAGCGGCTGCGGAGGGGGGAGAAGCTCTTGGAGGAGCATCGCGAGGAAGAGTCGCCATCGAGGGGTCATGATGACTTGCGTAGAAGTCGCTCGGCGCGGAAGCCGAAATCGGTGAATTGGGAGTTATGACTACGCGGGAGTAGTCCTCGGCGGAGTTCATTGTGATTTGGCGGTTCTTGTTATTATTATAAGTTTTGCTATTGGTATTGGTACCATCGTTTTTGGGCGATGTTCTCTGTTTATTATTGCAAATGATATCACGATTGAAGTTCGTTCTTTTAAGCAACCAACATCTTCTGATTTACATGCATGTCGTGCTATGATGCTTTCCAATTGATTTGACCATGATTAGATGCATTTTTCCTATCGAACACGCGAGTTAATCAAAACTATAATTACCTTCAAAGTCGCGGTCGGGAGAAGATGCGACGAGTCGAGTGACAGTGGAACATCATAACAAAAGTACATTGCAAGAAATCTCTATCGACCTATATCGAACCCCCTTAAAACGAATAAAGTATCAAGAAGAAGGCAAAGGAAGAAAAACAGCAACATCTAAGAAAAAACAACCTCCTCCGGCCGCCTCACCAACCCCTCCATGATCCCCTCGAGCTCATCCAACAGCTCCTCGGCGACGCCGATCCACTCCTTGAACGTGACGACCTCGAACATGAGCTCGTCGCCCTGGACGAAGGCCTGGATCTTCCACTCGCGCAGCGGCTCGTAGTGCGGGTAGACCGTCTCGAGCCGGCACGGCACGCCGCCCATGCGCATCGTCTCGACGTGGTAGACATCCTGGTGCACGACCGAGTCGAACCAGTACTCGTCGCGGATGTCCGACGAGGCGGGGGCGGGCCAGTCGGTGCACAGCGGCACGATCTCGCGCAGACCCATGCCCTCGTGCGAGGCGCCCGCGATGTGCTGGTGCTGCACGTAGCGGAGCAGGTCGAGACCCGTCCAGCTAGAATCCTCGTTGGGGCCGCCAAATCGCACACGCATGGGGACGTACTGCCAGGTGGGACCCATGACGGCGTCGGCGCCGCCGTCGCCGGGCAGGTCGACGTGGCGCCCGCTGACGACCTCGCCAAAGACGACGTCGCGCGTCTTCAGCCGGCGCGCCAGACACAGCGCCCACGCCGCCGTCGGCAGCGTCGCGACCGTGATGTCGCGCTGCCGCGCCGCGATGCTGACGGTGCGCGTCACGGCGTCGGGGATGCCGGCGCCCGTGAGCGGGATGTCGGGGCGCAGGATCGAGAGGCCCTTGGACCCCTTGAGGAGCTCCCTCCAGTAGGGCACGCTCTCGGGAATCGCCGTCTCCACGGTGTGGTATACGAAATTGGAGAAGGGCACCGTGTCGTTGGTCGAGCGCCCGTCGTAGATGGCGTTTAGCTGGCGCAACAGGGCCACGAGGCAGATTTCGTCGTACTGGGAGTGGGAGATGCGGAGGGCCAGGCAGGTGGCGTCCCCGTGCTGCACCGTCAGGAACTTGACAAAGGCGGAGCCGTGCGGCATCTCGGTCTGGATGTCGCGGTCACAGAGCTCCTTGGTGAAGGAGGCCATGTCGCCGCCCTCCTCGACCACGTGGTGCTCGACCTCGGCCGTCATGGACTCGAGGACGACGCCGAAGCATTGGCCGTCGGTCTCTACGAATACGGTGCGCAGGATCTCGTTGCGTTTGATCAGCTCTTGGCAGCTTTCCACCAGGCGGTACTTGTCAATCCCTCCCTCCATGTGGAGGAGTTCGTAACGAGCCGAATAACGCGGGAATTTGACCGTGCCATTGACGGCCACGTGTTGGAGGGGCCTCGTAGGATATACGTCCTTGATCACCCAGTCCGGGTTAGCAAGGAGCGGCTGAATGGACTGGGCCACAAAACTGGAGGGGTCAGCTTTCTTGAGGAGCGATAGGGGCTTAATGGAATGCCCCTGGCTGCTCTTAGCTTTGGCCTTGGTCTCTTTCATGGCACCCGCCATATCGTAGAGCGTGCGATACTTGAAGACGTTGGCTACAGTCAATTCAAAACCTTCCGTCCTGGCTTCGGCAACGAGCTTCATCGCGCCAATGGAATCGCCGCCCAGCAAGAAGAAGCTGTCTTCGAGGCCGATCTCTTCCTCGGGAACCCCCAAGATGCGACTCCAGGCTTTGCTTAGCTTCCGCTGCTTGTCGGACGATGCTGATACCCTCGTTGTACGCACAGCCGAAGATTGCGCCTTGTTCACCGCTGCTGCCTTGGTGCGCTCGACCAATTGGAGCGAGTTATCGGGCTTGAACTTGGCCAAGGCCTGAGTTCGGTAGTACGCTTGGCCCGTCTTGGTAGAGATCCAGGATGGAACCTCAATAGCTTCGAAAGGCATGGTGGCTTCCGCGGAACTAAGTATAAGCTCACCGGTAGCCCCTAGAGGTACCAATTGCTCCAGATTCAAAGGATCGGCAAGCCATACTTCGGTAGCCTTTGTATCCGCAAACTGCGAGAGTTGACCGAGACTTTCGACGCTCGCTTGGCTCAATCGCTGAAGCTCCCCGAGCTCCCGGTCGTCATTGACTCGAATCTCGGCGATACGCTTGCTGGGAGCCTCGCAGAACTGCTGGACCAGACGACCAAGCTGCGCCAACATCCGCTGCATCTGCCCGCTCTGCACCGTCTGCGAGTCGAAGCTCGCCATGATGAGGAAGCCCTTGGGGTCGAGCGAGCACACGAGCATGAGCGCGTACGTGTTGAACTTCAACGCCTCCTGCGCCGCCTCCTCGTCGCTCGCGGGGACGAAAGCGTTGGCGGGCTCGGCCTCCTTGTTCGCCGCCGCCGTCGCCGCCTCTTCGGCATCGGCGCTCGGGTGCAGCACCAACCCCGTGCGGAGCTCGCACGCCTCGCGCGCGTCAGGGCTCAGGCGGCGGATGTGCTGGAGGCCGAAGTGCTCGTGCGGGATCCCGCGCACCGAGTCCTGGTGGATGTACTGGAGGTACTCCGACACCGTGGTGTCACGGTCGATGGAGACGCGGACCGGAATCGTGGCGATCATGGGGCCCTCGATCTGCTCGACGCCCGCGATCGGGGCGTTCCGGCCGGTCAGGGTCTCGCCGAACACGACGTCGCTGGACGCGGTGTAGGAAGCCACCAAGAGTGCCCAGGCGCCGCGAATGGCCGTAGCAATCGTGGTTCCGTTCAGTCGGCTCTCGACTCCGACGTAGTGCTCGAGCAGGGAGTCGGCCTTTTGCTGATACCCCTGATACGGTAGGGGCGGGAACTGCTCGCCACCGGCACCATCCAGGCGTTGCCTCCAGTAATCCTCGGACTCTTGGCGACTGTTCTCGAATAGGAATTTGATGAAGTTGTTGAAGTTTGCTGGCCGCTCGACAGCCATGCCCTGATAAGCTTTGTTGACGCGTTCGACGATCAGGGGCATGGCCCAGCCATCGTACAGTGCATGGTGCATAGTGAGGACGAAGTACGTCTTGCTCGTCTCCTTTTCATCGGTAACAATCGCATATCGGACCAGAGTGCCGCCCAACTGAATAGGGTCATTCCTGTCTTCAGCCAAGTAGTCGCTCAAGGTGCACCCGCTTTTTACCGGACACGAGAACGCCTCACGCACCACAACTTGCATGAGACCTTGGCCCGATATCTGCACGATTCGCGTACGAAGAATGGCGCAATCGGCTGCCGCCACCTCGAAGGCTTTTGCAAGGCGCTGGGCCGACTCCAGATCTTGCATCTCGGCGACGCGCTGGGCTACGTAAGCTTCGCTGACCTTGGCGGACAGGGCCATCAGACCTTCCTGCAGAGGCGAACAAGGGTATATGTCTTGCACGTCCTCGGGATTGATGCCGCACACCGCCGAAGTCTCGACCTTCGCGACATCGAGGGCCCATGTGCCGGGGAGCAGAGAGAAGGGCGGGACAGTCAAGTTCTCTTCCGCATCGCAGGTCTTCGCCGCGGCAGCCATCTCCGACAATACGGGGTTTCCGAAGATGTCGGCGACAGATAGGGAGACGCGTTCTTTCCGAGCCGCGGCCACCAACTTCATAGCCCGCAAGGAGTCGCCGCCGAGACTGAAGAAGTTGTCGGCAGCGCCAATGTCTACGTCGGGACCCAGGACTTCGCCCCATAAGCGCGCCAGCTGCTTTTCCATCTCCGTGCTGGGGGCCTTCCGGGGGACCACCGCCGCCGCGAAAGCCGATATGTCTCTTCTGCTCATGGACGCGCCCAACTCGCGAAGTCGCTTGCGGTCCGTCTTGGCCGAAACCAAAAGGGGCATGGTCTGTAGCGGCAGGTAGGCGGCCGGCACCATGTAGGTTGGCAGATACTCGGAGAGAAGACTGTTCATGCCCGCCAGACACTTCTGTACATCCGAGTTGAACGAGCCCAGAAGCTCCTCTGTCGCGGGGACCAGCCCGGCCTTGTCGGAGATGAAAGCCACCAATGTCGGCTCTCCCGCCGAGCCGCCCGGCTTGATGACCTCGGCGGCCACACGCGTGCCGGCTGGCAGCTGGTCGCGCATGTGGTGTTCAATCTCCGCCAATTCGATCCGCTGCCCACGGAGCTTGACCTGCTGGTCGCCGCGACCAACGAAGATGATGGAACCGTCCACATCGTATTTCACCAAATCGCCCGTCTTATACAGTCGCCCGCTCCGCCCGGGGAAGGCTCCTTGACACCCATCTGATAGGAATTTCGGGTTGTTGATGAAAACGACTGATGTTTTCTCTGTGTCACCGAGGTACCCGGGGCCCACGATGGGGCCCTCGATCAGGAGCTCGCCTACAGCACCCACAGGCACAAGACGATCATGATCTTCCGGATCCACGATCCAAGTGCTGCCACCAACACCCTTTCCGATAGTCACCTGCTCTTTTCCATCCCTGCCCACCTGGTTGTTGATGGTGCACCCCACTGTGCACTCCGAGGGCCCGTAGGCATTCACCACCGTCGTACTCTTGCTCCACCGGGCGCCGTCGCCGTTGGAGATGGCCTCGCCGCCGAGACCCAGGACCTCGAGCGAGGGGATGACGTCGGCTTCCAGGACCCGGGCGACCGACGGGGTCATGTGCGCCATGTTGACCTGCATTTTGCGAATTGCCCCGCTCAGGTCATTGATGCGGTCCGCCTCGGACGGGATGCAAAGGCAGCCCCCGTTAGCTAATGTGCAGAGCATGCAGTCGATGCAGACGTCGAATGCGTACGATGCGAAATCGAGGACGCGCGAGTGCGGGCGGTACCCCACCAGATCAGCTCGGGGCACCGCGCCGCTCGTGTAGTTCTCGTGCGTGACGAGGACGCCCTTGGGCTTGCCCGTAGACCCCGACGTAAACTGGATATATAGGTTCGTGGCTGGCGCTACGACAGGTAGCGTTGTCGCCGCGGCCGAATCGTAGGAGCCCATTTCTTCGGCGGAGACCACCACGTGGTGGGCCTGCGGCGCAATGCGCTGCCCGAGATCCTTCTGAGACGCCGATGTGAGGATATGCGCGGCACCTGTCTGATCAACGATCTGGCGCAGTCGACCCTCGGGCTGGCTGGGGTCGGTTAGGGCGAACGTGCCGCCTGCCTTCATGATGGCCAGGACACCAATGACTGTCCATCGCGACTTTTCGAAACACAGGGGAACATTGACCCCCGCACCCACGCCAATAGAAACCAGGTGGTGGGCCAGTCGTGTGGACAGTCGCTCAACCTCGCCGTAGGTGAAGTCGCCGTCCCAGGAATTGACGGCGGCTCGTTCGGGATCTCGCTGTGCCTGTTCGGTTATGAAGTCCTGCATGCAGGTCTGCAAGGCAGGCGGCACCGGCGTATTCCATTGCCAGATCTTGACAAGATCTTCCACGCTGGCATGTTCATTACTGTCGTCATTTGACTGGGGGTTTTGCTTTTCCTCGATAGACTTGTCCGCCTTAGAAGGCACCTCGGCCCCTAAGGTGTCGGTTGCTGTATGCATTTGGGGTATCACGTGTCGTCAAGCAGGAACGATCTCACAAAAGATAGGAAGGGGAAACCGCGCAACCAATAATAAGAAGAAATCCTAAGAATACAGTGGGAAAAGGTGAGTTGAAGTAACATTCCTGCATACATTTTTCCTGCGACCCGACCCGGCGACGGCATGCGACGCCCACCCAGCTCAACCTGGTTCGACTTGGGCGTCACTCTGCCCTCTCCCCGCTTTACCGGGCCATGGCACTGGGAAGGGTGACATTGACATTGCAAAACGGCCGATACAGGCGCATGACGACGAACGCGACCCCATCGGCTGGGTTGCGCTATTTCGCGCGACGGACGGCGATTGGACGTCGGCGGTCGCTGATGTCGTAAAAGCACCACATGGGAAGCTGTAGGGTGGTGCGACGACCCCACCATCGGCGGATCAGATAACTTAAAAGAAGGATCTGATAAAAATTTTGGCGACGGCCAAACACCCAAGACTGCCAAGGTCCTGGCTTGGGTGCGGCGCTAGGCCTGCTTTGGGCCTGGAGGGGCCGGGTTCCTGGGAGGGGCATCGATGGGCGCTTCGGGGGAAACAGGACTTGGCGTCCTGTGTTGACATATTTGCACATGTTGGAATTACATGGTCGTTCAATCAACCAGACATAGCGATCGGCAAACTACTAGAACAACTGGTAACTGAGGTACTTTGTCGCTTTTCTCGTCCTGGTTCATCCGCATCTTCGGGCCCTTCTCAAGTTAAGCTGTCTCACAGTCTACGGTTGCACCTGCCTAGCTGGCCTACGGTCTAAATTCGCGAATGCTACATTCATTGATGGGGCTAACCTGTAGTACAGCGATCCGGTGGGAAGGAACCCCGGCAATTCAACGAAATCCGTACGAAATTCACATGCCACTAAGCAATTGAGCATATGTGATTGCCAGATTACTGGTGCAGGCTGAACACGACATTTCGGCACTGGATCGGACCTGGGTGGGCCATCTTCGAAGGAATCCCTGTCGGATCTGATAAGATAGGCAAGACAAAGGCATTCAGAGTTCGACCCCTGCATTTAAACCCTTGAACTCTCCCCTTTTTTCAATTGTTACTTATGTACTTACCATATAGATAGTCCCATGTGTTCGCTTTTCCGCCGCTGTTGGAAATAACCCAGTCAGCATAAGTCTGTGACTTCAGCTTCAGTTGACGAGGTAATCAATCGCCATGCGATCGATGCCGTGGCCTGACACGATATCATGCACCTCAATGTCATCGTTACTGGCTCCCGAGGCGTCCACCATCATGTCATCGGCTCCCGACCCATCAGCCGGCGTCTCATCACCTTTGGGCTTCTTCTCCCTGTGCGTATCTCCATCGCTCTCCTGAAGATTGTCCAGCGTTGGCTCGTCATTCTGCGCCCCTCCGTCGCGTCTCTCCTTGTGCCCCTTTTCCCTGTAAGCGCGCTTTCCCGCTTTCCACCTGTTCAAGTGACCGCGGCAATCCTGGCACGTTGCTTTTCCGGCTTCTGGTGATCGTTTACGGCAGCGAGTGCATTTCCCGTCCTCTCGAGCCTTGTCTCGTCTCTTTTCTCTCGGGAGTTCACGGTGACGCTACAAGACTCGCAAGAAACCATTATGCTGTCTGCAGACAACTGTGTTTTACAGTAAATGCAGCGCGAAGAGGCGGTTATATTGCAGTACCTCTCCCTGCGTAATTTCGCCTGTGTTTCTCTGCATGGATCGCAGAGCAGTCGTTTGCCTTCTGCCTTTCTGGTCCCACACTGCACACATATCCCTTGTGCTTTGCGGGCATCGTAGTGCGGTCTTCGCGCTTTCAGTAAATTGTCTGTCCCGCTCTTTCGACATGTATTACAGACTCTGCGGCCTACTTCGCACAGGTTTTCTCGGCATTTATAGCATAGCTTGCCTTTCTTCTCAGGCTGTGAGGGCGGACGTGGCGTCAGCAGTGGTGTAGGGTCGGTAGTAACCATCCTCACTCGAGCGTGGTCGGTTACGCCTATTTCAGTGGGACAAATGAGTTTCCCTACCCAGTTTCTTTATATTTAATGAGCAATGCACATCTATGAAATAGAATGAAACAACCCTTTGTTGTATAATGGTGCCTAATAATGGTATTGTTTGAATAAGTATCATCGCCTATGCAGTAACTTGGACACCTGCACTTTTTATTGGAAAAACCAACCACAAGCCGGCGAACAAAGGATAGAGGATAAAGACCAGGCGGATTCTCAGAATCTCAATAATTTGATCATTTCTTTGAATTTAGGTTGTTGGGTGCTCTCGCATTGCCGGATAAGCGAGGTTACCGTGAAGAAAAGCGGTACACCATGGCTTTGCTTATGGATCATCCCAAGGCGAGCTGTGAAACAGTCCCAACCATCAATACAACAGGATACTGGGCTCTCGTTAGGCAGAGTGACTATTTTGAGATATGTGGAGTCAAAGCAGTACTTTTCAACCGCGTACTCCTGAACTAGCACATTATATCTCCGTACCTCGACGGATGATATCAGGTGGAAGGAGATGTGATGTTGCTAAAAAGTTGGATGCTGTGAGGTGTGTAGTGGATACTGCCAAGTGAAGACAGGAAAGTCTGGATATAGCTCGGTGATTCCCTCCCGCCCCCAATGAGCTAAATCACTATGAACTGGAATCAGAGATATGACAAATAAGACAACGGAGAGGCCTCCCCTGTTTGTTCCGCCGTGAGCCAATATATACAATCATATGGTAAATATATGCGCAGAGACGCTGAGATTAGGCATGCTAGGCTTATCAAATTTGACCGAAAACGAATGTGTTCTATTTCTCCACTGCTATATCTACTTTACTAATTACATACCCTTGACTTCCACTAAGTAACAGCTTTGGTGAGCTTATGAAATGGGATGCCTCAAATGCTTTATTTGAAGGAACTTGCCTATCCATCACGAAGCTGCTTCAGCTTCCGAACAGCCATGACGAGTGCTAGTCCATGATTTAATCGATAACCATCCGGTCGGCATCCTCAAAGGAAGTATCTAGGAGTTCTTCCCCCTTGCCGTTCTGACCCTCTTCCATTGTTTCGTCGTGATCTTCCCAACCACTAACCTCTTTTGCATCCACCATTGGTTCATCTTGCTCCTGCTCATCGCCTTTGTCAGGGGATGGAGAGCTTGGGTGACGGAGGTCTGCCTTCCGGCGTGCACGTTTCAAGCCGCAAGGTTCGCAGGTCGTCTTTCCGACCGTAGCCGGTCCCTTCTTGCACTGCACGCATACTCCTTTGTTGAGGACCTCTGTGTACCGTTGTTTATCGAGCGCTGCCCTTCTTGCTTTGATCTCGGGTTTGTTAACATGCCTCATTTTCCTTTGATGGCACATCTCGCACGAGGCTTTCCCATCCCTCGCCCTCTGTCCACATTCGCCACACAGCCCTTCCGACCTTCGAGCACGGTATTGCTCTGCAGGAGTTAGCTTCTTCTGCACCTCCTTGTCTACCACATCAATGATGCCGTGAGATAAAAGCAATTGGGCATCCTTCTTTGCTCTTGCGCGTCGTTGAACCTGCTCTCGTTTTCTCAACAAACATGGCTCGCAGGTAATCGCCCCGGCCCTGGGAGGGCCGAGTTTACAACGAACACAAAGTCCCTTGGCTAACGCATCATCGTGCCGCTTTCGCGTCTGGGCGGATTTCTTCGCCTTCGCCAATTTGGCTGCTTCAGCGCACTTCGTGCATTGCTGGCTGCGCTTTCTTGCATGGGGCTGACCACAATCAACACAGTGCCTCTCCAACTTGCGAGAGCGGTCTTTGGCTCCATTGCGAAGACTATTACGCTCTTCCGGGCCCTTTGAATCCCTGCTTACACCCTCGGCGTTATCGACACCGCTGTTGTCTTCCTCGTTGCTCTCAGCGTTGTCGAGGTCCTTTTCGTCCCTGTCGTCCTCATCGTCCTCGTCATCTTCGAGTAGGGGATTCCGCGTACGTTCCTTTCTTCTTCTCGTCCACTCTGTTACTGTCTGGGTGCAGCGCTCGCACCTTACTCTTCCATCCATCGGTGGTGCGTTTGCACATAGGACGCACAAGCCCTTCTCCAGTGCTTCCAGGCGCCGCGCCCGTCTAGCTAGGACCTGTGAGCCCCTTGCTCGCGCATTACCCTGAGACACCCTTTCCCTTTCTAAGCACTTCTCACAAAACCTCTTCCCTTGTACGGCAGGAGTATCGCATTTTCGGCAGTGCCCCCTAGCCAGTCTGACGCTGGCTCGAGCGGCACTGTTTCTTTTACGACGCTCTTTCTGCTCCTCCGTCAACGGTTTGCGGGTGATCCGGCAAATATCACAACTCCTATTTCTCCCCATTATCGCACGCTCGCCACATTTTGGGCAGAGCCGCCCCGAGGGGATCTGCTCCGTTCTCAAAGTTTTCGCCGCTCGGTCAATCAGGCACCCGTCACACGACTTTCTGATGCCAAAAACCGGGACTTTCTGGCATTGATGGCATTTCTTGATATCAGACATGCCACGTTGTTTCTCCTCTTCAATTTCCTGCCTTAGCGAAGCTATCTCAGGATCTGGATCTTGAGAAGGCTGTGTCGGCTGGGTTGGCCCGCCTGCAGATGCGTTTGACATCTGGTCGATTCCCAGGTCGTCCTGGATTGTACTCTGCTCGGAAGCCATGAAGTCTGCTGTGGATTTGGATCCGAATTCGGCCGATGGTAGCCGATACATGTTTGTTGCTCTCCTTTCTATTTATGTGTACGGAATATCTAGAGAATAGTCCGAAAACAACATCCTTGTTTTATTCATCCGTGGAACGCTCGGGCCCATGCCGTAAAATACCATGCCCTGGTAAACATTCCTTTTAAACCCGAGATACCTGACAAAAGATGTTGGCCTGGTGCAATACATAAAGAGTAACGACAAAGGCATTGTTTGGCTCTTATAAAAAGACTGTTCATACTCCTATGACAGGAGATCACTAGTCATAGGAGACGCTATGCTCGGGCGGCATATGGCAAAGGAGAACGCATGACCCATCAATGATGGGTAAACAAGAAAACAATCGTGAGGCAGGTAACCAAAAGCCATGAAGGATATTCCTCCATTTCGCATCATGTTCGTACTATGAAAAGACCAAACCAACCAACCGCATGGGGCCCTCACAAATGTAAACTTGTGAACATTTGAAACTATCCGACCTCGGTGCACAATAAACGTTGCTAAACTCCCAATATTCAAGCCAAGAATTCTGTCATCAATATATCCCATGCTGATTCTTTGCCTCCCTCTTATGCGCAAGCTCTGAAGTCGTTATCCTCCTTGCCTCTGTGGGTGATGGTCATGCTAAGACACTCGAGGTTAGCTTACTGCACGTAACCATACGGCTGTCGCAGATAGGCGAGCATAGTCAATGAACGTACCAGTAACTCTGGCTCGCTGAGGCCTTGGTCCACTTCCAGATGACGCGGTCCGTGTTGCTACCCTTGAGACGGTACTCGAAGAGATGCCCGTCCTTTTTGGCGATGTTCTTGCAGTCGCTAGGGAGCTTGTCCAGGATTCCGGCGTTGCCGCGGAACTCCTTGAGGTGGGACGGGGCTGACAAATAATGAGCAAGAGAAATGATGCGTTGGTGGTTGTCATCGACCCCCTCGTACGGGAATGGATGACACTTACCGTTGTCCTTCTTCTTGCCAGTCTTTGAGTCAACGTTCTTCTTGCCCGCATTGTACGAGCTCTTGATTTCGTCCGCCTTCCAGTCCTTCTGATCGTTCGCCTCCACTGTCACACAGTATGGTCAGTCACTTGAGATCGAAATGCTTCGCGGTCATGATATACGTACCGCCCTTGCAGGTAACATCAGCGATAGTGGCACGAGCCTCGAGCATGGAAAACTCATCGCGGGCAGTTACGTCCACGTCGTTTTCAATAGGGGCTGCCAGAGCGGACGAGGCCAGGAAGAGGGTGAAAAGGGTCTTGGTGAGCTGCATGATGGCGGTTTTGATGGGTTTAAAATGGGAAGGAAATTCTGGAAATTTGGCTTGATGGATGTGATTATTATTGATGTTGATGATGGTAGAAGATAAGTAGACGGCGGTTTCGCTACCCCTTTATAAGTCCACGAAGCCATCATTGCTAGCTATGTTGAGCCGATCGAACCTGTGCACGAGTGTAGTAAGAGTTTTCCATCGATAGCCCTGATAGATGCACGATATTCCATCGCCGTCCTTCGTGGCTTCAGCCATTCTTGGGTTGATGGGCTGTAACATGGAATTGTCGGTTACCCTGTGTAGGAGCTGATGGTGACTTCGTAACTCTCTTACGATCTGCATGAAGATCAGCTGTATCCTTAATGAACCAGTAATCCGCAAAGTCTATTAATAGCTCGGCGGGAAGCTTCTATCAACCCCGGTTTCTGTGCCGCATTCGCGGGGTCGAATAGGCAAACTAGTTTGAGTAAGCCTACGCAAATCCATGTTGATCTTTTGCCATGATCAGGTTGGACAACCTCGGAATGGCATGGTATTCTGGCATGGCGCGGGCCTTGATATGGGTTTGAGACCGTCCCCAAGCAAAACAAATGGGATGAAGGTATGTCACTCTCCGTATCAGTGAGCACCCTTCGCACACAAATTGCTGTATTTGTCGTTGTTGTTGATACGAGCGCCTTGTCTCTGGCCTCTTTGTTCTCTAAGTAATTTGAGTGGTTATGGCCCGTAGGTGGAGCTTCTGATTGGCTGCACGGCTCACTCTACGCTGCGTGCTAGCCACATCCGGACTTTTCAGATTAGTGAAACAGTCAATCACTTACTGTAACTCGGCGTCCCTGTTGCCTGGCAGTGAATGCTCCCTGTCCACATTGTCTACCCCAGATTCCTTACTACGTTGACTTACCCGATATTTGATGGGTAGGTTTGCGATATATTGCCCTGTCATTTGCCGGTCAGCATTGTCGGGGCAGTGATGTCGGGATGGGGCAGCTGAACATTTCCATTGCGTGTCTGGCTGCAGCAATGCCCCGTAGCAGCCAATTTACGTCATTTGGGACCCAGAACCCAAAATAGAACACCGAACAGCTTTCTACTTTGACAGCCTTAAGACAATAAATAACCAAGGAGATAGAGGCTTCATATACATAAGTATATGGAACTGGGTTTTCTGTGAGGATTTCCCAGGAACATCAGGGCATACAAATACCATTGCCCCATCTCTGAACCTCGCTTGACGACAACAGAGGTGCAATTACACATACCCCATGATCACACACAATGCCTTCCCCTTCAGCATTAGAACAATGGGCGACCGAACAATATGCATCGACAGCCGCCCACTTCAACGACCCCGACTGCATGTTCGATTGGCAGATAGAGCTACACACGAAAGAGAGCAAGCAGACCATCCTGATTGTCCAAAGGCTTCTCCAAGACGAGATCGACGCATCGGCTGCTGCATCAGAGATTGCCCAGATATGCGAACCTCGCCTGGCGCCGAATCAGGGCGTGCAATATCCCCAAGGCCCGTGTCTGGTCCTCTGCAGGGCCATTGAGCACTTCGCCGACGACACCGCGAGCCGCACGAAACTTGCGAGCCTTCTCATCGCGCTCTCCAAGATCGACGTCCGCGATGCTGGCGGCAATCCGGTCAAGACGGATGAGGGTCGGGAGACGTTTTGGTCGGAGCTGCCGGGCTGGATCCTCGGGTGGCGCGACAATATGACAGGTTAGTAGTGCATCGACGAACAATTGAACCTCCAACTGGTCGAATTACTTTCGCTGACTCACCGTGGTGTTTTGATGATTAGGTGTAGCCGATAGGGGAAGCTACGAGGACCACAGCGACTACATCAACGCATGGGAACGGCGCTTCCACAACGGCAACCTGTTCCAAGCCCATTGGCTGGCGCAGATCGGCCAGACCGGACCCCATCGCTTCTACAACTACGCCACCGTGATAGCGCGCGAGCACCTGCGCGAAGCCTTGGAAACGAACATGGAAGACACGCCCCTGGGTCTCCGGCGCACCGAGCTCTACGTCGCGGGAATCCTGCCGTGGATCTCCGAGGCCGGCGCCGCGCTGCTCCGGCTTTGCCGGGAGGGGTACGCGCGTGATGGGGCCAAAAAGGTTTTCTGCCCGCCGTGGTTGGATGACGGCGTCGTCGACTACGCCTTCGTGGGCGACGATGGGTTTCACATGGAGCGCTGGGGATTTTGGAAGGCCGCGCTCCGTCGCGTGGCTGGGCTCGAGGGGATTAGTCCGGAGGTGGCTAGAGGGGCGGCGGCTGCGGCGGAGGAGATGGACAGACTTGAACAGTGATAGATTGGACCCGAATACAGCGATATATGAAATCTTCATTAGTACTTACACGCCTGGGGAATAATTCATAAAGCCATCTGCCCTGCGACTGTTACATCAGTTTACTATATAATCAATCGTCATGCGGTCCAATCCAGCGCCCGATACAATCTCATCAATCATGTCAGTGTCTCCCAGGTCCGTCTCCATGTGATCCTGATCCTCGCTATCCTGCACTTCTTCTTCTTCGCCACCCTCCTGGTCGACTTCTGGCAACGCCTGATCGGGGTTTTGGGCATCAGCAGTCTGCTTGCTTTCCCTTTCCCGTTCCCTTTCCCTTATTAGTTTCTGCTTTCTGGTTCGCTGGTGGCGTTTGTCGTCTTCATTGCAGGGATCGCATGTAACCCGTCCCGGCGACATGGGGCGCTTGGTACAGCGAACACAGATCCCAGCCTTCCGAGCATTGTCACTTCGCGCTTTTCTTCCTCGAGCCCTTCGAACTCTACAGTCAGCACAAACACTCGTCTCCCCTTCGGGCATAGCCACGCCACATATTTTGCAGTTGCCATCGCGTTTATTCCTCCACCTCGATCTCCATTTCTCGTTGTACTTTTCCCTGCATCCCTTGCACTGCTTGGTATTGGCGTCTTGCGGCTCGCGTCCACACCTCCTGCAAAGGCCTTGGGATACCCACCTTTTGCGTTTCTCGATAGCGGTCTCAGTGTCATGATTTTCCCTGACGACCTGGCAAGCAGCGCAGCAGGTCACGCCCGCCCCGAGAGCTGGGCGCTTGCCGCAGTCTTTGCAGATGGAGCATGGGCCCTTCTTTTCCGAGCTACCACCCAGCTTTGATACCCTGCGCTGGATCGTAACCGTTTTGCAGGCATCACACTTCCGCATGGGCTTCTCACAGAAGTTTGTTTTGCATTCATAGCACTTGTTATACTCCTTACCGGGCTCTAAGGCCTTGGGCTGGTGTAAAAGTGGCGCTGTAGGGTTGTCAGTAGCCATTGTGAAACGACCCTGGCCATCCTTTCCTATCATATGCATTTTACACTGCACTTTAACCACTTATATACTTGGCAGGTAGAACTGCCAGAACCGGTCACGTCTTTGTTGCGTGTCCAACAACTGCATTGTCAACATAATAACTCTTTGTGTTTGCGATTGGGTACCAACGCTATCCAGTGAAATGGTAGAACTATGGAAGAACCTGCGTGATACATGGGGTCTGATCCTTTAAGCAGATACGTCGGTAAATTAATATTTGAGTGCGGATGATATAATATTGATATCATTACGAGTTTCGTACGTGCAGTGACACGGCGTATCAGGGGGCAGCACATTGGCAATGCAACTCAGCTCATCAAGAGTTTTGGCTTACATGGTGAATAACCTATCTGTATTGTGTTTGATCATGTCTAGTTTCCCTGTGCCCGGCCAGCATCCTTTCTGATAATAAGGTTAGGAATGACTAAATGGACTATCTGATCAAGACTTGAGAACTTTCCTTGTCTTGGCTTGCACATGTAGGAACCCGTGAGGATGCATAATCACCCGGTCAGACCATTCCATTGCTTCATCAGTCCCAGGCATCATTTCCATGTCGTAACGACGGAACAAGTTACCCAGCATCAGATACATCTCAGCGTACGCAAGACTAAGATCCGGTCAGCAATGAAGAATCGAAACCACCCGACACCCGGCCTGGTAACAAAGAAAGGGGGTGGTGTTTTCTTACTTTTTCCCTACACAGTCTGTCCTTCCCCAAGAAAACGAGACGAGCCAATGCAAAAGCTCTTTGCCCCCTGGCCCCAGCCAGCGCTCGGGCCGGAACTCGTAGGGCTCGGGGAATAGTTGAGGGTCCTTGTGGATCAGGTCATGAGAGACGCCGACCTAGTTTCATGGAGTATCAGCTCATCCGTTCAGTCTATCCCATCCAGTCGACAATGAAACTTACAGCATAACCTTCGGGGATGGTGTCTTTGATGGCCGGGACGTAAAGGCCGCCTTTGGGTACCGTTCGCGGAAGGCGGCCGGGTATCAGGGTCGCCATGCGTAGACTCTCCTTTACGAAGCTGGTCTGCGAGGATGTAAGCATGTGGCTATCGTAAAACGATTTCCATGTAGGGCCGGCCAACTCACGAAGTAAGGCAAGTTCTCGAGCTTCTGCAGTGGCATTCTGCTGTGGTCATTGGTCTCAACCGCGTCAAGCTCCGACAAAACCTTCCGCCGCACCTCTGGGTATTTGAGGAAGTAGTAAGTTGCATATGCCATCTGGTTCGCTGGAGGCTCTGTACCGCCATTGAGAATCATGGCGCTTTCGTCGGCCAGATCCTCGAAACTCAAGGCTTCGAGGTGCCTGCCTTCTTTCACCGCTTCCTCCCGTTTCCGAAGGTTGTTAGTAATCATGCGATCAAAAATGGTTTCTTCGTGAGGGCTCTTTTTGGATGCTTCGTCTGGGTTGTACCGCTGCATGGCGTCCTGAGCTAGAGTCTCAAAGTACTGCAGGACAAGGGTCAGAATAGCGGTAACACAGGGGAACAGACCCGAGATTCATCTACCTACCGTGACCATCTTGATATAGGTGGCGCTGAGCTTGGCGGCTAGCCATCGTGGCCCATCGGTCACGACCTTCCTCAGAAGGGGCAAGTGGAGCGCGGTCCAGACGCCACTGGTGAAGAACTGCATATCCTTCACCCTCTGCCTGAAGTCGGGCATCGAGATCATGTCGAGACTCTTTCCGAACAGTAGCTCAGACACCACATCGCTCTAGAATCCCGATATTAGTTGACCTGCATGACCAAAAAGGGGGGATGAAATACCTACCGTGTAGCAATAGAACATCTCATGCAGGGGTACTTCTTCCCCCTTACCTGTGCACTCGTCTATCTTGTGGAAAATGCGGTCGATTTCGTCATAGATGTAGTCTTCCATCATGTTGACGCGACGTTTGGAGAAGACAGGATCCAGGACTTGGCGCTTCGCCCTGTGCGCCTCGACGGGAATGGTCATGGTCATGGCATTGGAGACGCCGACCGAATATGTGGCTGGGTCCTTGGTAAACCGTTTTGTACGGTCAAAGATCCTGTGATTTTCGTTAGAATACCGAACTTGAGTTGTTTGCATGAAAGGGGTCACTCACTCATGGAAAACAGAAATGTCGTTGATATGGACTTCATTTGGGTTGAGTCTTACAACAGGTCCTATTCCACAATTCAGAAATCTGAATAGAATTTGATAAATATTTACATCTTTTCGAGCTTACCGTATTTCTCATGGTATTTCGGGATCTGGTAAATATATTTTCCTTGCAAGTAGGCTTCATAGTATGCCTGCGGGAGGAAACTGACCCGGCAAAGGAACGGCCCGGGAAAACGGGCAAGCGGATGGAGTGTTAGACGGTATACGACAAGCCCGGCCAAGTAGGTCAGATACAAGGCTCCAAGCGCCCCGACTGAGCTCCATGTTAGGAGGCCACCCTCAAAGAAAGACGATTGTTGGATGCTGAAAAACATGTTGGGCGCTGCAGTCCAAACAGCTCTGGCTTACCAGAACCAAGATACGCAAACCTGGCTATTAGTGAAAAGCGAAAGGAGTTTTAACAGCTGGCCTGAGACACCCAAATCACGCAATAGATCTAGACGGTATGGTATACGGTGCCAGTCCAATGGTTGGACGACTGGCTTACGGTGCGGTGCGTAAGCCCGAATGCAGTAAGGCGGAGCGATGCACCAATGCTTACCCTGCTCCGTCATCAGCCTCCTTTGGGAACATGCATGAAAGGTAACGGCTCGCTAGATCCACCAATGGAAACAAACGGCGGTAAGCCCGCTGTAGAATTAAAGAAGAATCTCCAACGGACCGGGGCATCTTCACGGCTTACCCTCCACCACCACTTACCACGACCTTCTGTGCCGTTTCCGCTCTTGGCAGGATTACCGCCGCAGGTGCTAGCGTCTAGTCCTGACACCCATTTACTGGACTAGATTATGTCCCTGGCCGAAACTTGATGTGACAGGGTATCGTGACTCGCCTTACGTCTAGCAATGGGCGTAAAAACATCATAATAAGCAGATCTCATTTGATTGCCGGTATATGGTTTTATATCGCATCGGCTGAGCAGCTCAACCCCCACAAATCGAGCGCATTGCCGTATTCTGTAGAGATACCCGATCAGACACAACGTCTCAAGAGAAAACAATGGAGCTTCCATTTCTTGATCTGGGTGCTTCCCGGCCATCTCTCCTGGTGGTTGCCGCAGCATTCGCCTCCATAGCTGTCCTTTACCTACTGTATTACACTGCACTCCCAAAACCGATACCCGGGATCCCCTATCATGAAGCCTCGTCGCGCCGCCTCTTCGGCGACGTGCCGGCCATGATGGCGCACATCCGAAATGAAGACGGCACTTTCATCACCTATCTCGAGCAGACGTTGCAGAAGCTCAACGCGCCCATGGTCCAGGTGTTCATCAAGCCCTGGAGCCGCCCCCTGTTGATCCTCGGCGACTTCCCCGAGGCCCGCGACATCATGATGCGCCGCACCGCCGAGTTCGACCGCTCGACTTCGTCGGGGGATCTCGTGCGGGGTCTGGGCCCGAGCCACCACATCCACCTCAAGACGTCCCCGGCCTGGCGGGCCCAGCGGCGGCTGATCCAGGACCTCATGAGCGCCGGCTTCCTCCACCATGTCGCCGGGCCCGTCATGTACCAGAATGTTCTCTTGATGGTCGATCTGTGGAGGATTAAGAGCCGGCTGGCCGGCGGTCGCCCTTGGGCTGCGTCCGAGGATGTTGACCATGTCGCTGTCGATTCGGTCCTTTCGTTCGCGTTTGGCGAGGACTTCGGCCGACGTCACAGCGCCACCAGAGGCGCGCTTGATGCTATCACGGCCAACAGTTCCACGAGCAAGCAGCTATCCAAAAGCCCAAGTGGCATGGACGAGCCCGTTACCTTCGACACTGTCCCAGCCGACGATGTCGTTAATGCTTCTTTGGAGCTGGTGGCCGCCGTCGAAGACGTTCAAGGCAGCCCGTTTCCCGACCTGAAGTGGTGGTGGGTGAATAACAAGCCACGCATCAAGCGGGCCACGCAAATCAAGGAGAAGTACATCCGAGACGAGGTCGCGGACGCCGTGCGGCGTCTCAAGTCCTCGACAGGAGAGGAGTTCGTCAAGTCCGCCGTTGACCACATGGTGTTTCGCGAGAGCAAGATATCAGAGAAGGAGGGAAGGAAGCCAGACTTCTTTTCGCGCGTGGTGATGGACGAGGTGCGTTTGCTTTATATGACCTACCCCATTTGACCTTCAGATTACTTAGGAAAGGGACAGGCTGACCCGGGTACATGGCACAGGTGTTTGGCTTCATCGTGGCCGGCAACGACACGTCCAGCACGTCGCTCAGCTGGGGCCTGAAGTACTTGGCCGACAATGCGACGGCGCAGTTCAAGCTACGCAAGGCCTTAGAAACCTCTTTCGGACGAGCTGCAGCGGCGGGTGGCCAGCCGACGATCCAGGACATTACCGAGTCCCAGATTCCCTACCTTGACGCCGTGATTGAGGAGACGCTGCGGTGCTCCGCTACGGTCCCGGTCGTGGACCGTCAGGCTTCGACGGATACTGAGCTTCTCGGCCATCGTGTGCCAAAGGGTAGCGTCGTCACGGTAAGCAGCAACTTTAGTGAAGACTCTTCATGGGATGTGTGTCTGAAGTATTCTCGGCTAACTTGTGCGCCGTAACTAGTGTCTCGTAACCGGCCCCAGCATGATGAGCCCGGCATTCGAGATCGACGAGAAGCGCCGCACTGTCGACGCTTCCAAGCCCGACAGGCCAGTCCGGGCCTGGGACCCAGACGGCATGGCCCTATTCCAGCCCGAGCGCTGGCTCGTGGGCCAGGACGGTGCCTTTGATCCCTTGGCGGGGCCACAGCTGGCCTTCGGTCTGGGCACCCGTCAATGCTACGGGAAGCGGCTGGCGTATCTAGAGATGAGGACCCTTATTACTCTGGTGGTCTGGAACTTTGAGCTTCTGCCATGCCCACCGGCCTTGTCAGGCTCGAAGCCGATTCTGATTATGACGAACAGGCCTAAGGATTGCTATGTGCGGCTGCGGGAGGTGAAGAGGGGGACGGAGAACCTGTAGAGTTAGGAGGAATGTACGATTTCTTTGAATTACCGGCTCTTTATTCACAGAATTTTTAGGACTATCCACCACGTACCTGATATGTCGGGATATATTAAAGGAAAATGCTGCGTACCTGATCTTTAAGCCATAGGTATACAACCGTACGGCTCGAATGACTAGCATAAGATGTAATCAATAGCCATTCAGTCGATCTCCTTAGAAACCGAATCCATGAGCTCTTGTTCATTGCCATGGTGCTCATCCTGCACTGGCTCATCCTGAATCGGGTCATCCGGGATTTGCGCGGCACTGTCGACGTTTGAGGATCGGGTGCGACGCCGCAATCGGAACCTCGCCTTCCACTTCTTAGCACAGTCGTCGCATTTGGTCTTCCCCGTCGCCACAGGCGATTCTCCACAGTGTGTACAGATCCCCTGCGGCTTTACCGAGCGCCGAGGTACAATCTGCTCCCCGTGGGAGGAAGAGTTGAGACGGCGCTCCTTGCTCTGATAGTGCTGCATACTAAGACGTTCAGCACACTCGTCGCACTTAGTCAGCCCCGTCCGCGCAGGCGTCGTCCCACAACGCGTACACATCCCGCGCGCTTTCAATGCCGCGCGTCGGTTTACAGAATATGTGGCCTTTCTAGTCGCGGAGATCTTGCCTGCGCACGTTTCGCAATCGACTCTCCCGTCTCGCGCCGGCGCTGAAGCACACCTGACACACACTCCCTGTTCTTTTCGGGTCTTATGCCGGGCTCTCTCCAATTTTGTCTTCCTGGCCCTGGCACTTTCTTCAACTGTCTGTCTCGGTAGAGGGGCCATCGTTGTTGGATCCTGAGATGGTAGTGTGGGTAGTTTCGCTCTACCCTTTGGCCAACTGCAGCTGACCCTTGCTCGCTACTGTCTGGTCTCCTTATATCTTCTGGGTAGTAAGGACCACGGCGAGAACCATTACATTGTTAGTCAAGGACTACCCTATTAATATCATTAGAACCACATGGGTTGGTTGACTGGACGTCCTTGTCTCCAGACAAAGAATGGATAATGTAACAAAGACATTGTGAGAAAATCATAAAATACTGCTGGCTTCATTATATGTGGTAACCTTCTGATATTCCTTTTTCTTTTTTTGGAAGTGGTTCCCGCTAGTCACCTAAATTTAGGGGCAAGAATAATTGATGCCCAAAGGGGGCTGTCTAGTATGCTGTATGGATGTATAGCCCATGTTATATCGCTATTTCAGTGACATCTTAGCCGTTAGCCGTTACTACTATCAGTTTCATGGAGCAACTACAATGGGATCTGTCAATATTTAGTCTTGCACATCCCATAAGCTTGAATTCAAATAAAGCTTGTAGAAACCATACGTAGCGATAAAAAAGCGAATTCGAATTAGGTCAATATCCAATCAAGTACGAACAGACGACAGCTTAAACCCACCAGGACACAGATCCTGAAACACCCGCCCCGGATCATACTTGGCCGCCACCTCCCTCAACCGCTGCACATTCGCCTTCCCATAGCTCCCCAGAGGGTCCTGGCTGGGGTCCGCGTAGTTGAGGTACGTCCACCCCAGGTTCCCGTGCTCGATGGTCTGGGCAAAGTCCTGGACCGCCCGGACCCACGCCTTGACCCGTGGGTACGCAAACGCCTCCTGCTCCGCCGTCTTCAGCATGGCCGCGGCCAGGAAGAGCACGCCATCGTGCTCCTGCCGGTCGACGCCCAGGGCGTTGCCTCCCGTCGCGAGCGAGTGCTGGCCGAAGATGACCGGCAGCGGCTGGAAGAGGCACTGGGTCCAGAAGTCGCCGTCGGGGATGTGGGATTTCAGTTCCTCCACGAGGCCTTCGTGCAGCTCGGCGGCTTTGGCGGTGATCCGTCGGTCGTTTTTCAGGGTGGCGGTGAACCAGATGTTGCTACCCCCGCACAGGTCAGTAAAATAAAAGCTGTAGTGTTTCATGCATGTGAAGGGGTAAGGAGAATTCGGTGGATGGAGGCTTACCGGTATCCCCTGGGAAGATTGTGGGCTGGGTCGGAGACCAGCTCCGGTATGGTCGTGAGCTTGCATGTATTCTGGATGGACGTCATTGCCTGCCATTTTTGGTAGGCGGCCGCGTTCTCCACGCCGGCTACCTGGACTGACATGGTGGCGATCCCGACATCTTTGAACAGGGGCTAGTATGGACAGTCAGGACCGTGGAAATGATAAGTATGTTCACAAGTGTCAGATCACTCACTACCACGCAGTCAGTTTCCATTGGTTCAGCCACAAGAGTTACACGAAAATGTCTCACCAGTATAAGCAAAAAAGCAAAGCAGATTGCTATCCGGATCCTTGTGCATATTCTCCGTAAAGTCCGCCAGCGCATCGATCGCCGACTCCGTAAGCTGCTTGGGGAAGAAGGTCAAGCCGCCCCAGACGGGCCCGCTGCCGGGCAGCGTCCTCATGCGGAAGTTGGTGACGACGCCGAAGTTGTTGGACCCGCCCTTGAGGGCCCAGTAGAGGTCCGAATAGCTGCCGTGCTGGTCGGCGGTAACAAGGGTCCCGTCGGCCAGCACGACCTCGAACGCCTCGACGTTGTCGCACGCGAACCCCCGCCGCGGCGTGTAGAACGTGTTGCCGCCCCCCAGTATCAGGCCCGCGACGCCGACGTTGCCCTCGCGCCCGCCCGCGACGACGCGGCCGTGCCGGTGCAGCTCGGCGTAGACGTCGCTCCAGAGCCCGCCGGGCCCGATGTCGGCCGTCTCGCCGCCGTCCGGGCTCAGCCGGGTCCAGCTCAGCGCGCCCAGGTCCAGCGTCGCGCCGCCCTGGATGTTGTTGGCGCCGGCCCACTGGGTGTGGCCCCCGCTGCGCACGGCGAAGCGCGTCTTGGTCGCGGCCAGGATCTGGACGGCCTTGGCCACCTCGTCCGCGGTCCGGGGCTGGACGATGCAGGCGGGCACCAGCTTGGCGCTGTCGGACCAGTAGGTCGCTTGACGCTCCGTGTAGGCGGCGTCGGCGGGGGTGCAGGACCACGAGGCCGGCCGCGGTGAGCCTCGCCTCGGCCAGGGCCAGAGGCGAGGCTTTGGGTGCGGACGCGGCCGGCGTGGGCGTGGGCGAGGGCTTCGACTGCAAACAACCCATATCAACGAATGCGGAGCGTTTCAAAACCCCGAGTGGGACTGTAGATAGGGGGTACGCGACAGGGATTCCCAGATTGCTGACTAACCAAGGGGTTTCTACCTGCGGGCCGTTCCTTATTTGGCGTTGTTGTCCCATTGATCCTATCTATATACGGGCAGCTGCATGCTGACCAGTTGTGCCGACTGATAAACCGTGCCCACTCGTCGCTTTGACACTGCAGAATAAGCATGCAGGGTAAGCCACACGGCAGCTGGGGCCTGGCCTGGCTCAAACGAAAGCGGACGACTTCAGGTTTAGCGTGGGATTCGCATGACGCCCTTCATGGCCGTGCCTTAGCAGGCCAGAGATCCAGGCTGGGAAGTTGGGCGCCGTTGATCGGCGGTATCGGCGCTTGTCCGGAGATCTGGAGCGCGAGTTCCCCCGGCCGTGATAATCATGTTTTCTCCGTTTCGTCATACCAGGAAGCGAGGCCAAGGGACGTACGTGGTGGGTGGCTCACGTCATCCTAAGCTTTCTTGTCAGAATTGGCAGCCGGCAATGGTATCCGGGCCAAGTTTGAGGGTGGAGCCAAAGTGGTCTTGCTCGACGGACAATGCTACGATGAGATTGGACCCTAAGAACAATATGCCAGAACGTGAAGGTGAAGAAGAAGCAAATACTGATGATCTATGTATGATGTTCTGCTGCGCTAAGTAATGTAGGCCCTTCACGGCACGCGGGCCCTGTAGTTTATGTCGGCACCGTACTGTAGTAATAAATCCACCCCGGCCTCGAAGCCGTTATCAATCGCCATGTGCAAAGGCGTCATGCCGCCCGTGTCGTAGCTGTTAATCAGCGCCGTGTTCGCGCAGCAGAGCTCGAGCAGGGCGCGCAGGACGCCTTCGCGGCGCTCCGACACGGCCCAATGGAGGGCATTGCGTTCTCCCTCGTCCACGTCCCCGATCCGGGCCCCGTGCGACACCAGCGTCTTGACGACGGTCTCGAACCCGCCCGTCACCGCATAGTATAGAGGCGTCGCCCCGCTGCTGTCCCGCTCGTTGCAGTCCTTGGTGTGGCATATTAGCAGGCGCACGATCCGGTCGTTGCCCTTTTGCACCGCGATATGGAGAGGCCCTCGCCACGCCTTCTCCTCGGAGCCGGCGGCTTGGGTAGGTGTGCTCGTGGTGGAGTGATGCGTCACCGTTACGGCGGGGCTTGGAATCTCGACGGGGGCGTTCACACCCAGCCGGGGCGCGTCTTGGTGAGGCGTCGCTGCTGGCAGATCAGCCGGGCTCTTGTGGTGCATGGCCTGGAGGAACTCGGGGTCCGAAAGCAGAAAGTCGATGGTCTCCAAGTCGTCGGCGGAGAAGGTATGGTCCACAGGCACCGAGATATGGTTGTGGTTGTGGTCTGTGTGTCGCTCGGCGAGCTGCTCGCTGGGCTGTGGTGATGGTATATCACGGACCGCATCGTGGGAGTCATCCCACGACGACCCCAGCATCGAGGGGAGGCCAAAGAGGCTAAATTGGCATCGGTTGACAGGATTGCTGTCCGGGACCTTCTCGGGCCCCAGATAGTTCCACACGTTGCTCGGCGGGGTCCCGGCGGCCGAGGCTGTCGACGCGGTCCTGGTGGAGGACGCGGGCGACATGGAATTGACCGAATGGATCGCTCCCGTCACGGTCGTCGGTGGAGATGGGGGATGGGTCGGGGCGATGTAAACTGGCTTCGGGTCTATCGTGGCCATCGATTTGGTTGGCGGCGGCGGCGGGAGCGCGGGCTTCTCCGTCGCCATTTCTGTAGACTGGCCATTGTGCTGGCTTTGCTTCCCTGTGGTGGATGCCCCGTTAGAACCAACTGGGGCTATGATGAATTGGATTGATCCTTCGATGGGTGTTATACTTACAGCGAAAGCGTCGCTGGGCTAATCGGTTCTGCTCGCGACGACGGGCAATCGCCTCTTCTCTGCTACTTCGCGGGTCCATCGTTATATTTAGTGGCTGACCGGTTACCAGGTAGCTGCTAGCTTTGGCACGTCGTAGCACTTGAGTTTGGGGGGCACTGACACCTCAACTCCAAGGTGGGACGATATTAGCTAGCATGAGATGGAATATCGGGAACGAACCAGCCAGGCCAGGCTTGCCAGGGTCGAGCAAGCCTAAGTACTTGCACTAAAGGATTTCTAGGGTCTAAACAAGCCGTGGCGGCGGCGAGGACGGCCGAGGGGCATACTGGCGCAGGATTGCGATCCTGGGCTGGGTGCCGCAGAGCTGACGTGAGAAGGGAAGTGGGCTGGCATGGGCTGGAGATAAGCACCACCGCCGCGACGGTTCGTATGGCCCTCCCCTCGTCCTACCCTGGCCCAGGGTGGTCTGGGCAAGCATCCAATCGACTATTGCATCATCTGGTTTCGGGATAACGCCGTTTGGAGATGTAACACAAACGCAGGTGGCGTCGTAAAAATGCCGTGGTAGGAGGATTGATTTGACCTCGTGGAAGGGTCACGAAACTTAGTTTTGGACCTGAACAACCTGAACAGAATTACTGCTCTCACTGCATAAAGACGTCGCGCCACGGATCTAGGTGATCATTTGAGCATCCTGGCCACGTTTCGAAATGTGGAATCATCCTTGCAACGTGGTATAACTTCTATATACCCAGATAATAACCTTTTTCCCCAGTCATTAATCTAACGACTTATCTTCAACGATCGGACAGATAGCGTGTCCCCCACATTCTGCCCACACTTGCCCGTCGTATAGCGTATCAGAGGGGGCGGGCCGTCTACCGTTCGCTCTTGCCCACTAAGTAAGTAACCTAATCATACTGTTGCAACGCTACGACCTGCTACGCCTCCAACCTGCCGATTGGTGGTGCTACGATGTGCATGCTTATTCGTGCGGCAGCACATACATACGGATGGGACATGAGATTGCAATACGCATGGCCAGTCAAGTTTGAGACTATGTACTCGAGATATCTGCAATTGATCAATTATGCACTCAATATACTGATTATCTGCAGTCTTGACGTGTGTCGCGGTGTAACAAATAAATCTAATTGGGGCCCGAGTGGCCCAGAACTTGAAAATACAGGACATACACTAACGAAAAGAAGAAACAAAGTACAGTAATAGAAGACACAGACCCCACCCCCGCATTCCTGAGCCCAACAACCAACCTCTCAACTCGCCGGGGCGGGCAGCTTGCTGACAATCTTGTCGCACATCTCGTTCAGCGATCTCGCATTGGTGATGTCGAGCGTGCTCAGCTCCGCCCCCAGCTTGCCGCGGATCCACCCGCGCAGCTCGACGGCCGACAGCGAGTCGAGCCCGTACGCCATCAGCGGCTTGCCTGGCTCGATCTCCGTCTCGAGCCGCAGCACTTTCGTGATCTGCTTGAGCATGAGCTCCACGCACGCCGCCGCCAGCGTCGCCACGTCCGCCCCGGAAGCCTGCATCGTCCGGAACGCCTTGACCGCGACGTCGTCGGCACTATTCCCACCTGCATTCTCGCCGTCGTCGATGACGGCGTTGCTGCCCGCGTTGAACAGGTAGCCGAACCGGTCCTCGCCCGCCAGGTCCGACGACCCGTCGTTGGGCAGCGGGAAGGTGAGGCCCGTGATGAGCTGGGCCTGGCTGGCGGCGTTGAGCGGGTTGGACACGTCCTGCTGCAGGATCGAGTAGGTGAGGATGCGGCGCAGGACGCCCTCGTTGATGGGCGTCCACTGCTTCTTGTCGAAGCGGGCCTCGTAGCTGGCGCCCTGCTCGGCGATGTAGCCCACGTCCTCGATGGCGCCGAGGTCCACGGCGTTGGCCGCCAGCCCTTGCCCGCGCCGGAAGTGCGCGAACGCGTCCAGGAACGCGTTGGCGGCCGCGTAGTTGGCCTGGCCCTTGTTGCCCACCACGCCCGAGATACTGGAGAGCATGGTGAAGAACTCGACCGGCTTGTTCTGGCAGGCCTCGTGCAGGTTCCAGGTGCCGCGCACCTTGGCCTCGATGGACTCGCAGTAGTCTTGGTGCGACATGGTCTCGTAGGGCTTGTCCTGTGTTTTTATCGTCTGGTTAGTATTACTGCGCACGCTGCATCAAGGTAGGTGGGTTGGATTGGTAAGTACTCACTCTCAGCACCATGGCTCCTTGAATGATTCCTGCAATACGGTGTCCACGCGCCGAGTCGAACATGCTCTTCACAAAGGCCGGGTCGGCGATGTCGCCTCGGGCCTCGCTGATGCGGCAACCATACGTCGCGCAGCCTTGGATAATACGGGCTGACGCGTCGTCGTTGGTGCCGCTACGGCTGCAGGCGATGATGTGCTTGGCGCCCGACCTCGCCAGGTGGATGGCAACGCTGCCGCAAAGCCCTTTGAGCCCGCCCACGATCAGGTAGGAGACATCGGGCTTAAGCTCGAGGGTGCGCAGAGCGGGTCGGGTGGGCACCTTGACGTCCTCGCCGTGGTTGGTAATGACAATCTTGCCCATGTGCTGTCCTCGTCGGATGTAGGCAAGGGCCGCCGGGACGTCCTCGAAGCCGTACGTCACAACGGGCTTGATCGAGCTGATGTGACGCGCTTCGACCAGATCAAAGATCTCCTTCAGCAGCTTCTCAACCAGCTCGTCTTTGAACTGCTTCGTGTACGACAGGTCGATGGCGCGGAAGGAGCAGTTCCTGTCAAAGGGTTCCATAGCCAGCGTGTTGCGGTCCACGATGTCTCGCTTGCCGATCTCGATCATGTTCCCGCCGTCTGCCATGATTCTCCATGAAGCATCCAGCAGCTCACCCGTCAGGGAGTTCAAGATGACATCGACTCCGCGGCCGTCGGTCTCGATCATGATTTCCTGCGCGAACTGGGTGGAGCGCGAGGAGAACATGCGGTTGGCCGGGATCCCAAAGTTGGCCGAGAGGAACTTGCGCTTGTCCTCGGTTCCGACGGTGACGAAGACATCGGCTTTCTTGTACTGGGCGAGCTGGATCGCCGCGAGGCCGACGCCGCCAGCAGCAGAGTGGATCAAGACAGACTGCATTTTGACAGACACGTTAGCAATGCTCGATAGGGGTTTCGCTCAGACATTCATGCTAACTTACCTGGCCTTCCCGCAGGTTCGCGAGGTAGTACAGCGAGTAGAGAGCCGTCATATACACCAGCGGAATGGTCGACGCCTCCTCGAAGCTCATCCAGGAGGGGATCTTCTGAACGCGCTCGGTGGGGGCTTGGATGCGGTTGATGTAGGTACCGCTGCGCATCACGGCCACGCGGTCGCCAACCTGGAACTTGCTGACGCCCGCTCCCAGGCGCTTGACGACACCGGCACACTCGCAGCCAATCATCCATTCGTTTTCGGGGACAATGCCCATGGTTGTCGCCACGTCCTATTGGAAACTTAGTATTGGAGACCACTGGAGTCATCATATATCGATTCACGTACCTTGAAGTTGACACCAACTGCCCAGACCTCCACTTCAACAAAGCCAGGCTCGACCGGGATCGGTCCGGCGTGGTTCTCAGTCCACGTGAGTTCCAGGGACCCGACGCGATCAGCGCGAATCTGGACCGTGGACTCGTTTTCATGCAGACCCTTGACGACGGTGCCCGCCCCTTCGACCTCGCTCTGCTTGAAGAGGTTCACCTTGGCGTCCGGGATGACCCTCTGGACCCGCAGCACGCCGTCCCTCTCGGCATACTCCTCCTCAGCCGTCTGCGCCTGCACCAGTCCGAGGATCTTCTCGATGGCAAACAGCGTGGCGGCGCTCGTGCTGGACTGCACGTCGAGCGTCGTGAGTCGGGCCATCGTGTCCTCGTGGCGCACGGTGCGGAAGAGGCCGTGGACCAGCGCGTTGTTGGGGTTGGTCACGACGGCCTGCGAGCCCTTGGTCACCCACAGAACCGGGCGCCCGGCGCTGAGCAGCTGCTTCAGCGCGTCCCACTGGCCGGCCGACGCGTTGACGAGCAGCGGCGTGAAGAGCTCGTCCAACACCAGCACGACGGCGTCGGTGGGGAGGTTGAGCGGGTGGTCCGCCGAGGAGAGCTGCTGCTGGGTCACGGTCCAGCCGGCGCTGCCGAGGATGTGCTTCATGCCCTTGACGAGTCCGGGGGCCTTGTCGGTCAGCTGGACGACGACGAGGTTCTTGGCCGTCGGGCCATTGGTCTCGAGGTCGCCTTGGGCTGCTTTGTGCAGCAAATAGTGGGCCTGGCCGTCGCTGTCGGTGAAATCCAGGACGGAGTCGAAGCCGGGAGTGCTCTCGAGGTGGTGGATCTTGCGAGCATTCCAGAAGCTGGAATCGGCAGATCGCATGGAGTCCTTGGTCATGACCAGGGTCATGGGCGCCGAGGAGACGGAGCTGGAAATGCCCTTGCTGTTCAAATCCAGGGAATCATCGGAGTGGACCGACATGGTGCTGGGGGTGCTGGACTCGGACATCTGGAACGAGTCCGATTCCTCGTCGCTTTCGCTGGCTGGCTCGGTCACGGCCCGGGCAATTGCGGACCCGGGTGCAGCTGGAGCCAGGAGAAGGTAGGCTCCCTCGGCCAGCAGCGGCTTCATGTTGGCGATGACAGAATCCAGTCCTACCTTTGGCTTCTTCGGGGCCTTCAGAATGACG
Source organism: Apiospora marii (assembly GCF_038362585.1). Taxonomy (NCBI): domain Eukaryota; kingdom Fungi; phylum Ascomycota; class Sordariomycetes; order Amphisphaeriales; family Apiosporaceae; genus Apiospora; species Apiospora marii. The sequence goes on from NW_027117374.1 coordinate 1,294,254, forward strand.
AGGTTGTAGGAGGAAGCTTGGTCTAGGCCCAGGCCCGATTTGTCCGGAGTGACGAGGTGGAAGGCCGAGTGCCTGTTTTCCTCGAGCTCGGACTGGACAGAGACGAGCGTCTTAGCATTAACGGTGGCGAAGTCATACTGGATGTAGGCCAGCCTGGCGGCCATTTCGTCGGTTCCGAACCACACGGAAGTGGTGTCGGCCTCGTCGAGGTTAACCTCGAGGACTTTGAGCATGGGCTTCTTGTGGGCGATGAGGTCGATGACGGCGTGCAGCTTGCTGGGTTCAACCTCAGACGGAGCTTCGTGCTCCTCCACCTCAAGATAGGCCAGCTGGTCTTGGCTGAGAAGCGATACGTCGGGCTTCCAGGAGATGCGGTCAAAGGTGTGGGGGTCCGGCTTGGGCGGTACGTCGATCTTGACGTAGTTGAGCCCCTTGACCTCCATCAGCATGGCGCCCGTCTCGGGGTCGTAGACGGAGATGTCGGAGATGATGCTCTTGGCCTGGTCGGGGCGGCCGCGGCCGGTGTAGCCCGACTTGGCGATGGCGAGGCCCTCGCGCATGTGGCGGGGCACGCGGTTGATGATGGCCTCGTTGACGATGCCGGGCACGATGATGTCTTTCACCAGGCTGCGCTCGTTGGAGGCGTTGGCCGGCATGGCGACCTGCAGGCAGGCGTCGAGCACGGCCGGGTGGAAGGGGTAGTACGACTGCGGGTCCCACTTGGAGGGGGGCGCCGTCAGGTCGACGAGGGCGCGGCAGCGACGCTGGCCGCTCGTCGCCTCGAGGCTCGTCACCTTCTTGAAGGAGGGGCCGAAGCCCATGCCCGCGTCCCGCTGCGCCTTGTACCAGAGCGTGAAGGGCTGCGGGTGCCGCAGCGGCGCCAGGTCGGCGCCCGAGAGCTTCTCCTCGACGGGCGGCTGCACGCGGATCAGGCCGAAGCAGTGGTCGATGACGACGTCGTCGGCGGAGGTCGAGATGCGGAACTCGTGCCAGTCCTTCTTGCCGGGGACCCGGATCAGGGTCAGCAGGATGGTGGATTCCTTGTTCTCCTCGACGACGAGGGCGCGGTCGAAGCGCACGTTGCGCAGGTGGTAGGCCAGGTCGTTGCTGGACTCGATATCCTTGTCCGGGTTGAGGGCGGCGTACTTTTGGTACATGGCCTCGACCGCCATGGTGGCCAGTCCGGCACCCGGGATCAGGACGTCGGGTCCCATCTTGTGGTCGCGCAGCCAGGGGACGTCGTCGAGCATGAGGTGCTTGCGCCAGGTGGGGTTGTGCCACGAGGTGCCGAAGATCTTGCTGCCGATGAGGTCGTGGTTGATGAACTGGCGGAACCGCCAGTCCTTGCTCGCGGCGTTTTCGTGCCAGTACCGGACCGAGTGGTTCCAGCCGTAGTTGGGCAGGTCGATGATGGTCCGCACGGGCTGGTCCTTGTACCCGTTGACAACGGCCATGTCGACAGGGGCTCCCGCCACCTTCAGCCGGCCGGCGACGTCGAACAGGGACTTGGAGGCGGTCGCCCCGCGGGCCCAGGCGGCGGTGTAAGTGACATCGCCGCCCTTGGGGAGAGACTTGAGTATTTGGGACACGGGGCCGGCCAGCGCCCCCGAAGGTCCGATTTCAATGAGCATGTTGGGCGCTTCCTGGTTGGGCTGAGTGACCATCTGCTCCAGCGCCTCGTGGAAGCGCACTGGGGACACCATGTTTCGCTTCCAGTACATGGCATCTGTCGGCGTGGTCTCGTCCAGACGGGCGCTGACTGCCGACGAGAACATGGTGACGCCCGACGGCTCGGACTGATCCTTGACCGTGTATCCTGTGTCGTTGGAAAGCAGGGACTCGTACTCGTCGCCAATATCGTCCATCAGGACCGAGTGGTATGCCAGGTCTACTTGCAGCAGTCTGGCGAAATGTCCGTCGGCTTTGATGTCCTCGGCCAGCTTCTCCAGCTCCGACTTCTTGCCCGAGATGGTCAGACTGCTGGGACTGTTGAAGCAGGCAATCCAAGCGTGGCCCTCGTACCTTTCCAGATACGGCGCCACGGCTTCGGTCCCAAGACCTACAGCCAGCATACCGACTTGCGAATCGGCTTGGGACTTGTCCTGGCAGTTGACGGCGGCGCGCCCACGGTAGAAGGCCGCCTTGATGGCACTGGCGCGATCGATGAAACCGGCGGTGTACGCCGCCGCAATCTCTCCTGACGAGTGGCCGACGACGCTTGTGGGCTTGACACCCCACGACTCGAGCACGGCGATGATGCAGAGCTGCATGGCCGTGACGAGGGGCTGCGAGAACTCGGGCTGGCGCATGTGCTCGTTGGAGCGGGGCTCGGCGAGCTCCTCGACCAGCGACCAGCGCGGCGGGTCCCGGACGGTCTGCAGGACGGCGTCGAGCTCCTCGAGGATGGCGCGCGTCCAGGGGAAGTACTGCAGGAGCTGCTTGCCCATCTGGGGCCACTGCGCGCCCTGGCCCGTGAAGACGAAGCCGATGCGGGGCGCGTCGGCGCCCTTCTTGGCCACGACGAAGTCCTTGGCGTCGAGCTCGGCGGCGCCGCGCGTCGTCACGAAGGCCGAGTGCCAGAGCCGCGAGCGCCGCTCCGCCAGGGTGTAGGCCAGGTCGGCCAGGCTGACGCGGACGCGCGGGTTGACGAGGTGGTCGCACAGGGCCTGGATGTTGGCGTTGAGGGAGGCGGCGTCGTTGGCGGAGACGATGAGCGTGTAGGGGCGGGCCTCCTCGGCGGCGTCCTCGTACTCGAGGGATAGGGCGTCGTCGTCGGACGAGATGTAGGAGGAGACGTGGCGGGCGCGGTCTTGGGTCGGGGCTTCCTCGATGATGGCGTGGGCGTTGGCGCCGCCGTAGCCAAAGGAGTTGATGCTGGCGCGCTTGGGCTTGCCTTCGACGGCGGGCCAGGGGAGCATGGTCCGTGAGGCTTTGACGTTGTTGCCGACGAAGTCGACTGTCATGGGTTGTTAGAAACGTCATGCGCGAGGCGATGTGTGATCGGGCTCAGACTTACTCTTGGGGCTGGGGTTGTGGAAGAGAGGAGTGCCCGGGATGAAGCCATTTTCAATACTCAGGACCGTCTTGATCAGTCCAGATATACCAGCCGCCGGCTCGGAGTGACCGACGTTGCTCTTGATCTATGGAGAAACTCCTGTCAGTTGTCGATTCAAGGGGTTTGTCAGGAGAGATGTGCGGAAAACGTACCGAGCCTATTATGAGAGGTTTACTGGGGTCCCGAGTCGCGGCAAAGGCGTACCCAGCGCCTCTGACTTCGGTGGGGTCACCGGCCTGCGTGCCTGTTCCGTGGCACTCAAGGTATTGGGTATCGTTCAGATTGCTGATGCCGGCATTCTGGTACGCTGCCCGGATGGCGGCTGCCTGCGCCTCGGCGCTTGGGCTGGCGATACCTCCCGTTCGACCATTGCTAATAGCCCATTGTCAGTAAAACGTACCTCTGATCACAATTGTGATAGAAACGGTAATGTTGACGAACCTGTTTGAGGCCAGCCCACGAATAATGCCTCGGATGGGGTCGCGATCCCGGATCGCGTCCGCAAGGCGCTTCACAATGACACAGCTCACGGCCTCGGCTTTGACGTATCCATCGGCTGATACATCAAAGGTGTGGCAGTATCCGGACGGAGAATGGGCCTGCCCGACGTTTCCAGCGTCAATGACGTGGTCGGGGTTGAAGTACAGGTTGCTCGTGGCCACAATGGCCGCCTCGACCTGGTTGGACTGCAGCTCGCGGCACGCCAGATCCAGCCCCACCAGACTACCAGAGCAGGCGGTGTCGATGGTGATACTGGGGCCCTTGATGTTGAGGAAGTAGCTGATGCGGTTGGCCATGATGGCGCGGCCGACGCCGATGGCGTTGTTGGCGGGCCGGTCCTCGGGGTCGCGGTTCTGCATGTCGCCGTAGTCGGACGAGTAGGCGCCGACGAAGCAGGCGACGGGCCGGCCGCTGAGCTTCTCGAGCGGGAGCCCCGCGTTCTCGAGGCCCTCGTACACCACCTCGAGCATCTGCCGCTGGTTGGGGTCCATGGCCACGGCCTCGGTGCCCGAGATCTCGAAGAAGGAGGCGTCGAAGTCGGCCAGGTCCACGTCGTCGAGGAACATGCCTCCGGGCGGGCGCATCGTGCCCGGCTTGTGCGAGCCGTCCCAGTGGCCCTTGATGTTGAACCGTGAGGCGGGCACCTGGTTCGAGGCCACCTTGCCCTGCTCCAGGAACTCCCAGAGTTTGCTGGGGGAGTGGTTGCCGCCGGGGAGGCGGCAGGCGAAGCCTACGATGGCTACGGGCTCTTGATGGGCTGACATTTTGGGCGGGATGTGGGAGAGGAATGGGGGTGATTCAAGTGCTCAATGCCTCTATTTCTTAATCTATATATAAAAAGATATAAACCACTCGGAAGCTTTTGTGTCGATAGCTGGGAGACCCAAGTGGTAAAGAACAATTCCTCAGACGTTGATGGGCTGGTTGGCTGCTTGATTATTGACATTGCCAATGGCTACAAACATTATATATATCACGATCTTATCTTCAAGAATCGTCTATGGCTTCGATATCCCTTCTTGGATAAGCTGGATGACGACGATTGGATCGAGGCCAGAATGGAAGGCATTGTCATCCAGGTGTTGTTGCCAAATGAGGCAGGTTGCAGGAAAGCGTATCGCGGATGAGGCCCGTCCTGCAGTCATGATTACCTTGCCGCCAACCACATTTGTCGGCAGTAATCCACCCAGGTAAGCCTAGATGCCTAGACCGACGATTATACTCGCCTAGAGGTCTAGTCTATCTGTCATGGTCATCTCTAATGCATCACAATCTTCGCCACCTTTCTGTTATGATCCGAATGACGCCCAGTCGTTTGAATCTCCCAATCTGCGGCAAACCTGAGAACCATCACACCTTCGTTGCGCGAGTCTCCGACCTTATCGATTCCTCTCGTCTGTCAGTCTTTGTAAACGAGTTTTGCTATCCTAATTCCCGCCATGGGGTCCATATCGCGCTGCGAGACGGTGGAATGCAAGACTATCGATGGAACCATCATCCGCGGTTTCTTCTTCCCCGTGCCTGGTCCAGCACCAGCCATCATTATGTCCCATGGCGTACGTCTCTGCCCTCATCACAGTTGTCTTCTTGCATTTTGCTTGGGCCGCTATGGACTTCGCTTACAATTCAATGCATACAGTTCAACTGTGTCAAGGAAATGACCCTCCCCGAAGTTGCTGAGCGATTCCAGTCTAAGGGATATAATGTCCTGCTGTACGACGCACGAAACGTCGGTGCAAGTGGTGGAATGCCGCGAAACGAGCTGGACCCGATGCAAATGGCCCAAGACTTGACTGGTGAGCAGAGCCGCTAGCACTCTCCAAGCCGATCTACGTATACTTACATATTGGGGTAGACATCATCACCTATGCCACCGGACTACCCAGCGTAGACAGCCGCCAGATCCTACTCTGGGGCATGTCGTTTGGCGCCATGGTCAGCGGCTGTTGTGCCTCCATCGACCGGAGGGCCAAAGGGCTGGTCATGGTCTGCCCGCTGTTCAGCTTCGTCCGACCCGACAAGAGAAAGACGCTGTTCCCACAGCTCATCCGCGACCGAGTCTCGCAGCTGCGAGGCAACCAGCCCTTCACGCTGACGCCTTTCAACGCCAAAGGCGAGAACCCCGCAGGGATGGGAGGGTCGGGAGGTCCTGGTGGCATCGAAGCCTACAATCTCATGCAGTCGGCGACGGAGCTAGGCCACCCGGACTTCCGCAACCGCATTACCCTGCAGACTTACTACAAGATGGCCATCGCTCAGCCCAAGGAGCTGCTGAAGATGCTGGAGGACATGCCCGTCTTGATGGTGATCCCGGAGCTGGACGACATCTCCAGCCCCGAAGAGCAGAAGGAGGTGTTTGACTCGCTCAAGTCGCCCAAGACCATGTACTGGGCCGAGGGCCAGGGCCACCTCTCCATCATGAACGGGAAAGGGTCCGAGAAGATCCTGGAAGCCATGGAGGCGTTTTTCACCTCGGCGCTGGACAGCAGTGCGGGCGGGTTCTAGCTTACTATGTATTATACTTAGCAAAGAGACATGCATTTACCCAAACATGCCAGCTTCTTGAACGTCTAAAATGACTAAGATATTCAACACACCAAAAACATAAATCGGGTAATACCCAATACGCCGAGTGTACGAAGATAGGGGCACTGCTGTTTGCTGATGCGCGGGCGAATGGCCCTATGCACACACCCCATGCAGTGTAATGGCTTCATTATTAGATACGTTTTAGGTAGTCAAATTCCGGCTTACATAAATCGCAAATGTTGTTTGGCACGTGGCTCACGTAGGATTCGAGCCCATGAGACACATCAATTTGGTACTTGCAGGCCCGGTCCAGGGTACAGCCCCCTGTCTTTGCTGACACTGCATTAGCGCTGGTGACGGTGCAGGCGGGAGAGGCGGGCTAACATTCAGGCCGGCATCTAGGGATGCAGCACGTTGCAAATAGCCAAGACGGCCCGCCCTCCAACACGTTTATCATTTGTCACCCATCACATAATCCAGATGGCTGCATCTTTTGGACCCTGCATGATCCAGAAACGCCAAGGCGCCATCCGCAGCCCAGATCCTCGCACCAGATCTGCCTTCGGCTGCGGGTCAACCAGCATGGGCTTACTTTGCCGCCCTCCGATTGGCCGTCGTCATGTCGCCGCGACGAGCGCAAGACATTCTCATAAAATGAAATTCCGTGCAGTTACTGCTTTGCCGATGGAGCATGCATCGCTCATTTGTCGCCCCGCATAACCATACACACACACTCACTCTCTAACCCTCCATCTGATCGTCGTTCGTCACTGTCCCTGTTCCTATCCCCATTCCTCAGTCTCCAACACCCAACATGTCCTCCGCAAAGAAGACGGTCCTCATCACCGGGTGCAGCCAAGGCGGCGTCGGCGAGGCCCTGTGCCGCGTCTTCCACGAAAAGGGCTGGTACGTCTTCGCGACGCTGCGCAACCCCGCCAAGGCCGGGTCGCTGGCCCAGCTCGAGCACCTCGAGGTGCTGCCCCTCGAGGTCACCTCCGCCGAGTCGATCCAGACGGCGGCCGACGCCGTCGCCAAGCGCACCGGCGGCTCGCTCGACGTGCTCGTCAACAATGCCGGGCAGGACTTCGTCACGCCCCTGCTGGACGTCAACCTCGACGAGGCCAAGCGGCTGTACGACGTCAACGTCTGGAGCATCGTCGGGGTCACCCAGGTCTTTGCGCCGATGCTCATCAAGTCCAAGGGGACCATTTGCAACGTCTCCTCGACCGCCGCTTGTATGCCTTTTGCCTATGCCGGTAAGTAATCCTATCCTCATCTTATTCTCCTTCACGCAGGCAATGGGGCGCATGTGAGCTAACCAACACTCGATATGATGCAGGCATCTACCAAAGCTCCAAAATCGCCTCGCAGCGCATCTCCGAGGTGATGCGCATCGAAATGGCGCCTTTGGGCGTGACCGTCACGACGGGCATGCTGGGGGCGGTCGCGACGCCGATCCACGACAACGCGGGGGCGCTCAACCTGCCGGCCGGCTCCTACTACACGGCGGTCAAGGAGACCATCAGCAAGCAGCGGCAGGGCGAGCACAAGCCGGGCGCCGAGAAGCCCGAGGTCACGGCCAGGAACATGTACAACGACATCATCCGCGGCAAGGCCGTCATCTGGCGCGGCGGCTTCGCGGGGCTCATCAAGTTCCTGCAGGCCTGGATGCCCAGCGTCCTGATCCACATTGTCAACAATGACAAGGACTTGAAGGTTTTGGAAAAGGCGCACCAGCAGGGGCGGTGATTTGGTTCAGGCATGCATGGCGAGGATTTGGTCATTTCCTATTTCAATTTTCTGTACTTGGCAATTCCGGTAATAGATGGCGAATCTACTTCATTTGATACTTATCAGCACCATTTCTACCTTAAATCATGCTCCATTGAATTCGTGGTCGTATCAATGTGAGCTTATGTGGTGACTTTGTATCGAATCCCCTCGCTGAGAGAGATCACCGAGTCACATGTATGTAGAGTGATATACCACCATTGGTTCTTTAAAGCTGGTCCTTTAAATATCTGCCGTTTCTATTGCTAGCCTCTCTATCGAGTACCGCAAGATATAGTGATATAGATAGAGCCGAATGCAAATTATCACGTAGCATATCCTGTATAATGGGGCTTCTTGGTACAGTAGGTAAGAAGCCTGGGAGATGTGTTTCACGGTGAAAGACGGCCAAGAGTATTCCTCGTGCTAATGCGAAAAAGCACCCCATCGCGCTCGACACTCCAGGGTGTGTGGGGACATTACAGCTAGCCAATCGCAAGCCGATGACAGCGCCCGTCGGTCGGACGTAATATCCAACAATAGAATTGCTTATGTTGCGTTGCTGTTATTACCTGTTACATACACCCCCACACAGGTAAGCATGGAGGTATGTAGTCATGGAGGTCGCATTAGCCGTCCGCTGTCATGTTAGAGACGTGCCCTCACTGAATAGATGAATGCCACCCCTGCTGCTCCCAATGAATATGGTTCGAATTTAGAACCCCCCACCAGGCATCTCTGACCTCCGATTGTACCCTTAAGACATTTACTGCCAGCCATGAAAAGCGTTGCACTGCCCTACATGCCTGTGGCATGGCCCCAGTGGCCCCCTAACTCCGCCAGTGCCGACAGTGAGCAGTGGGTGTGGCAAGCGATTTGGGTCTCTACTACTGTCTTCTTTGCCTATGTCGTCTCACTTACCATTTACCGACGTGAGTAGCCTTGAAGCGCCAAATACCGCTACTGAAACTTGGTCACTTACTTATGAACCGCAGTCTTCTTTCACCCCCTATCCAACATTCCCGGGCCCCGCTTGGCAGGTATGAAACCCCTCAAGGCGAACGATACGCCCATGGATGAGCAGATTTGACTAACTGTGCTATACAAGCTATATCCTACATCCCCGAGGTTTACCATGATGTCTTCCGCGGTGGCAAATTCTTTCGGGCCATCGACGACATGCATGCGCAGTATGGTAAGGAGAGTGCCCCCCCTATGCCCTATGCCTGACCAATGCAATCTGACAATATGCAGGCCCCATCGTCCGCATCAACCCAGACGAGGTCCATCTCGATGACCCCGAGATACTTGACGTGATCTTTCCGGGAGCAGGCCGGAGAACAAACAAGCCGCCCGTTGTCGGGAAGAGGACTGGAAGTGGGTATCCCCAGGATTCATAGACCCCCTTTTTATGGGTCCGTCGAGCTAACAACCCGACAGCACCCAACTCGCTGGTAGCCACCGTCGACCACGACTTCCACCGCCGCCGCCGCAACGCCGTCAACGCCTTCTTCTCCACGGCCAGCATCCGGCGGCTGGAGCCCATCATGAAGGAGCAGACGGGCAAGCTGCTGGCGCGCATGGGGGAGCACGGCCGGTGGGAGCAGGTGGTGCAGATGCACCACATGTTCAAGGCCTGCACGAGCGACGTCATCAACATGTACGCCTTTGGGGAGTCCTTCAGTTTCCTGGACCGCCTTGACTACGGCGCCCCTTACTTTGAGGCGGTCGACGTCTTTTTCGGCTTGACCCATGTCTTTGGCCACTTCACGTGGCTGGCCGACTTGATCCAGATGGTTCCCGTATCGGTGGTGGCCGCTTTTGCCCCATCTTTAAAGGAACTGGGGGAGAAGCAAAATGTCAGTCTTGAGTCTTGTTACCCGTCAATAGGGTCGAAAGTGTGCTGACTTTGCCTAGTGGTGGATCGACCGCGTCCGAGACATTCGAAACTCGCCCAATCCAGAGAGGATAAAGACGACCATTTTCGAGGGTATTCTTAGCAGCAATCTCCCCAAAGAAGACAAGACAGACCAACGGCTTGCGGCTGAGGCCCAGCTGATCATCTTTGCCGGAGAAGGGACGACCGGTGAGTTGGCCGTAGTTGGTATATGCACGCACTTGGTCTGAAACTGTACTCATCGGAATATATATAGCCTACACCCTCAGCTCCGCAGTCTACGAACTCCTCTCCCACCCCGAAGAACTGCAAAAGCTGCGGGCCGAACTCATCCGGGCTATCCCCAACGCCGACGAGGTCCCCTCCTTCTCCCAGGTGGACGGCCTCCCCTACTTCAACGCCATCGTCCAGGAGGTCATCCGACTGCACCCGGGCGTCATGAACCGGCAGCCGCGCATCTCGCCCGACTTGCCCATCGCCTACCACGATCGTAAAACCGGCAAGGACTACACCCTCCCCCCTGGCACCTTGACCACCATGTCCCCGCTTACGACCCACATGAACCCCGAGGTGTTTGTGGATCCCTACGAGTTCCGCCCCCAGCGGTGGATCGACAATCCCACCATCGCCCGGTCGTTCCTGGGGTTCTCGCGCGGTTCGAGAAGCTGTCTCGGGTCAGTCGCTCTCTTTACCGTCCCTCATCATACTTGAACATGAAGCATGAAGCCGAACTGACGTCTTCTAGCATGAACCTCGCCCGGAAAGAGATGGCCATCGTTCTGGCATCGCTGTTCCGAAAGTATGATATCTACCGGGGGCAGGAAGGTCCAACCTTGGAGCTGTATGACACCGAGCGTGCTCGCGACATCGATCCATATAGCGATAAGGTGATTCCCGTCTCGGCCCCAGGTAGCAAAGGCCTGCGAGTCAGAATCAGAAATTAGGCATTATAGATACAAGAGAGCACTCCGATTGAAAGAGCTGGAAGCATGAGGTCAATTCAGCATGGAAATTCTCTCTGATTACTCGCGCGTCTTTTTCAATTATACATTCTATATGCAAGAAAACCATAGTTATGTGCCCAGCTGATAGATAGTCTTACACGTGATGCGTGTCAGTGTACAGTAATACACTGGCTTTTTGACACCACCACATCAACGCCCAGTAGACATGTAGTCTCACCATATCTATCCAACCAAGAATTCATCAATGTTACTACCACCTGCCCCAGAGCATCCATCATGACACCCGGCTACTGGGATGCATTAATCAAGTACAAATCTTACACATCTATATGAAAGCCGCCCCTTCGTCCCTGTCCTTGTGCTCCGGCAACTTCTTCATCGGCGCCAGTAGTCCGATCGGTACACAAACGGCGGCGGCGGCCAAACCCAGGGCAAACGCCCCCTTCAACCCTACCATATACGCGTCCAGGACGCCCGGGAGTGCTGCACCAGCGAAGACGTTGTGGATGTCTCCGGCGCCTGTGCCGAGAACATGAGACGGGTCGACATCGGGAGCGAGTCGGGGCAGCGACTGCAGCAGCTGGTTGGCGAAGATGGACTGTCCGGCAGTGATGAAGTAGGCGCCGTTCACCAATTGGAAGACTGTGATTGGTATGAGTATCTTAACAGGTGCAGATTGGTCATGCAACTTACAGAGGACGACACCAGTAGCGCGAGACAGATCCTTCGTGTCCGAAAAGCCCTGGACGGCAATCATTGGCACCTGGCTACTACCTCCAGCCCCAAAGCCAAAGATAACTTGGCTGCCCAGGTACCACGCAGAGGAGCTGTCGACATCGAGGCTATAGATCAGAGCGGACCCGACGACGGATAGGAGCGCGCCAGCGGGCAGAAATGGCTGCCAGTATCCGATCCTGCCGATCAACCCACCCGCACAGAGGCACCCGAGAGCGAAGAAGCAGACGGCCGGCAAGATGTTCACGCCGGACTCAATCGCGTTCTGCCCCCGGATGGACTGGAAATAGATGGGCAGGTAGTAAATGACGAGGAAATTGGGGCCGTTGATTCTGTGCAACATCCCCTCTCAGTCATTGAGATTCTCGGCCTGGAGACCCGAAGCTGGAAGGCATAGGATGGTTCACTTACAAGAAAACATATAAACAATTGGTCCAGACCACCCGTTTCTTAATGATGTGTATGGGTATCATGGCACGGCTGCCCTGCCAGATCTGCAGGGCCACGAAGGCGGCCGTGAGCACGACCCAGACGACCAGGCAGGCGACGACGGAGCCGTCGCTCCAGGGCTTCACCGTGCCGCCCCACTCCAGGGCCAGCGTGAGACTGACGAGGGATCCGATGATGACCACCAGGCCCGGGAAGTCGAGCTGGAGCGCGACGTCGCGGACCGAGGCGTGCTGGGAGACGGAATCTTTCGGCAGCCGCACCAGGAAGAACACCAGGATCAGAGCAGCCCCGCCGATGGGCAGGTTGATGTAGAAGCTGGTGTTGTGTTGTAAGCAGACCGCACGTCAAAGCCAGCCATTCATCATAGAACATAGCGGCGGAGTCACTTACCACCAGCGCCACGAGACCTGGTACGTAAACGCCCCTCCCACGATAGGCCCCAAGATAGAAGAAAAGATAAACACCGCGCCGATGAGCCCCGTAATGGCGGGCCTTCTCTCCGGCCGCGCGATCTGGTGCGAGATGACATAGCTGCCGCCCACGATGCCGGCGCCGCCCCAGCCGGCGACGGCGCGGCCGACGATGAGGGCGATGCTGTTGGGGGCGGCGGCGGCGACGACGCTGCCGACGAGGAAGAGTACCGTGGTGACGAGGAAGACGTTGCGGGCGTCGTAGTACTTGTAGAGGTTGCCCCAGAAGCCCGAGAAGACGCCGATGGTGAGGAAGTAGGCGCCGCCGTACCAGCCGATCTCGTCGAGGGCTTTGAACTCGTTGGTGATGCTGGGGATGGCGGTGGCGACGATGCCCTGGGGGTGCAAGGGGTTAGGGGTGTGTGTAGAAATCAGTGGTCGGAGACCAATTAAAACAGTGTCATACCAAGTCAAGAGCAGCCTAAACGCCTGTTAGTATCTATGCACTTTGATTGAAAGCGATCGTGGGTGTCAACAATACCAGAAAGGTGGTCATGAATAGCGCGGCAAGAATCAGTGAGAGGCGCAAAGTGCCGGGGTAGGAGCGAGTTTCGACGGCCCCATCGTGTGGTTGGCCGCTGTTGGTCTGGGGCTTCTCCTGCATGGTGCTATGTCGTTTGTCGCAATACAGTGGTGATGTACATAACTAACTCACTGCTTAACTGGACTAGGAAAAGGGGGTTTAGACAGAAAAGTCGATGTAATATAGAAGTGGCTCAGTTGGACAGACAGTCGATGGATCCCAGGGAAAGGTTGAAAGGAACAAGATTGAACGGGTCACATATCGTAGAGGGGGGTCGGGGGAGTACCGATAAAAGCCAGAAGGGGGTGCATCGGACATAGATGAATCAAGGAGGAGCCGAAGAAGCAAACTGGATCGGATACATAATCATAAATTACCATGCAGAGACGGGTCATCATTTGCCGACGGAGTGGATAGCCACACACCCTAGGCTAATAAGCAGACCCCTACCTCCCCTTGCTTGTATCCCATGGATTTTCAGATATTTTCGCCTAAAATGCTATTTTGAGACACGTGGGATCTCCTCGAGGCGCATGAAGCAATTGCGCGGCTCGTTGGACATGACCATGACCGACTCCTGCCCGCCCAGCGCCGCCGGGACCGGCCGCGTCTTGAAGTGCCAAACCAGCAGCACGATGCCAATCCGCAGTTTCAGATACGCCAGCCGCTTCCCATAGCACTGTCGCGTCCCCAGCCCAAACGCCAGCTGCGGCCCGGCCTGCGCGTCGAACTTGCCGTCGACGAGCCAGCGCTCGGGCTTGAAGGCGGCCATGTCGTAGGGGTCCCAGCTGAGCCGGGCCTCCTGCTGCTGCTGCGCGTTATTAGATTTGGTGGTACTTTTATTTCCCCCGTATCTTCGGGCCTCGTCGATCTCGAAGGGCGCCGTCGTCATGCTCGGCCCCGTCACGAGACAGCTGACGACGGTGCCCTTGGGGATCCGGTGACCCAGGAGCTGGGTGTCGACGATGGCCTGCCGGTCCACGACGGGCACCGTGTTGGCGCATCGCATCACCTCCTCGAGGAATGCGTCCAGGTAGGGGATCTGGACGCCCGTGATTTCTCCGATGTCTGGACTGCGCCCTTCTGTGACTGCGGCGGGATAGGAAGCGGTAAGTACTTCGCGGAGTCGGGCCTGGGCGTCTTGGTTATCCGCCAAATGCTTGACAGCCCAGCACATGGTGGTGCTGGTGGTATCGTGGCCTGCTACCACAAATCCAAACACCTAAGGACGGCTTTGTTAGCAATAGACAATAAACTCAATAGGGCCGATTGAATGATACTTACTTCGTCCATCATGACTCGGGAATAGTAATTCGGCTTGCGCCCCTCCTTCTCCGCGAGTGCCTTTTCCCGTATCACCATGTGATCGACGGCCGACTTGACCTTGCCGCCCTTGTGGTCCGCAAGTCTAGACACAGCCGCAGTGACCTCCTTTTCTAGGGCGGCCTCCTTGATCTTGGTCGCCCTTTTCACGCGCGGCTTCCGCATGATGTAGGCCCAGTGCAAGCTCGGCATCGGGCTGCCGTGGACTTCCATGGTCGTATGCGACAGTGTGATGGTGGCCTGGCAGAGATCGTCTACCGAAACACTCGGGAAAGCGATGGGGTCGTCAATTGAGCCCGTGTTTTGGAGTTTCTCGATTGTCTTGCTGTCGAGAGACTTTAGCAGTTCCAGCATGGGCTTGGAGCTGCTGTGGCCGAAGTCAGCGCCATACGAGAAGGCGTGGACGGCATCCAGCGTCTCCCAGTTGATGTCGTCGCGGGCGTCCCACGGCCGGCCGTTGGCGATGCGCGCCTTTTCGCGCCAGATGTTCAGCAGCACCACCATACTGCCGTGCATCACCGGCCCCGCGACGCTGTTCAGAAAGGACGTGGTCATGAGGTCCTGAATAAGACGGCGCTGCGCCCGCCAGGCGTTGTTGGTCTTGAGTAGCACATGGTGGTCGGGGCCAATACCGCTGACCAAGTCGCCCAGCGAGCTGGACCGGTCAAACTCCTTGCCGCGGTGTCCCAGCACCTTCTGGGCCTCCTGGAAGTCGGCGAGGACTACCTGGGGCCGCCCCAAGGGTTTGATGAAGACCTGAACCACGGGCGAGTCTAGCGCTTCGACCGTTTTGAGGAGATATGTCGTAAAGGTGCCCTGTTCCTTCGCTACGTGCGATACCAGAGCAGGGATATCTCCGAGAATCTTTCGCACCGACAGCCGATTGTAAGGGATGCCCCTCAGCGGCTTGGGGAGGAGTAGCCAGTAAAGGAACGGAAGTAGCAAAGCACCTATGACAAGCCTGCCGAAAGTGGTAGACGCATGGGTGGAGGCCAACTGGAGGTACCTCAGCCCTTGACCGGCTGAGTCAGTATGTACTGGATCATGCGCCGATGCTGAGGCTTGCAACTCGGGGCTGAAGTCCATGGCAACTAAGATGTGGCTATGGCGATGACAGGAAGTGTTCCAGGCTGTGCCAAGTAAGATACGCGTTGCTCTAGATATCTTGAAGACCGTTGTATCCTAAAGCATCCGCACTCTTTCGTGCTGTACTAACCGTCACTTCATCTAATTCACTAACTATATACACAAGGCCCGTTCTTCGCTGCGGGATTACAGGACATATGGTGCACAGGCTGAGATGCATGTCATCACGATCATTGGCGGACTCCTGGAAGTATTGGCTTTACATGTAAGAGTCAAGTGTTGAGGAGTTATGGTTCGTTGTGGTTGGCTGCGTATGGAATTGAAAGCCCCTGAGTGCGACGCGGACCAGAGTTGGCCCGCCCCACATAACGAACAAGCTGCAGTGTCAGCACCCTGACATGCGCGCCTGTCAGCATAAGTCCGCCGGTCACACCCCATACCGCCTGTAATACCCTAGCCACTCCCCATCGGTGTGGGGGCGCTGGCCACTTACACTCTGCAGGGCTGGAGTTCGGTGCTGACCATGTCGAAGCACACCATTGCACCCACCTAGCTGATGGTGCAGAATGACTGGTCTGGGTCCATACGGCGAGATCAGCTATAGAAATGAGCTCAGTTACTCGCAACGAACGAACGGCCGAGGCACCCAGGAACGGCTCACGTGTAAGACTAAGAATAGCGAATTTAGCCTCTCCTCCCCTCTGTCTCTCTTGTGCGTATTGCTCCGCCGCGGCTTCCATCACAGATCCTTCAGACCACACCACACACTTCCAGGATGGGGCTTTTCGAGACCCCGACCATGGATCAGATCCGTCAAGGGGTACTAGGCACCCCTGGGGGTCTCACCACCCTAGTCTTGCTTTTCGGCGTGCCCGCCCTGCTGCTCGGCGGGCTGTACTGGCTCGCCCTCCCGAAGCCCATCCCGGGCATCCCCTACCAGGGGCGGTCGGCGGGCCGGCTGCTCGGCGACGTGCCCGACATGCTGAAGCACATCGAGGCCAGCGAGGGCAGCTTCATCACGTTCCTGCTGGCGACGGTCAAGGAGCTGGACACGCCCATCGCGCAGATGTTCTACAGCCCCTTCCGGGCGCCCCTCGTGATCCTGGCCGACTACCAGGAGACCAACGCCCTGCTGCGCCGCAAGGAGTTCGACCGCTCGAGCAAGGCGGTCGAGCTGCTCAAGTACCTCGGCCCCGACCACCACATCCGCCAAAAGACCAACGCGCGGCACAAGGCGCAGCGCCGCCTCATCCAGGACTCCATGTCGGCGACCTTCCTGAACGGCGTGGCCGGCCCCACCATCCACCGCGGCGCCGTCAAGCTGGTCGAGCTGTGGCGGGCCAAGTGCGACATCGCCGAGGGCCGGCCCTGGTCCGCGACCGAGGACCTCGACCACGCCGTGCTCGACGCCGTCAACGGCTTCGCCTACGGGCCCAACTTCCCGCACAGCGCGCTGCGGCCCGCCCTGGGCGCCGTGCAAGGGCTCGACGCCGCCGCGATCCAGACGATACGCCGGCGCGCGGCCGCGGCGCCGGACCAGGTCGTCGAGTTTCCCCGGGGGCAGATGGAGGAGGTGATCCGCGCGTCCATGGACGTGACGCAGTCCATCAAGCACGTGCAGGGCAGCATCTGGCCGGCCCTGCGGTGGGAGTACGTGATCCGCCAGCCGTACATGCGCAAGGCGCGGCGTATCCGCGACGAGTTCATCACGAAAGAGCTCCGGGAGGCGGCGCGGCGGATGGAGGAGACGGCCAGCCAGACGGAGAAGTCGGCGGTGGATCTCATGGTGCGTCGGTGCAAGGAGGCGGCGCTGAAGGAGGGGAAGGAACCGGATTACTGTTCCAAGGTCATGAAAGACGAGGTATGCCCACTATTTTATCAACCCGAACACGCCCGCCCAAAATAACTCTCACTTACATTCATCACCCTACAGGCGTTCGGCTTCATCATTGCGGGTGCCGACACCACTTCCACCACACTGTCCTGGGGCGTCAAGCTGCTGGCCGACCACCCCGCGGCCCAGACGAAGCTGCGCGCCGCCCTGCAGGCGGGGTTCGCGCAGGCCAAGGCGGAGCGGCGGCACCCGACGGTCCAGGAGATCACCGGGACCACGGTGCCGTATCTGGACGCGTGGATCGAGGAGTCGCTCCGCATGGGTGGCCCGATCCCCATGATCGACCGCGAGGCCGTGGTCGACACGCAGGTGCTGGGCCACCCCATCCCCAAGGGTACCCAAGTCCTGTGCCTGCGCGAGGGCCCCAGCTTCGTGAGCCCCGGGTTCGCCGTCGACGAGGCGCGGCGGACCAAGCTGACCAGTTCCTCCAAGACGCTGGACATGACGGCCGAGATGGCCTGGGACGCCCACGACATCGCCTCGTTCGCGCCGGAACGCTGGCTTACCAGAGTAGGAGAAGGAGGGGAAGGAGGGGAAAAGGGTAGTAAGGAAGAGTACAACGCGAGCGCCGGGCCCCACCTGGCCTTCAGCGCGGGCGCCCGCCGCTGCTTTGGGCCGCGGCTCGCCTATCTGGAGATGCGCCTCGTGCTGACCCTGCTCGTGTGGAACTTTGAGCTGCTGGCCTGCCCCGAGGCGCTGTCGCGGTACGGGTCCCTCATGGTCATGACCAGCCGGCCGAGACATTGTTATGTGCGGTTGCGGCACGTGGACCTGACTGCATAATGCTTAGGTGCGCTATTATTAGAAGTAGAGACAGACAGAGAGAGTGCTTAAAATCATGTACCTACTTGGCTAGTCCCGACAAGTGAAGTCAGAGACTGTTCCTGCCTGTTCGGGAACATATTGTCGAAATTTGCATTTGTAACCTAAGCAGTATCATTTGTAACCCAAGTAATATCCAATCAGAAGCAGCAGAGATAATCGCGGCTGAATCCTACAGCCGGTTAGATATTTGCACCGATGATCTGGCCCTGATCACATGAGCGACGAGAGTACCCCGATACCTGCGCCCATTGTAGTAGCTGCTGACCGCACGGAATCGTTTTATGGGGCGACCACTCCCCCCACACACACCCACCCCCTTTTGCTTGTGTCTCTAGGCAGCTGCGCCGGCTGGGCCGAAAGCCAAGCTATTCTCGCAGCTCTTGGTACCACGTGTCTGAGCCCTGCATCGTGCAGGAACGCGCGCTTACCGCGCCTCGGGCTCAGCTCCGTTTACCTCGTTCTGACTGTTTTGCTCTAGCTGGCCGGTTGATGTCTTGCGAAGCCTTCCTCAGCTAGAGAGCTGAAGCTTGGCATACAGTCCCCAAATAGTGCCTTGCTGAGGTCAGTATCAATATCCTCTCCTGCCTGGGGGCGGCGGAGTCGCGTGGCCGTACTGCCCCTGAGCTCACCTACCACCGACGGGGCTCTACAGCTACCAAAAGCGGGGGCCATGGCCGTGTCCGATTCGTCCATCGGATGCCACGAGGCTTCAGCCAAAGGATTCCCGATCTTAGACGAAGGATCGTGTGGCTTGGCATCCCGGTTCGTCGGATCGCCCAATCATGTAAACAGTTGCTCTAGATTTCTCACCGTAGCTGTCAGCTGCTGAGACATATTCCTCCCCCCTTGAGCGTTTTCTTATCTCGTGAAGGAAGCTATCCGCAGTGCTAGAGAGACGGGAGGCCCTTCTCGGCCCTTGGATTACTATTTCGAGGATTGCGTCTTATCTGTAACCCTTGATGAAGGAGTGAGATGCTAGCAAGGCTGATTGGGCGTAGCCTAGATGAGCCTGGAGCATTTTTCACGGAGGTGACTCCGTGGATATTGGGGTCGTTCATGAAATTGGGGGTGTTAAATAGGAGACTGGTTCGCGTTGATATTCCTGAAACTTCAAGCCATCATCCTTCATTCATTAAGCCAATAGACAGTATAGCTCGATCCTAGTCAAAAGAGCAAAGTCGATCCTTCATCCTGGTAATACACTCCATTGTATACCTAGCTTGTTTGATATCACATCGCCCAAAATGCTGCACTCTAATACCCTGAGAGCTTTGGCTCTTGTTGTTTTGTCTGTTGCCGTCCCTTTGGTTAGCGCAGCTCCTGCTGGTCCAGGGGGACCTGGCGGGCCTGGGGGTCCACCACCGCCTCCCGGTCCTGGGGGACCGCCACCTCCTCCTCCCGGGCCTGGGGGCCCTCCGCCGCCACCGCCTGGGCACGGCAACCCGCCTCCTCCGCCGCCACCCCCTGGGCATGGACACCCTCCCCCGCCGCCCGGACCTGGGGTGCCCCAGTGTCGAGTCATGCCTGGGGACGCTGCTTATCCTAAAGAGGATATGTGGAACAAGCTGAATGCAACCATCGGAGGCAGACTTATCCGCGGTGTTCCTCTGGCTCAGACCTGCCACGGGGACGGATTCAACTTGCAGTCTTGCTCTGAGGTCAGGGCCAACTGGACGCAGCTTGAGCCTTAGTGAGTACAACCCTTTTTTATTTCCACTTTGCCTCTCTAAATACTAGAAACTGACATTAATGCAACTGTAGTTGGCAAGACCCCGTCAACATCATGTCCCTGTACTGGCTGAACAATACCTGCAGCCCCTTTGAGGCCAACGTGGGCGACTGCAAGCTCGGGAACCTGGCCCCCTACGCCATCAACGTCGACAGCCCCGAGACGGCCATGGCCGGCATGAAGTTCGCCCGCGAGCACAACCTCCGCCTGACGGTGAAGAACACGGGGCACGACCTCCTGGGCCGGTCGAGCGGCCGCGGCGCCCTCGAGCTCTGGACCCACAACCTTAAGACCATCACCTTCTCCGACTACAAGAGCCCCGGCTACACGGGCCGCGCCGCCACGCTCGGCGCCGGCGTCCAGGCCTTCGAGGCGTACGAGGCCGCCCACAAGAACGGGGTCCGCATCGTGGGCGGCTCGTGCCCCACCGTCGGCCTGGCCGGCGGCTTCACCCAGGGCGGCGGCCACGGGCCCCTCGGGGCCACGTACGGCATGGGCGTCGACAACGCGCTCGAGTTCGACGTCATCACGGCCGACGGCCAGCGGCGCACCGCCTCGCCCACGCAGAACGCGGACCTCTACTGGGCCCTGGCCGGCGGCGGCGCCGGCAACTGGGCCTTCATCCTCTCGCTGACGACCAAGGCGCACCCCGACGGCCGCGTCGGCGGCGCCACCATGACCTTCGCCAACCCCGGCGACGACGCCAAGTTCTGGGCCGGCGTGACGGCCTGGCTCAAGCTGCAGCCGGCGCTGAACGACATCCCCCGGTTCAGCAGCCTGTGGTTCCTGACCAAGGACGTCTTCCGCATCAGCTACGTCACCCTCGCCGACGGCACCGAGGCCGACGTCACCAAGGCCCTGTCCCCCTTCGTCCAGACCCTGAAAGAAATTGGCATCACCCCGGCCGACTACCAGACCGGCGAGAGCGCCGGCTTCTACGAGCACCTGCAGCGCTTTAACCGCGACGAGTACGTGACCAACAGCTCCCAAAGCAGCCGGCTCATCTCGCGGCGGACCGTCGAGAAGGACCTGCCCGCCCTGGTCGACGCCCTCCGCGACGTGGTGCAGGACCCCACCGTGACGGGCGCCGTGGCCGGCGTCTCCAACGACGTCTCGCACAAGCGGGTGGGCAACCAGCCGGGCGCCAACGCCCTTTTGCCCGCGTGGCGCGACGCCCTCTTCACCATCAACATGGTGGGCGCCTTCGACGACGACGTGTCGTCGGCGGAGCTGGCGCGCGTGCAGAAGCTGGTCAATGGGTGGCAGATCCGCACGCGGTCCTTCACGCAGGGGGGCGGGTCCTACATGAACGAGGCCACCTTCGACGCGCCCGACTGGAAGAACGACTACTACGGGACCACCTACCCGAGGCTGGAGCAGATCAAACAGACGTACGACCCGGAGCACCTGTTCTGGGTGAATGCGGGGGTGGGCAGCGACAACTACTGGCGGCTGGGCGATGACGGGCGGTTATGCCGCAAGGCCTAGCGGTATTAGCTGATACGATCGTGTCGGATATTTTCTTCTGTTTTCTTTTCGTTCATATCATTTGTTGCCATCGCATAAATCTTATTAGAGAATTAGAGCCCGTAGCTTTTTAGAAGTAATTGTATACATTTATATCCCTTGTCTCAAGATCACCTTCCAACTGTTTCCTTCCATCAAGTTGGCACCGTTAGTGTCCCAGTACAAATCCAACGGATTGTTGGGGCTTTAGTCAAGAAACGACTCAGGGGGTGCAATATGTATTTTTGAATGGCTTGTTATTTTTCGCCCTGGCATCGCGCATCTGCCGTCCATCAGGTCTTGCCTATGATCACCTTACGTCTGTTTCCTACTCAGTAGAGCCTCCACAGAAAAATATTATACCATGCATATCTTATATGGCATGCCTCCTTTTCACTATTCACACAGTCTCCCAGGTCAACCATCCCAGGATTGATCTAGGGTTGCACACCCCTGGCGACGGCGACCGGGCCAGTGGATATCGGGAACTTTCATGACCACCAGTCATGATTACAGAGTGAGTCTTCAGATGAGCAACCTTCTGCATCTGATATCAAAACGTTGAAATAAGCTTATTTGGATTAAGTGGAATACAAAATTATACTTCATTCGAATTGGCATAGGCACGTGGCTTTCGCGCCCCATAATGCGCCCAAGAGAGTTTAACGAACTTTTACTTCGGCCAAGACCCATTTAGGCCCCTTTTCCAAGTAATGGACTTTCGCTAAGGTCACAGCTTTGCATTGAACCCAGGTCCTGTAAGTCGGGCTCTCTGTAACATGTTACGTACGTTGAATTGATAGTGAGTTTGAGGTCACGCTTGCTTGTCAGGCGCCATTTGTACACCTTTCCTGTGTTACTCTCCATTGTGATTGACCACTGGCCTTCCGTAGAAAATAATGCCATTGTGAATGGTTGGTAAGGAGATGGAGCAAGGGTTACCTCGCGTCTACATGTGAGTCAGCCAGGAGTTTCGGTTCGCTGCAGATTCGAGGTCAGATCTTGTTTCACAGGAGGCCAAGCCACCCCAACGGATGATGTGGTCTTCGTATGGGCATACATTCTTGTAGTGTGATATTTCAAGTGCTGGCATACCAGGTCTGCAGGTATTGCTAATACCACGATTCACCAAAGGCAGTGCATCGGCGCGAGGATGTGTTGTGGTCCAAAGAGCCATGGATACGCGACGTTGCAGAAAACATCACAGTATGATTGGCCGAGACCTACCAGCTCAGCAACAGCTGAGAGCTGCCCGGGAACGGCCGCAAATGCAGCCAAAAGGAGGTGGCGGGTGGTTATTGTCCAGTCCGTCATCAGCAACGCTCAAGATTACAACGTCAGAGATTGCCACGGCCGAGCTGTTGGTGCAAGTCAGCAGCCGAATGCGGCCCTTCGAGCATAACACAGCCCACCGGTCGTATTTCGTTCGGATGGCACCGATCACAGTGTTGCAACCCAATCAACGAACTAGTGTACCGGTGATTGGTTTATCAAAATAACCCCCCTGTTCTCTTGGTAAGTTGGCAGAAAAGTCGGTGTATTTCGTTGGTTGACATGAAACACGGTTGCCGATTCACGACCTTTTTAGATGCGGGCTCCTTCGAAGCTCTACAGGGCCGTCGTCAAGAAGACCGCGCAGCTTAAGGGGGAGAGAAAGCGACCCAACACATGCTAACATGCAGTCCACCGAGTCCTACCAACTGGAGTGGAGGGCCCAGTATGGGCTAAACCCATTATGTACAGGATCAGCTTCCGGCCCCCAAACCGGCAATTATGAAATGCTGTCAAGCTGGGGGCATGGTGGCCAGAAGTGACCCAGATAAGGAACTTCTGAATGGTTTATATTAGTCTCTCAGTATCAGGTACGTAGGTCGCATGTAGTGTAGCAGTTGGCAGTCGTAAGAGCCGCCGTGCACACTTCTATTGGTTTTTTATGTAGCAGGCATAGCCGCTTGTACAGTGCGCTTGCGCTAATCCTTCCGATAGGCCGAGTGCCCCCACTTCGCTGACTGCCTGCTGAAGGAAGTCAAGAACGAGGGTACAAAAATGGCGATGCAACTGAGTGTATTACGGGAAGCGCCCCAAGCGATAACGCCCCCATTTTGGGCCATCGCATGTTGTGGAATATGTATTTCGTACTCATCTACATAATGGCAACAGAGATCAGGCTTTCTCGACTGGCCACTCGGTACTTCCATGCTCCAGCCAGGCGTCACGGTAATGCGGATCCTCCATCCTTTTGAGCAGTGCTTCATATCTTTCCCCCCTTTGAACTCCCTCATCCAAAGTATTCGGTAGATCTTCGCATTGGTCCGGACTCTCGTAGAAACTACAGATAGTTCATTAGTCGTGTCCTGCGAAACCTAAAATAGGACAGTAATACTCACGTCGCGCCAAAGTACTTGAGGGCCTCGCATTCCTCATCTGCCGTCAGTGCGAGGTTCCTCCGGGGCCCCAACCCCTCAGGAACGGTGGGCAGTGACGGCTTAAGGAAGTCATCTTCGTCCCCCCACTCCCTGTCTTCGGAACATTTCAATACCCAGACACCATTGCCCGACATGGGGTAGGCGACGTGAATGCTCGGGGGAAAATGGAAGTCGTAAGGGATGGTTCGCATCTTCGATTTGTGGCGGAGGTAGAGGCCCCATCTGGGCCACCAGTGCGCACCCTGTTGTAGTATAGCGACGCTGAGCCGGTCTTCGTCGTCGCTGTTGTCAGACCGGTTGGCCTCTTCAATATTGCTGAGTCCCAGCTGCTTGAGCTGCACTGCGGTGAAGAACCCGTACACGACGCCACCTACTGAAGGGTAGGCCCATACTGCACAACCGGATGCCCCAAATCGAGTGCGTGGTCGAGCGTTGGGAGTGCCAGGCAATTGTTGCCTGTATTCGGAACCAGGCACGGGAAGACTGCACAGGAACTCGTCATCGTGGTTGTTAGCCCCACCGTCGTGCATGTTGGATGCTTGGACGCCCGAGCCGGACATCATTCGGAAGATCTGGAAGATAAAGGCAGACATCAGAAAACTACGCAGCTGTCCGTAGAGCATTTGGTGATGGAGGGTGCCTATCTGGACACGAAAATGATGAAAGATGTTACGTTGGGGAAGCTGGGGGCGGGGCAGCAAGAAATGGGTTTGGATTGAATTGGGTTCAAGTGCGGGCAGTGTTGTCAATCAACCAACCAAACACCCCATTGTTTATTTCAACCAACCAAAGACATAATTCTTCAACAACCAACAATCGGAAATCTCACGATTCGTTTATTGGCTGGTTGGGCGACAATACCGAATGCATGAGTCTTGAAGGATCTCGTCTTGGAGGATTTCTAACAGCCCGCACCCAACGATGAACTCCCTTTAATCTTACATATTATTTACAGTAACTACGACCTATTTCGGGCCCAACATCAATCCAGTACCTAGTATTCTAACCAGTGGCCCCAGTAGAATGTACAAGTCCCCAAGGCTTGATGCAGTCACATCTCAATAAGTGCGTTGCGAAAGGATCAGCCCAGTTTTTAGTTTCAAACGTATAACGAAAGATAGCTGGCACCATATAAGCAAGTAGCCCGTATATAAAAGGCATGTTACCGTAGCAGTAGAGGTAGAATCAGCACCAGGGGCAAATCCAAAATCGATTTGCCGATACATCAAACTAGAAGCACCTATTACTACTCCCCCGTTCCAACACCATGCGTCCTGTTCCCGTCTTCATCAACACCCTGCTCTTAGCCTTGGTGAAGGGCGATGCGTTCCAGCAAGCAATAGACGCAGGGATCACCGAGCAACAGATGAAAGAAGCCTATCCACCACGTGACCCAGCGAATGTTACCAACTGGTATGGCACCAGTCTTTACGGTTATGAGTAAGTCTCCAGGATCTGTTACATGAACTCTCTAACATGTATATGTTCATAGCATGTGCGACGATATCAACAGGAACATCAGAGGTTGGATCAACGAGGCATACGCCGATGCCAACAAGCTGGTAAATATCGAGGGCGTAGCATCTGAAATCAATTGGGATAGTGCTGCGGCCTTGGAGTATTTGGGACCGTCCGGTGAGTACCGCTCCCTGTGCTGCTCAGTACCAATTCAATACACCAAGAGGCCATTGCTCACGTTGCCTTCCACTAGCTTTGAACAAAGATCAACAAGCCCAAATACAGGCGGTTCTGGCCAACGTGGCCACCGTGTTCCCTGGATGGGCGCCGAGACCATTTGCAAATTGGATCCGAGTACGTACATCCCTGACATGGCAATCCGAACGGGGTCGGAGTCTTTCTAATACGTATTTCTAATGTCCATAGGTTCGCTGCGACGATCCGCTGCACAAATGTTCTTACGACTGCCCACAGGCAACCGAGGACGAAAATAAGAAGGGCGATCTTATCGCCTATGCGCGGAATCCCGATGGAACAAAACAAATGAAATGGCCCGACATCAGCTTCTGTCCCAAGTTCTATGGGGAACGAAACCTCGGAAACGCCATTGCCTACGGTTCCGGTTTCAGCAATGCCAAAGATAGATTTGACATAAGCAACTACTTCAGTCGTGGTAAGTCGACAGGAAACCCTAATGTTTCCAATGATCGGTATATCGGTCCTATCGAGCTACTGAAGCTAACCCTTGTGAACCACCAGCGACTGTTTTTCTTCATGAGCTACTACATCTAGACCTCGCAGCGGACTCGGTAAATTCGTCGCCGAATCCGCAAATTCGCGACCTCAAGATCAAATACTGGAACCCAGAGTTGACCCCCCCCAGGCAAGACAGAGTGGCTAGACGCCTACGGACCCAAAATGGCCAAGATACTGGCGAGGTTTTTGCCCAAATCTGGATACTCTAAGCAGACAGGGTATTTTGTCCAGCGCAATGACGACAGCTTCGTCTATTTTGCTCTGGCTAATTACGTACAGAGCAAGATTGGGGGATACCCTTTTCTGCCCATCGTAGTAGAAGATCAAGTCGACATACCCATGGGCAGCCAGCCTCGAACCGCTGCGACGGATCCTGTCATAGTCTTCAGTGACCAGGAAGGACAGTCCGCCAGCTTCTTGGACTTTTCTCCCGCCACCGTGGCCAACGCCACGTCGGGTTTCGCCGGCAACGGATGCGCGGCTGCTACGATGGCGGATCCGCAGGACGGTTTCGATGTCGGCAAACAGATCCCTTCCACGAACTACCCGAAATCATACCTGGAGGACCGCAAGAAATGGATCCAGTCCATCCGGTCCCCTCGGGACTCTGCTCCAACAGGGCACCCCGCGTCCGGCCCTCCTGCCCAAGACGAGAACACATGTCACGGGATCAGTGGGGACACCTGGGTCATGTCGCGCGACGTCGCCGTCGATAACGCCAAAGCCTTCTGCGGGCAGCGGGAGAAGAAGAAGCGGTACAACGAGGGGACAGTCAACGAACTGGAACTTTCGGTCTGGAAGCAGGGAGACGACGCCAAGGGTCCGACCAACGCGCCCGACTGCGAAGGACGGTTTCGGAACGCCGTGATCGACGGCTGCGACGGGAGCGACCGCGTCAACAACCCGCACAACTACAAATTTGGCGCGACGCTGACCGCGGCCGACGGCTGGGCCTACAAGCTCGAGCCCCTGAGCAAGCAGATTAACGAGGTTAGCTGCGACGTCTCGTATAAGTTCCTGTGGGACGCCCTCGAGATTCGTGGCAAGAACCTGCCGGACGCCAAGCTCGGCGCCGACGGGGAGGGCCTGCGGGACCAGCTCTCCGGCTGCGGCGCGCTGAGCAAGTGGAAGTTCGAAAGAACCCCCGACGACGTCAAGTTTCAATGGTACGCCTCGGGCCACCTTCCCATAGGGACTAAGGCCTGTGTAGGACGCGCCCTCGAGTCGGCGGGCGGCTCTAGTAGGGGCAATTGCCATGGGGCCGGGAAGAGGCGCCGGGGACAGCTGAAGCAGAGGGGGAAGAGGTATATCGGTATCGAGGACTGGCCGGGCTATGGGGACGATAGCAAGCATGTCTTCAAAACCGATGAGAAGCGGGACATTGGCATTGAAGACTGGCCTGGCTACGGCGACGATTCGAAGCACGTCTTCGGTTAGTCGCCATGTCAGCGGCGTCAACCAGTGCCTTGGAGATTTACTAATCGGGCTGGTTTCCTGGCTCAGTGTTGGTGTTGTATTTGATCAAGGAGATTGTCTTTATAAACGGGTGGATTGGCTTGCGTATATTGACGTCGGCGCCCAAAAGGCCTGCGCTACGGGCGACGATCTGGACACGGCTTTTGGTTGGAGGGGGCAGGCGACATCGACATTGCCATGTTAGGTAATGTCAAATTTTCCCACGTTCTTACTAGCGGTCATCGCGGTTAGTTTATCAACTTCTATAGCTTTCATTCATCATATCAAGTCAACTTTAGTCTGAAAACCATGTTGATATTTCGCTATTTGGTTGATACCAGGGTCGTGATGAAGAATTGCGCGCGGTGTGAATGTAAGGAGAGGGTCATGCATGTTGGTGTTTCATCAACGCCAACCACCAATCAGCGTATACTTGCAGGGGTTCTTATCACAGTGTATGGTATTGTCACCTGCACGTCTTCAGTAATCTAACCGCTGAAATTTCATCAGACTGCGCAATATTCATAAACTCCATCTGCGTCTTCTTCAAAGCCCACCCATATCTGTCGCCTCTTGTTGCTATGCCCAATCATTCTACGCTCCTATCACGGCCTAAGAATGCGTCACTATGACTTCTGATCATGTGCCTTACGATGGTGATATGATTCGGTTTCTTGAGAGTTACAGGGCGGTCGATCAATACCCGGAGACGCTTCTGTACGACAAACCACGCCGGCGATCCAGATACCACAGGTATCAGCTGGACAGTAATGCAAGGAATCTGTTCATAGAGCAAGGCGACGAGAGCGAGATACTTGTCCCCATCCGCGACTTTCAGTCATATGGCGCGAGTAAGTTCATGTTTCGTAGGCATGTAGTTGGAGCTATGGGTGTTATGATAGTCGCTAACATCCTCTGAAGAGCTAGATGCTGTCAATTGCAAAAGCGAAGATCAAGTCCGGGAAGTGTTAGGGGAGAATATAAGTGTCACACCGCTTCCAGACGATTCAAGCTGGCTAAAGCCTGACCCCAAATGCCGCGTTATGTGAGTAGGCTTCACCGTCTGGTTGCTTTCCATGTTAGCTGACGAAGCTAACTCGTCTAGATTGCTGGAGTCACCACATCCGAAGATTAGACGGCTTAATTTGACACGGTCTATGTTCATGCGCCTAATGACTTACCATCAAGTCTCTTCCAATTACCTCAGCTTCATCGCCTCCTTCGGGTCGTTGACTGGGTCGCTGGGCTTTGGTGGATTCAGGTCCGAAGTGAGCCTAGAGAAAGCACAATTCGCCTCGGAAAAGCTTGGCAGGAGCGGAAAGCACATAAAGCTTTCCTACAGCATAGAGACGATACAGCGAAATCAGTTGGACCAGGTGCGGACCATGAATGACCCTAACTTGGACGAAAATGACCCGCATCCGGATGCTCATGTCTACTGGCTGAGACCCCAGGCAGCTATCCATCATCAGTTCGATACTGAAACTGGAGCTTCCCTCTGGATCATCACTTCCCCGCTCATCCTAACGAAAAACAAGCTTGGCAACACCGTCTAAAGAAGCTCGATCTGGCACGACCATATGTTAGGTTATATGAGGATAGGGTTACCTGACCCAGATCCACGTGTTGAAGGTTTGAGGCGGTCACTTGATGTACATATAAGGCTTATTGATTGGGCCGTGGGAGAGTGTTCGACGTACATCCACTATGTGGACGAGAACATGGAGCGCCTGGTAAGTATAGGAGCGCGGTGGGCTGGCTGTCAACTTTACGTTTCGACTTGAGCTGATTATCATCTTCACCAATAACAGGCACGAAAATATCTCTATGTTACAATACGGGTTAGCGTTGAAGAGGCGGATATCCAAAGGCTGTACATGTTGATCGATAACATCGATACCTGCATATTACGCTTCGAGGACAATCTTCGTGTGCTTGATTCTCTTTCTGCATTCTACGAACAATATTTCTCGCTGGATGAAAGGACCGCATCTCAAAACGAGACATACAACGCCGCTGTCAATAACTTCCGCTCCGAGATCAATGAGCGCAAGTTCGAGATGGAAAGCCTAGCATCTCGCGCGCGGGCTCTTGCGTCTCTAGCAAGAAGTCGGGAGAGTGTAGTGGGTCACTCACCTCGCATGGCGTGGATATCATACCAAGCTACTAACGCGGTTTCTTAGATGACCAAGTTCTTGCAGAACCAGACGAATCTGGTGATGCTCGATCTCGCCAAACGAAGCCATGAGGAAACCGTTGTCATGGGTCTCTTCCAGGCTATTGCACTGTTCTACCTACCCATAACAGTGGTTTCTGTAAGGGATCTCCTGTCTACTTACATCCGGGAACCATAAATACTGACAGGGTGGGGTTACTAGGCAGTTTTCAGCACGGACATCGTCAAGTTCCAGGACTTGGAGCCCGGCCAAACCCACTCATGGTCATCCATGGCTTTATGGAGCTGGATAGTAACGTCCGTCGGCTTGACCATCGTGACGATCGCCTTCTCAGAGGTCTGGAAGCGTTGGAAACGAAACAAGCTTCTGAAACGGCTTAGAAGACATCAAGAGCCCATCCACCGCGAGCCTTTCCACCCTCCCAACCCTCCCACGATAACAAGCAGTGGGAAATCGCCAACACCGTCCATCAGGTTGCGGAAACACAACGACTCGACATCTATTCTTCCAAGATGACCTTTGGGAATGGCTTGGTATACAGAAGCTTTCAATTGGGGTGTAACTACATCACTTGATTCTAGTAGTTTGTTCTGTCTACATATCTGTAATGATCCTTCCTCCCTAAGTTATGAATACATGACTTTCCGGGGCCTTTTAATAACCCTGGACCTGGAGATTCCATCCAGATCAAGTACAGGCATCCAGACCTTTAAAGTCAAAAGGGTGCCGTGTGTGGGCTACAGCTGATGGGCTAACGTGCTCTACAACGCGTCTCTTGCAGTGAGGCTTCCACGGAAACATGACAAGGGGAGTCGCATCTCTTCGATTGATAGGCGGTGGTGAATATCCTTCTAATAATGTATTCTATTCCAGTAAGGGCAGATGATTCTTGTTTCTACATCTATTTGACCACGTCGCTCTCAGATACGAGCGACGCATGATTTCCAGTTTTCTGCGTACTTAGATCGCTCCCTCATAGGAGGAACATGTCATTGGGGACCTGCCTGCAATGTGCCCGAACATGAACAGTTCTTTTTGGAATCAGGCTGGCAACGACCTAGTTGGGCATCTGTAATGCCCAATTCTAGCGCAGCCCAACGCCCTCCCAACCACAGCAAGACACGCGACGTGTGTCTGGTATCTGTAGTCCCCGGCCCTGGCTGCATTGACTGTTTTCTCTTGCTGTATTTCCAAAGTCCAGCTTCGAGGGTTTATTGGAGCTTGGAATGTTCCAAATAACGAACTCCTTGGGGTGCTCACATTTGGTAGGGTCAGAAATTCAAATGACGCGTGGAAGTACGGAAGCTCGATTTGATTACCCATCCCACTTCTTGAATGGGCTATATGCCCAATCATGAGGCTCTCCAGTCTGACATTTGAAGCGAAAAGGGTTTAAGAGAATGGGTCCTTGTCCAGCCAATGGACCCAGACCTTTCTTCAACTACCATCCAATATGATAAACGGCAGTAATCCACGCCACTGCATCCCCCCCTTCAAATCCTGATGTCCACACCATTGGGCCAAAAACTCCAAAGTATGTTCGCCTTTCGCCATGCCGAGACTGCCGCTGGCCAATCAGGTCGCGCAACGCCGTTCTTTTCAGGTCAGATGGTCTCCTTGCGGCTGTCGCGGCATTCGCCATCAACCTGTGGGGCGATACACCGGAAATCTCCTCATCTCCTAATCTCGCTCTTCAAGTTGTCAATATTGATCATTCTCATCAAACGGATGCTGTGAGGATTTGAGTGCGTCAATATGCCGAAGGCAATAACCCCAATTTGCATATGAAAGCCATGAGATGGAACTCACTATAGGAACGGTCGGTAAGGTGACCACGAATCTGTCTCTCCTGAGCTGTGTTTCATCAGCTACGGTTCCAGTGAAGTTTGGGGAATCTTCATGTCTCATACCTGTACAGAATATCTTCCGGGGTACCGCTTGTTGAGCTCTTGCAACAGCACTTTACTTGAGACTTGGTTCACAGACACGGATGCCCTGGCACCTCCGCTTTCCGTAGCGATGAATTTGATATTGCCCATGTTGGCAGTAAGGGATGCCATCGTTACTATGTTGAAGCACGGTTCTAGTTGCCAAGAAACGAGTATGACCCCGCTCAGTCTGGTCAGGATTGTAATGTGAAAAGTGTGCGATACCCAAAGAATAAGGTGCAGGAACTAGTATTCCTGGCCAGCCTGGATCTATATATATACGAGGACATTCACTTTTGTTCGCCCCATGTGTATCAAAAGTCGTATCAAGGGGCTGGAAGCTGACATGATAGGCCGAAATTAGTCCCGGTTAGAGAGACTTACGTTATGGCGGGGATCTCAGGCCACCCATTGGTCCAGCCCCTTGCACACCGTTATTTAATCCTTACGTTACGTGAGACCTTCCGTAATAGATCTTTCATGTCATACATGTACGTTCTTCCTATTAGGTTTGAACTAATTTCCTACGAAACCCCAATGTCTCGTGGCACGCTATGTAGCCCTACCCTAAGTTGCCCGTGCCCAGGTTGACCTACAGTAGCTCGCAAAAAGCAACACAATATCATTCGGGGCTGGAAGCATTGAGGTAAACGCACAAGGGACACATAAAGCGCCAAGTGGGAGGGGTTGGGGCTATTATGTAGGTACTTTTTCCACTTCGTATTCCGGGAGGGTTGCATGCCGGCGGCTTAGGCGTACTCCGCCCCCTCTCATTGCGCCACCGGATAAGGTAGGGTTGCCATCGCAATCAGCTGCCAGGCGGACCAGTCTGCCCATGCATGACGAGTGTGCGTTCCTGAATCAGAAGGCCGTTCGTTATCTTCTTTTCTCCCTTCTAAATCTTTTCTAATCAGCCTATTTCCCTTCTCATATGTAGCATTTTCCAAGACAACCCTCCAAATCAAAACGCCACCAACCTCCAATTCTACCACCACCAAAGCGCTCCGACGAGTAAGCACAGTCAGATGATTGGCCATTAACCGAGTCGATCCCAAAATTCAACCCAACAAAGCGTCGGAGGCTGGTGCCAAAACATCTGCCTCCATTGGCAAGGTGAAGTTTCAACGGAGATATCATAGTCGTGGTTTTCGTTGCCATTGAGTCGAGAGTGAAATCACCTCTATTCGATCAGTATATCAATTGATGTTAGGATTCAGATGCTCATGGGTATCTCCTCCCGGATGCGTCGGGGAAGTTCTACACTTAAGCTGATGGTGTGAAGGTGTGGGGGTGCGACGTGGTGATTGGAAGACGCGCTGTTCGAGGCAGCCAGGCAGCCAGGCGCAGCTTGTCAATATCCCAGCAACAGAGGCATAACTCCAATCTATTATTATTTTGCTGGAATCGAATGGGGCCATGCTCACCACTGAAGAAATGAGGCTCAAGTTGAAGCAGGCTGGAATGATGTGCATAAGAAGACTGCCCACTACCGGCACAGGGGCTTTGAAAGGATTGGGGAGATGCAGCTGCCGCTGATCTCGCAATTGCGATCTACTCTCCCTTCCCACTTGTGATTGCCCGCCTTATAACGCCCGCTTCATTCGACGTCTTCTTACCAGCGTTTCTCGCCCTCTCTCAAGACCTGCAGATCTACGTGGCCTCGCGACAATCATTAGACCGCCAGCCTGATCCTTTCACGATGCCGCCCCAGCCAATCGTTTCATGGAGTAAGCTAGGGATTGATGACCCTAGAGTTCGGCGATGTCTCGATCGAGGCAATGCTCTCTTTGATAAGGACGTCCCAATGACCAGTCTACCTCAGACCAATGGTACGAGCCAGAGGAATCAGTCCTACACGCATATAATCACCACATTATCAAACGAGCTATACGCATCGGCCGAGGACCCTGAATGGGGTGGCGCGATGACCATTTTCATACCACGGAAACGCTTCCGGACCATCATCACCCCTGAACGTGTACGCATCATCGTTGCTGGCCTCGAGCGCTTCAGCGACCGCGAACTAGATTCGTTCGTGCGTGTGGCGTTCTATGGTGGCAAACACAATGGTGTATACAGGGAGCCAA
This sequence comes from Apiospora marii, assembly GCF_038362585.1. Taxonomy (NCBI): domain Eukaryota; kingdom Fungi; phylum Ascomycota; class Sordariomycetes; order Amphisphaeriales; family Apiosporaceae; genus Apiospora; species Apiospora marii. The sequence continues at coordinate 1,327,799 of NW_027117374.1, forward strand.
GCGTAAAGCTATTGGCAGCTCTTATCTGCTGCAATGCGGTTAATAGCTATATGGGTCTGGTGAAGAAGGGCGTGAGCGATGTTTGCCTGCCACCCGTGTACGAGAAGAACAACTACAGATATGCATTGAAGTGCCAAAGCCGAAAATGCAATACCAACCACACATTCCTGGGGGATATCAGTATCAAAAGCCGGGGCGAGTTCTACGCATGGGCATATCGTCTCAATGCACCTTACTTTAAGAAGCCCGACCCGAGTACATCCTCCCAGGGATTGCATCATCATTATGTCTTCAACGACGACGACGTACTGCCAATTATCTCGAGTACAGTCCAGGAACACGGAACCTCCACAAGTCGGACTCTGCGCGCCACCAGCACGCAGTCTACGGAATCGCAGGGGACTCAGGAGGGTGGGTTCAGCACGGTTACGCGCGTGGAGTTCCACCCTGACCATTATGATTTTGGAACCCATGTAAGTATACAGCATGACACCCAGGTTTTCCCACCTCCACCCGAAAGCAACACTTGGTGCGTTACTCCATCGGACTGACTTTGGATTTTAGAATGGGGAAAAGTTTCACGTGTTTGCCATGAAGAAGTTGAACGCATCAGACCAGACCAGCTTCAGCAACGAGGTTGCCTCGCTTCTCACCTTCATCGGAAACGAGAAGGAACATCTTGTGAAGCTTCTGGCAAGCTTTGAGATCCAGAGCCACGGAAAAGGTCGCACCCAATACTATTTACTGTTTCCATGGGCCGACGGGACCCTGTGGGACTTTTGGAAGCTGAACGACGCGGTGGAATCCCGGGTTAACCTCTCCCAATGGATGTCCCACCAGTGCTATCGACTGGCCAAAGCACTACAGATCTTCCACAATGAACGTAAAACCCAACTCAGGTTTCCCGACATCGAGGCAGAACAACAGGAGCTTTACGGTCGACATGGCGACATCAAGGCGGAGAACATTTTGTGGTTCAAAAAGCAGAGTCAACTAGTATTGTAAGTTTCCTATTTCCTACGACTTGAACGGAAGACTAGCACGAGAGAGTTTGCAATCTCGTTTCATACACCCTACGTCTTCCGGGTCGATACTGACTCTTGCTTCTCTAGAAACGACTTTGGACTCGCTCGTCTTCATTCTAAGATTTCACGGTCTGTTCAAGAGCCAAACGGCATGCCTCGAACGGAGACGTATCGGGCACCTGAATTTGATGTCCCCGGCAGTAAGATTACTCGTACCTCCGACATATTCTCTTTAGGTTGTGCTTTTCTGGAGTTCGCCACCTGGTTTGTCGAAGGCTTTCATGCAGCAGATGTTGAATTCGTCGATGCGAGATCGGAACCAGATCCCCATGCCCCTGAGGTCACGCTGGATACATTTTTCAAGATCGAGCAAAAGTCCGGCAGGAAGGTCTCAGTGATCAAACCACAGGTGAAGGAGTGGATCCAACGGTTACGGAATCATCCAAACTACACCAACTACATCAGAGACTTCCTGGACCTCATCGAGCAGCATATGCTGGATCCAAACCCCAAACAGCGATATGAGTCGGGCAGAGTAGTGGAGAGACTGCGGGTGCTTCGGGACACTTGCCGCTCTGATACATCGTACTGGAAGGATCCGGTTCATTCATAGGATTGGGTTACATCAAGTCGTCTGAGGAATTGAGATGCAAGTCTGGTTCGTTCTGTCTGCGTCGCCGCATCATGTATTAATTATGGTGGATAGGGTTAGAGGCGTCCCGTTTATACCCATATGCAAATGCAATCTTGAATCGTTAATCGTAAATGAGCCGTGATCGTGTCCTCCCATAGCCACATCCTCTTTAACCATCACATGTTGTAGTGCTGATAAATGTCTTGATCCAACGTTTGCAACTGCGTCTATGCCATTGTTTCAGTCAATATGTCGCTCAAGGAGCAGAGTCGAGACAAACTGTAGTCATTTGTGTTGGTAAACAAACTATCCACCTCTCCTTTCGTAGCTAAGATTTCCAAAACTGTCAGCTGCGATGCCTGAATCTGCCTGGCGTGGGTTGTGCGCACACACCTTGACTTGCCATTTCCCTTCACCAAACATGTCGTCCAGAGACTGTTTCAATTTCACCTGGCTTCGGTACTTCTTTCGCAGGACATGCTCGTACAGTTTAGGGGCGGCTGACGGCTGAGCGCTGTACTGGGGAGGAGAGTTGTCCATCGCAATTGCCGCACTGGTTTTCTGACGATTGTACACCTTGGGCAGAATCGCGAGGGGAAATTTGCCTTGGGGGCGCAGCTGTGTAGGATGGGTTGCGACCCGGCTGGCCACGTCAGACCAGCTTCTAGCGGTCACATGGGGTTGCAAATGCACCTCGCCCGCCCCAGTTCTGCGGTGCGGTAACTGTTAAGGACACTAAGCCACCGCGGGCTAGAACCGCATAAGCGTCGTGGTTGAAGAATCAGCCTGCAGTGGCATCGGTGGCTAGCCGGTAATGGGGGCCAATGGGGGTTCGATGCTACCCCTGTCGCTGAGTGGCTATGCTCCAAACTCGGCTGCATGTCGTACTTTTGCGATTTAAATCCAGGGGCGCGTTCAAACAGCAACATCCCAGTATCATCAACTTTCACTGCACTATCCACTCCGGCGAGTATGGACTGGGAACGCACCGACAGCCATTGGACGAAGCATGATTTCTCGCTATTCACTTACGATACGGGTGAACTCGATGTCCCAGCGACCGCCACAGTTGTATCGGGACTAGGAGGCAATGAAGTCAGTATTTCCGGTTTCTTCAAATCTGAAAATAATCTAACATATAAATAGCATGAAATCACCGTCGATACTCTTCGTTCTCCGGGTGACTGGAAGTTGTGCTTCGATAGGGCAAGCCGACTACTGCCCGAAAACGTCCCCAGTAGTTGCTAACCCAGGAATCGACTAGGTTGACCTAACCAAGCAGTCGGGATTTTGCGTTGTGTAAGAACTTGGTGCGTATCTTGAGACATAGGAGCCAACCTGCTGATGCGTGGCGTTTAGTCTATACGACAAAGTCCAGGAATTGTTTGGTGGAGATGGATACGAATCCCTGATGGCATTGCCAGTCAGCCGTAACACATTCTCGGAAACAGTTCAGAGGTTCCAGCTTCAGCCATGCATTACTCGTACCATCATGAGAGAGAGGGTATACTTCTCAACTCAATCTGTTAGTGATATCGAGTCCAAGCCAGCCAGAGTTGGTAAGCTTCATCCACCCCCATGCGAAAGTGTTAGAGACGTGTCTTGACATTATGAGATGACTAGGCATAACAGCACGTACGGCAACATGTTCGAATGAAGATATGGCCCTGTCATGCTCGTTTCTCTCGGGTCAGGGTTTAACTTTAGCTGTTGTATTCGGATGTAAAGAGGGAAAGAAACAGCAACTGATAACCAAGCTGAAGCGAATCGACCCTCGGCACTCTCATCCAATGCTCATTGCGGGGGTGTTCTTCGAGTTGGAGAGGGCAAGGTTAGAGGAGTGCGTTGATCAACTGATAGACGATTTCGCACTCAACTCGACCGAAATCCGCCCCCTGGACCTCAACATGGGCACCAACGAAATGGTCACCTATCTAAAGAAATGCTACAGGAGCCGAGATTTAGGGAACGAAATAAATACCTTCAAGCGGCAGTTGAAAAAGTTGATCGACGAAACAGCCGCGTTTGACGAACAACAAGAACAGCAACAGCTCAAGTACGCTGGTCATCAGATCAAGAAGCGACTCGAGGAGATGTGCGACATTCTCGATGACAAGATCGACAGCTGCAACGTTACAATTGAGAACATGTCTCTGACAATGCAGACCGTAAGTGAGAAGGAGAACAAATGACCGATCATGTCACTTGAGCTGATATCATCTTCTCTCCAGCTATGGAACCACTTTGCGCAGGAAGACAACAAACTCAATACGAGGTTCAACAGGGTCAATACGCATCTATCGACAACTAACAAGGAGATCTCACAATCTATGCAAGACGATAGCTCGCAGATGAAGTTCATTGCCCTGCTAACTATGGTGTTCCTGCCTATATCTACCATGGCGGTAAGACCGATTCGTCCATACTTAGTACACTGCAGTCACATGCTAACGGGGATGGCAGTCGATATTTTCCACGGAATTATTCTCGTGGGATGCAGGTCCAGGGGAAGCGGTAATATCGAAATATTTGTGGGTCTTCATCGTCATCTCTCTGGCGCTGACGACCGTGGTGGTGGGCGCTTGGGGTATTGCAACACGCTATGCGTTTCTGAGACGGAAGAAAGCTGACGATGAGGGTAAAGACTATGAGAAACTAGGGTGATATGACTTGGTGTGTGGTGTTGTGTGCCAGTATGAGACCTGGCCAGCTTAACATGAGCCTCTCCTTCCTGCCGGGCAGGCTCGGCACTAGATTGAAGCAGAAGATGAGCAAAGATGTATTGGCGGCAGTTAAATTACTATATCCGCGATACAGTTGGACTAGCCGTTTCCTGAAAGTGGCTGGCAAAGCATGGGCGTCATTCCTTCACTTCCGAATGAAATATACCAAAGTCTCAATGGATCTCCTTTACTTATAGGGGCTGATACAAAATAAGAGGTATCGCCCACTCAACTTTAACTTCACACCAACATTGGTTCTGACACTATGGCGTTAGTGTAACGTTGGCGATCATTGCAGCATCAATAATTAGGTAATGCCCGAGCTCCAGCAGATCTCGACATCTTGGGCATCAGATGCCGGGACGTCGATGATCTCAACCAATCGACTCCTAAACCCTCTTCTCCAAATGCCGATCCCATTATAGCTTGGTCATGCAAATCCTTAGTAAGGAAACGGTGTGAGATGGCGCGTTGACCAACAACCCACCTGTCGAGCTCCCTGAAAACTGGGTCTCTCCTCACAACTCCGATGCATCTCGGGGCGTACAAGATAGAGTCAGATTTGCAATCCACCGAATGAGGTCCGTGATACTCAGCGTCAATAAATCATGGCTTTGATTTCAAATCAACCCAGGAGATCTCTGCGTGTCCATCGTCGAACATTCTATTGATGGGTTGACGTATATATTGCCACGATCTCTCCCATGGGGGCAGCTCCTATCTCCCACCATCATCGACCTGCAACACAGCAAGGAATCGCATTTCACCATGGCCAACTCCAAGTTGATCCTCCTTCTCGCAAGCCTTCTGCCAAACCTCTTGATTACTGCTTCACCCTTATCCTTCACACCACCGCAAACCCCAAGCGCCGGCCATGTCGCCTCCTATCCCAACCGCACCATCGCGGGCGTAACCGTCATCGACACCCCCGTCGTCCGCGCCGCGCAGGCCCACGCCCGCGCGCACGCCAGCAACTTCGTCTACAACCACGTCATGCGAGGCTGGCTCTTCGGGGTCCTGTTGTGGAACCACCAGGTACAGCAGGCTCAGGTAAGTATCAAGAGTAACGCCACCGCAGTTGATCTACCAGAGGCCTTTGACTTGGAAGTCCACGCCGTCGCGACCCTCCTGCACGACCTCGGCTGGGACCAAACCCCAGGCTCCTCCTTCGTCAGCCCCGACCGCCGCTTCGAAGTCGACGGCGCCATCGCCTCGCGCGACTTCCTATCGCAGTATCAGCACAATCACAACGCCACCGGTGCGCCGTGGGACCGCCGCCGCACGCAGCTGGTCTGGGACGCCATCGCGCTGCACTCGACCGACAGCATACACAAGTACAAGGAGGCCGAGGTCCGGGTGGTGGGCCAGGGCATCTGGATGGACTTCGAGGGGCCCCGGCTCGGGGTCACGGCGGCCGAGTACGCCGCCGTGGTCGCCGAGTTTCCTCAGGCTGGGTTCCGCTCGGGGGCCAACGAGACGTTTGTTTGGTTGTGCGCGAGTAAGCCGACGACTACCTATGGTAAGTTTGTTTGCTCTCTTTCTCTTTCTCGCAGTCGGACAGCAGTGGTAAAACCCTTGACGATGCTTCCCTACTTGGGGCTCTCATCTACTATTTTGTAGTGACCAAAATTTATGTACTAACTCGGTTCCCGACCCAGACACCTTTATGCAGCCCTTTGGCGAAAATTTTGTCGCCAACTACTCGGCCAAGGGCCAGCGAGCTTACGATATCATCATGAGCGCACCTAACTGATGAAGACACGTTGTCAACTTGTCATGGAGGGGTAGAACGGGTGTGGTCTGTGCAATACCACACTCAACATATCGTCTTGTCTGGTTCCAGAGTAAATAGTTGCTACCAAACGTTTGGGCCCCTCAGATCCGGCAGGAAGGATACTCCACATTTCAGACTTTCATCATCCTTGGCAGGGCAGAGTATGGAAAAACCCGCTGGATCGAAAAAGGGGGAAAACCGCAGTTGAAAGGGCTCGCGCATGGCAACGTTTATGCCAAATCATGTTTACTGATTCAATTCAAATCAAGGATATTTCTCATATTGCAAGATTGGTTGGTTTGGGGTAGTGTTCGGGCCGGCTAGCGACCAGTTTTTATTAATCTAGCGTAGGTTTTCATGATCTTTTGTCTATCCTGTAGTGCCATGCCATCATGGGGGGCATTCCTTCCTTTATCCTTCCTAATGCAATGCGCAACAATCTTCTATTTTTCTTTTTTGTTTTTGTTTTTGGTGGGTGGGTATCATTAATTAAACGTTCTGCGCCGACTCCTCCGCCGCGGCCTTCTCGCGCATCACCCGCGCCACCCGCCAGCCGGGCCCGTAGATCCAGTTGACGACGGCGAAGGGCGTCGCCACCACCGCCACGAAGATGCCGAGGCTGACGTAGGTGACGACGGGGCCCCAGCTCGACACCATGAGCTCGACGACGGCGACGCCCGCGGCGCCCAGGCTGCAGCGCACCAGGTTGTTGATGGCGGTGCTGCCGGCGCCCTGGCCCGGGCACAGGTCCGAGACGAGCGACTGGTTGAGGGCGAAGACGGCGTTGCTGGTGGCGGCCACGATGAACTGCATGATGAGCGGGACGACGATGCGCCAGTCCTGCGCCGTGTCCGGGTCCGGGTCGGCCTCGGTCAGGAACGAGAGGCCGTACGCCGCCGTCGACGCGACGAAGAGGCCCGAGATCCACGGCAGGTGGCGCAGGCGCGTGCGCTCGATGGGGAAGTCAACGGGGATGTTCTTGGCGGGAAGCTTCTGGTCCTCGGGCAGGCCGTGCGCGACGTTGTAGGCCGCCTCGGACTCGCGGAAGTCGCGCGTCATGAGGAAGCCGACGATGCTGGAGCCAACAATGGTGCCGACGCCGTTGGGCAGGAAGGCCAGGCCGATCTCAAGCTCGTCGAGGCCGAAGTGGCCCTTGAAGATGCTCGTCGTGCTCGAGGTGACCATGCTCCAGACCGCGTAGATGATGCCGCCGAAGACCAGGTGCAGCAGCACGTCCGGCTGGCCCAGGAGCTTCAGCGGGGCCAGGAAGGACGCCACGGACACCTTCTTCCGCTGCAGCGTCTCGTCCTCCTGGTCGTGCACACCGGCAGGCGCCTTGACAATATGCTCGATGACGGGCTGATAGAAGCCCTTGAGCCGAACCGATCCGTCACCGGCAATCGTGCGCAAGGTCTCGGGCAGGAACATGATGATCATCACGAACACGGTGCCCGACAGGATCACCAGGAAGACGAAGATGGATCGGAATCCGAGCTTCTCGGCAAAGATGCCGCCCAGAACCGGGCCGACAGCGATACTGAAGTTACGAACTGTTGGGTGATGTTAGTAAATGTGGCTAGAAGTGGCTTCAGAGAAGTAAAAGGACTTACTGGCTTGGTAAAAGCTGATGTACGCGCCCTTCTCAGAGGGGTGCGCGATATCCTGGATGACACCATTGCCAATGCTGACTGTCGACGCGCTTCCGGCCGACTGCAGGCCACGGAAGAGGAGCACGACGGCGAAGTTGGGCGAGAAACTCAGGGCGATGTTGGCGGCCAGGTAGACGATGAAGGAGGCGATGTAGATGGGCCGGCGACCAATGGTGTCCGAGAGCGAGCCCCAGAACAGGGGCGAGATGCCTTGGACGACAAGGTATGACGTGATGGTGAGCGAGACGCTGGAGAGGGATACGTGGAGGTCCTATAGCGAGTCGCGAGTGTTAGCCTACCGGCGTGGCAAAGAGGATGGATGGGCGACTCGATTAGTCTACGGTGAAGGTGGATGGGGTCACTTACGTCTGCGATGGTCTTGGTGGCCGGGAAGTAGATGTTGGACGAGAGTCCCGAGAACAGACCAGCCACGCCGATGATGGCGATGAGCATCCGCTTGTAGCCCACGGGGAAGACATGGAACGGCTTCTCGGGCTTCTCGGACTTTTCCACGTCGGCGAGCGAGGACGTCTCGGACCTTGAGTGTATCTGTTGGCCCATGTGTGCCTTCACCTTCTCCTCGTCGATGGAGCGCCCGTCGTACGGCGTCTCGTCCCCGTGGAAGGTGGCCGAGTGCGACGGGCTAGGCGGCGACTCGACAATCTCGGGGCGGTTGCGGTAGGCTGGGTTCTCGTTGCTGGGTGGCCGAGTCCCGCCCAAAGAAAGGGAGAGTCTAGTCATTGTTCCGGTTGTGTGGTGAGATGAATCCCGAAGAGGCGAGGCAGGCTGGGTAGGATAGAAATTATGCAACTTCTATGCTGGCGGACGAGCCCTTATACTCAGTGTTCGACGTGTTCCTGCAAGTCGTCTAGATATTCCGGCCAAGAGTTGTTTGGGTTTGTCTGGACCAAAGATCGATACAATTATAGAAGGGAGCTCTGTATTTAACCACACAAGGTCACCCTCGAGAGGACCCCCCCTCCCCTTGGCATCACAACGCCATATAGCCCAGCATATTTCATATAATCGATGGCGTGTAAACGGCTACAGGCGAGCCTGGACTGCCAAGAACGAGGATCCGGTAGGAGATTTGGGTTATCAAAGAGACCCGGCATTGATCTTCAGGCCTGCCAAGAGGGGTGGGCCGGCTTTGATGACCCGTCAGTCATGTGTGGTCCAGCAGCCGCCGCCGGGAGATGGACTGGTCTAGCTGGTCTCGAAGCTGCGGTCCGTCCCCGCTGAAAACCCATGCTGCGATGGATTATCATCATGAGCCTCATCCCCCACGCGGCTTGGCGTTCAAGGGGGTCGCATATTTGCCAAGAGAGGCCGGCTGGTAGATCCTTCCATGTAATGTCTGGCCGTGGGATGGCAGACTGGTACAGTCCATATATTTGCGAGACTTGATCCCCCGCTGGTCCCGGCTTCGATCCCCACTACTCCTGACTGTGCTGCTTGGGCGGCGTCAAAAGAAACAGATAGTATTCGCGCTGTGCGGCAATGTGGGTTAGGGGTCGCGTCGCGTTTCCTGCCGTTACAGATAAAGATAGAATTCAGAAGTGCCATCTTGACGCAGCATGAGATAATGTTGCGGGCGTCGTGGATTGTTCGTGGAGAAGAGAGGCTGCTGGTTGCGTTACCTTTTCGTTGGTCCTAAGGCAACTCCGGTCGCGGCTAGTGGGAGATCGACGCTCCACTGCCCCCAACCGCGTAAGCCCATAGCTCGTGCGTCCGTTGAAATGGCATGTAACCCCCCATCTAATCTCGGCCAGATTGCGGCCATAAGATTTTACCGCACAGTCGCCCTATGCGAAGCTTTTTGCGCAGTGTGCGGACAGAGACAGCAAAGAAAAAGAAAGTGAAGAAGAAAAAAAGGAGGAGCTTGGAGGGGTAGCTGGGCAGAACTGGGGATGGGCTTGTTGCTTGGCTATGATGCCCAACCGCCAAGAGAGGGTCGTTTGTTTAAGCTCAAAGTCATGTGAAACAAGCGCTGGCAATGCCGGGCAGTCCAGGCATGGCATCCGAAGGCGCTTGCCTTATTGAAGCTTAGTTGCTGGCTTCCCCCGTGGGTTGCATGTGATATCACCGCAGGCGCTCCGTAGCAGGCGCCGTCGTCGAAGCCAAAAACCAATCAATCACCACAGGCGCCTTATCAGATGCCATTGCCCCATGTCAATGCCGATGGTGTTGATGCAAGCTTCTCCCTTCTCGGGCCTTATCTGACAGTCTTGGGTTTCGGGGCGCATCCAATAACAGCGGCGCAGGATACTCTATGAAGCCTTATTGGGATCTTCTGTTTCGGTTCGCAGGGTTGTAACGAAACATTGAGGTCCCTTAGGGGCCTCGTGTGCCATAGGGGCGAGGGGCTGAGGGGGGCCAAAGGACAGCAGAACAAAGGGGGAGAGAGACGAGACCCGAAGAGTGCCAGGAGGTGGTCCAAATTAAATATGTGATGGTTGGATGAGTTGTAGCTGTTGGTGCATCGGCCTGACCCAATCTGCCAATGCGCTCAGCCCGGGGACAAGTCGAGTGAGTAACGCGTGGAGGGTGAGGGTGGCTCGGCGGGTGAGACGTTCCCCAGTGAGTCACGCGACCAAAGAGCAGTGAAGCGACAGCCGATCGTCGCTACCCCATCTACACTTTTTTTTTTTTTTTTTCATCTTCTTTCGCCTGACTGATGTGATGGGAGCTGACGTCTTCTATAAGGCGAGTTTCACGGCGAAACGACGCCCCCCACCCGTTTACCCCTGACAGGTTTTGTGCGGGCACCAGGCCCCACAGGGATCTACACGGCGAATGCTTGTCTCGCGAGGTTGCTAATCTTGATCACCCACCGGAACTCGGGCGCCTTAGTTGAACATGACGCGGCGGCTCCCAAGCGGGTGGGTACACGGGAGCATTCGCTCTAGAACATCCGGCTCGCCACAAGGGTCCTCATGTTTTATCAATCAACTAGGTATGGCATTTTACCGTAACCATGTCACCAGATCGGCGTCCCCACTAGATAACCACCCCGTTCCTTGGCCGAGCCCAAATATAGAAATGCCCTTATCTTCTCCCATGAGATAAACGTCCATCGTTGAGCCCTGCTCCAGCCGGTTCACCTTAATTCAACTTGCGACTTGACAGGCCTCGATTGCGCCTTCTGCTACTGTAGCGATGACAACAGCACCGACAGACGCATAAACGCCGATGCGAGACTGTCAGCCGAACTTCTCGTACTTGTTGCTGCTATTGCGCACGGCTTGGCTGGGCTTAAGGGTTTTCTTCAATTGGGCATGGTAGCTCATGTCAGCCGTGGTCAGGTCGTTGAAAGTTGACATGACAGTACCAGGCTCAGTTTGCTGAGCGCGGGAGCGGTTTAAGTTGCGAATGAACTTACGCAATCCGGGAAGCCCTGAGCCCGGTACGTGTTGTGGCAGCTCCGGTGCTGCCGCGCGACTGCCGGCGGGGGTCAAGCTCGAGGTGCTCTCGCCCGACGCGAGGTGCTCGCGCGAGCGCCTGACCCAGGAGCTCAACGTCCGCCCCAGGTCTGTGATGCGGCTCACGAACAGGGCGAGCATGACGGGCAAAGACAGACACACGAGGCCCATACTGACTTCGATATAGCTGTTGTGCAAACCGAGTCAGATCAGTCTACAAAGCGCTGTGGGGGCAATGGTAGACCGGACACGGAAATCAGATTCCGGCTTACCATGTAGCATAGATAGCAATTCCTGACCACCATGAAAAGTCGTCGACATCCAAATAGTACTGAATGATCAAGTTTGCCAAACCAGCCCCGATTGCCCTGCGAACGCAAATTAGCCGGTCTCCTGTACCGCTAAATTTTCACTCACATTAGGCCAGTCAAGAATATGAAGCTGATTCCGATCTTCCGTTTTTTAGGTAAACCCAGACCTTTCAACTGACTGAGCGGGAGCAGCAGGATATAGAAATCCATGATGACGCCGAAATAGCACCCGGCCAAGAGTATTTTCGGGGCAAATGCAAAACACCGCTCAAAGAAGACATCGTCCAAAAAGCCGTCATGATCGCTTGGCCGCGGTATGCAAGTCGCTAGCTCAATGATGATATAAACAATGCAAAAGGTTGCAACCAGGCCTAAGCCGATCCATACCATGATTCTGACCTGGCGGACGGGACCGAAAAGGCGCAGGTAAAAAAGCAAGAACGCCACCTTGATCAAGGAGTTGCATATGCGGTGGAGAACCATGTCTGCGATGGAGAGCTAGGTAGCAGGTTATTATCGGCACTGATGATGAAACAGTGAAGATGGAGTAGTGTTATGGACACAAACGACGGGGGGCGACTGGACATACCTTCATGTAGAATCCATACTTGCGAAGGGATGCATCCCACAGATGGATCCCAAGTATGGAGTTCCCTGGCTTATCACATACTTCTCAATCGTCAGTAGCGTTTCCCAGATTCCAATTTGGGAGAAGTTCTTACGTTTCAATACCACGCCAGCGTAGGCAAGTGTGGCCAACTATGAGAATACGAAGTCAGGACCAAGGGCGCCGGCTCAAACTGGGTGATCTCACCGTTCCTGCGACGCAGAACCCTGGGACCAGTCAGTACAGCCTTCAAACCAAAATGGCGTGTTGCAATGGGAAACGTACAATCATCCAGCCCAAACGATCGAGTAACTCGGAGCCGAACATACGTCCGGGACCCGACCAGCAGGACCATAAGCGCTGACATTACAGCGATTACAATAACCAGCTGGTAGGATATCGACTCTGGGTCGACTAGATTAGACTCTTGCCCCAGAGGTGGCTCTCGTGCCGGAGTTGTGTCCAGGTAGTCATCCATGGCGATGTGAACTGTTTGACTTTTGGGATCTGAGCTCGGATGTGGTGACCTGGGTGTGTGATGTGTAGTTGAAGGTTGAAGGAAGGAAATGTTCCAGGTTAAGTGACGATCTGGCGGGAACTTAGCCAGCGAGGCGTTTCTTCCGATGTCCGCTGTACTTAAGTTGTTCCTTTTCGATCCGATTGGCATGCTGTGTTTGCCTGGTGGCGTTCTTGTCGTGCTCTTGTTCGTGGAACCCCAAACGGTCCCATTGGTTGCACAGCGCCAAGCAAGGGTCGGTGTTTGCTTGAAAAACATCGAAACCACGCCACGCTGAGGAAAAGAGGGGAAGCGCTGGCCGATATCATAGGCGGCCCGATCGTGATATCTCTTCATAAGTGATAGCCGCAAGCCTAGTAGGCGCTCTTGGCAGAGTCTGGACTGCACAGGACCAATGGAAGCAACACTAAACGCCCCCCGCCAATGCAGACCATGCCCGTATCGGCTGCATCTACAGTATCGGACTGCAGCTAATCGGCAGAGTCACAGTTGTCAAGTCATGGGGCTCAGAGTAGGTTGGCTCTCTGGGGCGGCGATGGGCCACCCGATCTCGAAAACAACTTATGCGCTCTTGAAGATCTACTACCATCCCCCGACGTAATGCTAACAATGCACCCTTTTGGTGTTGGCCAGTAACGTAATAATCGCCATAGTCATCTCGGGCGCTCTGGGTTTGGTAAGCGAAAGGAGCAATACACCACAGTGCTGCGAATGTGCCGTCCCGGAGTGATTGGGAAAACAGAAGTCCTGGGTGCAGCATCCGGGGCTGAGCACTGACTTGTAGCAAACCAGTCAAACTGGTCAGATAGCTCTGCAGGCTGGGACTAAGGCAGCTCCCGGTGCTAGGCTCTTGCCAGGGATGTTATGTGCAGTGATGTGGACTCCATTTCACCATGTGGCGCTCGCTGCATCATCTCATAGGAGGTCGGCTTGCCGGCCCGGCAATGGGCCGTCCGAACCAGCATGTATCTACGGCCGTAACGATCCCCAGCCCTTTGGAGCCACCCACAAGTGAAAAACGTTACAATAAGTATTGGTCAAACGAGAGGGTTCCCAGCTGCGGAGCCCTGCTTGCTTGTACCCAGCCCACATTTCACACTTTGCCCGCTGGCTCTTCTTCTGGATATCTCTCCATAGCTCGAGGAGATATTCTCAGGAAAGTCTCATGCGCTTGTTTTGAAGCAATGACGCCTTGGAAGTATTGGTCTGTTCGCGACCAGCAGTCTTATGAAGCCTGGCTTCTATACCACAGGATGCTAGATCAAGCAATCGTATGTATTGCCAAAGCTGAGGATGCCCAAAATTTATCAGCCCTGGCCGATTCTGCTCTGGGTCAAAACCTAACCAAACCTCTTTCAGTCCCATCTGGGACAACGGAATCATCTCTATATCCCTTGCGAGTCTCTAACTTGGTAGTCCTGGCAATCTTTCCATGGTCTAGAGATTAGCATTGTGTCCCTTACATCCCACCTTGATTGGTTGTCCTCGCTTAGCAAAGTCGTATCTAAACCTACAGTATGTACAATGTCTAGAGTCTATGGCTATTTGAATAAGATATGTCTTTCCAAGACCCGATCATACGATTTTGTGTTCAAACTAGTAGCAGAGCAATTCTACTATGAGATAACCAACATGCAGTCTGGAACCCAAACAGGATGTGCTCTTTAATTGAGTTTCCCGTCTCATGTATGGATCAACAAGTCCCATATTCGACAAGCATCTCTTTTTATGCCTTCTTTCTACACGGAAATCCGCTCAGTTCAAGGGAGCTACGTGAAGTCGCACTCGGTATACACAGAAAGCCTTTGGGAACACCTTTGACTAAGACGTTATAATTGTCGAAACCACACTTTATTTCCCAGGCATGCTGTTATTCATGGAGATAGGACCCTAGAAATCTCAATATCATCCACTATACCAGGTGCTATGGAAGCGGCTTCAAGATTTACATACCGCACTCCCCCGTTTCGACGGTATGGCTTAGAGAACCTTCAAGAACAAGCTTGTCTAAGGTATATAACAAGATATGATGTATTTTCAAAACAAGTGTCATGTCCTTACGATGTATCGTTTGATTCAGGCACGACCAAGGTGGCAAGGGTGTAAGATGCCTCCCTTTGTGGCAAGGCAAGAACTCTGCTTTATTCAAGAATATGTATGACTGTTTTCAGAAGTGCATGTATTGATGTTCCAAGAATTTCCTGTTATCACAATATGGCTTCGGAAGCCTGTAGCCTCGATCAGCCTCAGCCCAGCGCGGGGTGCCCTCGTTCTCAAGGCAACCAACAGACGATGCCAACAGTTGTTGCCTAGTGAAGTAAGGTTCTTCTTCTATTTAACCAGAACTGTTTCTACGATATCAAAGAATGCATAATCTCAGTCCAGCGTCAATCTCTCCACCTACAACTTCTAGAGGAGCTACACCAACACAGCCAGCACATCGCCCCCAAGAGCCACTTCCCATCAGAAGACGGCCAGCACGACAGACCAACATGGACTTCTTTAGATTCCCAGGCGAGGTACGCAATATGGTGTACAAGGAGTTACTTGTGAACATGGAGACCACGATTCAGATCTTGGATCTGCGCCCATGGCGCCCAGAGCTACTCGGGGTTAGTAGCGAGATCGGCCGGGAATTGGGTCTCGGGCCCGTGATACTCCAAGTGAGCAAGCAGGCCAGAGCGGAGGGGGGCCCGTTCTTGTACTCGCTGAACCGCTTCGACCTACGAAACCGGCTAGGGTCTCCTCTCAACCACCCGCATCGCTGTGCGACCTTGATGGCGCAGTTCGCGCGCAAAATCGGCCGCGAGAACGCACAATGCATCCGCCACGTCATCATCCAGTTTCCCTTTCTTAACCAGAAGAATGGATGCACCATGGGCTGGACATGGATGGAGGAGCCCCCGCACATTGTGCAACTCCTCGCCTCCGAGTACGGAAACGCCGAGACGGTCGGGTTCCGGTTGGGCGAAGACGGAATCATCGTTGGCCGCGGCCTAGACTGTGCCCGAGAGACAAATCAGGGAGTTTCGCTGATTGACGCTGAGCTCCGCTCGATTCCTTCCTTGAAGAACATTTGGGCGTCCATCTACGAGGAGTGCCATCATTCTGACGAGGATATTACCAAAAAAACAATTCGTCAACACTGCTCTGCGCGACGCCATGGCCGAGAGAGGATGGAGTGTACAGACGGTTTCTGATTGTACCTCATATGACAATTCCGAGGACCCGATATCTTCATGCTCTTTGTACGGCACACGGGGATTGGAGGATGATGTTCTCGAAGATCAGGAAGACGACGGAAACAACGAAAGCTATGAAGACCACGAAGACCACGAAGTATACGAAGACTATGAAGATTACGAGGACTATGAAGACTACGAAGACTACGAGGAGTACGAAGAGTATGAAGACTGCGAACATTACGAAGACTACGCAGATTACGATGTAAGGCGAGTAGGACGAGTCAGATGGTAGATAAGCACAGCGTCCTATCGCCCGACAAAAGCTTCATATTAGCAGCCAACACGATAACTTGCAATGTATCACAGTCATATTTCCGGTAGTTGGCAGCCGCTTCATATGTAGATAGACCGACCAGCTTAGGACAACTCGGCTCCATCCACAGATCCGTGACCCTAGAACGCGCAACGCCATAATTCATGATACCGACCAACATGCCATCCAAGATGCCACCTTGTCCAGGTGTTGAAGCAGCGTAAAGAAGAGGGCAAATCCTCGGATCCGCTCATGACGTTCCGTAGCATGACGCTCGACGCCGCCACCGACTTCTGCTTCGGCACCTCGCTCGCTCGACGCCCTCGACGTGCCCGAGATCCGGGCCCCGCTGCTGGTGGCTATGGACGCCACGCTGCCGCGAGTCCTCCCCTTCCCCGCGGAGATCCGCCAAATGATCTACGGGGAGCTTCTCGTGTACCGCGGAAGCGGGATCGAGTTTGCAGCCAAAGAGCGCAGGGTCCATCGACCCCTGTGCTGGTCAGCTACAGCGCCAAGGGCGCCGCCGCACATCCTCTGGGCCTGGACCCCTCCGTCCTCCAGTTAAGCAAACCCACCCAATTACGCCGAGACCAGCCTCGTCCCCTACATGGGGAACCGCTTCGATCTGCGCTCGAACCTAGCCCGACCAGATACATGATACCACCTCCCCCTCGACGCGTGTCCAAAGTCCATGATTACAACGGGAAGCGCGTCACCGCGTTCGCGCGCGGCATCGGCCCACGCAGTGCCGGCCTAATCCGCCACATCTCCCTCGCCTTCCTCGACCCGCCCCATTTCGATCTCGACGGCCGCATCCAAGAGGACATGGCACGAGGCCGAACGAGGCGGGACCTGCTCGGCCCCGAGTACCCGAACCTCGAGAACGTCGACCTTTGCTTGTTCAAACATCTGTACTTTGATGGGGACAACTGGGGGAAATACCTGGCTTTCACAAGACACCAAACTCCGGGTGATGCCGTCGCTGAGGAGTGTCCTGTCGATACCTATTCATATAAGCAGATGATTGACCAAAGATGGAAGGTGACTTCGTCCTGCAATCCTCATCATAACGATGGGGAAGTCGATGGGAACGAAGACGATCGATCCGTGGCGTGGCCCATACGAACGTCCACGATTGATATTTGGTCACTAATATGGTAAATAGGTCTTGAGACTTTCATGATCATCGCTCAATAAATCAGGTTAAGAATGCAATGTATTGCCGACGTTGTTGGCGATCGTTGCTAGTGGCAGCGCGTTCGGCTGCTGCGTTACCGGGAATAAGCTAGTACTACGGGGCCTGACAGGCCTGAATTAGTAGGGAATACAGAGCAAACCAACCAGCAGGCGCTATCGAGGTCAAGTACAAATATCATCAAAAACTTGCAACAGTCACTGTCAACACATGATTTGGTCTTAACAAAGGTCTATTAACGGAATGGCACTCTCTCTATTTAGTGGTATCCTCGCAGCCAGAATTCCGGAAGGTGATGATGCCTGGTCCTCCAATCCAGACACCCTCGCCTCAACGACTCTGGCGGCCGTCAGGGTGCGCCTGTCCCGGTTGTCTTCTTTTTTTCAACCAGCGACGCTCGAAACAGTAATGCCGTAAACCATGCAACCCAAAACTTTTCTGCTCATCGTAAGAAAAAAAGACAAAAGGAAAGGACGTGACCATGATCATACGTGGTATTGATTATGCGTGAAGAGTCGTAAAAGGATCGCAGCGCGAATTTTCGTAGGGGCGAAGCGATTAGATGTCGTCCTCATCAGAGAAGACCTCCTCACCTCGCTTGCGGCGGGCCATACGCTCCTTCTTCTTCTTGCGCGCCTCGGAGCTGGTCAGCTTCGCCTTCTTCTTGGTGGTGACGATCTTGTTGCCCATAGCATCGAACTTCTCCTCTTCCTCGTCCTCCTTCTTGTCCAGACGGGCACCGGAACCCTGTCCCTGAACCCAGTTGTGGCCGGAAGGAGTCATCTTACCGTCCATGACGGCCCAGACTTCCTCAGTCAAGTCCTTGGTGAACTCGGCCGAGTGAGTAATGATGATGACACCACCCTCGAACTTCTTCAGGGCCTTGGACAGGGCACCGAGAGAGTCACGGTCCAGGTAGTTGGTAGGCTCGTCAAGGACGATCAAGTGAGGTCGCTGCCAAGAGCAAGCAGCCAAGACGACCTTGACACGCTGACCACCAGACAGACCGCGCATACGCGAGTGAGACACCAGCTCAGCATCGAGACCGAAGTTGGCGCAGTGGGCCTCAATCTCCTTTCGGACCAGAGGACGGAACTGACCAGAGGCGAGAGCCTCCTTCATATCGACATCGGCAACCATCTTCTGATGCGAGGCGATAATCTCGGTACGGGGCAACCAAGCGTTGTCGGCAGTCATCATAGGTACCCATCGCTCGTTCTTCATGCCGACGTTCTCACCGAGGGCGAACGAACACTCGTACTCGTAGCTGTTCTTGAACTTTCTACGGCTGGAGATGCCGATGACGCGACGCTGAGTACCCTCGATCTTGAAGATCTTGTCCATGGCCTTCTCATCATCCTCAGTGATGACCTTGTTGGCACGGTCCATAGTCTCACGATCCTCACCAGTCTGGAATCGCCACTGGATGTACTCGGAGGGAGTGCTGGACAAGTGGTTATCGATGTGGGCGAAAGCGTGCTGCTTGATGTAGGCGATACGAATGTTCTCGTGCTGGTAGATCTCACCGGCGGTGGGGATGAGTTCACCAGTGAGGACGTTGATCAGGGTGGACTTGCCAGCACCGTTGGGACCAATGACGGCAATACGGGAGCTGAGCGAGCACTGGAAGGTAATGTCGCTGATCTGGGGCTTGGGGGTACCGGGGTACTGGAAGCTCATCTTGGTGGCACGGAGAATGGCCTTGGCCTTGGTCTTGACACCCTCGAGGAAACCGGGCTCGGGGAAGCTGAACTCGATCTCGGACTCTCCAAGCTCGTAGTAGGACTTGGCGTGGGGGTTCTGCTTGACGAAGTCCTTCAGGTTACCCTTGTAGCGGCGGAGCTTGAAGCGCTCGTAGTGGATGATGTACTGGGTGACGTTGTCCAAGAAGCTGCTGTCGTGGGAGACGATGATGGAAGTGCAAGGGGAGTTGCGGAGGTAATCCTCCAGCCACTTGACGTTCTTCACATCCAGATGGTTGGTAGGCTCGTCAAGAAGCAGAATATCGGGGGACTCGAAGACAGCACGGCACAGGGCGAGCTTCATTCTCCAACCACCAGACAGGGCAGTGATGCCACCCTCAACCATAGCAGGGTTGAAACCGAACTCATCAAGCTGCTTGCGGACGTCCTCCTCGCTGGTGGAGATGCCGGCCTCCTTAAGCTTCTTCATGGTCCAGTCAATGGTAGTCATCTCGGTATCAGCAGAGTCTAGGTCGTGCTCGATGAAGGCAGTCTTGACTTCGCTCTGCTTGGGGAAACCCTCGACTTGCTCGTTGTTGATGGCGCGCATGAGGGTGGACTTTCCAGAACCGTTGGGACCGCAAAGACCGTAGCGGCGACCACGCTTCAGGCGCAGATGGGTCTGGTTGAGAAGAATCTTGGCACCGTAGGCAAGAGAGAATGTGCAGTCGCAAAGATCCTCGCCATCGTCATCGGCATCAGCCTCGATCTCATCAACGCCCTCCATACCAGGGGTGGCACGCTTGCGGAGCTGGTCAACGACGCTCTCGGCATCGGCCTCGCCAACGACAACAGTGACGAAGGGCTTGACGGCACCAGCCCAGACAGCGGAGTCGGTCTCCTTCTCGTCGATGAGCTGACCACCAATGGCGGAGATGTACTCCATGACGGGGCCGAGCTTCTCAGCGGTCTTGGAGGCCTTGCTGGGGATAATGGCCTTGAGGTGGCCAAGGACAACCTCGAGATCGCTAGCGCGGCTGACCTCAGGGATGACACCGTTCTTGACGTCACCAACACGGGTGATGGTCTCAAGAGCTTGCTTGGTCTTCTCACGAGCCTCGGGATCAGCCAAGTTCTCGTAGTTCTTCTGGAGACCAGGCATCATCTTGGGCAAGAAAGGAGCGACAATGGTAGGATCGTCGACCAGCTTGCACATGTTGTCGATAATGACGGCAGCCTTACGCTTGATGGCGGTGTCACGCTCACCAAGACCACGGTCCAGAAGAGGAACCATGAGAGCCAGAGTAGGCTCACGGACCTCAGTGACGAAAGTGGTGGCACCGAGCAAGTGAACAGTCTCAGGGACGTTCTCGGGCTTAGCAATACACTTGATAAGCTCGGGAATGAAACGCTCAATATCCCTGTTGACGATCAGCTCGCAGAGCTTCTCCATGGTCTTGTAGGCACGCTCCTTGACCTCCTTCTTGGTGTCCCACATGGACTCGGAAACGCAGGGAATAAGATCGGGGACGCGGTAGGCCAGCTGGGCGGGGGCGACACGGACGAGGGTGTCGATGCAGTCGAGAGCAGTCATCTTTTCGGGCCACTTCTGGGCAGTGAGGATGGAGTTCATAATGTGAGGGAGGACGGCCTTGACGGCGTTGGGGGTGATGGCCTCCATGATGGCCATGGCGGCAGCAATGGCGGCATTCTTGACGCCAGTGATCTTGTCGCCAATGGCGGCAAGAACAGCGGGCAGAAGGACGACGAGGTAGGGCTCGACGTTGGTGCCAACCTCGGAGTGCTGGGCGATGTCCTGGATGGCCAGGGCAGCCTTCTCGCGGAGGGCGGCATCCTTCTTGTTGGCGATCTGCTTCTTCAGGGCCTCAACAGTCCTATAGACAGAAAAATAGGTTAGCAATGCATCCCATGTTTCAAGGTAGAGCGCGGTTGTCGCAACAGTTCAGGGAGACTTTGGTTGCTGCAGCGCAAACTCGCACTCTTTGATTTTTTCCTCTCTACCAGAAGAGGAGTGGTTTGGCAGACCCACAAAATGAGGGAGAGCCCAAAATCATTCCGCCATATTTGAATCACTAGGATTCCCTTCGTGGCAAGTGGTAGAGAGAAAAAATCGGGAGGGGTCGATGTTTGCGCTGACTTCCGGTGACGGCAGCAGCGTATGTGTATGTGAGATATCGGGGAGAGGATTGGCTTTGGGCCTGATCGCACAGCCCTTGGGCTGTGGAAGGCGCACAAAATGCAACTGGCGGGGTGTATGTGTGATGTTGGAAGGGCGTGCGGTTTACTCACTTCTCGGGGGCGTCCTGGTCCTCGATGCGACCGTTGATGAAGGTGGCCAGAGCGGTGGTGGCCTCCTTGGTAGCAGCAGCGTCCTTGGAGACGGTGAGCTTGGACATGAGGTCGTCCAGGACCTTGATGGATTGGGAGTTCTCCTTGGCCGACATTGTGAAGGTGTTTGTCGGAATTAGGTGGGTGGTTTTGTCTAAAAACGAAGCGCCGGATCGTCTATGAGACCCAAGATAACCGTCTAGATCGGTACCGAAATAAAAAGGTTGTCAAAAAAGATGACGGGAAGAGTGATCAAAAGCCCACAGATACTGACGGAGAATCAGACCTGTTCTATGATGGCAGTTTGGTCACACACTCTGATGTGTTTTTTTTTTTTCTATACACCACGCGGGGTATCTGAGAAAGAAATGCTGAGTTGGAGGCTCAGACTTCTTTCAATATTCGGTGAGAAAAAAAAGAGAGGAAAGGTGTAGGAGGAAAAGAAGAGGTTGTGGAGAGGAGGGAAAAAGTCAGAAGCAAGTCTGAGGGAGGGTAACAGGGCAGGACACCTTTTATCTAGCAGACTGTGTCAGAATAATGGCAGCTTGGCCTAGTGCTGGTGTTGGACTTTGATCTGACTGGCCCAGAAAATAATTTTTTTTTTCTTCTCTCTCCTCTTGGGTTCTGACTGCGGTTGAGGGGCAACAAGGAATTTTGGTGCGATGGAGGGGAAATGCTCAGTCCAATGGAGGGGTCTCTGTCTGAGATGTGGGTCCTACGGTGGGGCGGAGGGGAGTCTTTTTTTGGGCGCTACTGGAAGGAAAGCCAAAAGCTGTGAATGCTCCCTGGAAGGCGGCAATGAATGGAAGAGGGCGACAAGGCGGGGGTGCACGTTGCCCTGTGAGAGAAAAAAAAGTCGGCGCTGGAAAAGATTTGCAGGGGTGCATCCCACCACTACAGTTGCCTAGCACAGACAGGTGCATTCAAAATGTTCTAGCTTACGCAGATTTTGATTGGCCTTTGCGATTCGTGCTTATCGTTTTTATCGCCTAGATTACTGCTAGATAACCGGGGGTCTAAAAGTCTGACGAGAGAGTTCGCCGCCTGAAGCACTGCAAGAGCAGAGGGCGGTGAGAGAGAGCCGTTCATGCACATGGCATTTTGGCAGTTTAGGATGGGACTTGCAAGGGCCGCCCGCCATACATGAGTGTACAACTAACTCGACTATTCTGGGATCGCCTCTTCCTCCCCAATCCTGGAGCCATCTCTGCATGGTTTCATTTCTGCCACCATAATCCAGGCGATAGATACCTAGTACGTGCCTGTTAATGATAATGCCACTTATCGCATGCCTGCGCACAGAGCAGAGTCGGTCTGTTTCAGTTTCGGGAACATAGCCAGCTTTGGGGCTTTATTTTTACCTTTGCCTGACATACGTCAACTATTGACCAGAATCTGCATCGGTAAAGTGCGCCCAGCCTTACCAGGTAGAACTGCACGTACAAAGTCATTGTGGCATTTAGGTATCTTGGTGACGAGGTGACCCAGGAGAGTCGGTTACGTTTCCTCCATCTGTTCCACAAAATGCAACTCGTGTGTCTCGCCACCCACGTTCCCATCTTCTAAGTCGCATGCTTTGGTAAGTTGTGGAAGCCGACGTCTCGACTCGGAGCTTAATGTACTGTAACTGGGCGGGTAGTTCCACGAAGCTTCCTTCCCGTTTGCCATGGGATACACATCAAGTACTCCGTAGTATGAACTCCAATGTTTGCAATCCAGTCATAGTGTTACGAGTGAAGAGTGCGGATTCGTGGGTAGAGACGGGATTTGCTCGCTGGTTTAGGGGACCACGAACTAGACCTTGGCTTGGATTGACCTAGCAGCAGCCACCGAGCATTTTCTCGCTCCAACCCTTTCCGGCCATCTTCTCACCCACGGCATTCCCGATCAAGGGACCCAGGGACCCCTTGACCTAGCGCCCCCTGCCTTGGCGGGAAAGGGGAAAAAGCCCAGCATTAGATCATATAACACAGCCAATGAGTGCAGGTAGGTGCATGTCTGCTAAGCAAACCGTGCTGTCGCTGCAGGATTCGCTCAGCGCTTTCTCGCAATCAATTCGACTATGTACGTTTGATATGTGCCAGATGCATAACAACGACGAGACCCACCCCCGGATTTCTACCTCTTGCTTCTTTGCATTACGGCGGACGGATCGCACCCGCGGCACCCCCGGATCCAATGGCCCATAAGCCTCCCAAAGATTATGCCCAGGGACTGGATCAGGCCTGCGCTTGTCCAAAAACATCACCGCTTTTTCGTTCTTGCTGACGGCACTTCAATAATGCAAGGAACAGATAAAACTGTTCTGGGGGTCGCCTGCATAGTTGATAAATTGCTTCTTGCCTTTCCGTCGCGCCCGCATTATCCTCGCGAACGTGTTCATGATCATGGCCGGCCCCGCCAAGTTCCTGCCGAACATGCAATCAATCTCCATCAGATTACTTCAAGACTCGAAACGACCGGCTTTAGTGTGCTGGTGAAGAAAATTGAAATTGGTAAGTCCTTCAAGAGGGTATAGAAGGTCGCATTACAGTAGCTGCCCCATGAATAGAAAGAAAAATGAATTGATTCTACAGAGGAGCTGTTCGTCGCATGCGGCCAAAACCTTTGACAAGAGTACACCAAACCAGACAATGGACTATGCAGACTTTGACCCCGGAAGCAGCGCTGAATAGTCGTCGACCTTGAGAACAAAGTGATGAAGAAATACCACAATTGATTACTTGGACGCGATGCTAACCATCGTGTTTGGCGTTCATGGTTTGTTTTCTTGTTTATGGTTTTCAACCCCTGACTTTGCAAGCAACAGCAACTGTGTACTATATATCAACACGTTATGAATAGAGGAATTTGAATAGAATCAGTTCAACAACTCGGACCTCGATTTAAGTATTAGAGGCCAGGCCTCATACCCCCCTTTCCCACTATGGCCAACCCATTCGGCAACCCATTCTCAAACCAAGGCCAGGGCGGCCCCGGACAGAACTTCGTCCCCCCGATGATACCGCCCCCCCTACAGGGCGGCGGCGGCGCCGGGGGCGGAACTTCCTCCACCTTCCCCTACCCGCGCAACTCGCCGCCGCCCCAGGACATCGGGAACCCGACCGTGGGGTCGCCGCCTACGGACCCGAACTACGCCAAGTACCAGTCGCAAGACTACAACGCGTACGTCGCCAACCCCTTCGACGAGATGGACGGCGTAACCGCCGACGAAGACACGGAGCAAGACCTCGCCACGCAGCAGGCGCAACAGCAACAGGGCCTGCAGCAGGCGCCCCAGCACCTGGTCCTGACGCGGGTGGCCGAGCAGAGGGCGCGGCGGTTCGTCAAAAAAAAGGGGAAGGTGCCGAAGATCGACGGCTGGGACTGGGTGCCGTTCATGGCCGCCATCTTCGAGTCGGACACCAAGGTGCCGCTCGACGACGACGAGGACACCATCAACTTCTACGAAGAGGAGTACGACGTCGACGGCAACGACGCCGACTCCAACGCCAACACGGACACCACGCTGCCCGAAGACTACGTCCCGACCAACACCGGCCTGAGCAGCCAGCCGACGCCGATCCCCAGCACCCTGGAGCCCGAGGAGCGACCCGCCAAACCCGACGGCGGGGCGCACCGGCCCCCGGCCACGAACCGCCAGCCTCCTCCCAAACAGTTCGGCGACGGGTCCTGGGACTACGTCGTCTACGTGCCGGAGTGGACGGACCCGCTGTGGGACCCGGCCTGGCAGCGCGTCTACGGCACCGACAAGAAGAAGCGGCGGCCGCAGCGCGACGTGCTGCAGTCGCTGCGCCCCGCCCTGCGCCCCGAGGACGCGGTGCGCAACCCGACGCCGTACGCGCGGCGGTGGGGGATCCCGAGGGACCGCAACGACGGGCGCAGCCGGACGAGCCCGACCTTCTCGCGGACGCGCGACTTCGGCGCCGCCGTCGACGACAACATCGTCAACCAGGTCATGGACGACGCCATGCGGGCGCGGTGCGTCGCGGAAACCCAGAGGCTCATCGCGCAGGGGCAGACGGCCTACCGCGGCCCCGGCATCGCGCCCGAGGTCATGGACCAGTACCGCCAGCACGTCGGCATCCCGAGCCAGGAGGACATCCGCACCGGCGCCGTCAAGGCGGGCATGCCGTTCGAGCGCTATATCGAGACGCTGGATCCGCGGGTGCGCGACCTCTACCGCGGCCTCATCGACGACGTGCTCGATGACGAGGACTACCAGCGCATCCTGTTCTTGGACATGACGTCCGACGAGATGTACCGGAACAACGTCTTCACCATGTCGGATAAGGAGAAATACAGCTTGACCACTGTGCCGCTCCATTCGTAAGTCGAGCCCCCCCTAATACTCGGACCCCCCCAAGTTTACTGACATATGCAAATTCAATTTTCAGACTCGTAGATAAGGAGCTGTGGGAAGATACCCTATACAGGGGCGCCATGGTAGAGTACCCCCGCCTCGCCTACGACTTCTGGGGCAAGCGCGAGGAGTACGACGTGCACCGCAACCCGGCCATCTGGGAGGCGCTGCAGCCGGCGCTGCAGCTGGTGACGCGGGTGCTGCAGACGGAACCGATGTTCTGGCGGAGCATCAAGGACCTGCGGACGCGGCGCAAGATCGACCCGACCCTGGACCCGCGCGAGCCCGAGGACCAGCGGACGCCCTACCTGCAGAAGATGATCCGGCTCGACGAGATCAAGCAGCCGGGCGACGCCGGCTACGCCCAGGACCTCGACGACCGCTGGACCGAGCTCGACGACCTCGCCGCCGCCGGCTACGACTACGAGTACCACGTCGACCGGCTGCTGGGCCGCACCCTCGAGATCGGCTTCTGCTCCGGCTTCATCGACGAGGACGGCAAGCCGACCGGCTTCACCTACGGCCACACCGGCTACAACATGGCGGGCCCCGACACCACGATCAACATCTTCATCGCGGCGGAGCTGCTCTGGCCCCTGATGGTCCCCATCTACAGCAGCAGCGAGAAGCTGTGCGCCAGCTACGTCATCGCCACGACCCTGCTGCACGAGCTGATGGTAAGCCTGTCATTCCTTTCCCCTTTACCAAGAGAAACCGACTGGTCTAACTCCCCGACAGCACGCGACATCCTACGCCGTCGACATCCTGTGCATGCGCGAGGAGGAGCTCTACGACCCAAGCCAGACGTCCGGGATGAGCGCGCTCCTCTTCAACTGGTGGCAGAGCGCGACGGACGTCGAGTGCGGGCATGGCGAGCCGTGGTGGCGGAACGACGTGAAGAGCGAGCTGGGCTGGGCGTTTGAGACGGAGTTCTGGGGCGACTCGGTGGTGACGGCGACGGGGTCGTCCAACGGGTTCCGGCGCTCCAAGCACATCCAGGCCCTGCCGCTGGCCATCGCGGCGCAGCGGCACGAGCACGTCAGCTACGCCACCGCCAACGACGTCTTGAGGGGGCTCTACCCCGTCGAGGACTACTACTCCCCCGTGCCCATCGACTACGTCGCCAAGTTCTTCACCGACGGCTTCTGGGGAAAACGAGTGGCCGCGCCACGGGCCCGCCGCCTTCAAGCGCCTCCCGCCCGACCGCCAGCACCTCTGCCTCATGCTGCCGACCTGGCAGCCCGAGGTGGCGCTGCAGAACATCTTCGGCAAGGACAACTGGCTCTTCTTCCGCACCGTCATCCGCTCCCTCCACCGCTTCGGCCACTCCATCATGGCCGAGTACCTCAACCAGGTCGTCTGGGAGGTCCGCGGCTTCCACAGCCTGCGCAACCGCTGGATCCTCGACATCCAGGCCTGGGGAATCCCCGACGAGAACTGGGCGAGCCTCAACGCGACGCTCGACGAGACCGCCGAGAGCGTCCAGAACCGGTGGCTGGCCTACAGCAGCCCGACCGACGACATGTACCAGGAGTGGAAGTCGGACAAGCTGCCCCCTTATCCCGACCGCCAGCAGTGGGTCCAGATCATGATGAACCAGTTCCTGGACCTCACCCGGGACGGCGGGCCCTACTTCACGGCCATCGAAGCCGTCCACCGCTTCGCACAGAACGAGCTGCGCATCATGGAGCGCATGGTGTTCGAGTTCCTGACGGTGCGCAAGGGCCAGCGCCGCTACGTCTACCAGCCGGACAACGAGTCGGACCCGCTGCTAGCGCTGGTCAACCGCATGGTCGAGTACAAGGAAGAGATCGACAAGCACCAGAACAAGCTGGACGACCTGCAGATGTGCGCAGTGCTGGCCGGCGAGACGGACCGCATCACCAGCTGGTGCGCCTACCTGGACCAGGACTCGCAGCGGCTCGAGCACCTCTGCAACCTGGTCCTGAGCGAGTGGCAGATCGACGACCCCGAGGCCAAGCGGCTGCGCGAGGCTTTGAGCTCCGTGCCCTCGGCCCTCTACGAGAAGCGTGCCAACCGACTGAAGAAGCTGGCCATGCGGGAGTACACGCAGCTGGACTACCGGATCCGCGCCGGCATCGACGAATTCTACCGTAAAATCGAGTTCTGGGTCGGCAAGATGGTGCAGCCCGATCCGATCAAACAGCAGGATTTGGAGACGACGCGGCGAAGGATCATGGCACTCCAGCAACGGCTGCAAAAGTCTCCTATCGGGGGTGAAACACTGGGGACGCCTCTGGAATCAGTCGGGCCCAAGAAGACGAACAACGTATTCGCCTTCAAGGCCCCGAATCCCAAGAGCAACGTGGTTGACGATGCGACCCGTCGCCCCGGGCTCACAATTGGCAATGCGTCCAATGCAAAGGCTGTCATCAAGGCCAGCCCGACAAAACAAGGCAGCGGCAACGCCTTCACTTTCGGGAAGTCCGGGTTCTCCAGCTCCACCTTGCAGCCGCGGCGAACGACCGGGCCCAAGTCGGGCATCACCGCCGACGCCTTCACCAAGTACAGCACCCTCCAGTCGACGCTGACGAACCCGGCGCCCAAGTTCCAGGGCGGCAACTTCGCCAGCCAGGCCAACATTGCCTCGCCGCCCGACACGGTCTTCGGCCGCCTGCAGCTCCCGGCGTCGGGGAACCCCTTCGCGGCGACCAACGCGCCGATGATGCCGATGGCGCCCTTCCCGTTCCCCTATGCCGACCGCAACATGACGAGCAGGGACCTGTCAAAGTTGACGCAAGACCCCGCGCCGGCGATGCAGCTTCTGATGAACGCCGTTCAGTTGCCAGAAGAGTCCTACCGGCAACCAGAGAACCAAGACGACGACATTGAATAGTAGGTCCCGAGACGACGGCTGGAAGGAGAAAGTGTGATAGGCCTTCAAGTCTCAGGAGAAGAGAGAGCTGAGACACCATCGGGGGATGAATATGTTGTATATAATTGTACCATTAAACACTTCTAGTATCAAACCAGTTTATATAGAATTGATGATTTTTCACTGAGTCCCCGGGAGTTCAAGATGTCCAAGGCCTACAGTGAGTAGGTGTTTGATGAACTAGGCACATGGGGCGCAACCACGTGAAACGAGCAAAGGGGCTGACCGAAGCGATACGTACCGTCCGATGTCTACAGCCGACACACGGATGATTAATCGAGCCTTTCAGCAATGAAACGCCCATATAAACCCAGTACTATCCAGCGAACATATTCAACGTCATGGAAATATCTTGTCGGTGGCGCACTGCTGGTCGGTTACGCGAGACCATAGCGGCAGGATGGACAGTCTTAGCGCAGCGACTACGGCAGATGGCAACGCCGCTGGACCAAGCCAGCGTCAAGCCATTCCGTCTCCGCTACTGGCCAAATTAGAGAACCAGTCATCAAAGGGGTCGAACAAGTGTGAGAATGCATTGAACGCAATATGAGCAGATGATGACAATACCTAACTGTACGATGAGTCCCGGTGACAGCCCCCTCCAGCACGTCGGCCTCGGCTATCCAGGTCCTCGCCCTTTTCCCGAAGACGGCGGCGACGAGGCGAACGGCATCTTCTCCCACCTCGTGCGAGCGCGACAAGCCCTGTCAGAAGCCTCACCATGGCACATCCTCAGCCAAGTCCTGGACTTCTTTAAACCCGCGATCCTGCGCCAATCGTCCCGCCGACGACGCAGCAGTAGTAGCAGTTCCTCCTCTCGCAGCGACCACCCCAGCACGGCGTGGCTCGACGGCCTCCGGGGCTGGGCTGCCTTGAGCGTCTGCCTGGCGCACATGAGCGTCTACACCCACCCGCGCATCGAGCTGTGCTACGGCGCCCTGATCGCCCCCTCGCCCGAGTCCAACCACCCCTCGCTGCGCAACGCGACCCCGGCCGCCGTGCCGGTGCTGCGCCTCTTCTGGTCCGGTGGCCACTTCGCCGTCATGATCTTCTTCGTCATCTCGGGCTACGTCCTTTCCCAGCGGCCCATCGCCCTGCTGTCGCAGCCTTTACTGGCACCATATCAGCAGCATAAGCCTGCCGATGGGGGAGCCTTCGTCGACGCCGTCCATTCCGCCCTGTTCCGCCGGCCCATCCGGCTGATCCTCCCCGTCGCGCTGAGCACCCTCTTCTTCGCGACCTCGTGGCACGTCTTCGGCATCGCGACGCCCTGGCCGGAGCAGCGGGCCAGCCTTGCGGCCGAGTGGTGGGGCTGGGCGCGCGACCTGCTCAAGTTCTGCTACTTCTTCCGGAACCGGGTGCTCTACACCCTCTACAACATCCACACCTGGACCATCCCCGTCGAGCTGCGGGGGTCCTACTCGATCCTCGTGTGGCTCTTCCTGTGGGGGCATACTGCCTCTTCCTCCTCTCCCTCTGCCTGCGACGCCAGCGTGTTGACGCGGCGCCGTGTCATGGCGACGGCGGCCATGACCTTTTACCTCGCTGTGTTCGCCGCGGGGGCTTGGTACGCGGCCTTCTTCGCGGGCATGCTAACGGCCGAGATCGACACGCTTACATCCGTTGCCGCCGCTTCCTCCGATGCATCCTTAAAGGACAAAACCCCCATCATGGGCGATAGCATCAACATCCACCACCCTCGCCTCCCGTGGGATGGCCTACTCGACCATCTCCGACAGCGACCCCGCCTCAGATCGGTCCTCCTGCACACCATGCTCGCCGCGGGCCTGTACCTCGGCAGCGAGCCCTCATCCGACGTCCTCAAGCCCGAAGAGCTACTGGGCACATGCCGCGGCTGGAAGACGCTGAGCCGGCTGATCCCGGCGCCCTACACCGCCTCCGACGAGCCCGAGAGCGTGCACCGGTGGTTCTGGCTGTTCTGGGCCGCCTGGCTACTCTTCGTATCGATCAAGGAGATCGACTGGGCGCGTTCTCTGTTCGAGACGCGCTTCTCCCAGCGTAAGTTCATCACCAGCTAGTCCTGACCATACTGACCACCCCACCAGACCTAGGCAAACACTCCTTCCCCCTCTACCTCTCCCACGGCCCCCTCATCGCCCTCGTCTCCGAACGCCTCTTCTACCTGACGGGCGTCAAGCGCGGGCCCCTCTCGGACGACGAGGCCCTGAAATTCGGCCACCTCATGAACCGCTGGCGCGACCACCCGCGCTGGTGGCCCCTGCCGCGCCACCCCACCCCGAGTGCCGTCGACGTCCGCCAGCCCTACCCCTACGGCCTCGAGCCCGAGTTCCTCCTCTGCGTCGCCCTCAGCCTGCCCGTCTTCCTCTACGCCGCCGAGCTCGGCACCCGCGCCTTCGACGAGCCCGGCGTCCGCGCCGCGCGCTGGGCGTACCGGCGGCTGAGGAAATAGGAATGCTCGTTTGGAAATCGGTAGTAGGATTATCTAGTTTGAGTTTAGGATATTCAGTCCAGAGTCATGTATGGTTCACGCAAAGCCATGTTTCCAGATGTGAGAAGTGAAATCCCATTAAATGTGGCCCTGGCGCCAATTGACTTAAGTACCTATCCATCCAATTAGGTAACAACAGCCTGCCGCCCATGGAAGTCGGCTAGCTGGTCATTCCCACCGACAACGCCTGTATCCATCCTGCTCGCGAGATGTTCTCATGCAAAGGGTATCGAAAATTGTAATATATAGATGCTGCACAATCAAAACCATCGCTTCCCATATCCTCGCCACGCACGCCAATTGCCGCCCCGATTAACAAACATTTAAGCCTCGGATAGATCAGAGAATGGAGTCACATAACCCGTGAAGTTCTCCGCCCTCCTCGTCGTCACCGTCGTAGCAGCTGTGTCCGCGGCTTCAGTCTCCTCCCGAAGCTGGTCCGACGGACTTGGTAGCAAGTCTCGCTCCGACGAGGCACGAGACGCTGTTTGCCAATGCGCCAGCGGATTACTAACTCGCAAGGGATGGTGATAGTGATCGAGGCCGATACGTCGCTGATTAGGCGACAGCGTCTTCAGAGGCGACACATCTGGCACGGGCTCCATTGTCTCGAGGCGTGGACCCGAACCGCTGTTCAAGTTGAGCATCGGCGGCAACTTGGGCAAGATCACATCTTCCTCCGGCTCAACAACGGGCATTACTGATATTGGGGCGGCCGGTCGTGTCCGGTTTCGTGTCGGTCCCCGTATATTTACAGGCTCGCCATCGATGAGCTTGGGCTTGCGAATTCGTGGGTTGGTCTTAACTGCCGCGCCGATAGTCGCAGGTGTATCTCCCGGTAGCTCCTCTAGCTTGACTGGGGGTGGTAGGACAGACAGGGGTTCGTCGGTAACCACGGAAGCTTCTTCGTCACGGGTGCATGGTGGAAGCTTGAGTACCCACTGCTTCTGGTAGTCCTTGACTGACCCATACGCAGTATAGAGCTCGGACATCCTCTGCGGAGGAGGAGTGGCCGAGTTGCGAAGTTCCAAAGCTGCCCTGCGGTACTGCGCCTTGCTCGCACTCGGGTATGACTGCGGTGGCGCTGGACTCGGGCTCCAACGCGTAAGCTGAGGCGTGTCGTGGAGCCGCCTTTCCAAATGTGACTTCCTCGCAAGCTTCGCACGCCGGGATCCCTCTTCATCAAGCTCTTCGCCGCGTGCTGCGAAGAAGGCTGGGGCAGACTTTCTCGGCCTCTTAGGTTTGGGTTGAACCACACGACCAGGCGATGAAGTTTCTGGCTTCGGGGGCGTGTAGCCAAAGAAGTCGAATTTCTCTCCTCGTATATCTTGGAATGCGTCGGCGATGGCGTGCATAACGTAAGCAGCGCATGCGTAATCATTTCTCCCGTATTGGGGGTTCTTGGGCTCAAACCCGGGCTGCCGCGATTCTGGGCTGTCATCCAAATGATTCGTGATCTGGATGGTCTCGCGCCGCTTCTTCGCGGCAAGTTCTCGCCTTTCCTCGTGTTCGCGCCTCCGCTGTTCAGTCGCCTCGCGCCTCTTCTCCCTTTCAGCAGCGAGCGATTCGCGTTTCTTTACTTTTTCCACGGCCAGAGACTCACGCCTCTTTTCCTTCTCCGCAGCCAAGGACTCCCGTTTCTTGTGCTTCTCCGCGGCCAAGCTTTCGCGCTTCTTCTCCTTTTCCGCGGCTTTCTCGGCAGCTAGTTCTTCCTTTCTTCTCTCCTTTTCGGCCGCGAGATCCTCGCGTTTCTGCTTCTCGTACTCCGAGGCCTCTTCGGGCGACATCCAGAGAGTGGGTTTACGTAGCCGCAGGTCTTCCACCCATGCGTCGCAGTCCCATTCAATCCAGTAGTCGATCACATCGCCCCAGGTGCTTTCTGACGGCTTGGTAAAGTTGATAAAAACAACTTTACCCCCCTTCGTATGCACCGACTTGGCGAACTCCTTGACCATTACCTTGAGACCATGTACGCGGAGACTCGTGCCGAGAACGAGCAGAAGGTCAGGTCCGGCCGAGAGATCATGTTGGACGATGGGCGAAATCAGGTCAGAGCTTGGGTGCTCTTCTCCGTATAGGACAATATCTGGTCTCAGCTTGCCCACACCTAACGCTCGCTTGCCTCGTTCTTGACGGGCTGCTGTAGCACCGGCGCAGTGTGGGCACTCTGGCTGCTCCCCCATCATGGTACGCGTTTCGCGACCATCTTCGTCCCAATCACAAAGACGGCCACACACGAAGCATCGCAGTGCGTGGAGTGATCCATGGAGAAACACACATTCGACGCCCTTGGCAGGACCGACACTTGACTTGGACTTGTTCTGGTCGTCATCATCCGGCCGTTGAGAGGACTGGCTCGCGTCCTTTCCGCCAGGGTCATCCTCGCCGTTTGTCTGGTCTGGAGAGTCTGTATTCTCTTTGTCTTGTTCGTTCGCGCTGGTCTGTTTTGTCGGCTTCCTTCTCCTATTGCCTGCGCCGTTCCGTAGATCTGTTGACAGCCCTATCTTCTTCTCGATCTCGTCAATATTTTGCGTGTAAACCCTCGCAAGTTTCCCATTGTCTCGCAACTGGGCAATGAAGTGGTGCGTGCTCGTCGGTTGCACATCCTTAACCTTCTGCCTTAATGTGGTGGCAAACCTGTAGAAGACTGAGGTTTTCACCGGGTCGGACCAGATATTAGAGTCGAATAGATCTCGACCCTTCAAGTTCTTCAACTTGGACGTCGTGGCGTGCGAAGAAAACAGACCAGCCGAGGACTGGGTCCCCTCCGAATCAGATTCGTCACTGCTCTCCGATTCGCTTGGTGAACTGCTGTCTGGAGACTCGGTGGATCCGAAGGGGTCGGAAAAGACGGCTGGAGGAGAAGAAAGCGGCGAGGAGCTCAGGGGCCCATCTTGGAACGTTCGCTTCGGTGTAGAGGAAACATGGACTGTATCGGTATCTGCCGAATCAGAGCAGGCAACAATCTCGTCAGTCTGGGAAGAAGCTGCAGATGTTTCGGGCTGGGAAAAGGTGCAATCTTCTGCGCCAGACTGGGTTGAAGAAGTCGTGGAGTCCCTGGGAAAGGATGGGCGTCTTAACCGTGAAGATCTGGACCGTGTCGACCGGTGCGAAGTTATGTTGGTCGTTGTAGATGATTGCGCAGCACGATCTTGTGTTTCTATCGTGGTGCCACGCGAAGCTACCGTCACATCCCCCTGATGATCAGACCCCGGACCATCACGCGGTGTTTGGGCCGAATTCGTATCATGAGCCTTCTTGGCCCTTGCTACCTGTTCATCATCGCCTGTGTCTGCTGTTATCGACAATTTCCTCCGTTTTGTCGGCCGTTCCGTGTCTTCGCTGTCGGTGGAGTTGTTCTCTCGTTCGGAAGTAGACGTGTTGGTGTTGGCCTTATCGAACTGAGCTTGAATCAGGGAGTAGAGACCATGTTCGGAGCGAAAATCCTGGTATTAGATTAGTACAACATCCCCTTCTTCTTATGACTGGGTGGTCCTATCTTACAGGAATGCCCGAGTTGGTGCTGATGCCAGCGCCGGTAATGACGACCACCTTCCTGGATTTGGCAAGTCTGTTGGCTACGTCCTGTAGCAACTCAGACGCGTCGGGTGCGACTTGGACTGTTGGCATAGTGCCGAGGTTGAAATACGTAATGCGGTCTGGTTTGTCGGTGAAGCAAGCCGTGAACCTTTGAGCGAATCTGGTATGTCCCCTGGTGTCCCAATCGCTCCTCCCTCGAGACGCCGTAGGATCCCCCGACCCGCGTTGTCGTCAAGCGGAAAATGCAGTCGAGCGCAAGTGAATCACATTACTTCCATTGCGGGATTCCAGGGTAGAGTCGTGGGTTGGGCTAATATTCAACGGCGGTTGCGCCAATCCTGTGTCCGACCGAGCCGATCTTGATTTTGGGTTTCGTGACGGCCAATCTGTACCGGGGTCGAGGTCGAGATGTTCCGAGTGTCGGAAGGTTGGATTCGCGTGCAGTCTGGCGCGTTTGAATTCCGTGGTCAATATGCAGTGCTTCGAGGTGTTGCTGCGAAGTATTTTCGCTGCGGCCTGGTCGTCGGCAAAGTGTTGTTTAGTTGTCCAAAGTTCAAATGGCAATGAAAGTAGCCGACCCTGAGCGATCAGCCTTTCGTTTAGGTGCCGGATAGTCGACGCGCTCCAATTGCAACTGCACCAACGCGACCCCGCTATTATTAGACGGACTGATCCGGGGGTTGGCCCAGCCTAGGCCGTTCCTAATTTAAGTGCCAGCAGATCCAGGGACGGACTCGGCTCAGCGATCAATTGAATTGGGATTGCTCAATCTGTGCCAGCGCCACGATCGACTCCATGTGAGCAACAAAGGCGTAATCATGTCCCAATGCGGCCAATTTGAAGGTAATACACTGATAGACAGTTGCCAACACCTTGTGGCGAGAGAGTGCTGTTGCAGATGGGAAGATGGTACGATGAGTTCGCTGTTCCATTCCCATTGCGGGCGTGCCAATGCAGTCGGTTCATACCGCCTCGCATCCCCGACCACCTAACCTAACCTTCTTTTGCTTCCAGTGCTGAGTGCGTGCAGACAGACAGACACGGGCAGCTGTCAGCCGGCGTGCCTTCTGAGCGTGCTGCGTGCCTGTCCTTGATTCGGTCTTGACCGTGTTTTGATCCACTTAAAGCTTCGATCAGTCTGGGCTTTCTTTTTCTGCTCCTTAGCCTGCCTTCCATGGGACTGGGCCGGCTGGTAGATTTTATCCACTTTAGCCAGTCAGCCACTAAGCCTGTCTGGGACTAGCTGTGCACATATATTTTCATAAAGCCGTTGCCAACGGCTCTCTGGAGTCCCTGCAATAAATACAGGGGCATTTGACAGCTCCAAGTGTCACCTCGTGAGCAAGAGCCGTAACGCCTTCCATATTGCATTTGCCAAAAACAGCGGGCTACTGTCATGGAATGTCAATATTATTTTGCCTAGCAACAGGGCAATTCGTCCTGAATTGGAGGTAAATCTGGCAATCGAACGGCTGAACTAGGATGACGCAGCTTGCGAATCGGACTGCGTCAAATCAGGTACTGAGTGCTTGGATGACTATTCGCTTCCAACCCTGACGATATAATTTGCACTCATCCTACTCCATGCTTGATAGATGTCTAGGTTGCTGTTGGCGCAACGAAGTATCATCTAGCAAACGTTGTTAGGCGGTTGATTTTTCGTAGATGAACCCCTTGCTTCGGTGTTCTTTCATCGTCACACATGGCTTTCTGCACTTTCTCTCAGCCTCACTGGCAAATGGGCTGCAAGCCAAAGAGGATTGCAGCCGCATACCCCCTCATCTACAGATTGTCCACGATCGTCGTGTCTTTGTATTTCGCCCTGAAACATTCTTGGACAAAACTTCGCTATCCGACTTGTCTTCGCCACAATAATGCCACCCATCACCGACCTGATATATGGGATGCATCCAGTCACTGCGGCAGCCACTGTCTTCTTGGCCTTGATTGGTGTCGGTCTTGCTATCCAGTTTGCCTTCTTCACCATCAGATACCCCGCCAACTTGCCCTTGGTAGGCGAGCCTCCGGGAAAGAGACACTTCAGCTGGCGCACTCGGTGGAGATATTTGACAGACTGCAAGGGCCTCTACTCAAAGGCCTATGAGAATGTACTTAACACCTATTAAAGGACCGGTCCGGTATAATTGACCAAAAGTCTGACCATGAAAATAATTTTCGAAAAGGGGCAAGACAGTGCTCGTCCCCGGCTTTGGCTTTCGGAACGAGACCATTCTACCCCAGAGTTCCATAAAGTCAGTATTACACATTGCTACGGCGCGCATCGGGACTTAGGCTTAAGCTGCCCTATAAGCTAAAATAAGGCTAAGTCGGCTAAAAGAAAGCTCGAGCTTTAGCCGACTTTCCTTTATTTTTTTAAGTAATATTTTAATCGAAAAAAGATAGAATTTTTTCCTTTTTTTTATTTTTTTAATTTTTTATAATTTAATAAATATTTATAACTTTATTTTTTAAATTATTTATATTATAATATTATTTATTTAAATTTTTTTTTAATATATATTATATATAGCTAATATAAATAGTAAGGAATAAATGGATAGTAATATAAATTAATAATAACTCTATATTAAAATAAATAGGTATTTTAAATAATAAAGTTAAAAAAATTAAGTTTTTAATAATAATAAATAATAAATATTAAGCCTTTTTTTTATTATAACTTTCGATTATAATTATTTATTATTCCTTATAATATAAGGTTTAAAATAAACCCGGGGTTTACGATAATATTATATTTAATTATTAAAAAAAGAATTATTCGTTTATATTATATAAATTTAAAATATATCGGAAATTATTTATATTAAGTAATAAAGTTTTTAAAATTAATATATATAAATATCGATTTTATATAAGTTTTTAAAAAAAGTTTTTAAAAATAAATATAAATTTTCGCGATATATATTTTTTAAAATTTATAATTTATTTTTTTATTTTATTATATATATATATTATTATTTTTTACTTTAATTTTTCATATATTATTAAATATATATATAATTATTTAAATTTTAATATTTATTTATATATATTATAGCGAATATTAATATTAATAATAACGTTATATTATACACGCTTATAAAAAACGCTTTTAATAATTTTAAAAAAGTTACTTTATTAATTATATATTATAATATTTTAAAATTAATATATTTTATTAAATTTATTAACCGGTTAAAATTAATATATTTTAATATTATTAAAACCGTTAATAATATAATATTTCGAAAATCGAAATAAAAGATAGCTTTATATTTATATTTTTTTTTATTATTTAATAAAAAATAAAGATAAAAAAAATCGAAATAAATAACAATTAATTATTTCGCGATTTTAATAATAAATATCGCGTTTTTATAAAGTTAAAAAAAAGTTATATAAATATAAAATAAAAGGCCGTATTAATTTTTAATCGTTATTTAAAAACTCGTCGAAATGAAATAATAAAATAAATAACGCTAAAGCGCCGATAAACGGGAAATAAAACGAAATTAATAAATAGTTTCTTAATAAATATATTATTATCGATTTATTATTAATTAATTATTATATAATTAATTAATTTATATATTTATTTAATTTATTTTATTATATAAAAAGTAATAAATTTTATATAAATTTTTTTTAATATAAATAATAAATTAATATCTTTTATAAAACAGATTATAATATTATTAAAAAAAGATTATTTAATTATTTAAAAAAACTTTAATAATATTTTATATAAAATTTTAAAACTTTAAAACTTTAAAAATAATTTAATTAAATAAAATAATAAATAAAATATTTTTAATTTAATTAAAATACGACGTGTATATTAAGGCGATATATAAATCTATTATATTTAATTTAAACGATATCGATTTAAATTTATTAATTTATAAAAAAAGAAAAGTATATAATTTATTATTTAATTAATACGTTTTAATATTTTACTTAAATATAAACTTATTAAATTTTAATAATTAAAATGTTATCGTTAAACGTAATAATAATAATTTAATTAATATAATTATAAATAATAAAAAAGAATTTAAGGTTAAAATTATTTATTAATTATATTATAATAAATTTAAAAAAAACATTTAATATTTTATTTTTTTTAAAAACTTTTCTAATATTATAAATAATAACGTATAAAAAAGATTAATCGATTAATTACTTTTTATAATTTTTATAATATAATTTTTATTATATTTTTTATCTTTTTTAATAAAAAAAGTAAAGTTTAATAATTTAATTAAAATAATTTTATTAAAAAAGAGAAATTTATTATTCTATTTATTAATAATTTATCGTTTTATAAAATAAATTTAAATTATAAACTTTATTTATAATATTTTATAAAGGTTAAAATTTAAATTTATTAAAAATCATTAAAAATTTAAATATCGATTTAAAAAAAATATTATATAAATAAAGTTTTTTAATAAAAAGAATTTAATAAATTAAAATAATAATTAAAATAATAATAATAATAACGATAAATTCCGTCCTATAAAAGATATTAATTTATTATTTATATTAAAAAAAATTTATATAAAATCTATTATTTTTTATATAATAAATTAAATTAAATAAATATATAAATTAATTAATTATATAATAATCGATTAATAATAAATCGATAATAATATATTTATTAAAGGATTATTCGTTAATTTAAATTTATTTTTTTAAATTTATTTCCTATTTATTAGCGATAGCTTTTTCTTTTTAATTAATTAAATTAATTTACGATTTTATTATATCGATTTTTATTAAATTTATTTAAAAACTTTACAATTTTCGGAACTTTATTCCCGTTTATATATATATATAAATACATTTTTTATTAATTAATAATTTCGATAACGGTTTTCGTTATTATATACTTTATATATAATATATAAATCGTATATATAAAAAATTATATATTATAATAATTTAAAAGGTATATTATTAAATATAATTTTAAATATTTTAAAATCGAATTTATTAAAAACGATATAATAATTACGGAAATTAAACTTTTTAAAAAATTAAAATTTAATTATCGATATAACGATATCGATTTTATCGAAATTATTAAAAACGTTTTTTATAAATATATATAATATAACGTCGTTATTATTATTAATAATTATTATAATATATATAAATAAATATTAAAATATAAATAATATTATAAATATATAATAATATAAAAAAAATTAAAATTAAATAAAAAATAATAATATATATATATATATATATATATATAATAAGAAAAAGAAATAAATTATAAATTTTAAAAAATATATATTATAAAAACTTATATTTATTTTTAAAAACTTTCTTTAAAAACTTATATAAAATCGATATTTATATATATTAATTTTAAAAATTTTATTATTTAATATAAATAATTTCTAATAAATCTTAAACCTATATAATACGAACGAATATAATAATTCCTTTTTTAATAATTAAATATAATATTATTATAAATCCCGGATTTACTTTAAATTTTATATTATAAAAAATAATAAATAATTATAATTAAAAATTATAATAAAAAAGAAATTTAATATTTATTATTTATTATCGTTAAAAATTTAATTTTTTTAATTTTATTATTTAAAATATTTATTTATTTTAATATAAAATTATTATTAATTTATATTATTATTTATTTATTCCTTATTATTTATATTAATTATATATAATATATATTAAAAAAAAGTTTAAATAAATAACGATAAATTATTTATTTTAATAAAAAAATAAAACTTTTTAAATATTATTTAAAAATAAAATAAAAACTTTTAAATATTAAATTAATATATTATTAACTTTTTATTAAAAGTATAAAAAACTTTTATTTAAATAAAAAAAAATAATATAAACGGATATAACCGGAGTTATTATTAAAAGTTTTAAATAAAATATTAAAATAATTAACCTTTTTATTAATTATAAAGTAACTTAAAAAAATATATTTAAAATTTAATAAAAAATATATAATTAAAAAATAAGTATTAACGTTAATTAAATTTTAATATTAACGACTAAATATTTATTATTAAAAAATATAATTAATTATTCGCTTAATAAATAAACTCGATTATTTTTTATTATAATAATATTATAAAATTAAATATAAAATAAAT
Source organism: Apiospora marii (assembly GCF_038362585.1). Taxonomy (NCBI): domain Eukaryota; kingdom Fungi; phylum Ascomycota; class Sordariomycetes; order Amphisphaeriales; family Apiosporaceae; genus Apiospora; species Apiospora marii. The sequence goes on from NW_027117374.1 coordinate 1,368,606, forward strand.
TATTTTTATTTCTTAAAAATTTTTAAAAATTAAAAATATTTTAAAGTTTTTTATATAAATAAATTACGGAAATATTTTAATAATTTATTATTTAAATAAATGTTAATTAACTTTGAAAAATAATAATCGAATTTAAAAAGAAAAAGAAATAAAAGGTATATCGTATAAAAAATTCTAAAACGTATTATTAAAAACTTTAATATTAAATTAAATAAAAAGGATAGAATTTAAATTTAATTTAATATTTTATTAAAAACTTTAAAAACGTAATTAAAAAATTAAATATAAATAATTAAAAATAAAATATTTAACGAACTTTATAAAAATAATAATAAATTAATAAACTTTAAAAAATAAACGATATAAAAAAAAGTTAATGTAAATAATAAATAAAGAAATAATCGCTATTTATTAATAAAAAAAAGAAATTAAACGTTTAAATAAAAAGTTTAATTATAAATAATTCGTTAATTTATTATATTATATATAATAATTTAATTTAATAATTAAAAAAATTAAAAACCTTTAAAATTATAATAAATTAAGTTATAATTAAAAATATCCTTACTTTATTTAAAAGTTATAAATTTAAATATAATTATAATTATTATTTTTTATTATTTTTAATATTTTAAGATAAGTTATTTTAAAAAAGGGGGTAATATTATAACGTATATTAAAACTTAAATTTAAATTATTTTATAAATTAAAATAAGGTTAAATTAGTTAAAAAAAGGCTCGAGCTTTAATTAATTCTCCCTTACTTTTTAAGTAATATTTTAATTAAAAAAAATAAAGTTTTTTCCTTTTTATTTTTATTTTTTTCGATTCTTTATAATTATTAATTATTTATAGCCTTATTTCTTAAATTATTTATATTATAATATATATAAATTAATTAATTAATTAACGTATTATTAATTAATTAATATTACCTTTATCGTTAATTTAATATTAATTAATTAATAAACTAGTTAATTAAAAAGGTATTAATTAATTAATAATAAATTAATTTATATTTTATAATAATTTTTAATATTATAATTTATATAAAAGTTTTATTTTTAATAATAACGTTAATAAAGCTTTATTTTTATAATAATATTATTAAAACTCTATTTTTAAATATAATATTAATAAAATTAACGAAATTAAAGTTAATTATAATAAATAATAATAAATAATAATATATAATAATATAATATAATAATAATAAACTTAAAATAGCTCGAGGAATAATAATTCGAAGGATAATAATTTAAGGGATAACTTAGGAAATAGAGCTCGAAACTTTAAAATTAAGTTTAAAAAGGTTAATAATTTTATATTATAAAGTTATCGATAAAAGTATTAATAAAAGTTTTAAAATAATAATACTTCGTTAAATCGGCCTTTAATTTTATAAGACTAGCCTTTAATACTATAAGAATATTATAAAATAAAGGATATTCTAGTTTTAATTTAATTATATTAATTATATTAATTAATTAATAATTAAATAAGTTTAATAATTTATTAATAGTATTTTTTAATAAGCCGTAGTTAATTTATTAATATAAGGGTATTAATTAATTAATTAAATATAAGGTTAAAATGGTTAGTTTATATATAATATTATATAAAGTAGCTCTTAGCCCAGCCTGAGTCGTCCCTCAGTCCGTCCCAGGTCATCATCGTAACTAATCAGTTCGGGCACAGCCTGGGGGACGACAAGTATGCTGCCGATGCATGGACCGGCCTGGTGGTGCGATCGAAAATGAATGCCGTTCTGGAGCGGATCTGCGGCGACATGAACAAGGAACTGCAATACGCCTTCGATTTGCGACTGGGCACCAATACGAACGACTGGAAAGAGATCGATCTTCTGCGTACCGTTCGATTGGTGGTGGCACAAGCCGCCAGTCGATTCACCGTCGGGTTACCCCTTTGTCAGTTTGAGGAACACGACCATCTGGTTTGTAGTAACGGGTTTCATACTAACATTGAATGCAGGTCGTGACGAACAATACTTGATCGACACCATCAGGATCGGCGACAGTATGGTGGTAACTTGCGGTCTAGCCGGTGGGATGCCTGTGCCATGGCGTTCCCTCGTCGGCTTCTTTACTTCATGGGCCTTGAGGCCCCAGATCGGAAGGATCAAGAGGCATATCAAGCCAGTATACCTGGAAAGACAGGAAACACTCAAGCACGATCCCGAGGATCCCTGCCACTCCGAGCCACAAGACTTCTTTCAGATGATGATGCGGTTTGCCCAAAAGGAGCGACCTCACGAGGTGGACGACTTTGATTCCATAGCCCGCCGCCTGATCGTGGCAAACTTTGGATCGATGCACAACACATCCTTCCAGGCGACACAACTCATCCTCAACATCCTGGACTCGAATGCCGAGTTCAACACGATCTCGGTGCTTCGGGACGAGTTCTCCTCAGTCCTCGGCAAAGACGGCGACGCTGACCAAACCTGGTCCAAAACCAAGGTGGCCAGCCTGACGAGGGCCGACAGCGTAGCTCGGGAGACGCTGCGCCTGGACTCGTTTAGCAACCGTTTCCAGTACCGCAAAGCCATAGTCGACCACCTCGTGACCGAAGACGACATCACACTACCCAAAGGCGCCCTCATCTCCATGCTAGGCCGCCCCGCCCACCGCAACGCCGAGTATCTCCCCGACGAGCCCGACAAGTACGACCCGTTCCGCTTCTCGCGGGCTCGCGAAGCCGCCGCCGCCGTCGACGCAGACGGCAAACCGTGCCTTCAGAACCTGACCTTTGTGGGGACGGGGCCGCAGCATCTACCATGGAGCCACGGCAAGCACTCTTGCCCCGGGCGCTTCCTGGTGGAGTTTGAGCTCAAGATGATCATGGCCTACCTGCTGCAGAACTACGACATCGAGTTTCCTTCCGAGTACGAGGGGAGGCGCCCTCCGAACTACTGGATGGGGGAGGCGGCCTTTCCTCCGGCGGACGCCAAGATCAGGGTCAAACGCCGACCCGGCACGACCACGTAGCGTCAGGATACGGATTGGGCAGTGGTGGCCCGTGCCTGCTGTCAGTTCTACCGGCTTGTAGCCTGTCATTCCAGGCTTTGGAGTATGGTTGTAGCAGGACAATGTTCTTACAGGCTCACGGGGTTGGTTTGAAACGCGCAGCATATCCATGAGAAATTAGGGCGTCTAAACTTTTGTCTCCTCGGGTTGCGGAGATGGCGGCGTGCCGGTAAAATGTGGGAGACATGTTAGGTTCACTTAGAATATCGATATTCCAGGCACTGCCAGGTCTCTCGGTACAGTATCATCGTATTGGTTGTTGTTCCATGGAATAATTATCGCGAGTCATGATGAATCCCAGCGCATCAATGACGTTCGGTTAGCTCGGCAAGCAAACACATTCGGTGGGACGGAAGGACGGGGGCTATGCTGGTGATTGTGAATATTGGGATGAACTCGTTCCTCGCATGACTCTCTGTTTCCATTCGATTCATGCACTCTTTTCCCCTCAAAAACCCTGTTTCCTGAAATCCCATAAGGCGGCATTCTTGTACACTGGTAGAGACATGAGGGCTACCCAGGGGGCAACTGCGCCTCTAGATGACACAGCCGCATGCAGCTAGGAGAGTCTATTCTTGTTCATCGGGGTCCTCGTTCGGAACACCAAAGACCCGCCAAGCCCTACGCAAAGTGGTATATTAAAGGGTGTGTGTTATGGTGCCTTGGGGTTGCCTTGGGGTGGAAGCAAAAACAAGTCGTTATCCTGGAAGCCAAAGATCGCACCAACTGCAGGATGCACTTCTCGGCCGATAACCCGCCCTTTGAGGCTGACAGGTTCCCCTGACTGTTTGAGGGCTGAACTCTATTTCGGTGGGTATTCAGCGTATAGTTGCCCCTGATTGGTGGGAGTTCTATACAGAGGGTCCTGCCGGTGGGTCGACCCGCTCAACGCATAAGTCTTGGCTTGTACGGATCAAATTGACCGGCAGGGATGTTCGATGTTGGTAGGAACGGCCCCTTCATCTTCCCACGATAGCCTCCCACTGACTTGGCATCCGCATGCTTCCTTGGGGCTTTAGAGTCGCACCGACTGGCTGGTTCCACCTTTGACAACCCAGAGACACGACTCCCCGGGTTCTCATACCCTTGCAATGGCTGCACAATGGCATATACCGACATTTCGTCGCGAGTCATGGCATTCCCTGTTGGCTGTCTGGGTCGACCAAAAGCCCGCGATACTATACCGAGATGTATTTTGCGAAGCAGCCTTGTGGGACTGGACCCCTAGAGTAAGTGATATAAAGAAGATACCACATCCTCGAGAGTTTTACGTTTTCCTCTTCGTCACCACCAAGCAACTTTCGCTCTTTGTTACTCGCTTTCGATTCACCAACTTTCGCTTCTTCGTACAGAACTGTATTTCACTCATTGACTTGAGCGGGTTTTCCATTCACTTAACCACATTCACTTCTCAAACAACCACCAACAACCACCACCAACAACTACCAAGATGCGTTTCACCACCGCCAACGCCGTCGCCCTCCTGAGCGCCACCGCCTCCATCGCCGCCGCCACCCCCACCGGCCCCTACAGTCCCAACGCGGGCGTGGTGGAGAAGCGCGAGCCCCAGACCCTGGGCCACCAGAAGCGGGAGATCCTGACGGCGATCCTGACGACGGTGGGCACGACGGCGGCGACGGCCATCACGACCAAGGCGATCGAGGCCGCCTCGGGGCTCATCAAGGACCTGGCCAACTTCGAGAACGCGCGCGAGGCCTTCACCAAGAAGACGGCCGAGGACATGTGGGCCCAGAACCCGGACCCGGCCAAGTACGCCGCCGCCGTCTGCTACAACATGGCCTACGACCTCGAGGACCCCCAGGGCATGGACGGCCTGACCTCGGCCAAGATGACCCTCGGGCCCCTCCACGTCGAGTACGTGCCCCCCCCCCCTTTCTGACTGAGAGGCTCTGTCACTGACAAGACGAAACAGCTACGACTGCTTCTACATGACTGCCAACAACGCCCTGTACACCCGCGGCGACGGTGGCTTCATCAACGTAAGTCAATGGTCTCTCCTTACGGCGGGCTGGAGAGTGAGCTAACCTATTCTGTGACATTAGTTGGCCGTATTCAACGACGATCGCTGCACCTTCGACAGCAACACTTCTGATCTCACCTGCACTGCCTAATTGCCATATGTGGAGGTAGCAAGGCTTTCACGATGCTTACGATGGGAATGTTTCCAGACGCATCCCTTTCTATCACGATGCTATCACTCTTTAGCAGTTGATACAGAAGCTAGATAGACGCCTACCGGTCATATAATGCTATGCGTACACACATTGACGCATTAGGGTATCACTCATTGTGAAGATAAACCCAATGCCAACATACATCCCTGAATTCTCCCAGTGCCATCCGCTTCTTGACATTTAAAGATTATATAACTGAGCTACTTTTGGGCACAATGCAATCATGATAGAATGCCACGCACACAATCTTTATCCGATCTCCGGGTAAAGGAAGGATGACGAATACTCATACCCCATCTGAACGCGAAGAAGAGCAAGGAGAGACGCTCAATCCCCTCCCCAAAGCCGTATTTGAGTGACCAGACCCCGGCGAGCGGACCAGCCTCTCAGCCTGGCCACGGTCGATCCCGTCGTGAGTGTCAGATTCGCGAGGCTTGGAATTGTCGCCGATCTTGGCTCGGTTAGCCCTGGCCCACGCATTGATATCATCCCCCCCTTCCGCGCCAGCCACCGAAGCAGCGAGATGCGACCCGCCTGCCAGGATAGCAAGCGAGTGACTCTTAAACACGGGCGCCGCCATCTCACCCGTGCGGGCGATGGTCAGGTACAGAAACGCTGCCCCCATGAGCAGCGTCGCGCAGTGCATCGACATCCACCCCCACTGCATGTCGTATATCGCCGCGACGCGCCCGACCGACATGGTGAGCCCCTGGTCGTGCCCATGGTCCTCGCGGCCCGCCCGTACCGCGTTCGACATGCTATATGCCAGGGCCGCGAACGTCTGCTCGAGGTCCTGCTTCTTCCAGTTCCAGAGGCCCTTGAAGCCGTCGGGCTCCATCGTCCCGCCGAAGATGTGCGCCGTGTTGGCCAGCCGGCCGGGGCCGGGGCCGAACCCCAACCCGGCCGAGGCGTTGTTGGCCGTGAAGTTGGCCGTGAAGAGCTTGCGGAAGTGGTTGTTGACGGCCCAAACCGTGCTCGCGAACGCCCAGAAGCAGTCGTCTCGGTCGCTGCTGCTGCTGCTGCTGCTGCTGCTGCTGTTGGGGCAGAGCCGCAGCTCGCCCGGGAACGAGCTGTCCGGCCGGTCGAAGACGACGGAGTCGTGGAACTCGAGGCTCTCGTCCGGCCAGGCGCCGTCGCGGTTCCAGAGCCCGCGGACTCGGGGCGCTGCGAGCTCCTCCACCGACTCGCGGTAGGTGTTGTTGGCCACGCTGGATTGGTACTCGTTGACGCACCAGTACAGCCCGCACTCCTGGGCGAGCACGGGGGCGCCGGGCCAATCCACCTGCATTTCCAACCCTTTGGTGTTGTTCAAGTGCATGATGCTGACCGCCCACAGGAGATTGTCCCGGTGCCGCAGCGTGATGGTGTTGTTGGGGTTCCCTGTGCTCCTGGCCGTCATCTCCATCACGTTCATGTCGAGCGTCTTCATGGCGTTGGGCCCAAAGGTGAGCAAGTGCTCTTCCATATTGGCGAGAAACTGCCCGTTGGGGAGGTGCCACCCGCTCGCCCTCTTTTCCCCGGTGCCGGTCTCGTACAGGCCTTGATACGTCTGCAGCAGCTGGGTGACGTTTCCCTCGATGGGCGCCATGCTGGACGTGGGAATCGTGTTGCACTCGCTGCACACGGCGAGCGACTTGTACGGTGGCCAGCGACAATCTGAACTGGGACAGCGATACCCTGTCTGGCGGCCGACTGTGGTCAAGTTTTTGTCCAAGCCGTACATGATGGCCGACTCCATGGCCACAGGGATGGTGGTTGAATATATGACCCCGTGACTGCCATTAGGGGACTTCAGATTTGGACCCGGTACTTCGCTGACATCTCCCCCTGTCAGGAAGTTGCTATAGACAACAAAGCCGTCTTTGTGGCTATAGTGGAATTGAGGGAAGTCAGTATACACGACCTCGTCCCGGGTGTGAATGATTTGTTGGGTGAATGGATCCAGAGCTATGGCGAGTAGCGCAACAAAGGTCCCTAGATATAAGACATAACTTTGCAAAAATCAACTCTACTGACCAAAAAAGAAGAAGGCTGGGTTAGAGTGGTATAATATCCAAACAAAAACAGGGGACACTCACTCGCCGGTCCAGAATCGCACAAGAATGTTGACACATCCGAGCGGGCCGCGGCTCGCCCGGTCGACTCGCTCGAAGTAAATCAGGGGGCGATGGTTCCGGGCAAAGAGCAGCCATTTCCACTGGCCAACGGCCTCGCAGACACTGAAGAGCAGGCACCCCTTGACTGCGACGGACAGCACCGAGACCAGGGCGTTGAGGGTGATGGGCGCGTTCCAATTATCCTGGGGCTTCTTGTCGTGGGCAAAGACTAGGCCCACCATAGCTCCCATGAATGCGGCCGCGGCCGCCAGAGAGAAAATTTCCGCGGTCCATTCTCGGATAGCTCTCGGACGCGGCTGCTTTTCCTCGTGTGGTAATACCGTTTCGTGTTCATCGCTCAGCGGCCGGAGCTTTTGGCGTTCCATTTCTGCCTGTGATGCAGCACTCGCCATTGTTGTAGCATTTTACTGAGTTGTTCCGGGTTCTAGAATCACAGAAGGATGTTAAGCTATTAGGCGTGGACTTGGCAATGTGTATCGGCGACCATGCATGGTCGCCGAAGGATTGAGGGGGTGCATGCACAGCCACCTTCAACGTCATGCAGTTGCCAAGAGGGATTCCGAGTGATGCTTTGAAAAGGCCACCGAACCAGGGTGCTCGGTCCCGACTGGTAACGAACCACACTGAACGTTGCGTACGGATTCGTTTCTGAAATGTATCAAATACACTAGCAATCATTGTGGCAGATATGTATGCACAGTTCGTAAAAGGAGGAAGAAAGGTGAACATAACCTACGCAACTCGGCTGGCTTGGGTCAAGCGCTTTCCAGCAAATCTATGCCACCCTTGGCCCGATAGCCCGCCAGGCGACCTACATACCTACTGATTGATAGGTAGTGCGGCACTAGACTAGATTCCCCGTAGTGGCACCTCGCAGCACCTCGCAGCACCTCGCAGAACCCAATGCACCCTGAGCCCGATATAAGCCATACCTATAGGTAGAATATAGTATTATAACTATATCTTTGGTATCTAGGTATGAAATGATGATACAGAACGCCTCCTGTGGTGTTTCAAGGAGGTATATCATATATATCGTACAGATAAAATAAAATCGTATCCCCATGTCCCCTAATTGGGCTGACAAAATGTCCAACACTGGCTTACGCAGGCGTCTCTGTTGACCAAAACCCCGGCTTGCATAATACATCAGTCGTAAATAGATTTCTCCAGTTTCTCAAAAACCAACTCCAAGGGGCCCGGAAGTGCAGTCAGCTGATCCTTCATGTCCCTTTCCACAAGCACTCCATCCGAAGTCCCGGGGGCGAAAGAAATGGAATGCTTGGAGAGAAGTATGGCGATGGTGAGCCTCATATGGGCCATGGCGATCTTTTTGCCAGCGCAGCTATTACGACCTGTAGGGAAGAGCAAAGTTAGTTTTGGCTTGGGTTACTAAGGAATATACCATGGAGGGAAAGATCCAACGAACGTACCCATGGCAAAAGGGGCAAAGGCTCGCTTATCCTTGACAAACTCGGGCTTGCTGTACCAACGCTCAGGCATGAACTGGTGCGGGGCCTCATAGGCTTCCTCAACTAATGCAAGAAGAAAGGGATAGATCACGTCAGCAGTGTGTAAGCGAACCAGGGACGACGGGTCGTGTCTTACGTCGTCCGAGACTGTAGCGCGGGGCAATGACTTTGACGTCGCCGGGTATGTGCACGCCGTCGCAGTCGAGGCCCTCGGGCGGGGTCTGGCGCGACCCAAAGGACGGCCCCGCGGGGAACAGTCGCAGGGACTCGTTGATGGTGCCCGTGAGATGGGGCAGCGCCGACAGCGCCGCCATGTCGTGGTAGTCGACGGTCCGCAGCTCCTGGCGGATCTTCTCGGCGTGCTCGGGCCAGCGCGCGAGGCAGTACAGGAGAAGGATGAGGACCGGGCCGGTGGTGCTATTGTTGTTGTTGCGTGGTCAGTCAGCGCTGTCCGAAGAAAAATAGTAATATCCTCTCAAGTTATAGAGAGAGGAGCGGCTAACCTTCCTGCTAGGAGCAGGACGCCAGAGTCGCCGATGACGGCTTCATGGCTGGCCCTGTCTGCGTCCTTGCGTTGGGTATCCTGGATGAAGAACGAAGCAATGTCAACCACTTCTGGCTTAGTCTGTTGCGGTTCTGTCAGCTGAATCAAATATATATGGCGTAGAATGAGTCTTTACCTGTAACCTCTTTTGTGCTATACCAAAAGTGAGCTCGAGAAACTTGAACCAGTGCGGGATTCTCCAGACTCCTGGGAAGAGCGCAAATGCAATCCTCAGACTCCAGGGCATAGGAGTAGTGGGCCCAAGAATACTCAGGGAGTTCCCAATGACTGAAGCCCCATGTTCGGCCTCCACGTCCGTCATGCCAAAGCCAACGTCGTTGAGCACGTCAAACGCCGACCGATACAGCAGGTCGTTGACTACTATAGGCTTGTCACCCTGCGCGCTTATGATGCTCTCGAGTCCTTGGACATGGGTTGTGATCCTTTCATAATACTGCTTCAGATCTGTGTGGCCATGTTAGTTAAGAGACAGTCGACAATAGTATACTTATAAGAAGGCAACAAACAACCCACAAGACATTGACATGGCCCGGTCCCAAACTTTTCGTCGGGAGACCTGCACGGCAGGGTCTCTACTAAACACCTGAACACTCGGATACAAGAGGTCATACCAGTCAGATCTGACATTGCGATTCTGGGGTCCGTCTAGCCATTCAAGTCCGGCGGGATGAAAGATGGTGATCTCGCTCGGACCTTGTATTAGATAAAGTCAGTAAACGCGACCAGGAGGTGGCGGACTTGGTGGCTAGGGATGAGAACTGACCAGTCCTGACAAAGGTCCCGTACTTCTGACGCCACGATTCCAGCACCAGGTGGCTCTGCGAGTTCCGGGCCAGCCAGACGTGGCATATCTTGGACAGGGCGGCCAGGCGGGGGCCGGGGAACGCCCTCAGGCGGTGCAAGTAGAGCCTATATACGGCCATGCTGGCCAGCAGGCCGCCGAGGTAGACCAGGGAAGGCAGCAGGACGCCATACAAAGTGGCCGGCGCCGAAACCAGCTGTTTGGCGAGCAGGAGAGCGAAGACGAGCGCGTGGGACACGGCGATGCTCGCGGTGTGGAGATGCCATTCACCGCGGGCGAAAAGGCCCAGGTGCAGGATCACGGCGAGGCTGAGTGGCGCGAGGACCTGTGAAAGCACCGGTGCCGTCATCTTTGCGAATAGTGAGAAAAAGGTGAGAGGCACCAGAAAATGTATGGTTGAGATGTATGTCTTTCGGCTGGTGAACAGCAGGAGCACATGGATGGATGTGGGAAGTTCTCTCGATCCTTTGATCCTTTGATCTGAGGGAGCATAGATGGATAACGATCACCCCTTATTCTAATACGCTTACTACTCTTTATGATATATCTTTTTTCTTTTTTGGGATGTTTGTTATCTAACGGAAGCTATTTATATCTTCCTAATGGAATGTCTTGCTCGACCTTCCAGCTCTTGAGGAGTGGTACTCATGGTGCATAAGTCGTCCCAAGACTATCCTTATCTAAGCCACAGGGACGAGACTTGCATGTCTGGGAATCAGAGCCAATCAATACAAACAGACGTTGCTGGTTGAGCCCAATCACTACCTACGGTTAGGGATGCGCGGTACTTTTGGGGCACAGTGCTGACATCGGCCAGCTCGTAATAATACACATAGCCTTGTGTGTCAAGATCGCTGAGACTTCCAAGCTGGCCCGGCGCTTCGCGTGACGAGCGAAGGCCCCAGTCTTGCACTGTGCCCGGGCATAGGTGATAGGGTACTTGTACCGCGCCGCAGATCCGCACGTCCGGACAGCATGCACACACCATTGCATGCAAGGCATGCCTTGCATGCATTCTGTGCAACACACCACACAGTCTATCCCAGTCAATAATACCAAATATGGACTTGTTGTATAAGCTAACCGGCTGGCCAATGAAAGCTGCTGGCTTGGGGGAGTGCTCCATGTCCCAGTAAGTAGGCTGGCAGCTGCTCTTGGCGATGGCTCGGGCTGCGCCCCTCACTAAATGGGACCCACGGGTGCCCGTAGTTCTCGCTATCTCAGCGCCACTTTTACTGTCGGGAAGTAGGGTCACCTCGTAGCAGAAGGAAGAAGTATGGCCTAACCGTGCGCACCCCTTAAATGAACACACCCTTAGATGAATATTGAAAACGATGAAATATGTACATTAACTATGCTATTTCGGATCTATGTGCAAAATCGTTTTGAATGAGTCCGAGTCTCCCAGTCAGTGCGATGGATTGTTCTTTCACAACAGATGTTCAATAAATCTTAATGCCCTGGTAGTTGTCTGCTTGGTGAACAAACACACAATAACCTGTGAAAAGACCCTCGAAACGACCAAGTCGAGGGGAGGTATTAAAAATGAGGTACCAAGTAGAAACTATTATGTAGCAGACATCTTGTGTATAATATTATATTTCTATTACACCCCTTGGAGCAAATCAGGATCTAATACGAGCTGACCTATATGTCAACCCAGACTCTCAGCGAAGCGCTTTCCAGGCCAGGGTATGGAAACAATACAAATAACTAGATACGGACTCGCACCAAAAAAAGATGAACGCCATAAGCCTATGATCACCCCGACATCTTGTCGACCCCTTCCTTTTTTCAATTGTCTTCCGGCCGCCTGTCGTAGGTCTGGCCTACCTGGCTTGTCTTCCAGATGTTATTGTTGCTGCTGTTGTTGTGTTGGGGGGCGCCGCCGTGCAGGTTGTTGGCGACAGCGGGCTGGTCGCCACCCCGCTCCACGTCGTCATTCTGCGAGTACGTCACCGGCGTCGCCACACCGGCGGTCGCGGTCGAGGCAACGTGCTCGCGCAGCTCGAACCTGTCCTCGTCCTCGTAGCTGGTGCCCAGCGTGGTCACGCCGGTGCCGCGCGGGCCCATGTACTTGGCCAGCGTGCTGGACAGCTTGCCGGACAGCTTGCCGGACTTGCCGGACCTGCTCGGCTTCTCGGACGAGCCGAAGGTCACGATGCCGGCTTTGGCTGGGGGCTTGTTTTCGGTGCCAGACCCGGTTCCGCAGAAGCGGCGGTAGAGTCGAGAGAAGGACGGCATGCAACCGACGAATATGACGATAGAGATCTCAGTGGTCCTAGAGCGCCGGCGTCAAGAATGAAGGGATCATATTACGCAATTGAAGCGGGGAGAACTTACGCGATCAATGCCAGCTGAGTCAACCACCAAGTCTGATCAATATCTGACAGGACTCGGATGCGGATGACCAGGCCTCCAATGCCAATTCCGATGGCACTATTCGTTTGCAGTTAGCAAAAGGGAAAGCGATATACCTCAAGGGGCGAGAGACGTACAGCAAACTGACTCCGAAGATGGACAAGGCGGCGAGCTTGCGTTTGACGGGCATGGACAGATGCCAGATAGCCCAGGTCGGAATGGCCAAGGCCTCGACGTCGGAAATGATATTGAGTATACCTGAGCTGAGATTCACTTGTCCGGCGTCGGTGCATCGGCCATCGACCATGTCGCCAAGCCATATCTTCTCTCGCGGCCAGCACTGGAAGACGTAGGAAAAGAAGAGACCGGCATAGAAGATGACATTGATCACGATGGAGACCACTGCAGGTCAAGTCAGCGGGGGGTATGTCTCTCAGTTGCTCGCGCCAAGGCATATGCACCTATGACCCAAAAGACGGCGTTGCGCGTGCCGACGGTGAAGATGGACTTGAGCTGAAACAGTACGGAGAGCTTTGCGGCCGCTGTCGGGACAGAATACATGCAATACACGATGTTGGTCCAGTATAAGATGTCGGGGATCTCTGCAAGCGTGATATCGTACATGTGGCGGGTGAGGTTCATGCCAGCCAGATGAAGGATGACGGCGACATAGGAGACAAAGGAAGCAAAGGCAAAGTAGCTCAGGAAATCCTCGATCCGGTGGCCCGGGACAACAAACAAACTCACGAAAAGGCGGGCCGATACGCCTATCAACGGTAGCGCAAGCACGAGCGCCGACGTGACGTAAACGGCTGGCAACTGGTTGGGTGGATTGATGAAGTTCGACTCTTGCCCAGCCGGAGGCGGGATGACGGACGTGTTGGTCGAGTCCATTGTAGGGTCCATGGCGGCGTCTCTGTCAGTGCTCAGAGAATACGTGGGAGAATGAATTTGTTCAACAGTGAAATTTGGTTTTTATCTAACGGATGACATTATCTAATACATGTTTTCTCTACTGGGATGCATACTTCTATATCTTTATACACAAAATCAATATTGATTTCAAGGGGATAGCGCCTCTCTCTTATCACTTAGGTAACTATCGTCGTTGTCTTGCTGATCACCTAATCTTACATCTCACCACTTCCATCACCAGCCAATCGCCGATGCAGTGCTGTGCCTCTGAAAGTAACCCACGGATGCACAGGTCGGAACTCCGGCCCTCGAGCCAACTGCAATAGACGTTGGTCGATCGCTTCTGGTCCACATGTCCTGTTCTCGTCATCCGCATCATGAGTGAAGCTGCCGGGAGGTTTCCAGCCTCGACGTATTGGACAGTACCACATCAGTGCTCCAAAATCAGCACCGGCCGTAAAAGAAAATTAGCTGAAAAGAAACTGCGCATTCTGTAGCGGACATGTAGTGCGCGGTGTGGACGAGGAGGGACAGGGCAACAGGGAAATGTAACATTCCCCTCACTGACCACAAGGCGAGAGACTGGACACCGGTAAGAAGGTTCTGTAGGTATCCGAACAACGTGAGAATTTGATTGGCCGATGCATCATCTCCAAAACCGACGGCTCGGGCCATAAGACAGCCGGTGAGGGATCATACCCAATAAGGCATATGGTTGGCAGATCCGGTCCCGTCGTGTCTGACATACAAAGATACCTGCTTGCTTGCAGGTTAAGCGCCAACCTACAATCAAGGATCATTCGCTTACGCCAAGTCGAAGCGCGGGCCATCTCCGGCATTCCATCTTCGTGATACCTGATCCACAGCCTTGAAGCGATGCAGTCCTTTATCAGGTGGCATCCCCGATGCACCAACGACAACTTGCGTAACCACGCCGTAGTATTGCAGAGTGCAGCCTGCGGCACGCACACGGTATCAAGCAGAGGGGCACAGCGGGCTCGTGGGTGGTAGGGGGCGGATGTTTGTGCGCTGCCGCCGATACAGTGGTGGGGGCTGGGGCTAGGTAGCTAGAAGCAGGACCAAAAATAGGACTTCGGCTCCTTTCAACGGAAACGTCAAACGGGGACGTTTAAGGCTGATTGAAAGATAGCATGGTATTTATGTACGTGTATGCATTTAGCCGTGTGACAGCCCCCAATAAATTAATGTGACAGCCCCCCACTTCTCAGCGGCATTAAGTTTCCCTTAAGTGGTAGGTCAAGTACCTGCAGTAGGTGCAAGGATATGGGATGAAAAGAGGTGTGTCTACCATATCCGACGATGTTGATCGCTTCCAGACCTAAGCCTTATAGATGCACCCCACAAGCTTAAGTTGCCAACCCGCCCGCATGGAGATGGATACATACATTAGATAACGGATCTGGATTAAGTACGCGTTGCAGTCTCAGGTATGGTAGCTAACCGTGCAATGTGCCCAGCGACTTCCGTCCACTTTCAAATGTACTAACCTATCTAGGTACATGTACTTAGGTAGGAGGGGTGTAGATGCCTCGTACCGTGCTCAGGTGCATTACCCAATTGCTGACACCTTCGGCAGCAAATGCCTCGATATGGCTCGTCTCCACAGTCGTGAGTGCAACCGATGACGTCGCCTATCTAGGTAGGGAGATCCGTGCTAGGAAAGTAGGTAGGTACAAATCTTGGACTGAATGCCAATTGCACCAACTGCAAAGCAAGTATCTCTACTGCGGTATGTTGGAAAGGACCCCCTGTCTAGCTTTGCTTGATCAATGACTCACTCTTTGGACCTTCTCTGATCGTGCAAATAACAACATAAGACATACCTTACGAATCACTTATATATAATGTAACAGTAAGCACTGCAGCTTACTTATCCACAACATAACTAGTTCTCACTTGGAGGGACTGGCCCACGTAATCCGAGCCGAAATGCTCACTTCTATGTGACACCAGAAGAATGAAGAAGAGTAGTGCAAATGTCAATAGCGAGGGAACTCTATTGGGGCAAGTCATCATAAGGATTGTACGTAGAGACGATAATCCAGTACCCTCGCTACTCGGAGGCACTGCCACACACTCCGCTAGACCCTGGTCTACACACTGCTCCGTAGTCGCTTGTCGTTCGTTTAGACGCTGCCTCAATCCCAGGGGTGCCCATCCTTCCCGAGCTTGGCGTTCAAGAATGCCCGACTGAGCAGATGGTCGCGAACAATCTGATCCTTGTGCGCCTCCATCTCCTCGATATCCCCTGTACGACGCCGTCCCATGTGAGTAGAGTGCCCACGGGAAACCTTGGTATGAATCGGAAAAAAAGAAAGAAGAAAGAAGAAGAAAGGAGAAGCGGGGGGTTAACTCACAGTTTACGCTGACTAGGCCGCCGCGCATCCATTCGGCGCGCTCCGTAGACAGGAAGAGTGTCCAGCTAGCACTGAGGGCGGGGCTATCCTTGGCGTATGGCTTCAAGGATTCGACCGTCATCTCGCTCATGACGATACCCGGCATGAGGTTGAAAACGCGTATGCCCGGCTGCTCGGCGTGCAGGTTCTCCATGAGGCGGACCAAGGCCAGCTTAGAGGCCGTGTAGCCGGCCATGCCGGGGAACACGGCGCCGATGGCGGCCGACGTCATGCTGACGACGGTGCCGGCGCCGTCGGCCTGGGCGAGGAAGTGGTGAGTCATCAGCCACGAGCCCAGCACGTTGACCTGGAAGTCATGGAAGAGCTTCATGGGCTCGACGCCGCCCAGGAGGCCCCCCTCCAGGCTCCCCGCGCTGTTGATCAGCACGTCGACCTTACCGACCGCGTCTTTGGCGGCCGCGAAGAGGGCCGTGACCGAGGCCTCGCTGGTCATGTCGGCGGCCTGGGCAAGGACCTTGGTGCCGGAAGGGGCGAGACTCCGGAGCTGCGTAGCGATGCCCTCGAGCACATCGACCTTGCGCCCAGTGATGACGATGCCGGAAGCGCCCGCGGTGGCCCAGGATTCGGCGATGACCTGCATTGCATCTATTGGTCACGCGGGCAAGGAAAAAAATCGAGCAGCCGGGAATGGTGCTTACCTTGCCAATGCCCCCAGAAACGCCGGTGATGAGCACTGTCTTCCCCTTCGCTGACAGCTCTGGCTGGGTTGGCTCTAGCAGCGGATAGACATCCCGGTGAAACTGCTTGGTCAGCTGGTAGGGCAAGGTGAATGCGTTCGGATCCGAGTAGTCCATTGTAGCTAACTTGAGGCTGCGTAATGCTTTTTTCTTTCTTTTCTTGCTTTTCTCACGGGCACGAGAGATGCGGGGACGAGGTCGGGAATGGATATGTAGAGCTTATGTAGGACACTGACGGTGCCGCGCACGGTGATAGACACTGCCAAGAGGGACAGCTCCCCCGCTTTGCTTATTGTTAACAGGCACCCTTTATTGCTTCCCCCTTACATATGTACCTATGTACAAATCTATGTTAGACAAGTCTTGTACCCCAGGAGCCTTGGTCAGCGGTAATGGACCCACGGTACTGGGCCTGCGGCCGCGGCCCCCAACCCAACAACCCCCAACCCTTGACCCCTGCCGTCTTTGCCGCCCGACACCATGCTTCTTTCTACCGTCATTGGCCTCTCCTGATATTAATTGGTTGTACTGGTTTCCCCTAAAGGCTAAAGGGAGCACAAGCCTCGAAAGGGTCCCATGCACGTATTCAGAGCGTTCTCAGAAAAAAGGAACCTCCGGGTGTGCGTGAGTCTATATAGATCCCGCAGCGTAGCATTCACGGCCATTATGCTCCTCCTAGGCACGAGGTTAAATTATAAAATATGATACCCTAACGACCGCATTTGCTCCGAATACGAAGACTCTCTACGGCCGTAGCCACGTTAAAATGCAAGCGTTTCCATCACACTTGTAACAGGGAATATGCTTAGAAATATACCTAGCATAGGTCTGTTAGGACTTGATATTATGTTAGCTCTGTCGTAAGCACAATAATACAGTCAAGCGCAGCCCGAATAAATCATTTAGTGGAATCCGGGGACGGATATTCGGTCTGATCGCAATAAGAAACAATATTTAATACCTTAAAAAAAGAAAGAAGAAATTCGGTTTGATCGCATCACTTTCTCCAACGATCTGACGTGAACGCGGACGTAATTTGCACTTTCCACAAAGACTGACTGTCTTCTTTTGTCTGCTTGAAGAACTTATTAGCTTCCAGCTTGCCCCTAACGTTACCACATCTTCTGCAACCCACACCCTCCCCGATCTACTTGACCATTACACTGCTCTCGTCCGTTGCTGGCCGTCGCCACCGCCGCCCCCAACCATGGCTTCCCAGTTCTCTCGAGTCGAGTCGTTCGCACCGGTCCTCCAGGAGCCCATCTGGCACCAACATCGTGAGCTAGAAGCCTCCTCCGTCGAGGCGAGAGTGAGGCTTGCATATGAGCGAGCGCGGAGTCTCGTTAGGGCAGTCGGTTAGCACAGCTACATCAATTCTTGGCGTTGCGGACCAACGCTGATTGATAGTTTAGGCATTACAATCGAGGATGTACGCACAATGCAGCCAAAGTTCTGGGACTTTCATCGTCATGGTTAGTTAGAGTTGCTCGCTAAACATATTACTTACATATCCCTTTCTGGACGGATTGGTGCTCATCCTTCCCTAGCCTTTACCCTCGACTCCGGTGCTTGGACCATCCTGACCATTCATTGGAATCTCTGCATGGGCACGATAAGCTCATTCCTTTCCGAGCGCCCGGACCTGCTGCCCTTGCTCCAGATGCTAGAACGGTTCGATACATGCGGCGAGTTCCTACTGACCGAGCTGGGCCACGGGCTGGACGTGAGGAACCTGGAAACCACCGCGACCCATCAAGCCGACGGGTCCTTCGTGCTCCACACCCCGAATCCTCGCGCAGCCAAGACGATGCCCCCCAGCTCTCCGCACTCGGGCATGTCGCGCACGGCCGTCGTCTTCGCCCGGCTCATCGTCACGGGCAAGGACCACGGCGTGCGCCCGTTCATCGTGTCGCTGAACGACGAGACGGGCGCCATGTGCCGCGGCGTCTCGTGCACGCTGTTCCCCGCGCGCCCGGGCGCCAAGCCCATCGACCACGCCTCGACGAGCTTCCGGCACGTGCGGCTACCACGGTGGGCTCTGCTGGGCCATCTGCGCGCGTCGTCGCCCAAGGACGAGCGCCGGGACTTCCTGCGCGCGATCCACCGCGTCACCGCCGGCACGCTCTGCCTGTCGACAAGCAATGCGACCGTCCTGCGTGTCGCCGGCTGCATTGCGGGCCGGTACAGCGCCCAAAGGCGCGTCGGCGCGCCCCCCGACGCCGTCCCCATCCTCTCCTTCAGCACCCAGTACGGGCCCATCGCCCGCATCCACGCCCATGCCGCCGTCTACGACAGGTACGCCGTCGAGGCGCAGCGGATGTTCATCGCCAACGCCCAGAAGCCGGATATGCAGAACGTCGTCGCCGGCGCCTACAAGGCGACCGTCCTCGACTACACGCAGAAGGCCCTGAGCGAGCTCGTAGACCGGTGCGGCTGGCAAGGTCTTTTCGCGCACAATCAGGTCAGTAGTCGTAGTCGTCGTTCCAGCACCACCACCGAGACGTCTGTCCCCCACAAGAGCTAGCTAACATGTAACGACCTCTCAAATTCCAGATCAGCGAAGTATGGCTCGCCGAGAAGGGCAACAGCATCGCCGAGGGCGACTACGTGGTCCTCTGCATCCGGCTCGCGAGCGAGATCTTCCTGGGGCGGTACGCGCCGCCGCCGCCGCGGGACCCGCAGTGCCTGCTGGCGCGGCACGAGGCCGGGGTGTGGGCCGAGGCGCGGCGGATCCGGGCGTCGGTCCAGGGCGGACACCGGGGGCGGGAGTTCAACGCGCGCCTGCTGCCGCTGTCGCTGCCGCTTGTGCGGGCGACGGGCCAGCGCATGGCGTACGAGGCGGCCCGGGACGCCATGATGACGGTGAAACAACAGCACGACGGCGGCGGAAAAAACGACAACCGCGACGACCAAGATCCCGGCATGACGATGATGACGCCGCAGGTGCTGGCCCTGTACGAGTCGACGTGCCTGATGGAGGATCAGAGCTGGTACGTCGAGAACGGCATCCTGTCGCGGCGGGCGCTGCTGGACCGCGACGTCGACGCGGTAAACGGCATGCTGCCGCTGCTGGAGGGCATGATCCACGACCCGGCCGTCGACGCCCTGATCAACGCGCCCATGGTGGACCAAGATAAGCTGGCCGCCTTCTTCTCTGGCTTGCCGTCCTATGAGGGGCCAGATACCGAGGAACCCAAGCACACCGAAGACGCCGAGCACTTCGATCCCATTCAGGCCAAACTATAAAATCCTTCGTCACGATGTGCAGCAAGAGGCATTGAACGACGATGCGACCGCGAATCACCATTCCTTGTATATAAGCCGATACCCAATTACTGTCCGTTTTCCCGCCACACCTCGTGCCACAGTCATCTGCATTTAGTGTACACTTTGGTTCAGTACCAAGAATTTCGATAGCGATTCTAGTGTTGATTATAGCTCCTCGAATATATCATTGGCATGTGTATTTTCACTTGCATCACTTCATATTACATGATAACTGCTGCGACAATGACCGAATCCATCATCTTGTCCAAGCGTCACGTCAGCAGATGTGGCAAGGGGAACTCCAACTTCGGATGCCTTGACATCCAGTCTTAGAGGCCTTCTGAAGTCCCATAAGGGGAAATACTGTTCGGTACCGAGCATTGGAGTTTGGTAGGCGAATGATCACCTAGGGAGGGGGCTGGAGGACTGACAAACGGCGGGGCAGTAGTCCAGGGCTAGGCAGAGACCATTGCGGCGTAGTGCAGAGACGAGCGGTTAACTAGATTAGGTATGATGTCTGCTAATCAAAAGAAAGAAAAGAATTGGCGAGCAAGGAGGGGGGGGGGCACATCCTTGTTGAGTGTCACATCTGCTCCATAGGGCTGAGCAGAGCACGACGTCAACAACGACAAGTGACTTCGATGTCACCTACATGTAAGTCATGTAGCGATCGATATCTCGCGTTAGCGGGGGCTTAGCGGGCACGAACCGAACAGCGTCTGCATCCACGGCGGTAACTGCCTTTTTCGGACATCACGGTGGAACCTCGATTTCCCTTCCTGTGCTTCTGCAGCCAGGCACCCGCCGGCAACCGGTAAGCCTGCAGGTTGAAGTATAACCGTAGGAAACCGCTTATGTCCCCCCTTCTTCGCCATTAATCATTACGAGAGGGGTGCCTTGTGCAACACAGCTTAATCACACCCCTCACTTGAGAGGACTTATCTGGGCGGGACTTCTCACCAAGAGGTCAGAACTGTACACCCAGGACAGCGACATGTATCTTCCACGTGGGGGGTTTAGGCTTAGCCCCAATCGTCGATTTAATATGCTCCTAATCCTGAAGATTGAGTATGATACAGGCTTTCGCTCGGCTTTATTGTGCAGGCCTATCCAGTCAGACAATGTTGGCTGATCTCCTATTTCAGCACTACCCCGCAGAGACCATCGGGCTCCACAGCCTGGTTTTCCTTCCTGTCAGGTTATCTGTCACCTCTGTCTGCCTAGCATTTCTCCTTGCAATACAGTGTTCACAGATCTTCTAGATACTCGTCTGCACGACCCGAAGCAAACACGTTACGGCAACACCAGACTGGAGTCTCGAGCGCAGAGCCACGTCGCTGTCTCCAACATGAGGGTTACACTGTCGCTATCATATGTCCCATGGGCGACGAGTTGAAGCCCGTCCTTGAAGTTGTCGACTGCGAACCTAACATTCGCTGCCAGTAGTAACACTACAGCTGGGATGGATTCTTTCTACGCTGGCGTTCATGCGTCCCTGAAATCCCTTCTAAGTATGACCGATGCTGGAGCTGCTGCAATTTGGTTTGTGACGCCAGGACAGTTCTCATTTCCTACTATCTACGGCCCTGGCATCGACCGCGAAGGGATTGATGCATTTCTGAGCCCAGTGTTGAGGAAGCTTGAAACTCTGGGGATCAAATATACCCATAAATCACAGCAGCATTCCAGCTTCACCAAAGGCTTTCTGGCCCAATCTCAAGTCAATGTGTCGAATCTCAACATCGGGGGTCGCCTTGTTCCTCGAGAACTCGTCCAGGACAGCGCCTCTTTGGCGGCCTTGGGGAGTCAAATTACTAGCAACCCTTACAGTCCTGTCTACTCAGGAGTCACGTTCAACGTTTCCATGAATCCCGCCGATCACGTGGCCGCCAATCCGTACTGGCGTGATTCTGCCGTCAGCGCGGTGATCGAGGTCTCGTACGACTATACTGAATGGGAAAACAATTTGGAAATCGCGGAAGCTATAACGCATGAGATTCTCCGGTATTTGAGCGTACTACGCCTGATGGAGCTGCATATCTCAACGAAGCGGGCTTTCAACAGCCAGATTGGCAAAGAGTACCTCTACGGGCCTAATTGGAGTAGGCTAAGCAATATCAAGACCAAATACGACCCCGAGGATATCTTTTACGCATTGGGTGCGGTTGGAAGCCAGAAGTGGGTTGAACAGCCTGACGGTCGACTGTGTGAGACTGTGTGAACTGCAACAGGGCAGATGCGAGAACGTTTAATGCCATAGGTACATGATGACAACCTAGCTAGTTAGATTAGCCGAATCTTTGGATGTTCATGAGTGTGTCATCAGATGATAATCGTTGGTCTCCTTGGTCATTTCCACAGCAGCCTCTCGCAGCAACTGACTTGCTTTCCGTACAATCTAGCCTCGCGGAGACACCACCTGCAGAAACATGACAGCAGCATTACAAAAGCTCCGGCCTAATGAAATGCATGAGGAGAACGGGGCGCATACATGGTATGTTGGTCGGAGTACGGCCTATCCGAAACATCTGCCATTCAGCCTTACCCCGCCTCTAACCGCCGATGGAAAGCATCCAGCATCTCAGGGCGTTTTTAGACTGAGGGACGCAAAGTTCCAAGACAGTCACGTCGTACTACATGATGTGATATGCAATGGACTTTCGAACTCGGTCTGCATTGAGCGCCAGGCGGACCCTGTGGGCTGCGCGGTTCGGTCAGCTCAAGTCCATAATAAAGCCAATTAGCATCGGCGTTTGCTCACAGGGCGTGACAGTACTGTAGTATTAATAAACCATTGGATTGTTATGATGACACCTTGCAGCTTGGCTTCCGATTATGATCAGCGGCGCATCTCGGAAAGGCCTTGGGGGCGGAGATCCATGCCGGTTTAATCGTTACACAACAAATATTTACTGCAGAAGGTCACACCCATTCACCCACCATGTATCCCCAAGGTCGGAGCCGCTGTTACAACAGCAGCATAGCCCACTCCTCGGAAATCAGTTCGCACTGTGGGAAAGTATCTCGCACATGCAACGACAAAAATTGACTACATGAATGTCTGTAAAGAAGCCAATAACAAGCAAGCTTCTGTGATATCTTGTCACAGTCAACTGTTGCCCTTGCGCTTTTGTGGAACCAAAGGTAAGCGGAAACAAGACCCGAGCCTCCTCATACCCCAGTTTTCGCATTATTATGATCGCTGTTCACTTACCGGTAAAAGAAAGAGGGTTGGAACGAGGCTGGCAAACGGTCTTAAACCCGGCTATAATGCTATGCAGAGGCTATAGGAGGGAGAGCGAAGTGATGTGCTCGCCTCAATTGATACCGTTATAAGGGTACTGCGTAGGAAACAACACAAGATGGACTACGACCCGACCTCGGCGAACTTGTAGACATTGGCAAATCATTGAAACCTGATCCGGAAGACTTTGAACGTCTGTCACCGTGGAGTAACTCCATCCCATCCCAAAAAGTGCTCTTCATCCCGTAGCGGCCGAGTTAGCCAAGACAGGGCTGCGGCCAAAGCAACACTGGTAGCCGTGGTAAGTGTTTTGGTGTGCCAAGACCTGTCGCCAGTCTAGTCTCCACAAAGAATTTAGGATAAGCTTATGCACCTACTCGAAGACTCTAGAGGAAACAACCCACTCAGTAGATGTCTTTCTTTGGTGTGACGAAATAGCTGCTGGATTAGCTTGTACTCGCGTCATGGCCGGATGGCGTGAATTCAGATGGCCTAGTACCAGCCACATGCCGCTGGGGTTTTGCGACCCAGGATCAGGGTTGTCAATCAATCAACCAAATAATTACGCCAATATTTTCGTTAACCAACCATCGGCAGGTTGGTTGGTTGGTTGGTTGATTGACAACACTGCCTGGGACAATATAGATGCCGTACCACCGCGAGCCTTATCTCAGCCAACGGGCACTAGGCATATATATACATAGGCAAGGCACGTGACTACCATCCCATCAAATGATTCAAAATGTCGCACTCGACAGAAACAGACGACAAGGCGGCGTTGCTGGCCTCCTAATATCTCATTATGCTCTGTAAGACCATGAGAGGCCGGCGCTTCGCCATCTCCCGGCAGGGGGGCGTTTATGATGGTCCCCGAGGATACCGAGGTGGATGACTGCGTCGCCGTGATTTTGGGGTGCATCGTGCTGGGTATGCGGGATGGGGAGCTGGTGCTTGTCAGGCAGTGCTAACTCGATATGCTCATGGACGTCGAATGGCTGAAGGATATAGAAGACCTGTCATCATCCCGATAAGATCATCAATTGTAGTGAGACTCGAATTGTGCTTTTGGGCGGCGGGAAAGACTTCACATGAAAGTTCAACCGGAAGGGATTTCATGATGACTGTATGGACTGAAACATCACTTGCGGATTATCACTCATAGCCATTTAGGTCTCTGTAAAACGTTAGACTATCACATACGACCATATCCTGCTGAATACTAGGGATCCCGTCCGCTCTCCCATATATAAGCAGCAGAGAGCCGAATTAGTACTAGGGTCGGTGACGACCTGGGAAT
Organism: Apiospora marii; assembly: GCF_038362585.1. Lineage (NCBI taxonomy): Eukaryota > Fungi > Ascomycota > Sordariomycetes > Amphisphaeriales > Apiosporaceae > Apiospora > Apiospora marii. Next base: position 1,393,003 of record NW_027117374.1, read on the forward strand.
CCTCGGTGTTGTATGTTTTTGCCTTTTTGCACGTCTGGATATCTTCGGCAGCTTCATCTTCCTTCACCCGCGCAGGTAGCACTATGCTTTTGTCTTGGCTTCTTGTGAGTTTCTATGTCACAGCTGATGTCAAAGATGGGACTCGTGGCTTGTCAAGTGAAGGTTATATCGCATAGTTTGCTAGCGACTACTACAGCTACTGGAGAGGGCGAGAGGCGTCCTACTTATACTGCTCGCAGTCATGGTCACATGTACTGTACAGTCACACGGGCCTTGCACAGGACATTTAACATGACTCTGGGCCTCTGGTTGTTTTTGTCGGAGTAATGCCGCGAAGCTCAGCTGAGGCAACTAGCATGGTTGGTTCCGAGGATGATGAGGACGAGGAGGTACCCGGATATCCACGCCCCTGTCTTTTAGCTTCGAGCTCGGACCGGTTCTTCATGGAGGGCTTCCCGAGCCACCAGCCGACGAATGGGACTGGTCTTCCGAGCTTAAAGACCCAAAAACAAACTAAGCCGCCAAAATGGCGACAAAGCCGAGGGATAGTCCCACGCCTAAACCAATGGCGAGGTCCTTCTCATATCGCCCGGATTGCCCAAGGCTCGAGCTCCGTATGCCAGGCGCGGCGAGAAACACGCCCAGTTTCGTCACGGGATAGTCGTAGAAGGTGTGGGTCGAGGTGTTATACTTCACCGGGGTCTGGACGGCCGGCACCGGGATGCCCAAGGGAATCTTGGCACCCCGGCTAGCAAAAGGGGACGATGTCGGACTCTGCGACAGAGAAGGCAGACCGCGCCAGTCCCACCTGACGGTTCTCGAAATCGTACACGACGTAGGCGTGGCGCAGGAACGTCTCGCCCAGCTCCACTAGCCAGTTCTTGTTGGCCGGCCCGTCTGGGTTGATGTTGGGGCGGATCATCAGGGTGCACCGCGCGCCGTGCCGGCGGAGGTCGTAGCCCGAGCCAGGCTGGTAGGGAGAACCATCAGGTCATTGCTGACGGCGGGACTGATGAACAGCGGTGTCTCCGGTGCGAGGAGCTCATCCTCGGTCGTTGAACTGCCAACTTTCAAAGAGGTCAAAGCGATCCCGAGATTGGTGGATCTCCGTTTGCTGTGTGTGAAATCTAAAGCGTCTAGGATTACCAAATCTCCTGCAAACTTCTTGGTATCGATAGCTCTGAAGGTGAGTGTACCATTGCCACCCGCGGAACCCTTCAGACATTGTGTTTGTTAGCCGCTCAGCCCACGTGAACAGTGAGAAACACAGCATACAACATGTGAGATTACTTTTTCTATTGAGTACTTCTTTCTTCTTTTTTACGATTCATACCAAGGTTTCCCGGCAGAAACAGAAGATTTATAAAGAGCAGGTTGCCTCAAGATCCTCTTTAACCGGAAGATTTTGTTATGTCCGAATATCCCTATCCCTAGCCATTGGCTAAGCTTGTGTACCATTTCGCACGGCCCCGGCAATCGTTCTTTGAAAGTATAATACGGCGAGCAGCGTTATGGCGTTTAAGGAAATACGGCGTATCGCGACTAAGTGCTGAGGCACTCACCGAAACCCTCGGAAATGCCCCACATTGGGAGCCGGGGCTGCCGTGGTGGGATGCCAGCAATATCTTGACCTGCTCTTTTGCCCAGTGCAACAAGTAATACATGGGTCCGGCCTTGGAAGACGCGATCACCTCATCTGAGTGCGTAGTCATTCTAAGCTTTCCTCCCTCGAGCTAGCCGGCCCATCGAACGAAGCCCTCCCACCAGTTGTAGTCGAGATCGATGTCGCGTGTGGGTTTCGAAAAGGTTCGCACGGGCTGCAAAACGTGCAAGTCAGTCATGTCCCCCAATGAACTCCCCTCCTCCACCGCCTCCATACGTGACCTTATCCTTGTCCAGGTTACATATAGCCCATGCTAAGTCTTGGTCTACACCCTCTAGGGCGCGGAAAGTCAAATGCGACGAAGCCAGACCCGCTTGTTCAAGATGCCGTAAGAGCGGCCGGGATTGCGGTGGGTATGAAGTGCCACCTACGGGGTCTATCTCTTGGTCCCGTCTGTTGGCCTCTGGCAATACCCGGGCCGAGGCGCGCAGCCTGGATCTATTCCGATGCATCGCGGCGCGGGTGTTCTCGGGCCCGACGACGAACCCGCTCTGGACCAGGCCGCTCCTGCAACTCACCATGCAAGAAGGACCGGCGCGGGATGCCATCTTGGCCATCAGTCTGCTGTACGAATCAATACACGAAGCCCCGTCGTCCCATTTGCCCGGGAAAAACAGCGGGTCGCGGCGGTGGTGTACTACAACCGAGCCCTGCGGCATGTCGCCACCAACTGCCTCGACACGGAGATGGTCATATACTTGTCCATTCTGTTCACGTGCGTCGAGTTCCTGCGCTACAATGCGCCCGCCGCCATCCAACACTGTCGGCACGCCGTGCAGATTCTGCAAGGCTCCGACGACCGCCTCCCCCCGAGTCTCCCGGCGATTATTCGTCATCTCGCCACATTTCCCTTCTTCTTCGGGGCCACCCTTTCCGACTTCCCACCCTTCCCGCACGAGGACCTGTATGGCCACGAATATTAGAGCATCCACGACGCCGCCGAGGTCATGGACAGCTTGATGTCGCGCTCGGCACGATTGGTCCGCGAGGTAGATCCGGTGCGTCAGGGGCCACTCGTCGAGTTTGTGCTGCCGCCCCCTTTGCTGGCCACGTGGCGTCGCCTTCGCCAGGACCTGGACGCGTGGTACTCGGGACTGACCGTGCTCCGAGTACAGCAGGCCACTTCCGATAGTCAAGTTCTGTCGCTTTGCCGTGTACTCGAGATGAGATGGCTGGTCTGCGACGTGTGGGTGGACACCCGACTGCTCCCCGATGAGACGATCTACAACGCTTACCGGGGTCAATATGCGCGGATTGTTCAATTGGCAAGCGAGGAAGCGCGCTCGAGAGAGTTTCTGGGTGTATCGGACGACGAAAAGTTTCGATTTGAGTGCAAGTTGTCACCCTTGTTGTATTTCGCTGTCCTCAAGTGTCGCTGGCCTCGAGAACGGCTCCAGATGTTCGCCTTGTTCCGGAAACTGGCATGATCCAACAAAGGGCTGTGGGACTCCGTGGAGATGGAGGCAATTAGTAGGCGCATTATTGAGCGCGAGCACGGTATTGGTATATCGTCCGTGTCGGTCGAATCTTTATTGGAAAGTTCGACGGACGCGCTCATCATTCCGGGCGAGGGACAGCGCGTTATGAATAGTTATCTACACGGCGAGGCACAGATGCATGTCTTGCCTTCAGGGTCCAAAGTCATCCGGCCACCAATCTGTCTCCTTTATCGACCAGATCGCCAGGGAACGGTTATTAAGGTACGGGATTGGGTGGTTCTATATGGAAATCTATCGTAGTATAGTTCACTTCTAGTTGGTCGGTATATTTACTAATGGTTATCATACTTGTTTTAAGTGCAGCCATTTCCATTAGACAATTTTGGAATTGCGTTGATCAGAGATTCAAAGTAGAAGAACACAAGTTCTGCTGTTCGACCCTTCACGGGGCGCAACAGTAGGGTGACAAACTCGAAAAGCAAAGGAAAGTATTTTATCCTTCATTTTTGGCAAACGGAATAGCGGATGGCTGAGTTGTGGAATAAAACGGTCCGATCCAGCATCGTATGCACCGACTCAGACCAACTGAGACCCCTTTTCTGCCGCCACAATGGAAAAAGCGGGGCATTTGCGAGCTGAGCGTAGCCACCATTGCTGAAGCAGAGATGTAAGAGGAAAAGATGAATATTTGACATCACATCTCACCGTGTTGTGTGCTATATAAATATAACACCCCTCCACATTGCCATCGTCACCTTGGACGCCAAATACAACTAAATGCTTCAAGACTGCCTCTCATACTTTCCAAGTTTCCGTCCATCACTGGTGCAAGCTGGTACAGAGCAAAGCCTTCTTTTCTCAACCCGTCAGCAGCATATTCTGTCGGATATGCTATCTCACTCGCCAGCATTCGGTGTACTGGCCGTCGCCATTGCTACTTCGACCGATGGCGGCTGCCATCTCGCTTGACCTGGCTCCTCCTCCACACCACCCACCCCCAATGGCATTGCTGTCCAGTTTAGCGGGGAATTTTGGCCGACCCGCCGCGATATGCTCACAAATAACGCACCCGAGCCCCAGCATCGTCGAATCCGGCAACATGGCAAGACCGAGTGATGCACTGATAATAGTTGACCACCATTGGCGGGTACGCGGGTGTGGTGTCTATTGCGCTGATACTCCTGGCTGGCGGTTCCGAGCTACTCTATTCTCTCTGGGCTGCGATTGACTGACACCCGCCGGCGCCCGGGCGAAGCTTCTTGATGGTTGGTTGGGTCGTTGATTAGGGCGAGGCCGCTCGCCGGACGGCCCAGAAGGTTAGCAAGCCGTGACTCACACTAGAGAGCCGTGAGCTGGGCGGCCTTCCGTCTCGTTATTTTTCCATTCGGCATCAAAAATATCGTGTCTACTGTCTTCCATTCCATTGGGAATCGTCGCAATCTTCTATTTGAGAGTTTCTATCTGCTGTACAGAGTGCTACATACATTGATGCTATCTTACACCTGCATTATCTATTACAAGCCCAAAGTGGACTCGTTGGTGGGGATGTTCTAGACGTTCCGTACCTTCTGGCATCTGCTGCCAAACTGCACTCTAATTCTGGGGCATGTACCAGACGCATTCGTTCCTTCTTTCAAATGTAAGTACATGTGTGTTGTGGAATATATGTGGGCCCATCCATCTCTCCCACCACCCTCATGCCATCCATCTTTGCTACCTGCCTCCACTTCAGTCAATATCATATCATCCTCGCTGCCATCAAACAAACCATCATCGGCCACACTACCGCCAAGTTCCTACAGTTCTCTCAACTCCGTTGAATCAGAAGCATTACTTCGAGATCATTCATCCACTTCGTACAATCCAAAAGACAGCCCAGCAAGTCACCAATCGGCTCTTTGCAACATCATCATCCACCACTACATCTACAAAACTGCTGCTCTAGAGCACCATGACCACGCAATCCGACTACCAATGCACCACTCGTACCCCTTGAGTGGCGGGCTTTTGCTATGCTGCACTACTGTCTCCCAGCGCAGGCGGTGACTACTTGCACCATGCGCAAACATTCCTGGACTTGACATTGCTTGTCATATGGGTATGCATCTGCTGCCTCTTGGTTTGATTTCCGTGCGATCATAGCTAACATATGCTGTTCAACTGCAGCCAACTGCGCGTCCTTGGGCTTCAAGTCTGTGGCAGGGTTCTTGAGAAGCTGTCGTATGTCTCTATCCGCGCACCTGTCATCACCTACTTCCACTCTTCAAGACTGACCTTGTACATGTAGTTGCGTTCGCCGTCAACATCGAGTTCCGTGGCATATCTCATCGACTCCCCAGTCTACCCAAGTGACATTACGCACCTCAACTCCTTTGGCCTCGGTTATCACAATCGTCACAGTCGTCAGGATCAACAGGCCGTCATCAACCAAATCGGAACCTTCAACATCCAAACACGGTATTATCAGAACCATAACGACAATGTCATCGTCGTCATCACCAGAACCATCATCACCAGAACCATCAAAACTACCACAACAGGGTGGCGTACATCTTCTCTCCGTGCGTGTGCGTGTGGGTGCATCGACATCCCCTGTATACGTCAAAACCTCTCCGTGCATCGACAAACCTCTCCGTGCATCGACAAACCTCTCCGTGTGCGTCGACATCTTTGTGTGTGCGTTGAACGTCTCTGTCAACGTCTCTATCTGTCTGTCAACGTCTCTGTCTGTCTGGGAGCAGCAACACCTCTGTAAGTGCTCATATCTGTCTATGTGCGGTCACGTCTGTCTGTGTGACGGCGTCTCTTCTCTTTGCCGGCGAGGCTTCTCTTTGAAAACGTATCTATCTTCATTTTCTTTCATCCTCCTGTCGTTCTATGACTTTGGACAAATTCATCCAACCTGAGTGCGCCTGACCGTTGCACTTCGGATCGCAACAGAACCACCTGTTCACTCAAACAAACGGGATCCCTCGGAGGAGTCTATACCTTTCAGGTAAGCCTACCGGCTTGGCCTTCACACTCTTACACTATGCTCACGTCTAGTGTGTCCAGCCAATACCCATGAACCTCTTCCCGAAAGGAACCGATATGTACCACTTTCCGCTCGGTAATAGCTAGTAATGCCCACTCGGCTCTAGTCAGAAGCATCATTGGTCTCCGGAGCCCTCGGGTTCGGCGCCTTTGTGGTCTGGTGCTGGGGCAAGGTCAAGGAGCGCCTGGTGGGCAGGACCGTTGTTCTGTCGCCACATGGCCACCAAACCCGCCGCCTGTCTTCTTCCTCTACGCAGACCAGCCAGATCAAACCATCCCAGACAAATCATACACACTAGGCAAGCAATCTGATCATACCGATCAGGCTGACGGTCTCATCTACTATACATATACCCGGCATCGTCCCTTTCGGGCTTCAAAGGTGTTGGGTGGATTCCTCCTCACGGTTTCGCAACTGCAAGAAAGCTACCACCGTATTTGCTGCCTGCGTCTTAAGCGCCGTCGTCACCATCAACGTTGAAACCGACATCACCATGTGGCGGCTCGACTCATTGGCGCCCACCGGGACCCGAAGCCACGACCGCTCTCCTCCAACACCTACACACTATGACTGATTTCCCTCCCGCAGAGATCACCACCATCATTGTGACCTGCGCTGTCGGGCACCCCTTGGCCTTGGCGGTCTTCATGAAAATCCTCGTAGGCCGGGTCGGGTTCAGGAAGGGAAGAGGGAGGGTCGGCTTGAGAGAGACAGACAAATGGACGTACACTATGGCGCCCTAGTCCTCGCAGAAGTTGTAGGACTCGTGGTGGCTGTCGGGCTCATGTGGTACCCATCATTGTGGACAGGGATAAGCTCACCGGGTGAAATAGTAGATTAGGCCTTCTCTGACTCGGGAGTATCTCAGACTAGTAATAGGAAATGGAACATTCTCTGATATCGATCTTCTCCCCCAAAATGTCATGCTATCTGCTATCTCTTTCCCATAATTGATGTCCGGTGGCAGGCAATCACCAACCTGGGGCGTGTCATGATTTCCATCCATGGCTCTTTGGGTACTGTAAACGCCTGTAAGTCATACGAGGAGAGGGATCTCCCTTTTTCTACCTTGCTCTCCCAAACTGCCTCCTCAATATACACTCCCCCCAGGTGATGTTTTTGATAATGATGATTTTAATACCATTACCGAATTCACAACGGACAACAGGACCCATTTGTCAATAGGAAATAGGGCATATAGTTCAAACAAGAGGATCAGATCGGGGTTTTCTTTCGTTCACTTCAAGCAAGAAGAGGATTAAATCGAGGTTGGGTTCGTTCACGAACCTAATTCAAATCTTTCATTAAAAAAAAAAAAAAAAAACCTCTTTCAAAAGGAAAAAAAAACTACTTCTTTCTCTCTCTCTCTCTCTGTCTCTCTCTCTCGCTCTCTCTCTCTCCCTCTCTCTCTTCCTCTCCCTCTCCCGAGGGCACCCGAAGGCGGACCTTGGGGGCGGCGTCGGCGGCCGTGGTGGTGGCGCTGCCGGTGTCGTCGAGCTGCTGCCGCAGGGCGGCAGCCCACAGGGTGAAGCCGCTGCCGGCCCCCAAGCTGCTGCTGCTGCTGCTGGCGCTGGCGCTGCCGCCGCCGCTGCCGCCGCCGTTGCCGCCGCCGTTGCCGTCGTCGTTGCCGTCGCCGCCGCCGCTGCTGCCGCCGCTGCCGCCGCCGCTGGTGCTGCCGCCGCTGTCGCCGCCGCCTCCGGTGCTGCTGCTGCTGTTGCCGCCGGCGGGGGTCTGGGTGGCGGCGGTGGTGGTGGTGGTGGCCTTGCCCTTGCCCTTGCCCTCCTCGAGCTTGCGGGCGTCGGCCTCGGCGCGACGGCGCACCAGGCGCTCCTTGAGCTTGCCCCAGCCCTTGTACAGGGCGGCGATGGCCCCAATGGTGCCGAAGACGTAGGCGGCGACGACGCCGGCCTTGGCCCATGGGCCCTCCTCGGGGGGCGATGGTGCTGCTGGCGCCGCCTCCGTCGGCATCATCGTCATCATCATCATCATTATTTTTTTTTAAAAAAAAAATTGGAAAAAAAAAGTCGTTCGCGCGTGCGGGCGGGCGGGCGTGCGTGTGTGTGTGTGTGCTTTTATCTAGTCTATCTGTCTGTCAGCTGGTTAGTCTATGTGCGGTCAAAGAACAAAGGGAGAAGAAGAGATCGAAGCTTGAAGTCAGTCGGACTGTTTTGAGTCGCTCGCAGCGGATGCTCTCTGGCCGTTGGTGCCTTCCCATTTCATTCCCAGTTCCTGAAGGCCCAAGATCAACACAAGGCAGGGGAAAGCACCTGCTTCGGGACAAACTAATACAGGCACGAGGTGAACCAACACAGGACGGCAGGAGCAACAGCCTTCCACCCTCTGTATGACGGAAGCCAGGCGAACAATTCACATATGGACTTAGACTCGATAAAAAGCTGATCTCAACATGCATTTGATGTACCTAACAGAAGTAGCCGGAATAAACTAAAAACGCACATCTTCTCTGGTGGTGAGTCGTGACAATGCACCAGCATGTCAGAGGTTGGCGACGGTGGCGCATCTTGCCGCGAAGTTGATGTTGAAGTCGGCGACGGCAAGGAACGATTGTGCGACGGCCTCGTACCCGTCCAGGCGCTCCACCATTCGCCCTGCTGTTTGTAAGACCCCGGCTAGCATGACGTGAAGCCCTACACGCGCCTGGGAGTAGTTTCGGTAATTTACCAGTACGATGTGGTGTGCCTGGCGGTTGGGGCGCTCAAGATCCAGTAGGATTTGGCACACCGTTCTCTCGAAGGCAGTCGTCGCGATGCGGACCACGCTTATCCCATCCTGTAGCTCCCAGTCGACCGTTGCAAAGACGGACCTAATCAACCTCGAAATCTCGCTTATAGTCTCATGTCTGCGCTCCTCCATAATATTGGTGTTTGGTAGGCGCTGGCAATGTTCAGTGACACGGCCGGCGGCGAAATCGCATAGCTGACGAATACGAGAAGAAATGTCGACGATGTCGATACTATCATCCGATTGCTTGAGACGCTCCAACGCGCAATCCGCTTGAGCCATTGCTCCATTGATAATTTTGAGGTATCTGGGATGCCGCGGCCGCGGTGCGCCTGAAACGGCTTGACTGGCTCCATGGAGACCAAAGCATGCCTCTTCGTAGCTTGGTGGCGGTGTATCAGGGAGGAGTCCCTCTTTCTTCTTTTCGGCGGGTTGTAGCAGCCCTGAGGCCCACTTCAAGAGAGATCGGCCTCGCATCTTGGGTTGATCTCGAATTCTTATGATGACTAGCCCAGGGAAAACGGAGCTCAAGGGTGGTTTGATGTTGGCAATATGTTTCCTACTTTACGAAGGTAGAATCTCCAAGCCTTTTATGTGTAGGGCGCCGAGTCACCAGCACCGACCGGAGACAGGACTGGAGGGGGGATTTCGCAGTCATCGGAGGCCGTTATCAAGCTTTTGTCTATCCAGGGGAGCTGTATTCATATGTACACATTCAAGTGGAAATAAGGTTTTACAATCTTTTGCGGCCCACAGACCCTATTGCTTAACAGTCGAGATGACCCACGATCTACGGTTGGCTATTGTCTGGCATTGCCTCCAACGTGGTCCGGGCCTTTCCCGCCTCGGACTGCCAACTCGCTCGACAAACCATGGCATCACCAAACCTTAGATGTCTCTTCGCCCACCAACCCAAGAAGTAAAGGGCCCTCAACCAGGCTTTATAACCTGATTTGACATGTAGTTCCCTTGACCGGGCCGGTGTAGCCTAGCGGTAGTATTATTATTCATATACTTAAAGGAAAGAGGGTTCAACTCCCTCTGCGGTCACTTTTTTTTTTTAATCTCGTCTCGAACTAGCTTTTCACTCATCAGCCTGTTGAACGAGGACCGGAAGATGTGACAAGAGGAGTCGCTTCAACGTTCAAAGATTCTTCAACATAACAGCCTTGCTGACGGTCCGCACCCGATGGTGGAATTTGACAACTTATACTTAGCACCTCCGATGAAGGGAGCGGTTCGTCTTGCTGTACATCATCAATAACTATGTACCCACATTCATCAGACGTCATATTGCCGAAAATCGGGCTGTATATGTAGGTCCTTTTGGCCACCACAGAGCCTAGTCATCTTGCCGTGCTGCCCAGCCGTGATAATAATGGGTATTGTGATTTAAATGGGTTGATGCAAGATGATAGCCGAATCCAACGTGCTGCTAGTGACTATGCAACACGCATCTGCAAGCCTAACTCCTCATGCTGACCCTCCTGCGCGTTTGCACCTTCAACGCCGATTCCACAAATCATCAGCTGCGGCTAAGCTCCCTGACTGTTGCAAGACATGCAAAGCTCCGGGACTCCATCCCTGACTCATAATTGCGCCTATGCCGACTGAGGGGATACAGATCAATAGTTCATGGCTCAAACAGTGCAACTTTGACTACTCGGGGCTCTTGTACATGGTTACCCTTGCCATCTTTCAAGCATCAATCCTCTATAAAGGTTATAAATGAATGGCATCGATCTTCTGTACATAATACGAGACAGCTGGACTTGCTCGCGGCTGAACAAACACGCCACCATCAGACACGTTGGCTCTACTCCCTACCAACATGTCACATCCTCCACGTCCAAAGAAGCTGGACCTACCCACCGAGAAACTTGGGAAACTTCACACACTGTCATTACACAAGTTACAGTCTGGATCAGTTTCAGAACAGGCCCTGCTTCTTCAAGCATGCATGGAAGATGGCTTCTTCTACTTGGACTTTACACAGTCCAGGCTTTGGTCCACACTAGCGAACGACATAGAGTCTGTTTTTGAATTGGCTGAGAAGCTCTTTGGCTACCCCTCCGATGTCAAGGGCTTGTTTGATGTCGACAAGGTTTCAGACCTCAAGATGAACGGCTACAAGCCAAAGGGTCGCAACATTGTCAGCAAGACCGGGAAAAGCGATGGCTTTGAGAGCTGGGCGGTAAGTGTTTCCATCCACTGCAGGGAAGGGAATCAAGTGGCCTTGCTTAACAAATCTCCAGCTTCCACGCAACGGGCTCTTCCAACTCTCCAAAGATCCATTTCCGTGTCCTCCCGCCATCGCCACGTACACCCCGTCCATCCGTAGCCTGCTCCAGGGACTGGGTACCGCCGCGCACGTGGTCCTGAGCTCCCTATCGACCTCTCTGTCCCTCCCTGCGGGCCAGCGTTTCGAGGATTTCCAGAGCCCCTCGCGCCCCTCCCCCGACATCCTGCGTCTGCTCAAATACCATGCCGACCAGGACGCGAGATGCCTGCCCCAGACACCGCACACGGACCTCGGCAGCCTGACCTTTGTCTTCTCCACCATGCCGGGCCTGCAGGTCCTGCCGCCGGACGGCCACGATTCCGCAGCGGAGCCGTCCCCGTGGCGGTACGTGGAGCCGCGGCGCGGCCACGCCGTCGTCAACGTCGACGACTGCCTGGCCGTCATGACCAACGGCCTCCTCCGGAACGCCCTGCATCGTGTCGGTCCCGTCGACGGGAGGCCCATGCCGGAGCGCTACAGCCTCGCCTACCTGATGCGGCCCGAGGACGACACCGTACTGCGCGTCCTGGACAGTCCACGCATCCCGCGGCCGGAGAAAACGACTGGCCAAGGACACGATGACGTCACAAGCCGCGAATGGATCAGGCGGAAATTCAGTGCACTCAGGGGCCAGAGGAACGGGGCCGACCTCGATCGGGTTCTGGCGGGAGGGAGGGGGGTGCTGGCTTGAAGACTTGTTCGTGCCCAGATGCCGGACCGGCAACAAAGTGTACATTCCGTTAGCGGGCTAGCACATTTAGATAGTATGAATCTAACCGTATAGTACGCCCTTCGGGGTTCAAACCAACCATATATCAGAAACATGAGACTGCTCTAGCCTGCTGAAATCATCCGAACCCAGGCCCTCAAAGTTACAAACCCCTATCCTCCGATACTGCTTTTGAGTATTTTCTCCATCCTTCTCGCTTGGTGCCACTTTCACGACGATGATACCGGTCCCATGAACCCAAGAAGGCGCAGACGTTACCTGTTCTTCATAACTTGCCCATGAATCCGCATCCCAGGCCTCATCTTGGTTGCCGCTGGCGGTAAGGATGACCAAGTGACATTCCATGTCGGAACACTGGAGGAATTCCAGTGCAGAGTCTGGAAATGCCCTGAAGGTACCCGTGGATTGATTTCCCACAAGTCCGTCTTGGTACACGAGACGAAATGTGTACGCGTGGATGCTGTCTTGACCGAGGCCCCCTTTGGTGGCTTCTTCGTTGGCGGCCATCCTTTGCTCCTCGAGTGCTATCCCCACGAACACACTGCGCACAGCCAACCGCTTCGTCTGCAGCTCGCGCGGCACATCATCATTCGAGCCGCCGCCCCCCTGACCATCCCCGGCCTCCAGCTCAAAGCATACGCCACCGCCCTGGTGGTTCGTGGCCGAGTAAAACTGCCCGGGCTCCGAGGACCGGGGCTGCAGGTCAATCGGTCCCACCAGCGACGCCCACGACCAGCTGGGCCAGAGCCGCGCCAGCCTCGGGGACCTCTGCGCCCGGCCGGGGTCCCGCGACCGCCACGCCAGCTGCTCCGCCAGCTGCGACGACCAGAGCCCGACCCCGTAGTCCTCCTCGCCGTTGTCGAGGCGGAACTGGTCGCGTACGAGCTTCGCGACGCCCCAGACGGCGAGCAGACGGTCCGTGTTCTGGGTCAGGTTGCAGGCGGTGTAGTTGGCGACGGCCTCGCGCCAGAAGGTCTCGAAGGAGACGTCGGCCGACCCGACGAACTTCTGGGGCTTGGTGCTGCTGCCGCTGGCTTGCTGCTGGATCAGCTGCAGCCGCTCCCGCCAGTACCGCTCGGTCGACGACGCGGCGTCGAGCTGCCAGGGCAGGCCGTCGGGCAGGACCTCGCAGGCGGTGGTGGAGGCGCAGTCCCAGAAGACCTGGCCGGCCGCGAAGTGGAGGATGCGAGGCGACAGCATTCGTTCTGTCCTGACGATTAGCCGCAGACCCCTTCCTGATAATATGAAAAGTGAAGTGCGCCTACGTACCCTGGAAGACCCAGCCGCGGCGGTACAGAGGCTCCATCAGCAGCTGGTCGGACCAATACTCGGAAGGAAACACCCTCCATTTCCCCTTCCCGAAGCGGGACCTTTCGGAAGTCTCGACGACGTCCCCGCCAAAGTTTTCAATGTTCTGCCGGTCCTGGAACAGCCCGCCCTGGCAATCGCTGCTGGCGGCGGCGGCGAGGTTGCAGTACGAATTGCGGTAGACGAGGTGCATCAGCTGCCCCTCCGTCTTGAACTCCTCGCCATCCTGCAGAATGCACAGCGAGTCGATCCAGATGTACCGCGCCCTCAGGAGCCGCACGATCTCAACCGCGTCGCGGAAGTTGCGCGGGAGCTGTTCCACTCTGATGCCCGCTTCGGGGTCCGTGAATGTGGCGTGGTTCTCCGGGAGGAGCCGGATCATCTGCGGCCCCTCCGGGCCGCCCCAGCAGTGACTAAGTGTGACGAACCGCGGCTTGGGCCCAGGCAACGGCGCGGTCTCCCGGACGACGACGCGGCCCTCGGCGAGGGCGCTGAGGTCGACCAGGCGCTTCGGGACCCAGGACGGGCTTTCCGGGACGGCGCAGCGTCCGGTGTGCGCAGTGCCGCAGTGCTCCAGCCAGGCATTCAGTTGGGGCCCGACGCTTTCCGTGCCGAGCCTGTCGTCGAGAGAAAGGTTCACGCGGACCGACTCTGCGCGTGCGCCAAGTGTCAGCTTGCTGCAAGACCGTTGCCAAGGGGCTGCCAAGAGAATGGGGGAGGGAGGTCTCACCAGCACCAATCAAGTGGAATGTCTTCGTTGGTGCGTTCTGGAGCTGGGGAAACTGGGTGACATTCGGTCTGAAGTGTATGGTGCATGATGCCTCGCTCTCCCGCAACTTTGGCGACCGGTGGATTGTCCATCGGTAGAGGTGGTTCTTGTCCAGAGCCGCGTTGAAGTCAAAACCCATCCAGGTTCTCGCCTCTTCCTCCTGCCATCCGCAAAGCGTGCAGTATTCGGCTGTAGAAGAGGGGAGCTGGTGGTGACCCCATGCACGAGCACCCTCGAAAATGGAGCTGCGGCAACTGGGACAGATCATGATGGGGCGAGATGCAGATCCTGAAGTGTGACTGAAAGAAATGTGACGACTTACTACAGCACCAAACTAAGTATTAGAGAACTAGCCTTTTCTTTACTTAATGCGCAGCCGGCTGCAGGGACTAGTCTGGGCGTGCTGCGGCTGACATGTCGGTGGGGGCTAAATGATTACCCCCCTTCAAACCCTTGCTACCCTCCTTACGAGCCCACAGTAGATTTGAGGGCCCAAGGCACGCATTTACAATTGCTGCCCGATGGATGTGAATTGCAACTCGTGGATACTCGGTCCAGGCACTATATCTCACTCCGAGCTACCAGACGCACACACGAGGGTTATTTTATCCCCATGTTGTCGTCTCGGGGAACACAGTTACATGGGAAGGAAGCGAAAAAGGGGTCAAATGCAAGTGATAGAGGCAAGAAAACTATTCGGTTCATCCCCAACAGCTCTACTACAACTGTGACAAAACCTCCGAATAATTCTCGGCCACGTACAAGTGAAAATCTACCTGGTAGCACTTCACCCAAATGCCACCCCAGATCTTCCTACTAGTGAGAAACCCCCGGGCGGCGAAGAGGACCTGCTCAAGCCCATCCTCAGAGTCGAGAACATCACTCAACTTGCTTTCATCCCCCTGCCACATCTCGCGGAGCCCCGCTTTCAGTTCTTCATATGGGGTCTCGATCTGCTCGACGAACTTGCCCACGATGCGGATAGACTGAAGACCCAGAAACCGTTGGGTGTCACATGTTTGCGCCGCAACATATGCTATCCCCGCGTCGAAGACGTTCAGCAGCTCCCTGGGAAGCCGGTCCGGGACCGCCCTGGCTTCTTTCAGTGTCTTGGCCTTCCACAGATGATTCAGTCGGAGAAGGGCAACGGCCACGACATCGTCCGAGCGGCTCGCCGTCTCTTCGACAAGTTGCTCGGCCACCCCTGCCGTCTTGTTCGCTGGAGTTGCGAGCTCCTGCCCCAAGTGCGACAGGGGCGGGAGACATGGTGGCGACCCAGGCGACGTTTGCGCCGGGCTGTCCAGGCCCAGATCTCCATGCTCACGTTGTATGGCGTCTCGCACCAGCACGCTCAGGCCTTCCGGGAGGAAGAAGTGACTGATGTAAAACTGGACTTTGCTTGGTTCGTGGACGAGGGAGAGTCCGGCATGGTCGCTACCCATCAAGAACAGGCTCGTATCAGTCCTGAGTATCACTTGCTTTGACTTGCATAGATGAGTGGTAGAGGAGACCTACGCGATGTTGCAGCCATTCCCAGCATTCTTGCACTCCTGGCAGATGTCATATGCTCCCGACCCGCAGGTTTCGCAATGCCACCAAAACCGCAGCTGCGCGGGCCCCGTGTGAGTTTCGACGTCACACCCCCTTAGCTCGCCCGTCAGGTACGGTACTCTAGAAGTGGTCAGGAGCTTGAAGCCCAGGCCTTGTAGTTGGGACAGCTGGGATTCAAGTTCCCGGTACTGAGTGATGTCATGGAACGCCAGGTCGAGGTCGTCGATTACCAAGAATGCTCGATCTAGGGGCTTTACTTGGTCCCGAATCCATTCGAACAGCGCCTCATCCTCATTTTCATGACGCTTTTGCGATTTATCTGGCTCCTCCTCATTTCTTTCCCTGTCGAGGTCAGAGGGGGGAGTATTGCTCTTCAACTGGTGTTGTAACTCAAGAAGTAGTTGTGTGGAAAGAAGTAGAGAGTTGCCGTTTACGGCATGGGCCGACAGCCTTTGCAGGAAGACGGAAATTATGGCTGTTTTAGGGCCTTTGAAAGAAGACCGGAGGTCCTCGATGATCAGACAAGAGAGGGTTGTCTGGAGGCGCCGGGTGATATGTGAACATGACGTTGTCTAATCTCGGGACGGAGGCCACCTACCTTGCCCGACCCTGGCCCTCCAATGCATCTTAGCTGCCACGAAGCACCACCGTCACTCTTCCAGTATTGATACTCAGCAGACTGACCGACATCAAACAGCGGCAGCAAGTGTGCCAAATCAACATCGACAGTCGAGTTAATGGCCATTGTGGAAGAAAACCCTGAGTAGTTGAGCCGTTGGAACTGGGGCAAAGAGCTTGTTCCCACCCCGCCCGGCGAGAGTATGGGAATTTTTGTTCTGGACCGCGCAAAGCGTTGGTCTGGATGAAGTGCCTAGGCCGTCGTAAGGCTGGCCCTGTTTTCCTTGGCCGAATGCTTAACCCACCCGCAGAACCCATTGTACTATTAATACGCGCTGCTAGATTTTGCCCTGCAGCTGGCCAGTAGCAGGACAGTCTAACAAATTAAAGGAGCCGGGTGTGGCTTAGTGCTGATGCTTAGTGCTGACCTCTTGCGATCTCAGCTTCTGCGCCCAACCTAGGCACGTGCATAGTCTTGGGCCAATGGGACGCCAAGGGGGCAGGGATAGTCGGTCTATCACCCCGCCCCCAAATTCTATCGGCATTGCTTATTCGACCGCTAAGGTCTTTCTAGGACTCGGGATATGCAGCTTGGGTCTTTTGGTGAAAATTGGAAATTGGCCGGTGCCAGCCTAGTTCCCCTGTAGCTGAAAGTTAGCTTTGACGGCGTAGATACCCTTGCGGGTCACATCCCAGGCGGTCAAAGTCGAGAATGGAAGCGTCACCGGGAATTTCTACAAAATCATGGGTGTCTCTTTGCCCGGTCTGGAATCCGCCATGGCATTGGCTTCCTCATCGGTGTATGAGTCTCAAGGCAAATCACACCGGCAGGCAAGATGCAACTTCGTGCCTATCTTCTGGCCCTCGGCGCCTCTCTGGGCGCTTTCCGTGCTGTAGAAGCCGCGGATGAGGACAATGACAACCATTCGATATGCGGTGACCTGATGTCCCAAGCCAACACGGGCGACGAAGACTGTAAGTATGATTATTTTCAATAAGTCTTTATAAGAAAAGAAGTTCAACAGGGCTGATTAATGCACTAGCGTACTACTTTTGGGCCGCTGATGTGCAGAGCTGCCTTAGCAGTGTCCCATTCTACTCTGACCCGGCTCTCCGTTTCCTGGAGTACTATAACACCACGCTACAGTTTCAGAGCACTTTGGCCTTCCTCAAGACTCCCCCGGGAGGCTACCAGCAGCCCGCAATCGATGTGGTGGATATCCTCCACCGCATAGAGACCAACGTAACTGCGGGCTACTACCAGAACCAGTACGAGTTCGAGGTCGATCTGCAGAAGTTGGTATTGGCGATTCATGATGCACACGTCTACCTCAACATAGGTGTCACAACGCCCTTTGTCTATGGTAGCCCCTACTCTATCTCTTCCGTCTCTATAGACGGGAAGGAGCCCCCTAAAGCCTACTTGACAGGTATGTGTGTACTTCTTGCTTGTTCGAAAGAACAATTTGCTCACGATGTTTTACCAGACGATATCCAACAAGCCCAGGCAGATGGCTGGACCTGGACGCCGTCTCCGATCTCGAAGATCAACGGCAAAGATGTGGTCGAGTATCTGACCGACTTCGCCTCGCTGAACTCGATCGGCTACGTCGAGAACCACGCAGAGTGGAACGCTCTGATGGGCCACCCGGCGCAGGATATTCAGGGCTGGCCGAACGTGTGGCAGGGCGCTGCCACCTTCTACCCCGGCGACGAGCTAACCTTCACCTTCGAGAACTCGACCGAGCCGCTCGAGACCTACTGGTTGGCGTACTATACCTACCCCCTGGATGCCGGCCCCATCGCCACCAGCGGGGACATGTACAACTTCTTCGCGTTGGGGCTCTACCCGGCGGTCAACGGAACTCCTGCTCACCCCGTCCCTGAGAGCAACGTGATCGGCAAGAGGGACAGGCAGACCGACGGCGGCGATGGAGATTTTCTGGAGCCGTCAGGCGACGACGGCAACTGGGCAGTCGAAAGTAGTGGGGCATACCCGGAGAAGCCAGACGTGGTCCAGCCGGACTTGCAAATCAGTGGTGGCGGTATTGTTACGGGCTACTTCCTCCACGAACTGTCCACCGGCGTTTTGAGCTTGCCCTCCTTCTCTCAGTACGGCGACTACCTCAACAACTTCACCCAGACCGTGCAGGAGTTCATTGATGGTGCGGTCAGCAACAACCTGTCCAAGATCATCATCGACCTCCAGCAAAACTCGGGAGGAGAAGTTGTCTTGGTCATGGATACCTACCTGAGATTCTTCCCGGGGCGAAAACCGTTTGCCGGCAGCCGCAGGCGCAGCCACCCCCTCGGCAACATCATTGGTAACGCGACCACGACTTGGTGGAACACGCTGAACCCTGATTCAGACGAGGATTTCTCTGATTGGGAACTCGGTCTGGTGGACGAGTGGGTCATCACGCCTCGCATCGATGCCGAGACGGAGAAGAACTTTGCGAACTGGCAGGAGTACGCTGGTCCCAAGCGCCATCTTGGGGACGCCTTCACCTTGGTCGTAAGTTAGATCACGATATATCCCTATCCGTCGAAGTCTTAATCATACTAACCACGACTGTCAAATCAGGAGAGATATAATATCTCAGATGTCGATTTCATCTACGAAATGTTTGGAGGTAACCTCCCTACCGACTACCTCGAAGACACTGGTACAGACGCATTTGCTGCAGAGCACTGGAGCCCGAAAGATGTGGTACTGGTAAGTATCGGTGATGTGCCCAGCAAAATTCGGCTCAGCTACTAACTCATCTGTCATATACAGCTCACTGACGGACTCTGCTCCTCGGCCTGCTCGATGTTCGTCGAGCTCATGACCCGCAAGGGCGCCCGCACCGTCGTCATGGGCGGCCGGCCCGTCTCTGGCCCCATGCAAGCCGCCAGCGGCAGCCGCGGGGCGCGGGTCTACTCCAGCAGCTCCCTGGACGGCGACATGGTGGTGGCGGGCCTGGTCGACGACGTGGCTAACCAGACGCTGCCCCATATCCCGCACAATGCCCAGACGCGCGACCCCGGCCTCTGGTCGGCCGCCTACTTCAACCTGCGCGACCAGATCCGGGAGGACGAGTTCGAGAAGGACGATGCCGTACCGCTGCAGTTCAAGTACGAGGCGGCCGACTGTCGCTTGTACTACACCCTCCGAAACCTCTACAACATGACGCAGCAGTGGACCGACGCCCACGACGTGGCCTGGGGCGACGGGACCCGGTGCGTGGACGGCTCGACCGGCTACTCGACGACGGGCCAGACGGACCCCGCCCATAAACCCCCACCGGTTCCCGAACTGGCAGAAGAGCACCGCCCGTTCCCCAAATCCTACACGCCACCCCCACGCGGAGGCTCAGGATCAGCGGCGCCCGCATCCTACCCGGACTTCGCGTCCGAGGGCGGCGGCATCACCGACTCCTACCTCGACTCGACGGAGCCCATCGTCCCCTGCAACCCGGACGGCCGGTGCGACGGCAACATGAAGTGCATGGAGGTCAAAGTGAAGTGCCACAAGAAGACGGACGCCCCTCCCGCGCCCGTCAAGGCGTGCCTGCCCGTCTGCCACGGCGAGGACGGCTGCGCCTTCTACAAGAGCAACATGGCCCTCTCCTGCAAGCCGTTCGGCTCGCGCGAGCTGAAGCAGAGCACCGTGCTGGCGCCCGCCAACGTCGGAGGAGGAAGCAACGCGAGGGGGGCGGGCGGGCTGCCCAAGCAGAAGTTGTACTCGGGGCTTTGCCGGCCTACGTTTGGGACCAAGACATTAGGCGGGTGTCCAATTTGAGCACGGTTCTAGTCGTTTCTTTCGCGAACAGAAGTTTGTTGTTGTTTTATTATATATATATATTACTAAGGATGTATCTATTTTAATAGCTAAGGATTCGTTATCGCACCTTTTAATTATAACCCCTTTCCCTTGAATAGTATTATAATTCTCTCCACCCCCCCCCTCTCTCTCTCCCCCTCTCTCTCTATCTCTCCCCCTCTCTCTCCCCCTCTCTCCCTCTCTCTCCCTCTCTCCCTCCCCCTCTCTCCCTCTCCCTCTCCCGAGGGCACCCGAAGGCGGGCGCTTCTGGGGGCGGCGTTGGCGGCCGTGGTGGTGGTGGTGGCGGTGGCCTCGGCCTCGAGCTGCTGCTCCAGGGCGGAGTCCCACCTGGTGGCACCGCTGCCGGCACCCGAGCTGCTGCTGCCGCCACTGCCGCTGCTGCTGCCGCTGCTGTTTCTGCTACCGCCGCCGCTGCCGGAGCTTGTGGCCGGCGAGCAGGTCGGTTGTTGGAGGAGGGGTAGTTGGTGAAGTAGGCCTAGTCAAAGGGACTTCAGCTGGAATTGACCATCTTCAGGAATGCGTTGATTTCAATGGGAATTGAGGCTGTTCTGAAGAGTATGGAAGACTGGGTAAGGTTAGTCTGAAGATTGACAGACTGGAACTTGGTGGTTTTGGTGTAAATTTGGTGGGCGAGCGCAAGTCGCCCTTCTGGTCGGATTCGACCGTTTCTGGTCAGATTTCAACGCAGAAAACGATGGATTGTATGGTGAGATCGTAGGATAGAGAGATGAAGCGCCCGCCACGCGCGCACCTTATAAAAGAGATGCTTCCAATAGATGCACACTGGTTGGAGTCGGGGAATATGGGAGCAATGTGATGGATTAGAGAGGCCGTTCCAGTAGGCAGGTAGGCTGGCTGGATACCTAGGTAGGTCCATCTTAGAAGAGCTAGTCTGCCACTAGTCCCTATCGATAAGCCTATCGACAAGAAACTAGATGGACCTATCGCTGCCCCCCTCCCCCCTTCTCCTCCCCCTTCTCCTCCCCCCCTAGTAGGGCCTATTATATAAATATAGTAATTGCTATTATCTGCAGCTTTGACTCCCAGATTGCTTACACCGTAACAAACGGGTTGACAGTCCGAGGCGGGGAAAAGCCCAAGCAACGTCAAAGACATCACCAAACACTAATGCAGAGGCATGGACCATACCAGAGATCTTGTGTAATCTTGAGTCTCATACAATAGGTTATCATAGCCATAGAAGAATGTAGATCAAGTCTTTCCCTTTCGATTAGCCCCTTTTGGGACCCAAAGATTCAAGCACGGTAGAAGCCCGGGTTCTACTTGACGATAAATCTAGCATCGAATATGTCAAGAAGCCAGTCAATTGTCCATCCAACTTCATTCGAGAAGACGAATAGCAGACCCAGAGGCTCAAGATTTCCCCTCGGAGACCTCGGAGGGCTCCAGGGGGTGCCGCCGCCACGCCCCCAAGCAAGCCAGCAACGCCGCGGCCGACAGCCCCGCCGCGATCTTGTTCAGCAGGTTGAACGCCTCGCCGTAGGCCTGGACCGCCGCCTCCCGGACCGCGGGCGGGAGATGCTTGATGGTCGCGGGCGACATCAGGATCGCTTCCACGCGCTCGTGGCTCAGCTTGCTGTGCAGCAGCTTGGCGGCGACGAGCTCGGAGATGACGGCTTGCGCGATGGCGACGCCGAACAGGCCGCCCAGGATGCGGATCTGGGTGACGGCGCCGACCGTTATACCTGTGCGTGGTGGGAGCAGGGTCAGCAAGAGGCACTTTCCTTGAAGGGGATATGGGATGGGGCTGGAAAGCCGTGTATGACTTACCGGAATCCTTCCCGCTGACTTCCAATCTAGCGAGGACTAGAAAGCCTTTCGTCCCATAGTTAGTCGTCGTCTCTCTCGTTGCGTGTCTCAGTTGGGGAGGGCTATCTCACTGCTCAACGTAAGTCCGAAACCCAGGCCCAGCATAGCCTGGTATCCATATTGCGCGCGGGCCACTTCCCCTGTTGTCGGCAGGGTGGCCATGAGCCCCAGTGCGACGGTCTGCAGGCAACACGACGAGGCCAAGATGTACCAGCTGATGTTCCACCAGCGAACAATGGCCCCGCCAACGCCCGCTCCGACGGCCGACAGCATTAGCAGAGGGAGCATGCGAAGTCCGGCATCCATGGCAGACATGCTGTTCTGCAGCTGGAACCGCTGTGGTAGGTATATGGTGGTCACCGTCAAGGGGAAACCAGTGATGAATGCGGTCCTGTCAGGGCAGTGAGCATGACAGCAGTGACGCGGAACCACGAGAGTTACTTTCATGGAAAAGGGGAGAAACAGGGATGTCCAAGGCACCCTCCCGCCGAATGAAAAGCCAATACGTACAGGAAGATGGAGCCTAGTACTCGCGTCTGGACCAGGTTAACCGGGAACAGCGGCAGCATTCGGACCTTTGGGATCTTGGCGTTCGACACGAGCCACTCCCAGACGACGAAGCCGGTCATGGCCACGGCACTGACGGTGATGGTAGCGACGATGTCGGGACTTTCCCACGCCTGGCGGGCGCCGCCCTTTTCGACGGCGTAGATGAAGGCGACGAGCCCCGCCAACGAAAGAAGCATCCCCGGGTAGTCAACGAAGCTGAAAGTCCGCTGCCTGATGGGTAGCGGCTGGCTGTTGACGGGGAAAACCCAGGCGACAACACATAGGATACAGAGACCGACTGGGACACTACATAAAGAGTTGATTAGACCGATTCTCGATGCTTGACTGTAGTGCTGAGATCACATTGGGGACATACTTGATGAAGAACACCCATCTCCAACTGCCGCAGGTGGTGATGACGCCGCCCAGAACGGGCCCAAGAAAGCTTGAGGTGGCAAATGTCGGCCCCAGTAATCCGGTAGCAATGCCGATGTATTTAAAAGGGGTTACCTCCATCATCACGGACATGCCGAGACTGTAAAGGCCGGCCCCGCCTATCCCTTGGAAGGCCCGGAGGATGATGCTGTAGGTTATTCAGTTAGTCTAGTTACGAAGGACAACAGAGAGTAGCAGTAGAAGGGCAGCCCACAGCTGAGTCATCGACTGTGCGCCACCACAGGCCGCGGAGAAACTCGTGAAGATGACGATGGCAGAGATCAGAGTCGGCTTTCTCCCAAAGAGGTCGCTCAGGCGGGCGAAGATGATGAGGAAGCCTAAAATTTCACCACTTGGGCGTCAGCATTGTAAATCGCGTTTCCAGAATCCAGGGGACTTGGGATTGGCGACGGACTCGTGTAGGTGATTAGATAGGAAGCGACGACCCAATTCGCATTTTGACCATCTTCAAAGGCGGCGGCGATGGTGACCAACGATGTTGCTATGATGTTCAGCTCCAAGCTTGACATGAAGAGCCCGCAAAGAAGGCTGCGGAGGGGACGGGTGTGTCAGTAACCATCATCAGCAGATAGCTGGTTGTAGCAAAATCGCAGAATTCGCAGTCGCTCCAACATACCAGAAATGAGTGACCCAAAGGCGCCATCCTGATAACGGGTCGAGCTTCGCCACCTGAAGCCCATCGGAAGTCACGTCTGGCTCGCGTTGGAGGAGATCGAGGCTACTGACAGGAAGAAGCATTTCAGGGCCCCCCAAGGGCTGGGACTGCCGCTGAGGATAGTCGTGCAGTCGAGTGTCGTCCATGTCGGTTGGGGGTGGTTCACTTGAAGAGCTCTCTGAAACGAAATTTGCCCAGACAGAGCTAAGACAGCTTGGGAGCCTGACGGGTGGGTTCGAAGAGATAGCTACGGAAGACGGTGATCTCGGATAATTTGTACTCAAGCAACAACGTGCCAGTGATTTTCCTGTCGTCAAGTTTCTATTATGGCCCGAAGTCTTATGTGCAACATTGTTTCCTTATGCAATATCCATAACATGCTCAAAACAACTTGGAGGTACTGTTGAGATCGGAGATCTGGTGCCCCTCAATGGAATCGTTGCACTAAGAGCACGTTACTCAACGACCGCGTAAACTCAAAGGGGGAGGTGTCACGAAGAGGCCATGTGAAAGCCATTGATGGAGTTCGAGACATTTTATGAAGTAAGGTGCGTTTTCTTACCGATCTCGCCCTTTTCAATGGAATTGGCGAGGGGTGAACCTTCAAATCACACGAGCTACCCCTATTCTGTCCACCAAAGAGCTCATATGTCTCAATCCCCTCACAGTGGCTCGACTGCCAATCGCCCCATTCCTTGACGAATTAATATGCCTGCCCATAGGGGCGCTGCGGCGTACTGAGCTGGATATAGCCACGGTGCTCTAATTTGTCCCCGTCATCCACCAAAGCCTGGTACCACTTGTCAAAGTCCGCCAGATACGCCCTCGCCATCCCCTCGTCGCTCGCGTCGAACGGCTCCTCCCCCCTGGCCACCTGCGCGAGCTGCGTCCCCGCGAGCCGGAACCCGCGGCCCAGATCCTCGAGCCCCTCCACGGGCCGGACCGCGCTCGAGACGCGCCCCTCCAGCACGTCGCGCGCAATGCGCGGCTCCTGCGCCGCGGGCCGCGCCAGCCCGACCCCGTCCACGGTCCCCAGCGCGTCCACCATCGCCGCCGCCGACCGCAGCCCGCCCGTGACGAAGACCTTTGTCGTCCGCGCGTCCGGCGGCCCCAGCCCCGGCACGACGGCGTCGGCGAACTCGAGGAAGAACGCCTCGCGCCGCCGGCTGCTCTCGCGGTCCCACGCCATGCCGAAGTCCTCCCAGTTCCCGCCCGTCAGCTCGACGAAGTCGAACCCGCCGGCCCCCGCGAACGCGGCGCACATCTCGCGCGCCTGCTCGGGCGTCATGCCGCCCGCCTGGAACTCGACGCTGTTCAGCTTCAGGCCCAGGACGAACTCTTTCGGGACGGCGCGGCGGATGGCCGTCGCGATCTCGAGGACGATGCGGATGCGGTTCGTGAGGGGGCCGCCGTAGGCGTCGGTGCGCTTGTTGTGGCGCTGCGATAGGAACTGGGCTAGCAGGTAGCCGTGCCCGCCGTGCAGCGCGATGCCGTCGAAGCCGGCGGCGGCAAGATACGTGGCGGCGTGTGCGAAGCTGGCCACGACGTGGTCGATGTCGGCTTGGGTCGCCTCGCGGGGTACGGCGTAGCTGCCGTACATCTCGCGGGCGGGGATCTGGACTGCGCTCGGCGCGATGGTGTCCTTGCGGATACGGGCAAAGAGCTGACCGCCCGGGTGCGCCACCTCGCCGATGATCAGGGAGCCGTCGTGCTTGGCTGCCGCCGCCAGGGCGCGAAAGGCCTCGAAGCGTGGGACGCCGTTGTCGGGCGGGTCGGCGAGCGTGATGACGTTCTCGCCGACGGAGTTCATCATGTCGTACTCGATGGCGATGTTACCGGTGACAATGATGCCGAAGCTACTGTCGCCTTCGCCCCACCTGCGATGGAAAATGACATCTATCAGCCCTGCTCCCCCTTTCATCTATTCGTCTTTCAACTTTCACTCTTGGAAAGAGGCATGCCAGTCGTCGTCTGACCGACTGATCATTTCACGTACCGTCGATAAAGTTCAATCGTCTCTTTGGTGGGTATGCCACGCTCCTGGATGTTTTTAGCACTCCATGTTGCGAGATCTTCAGCCATGGCGGCTTTCATGATGCGATTCTTGACGACTCTCCCCGAAGGCTGCAACACAAGTGGTTGGGCCAGGGGCGAGACATCAACAGGAGCTCCGGGCCAACGTCGTACAGGCATGTCGCTGGCTTTTTATATCACGTAGGAAGCCTGGTTTGAGAATCAAGATGAGTTCTTGGGCTTGTTCGTTCGACTGACAGTTGAAGGTAGTTGTCCTGTGTTTCGACTTTCTGTGGCCACACGATACGTCTCATGCTCGGGTCAGACTCCTTTTATACACGAATTTACTTACTTTTGGATGTCCTAGGGAATCGTCGCACCTCTCATTATTATTGGACAGCTCAAGTAGCCGCCTGTTTGTGCGCTGTGGTTGCATGGGCTCCACACGGGTCAGATTCAGTAAGCGAAATGCAGAACACACGAAAGGGGTTACATCTTGAGGTATTTCCTAATCGGGGTCGAGTAAGTAACCACCAATGAATGCTTGCATGATATTTCACGTGAAGCATATCTTGCCTACATCTTTATTTGGTCCAGTCAATACGAAAACTCGGGTGTGCTGTCACTGCTTTTGCCACATAGTTGCACACAATAACTAACGAGCCTGTTACCTAACTGTTCCAACACTATGACTATCTAAGGGCACTTGATTCATGACAGCTCATGTCATAGTACATTTATGCTCTGGCTACCTCATCGTAGAAAGTCTTGACCGCTGGCTCGAAGGCCTTCTCTGACCATATGTACTGCCGGAGGATGCTAAGAAGGTCCTCCCAGGAAGTATTTGCTGCGGAAAACCTCTGATGCAAAAGTTCCACGTAGCCGTCTCGGACCGGATCGGTACTCGCAAATGCTCCACCGAGGAACAGCATCCATGTGAGCAGGGCCGAATGCCGGTCCCATGCAACATCGTCTTCTGTATTCTGCAGTCTACGGATAAGCTGCGCTGACAAGTGTGTCTACCATAGGTCAGCTATACGCATCACATATATGTATAGTCTCCCTTAGGTTGTTGGGCCACGCAACTTACAGGGATCGGTGATTTCCGCCACACCTTGCAGCACAGCATGGTAGAGGACAAGTATACGGCACAGTAACAGCAGTCCACTAGGGCCGATGATGTCCCTTCTGGTTGTGCCAAGAGTTGTTGAAGCCTCGAACAGGCCCATGCTTGGTGGTTATCGACATGGAGCATGGCGATGGTGTCCTGGCAGATGAAAGACGGCGAGTCGCGCATGTGCTGAAGCGTATGCACGTCCTCCATGACATCCACGAAGTCTCTGGGGAACAGGTGGGCTAGCCTTTGGAATCCGGGCGGCAAAGTGAACCAATCTTGGTACGACACGACATCTCGCGTCCACTGCATCTCGGCCATGGATGTGTGGCTGAATAATCGGCTCGATCCCGTCAATACCGAAGAGTTGAGGTCTTGCCTGTTCTGGATGTAAGCATGCGGGTCCATCAGGTGGAGCCTGCACTCGTGCATGCTTTGGTTCGCTTTACCAGAATATAGCCCTCTTGATCCCATCTGTAAGATAAACACCTCTCTCCCTGCACGCATCTAGTAATTGTTTGACCCCGGTCATATGGATCTCCACCTTTGCACGCTCCCCTAATCGAGCCTGTTAAAGGGAATTGTTTAGTATATTTGAGTCTAATACTGCTTCTGGCGATAATGGGTACGTCAATTACATACCTCTACCCCTGCAAGTAACAGAATCGCGCCAATGGTAGGCATCGCCTCCAAAGCCGAGACATCCTGAACAGACGAAATCTTCCCGCGCAGAGACGAGATGGCCTTGGACTGGTACCGTAAGCTCTCTTGGTCAAGACTGGCGCCTCCCAAGGCTGCGAACGCAAATGTCAGCATGACGGCGTTCAAGAGCGCCGCATCCTCGAGTCCCGTCCGAAAGACCGAGTGAAAGGTCTGGAAGACGACGGAATCCCGCACGCTGAAGACGGGTTCCGTCGCCTGTATGGCGGCAAAGTTTCCGAGCAAAGTCCGGAACCGTGTCCCATGCAAAGGAGGCCCTGCCTCGAAGGGGTCTGTGATGATGGGTGGCGAAACGGCGATGGGAGCCAGGACTGAGACATTTGGGTGCGCTACCTGTTGTGGGGTACCCATGCGCATACCTTGCTCCCGCTGCTCTGGAGGAGCATCCTCACTGGTATTACCTTTTGTCCGCCGCTTGGTCTGCCAGGACTGCCTTATAGCGTGTGACCGGGCTCGGCGCCGGATCTCACGGTTACGAGATTCCTGGGGATTCTGGATGGAGATGAACTGGAATTGGTTGTCTGCGTCGATGCGTTAGCCTGACATTGCTGGGCGGATACAATGCGGTGAATTCGGTGGCGTACCTGGGCCAAAGCGGCTTTCAGCTTCCGAAAATAAATGATGTGATTGCATGGTTCAGGTGTGAAAAGTAGTAATGTCACGATTATCCAGCCGTGGTAGGGAGTGATATCT
Organism: Apiospora marii; assembly: GCF_038362585.1. Taxonomy (NCBI): domain Eukaryota; kingdom Fungi; phylum Ascomycota; class Sordariomycetes; order Amphisphaeriales; family Apiosporaceae; genus Apiospora; species Apiospora marii. The sequence goes on from NW_027117374.1 coordinate 1,420,994, forward strand.
CCAAAATGGGCAGCATCACGAATAAATATGTTATCCCAAGGTAGAGGCGCAGATACTATATCATTACTCAGCAATATGCAACTTACAGTTGACTGTCAAGGGAGGGGAGCAGGAAGGTTGGTTGCATCCGGGAATGATATCTGTGATACTACTAAAAGCGGTCACGCACCAAGGGTGAGATTTTACCATTTTGGGGTCCCGATGCAACATCGATTATAAACCGGACCCTTCCTATAACCAATGGAACCCAACTCCAACATCGATCCCCCCGTAATGCATGGTAGTGGGGACTTGTGATAGCATACCCCTGTACTGATTACGCCCTTTGGATCTATAATGACCGCCCTGCAAGTAGGTGTTGCTGACATCCGCAGCTTCGCGGCATTGGTAATCGAACCCTGTTCCAAGTCGAGGCTAGCTGGTCAGGATGTTTTCTCGAAGTTCTACTGGTAAAGCACCACTGTCCGCTATAGGACAGGTAGATAAACGTCGAGTCACGCGTAGACAATGAATATATGATGGTATTCCGCTCTGCGGATTCGGTAGAACTCGGAACGTATATGAGGTACCTCGATGGCAAAAGCAAATTACAGACAGAACGTCTGCAAGAGATCAGTCTGGCATACAGCAGTCAAGCAGGCAAAAGACCAACAACGACCTGGGCACTCCAAGCCACTTGATAACTCCAGGCAGCCATACCACCATACCCCCCTCAAACTCCCGTGTCTTCCAGCCAGCCAAACTCGGCGCCATGCAACTATCTCACCGCAACGGCATACCCACCATGATATGCCTCCGCAATGACGGCCACCACGTCCTCACCCCGCTCACCCCGCTGCAGGCCGGGTACTACTGGCAACGGGCCTTGGCCAGCGGCCTCGACCGCGTCGGCGTGCGGCGGAGTTCCTGGAGCACGTTCCAGGGTATGGGCATGGCGGATCAGTGCTCAAGGCCAAGGATCTCAACCTGGCGTTCATACACCTGATTGAGGCACGGGTGTCGTGATTCGACGACGTCGCGCAGGAAAAGCCGGGGCAGCATATGGAATTCGCGTATTCTGTGGAGAGGCAGCACCTCCCTCGCGGCTGGGGCATACACGCCCAAGTCAGCCAGGAGCTTGGTGGATGAAACTTATTCAGACATTAACATCATTGTCATGTTTCAAAGGCATTTCACGTCGAACCCGGACACGGTGTCCAGGATAAAAACATGGACTGCACCTCACCCCCTACCGCCGGGAGTCCCGCAGAACCACCGGAAGATTATACTACTTTCCCCTTCAGTAATGAGTTCCTGGCTGTACAGGAAGGAAGATGAATGGAGACAAAACCGATCCGTGTACCAAAAGTGCCGCTTCCGGCGGGTCCGAAGATAGGTCCTGCCCCAGGTATTGGTGGGACTGATGACAGATCCGGGGTCAGGCCGAGCGGTTTAGGCAGAATCTCCCATATTAGAAGATCATTGCCTATCTGTACGCTGTTGTGACCTACACAATGTGACATAATTGACAGGCGTCTACCTACTCAAGTAGACGGGTAGATGATAACGGGGTCGTCGCCAAAGCCTCATTGGTGGGCACCATCTCGGGCCCGAACCCCACGCAAGCACTAAGTGAGTACCCCTCCAGCATCAGGAGTGACATCCTGTCGGACCCGTACAACCTGGTTGACGCACCCGGCCAATCCGCATGTTCCATTGGACGCAACGGAGCGGCGAACCGCCGCTTGATATCACGGAACCGGCATTTCGGATAGCCGACAGCATTGTGACCCCTTCGGGCATAGGAAAGCGCGAGGAGCGAAACATCTTTGTGAAGCCGCCCTCATCGTCAATTCCTCAAAGCCGATTCGGACACAACTTTGCGTTAGGCATGGGGAATATATAAGGACACGCAATCGCCGACTAGGCGATGTGCGAAACAGGAAGGCAACCAGATCAGAAACATACAATCTCGGCTTACATTGCGCAACAAGTCCAACTCAAGCCTTAGCAACATGGCATCAGCCTCTTCTGACCCAGTCCTCATCATCGGCGCAGGCATCTCGGGCCTCTGCCTAGCCCAAGGCCTCAAGAAGCTCAACGTCCCCTTCAAGGTCTTCGAGCGCGACGCCGAGGTAGCGGCGCGGGCTCAGGGATACCGCGTACGGCTGCTGGACGGCTGCCAGGTTATCGACCAGGTCGTTCCGGCCGAGATATCGGAACTGTTCCACGCCACCACCGCCGTCTACCACTTCGGTATGCACAATTGCGACGCCATCACGGGCGAGGTGCAGCCTTTCTTCGATCAGCAAGACGGCAGCCAAATAGTGCCCGCAGGCATACGGCCACACGTGACCAGACTGGACAGCGACGGCGGTAATCCGCACGCCGCCGCGTCGGTGGATCGGCACGTGCTCCGGGACGTGCTGCTGACGGGCATTAGCGAGCACGTGGTGTTCGGCAAGGCGTACAGCCACTTCGAGATCGGACACGATGCGGCCTGCGTCACGGCGTACTTCGCGGACGGGTCGACCGAGCGCGGGCGGTTGCTGGTGGGGGCCGATGGGAAGTGGTCGGCGGTGCGCAGACAACACGTGCCGAATCACGTCCTACTCGACACGGGACTCGGTGCCTTCTATGGCAAGACGCCCTTGACGGCGGAGCTCCGTGCGATATTTGAGCGCGACACCGATCTTAAGGGGCTCGTGGTGGTGTCGGATGCCCAGACCTTGGCGACGCCGCTCGACCTGCTGATGGAGGAAATGGTTTGGTCTCCCGAGGCGGATAGCACCAATGCTGTCGTACAGGTGCCCAAGGACTACATCTACTGGGTTCTGCTGTCGGAAAGAGCAAGTTTGCCCTTCACGGAAGAGGAGCTAACGGGCCGCTTACGGCATGGAGATGCGGCGGCCCAGGCTACTCTCGAGCTGACGAAAAGATGGACCCCGGAGCTGCGCAAGATCTTTGCCGGCCAGGCGCCGCAGGATACGTCCTACATATCTGTCCACTCGGCGTCGCCCGACATGGAAGCGTGGAAGCCGTCGCGCTACGTGACCTTGGTTGGTGACGCGGTCCATGGCATGCCGCCTTTCGCAGCCCAAGGGGCCAATACGGCACTCCGCGGCGTCCAACTGCTGTACCAGGCGATTGAGCAGCACGGCGTGGAGGGGCTGACGGAAAACATCATCGGACAGTTCGAGGCAGAACTGCGGGTAATGGGGGTGGAGAAGATCGAGCAGAGTTTCGAGTCGGGCCGGGTTGCATTCAGATTGAAATCTCCGGAGTACCAGCCTTTGAAGGCCCGCTACTGAACGGGGGATATGGAGCAAGGTCTAGGAAGTGGCCGTAGATATAATTCCAAGACGTGTGTTATCAATTGCTTGCCCCCGTCTGGCCGTGGCCTTTGTATACTCTCAAAGATTCGGCCGCCGCTAGATCATCCTTCACCCAACAACGTATCTGTCATCTTTGTTTCAGTTAGAAACAGACTCAAAATGTGCGAGGAACCTTGCATGCCAGGGCTGATGGAAGGATTGCCCAGATGGGCAGCTGACTCGATAATGAGAGGTTGGTCTAGTGCTGAATGAGCGAATGCTGGAACATCCTAGTCATTGTCGAGCTTTTGGCCCGGCACAGACACAATTGAGCGATCAAATACTGTCCACGTATAAATGATGCGGCCCGCTTAGAGATGATCCTTCGTTTCTTATCAGGTTGTCAAAGACGTGGAAGTGATCGCCTGCCTCTCTAGAAAGGGTGATCAGCTCGCCAAGGGGCCAAGGTTTGCTGCAAACCGGGGGGTTTTAGCTTTCGTCAGGATGGACGACCCAGCAACAGGACATTCTCGATCGTGCGGTTTTAGGTAGTGGGTTTGATCAGTCCACCAAATGCAACCCCGATGGATGCTACGGTTTGAGGAGGGGGCCACCACCAGCTTTATGTACTTTTGACATATCGAACTCGCTGGTAGGTACCACCAATTGGTTACCCGATTTGACGAAGGAAGGGTTTGAGATCTGGATTGCTTGGAGCTTGGGAAGCATCTGGGTGGAGTCTTTTCAGTGCTGAGTGAGACGGCTCGGAGTTCGGGTAGTGCCCGCTTTTCGAGAGATCAGGGGCCGCTGCGCAGGCGCTCCACTACATAAAGTTGTCCTCCAGGGCAAATGGACACATTGACAGCCCCTAGATTGACGAATGGACAAGTAAAAGTCGGAATTTTGACATGCACACAGCCAACGCTGAATGCGCTCGCGCTCGCACCACGACAATTCCACTCACATTCACCGCTAATACCGTAGCGCACTTTTTTTCATTCGGGGGTCACCGCACACGCCCTACTACATAGTCAAAAGACGACACTGTTGTTCAAACCGCTTAAATCCCGAGCAAATACTCGGAGATAAGAGAGCATTAGCTCAGAAGGGAAGGGGGAAGGAATGCGACTGTCGAAAACAGCCGCACCCCCAGTTTCGACGGGGCCGCGTCAGCTTTAATGATTAGTGGTAGCGGTTCCTGGCAAAACATTAAAGGCTATCTTAGCGGGCTAACTTAAGTGATATACGGCTTGGCACGGCTAACACGGCACCGGATGGTGTCACCGTCATTGCCAAGCCCCAGCATTCTTAAGGGTCAGGGACCTCTGGGACCCAGCTGGCAGGCCAATTGAACGGCCAACTCGGCTTAACGTGCCGTGCCCGACTGAAGGAGACTGAGAAACCGCCGTCATTCACTTCTCGGCGTTCAAGCAAACATTCCTTATCGTCGTTCCGTGCACTTTTTTTCTTGCGTATTGTTATTGTTTTAGATGGGCCAAAAGTAACAGCTGTCATCTCTTCTTTGATTCGTGTTTCTTGCACATAGTTTGGCTCTTGTAGTGGTTAAGGCATCGCAGCTTTGACCGATGGCACCCGCCAGTTGCACCACGATCAACCCCATCACCTCATCCTAGCTTGCAGTTCGCAGCTCGCAGCTCACATACACACGCACACGCACTTGGCATACCTACACACAATACTTTAGAGTTCACCGTCTGTGACTCCACCGTTCGTCACTCCGTTACCCCGTACTCGACTCGACAAGCTCATTGGTAATACCCCAAACCCCGTACTTTCGCTCGACGCAGCACCGCACCAATGGTCAAGATGGTTGGCCTCGTGGAGAAGGTGCTCTCCTTGCCTCTGCTGAACATGCTCCTCGCCCGGCGCCGGTTCCTGATCATCCTCGGCTTAACCACACTTCTGCTCAGTAAGTCTTGATCTCCGGATAACCGGCCGGCTAACCGGCATCCTCAAAGGGTTACCCCTCCGGAAGCCCGTCCGAACACACACGCTGACACGCTGCATCCAGTGTTGATGTTCTCAGGCGCCGGCAATGTCGACATGACACGCCTGTCCGTGGGCGGTGCCAATCCGGCAGGAGCTCCTGGCACCAGACCCAAACCGGCCAACCCTCCACCTGCAAACCCGGATGTTCACCCTCCTCCCCCTGCCGAACAGCCGGTGGCCGCTGCTGCTCCTCCTCCGGAACACGCTCCGAAGCCTAAGGAGCCGGAGCATAAGGAGCCGAAGCAACCAGAGACACCACCGAACCCGAAGCCCGTGGACCCACAGGCGGCAGCAGCCCCGAAGGCCCCCGAGCCCCCCAACAACAAGCCGAATCACCCAATGCCCGCCGCCTCTCCGCGTCCCTACATCTCGTACCAGGGCTACAAGCGGCCTGGTTACGACATGCCGCTCACCCGCGCCATCCCCCTCCGCATCATGGTCATGGGCTCTGCAGCCGCCTTCGACCATACCGCCAGCGAGGACGGTAACGCCGACAATGACAACGGCTTCCGGCTGCTGCTGCGCGAGCGCCTCACGGACCTCGGCCACAAGGTCAACTACGTCGGCGACGCGACGCGTGGCAACATGATGGACGCCGAGGTGGTGGCCGCGGCCCCCGACAAGCCGCCCATGCTTCGCGCGCTGCACGAGCTCGCGGGCCAGGTCGTCCCCCAGAACAAGCCGAACCTGTACATTGTCAGCGTCGGCGCCGAGGACGCGTATAAGCACCAGGACATTGCGGGGTTCTATCTGCGCCTTGATGCCTTTGTTCGCTACCTGCTCGACGCCTCGCACAAGTCGACCGTCATCCTGACCACGCTGCCCCTGCCCCACGACGGCGGCGAGCAGAACGGCGTCGCGCAGGAGACCATCCACATCAACAACCAGATCCGCCGCCTCGTGACGATCCACCAGAAGCAGGGCCAGCCCGTCGTGCTGGCGGAGCTGCAGGGGCCCGACGCGACGCCGCCCATCAGCAACAACCACGCCCCCAACAGCGACGACGCCAAGATCAAGGCCGAGGCCATCAAGTCGGCGGCGGCGACGGCCGAGCTGCGCATCTTCGACGCCCTCATGGACGCCGACGCCAGAGGCTACCTGCAGGCGCCCGAGCCGGTCGAGGGCCTCCCCGACGACGGCGACTGGCACGCGCGCACGACCAGCGAGGAGTTCCGCAAGTGGGAGGCGGACAAGGACAAGTACTACGCCGACCAGAAGGAGAACAACGATAAGGAGATCAGCCGCATGGAGGCCGCGCTCAAGAAGACCAAGGGCGGAGGCGTCGCCCCAGGCCCTTCTTCATAATGACGAAGCAGACGACGAAGTTGTACGAACGTGGGTTTTCTGGGGAAGGGGGTTCGTTTTGGTGTCGGGGTAGGAGGCGTGTGGCATTTTCATTGGCGATCAAAGGGCGAAGAAAAGGAGAAATGGATGCTTTCTTGCTTGGTTTTTTCTTGCATTTGCGTGGTGGCGTGTTGCACGATGCATTAGAGTTTCGAGAAAGAGATACCCAAAGAGCATACGATTGATTACAGAGGAGGGCCCGGGGCTGGCTTGCGCGTGGTTTTAGAGAAGAAGAGACGAGATCTTTGGCCCTCCCTGCTTGGTTGGACATGTACGATAGAAGGGGCAGAGGAAGCGGACCTTGGCATGGCTTCCGCGCAGATGAACAATTAAATGGACCTCCATTGGCACATACATCTTGCCGTGCTACTAAGTTGGACGGCCCCTTTGCTTGTGATATGCAACCAAAGGCATGGTGTGGTTGATATGCAACTACGTGGTGTTACATCTACAGCCACCACGGTAGGAAGCGGCGCAGCTCAAGCTTGTTCGGGAAGTAGTTGTGGAAGAATCAGGGTGGCACGTACGCAATCTAGCAGTCTCAGCGTGCCTAGGTTCAGATTCGTGTTCGCTACGAATGCAGTATGCAGTCGGGTGTTAAGAGAACAAGACGTTATCGCGTCGTTATTTCTTACGTTACCTTTATTGACGCCAATTGTCACGATCTTGAGCGATTACGATCCCGAACCAACCAAGACGATTCTAGGCAAACTCTGCCAAATCCAAGCCGAAAGCCAACAGGATGGATGACGTCTGCGTGTCTTTCACATCGTACTAATCCGGTAGCCGCGCCGGGTGGAGGCATGATGCCCATGAACAGCGGCAGGTGCAGGTCAGCCCTGAAGCCAAAGTCCCCGCCACCTACAATATCTCTTGAGTGGATGGCATTGATAGTATGAAGTATGAAGTATCCCAGCGACGCGCCACGTCCGTGAAATGCGAAGTCATCGAAATCAATCGCCCAAGATTGCTCTGCATTTTAATATCTACCAGCTATCCGCCAATTAAATTACATGCGCACCCAATTTACAATTCGCCTGCTATTAATTACACTGAAACGTGAAGAGATGAATTCAACAAATGGGGAAAAGGGGTGATACTGGCGAAGAAGAAGAAGAAGGAAGGGCCCCATGTAAGTTCCTCAGTCCGTCAACTCGGCAATGCACTCCGCGACCACCTCGTAAAGCCTCCCCGACTTCATCGACTCATAGACCTTGGTCACGTACATACCCACACTAGGCGCCTTCGTCTCATCCCCCATCGCGAGGTCCTCAACGCCCGCCAACACATGCGCCTCGTCCAGGAACGGCACCCGCACCTCCTGTCGGACGAATTCATACATCTTCCTGGCGGCGCTCCCGAGCAGCAACGCCGTGTTGGGCTCGGTCGTCGCATCCGTCACATCACCCCCGCCCGTCGTCTTCAGGCGCTCCATCGCCCGCAGGTCCAGCGCCTGGCACAGCGCCACGAGGTGCGCCGCCGCCATCTGCGCCAGCACGTCGGCCGCGGTGAGCGTGTAGCGCGCGCTGACGAGGGCCATGCTGTTGAGGCCCTGGTTGCCCATCTCGGCCGTCATGACGTGGGTGCCGACGGGGTTGGCGAGGAAGCCGAGCTCGCTGACGAGGGCGGCGACCATGATGTCGACGCCCTTGAAGAGGAACGAGCGCGCGGGCCCGTCGTGCGGGGCGCACAGGTTGGGCGGCAGACCCCGCGAGGTCGCCGGGTTGATGAGCTCGGTGCACTGCGCGAACAGCATGCGGCCCAGGGCCTGCAGGTCCTGCCGCAGCTTCTCGACGGCCGAGGTGACGGCGCGGGCCTGGAAGTTGCCGCCGTGGTGGATCTGCGCCCCGCCGGGGGCCGAGACGTCGATGAGCGGGTTGTCGGTCACGCTGTTGAGCTCGACGGTGATCTGCGAGAAGGCCAGCTGCAGGTTCTCGAGCACGGGGCCCAGCCACTGCGACGCCGTGCGGATCGAGTACCGGTCCTGCGCCAGCTCGCCCGCGTTCGGGGTCAGGTGCGACGTCGCCAGCTTGGAGCCGGACAGGAAGGAGTAGATGTTGCGGGCGCTGTCGATTTGGCCCGGGTGCGGGCGCACTTTGGCGATGAAGGGGTGGAAGGAGTCGGCGCTGCCGGTCAGGGCCTCGACGCTCATGGCCGTGAGCACCTGGCTGAGGGCGGCGAGGTTCATGGACTCGTGCAGAGCCAGAGCGGCCACCCCGGCAGAAACGGCGGTTCCGTTCACGATGGCGAGGCCCTCTTTCGGGGCAATGGTGATGGGAGTGATCGATGCATTAGCCAAGGCCACATCGGACCGGGTCGGCTTTCGCTCATCGTACTCGCTCGTGCGAGATCCGGCGAAGGCCATGGCGGACGGCTTGCCCTGCATCACCGCCCCGACGTAGCTGAGCGGACTCAGGTCCCCGGAGGCCGAAATGGACCCCCGCAGCGGAATGCAAGGCACGACATCCTTGTTCAGCAGTTCCACCAGGGTGTCGGCCAGGGTGACGCGGATCCCGGACGCTCCCCCAGCCAACGAGTTGAGTCGGACCAGCATGGCCGCCCGGGCCCACGACTCCGGCATACACGTGGCCGTCATCGGGTTGTCGAGCGGCAAGATGATGCGGGGCGTCCGCTGTACGGGTGTTGCTACCTCCTTCGCTGGCTCAGGGGTATGGGGGATGGATTCGCTGGTTTCTTTCAGTTCGCCGTCAGGCACGATGATCTCTCTGGTCCACGATTCTACTTTAAGCATGGGGTTGTATCCAGCCTCAGAGAAAGGGGCACTCCGCCCGCCAGCGTGTGTCGCCGGTTGACCAGTTTCGCATCACCACTGGTGTCGATTGAGGACCCGTCTGCCTTCGCCTTGGTCTCCACATCCGATGCGTTGATGTATTCGGATATCTCAGTTCCATTTGGGGGACTCGACCTCGTCGCCCTCTGTGTCGCTAGTGTCGTTGCTGGTGCCATGGCTGGACCCGACGCTGAGCAGGCTGCTGGTGTCACTTTCGGTGTCATTGTGGACGTCGCCAATCATCCGCGGGCTCTCGTCTCCAGGACGAACCACACCGCTCCCCATCGACAAGACACCGCACATCTGCATGCTGAATAAGGTTTGCTGGAGTCCCAGTGTGTCAGCCGACCGCGCGTCAGCACTGCCGCCAAATCCCGTGTTGACGCCGTAGATGACATGGCCTTGTCTTAGCTTGTCTAGCACCACGTCGCTGCAGCGCGCAATCGCCTCCACCGCCTCGGGACTGAGCTTGACCTGGGCCAAGTGTCGTGACACGGCAACAACGTCAGCTACTGAGAGGTCATAACTGCTGACGGATACAGCAGCATCGGCATCGGGGCTGCTATCCAGTCGACGCCAGTGCTCGAGAAATAGCTCGGTGAAGGTATGGGAAAACATCGTTTTGTCTTGGTCTCGGGAGATGTTTCTGGTGCTGCTTCAAAGATGGAACAGGAAGGTTGACTCGTTGACGCTACAAAGGGGGATTGGTGCCAGTCTTTGGAGGTCTTCTTTATATGTACAGCGGATGGTCCCTCTTCCTCGGGAGGGAACACCTGATCCAAGCTGGCCGATGTTTATCAGAGGGGCAGTCGGGAAAAATGATAAGCTGGTAACACAAGACCAAGACAGGGTTTCATCGCTGCCCGAAACTTTTTCCATCCGCGTACAGTATCCCTTTCGGCCGTCACTTGACGGATGATCCGACATACGGGCTGAACGCAATGTGCGCTGAATTTGTCAATTTCTCACACACACATCATGAATAGGCAAGTAGATGACCTGCTGATAGCCTGAGTCAAGCAGGCATGCCCTGCAAATCCCGAGGCCCTGGATTCGGGATCCAAGACGCCGCCTTGCCTTGGCCAGGACGTCGCCCGGTTCGAGGATGGGCCATTTTTTTCTATAACGACCCTGACATGTACGCAGGGGGGATATTGAGCCGGGGGGCTATTCGAGTCTAGATAGAGTCGCAAGGGATGCCATATGGCAGTGCTTGGAGTAGTGACCTTGGCAGGAGTTGTGCAACGGTTACTGTGTCCATTCGTGTCTTGAACTTACTGTGCTGACTTTAAATCAGCTGTCAAGGCCCCTGCAGCCTCCCGCGCCAGATTCCGTCCAGAAATCCGGTGCACTGGCCCATGCTATTCCCTTATGGTATTTCCACCAATACCACCAATATCCTCCCCTGTAGGTAATTCAGTCAATCCTGCGTTATTTCATATTTCTACTCAATAAACATATTCTTCTGCCGTTCCGGCAGATCAGTGTCGCTAGAGTGTGATATCAATACTGGTAGCGCGTCAGCCGCGAAGTTGGTGGTGGCAGAGCCAGCGTTGGTAACAAGTCAGGAAACGCACAGGGATAGCTGCACCACTTCCATCTGATAAAAAAGGCCAAGCATCTGAAGAAGGTTACTCGAAGCAATGCACGCACCGCGCCCTCGCCAGCTGTTGCCAGGCCACAGTAGGCTTGACACGGTAGAGACGAGAGCTGCGACACTAGTTTTCTTGGCGGCGCCTATACTGACTAGCCTCCCCAAGGCCTGGATGGACATGATGCAAGGGACAAACATTCTTTCGATTTTTGGCAGTTCGCCCCTGACATTGTAGCACATGCTCTGATACCTTCACGATTTGACGGCAGAATCTTCAAGTTTCCCACATCGCGGGCACCGTTGGTGGCGCTAGCGGCTAAGGGGGAACCGTCGACAGCCACGGACAAGAATAGCAGCGAATTTCCCTTTCTTTTCACCATCTCCGGTGCTTCCGTGCATAGACGCCGGCCCAGACTCGTTCTGTCAGGTTCACTAACCGCAATGAGAAGCCGGGTTCTTGATCCTGTCATGTAAAGATGTAGAGGACGACAGTACGGGACAAGCGCCTTGCGTCCGTCAAAGGTAGAGATCATGACCAGAAGATAGCCAGGTTTGGCTCAAAGCATCAAGTGTTGGTTTATGAGGTTCTGTCAGCGAATGCGCAACGGCCGAAAGAGGTGCATTGTCTCGTTTGCCCACGCTTCCTGGCCCGCGGGTTTACATTGGAACAGCCCTATCTGTCGTATTCGATGAGAAACACGAGAATAAAAACAAGTGGCCCGTGGTACAGATCTCAGTAGCACAGAGAAATCGGAACCGTCCAAGACCGGGTGACTGGTACGCTTAGCTAATCTTGCATCAACGATTCCGCCCTGGTGTTCGGCCTTATCTGCAGGGGTAAACGGGCTCCCTTTACACGCGGCGTCTCCTTGGGTCGGTCTGGACGCCACCGACTCAAGATGTGACGAGGGGCTTGAGCACCGTCAGACTATTCCTCCCTTATCTCCAAACGGCTTGATATCACTTGACCGAGAGAAAGTCTTCTCCCTCTTTTTGCCACCATTCGGAATCTCGGAAGGCCTGGGGGCAGATTGGACTACCTGCTCCCTTGAGAGGAGCATGGGTGACGACGGGCTTGGTGAGATTGGTGGCGTACTATTCAGGAACCAGCAAGAAAGGGGTTGACACCTGCTGTCATTCCACTAAGTAGATCGACCCTTGCGGTAGTTACAGTTACATGGGCAGTGGATGGTGGACGACCAAGAAATGAACAACTTGTTGGGTAGACCTGAGAATTGCGTGTTGAGGAAAGCGGCATTCTCGACACACTTTACGGGATTTTACTTAGCTGTTGCCTTGCTCAGGGGTGATTGATGACGATGTATTTTGATACCGGCGACGTCGGCCGGTTACCCACATCGAACCCCCGCTCCGTCTGCAACTCAGGCGAGCTGAGCCTCGGCAACTCCTCTTTTTCTGATATCGAAAAACGTCCAGGTTAAGTTGACGGTCTCCAATGTGACCACCAGGACCAACAAAGATGATGTGCCTGTAACAAGGACCCAAACTCATCTTCCCCTCTTGCAATGGAAGTTGGCATATCGGCGTATTCTTGACGTTGTCCTCCTCTTTTGCATCGATTGCGCGAGAAGCGCAAGAATATCAGGCCAGGACCGTTATTTGCCGATTAATCTTCATATGATGCTGCTTGTTATGTCGCGTCGCTTCCGAATAGCATTTTGGTGTCAAAGAATATGGTTTCTTGAAAGGTAGTCGTCAGTGATGCGGGGGTTGAGATCGTGCCGGATATGGTGTAGCGATTCGGCGATCCACTTGCCGAGTGGACATGCATATGCAGCATATCCCAAACGTACCTAGTAGACACCGTCAGCATAGCTGATACTTTGATGAATCACCGTGGTGAGGGGAGCATCGACAAGTCGAATGACTTTGTGACACAATATCGAACCTCAACCCGCGAAGTTGGAATCTTCTGATATTGTTCACCTAATCACGGTTGTACGAGTCCATCATGGCAGAACCCGGAGCCGCAGCGAGATATTCCGTGCCGGAACAAGCGGACTCGCTTTTCCGAGCCGGAGTCCTGGGGAACCCCTTAATCGCGAAGAACTTGCCGGCCGGTGCCGTCGAGGCATCGAAGAGCATCCGGTTCGAAGGCAACAATGAGCCGAGCCTGCCCGTCAACTGGCGGTTCGCTGAAAGCATCTCCGCCCTCAAGGCCTACGAGGCCACCGTCATCAATGTGCTCCTCCAGAAGAAGTTCGGGGTGGAGAGGCCCGCCGAGGTCGTGATCAACACGTATGTGACTACTACATTCGCCAGGATAGACACGTTTTCGGTTTGCGGACAATCATGCAACAGGGCTACACTGACAAGTAGGGGACAGGGACCATGCCCAGCTATTCATCATGTCAGCGCTCCTGTGGACTTTGGATCCGGGTGGTAAGTGGCTTTCTGTGCTCGTAATAACGCTTTTACTCCGGCGGTCACTCTTCCCCGCCATGGAGTTTGTTCCTTAGTATCCCAGTCTGATAGTGGAAATCTCCTCGTTTACTCGTCCAAGTATATCCTGTTCATTGCAGGAAGAGTCAATACTAACAACGAGAGCCGATAGGTGATAACCTCACGCCAGGCTCGTTGGCACCGGGCGCACTACAACGTATGGCGGAGTATTTCCCGAACTGGGATAAGCATCAAATGAACACCCCCTATCGTGGGGCAGTTACAAACATTTATAAGACCAAGGACGGCCGTTACTTCCATCTCCACGGTATGTGAGCATCCGGAGAGGGGTTTGGTGAAATCTTGGGACAATACTAATAAAGACATAGGATCAATGAATCCTGGCATCAGTACGTGAAGTAGTCTGGTGTCAACCCGGTGGAGAAACTGACATGATATAGTGTTGGAGGCATTAGGTCTACCCCAGAACCAAGACCTAGCCAAAATGGAAGACGCCTGGCCCATCTTCCAAGACGCCATAGCCAAGTACACCGCCGCCGAAATCCAGTCCCTAGCCCTCACCCACCGGCAAGCAGGAACCATCTGCTGGACCGCCGACGAGTTCAAGGCCAGCGAGCACGGCAAAGCCAACGCGGACGTCGGCCTCTTCGAGATCGAGCACCACCCGGACCCGACGAACCAGCCGCCGTCCTGGTGGCCTAGCCCAAACCCCAATCCTCAGTCATCTGGTTCCACGCACCGGCCTCTCGCGGGCCTCAAGGTCGTGGATCTGACCCGCGTCATCGCCGGCCCGGCCGTGTCGCGCGGCCTGGCCGAGTTCGGCGCCAGCGTGATGCGCATCACGGCGCCGCACCTGACCGACATGTCGGTGCTGCACCCGGACCTGAACCACGGCAAGTGGAACGCGTGTCTGGACCTGCGCACTGACGAAGGCCGCCAAGCGCTGCGGGACCTGGTTATGGACGCCGATGTTTTCCTGCAGGAGTATCGCCCGGGCGTGCTGGATAAGTACGGGTTTGGCGAGAGGGACGTGCTGGAGATGGGCCGGGAGCGGGGGCGCGGCATAGTGTATTGTGGAGAGAACTGCTACGGGTGGCGAGGGCCCTGGATGGAGAGGTCGGGGTGGCAGCAGATTAGTGATGCGGTGAGTTGCTTCGAACGGTGGGCCCAGGTCGATTTGTTACTGACGTATGATCCTTCTAGTGCTGTGGTGTTTCGTATGAGTTCGGCCGCGCGATGGGCAACGATGAGCCAGTGACGCCCGTCTTCCCGAACTCGGATTACTGGTAAGCTCTGGTACCGAGATTTTCTGAGTGTCATTCTATAATTATGCTGATATACTGGGTAGCACTGGCGTTGCTGGCGTTGTCGGAATCATCACAGCGTTGCTGAGACGTGCCGAGGAAGGGGGCTCATACACCGTCAAGGTAAGTATTCTGTAACATGCACCACCAGACGTAGCCCGAGACTCCTTTTACAATGTCGTCTAACCAAAACCCGGTGCAGATTGCGTTGAACTACTACTCCCAGTGGCTAGTCAACACCTGCGGCACGTACCCCCCAGACGTCTGGGCCGACCTCTGGCAGCGCAACGGCTCCCCCGTGTTCCGGCACCACCACCCGATGCAGTACCTGCTCCCGCGGACGCTCGCCATGGTCACCCAGAACAGCGGCAAGAAGCTGTTTCGGCCAGAGTTCTTCACGCAGTACCGCGTCAAGTCAATCGGCAAGGATATACGCATCGTGGCGCCTGTACTTCGCTATCCCAACGGCGAGGTGAAGCCTGGGTTCGACGTTGGCACTCGGACGAACGGGGTCGACCAGCCGGTGTGGCCGGACGACTTGGGGGTGGAGCTGGTTGGAAAGGGCGGGAGTGCGAACCCGAGTCTTTAGAGTCAGGTCAGACATTTACTGGCTGAGCTGATAGGAGACAGAAAGTAAAGCCCTTTCCGAGGACTCTAGCATGTCGGACACTATCCAGAGCCCATCGCAAAGCCACGTGTACAAGTCAAGGGTACTTCGGTCACAATTGCTTCTGAGGCAGCGCATGCATGTAAAATATGAACAGTCTATTGTGTGTGTGCCCCAATTCGCCTGACAAAAGGCAGTGTAACAATACGAGGCAAAATCGTTGCCTCGATTCCGCCAACGCGTTGCACTCGGCTTGGGAAAATGCAATGTTTCAACCACAACCCATCCCAAGATCGCTGTGCCATGCTTCCAAGCAAAAATATCAAATAAATAAAACACAAGAATCAAGTGCACTTGGACGCGTGCAAGATCCACCAACCCCTTTCCTAAGAACGCCAAACAGTAGTAGTCGTAATAGTATGTGTGAAGGCAGGCAGGCATCATGTGGTGATAGCAACTCCCAGGTCAAGTATCGAGCGACGAATCAACTTCCCTCTCTCCTGTTCGGACGCTTGCTTGCTCACTTCCGCCTCAAGGCACGTAGATCCGCGAGAAGCTGATAACGTCCCGCCGGCAACAGACGCACTTGTCAAAGTTGTTCATAGCTAACGAGACACGGCATTCGTCGCACAGGCTGAGACAGCGGCACGGCCAGACAATGACGGTGCGCGGCGAGCTGTGGCAGACGACGCACTGCGGCCCATTGTCCCCCAGCCCGGCCCACGAGCCCGTGTTCTCCATGCCTCCTTCAAGCTGGGGCTGCTGACCTGCTTCATGAGAAGACGATCTCTGGGCGCGCCGCGAGATGATGAGCTGTTCGAGCAACTCGGCTTCCTCGTCGGGCGTGAGCTTCTGATTCGTTCGGCGGCCTCCCGAAGTAGACGTCAGTAGGCGAGTACGTGCCGAGGCCTGCTGGCGGGCGTATTGCGAACGCGTCATGATCCGATCGCTGTTGAGATGTGCAGCAAGCGTATGAGCTTCATGCCGGTCCTCGGGGGATTGGGGGTGCAGTAGTCGAGCCAGCTGATCTGCAGGCAGGGGCTGGTCGAACGGCGTCGACTCGCGAGAGGCAAAGGGCGACGACTGCGTTGGAGTGCGTTGACCATCATCGAGATTGTCATCTTCGTCCTCCCAAGGATCCCGGTCCTCGTCTTGGTCCACCTCGCTTCCAGCAACGCTGTGAATCATGCTCGTAGTGTCCCAGTCGTCTGCATCCTCTGCCGGCTCCCAGTCGCCACTCGTATCTGCCGAGCCCCAGAGTTCGCCGAACGTCCACGAGGTGTATAGATGCTTATCTATATCCCTTTCCGGGATGTTGGCCGTCTCTGGGGCCATCTTCAGCCGCCGACGGACTGCTGCTTCAACATCGACTCGCTCGTCATTACGAAGAGCCAACGCGGAGCTTCGGCCGCTAGCACGGGCAAATGTGTTCACATCCCCAGACTGTCTCTCGTCCTTCTTTCCTGTGCTGTGGAGGCGCGTCAACCAGACCAACAGACCAGGTTGAGTCGTGATGCCAACTCGCGCCAGCGCTTTGAGTGCGATCAATGCCATCCAGCGCAAGACCAAGCGCCAGATGTTGATCAAAAACTCCAATGCCAGCAACCACCGCGAACTACGCTCGGCCGCACCAACGCCATCCCTCGCCCGCTTGTCCCCTACCTTGGACTTCGGTAGTTTCTGCGCTGCTCTTTCTCGTGCATACCCACTCGGTGCCCCGGTCTCGTTGTCTTTGATAGGGACAAGGCTGATTGTGCCTCCAAAGTCGTATGGCGTGTCGCCCATATTCGGGCCAGCCCACTGCATCCGGAACTTTTCCAGCTCTCGGAACCTCTGTTCTTCCAACCACGTATGTTGCTTCAAGGTGACTCCTCGGTCCTCGTTCAGATAGACTGCTTCGCTAGCCATCGTAATAATGCTGAACCCAGTTCGAAGAAGTGCAGTGTAGAAGTCCATCTCCCAAGATATCCGGATGTCGGAGAAGGAGATGTTTGCTTGCATATTATTGTGAGCACTCATCAGTCGCTGACGGAAGGATGACCGCTCTGCGGCTTCTGTTCCAGGGGGCGGCGCCAGGGCGGAGAGGGTAAGAGCCAGAGCGTAGATGATGGAACACATCATGATGCCCGCGAACACCAACACGTGAGGAATGAAGCCGATAATACAGACCGTAGGGAATCTGAAGAGACCCATACTGGCTGGGTCGTCAAAGGAGAAGCGGTAGACCTCTATCACAATACTTGACATGAAGCCGAGAGCCCTGTACACCAGCATTAGTTATCCGCCGGCGAAAAATGAACCAAACGGGGCAGCGAGAGTTGCCGACATGCTAGCAACCGATGGGGTACGAAAAGCAAACACTTGGAAAATGACAAACAGGGAAGACCTACCAGAAACCCGTGCTGATGAGACGGAACCTGCCCTGAAGATTGAAGACGCCCAGGATGTGACTTGTGACATGGCCCATGGAGGACAAGAACGCCACAAAGAGCACCTCAGGGGCAGTGTTGACTCGTCTCATGATCATCGATCTGGAAATCGCAAGGTTCGGACCAGAGCTCTGCTGGAAAGTGACGTTTGAAGACGTCGTGCCGCCAAAGAGACCCCAACCCAGTTGATTGCTGATGGCAGCATCGGCCTCGGCGAAGGCCAGCGAATGCTCGAAAAGGGTCATGCCCGTCTCGACGGCGACTGCTCTCCCCTGTACGGCGCACGAGATCGTTTCCACGAAATGGCTAAGACAGAGAGTGCCAAAGAGAGGCCATAGCAGCGGCAATGACCCTTGCAACTCCGCCGCGACGACAGACTCGGTCTTGGGGACCATATTGACAGCCCGGCAGGAGTCTAGGTCGGATGCACCGAGCAGGAGCGTGGAGCTGACGGTGTGAAGGTATCCTCCAGCATATGCGAACATGAGGTCAGAGCTCTTGGTGCTATTGCCCCAACGCATTTCAGCGAAATCGGGGGAGGTCTGGCATTGTATCGATTGTAGGATGTTCGTCGCTTGGTAGAGGAACAGGGCAATCGGTAGGATTCGGAGCAGGAGACGTATCGGCCAGTGCAGGCGCAATCGGCGTCGAGAGGCGGCGAAGATGTGGGTTCGGTTGAGGACGATGGCCATGGCGATGCAGCAGAGCGCCCATTTGCTCGTCATGTAGCTGATGATGCTGCCCAGTCCCTTAGTACTCTCAGCACTGAAGCGCGAGGCAAAAGCCGCGGGATCCTGGTGCATCTCCTCGTCCATGACCGCACCGGCGGCGGATGCAGCGGCCGCCGCGGCTTCGTGTAACGTCGACGACGCCATGGTCTGGATGGTTTCGGTGGCGCCGTGGAAGTAATTGGCGGCTACTGTCGCATCGGGAATCATTTGTTGGCCAAACGTCGCGTGGCCGCCGTCGACTCCGGGGGCGGCGTCATGGAAGGGGATGATGGAGCCGAGCTTGGTGAGCATGCGAGGTCCCGCTAGCAGCAGGTCTTCGATGGACGGGGCATAACGTGTAATGTTGAGGTGCTGCGCTGTCCAGAGGGAGAAGTTGGACCACATCCAGGCGCTGGAATTGTCAAAGGCTGTCGGCGATGGCACAGCAGCGCCCGGGCTGGCCATGCTGCTGTGCTGGCTGAGCGGTGTTCCGATGTCTGACATGTGCCGAGGTGGCCGGTGGAGGAAAGTAGGGATCACGCGCGTACGGAATGGCAGGAGTACTATGCAGGTCGCGACAGGTATGGGACATGCATTGTCGCCCAAGTGTTTAGGCCGTGATGAGAGGCGGCCGCGGCTGGTCCTAATTGCCCGCTATCACCAAGTATGGTGCCTAATAAGTGGCATTTACTTCTTTGTCATGGGTAGGAAGGATTGCGTCGCTCTGTCGGTGCAAGTCAAGTCTCCGTAGGCTGTTAGGTAACTTCTGGAGTTGGCATGTCATGGTTCAGGAGGGAGCTGATGGTGGGCTGACTACGCCGATACAGGTACATTAGCCTTCGCCGGCCCGAGCTCCGTTCAACTTTCAAGCTTCCCCCAAACACACTACAGCTGGCTATCAACCACCGCTGCAGTAACATATTGCATGATTGTTTCGCTTGGCTCTTTATCCCTTTGAGGCGAAAGCGCTTCTCTTACCAAATTAAGTACTGTAAACGCATAATGTTATTGCGTTGAATACAAGCAGGCTAGCCGATTGGATAAACTGGCTTGTCGGTTATCCACGGGGGTATCAGACCAAGAGCAGCGCTACCGCCATCAAGGGGCTACTGCTGTTTAATATGTTCCTCTCTTGACAGCGTTGGATCTTGCTCTGAACTGCTGCAAATGGAGGATTGAGACACGAGTGGATGACGTATTCGTAAGGGAGCCTTGTAGTCAATTAAGACATGGGATTTGCCAAGCTGAGACCGGCAAACTCGAACTTTTGGATTTCACATCAAGTAGCACAATGTACAGATTGACATGCACCGAAGCATATCACTCTTCCATAGATACACTGAGATAGATATGTAGCTACAGAAAAGGGTGACCTGCAGTCTGCTCGAGAGCTGTATTACCTCGAGAATATCCCATCGCATGGAGCAGCGCAGCAAGACTGGCTCGTCCGAGCCTACCACCTACATTCCTTGTTAAAGGGGCGTGGGGTATTATACTATCATGACTTTTCGTCGACTGTCTTCCTCACTTGCTGGCAGTAAGGGCCACCACTTGCCTTCGGCGGCGGCTGTCTTGAGCATCATTCAGAGTATAAAGGCCTGGTTGACAGCGGGCTGAGGGTATCTGAATTCCCAGAAAAGTTCGCCTCTAGACAATTCGGTACGTCATTGTACGGCGACTGCCCGGAAAGCAGTTGCTCATTTACCTCTCAGTGATGCAAACAGGGATTCGGGTCGATGCATCGTCAGATTTCCGGAGTTCAAGAAATTTCTTGGCTCTTTCTGACGGTCTCGTTCAATTCCTGGACAATAACACGGTTGGCACACCGGCAAGCCACCAGACTCTTCTCCATGAGTTTGTCGTAGACCATCATGTCCGATCCAGGTAGTCGGCCCTTAAACCACATGTTTGTGATTTCGTCTCTGGTCGGCAAATAGGCAACACAACAAGCAGCAAGGATGCTGCCATGCTCTGCAACGATAGGGTCCATGACAATGGTGGGAGCGGTTTTATCGTCCTTGCAGACCAGGGCTGCTACTCCGCCAGCAACAGTGTCCACACAATCTATGCCGGCATCCGCAATCGCAGCAGACGCAACAGTAATGCAACCGCTAAGCACGTTCATCATGTCCCAGCCTTCGTCATCCTTTTGGCTCTCGGGGGAGTCCCGATCTTGGTCGCCCTCCACAACAGTAACGATGATGTCAACACCACTTTTGGGCCACCGGTCGGCGATGATGGCTCCGCGCAGAGCAGTCTCTAGATGTACGCCAAGATCCCTCTCGCTCGAGTCTCGGAGGTAGCCGCGTCGTTGCCTCGTTGCGAACGGTGCGTATTTGACATGTGTGGTGAGAATGATGTGGGGTGAGAAAGGCGCAGATCTCGGGAGCGCCCTGGGTCCATGGACTGTACATGACAGCTTCAAGCTGGTGTTTCCGAGTTTCTTCGGGTTGGGGTTCTCGAGCTCCAGGTAGGCGGATCCGGAGGCCGAGGGCGTAATGCCTGTCTTCAGGACTGTAATGTTTGGTCAGTCAGTCATGCCCTTTGCTAAGCCAGCAGTGCTCGTTTGCTGCCACCACCCAAGCACTCATCGACTTACAAATCTTTCGTATGGCGTCGCGAGTCTTAGCAGGAACTGGCGCTGCAGGTTTGTCAAAGATCGGAGGCGTCGTGGCCCCAACTGGGCCGTTTATTCGTCTTCGGTCGGCCATGGCTGTTGCTTCAAGTCAGATAGATGTGAGCTTCGGGGGTATCGCAATCACCAGAAACCAAAAATTCAATCCACCCAAAAGTTCCATTCCGTCACGGGTGGACTGCGCGCGCGACCTGCAGCTGCGGCTGGCTTGCCCCACCACGGAATTCAGTCCATTCAGCCAGCTTATGCACAGACCCCACTATCCTACCCACTGGCGAGTACTTCTTGAAATTTTCTCTGGCTGCAGGATGCAATCGTTTTCTTTGATTCCTCACAACTTTCCTCTTCGTTCCAATTTCCCTCCCAGCTTCAACCAGAGAACGCAATATGCCCAGCCAGCGACAGTCCGACCACCAGTATACCAATTGAATGTGCTTCAAAGAATATGAAGGTCACAGGAAATGCTCAGGCTGACATGATCGACCAGCATTATCTTGCGGACCAGGTGCTGAATGGCGGCTGTGTGAGCTCAACGCTCAATGACTGGCTGGGCTATCCGTCCTCGGGAGCTGGGCTGAGGCTTTGGATTGATTGGGAGCGTTGGAGAAGATTGATCCCAATCTGTGGTGTCTGTTCTGTCTATGCGATTGATGCAATTACTGAGTAAGTTTTACCTCGTCACATCCCCATCTGCTACTGATGATCTACTTTCCACGTTCTTCGCGATTCTGATGAGCGATCACGAACAAACATGCACTACCATCTGAAGCAATGTCTAGCTTTTCCAACTGTCATGATATTCTTGACCTTGTAAGCTAACATCAAAACAGCAACTCTAGGATACTATGTCACCATCAAGCTTCGCCAGCAGCAAACCAGCTCCAATCCGACTAACACATCAGGTACCGTATGTACCACCCTCTTGCCTTTAATTCCTCTGCACCTCCAATGTCAATGATGAGAACTTTTATTTCAGTTCTGCTTCTGAACAATAATGAAGATACCCCATACCAAATGTCTACTCTCTGACTTCAAACATTGGATTCCCTTTTCATACCAGCCATACTTTTTTCAGTAGCGGTTGCTAACATATCCAAAGACTTCTAGGTTGACCCAACAGTGATATGTTCTTCGCTGATTTGATACGGTAAGCTCGACTCCACCTTCAATCCTATTCACCCAACATTTCATGATGAGAACTGTTTATCCATTCAACTATCTCACGACGAGCCGAGCTGGTTCTTCCGTACCCGAGACTTTCCTTCGGGGCTGTTGATGATGGGTTGTGGAGTTGCTCATTACGTAATTCCGCTTTAGTGCTCACGATGTTTGTCGTCCCGTCTTGGGGCGCGGATGTCGAGAGCCGGCTCTCGTGAATGAGTAAACTGGTTTACTGAACCAATATCCCTAACAACACATCTGTCACATCCGTGTATGTTTGGGTGCATGTTGCTGACATGTCGATAATAGATTTAGTTCGTACTATCCAAGCGATATCTTGCATGTCCACTCGGATAATTGTGACAATATAGAAACCTTATTCAATATACCTGTTTACGTTCTCAATCAATCTTGCAATCTATCTGATATGTACAATGCAGGAGGCAATGCGAGGCGGGTGTGGCAATGCGACGCATCCCTTTAATATGTGTGCCTCGAGCTACAGCTTGTCCGTCCAGCTGTCACTCCAATCGTTCGATGCTGCAATCCATACATATTCACATGCTGTTGAACTCTGACTTGGTTACTGGACACTGGCAACTGGGGTAACAAGTTGCAGTCACTGTGGACCAGGCCGACCGGTGTGAAACGGGTTCTGACTGAACAAGATTTTCAAGGGAGACGGAGGCGGGAGGCGGCAGGCGGCAGGCGGCTCTGAGCGCTGGGCTTGCTAGGCTGGGCGCGCTTGGCTGGTTCGAGACCAATCATTCGTGTGGGCATTGGCAAGGCTGGGCAGGGAGAATTTGCGGCCGGGTGAATTCGGAGTCGCAGAGCATTGATTGTTACCCACCCCGGCGCATTCCGCTCGTACGATGGCGAGCTGATTCCTGGCGTGAATGAGCTGTCCGACGGAAATCGCCCAGCACCCTGGCTCCCCCGCGGCGGGAGAAATTCTAGCTGGCCAACGCAGGTCGTTTTACGACCCCCAGCTGTAACCATGACCTTGCGAAATGCTGCCCAGTCGCGAGAAAGAGTCGGGGAAGGGGGAGTGTCACGGGCGCCTCGCATTCCTGCGCATCAGTCAATTTTCTGGCAGTGTAACAGGGCAAATCAGGCCATGGTTTGATTACTCTGACAAAGGTCTTCGTCGGGGGCCGTTCCAAGACAAGATGGCAGATCCGTCTACCACCTATATAGAGTATGCCAATAGACCCCGTTGAGGTTGTTCGAATCTCGCTTTCCATCCCCAGATCTCAGCATCCATATCAAGAATAGCACCGACACACACACCGAGTACTACCAGTACTGGTATATCCACACACCACACACTTACACAACATCCCACATCACACCCACACTACCTGTTAAGGTTTAAACGTACCACCACCAAAGCACTTATACATCAACCATGGCCTTCCGATCCACACTCAGAAATCAAGACGACTTCACCACCCAGAAGGGCATCGCCAACCTCGTCGCCGTCGCCAACGACGACGACCTCCTGGACTTCCTGTACGTCGACGGCAACCACCACCACGCCGACAGCAGCAAGATCATCATCAACCACGTCATCGAGCCCCTCGACGAGGCCGACCTGACCCCCTTCTCCAACCCATCCACCGGCTCGCACACGCCCCTGCACGAGCACGATGAGGAGGCCGTCCTGAGCGACCTCCCCTCGGAGAGCGAGGAGGATTTCGAGATCCCGCCCAGCCCCCCGACGCCCCAGCGCAAGCACCGGGGCGCCACTTCCGTGGGCGAGGACGACTTCGAGTTCCCCGTCTTCCTGGGCCGCCAGGATGCCGAGTCCCCCAAAGCCTCGCAACCCTCTGCCACCCGTCCCCCCTTCCAACGGGCCGTCCCCGCCCAGTCTGTGACCGTTGCCGCCAAGAAGATGGTCCAGTTCCACGAGCCCGACGTGCCTTCTGACCACCACCTCGTCTCCGTCGACGGGCCCGTCATGTCCTGGTGGCCGGCGCCCATCGACACCCTCGAGTACGACTGGGTGGTCAAGAACCAGCGGGCCGCCGAGGACGAGCGGAAACGGCAGCAGCAGGCGGAGCAGCAGGCGCGCGCGGCCAAGAAGGTCAAGACCGTCGCCGTCGAGAGCCACGTCGCCGACCTCGAGGGGCCCCTCATGGCCTGGTGGCCCGCGCCCGCCGAGCTGCTCGAGTACGACTGGTTCGAGCGCTTCTACGAATAGAGGACTCGCCTCCCACTTACTCAGAACAACATAACGTTTTGAGGACGAATTTTATGACTGCTCATGGGGACTTTGAATATGCATTACATTCGGAGTTTCTATCAGCGGGTTCATCTTTACATTGTATCTATCATCATTGGGCATATGGGCGTTTTTCGGGGACATTGGACGGGAACATTGGGCGTTCAGGATCAAACAAAACCGGTATCATGGGACAAGGTGTTCATTGAAAGGGTTTTGGTCAGCAGCATTAACTTGGTGGGCAATACCCAGGCATTGGAGCATTTGTTGTACATGATACCGCCACCGCATCATCATTTCGCGGGAAGTAGATACAGGAATAATTATTATTTCTCTTCACACTTACAAAAATCGTCCCTCGCATTTTCATCGTGAATGGCTTCAACCCAAACTCTAGACACTCTGCGTCGTCTCTCTCGCAGGTGTCTTGACTAATAGCTATGAGAAAATGACACCACTAGGAAATCTGTGGTGTTAGTAGATTACGATCAAATGTGTTCTTTCACATGGTCTCGGAGTTCAGCGGCTAGCGACGTGATACCTCTTGTGGCAAAATAGTACATCACTTGCTGCCCTAGTTCTGATGACTGGATAGCAGTGTGCGTCTTCCAATCACCAGCATTTATGCGAGACTTCATGGTCTCGGGGGGGCCATCAAGCCAACGAGGCCAGTCATCTCATTTCTTGGTGGTGTTCGCCACGGCTTCGTTTGCTAATGCAAGTACGTTGGCTCGCCCATCCAGTATTCGCTTCTCTCTTGGGGCGAATACGTTGGGTGAACAAAAGATCACGCACGCAACTAAATTCGCATCAATCAGGAGGCAAGCCAAACTTGTGCCCCGGATTCTTGAACACCCCACGACCCATCCCATCCCATCCCGCAAAGGCATCCCGCACCCATTAGCCGCCTGCTCCACGAAGTGTCCACTGTGGATAAGCATAATATGCATTGGAACTATTCGTGATCAATATGGATGGGGACTTGTTTCCCGCATGCCAGGGGCGTTTCGTGGGGTCGAGATGGGCACATCTCCCAAATGACCCGACAACATGCCATAATCTGGCAATGAACAGTCCAGCCCCGTCTTCCGTGGCAGAACAAAAATGCCCAACTGACCTTCGCGTATACATAACTCCCCGTTCGCTTCTGCAGCAGCTGTGGGTTCTTTCTGTTTTCCCTTCGTCCGCAAGAGGGTGTTGTCATTAGTTGTCCATAATATCAGGCCAAAAGTACGGTCAACCTCTGTCTGAAGTATGATCGACGATACGGTGTGTGTCTGGTCACATCATTTCAAGAGGCGGAGTTGCAAACAAGCAAGCAGGTAGTAAATCGCTCGTACGATCCTGCTACCAATCTGTGCGTATCGATGTGTATTAGCAACCAGATAGGTTGGTAGGCATGTAGGTGCAATATGTTGCGGTTGGTCTTGGAGCAACTATTGGCTCATATTCGCAGATAGGTAAACTCACTTGGCGCATCTGGCCTGAGCCCAGTGGCAAATCTGCAGATAACTTATTGTGCGGCTGGAATGCGGTTGTAGCTGTCTCAACTGTGACCTAAGATGTGAGTCGTACGACGTTTGGGCAAGTACCTGGCCTCGAGAGATGCCCTTTTTGGCTTGCGAAAACATTGTCCATGATTGCGGGATTGGCTAAGCTTGGTTCTGGTCCAGTCACTTGTGATTAGACGAAGAAAGGGATTTTTATCAGATGTCCAGGCGTCGTCTGTTGTAAGTTCTTAGAGGCATCAAAGGTACGACCAACACGCGATAGCAGAACAGCTTCTTGGATCATTCTGTCAATGGAAACGGTCTGTATCTATAATCATCTATATGTCAGCTCTGTCAAATCATATACATGTTTATTTCTTGTGCATGACGGTCGCAGCCGCCTGGTGGCTGGGGAAGATAAGCGTATCCGCCACAACCACGTTCTCCCTCCTGCCGGCGACGAAGACAACCACCTCAGCAATATCATCGGGCGTGAGAGGTTCACAACCGCTGCATTTTGTTAGCGCATAAGCTTTGAAGAACGACAGTACTGGTGTTACTTACGCGTAGACCGCATCTGCCTTGGCCTTGTCACCGTAGAATCGAACAACCGAGAACTCCTGCGAAGAAATAATTTAGCTCCCATCCCGTTCTATGACGGGGACACTGAGTCATCTTACCGTCTCTACCTGGCCAGGGTCAATCTCCATAACCCTGACTCTCGTGGCAATTAGCTCTTTCCGCAAGCTATCCGTGAAGCTACGGACAGCGGCCTTGGTTGCGCAGTAGATGCTGCCACCCATATAAGGTTCTCGGCCCGCAATACTGCCAATGTTGATGATATCGCCAGCTCCGCCGTTGGGTCGCTTTAGGAAGATGGGAAGAATGGCTTGCGTCATGTTGATGAGCCCGGTTACGTTGGTGTTGAACATGACGTTGAGGTCCTCCTCGGCGATTTCGGGGGCCTTCGCAACGCCCTTGACCAGACCACTACACCAAATGACATGTGTTAGCTGAGAAGACCTCATAATTGCTGGTCCATCAAGCAACTGTTTTCTGGGGGCTCACGTACGCATTGTTGACGAGCACGTCGATCTCCTTAAACTCAGCCGGCAGTCCCTCGACGAAACCTCGAATCTCTTCGGGCTTGCTCACGTCCAATTGAACGGGCAGGACCTTGACGCCATCGCCGGCCTCCTTGGCGATTTCATCCGCGATCTGCTTCAGGGAGTCGATCCGTCGCGCCGTGAGGATCAGCTTGAGGTTTTTCGGGGCGGTGCGGGCGAACTCGAAGGCGGTGCTCCGACCGATGCCGGAGGAGGCACCGGTGATGACGATGGTCTTGCCCTCGAGGCGCTTCGCTACGGCGGAAGACATGGTGCGTCGAAAGATCGGGGAGCTCCACCCGGGAGATATAAGTCGGGAAGCTTGGTGTGGTCGGGTGCGCCAAAGCTTGGAACGTGACAGGCAATCGAGGGTTTGGATCGCGGCTCGCAGGTACTTCATGGACGAGAGAGACAAACAGGAAAAGGGGGAATTGAGGAGTGTTTGCTATTTCAGATAACTAAATAGCTGATGCGAGTCAATGGCACCGATGTCGTGATTCGGATGCGGAGCTGTACTTATTTATGATGCCTTATCGGCAACTCCTCCAAGCAACATTGGAAACCCCCACTACCCCGCGCTATCCTGGTTCCCGAGTGACAGAGATAGTAACTAGGATTGCATTGATCTTCCTGATGTCAAGTTGGATTAATCAATAGACTTTGTTCGAGGAAGAGAACCCTTCAAA
Source organism: Apiospora marii (assembly GCF_038362585.1). Classification (NCBI taxonomy): domain Eukaryota; kingdom Fungi; phylum Ascomycota; class Sordariomycetes; order Amphisphaeriales; family Apiosporaceae; genus Apiospora; species Apiospora marii. The sequence goes on from NW_027117374.1 coordinate 1,448,802, forward strand.
TTTGTATCTGATAATTACAATTGCCAATTGGAAACCCCGAGGATGGTTTCGAAACTGAACTAGGCGGATAGCTGTGGATGTCGTCATTCTTCAATGCGATTAGAATGCCTTTCCACAGGCACCGCATCTTCTGCCAATCAGCTATGCCAATCACAAACATCAGTGCCAGCTACCTACATAGGTACATATTTAACCATCGGCTCAGGTAACAACGAAATATATGACATGAGAACCACTGGAGATCAATTACGGAAACGTTGCTGCAGCTGACGATAAGCCCATTAAACAGCGACTGGATTGGAAACGAACGGTGGATAAAAAGATAAGTCCTGCATTGCGAAATAATGCAAAAAATTGTTTTTCGAAGGTCAATGCGAGAATCGAACTCGCGTCTCGGGAAGAATTGATTTTGATGTTGTCAAAATCCCACGTGCTAACCCCTACACTAATCGACCAATCGTTTTGACGATTGTCCTTCAAATGATTGAGAGAGTAGCTGCTTATGGTGTACTATATTAGATGTCAGACTGAGCCGCACATCCGATGCCGTTCAACATCTCCACCAGCTCCACCAGATCAAGCCTCGATACATCCATTACAGTACTTCATGCCAATATCGGAAACGCCAGAACCCGCTTGGAGTCTTATACAAAACGTATCTATTTGCGGAATTATATGAGAGAACAGCAGTTGCGCTCTTCTTTTGTGCGTCGCACATGCCATTGGCGATGCAAACCAGCATATCCCCCGAGTCCTCCTCGCTGTCCGTCAGCGTGTTGCTTCCGGACACTACGCGTAACGGTAATATTTGAACCTACCTATATACTGGCTATTACTTTCTCCTTATGATAGTGAGTGAATGTTCGACATGGAAGCACTTACTTCCCTCAATTGGTCCAGTCTTCATGCGGGCAAACCTCGTGGCTACTGCACACCGGATCCTGTCTTCCTCCCAGCGACAGACTGACGAGCCAACAAGACGCGGAACTTCTCAAACCATCATTAAACTTGGTGCCATATAAAACCGGCCGGCCACAGTCGCAGTCGGTAGGCGACGCGGCTCGAAATCTTCAGGTGTCACGCTTATTGGAGCGAAACAGGAGGCGAATACAGACAAAGCTACCCATCCAATCCTGCTCAGTACATACTTGACTGCAATCACTTCGCTCGATATTGAGGTAGCCCATATGCCCATCAAAGGGGTGTCCTCAGGTGTATCAAAAGCTGAACTTAGTGAACAAGAAGAGATCCATGAGTGGCCCCAAGCCTACCTACGCATAAGTCTCTGATCTTGAGGCCCATCGCATTGATTGGTGTATTGGCAATCTTTAAAGTCAGGGGAAGTGACAATAGGCCCTTAAGACAGATAGTCGGTATTATCTATCCAGCTCGGATTACGTTCAAAATATCATATATCGTGTTGTGGCGAAGTCAACTCTACGTAGTATCAGTGGTACCTAAATGGCCTCAAACCCTCGCAAAGTACTCTATCTTATGGAGTTACAAGAATGACCAAATCTTCTCTCAAGCACAATAGTCTCATCTTCTCTTCTCACTGGCTGCGCTTCTCTGAACTATTAAAGCCAGACCTCCCCCATAGCCGCAAAGGATCTTTCCCCGTCTTCTCGCAAGCTGTATTCCTTCACCCAGCACCCGTTTCTGCAAGCAACCCTTTGCGTGCGACTTCCACCATGGCGACATCGATGGAGAAGGATACTACCTCGGAAGAGTCGCCGGCGCCACAAGCTACCACAAGCCAACCCGACCCGAGCGATCCAGTCCCGTCGAACTCGACAACCCGAATCACCCAAGACGTTACCGTGTTCATGGGCTTCATAGCCTGCTCCCTCGCCATGTCCCACCATCATCTACGGTATGAGCCCACGGCATCGCGCATCGCCCTCCTCACCGTCCTCAGGTGCTTGAACTGGTTCATGGGCGTCTACGTCGTCCGAAGGCATGAGCCCATACATGACCACTACAACTTACCAAATCAACGGTACGACTGCTGCGTGACATCGCTCCTGGCAATCGGCGCGTTCGTGCTTTATCACAAGGGCCAAGTGGGCTGGGAATTCCTCGTCTACCAAGCTACGTTGTGTTATTGGATCGGGTATTGGCTTGAGTGGTGGACTGGAATAGTCGCTCTACTATTCTCGGTGTTTGACTGCCCAGCAGGCCTGGGGAGGCGCCACGTCTCTCGGGATGAGCTTCTCGATGATGATAAGATCAGGTACACTGTCATAGGTCGGTTCGTGGAGTTTCTTAAGAAATCTTAAAGAAATGAGTGAAAACCAATTCTCAGACAATAGCAAAAGACCGGATAGAAGGGAATTTCCGGATGAAGGTCACTGCTAGCAGGGGCCAAGACAGGACAGGTGCGAGATTAAGCGAGTGCGTCTAGACAGTTGGTTCTTAATATATTTTCTATGCTTAGTGTCCTTGTGCCTGGCAACCGAGGCAGTCAAACTACATAGCAGCCCATTCGATGCTGAAAGCCCTCACATCCGAGGCCGCTTCAGCCTCGTCTTTCCGCTGTTCCTCGTCCTCGACTCTGCCACCAACCAGGAAACTCTTCTTGACATTCGTACCTAGTCGACCACCGGTCACGAGATCAAGCAGCGTGATGTCCTCGTTCCATTGGAACCCCGTGGCCTGGAAATGACTGTGGAACCGCAGAGGGTCGCCCGGGTAGACGTTGTAGTTGCAGCCGAAGCGCAGCCCCGGCATCATGAAGTAGCCCTTGTCCTGTAGGTGAGCGTAGAGCGGATACGAGGCCGGCACGTCGACAGAGGCCAGCGGCTCGTCCTGGCCTGGGGCAGGGGTGAGGAGCGAGTCGCTCGTGGTCAGCGTTGCTAGCCAGGCTTCTGGCGCTGCTTCACGGGTCACTGAGGGGTTCTTATTAGTAGTTGCAGGCGCGGGTTCTGGGGTCGTGTCAAATAAGCTTGTTGCTGCTGCCTCCGCATCAGCCGAAGGAGCAGCAGTCACGTCTTCGGAGCCTTGCGCATCCGACGCCTTCTTGTCCTTCCGCTCCTTCTTTTTACTGGCCCCCTTGTGGGCAAACATGGCCTTTCGGGCTTCCGTTGTTTCACGCATACTACGCTGAGCATCACTGGTAATCCCCTTGACGACGTCGATGTACTGCCTATCTTGTGGTCCAGCCGCGGCGATACGAGCAGGGTGGTAATTGCTGTCATCAACGACATATGCAACCTTCTTCTCGACCAGTACCTGAGCCTCTTCGGCCATCAGTTCTATTGGAAGGCCCATGAAGGCGCTCTGCTGTGGCGCCTGCGGCATGGTCCCAACAAAGACGGAACAAATATTGTGGTTACGGCGTAGGTACATGACATCGTCAATGTCGAAGACGAGGTAGCGATTCGCTGCCTTCGAAATGCGCACATGGGGACGAGGAGCGCTCGAGGTCATTGTCACGGTTCTGCAGAATTTCCCTGAGAGGTTCGGTTAGCCTCAGCTTCTCGAGATGAAATGTAACAACACGAGAGGATGGTAGTTTTTGACAGTCATGTTCTCTTATAAATAAGTTTCTCGACAAATATGTATTCAGGGGATTGACAGATTATTATTTGGATTAATCACGTCAAAAGGCAGTGTGAAATGGTAGGAAAATTTGGACTTACTTTTGCAGTTTGTAGTTGTTGAGCTGGAAGAGTCAGATCGAAGAAGCTCGAAAAAAGTTTGGCAAGTTTTGAGGGCAGCTATTTTTTCTGCCAGTAGTGGGGTTTCGGTGCCAACCACAGTGCCCACCACGTCCAGCTCTGCACTGTCTAACGCTCCTCCGTAGTAGAGTGCATGTAGACGCTCAAGTGCAACTGATACCAATTTGATCAAAACTCCATATTCGGCTTGGTCGCATCTGCGGGTTTCTTTTCAGGCTCATCGCCGTCGGCAGGAGGAAGACTGAATGGCTTGATGATCAACCCTCTCGAGCGACTGAGGCTGAAAGAGAGATCATCTCGAGCATGGCCGTCCGATGAACCACCGCCTTTCTCATGGTAGATGGGAAGACTGTGGACTCTTAAGAGCCCCTGCATTTGCTCGTCCGACTTCGAATCCGACTTTGCGCCTGGCGGTGGCGCATGAACAGCGTTGAGCTGGAGGGGAACCAGTTCGACAACACCATCCGACAATAGCTCCATCCATCTGACAAACCCCGAGGTTCGCGGATACAGAGTCAGCGGAAGCGTCACCATAGCAGTGACTCTGCTTGAGTATTGTCTCAGTAACGCTCGTAGAGAATGCAGGAACTGCAAAACTTCTTCAGGTCGTGAGAGCGAGCTTGGATACATGGTTGGCGATAGAAGACTGGGTACAATAATGCGATGCACCATTGACTGCGGCGCATTGGCAATCTTGGTCGCAATGTCGTTTATAAACATTTTCAAGGATGATGGCGTAACATCGGTGGGCTTTGCAGACAGCTTTGGCATAATCATCGATGGATGGAAGCCAGCCTGGCCCTTCACATCGCTGGGAGCAAGCCTCTTGGTGAGATCGAAGGAGTGACAGAAGATAGATGCTGGCTCCGAGCCTGGACCGGTAGGTTTCTGCAGTCCTTGTCGTTCTGCGTAGATAGTTAGTTAGTAGGAAGCTCCTACAGATTTTATTGAAGGGCAATCGCACCTCTAGGAGCCCCAGCAGAGCTCAGGGTCTCGTATCTCCACGCAATTTTCATCTTGTCACCGGCCGCAGTGTCTGACTTGCTGGATGAATTTGACTCGGTTGTAACGCCAGGCAGCTCGGCCTTCCACCCTTCGTGCATGCCCAATATATGAACTTGGTGGCTTTGCACGAGACCCTCTGCTGCATAGTAGCGCAGCAAGACGTTGGCAAAGTCGGTAGTGCCATGTTCTTCAACCAGAAGAGACGTTCCCAGCGGAAACCCGGCATGGCCAGCCAGCATAGTATCCAGAGAAGCCGTTCCGGTGGAGGTCGTTGGTCGTCCATCAAGAGGCGATGGCCGGACTCCAGGAATAGTCACTTTCTCTGACTCGGCTGGTGACCCCTGCGCCGAAGCAGGGGTGTTAATCACCATGTTCCTCTTCCGGAAAGACATTTCTCAAGTGAATGGTCACGGAGGCTTGAGAAGTGGTGATCTTGGGCACTGTCAGTGGTTGTCGGGTTTATAAGTTGCCCGCTTCAGCTAGTAAAGATATGTGCGCCTTGAAGATTTATTATTCCACACCAAGCGGGACCGGCCGCTGACACCAAGAGCCAGGACTGATGCCCTACGTGACCATGTTGCAAAGCTTCTGGAACTACTCTATCAATCTTCTAAGGGCCTTAGTATCAAACAAGAATATGTGAATTTAGGAAAAATTACGAATGTATTCAATTTGGAAAGCCACCTCTTGCATTGCTGAACCGGCCGTGTTCTCTTTGCAGTTTGACGTTGATATGGCCCCCCAAAAATGGACCCTGGTCACTAAAGAGATGCTGAGTGCCCCGCTTTAGCGAAATCGCTGGAACTCAGAGCATCAAAATTTCGAGCTTGAACATTCCAGCCTCGCATCGCCTCGTCCGTCAGTTCAGTCCCCGTCGCACTCAACCCACGCTCCCGCCATCTACGTTTCCAACCGCTCTCGACCACCGAAATTCTTAATTCTCCCACACACTCTCACCCCCACCAAACCGACAAGATGGCGACCGGCGGCGGCGACGCGCAGCTCTTCGAAGACAACTTCACCATCTACGAGCGCGACCAGTCCAAGTACGACCGGGTGGCGCGCATCACGGCCTCGACCGAGGACAGCCAGACGCAGATGACGCTCGACGTCAACATCGAGCTGTTCCCCGTCGCCATCGGCGACCGCCTGACCGTCGTCCTGGCCACGTCGCTCAGCCTCGACGGCACCCGCGACACCGTCTCCGACGGCAAGGGCTGGCGCGACGTCAAGGGCGAGAGCTCCCTCGCCGACCTCTACGACTACGTCTGCCACGGCAAGATCTACAAGTTCGAGGACGGCGCCGACGGTCAGACGCTGTGAGTACACCCTTGATAGCTTCTGCTGGTTCGGCTTGAAGGCGAATAAGTTGCTAACCATTTGTCTTTTCTCCTTGAATAGTAAGGCATACATCTCCTACGGCGGTCTGCTCATGATGCTCGAGGGTCCCTCCAAGAAGCTGCTGCCTCTGCGCGTCGAGAACACATACTTGTTGGTTAAGAAATAAATAATTATTTGGTTACATCGAACAGGCAAAGCTACACCGCATCACTAGACAAAAGCGTTCACAGGGTCCTGCACTGAACCAAGGGGGCAAAATGACTGATTTCATGGCGAGCGATGTATTCAGATGGGGTATCATGGCGTCCAAAAAAAATATGGAGGCATGCTATGCGAAAACTTCTCTAAAAGGGCAGATGCATCTATCTAGGCGTTCGGGGCGTTTCATAGACGTAATTTTCATGCAACGGTATCGGCTCGCGCCACCTTCTAGCCGGGCCATATCCTATGTTGCTCCTTGCTCTTTCTACCTCCCTGTCCCTCTAAGCTCTCCGTCTGTCTCTATGCTGTCTGGTGCGGACCGGGGAACGGCACCTCTCTGTGCAGCCGTCTCACGATCTCGTCGTAGTGCGTCTCGTTCTCTTTGGTCAGGATCCCCTTGCGCACGAAGAAGTCTATTAGGATCAGGGCGCAGTTGGGCTTGAATTCGCCGCGCGCCAGCGCCTCCTGGACCTCGGCGACCGTCCAGAGGTAGAACTCGGCCACCTCGCCGTCCTTGGGGGCGGGCACGACGTCGGCGGGCAGCTCGATGTCGTAGACCCACTGCGTCTCTGGGTAGATGAGCCCCTTCTCGCCGCCCGCCCGCTCGTCCGTGATGTAGATGTACGAGACCGTGCCCGTCAGCTGGCATTTCTCGCGCATCAGCGCTTCTGGGAGGGTGGCCTCCTCGTCCGCCTCGCGCACCATGCACTCGAAGGGGTCCTCGCCCGTCATCAGGCCGCCCGCCACCGTGTTGTCCAGCATGGACGGGTACGTGCTCTTGTCGACGGCGCGCCGCGGCACCCAGATCTTGAGATTAGTATTATCATTATCGTCGCCGCCCTCGGGGCGCACGTAGCCCGTCATGTGCACGCCGTAGCGCATGACGCCCAGGAGCCCCGCGGCCGCCCGCTCGATGCTGTAGAGGACCTCGGGCGACTTGGGGTCGCTGGTGGCGTAGACGGGCCACAGCTCGTCGCGCCAGCCGCTCAGGAGCGCGAACGTCTTCTGCTCGCGCCAGCGCTGCATCACGGCGGCGACGGCGGCCGAGCGCTCGGGCTCGGTGGGCTGCTCGAAGGCGCGCAGGGTCCGGGCGGGGGCATCGTAGTTGATGGAGCCGCGGATCTCTTCCGGGACTTGGACGAGGGCTTCGACGACCTGCGGCAGGAGCAGGCCAATGGTCTGGTCGGTGCCGTCAGGGTTGCGGTGGAGCAGGGTGACGAGGCGGGTGGTGTCGACGGTCGTGCTGTAGGGCGTTTCGGTTTCGCCAGGGTACGGGAAGCTGCCGAAGAAACACAAAAAGATTAGTTATCCAGGGCGGCTGGTTGAGCAGAGACAGTGGGACTTTGGACATCGGCTTACGCATCAGCCTGCCTCATCAGGTCCACGTTCCGAAATCGTGCCATGTTGCAGTGTGATGCGGCGATGTTTGTATGATGTGTTTGCGCAAAAATTGAGGGTTTTGCGGTTAGCCTCGCAGATGTCGAGATTGTTGTGAATCTTGCAACGCGAGGAGCGGTGTTATGAACTACGGAATTCGCCGACGGGAAGCATTTGTGATGTGAGAAGGAATGAGGTATTAGTTGCAGCGCATTCAGCCCACGAGAAGATGTTGCTTGCAGTGCACTCAATCCATGACGCCGAGATCGCATTGGCCTATTAATTATACCCCTATATTCTTTCTATAGGCAATAGGCGTGTGTGGTATGAGAGTGATCAGATGTTCTGGCCAATTCCAGGCACACACGTTTGGCGGGGTTCATCTTACTGGGCTGGCCTACCGGATGGCGGGGCAATCGGAAAACTTCCGCCCTGACGTCTGATCGATTTTCGGGGGGCCAAACTTTCTTTGTGTCGAAGATTCGAGCCATCGCCAGATTTGTCTGGATTGCAAACGGCCAATTGGCATTCTCCCCTCGTCTAAATCGTTCATAAGGGACATCAGCTGAATCAGAGGAACCGTTCGAAGCTGGCATAGAGCCGCCAACCCATTCGAAAGTGCATATTTGACGCAGATTCCAACACAGCTAGGCGCATGCAACAGTACAATTCTGGACACCGCACGCAGCGCACTTCTCGACAATAGGGGCTGTTGACAAAGTCCATTGCCACTCCTACCCCTTTTCGCGAAACAGTGTTTATACAATGGCGGCACCGGCTCAACCTCTGTTCGGTATCCTGCCAACAGGGCACCCTCTTGTGACGGAGCCTTCATCAGCCCCAACTCCTACGTCTTTTCTATATATCCTCCCTTCAACGACACCTACAAATCCCAAGCCCTTCTCACACTTGTCAGTCTTCCTGCTCCCTGGCATAACATTACCCGAGAACACGGCAGCCGCCATCTATCTCGCCACCAATCCCGAGGCGCTGGCCAGCGGGGGTCAGCCGAATTTCCGGTTTCTGGGTGGCGTGGGGCCGGGCAAGGAGAGCGCCGTCTACAAGGTCAGCGCCACAGGCGGGCAGGAGGGTATTGTGGTCGGTGTCAGTATAGAGGATGCCGCGAGCGTCGCGTCGCGCATCGAGGAGGCATCCGCATCCAAGACCGATGGAACCAACTCGCCATCGGGGGCTTTAGTCAAGGCAGGTACTGGCCAGCCCACAACCCAGGTGCTGGCGCAAAGGATTATCAAGAACGCCTTCAACTTTCTGGCGAGCTTTAGCGGGCAAGCAGGTCAGGTCGAAGTCGTACCCCTCAAGGCGTTTGAGGACTGGTGGAGGAAGTTCGAGAGCAGGGTACGGAGTGATCCCACCTTCTTGGAGAGGGAGCAAGAATGAAGGAGGCAAATTGAATGCATATCATCCGTGGCCAGCTCAAACTGTGAACCTTTCGCCGGCTTCAGGCGCCCATACACAACGTGATGCTACAACCACGACTCGACCTTTGACGCAGGGCGAATGCTAAATTGAGCATCAATATACCCCATCTATTAGATTGAGCGAGAATGGCCACCTTGTACGACTATACCCTTAATGCCGAACACCAGAACTAAATGACCAGCATTTGGGAGTTACAGCAGTATCAAACAACTATAATTGATACCTTTATACAATCAACACGATTATCGGATCACAAAACTATCTGGTCGGAGCTTTTATGTTATTGAAAACCAAGAGATCGATGCCTTCTTCAATCCACCAAGTAAGCGCAATACCATGACTGACACGGCATTGCTGCTCTTCCCAATCTGGGACGACAGCCTGCCCAATAGCATAGTCTCCAGTCTCGAAGAACACGCAACGTAAGGTCCTCGACTCAAAAAATTGCAATCAACACGATTGGGGGAAATGTATGCGAGAAATTCAATCCGGCATGGCTGAGATGCACTGCCTATATTACTTTCCCAAGGGACTTTCAGCTACGTGAGCACACACCGAAGAAAGTCCCAACTTTGATAAAAGGTTTCAACGACGATTCGAGATTACCACAGGACTATTGCGCAGTGGCCTGATGGGGTTCGACTAGGTACGAGTTCCATGTCCATAAGAGACTTGAATGAGAATATTTCTCTTTTTCATGGGACCTTGGGCAAGCAACTGTTACTGCTTTCCACCGGCTTCCTGATGACATCCAATCGCCGACCCTTGCAATTATGCCGACAGGTGCTCTATCGGGCAGCGCAGTGTCATAGCCTCTTGTGGAAATCACCAACCACGTGAGCTATTCCACGCACACATGTGACATCTATGTCCACTGACGTCTTCCTCGAAAATGGTTTTGATCGTGTCGCCTGAGCCCCCGGTTAGTGGGGTTGCATTTTCCTTCTCACCACCATGCATTTCGGCGAATTAGCCGAAGGTATCATCAGTTTGACACTACATCTGTCAGTACTACCGAATTTGTTGTTATATTCTCGAAATCGTTTCGGGCCGGTTGACTCAGTGCGACAATGAACCGGTAGCTTCTTTCCTCTTCATATGCGATTTCAAAACTCAGCATTCCTAGGCTCTCTTTTGGATAATTTGTAGTCTATTCAACCTCACTTACGGCCAATCTTAAGCAATGACTACCACATTGCAGGCACAGAGTCATCCCTCAAAAGCATATCTACCCGGAAGAGATTCAGCGGTGTTTGGGCACATCCGAACCCAGTCTTCAATAGATTATGCACAGAATAAGAGGCTCGCCGTCTCTGCACGTACCCATGCTCAATGTCACCCATCGGAGGTGCGGGTGCGAGGATGCAAGCGCCCGTCCCTGCCCTGTGCCTGTTTTTGGTAGGACCATCGACGACTTCATTGGAGCTGCACGGCCGATTTGCCAGGACGTACCGGGTAGAACACCCGACCGGATCGCGGACTGCATGGATGCCTCCGTCACGATTTACAGGTACCAAATGGATAGGGCCGGTATTCTAGCCAATAAGGATAGCAAAGTGATCATTCAATATGCATCCAACCTGCTACGGTACGAACTCGCCGCATATGGTGTAACCACGCTTGCCAATGACTTATTTGAAAAAAATTGATATTCTTCATTATCGAATCCCTGTGGCTTGAAAATATGATAGATCTGTGATCTGGTACCTGGCTGGCATGACTACATGCTACCAGGATTAATACGAATTCAGCAAAAAGCCGACGGTGCTTTTCGTAATATGGGCTCGAGTTACCCCTGCATTGAGCCACATGTTGACGATTCTTCATGGTTTGGATTTCTTGAGTACCGTCAGGGTCTGTCTCTCCACACTCAAGGTTGCGACTCGGATCTGCTCTTAAGTGATCCCATTGATTGGGCAACGAATACTGTCCGGCTTCAGCTTCAGGAAACTCTGCTGATTCCTATGGCATGTGTTTGGGTTTGCGACAGCATCTTAACTTACCCATATAGACTGCGATCCTCCTTGAAGAAGCAGGAGACCAGGAAGGTCTAAAGCGGCTTGAGGCAAGCTTTCCGGCCGCCGCAGGTCCCATAGACCGAACCAAAGTATGCCAACCATAACTCTCCGTCATACTCTTTTCTCGCTTCGCATTGTACCGAAGTCTGGCTGCTGTTGCCATGTTGTGTTCGTTCCCCACGAGAATTGCTCATTGCTCGACTTAGCACACACACATCTCCTCTTCGGCGTGCAACATTGCCATCGCATCATGCCCAGTTTTGCTGACGAGTGTGGTCGTTCCCTGTGCCACCCTTCAGCAGATCTGCAGGTCAGCAGACAATATCGATAGAGTGTGAATATGCGTGTGCCATGCGCAATGCCGGGACCCGAGTTGGAACTGCGTTGGGGGTAAGTCCATCTTACAAACCCGAGAGACTGAGTCCCCCTTGACCTGCTTCTACAGCCTGCCCATTTCCCGGTACAGCCTGCCCGGAATTCTCCAGTACCTTTCTTTTTTCGCAGGTAGCTTCGAGCCGAGCCGTGTCTTAGAATGTTATTGATGGAATCATGACGTAGGGAGTTGGTTAGGTAATAATCCACGGTCTGGACAGATTTGGGTTGTACTTGTAAAGAGTTGCGATGTCGAAGTATCTGGTGGCTTGAGTGATTGTAGCGGTGTATTTGGCGTGGGAGCAGTATTGATAGCACAATGCGGCTGCAGGTGGCTCGGCGGTACCTTGCAAGACCGAGACGTGCGTGGCATCCTCTGCATCCCTTGATAGGAGGATAGGTTCACACAACCCTAACACAGAAACGGTGAAGGAGCCGAAGCAATTGACCTGGAGTCCTCGTGATATTTTGTGTGCGTAAAACTTGGATTGCTGGGATTGCTTGGAGTCGGTAGCATTGAGCAAGTACCTTGTAAGTCGAGCTGATAGTTGCCAGTTTATGATCACTAGGGTCATGATCTTCCCCCTCCCCCTCCCCAAACTCGCAGGGAGTCACTCGATGTGCTCAAAAGTCGTCGACCTAGTTGGATTCAAACTCAACATAAGCGAAGAGAATGCCCTTCCACCATGGGCCGCAATCCCAGTGTCTCCATTGCTGGGAGCTAGAGGTATCTGAGTATCACGATATTGGAGGAGAGGCCGAGAGGATCTTCAAAGAGCACGGCCCTAAAAAGAAAACAGCAGTTCTGTGGACTTGTGTAGGTTCAATCCCTAATCATTCCAATGTTTCCAGCCCTTTTGCCTATGCACTTATCATAGACGACTTTCCATATTCCAAGCTGGCTGGAGCTTTCCGGCCAATCTTGCTATTCTTCAGTTGTTCCTACCGCCTTGATGGCTCACCAGCGTTGGATTATTTCGAGGCCTCGTCGGTATCAATGGGTCGATCCGCCGCGACAGTCGAAATGGAGACAATAGCCATCCGGGGCATCTAGGGGACGCTCACCACCTCTGACGCATACCAGCTGAGGAGAAGGCTTGAACGAGGACCATGGACTCTACCGAACGATCCGAGAAGGCATGGCCCCGCTGCAGTGATGGACCCCGACCCCGACACCGACCCCGACACCGACCCCGACACGCCCACACATGCGCAAGCTTGATCCGCCGACGTGAGACGACTTGCCGCTCTTGAACGACGCTTTGAAATACGAATAACGGACTGAAGTATGAATGTAGGATGAGGGACGACAGATCGAAGTCCGGGTGATGAACAGGAGAACGTCGATGGAGCGAACAAAGATGACGGAGGGACGGCCGATGGGCCGAGGGACGGACGCGCAGTTCCACACACAAGAACCGCTGTCGCACAAGCCCCCGAACTTGAATTAAGAAGTATCGGAAAATCCAAAGACTCAGCGGTTTACCCTTCCGGTCGGGAAATTATTTGAACGCATCGCTGAAGCTTATGGCTTTTGCTTTTAACCAGGAAACGGCAAAGGGAAAAAAGCTCCTGCCAGCAGTTGGAATAAAACACACCCTATCATAATCATCCTTGCAGCTTGTCTTGTTACTACTTATGAAATAACACCCCAGCAGTGCGTGTGCAACCAGGCTGGCATGCCCATCCGCCAAGAAACGTGCCTGTCATGTGCCACCCCAAGGTACTTTTTCTTTTCTTTTTCTTTTCTTTTTTGTATCCCCTTTTCCTCCTTTCCACTTTGGTTCGTTACCGGTTGGCAGAGACAAAAAGACTTACATAGACCAAGGTGCTCATATTGTCGAGTGGACACAGTCAGGAGGAGTGGGCGTCCGTGCAATACTTACTGTATTTTCAGTCGGACATTGTGGCATTCGGAGAATTTCGGGATCGAGATGGTATCTAGGACTGTGGCGCAATCTAGGTCAAGTGGTAAGCCCCCTCCGTCGGCTCCGGCTTCTAAGGCAGGCTGGCCAAAGCTAAGGAAGCTGTGCAGCATCTCGCCTGGGATCAACCACCAGTATCATTGGGCATTCTCATACCGACTGCGAGCCAGATTTCGTGTTGCATCAGGAGTGGCTGCTTCAAAATGTCATATAGCTTGGGCGAGGGTGCGGGATCGGCACATGGGTGTCACACGGAACGAGACTGCATCACGCGCAGGTTCCCGCCAATCAGAGACGCTACTGCTGAGTTCTCCTATCTTTGCTTGCCGTGATCATCAGTTCTAGTATCTTTGCCTGCCGTAATCATCCAGTACATACGTAAGGTTACTTAGGTCGACCACCTCAGATTGGGTCCCAACGAGGGCCTCCCCCATTTGTTTGATAAGGACATTTGGAAGTAATTAGCCAATGGGGGAAATGTCTACTGCAGAACAAGGCAACTGCCATGACGCCCTTTCGCGACAAGGCAATATCAAAGCCTCGCTTCGGGCAGGAGTGCAGGAGGTTAGGGCATTCGGGGAGAGTTGATGCCTTCACGTCATTGGTAAGATATATATATGCTGTGAAGCAACACTCACCGACTGAGATATCGAATCAAGAATGATGGCAAAGTAATTATTGCACAGTGATGCTGCATACAAAAGCAGCTCCGCAGGGCGTCTTTCCAAGTGCTGGTTCATGTAGATATAAGCCCACATGTCTCGCCTTTGTCGACTGCGGCTGGTCCGACACGTCACCTTTTCTATCAGCTTATTTTCAAGAGTTTACATCACAGGACTCGAAGCTGGAGAGTTTTGACTCTGTGACTTTGCGATCCTGTGCCATACCTACGAACATCTATACCTGCACTGTCTGCCTTGCGCTGTTCCTATCCCCACTTGGGAGGTCTCAGGCATTATGTGTAACCCGTCGAGCTCATTCTGTACCAACAGCTCATTCAATTGGGAATCGAATAACATTGGCATGGCTGATGAGGATACCCCTTTTCTAGATTGGAAGAAGGAATACGTCCTAGATGAGGAACCGTCTGATGAACCATTCGACGAATTTCCGGATCCGTTCGACGAGTTTCTGTCGATTCCTTACCATTCATCTGAGAAAGAATACCTACCTGAGCTATTTCTTCCTCTTTGCAGCAATGAGTCTGTACTTGAATGCAGATCTCCCAACTATAAGCCACCGAATAGGATTGTAGCGTGGATGGACGATAGCAATCGAGATTATAGTGGCGTTATGACAGGTGTTCAGTTCCGGGAGAACCTGCCTAAGAAGGTAGAAACCTCGACAATACTTGATGTATACAAGCTGACAACGGGACAGCGGTTGAACCATAGAACATTGCCTGACGCTCCTTTTAGGCGCATGTAAGTTTTGATTGGTCCTATGTTGTGAGCATTGAGCTAATATCACAAGCCATATCACTGACCCTCGTCCCCATACTGTTACTACTCTGATATGTACGGCGCCGGAAAAGCAAGCCCCCGTGCTTAGAGAGTTCCTGAAGAGGCATGTCAAAGCCGAGGGTTTGATGAGTGTTCGCTTTGTGGTAAGCAATTGAATCATCAGCACCCGATGGGCGCAAGTTAATCGACTCAAGGATGGAATCCACGCTTTCGTCATGGAGTTTCACCTACCGTTCTGGGTATGGGGAGACGGGGCTACCGGAAGCAAGCGCGAAGATGATCGAAGAACCTGGGATGACAATCCTCTTAGGAGGACACGGGATCTGACTTTCTTAACACGGCCAACAGAGTCAGAGATCAACAACGGAGATTGCCCATCCGCCGACTGCTTGTATGAGGCCCAATCCTCATGTGTGGTTACGGGCTACAGCAACTCTTACTGGACAGCAATTTCGCTGGCGGATACATACTTCTACCCAGGAGGGACTGACAGCGATAGTCCGGACTGCGATGAAAACAACGAAGACATGTTGCCGTTCTACAAAGGCGAAAATGATCTGGATCCCTTGACCATTGCCAAATTCGCACGTCTTCAAAAGAGCCTCGACCCTAGGCAATATTTCCTGGTCGTCTTAAAGGAGCGACTGAATAAGGCCAGGGGGGAGTGGGAGTCAGTCGTGTATAGACTGTCCTTGAAAGTGAAGCATTATGTAAGCTACGTCTCATATCTCCCTTGAATACCTAGTTTCCATAATTATTGCCTTGTACACCTACCCAACATAATGATGCAACTACCTATTCCCTACGCTCTACAACCCTAATAATTATTTCCCCAGCCTCAAACCCCAGAGATCATGTTTCCTGCGTCGGAAATGGCCCTGGAAGACACAGGCAGGCAAACGAAAGTGGTCTATCAAAGCTACGAGTGGGTCACTGGACTTATGGATGTACTCGACATGCTTCAGGTCACATTGTCGAAGTTGACCAAAGCCTGTGTTCATTTCGATCAATACGGACTCCCTGCACTGGTCGGCCCAGAGCCCTCAAGTCAATTAGTGCCTTACATCCAAGAGATCCAGCAGTCCTTCCACGAGTTGCATAACACACAAGAGGATCTAGCCAACATGTGCCACCGGGCTCAGCAATTCAAACAACAGGTAAACAATACAGTTTTCTCAATACGCTTACTTAGAGTCTAATGCTCTTTCTAAGTTTGACCTACTTCTTTCCGTCGTACAAAACTCGGCGACTATTCTACAACAAGCGAACTACACGGCGAATTTCACATATGTAGGTGATAGAAACCAACTCACAAATCAAACCCTCCATTAACGTACCCGGTTAGATCCAGTACTTTGGGGCACCAACATTGGCTGCTGGTCTTTACCAGGCCAACGTCCTTGAAGGGGCTACTTTCATACGGTTCTTGGTTTCGTCGGTAGTGATTGCCATCTTGGGATTCGTCGTCCAGAGACTGCGGGACATACTGCCATGGTCCTCAGTCTGGGATCGATTGGTTCCGGGTCGACGCCCTTACAGTGGTTCTGGGCAAGGTATAGACGTAGGTATGCCAGGTCCACGACAAGCACCAGACAATTCTTGGCAACAGACGATGAGAACCCACGGGTCAATGTTGGATCGCCGTTGGGATGACACTAGTTATACGTATAGTCATTTCGGACGGAACGGGCGACTGTTTGGAGAAGGGATGAGAACGGAGCATGCCAGTTTGCGATGGGAGGGACGACCGGGACTTGCCGCACCTGTGCCGGTTTACTATAGAGGCAGAAGATCGCATCCACCGTTACATAAGAATTGAGTCTCTGTTTAAGCAATGCATGATGGTTCCATGTGCCTGTTAACGATCTCACTGTTTGTGCCTGTCAATGCTTTCACTGTTGATATATGTATTGTCATTTGTCAAGAGAGCTACTCTAAATAGGGATTTCCTTATCAGGGGTATGTTTCTAATACTTTTACAAATAGTTTAGAAGAAGAACTAGTCCGGCGTATCATCATTGCTGTAATATAACAATATTTGGGAATTAACACCGAATCTGGGCCACAATGGAGTCCGCGCTCTTTACTGTCATCTACAGTGGTTGTAATCAAGCTGCGCTTAGATACAGTATACACATACGCCTGACTCTTGCCTGGTGAAGCAATGCTAACAAATGTTCCAAACATGGCTGTGCAAATGAGAATCCGTGTGCTACGAGTCGGCCCGACCTGGTTGACACCGACGCCGTGGCATATTTGAAGTCATCGGCTTGATGGTCATTGATGCCTGAACAATCCAGCCCTAAGATGGTCTGACTGGCTCGCGTAGATGGCACATCCAATCTGTGGCGGCCACGACATGAAGCAAGTTGAGAAGGGGGAAACCGGGTATGTATCTTGATAAGTCGCTCTGAGACCATCAAGTCCCTGCGAGTAAGCCCCTTCGAAAGTCAGGAGTCCTGATGTTTTCCCAGTCCGTTCATTACCCTTTTACAATCGGAGTAAGTAGAATAACCAGAATTAACCGCTATTGTCAATGGACAAAGTACAGTTTATTCCAACGACCGACTGCAGTGTGTGGAACACAAAGATATTCATGTAGCAGCCGCTATTTGGTTGTACGTAGTCTCAGATCGGCGAAAACCCCCTTCTACGTCACAGTCCAGGATCACTAGCAATTCTGAAAACTAGTTTTGGGGCGGACAAGGCAGACTTTGATCAGGCCGGTGATCGGCGGTCAAATAAAGCACAATCATTATGCTGTGTCCCGGTGTCAATGTAGGCATCAATATTCCCCAAGCCCCGTGCCCGGTTGTTGATATAGCATTGGCTTTGATAGAAAGGGGGCGTTGCTGTTGCTCGGCTCGCCGATTGACCCCTCCTCTAGCGATAAGGACCGGGCCAATGTCTATCTCCGTTTTCCCAGAGGCTGACAGTGGTGAAGCGTGTTCTTCGTGGCGAGGGGCAATTGGTCGGCAATACCAGCCTCAACCAATCGCTCGGGCACTCCAAACTCATGTGTGACCTTCGTTGAAACCCAACTTCCTTGGGTTCAAATGCTCAAATGCAACCTAGAAATTGCTAACGAATTTTGATTGCTTCAAGAAAGACCATGATGCATTGGTTCTATGCACCCGCCTCACTCAATCGTCATGAGGCTCTGCTGATGTCTTCTTGTGAAAGATGCCTAGGCCTCCATGAGCCCAACATTTCCCCCGATCAAACTATGCCTTGCAAGAAAGCAAGCAGTACACCACTCCGAAGATAGAGACAGCTTCCAAAGAAGACAAGAACCGATTGACTTTGTTTGACATAGTCAAAATGGCTAGCCTCACTGATCTCGAAGGACGGCTCGCCGGTCTCGGTCTGGAGTCCCCTTTCCCGGACGTCCCCGCAGCCAATGCCCTGACCAAACCCATCGACATCTACCGGCTGCACCTTGCTAGCCTCATTGCTACGACTCT
Organism: Apiospora marii; assembly: GCF_038362585.1. Classification (NCBI taxonomy): domain Eukaryota; kingdom Fungi; phylum Ascomycota; class Sordariomycetes; order Amphisphaeriales; family Apiosporaceae; genus Apiospora; species Apiospora marii. The sequence goes on from NW_027117374.1 coordinate 1,467,088, forward strand.
AGAGTGCGATGTGGCGGCTGCCTATGAGGCGATCCTGACAGCTACCGACTTGACGCTGGCGGACCTGGCGGTTGTCGTGCCAAAATTGAAGCCGAAGGACGTCAAAGACATCAAGGAATTCGCTATCGAGCTAGTTCAGAAGGTGTGTTTACCTGGTTGTTTCTGTTGCTGCCCCGAGTTGTTTCAATGGATATGATGAATTAATAGCCCCCTTTTCCCTTTTAGCTTCCCACGTCACCCCTTTATGCGGTTCCTTACCCCGATGGGGTCCAGCTCCGCTTCTTCTTCTCCCAGAAGACCCTCCCTCTGCTGATGCTACCCTACATCCGCGAGAGAGGGACAACCTATGGCGAAGACCATGCACAGGGCCTCCAAGACCCGGCTAACCCGGACGGGGGCCGCAAGAAGATCGTCGTCGAGTCTTCGTCCCCGAACATCCCCGGCGACTTCAACGGCAGCCACCTGCGGAGCACCATCATCGGCGGCTTCGTGGCCAAGATGTACGAGTGCATGGGCTGGGACGTAGTGCGGATGAACTACCTCGGCGACTGGGGCAAGGACATCGCCCTCTTCGCTGTGGGATGGGAGAAGTACGGCTCCGAGGAGGCGCTGGAAGCCGATCCGCTCGACCATATCATGGACGTCTTCGGCAAGATCAAGGCCGACTTCCAGCCCGAGATGGACGCCAGCAAGCAGGCCAAGAACGAGAACAAGAGCACCGCCGAGATCGAGAGCCAGGGCATCTTCGCCGAGCGCGACGGCTTCTTCAAGAAGCTCGAAGACAAGGACGAGGAGGCCCTCGCCTTCTGGAAGAGGTTCCGCGACCTCACCCTCGCCAAGCTCGAGCCCGCCTACGCCCGCCTCGGCGTCACGTTCGACGAGTACTCGGGCGAGTCGCAGCCCCTGCAGGAGACCATGGCCGAGATTGAGGCCACCCTCACGGCGAACGGCGTGCTCCAGGAGAGCGACGGGTCGCAGATCATCAACTTCGAGGACCACGGCCACAAGGGGCTGGGCACCGTCATCGTGCGCGCCCGCACGGGCTCCAGCACGTATTTCCTGCGCGACCTCGCGGCCGCGGTGGACCGCGAGAAGAACCACGCGTTCGACAAGATGGTCTACGTCGTCGCGTCGAAGCAGAACTCGCACTTCCAACAGGTCTTCAAGACGCTTGAGCTCCTCGGTCGCGAGGACCTGGCCAAGGAGCTGCAGCATGTCAGCTTTGGTGACATCACTGGCATGGCGCCCCACGTGAAGAAGACTATGTCTCTTGGCCAGATCCTCGACGAGGTCGCGGAGATCGTGCAGACCGCCGAAGCCGAGGGCGGGAAGGAGGGCGAGGATGGCGCTGACGACGCCGGTGACTGTGAAGAGAAGCCCGTCTCGGCTGGTGGCGGCGATCCGGCTGCGGTCGGCGGTCTGCTCTCTTTGGACCTGTTCGGGAAGCGGTCTCATGGGTACGCCTTCGATAAGAAACGCATGGCGGCCGAGGACGGCGACTCGTGCCGCATGATCCAGCGAGAGCACGCCAAGCTTGTCTCGGTCATCGGCGAGCTCAAGAGCGCGGATGGCGAGGAGGCCGGCGGCGGCGAAGACCCGACCCCTGATCATGCGGTGCTGCAGAAGGACGAGAGCATCGACTTGCTGCGCATGATGGCGCAGTACCCCGACGTCACCGCGAGCACGTTCAAGGCACTCGAGCCTCACGGCTTGTTGTCGTATCTCTCGCGGTTGGCGGAGGCGTCATCGTATGAGTTGGATGCTGAAGGAGATGATGGTGGTGATGAAGACGGGGCCGGACCCAGTAGTGCGGCTCCCGAGGAGGAGACGGCTGAGAGCCGGAAGGCAAAGTTGATGTTGTACGAGTGCGTCAAGCAGGTCCTTGGCCACGGGATGAATCTTCTTGGGGTGCCCCCTATTTGCTGAGCGAGTCCCCACATACACACGGGGCTTGAAGTGTTTGATATATTGGGTCTGTTCTTTGGATGACTTCCGGTTCTCAGCTGGTCAGCGTTGCTGTTTTGGGGTATGATGATTACGATAACGATGGTTCGTGTATTACAAGAAATTGCTTACAGAGTGTTATGACTACTACAACAGATTGATATCAACTGATTGCATAAATGGCGGTAGGGTCGTTGCCGAGATGATGATGGGTGTATATGCTTTTTATTGCCGCTAGTGTTTCATACAATCTGGACTAACGACTTGTACCTCCAATAACCTCCTAAAGTCCTGCTATGCAAAGTATTGTACGAGAAATGAAGAAAAGAAATACCCTAACAAGGATGCCAGCACCCACCAGTCGGTCCTCAGCCAAACCAGTCCGACCCTTTTTCGAATAGCTCAGACTCCGCCCTTGAACGAAGCGCCTCCGGCGTTGATATCCACATCCACTAGAAATAGATTAGCATTTTGCATTATTAGATCTTGTGGTAGAGACTTACTGCTATGCTTCAAGCCACACACCTCAAATAGCGTAACCGGAGTCACATTCTTCGGCGTCCCCACGATACCCTGGTTCTTGAGACGGAGCAGCGTCTCCTTGATGGCCAAGTACGCCGGCGCCAGCGTAGCGAAGCTGAAAATCATGACGCGGAACCCCATCGCCCGCGCCTCGTCGACGGTGATGGTCGGGCTCTTGCCGTTCTCGACGCTGTTCAACAGCAGCGGCCAGGGCGCCAGGTCCCGGACGCAGCGCTGCGCCTGCTCGCGCGTCTCGAACCCCTCCAGCAGCCCGACGTCGGCGCCCTCGTCCCGCGCCGCCCGCAGCCGCGCGATGCACTCGTCGTAGCCCAGCTGCTGCAGCGCGTCCGTCCGCGCGATCAGCACGAAGTCGGACTGCAGGCGCACGCGCGCCGCGTGGGCTGCTCGGATCCGCGAGATGTACTCGTCGCGCGGGACGACCTTTTTGCCGCTTAGGTGGCCGCACCGCTTGGTCAGGACTTGGTCTTCGAGGTGGGCGCCTGCGACGCCGGCGCGGATGTATTGTTCTACTGTGCGGGCGGCCATGATGGGACCTGGGTTTGGGGCACGAGTCAGTGAGTGTTTTGATTAGGGGTAGGGGTAGGGGTAGGTTGAAGGGAAGGCAAGCGGGTAGAATCGGGCGCGGGCGGGAGGGGCTTGCCGCTGGGTTGCGGAGCATTAAGGGGGGCGAAACGGTGTTGTGGAGTCTGGGGTTTGGGGGGTCTGGGGAGGGAAAGCGCCGACGTACCGCCGTAGCCAGTGTCCATGTCCGCAATGAGGGGAGGGCCGAAGGGGTCGAGGTTGGCGATCATCTCGGCATTCTCGCGCATCTCGTGTAATTGGGCAATGGCGAGGTCGGGCTGGCCCAGGCGCGAGGCGGTAGTGCCGGCTCCGGTCTGTATCGCCGTGTGAGTTAAATAAGCCTTTTCAATTATCTCAAACCGGAGTCATAATTGGGATACTTACCATGTACATGGCGTCAAAGCCGAGCTCGATGGCCGTGCGAGCAGAAAGACCATCGTAGACACCAGGGCACACAATGAGCTCCTTAGTGTCGAAGATCATCTTGCGGAGTTTGGTAGCCCCTGAGCTGGGCTTGTTGACCGAGGCCAGGACGTGGTTGAGGGGGAGCCAGCTCTCAGGCTGGCCGACGGGAAGCAGGCCCTCAGGTTGGATGACCGCGGCCGAGGGCTGGCTTGGGGGAAGCTGCACAGCATAGCTCTCTTCCTCGACGACTTCGGCTGTGTTGACGAGGGAAATGGGCTTGACGGGCGCTGCAATGTGATGGATCTCGACTTCAGGGACAGGCTTGAGGGCCACGGGGGCTTCTGGCTCCATGCAGGAGACGGGCTCGAACTCCATAGAGGGAGACATCTTTGTGTAAAGGGGAATGGTGGAAAGGGGGCTTAGAGTGCTATTCTTAAAACAAGAAGCTGGAGTCTGGGGATGTGCTGTGATGTGTTGTGATGGCCTGAGCAGAGTGTTCTTCCTTTTGGTCGGATAATTCAAGATACTTATACTGAATCTTGACTCAACCACGACCAGACGTCTAAGATCGAGCGTGTCTGAGAGGAACAAGCCATATCACCCATCATGCCTGCCTCCTCATACCAAGACCTCGAGTAGATGGTTGTCCACACCACGAGCAGAAGCCAAGGCGGAATTATTCGTGACTGCTCCCCATCCGGGCAACGTTTCATTTCATGAAAGGCAGGTCCATATCCACTCGACCCCGTGGAGCGATAGAGAAAAGAGTTCATGCATAATGCGGAGGGCGGCACGTACTGCCTCGGGGTTGCTACGAGAGGGAAGCCGTGAAGTTGGATGCGTCGGTACAGCGAATAAGAAGGCAGTTCCAGGTCATTCCATCACGACAGAAGTGATTATCAACACATTACTCTTACTGTCGCCAAGCTCCACTTTGTTGAATAGAACGCGGCCAAGACGAGAGCCACGGGGTTAGATATTTGCCGGTGGATGTCACTTACAGTCGGGGTATCCTGGCATGTCTCCCTTCGGTCGACCTGTTCGGAAAGATGAACATGCTTGTCCTGTCAACAATATGCCTGACTAGTAAGCCTACTCAGAAATCCTGGTTAGGGCGCCATCAAATTCACACAGCTTTAGTATCCGACTCGTCATTGGTACACACTCGCTCTCACGCTCTTGAAAATTGATCCAGCCAACTCAATGCTCTGCCTCAGGCTTGCTGTATTATCGCGTTGTCATGAGAGTCACGACAAGCATTTTCCCGCCAACTCTGGGCACTCGTACCGGCCAAGAACACAGTTCTGCATGCCAGCCAAGAACACCCGTCACGATAAGAGCTTAACCGCCGTAAGCAACAACATTAGAGTAGAGGCTCTTGGCAAGAGTCCTCTGCTCCCGCCTTGGCGAGCAGGAGACAACGGAATCCTACAGCTTGGCTTGGTTCCTCTAGAAAGCACTTATCTCTCGGCACGTCGATCAGTTCTCTTCCTGGGTCAAACCCTCTCTTGAGCCATTACACGACTCACGAACCTACATATGCGCTCGAAATCACACTTACTCTATTGAGCGCCGTGCAGGTTAGGGGATGCCTTGGCGAGACTTGATCCGGAGCCAAGGCCGAGACGGGGCGGAAGGGGGGTGGGTGCCCAAGGGACGGTACCCATTTTGGTCTGGGCAGTTCGCATACAACGTGGGGAATCACGACCCCGGGGAGTACTTGGCCTACGACATGAATTCGTCGAATACGATCCCGCTTAAACGAGGATCCAAGCACTCGAAATCAACTCCATATTTCTAGAGGCATCCGGGTAAAGTTGCTAGTCAAAAGATACTTGGATAAAGTCTAATTCGTACTTGTTGGCGGGCCGTTCCGTCGGGCAAACAGTGGACGAACTCTACCTACTCAGACTAGCCGCCCATATCTGTACTTCTTACCCTGTCCTTGTCCATTCACGCCACAGCACGTTGGTTAGCGGCCGACTAGCTACTGCGGCGAAACCCGGGACGACCCCCTGGATATTTCGTGCATCTGTTGACCCTGCTTGTACAGAGTGCAGGGCCACCCTCGATTTCGGAAAGTAGCACCAAGAAAGAAAGAGCGACGTGCAAGTCGTGTACATGTTCCTGCTTCCTGCGTGGCTACTGACTCCTCGTTTCGAGGACAATCTGTCTGTTCTGTTGTCTGCGTAGCAATCTCTCGTACACCCATAACTCACAATCTTCCAGTCGCCCGGACGACGTCAAGAGGGTCTTGGCTCTCCGACATCACAACCTTGGCAAGCACGAGGAACTAGCGAGAGAGCCAATCTGACTACTGTATCGTGTTCCATGCAGGACACTACCGTATCGCGTATAAGCATTGGCGGTTTTGCCATTTAACCATCGCTTAGCAGACCTAACAGAATGCCCAGTGCGGCTTTTGACTGGTCGATGACAGCTTCAACGTAACCCCCGTAGAGTCGCATAGAGCTTCTTCCCCAGGCGAGATATCCACTATATTTGGCATGCCGAGCCTGCCAAGTCTAGCCAAGTCGGTCTATTCGAATCCTTGTGGGTGTCTCCCGCTCAGTGCGACAGGTATCTATGTTGTCAGAACTCATATGCGCCTCTCGTATCGCTCTACCCGCCGCCATTGGACTGGAGACATGACCACGGGCGGACCACGTGCATCCATTGTTCGCGCGACTGCCAAAAACCGCAATTGTTTCGCCGAGGTATCGGTAGTTGGGTGACGGTACGGGCCTGGTAGAGAGCTGAAAAAGACGTAGCCAAGCCAGCGGATGGGGAATACCAAGGCTTGGTTATGTAGGGGCGGCGGCGGCCAAGGCCGCGGATGGATATGCCAAGCCTTGGTATCCTGACGTTGCGATGACCAATCGCTGCCGTCCTATGCAATCGGACTTGGCCCCTGTCGGCCAACCAAAATTCGCTCATAGACATGTAGCTGAATATGCTTAAATGGTTGTGCCGCCTCGTTATCTCGCGGATGGGCTTGGCAATGCAACATTAGCGCATCATGTAAGTCAAGCGCTGGGCAACTTCACCCGGACCCGTTTTGCCATTTTCTCGTGGGGCTGAGAGTTTTTCGATTGCCTCCAATTCCACCACCCTTCTTGTCGGGCTGCGGCGTTACCTCCGCGTTTGCCTCTGACTCGGGGGAGGTGGGTTCGCAATCTGCGTCAAAGAGCTGTAAGTCTCTGCCAACACACGAAGACGAACGGCACTCGATATCGCCCGCCCTCCCCGAGACACGCGGAGAAATTTCAAAGTGGTAACCCGATTGCAAATCCATTCGAAACGGCCAAGGCGTGCAGAGAAGGGCAATCCATCTTGTCGCCTGTACCCACAACAACTCTCGACCATTTCTACCTGCTGTATTCTGCTAGAGACTGGCCGTTCTTCACCCGTCGTGCTTGCACTTTTCTTCGCAGTTCAGCCCAAAGACGTGAAAGACATTTGCTATCTCGACGACAACAGAGCCGCGGTCGTGAAGCACGCTAGGTTGTTCATCATAGTTTCGCCATGATGTCGAATCCGGAGAAGCTGGAGGAGGCTCAACCGGGCTCCGGCTCGGGCTCTGCCTCGGAGGAAGAGCAGGTTCCCACTGTAAAGGGGAAGCTATCTGCGCATTTTTCGAGCACGGTCGACACTCGCGCAGGCTACATTCCCCTGTTGATCTTGTGCTTCGTCACTGGGCTGACGGACGGAACTCTGTACAATGGTAAGACAAAGCATTGGTCCCTCTATTAGGGAACCTGGCGCTCTAACAGTGTCATCAGCATACGGTACCTTCGTCTCCATGCAAACTGGTAAGTGTCCAAAATACCGGTCCAGAATGTGTGCAGCCGTCCATGTCCTAACCTCGGTCCGCAGGCAACACCATCTTCATCGCCCTCGGCACCTCCGGCCAGAACAACAAGCCGTACGGCTGGGCGCGGTCCCTCTGCTCCCTCGGCTGCTTCGCCATCGGCTGCGTCTCCTTCGCGCGGCTGCACAAGCTCATCGGCGGCCACCGCCTCCGCCGCACCCTGCTCTTCTCCTTCTCCCTCCAGACCGTCTGCGTCGCCGTGGCGGCCGCCATCATCCAGAGCGGTGTCATCGACGGCACGTACCCGTCGCGCGGCGACCCCAACCGGGTCAACTTCACCGAGCTCGCCGCCGTCGCCCTGCTCAGCTTCCAGGCCGCGGGCCAGATCGTCAACAGCCGCGGCCTCGGCGTCAGCGAGGTGCCCACCGTCGTCATCACGAGCCTGCTGTGCGACCTGGTCAGCGACGAGCACCTCCTCGTCGGTCTCAGCAAGAACGGCAAGCGCAACCGCCGCACCGTCGCGTTCGTCCTCACGCTCGCCGGGGCGATCTGCGGGGGTGGATCTCCAAAGCGACGCACCAGGTCGGACCCTGCCTCTGGTTGGTTGCGGCGATCAAGGCGACTATCACGATGTACTGGATGGGTTGGATCCCGCTTCTGAAGACGATGCGCCGTTGAGATTGTAGAAGGGACTCGCAGCTATCCGATAGTATCGCGACAATCGAGACATCCGGTAGCCAGGATAATACCATATAGGCTGAAAATGGGGCTTGGTAACTGATCCTCCACCCACCAAGAGAAATTGGCCTTTATCTATTAATCATAGATCAATCTGATATAGAGACCTAGACGTATGAATAGTATACATAGCCCATAATCAAGACACACCCTTTAATATCACACAGTTCAAAACTCGATAACCCCATTTCTTGTCTTACCTTAACTCCGTTTGGTGTTCCATCTTGGCGGAGGCCGAAGGTGTCCAGCAATGAGGAAGGTGCCTTCCCCAATACCCCAAGTGGAACTCGTTCTTTCCATTTCCTTCTCCATTGGCTCCCAGTCTCTCCCAACTGAGGAAATTAACGTGCACCTCCCTTTGTCTCCAGGCCTGTCATTCGATCTTGACCATTATTAAACACTTATCCCACCTGATCTATTGATCCCAAACAAGACCAAGCGTGCCCGTTCGTCACTGCGAGCAATCTATCCGAGATATCAAGAGCTGCCCTGCAATACCTCGTCTACATTGAAAACATTGTCATAACCTCCCACACCCTACCTGATGGAGCACAAGTTGAGATGCAACTCGCTTAAGTGCCGCAAAGAGCTGAGCGGCCGAGCCTTGGTGACCACTTGCAGGTGAGCGACAAGAACACCACCGGCCCATCCTCGAACTTGTTTGCCTAACCAACATCCACTAAAAGCCACGTTTTCTGCACCGACTGTGCTGCCCAGTCAGGTCTTGCTGGCCCCGGTTCAAGTAGCCGGCATGTACAAGAAAATGTCTGCCCAGCATGCCACGTATCTTTGCCGAACCCCGACGACGCAGTCATCGCGAACCTAAACCCCAGTGAGGACTACAAGACAAGCGTGCTGAGCGGTCTCAGCCCCACCGTCATCATGGAATGCGCAGGTCGCGCTTTGAGTTTCTGGGCGTATCAGACAACCCAAGAAGTGTTTGTATAGTGCCGCGTTCTTCGTGCTGTCCAACAAGGCTAATGGATTGCTCGTTCGCACAGGTCCTACCAAGCTTACCTCGGCAAGGCCTTGGCCGACAAGTATTCCGGCCTTACTGTCCATCTCGACCAGGTCATCAATGATGCGAACGCACAAATCACCTCGCTCCACACCAGCCTGAAGAGTAAAATTTGTCGAGACAACCTTGTACGTGGTTCGCACGACTTGCTGACACTGGATTGCAGCCTCGAACGACGAGCAGAAATCACTACGCGAAAAGAACACCGAGCTTGCGCAGGCCTACAAGGACAAGAACCGCAAGCTCTTGCAGGTCCAGGAGCTATACGACAAACTTAAGCGGAAGGCCATGCTGGATCAGATACAGGATGCCGCCGAGGACGCCATTGAATCGAATTTCCGGCCCGAAGCTGGGATTGACGACGGAGTGCACGCATATGGAGACAACGACACAAACGTGCCTCCTTTCTACCAAGACCAAGGGGTCCCGTACGGCAGACCCGGGCGCCAACTGCCCGATACAACCAACAGGATAGGTGGCATATATTCATCGCAAGGGATAGGCAGCCAAGGTCCATCCTTCCCACGGACAATTGGGGCACAAGGTATCATGTGACGCGCAGCGCTTTCCCCAACCATTTACTGAATATTGTGGCAGCCGATATTCCGATCACACCCTCTACCCACCGCCAACGACTTGGCGAGCCAACGGGTATCGGATTAGCAGCCGTGCCAGGTTTTGTATCCGGTTCAGTACGATCACCGAGAACTGCAGCCAATGGCAGAGCGCCACTTAGCGGCCTTCATGGCAGCTTTCGCCACAATGTACGACTTCCAACAGGAGGACTGAGTTCTGGAATGAAAGTGGGCCTTGGGAGTGGCAACCTGCCTGAGTACGGTGCTGCATCTAGGCCACAAGGTATTTCTCCAATATCCCATCGCGGATCCAACAAACACATGATAACACTTTCATAGCAATACAACGACCAGCTGCAGTATCATCCATGATGGGCCGGAGAGATGTGAGTCAAGGCCCTGGATCTGTCGTGGGTAGCACTCATAGTGCTTCCATCTCAGGCAATATGAAAAAAGGATATGCCCCACGATAGATAGAAGTTTCCGAGAAGCCTACATCCATTATCTAAGGTCTGATCTAGACCGTCTACCAATTACAATAGAGTGTGTTCTAGCCTTTGTGGTCCATTACCAATGCCATTGTCTATAAATGTTTTTCTCTTTGTTCAGGATTGGAGGGGTTGGGATGTCCCCATAATGGTTCACGAGGCCCTTTGTGCTAAGAGACAAGGCTTGACTCAAAGAACTACGTATTGGTCGAGGCCCCGAACTCGGCTCCAGACACTGGCGAGGGTTTATAAGGCCACGTTACCGACTCACTTTGCACTTCTCGAAAACAAGCAAACACTCCCAAGCCTCCTTTCCAGCATCTTTGACCAATACCTGCACCAATCCCCACACTCGTTCATAGCAGCCATGTCGCAGCAGTTTTCTACCCGTGCTCCTAGTGAGTACCATTCTTCTGGTGCATCCCGATCGGATAGACGTCTTCAACACCAAGTGCCGGCACTCGGTCGTCCTCGAGAGAGGACCTGGACGGCGATGGAAGATCCGAGGGTTTCGCACAGGCCAGGCCACCATGGCGGCTACAGAGATGGTCACCGTCGACCATCCGGCGCCGTCAGCGCCCAGCATGAGCGTTCGGGGACCTCAAGGAGGCGGGAGGTCGAGACTCCCCCGCCGATGCCTAAGACGCACGGCGATGGGGACAGCCACAGCCACAAGTGGTTTCCCAAGTTTCGAGGCGCGAAGGAGAGGGAGAGGGAGAGAGAGAAGGAGAAGGAGACCAAGAGCCGGGCTTTCGACAAGTCTGCTATCTCGCAGCCCCTGGCGGCCAGTGCGGTGTATCTTCGGGACACCAAGGAGTCGCAGCGCCGGCTCCACGGGCCCATGTTGGCCGAGATGGGGCTGGCTCATGCGATTGACCGGCCGCCGATGAAGTTGCGGCCTATTGAGGGGGCAGGCGCGCCAGAGCTTCGGGCGGAGCTCGAAGCCCCTGTCCGCGATGAGCGGCAGATACGCCGCCGTCCTGTCCCCGTCCAGCGTCCTCGCGATAGCTGCGATAGCAGTGATAGTCTGTCGCGGCTTTCGACGATGGCGGTGGTCAATGAGCCCAATGGCGTCATCAATCCTCGGTGGCAGCCTCGGCCCATCGACGCGATGGCTGCTGGCTATACGGGGTCTTCTGAGTCGTTGAACTCTTCCTCCTCCTCGGTGTCGCCCTACTCTTCCGCTTCGGTGTCGCCTCCTTCTTCCCCGGAGCCGGCTGACAAGGAGGAGTTCATCACGAGCCGTCGGTCTAAACGCCTCGGGCGCATCTTCACCGCGGAGGAAATCACCACGTTCCCCGAGTTCCCCGAGCCTGCTTCTGATGCGGGTGAGGAGGACAACGACAATGGCGTTGAGTCCGAGGAAGACACTGGCTTGGACTTCACCGAGAGTGAGAGCGACTTCAGCTCGGTGATGGAGAACGTCGCCAGCGATGGGTCCTCGGATGGCGAGCCTGAAGTGGTCGACAGATATGACTACTTCTATAAAGGTGAAGAGGGGGATGATCAGGGTCTCGATGGCGTAATATTATCCGGATCCCGCGATCATCCCCCTGTCAACGTCATCCCTCCCACGCCTACTTCCTCCTTGCCCCCTTCGCCTCCGGCTTCTCCTTCGCCTCCACCTTCACCCTCTTCCTCCCCCTCTCTTTCGCCTGATTCCTCACCATCTCCCCCCGCGGCGCGCGAGCCGCCTGTCGCCAAGAGGGGAGCCGCTGCCATGGACCCCTACCGGCTGCGGATCGAGCGCGCGTGGAAGCGGGCGGCGGAGGACCGGCAAGTGGCCCTGTGCCAAGAGCGGGAGCGCCGGATCATAGCGGAAGAGGACTTCCTCAAGCTCCAGCGCCTGGCCATCCCGTTCCTCGCGGCCTTCGACGAGATCCTGGAGCTCTCGGACGACTTCCGCGGTGTGCGGGACCCCATGGATGTCCCGGCCATCGTCCGCAAGATCCTGGACGAGCGCGACGACGCCCTGGACGAGGCCGACGCGTACGTCGACCGCTCGCTGGGCCTGGAGACCCAGCAACACGGCCTCGTGGCCGAACTCCTGGAGCTGCAGGCGCAGAACCAGGTCCTCCGCGTCGACAACGCGCGCCTGCGCAACGCGCAGGAGGGGCTGCCGTTGGAGACTGGGGTGCGGGGTGGTCCCACTGGGGCGGGCCGCTATTAGACGGTCGCAGGTAGGTTCGGTGGGCTGTTCACGTACAAACGGGGGGAACACGGGGTGGTGCATGCTGAGTAAAGAAAAGTATCTTGTTCTTGCTGCCACCTCGTGTTCGACAGCTCACCGGCGGAGGTCAGTAAGTCGCTGTATCCCCATTGCATCACACCCCCAAACACACTTCAACCCGTACCCTAAAGCATATTACCCCTATCACACACACACATACACACACACTATTTGTGGAGCACCAGTAGGATGGATGTCCACCAGTGTGTTTCCGACATATCCTTGGCAGGGCCGACACAATCTGCCTTTCCTTGAGTGAGGAACAATGAACCATCCAGGTTGCACTTTCTTTGTTCAAGTAGAGACAAAGAGAGGCCCGCGGCACCTGTTTGGCATACCAGCTTTCCTCGCGCACCCTCTTTAATCCTGACATCTATGTTCCCGAGAGCTTGGCACCCCCTTTCTTACCAACTTCTCACCGTACGTACCGGAGGAAGTTCTGATCAGATTGGGTAAATGCATGGTGCCAACGTAACTCTTGGGCACTACTACTATATTTTACTTACCCACGAGAGCCTGGTGACCTCGAGTCTGCTAGTAGCAGCCAGCGTAACTCTTCGTGGGTACTACAACGCCTAAACCCAAACCGGTAAGAAGGAAGATCCATGACTGGCTACTTGCTCTTGTCTCCGGCCAGAGCCACAAAAAAAACCCCAATCCAAGGTCTTCGTCGGTGACGATCGACACAAAGCCCAGCCTAGTGACTGACAAACTCTGCACATGTGCCGACAAGGAAGCTCCCGCTGTCTCCGGCCAGAGATCAGGGGATATTTCTTCGTCGGTAACTTGTGCCCTTTTCTAGTATGGGTGTGAGAGGAAACACCACCGCATAGCCCCGGCCAGGGCTATGGTTGGTGACGACTTGACTTGGCCTGTCGAGTACATCTCCTCTCGGCCCAACCAATGAGAGTTCATTGGTCTACCTCCCGGCTTCCGGCCAGTCGTTGGCGAGTCCGGACAATGGAGCAACTCTCTTCCCTATTCATCGAGATACGATACCCGGTGACGATCCTAGGTTCCGGCCAGAGGCTGGGACGTTGTTCGGCGATCTCTTTTCTCGCTCCCCTTTGGCATCTTGCCAGTTTATATCACCCCCCTTCTCAAATTGTCAGGGGTTACTGGGAACACCCTACTGGGTGCTCCTCTTAGTGGCGGTCGTGAAATGGTGCTAGTATATATGGGACACGGCGTTTGCATGGAAGGTATCCTCATTTTCTGCAGTCTAGCTAGCTTGTTAGCTAGCTGGCTGTTGTACGATAAAGCTGAAACAACATGGGGAATTGTACGAGTATATGTCGCGATATAGGTTGGCATGTAAGGTAGGTAGGTTGTACGTTGGAGCGCGTTTTGTTTTCACTTGTATATATGTAAGAGTAATGTCTAATACTGTACTATAAACCCCAAACCAGTTCTTTGATGTGTTGATTGTTAAGTTGAATCGATCATCTTTCTTCGGCGTGGACAATCTTGAGGTCCTCGACCGGCTGCCGCGTGATGAGCGGAGGCATCTCCCGATAAGGTACCACATCCAACACATCATCTTGCCGTATGCCCCAGGCCCATTATCGAGCCTGACAGAATCTGCGGATGCACCTATAAGGAAGACACCAGCCATCAATGATGAAGAGGACAGTCAGCAATTATCTGTAGATGCCAAAGCATTATGTATGCGGTCCCAACAAGTGCAAAATTGACGATGTTGAGTCAATAGACTAAGCATATATTGCTTCACTCCCGACTTTCCCATGTAACTCAAGACATACGGCCAGACACAGGATTAGGAACCAGTGTCTGAGCATAGGTAGGGACTTATCAAATTTCGCGTATCATATGGGAAGGAAATGAGTACGTGTAAACTAAACATGTAAGTACCTAGGTAACTGGGAAGTACCAATTGGCCAACATTCGAAATATTAAACTTGAGAATGATACCTGGATGGCCAAGCAGGAAAACTTTGTTCCTGCTTAAAGGCCGGTTGGGAAATTCGCTCATATAGGGACTTTATTAATACTGGCATTCGTGTCTTGACCACCTATCGACTCTCGGTGTAAGCATTTACTCTTTTCAAAGTGAACAATGGATGTCTCAAGTGAATACTGGGAATTTCTCGAGTAAACGGTTAGTTACTCTTTCCCTCATGAGACACTGGGATAGCGTGGAATAAACACTGGAATAGGCATGAATAAACACCGAAAGTCGCTCAAAACAAGGTTGTCCAACAAAACGAGTGATATCGTCCAGTGCTTTTCAGTGGATTGTCCTCAACAGGAACCGCCTCTTTCTCCCACTTTCCGACATTACACCCTCCAACCAACATGCGGTTCGCCTTGGCGACAGACTTCTGACTCCGTTTCAGCGCAGACCGAATATGGCGGTGGTGAGCCAGCTAGCTCCTGACTCCTCCCAGGACAGTAAAGTGATAGTCGTTTTCATGGCCATGATCATGGTTACGCTTGCCATGTCCCGGCACTACATCCAGGATCTGAGTTCGCTATCGAGTATTGTCGCGTTTATCCTACTGAGGTCATCGACTTGGACCATGGGAGGGTTCGTCCTGTCTGTACACGACTGGACACAGCAATCCTACATGCACAAGTTCCCGTCCAAATGGCTCGACTGCAACGTAGCCTCGCTCCTGGCGCTTTGCGCATACGTGGTTTTTCATCAGGGCCATATTGGATTGGCATTCTTTACTCATCACGCTACATTGTGCTATTGGATTGCCTACTGGCTTGAGTGGTGGACAGGTATGACCGGTTTGGTTTTCTCGGTCTGCGGATGTACTGCAGTCATCGGCAAGTCGCCCTACACCTCGGCAGGAGACGGGCACGCAGCGCAGGCGGGGATGGAGAAACCTGAGCCTTCTGCTCTTGACAGTGGCCATGACGCTGGTGTCGAGCGGGAGGAACGACCACCGGCTTACTCGACGGAACCGGCTGACGCCAGGGAATGGTGTATACCTCGATTCGTGTTTTATATCTCACGTCAATATAATATTTTCGGTAACGGCGCTTCTGGTAGCCGCTAGGGCCTTGCGACATTGATAAGAGAGGATCTGGATGTGGTTGGCCAGGCTAGTGGGAATTATTGACACCACAGTCACCCGGGCCCAAGACCACGGTAGATATATCCTTCGTCTCTGAAGCTGCGCTATTTTTGACTGACTTCGAGGACACACCGCCCGACTATTCTCAGTTGAACCCGAGGAGTCTTCTAAGCCATCAAGTTCAAAGTTTTTAGCGTCTGCTTTACAGGTTGGCTTCTCAGGGGATATCTTTGATGGGGAGGGGGCGACTTGCAGGATGATAACAAATGGGAATCCAGAATCCTTCGCAAGGTATCTGGCCATTGATGCAATTCCGGTCCCTCGCTCATAGACGTCCTTTCAACACCATCAGCTCTGGAATGACTGGACATCTATCTTACCGGGTAGAAGGCCAAGCCCATATCAATCCGAAACTGTTCTGTTCATTCCAGGGCTACACATAGCATGTTATTCTTGAAGCTTCATAGTTACCACTTCATTGTGTGTATATATAAGGAGATCTATAACACTACCTGGTTCTTACTCTAACTCAAATTCCTACTTCAGGGGTCAAATCCCTACAGATCAATGACCCATGCCTCGTTTGTTCTTGGGTTTGTTGTTCGCCTCCGCCTTCTCCCTCGCTATCCTCGCAAGCTTTTCCTTTTTGGTCTCGCAATGATAAAGATCAATGACGCGTTGAGGGACGCCATTCACCGCCCGCCACTCCATGAGCCTTTGTGGCACCCAGTTTTTGTCGCCCACGACGTAGATGTGGCCACTGACCAGAAATCTTTCGCGGTCAGTGCTGAGGTTGATGGTGAAGTGGTTCTTGTCTATCACATATTGACCCGGTATGTTCTTGTTGGCAACGGTGTCCCGTTTTGTCCGAGACTCATGGGTGGCACCCTTGATGATGACCCAGGGGAACCCGAGATCTTTGGCTTGTTCCCAGGCCATCTTGGAGACCGCATCTCCTCGATCTTGCACGACTTGCGGATCTTCGTTGAGGGCGCCTATCGTCGTGTATTTTACGCCAGCGTCGTCCGTGACTGGATCATCATCCTCGCCTGGGACTACCCCGTAGTGACAGGCCCAGACAACCCCTGGGTTCTCCACAGACCCCTTGGTGTCGCTGCAATACGTGTAATTTCCGAGTCTTTTCTTGAACTCGTCGTCCACCTCCACCCCTTTGGTCAGCTCTTCACCTTTGTTCCACGGCACACTATCCGAGTAAGGGCCCCGGGGCGCTTCAGGGGGAATGTTGAACACATTATTTCCCTTCAGGTTGATCCAATTCCGCTTCAAGTTGATCGAAGGCATCTTTCCTGATTAAAAGACCGTGGTATGTTGGTATAGATGGTGTTGTTGGTATATGGCTTATGCTGTGTCCTGATCAGGGGAACTCCCCTTTAGCATGGCATTGCGTCCACCATTTATAAGCGCACCTTTCTAGATCATGATATATGCCGCCTTTGTTCTAAACAATAACAGAGCTCAAGAAGTGTCAGTGTCGTGCTACTGTTTGTCAAAGGCATTGCCACCTGCTTTGTCGTCGTTGAGGTTTGATGCGAAAGGGTAGTTCTTGGGATTTGACTTGACACTTTGACCTCGAAATTCTCTTTATTCTTAGCTTGAGCTGTTTTATATAAAGGGTTGTTTTCTTTGTGTACGATGACATGACAGCTAGTGGTAAGAGTAGTACTGAGTGTAACTACATGTTTATGTTTATGGTTGAAGGGAGGACCCCTTTGCATTTTGTCTATTATATTATGATTGATATCATGATGTAGCAAAGTGTACATGTCGTGTCATTGGGACCCGGTGCTCAATCTGTAATATCACGCATTATTTCGGTGGGAGCCAACGTCCAGAGATATGGCATACCTCTGGTACAGGATCATGACTCTCATGCTTACAGTCGATATGAGGGATGAACTAATCAAGAATATCTTATTTATCCTGCCGTTCTCGGTAACTGTGTGAGACGGACGTAGAACCGATTCCCTAGGTACGAGTTCTTGAAAGAAAAGCTTGTGGAAGGGCAGTTGAAGAGTTCTCGGAGCAATATCTCTTTACACAACATTTATGATATGACTTGTTAAGTAATATGCTTCATTACTGCTGATGTAGTAGGTGTCCTATTCTGTTTGGACGACTGTGGCCGTCCAACCTACACGACCAGCGTAGCGTGGATTTTTGCCTTCGTCTCTACCATCTGTATTCTCCTTATGACTCCCGGATAGGTTCTTGATTTGCAAGGCATGAATTTAGAGTAGACAATAAACGTATTATTTCAAACTATCCAGCTGGCCGACGGCCATTTCCAAATATCTTATTATATCATGTCCAAAATTGGCACTACCATCTAATACAGAGTCGCACGTTCATTAAACATAAAACAAAACACAACTAACTAGAAACAGTGGCCTTAGACCAGGAAGGTTTGAAAGTACCACCAAGGCCGCGGCCACAGAGCATATAATGCACGTTGAAGATATCCCATACCCATGAAGTTCTCATCTTCAACAGCTTGGGCATCTCCATCCTCATCTTCAGTCACGTCGGCCTCCTCAGATTCCACACCTTCCTCCTTGAAACACGGGTGCTGAAGTATCTGGGCAGCCGTTGGTCGTTCCTGGCCGTCGTAGCGAAATATTTTTAAAGCCAGGTCCGTAAAAAGTAGAACCTCATCGGGCGTCAGGTACCAATATCCCCTATTGTCATTTCGTGGGTTCGGTCCTTTGAAGTGACTGATGTTCAGAGACGCGAGTTTATGCGAGAAACGGTGAGAGTGTCCCGCGTCGAGAGTAGTCTGATTCGCCGCCTCAAGCTCCGACACAGAGGGGTAGGAGACTGGATGAGAAGGGTCCGTACGCTGAGCTTCGGTCAATCCCCATGCTAAGGGCTCGGTCTTTGGTCTTTTATCGACATATTCCTGCAGCCCCTGCTTTAGCAGGTTTCTTTCGCACATATCTTCATGCTCGCGTTGGGCCGTCAGATAAGCCCGATGCTGCTCCTCGAAATCCGCACGATACTCGACAGGCAGAGGTCCCAGAGAAGCTTCCAAATATTTCGTTCCCAAAAGCATGTCTCCCGTAAAGAAACTCCCACCGAAGACATGCATAATAGATGTTCCTAGTGCCCAAATGTCACTCGCAGCGCTGGGGGTTTGGTTATACATGATCTCGGGCGCGCCATTGGCCCTCGGGATTCCAGAGAACTTTGGCGGTTGGCCTTCCAGGAACGCCTCGCCGAAATCAACAATAGCAATCTCTTCCAAGACGAGGCCCTTTTCTATTGCATTGCCCCACCACCCAGGGGTCACGAGATACTGCGGGGCGTGTGGGCTGGATTCTTCCCCTGAGGTCAGGCCGACGAGAGTCCCGTCTGGCCCACCGAGCAGCTCGCAGACTTCCTCGGCCGTCATGTGATCAATACTGCGTATTTTCAACAAGATGTTGGCAGGGCGAAAATCGCCGTGGCATATGCCGTTATCGTGAAGAAACTGCAGACCTTTGGCCATTTGACGACAGAAGTTGGTCATGGCTTCGATGGTCGTCTTATAGTCTTTCAGCCAACAGGAGAGGGTAGGGCCCAGAAGAGGCGTGACCAGGGCGAGATGGCGACCGTTGGGGCCGTCGATCCAAAAGTGATCCTCAGGAACCACGACATGGTGAGCAGCAGCTGCCAGCCTGTCGATGCCCCTATCCCGAAGGTGTTTCATAATTTTGAGATCGCCTCCATCCTCAGACGATTGCGATGACACAATGATCTTAACGGCGCACCACCGGTCCTCTTGGTGGTCGCGGCACAGCCAAATTGTGGCGAAACCACCCTGGCCCAGTTTGTGGGTGACTTCGAATCTACCGTCGCAGAGGAATTCGTCCAAAATAAGAGGGTGGAATCCGCCTGGTTCATAACGCTCAACATCCTCAAGTTCCTCTTCATCCTCAGGATCGATGCAATACTTAGGACGAGGTCCCTCCAACTCCAGACTGCGATCGGACGCCCCCGTAGAAGACTGGAGCGAGGTCGTGGTCGAGCTCGAGCTCGAGTTCGATTCCATGGCAGGCATCGTTGCTGTGTATCTGATATGTGACGTTGGTATAATCGAGGTCTTGGGACGAGGTGGCGGTTGTATCGCTGGTCGGGGTGCTTAGGGATCTGATGGGCTGCATGCACTGCTGGACCCTTCCTAGCTTTATATACAGAGGCATGTAGGCGGGAGAGGGTGAAGGAAACAAATTGCTCGTTGTCAGACTACAAACAATTGTTTTCAATTCATGTCTAAACAAAGAGGATGAAATGTGCACTGTTTCTTTGTTGCTCTTTGAGGGGCCGAGGCGCCACGTTCGTAAGAACAATTATGACAAAGAAATCCGTTTTCTTACAAGACAGGGCCAATCAAGGCATACCTACAAGACTTGTCTGGAGAGGCTAAAGAGTGAGCTCAGAGCGATAGCATGATATTTGACACGTTGCTAGCAAGTTATGCCTTCTGATGATTATGGTAGTAGTCAACGAAGTTTGACCACAGAGGACGCAATCAAGTTGAGAAGTCCTAGTATTAGCTCATTTAAGCAGGATGGTGGTGGCCATGCCCGCCGTTAAACAATCATATTCAAGTTGGTAATGCTTTAGGCTACGAAACCTTTGATGTTCTATAGTTGCTTCTCTCTAGTTCAGATACATTGGCTTCATCAACGGGTCCCTTGAGAATTCGTTCGGTATAGGCTACTTCCAAGGGAATCGTTTTCGCCAGTTCCTTAGTCCTCGCATCGAAGCGTGCGGTGCATTCCTCGTCTATTGAGTTCTATGTCGGATTTTCAGCATCTCGGGCCTATCACAGAAAGTACAGTGTTTTGAATCACTATCCGGATACAGACTTCACTTTCATTGAACTTCATGTTGTGTATAATTCCATATCTTCGGAGAAATTCTGATAAATTGTATATATTGTGCTACTTGCCTTGTATTCAAATTCCCCCCATGCACTTCCGATTGACCACCACCATATCCGTACATTGAGCCATATCAAGTTCGCAGGGCTAGCAGGGCCAGCAAGATGATCTGGCGGGAGAAGCGCGCTCCACCATCAAGGGGATACCAGTGCTAAGTTACCCAAGCCCTGCGTGGTTTCCTCCACATTTTCATCCTTACTTTCCCGTTCTCGGAGACATTCATGTTGCATAATCTCGGCGGTTGTTATGTGCTCAGAGGGCTTGTAGCGGAATTGTTGAATGGGCTGTAGTACGATCGTACCGGTAGGTTGGGGTTTAATATAATATATTTATTATATATATTATATTTATTATAATATAATTTATTAAGTTTTTTATACGAAAGACTTAATAATTCGTATGTTTTATATATATAATATTTTTATTATTAGTTTTAATAATTTTTAAATTAATAATATTAATATTAATAATTTTTTTTTTAAAGGGCGATTTTTTTTTAAGCTTTTTTTCTATTCTTTTTATATTTTTATTATTTTTTATATAAATATATTAAATTATTTAATTTTTTTGTTTTTTTTTTTTATATAAGTATTATTATCGATATTTAATTTTATTATTATAATTAAATTAATAAAGATAGAATCGTTAATACTTTTTATAATATTTAATATTTTATTCGATTTTTTAATTTATATCTTTTTAATAAAAAAATTTAAAATTATACGAGTTAATAAAAAAATTAAAATCGTATAAATTAATAATTTATTTTTTTAAATTTTTAAATTAAATATAAAATTATTAAATTAATAATTCGAAAAATTTCTTTTTTTTATTAATATAAATATTAGGTTAATTTTTTATATAAAAAATATTTTCTTTATTTTTTTATTATTTATTTTTATTAATTTCCGTTTTATATAAATAATTAATATTATTATATATATATATTTTTTATTTTTTTATTTTTATATATTTTTATATAATAAATAATAATAATTAAGTCGTCGTCGCCGGTAATTAAGATATTTTAAACGTTAATATATTCGATATTTTTATTATTATTAATATTAATAGTTAATATTATTAAGTTTAAATTTTAATTAAATTAATAGTTAATCGGAACTTTTTTTTTATTTTTTATATTAATATATAATTATTTTTTTTTTTTTTTTTATTAATTTAAATAGTTTATTAACGTTATTTTTATATAATAAGTTAATAAAGAATAAATATATTAAATATTAAGTTATAATATTAAAATCCGAATTTTTTAAATCGATACCTTTTATTTTATTTATATTTATTTTTTTTACTATAAAAATTATTTTTATAGTTTATTTATTATTTTTTATAATATTTTATTAGTTTTATATAAAAATTATTATAGTATATTAAATAGTTATTTATTTTATAATTATTTTTAATTTTAATTATATTAAAATAATATTTATATTTTATATATTTAAATATTATATAATAATTAATATTATATTTTTTAAAATAATAATAATAATAAAGATAGAAATAGAAATAATAATAATAATAATAATAATAATAATAATAATAATAATAAAAATAATATTAATATTATAATAATTTATAAACGGGGTTAATTATATAATAAATATTATATAATAATAGGTAGGAAAAAGTTTTTTATATAATAAATTTTTTTTTTTAAAATTTAAAATAAATATAATTACGTTTTTTTTTTTCGATTTTTTTATATAGTTTTTAATATAAAAAATATTTAATAATAATTATATATTTTATATAAAAAAAGAAAAAAAAATAGAAAAAAATAAAAATATTATATAATAATTTTATATTATTTATTTAATATATAGGGTAAGTTTTTTAATATATATTTTAATTTATATAATAAATTTATTTATAAAAATAAATTATTTAAGGATTATATTCGGGGATTTTTTAATAAAAGTATTAATAAAGTTATTTTAACTATTAATTTAATAAATTTCGGCGATTTTTTTTTTATATAATTTTTAAAGTAATATAATATTAATTATAAGCTTTTTTTCGTTTATTATTTTAAGTTTATATAAAATATTATTAAAATATTTTAAAATTTAAAGATTTATATAATTTATTAAAATATAAAATTTAAAGTAATATCGTTATTAATTTTTAATATTATATTATATAATTTATTTATTAGTATATTTTAAATAATCTTTTTATATTTTATTAAATTTTAATAAATAATATTTTTTTAAATTTTAAATCGATTTTTTATATAATTAATTTTTTATTTAATAAAAATAAAATATTTAAATTAAAAAGTAAAGTTTTTATTATTTATAAAGGAATTATTAATAAAAATATATATTTTTATATAATAAAGGTTAAATAAGATATATTAAAATTTTTATATTAAATTTTTAATTTATTAAGTAATTTATATATTTAAGTATTTAATATTTTTTTTTTTAAAGGTTTAAATTTAAATAATAATTAATAAGTTATATAATATTTCTAATTAATAAATTAAAATAATATATATATTTTTTATATATTAAGAAATATATTATTAGTTTTAATTAGTTATTTAAGGGTTTATAATTTAAAGTTAATTTATTTATTTTTTTTATTTAAAAAGGATATTATATAAATATAATAAGATTTTTTTTTCGTTAAATTTAATAAGTATTTATTTAATAAAGGTTTTTTTTAATTTTATATAAAATTTAGTTTTTATTAATTTCTTTTTTATATCGAAAAAAAAGGGTATTATAAAATTAAAAATATTATCGATTTATATTATTATAATATTAAATTTTTTCGGTTTAATTATTATATAAAGGAGATATAAGTTATATATTAAAATAATTATATTTAATTATTATATATAATATTTATAATATATTTTAAATTAATATAAGTTAAATTTAATAAGTTTATATAATAAAGAAATAATATAGAAAATTTTTTTTTTTTAAGAATCGATTTCTAAATTTATAAGAAAATTTTATATATATATTTTAAATAAGTTAATTATATAATTAAATATATATTTAAATAATATTATATAATTTTTTATATATTTTAAAATTTTAAATTAAGGTCGGTTTAAAAGTAAATAAAAGTTATTAATTTATTTTTTAAATTATTAAAGATTAAATAAAGATTTTTTTTTTTTTTATTATTATATTTTTAAATTATAAATTTAAATTTTTTATATAATTTTATATTTTTTTTTTTTTATTTTTTATATAAATTATATTTTAAAGATATAATATTTATTAAATATTATTTATTATTATATAAATTTAAATATTTTTTAAATAATTAAATTATTAATTATTTCGATATTAAATTTTTAAAATAAGGGTTTAAGAGTTATAATAATTTCGTTATTTTAAAATTTTATAATAAAGTTATAATTTTTTCGTTTTTTTATAATTAAGAATATAATTAAGGTATTATATAAAAGTAATTTAAAGTTTAATATTATTATTATAATATAATTTATAAATTTTTTTTTTAAATTTAAAATATTATTATTAATAATTATAATATAATATATAATTATTATTATATAAAATAATTATTTCATTATTATATTAAATTAATATAGTAATTATTTTATTATATAAGACGATAATAGTTATTTTAATAGTTTTTTAAATATATATTATATATATAGTTTTATTTTATTATTTTTTAAAGTATAATTTTTTTTTTTAAAAGAATTATTTAATTCATATTATTTAAAAGTTTTTTAATTTATTATTAATATTAATATAAATAATTCAGTTTTTAATAACGATAATTTTATATAATTTAATTTTTTTTTTTTTTTTATTAAATAAAGATTTTAATATAAAATAGGAGGTTAAAAATATTATAAATATACGAACCGTTTTATATATTTAAAGTTTAATTAATATTAATTTTTATATAATATTTTTAAAATAATTTTATTATTTTTTATATAATTTAAATTCTTTTTTATATTTTAAAAAAAGGTAGAGATTATATATTAATTTATAAGTATATTTTAAAAATAAAGAATATAGGGATAAGTTTATCTAGGTTAATAATATTATTTAAAGTTTTAATAATTATTTAAAGGATTATTTTTAAATTAATATAATTATTAAGTTTTTTTTAAAAAATATTATATATTTAATAAAATAAAGTGTAAGCTTTTTCGACTTTTTTTATAATTTAATATATTTTAATAGATATTTATTTATATATAATTTTTATTATTTATATATAATTTTAAAATTTATTTTTAAAATAAATATTTAAATTATATAATATAATATTAAAAGGTTTAAAATAAATATATATTTAATATTAATAAAAGGTATTTTAAATATTTTATATATTAAATAATTTAAAGAATATAACGGTTTAAAAAGATATATTTATATCGATAATATATAATATATTTTATTTTATAATATATATAATATTAATAATAATTTTATAATTAAAATTATATTTATTATAAAAAAAGAATTTAAAATATTATAAAGTTAAATTATATAATTAATATTTAATATAAATTTTTTAAATGTTTTTAAAGTTTATCGAAATAATATTATTATAATCGATATTTTTTAAAAAGTTATATAATTTTTCTATATAAAAGTAGCCGAATTTTTAATATAAATAATAAAGTTTTTTTTTTATAAAATATATTATTATTTTTATATAGTTAATATTAAAAAATAAATATTTTTATTTTTAAATAATAAAAAATTATATTTTTTTTTTTTTTATATAATAATATTTAAGGTATTATTATAATATATTTTAAATCGATTAGCGTTAAAAAAGTAAAAAAAAAATAATATAATTATTTTAAAGATATAATATATCGTTATTTTAAAGTTTTATTATATAATAACGGTTTTAATTATTATAATAAATAGTAAGTTATTAAATTAAATTATTATTAATTTAAAGTTTTAATTAATTTTTATATTAAAGTTTTTTTATATATAAACTTTTATTTAAAGTTTATTAATTATAAAGAATGTTATTATATTAATATTTTAAAGTTTTTTTTAATATATTTAAATATATTAATTATAAAGAGTAAATATTTCGATTTATATAATTAATTTAATTATAAAATATATATTATTTTTAATAAATTAATAAAAAAATATAGCGTTAATAAAGTAATATTTAATTATTTATATAGAATCGAAGTTAAAGTCGCTTTTCGGGTTATTATTAAAGTTTTCTAATTTTTTTTCGGATATAATTTCGATAAGGTGGTTATTATATTTATTTTTTTAATTTTATATAAAAGTTTTATAATTTCCGGGGTTAATTTTAATATTTTTATATATTTAAATATATTATATATAAATATAAAATTAATTTTTTTTAAAATAATTTATCGATTAATATCCTTATTTATAATAAATACGATATATTTATTAATTTAATAGTTTTATATTATATAAAAGTTTTAAGCGGGATAATAAAAATATTTATTAATTTCGATTAAATTAAAACGTTTAATAATTTTTATATAATATTTTTGTTTTTATAATTAAAGCGGTTTTTTTTTATATAGTTATTTATAAATTTTTAATTAATAAAATATGTTTTTAAATTTATAATTTTATATAATTAATTAAGTAAAAACGTTAAGGTTTTTATTTAATTTATTATAATAATTATTAATATTTAAAAGTTTAAGAAAAGTTTTTTATATATCGATTTTTAATAAATAAGGGCCGATATAAATATCGGAATTTTTTAATATATTTAAACAATAGTTATTCGAAATTAAATTTTTTTTAAAAGTTTATTTTAAAAGCCCGTTAAATAAATTATAATTTATTAAAAAAAGTATTTAATATATTATATAATAATTTTTCGAGGTTTTTTTTTTTTTATTTATATAAAAATAGTTATAATTTAATTTATATAATATTAATTATAGTTTATTTTTATATTAAAATAATCGTTAAAAATATAATATATTTTTTTTTATTTTTTTTTAAGATTAAAGTTATAAATAAAAAAATTTATTATATAATCGATAAAAATATTTAAAAAAAAAAGCGTAATATTATTTTTTTATAAAATTATTTTATTAATATTAAATAATAAATATTCGGATTTTATTTATAAAGATATTATATAAAAGGTCGGAATATTTTTATTTTTTCCGATATTTTTTAATAAAATTTTAGAAGTTTTTTTTATTTATTATTTTATTATATATCGATTTTTTTAAAAGAATATTATAAATAAAGTTATATAAAAGGGATAAGTTTTAAAATAAAAAGTTTAAAATATATTTAAAGTTAAATATAAGGAAGGTTAGAATATTTTAAATAATTTATATATTAAAAATATTCGGGTTTATTTTTAAAGTAAATTATAAATTATTTATTTATTATTTTATATAATCGGCTATTTTATATTTTATTTTAAAGTTTAATAATATTTATTTCGATAAATTTTAAATTAATTTTTATCGTAATTTCGGGGTTAAATATAAAATTTATTAAAAAAGAATCGTTATATTTAAAATTATTTATAAAAGTTATTAAAAAAGGGTTATTATTATATAAAAATTTTTTTATTTTTTTTTTTAAGTTTTTTTATAATATTTATAAGTTAATTATAAAAATTTCCGAATAAAGTATAAACGTTATTATTATTAAAATATAATAAATATATTTTTATTATTATATAATTTATTTTTTTAAAGTATTATATTTTTTATATTTTAAAATCGTTAAAGAATTATTTTTTTAGTTTTATTTTTTTAATTTTAAAAGTAATATATTCGTATAAGTATTATATAAAATATATATTATATATTTTTTTCGTTTTAGGGGATTTAAGAAAAATTTTTATATTAAAAATTTTATTTTAAAAGGTAATATTAATATATTTTTAATAAATTCTTTTTTTAATTCTTATATTTTATATAATGTTTTTATATATAATATAATCGTTATTTAGGTTCGAGTTAATAATAAAAGTTTTATTTATAAAAGTTATAATAGGTATAATATTATTAAGTTTATTCGTATAACGATGGTTTAAGGTATAAAGTAGTATATAATATAGCTAGTTTTTCGTATAATTTAAAACTTTATTTTTTCTTTTTTACTTTACGGTTTAAAGAAAGGGTTTAAAATTATATAGTAAAATTCGTTATATTTTTTTTTTAAAATTTTATTTTGCGGGATTTTTCGGGGTTATTTAATATAATTATTAAAGATTTTATTAATATATTATTTCGTTATTTTTATTAATTTATAATTATTTCGTATAATTATTAATTAATATTAAATAAGTTATAATATAATTATATTAATAAATTAAGGTTTAATATAATATATTTATTATATATATTATATTTATTATAATATAATTTATTAAATCTTTTATATAAAAGATTTAATAATTTATACGCTTTACGTACGTAATACCCTTATTGCTAGTCCTGGTAGCCCTTAAATTGGTGATATTAATAGGAATATCTTTAGCGCCAAGTCTGTAAGAAGATCAGCTTCCTCGCGAGGCATTTCGTAATGGCCAGTTATTTCCGGGTTATATCTGGGATCTGTCTTCTCGAAAAAGACTTCTTTCCCGCATCCGAGTATATCCGATATAGGGTGCGCATAGCCGCCCCTCTCTGCGTCTCTCGCCTCCTCAAGTGCAGCTACCGATTCGTAGGCTGCCGGGTGGGACGGGTCGTTCTTCTGCGACTCGGTCAAAGAGAACACCCCAAGTTCTGGCCTGTCTTCAGGTGAGACCTTTTCCATAAGGATAAAGTCTTGCCACCGGCTCCTGGTGTAATTGTAGCATGCCAGCAAATGCTTGTTCTGCTGTTTTTCGAAGTCGGTCCGGTATCTCAGTGGCAAGGGTCCAAGGTATCTTTCCAGAGCCATCACAGTGGAGCGAATATCGTTGAGAAAGGGGTCAGTGCCAAGAACCGCCATGATTGCGACTCCCAGTGACCAAATATCGCTGGGCAGCCCAGGTTCGGAGGTGAAGGTGACCTCGGGCGCGGCATGCGCTCTCGGAATTGCATAACGGGAGTTCTTATGACCGCCAGGTACAAATGCTTCGCCAAAGTCGGTGACGACAAGATCTTCCTGTATCAAATGGTCCTTGTCTGTAATAGACCATTTTCCAGGTCCTATCGCGTAGTCTGGGGCATGTGGGCCAGGATCCCCACCCGCCAGAGTCTGAATCCTATATCTCGTTGGCGCACCGCCGAGGGCCTCTCTGATCTCTTCTTCGGTGAAGTGGTCGACGTTGCGGAGCTTCATCAACATGTTCCTAGGTCTGAAGTCTCCATGGCATAGACCTTGGCTCTGGAGGAACTCAATTGCCTCGATCATCTGGCGGCATAGCTTTCTCTTAACATCATCCTTGTGCTCGTTGAACTCGAGCCACTGGGGGAGGGTCGGGCCTAGAAGAGGGAGCACCAAAACAAGATGCCGGCCGTTGGGCCCTTCGATATAGAAATGTTCTTCGGGCAGCAGGATATGATGAGCGACAGCTTCTTCTAAGCCAATGCCGTTCTCGCCAAGTAGCCTCTTTGCCAACAACTCCCCAGAATCCTCGGACGAATGACTCGACACGACAATCTTTAAAGCACGCCAGCGATTCTGTTCGCGATCACGAGCAAGCCAAACGGTCGAATAGCCCCCGTGGCCTAGCTTATGAATGAATTCAAACCGATCGCCAATGGTCGTATATAGTAGAATAGGATCGAGACCTCCAGGCTCGTACAACTCAGCGTCTTCGACTTCGTATTCCCAGTCACCAACTACCTCATATTTTGGTATGTATTTCTGGACCTCCTCATCATCAGGAGTAGTCCAAGAGGGCTTCTCTGCAGGAGCACTCCCGGTTTCTGTGGGGCTGGGTGTTGTCGACATGGTGCAGACAACGCTGAGTTCGTTCTAATGGGTGATCTGGTTGAACAGTTTGTGTAAGGTGAATTGCTGAAAGAGCCAAGGACTGCTGTTGCAGAAGATGTTCATAGACATGTAGGTTGTCCGCCATGCCATGCTTATATAGACACCAGGCTCTTTGTACTCCTCCTAATGGCCAAGATGGTGACATCCATCATAGCCGTCATATCCATTCTTTGTTCTCCAAATCTATGCGAGATTCATGAAAGATGCTTCTTGTTCAATCTCCTTCAACAAAAACGACTTTGAAAGGATGAAAAAAGATGTTCAGCTCGCGACCGAATTCCTCAAGCTAAACTCGACACTCCTGGATGGTGTTTAAATGTCTACCTAAGCCACTACTGCAATAGGCAGCAAGCCCCTGCTGGAATAGACCGGTCAAGTCACTTCGAGAATATGATTATACAGTATCCTACGTTTATTCCACTGTTGTAAGCTGGAGTAAGTGGAATAATCAAGGCAGGCGTGTCGACAAAGAAAGTACCTACGGTTTATTCCAGCGGTCGCTTCGTGGAATAATGATTGCACAGTCTGTAGTTTTAGTAAATACAGTGGTTCTGTCACCTCGAATGGCGGGGTATGCACAGTGCCATCTTGGGTAGCGCCACGTGACAGGGGTCTCGAAATTTCTGGCCCAGCTCCGATCCCGACTGGTCGCATGCCACACCAGAAACCTGAGCTGCCGCCGAAGAAGAGAAGTCGATCAACGCCTTGTTCAATTTTGGCCAGACTCTTCAACACAGCAGCCACCATGCCGAGAGCTGCACAAAGGAGACTCCACGTCCTCCGACGGCCGGTAAGCCCTCCAATTCCCCTTCCAATGGCCCAATTGGCGCCAGAGCTTGCCGTCGTCATGCGACAACAGGCCACACACACACACACAAGAAGATGCTAACCGGGACCTCTCTTCTTCTTCTTCCGCACAGAAATTGCGCCAGTCGTGGAGCAAGTACAACCTCTACAACCTCTGGCGGCAGCGGGACCCCAAGATCGGCTTCGCCGACCACGAGACCTTCTTCCAGCAGAAATGGCGGGCCAAGGGCCTGCTCCGCGCCTACCACGGCGAGCACATCAAGGAGCGCGACTGGGAGCGCATGTTCAGCCGCCGCCTGCTCAGCGTCGCCAACATGAACCCCCGCTACATGGCCGAGAACGACGGCTCCGAGATGGCCGCCGGTAGGGGCTCCGGCCGCGACATCGTGCAGCGCTGGAAGTCGGACGTCGTCGAGCCCAAGACCATCACCCCCTACATGAACATGGCCTTCGCCCCCATGGAGCGCCGCCTCGACATCGCCATCTTCCGCGCCATGTTCGCCAGCAGCGCCCGCCAGGCGCGGCATTTCGTGGTGCACGGCAAGGTCAAGGTCAATGGCAAGGTGGTGAGTAGTAATACCAACGGACAGTGGGGAAACGAGGGGCAGAACAGACAAGGGCTAACATGAAATGCTTCTTCCCTAGATGCACTACCCAGCCTATAAGCTCAACCCGGGCGACATGTTCCAGGTCGATCCCGACTCCGTGCTGTTTGCCACCGGACAACCCAAGAAGAAGGGCGGCAGCAACGCCCGACAGGCCAGCAAGGCCCCGCAAGACAACGCAGAAGCTGAGCCGGCAGCCGAGGAGGCAGAGGGCGCCGAAGCCAAGGCCGCGGAGGCTGCAGAGGCCTCCGAGGCGCCAGAGCAGGACCCCGAGACGACAGACAAGCCCGAGGCGGCCAAGGCCGACATGAAGCCGACGCGGCAGGCCATCCAGAAGCTCACGAAGCAGGCCAAGTCGATCCTCGCCCGCAACCGTGACGTATCCACCTCCCAGAAGCAGAACCTCCGCTCCTTCCTGAAGCGCGCCAAACCTCTGCTCTCCAAGGCCGGCCGGTCGACGGCGACGCCTACCGACATCCTCGGCGAGCTGAACAGCATGGTCAAGGAGCTCAACCTGTCCGACCCATCTACCGAGACTGCTGCTACTCCTACCGAGTCATCATCAGAGAAGGCCACCCGCCAAGAACCCCCTCGCAGCATCGACGACCTGAACGCCGAGGAGCTCAAGGCCCTCCAGCGGCTGATCCACGAGGAGGAGGAGAACCCCGCCGACCCGGCCAAGCCCTACCACACCCCCTGGAAGCCGCGCGACTACATGAGCCCGTTCGCCTTCATCCCCCGCTACCTCGAGGTCAACCAGAACGTCTGCTCGGCCGTCTACCTCCGACACCCCGTCGCCCGCGTGGGCTCCGCCGAGGTGCCGACCCCCTTCGGATACCAAATCAACCAGCTGGCCTTCAACTGGTACCTCCGCCGGCGTTAAGGCCCTGCAGGAGTTACATATGGGATGATGGGTCAGGTCGGGAGCGGTGGATTACATGAATGGATTGTACGAATGTGCCGGAGGCTAGTAGTAAACGAAACAGACGAGACGAGAGATGTGTGCTACGAATCTCGGCCATCGTGCCGACAAAATATCTACCGCTGCTCCTTTTGAGGGCCAGGGGAGGGAAGGATCTGGATGGAGAGGAGCATCGCGCCGCGACAAGAAACGAACGGCAAAAGCGACTTCTCCAAATCTGTGTGTATAGACAGACATGTTGTAACTTTATCAAGACCAGTAAATGTATGACTACCACTCACCACCGACTGTCATTGACCGTATGGTTGCTATGTGATTTCCATCCTTGTTTGCCATTTTACCTCAGGGGCTTGGAAGGCCGTACTGCTCTTCTTCCAGCCTCGGCTTGTACCTCCGGTCCCTCCCTACAGGGTTGGAGGGAGGTGTGACGTAACAGTACAGTTAAAGATTGCACGCCCTTCCGACCAAGTTGTACCTACACGAAGCTGCTACGGCTTTTCACCTGTAGAAGTAGATCTGGCACTGGAGACAACATCTCGTGAACTTGCTAATACGTGTTTACCTGTTCAAGTAATCAGTCAGTCGAAGTAGTGGAAGCAGTAGCCATGCTCAGGTTGTCGTATCGGATTGCAGCGCAGCTACAAAGCAAGACAATACATCCAGTAGAGCATAAAATGTTCGGACGCATTCACTGGCGAGTCTCAATGGGGAACACAAGAATCAAGAGTGACCATCCTTTTTTATTTCAGACGATCTGGACTAGAAAAAACACATCGAAGCTACAAGTACGAATCAAGGAAAAACAAGAAAAAGGCTGTCAAAGTGTTTGTCGACGTAAGGAAAACCAGAGTGAGAGCCTTCTGTAAAGGCTCACATGTGAGGTGGCGAGAGATCTTCCAATCCGACTGTTCGATGGCAGGCCAGCGAGGCCTGCAAACCCAAACCAGTCTCCCCGGGACGGAGATCTCTTCCACTTTTTATGAGTACATCCATCTAAGTAGGGAAGTAGTATGTCCTGACCAGCGTGTCTCTCGCCTCCGAGACGAAACACCAAAGTCCGACTCCCTTCCTACCCCAATTCCATGACCTGCCGTGAAAATGCCGAACGAAGAGGGGATTGAGGGACCCGAGGCATTCATTGCCAGCGCGGGGTGCATCTTGGGAGTAGTGCGAAAGGGCTCGGGCGGCAGCTGAACGCCGCAGTCTGCTTCGTCAAGAGGATAGATGATGTCGTTTGTGCCTATTCGCCGAATATCATGTCTACACCTCCAAATCTCATAAGACGTCGGGATCGTAGGATCGATCATGTAGATGGCGATGCAATAGTAGTAGCGGGGATAGTGAGATGTGAAAAGGCAGATGCGACTCGTCGAGGCCCCCCTGAAACCGATTATATGATGTTTCCCTTTGGCACAATAGTCAAAACCCACGGGAGCCACCATTCCCTTTTCGTTGGCGAGAAGTCAGTCGGTCGCTCATCCGCGACCCAGTCTCTTTTGCAAGACTCCCCCAACGACAGCAGTTTTCAGCCCACGGCGGTTCCATATCCCGCCGAGGGCAGTCTCTTCAGACAGATGTGTGTATTAGAGGAGGCGTGGTTGATTAAAAGGAGGAGAGTGAATAGACAAGGGGCGAAGCGAAAAAATAGTAAAGAAAACCGCGGCTGGTTGGTATTGTGGTGGACATGGCATGAATCGTAGAGAGAAGAAATCGCAGACGAGTCGTGGCAGAAAACGGGCGGGCGACCAGGCATGGCTTAACGCAGAGAGAAACCCTTGCGCTTGCCTTCCTTTTCGATGGGCCTGCCGCTCTCGACTCTCGACTTCTTCTCCTCGAGTTCTAACCGTTGGCGCTCCAGTTGCTCCTTCATCTCGCGATGGCGGGCATAGAGTTCTTCTTCGCTCTGCTTCAGCTTGCTCTCTTTCTCGGCAACCTTCTGTTGGAAGACCATCTTCATTTCGGCCTCCATCTTGGCAAGCTTCTGCTCGTGCAGGGCACGCTCCTCCTCTTGCTTGACGGCGGGGTTGACCTCCTTGAAGACGCTGGGATCTTGGGCAACACCCATGGCGGTCAGCTTGTCGGTTCTGTAGTTCTCGTACAGGTTGTTGTTGGTGTGCTCCTTGAGCTCCTCCATGTGGGTGCGGATCAACATTTGACGGAGCTTGACGAAGTCACAGTGCTCCTCGTTGTCCACCTCGATAACACCCCAAGGGTAGCGGCGGCCGCGGACCTTGCGGCCCTCGGCGTTGGTGATCTCGTTGGTAGCGCCAACAACAGCGAAGGGAACCTTGGTCATGATCTCATTGTTCTCGGCAATGGTCTCCTCGTCGTCGAGCTCGTAACGGGGACCCTCGAAGATCTGGATACCGTGGTGCTTGATGTCACCGAGAATCTAAAACATGTCAGCATCTGCTTTGATGATTGGGAGGGAAGCGGTCGACATACTCTAGCCTTGAAGCTGGTGATCTCATCGTCGGTGAGGGTATCAGACTTGGCGATGACGGGGATCAAGTTAACCTTGGTGTGGAGGCGGCGCATAACTTCAATGTCCAAAGGCTTCAGAGCGTGGCCAGTGGGCTGGATGAAGTAAACACACGCATGGATACGGTTGTCAACAATGTTCATGCGGTTGACCTTGTTCTCGGCATCCAAGTAGGCGTCGTATCGCTGCTCAATGTTGTCGACAATAGGTCTCCACGACTCATCGTTGTTCACAAAGTCACCGAAACCGGGGGTGTCGACGACAGTCAGGCGAAGACGGACGCCGGCTTCCTCAATATCGGCACTGATGGACTGGATCTGGACGGTCTTGGGAATGATGTCCAGGCTGGGGCCCTTGCGCTCTCTGGGGGGGGTAGAGAGATGTGTTGAACAGGGTGTTGACAAGAGTCGATTTGCCCAGACCAGATTCACCTGTAGGATCAGTTAGACATCGCAGCTATCCGAGTTTTCAAGTGTGGCAGATTACATACCAACAACCATAACGTTGAAGTTGAATCCTTTGCGAACACTCTTGCGGTGCCATTGGTTGGGCAGGTTGGCGAAACCAACATAGCCGGTAAGCTTCCTGCGAACAATGTTTCTGCTATCATTTATGGATGTCGGAGGGCCGGACGCTGTGTATCATGTCAGTCATGCAGGCTTCCGAGGCGTGGCCGCAACAGTTCTCACCTGATGGGGGCGGCGAGCTCATAGCTGCCGGGGAAGCTGTGCCGTTCGAAGCTGTTCAGAGAGAAAAGTCAGCCCGTCAAGTCTTGGTCCAAAACTGAAATAGTACATGTCAAGTTCCAGGGAGCAAGCTGCAAGAGACGCCAGAGTTGGTGAATACCATTATGGGTATAAAGCTCTGCGTAATCCGTGGAGTTGAGAACCGGCTTCAGAGGTCCTAGAGTGGGAGCATCCACATGCAGCATGCTGCGAATGTGCCGCATGGAGGGAGCTGGGTCTTGGTTCTCCTTGTTTGTGAAGCTGCTGGATCTTCCAG
Source organism: Apiospora marii (assembly GCF_038362585.1). Lineage (NCBI taxonomy): Eukaryota > Fungi > Ascomycota > Sordariomycetes > Amphisphaeriales > Apiosporaceae > Apiospora > Apiospora marii. The sequence goes on from NW_027117374.1 coordinate 1,502,154, forward strand.
ATGGGCCTGGAGTGCCGCCAAACTCCCGGGCCTTGATAGCTTGGGCCATGATGGCTTCTTGGGTGGTGGTTTTGTCGAGTTGGACGCTCCTCGCCCGGACTTTCCCATGGTTGACGAAAAAAGCAGACATATTGTAGGTGTTGGAAGCCTGTACTTCTTCTGGCGGATGATGAGAGGGAAACGGATGCTCCTAACGATGGCCGAGTATTCCAAAGAATCCAAAAAGACGAAGAGACCTAAGAAGAGATAGGTCGAACCAAAAAGGGGAGTGTGATGCTGGTTAAACGAGCGTGAATGGGTGTTGATGTGACGCGGAATGTTGCAAGACAGGACGAGAGGCGGCGTCGGTCATCCAAGAAGCCAGAAGTCGGTTTGCCGTATCGCTCGAGATTTGGCATTGTCGGGATCGAGGAAGGCGCGTACGGGTGTACGGGCGTGGCCAGCTCCCCAGTTGATTGATGGTATCCAGGATTGGCGTCTCTTGCAGCAGTTGCTCCCCGTGGTAGTCCCGGAACATGGACGGGTATTGCATTTTTTTCAGAACTCAAGATGTGCTTACCCATATCGAATGTTTCAAGATGTTTAGATAGCGATGAAGAGGGGGAAATAAAGATTTGTCGAGGTAGGCGCGAAGTCTAGGGCAGGGCGAGCAAAAAAGTTAGCAAGTAATCAATAAACACACACTAGGACGGGCATGGCGACACGTGGGAGGCGCTTGAGCAACCAAGAAATCAAACGGCAACCGGCAGCAACAGCAGCAAGCACTCGGCACTGGTGAGTGACGGCAGTAGCAGAACTGGTAAGCCTGCAAATGCCATGTGGTGGTTGTGACAGTTGTTTCCTGCTTCCAGTTCCAGCCTCGGAAAACCGCCCCCCTGAATCGAGTGAAGAAGTGCTGCGCAGTGCTGGCTGCCGGAGCGACTGTTTCTGTGTAGGTGCAATGCGCGCAATAGTGCAGATGCAGAAGCAAATGCACGCAAACGAAATCCCAAGTCCTCCCTCTCGTGCTCGTCACCGGAAGGGGGGAGTTGGTGGTGTCGCGTACGTACCCAAAGGCGCAGTGAAGACGAGGCGATGAGTCGAAGTCGTCTGTCTGAAGTCGCGTATCAATGGTGTCGCAAAGACTCGGGGGGGTTGCGGTGGCAGGTGGAAGTAACAAGGACTCCAGAAGCGAAAGTGAGCACAGAAAATTAAACGGGTGAGGATCTAGAATAATACAGGCGCACACAAAGGCAGGAGGAGAAGAAGCTGGGCTGGATTGAATGAATGGCAGCACCCGAATTCCAAACCTATGAAGTTGATGGGTTGGGGGGATGGGAAGGGGATGGATGGTGATTATTGGGTTGGTGCAGGACAGGAATTCAATTGCTTTGCTAGTGTGGCCTGTGTCGAGACAACAGGTGGTCCTGCTCGGTGCAAGGTGGTAATGGAAGGGGTACGAGAGCAAATACAGTGCGGCCGCCTCGGGTCTCTGCCAGTATTCCCACTGTCTTGTCTTGTCTCTGCCGCTTTTTTTTTCTTAATCAAATCTAACGACCGTCGGGCTCTTGGGCTCTGCTCTGCTCACACGCTCTCTCGTCTGTTTCTGTCTCATTTACTTTTTTTCTGCTCCTCCCGGCTCGGCCACGTTACGTTAACCAGAGAGCGGCCGTCTGCCTGCGTCGAATGACAGGACGGTCGAAGAAACAAAAGGGGCTTCATCTCTCGCCCACTTTGGTTGGCCAGGCTAGACCAGGGTGGAGGGTACATGCAAAATAGAAAGAGGGTCTCTTCCCTGCGCAATCCCACCTTTCGGGCCACCCCTGCGAACGCGATATTTGGAGAATGTTAAGTTATTGGCTGCCAGGTGCCATCAATCCCTCCCTTGATGTATTCTGCGCTGTCGAGACGCGACGACAAGTCCCTCTCGCAGCGCCGGCCAGTTGTCAGCCACCCATCAGGAAGCCCATCAGGACCAGAACAGGATGCGATGATACCGGGATCTGACAGCCAGAGTAAAAGTGGCAACGGGATTTATCATTTGGCGGCAGGGGTAGAGGCACGCTTCCTGCGCCTTGATTGGTTTGATTAATGGCCATTTGGTTCAAGCATCTTTTCCAGGTGCGCCTGCAAAGGAGGCTTGAGCTCAGAATGTCTCTTCTGCCAGCTCACTGCTCGCTCATCATCAAACCTGTGCCGAACTAGTCAAACCGTTGCTGCAGCTCGAAATCTAAACGCATGCAGTCAGAAACAAACGCAACCGTCGGCAGCACCAGAACTGCTAGAGGGCGGCCGGAGGCTTCCGGTACAACTCCAGTCCATCATCAAGGTTATTATTCACCTTATGTTTATTTGCGTCGCCCAAAGGACTCGAGATGATTAGGTATCCGATTACCATTTCCCGCCAGCCAAATCCAATTGCCAATCTCAGGCGACAGCCTCCATCTGAAGGGAAGAGTGGGCATGAAGGTTGCAGCACATGTTGTCAGTGCTACCTGTCGGTGGTACAGAACAAAGTGTTTGCTACTTGTAGTAGGGAGTTTCCCATATTAATGATGCCTCTAACCTTAGCTCAAATTAATTGCAGGCCAAATTGCATTGGAGTACACCCTGATCTGATGCGCTACTAGTCGGGGAAGGGGTCTCGGGTCTGCACCCGCCTAAAAGAGGAGAGAGGCAAGAGGGAAAGGAAGGGGACCTGAGCAGAAAAGCATTGATATCATTTTCTGATACCTACCGTGTCATGCGCCCGTTGAAATACCACGGCGGATCCAGACATTCTGCCTCGTCGTGCTCTCCGGCCAATCCATCCCAACGGACATTGGGAGGAGGAGGAAAGACATTACTGTTCTGGCCCTGTTGCCTGTACTTGCATGTACGAACCTTCGTGTTTGGCGGCCGCCCAATCGCTTACGATCCAAAAATCTGCACGCTCGACACGAAAAAGCAAGGACGTTGCTGGATCGGGAATGACCCTTGTGGAGCCGCTCATGTTTCCTCCCCCAAAGTCACTAGTGGTCCTTGCTTCTCATCAACCCGGCAAGGGGCATGGACTTCCCCTAATAATAAAAGGCCCCCACACCACCCACTCCAGGTGATGAGCATGCAGGCATGAGCCGATTGCCAGTGTCTCTCTCTCGCTCTCTCTGTGTCTCCCAGCCACACGGGCCACAGCTAACCTTAGCGGATCATTTGAACTGCCGGCACCCCGACGTCTCCAACTGCACCCGATCTACAACTTCGAGATGTAGACCTGTAGCCTCATCCATCCCCACGATACTGTACCAGTCTTGCAGCTGAGTAGGGGAAATATTGGTTCTTGTAGTGAAGCGGGGTTGGCGACGTCGGCAAGATTGTCTCTCTCTGGCCAACGTTACATGCTACCACTCTGAAATCCGGACGCTATTCGTACAGTGGATGCACACGATCCCAATATCCTGCTGCGTGACTCTACATAAATCTAATATGGCAAGCGGCGTGCATTGAATTCTTGGCTAGGGCATTAGATACGGCTTCAACGTTCTTGTGGGTCTTGAAAAGCAACCGATGTTGAGGGCATAGGTTGAATGAGGTAGTAGTTGCCCCTTTTCACTTTCTATATGCTGCTACGGTTATAGGGGTATCAAAGAAAGGCTCGGTTGACTTCATCAGCAACCTGGTTCTCCCAGGGGATAGCATATGTAAAAACTCTGTTTGTTGGATCAACATACTGTCATGGAGAAGATATAATACCAAGTTGATAGGATGTAGTAGTTCATATACACCACTATGTATGGTGCCTTTGTGACCTCATACTCAATGCCCCTTTCGCATCAATTATTCTAGTCCTTGGAGATAGCAACATGTGCTCTTGCCTAGGAACCGAAAAGACCTATTGGGTCCCAGAGGGGTGAGTAAATTCGAGTTGTCTTGATGAGCAAATTACTGAGTATGACAATATCTGTCCTGGAATCCACCTCCCTTTCACTGGTGATTTCTCATTGACAACTGTTATATATAATATGATTGATATTTATAATACATAAGCAATGGGGATGCGAAACTATTATTAGAGAAGAAATAGCTTTCACTCTTATATTCTCAACTCTAATTCAACATGAAGAGGAGACTGTAGAATCGATGGTCTAGAAAGGTTGCACCAATCTATCATGACTCAAATAGAAGCCATCTTACCCAGGTTTCGAAATTCTCAGAGACGATTCACCACATGCGACTCCCATGGACGCTAATGAGTTTTCTGGTTGTGTTCAAGCAAACATATATTTTTTCGAGGGTAAGGATATGTATCCAGAGACAGAGCATTCATTCCGCCCTACATTATTCGTCACCTACATGTTACTTTTATATGATGTGGTTCGAGAAAAGCAAAAAGACGCCACAAGGACAACAATTTCTTGCTCGTCACCTCGACCATGATTTCCCTCGCGGAACTGGCTACAGCAGATCACACCGGGTTCAAAATGTGTATTTTGTCCCTACGTACTCTGCTAGTATAGGTGTTTGAACCGACTGGCCGGCTGCCGCGGGGGAAACATCTGGATTTCGAAGCTCGGTGCAGAGAGAGTGTGTCTTTATTTAAACCCGACCCGGGACCCTATCGTCTTGAATATTCAGTATACCGACTTTCAAAAGCCCGGAAAATACAAAGGGAAAAAGCGTATTACTGATACAACCAAGCAAGTTCAGTCAGTTAACGGCAACTTCTCGTTACCCTATATTGTCTGTGTTGGTGGCCTCGGGCGGGGAATCTATGATATGGATCTCAAAAAGTACTTCTTGGGAGAGACACCAACACAACATCACCTTGGTACTTCAAGATCGTCATCGCTATCCACGTATTACTCCAAAAGAGCTTATTCAATACCTCCCAAGTAGGACGTGGAACGCTTGAATGAGCTTGGTGTCAGCGTCCGATGGTGGCGCAGGATCGAGAGAACATTATTCAAGATCCGCAAGAAGGCCGTCACTAATGGTAGCAAAAGCCCTTCTGAAAGCGAATTGTAATGTGACGAGGGAAAGCGCGTAATTCACGGCATATCTAGGTACCTACCCGTGCGGCAACGGGCCTGAGATGCGAAACCCAGCTGACAAAACGATCAAACTTTGAATGTCGATCATCCGACGGGTTGTGTTTGGATGGTTCTCGTACTTCAAGAGCAAATCCCCGCCAAGAAACTACTGTTCGCGCAGTGGGAATTGCTTGGTTCGAAGATGTTTGATGTATGGAATGGAATAACTGCCAATTGACGAAAAAGCCACTAGTGCAACGAATACGTAGTGGTATTGTTCATGGCTGCTAAGTTCGGCCATATCATGCTCTATTCCCCTTAAACGTCTACAGTATGTGCTGTCCTATATTCATAATTCGTGTGACCAGGGCTTCTCTCAACCTCCTCCTAGTTCTTTCCACTATCAATCCGAAGCAACCGCAAACTTGCTCAAAGCCCGCAACCTAGCCCCGTAGAAATACAGGACCCAGATCCCAACAATACCAATGGTGCTCAGCCCGCCCAGCAGGGTGGTCCCGCGCGCGACGCCCAGGTTTTCGAACAAGGGCTTGGCGAAGAGGATGCTCGCGAACGCGAGCGCGCTGCGGAAGAAGTCGTTGCCGGCGAACAGGCTGGCGGCGTACTGCGGGTAGCTGAGCGGCACGTAGACGAAGATGCACTGCATCACCACGAAGACGGTGGCGCCGTAGATGGTGATGCCGATCGTGGGCGCGATCCAGTGGATGTCCGGGCGCGCGGTCCAGGCGAAGATGAACAGGCCGACGGTGGGGCCGAACGCGGCGATGAGGGCGGGCACGAGGCGGGTCTCCTGGACGGGGAATCCGCGGGCGCGGACGCGGGGGTCCATGTAGAAGTAGAGGTAGGAGACGTAGACGACGACGCCGAGCAGGCAAGCGACCATGATGCACAGGAACAGCAGGCCGATCTGGCCGTAGTTCATGCCGTAGTAGACCGGGTACACGAGCGGGAAGACCTCGAAGAAGGAGTAGTAGATGCCGTAGATGATGGCCGTGTAGACCTGCACGAACAGGATGGCCGGGTCCTTGACGGTGATCTCGAGCGGTTTGATCAGGGCGCTGACGAGCACGGCCCGCCGGTCGAGGTTGCGCTCGTCGATCTCGGACTGCGACATGAAGCGAGACGAGCCCGTCAGCTTGCGGAGGCGCTGGGCCCGCCGGAGCAGCAGGTTGGGCGTCGAGGTCTCGGGCAGGAAGAGGAACATGGCGACAAAGACGGGCGCGCCCGCCCACAGGATCTCCAGGAGAGACCACCGCCACCCCTTTGCGGGAACCGAGAAGCCGGAAAGCAGGGGGCCCAGCGCGGGTCCGCAGTAAGCAGCAGATACCCAGGCGACTATGGAAAAGTGGTCAGTCAGCATTGTTCATTTGGCTCGTGAGGGACATGGAAGACACTCACTCATAGCGTACGGCAGGGCCATCATGGAGTACATATCCCCGAATGACGCAGCCCCATTCGCCAGACACGGCGACCCGAACAAGCCCTGCAGGAACCGCAAGACCATGAGCCCCGCAAAGTTCTGCACCAGGGCGGCGGGGATGGAGACGATGACGAACAAGAACATGGTCCATATGTATACCGGATTCCGACCGATGCTGGGCAGCTCGCTGAGGGGCGAGAACAGCAGGGGGCCGACGCCGTAGCCCAGCACGAACAGGGCCAGGCCCAGCGAGGCCGCCGTCATGTTGACGCCGAAAGCCTCGATGATCCCCTCCTCGGACGTCGTGTAGATGGCCGAGGACGTGTAGACGACGAAGGTGTAAGTGCATATGATCCAAGCCACCAGTCCCCGGCGCAGCGACGACCAGTTCTGCGGGTTCGCTGCGTCGTCGGTGTAATACCAGTCGACGAGGATGGCACCCTCCTGAGTCCGGCGCGGCACGATGGGGATCGACTTGGTCTTCTCGAGATCGTGTTGCTGGTCGACCTCGAGCCGGTCCGCCGTGTTGGGCACCGTCTCCTCGCGGCTCTTCGTCCGGGCTAGGGCCGCCTTGTAGGGTGCCCCATCTGCCTCTGCCCTGTTTTGTTGTTTCTCCTCGTCATCGGTGGGACTTGTGGATGAAGTTGACGACGAAGCTTGTAGAATGCCCGACGGCTGTGGGGGTGTCGCGTCGCTGCTTCCGGGATTGAGTAGCTGTGTCCATGTCTCCGGGAGTCTGAAGTCGTCTTCCTCTTCGGGATACTTGAGTATGCGGTTTCCGGTGAGTAGGCGGAGGACCTGCCCAACAGGAGCATCCCGTATGATGTGTGACATGGCGGCGCGAGACTAGCAGCAGCTTTTCGATCAAACTGACTGTACCGGTATACCAATGGCTGTGCCTGTCACCAGACCTCATTGAGCCCGAGAGAATACCCCCGGACTTATATAACCCAACATCCCCATTCTTGGCATGGCGCCCAACTTCGAGAAGGCTTGACTCCATGTTGGTTGACTACATAAGTCACTATTCCCAATCACTGTCTAGAAGGAGCTTAACTGAATCACATCATGCCAGCGCGGAGATTACCAATAGCCGGGCATATCTGCGGCAAGGCGTCAGGAAGTAGTGCTCTCTAGCTCCAAGATAGAACCAAGCCATCGGAACACTGGAGAGTCTGTTTCTAGATGGAATCTATATCGGCACCTCCATCCTCGTAAGCAGCCTTATGACAAATCGAAGGGTTCACCGGGTTGACTCAGCGGCTGAAGACCGAAAAGGTAAAGCGTACACCATATCTGGACTTAAGCCCCTCCACGTATACAGTAGTAGCCCCCGAGCTAGGCAAGTAAGCTCACGCCTAATGAGCGGGCGCACGGATTTATCAGCGATAACTCCAGCCCTCCCCGGGCATATCAACATATGATTGGCCAAAAGCTTGCCATCGTCTTAGATCTCCCATTTTGCATCATTCCCGGCCAGGAAACAACTATTGGGCCGAGCTTAGAAATCCAACCAGATTCTGGGATTTGGCGAGCATCTTACATGTAACAAACAGCCTCAGGCTTTATTATCTAGCTAACGAGAGTTGACCCTGACCGAGGCGGCTAGCGTCAGTTTGACGACCCCTGGGCTATCAGCTCAGGTGATGCTGGTGAGACGGGTAATACAGTCTCTGCCGGACCCATGGCCGGCTCTTGAAGTTGCTCGTTTCCCGGATCCTGCCCTTGTTGTAAACGGTAGATTAGGTCGCGAACATCGGACTCGATTGTCTCCATGCCCCTCTCCTTGCAGGTCGCAATGAGCCCCTGAACACGGCCGTCTTCCGCTATGATGCACCTGCGGATAAGCGCAAGAGCCGTATCGCGGTCCATCCACCAGTCGCCCACCTCGCCATCTATGGCTCTTGACTTGGCAAGATCAAGGTAGCGGAACGCATGCTCGTACTGCGGGTTTAATGTGCAGATCAGCAGCGTCCGGTTCCAGGCGTAGCTGTCTGGCTTGACAGAGAATCCCTCCATCTCAGCCAAGATGAACTGCAGGGATTTCAATAGCGTGCAGCGAGAGAGTAACAAGTGGAAAGTCGCCAGATTCGGTGGTGAAGCAGATATCCGGCGAACGCTTCGGTATGTGTCCAAACCCGACTTGAAGCCTCCATGTTGAAGCTTTGCCTCGAGGACAACATTGAAAGCTGTCATGGGAATCTGGTCGTTGATTCCAATTTCAAGTAGGATCGCGATGGCCTCTTCGGTCTTCTCCGGGGAATCTCGCAACACAGCATATATCTCACGGGTGCTGGACAGGTCGGGCTGCAAACCCGCCTTGGCCATAAGGCCCAGGGTCAGAAAAGCTCTCTTGAGGTCATTCTCCCGAGCGTGTATCTCCATCAATGGCTCGAAATGGTGTAGTTCCAGCTTCTTCCCACGCTTCGAAAGCATGTCGAGGGCTTCAGCAGCTAGACCAGCATCGCCATTCCTCGAGGCGGTGTTCAATACGTCGAGAACCATCCCGTCGGAAGGAACCAGGATAGCAGGCGCCACCTTACGCTCCCAGATATAGCTCACGCCGTCGTAATATGAATCCCGACTAAATGCCTCCAACAAAGCATACCACATATTGCCCGCGACCCCCAGTTCGGGATCTCGCAGCCGGTGTTGCACGATCATTAGCGCTTCCGCGTGCATACCCATGTTGGTAAATGTGTATATGAAGATGTCATACAGCCACGGCGGAACGTCCATGTCTCCCGTGTTCAGCGCTTCCAGCTTCTCCAAAGCCAGCTCGTATTGACCGTCTCGAAGAAGCCCGACCGTGACCGCAACGAGACCTTGAAATGTCGGTTCAATCCATGCTTGTTTCATGTCTCGGAGAACCTTCGTTCGTAGCACGTAGTCCGGGTGCACTGCAAGCACTTCGAGCACGCCATGGTATACAGCAGAGTTAGGAAGGCACCCTGCAGACACCATCTCGTTCAGAAGTTTGCCGACTATCTCTGCGGAGCCGTATTTCGGATCCACGTTGACTTTGATGAGGCATTCGTAGAGAAAGGCATCTGGCTTCATGCCCCGCTTGGCCACAAGGTGCTCTACAATTGCGGCAATGCAGTGATACTGCCATTGCGCCGTCAGAAGCTCTTGGAGCGCCCTGAGCAGAGTCGAGGTGTCTATGCGTTCGAGGTCCGAGTCGGAGGGAGGGGTCCCTGCAAGCAGTACGCGAGGTATCTCGGGGAGTCGCTTCGCCATGCGGTCAAAGTAGCGCTCGTAGGCATCTTGCGCACGACTTTGGCGCCTGTTGGGATGGCGGACAAGGGAGGTCGGCTTCCGATGAACTCGCGGTGGCATCTTCAGAAGATTGGATGCCTTGTTCAGGACGCGTTCCGGTGAGGTTTCGGTTCGATAGCCCCTCGTACATGCTGGACCGGCGTAGGCGCCATGGGCGCGATCCAAGATGGTCGGCGTTCGTATAGGAAGGACCAAAGGCTGCTGTAAAGCTTTGGACAGGGCCTTAGCATCGACTGAAGGACACAGACAGCGCCATAGGCCGTCGGCTACTACGCGCTCCCCCGGCATTGAAGCTGTCAAAACGCTCTGGCCGCGGCAATTGGCGCTTTTGCACTGCCAGTGTAGACGTGCGAAACGTACTGAGGATGTGCAGTAATAAATTGTGCCCACTACTACTAGGATTAAGCTGGGGACCCACTATACAGTTGAGATGGCTTCAATCAACGAAGTTCCGCCGTCACGTGACAGGTCCCTAGGAGTGGAATAAACCAGTCACGTCTCTTCTGGAATAATAACTTCAACAGTAGGTATACTTTAATAGTAGTACTCGGTTACTCCACTGTCGCAATCTGGAGTAAACGGTATAATCAAGCGGTATAATCAAGCGGTATAATCAAGCGGTATAATCAAGACAGGTGCCGTTGTTGGTGGAGGTTTGTTCCTGTGGTTGCTGGCGGAAGTGATATTGCGTGCCATGAAGAGACTGTTGCTCTTCAATGGGGGGTCCTTATTTTATTGTCTTGTCATGAGCTATGCATTATCCCTTTTCCTCCCAATGCCCGGCAAAAAGGGGCATCTGGAACTGCCAGAGTACCAACAACAAGCTCCCCTTGCGCTGTTGGTGGGTATCTCATGCTACATGTAGCGCATCGGAACGCAGTTCTCTTCTCTCGAGAGAATCGGCCGGACCGTCAGATTCAGGGGCTCCGTACATGTCGTTCGTCCTGTAGACGTGCGGATCTCCCATGGTTGTTGGGCATTCCGCCTCGCAGTTTGTAGCCTTCCTCATACCAAATGCGACAGTCGACTCAAGCGCCGCGCCCCCTTCCACGGCCTCTGCCCTGACCGCGGCCGCCGCGGCCTCCTCTGTCGCCTCCCCTGCCGCCGTGGTCTCCCCGGCCACCGCCACGTCCTCCACGGAAGCCTCCTTGCTGGTTCTGCTGTTGATCTTTGACGAGGTCGATGATTTCGTCGGGGACTCTCAGGTACTTGATCTGTAGCAGCCGTCAGAGCCTGTAGTAATCCAAGTAAAAAAGGGGTTGCGCAGCGCCGACTTACGTTGTTGCCCTTAATGTAGACCTCGGGCAGTCGTACGAACTTGTCGCCTTCCTAAACGCATGATCCCATCAGTCACCCGATCTCCTTCGCCCTGATATTTCTTTTTTGTTACTGGCGCATACCGGACTCGTTTGGATGACCTCCTTCAGCGTCAGGTTCATCCATGTGTCGCATTGGACCAAGTGGCCGTTGAGGGTTTCGCCGTTCTTGAGCTCGACCAGCATGGGGTGGCCTTGCGCCGCATTCAAGAGACCGAGGGGCAACTGCCGCGCACAGAAATCAGTTAGCAGGAATTCCGGGCGCGCGATTGAGGGCGTCGACTGACCATCTTGGGGGTTTGCGCCAACGGGGGACGTAGCTGCAGGTTGCGAAGGAGTGGTCGAAGTGAAGTGTTGAGCGAACGTCACCGAAATTGAGGAAACAAACAATCATCACCAGATTGATCTTGGCAAGGCTGCTACTGGTGATGCACGCTTTAGCCTTAACCTTACCTCTCGACAGCTTCCACCCAACGTGGGGCAGACTGCCAGAGGTTTCAGCACAGACCCGGTACTTCGGTACCTTACTGACTTACACCCAACAGCCTGGAATTGAGCTGGAGTCCATGCACTGAACCCGCGGCTCGCGGTGGTCCTACCTGTATGTCTGTAGAATCCCACCCTCACATGATTGATTGATCTTCTCTCGATGAGGATGAACTTGTACTTTTGCAAAATACTGCAAGGACGTCATGTCACATTGGTCTGAATTGCTGCAGGTCATCATATCATCTTGTAGGGGACTAAGCCTATTGAGGATGGGGGTTCAAAAACTGCTGCTATCACCAACTTCTGGATTACCTTGGGACGCTGGATTTCTCCATGCTCTCTTATGGCCAGTCCTGTCTGATGCTAAACTTTCACGACTCAAATGGGAATATCCTCGTGGAATATCCCTCTATACAAGATGTTTGAAAAGCATCATATCGATGGCTAGCTTTGCATGCTCGTAGTTGTTTCCTTACCACTTCAAGCTAAGAGTGTGGCGATGCTCAAGAGTCCACGTATGCTTTGAGCGCGGGGTGATGGTTAGTAGTAGGTGGTTGTCGGTCCCCGTCGGTCCCCTCCCCCAGCCCAGCTGGACAGACCTACATACGATTTAGGCAGCCGAATTCCCAAGTTCGCTTGCTGTAAGAAAGGTACCGGCGCCCCCGTATTGCTCAATTGAAGCAACCTTTCCTTTCTCTTCGGGTCCATTTTCGCACTCGTGGATGCTTTCGTACGCTTGCCACGCCAGGTTTTCCTATCTCTAGGCAGGAGGCGATTGTTTTTCTTTGACTCATACTTTTCGTTTGCAGGTCTGGTGGTCGAGTCGGCTTCTTGGTTTTCGCCCTCGGTAGGCGACAGGACACACGCATACGCCCGTCAAGATGCGTGTCAGTCTCCACACCACGGCTTTGTTACTGTGGCCGGTCTTAGCAACGGCTTCCATCGCAGGAAACCGAGATGGTATGCAAGATCCTGCTTGGCATTAGTCGTCCACAACAAACGGATAGATTCTAACTTATTCTTGATTGATCAGTTTCTGGGTATACAGGACCCGCTGCGGTCATTCAACTCGGCCTCCAGGAATATTATGGCAATCTCCTCGGTGACGCTGTAAGTGCACACTCATCCACTCACTTACTCACTCACCCACCCACTCCCATCTCTCTCATCAACAAGACAGAGTCATCTGGCCCTAGAACTAAATATCATGAAATCTCCAGCACCTGCAATTAGATGTCCTTGAGTCTGCCGAGCCCTGCGGCTACGGAAATGTTACACTCAATGGAGACCAGCTTCCACAAGACGAAGAGGGTCGCGGGTCTGGCCCCATCATCATCGACAACGGCCGCATAATAGTCGGTGACTGGCATTTCGACTGTGTGGAATCAGACCACCGCGCCGAGCAGCTGTTGAGGTTCAACGTCGTCAATATCGACGGCAGGCCGGTTGAAAATGTCGGCTTCTCCACGCTATTCCATCAGCAGTTTCCCGTCTCGGTCACTTACGTCGACGGAGCCGAATCCGTCATCAACATCCCCACGGTCGAGGAGGACAGTGACGGCCGGAAGCTGAACGATGAGCTCGCTGAGCTCGCACGGATGAAGTCCCAACTGCTGAAGCTGCAAGAAAAGATTGCCCTCAAGGAGAAGGTCTTGTCAGATGAATTTGGTTATGTGCGAGAGGAGTCGGAGCGCACAGGTTGTGAAAGCCTCAAGTGTTTCGTTTTCTCAGCTTGGAAGAAAGCTCATGGTCGGCTGAGCACGTATTTCCGCAACAACCCCTTGCAGAATGTGCACCACAGCGAGAATGTCGAGGACCAACCGGTCGACGAGTCAACCACAGAGGACTACGACGTATCCATTCGTGTTGGCGATGACAACTCGTTCCAAAAGCAACAGTCCCAGCTGACTCGCCAAGGCAGCCCGCGCACTCGCCCGCAAACAACCATGTCTTCCGAACCCGAGAAGGAACGTCGTCTCTCCGCCTTTAAGTGGACGGTCATCATTGCCCCTACGGTCATCATGGTATTCGGCCTCATCTTATCCCTCTTGCTGTACCCCTTTTGCACCAAGACTCGCGCCGAGCGCAGCGACCGCCGACAAGAGCGCCGCCACCCCAACAACCCCAACCGGCGGGCGCTTGCGCGCGAACACCGCGTCGCCACCAAGGCCGCCATGCGGGCCAAGTTCGGTGAGCTGATGCGCCGATTCCGTGAAACCTTTTCGCGGCGCAGCCTTGAGGACGAGGAAAAGGAGGCGATCCTGCGCCGGCTCCATGCTAGCAGCAGCAGCGGCCACAACAACAACAATCACCCTATCACGAGTTACAGCATTTCGGACACCGAGGACGACGTCTCGGTCTCCGAGTCCGATTCCGACATGTCGACGACCATGGAGCAGGACCTGGCCTCCTTCCGCAGCGTCGCCGACGCCGTGGGCGACATGGTCATGGCGGCCGAAGAGGGCCGGACGAGGAGAGCCGCCGCCCGCCACCATCACCACCACCACAGTCACTACCAACAACACCAACCTCAGCCTCCACCCCCACGGTTCACTCCCAGCCCCGCCTATTTCGCGTCGCGGAGCCGCCGCTCCACGTTTTCCGACGGCATCTCCATAGACGAGGAGCTGCCGGCGTACGAGGAACGGCCGCTTAGCCGCGTGAGCCTCGACTCGGCCAGCCATGTACCCAACGGCCTCCTGTACACGCCAGGCGGCACCACGTATACGCCGTCGAGCGACAACTCGACGGTGGTGGGCTCGCCGCTCAACGAAGTACTGGGGAAAGTCCAGAGGTAGACAGAAAGAGAGCTAGCTGCCTCACAAAAGCCTTTTTACTTTCCTTCTTCTTTGCTCTTTATATTTTCGAACGTGCTGTACAAATACCTGTCTTTCTAGGAATTTTACCATCAGGCAAACCAAGGGGTTTCGGCGCAGATGTTATTTCGAATCTAGCGGAATCAATAATAAGTTCACTCACCTGTCACAATCACGAAGTGATGGCAGGTGCGTTTAATTGCTGAAAGGGGGGTACCACCATGGGCCTCGAAATCAGCTATATATACCATGAATATACGAACACGTTGGAACACTCAGGGTTGCGTTTTGGATGATATCAACATTCTATTCGTGTGTATGTATGTATTTGTTTCCATCCAGAGGACTTGTTGCTATGAGCTCAGCACCTAGCTAGCCAGCCCACTTACGCAAGTGACCCACAGCTTATTTATGTATTTGGTTGGGCATTTAACATCCCAGACAATACTGTTATAATATACATATACACCGGACCAGGAGTGGAGGATGCTTGATAAGGGCGGCAGCTGGAACCACCATCATGACTCGTCACCAAAGACGAAATGCCTCCAATTCCTAGCCAGCCTCTCGACGCCTTCGCGGAGAGGCCAGCCCTTGATATCGCAGACGAGCCGGCAGGCGTCCTCGAGCGCCTGGTCCATCCGGGGCCCCGCGGTGTGCAGGTCGCTTTCCACAAGGACGCGGTCGTCAGGCGTGGCGCGGATGGCGTCGGCCGTCTTTTTATTCTTGTCCCCCTCGGAGCCGGCCTCGGGGTCCCAGTTGATGGCTACCGAGAAGGAGAAGAAGATGGCCGCGGGGACCGAAGGGTGGATATACTGTCGCAGCATGTTGACCGGCCCGGAGTAGGAGTGCAGACATATGCGTGGCGGGAACGGCTTTATTTCTTGCTGCTGCTTCGCTTTGCCTTCGCCATCGCCCTCTTCGTCGGATGTCTCAAAGTTCTCCGCGTTGGCGGCTATGCGTTTCTTCTCTCGTTTGGATAAGACCTCCTTCTCGTGGCCCTTCCAACACTCGGCCAGTACATTGTAGAGTGCGCCATGCACCTGGACGCCGTGAACACTGGCCGCACGATTCAACTCCCCCGCCAGCTTCAGCTGCGCTTTGAGTATCGCGGACTGGTGATCCAAAGAAACACGGTGTGGGCTGAGCTGCCGGCCTTCTCGCCCCCCGGGGGTTAAGCTCTCGTCTCTTTGTGGCGCCTGTTCAGCATCTGGCGAGGAGGTCCAACTCTCGGGGATCCGAAACGCTTTGTCGAGACCGACCTCCCCCACCAGGGCAAACGGCGACTTCTCGAGTCGCTCCCGCGTCTCTTGGATAAATTGGGAGAGAGGCCGAGGGTTCGGAAGCCCCGCGCTAAACCCTGGGTTCTTGGCGGACGGCGCGGGCGCCAGAATCTGGTCATAATGTGCGATCTTACTCTCCGCAGACCCGTCATGGTTTGAAGCATTAGGGGTCGTATCATCGTAGATCTGGTACGAAAACCAAGGGTGCCAACCAAATGATGGTATAAAGCGCTTCTCGTGGGAGGCTTGCTGTGAGAACAGGGCATCTTTGTCTTGGACCCCTTGCTCGAGCGCCACATTGAAAACCAAGTCTTGGTCTTGCAAGCGTGTGGACATGACCGTCAAGCCCCGGGCATTCATATGCGGGATTGTGGCCACCGATGACATGGTATCCGTGGGGTGGCAGTGGGCGTCAAAGACACCCACGTCCCAGGGGAAAGGTTCTGTGTCAGGGTTCAAGCTACTCCTGTGGAATAGGGGTCTTGCTGAAGTACCTCCTGAGGAGGACTCCACTCCTTCAGAGTCAATGTGCTGCTGACACATTGTGCTGCGCGCGTTTTATTTTCTCCCCAGGGACCTTCACAGAATATACCGTGCGAGATATCCGACAGCCGTCCGTCCCTAGCAAAGCGGCGCCTGGAGGTGTCCCAATGGCAACCACAACCGTTTTACCGCTACCCGGAATGCGCCGACTTTCTGGACAAGATAGCGGCTGGAGCCAGGTTCCTGCTAGTCCAGCTGGCAATATCACGCACAAAGACGAGGGAAATTGTTATGCGACAGTATCAGATGATGGCGATCCACCAAAATCGAACGACGCTCCAGAAGCCTAGGATGATCTGCGATGCAGCAACCAATTCACAGGCTCTCGGATTTGTACGCAGACTGCAGGCAGTAAGGAAAGCGCGCATATGATAGCGTTTGGCATGCAGAACTTTAGGTATTCCCAGGGGTCAAGGTTCAGGCCGGTGAGTGCCGTCAATAGATCAGCTAAAAGGGTGAACCTTGAGACTGAAGGGCCTACCACATTTCTCAGGCGTCTCTTTCTCTTACCAACAGGGCGACAGCGATAGGCATAGATCTAAATATTGCCGATCAGTCAGTCGAAATCGGTCTCGGCGCGCTCTTTATTGTGTCATGGCAATTTGGCGGTCGAGATGGCTTCTGAGAGGAGTGCCTACAAGAGCCTCTGGCATCTGGAGTGCGATTGAGAGGGTGGGGAAATGGGGGGTTGGATGATATCATTCGTGTGGAACTTACACTCCAATTGAATCAGTATGAAAACAGCCAGCTCGTCAAGCCCCCTGCCAGAATCGACCGGTCGCTTGCCGTAAGCAAACAGGGCTACCGTTGCAGCGGCACTGCTGCTTGTCGATCAAGTAGGCGAATGGCTCGACGGTGGTTCGATGGCCTGATAGAAAGAAATCCCGAGGCGCAGCTGTGGTTGTGAGAAAGCGACCTGATGCCGAGGCTTTGAGAGATGCAATGCAGATGGGTGAATATCGCCATATCGATACTTCAGTCGGTCCACGATTGAGTCATGCAAGTTCTAATTGATGTCTTTTGTCCAGCTCCAGTAAGGGCGATGACAAAACTTCGGACTACCCGTTATCAACACCACCGAAACAACCAATTTTGAACCTTTGGCCAATTCAAGTGTTAGGCGCAACCGATATATCGAATTGCGCATACCGTAGCCGCTGGTACTAGATCCGGTTAGTCCAGAACGATGGTAAGGGCACTCTCTCTCGTTTCCTCGAGGCAAGCGCCACCACTATTTCTCCATCCCCATTGCCCCGCTACCCCAGAGTCTCAGGTCTGTCGTATTATGTGCATACGACGATGCAACAATTTGGTGGCTTACTTATTCAGTACCGCCTGTCAAGTTGCAAAAAGAAACAGTCTGCTGTCTGTTCCTTGTGAAATCTCCCCATGAGAATTGAACCCCGAAAGCCAAAGTCGACCTATGCGCACTCTAGCTAGGTAGTGATTGACATATGCCCCGGGCCCGATGATGTGTCCCCGCCAAAAATAGGCTGAGATCTATCGAGACCAGGATCCGCCGATCCCCGATGGCCGAGCTGCTGGTCCCGAGGCCTGGCTTCTGGCCTGGCCTGTCTCCCTGTCTCCCTGTCAGTCAGTGCCTGCGAGGTGGCTGTTGAGTTTGATGCGCAACGTCGCTGAGAATATGACTGCTCACCCGCTAGCCACATGGATGGCTGAAGAGCCGGGTAGGTAAAAAAAAGTCAGGCACCTGCATACCTGCATCATTTGATAAGGAAGGTAGATACCATGCTGTGACAGTTTCTCGAGGAGGTAATTTGGAGGCGGGCGTTTCCTGGGGGTCGATTTGATCTCTCTACCTCTCTACTTCACTCTCCACAGGGACCAGGGTCTAAAGGCCAAGTGCAACGGGCCTTCACGTGAAAGTTACGTCTTGCTCTGCCCTGCAGGATGGCGTGCATATCGTCCGCCCGCCCAAGCTTACTGTGTGCTTTACACTCACTCATTCGCGCGCGCGCTCTCCTCCACTTCTCTCCAACCTGCACTGCGACAATATCCCCCCAAATCAAATCCTATCCAACTCTGTCCCTAACCTACAATGGGCCTGCCTCCGTCATTCCGATAACTTTGCATTTATTCATAGCTGAGTCGCCTTGGCACTACCGAAACTCTGATTCGTCGTCTCGCTATCAGTCCTGGTACTGGTACCTATTGAGAGCTCCGAGGGGGTTGCTGGAACACTGCGTAAACACGCTCGAAAAGCCTCCCCTCCCGGTTGCGTGTTGTACTACTGACACTGGAGGGCAGGTCTCTCTAACCGTCCGTGTGTGGTAGTCCATGTATATCTTGGCTTTGGGGGTGGTGTGGTCCGATATATCCTTCGATTCGTATCATTGATCAATCGCTCTTGCTCCGCTCCTGTGTCACCCCCGACTGACGCATTGTCAACTGCATCCCTACTTCTACCTACTCTTCCCTGCCCTCGAATCTCATATCGTACCATTTATCTCCCTATCCTCCCACTTGCTTTCAGTTCGCATCTTCGGACTGGAAGGAGCGACCAAACATCCTATGACTTTTCCTCAACCTTTCTCCTCTCTCGACAGCCTTTGACAATGTGAGACGTCAACCGTCGCTCCTTTTCTCGAATCGTCCTCCATCTGATCAGCCCTCGCCTCGCCCTCCGCCTGTTTGCTCCAAGTCCCCGAGTCAGCCAAAAACCTCAGAACCAATGCAGAAGCCACGCTCTCGGTATCAACAACCACAAAGCGCCATGGCGCTATTCAACCCGCTTCAGTTCTTCGTATTCCCCTTTATGATCTTCGTCGCTTTGCCACTGGCCATCTGTGCTGGCATCACCACCGTCCTCGCCTTCGCCGTCCTCTTCCTTCGGCTCTTCTGGGTCTACTTCGACGTCGGCATGGAGACTATCCGCTACGTCGTCCTGGGCCACGGCCAACCGCAGCAGTACATCCAGTCGCCCACCAGCAGTAGACTGGCGAGCGCCGTCGCCTCGCCGCAGATTACGCGACCGCCTTCGCCCGAGACCATGTCGTCGCCGCGGGCCCAACGGCGGCGGCGGAGGAGCAGCAGGGCCGGGAGCATCACCGCTATCACTCCGCTGATCGGCGGCCTGGACGGCGGCAGCGGCGCCTCGCTGGGACCCCCTGCGGGCCTGGGTCGGGACTTTGAGGGCGTCGGCGGGTGGCGGAGCGACCAGAACACCGAGGATGAGCGCGTGTGGGAGAGTCTGAACTCGCGGCTGGAAATGCCCGATCCCCTCCGCTACCACTTCCGCGCGCACAGCGGCAGTGCGGTGATTATCTCTGGTCTGGCGGGCGCGGGTACGCTGGCGAGAGTGAGTCCCCGGACGGGCTCGACGAGTCCGCCCGACTTGCGAAAATCCATGAGCACGAGCAGTCCCAACAGCTCGCGAAGTAGGACGCCGACGAGGAAGATGGAAGCGTTTACCAGCCTTGATCGGGACGGCTATTTCCCGCCTTATACATCTTCCGCAGCTAAGAAAATCTGTGTTTGAGACATGCCGACGGTAAAGGAGCACGCTGATTATCATATGCAATATTCGAATATCCATCCCCTGACATTACTCAGAATCGAGTATCGACATCAACTTCCTTGCCCATTGTCCGATAAGGGTCGTGAGGGAGACCAATGCGATCGATATTGAGTGCTGCAATCTGTTACAATACAATTCGGTGCAAAAGGTGGCGATCTCATGATTAATGAACCGTGTAGCATTCATAGGCTTATCAAAAGGAACGCTTCTTGTGTATATATCGGATTATGGAACTTCCAACAACAAAAAAGTTGATTTTCTCCATTACTCCACTGCCTATCTTGACGTCCGTAGAGCCGTATAATGAGTTCAAGACTGATCTAGTCACGACACCTTGATGGCCATACCTTTCTTGCCATCCTAATCTGCCTAGACCACTAGAGAATTGAGTGATTCAAAGACAGTGTTGTGGTATATAGTACTCCCCTAAAACCCCTGAACGCCTATTCGTATCCTGTCATGAGCATCGTATTCATTCCTTCTCCATCGAAGAAATGATTGCCAGAGTGCCGGGCTCGGGCAGCCGCCGCACGCCGAAGCGGTTTACAGCTGGTTCCAGAAGTAGTTGGCGTAGAAGTAGCGCGAGAACTTCTTGTCGATGTTGACGACGTGGACGTCGCCCTTGCGGTCGTTGCGGACGACGGCGCGGGCAAAGTCGCCGTCGCGGCCGCCGTCGCGCTCAATCTCGATGCCGAGGCTGCGGTAGACCTTGAGGCGCAGCAGGACCTCGTCGTCGAGGGCCGAGTCGCCGGCGCCGTTGCCGCTCGTGGACCCCGTCGCGCCGCCCTCGACGCCCTGCGCCTCGAGCTCCTGCAGCCGCGCCGCCAGGTCCGCCGCCGCGCTGCCGAGCCGCTCGGCCTCCATCTCCAGGTCCGACGCGGCTTTCGCGGTGCGGAACTTTTGCGTGTCGAGCCGCGCGATCTCCGACGCGTGCGCCGACGAGGAGTGCGCGGCCGTTAGCTCTTCGTACTGGGATTGCAGGGTGTGCAGCTGCCGCGTCGACTTCTTGAGGGACTGCTCCGCTTCGCGCACGCGGAGGTCCCGGGCTTGGGACAGGGTCGAGAGGGAGTCGTGGATCCGTGAGATGGCTGTCTTGTCGGGGCCGATGTTGAAGTTGTTGATGGTGTGGTGGATGAGCTGTCTCGGAGATTTGAGATTAGTTATTGAACGAATCGTTGCTGCGGCTGGGTTGTGTCTTCAGGACGTACGGTTGCGGGATCTTCGTCGAGAAGCATTGTGGCGGTGGTTGTCGTCGTCGTGCGATGCAGTTGTACGTCTTCAATGGGTATGGGGGTCTGTTCTGACGAGTGTCGGTGTTGTATTTGTATATCGGTTCAGTAGGAGATCTTCAGTCTGTTTGTGTAAAAGTATTGATGGATGCTTGTACTATTGACAGACACGTCAATCTTCCATCCCCAGTCTACTAATTAGGTGTGCGCTAAAATCTTCGAGGATCGCATGGAAAACCGGTTTAACCCAAAAGGGTAAATGGCAAAACATTAGCTTTTTGTTACCAGGGACGACTATCGGGGGGTCTTATCGGCTTGGTGGGAGAGCTTTCAGCGGGCCAAAGGGTGCGTCATACTTTTTGCTGGTCGCATGGTTGTAGCCACAGGACCACTTGTTCCGCACTCTTCTTTCTTCCAAGCTCCCGCCACACTACTTTACTTATTGAACTGCCTCTGCCGACTGCACCCTCGTCTTCGTATCCACCCGCCCGTACGATCAGCTTGATATATATCTCCCCCAAGCGTCATATTCCAAAGTGACATTGCGGTTTTCTCTACCTTCACTAGGCGCACTGTCATATAAATTATTAGAAGACAACCCTTCATAATCCCATATAACAGTCAACATGACCGCCCTACCACGTAGGTCCCTCTTTTTTATTTGTTTTCCTCTGACCCGTGGTAACCGAGAAGTAAAATATGTGCTGATAATATGAAACCCGATAGACGCCGTCGACGCGGAAACGCCGCTCAAGCCCGATGAGCTGCAAGTCCTGCGCAGCCAGTACGAGAAGGAGGGGGACATGGTCGGCGTCCAGACCAAGTTCAACTACGCCTGGGGCCTGGTCAAGTCCAACTCCCGCAACGACCAACAAACCGGCGTGCAGCTGCTGTCCGAGATCTTCCGCGTGTCCCCCGAGCGCCGCCGGGAATGCCTCTACTACCTGGCGCTGGGCAACTATAAGCTCGGCAACTACGGCGAGGCGAGACGGTACAACGACCTGCTGCTGGAGAAGGAGCCCATGAACATGCAGTCTGCCGACCTGCGGAGGCTGATCGACGACAAGGTCGCCAAGGAGGGGCTCATGGGCGTTGCGATTATAAGTGGTGTTGCAATCGCCGCCGGTGTCGTGGGCGGCATCCTCTTCCGCGGACGCCGGAGATGAGTGTGGGCGTCGCTGTACGACTATAAAGGACAATGAATACATACGAGCACTATAATCATGAGGGGAAAGAGCGAGGAAAGCCACCACTGCTGGTGAAGGGAGGGATGGCTAATGGGCGTTTTTGCGTGTGTCTGACTTCGTTCTTTGTACAATGCCCGAGGATGTATTCGGGGCACGCCAGGCAGGACGGCTCCTTGTAATCATAGACGTTACTGGATGGACCTATTGAGCGGGCTGGTCGCAAGACCGGCTTTTCGATACAGCGTTGGTCTTCACATGTAGCCACAGAGAATTCGAGAATGAACAACAAGATTTACTGCAAGCACCTTCTAAGCTGGCTACGAGTGCCCCCGTCTTCGGTATAAAGAGCAGATCTGGGCGGGGCAGCCTGGAAGACATACTTGGGTTATATATGGCAAGTCTTCCCGCCTGCCCACATCCGGGTCAGAAATCGAGAAGCCAATAACTGCCAACTCGACAGCGTATAGCCTGATGTAGCCGACTCGATGGATTGGCTGTCAACCGGTTCGAAGTACATGATAATAATCCTGGCAGCCTGGCGCAATAACCCCAGCTGACCAGTAATTTATGTGGCGGTGCGCTATCGGTTGTCGGGGTCCGCTCGGGCTCAACGCTGGCAGTTGGGATGGATATGTCATTGCGATCGATTGCCCCTCCCGGTCGGCGAATCGAAACATGACGAAAGCAGGAGAAGGGGGTCGCTGGCCATGGACAAAAGATGCCAGCAAGCAACCCAGCATTAACCGTACACTGCCCATTGCCAGCACTTACCAAAGTAGAATAAAATAAAGCCTTTCCTTTCCTGTCTTCGTACATCCAATACATCCACGCCAACCCATCGGGACCGCTAATAAGTGCCCATCATTTGACACGCAGTGCCGACGCGACCATCGCGACTAGTAATAAGGTAAGCGATCGTATTCCTTACATTTATCCATTCATTCATCCCATCATTGCCTAGATCCCTGCGCAGCGCACTGCAAGCACTGCAGGCACTTTATCGATACCCAGTCCCGCCATTGAGGTACCATATCGATACTGCCGCAAGGGATACCTACCACCTACATACCTACATACCTACCTTGCCCAGGAACAGCTCCCGCCTTGTGTCGTTGTTCTGACCATCCATCAGAACTCCTAGTCTTTGATCCGGTCTAGCCAACGGCCATTGGTTGCATGCCGAATCCGAGTGGTTTGCTTGCATTCAAGACAGCTGCATCACTGGAGTTTCTTGGACCAACTCCACCCAGAGGAGTACCGCACAGAGGTACGTGACAAGCATGCTTGATCGCTTCTTCCGTTATCAGATCCACCTCCCAGAAGACCGTTAGAACAAGCCCGACAATTCCATGACTCCCGTCTCCAGGTGTGCATTGCGAGTGAATGTTGAACAGGCCAACAAGGAGCAAGCAGTTTGATACATAGTCTTGGTCGCACACGGGGGCATACCACTACCAGGCGGCACTGCGTTCAATTCTTGGTTCCCCTCTCTGCTGAAGTCCTTCCTTGGCCCCAGTCGCAGTCATAGTCAGCCTTGTCGGATTGCATCACTGCGAGTCCCACCAGGTCATGTCATCGGCAGGCCGCAGTTGTATTCATCGTCCTTTCCCTTCCACCATGCCTGCTCCCTGCTTTTATTAAGACCCTCTGTTTCGAGTTTCCAGCCTGGTCACGGCATGCTCCTACAAATTACCTAATGCTCTCTCCCCGCCTATTGACCGCTGACGCAGACTACACAGAGCAACAAGCCAGCGTATATTCTACCTACAACATAAAAGCAGTCGAGACGGGCAAATTATTTTGGACCACCCACTGCGCGCGATAATAGGGTTCGTGCCAGCCTGGATCGAAACGATCCTCGTATCATCAACACACCATTTCCCCAACCGGCCACCTCGATCGAACTTTGGGCGTTCTTAGATCGACAGCTGAAGCAAAGTCCAACACTGTGGCTTTCCGCGGCGTTCTTCGACTTGGCGGCCTCGCACTCGGCCTCGGACTTGCTGCCTTCGCCGCCAACCAGCAACGGGAACCGGACGACGAAAGGCACCAAGCAATGGCATCCAACAATCCCCGAGCGGGCCAGCATCTTGATGCTTCGGCGGGTCGCGAGGTAGTCTATTGCCACCAGTGCGAGAACGAGTGGTACCGGGATGAGCAAGGCCTCCCTTGCCCTCGCTGCCATTGCGAGGCGACTGAAATAGTAAGCTCGCGCCTTTCGAGCATTGAGTTGCGATCGAATGCTGATCACTGTTTTGCCAGGTCGATCCAGAGAATGATCCTAGAGCAGAGTACGATGATGCGCCTGATCTAGGTCCCTTCAACCGCCCCAACCGCCGCACCCTCCACGACACCGACTCGGATCCCGATGAAGAAGACATTGAAGAGCACATGCATCATCACATACCGGGCGGTATCTTCCGGCGCCGCTCAACTTTCCGCACCCCAGACGCGCAAAACCCGCGCAGTCAAGAACGCGCGAGACCAGACAGTCAAGAGGACGTCATTAGAAGGTTCACGGAACTTCTGAGCAGCATCAACGGGGCAGGCGTGGTCAGTAGGAACGGCCCCCAGCCCATGTTTGGGGGAGTCGGGGAGGGCGGTGGCGGTCCCCAAGTCCGCGTGACCAGATTCCAGTCTGGACCCTACTCTGGAGTGAGCAGCTTCACCATTACCAGCGGCAGCACCCGAACGATCCGACCCGGTGGTAACGGTGGCCCGCCAGAAGATCCCTTTCAATCGTACGATATCCCTTTCCGCCGCAACCTTGGATCCTCTAGGATTACTTTGGTGTCATTCTCGTCATCCAGTGCTAATAGAAATCCCAGGGTCTTTGGTGACATTTTCGGACGTGCTGGAACCCATGCTCCCTTCCCCATGCCTCCCAACTTTCCCAATGCGCATGGCGACGACGAAAATGATCTGGGCGGTCGGGCGTTTCCCGGTCAGCCTGGTGGTCCCGGTGGTCCTGGCGGTCCTGGAATGGATTTCCCTGCTATTTTGCAACATCTGTTTTCGACAGTGCTCAACCCGAACGCTATCCATGGCGACGCCGTACACTCCCAGGAGGCTTTGGACCGTATCATCACAAACCTAATGGAGGCGAACCCCCAGTCGAACGCCCCGCCTCCGGCTTCGGAGGACACGATATCCAAGCTGCCCAGGAAGAAACTGGATGAGCAAATGCTGGGACCTGAACTCAAAGGCGAATGCACAATTTGCATTGACGACGTGGGGCTGGGAGACGAAGTTATCGTGCTGCCATGTAAGCACTGGTTCCACGATGAATGCGTAGTCTTATGGCTCAAGGAGCACAATACCTGCCCCATCTGCCGATCACCGGTCGAAGGCGAGTCGGCGGGCCAGCCTCAGAGAGACGAGGCACCCGCAGCAGCTTCGGAGGCGGAACCGTCGTCGAGCTCACGGCCGAGTGCTGCGGAACGCCGTAGGACGAACCTGCGCCAAAGCGCGCGGGACCGTATCGATTCGATTAGGGCTACGGGTGGTCTGTCTTCCGATTCGAGAAGCGCTTCGCAAAGACGAAGTTCAAACTCTCCTCCTATGAACCCGCCGGCCTATCAGCCCTCGAGGGTTAGGAGCCCTTCGCCGTTGAGCCGCCGGTCCACCTTCAGCGAGCGGAGCAGTGACAGGTCAGGAGGTGGTGGTGGTGGTGGAGGAGGCCCTCTGCACTGGCTCAGGGACACGTTTGGTAGGAACAATCGCTCCTGAGATACCCCGAAACCTCCTCACCAGTGCAGCCATTGCCTCTCGTCCACCTCCTTGGGCCCAGGCAGGCAGGCAGGTTACTACTAACTACACTGCCTACCACGCACCACCCCAAATCCCCCAACTGATATGACCTTATGACCCGTCCCCTAACGACGAATAATTGTACGAATAAAGCTAGTTTGATTGAGGTAGATAGACTAGTAGTAATTGCGACTGGGTTTCTGGCGAGCAAATTCTATCCCTTTTCTTTCTTCTTTCCGGCATTTTGGTTGATATAAAACAAAACAATACACACACGGGAGTATTGTTGTCGCGGGCGGTTTCAAACAGTCAATTAGCTTTTCCCCTTGAGATACCCAACCAACCCTCCGTGACACTGCATGTGAAGCATCATCGGGTGAGCAAAATCTATCTGTGCAAGGCCTAGCCAGGCGTCCTTCCAATTGATATAGATATTTATATATACCATTCGTTTCCAATGCATATCATAACCCAGCGTGCAATACCTGATGGGCGTTTCGAGTCCAACCCAAGCCGCCAGGGTGCAGGCAGACCCATCACTTACTTGCCCCCCTATGTTTCCCATATTTCCCAAGTTTCCAAGTAAACACAATCTTGCGCCGCTGAAATTTGTTTCCTAAGACTTCCATGGAGCCTGTCTGTATAGCTTCAAATGCCCCCGTGGCGCGATTTGCGCCTCTCCATATAGCCAGCCAGCCATCAAGGCGCGGCTGGAAGATGTATACACATCGTGTGTTTGATTCACATACATCTTTGTAGTCTTTGATATTATTCTCCCCTCGTTTGACCTGCATGGTTCTTCCCCTGTCTGATTCCCCCGTTTTTGCCGTGTGGTATTACGTTCTGGAGAGGAGAGAGGGGCAAAGGTTAGCACACGAAGACAGCGGCGGTGACGATAAACCTTTCCTACACCGGGGCTACTTGCAGGAAGTCGCTTAGTACAGCGACACGCGTCCGCGCGACATCGGATCCTTCGTCTCCCATGACCTTCATGATGTTCAACATACGAGCTGCAGTAGATGAGTGTCAGTTTCTGGTAATCTAAGAGCATGTTGGTGGGTATAAGGATCAGGACTTGTGACACGAGATGGTCCCTACAGCTGGCAAGAAGGAACATTTGAGGAGGGAAAAGGGCTCAGATGAAAGAGAAGTAGGAATGATGGAAGTTGCCTGGGAGCAAAGGACATGAGGAGCCTTACTTATATCAGCCCGAGCCCGAGCAAACACCGGATCCCTTTCCGCCTTTTCGATATCGGTAGCGATTCCCCCGTCTGCCCCGTAAGAAGCCATAGGCACCCCGGCGGCCAGGGCATTGCTCTCCTTGAGAGCGTAGTCGCGGAGGAGGTTTCCGATGCACAAAGCCTCGAGAAACGCCCGGTGGTTGAAGACCCACCAGACACGGGCGTCGTGGTCGAAGAGGGTATAGAGCATGAAGAAGGCCGTAATGGCCTCGTGGGCCGCCTCGAGGGCCGCGCGGATGTTGACGGGAACATCTGGGCTCTCGGATGCGTGGACGAGCATCAGGTTGTGGTAGTAGTTGCTCGTGAGGAACAAAGTCTGGCGTACGATGCGCTTGTTGTTGGCGGCAAGGTGAGCGAGAGATTCCGTGTCCCACGACCGGAAGACGTCGGGGAACGAGCGGTATACGGCTCGGAAGTCGCCAATCAGCTTCGACTTTTGCCGCTGCGTCGCGCAGATGGGCAGGTCCAGCGACCGCGGGCTGCAAATGGTTTCTTGTACCAGGTTTGCCAGGGTCCAGGATCCACGAATATACGCCGTGTCCGTAGGGTCTTCGCTGGCAATGCTCGACGAGTCGTCTGTCAGGTCTTCCACGTTTACGTCGTTGTGGGTTGCGCTGGGAGGCAGAGACAACAGCACAGTCATAAATGTGTCTTGCAGGAGGACTGCCTGCCACAGCTTGCGCCGCTGCGTCTTCTCAAATGGGGTAGCGTCAGGGGTGACTAGGAAAAGTCATATCAGCACATGTGACAAATTGGCTTTTCAGGGGAATTGAATTCCAAGTATACTTACCAATCTTGGGGTCCCGGTGTAAGCCCATGGCGTACGCCTGACGCATCAGTATGCCTGCAAACGCCCAACCGTCCGAGGCATGGTTATCGTTGATCAAGAAATAGCAGATGAGCACCATGGCCTGCACCGAACGGATCGATGCCGTACTGAGATACGAGCTCATGCGCAAAGCCTGGTTCGAAGCCGAGGCATAGAACTCGGCCGTCTGTTTGTGATCCCTCGGGTTTGTCGAGGTGACGAACTGGGTGCCCATGGCGAGCATGACAAAGATGAGCGCCACGAGAGCGGCATCGGATCGTTCTTTTTCCGCCTGCGGCAAGGACCAAAAGTGT
The DNA here is from genome assembly GCF_038362585.1 of Apiospora marii. Lineage (NCBI taxonomy): Eukaryota > Fungi > Ascomycota > Sordariomycetes > Amphisphaeriales > Apiosporaceae > Apiospora > Apiospora marii. The sequence goes on from NW_027117374.1 coordinate 1,530,373, forward strand.
TCGTAATCGGCGTAGAATGTCTGGCGATGGATCATGGGATAGATTGGATCGACACACTCAAAGTACTGGCCTAGTAGCATATCGGCCTGCATCTTCTCGGGCATGACGCCGATGACCTCGGGCAAGCCGCCTTCGCACGTCCAGTAGTTGGCAAACGGGTGTTCGGACCCGATGCCGAACACGTTCGAGGCCGTGGGCAGGGACCACGGGACATTGGACAGAAGACCCGTGGACAAGGCGACGGAGCCCCGGGCTGCTGTGACGCGGCCCATTGGAAGACCCCTGTCTGCGATATTGGGCACAGGGGGTCGGACATCTCCCCCCAAATCGGCCATGGACATCTTCTTTTTGGGCGGTTTGGTCATCCTCCGGCTATTTGTTGCCGAGCGAGTTGTCTCCCTAGATATATACATGTATGAGTCATGCCGTTGGGGACTACGCAGAGAGAGGACGAGCGGCCAATAAAAGCAAACTCACTCGAGTAGGTTCGCAACATGTGCATATTGACACTCGGTCTGCCGCTTGATGCCTAGATCGCTAATATCAGCCTCCATCCACGGGTACGATCCGATGATGCGGAAATATAGGGAGGTATATACTAACAGGCCAGGCAGTGTGGCCGGCCTCTATCGCACTGTTTTCAAGTCGGTCAGCATGAAGAGGTTACACCGGGTGATGGAAATGACCAATGTTGCCTCTGGTCGGCCGTGTGTGCCCCTACATCTACACATCAGATCTGCAGTATCTGTATGTAGTATGTGTGGATACACGAGTGCCCGGATGTGCACTTGCCAAACGGGCTTGGGACCAATCATTGGAGATCGTCCCTAGAGACACTTGTCACACAAGAAACTGGGTGAGACAGTGTCGAGCTATATTATGCGCATGGATTGCTTGCTCGCTTGCTTGATTGACTGACTGCCTGACTGATTGATCACACCACACGCGCCATAGTATAAGTATATACAAACCCTCGTTTTTTACAGCCGGCTTGCTCTCGCCGTAATCATTAGGGAGGGGGAATGCCAAAGGGTCAAATGTCGAATGAGGAGGAAACATAGCACGAGTAGTAGTTCGCGATCCGCAGTTTTCATTTGAAGAGGTTGTAACAGGTAATGGAGAGGCCAAGAAACGCCATGTTACGGTAGATAAGAAGAAGGAGGAGGAGGAGGGAAAAGAAAACTCACTTTCGTTTTGCGCTCTACGCATTCATGGCACGACAGAGTCGGCTTGTTGCGCTTTTGCTTCTTCCTCGAGGGCTCCGATGCCTCGGCGGCGCCCACGCTGCCGTCTCGGTCGTCAATCTCATTCTTGACGTGAAAGGACGACGAGGGCGATGAGTAGATGGTATTGGCCGAGGTGGGCGTGAGGATGACCGAACCGGTCGGCGACGTGACCGACCCCGGATGCTGAGGTGGTGGTATTATTTGCTGTTGCTGTTGCTGTTGCTGTTGCTGTTGCTGTTGCGGCTGCTGCGGTTGCGGTTGCGGTTGATAGTGCCCGTATTGTGGTGGTAGTTGGGGCAGCTGGGAGGAGGATGACGATGCCGGCGGTAGCACTTGCACAAAGTGCGACGAAGCCATGCGACACGCAGGAAACCCGCCGGAGCGGTCTTAAACTCCCCTCTAAACGCCGAGTTTTTGCCCAAGCCCGAGAGGGAGGGAAGCGCAGGGAGATACTGCCGCCGCCGTCCGGATTTAGTAATGGGAATTGGATTGAGGCTGAGACAAGCAAAGGGGGGGTTTGAGGGGAACGGGATCTCCGGGAATAAGAGGGAGATTGGGGTGGGAATTTGAGCTTGTTTTTGTTCCAAGAAACCCAAGAGTGGGCGGGCGGAAAGCGGGCTGGGAATAACAGGCAATTGGAAATGGTCTGGGGAAGACAAAAGCCGGCGCAGCAGGTCTCACCAGGTGGTATTAAATCCCTATGTATTTATTTCGTCGGCGCCCGTCGGTAAGCACGAGGAAGGGAGCAAACAGTGTTTTTGGGGTCAAATCAATGGGGAACCAGAGGGGCAAAAAGGGCCAAGACACGTTCCCCGGATTGCATCTACCGGGCGGGCGAGAGAGAGAGAGAGAAGTTGTGGGCTGGTTTGCCTCTTCCAGCCACAGGCTACTAGGCTAGCCCCGAGATATATATAATTGGGTGCAATCCGGATTGATGCTGCTGCTCTTTTAATGCCGCTCTCTCTCTTTCTCGCATCCGCCACAACTATTTGCCCACGATGTGTCCTTTATGTCGAATTATCTCACTTCAAATCTTCCTACAGACTTTGCTAAGCTGATCTGATCTCCAATGCAGCATCACCGATGACACGCTGGTGTTGTGGGGCCATCTTCGGACGAGTGCCATGTTGGAAATGAATCGGGGATGGCATCTTCCCTCCTCTGCGTCTTCCAAGTTCCAACTACGTCACCAACGAACGAGCAACAATTGCTTGCTTCGACCCCTAGTTTCGGGCTCTGGCATGATTTATACAGTATCGTCAATCTTCGCGAGCCCCCATCATGAGGCGAAAGCCCTTACGCAACCCACGCGGGCGATAAGGTTAGTAAGCGCACGTGTTACCTGAACCTCGAGTATTCTAAGGTCGCTAGGCCGTTGGGTAGTCTCGCGTCATCTTCCGTAATTCGCAAGGGCGTGCTTGTTTCTTCAGGTCAAACTTTTCCAGCGTCGAATCGCCGAAGCTCCCTGCTGAGCTTGAGCCCCCCGCGGGCCGTGGGCAAATCGATTGAGAGTCTGTTCTGACTCGCCATCAGTATTTGCTACGGCTTCCGTTACCCCTGCTATCGAAGTGAAATATACTACTGTAATTGACCTCGAGATTCTGCAGCCGGGGAGGGCTTGACGTAAGGCCCTCTGTTTTTTTTTGTTTTTTTTCAGACGAACGATGGCGGATCTTCTGTTTCCGGGTCCCAGTCGTCTTCCCACGCATCGTCGAACCCTTTGACGTGCTCTGGCGTCAGTCTTGCGCGTCTCTCAGGGTGCAGAAAGATGCTGAAGCATACCCCGGCTTCCACGAGGAGATCCAAGAGCAGCTCGGGTGGCCGCCACGGCGAATTGGGGTGGCCCCGAAGCTGAACGTCACCCGGGCCCTGCGAATCACGGCCGCTGGGGCTACTAGCATTACTCGAGTCGTGCTCATCCTCTGCGTCCTCCTCTCCGTTGTGCCACTCCAGCGCTACAACCCTAACCCGATTCAAGTTCTTAAGCTTGCTGTCCGGCCTTTTAAGTTCCTCTAACAGCGTCAGCAGCCAATGCGGATGAGATATATCGCCGTCCTCGTCGAGGAAGTCGACATAGCCGCTATCATCGTAGAAAACCTCGAGCTCCTCCAGGCTTTGGGGCAGGCACCGGGACACGTGAGTATTGGAAATCAGGCCGACCAGAAAGACCTGGTGGATGGACAGGCTGCGCAGGCGCTCCAAGTCCTCGAGATCGACCGCGTCGCCGTAGCCTAGGCCCTCATGATCCAGGGGCGGGCGGGTGAAAACCAGCTTCTCGAGCGACCCGGCGTGGGCGGCCACGCAGCGGCGCGCCGCCTCGCAGGTAAACTCCACCGCGGGCTCGCCCTCGTACCGCCCGTCCCATGCGGCTTGGTTGACCTCGTACCATAGCTCCCCCAAGGCCCGCGGGAACTTCAGCAGCTCTTTCAACGCCTCTTCGTGCGCACCGCAGTGGAGCAGGCGCATCGTTTGGATTGTCGATGTACCTACGGGGCTCTCACCCCCCTCGAACTCGGTGGCGTGCCATGCTGCGTATCCACGGAGGTCCAGGGTGTCCAAGCTCGGCAGCCAGAATAGCTGGTAGACATCCGCGATCGTTTTGTCCCCCGGAAGGTAGATGGAAACGTATCGAACGTAGTCGCCGAGTTCCTCGTGCTCTGCCACTGTCCTCATGAACTTTTCCCAGCCACGGTAGCTCGTGAGGAGCGGCACGTATTCGTACAACTGACTGATGAGAGCCGCATACAGGTATCGGCACGAGCGCACCAGAGAGCTCACTGTATGGATCTTATCGAAGGAAGCGCGATCATGCTCTTTGAGTGCGCGTGTCCAGCAATGGAACGGGCGCCCCGTAATGTTCAGTAGTGGATACGGTCTGAGGTGCGAGCAGATCTCAAGCAACAACTCGTTGGAAAGATGCAGGATTCCGGGCATAGCGGAGATGCCACTAACAACGAGACAAGGCCCCTTGAGCCGCCGGTGATGCCTATGCAGGTTGGCGGTGTGAATGGGGTAGACACGTATCTTGCTTGCAACGTCTAGCACTGGTAGAGATCCCGTCTGGTAAAGATTTAAAATTAGGAGCCTAGCAGACTATCCGGCTGGGGGAGCCCCGCTCGGCGCCACTTGTAGGCATCAATAATATAAGTAAATAACAAACATGAGCCAGCCATTTTCTTCTTCGCGACAAGTCTATTGAAGTAATACCTAAGTCATCACATGAAGAGTCAGCCTGTCGTCCCTACGGACTGGTGGTGTACTATAACCATGGGAAGGGGATATACGATCCCCATAAAATCGACCACAATTCCTCTCCATAATATGGGTTACATAAACACGTATCACTCGGTCACACCGACTGCGGCGCAGCTTCAAATGCACCTGCAAATTCTGCCAACGCTAGTTATAGGTAGTTGGTTGACTGAATGCAGGCGAGTACGGCAATTGCGCCAGGCTCAAAATGTCGGAGAATAAGTTGGTGGTTGGTGCCAGAGCTCACAGGGTTGGCGGAGACACGCAAGATGGAGAACAGTTATCGTAGGTGCGGCTGTAATAGCATGTATTCTATTTTCGGTAATACAGCAAGAACACCAATCATATCGTATCCGCTGTGAACGGCCAATCCAAAGCAATCAATCTTTATTGAATTGGGCAAGTCCTCATGCCGTTCTGATAGTATAGGCTGTCTAGCCTTGACTATGTGCTTGTGTCAGATGGCTTGAAGTAACTCAAATAGATATCCTTAGGCTCTGGTAATCCCTCATTCGCCTCACCCCCAGAAGATGGCTTTTGTCAAGCAGGCAAGTCCTGAGAATGCTGTTCCGTCCGCGATCCTTCATCAGAAGAGTGAGCCCTTCGAATATCACCCGATCACTTTCTCTTACCCTAGCATCGCCGCCCACTGAAGAACTAAGAATCAAACAATAAAAATAGTAATAATAATCATAAAACGATTGGAATTATGCCCGCAGTAATTACGCCCGTTCAGACCCAACGCCATCGCAATGCTTAAATGTTCAAATATGGACAGTATGACTGTTTGTATATAGCAACAGTGCGTTGCGTTTGTCGTATGTGGTAGTCGACAAGAGTGATATATCGTTTTGAGGTATGTTGTTACCGAATTTTCGGAGTAGTAGTAGTGACCATTAGGGTTTCGGTTCGTGTCCTACTCGGTGGGACTACACATCAGCAGTCTAGATCGGATGTGCCGGCTTAACGCCGTCCATGTCCTGCACCCCTTCGTCGTCGTCGACTTCCAGCTTCTTGATCTTCTTGGAATGGTTGTTCGACGCACCAGCATCTCGCCGCATACTCATCGGGCGGTAACTCCGGATCTTGGGCGGCTCCTGCGGCGCGAGGCCGTTGGGGTATTCCTTGTGCACCCGCTCCACCTCCTTGTCCGCGATCTCTTTGGTCTCCCCCAGGCGCTGCTTGACCTTCTCGATCTCGTCGCCGCATTCTCCGTCACGGAGGAATTGGTGTGCGGCTCGTTCGCACATGGACTGCACGAACTCCAGCCCCTTGTCCAGGTCGTCGTAAACATCGGGCCCGTCCTGGTTGAACAGACCCATGCCGCTTCTCGAATACGGGCTGCTGGCAGCGCCGGGGCGTCTGTTAGCCATCGACGAATAAAAGTACCCGGATCCCCCCAGCCGTGGCGTCAGGCCCAGCTCGTGGGTGCCCACTGTGTGGAGTTGTATTTCCTCGGGGCCTCCTTTATTGGGTTGTTTCGACGCCAAAAAGGGATCTGCCGCGATCAATGCGTCGCCAGGATTGATAGCTTCTCCCTGTCGCTGGTCCTCGTCTTCGTGCATCTCGAGCTCAGCCAATCGCTTAATCTGCGCGACCTTGGCGGCCATTTTGGCTTTCCTCATCATATTCCTCGATGCCGATACGAATTTGACCAGTTCCTCGAAGAAGGACTGGACGTAGCTGTCGTAATAGACCAGTATCATACTGCGAGATCGATACTTTGGTACGGCACCCTCGGCGCTGACCATCGAGTCCGTCTTTTGACGCTTCTTAAGGGTGGCACGTACACGCCGCTGCGCTGTCGCGACGACGTCGTTCCTTTGGCGCTGGCGCACAGAGGTTGTTTGGCTTTCACCGCCCGGACTCGACGGCGGTTGCGTAGGTTTCCGCGCGTCATTATTGGTTTGTGTGGGGGTTGGGATGATGTCGTCTTGTGGAGGCGGTATCGGATCTGAGGGGTAGGCGGCTGGGTCGTCTCCGGGCTTGAGGGACTCGGTCGAGCCTTTGTTCTTCAACGATCGCGTCGACGAGCGCAGATGGTCTTCTGAGAGCTTGGCCAGATCCAGCTGGCGTTGCTCAATCTGCCCATTGAGCTCATCCAGCCTCTTTAGCCAGTCCGGAATGCCGTTGACCAGCCCGTTCAGAGGGCTATTTAGAGGATCCATCACGCGCACCGTAATGTTGTGCCTGGCAGCCCAACGGCGTACAGGTAAGGCGCCTAGTAGCGAACGCAATGTACGTTATGCGGGTGGAAAGTTTAGGTAGCTGTCAACGGTTCGACATGTGGTTCGACAAGCTTCGACTCGGATTGGGCAGTGGCGGTGGTGGCAGTCACAGCTGGCAGACAGCAAGGTTGTAATCGTAGGTGGGTTGGTCAGGAGCTAGCAGCATCACCGATTGTGGCCAAAGTCGAGCGCTCTCCTTCTCTCTCCTCTCTCTCGTATGGGCATCAGCCGTGGCAGCAAACAATACAATGCCGGATTCTGGGAGGCAGATTTGGATAAAGGATGGTCCAACTGCTGGATGAGTCGAATTGAACCAAAATGGGTTGATTAAAAGCAGGTAGATCGGATTCAAGAGATTAATATGGACAAGCAATGTGTTGGCGGGTCTTCCTGCTGCTCCAACTTATGTTGCATGGGGGGGGGGATCCTTGCTCGGTCCCGCGCCAGATTTCAACCTCTGGCGAGTCACCCGCTCGACGAATCCCACCGGTACCTAAAACATCAAAAGAGAATACTCCGAAGCTTGCCATTATATGAGGCAAATTAATTGATTCCATTAATGCTGAGATGTGCAGCTGCCTAGATATTTTATGAATAGTTAAGAATAGCATATGGAAAAGCATCTTCCTACAAGTAGCCGGAATACCTCAAATGTAAGTAAGTAGAAGGTTGTTGTTATGGATCCTGACATTCGCGTTCCCCCTCAAGTCGTGGATTCACTTGTAATGCATGTCGACGAAATAGGTGTCGTTGCCCACCTGTCCTGCTACTGCTAGCCCGCGCCAGTTAAATCCTCTAGCAAATCAGCCCAGCTCGTAGGCGGTTAGGAGTCCGAACGGGTCGATCGGCCGCTAAGACCTTGGGCAAGCTCTCCCGCTGAGCCCGGCTGATAAGCCAAGACAGAAGGCGAATAGAAGGCCCAGGTTGTGTCAGTCGATAAACGATGGCATGTGCCGTTGGGCTAGGTAGGTGGTTAATGCGTTGAAGCCCATGTATTGAGTGCGTGCAGTGCAGGCGGTGGCTGGGCAGAGAGCCCTGGGGGCCTGCACTTGTCTGGCTCCCGTCGGATTTAAGCAAAGTTCCACATCAATGCGATCGCGAGAGAAAAATTACATTGGCTGGAGCACAGCATAAGACACAAAACAGGGGGGAAACGTGGCAGTCAGATGAGGGAGGGGGTGGGAGTTAGGCGTGACAAGGAGAAGTCGGTCTGTCTTGTCTGTCCGTCTCTGCTGCTGGAGGGTCGGAACCTTAGGGGGTGAAAAGGCCGGCCATCTCTGCAGCTGCAGGAATGCGGCGCGGTCGGGGGGCCACGAACAGGGTCAATACTGCACCGATTGAAATTGATATCCAAGGGCAAAAGGAAATACGATGCATGCAGCACAGTCCCGTGATATCCTGCCGTGATCAATCTGCCATCTAAACAGTGGAGGCATGAATTCGGCCTTCCAGAAAACCTAAAGAACCGGATCGACGACGGCATATTGCGCAAGGCCTATGGGCGATCTTCTCGGGGTGCCCATGCAAGCAGCATAGACGACTATATTCAAGGCAGCTAGCTCTCTATTCCTGGAGCTTGGAGCTCAAACAGGCTAACCCCAGTGGTGGTTCTTCACATCTGCTCCTATTTTTGGCTAGATAATCGTTCAGTTGTCAGTTCCGACGGCAATACTCCGACCTCAGCGTCCAATTCGCGAGCCGAAATGGGTTGGTGTTGCCGCTCCTGTGCATCCAACCCCTCCATTGCATCCAATTGGCCAGTTCGTCTAAGGTCGGCGACCTGAAAGCATGCACAGAGCCAAATGATGCTTGCTCTACGGAGTATTGGAATACCTACATATGCAAGGAAGCCTCCGCTTTCCCCTACGCAAACCCTTTCTTGTTGCCGCCTCGCTACACGCAGCATCGTGAAGTCGTCATGGCCATGTATATCTGCTCGGCGGAATAGGAGCGATTCCCCCCTCGCCGTCTGCCAATGGTCACTGTATCTAGCAGTCGCTCCCGCTTTGCGCTACCATCACACGTTATGCATGCTACTTGACACGGCCGAAGCCCCGGCCAGCTCGACCAACTATCGTAGCCGCATCGCGCCCTTCCCGCATTTTCGTACCAGACATAGATCCAATGGCATCGCATCTCATCTCCCACCCCCACTGATACAGGTTGCAACATTGCAATGACACAATATGGTTGACACTACCACTATTAACCTTTTATCTACGGCGGCCTCGCCGCCAAAGATTCGAGGGTCGAGGTCACATCGCCGAGGAGGCGATCACGGCAAGGGCACCATAAGGTGGGTGCAGCAGTGGGAGCCCGACCGCGAACCACAGATTGAAAGATTCGGTACTGCATCCCCCTCGTATGTAAAGTTCCAGGCCAATTTGCACATGCCTTTGTGAAGGTAGTTGGCGCATGCGTGTCTGATAGATAGGTAATGCTTACGAACTGACCGCTCGAGCATCTGGACGCTGTGGCTGCCGCCCGATGTGCCGGTGGGGGAATGAATGAATGCCGACGGAAGATCTGGACAGTGGAGGGCCGTGATTACGCATCAAGAGCTGAAACGGATAGGCGAAGGTAATGTATGCGTGATTTCGTAAGTAAAACGTCCTCATATTCGTGGATGTCCACTGATAGGCAGTCCTCGGTATGGAAACGGCATGGTGTGCCGAGGGTTGTGGGTGGTCGGCTTTGGGGGGAAATATGCACGGTACACGACATCTCGTTCGGCAGCTCTTGGCCCATCGCTTCTGGTGCTGGCTGGGCTACTGCTCAGCTCCAGATGCCTGGTTGACGTGGTAAGTGCAGAAATCAAGGCTGACAATTCCGATATTATGAGTTTGTCTACAACTTCAAATTCATTCTCGTGAAGCATCTTCTATTTCTTTACTGTCCTGGCTGCTGCTGTGGAAAACGGCACCGGAATGTGTGTTGAAAAGTTGCGCCGCGGCGCAACTAAGCCCCTGTCAGCGATGGCCTAATCAGGCAAAACGGCTCTTTGCCAAGTCGCATTGCATGCTTGCAGCGGCTTTGCTGATCTCAGGGATGGACGGGCCAGCGGAAACGGACAAATTAGACAAAAGTACTATGCATACCGCATTCTTCGCAGCCGAGAAACAGAAGGCTGCAGGTGGCAGGGCGAGTGTCAAGAGACAGAATGAGAGGGGTGTCAGTGCCTGGCAGTCACGCAGCTGCAGTCTGGCAGGTATCATTGATGCAGAAAAGGTCTTAATGATAAGTAGGCTCTACTGTAGGTGCCAGGTTCCGACATGTGGTTAATGCGCCAAGACCCCCTTGGCGGGTGGTGGGAAGAGGGAGATGGGTAACATCATTTCAGATGTTGCAAGACATCCATAAGATTACCGGTCGATCATATGCGGGCAATGTGGGCTTCGGAGTTCTCGCAAAGTCCTTGGCTACAGCCCAACTTGTAATGCACACAACATTGGTCAAGTCTGCATGCACGAAGACGTACATAGCCCTTGTGACGAGGTTAGCAGGAGTTGTCAAGCAGCAAGCAGTTATTAGTTTGTTGGCTTCGATATGTCAGTTCGATATACGATCAACATCCCTCGTACGGAATCGTAATTGGGTGTCGCGTATCTGCATCTGCATGGTCTTATTTTAAGCATGTAGCTAGCTGCCAACACTTCTACGGTCCGAAGCTATGACCAAGGACTTTGAAAGTTATGTGCATGCCGTTGGGCATGAATTAAGGGGGGCTAGGAGAAACACCATGGAATTGATTCCTCGCCCTCAACACTTAGGGATGCATATTGACTGGCGTGGGTGGTGTACTCCTTATGTTGTGTGCTTGCAATGGGCGTACATCCCGTTGAACATTGATTGAGATGGTGTATGACGGCGTCAGTCAACGTGGGTGAGTGTTTGGCAGCCTGACGGCGTTCGTTGTCACAGTATTTTCTTCTTCTGTATTCAGGTGTGCCGATGTTCGTGCTACTTGACGCGCATATCAAATGAACAGAAGAAGAAAAAAAGCATGTTGTGCTACCGGATTGCAGAGCCGGCAGGAACCTCTCAGGGGTGCCCATTCACTTCTCGTTACTTGCATACTTACCTCCTACTGCCGCATGTTCAACTGGATGGATGATTCACTTCTGGAATTTGCCGGCCTCACACGATGGCAGCAACCAGGCATTGAACAAGATCGCCCATTCCGTAGCCGTCCATGCGAATGGGGTCTGGGCATGCCTTGTTATCGATTATGCCAGCGGGCTGGGGCCGCCGCCGAAGTCCTGGTGTCGAACACACGAAAATAGTCCCGACCATTTAGCCGTCTGGCGGAGGAATCCATTTTCCCCGCAGACCGTCCGTCCATGGCGTTTTGGCCGCGTCACTCCCCCGTGTTTCACCAGCTCCAAATTCCTGTTGGCAGCAACCGCCGGCAGTCTTTGCCCAAGCACATATTCCGTGTTCTGCCAAACCGAATTATGTAAAAAAGAAAAGAGAAGAGGAAAAATTAGGGAAAAAGAAAAACCCGGAGAAAGGAGCGGGCGTTAATACGCGACACTTGGTAGCTTGTGCGATCCCGGTCGAGAAGATCGGCGTAGTATACCCCCAAATTGAGCCTGCGCTTGGCACCCGGGACTTGGCACTCTTGGCGTCGATAAGGCCGGCGCAGACGAGAATAAAGGATCGCAATACCGAACCTATAGTCGGACCGGCAACGGCGTCCTTGATTTATAGACACGGTAGGGCTTCGTCCAGATCGCGGGAGGGTAGATAGGGGTAGCAGGTGGCAGGAGAGCAGGCATACGTGTAAGCCTGGGTTCTGGCCCGGGGTCCAGGTCCAGCGGATATGGCGGTGTGCAACTTGTCATCGGACTACATAGTCGGGTGGATGATAGTGCATCAGATTCAGTAGTGCGCCGTCCTCTGTCCCGGCATTAGTGTCGATACTCGTAATTGATCTTCTTGTTAGTATGGCCGAGTGCTTACCGCCCTGTACCACTTCTTTCGATCGGTTGACGCAGGTCTGGTAATTGTGAGCGTCTTCATTCGTTGTCAATCGCGATCATCAGGTCGGTTTCATACATATGTAGGACGAAAGCGGTTCAAGATACGTGTTGCATGTGGACTAATAAATGAGATGGATAGCGGGTGTATTTGAGTTTTTTTCCGTAGATTCACGCCGTTTACTCTGCATGCATGATCTCGACCTTTATCGATCCGCAGCAATATTACAGCACCCCCTTGCTACGAAGACATCGAAGCGAGCACCCACTCACCCATTGGGAGATTGGGTCGACCTAGTCCAAGTCACCCTCAAGGCCACAGCTCAGCCTTTTCCCAGTTTCCTGATTCGGTCTTTTGATCGGTAGCACGTCTGTAGATCCAGCGTCGGCCTCTCTCGGGATCCGAGAGGTCTGTACGATCAACTTCGTACGGCACGATGACTACAACCCTGAAATTCTTCCTGGCAATACTGTCCTGTAAGTCGGTGACCTTCTGGCCCAGACCAAGACCGTCGTCAACCGGTGAATCAACGGGGGTCCCAGGTGGTGGATTTCTGAACGAGCCTCGCATTCCTGGGCTGAGGTTCCCAAAATGTGCGGTGACTTCTCGCGTGAAGCTCCATTGATCGGCATTGGCACCTTCCTTTTTCCTCATCCGCGACATAAGTGCTTTCTGGGCGGCCCTCCCCTCGTCGGAGTCCTCAATATCAGGTCCCACGACAATGGCCTTGCCGCGGATCCGCCATTGCACCATCGGCTCCTTGGCCCAGAAGACGGCTTCGACCGGCCCACCACCGCCGGAGCCGGTCCAGGCACCATTGCCCTCTAGGGCATCCCCTCCCGCAGCTACTGCACCATCTTCCCACAGTTCGGACATCTTATCCATGCGTATGTCGGTGGTGAAGGTAAGCATATCGGCCTCGTATATATCGGGGTTGAGCTCGGCCTCATTCTTGGGATTGACTGGGATCGAAGCCCACATGCCGCGATAGACGCACGTACGGGCTCGCGGGACAAGACAGAACCCGTGACCGTCGTTGATGCCAAAGCCCGCGGACGATGCTGGCATGCGCCTGATGGTGCTGAGTACGAACTCGGGTGGCTTCATATTCTCGGCGTGCTCCACGAATAAATCACGCCACGGCGCTGATCCCCGCGTTGTAGCCATGTTGCGGCTCACGAGATGGGCAGTAAGATTGGCGATACGACGAGAAACGCTTGGCTGACAAGGTGAAAGCCGAGAAAGGGAAAGCATAAACACACGCCCGATTTGTATTCGGGCTCAGATTGTTGCGATGCCGAAGGAAAACCTCAACTCCGTGTTCGTTGTATGGCTGATCATGTGAACCACCCGAAATTTACACGGCTGTTTCCGGACAGGACGATGATTCAACACTGTCACACCCAACAATCGATTGTGAGGCTCTGCGGCATGACGTCATGTACCTGGTGATTTGATCCTAGCCCAGCGTCAATCAGCTAACCTCACGTTACATCCAGTGTCCTACGATATGTACAGTGACGAGGCTATCGTGACCTGCCAGATGGGCCTCAAAACCATAGATTCCGGCGTGCCTGCATACAGCATGGCATGACTTACATTCATCGGCGTTGGCTGCGATAATCACATGATTTTTTGGGGCTTTTCCTTGGGCATCAGCTGTGCGGCCAGCGGTTGGTGGTTGGCGGTTGGAAAACCACAAAAACTTACCTAACCAGTCAGCTCCAGTAATGCATTGGTAACCCCCACGATGTAGGAATGGAGGGGGGAAAAGGATTGAGGAGAAATGGTCCTAGCACCAACTTGTGGCACCCAGCTCGGAGATCCGCCGAGCACCACTTTTTGCTTCAATGCCAGACGAGTTGACCGTAAACCTGACACCCAGCCACCCCCAGGCAACCCGCCTGGACAACCGGTTATGCCTCGACATCCTGCGACAAGAAGACTGGAGAATTCTGAATCGCATTTGCTAATTTTTTCCAAGATCGCGATGTTGCGGCCTTGGAAAATTGGTTGTCCGCGCCGAATCCACCCGCCTCTCTCCCGTTAGCGCGTGCATTTGGGTTTTTGGGAGGGCTCTCGGGGCTCTAGGTCACCGTCCAAGAACCGGCCTAAGCCCAGATGGTCGACAAAATCACACAATCAGCTATTATGTGGGCCAGGCTGTCGTTGGTTCCGACGCCAACTGCAAAACCCTTACCACCATTGACATCATATCACGAAAACTCTCGCGCCGTACCAGTCCTGGGACAATTTTACCTGTGATTGCTGCCTCTAGATCGTCCAAATATCAAAGGATTTGTGGGCTCAAACAGTGGGCTGCATCGGTTCAGCAGCAGCCAAAGTCGCCAAGCTGACTGGCTGACAGGCCAATACCACACTCTTCGGTGCGCCAAGCTGGGACTTTTTCTTGTCCTGATGGGAAATGGCATGTTGACCGCATACTAGAGACCCTGTTATTTTCCTTCGCGTCCGGTCGCTTTGATGGAGAACGCGCTCACACATGCTTCCTGAGGCCCAAGGGTGTCGAATACTCTTGACAAATAGCAATTGAGAGCATGTGGACTGGTATGGTCGTTGCTACCACCCTGAACGAGTCTGGGGATTGTGATCTGCCGTTTTTCCGCTCTTTGTGTCAGGAGCGCCAGCATCTGGGAATTCCTCTGGATCTGCTGGACTGCCAAAAAGGGGAATCCGTGAAAAAAACCTCGTAACGCCGAGCATGGACCCAAGCCACTGAAACGGCCTGGAGCGGGAGAATAAGCTTATTTCGGCGATAGCTCAAGAAACAAGGCGGCCGTGTGAAATTTCTGGTCAGGTTCAAGATGAACCAACTATACGTTGAGCAGGTTTGGATGTCGTCAGACTCGGGCGGCGCCTGCACTCAGGGTCTCCTGCGATCCTACAACAAGGGACCAAAAAGGGGATTGGAAGGGACCACGGCAAGATCTGGTCACCTCGCTCGTCACACAGCTTCTCCGCGGTTTGTGGTTATCCAGTACTGTCCGGTCTCCGGGGCAATTATGGGCAGTTGTGGAGCTCTTGGGGCACACTACGCCCGGCGGTACGTCGGTATCAAAAGGAATCCTGGGGCTTGGCAACTCCGCGCTCGACTCCATCGCCACTCCACGATGGGGCCTGACTGTGGAGAATATGACTCGATTTCCTTCATTCTCAACACCTCTAACCAACTCCACGTCCAACCTACATTGGTGGACCACTATGACGTTGTTTTGAAATTTCTTATCTTGGCTGTTCGTTCCTTTGTATCCAATACTCTATTGTGAGGACCCTTATGACGAGAATGGGATTTCTATCGGCCATGGCTCTATATATAAACGGACCTGGGGAACCCCCAGACTTCTCTCCAGCATTCTCGGCCACCATCGACCACCATCGACAACCGACACAATGATTCGCACTGGTGCTAAAGACAACGATGCCGGTGTCCCAACTTACTGGGGCACCTCAGGCTCACGCCTGCAAAAGATGATTACTATCGTCGCAACTACCGACTTCCTCCTCTTCGGCTACGACCAAGGTGTCATGGCCGGTATTATCGCCGACGATGCCTTCATGGACTCTTTCCCCGAGGTTCGTGGTGACGAGACCTGGGAAGGTTTCGTTACCGCCATCTACGCTGTCGGATGCTTCCTGGGTGCCTGCTTCATGCTTGTCTGTGGTGATCAGCTCGGTCGTCGCAAGTCTATCTTCATTGGCGGCTTTGTCATGATTCTCGGTGTCATCATTCAGATTGCCAGTGTTGGTCCCAGCTATGGCGCAACAGCTCAGTTCATTATCGGCAGATGTATCACAGGTGTAAGTCCCAGCCACACATTCTTGCATCCAAACATTTCGATATTCATGACTAGGGTACTAACACGGCTCTAGATTGGTAACGGTATCAACACAGCAACCGTACCCACTTACCAAGCCGAGTGCTGCCCTCCCCACAACCGAGGAAAGCTCATCTGCATTGAGGGCGGTAACGTCGCCATTGGTACTTTGATCGCTTACTGGATTGATTACGGTTGCTCTTACGGACCTGCCCCCTTCGTCTGGCGCTTCCCTATCGCCTTCCAATGCGCCTTTGCCCTGGTTGTCCTCGTCTTGATGCTGCGTCTCCCTGAATCGCCTCGCTGGCTCTTGACCAAGGATCGTACAGCCGATGCAACTACAGTGATAGCTGCCCTCCAAGGCAAGCATCGCGATGATGAGGAAGTTCAGAGGGAGCTCGCCACCTTTGTCGATGCTATCCGCGCAACCGGCCACAAGGGCGGTAATACTCCGATGCGAGAGCTTGGTACCGGCGGCCGCACCCAGCACTTGCGCCGTCTGCTACTCGGTGCTGGTTCTCAGATGATGCAACAGCTTTCTGGATGCAACGCTGTCATCTACTACTTCCCTATTCTCTTCCAACGCTCTATCGGCACTGACCACAACCTGGCATTGCTGCTTGGTGGTGTCAACATGGTCGTCTACGCTGCCTTTGCTACCACTTCTTGGTTCGTCGTTGAGCGTCTCGGCCGCCGCAAGCTGTTCTTCATCGGCTCCATCGGCCAGTGTCTCTCCATGGTTCTGGTCTTCGGAGCTTTGATCCCAGACACAACCGAAGCCGCCAAGGGTGCTGGTGTCGGTCTGTTCACCTACATCGCTTTCTTCGGTGCCACCTGGTTGCCCCTTCCTTGGTTGTACCCTGCCGAGATCAACCCTCTCAAGACTCGCGCTAAGGCCAACGCCCTCTCGACTACATCCAACTGGCTGTGGAACTTCTTCATTGTCATGATCACTCCCGTGCTCATTGGATCCATTGGCTGGGGCACGTACCTCTTCTTCGCTGTCCTCAACGCCCTCTTCATTCCCATCCTCTACTTCTTGTACCCTGAGACTGCCGGTCGCACTCTGGAGGAGATCGACATCATCTTCGCCAAGGGCTTCGAAGAGAACAAGAGCTACGTCCACGCTGCTAAGCAGCTGCCCAAGCTGTCCCATGACGAGGTTCGCTCATGGGCACGCGAGAATGGCTTTAGCTCGGACGAAGAGGGTAGCAAGCCCAGAGTCAGCGAGAAGGAGGACGAATCTCCCACCCTCAAGACCGACAACAACAACGCTTTGATGAGCTAAACGAGTCGATCCGATTATGAACCAAATTGCATTCGCGCCCTGGGGCGCTTTATAAACTCAGCATTTTCATGATACCACGAATTGCAGACTGGACTAAACTTTTGTTCAGTCTGGAGCGTCTCATATTCTACCTTCTCATTCCCAATCTATGTTATGATTCCCTAGTTTTATATATATATGGCATAATGTCGAGGGTAATATTACCCTTTGCCAACACTTCGCATTTGGTTCTGGATCTGAGATGGCCTTCAGCTATTATACCCCCAGATAGAATCTATAAACCAAAGACGATAGAAAGTCACAATAAGAACAATTCTTAAATCCAAACCTTGCCTGCATGAGTGCCTTTATGTGTGACGACCTACAAACCCCCTGATTGTGTCAATCCAACACTTGTATGAAGGGATTCTCCCACAACTCCATGCCTTGCGGACTCCCTTGCATGATTCTTGGCAAATTCCCACATGAATGCGCTTCGCACGTAATTGACCACCTACGATGTTCGGATACTAGCGGTGCTATGATAGGTATGTATGCATGGCGCAATCGGGTTTTCTTAACAAAGTCGCAGCCTCGGAACAGGATGCAGTACGATTTGTAGGTCCCGACTATGCTGGCCACCTTATCCCGGTGCAGATTGCAGGGACCATTATCGTGCTGCAGGGCGAGACTTGCTTACCCTTTTCCGGCATCATGGCAGTACACAGCGACGTAAGGGTTAGGTTGCGCCCCCTCCCCCTCCCCAAGATGTTGTGCAGTAGCAAACCAACGGCTAGTAAACCTCGTGTTTTCGGTTCCGTTTATTGAGAAGGAAGAAATTGTGTCCATATGGGTTTTGTCGTGCCAGTTCTCCCATCAATAGTACGTTTCCCAGAGGACATCAATCTCTCGCTACGATTGCCAGCCATGAGTGATCTCGACCTTTCCATCTCCAACGGCACGTGCTACTTTGCCACGAACCGGAAGGCGGCAGACACGTTCATCCCATGTGGAAACGCCGCCAACGCCGCCTATACGTGTTGCCTCAAAGGCGATGTTTGTCTAGAGGGCTCCGTTTGCTTCCACCCCGACGGTACGGTGAATATTTCCCAACAGGGAAGATGCCTACTTTCACAATGAGAACATTCGCGCTTATACATAGAAACTCTTTTCCACAGGCGACAGCGGAGGCACGACCTACATAGCCGGGTGTACGGACCCAGGCTTCGGCAGCGTCGCGGGCGCCTGCCCCCACAAGGGCAAGTTCGCCGACCAGCAGATCGTCGGTCTGGTGCGGTGCCAGGACTCGGACGACCGGGACAGCCCCGACGAGCTCTGGGCGGGCTGCCCCGGCGACAAGGCCAAGACGGAGATGACGGGGGTCCCCTCGCCGTGCTCCTGCTCCGACCCGGACTTCCAGGGCCTGTTCCGCCAGAAGCCCACCATCGAGGCCGTGGCCACGCTGCCCACGGCGCTGGGGCAGACGGTCTTGTTTGCCAAGGGCCACGAGCCCCCGCCCTCGTTTCGGGCGGCGACGTCTTCGGCCGGCTCTACGCCAAGGTCGACGACTGCTGTTCATTCTGGGTCCACTGCCATGGTGACGACCGCACCCAGTACTAGTAGCTCTGCTGCTTTCGCGACGGGGGTTTCGGTGTCTGCTAAGCAAGAGTCGACGTCGGATCAAGGCTTGTCCGCGGGCGCCAAAGCCGGTATTGCCGTCGGCGTGCTACTTGCCGTCCTTCTCAGCAGTGCCATCTTCTTCCTGGCCGTGACTCTGCGGCGCCGACGCCACAGAACCTCGAGAGGAGGAGCCGATGTGGCCGAGGCCGAGACCGAGGCTGCAGAAGCCGCGGCCAAAGCACCGCTCACCACCACCGAGGACCTTGCGACACCGCCAACAGGCGAGCAGCCTCCACCGCCTCATAACAGCCCCGATCCAGCGACGGCGGTCTCGATGTCCAGGGGGGACGCCGGCTCCCCCAGGAATCACGCGGGGGACGAGTGGTTCAAGCCGGAGCTGGCGGCGGACGAGTCGACGACTGTTTCGTCGTCGTCGCCGAACCCGGCGACTGTCCTGGACCCGGGTCACAAGAGCGGGATGATGCGCGATAGTCGCGTTTCGCCCAGTGCGGACTCGGATACGTTGCCGAGTTATTACCAGGGCGGCGGCGGCGGCTCCCGGCAAGCGCGCCGCTCGCCGTCTCTGGCTTCCTCGCTGGGACGGAATGGGGGCTCCGGCCGGGGGAAGGCGATGGAGGACATATCGGAGCTTCAGGGGTAGGAGGTTCATCGAGGGAAATGTTCGTGAGCGAGCTCAACTCATGGAAGACGGGCTGCGCTGCTTGAAGCCAATACCACGTACCTACTACATTTTGCTGTCAAGTCCTTCTGGGTTAGTACTTTTAAATACAATGATACATCAAGACATATCTCTCTAACTCCAGTAGAACCTGAAGAATAAGCCAACATGTCTGAATGGCAACATAATTGATATGGTTGACATCAGCATAGCTACATACCCAGTGGTGTTATATATGTCACGTTTTCAGAGTCTATGCCTGGGTATTCAATATGCCCGTGTGAATACCAATAACATCAACGCGACGAGGAGATGGAGTGAGCGGTACCTAGGTACTAATCAAGCTTCTCTCAACTTATGGATCGACTGGGGTCAGTTCCATTCAATCATACATCGATAGCGCACACGCAATATTAAGCAACTTTTTTTTTCTCCTTTACTCCGCAATACGTCATCTCCGGTTATCGGGGGAACGCTTGGAGCATGCGCAAGTAATTTTGAAGCAGTACTGCTAGATGGGATTCTTCCAAGGGCAGTTGGAAGGTTGACTGACATATCAGGGTTCTCGACGAATGGTCAGCAATCCGGTTCTCACCAGTATAGAAAATCAAGCGCAGTAAAATTGAGGCTGCATCTAAGGTTAGACTTTGCCCTGGCAGCAGTGAGGTATGGGTGTGTGCATGGGCAGCGATCCAGAGCTTGGGTTACATCTTGGCCCTCCTGCCTGCTCGCCAAACCAGCCAACAAGTGCATGTCGCCCACCGCCTACTTGTTCACGCCTAGCCCATGCGACCAGCACCTGCAGAAACTGGATGCTGCCAGTCCAGAACCGGCTACTGAAGGGTTTAAGCCTCGACCTCTGGTTGGGCAATCCCCTCCAGCCCACCTGAAAGACCCTGGCTGGCTGTCGTCTAGCCTTTGCATCATGAGTCGTCGGTCGTTGTCTTGCAGAGTATCATTGGTCCCATGGGTGTAGATCGGGGCTATCACCCCACTTGGCTGCCGTTGCGGGGAGGTGCGAAGAAAAAAAAAGCTCTGGAGGTCGTTCACAAGCGACTGTCGTAGGTAGATATACCAGACCCTGACCAAACAATTTTTTTCCCTCCTCTTTTTTTCTTGTTATTCTATTCTCTCCAGAAAGCACTTGTGCCCTGGAGATACAAAAACCCAATACAACGGCGTTATGACCGTCTGATATTTCGGGATCTACAAGCGCACTTACGGCCCCCAGGAAGCTCACCCCTCCCTCGAGCGCTGTTGAGGTGCATCGGCGTCAGTGATTATCACTACTACGCCCTTGTCTCACGTGGGCCGCTGTCCCTCTTCCCTGCCTGCGTCACGTCCCTTTTCTTGCCCACCAATTGAGTCCGAACGCGGGGTTCAAACGGCAGAACAATGGCTGCAGTCTACCACCAGCCCGCCACCGCGCGGATCGTGGGTGATAACGAGGAGGGTCTCATGTGCCTCGAGCTCAAAGATGGCTCTGTCTACCAAGGCTACAGCTTCGGCGCCAAGAAGAGCATCGCCGGAGAGCTGGTCTTCCAGACTGGCATGGTGGGATATCCCGAGTCCATCACCGACCCCTCCTACCGCGGCCAGATCCTCGTTATCACCTTCCCCGAGGTCGGCAACTACGGTGTCCCCTCCCGAGAACAGATCGACGAGGTTCTCGGCGACCTACCCGAACACTTCGAATCCAGCCAAATCCACATCGCTGGTATGATCGTAGCCTCCTACTCTGGCGAACAATACTCTCACTATCTCGCCACCTCCTCGCTCGGCACTTGGCTTAAGGAGCAGGGTGTTCCCGCCATCTACGGTGTCGATACCCGGGCCCTGACCAAGAAGCTCAGGGAGAATGGAAGCACGCTCGGTCGCCTGCTGCTGCAGAAGCCGGGTGTGACCAATGGCCCCAAGGGTATCAGCCAAGAGGGCTGGAAGTCAAACTTCGAAGACGTCGAATGGGTGAACCCCAACGAGAAGAACCTTGTCGCTGAGGGTAAGCTGGCCCCCCTGAGTCGACTTAGAGACCTTGACTTACCCATACCTAGTATCTATCAAAACCGCGAAGCTGTATTCGCCCAAGCCCGAGAAAGCCCTGAAACACCCTTCAGGCCGGAATCTGAGAGTGCTATGTCTTGACGTGGGAATGAAATACAACCAGCTCAGGTGTTTCCTGAAGCGCGGTGTTGAGGTCATGGTGTGCCCCTGGGACTACGACTTCTCTACCGAGGCTGGAAAACAATACGACGGTCTGTTCATCTCCAACGGTCCAGGTGACCCTGCAGTCTTGGAGCAGACCATCAAGAACATCTCTGCGACCATGGAGATCAACCGGACCCCTGTTTTCGGTATCTGTCTCGGACACCAGCTGCTCGCACGCGCGACTGGAGCCACAACAAAGAAGATGAAGTTCGGTAACCGTGGACACAACATCCCCTGTACTAGTATGGTGACTGGAAAATGTCACATTACTTCTCAGAACCACGGTTACGAGGTCGATGCCAAATCATTGTCCTCCGACTGGCAAGAGCTTTTCGTCAACGCCAACGATGGCACCAACGAAGGTATCATGCACACCAGCAAGCCTTACTTCAGTGTTCAATTCCACCCTGAGAGCACTCCTGGTCCCCGGGACACCGAGTTCCTCTTTGACGTGTTCATCAACACCATCCTCGACTGCGCCAAGGACCAGAGCCTCCTCAATGCTCCGGTCAGCTTCCCCGGAGGCACCATTGCGGAGAACGAGGCGCTTCACCCCAAGGTGAGCGTCAAGAAGATTCTGGTTCTTGGAAGTGGAGGTCTGAGTATTGGCCAAGCCGGAGAGTTCGATTACTCTGGCAGTCAGGCTATCAAGGCGCTCAAGGAGGAGAACATCTACACAGTCCTTATCAACCCCAACATTGCGACAATTCAAACGTCCAAGGGTTTGGCCGACAAGGTCTTCTTCCTGCCCGTGACACCGGACTTTGTCCGAAAGGTCATTCAATACGAGAGACCTGACGCAATCTATGTCACCTTTGGTGGCCAGACGGCGCTGCAGGTTGGTATTCAGCTCAAGGACGAGTTCGAGGGACTGGGCGTCAAGGTTCTCGGAACCCCCATTGATACCATCATCACCACCGAGGATAGAGAGCTGTTTGCCCGCAGCATGGAGTCCATTGGCGAGAAGTGCGCCAAGTCGGCTTCGGCCAGCAGTGTCGACGAAGCGATGCGCGTCGTCAAAGACATTGGCTTCCCGGTCATTGTCCGAGCTGCCTATGCCCTTGGCGGTCTGGGAAGTGGTTTCGCTAACAACGAGCCTGAACTCCTTGATCTCTGCAACAAGGCGTTTGCCGCCAGTCCCCAGGTGCTTATCGAACGAAGCATGAAGGGATGGAAGGAGATCGAATACGAAGTTGTTCGGGATTGCCAGGATAACTGCATTACTGTCTGTAACATGGAGAACTTCGATCCTCTCGGTATCCACACTGGTGATTCCATCGTTGTCGCCCCCTCTCAAACTCTTTCCG
The DNA here is from genome assembly GCF_038362585.1 of Apiospora marii. Classification (NCBI taxonomy): domain Eukaryota; kingdom Fungi; phylum Ascomycota; class Sordariomycetes; order Amphisphaeriales; family Apiosporaceae; genus Apiospora; species Apiospora marii. Next base: position 1,552,973 of record NW_027117374.1, read on the forward strand.
ACGAGGACTACAACATGCTTCGTACCACCGCTGTCAACGTCATTCGTCACCTCGGCGTGGTTGGAGAGTGCAACATCCAGTATGCCCTGAACCCTGACTCGAAGGAATACTGCATTATCGAGGTCAACGCCAGATTGTCCCGATCTTCTGCTCTCGCGTCCAAGGCTACCGGATATCCTTTGGCTTTCATTGCGGCTAAGCTGGGTCTTGGTATCCCCCTGAAGGAGATCAAGAACAGCGTCACCAAGGTTACATGCGCTTGCTTCGAACCTTCGCTGGATTACGTTGTGGTGAAGATGCCCCGATGGGATCTCAAGAAATTCACCAGGGTCTCTACCCAGCTTGGCTCGTCCATGAAGAGTGTCGGTGAAGTTATGAGCATTGGCAGAAGCTTCGAAGAAGCCATTCAAAAGGCCATCAGGGCTATTGACTTCCACAACTTGGGCTTCGGAGAGACAAAGGCTCTGATGTCCATCGACGACGAACTGCAGACCCCCTCCGATCAGCGTCTCTTCGCTATTGCCAATGCTATGCACACTGGCTACACGGTCGACCGGATCTGGGAGCTTACCAAGATCGACAAGTGGTTCCTGAACAAGCTCATGGGTCTCACCGACTTCGCCAAGAACATGTCCAACTTCAGCTCGGTGGATATCGGTGGCCGACCAGACCTCCTGCTCCAGGCCAAGCGACTCGGATTCAGCGATCGCCAGCTTGCCAAGTTCTGGGACTCTAACGAGCTCGCCGTCCGCCGCCTGCGACTCGAGGCCGGCATCATGCCCTTCGTCAAGCAGATCGACACTGTCGCGGCGGAGTTCCCGGCCTTCACCAACTACCTGTACTTAACCTACAACGCCTCGGAACACGATATCAACTTCGAGGACCACGGTGTCATGGTGCTTGGTTCCGGTGTCTACCGTATTGGTTCGTCGGTTGAATTTGATTGGTGCTCTGTGCGGGCCATCCGCACCCTGCGTGAATCGGGCTTCAAGACCATCATGGTCAACTACAACCCTGAAACGGTCTCTACAGATTACGATGAGGCCGATAGGCTGTATTTCGAGAACATCAACGTCGAAACGGTTCTCGATATCTACCAGTTGGAGTCCGCTGCCGGAGTCTTGGGAGCCATGGGTGGCCAAACACCCAACAACATTGCGCTCCCACTCCTGCGATCAGGCGTCAAGGTACTCGGAACATCCCCTGAAATGATCGACACTGCCGAGAACCGATACAAGTTCTCCCGTATGCTGGACCGGATTGGGGTCGATCAGCCAACCTGGAAGGAGCTGACCAGCTTCGAGGAGGCCAAGTCTTTCTGCAACAAGGTGACTTACCCAGTACTGGTTCGTCCGTCTTACGTCTTGTCTGGAGCAGCGATGAACACTGTCTACTCCGAGGCCGACTTGGAGTCCTACCTTCAGCAAGCCGCCGATGTGTCCCGCGACCACCCAGTCGTTATCACCAAGTACATTGAGAACGCCAAGGAGATCGAAATGGATGCTGTTGCCAGAGATGGAAAGGTCACCGGCCACTTCATCTCGGAACACGTCGAGAATGCCGGTGTCCACTCGGGTGATGCCACCCTGATTCTGCCGCCTCAGGACCTCGAGCGGACCACCATCGAGCGTATTGAGGAGGCTACACGTAAGATCGGTGCGGCTCTCAACGTGACTGGTCCGTTCAACATTCAGTTCATTGCCAAGGACAACGATATCAAGGTCATTGAATGCAACGTTCGTGCCTCTCGTTCGTTCCCCTTCGTGTCCAAGGTCATGGGCGTCGATCTTATCGAGATGGCTACCAAGGCCATCATGGGCTTGAACTACATGGAATACCCGCCAACCACCATCGCCCCCGACTGTGTCGGAGTCAAGGTGCCGCAGTTCAGTTTCTCTCGTCTCTCAGGCGCTGATCCTGTACTGGGTGTCGAAATGGCGTCTACCGGAGAGGTTGCCTCTTTCGGCATGGATAAGTACGAGGCTTACCTGAAGGCACTCATGTCCACCGGCTTCAAGATCCCGAGGAAGAACATTCTCCTCTCTATCGGTTCTTACAAAGATAAGAAGGAGATGCTCCCCGCGATTGCCAAGCTGCAGCGATTGGGTTACAAGTTGTACGCCACTGCAGGTACTGCCGATTTCCTCCAGGAGCATGAAATCCCCGTCCAGTATCTCGAAGTACTTGGTAACGAGGAAGATGACCAGAGACACGAGTTCTCCTTGACTCAGCATCTTGCCAAGAACATGATTGATCTCTACATCAACCTTCCGTCGAACAACAAGTACCGCCGACCTGCCAACTACATGAGCAAGGGATACCAAACCCGCCGAATGGCTGTTGACTACCAGGTTCCCCTCGTCACCAATGTCAAGAATGCCAAGATTCTGGTCGAGGCCCTTGCCCGGCACTTCGAGCTTGATGTCAGCACTCGTGACTACCAGACCAGCCACCGAACGATCGTCCTGCCTGGTCTTATCAACATTGCCGCGTTCGTTCCTGGTATTGTCTCCCAGGGCCAGCATGATCTTCAGGCTGTGACCAAGGCTTCTATCGCCTCGGGCTTCACTATGATTCGTGTGATGCCTATGGGTGTTGAGGGCTCCATTACCGATGCTAAGACACTGAAGCTTGCTCAGCACAACAGCAAGGGCGGTGTCTACTGCGACTTCAACTACTCTGTGAGCGCCACCTCGGAGAACGCCGATCAAATCAGCCATGTCACAGCTGAAGTTGGATCGCTCTTTATCCCCTTCAACCACCTGTCCGACAACATCAGCAAGGTGGCGGCCGTTACTGCTCACTTCGACTCTTGGCCTACCCACAAGCCCATCTTGACGGATGCGAAGACCAGCGATCTTGCCTCGATCTTGCTGCTTGCCAGTCTGCACAGCAGACGCATTCACGTTACTAGTGTCACGACCAAGGAGGACATTCGCATCATCGCTCTGAGCAAGGCCAAGGGCCTGAACGTCACTTGTGACGTGTCAATCTTCTCGCTCTACCTGTCTCAGAAGGATTGCCCTGACTGCCAGGGTCTCCCAACTCCGGAGGATCAGAAAGCTCTGTGGGACCACCTGAGCACCATTGACGTTTTCTCCATTGGCAGCCTTCCGTATCAGTTGGCTCGAGGCAAGGACGCACCTGTTGATCCTTCATGTGGTATCGCTGATGCTCTTCCTCTTCTCCTGACCTCTGTGACAGAGGGCAAGCTTACTGTTGATGATATCAAGACTCGCCTGTATGACAACCCGAAGCAAATTTTCGAGCTCCATGAGCAAGTGGGCACCGTGGTTGAGGTGGAGATCGACCGTCCCTACACGATTCCCACCTCGTCCACATCTTGGTCACCGTTTGCGGGCCGTACCATGCGTGGCTCTGTTCAGCGGGTGACATTCAACGATGAGACGGTCTGCCTCGATGGTGATCTGTTGCCAATTGCGCCGCTGGGTAAGGACATGTCGACCCATGGTAGCATGCCACCACCACCCATGTCGCCCTCCGTCAAGCCTACTTCGCACCCCTTGGCCTTGACTGGCGACAGCCAGCGCCAGAGACGTGATTCTATCCTCAGCCCCCAGAGACCCTTCTCGAGACAACAACCACTGGAGTCGCTGGCAGACGGTGCTCGCAAGGGCACTGGTCTGGGCGAAGACTTTGGCCTTCCTCTCTCGATGCAACAGCCTTCGTTCAACTCCCTGAAGTCGCTACTGAGGCAGCCATCGTCTTTCAAGAATGGCCATGTTCTTTCTGTTACTCAGTACTCGCGCTCCGATCTGCACCTGCTGTTTACTGTGGCCCAAGAGATGCGCCTGGGCGTTCAGCGTGAGGGTGTCTTGGATGTCCTTAAGGGCCGGGTTCTCACAACCCTGTTCTACGAGCCTTCAACGCGTACTTCTGCTTCCTTTGATGCTGCTATGCAGCGTCTTGGTGGACGGGTTATCCCTATCGCCACCGGACAGTCATCGGTCAAGAAGGGAGAGTCACTCCAGGACACCATCAGAACAATGGCTTGCTACACTGACGCCATTGTCCTGCGTCACCCCGAGGAGAGCTGTGTGGATGTTGCCAGGAAGTTCAGCCCTGTTCCCGTGATCAACGGTGGCAACGGTAGCAAGGAGCACCCCACTCAGGCCTTCCTGGACCTCTTCACTATCCGTGAAGAACTCGGAACCGTGCAGGGTCTGACGATCACCTTCGTTGGTGACCTGTTATACGGCCGTCCCGTCCACTCCCTGGTCTATCTTCTCCAGCATTACCAGGTCCAGGTCCAGCTGGTTGCTCCCAAGTCGCTTGCTTTGCCGCCCAAGGTGCGCGAGCAACTGGTGGCTTCTGGCCAACTGCTCTGCGAGTCTGAGGACCTGACGCCGGAGATCCTGGCACGCAGCGATGTATTGTACTGCACCCGGGTCCAGAAGGAGAGGTTCCCCGACGTCGAGGAATACGAGCGCGTCAAGAACTCGTACCGCATCGACAACGGCACGCTGAAGCATGCCAAGAGCAGCATGGTGGTCCTCCACCCGCTGCCGAGAAACGAGGAAGTGGCGGAAGAGGTCGACTTCGACCAGAGGGCCGCTTATTTCCGACAGGTGAGTTTTCCCCCGATACACCCCTCCTATATGATAACATTCTAACCAATTGCTTGCAGATGAGATATGGTCTGTACTGTCGCATGGCTCTGCTGGCTTTGGTCATGTCCTCATAAGATCATCCGTCTTTGTTTTTATCATCTGGTTTGAAGCCATACTTCGAAATTCATATATCTTCTTCGCTGGTTTCCGTTATTGAGGCATAGGGAAAAGGGGGTAAGAGGAAACGGTAGATAGTCACGTAAAATCGGTGTAGAGCTGGGTTCATTCTTTGAGAATTTTTTTCCGAGCTAGAAAAGGCAATCGGTATTAGAACTACATGGCTCAAGCCACCCATGAGTGATGATTTGAATGTTTATAAGGTATATACCATGGGTTATGTGGCGTTGCGTGCGTGTTGCGTTGGGTTGGGTTGGGGGTTATGCGTTAGGTTTCGTGTATTTTAGGTATATATGTATATGTATGTCGTATATAGTTAATATATTATTATTCTGGTTGTATGTGTATTTTGTTTCTGTATGGGTTTCTGATCTTTGACTCTCTGATTGCCATGAGCCTGCCTGTCACTGGTTACAGACTTGAGCAAGCTGGAGACGTACGCTTGTTACTCAGGTAGTTTCTACTCCTAATCGGCTGGGTTGCTCAGTATTCTGGAGTTTCGAAGCGGCAGGCGGCCGGCCCCTGAATCGAAACTGGTGAACTGGGAAACCTCATCTACATAGGCAGCATACCACATGCAAGCACACGCTGATGTGTATCTCACCACTCACTGCAGTTTCATCTCGAGTCTGCGGTACGCTGGCGTCAGTGACCAAGACAATGAGCAATGTCGATGTGTTGCGCCGTACGCAGTCCTGATGTTGCATATGTCAATGTGCTCACCCACTCAAGTATGTAAGTGGGTAAAACTGTGGTGGGAATCGAGATCGGCGCTTGGGTGAGTAGTGTCCCACAGTCGAAGCCGAGTACGGTGCGTTGATGGAGCCGGCATGGGATATCATCCATTTTACCTTTGAGATGCCTTGCAGCTATCCAGTTGCCAGTTTGTATTCTACTATGAGCTGGGTAAGCTGTACGATTATGTTCCGATTGATATCTCGATGTGAACTACATACTCGAAGACTATGCACCTCTATCGGCCACGCCCCACCAGTCTACACCGGTGACTTGCCAGGGCGATTAGTATGATCATGTTACATGGAGCAAGCTGCCGGCATCGCACATTTCGGGCTTCTTGCTTGAGAACGAGGCAAGCGCCCATAAAACACTTGTCTCACCGAGGAGTTACGTTCGTGCAATCCATTCTTCAAAAGACGTTGAGGCTACAGAAATGTGGTTTCTGGTTAGGGAATACAGCTGGTTGCAGTGCAGGGGTGTCTCAGACAAAAAGCACGCAACGGACGCGGGGTAACGGGACTGGACGGGCGAGAGAAAGCTCGGATCTCGTTGATGTCAACCCATTCATCACCATGTTAACATTCGATGAACGACCAACCAAGCAACCGACCATGCATACATGGATACCTCATGCATGCAACTCGGATCTGTGTCCAAGTCCAAGAAACCCGGGAAGGGCTAACTACTCCTCTCCTCTTGCCTGCAAACGGGGTGAGCGATGAACAGGTGATACATTTGATGTCATTTGTTATCTAATGGGTAGGTCACCTGGACAGTTGCTGATAAGGGACCGACTGGCTGGCGAGAGCGAGAAGGAGAGAGCTGATACGTCCATGGCCGGATGATTGGACCGCGGCCGTCGCCTTTCGGGACTAGGCGACTGGCGATACAGAGTCCAGACAGGCGTCTTACTGCAGCTGCGGTATACTCCAATCGGAAGCCGTTGTGCTTCTGCTCAACGGTCGTGTTGCTTGCTTCCGTTTACTTCCGCTTCGCGCCGGCGCGAGTATTGATGTTCTATTGTCCTGTAAGTGCAGTGGTTCGACATCAGTACATTGGCTGTCGATGATCTAAATGGGTGGTCATGCGCATGATGCACGTTACACGGGTGCTGGTGTACATAAATGTAATGCAGATGTAAGTCGAAGTAAAAATTTGCGAGCGGTGTGGTTTTGGGTGTTACTCCCATCAGCAAAGCATCTACGCTACATGAATCATATAAGCAAGCACATGTAAGTCCCGAGCCACCTCCTTCAAAAATACAGCTGTTTGGCCCTTTTCACCACCATCAACAACAACACTGCTAACGGGGTCGCATTTCTATTGACTCTTTCAGTGAATAAAAGTCGCAACATGCCCGAGAAGCATAACGCACGTTTTGCAGTCAGAGATCTGGAGAGGCGAGTGACGGCACGGTACGCAACCTAAATGTTCTTCCTTCTTACTGTACGTCTATCTGGGGTAGGATCTGAATGTGACAGAATTCTATATGCATGGGCCGCGAGGGATTGGTCAGATACGATGTCACCCCACCACATACACATACTTGATCCAGGTGCTGGGAATGGTGGTGTTGACCTTGACTTGCATCAAGCTCATCATACCAATCAGTCACATGGGAAAGGAGCGAGCTGAACTGGGACATAAAGAATATAGTGATAATGATGACATACCTACATGTCTTGACCGACTTTTTTTTTTTCTTCTTCTTTCCTCTCGTCTATCCATCTCACCGCGACTTGAGGTTACCGTGATAAGACTGGGATGCGATTTGTATATCAATGAATTGAATGTTGAAGCAAAATTACAGTGCAGGATATGATGTAGAGTGATCCGTGTTAACTGCTGCTGCTGCTGCTGCTTGCTGCTGAGCTACGCTACCTGTTGGAAATTAGTGGACTCATCGGTGGATTTAGTGGTACTCGCGCAGCAGCAGTGGATGGATGCACGCATGGCATGGCATGGCATCTGAATTGGAATGGGGCCTCGCCCATCTCCCAGCGCGCCACTCTTTTGTAGATGACACACTACTGCAAGTGCAGATCCCTGTTTTCCATGGTTTTGGTTACTCTAGTGGGACTAGCACTCGCCTAATCGAGCTCCACACCCACTTAACGGAATTGCTTCAAGGGTCGATGCTTGTCTTGGCTGCTCTGAGACCTGTGCAAAGTAGAAAACACCACGGGAAACAGATTCCCTAGGTCACTGTACCGTTAGTCTGTTTACTGCTCTCGCTCACATCCCGAGTTTTTTCTTTGTGCATTTCCCGCACTAGGCGGCACTCTCGACGCATGAAGACCGTGTCTATCGCAAGCCCGATAGCCAAGATACAGCTCTAAGGGTTCCCTTGCTTTCTCTCTGGTTGCGGTAACCAAATGTCGTTTCTCTAAGCCAACCATCGTTTTTTCTTTCTTTCTTTCTCTTGCTTTTTTCCTTTCTTTCAGCTTCTTCCCTGAGACGGACTTAGTGGGGGGCCATTGAGGAGGCAGATCTGGCCATGGTGACTGCGGCTTCCGCGAGGGATATGCTGTCGTCCCTTATGGGGCCCAGGAAGGAATCGCGCCGCCGTCACGACTCGTCCATGTTCGACTCGAATCCAAATACGCCCTCGCCCGGCCCAGACCGGAATCCCATAACCCGCCGCGCTTCTCTGGGCCCGGAACCCCGCCATGCCACCGCCGACTTTACCGAAGCTGACGATGACGACGAGGAATCCGACGAGGCTGCCGACGAAGTAGACGATGGAGAGGAAGAAGGCGAAGACGACGAGGGAGTGGGGGAGCTCCCCCGGTTCAGGGGATATCGACTGGGGGATATGGGCCAGCACGATTCGCATGGGCGCCGAAGCTCTAACACGGTGATTCCCTTGTTCTCCGCAGGCTATCTTGGTATGCCGACCTCCTATGCGCTTTGTTCCATCTTGGATCCAGACTGACTCTTGCTAGACTCGCTCCCCATATACAGTATCGTGCACGCGATTCGAATAATAGTCCAGACGCGTACCGAGACCAGTTTAACATGGGACCAGCTTCGATCACCGCAAGTCTCGCAGTTCCTCATCAAGCCCATGCAGCAGCAAATCAGGACGCAGCACTTCACGCGTGCGACACTCTACGCGCTCATGGCCAATTGCTTTCAGTTCGCCAAGGAAGGTCAGCTGTACCCGGGCAATGCGGGCACAAGTAGTACGCGCGCAAAAGTCTGCGAACTCCTCGCACTGAAGCTGCTGAAGGAATATGGCACCAGGGAGCTCATCGATGCCCTGTCGTACGACTTCTACCCACTACAAGGGTTGCCCGATGCTGCTAGCGCACCCAACAGAGGCTACAACAACCGCAGCCAGCTAGCTGTGGCGAGAACCTCGACGCTCGAGGTGGCCATTCGAGCCTCGGCCAAGAACTTTCTGGCACACCCCTTAGTGGTGCAACAGCTCGAGGCCATATGGAACGGTGCCATTAGTTTTTATTCATCTGCGGACCACCTACATCGCGCCCCCGAACCCCAGGCGGACTCGAGCCTCAAGTCCGCGAAAAGGGGATCCGTGGACGCGAGGACGCCTCTCCTGAACTTCCAGCCTCCGCAGGAAGAACTCAATCGCCTGCCTCTGCATGCTGTGCCTATTAGACGTACTGTGACTCTGTATGACCCCCGAAACGCTTCTCTTTTCAAGCTGTCTCGGCTGCGCGTGCCTCGTTATCGCCAGTTCCTGTCGACCTGCTCCCTTTTCATCCTCATCTGCCTCTTTCTTGCTGTTCTCATAGAACGCTCCAATCGCATCACTACGCTGGAGCTCGTGTTCTGGTTTTGGAGTGCAGGATTCATGCTTGACGAGGTCGTGGGCTTCAACGAACAGGGCTTCTCACTGTATATCATGAGTTTCTGGAATGTGTTCGATCTGGGAATTCTGCTCATCCTGGTCGTCTACTACGGCATGCGTATCTATGGTGTCTTCCTGGTAGACGCACACCAGTGGAATGATATGGCTTATGATGTACTAGCATCCAATGCCATCTTGCTTCTGCCCCGCATCTTCAGTGTCCTAGATCACTACCAATACTTTTCCCAGCTCCTCATCGCCTTCCGACTCATGGCGGTGGACCTGGTTGCCGTGTTCATCCTCATCCTCATAAGTTGTTCAGGCTTCTTCGTGTTCTTCACTCTGTCGAGAAACAACAACGATGCCTCCGAGGTGGCGTACGCAATCTTTCAGATCGTCATGGGTTTCACCCCAGCTGCGTGGGATGTGTAAGTCAAAGCCACACTCATAACAACAATGCTGTCAACAACCAACTAACATCGTTTCTAGGTGGCCCCAGTACAACATACTGGGAAAACTACTGTTGTCGCTCTTCTTGATTATCTGCCACTTCGTCATTGTGTAAGTAATGCATAGCGCCTCTGTTGCTTGACTTGCGTACTGACTGCCACTCTAGGACGATTCTCATTACTGTACTCACGAACTCATTCATAGCCATTGCTTCGAACGCCAACCAGGAGCATCAGTAAGATAGTGTCCTTTCCGCCGTTCCAAGACAAGTTTGCTGACTCGACTGCAGGTTTCTCTTTGCCATCAACACCATATCTATGGTTAAGAACGATTCACTGTTCTCATACATAGCACCAGGTAATATTCTTGCCTGGATGCTCATGCCTCTGAGATACGTGATGCCACTGAGGGAGTTCGTGGGCTTGAACCGCCTGGTCATCAAACTCACTCACTTCCCACTCCTTTTCTGCATCTTCGTCTACGAAAAGTACATCTTGGCGTCCAATCTCTACGAACCTACCGACTTGGTTGAGCATCCTGGGCGGACACGAACGCGCGCCATCTCTTTTGCTGACCCTGCCAGCCGGGCTGCGCTGTTCAGTCCCAATGTCCGAGCTCGTGAGGAGTCTGGTGTCGGGTTGCAGAAGGACCGCGCACTCGATGAAGTATTCCGACGGGCTCCTGACACCTTGCGACAACAGCGTAATCATGAGAGGAGAAAATCGCAGACTGCGATCCGTAACTGGATGGACCAGAACGATCACGATGAAGAAGAGGGTGAGCCGCTGACGCATTGGCCGACAGTAGACAGCCGCCTTAGTGCAGGCAGTCGACTTGGACGCAGACTTCGACATATTTCCGATGCCAGGTCAGCCGCAAGTGACCCCGCTGATCTCATGTCGAACAATGGGTTCCAGAATGGAGGATATGGAAGCATGCGACAGCAGCAGGAGTATAAGGACCATACTGATGCTGACGCTGACGGCGATGACGAGCTGGTCACAAATGACGACGAAGATGACGACAACGCTGAGACTCAAGATCAAAGATCTGAGACGGAGCAGGAAGAAGACTACTTCACGACGCCTGTTGCGGCGCGGTTTGGCACGTTGGCGCCATCCTCAGTGAGTTCCAGAAACTCGATGGCCTCTGCTCGGCGCCAGGGCCACAGTGCATTCTCTCCGCGCTCGGGCGCCCCACGCCGGCAAGGGATGCACAGTCGCACGATGTCGACGAACACCATACTCTATGCTCCCCAAGAGGCGGCGGCGAGAAAAATGACGAGCCCGTCTTCAGCTTCGGAACAGCAACTTAGCTCGCAGTCACGGGCGCGGCCAAAGAGCAGCCGCTTGAACACAGTAGACACGGCTGGCCAGCGATCACCCAAGACAGGTCAACGGTCTCCCAAGACAGGGCAGCGGTCGCCCAAGAGATCGATCTATAACGTCAACAACATCAACAACCCAGGCGCGCCGCGACCACGTCCCATTCCCTCGCAGACGGCGCCGAACCGCGCGTCGCTGCTGGGGCTCTCGGGTCCTCGTCCTCCCCACCGCGGCCTGTCGTCGGTGGACGTGGACTTCAACTCGGAAATGGGTCTCGATGTGGACGCTGCCAACGTCTTCGGCGCGGTGCCGTCATCGTTCCAAACACAAATGGCGCTCGCGACAGGCCAACTGAAGGGGCTCGGCCGCGGACACCAGGACCGCGAGAGTCAGGACCGCATGACGCGGCTCATGCTGGCGCGCATGAAGACGCTCGAGGAAGGGTTCCACGAAGTGGTCAAGGAGATGCGACAGACGCGCAGCGCGCTCCCCACGGCGCAGAACTCGGGCGAGGAGGGCAGCAGCGGTAGATCAGGCCTTCTCCATCCGATCGCGGTCGGAGGAGAGAATGGCGGGGGCGGCATCATCACCCGACGCGGGGGCGGCGGGAACAACCACTTACTGGTAGCGGCCACGTCGGCTAACAACAACAACAATAAGAGACCCAAGACTAGCCGACCGGGCAGCATCAAGGAGAAGCAGGAGAAGCAGCCGGCGGCGGCTGGTGGCGGGGCACCTAGACCTAAGTCGAAGGGGGCCAAGGGGAAAGAGGTTGCTCACTCGTCTGAGGACGAGAGCGAGGTGCCCATCCGCCGGGTTGTGAGACGAGGGAGCTCGTTTTGATGAGGTTTGATTTGAGGAGTTGTTGTAGGGGTTTTTGCATTATAAAAACCGAAAGGGGGTAGGGGGTAGGGGGTATTGTATGTTGAAAATAAGGAAGGGGATGGAGGACTGGAATGGATGGACGGACGGATACATTGCATCTATGCGATCGACCAAGAAGAGATTGGTTATGTATCAGCATGTCGGCGTTTTATCATCAATTCTGCAACAAGGGCATTGCGGTTTGCGTTTGTATTATCTGGTATTAGGCGGACCACCGTCGCCCGCGTGCTTTTCAGACCGTGAGAGGAGAGAAGAGTGGAAGAGCTCGATTGTATTTGTATGTTTCTGGATTTTACTGTGTGCGCTTACCAGGTATTCGAGGAGGCAGGCGGCTATTGTGAATAATAGTAAGACAACCTTACTGCTCGAAGACACAACGCGATGATCTTGACCCTGGGATACTATGTGGATATGGAGATGAGGAACCTGGCGATGATCTACGCAGTATGCCCACTGTATCCCGTATACATACATATCGTGCCCCAGGTGCTTAACGTAATTATTCGTTTGGCTCTCCCATTTCCCCGTTGCTTCTGCTGATCGTTACGTGATGCGCCCCATCTCTGAGCACGTGATGCGGCTGGTAACTGGGGGTGATGGTCCCGGTATCAGCCGACAATGACACGTTCTGTTTGGCGATCCCTTCATCATTGCCGAAAGCGTGCAAGACGGGGTTCTCTTCTTCGAAACAGTTTTTCTCTGTTGCTGTGATTCGAGGTCGGTCTATGTGTGTCGCTTTGCTCGCGATCTATATGATTGATCCAGGTCGGACCGTCCAGTCAGGGGGTGTATCCCATTTACATGTCGTCTTCCTTGTGTTTTTGTTTCTCCCTGAATAAATCAACGTCCCCCCTTTGCTTTTGTTGCGTTTTCCATTTGTTGATTCTCCTTCCTTCATAAAATTCATGCAAGGCTTGCGGATCATGCTTGAAAGCTCGGCCGGCGCCTTCTTGACCCAGCTTGATGCCATGATGCTGTAGCGATGCTTGGTAAAATGCATAGGTCCCCATACATTGAAAGGTCCTCGCGATATAATATTGGTGGTTTAAACGCCACCTCCGCTTCGGTCGACGCTGACGTAGTAGTTGGCGTCGTTGGAGGCCTTCTGGGCTTGCTCGTTCTTGTTCATGGCGTCGGCCTTGTAGCGGGCGCCGACGGCGAGACCCGTGATGGTCGCGGCGACTACGTAGAGACCGCGGTGGCGCCTGGTGTTGTCCAATTCGTCAGTAAATTTGCGGGCGTAACATGTACCAAGAAGAGTGACGAAAGAAGGGAGAGAGGGGGAGGTGCATAGGCAAGTTACTTACGGGACGATACGCAAGTGCTGGCCTCCCATTGTTCGTAAGGGCTGCATTGTGATGATGGTTGTGTGACGCTTAGATATAGATCCAGAGAGACTAAACAGCGAGCCTGCAATTCTCGATAGGGGCAGCAATCAGATGGAAGTTGCGTGTTGTTGGTGTGATCACTTATAAGTACAGAGGAGCGGTCAAGCAGGGAATAGGTTCAGTTGTGTAGATAGTGTAAGTGTAAATGGTCATGAATCATCCAAACCTGTAGCCCAAGACAAGAGCTTCCTTAAATAAGTCGGTAATGGAAGCCCTTAGCTAATTATATACACCTCGACTCTGGATACATGGATACGTCAGCTCGTGGAACCCCCGCGCAGCCGTTGTCCCGAATGGCTTGATTCGGTTTGATAATGGTATGTCATCGGCACGCCCCAGCTCCTCAGGCCTTGGGCCCTGCACGATAATAGCGTTTGGCCGCCTCGTACGTGCATCGTAAGGTAAGGAAGCAGGTGGCAGGGGACAAGAAAGAATGGAGATGGATGGATGGATGGGGATGGTTCCCGTTTCCCCACACTTTGGGGCAGGGCTTGGCACGCTAGCGCTAGGCCGGACAACAGGGGCTGAAGCCTGAAGGAGCAATTGGCAGTTGATGTAATGCGGAGACGTGGGCAAGGGACAAGGGACAAAGAAGAACAAAGTTGTGGTTTTGTTGGGGAGAGCTGTGTGTGTGGCAGAATATACCTAAGCATATCCGCATGTCCGGCTCTTGCCAGCATAAGGTCTATCAGAGGCTCATCAAAGGCCCATTGTAGGCCCGCCCATACCTTTGTACCTTAGGTACTTGTAGAATACTTAACCTACGGGATAAACTCGGTAGCTACCCTGTAGTCCGCGAAGAAGGTGTCTATTCAAATGCAACACGCATGGTCTCGTTTGCCTTGTTGGCCTTATACCTCATATCCCTTTTTCTTCCCCTTTGACTTCATCCTGTGAATCTGCAAACAATGCAATGCTGGCAAAAACATTGTCTACCTAATCCTGTCGTGCAGCTCCAACAGTTCGCGCATATCCAGAAATCCACCTAAGGCCACGCCGTGGTGCTGTTTACCAGCAAGTACCAATCATGTTCGCGGCTGGGAGCGGCTGGGCTGTCGTGGGGGTGCTGGATGTCGCGACTGGTGTCATCTTACTAAGATGCATACAACATACCTACCTTGGTCGCTGCCTGATTGATTGATGCGCCGGCCTGGTGTACGCGAGCTGTGTGTGACACACATTGAATGCAGCCTTTCTTCTCGCACGCATCTGACCTACGGGGCAACATCTGTTGCCTATCAGACCAAACAGTGATTCAATGTCCGTCATTCGTGCATAAACCAGCAATCAGTCACTGTTAGTGTTGCTGCCTGGGCCTGCCAGTCAACCTCAGTCTCTCAGCCTTGTGTCCCGCATCCCCTTGCAAGATTGACGGTTCTCCAACGCAAGATAAAATCCATCATCATCTGGCCACTTGACCAATACCCAATATTTCGACTTGGCATCTCCAATTTCCTTCAACCAAGTTGAGTATCCCCTTCCAGCAACACCTCGTTGCCGGGTCCAGCAGCATGGCAGAATCCTCGGCCTCGTCGTCGCCCTTGGCTCAGCCGGCGAGCCCCGGCCAGCAAGACGATGATGCTCTTCCCGGCGCTGCTTTGATGGACATGCGCATCCTGGAGCTCCAGCGTGAGCAAGGACACACGCGGTTCTTCTTTCCGCAGGATCCTTTGGCTGCCCAAGCCAAGCCGGAAGATGAAGACACGTTTGTGCTCATCGAGTTTCCAGCCAGTTCTTCGATCAGAGTATGTTGGCCCATGATTCGTTTCCCGATGAACATTATACTGACGCTTAGTTCTCCTTAGTGTGACGGGACTAAATGGAGCCATGTACAACTTCGTATGAGTGCTGAAAAACTTCTGTCTACTGGATCTGCTGTGTTCAAGGAGAAGCTTGTGGAGGTTACCCCTCAGATGAGGAAGCGCCGACGACAAGACCACACCGGTCTCGTGCTCCCTGAGTCAATCAAGTATATCCTTGATTTGACACCCCCCGACATGGGCGACGAATTGGCGGCTCTCGTAACCATCCTGTCGGTGCCAGAGAGTGTTCGGGCCTGGTGGCAATCCGGCTCGAGACTCAACATCAAGAGGTCTTTGGTGTCCGGACACGATGATGCTTGCATCGACCATGCACACGTTCCCGAGGACTGCAACCCTGGCGGTTCCCAGGCCAAGCAGCAGCCTTCTTTTCAAGACCAACTGCCTATTGTGGATCTGGATGACATCGTCGGGCCTGTCCCATCACGCCAAGTCCCTGATTACTGTCCCATCCGCCACAGAGCCACCATCATCTTCATCATGGAAGCCATCCTGTCTGACAACTCGAAATCAGTCTTGGAATGTCTGAATTCTGCAATACGCGTTTATACTGCGGTGAAATTGGCGAAGTCATTGGACTGTATGCACGTTGTTGTGAGTGAGCTTCTAGTGTTTCAACAGGACACACTGGGTATTATACTGACATGCCTTCTTCCCCACAGACTGACTCTGTCTACACCTGGGCCTTAGGCCACCCAAGCGGTAACTTTATTGAGCTATTGCCAGAAGTTAGCCTGGAGCTGTTCTGGGATCTTAAGGTTGCCGAGGTAGTCCGCGGCACTTTCGCGATTCTGACTGTCGAAGGCGCTCTCGAGCTTCTCGGCGTTCCTACGGACCCCAGTTCTAATGGCGCTGTGACGTTCAATGCTCATCGCGTTGGACCCACCACCATCTTTGGTCGCAAGCGAGATGCGCTGCCCGACGACATAGCTAACGCTATTCAGCATGCCCGAGACGGCCTCGTGGAGCGAACTCGCGTAACGCTCAGCCAGCTGAGGTCTGATGCTGTCTTTGACTTCTTGAGCTTGAAAGACATGGCTAGCAAGAGCATCCCTGAATGGAATCAGCTTAGCGATATCGGCGAGACTCTTGGCTGCACCGTACCTGGCCGCTCTGCCCATGTTACAGTTAACCCGCCGGTTCCCGTCTTGACAGCCTATACAGAGGACCAGCAGATCCGTCTCCAGGGTTTGCGAACAGCTTACAATGGACTGGCATCGGCTTTGGTTGAATACTTCCATAGCCGGTTGATGGAGTCATTTACTGGTATCGACTGCAACTTCGCTCCGGTGGACAGAGACCGAAAATGCTACGTGCCCCGGTCACAGTTCACGTGCACTTCAGAGATATATAAACAACTGAACGAAGAGCAACGACTCCTAACGGTGTACCCCTGGTACAAGTTGAGGATCAAAGCCGAGGTCGATACCAAGGACGATTTTTTTTTCCAGCCAATACGTGGTGGCAGCACCCTCGCCCAGCTAGCGATGGTGTTTGACCAGTATCTGCTGAACAGCATGACCCTCTTCTCCGAACTGGCACCGTACTACAAGCGTCGCTCTGGAGGTGGCATGGCCTTCTTCCGGCTCGAAACCTTCCGCGAAGAGTACGTCGAGGCTATGAAGTCCATGTACGAGAAACGGAAAGTGAGCGATGTGGAATTTTTGACCCGGTCCCAGCACTTGGCCCTGGGCTCTGCAGAGGAAGAGCTGCGTTACTTGCCGATGTGGGCAGGGGGTTACGATGATGAACTCGGCGGCATCTACGACAGCAACTTCGTCCCCAACAGCGAGAACGGCCCCTCGGGCCCTGGCCCGGCTTTCCACACCGCAGGCAGCGTCCCCACCGAGGTCTCGACCATTGCGCCGTCCACGCCGACGATGTGTGGCACGACCACAACCGACGACGACGATGACGATGCTGTGACCGAGGGGTCGCTCGCTCGCGGCGGCCGTTTCCTCGTCCAGCGTTTCGACAGCGGCTCGCGGCCAGCGTCCGGGCATCATTAGTCGAGAGGCACAATGGATGTGGGAGTCGGATGATTTCATGTTGGAGTCGGACCCGTCGGAATTCGACTTTGCGGAGTCGGGCTCGGACGACGATTTCCCTCTCGACTGAAAAAGCCCCCTTTTTTCGCAGGGACAGACAGACCTTGGACTGATTTTGCGGCCATCTTGCTCAACGGTCAGATACGAATGACGACGCCACATAGACTGTATCTCGCGATTTGATACACCCATCATCTGAGAGTCTTGTAGGACATACGTTATAAAGGAGACGACATCTTCGGTGAGTACTGGTTCCGTTATCTTGCAGTGGTGTCGAGGGTTGGATCAAAGCTAACATGTTCCCAGGAGGACGCTGTCTTCAATGCTTTTGGTGTAGACTCACCGTACATGGATGAAGTAATACTGTCACCGGAAAGCGAAGCGCAGATGTTGTCAAGTGAGAAGCACCATAGCTTAAAAGGGGCTTGATGAATGATGCAATGGCTACGAGTGATATGACGACGACGATGACGGATTATGCAACCGCCTGCATACTGACTGAAGATGGGTCACTGTGTGCCTTAGATTGCCATTGCCGAATCTTTGCTTTTACAGCCTTGAGATGATGGCCTAGCGAGGACCTGTAATTAGATGCGTCTTTGCCATTTACGTACATAGCTCACGATAATTGTGAGAAATAGATCACAAAGCGAATTGCCATTTGACTTATGGAACTGCTTGTCTAAGTGAGGATACCTATTTCTGATGCGGCGAAGCGCCAGCTATTCCGATACATAACAACCATCATCCCTTGCAACATTAGGGGCTGAGTCGCTCCAATGACCACTCGTCAGTCCCTTCCTTGCGTGTATACACGAAACGGTCGTGAAGCCGGCTCTCCCGCCCCTGCCAGAACTCTATAGACTCGGGCACAAGTCGCAGCCCGCCCCAGAACTCGGGGACAGGGATCTTCTCCTGCCCTTCAAACTTGGCCTCGGACTCCTTGACCCATCCCTCCAGCTGCTTGCGCCCGTCGTCCCCCTCGCCCGCGGGCTCAAGCACCTGGCTCTGCCGGCTCGACCAGGCGCCGACGCGGCTGCCCCGCGCGCGCGTATCGAAGTAGGCCTGGCTCTCCTCGGCCGTGATGCGGCTGGCCCGGCCCTCGACGCGGACCTGGCGCTCGAGGCCCTCCCACCAGAAGGTCAGGGCCGCCCAGGGGTTGCTGGCGAGGTCGGCGGCCTTGCGGCTGGTGCCGAAGTTGCTGTAAATAACAAAGCCCTCGGCGTCGAGCTCCTTGAGGTAGACGACGCGGGCCGAGACCCGACCCGAAGGGAGCGCGGCCGTCGACAGCGTGCTCGTCTCCGGGTGGGCGACCTGGTCCGACTGCTGCGCGGCCGCGAACCAGGCGTGGAATTGCCGGACCGGGCTCGTGGCGTCCAGGTCGGCGCGCGTGAGGTGGCCCTTTTGGAACTGCGCGGCTTGGCCTTGGGCTTCTTTGCCGGCGGGGGCGACTGGCGTGCGCGAGAGAAAAGGGGGTGTAAGTGAGGACGCCGCGTTGTAGTACGAGTAAGAAAGCAAGAGACATGTAGTGTCACTTACAGATGAGCTTATTGGCTGTGTCTTTGGCGGTATGCAGCGCCATTCTGTATGTCGGTCTGATAAGTCTGGGCAGTGTAGACTGCATCAATCTGATTTGACCAGAACGTCCTTTTGCCTGAGAGGGGTATATGTGTATGGCTGGTATATCGGTCGGTTTTATCAAAAGGACAACTGAGGTTTTACATTTAACTACAGACGGCAATGACGCATCGTATGGCAGGTGGTGCGATGTGGAGCTATCCTGAGGCGTTTATGGTAGTTGCCTTTAATGTTCGTTTCCTGGATAGTGTGTTCTTCAAGGAGGGATACGGCGAAGACAGCCTCATTAAGTGCGCTATGTAGATGTCTTACTAGAAAGTTCCAGGTCACAATCGGCCATATATGCCATCATATCAGTCCAACACGGAAGATTGACCACGGAAACCGTCTTATTCCACGTGTAAGTGACTTCTTCTCTATGAACCTTATACCAAGCTGCCCCACCATCAGTGTTGACTCACCACCTAAATCGATCCCAGCACCTAGGCTTGCCTATCGATAAGCTAGACGACCCCTCCATGAACAAAAAAAGTCCCCTAATCACCCCTCCAAAAGCCTATCTATCCATCCAGTCGTTTGTCTGCTTGCTGAAGCCCATCCGCCGCCACGACCATCCAGCACCGACACCAGACAAGAACCACCAAATCAAAACCTCGACCACCATGTCCGAAGCCCCGGTAGTCAACACCGGCGCCGACCGGAACGACGCCCTGCCGTCCACCAAGGTCACCGCGGAGACCATCGCCGCCCTGCGGGAGTCGCTCTGCTCGGAGTCGACCCCACTGCCCATCCGCTTCCGCGCCCTTTTCTCCCTGAAGCACGTTGCCAAGCACGACCACGACGAGCAGAACTACCGGGCCGCCCTCGAGGCGATCGGCGCCGCCTTCGTCTCGCCGTCGGCGCTCCTGAAGCACGAGCTCGCCTACTGCCTCGGCCAGTCGGGCAAGACGGAGGCCACCCCGCCCCTGCGCAAGGCGCTGAGCGACCTGCAGGAAGACCCCATGTGCCGCCACGAGGCCGCCGAAGCGCTGGGCGCTCTGGGCTTCCCCGAAAACTTGGACATTCTACGCGAATTCCTGAACCGGGAGGGTGAGGATGTCTCGGTCAAAGATACTTGCGAAATCGCCATTGATCGCATAGAGTGGGAGAACTCGGAGCAGAGAAAGCAAGAGAAGTTGCGCCAAAGGTACTTGATTAACTACGATCGCGACACACATGCATGGCTATCCGCGCGCGCTTAGAGCTGGGGGCTAACTTGCAACAGTGACTTTGGTTCGATAGATCCTGCGCCCTCTATGCCCGAATCTAAACAGACTGTCGAAGAGCTGGAGAAGTCCCTCATGGACACCAAGGCACCCCTTTTCATTAGGTACCGCGCCATGTTCGCTTTGCGCGACCTTGCTTCACCTCCCGATCTCCCTACCGCGGAACCAGCCGTCTTAGCTCTGGCCAAGGGTTTCGCTGATTCGTCGGCGCTCTTCCGACACGAAATCGCATTCGTCTTCGGCCAACTCTCGCACCCCGCCTCCATACCCGCTCTCACCGCTGCGCTGAGTGACACCGAGGAAGCCAGCATGGTGCGTCATGAAGCCGCCGAGGCTCTCGGCAGTCTTGGCGAGGAAGACGGCGTTGAGGACATTCTTAAAGGATTCCTCAATGACAAGGAGAAGGTGGTGCGCGAGAGTGTAATCGTCGCTCTCGACATGGTCGATTATGAACAGAGCAACCAGACCGAGTATGCGCTGATTCCTGATTCGGCGCCCAACACAGCAGTGGCAGCTTAGACGGCCTGGCCAGTGACAGCCGATGTATAATATTCAATAGACAGACGATGAACTCATATCGATTGCGCGCATAGCAGTAGTCGAGTTTATAGGGAGCGATGGCACGTTTAAAGCCAGGAGTTGTAATTGTGTCGTATTAGTTGTTTTGCGTCCACCTGTCTTCATGTCAGCAATCATTCGTAGAGACCTCACGCGGCGCATGGTGGCGTACTTGTTACCACACTTCTTGCAGGTATAGAAGATGGTACTGCCTTCATCGGCACTTCGCAATTGGACGGCAGCAAACGTGATATCGGTACCACCACACTTTTCGCAAGTCTCGGTGTTGGTGGCAGCCTCGGTCCGGATCTTATGGCGTTCGACGGTCTGGACTGTGGATAGCTTTTGTCGGAGCAGCGAGGGGAAATCGGAAGGCTTCGTCTGTGTAACAATCTCTTTGAAAACAGTGTCTGGGAGTTGGGTCTGTTAGCCGAGCCAGGAACTCCAACGACGCGAACTTTTGCGGTATACTGACCCTTGTTCTGTTCGCCGCAGGCTTCGCAAGTGAGGACGTTCTTCTCGTCGCCTTTGGAGGCGGGCAAAAGATTACCGCAGCCGGTACAGAAGACCAGGGAGCCGATCACACTCATTTTGTCCAATTGGTCGTCGTTGGATGTCTACTTTGACGTGTGGCGAGCGGTACGAGACTGAAGCGTTTAGGGAGTCTTAGGATAAGACCGGAGAGCTGCAGCAACTTTTTTTTCTCTATCCCTACCAAAAGTGACGATAATCGATAATGGTTCAGTCAAAAAAAGTCTAATCTAAAAAAAAGTCGGCCAGAAAAATAGTTAAGCTCCGACCACCGACCGACGGAAGGGTGGGACTGCTGCTGCAGGGAGATAGGCGATGACAGCATGTACATTCCTATCGTTCAATCCCTAGCTGCGTTGGTCAAGGTACATGCCATATCGCGATAGGTAGTCTGCAAATCAATACTCCAGTCCGTACAAATAAATAGTGTAGCTTGGGTGCAACGGCAGCAATCCCTGCAATTACAAGGGAGGGTCTCGGCATGCCTTGGGCTTTTTGGGAGGATCTGGATTTAGACTCGGAGCTCCATCCAATCTTTGCCCATTCATTCATCGTCCAACTTTAGCGTAAGGCTGTCGCGACTTCCCTGCTTGACAACAAGGGCAAGCCGCTGCTGCCCTTTTCGCGATATATTTCAAGACCCGATTGCCCGGACAATTTCCCGGCATCGCATTCGCTTCCATCCCAACCTGCTGACGCGTTCCGGTCCGGACACTTTCGACTTTTCCTAATACACCCTTATGCGAACATCGAACCGAGCCCGTCCCTCGTCCAAGCTCCATGGCATGCAAGTAGTTGAATCGGGCTTGTTACGAAGATGATATCTGTAATGAGCTGGGGAAGTAGCAATACAACAACATAGATTTGGGCCCGCGACACTCTCTGGATGCACCTTGGAGAAGAAGAGGACCATCAGCAACCATGGACGGTTACGGCTACGGAGATGCGAATGGCATGGCGCCGCAGTACGAGCAGAGCCAGTGTATCGAGCCCAGCATGCTCCTGCAGCCGCAACATCAACAGCCGCCGCCGCAACAGTCGGCGGCTCCCTCACAGCCGCTGGCGGAGGCTCAGAATCATCACGACAGACCGATCAGTTTGAACGAGGCCTTGCCGTACACGCCCTTCACGTCGGTCTTTCCCTTTGAGCCTGGTAAGTGCCGTCCGTACCTGCCAGTTTTAGGCTTGTGTGCACCTTCCTGAACCGCAAGATACCTGCCAATTCTCCGCTCCTTCCCATCTTGCCATTCTTTATTGTTTGCAGCTTGATGGCAATCCAAAAAAAAAACAATTGGCTAACGAGATTTTATTCAATCTTCACAGCCATTATTCACAATCCCACCATCGGCTCCGGTCAACTTGCACCCTCTGTTGCCGGTCTTGTATCGCACGAAGATTACGATGCGCTGAACCAAGAGGCCGAAGCACCTACCCAGTCAAAACGGCTGGATGGCAGTCTGGAATTCATACAAAGCCTCTTGAAGCCCGAGAAAATCACATTGTTGTAAGTTGCGAACTGCCCCAAGCTGTGCAAGTCGATTCCAACCGCTTGAGCACAATCCGTGACCAAGCAGTGAAGCAAGAACCAGACTAATGCGTCACCTCAGTCAATTCAAGACTGCACCTAAGACGACTGCATCTACAGACGGCGCAACCAAGAGCCTAGCCGACGGCCTCTCGCCGTTCGCCAGAATGATATACAACAACTCAGCCGTCAACTTCCGATATCCTACTCCCGGCACCCCGAGAACGCAGACTCCGACACCCCGCTGGCAGACCATGTCACCTCGGACGGGCAAGAAGTCGCCAAAGGTGCGCAAGAGCGAGCCGCATAAAGTCGTTAAGCACAACCCTGCCACAGCAAATGCCCAAGCTGCGGCAAAGAACCATGCCCGTATCGAGGTTCACATCCCGACCCAAAGGGAGTTGGAGGCAGCCGGCAGATCGATATCTACTACACCTCAACCTCAGAAGCAGGCCACGCCCCAACCCAGGGAGGCATTACAACCTTCGCCCTTCAGTCACCCAACAACTGTCTCGCCTGCAGACCTGATGGTACAACCGCAGCCGCAGCCGCAACCACAACCGAAGGCACAGTCTCGTCAGACACCGAAGTCTGAGAGACCATCACCTTCTGCGACGTCTACAACTCCGACGGTACAAGTGAAGCCCGAACACTCACCGCAACCTGTGGTCTCCGTAACGCCTGCACCAGCCCCAACACAAGTTACCCAGAAGACATCGCCTCATGTTGGCATCAGCATTGAGCTGCCAGCAGCGACCTTCAACAAAGCCGAGTTCGTCGTTGTGGACGACTCGGCAGACGCGCCCGCCCATCTGTCCAAGAAGCGCAAGCGCGTGGAGCTTGAAGATAATGAAACCCTGCAGAACGGAGGTCTCGGCAACCGAGAGTTGGCAAACAACGCATTGAAGGGCCTACAACGATGCCTTCAGGATGTCTTCGAGGCCGAGGACAGGTTAGAGAGTGGCCATAATAATTGGGTCACCTTTGTTGGTGATCAGCAAGTCACGCTGACCATTACCGCTTTTGACCGAGTCCAAAAGTGCCTCTTGAAGACCCAGGACCTTCGGTGCTTCCGCATAGTTCCGGTTGAAGATCTACAGCGCCTACAGAGTCTATGTGATGGCGCACTTCGACATGCTGAGAGAATCGACTGCAAGATTGACGAGTCTTGGGGTGAGATCGATGTTGGGGTGTGGATGCAATCCATTCCAGATATCGAGGCGGGTCTACGAGCGGCAAGGACTGCATTTACTGTGATGTGCGGTGGTCGCGAAGAGAAGCAACTCTACTCGGAGGATCTAATCCAGTTGGGGTTGGACTTGTTCAAGAATGTCATGGAAGGCATCATCGTACCCATTGTCGAGATGCGTGCTACCTCGGAAGCGAAGAACGGGATTTTCAAGCACCTGCTCGCTCACAAGAAGCCCATCAGCACGATATTCACAGCTTGCCAAAAACTATTCGCTCTTCTCTCCAACCTAAACGCCAGCATTGACCTTTCGGAGACTGTGGTGGGCACTCTGGAGTTCACATCCACCCGCTTGATCTTCGTGGAGAACGCATTCACCGAGAAGGACTCGATTGTCGGGGTGCAGAAATTCGATGGTCTCCGCCTCGTAGCCATGGATCTGCTATCACAGATTTTTGTGCTGAAGCCTGCATCAAGGCAGGGCATTTTCGACGACATTTTGACTTCTCTGGAAAAGCTGCCGAAAAGCAAGAGCCATGCCAAACAATTCAAGCTTTCTGAGGGCGGAAGCATCCAGCCTGTCTCGGCTCTTATTATGCGATTAGTACAGGCCAGTGCGGCCAAGGTTGCCAAGAGTAAGGGGATCAGTTCGCTCAGTGAAGATGGCGAAGAAGAAGGTCAGAGTAAGCATCGCGGCGACTCTGATAACTATGCAGTCAGATCGGAAGAAATGGCATCCACCGAAGCCAAGACTGCCATTGGCGAGCTCGAGGCTCTCGCCAAACCGCTGTCCGAGACCGCCATGCGCAACGCTTCGTATGTCATCCAATTCATGGTCAACCGGGCTCTACGGGTTGCCAAGACTGGCGAGCAGAACACGCCCAGGGTTTTATTGGATTTGTTCATAGAAGACTTCACCAAGTGCCTTGGGATGCCTGATTGGCCCGCAGCGGAGCTCATTCTCCGCATGGCCATGTTCATGATGCTCGAAATCATCAAGAGCGACAAGCATACGGCACCGGCGAAGAATATGGCGCTCGAGATTCTGGGAGCCATGGCTGCCGCTATCTCTGATCTCCGTTCGGACGTGCGAAAGGCTGCAAGCTCCTTCGAGGGCAGCGATGCCGACGCACAAGGTCGATTTCTTGCAGATCTATCATTCTTTGCGCTTGACCGCAAACACTCGCCAGAGAAAATCACCGGCTGGTCGGGCCCGTACCGTGTTGTGTCAGAGTATCTGGAAGGTTGCCTGAAGCAAGACCCTCACTTGACAAGTGCCATATCGTTCATGGTTATGGATTGGAGCGTCGGTCTTTGCAACACCTACGAGGGCGAGGCGGAGGAGGAAGACTCGGAGCGTGAAGCCGAGTACGGTCGCATGGCCTACCGACTTCGCAAAATGACCGAGAACCGCCAGTGGCTTACTGCAGAATACTCGTATGCAGCCGCTGTGAGCGCGAACCACGCCAAGCTTGCGTATTCCATCATCCTTCTCAGGTCAAACTTCTGCGACTCCTACAAGGGGATCTTGAGTATTCTCATGCAGTCAATGACAACAGATGCTGCCACTGTGCGCAGCAAAAGTCTCAAGAGTATCACATCGGTCCTGGAAACAGACCCGGCGATCCTCGATGGCGACAGCGTAGTTGTCGACCTGATTCTCCAATGCTCCAACGACACCTCTCCGCAGGTGCGCGATTCCGCCCTAGGACTGATAGGCAAATGCATTGGTATGCGCCCGCACCTGGAGCAGAGAATGATTCCCACCATCAACCAACGCTTCAACGATTCGAGTCTGGCTGTTCGCAAGAGATCCATGAAGCTTGCCAGAGATATATACCTACGCAATGTGGACAGAGAAATACGATGCAAAATTGCCAATGGGCTTCTCCTGCGTATACAAGATCCTGACGACAGCGTGAAGGAGCTTGCGCGACAAATGATCGAAGAGGTTTGGATTGCGCCATTCTACAAGGCCGACGAATCCACGGCTTACAGGCAAGCCTTGACCGATCATGTCGCTCTTATGGTACAGACCGTTCGACAGGGTAATTCGTCTCAGGTCCTCGATAGGGCGTTTCAGATCATTCTCTCTCAGGACACGAAGCTCGTGAATGCCAATACGCAGGTCTGCACTAGACTGGTTGCCAATATGTTTGACTTGGTGGACAACCCAGATTCGGATGACCCATCAGTCCCCTCGGGCAAGGGTGCACTCCAAATCCTGATGGTGTTTGCCAAGGCTGAACCCAAGCTATTCACCTTCGAGCAGATACGTCGCCTGCAACCACGCATCGCCAGTATCAGCACGAGTGAGGATCTGTCAACCTCTAGAGCTGTGGCTGTCATTTATCGACGAATCTTACCCCAGGTCCCCAGGGTACATACTCAGTTCCTGGCTGATGTCAGAAAGGAGTTGATGCCTTGTGTGAGCAAAGTCACTCGAGTTCTACTCGATGATATAGTTGCTTGTCTTTGGATTATTAGCGGCCTTCTGGACAACACTGCTCATCTTAGTAAACTTGTCATATCCAGTATGTTGGGAGTGCAGAATATCCGGGCTTTGTCGCTACAGAAGCCTTTGGACCAACAACGATTCCGGCAATTCGACCGCTACGCCCTCATTGTGGGTATGATTGGCAAGCATTGCGATCTGGATGGCCAAGTCGACATGTTCAAGGAGAAGTTCAAGAAGTGGAAAGGCGGTCCAGTCTCTAAGCTCATGGTCGATGTCCTTGCCCCCTTCGCAGCTCCCGACCAGGCGACGGAGATGAGAAAACCAGCCCTGGACGCTATTGGTCTCATCTGCCAATCAAACCCACAGAACTTCCTCTCCGTCAATGTCTATACCATATTCCAGCAAGTCTTCGAGGAACGGGTTCCGGCGTTGGAATCAATGATTCTTCGTTCATTCAAGGAATTCTTGTTCACTGAGGAGAAGCGTTCAGAGGAAGCAGCTGCAGCCGGGGCAGCCGGAAAGGATGAGCCAGACCAGAAAGACTTGAAGGTCATGGCGAGCACTAGCTTCGACGCTGTTGCGATGGGCACTACTCACCGCTTCCTCAAGGATATCACGCGCATTACGTTGGCAACCCAGGACGACCATGCGTTTATGGCGACAGAGATCTTGGCCAGCATCAGTAGGCAGGGACTTGTCCATCCGAAGGAAACTGGAGTCACTCTGATCACCTTGGAGACATGTCCCAGACCCGATATTGCCAAGTTGGCTTACGTCGAGCATAAGTCGTTGCACCAAAAGCACGAGAAGGTCTTGGAAAAGGAGTACGCAAAAGCAGTGCAATCCGCTTTTCATTACCAGCGAGACATTGTCCACGACGCTAGGGGGGCAACAGCCAATCCATTCACCGCGAAGCTGCAATCCACGCTCAGCATCCTCAATGATAACAGCAACACCAAAGGTCGACAGCGTTTCATCGACAAGTTTGTTGGCCTGCTTGATTTCGATATGTCGAAGCTCGAGGATGACAACACCTCCTTGGAACATGTCGAGTCTTCGCGCTTCTTGGTTGAGAATCTTGCCTTCTTCGACTACGCTGCGATAGGTGACATACAGGCCACTGTTTCCTCCATGGAGAAGATAGTCCACATGACGGGCTCCGGCATCGCGCAGGCTATCGAATCGGACGTCTTCCAAAACCGTGTGGACACTGCCCTCGCCAACGATACACCGATGGAAAATGGAGAACAGCCAGCTACTGTCAAGGAACCAGTTGTTGACCCGAAGCGTCTTCGCCAGCTCACTTCTGGTGCTATGATCCTCCTGTCCGTATGGGAAGCACGTACTTATCTTCGCAAGCTGTACAACCTGAACAAAAAGGCAGAAGCGAAAGCCAAGCTCGACAAGAAGACAGCAGCTAAGGATACCAGCAAAGCTCCTGTCAAGGTTCAGGGCGTCACGGGAGACAAATTCTGGGAGGACATGGCTGCGATTATGACGGGTCTTGATTCGCAGGAGCGCATGGTTGAGACGTGCAAAAACTTCAACGAGCTCATGAACGTCGATAGCGAAGTGAGAATCGGCGAAGAAGACGACGAGCTCGATGCTGACGGTGAGCCTACGACTCCGAATTACGGGGACGAAGACGAAGACGAGGACAACATGGATGGCAGAGGCCGCAAGAGGAAGGCTGGCGATACACCGGGTGGGAGGAAGAAACGCGCCAGGTCGAACTCCAAGCCGAGGAAGCGCGGCCGGCCTCGTAAGAACCCTCTGCCAGTGGCCGACGATGAGCCTGAAATGGAGGATGAGGACATGGGTTGGTAACGAGGATAGTGGCTAGTGGCTACCTATTATCGCACACCTATCTCATTCCCTACCGTGTCTATGCATGGGCATCATCCACTTGGGGAAATCGTTGGTGGCATAGAAGTCGAGCGGAGGATAGCGAAAGTGGCTGGAATGGGGTTTTGGCGTTTTAAGGCTTGAGAAAGTCAGGCACACACAGGTTGGAATTGCTACAGCTCTTGCACATACAGAGAGAGAGAAAGAGAAAGAGGCAGCCTCGCATACCACGGTCTCGGGCTACAGGGAAAAGAGCACTTTTCCATGATGATACCTATTTGCTTTTGCGGAAACAAAGACATATACCCAGTAGCGAAACCATCAAAGTGGGTTCAGACTCTGACAGTTGATTCTGTTCGATTTGTGATTGCTGTGATATGCCTGGTTGCTGCAACGTTCTGTTACATTGCAGTGTTCTGCAGTGTTCTGCACCGTATGACCTTTCCATCCATTGTCATGCAATTGGGAGTTGTATGCTTTGACCGAAATTATCCCACGAATGATGGAATGTTGGATTACCGGATTCAGACTTTGTGCGACATGCTGATTGGTCACATTAGTTACTGCACCAAGTGCCAAATAAAGGACAACAACCCCAAAGTAGACGTGCTCCTTGTCTCCTCAAGGCTTTGTTGGGGTTGGTAGGTGAGGAGGCGACGAGATCTGGAGGTGCTGGATGAAGAGTTTCTATGGATTCTCGGGGGTTCCAATTCTGTGTCTATAACCATACAGATTGAGGATTCTCAGACTGTCTCAGGAGCCTCAGGGCTATACATAGCAAACCAGTGCACAGAGTCAAACTTCCAACATATAGTAATTCTGAGTTACATGAACGCTTCTCGCCGAATATAATGGCAGTCAGAACTGTAGGTCGAGTGCCAATCATACCCATACGGCTCGCCCACAAGTACTAATTAACGAGCGCAATAGTATCCTAAGCGGCGGTTGCCCCAATTTGGCAATAATATGCGTTGCAAGACGAAACGCCAGCGAAAGGACGTGAATACAACTTCCGGAGAACTGCTCAGTCTCCGCGGAGGCAGCTCCGGAGGCAGCACCCCGTCCTCGCCCTTATTCACGGAGCCCCCATCCTCGCCACGAAGCCAGCCCACGGACAAAGGCAAGGACGGAGATGACGACGATCAATATGTCGGTTTTGTCCAGAACCAGAATTTCATCCTCGCACTGTACCTTGCAGCCGGGCTGGAGATTCCCGAAGGGATGTCCCCTCCAGAGGACAGGTCGATTATCCGGCACGGCATCCGGGCATGGGAACTGCTGAGCCGATTCCTTTCCGACAGCGTTCTGGAAGGGACCGTGAAGCCAGTGCTCCTCATCCCGGACGACCCGAACGCCGTCCCCAGTATGAACACGATACTTCGAAGAGTGGCGAGCATCTGCATGAAAAACGGAAAACCCATCTTTCCGTCGGAAGAGACTATCGAGGATGACTACGATGCTTACACCCGACGGGCGGACTGCAGCGAGCTGATGAACTACTTGATGAGCATCCTGGTCTGGATGGTGTCCAGCAACGTCCTCCTCTACTACCGGCTCGGCTTCGAGAGGGTCTACTGGCGGGTCAAGCTGTACATGTTCATCTATCGCTCCTGCACGATGGTGCACCTGTACAAGAGAAGCACCCGGCCGCAGCGGGAGCGCGAGAGCCTGTACGGCGAGAACGCGAGGGAACAGCTCAAGGGCGAGATGGCCGAAGCAAAGAAGAACATCGACAACATCACCGCGCTGCAGGCGCAGCTCAGAGACGATGGGAAAGCAGACCTCCCCCGTCGGACGTTTTCACCGGGCGCCTCCTCTGACAAGAAGGGTGACTCCGGCGCTGAGACCGCAATATTATTACCCGGCCAGCGCTCTACGCCCAAAGGAGCGCAAACAACCCAAGACCCAAACGCAAAGGACGGGAAGCAGGACAAGCAACGCAAGGACGGGACCCCGAGTAAGAAGAAAAGACCCGGAGGTAAGAACGTCCCCCCGTACCACCCGGCCAGTACACGCTTCTCCTGACTGGGCAGCCCCCCTCACCTCACCTTCCCCTTTTTATATGCTGCTCCCTTGACACCTTGCATTTGTACTAACCCCTATATCTAGGCAACAGAGAGTTCGGAAGCGGAACCAACTCCATCGAGACGCCGTTCATAAAGGCCTACGACCCCTTCGGAAACCTCAACGTGTGGCAAGCCAACACGGAACCCGGCCGGGTATCCCCGGAAAGGGACACGCAAAAGGACGAGTGGAAGCAGTTCGTGCGGGACCAGCGCGCCGCCGCCCGGAAGGAAGGGGAAAAAAGGCCAAACCCCGACCCGATGAATTGGGAGATTTACCACCCGTCGCAAGTGGACTACCTCGACCAGAGGACGAATGGCAGGGCGAAGCGGTTCGGGAGGCCGGAGAGGAAGTTTTGGCCCGCGCCCGTGGCGTATAAGAGCAGTGGTGGCGTGATTAGCTATGAGCTATAGGGGGTAGGTGGTTGATGGTCACACGGCACGGAGCTTGTCTTCACCACCCCCGGATGCAACAGAAGTTTAGAGTAGTTGTACTATACGCACTGATTGGAAGCAATGGTGCGCTATTTTTGGGTAGTGACGAGGGAGCGGGTATGGGCAAGTATTAATATAAACGTACCATATTTCTTAGGGGCTGCTTGTCATCGTCTACTCATTACTCGAGAGAAAAGTTTTCGGGGGAGTCACCAGAAGCATTCGCGTAAAACGAATGCCGTCCTCTGTGGTTTTCCATAAAGGGGGCTGAGAGAAGCTTGACAGTGTTCCGGGCGGTTAAGATAGCAAGTCACAATTTCCATAAACCATGCTCAAGATGTGGTCAATTGATCAATGCTGCTGGTGCCCAGCTTTCGAGAATTTCACTACAAACAAGAATCCCCCAAACGCCCGAAGATGTGGTATATCCAGAGTCCGTATTGGACACTTTGGACTTGAGATGGCCCTCGTAACAATACAATCGCTGTGTTTCCGCCGCTGGGCCTGCAGAAACGCTCTTATGCTTCTAGGCCCCGGCGCCCCTACCACCAACCACCCACTCTCCGCGGTTTCGACCAATTGCCCTCCCTCTACAGGAAGTAATCCGCGACCGGCTTCTTCGCCGGCATGCCACGCGAGTCTTGCGGCGCGGCTTGGAACACACGGTACCTACGAGCCGGGCCATTCTTAATGGCACCCTCGCTCTCCATCATGACGCCGCGCATCCCGCCATCGCTCCGACCGACGTCGCCATTGCTACGGGCCATTATGCTCTCGCCGCCGCCACCCTCGGAAAGCTCCAGAACGGCGGCCACGTTGCCGCATCTGTAGCAGTAGTTGGGGGCGGACCAGACGGTCACAATGCTCGCATCGAACATCTCCTTAAAACCCTCCATGACAAGCTGGTGGGCCCGAGCAATGAGCGACAGGTCGTTCCGGTGGTTGAACACCTTGACAATGTCCGCGCCAAACAGGAATCCTGCCCCGCGAGGTGACAAGCCCCAGCCGTCGATCTCGTCAGGGTCCGACCAGAGCAGGTCGCACATGGCACCCTCGTGAGGGACCTCTTGCTTGCGATCAAGCAAGCGAATCTTGTCCACCGTGTCTATTAAGGGAGACAGCCCTCCGTGCACACAAAGGACTGCGCCTGTGGGGTTGCCAGTGCTGCCACCGCTCGATCCGGAAGCGCCCGAGCCCGGAGGCCCCGTCTTCTCACCGGCGCTGGCGCTGGCACCGTTGGGACTTCTTTCTCCGTCGCTACGGCGCTGGAAGCGACTCATGATATCCCCGTCGGCATTACAGACTTCGATTTCTATGTCGGCATTTGCGTAATCCTCGCTGGAAATGTGCTCGTTGGGCGGGGACAGCGTGTTGGATGCGCCAAGGACGATGGCGCCCAGCGCGAGGTAGTCGAACACATCGCAACAATACCTCCAGACGTTTGCACTACCGTACTTCCTAACGCACTCGTCGTAGAATCCGTAGACTGTGGTTATTTGGCGAGATTCGTGATTGCCGCGAATAAGGGTCATTCGGTCGGGGTATCGGACTTTGAGACAGAGAAGCAGGAGGAACGATTCAAGCGAGTAGAAACCGCGGTCAACGAAGTCACCTTGTTGGGGGTGTCAGTTTATGCCAGAAAGGGAAATCGCACATTCTGGAGGCCGCATACCCATGAATAGATAGTTGGTGTCAGGGGGGTCACCGCCAACTCGAAAGAGCTCCATGAGATCGTGGAACTGGCCATGAATATCACCGCATATCTGTGGTTGTGTCAGTCATGGCCTGCTGTCCCCGTGAGGTTGTTGTGGCTCGTTCATACCGTGACCGGGGCGGCGACGGTGACGACGTTGCCCTCCTCGATCAGAAGTTCGCGTGCTTTGTGGCAGAGTTCTCGGACTTGGGCCTCGGGGATCGGACGGCATGCTCGTAATTGAGCGATGGCCCTTTGAGATTGGTCAGCCACATGCAGGTCAACAAAGGGCAAAGTACGAGAACATACTTGTCGAGGTCACTCATGATTGCGACAAGTGGAGATCAACGGCGCTCGCCTAAGGTTTCGTGCCCGACCGACGACGATGACGGCAGCACCGTCCGGGATGTCACTGGATTTGAAAATACCAATGCTCATAACATGCCCAAGAGAGCCAGGTTCTGCATAGTATGTTCCGGGAGAAATGAACTATGGGGGCGGCGACGACGTGGTTACTAGGTATTGCTTATGTAGTCGAGATCTTGTTCCAGTCAGTGTCCATTTACTTCAAAGTCGCGTTATCGCGGTTGCAGATTTAAGGTTGATAAGTGTGGCGCGAAGAGCGTAGCAGCACGCCTAGGAAATAGCTGGGCCCTTAGCCAATGACGCCAGCAGCTCAAGGGGAATCTGCAGGCGCAATTTGGGGGACTTTAGTACAAGGTTAGGTACAATGCACCACCTGCCACCCACTGACGTCGTGCTAGGTAGCTGGCTGCAGCCTCACTGTGGCTGGACATTTCCCCAAAAGCTGGAGGGTTAGGTAGCAGTTAGCTTCGATTTCGGCTGCTACCTTAGGCCATTGGCCAATCAGGCACTCGGTATTGGCTGGCCCACCTCCACCGGCTTGATCCGAAAGGAAGCCTCAATTCAATCGAATTGTAGCAAAAGACGGGAGCTCCGTCAAATTAACCTCCCATCACCGGCTACCTCGAGCTGCGAAGACAAGCCAGAACGCCTGCCGCCATGATTTTGTCATAACTAGGAATCTGGTATGCCGCCCAATCAGATCATCTCTTCTCTCCCCCCGCTTTAAGCTAATACACACACGCTTCGGGGCCAGATGAGCCAAATTTCCCTCGAGCCGCGACCATGCCGCCTCACCTGCACCCACGGTCACGCATGACCTCCTCGCTCTTCGCGACCGCCGTGGCTGCCAGCTTCTTCGTCGTCGCCCTGCCCCATATGCTGCCCTGTCCGGCACCGAGAGTCAAATACGCCGACTGCGAAGTCTCGCCCGACGGCACGAGGCGGAGGCGGAGGAGGAAGCCCGAGCCGGTCGAGGTGAAGGACGAGATGGCCCAATTTCAGAGCAGCAACGAAGACTTCGACAGACTATCCAGCGCGCAGTCAAAACGGGAATGCCCCGTACCCAAGCCGGGCGGCGTTATTGGCGGGCTCATGGGCTTCAAGGCAAAGGGGGACAAGGACAACAACCAACACCCACGAGACGACCAGTGAAATCAGCCTTGAGAGGGCATATTAAGCCAAGAAAAAGTCCGACATAGACTGTATACAACTCACGTACATATCCAAATAAAACGAAGATCAAAGAGCACAATCATGCCGATACGCAGCTATTGGCAAGTCTCCTACACGCCAGGCCAGAACGTAGCCTGCAGGGCCAATCTCTGCATGGAAGAAGCGTAGCTACAGCGAAACCTTGGAAAGATCTTGAGTTCGGAGTTCGGGCCGTCAAGGCTTTACCTGAGTGATCTGCGACTGCTTGTGGGGGATGCGTTCTCCGGGAAGGCCATCCGCCTGAGAGCCCAGGCCAATAACGCCAGATCCGTCCGGGGAAAGTACCGTTCCAAGGCCAGTGATTTCCACTTGGATTCTCTTCTCTGCAAGGGGGTTTGGTGGCCAGATCACCCTGAAACGTTGCTTTACTCGTTTTTTGCCTTGGGGCGCCACTCCTGGCGAATCATGCCCGCGAGTAATAACACTACGTGTTACTCCTGACTTGTGGTCATTGGGGCAAATCGGGCTTATTCTGTTGTGTTATTGACACTGAACGGCCACATAGGCTTCTACGAGGCATGGGCTAGTCATCCCATGTGCAATCTTTATCTATTCATCTATCATTATGAATCTGGAAAGCAAGAACTACATACTATATCGGCCCATCATCGATCGGATGGGTGGAACTAGTGGCGGATGCGGTGTCTAGAAAAAAAGGGAATGCTTGCTTGTTGCGCGTGTAAGTCGGTTCCCGGCTTGGCACGTGGGTGTCGATACCTGTGTCGGGCGATCTCACCACTCCCGTGTCACATCTTCGGCTAGTCGATCGACTCTGCCAGTCTGATTGGCGCAGGTGGTCCAAACATTTCTCCGCCCTGGTTGTTGTATCAAATATAGTCAGTCTGCCGTGCTCTTGTCTGCGGCTACTCAGCTTTCCATCTTGGCACCAGAGAAGCTCGTCCTCTTGCATCACGGATCTCCTCGTACATGGCTGTCATCCGAAGGCCATTCTACGCACAGCTAGCTGGCTTGATAGCTACTCCTCCCTGTCCCCCATCTCCCCAAACAGCGGACAGGTAACGAATCATCTACCTTGGCGATGAACGGAGATTTGAAATCTTGGCTGGCGCAGCACTGGGCAGCAGGGTGAGGCTCTGAGTCGATCTGATCATCACGGCATCCGTTGCTGTTGGAACACGACCGCGCCTCCAACGACGATACAGCACAAGCCAATAGCAACCGCTGGCCTAGCGTACCGCGTCATCGCCAGACGATTCACTGCCACCCTAGACTGGGTTTCTGATGAACCATGACAGATCGGATGCTCTGTAGTCAAGGTTTTGGAGACGATATGCCGGGATGAGATGTGGTATCGCCAACAACTGTCATCCGGTCTGCAAATTGTGTATATAAACCATCAGTCTCTCGGGTCTAAAGCTAATCTTCTCTCTCTCCTCATCACCATCACCCAACTATCTAGTCTCTGTGAGTCTTTGTCAATCTTTCGAGCTGTGCTCTTTCCGTTCATCTTTCACTTCCAGTCACTCCTTACCAGTCACTCTTTTTGAAGGTACGTCGTCTCCTATACAGGATCCAGATAACAACAACAAGTCTTCCGAGAGAGACACAGAAAGGGAGAGATACTAACACTACCCAGCCGGCTTCTTGTTCAACCAACATTCCAACTCACCCCCACTTTCTCTCAATACCCCCATCAAAATGAAGTTCATCAACGCCTCCATCCTTGCCACCCTGGCTTTCTCGGTCAACCCTGCTTTCGCGGGGCCCGTCGATCACAAGGCCCTCAGCGTAGCGGCTGATCAAGCCAATGCGGACCAGGCCGCCGCCGCCCCGGCAGACGCTGCCGCCGACCAGGCTGCTGCCGACCAGGCCGCCGCCGACCCTAAAGCGCAGGCCGCCGCCGAGGCCGCCGCCCAGGAAGCCCTCGAGAAGCTGGCTCAGCAGATTCAGGACGGAGAGGTGGCCGCCGACGTCAACGGCACCGAGATCTTGGAGGGCTCCGGCGCCGCCATCGACGACGCCGACCTGGAGAACAGCCTGAACGAGAACATCCTCCAGGAGATGTTCCTCCTGGGCGTCTGCGACATCCAGGCCCAGCAGCTGGCCGACTTCAACCTGAACGTCGCTCAGTCCATCAATCTGCTGCTGCAGCTCCAGGCCCTTCAGCAGCTCCAGACCCTCGGCCTCGTCGAGGTCCAGGACGTCGCCGACCTCCTGCAGCAGCAGCTTATCCTCGGCTTCGCCGTCCCCGAGCTCGAGGCCCTGAAGCGTGGAGTCAAGAGCATCCAGCAGGTGAGCTTCTTCCTATTCTATACTCTGAGCGCCCCACAGTATGACTGACTAACCGTTTCTCGATATAGTCTTCTCTGCGCCGCAAGCGTGGCAACCTGGCCCTCCAGGCCCAGCAACTCGACCTCCAGAAGGCACAGGCTGAGTGCGAGGCCCTGCTCGCGGGCGATGCCAACGCCGACGACGCCGCCGAGGAGGATGAGAACGCAGATGACGCCGCTGAGGATGACGCAGCTGCTGAGGAGGATGCCAACCAGGACGATGCGAAGGCTGAGGATGACGCCGCCGCCGAGGAGGAGGACGCCGCCAACAAGGACGACGCGAAGGCCGACGACGCCGCCGCTGAGGAGGACGCCGCCAACGCCGATGACTCCGCCAACGCCGACGATGCCGCCAACGCTGACGACGCCGCCGCCGCTGCCCATGCGGCCGCTATGTAAGGGCTCATCGAAACACGGAAAAGTCACGGTGCAGTGCAGTGCAGGTTAGAGCCCCGAATCGCCCCGTGGTGACGGGTGTTTCGGGTGATCTCCCTGGATGGTCAAAAGCGAGCGGCCTAGATGGTCTGCTCCCGGTTCCCCCAGAGGACTTGTGGTTGCAATTAGGTATCGGGGGAAGGGACAGGGGAAACACACATGTTGGGTCCCCCAAGTTGTCGTAGCTACCATGATATATTTTTAATGTTTTCAGACTTTTATTCCTGATTTCATCTGCTTCTTCGTGACCTTTTCAGATAGATGTTCGGAACTGCGCTGATCATATTCATCTATGGGCTTATCGGTTACACCCGGGGCGGCAAAGTGAAAGAAAACATTCTGCGACACAGTGGTCCTACACTCTCCGTATCTCCCCCCAGACTGTATCTACCCGCAATGATTTGATTGGCATAAACCTCACTGGTGTAGATGGGCATGTATGAATATTCGAAAGAGTGGACGAAAAGCGAGAGAAGAAAATCGAGCCGACGCGAGCCGATTCGAACCTGTGCTCTCGAAGGAGATAGATACCGGTAACAAGACTGTCGTTACGGACTTGGCACTGATGCGACAAACGTTCGCAGGATTTCAACCGGCTAGAGGACATTGGGGAAGCAAACCTACAGATCGCTGGCATCATCTATTCTAATGCTCAAGCATCACCTTGACTGTAAGCTGTTGCTAGTTGTATCAAACCGGTGTATACTAGACGACAAGTCACGTTGGGTTTGTAGCATGCTACTCCCATTCTGCCTGAACTAAGAGTCGACCGATACCATGTGGGATACCACATATTACTGGAGGCCTGCAGTTACTTGTAGCAATCATGAGAATATGGTTTATGATTGGTCTATCATTGGTCCGCTCCGATTCGGATTCTCCAGGTGCCGGAGACTACCGACGGGGAGTTTGCTGAGCTAAGATCAGTTGTTCTGGTCCACCACCGCCTTGCTGCCGCACAGACAGCGGTGCATGAATGCAGTGTGGCCCATCGAGCCGTTCAGCCGACACTTTTGCCATCTCTCAACCCTCGGTGCTGACTTGTGCCTTCGGACTTGACATGACTGGATTCGCGACAGTTTCACGTTGGGAGATCGTGGATTGCGGCTTCCCTGACAGATGCCCCGGAGTATAAGAGAGCCGCGCGCTAAACCCAAGTCGGGCTAGCAACTTAACGGTTGGGCAGGGGTCCACACCATGTTTTGTCTCAAAGGCAGTTCCCCGTACGGGCCCTGTTATGCTTATTTTTCTCTCGTGATTCATGCCCAGATCTCGTCTCATGTTATGTCATGTCCTGACAGATGCTTGGGCTACTGGCTAGTCAAGCTGTACTGGGTTCGTCTGAGTTGCAACTCGCGCACGGTTGCACGCGGCACTTGCTGTATGCACGTACCTGCGGCACTTGGGACGACAGCTGAAGGATGCAACACAACGCTCGGATGGCAATTGACAGAGGCTAGCTAGCTCTTGAGCTTCTCTTATATCGTGCCAAGACTGCTTCTCTTACCCACACTCACCTATCTGCCTACATGCCTACCTGTTCTGCTGCTTTGGCTATGAGTAAGTGACTGCGTGAGAGTAACTGACAGAGTAACGACAAGGCCTTGGGTCTGGACTGGTCCAAATTGTGATACTGCGCCACCAGAGAGTCCAGCGGGTGTTTGGGGCTGCTGCTCTCGTTCCTGGAGGCCGCAATCGCCCATCAAACAAAGAACTGCTGCCAAGCTGAACATCTTGATCCTCAAATGATGGATTTCGCTGGCATTTGCTTGGGGGCTTGGTACCGCCCAAGGGACCAACCAGGCATGAATGCCGGAAGCCGAGCTCGTACGTTTGGTTCGGGCAAGAGCAGTTCCGTATAAGCCGTCTTTTGTCCCGGCCGGGACTGGCGCGGGTGCCAAGAGCTGTTTCTCGCTTCATGAGTATACTGCGTAGAGCAGCTTGCATCATCTACGCATGGGTCTATTCCTGTCCAGCAGCTTGGTATCCTCTAAAAAAAGGTTTCCAGTTCCCGGCCGGACCTCGCTCCTGCACCTACATCCCTGCCTTTGCCCCCTTCTCCCACCTAACCGCCCACGGTCTGCTCAGATCTCGAGGCTCTCCTTCCAGGGATGCCTGCAGACAGGCACACGCCGGATCGTCTCTTTAAAGTGCATCCGAACATGTTTGCCCCCGCACAAGGCTTGGCATGGCATCCTCGGCCAACGTCTTCTCCCGACGGTACAGTTCATCTCTCCGTTCAGATGGATATATAAGATCATGATGGCCTCCTGTCAAAGTCTCTTTTTGCTTCTCCTCATCATCAGTCTAATACCAGGTACTCAATCAACTCATTCATTCATTCTCTCTTGAGGCAAGCAACATCCAAAAATCATCATTTCCGCTCTCAGTCTTACTAACACTTTACCCACAGCTGTGCTCGTTCTCTTTCGCTTCTTCACTACTTAATTCGCCAGTCACTCCTTGACATCGATTCTTTTGAGGTTCGTCTCCCACAGCAGCACAGAGCTGACAGCTTTGAATATGTCCTGAACTGACACTCAAACCTGATAGCTGTGCTCCACGAGTTCTCTATTCTTTAATCACAGAACCAACCCAACTACCAACCGCCAAAATGCAGTTCTCTACCATCTTCGTCTCGGCCCTTGCCGCCGTTGCCTACGCCGCCCCCTCCCAGATGGTGGGTCGTGAGGACAAGCAGCAGAACCAGGTCCAGAACCAGGACCAGGCCAAGGCCCAGGAACAGGCTCAGCAGGACCAGGCCAAGGCTGAGGAGCAGGCCAAGGCCCAGGAGCAGAACAAGGATGCCAACAAGGACGCCGCCGCCCAGTTCGACCTCGCCCAGCTCAACAACGGCGCCTTCAACAACCTGGACATCGCCTACTTGAACGTCCTCAACAAGGTCGACCTCAACGCCCTGGCCGCGCTTGCCGTCCAGCAGAACCTGAACTTGGCCGCCTTCCAGAACATCTTCAACGCCCAGGCCTTCGACCTCAACGCCATCCTTCAGCTCCAGCAGCTGGTCCAGCTCCAGCAGCTCCAGCAGCTCGGCCTCCTCGGCGGTGTCGACCTGGCCGCCCTCCAGCTCAACGCGCTCAACCTTGGCCTCATCGGCAACGTGGGCGCCGTCAACCTGCAGCAGTTCGTCAACGCCGACATCCGCAACCAGGTCCAGGCCGTTGTCTCCGGTGCCAGTACGTTGAAACACCCCACTCCTGCTCGAGCACAAGCATCAAGAAGCTAATTTGTCCTGTTTCCAGACGTCATCGTCATCAGCCAGTAAACGCCCGCAGCATGTTAGCAAGGGGTTCTCTCCATATATCATGACAGGCGGCGCTACACACGAAAACATGTGATATGATATTCATACGAGAGGGGTCTTGG
Organism: Apiospora marii; assembly: GCF_038362585.1. Classification (NCBI taxonomy): domain Eukaryota; kingdom Fungi; phylum Ascomycota; class Sordariomycetes; order Amphisphaeriales; family Apiosporaceae; genus Apiospora; species Apiospora marii. Next base: position 1,593,020 of record NW_027117374.1, read on the forward strand.
CACGAACATCTTTTGGTCATTCGGGAAAGGGGGGTCTAATCGGGGGTAATAGACGGCAGGGATGGGTCAAGGGGCTGCATACCCACGAGTTTGATTCGAGTACCTGGTTTTTTTCTTTCCCGCGGATGAGATATTCCACGGCGGTTTCTTATGTCTAATTTTGTATTCTTCGGCTCTTATCATAGCAGCAATGAAGAAAATGCGATCACCTGCTATGTTTCTCGTGGTTACCCTCCACTGTGCTACAACCTCGGTCGTTTCGATCGCAGATGCTTTAAGGCTATCGAAGGATTGTCCTAGAGGCCACGGCAAGTATAAACGAAAGCAAAACCAAAACCAAAACCAACTCTATAGATTAATAAGTAAATGCCGTTGGTGTCAGCTTTTCTCGGCATAAATGTTCTCGTAATAAAAACAGATAATTGACGTTTGATCGCTGTAGTGAAACTTGGAGCCGATCGATTGCCGAATCAATGGGGGCGGGAGGGGTTTGTTTCGGGACCAAATCTCCAGGACCCTTTCCGGGGTGCCACAATAGTGGTTATGCATATATTTACGAACGAAGACCTTATATTGTATTTCATATTGTTGCTTGCGGTACGCCAGCATCTTTTGCTTATCGTATTGGAATTCTAGTTCTAGATGCATAAAAAAGAAAAGAAAAAAAGAAAGGCTGACGCTAAGAAGCCCCCCAGTAACTGTCCAAACCCCCTGCCTTTAGGCACTGCCACTGTGTAAGTGTGTATATCCAAGTCCAAGCCAAGAAAGTAGGTAGATAATGTTCTGGTAGCCGGCCCCATTCCAGGTCTCTCAAGACCTGACTCAAGTACTGGGTGCTGCTGCGGCGGCGGCGGCAGCAACGACAGACGGGTCAACTAGTATATCCAAGTGCGCCGCCGCTTCCGTCCGCACTGTCATGGACCCCCCGAGCGGCAGCTCGACGATAGTCCCGTCGACGCACACCTTCCTCCACCGGGCGTCCTGCTCGCGGGTCTCAACCCGAGCTTCACCAACCTGCTCGTAGCCGACGCCCTCTTGCTTTCCCGCTTCACCATCGGCGGCGGGCCAGGTCATGCCCACGTGCCGCCCGCCGTCGTACGCCCGCGTCATGATCTCCATAGTCCGCTCGCCGCCGACGGGGCCAAAGTGCATGAGGCGGAGTGCCCCGTCGAGGGGCCGGCTCGAGGGCGAGATGGTAAAGGTCCGTTCGAGGTTGGACACGAGCGTGGCCAGCACGTAGGCATGCCTCTGGCGCTCTATCGACTGTTGTTGCTGCACCGGCGACGAAGGAACAAGAACAAGATTCCGGTCGACTCGGGCATCGTACGCATGGCTCTCCTGGAGCAGTTCCGCCGCCACCATGCCGAACCGCTTGGCGCCGTGCTTGCGGTACTCGGGGGTGTCGCTCTCCCAGACCAGCTGGGCGTGGAACCCGTAGGACGCGACGATGGCGCCGTACAGGTGCGTCACGGGGCGGAGCTGCTCCTCCACTTTTGCCGCCGCCCCTGGTGCGGCGACGTCTCGGTAGCTGATCTGCCGCGACCCCGGCGAGAAGTCGACCCGGAACGAAGGCAGCGGGGCCCTCCGGCCCCGCAGCAGCGTGCGCAGGCCAAGGACGAGCGGGCTCGGTTCCGCCGCGGCAGACTCGGCACCGCCGCTATAGTAGGCCGCGTAGACGCCCTTGTGCAGGGAGTTGAAGAGGGCGTTGCCCGTGCCCAGGGGCAGCATAGCGATGAGCGGCAACGGCCGACGCGACGGAACCGCCGATGCATCCGCGTCGCCATCATCATCAACATCATCATCGACCGTCGCCTTGCCGTTCAGCGACTCCACGACGCCGCCGTCGCCGCTCAGCAGGACCAAGGTGTGCTCCACCCCAGCCGACAGGTTCGCCGCAAACTCCTGGATGCTCTGCGCGTCTCGCGTGGTGACCAGGTTGAGAAGGGCGGACTTGCCGTCGTCGTCATCTCCCCCTGGTGCAGCAGCAGCAGCCGCTGACAGCCCAAACTCCGCTAGCAGCGGCTGCAGAACCGAGCGATGAAAGTCGAGCGCGAGCCCCGTGCCCGAGCGCGTGGAGACGACTACGTGCACCTTTCGGGTGTCGGTCGCGCGGAGGTGCTCCGGCGCTTCCTTTACCAGGTACTTGTCGAGGAGCGACTCGGGCACGTCAGTCGCTGACTGGTGGTTCAAATGAAAGGAGACCGAGCCATCATTCGAAGTGTCCTCTTGCAGACTCAAGATATTGTAAACGGCTCCCTTCGGTCTCACGCAAATGATGGAAGACTCGCCCAAGTTGATGGAGCCCGACGACTCGTTGCTGTCTTTGGCTGTTTCATTGGATCCATGCTCGGAAGGAGTTATATGACTCGTTCTCCCCATTCTTGTCGTAATATCGTTGCCACTATAACAGGTGGGCCCAATCGTTTAGAGAGCAATAAAACCAAATTGGGGACTTAGTGACATATATATGTATGTGTGCGTATGAGTTTGATTCGGGAGGCCAGGCTGACTAGTGAGCACGCAATAGACATGAAATTGGAGTCACATACCCGGGGGTGGCAGTATTTAAGGAGTAAGACTTGAATCAAAGGGGATAAGAGGGATACGTAAAGTGGCCCACTAGCCACAGCAAACGTCGCGGTGGAAGAAATCAAAGATGCTAAAACGGAATCGGGCATCAAACCTCATTCGTCAAGATGCCAGTAAGCATGCGGCGCCCGTAACGCCCCAAGCCAGCCAGTCAGCTACCCACCCACCTGCATCGTCCTCACACATGGGTCCGTTTGTTATCAAGTCCAATATCGTCATCGAGCAACGCCGCGTTATCATGACCTTGCTATTTACCATGCTTATTCCTTGCTGCGAATGACGGTCCGGATGCTCATGAGCCAGTATCCCGAGGCCGGCTACTGGTGGAGATCAAAAAGCTGCAATCAAGGCCACGTAAAGCCGGCTCTTGTGAATCATGGGTGTTATGCTCGCTGTGCCTCTACCGCTGTAGCCAGTGGGTATCAAATTTTTGTTCATTTTGGGTGTTAACTATTGATGTGACCGATCGTCTAACCTCTCGCCCGGCTCAATGGCCCCCAATTCTCCTTGGGGTTGACTTGGTATCGTACCAGGTTTTTTCTGGTCGGGTCGTGCCCTGCGGCCTTGTCGAAGACGACCTCGAGCTTGTCAATTGCAGCTGACGCCTCATCCTTTGTCTCGGAATCGTCCTTGCCGAGTCGGAGGATCTTATAGGCGGCACTGCCTTCTTTGATATTCTCGACCTTGACCGGCGCCTTTTGGCGAACCCATTCTCTCATGATATGCCAAATCACCGCCCAGGGCGCATTGGTCTTGATGCTTCCGGGCTTGCAGTGGCTCCGCGTCACTTCGTAGCCCAAGCCACGCAGGGCGCCACGGAAGCTCTCCTCATCCGGGCAAACGCTGTGGACCGTGCCAGCCAAGGTGGTAGGGTGGAAATAAAAGGGGTATGGCTCAATCGCCGCAAGCTCGTCATCTTTGATCGGGGCATGAGGATCGGCGGGAGGCGCCAGGTATTCCTCGAGCGCTGTCTGCAGCATTCCCTCGATTCTTGCAGTCGTACCATAGACCGACTTGTCAACGTTTGGCAGGTCGTCCAAGATCCGTTGGATAAATTCGCGGTTATGTAGAGGACCGCCATACATAGGTCCAGACAGGTGTGTCTTGGAACCACAGTGGGCACAGTGGGAGTCCGCTGTCGGCCCCATAGATAGGCCATGCTTGTAGAAGAAACTGTTGCCCTTATTGTTGGACACCTTCTTGTTGCGCAAAAGCATCTGTGTTTCCCAAGACCCGCATCCTTGGTCGCAGCTGTAGACGATCATGGTCTTGCCAGCCAGGAACTTGACGCTAGCGGGCGATTTCTTGACGCGAACAAAAATGCGAAGGTAGTAATCGATAGATAGACTGAGGAGCGGCTCGATCGCCAGCCCCTGCTTCGCTGCCGTCTGGGCAAGTCCATTGAGGATGAGACGCAAACCAGCTTCGTGCGAGTGGAACCCCTTGACGGGGATACCGCCATAAAGTGCAAAGGCCTTTTCGGAATACCCATGCGAAGCCCATACTCCAGAGTCTGTGCAGGTCACACACAACAAGCCTCCGTCATCGCGTACAGCATGTACGGCTGCATCGAAGAAGGTGGCCGCCGTACCGTATGGGTCCAAGTCGATCACGTCGTACTTTTTGCTCGGCGCAGGTGCGCCACGGCGCGCAAGGTGCGGGTTCCTGGCATGCTCCTGAGTGACTTCTTGGGCAATCAACGAGTACATGTGCGCTCGCGCATCGCTTTGCGTCGCGTTGACCTTGTCTGCTATGCCGTTGTGCTCCGCATTGCGACGAATAGCTTCTACCGCAGAAGCAGTAAGATCATTCGCGGTAACCGAGGTCACAAACGGCAGCTCCTGGACGTATCGCAATGCCCGGAGGCCTGTGGCAGACAAAGCATCCAGGATGGTGAATCTGGGAGCATCTGGTATCCTCTGCCGGGTCTCTCCGCCAGCCTTTGATTCCCCATTGGCAGCACCTGCAGTTTCGTCCGGAATACCGGTTCCTACTTCTGTCGCTGTACCATTCTCCTCCGCTCCAGCCTTATCGGTTGCTGCCGCAGCGTCGTTCTGAGGTTCGGATGTGTCCATGGGGTCCCCTTGGGCGGCGGTCACAGGAGCCTCGGCAGCGCCAGTAGCAGCCGCCCCATCATCCATGGGCGTGTCCTGCACCGGCTTGTCCTGCTTCTGGGGGCGGGCCTCTTCATTGTCGGCGCGCTTCCGCTTCCTCTTGTTGAGCTTCGTCTCGGCAACTTTGCGCCTCTTGGCGGCAATCTCCTCGCCGTAGGCTTTGATGGCGAGCACGGTCAAATCGCGGTTGAATTGCTGAATGGGGTTGTAAAACACTTTTTGCCGGTCCTCCTCGGCCTGGACATCTTTCTCAGTCGTGGCCGCGTTGGCGGAGGCGGGGATCAGGATGCGACCGAGCCCTTCCTTGACCTCGGTGTATTCCTGGCCGTCGTGGACGACTCGAGTCTTGTCGATGGCTGTCGACGCAGCTTCGGTTTTCTTGGGAGCCATGTTGCGCGCAGAGAGAAAGAAGTACTTCTGATGACTAATTAAGGGGCTCGCACGCCTTCGAGTGATTAGTCGGACAGCATACGAAGTAGCCAACAGCATCCCAATATGCGGCTCAACCTTCTGTGGATTTGTTGTACAGAGGCATGGAAATTTCCCAGGCCAAAATAAATTTTGCCGGGCGGTCACGAGCCGCTGGACGGCCTTACTGGGGCGCAAGCTCTCCCGTCATCCCACCTAACTCACTAACCCAGCCAAGGGCCCCCACTGTGGAACAGGGCCCATGTCAGCTGGAGGGACTTTGGTGTTATACGATTGGCCGTGAGCCGCGCATCGCCCGTTACAGCAATGCCGGGAAAAGTGAGGCGACGTTCTACAACATTATAGTTTGGGTTGTTGCCATGTGGTATTTCTTTTGCGTCGCCAAGCGACAGCAAGTCGGCGTCCGAATACATCATAGACGGACGTCCAATGCAGTCATGGTCGGCTGCTCTTTACAGGGAACGGCTCACGTGGTTTCATGGACCTGCAGGTACGCAAGTATACCAATTGGACTTGCAGTTGCCCTCAGCTATAAGAGGCAGGCAGGCACGGCCGTAGGGCTCCTGCCAGACCAAGACAAGACACAATTGAGCAACCAGCGTTGAGAAAGCGCCCTCTAAGACATGTTCCAGAAACACGTCAACTTTGCTGTCAGTAGGCAGCGGCCGAATAGCCGGGTCGCCAGGCTCTTGGAGGTCATTCCGGCCCAACACAGCTTGCCGCCCTCGCTGTTATTTAGAGCAACCAACCTCGTGCCTCTTGTGCCACCAGCAAACATCGGTCAAGTATTGGAATTTGTTTTTCCTCGTATACCTCACGAGTAAGTACGCAGTCGAGCCCACGCACAAAACCAATAGCACAGTGGGGTTGGTGAACATCATCCACTGGAACCGAACCAAACTTCGATGAATACTACATAAAAGCAGACCGCCCGGCCCATCTTCACACATTCGCTCGTAAGACATGTCCTCGACCATCTACTCAACTTCTCATTCCTCACAACCGCCCATATTACCCGGCGTCAAAATGGAGGACCAAAGCAAGCCCGACGCACCGCCTACACAGGACTCTGATCAGAGTCGCACATCATCGCCAGTCTTCACAGCTCAAGATGAGCTGCGGCTCCTGAGCCATGACGAATGGGTCTTGTTTTGTCGTGGTGTAGGATGCTTCAGAGATGAAGAGAGCGAGACGCTGGTCCGCCCTACCTGCTGGTATTGGCCGGCCAAGGGTTTGCCAGATGGACTGTATCGCGAAGTCTTGTGGGAAAAGGCCAAGTTCACCTACTGGTTCCATATTCTCAGTACCATCCGGTGAGTATAATATACTCGCATCCAGAGCGAGTGTATTTGCCTGCGCTGTCCATTTCTCAGAAGGCTAATAAACGTGCTTTTCCGCAGATGGATCCTCATGGTCCTACAGCTCGGCCTGAGCGCCTGCTTGACTGCCCTCGGCTCCTTCTCGAAACAGGATGGCAAGCCCATCACCATCATCGCCGCCGTTTGCACGTGCATCGCCGGTATTCTGGCCCTCATGCATAACAGCGGGCTTCCGGATCGATACCGCTCGGACCGAAACGAGTTCTACCAAGTCGAAGTGTACATTAAGGAGGTCATGGACACAAGACTCGCGGCTGCTGACCAGAACATCATGGAGGTCATGGCCGGCTGCTTCGACCAGTTCCGGGCCGCCAGGCAGACGGTGAGATATCTTTCCGTTCCGGCCCGCCGCCGGAAGGTGAGGCTTACTTGAGTTGTTGATAGGTCCAAAACAACATTCCCGCTTCGTATACGCCGACGTCCCTCAGGAACCCCCCGGTTCTGCCCGGGGCGAAGCAGAAGTCCAAGCTGGGGTTCAAGAAATAGGTTCCACCGCAGCATAGGCATAAGCAGGCGCAGGTGTTTACGGAGTTGAAGTGACGCTTTTACGACATGGATTTCGGTATCCGACAAGACCAGAAGACATTTTATGGGGAAACCTGGGTGGTATGAATTAAACTGAAGAGTGAACGAGATATAGATTTGGATGATTGGGAAGAAGGGATGATATTATGAGTAGGAACACTGTTGACTACAAACTGACGATATACTTATTAATGGGCTCATGTGGCATGGACTTGCTTATGTACATAGATAATGAATGCGAAAGGGATATACATACATCAAACCTGGTAAATCCATCTCGAAGTGCGGGGTCCGGGGTTGTTGGAACGTGAGGGAGATATCCAGGGGGGTTCGAACAGGGGTGCTTCACCAACAAAGGCAATCTGCTTGCTAAACTCTGCCGGTGCAGCCAGGCCGGAGCTGCATGGCCGACAACCAATGAGGATCTCCCGGCACCGCTGTAAGTACCTTGAAGGGGAAGATGGTGTGTTCCATCGCGCAGCGGTTGAATGCATGCCTGGGCCCAACAGCGAGACCAGCTTTCCGTCCGTCCATGGAAGCCTTTCTTTTGGTGCCGAAATTGCTTGCTCGCGGGCCATGTCGGTCATGTCATAGATTGATTGATATGGACTACGTCGCTTCTCTTGTTTTTCTTCGCTACCAACTTGTGCTCCCTACCGCATTAATATGCGACAGCTTCAAATATACATATTGCCGTTCTGTGTTTGATCGTTTCATTGTATGGTCGTCGTCGTCGCCGCCGCTGCTGCTCTTATCTTTCAAGGTTCTGCATGCAGTCATCCTCACGTCCCAATTCATGCACCCATCAGTTCGTGTGCATACATGATCTGATTCGTTGATCGATATATCATTCGGGTCGATCGATTGGGATTTTGAGCTGTACCTGTCTCGCGATCCTTGGAATCGAATGTGCATTTCTTACTACTTCAATAATCTTTACAGAGGTTAATATTGAATGCTCAAATTTTTATAATACTCGGATCCGAACTTCGTTCTACTTTCGTTCTACTCAACTTCCTATATAGATATACAAGTCTCTCTATAAGAAACTTTCCCCACAATGTTCCTATCCATCGGCCCCCGCAGCCGGGGCCGGAGCCGGGTCCGATTCCATCAAATCGCGGGCGCGGCCCTGGTGTTCTTCGTCATGCTTTCCCTCCTCCGCATGGCAAGGCGGTCGCGGTCGGCAAGGTCGCCGCAGCGGAGCATATACGACTACACCGAGGGCCAAACAGCTCCGTCAACCGCAGAAGGGGTGGCGGTGGGAGAGGCGACCACCGTCGGGGCGACATCGTCCCCGAGAGAGAGATGGCAGAGTATCTCCGGGACCTGGTCAGCCGCCACGGCCTGACCCAAAACATCACCTTCCACGCGCGGCGGATCCGCCCCGAATTCAAGCCCCGGCAGAAGCGGGAGAGCATGACGGTCATCCGCAAGAAATTTGGACCACTGCACGGCTTCACTTCTCTACAAGTCGCACCAGCTGCTGATGGCGAGGATGACGACCGTCACGAACTAAAAAGAGCCTCACAACAGCATCAACAGTCACTACCACCCACCACCGCCGCCGCCGCCTACATAGAACCAGCAGTCCTCACGCTACCCCTACCCGGACCGCCCGAGCTGCCGGACCAGGTCGACGCCACAGCCCTCCTCTTCGGCATCGCGACGACGTACTCGCGGCTCGTGGCCTCCAACGCCTCGCTCCTGCACGACTGGTCGCGCTGGCTGACGGACGGCCGGGGGCGGTCCAACGGCGCCGGGCTCCTGCTCGTACTGCACCGCGCCAGCGCCTCCGAGACGGGCCACGTCGGCGCCAAGCTGCGCGAGCTGGGCATTGACGCCACGGTGCGGTCCTCCTCCTCGGCCGCCGCCGGAGTCGGCGGCAGCAGTCCCGACGGCGACGGCACGTGGAGCTACCTCGAGCTCGTGGGCCGGCTGGCGCTGCACGCGCGCAACATATTCAAGGAAGAAACGGGAGACACGAAGAAAAGGGGCGGCCAGGATCGGAAGTACCTGGGTCTCGTCGACGACGACGTCTTCTTCCCGTCCATGCACAGGCTGCTCGCAAGGCTGGGGGCGCTCGACCCGGCGGAGAGCGCCTACGTGGGCCTGCCCAGCGAACAGGCCGACTGGACGACGACCGAGGAGGGAGGCAACGCGACCATGACGTACGGCGGCGGGGCCGTGTTCCTGACCCGGCCCTTGGCCGAGGCCGTATCTAAGATGCCCTGCGCGCGCCAACCGCAAAAAGTAGAACAACAGACCGGCGTTAACGAGGCCCCGCCAGGACCCCAGACCGCCGCCGAGGAGGCCGCGGCGGAGACGGGGCAATGGGATGAGAGACTTTACCGGTGCATCACGGCGCACCACAGCAGCCGCCTGCGCATCATGCCGAGTCTCTACACGTCCGACGAGGAGGGTGGGGACGGCGGCTACGACAGCGGGCTGCGGCCTCTGGCCTTGCACCATTACCGGCAGCGGCATCAGCGGTTCGTGCCGTCGCGGGCGCACCTGGTCGCATCGCTCGCCGGCGAGGGGTCGTTCCTGCAACGGTTCCTATTCCGCGGCGACGGCTGGGTCCTCGTGAACGGCCACTCCATCGCCGAGTATCCGGACGGCGTTGATTTGGTACCACTGTCGCGCGTTAGCAACCCGAAGAAGCCGCTGTCGGTGCTGGTCACGCAGCAGCCTCATGAGATCTTATACAACGACAAGGAGAACGTGAGGGATAACAGCAATGGAAGAGGGGCTACTAATATCAGACCCGCAAGCCGCATCGCAATTGACAGCGACGCGGCACAGAAGCAGGAGAGGAAAGACCAGAAAGTTGTCTCATGGACTGGCGTGAAACGAGTTTGGCGGCACTTGGACTCGAGAATTGTGAGAGACGAAACTGGCACTGTCAAGGAAGTATGGCAGGCATACGTAAAACATGCAGGGCCGACGCTCGAATATGACGATGGTATGTTGGATCCTAGCGATACGGTGCACCGCCAGGATGGCGTCTCGGACTTGAACTCGGTCATCGTACTGATTTGGGAGAGCTCTTCTTAACACTCGGCCATATAGATCATAGCAGGCAGTACCCCTGAAATTCAAACAAAATGCTTCATGTCGTAATGTGCTTCCATGCATCGCAACGTAGCGCAACATATCACAATTGCGCCAAAGCCAGATCGTGTGACGCTGACACGTTGACGGACAGATACAGGTGGATGTCTCAAAGCATGGTTACATCGCAGACAGTTTCACCGTTTAGGTCATGTGAGTTCTTCAGCTCCGTCTTTCTTTCATTATGTAATTGTACATGAGCTTTTCGTTGGCTGTTTCGAGCCTGGAAGTACGTTAAAAGCTACGTAATTTCCTCATGCTATGTTGATGATAGCTTCGTGTCGGTTACTCTTCTATTCGTGATGTCCGTAGTATCACACGCTTCTGTACTCATCCACTGAGCCCCCTGCATCTATTTGCCGTCTTCCCAGTCCGGATTCTGCGTTTGCGTTAGTTTGAATTCTCACTTTATTTCGAATGCCATAGAACATACCTTGCGTAGAATCACCAGGCCCTCAAGCGTACTGCTCAAGCTGATATACTCCTCATCCTCGAGCTCCGCACGCTCACCGTATGCCAGCAGCACAGGTGTGCTCTGTGTCTGCCAACCAGTGATCGTCTTGGGACGACCAGCCTGTCCAACCACATCCACAGCTTGACCGACTCGTACGTTGACTGTCAGAGGCTTGAGGTTCTCATCCAGAGTAACGAGGAATCGTGGGTGCATGGCTGTGACGAGGAGGTACAGCAGGTAGTGAGACTGAGATGTGATGAACTGCTTGGCGTCGATCATGGCGACGAGAACAGACAGCAGACCAGCCGCGCTAACCCGCGACAGGACCTGGCGATCCGTGTGGAAGGGGTTAAGGCTCATGGTGCCCTTGCCCATGTGCAACAAACCTTGCGCAATGCGGACCATAAACAGGGACTCCTGATCCCGGTGGTAGTATGACGCTAATTGGCGGAGGAGTTGGGCAAGACGGGCGTTGTTGGTGCCAGCGCCCAAAAGACCCATGGCGAAAATGGCGTTGATGGCCACATCGTTGTCATTGTCGTGACTGTACCGAGACAACGTGTCGTATACCTTCATCTGGGGGTTGCTGGGGCTGATGAGACCCATAGCGAGCGGCACGGCGCGTCGGATATTGGGCTCACCGTAGTGCATCAAATGGCCAAACTGGCGGAGCACCATCTCTTGACCAACATCCTCACCCATCGCAATCAACGCAATACCGATGACGGCATACGACTGCAGCAGCTCATCTCCCTTCTTTTCGTCCGAATCTTCCATATGCTCGTTGCAGATGTGGAGAAGCTCTTGGATCTTGAGCACGGCACCTGTTCCGGCCCAGGCGCAGATTTCGGCCAAAAGTGCAGTTGGCCTGGCCATGGGGTGGTCCACAGCCTTAAGAGTTTCGAGGATGACCTCAACCTCCTCCTGGCGACCAAAGAACAACAGACCGAGGCCAAGCGCGAGGAATCGAGTCCACTTGTCTGTCAGCTGTGTCTTTCGGTCCTCATCCAGCAGGAGAGTAACGATAGCCTCGCTAATATCGGGGTTGGAGGTGCCAACATAGACCATGCCCAGCGACAGGGCGGCCATGGACGAAATCTGCATCTCCTGGCTCGAATCCGTAATGATGGGCAGCAGGAGCTCGCAGAGGTCTTCCTTTTGCGAGCCAGCATAGGACATACCCAGGCCCATAATGGACGCGGTTCGGACGAGAGGGCTCTTGTTCTCGAGCTTCTCCTGGTCACCCAATAAAGCAAGAGCCGGCTCGGAATCTATTCTAACACCGGAGTTCATGATACCGATAGCGAGCATGGCACCGGCTTGGATTTGGGACTCGTCGGCGTAAGTGAACTTGTCGACCTTGTCCAATCCGTTCTCGACGTCCCACATGAGAAGAGTGCCGAGAGATGCGACGGTGGACATCATGCCTTCGTCCTTCGTCTTCCACACCCAACTCTCCTTGTCCTGCTCCACCAACATCATCTTGTCGTTGCCGAAGCCTGCGTTGACGAAAGCGTTGACAAATGCAGCAGCCAGGTTGTGTCGTGCGGAATCCAGGTTGGTCATGCCAGCAACGCGGCTGCTCTCCAGGTGGCTCTTGTAGATGTCCTCGGTTGTCTTAGGCTCGAGGATGTTTAACTCCTTGCCCAGTGTCTTGAAGTACTCTGCCAGCTTGATGTTGCAAAGCGCTTCCTCAATATCTTGCTGTTGGCTCTCATCGCCCTTCTTGGCAACATCAAGCCAGATCTTCTGGCGGCCAATAAGGAAGGCCAGTTGCTTCTGCAGCGCCGGGTCCGGGGCGCTCTCAAAGTCGGCCTTGATAAGATCCAGGTCGTTGAGGCGGATTGCAATTACCATTGCTTGCGTGTACTCCTTGTATCTCTTGTAGATGTCGTGTGCTGTCCGGAGGAACTGCTCGTTGTCGGGATAGGTAAGGAGGTTGACCATGCTGACGAGGTAGAGGCACACTCTAGAGTAGGTCTCTCCGTCAACGAATTTGGGAAGGTCCTCGATAATCTCCAGTTCGCTCATCAGATCAACGGCATCGGCCTCGGCATTGCTCTTGAGGAAGAGGGGAACCAGCACCAGCGCAAGGTCCACCAGGTCTTTTGTCGGCTCCTCGGCTGTGATGCGCTTTCCATAGACCTCTCCGATCTCCAGAGCCAGATGCCTCGTGTATTCGTGGCCCCATGAGCCGATGTCTTCTGTTGGCGATAACAGCCGGTACTTCAGGGTGTCTTGTCGGTCCTCGTCGGAGAAGGTCATGCCGATAACGGATAACACATCGGCCAGCGACGCCTTGTCGTTGCCCTCGGGCCAATCTTCGTACAGCTTCGTCAAACTCTCGTAGTGTGGCCGCAAAAACTTTAGGGGCTTCGGCACAGCGGTCATAGATGATGTGGACGTCTTGATGGAGGTCTTCATGGCCTCCATGGCGGGCTTGTAGAGGGATGCATCGGACTCCTGCGATCTGGGAATCAGTATTGTATCAGGATATGCACCGAGGAATCAATCGTACCGTCAAGCGCTCGACCAGCATGTCGAGTTCGTTCTTGAGTTGCTGGTCCTCCTCGCTGAGCTCTTCCGAAGCTGCCAGCCTGTTAGCATTGATCGTACGCAGTAGGGACCCGCTAAGTTGTCGTCATACAGTCTACGATCTTCTCGTCATCTTTCTTGCCGTTCACCTGAGCGTCCTTGCCCTTCTTGGTCTCATCGGCCTTGTTGTCGGCGACGGCCTTTCCCTTGCCCTTGTCAGCCGACTTGGGCACATCATCCTTGGCCATGGTGGGAGGAGTATGCGGTGGAAAGGCTGAGTAGGAGGATTGGGTGGTTTGTCTTCCTATCGAATCACCAGGGATAGGCGAGATGAAAAAAGTAAGTGTATAAGTTAAGACAAACAAAATGTACAGACACTGGTCTGCGTCTGTAGATTATGCGATGTTCGTCGTAATGAGGTTGCGGGTGCGCGGTGGAAGACGATGGATGGATGAAGTGTTGATTGCACACGAGCTTCCCAAAGCTCCGGCCTAGCTCTCAGTGGTTACTTAGCTGACCAGCAATTACGCGCGAGGCTACTGCCTGCCTGACCCGACGTAACAGATTTGGGCGGGCGGGCTGGAAAGCCAGATCCCAGCCTCAATTTGGGGGACGCCAATCCGACCTGGCCTGTGCTTGGGGCTGGTGCATGTGGATTAATCTGATCGCAAATCAGGTACGTACTTCCAGGATGTACCGCTACGGCATCTTATCTAAGCATCTTCTCTATCGATTATCGATTATCGTAATTTTTGGTGGTACCGCGGGGTTGCTTTTTGGAGGGGATCCCAAAAAGTCGTCGCTCAGCGTATTGATCTAAGAGCTGCTGAGAATAACCCCTGTACTCACTCGATTTGGACCTTCATTTACGACGGCTTACTGAGTAGCTTCGTTCCTAAGTCAGGGCTGAATCAGACCCAGTTGCCCAACATGAAGTTGGATACCAAGGCCATGCGCCATCTCGCGGCGGAGGACTGGCGCGTCCTCGCAGCTGTATGTATATAGCCCTTTTACTATGCCTATATCTACGTTTGCGCCCTGCCGCCAATTCAATGCTAATGTAAACCTCCCCTTTCTATAGGTCGAGCAGGGCACTAAGAACCACGACCTCGTCCCGACCGCCGTCATCGAGAAGCTCTCGCGGCTCCGCGGCGGCCCTTCGTCCGTCTCCAAATCCATCAGCGCCCTGGCCAAGACGAGCCTGATCGGCAAGGTGAAGGAGGCCAAGTACGACGGGTACCGGCTGACGTACGGCGGCATCGACTACCTGGCGCTGCACGCCTACGCGCAGCAGAACGTCGTCTACAGCGTCGGCACGCGCGTCGGCGTCGGCAAGGAGAGCGACATCATGATGGTCGCGGACCACGCGGGCACGCAGAAAATCCTCAAGATCCACCGCCTCGGCCGCATCAGCTTCCGCACCGTCAAGGCCAACCGCGACTACCTGCGCAAGAGCCGCGGCCAGGGCCAGGGAGGCTCCTGGATGTACCTGTCCAAGCTTGCCGCCATGAAGGAGTACGCCTTCATGAAGGCCCTGCGCGAGGAGGGATTCGACGTACCAGAGCCCATCGCCCAGAACCGGCATACCATTGTCATGGCCTTTGTCGATTCTTTCCCGCTGCGGCAGGTGAGCGAAGTGGGTGACCCGGCAGCCTTGTATGCCGACTTGATCGGCCTGATCCTACGTTTGGCGAAGCACGGCCTGATCCATGGCGACTTCAACGAGTTCAATCTCCTGATCCGCGAAGAGCGGTCCACCTCAAAAAATGACACCACTGGTGAGGAGGAGGAAACCATCAAGGTAACCCCTGTCCTGATCGACTTTCCTCAGATGGTCTCCATGGAGCATGCCAACGCCGAGATGTATTTTGACCGCGATGTCAACTGCGTCAAGCGATTCTTCGAGCGGCGTTTCCATTTTGTCAGCACTCAGCCAGGCCCCTATTTCAAGGATGCGAAGAAAACAGTTGGCAAGGACGGTGCAAAACGGTTGGATGCGTCAGTTGAGGCATCAGGCTTCACTAAGAAGATGTTGAAGGACCTGGAAGCCGCCATCGCCGAACAATTAGCCGGAAGGGGCGAGGAAGGCGAGGAGGAAGGCGAGGAGGCTGGCTCAGATGAGGACGAGGACGATGAAGATGAAGACGATAGCGACGCATCAAGCGAAGAGTCCGCATCTGAGGCGCAGGACACAACAGAACAGGACTTCGGGCACAGCAGCAAAACAAAGGAAGAGTCTGAAAGGATAGATATTTCCAAGTTATCACTGGGCAACGAGACATAGTCTGTTTTCGCTTCCCCCAAATAATTGAAAGCCATTTGATACCCCATAAACCACATACCTATCTAGCAGGATGCGTACTTTGTCAGCATGATCGGTCTACATAATATAGCTACACCGGAGGCTAGAGCTCAGCACGCCGTAAAGGAACCGGACAAGTCTACCTACGACGGACCTGTGTCGTCACCTAAGCCTGTGTCCGTCACGCCCAGGACCGTGAGTATGATCAGGCCCGTAAGCATTGGCAAGCCCATGAGTGTTGTAAGTGTCTCGTTACAGCCCAATGCGGTCACTAGGGCTGCCAAACCCCCCTCCAGCATTGCGCCTCCCAATCCTCTACATCCACTGCATCGATGACTACTGCTCTCCTACAGAGCATGGCAATCGTCATGGGTATGCTTGACGAGAGCACCGTCAGCAAACGTTCTCTGGCCCTCACGTTGATGCTGTAAACCTTGGCCTCCTCATCCGTCCCTTGGCGGGGTCGAAGCTCCGACCAGTTAAGTGCAAATGAGTTCTCCCTCCTCAGCAAAGTACGGTTGCCTTAGGGATCATCATGGCAACCTAGGAGACGTACACACAGGTAGCAATGGGACAATATCATAAGAGTACAAGCAAAAACTCCATTCCGATGTTTGGGTCTATGAACAAGATCATCTAACTAATACCACCCTGCGTAGACTAGACTACAGCAGGAAGAACATAGAGATGATAGTATCATCATTCAGATACACTGAACCCTTTCCATGAGTTGTGTATGTATGATGAAACGAAGTGAAACCCTCCTGAGTGAACAAGGGAAGATGCCGATAGCATCCACAGATATCAGTCAAAGAAGGGTCAAGTAATGTATGGTACAGAAAAAAAAAAGAAACAGTGCTGCCAAAAACCCTAATGGCAGACCGATGTGGTATCTCTTGGGATGAAGAAACAAAGTGAACGACAATGCTGGCCCACGAGCAACAACCATATCTTGTTGTGTGCGATGGGATGGTAGGTCATGTTGTGGTCAAAGTCAAGGGGTAGGAATACAGTAAGGGCGTAAGGTGATAGGCTCGGCGCCTCGTCTATTCCTTCTCCTGCTTCGGATGCTTCACAGGAGAAGACCGTGTGCTTCCATTCGCAACGACCATTGGCGACTCAACATGAATAGTTGCACCCTCGTCGCCAGAACCAGAACCATCCTCCGAGGCCGGTGCCTTGCTAGAAGCAACGCTGCTCGGTCTATCCAGAGGAGTTGGTTAGTGGCCTACACGAGGGCAGAAGCAGGGAGCATACGGGTTGCCCTTGGCCTGACACTTTGCCTCATGAGGGACATAGGGGAGAGCAGCACTAGAGAAAGCATGTCAGTGATCTATCGATGTTGGGATGTGAATGAAAGGAAGGACTCACGGTGCGGGGTTGCCGACGCTAGGCTGGCGCTTCCAGTTGGGCTGGTTGTAGATGGTAGGCGTGAGGCCGACAAGAGGAGTTCCATAGGCGCCCACATTATACTCGTTGGTTCGGAACTGACGTCGTTCAGCCGTGACACGCTTCAGCTCCTTCTGGGCCGGAGTGTCAGCATAGCGGATCTGCATGTTGAGGCGCTCGTCGCCGAGTGCTTGGTTGTGGAACTCCTGAATAATCTCGTCACAGATCTCACGAGACTCGAATCTGCATGCATGTCAGTAAATGAGCTTGATGATGTTAATTGACAAGAATGATATGGGAAACTTACCGAGCGAAACCAACACCGCGGCTGTTGCCCAGGCTGTCGCGCAAAATCTTGCTGGAAAGAATGGTGTATTCCATGAAGATGGCGGCCAGCTCGTTCTCAGTGATCGACTTGGGCAGGTTGGAGATGTAGAGGTTCGTAGAGCCTTCATCGCCCTCGGCCTTCAGACGGGAGTTGAACGACTCCTGGTCACGAGGATCGAAGTCAGTAAACTTCGGGTCATGAGTGAAGCATCGGCAACCGCAGAACTTGATGATCTTCACGCCGAAGCCTTGAAGGTCGACATCGTTGCCCATGCTGGGATCATCCAGGAAGGTATCACTTGAAGACCGACGGTTGTTGCAGGCGGGACTACCGCCGGCCTTGGCCTTAGCACTTGAGCTGTGGAGCTGAAGTGCAGTACTTGCGCTCGGCTCAGCACTTGCAGAAGCCAGCGTGTTGTACTGGGAGTGGAAAGGGACACTGGACAGATCACTTGGTCCACCGGCTGACAAGGTGCTGGGCGTGGGCAGGGGCTGGGTAATGTTTACCCTAGCAAAGCCGACTTCATATCCCAGGCGGTAGAAACCGCGGATGCAGGCCTCCGAATCCCGCTGCTCGACGAACTTTGCAAAGCCGAATCTGTCATGAAAGATTAGTTTCCGACTTCAGGAACAAAAGAATTTGGATGTACTCACCCCTTGCAGGCGCCAGTGGTGGTGTCAATGATAGCCTTGGATGTCTCGACGCGTCCGAAGCGTGCAGCATACTTGTAAAGAGTATCATCGTCAGTAGTAGGGGTGCAGACCGCGGATGTAGACGTTGCGGTTGCCGGGAATAGGGTTAGTAAGGCTCTGCTCCAGGGTCTTCATGTTCTCCTGGGGAGTGAAGACAGCAGGTACAGCCTGAGGAATGGCCGGGTCGCGCGTGAGCAGGGAATCCATGTCGCGATCAGCAGCGGTAGGAACAGCCGAGAATGCCTTGGGCTGCTGCACCATGCCAGCCGAGGTGACTTGCTGAGGTGAAGGAGTGGTGTAAGTCGAACGGTCAAAGACAGTGACACGAGCTGCGGCATCACGCGAAGCAGTGCTGCCAAAGAAGGGCGTGGCCGGGGTAGACTCGGTAGTCGAGTACGAAGATCGACGGTTGTCCAGAGGGGGGACATCCTGCTGGTGAGCAACCTGCTGCTCGGCAACAGAGTGCTGGGGAGCCTTGAAAGTGCCGAGGCGACCAGAATAGTCGAAGGGAGTCGGGGTGAACAAACGCGGATCGGAATCCTTCATGCCGGGCACAGCCCACTGGGTAGCAGCAGGCCAGGCATAGCCGCCGTGAAGATAGTAAGGCTCGGTCATGGACATCGGGCCAGGGCCAACAGGAAGACCGGCAGCTGCAGGGAAACCGGGAGGGAAGTACATGGGCATGGCAGCAGCAGCTGCGTTGGCATCGTACAAGGGGACTGGGCCACCATTGACGCTGAGACCATTGAAAGAGCTCAGAACAGCTCGCATGCTGGGGTCAGAGCCAGCAGCGCCAGGCTGTACACCATTGTTGCTGGCCTGAACGGCCGACGACTGGCTGCCAGAGAGGTAGGCGTTGGCACCATTCATGTTGCTGCCTGCCATGGTGGCAGGAGCGGGAGTGGCATGGGTACCAGCGGCGCTGGCACCGTGCTTGGGACCGTAGTTGTTATCGGATGCCATGCTGTTGGGTGAATAAATCATAGTCTGTTTGTCTGTTCCAAAAGGAAGAAGAAAAAAACAGAAGTCAGTACAAGTGAAAATATCACTGTTGAAAGAAAGAGACAGCAGTGAGTGCAACGATGCAAACGAGGCAATCGTCGAAGAAGAAGTTGTGTTGTGGTATGTGCAAGCTGGAGGGAGAGGTGAGGTCGACGAGGTGGGGGGGATCAATCTTGTATGCTGGAGCAGCATTCAAGATCCGGGGAAGCAGATCCAAAAATGGGCAGAGGGAGAAAAAAAAAATCGGAGACGCGCAGGAGGAAACCGCCTATTTGGGCGAATCGAAGCGCCTGATAGGCCGAACCGAACAAGGACCCTCGCAGCAGCAAATCCGGGGTAGGGTAGAGGGAAAGGAAATGAACGGTGTAAGTCGATAGGTTGTGGACGAGGGTGACATGACCCAAGACCCAGAGGATCCAAAATGGCAGTCGACGACGATGATGGCAGGAAAATGGAGATGCTGATCGCAGAGTGACTGCAGGTTGGGATGGAAAGAGGGAAGAGAAGGGTCAATGTGCTTTGCTTACCTTGAACAGTCGCCGACTAGGACCAAGTCTGGTCTGAACAGAAGCAGGATCTGAGGTTGCAGTTGATTAGTGTGAGGATGCTTGCGTGCTTCACGATGTATGAAGGAGAGGAAGCAGTGCTTCCAATGTTGTTGTGTTGTTGCACAAGATGTGTCTGACAGAGAGTGGTGAAGGGTTATCGAAGATGGATGTGTGGTGGTTGATGGTGAAAGGGAAGGATGTGGAACCAAAAGAAAGGTCAGGACTCCCTTAAGTAGGCTGGGGAAATAGTGGCAGAAGGGACGGCTGATTGTAGAAGCAGATGCCCAACCGATTATTCTCACAGGTAGGAAATAATCGGTGTTGTGTGCTCCTAGTAGGCAGTAGAAGAGAAGAATCGGCAATGAAGAGCTGGAGGGCAAACACCGAGGGTTAGGGACCCCGCGTTAGACAAGATCGACGCCTCGCTCACGGCTCCGTCACGGTTTCGCGACAACAACTCGACTGGTTACCGGCACCACAGCAGGGAATTGGTCTCACCTTTCAGGATCTGGCCAATGCCACCAAGACGGGTTATATGAAGCGAGCGGGCACAAGTAAAATAGAGTAGCTAGCGAGCAAGATGCGGTGACGAGGGATCGTGAGAATGTCGCGGCTGGGTGAGTGGATGCTATGCTTGATGGGATCGGGACGTGTGAGAAGAGTCGGGACTGGTGAATCGACTTGGAAGAAAAGGCCACAGCCCAATTAGTCACTTACAGATTGCAGATAGACCCGAGAAGCGTGTACCAACACCTCGGCAGTGTTCCAATGACTTTGGAGGAAGGCGCGAATCTGTTATCGACTGTGCCTCGGTATGGAGTTGTTGACCAAAACAGAAAGAGCCTCCTATCTGTAGCTTATCTCCCTTTGTAGACGGCAGAAGCTCTTGACACAAATCTCTACATGTACACATGTATTTGTTAGCGGCTGCAGACCAG
Organism: Apiospora marii; assembly: GCF_038362585.1. NCBI lineage: Eukaryota > Fungi > Ascomycota > Sordariomycetes > Amphisphaeriales > Apiosporaceae > Apiospora > Apiospora marii. The sequence goes on from NW_027117374.1 coordinate 1,613,358, forward strand.
AACAGAATGCAAATTAAAGCAATGACGCACTGCACCTAGGGGGTTTCCAACACGTGAAAGTCGATTGTGCTATGTTGACAACAGTGCTTGCCTCGCCCTGGAGACTGGAAGTAGGGGCTTCCAACTTCTGTCGCTTCAGAACCTTGCTGTCGTCGCGAAAGTATGTGGTCAACACAGAACCCAAGTCGAGTCTCCTTTCCTGTCTTTCCTCCTGCTTTCTTTTCTGCCTGGCAAGCGATCGGTTTGCGCCCTCAAATACCTTTTCAGACGGCAATCACGTCAAGGATCGTAGGTAGCTCCAAGTCCCCAACAGCAGTTGCTCTTGATCACTAATTGGTCCCGACCGAAGCCTTTGCACAACTGTTGCCTCCTTCGATAGGTATACCTTCACTCCTGGGTTGGAGCAGAGTTTTCGTCGTTCCGCCAAGCACGTCCAGCACGTTTCGTTCCTATCAGCCTCGACTTTCGCTGTTCTTTCCTCCTTTGCGCCTCGGAGTGGCCAGCCCCAGACGACTTCCTAGATCCACGGTCTGTGTCGGGTATATCACCGTAACTTCTCGCTTCCAAGTGAAGACTGGAGACACAGAGACTCAGCGGGTGTCAACAACCAGCCAGGTCTCTGCATAGGCACTCGACGCCGAGGTTCAGGGGGTCGGCGATGGACAATGTTGGCCACGGAATACGGTTATGGAAGGGCGGTATTTCAGGACCAGTAGCTCCAGCACCAGGGAGGAAGTCGACTGTGGTTAGTATCGGGCTGTTCCAACACAATACGTTGTATGACGATACACCCTCCCTCTCGATAACCAGATCGTTTAGCCACCAAGTATTGTTGAATAAACCAGCTGCACTTCCCCGCTCTGGGTATCTTCTGAGAGCACCTGATCGCTACCTTTGGCACCGGGATAAGAATACGGATAAGATATGTAATGATGTTCAATGAAGGGAGCCAAGATACTCGTCGATATATTGGCAGACTAAGGCAGTGAGTGCTGGTGGATGGTCAAGGCAGATCCACAAGGGGCTCTCTGTGGTATTATACCACAACTGCAAGCTGGACCGGGCACATGTAAGAAGTGGCGGACCACATCAAAGAAGCTAAATCGGGTCCAGAACGACCGATCAGAACGGGAAATATACCTACTGCTTGTAATGACATATCCTTGTTGATGTAGGTACAGTACCATTTCCACAAGCGCCAGATGGCCACGGCCTGCAGGCCTGCCGAATCGGTGGACACATGCCGGGGTAGAGGGTCAGAGCTAGAGAAGTGGTTATCGTTTCCCCTCCTCCCCCTGGAGCCTTGGTATGACAGTATGGCTGATGGCTGCTGCAACGAAGGTAGTTTAGCAAGGCAAATGAGGCGACTTCTTGCTCGAGTGGGGGGTGGTCCAGTATGGTCGAGGGGAGATCGATACAAGGGATGTAACTGGAACGTAGCCCAGTAGCCCCTGTCCGGGCTGACCAACTTTGCCCATGGCTGCACCTCGAACCTGGTCACTGTTTGCAGGCACGGCTTGGCAGTGACCGGATGATAAGTAGAAGATCGTAATTAATCCATCCTGGTGTGCAACTACTCACATGTACAAGTAGTTACCATATGTTGATCGGACGCAGATGTGGCCTGATACAGCGAGCTTTCCAATATGAGATGTGATAGCCACAGCAAACGCGCAGGCCTCTTGGACTGCCCCCCATTTGGAATGGAGTACCGCGCCCTTGACATGTACATACATACGCCAGCACCCGGCATAGGCGATGTATGCACGGGGGAAGAAAGATGGAACATTCTGCCGGATTAAACATTGGGATGGATACCGGGACAGTCTCTTGGGCTGAGCTGCACGAGTTAAGAGATCGTCTCCAACATTAGGCGCTGTCTGTGCTGAATGACTCCAGCAGAGTCGGATGATACCCGAAAAGCCCCTCCGCCGTTCCAGCGACGTCGTCTCGTGTGCTCACTAGTGTCTCAGGACGATTCCGTAATGAGAGGCGACGGCAGTGAGTACCGACAGGCCGCTGCGGCGCTGCCTCGACATATTACTGTTGCTACGGCGAGGCCAGGGGGCCAGGCCAGGCCTGACCTGGTCTGATCTGATCTGATTTGATAGGAACCACGTAGATTAGATGGTCCTGGTCCTATGTCTCCTACGCCTATTGCTTCTTTGCCAGCGCTAGAGAACATTATACACTGGAGTGGAAGTGCACATAGGTGGAAGATCCTGGAGATGGATCGTGATCGGCATGGATTCCTGGCTGGAGATCAGGACTTCTCGGATGGGCATAGGCCAGGTTCTTGACAACGGTCCTAGATTCCCGAGTGCTCATCGAGTTTGAGAAATTGAGCTTAAACTTGGGGGAGGGTCCAAGACTAGACTAAAAGCAAGGGGCCGCTTGTCTCAAAGCCCCGGCCCGGAGCGAATCCGTGCGGCTGGGCAAAGATATATAACAAGTCTCCGGAAGCCGTTCCTTGGGGCCACAAGCCTTGGCAAGCCTTCCGTTCCACGAGTTCAGATCTTCCAAAGGGCGCTTGGCGCTTGGATATGGGGAGGTATCGAACGGGCAATACATATGTGGAAGAGGATGCAGGACAATTGCAAACGACAGATGCCATGTGTGCCGTCACTCGTCCAATCTCGCCAATGGTAATGTCAAATCCTCTGACCTGAAGCGTCTTGGCATGATCAGCCACAACGGGCTGGCCCGTGCTGGTCGGATTCCAGAAGGTTTGGAGATGGGCGATTGGATGACATTCTTTACTTTGTACACAGCTCAATATGAAATCAGCTGGCCTGGTCTTATCCATCGCTAATCGCCATGCCCATCCATCTTCATCGGTGAAATGGGAACCGTTTACCGATCGCGAAGAGACAATGAAGGGTGGGTGCATGCGCCTTATCTGGTTCACCATCATGATCATTTGGAATAGCTTATTTCATTCCATGCTGGTTTCCGCATTGCATATGTATGTACTCGCACACTATCACTTCCAACCTTCTTACCTCGTTGCCACGATGTTACGTCAAAGTGACAACTCAAATGTGAAGGATGGTCTAGTTACCTAGAGATATGAATGCTTGCCAGAGACTCGAGCCTCTTTCAATGGGTGGTCTTTGAGCCTAGCAATCGTTCGATCCGGTCACAACCTACCTGCCTTTCACAGTGGAACATTGGACCAGCATTCGCCGTAAATGCCCACAGTTGGCGGCAGAAAAAGATGCTGCCATCGGCGCTACACGTGCGCTCAACAACTCAAGGTAAGAAGCTGTGTTTGCTTTCCGTGCCGCAAATGGTCATTATGCGTAAGTGCACTTGACTCTCCGACAGGTGGCCAGCATCCATGCCTCTCAATCCGTTGCATACACTTCCATACCTACCTCTATGTTCTTCTCGGCAGTAGCACTTAACCTAGGATATGCGGCACGTTTCCATGTTGCCTGCTTACGATACCTAACCTTAGGAATGGAACTTTTGGGAAATGAATCCTAGCTTCCTCTCCGCTTTTTTGTCAGCCGCAGACATGTCAGCGATATGCCAATCTCTGGTCTACGAGGCTATGCGATCCTATTCCCATCAAAGGAACCCGAACAGCCAGCGCCTGCCTGATTCCAGAGAGGCTTTGGATGGCTCCCTTTTTCCCCCTTTGTCGCCCGTTGAAGAAATGCTGATAAAGAAGATGCCGCTGCCGCCGTCGCCGCGTCGTTCGGCGGGAGACCCGTAGCCCTTAAGGCAGACACCTTGCCTATCAGGGCAAGACTCGCCTATCCAATGACGTTGCCCCATGGGGCGAGACAGGGGTCAGAACGACGCGAAGGATGCTGAAAAGGGTCCTCTAGCCTTTAGCGACTTCTGGGCGACTAGGTTTACGATTACTATGCATTGTTTATTTTTAAGTATGGCATGGGGTTCTGGCAAATAAATCGTACATAGGTAGAGAAACATGTCTTGCGGTGTCGCGTCGTACATGTTGCCTTTTGCACACAGCTGCCCATACGCTCGTTGATACTCCAAAATGCGAACTTCAGGAGTTGTTGCAGCCTCTGCACTCGCTTTGACTAATACCGCCCATGCCGCCGACCTGACCGACTATGTCTTACCTGACGTGAGTTTCCCAATGTATCAAATACATTAACGTTCAGTTGATTGGGCAAAGCCAAATCCTGCGCGCGCGACCAAGTCCCTTCGTCTGATCTTCTCATAGGCCGGAACCATCGACGGCGGCAACACGTTTCCAGGAGTGAGCCTGCCGTTTGGGATCATCAAGCTGGGCCCCGATCTGTACACCGGGTCGGACAGCTACTCGGGGTACCAGGCGACGGGCAACTTCACGGGCTTCAGCCTCCTCCACGAGAGCGGGACGGGCGGCGCGCCCAAGTATGGCGTCGTGTCGCAGATGCCGGTGCTGGGCGACATCGAGAACCCCCTGGAGGACCACAACGACACTCGCTCAGCCAAGGACGAGGCACGAGTCGGTCACTACAAGGCGCATCTCGGAAGCGGTACGACCTTGGAGATGAGCGCGACGCATCGGGCGGGTCTGTACAGTTACACGTTTCCCCAGGACAGCACATCCTCGAATGTTATTGTCGACGTGTCCCATGTGCTCCCCTCCTTCCGGGGACAGGGGCTCGGGCAGAGCTACCTAGGAGGGAACATTTCGGTCTCTGAAGATCCCCAGAGCGGCACACTTCGCTATGAGGGCTTTGGCTCGTACGATAATGTGAGTATCTCCTTGGGCCTCTTGAGCAAGGCCGTACCTATGATTCAGGTCATACTAACCTACCCCTGTTACAGGGCTGGAACCGCGCGCCAAAATGGACTGTCTACTTCTGTGGGCATTTCGACAAAGAAGCAACCTACAAGACATTTGTCGGCACCGAGCCATTGGCGACCGAGCTTGCCTCATACGACGATACACCCAGCGTCGAGTCCACTGCCCGACTCGGGGCCGCCTTCACCTTCAACTCTACCCAGGTCACCTCCCGGGTCGGAGTCTCTTTCATCTCCACAGATCAGGCCTGCAAGAATGTCGACGAGGAGATACCCGCTGACACCTCATTGGCTACCTTGGAAGATAACGTGAAAAAGGCGTGGAATGACCGGATCTTGTCCAAAATCACCACCACGGATACCGACAACACGAACCTGCAGCTTCTGTATACGTCGCTGTACCATATGAATATCATCCCCACCAACAAGACAGGAGAGAACCCTCTTTGGTCTTCGGGTGAACCCTACTACGATGACACCTTCACACTTTGGGACTTGGTAAGTACATAGTATCTTAATACTTTGATTTCCCAAGCAGTCTTCTAACTGCCTTTAGTTCCGCTGCACCACCTCCCTCTTCCACGTAATCGAGCCCGTCGCCTACGAGGAGTTCATCCGCTCCCTCGTCGACATCTGGCGCCACGACGGCTTCATGCCCGACGGGCGCTCCTCCTTCGCCAACGGCGTCACGCAGGGCGGCTCCAACGCCGACAACGTCCTGGCCGACGCGTACGTCAAGGGCGTGCGCGGGGCCGTCGACTGGGAGGACGCCTTCCGGGCCATGGTCACGGACGCCGAGACGGTGCCGCCCAACAACAAAGACCCGAGAGATAGCAGCGCCGGGACCAAGGAAGGGCGCGGCGCACTGCCCGACTGGCTCGAGCACGGCTACATTACGACCAAGTACAAGCGCTCCGTCACCCAGGCCGTCGAGTACTCCGCCAACGACTTCGGCCTGTACCAGGTCGCGTCCGGGCTCGGCAAGGCGGACGACGCAGACAAGTACCTGAACCGATCGCGCAACTGGCGGAACCAGTGGAACCCGGACATGAAGTTCCAGGATTTCACCGGCTTCCTAGGCCCCCGCAACGAGGATGGCACATTCAAGGAGCAGGACCCCCTCTCGTGCGGCGGCTGCTATTGGGGCGACGCCTACTACCAGGGCCTCCCGATCGAGTACTCGTTCAACGCACACCACGACATCGAGCACCTGATCAAGCTGTGCGGCGGCGTCGACGCCTTCATCGCGAGGCTCGAGGCCATGTTCACCCCGGAACTGAACCCCAGCGGCGACTCCAAGTTCAACAAGACGCTCTTCAACCCGGGCAACGAGCCGAGCTTCACCACGCCCTTCTTGTTCAACTACGTCGGCCGCCAGGATCTGACGGTCAAGTACAGTCGCTTCAACGCCAAGAGCTACTACCATCCCACGCCAGGCGGCCTGCCGGGCAACTCGGATGCTGGTGCGATGGAGTCCTGGGTGCTCTGGGTCATGCTTGGTCTTTACCCCATGACCGGCCAGACGACCTTCTTGGTCGGGTCACCCTGGTTCAGCGATCTTACGATCCACCTCGGCGGCGAGAAGGAACTGCACATTACCACGACCGGGGGTAGCGAGGACGCCTACTACGTGCAGAGCCTGAAAGTCAACGGGGAGGCTTGGGAGAAGGCATGGGTAACCTGGGACGATGTCTTTGCCAACGGAGGATCAATGGAATATGTTCTTGGATCGGAGCCGGTGAACTGGGCAACTGGCCCAACACCCCCTAGCCCTGCAACAAGCAGCGGCGCATCTTCATGAACAGCCTTAGGCAGCTTGGGTGTCCTTCTGCTTTGTTGGATGACTCTTGCCTTGACCTGGTGCGTCTGGTTGGGATAACTTGAGGAATTTGAGATATTCCTCTCCGATTACATATGCACATACCTACCTACATAGCATGTACAAACTGCTGGGCTGCTTAGTCCAGGCCCAGTTAGATCAAAATCCACATGAATACATATCAACTAGCATTCACTCAAGTACATCATCGACTCCTCCTGAACCTGCCTATGATCTTCGATGGAACTGCCATGCTTTCAATCATTCAACGTGACTAACAAGAACCACCTGGACGGAATACCCAACCCCAATCTGAAAGACCCCTTAATCCACAAAGATCCCCAATGGGATACCGAACCCAACCGCATAATTCGGCATATCCACCACCTCCGTCAACCTCAAGTTGCCCGCCACACTCGCCAACATGTACGCCTCGACCCGCTCCATCCCCTTCTCCGCCACCAGCCAAGCCAACACACCACGCACCGCCTTCCGCGTCGCCTCGCGCAAATCCGCATTCACGCCCAACGCCATGAACTCGCGTCCCTCAACCCCTCTTACCACATCACCATCGAGCTCCGGCCTAGTCTCCCGCGGCGCCGTCACGATCGCCGGCCCGTCGGCGCACCAGCTCTTGGCCTTCTCCCCTTTCTCGACCGTCACGCGCAGCCGACACCGCATCGGCGTCTCCACCGCCGTCCCGCACACCTCCCCATCGCCCTGCGCCGCGTGCCCGTCCCCGGCACTGAGCAGGGCGCCGGCTGCCTGGACCGGCAGGTAGAGCGAGCTGCCGCAGGTAATATGGCGCGTGTCGATGTTGCCGCCCGTGAGCGGCATAGGCGGCACCATGGGGTGGTCGCCCCCCTCGGCCGGCGCAATGCCAATGGTGCCCAGGAACGGGGAGAAGGGCACGCGGATCCTGCCCCGGAGGTGTTCGCTGGCCGTCGTCGGGAACTCGATGTAACCCCTCTCGGCGGCCCTGCGAAGGTCCCACATCCGCAGCGCCGGCGCTTGGTCGGCGAATTCGTCGGCCAGGATCCCGAAGCCTGGGAAGATGGCAGTCCAGCCGTAGTCGGCCGTCTTCAGCTCGAGGAAGTCGATACGTAGCACGTCACCCGGCTCTGCACCTTCTACGAAGACCGGGCCATGACCCGGATCCGTTTGGGCGAATACAAAGCCCGATAGTGCTTCCTCAACATTGTCCGGACGGATCTGGTTATACTAAGTAAGTTGTAGTATCAATGTTTAACACTCATTATTCTATTACCTGGTTATTACCCCCGTCATGCAGATCGAATGAAATTTCGGCTCCAGAAGGCACAGTGAGCACCGGTAGGAGATCTCGAGACCACTTGAAGTGTTTGGTACCAGGATGGATATGGAATGAATGTGCCATTATATCCATGCAGATGAAGGCAACAGCAAGTGAAATGGTAATGTGGCTTTGATTTCTGCCGAGATGACAAGACAGATTGTATACTTCAGCAGAATATCAAGCAACGAACGTAGGAAACATACAAGACCCAAGTGTTGCATACTACTCCGCACACTCTCCAAGAGGAGAGACCCCGCTTCAACGCATTGCGGCATAGCAAACAACTGGATTGCTGCTGAGTGATTGCATGTGTGAAATGACTCAAGATTTGGACTCAAATGATAACCTGTCAACAAAGACGCGCAACAAGCAGGAGTTCGGGGTTCAAATCACAAAAGCATGAATCGTAAGGTGTCTAAACGTAAAATCAATTCTTCATAACTACAGAGCAAACCAAATGGACGACAGCTAGTATAGGATTCACGCCCTGTGCCTTTGTATAGCTTTTCCGGTATCCACGGTTGCATCATTCCTTGTCCCCCAAGGCGTCGCATTTCCACCCGGGCGCCTTAGGCCCAACCCGTAAATGCGAGATTCTGTCTCATAATCGTCGTGAAATGTGGTATGAGACCAGTGTATATCAGCTTGCTGATAAGCTGCTTACAGCTTGTCGTAGTACTATATAAAAACATTAGTGAGTGATTCAAGACGAATTGGTAGCTTGGATTGAACTTACGTTGCTGACATCAGGCACATCGACCTTAAGACCCTTGCGCTTACGGATGGTCTGGACGATACCACCAACCTTGGAGGTGTTGTCGAGGGCAGAGCCACCGGGAAGGACTTGCCAGTGGTCGAAGACCATCTGGGGGAAGGCCTGACCACCAGTTCCCTGTCGGAGATCGGCGTTGAAGCCGAAAGACTCCATGACGGGCAGGTAAGCCTTGATGGTGAACAGAGGAGTACCGGGACGCTGCTCCTCAGCGAAGACGTGACCTCTGCGGCGGGTAAGGACACCGTAGACACCACCCATGGCCTGCTCGGGCACTTGAATCTCGACCAGGAAGACGGGCTCCTGGAGAGCGGGCTCGGAAAGCAGAGTAGAAGCGTACAGGACGCGACGGGTAGTAGGCATGATCTGACCAGCACCACGGTGAATGGCATCGGCGTGGAGGGTAACATCCATGATGTTCCAGCGGACACCACGCATGGGCTCCTCGGCAACGGGACCCTCACGGGTGGCCCACTGGAAACCGGAGACGACAGAGTCCTTAATTTCGTTCAGGTACTGAACGGCCTTGGTCTGGTCGACCAACAGGTTAGGGCCCTGGGTATCGGGACCGAAGCACCAAATCTTGCGGGCATCGGTGACATCCCAGCCGAAGTCGTCAGCCAGGGTGCGGGCACGAGTCTTGAAATCCTCACGAGGGGAGATCTTGCCAGCCTCAATGGCCAGAGCAAGCTCCTCATCGATGGGCTCAGCCGTCATGTAGATACGGTTGTGCTTGTTGGGGGACTTGGACAGAGCAGTCATGCTGGACTTGGCAGCAATCGACTCACGGTAACCGACGACGGGGTCGGAGATGATGAGAGGAACACCAGCGTGGTCGTTCTCGAGATCGTTCAAGCAAATCTCGAGATGCAGCTCACCGGCACCGGCGACGACGTGCTCACCAGACTCGTTGGAGGAAGTCAGGACACAAGGGTCAGACTTGGACAGACGCTTAAGACCTTCGACAAGCTTGGGGAGATCCTGGGCGTTCTTGACCTGGACGGAACGCTGGACGACAGGCGAGACGGAGAACTTCATGACCTTCATGTTGTGGGCAGTGTCGCTGGTGGTGAGGGTACCAGACTTGAGCAGGAACTGATCAATACCGACCAGACCGACAATGTTACCAGCGGGCATGTCGTCAATGGGGTCGACCTTGCCACCCATCATCAGAACGGTACGCTGGATGGCCTTGATGAAGAGATCCTCCTTCTTGCCAGGAACGTAGTTGGGTCCCTGGATGCGGACCTTGAGACCGGATCGGACGGTACCGGCGAAGACACGACCGAAGGCGTAGAAGCGACCCTTATCGGAGGTCGGCACCATCTTGGAGACGTACAGCATGAGGGGTCCCTTGGGGTCGCAGTCACGGATGGCAACAGCGGCCTCATCATCCTGAGGACCCTCGTACAGAGTCTCGACACGGTACTTCTGGGCCGTGACGGGCGAAGGAAGGTGAAGAATCATCATCTCCATCAGGGAGTCAGCGGCGGGCAGGAAAGTGCGCATGACAGCCTTGAGCAGCTGCTTGCCCTCCTTGTCCTTGTCGGCAGCCTCGAGCTTGAGGTCGAGCTTGCTGAGAAGAGTGGTGACCTCATCCTTCTTGAAGTTCATGACGGCGGAGAAGATCTTGAAGATGGGGTCCAGGATGAACTGGTTGAAGGCACGCTCCAGCTCCTTACCCTCGTGGGAGCTCTTGGTGGTCCACTTCTTGGTGTGGGGGTTGAAGTAGTTGTCGCCCCAGAGACGCTCCATCATCTTGTTGCGGTCGACACCGAACTTCTTGGCGTAACGGGTGGCGAACTGGCGGACGGTGAAAGCCCAACCGTGCAGACCGGAACCGAAAGCGACGGTACCCTTGTAGGGGTAGACCTGGAGGTCACCGAGAGACTTGTCCAGGTAAGTCGAGATGACGACGTTCACGGACTCGATGGTACGCGAGAAGGACTGGTACAAGTCCTCCTTGGAGACCTGAAGCTCGAGAAGAGCACGATCGACCTTGTTGATGACAACAACAGGCTTGATGCGCTCAGACAGAGCCTGACGCAGGACGGTCTCGGTCTGAACACAGACACCCTCAACGGTATCGACGACGACCAGAGCACCATCAGTGACTCGCAGAGCAGCAGTGACTTCGGAAGAGAAATCAACGTGACCAGGCGAATCGATCAGGTTGATCAAGAAGCCGTTGCCGTCGGTCTTCTGGTCAACGATGTCCTTGATGTCTTCCTCCTGAGGAAGCTCGCCGTACAGGGAAATGGCGGTGGACTTGATGGTGATACCACGGTCCTGCTCATCTTGACGGGTGTCGGTGGCACGGGCATCTCCGGCCTTGGCGGAGGAGATAATACCGCACTTGGCCAGCAGAGAGTCTGTCAGGGTAGATTTGCCGTGATCGACGTGGGCAATGACGGACATGTTACGGACATTGGTACTATGATTCAGTTAGCAATAATCCCAGGTCTGCGAGTTGGGACCATTATCGAGTTCCCAATCCTCTTTCTCTGTTATTTTGACGTTGAATACTTACGGCTTGTCCATCAGCTTACGCACCTCGTCCACGGCTGCGCGAGTTCGTTTTGGTTAGCATGGATGTGATGATGAAGATCTGGTGTTGAAGATGTCGAGCCATCAGGGGCAGGGTGGATGGATGTCAAGCCATCATCTCCGGGCAACAAATCGCCCAGGAAATGATAATCGACTTCTCGGAAGGTAATAATGCTTGCAAATCGAACTTACTGAAGCTGCAAGAAAACAAAAGTTAGCATGATATCGGATGGGTGGGTGGTAGTGAGGATCTGGTGTGATGATGCCGGCCCCTCGGAGCGCCGCGAAACGACATGGTTCAAACATCGCAAGGCAAATAATTGCCGTTATAGCAATGAACGACGCCTTTGGGAGATGAGGATGGATAGATATCTTGACTTACTTGACCATCTTGGCGGTGTTTTACGGGCGAGACCCGAAGAAAAACCTGTGATGTGTGGTGGTGTTGAAAGGACCCGATGATGCGGGGTTGTGCGAGGCGAGAAAGAGACCTCTTCTGTGCAAAAGTCGATCAAGAGACGATCGACAAGACAGATTGAACACAGGAATTTCCGAAGAAGATGTTGATGTTTATAAGTCGCACGCAGCACCAACAGAAGGCTCCCTGCAGTGGTTATGTGAAGAGGGAGGAGGGGGTGGGCGGGAGGGTAGGTAGGAAATCTGTCGCAGTCGAATAAACTGGTCGAAGTGCGGGGCTGCAGGGAAAAAAAAAACTGAGGGGAGCAGCTTGGCCCCACCTTACGGGCTTGCGAAAGTTGGTGGTGCTCTGTTAATGGGACAACTTCTCCCAAGCCCTAATTGAATAATTGCCACTGGATGCTATGGATTATTCTACTGCTTATCTCACTCTCGTCCACTGGAATAATAGGTCTCCCATTGAATACATTGGCAAAATACACTGGAGTAATCCGGTTATTCCGTTGGTCCCAGCTGTCTTGTTTGTCATAATAGCTGCTATGCGCCACTGGAGTCATCGTCCTGAAAAACGAAGTTATTCTATAGGCAGATGACTGGCTGGCCGGCCTACATAATATCTGTGGGATAACTGAAACTGGGCGGGGAGGACTCATCCATCGCCTCTTATCGCGCAGTGGAATTTCTAAGCAAATGCTGATTTGGTGCGCCGTAATCATGCGCAGGGTACTGTGTACTGCCACGGCCTTTCGGGGCCTGGACTGGGTGACTGGTGTCTCAAGTCTGAATATGGACAGCGGATTTACCCACTCGTCTCATGAGAACATGTGGGATGATGCCACTCGACTTACTGGTTGCTGGGTAAATTTTACCCGATGGCTCTCTGCCCCAAAGCAGCAGCCAGTCTTGCTCACCCGGTGTGACTCCTCCTTAAGTCCGAGAGGCTAAGAGGAGGAGCTTCGCAGCTAAGCATGGATGACAGCTTGAATAAGTCCTCGACTAGCTCACTAGGAGGCAGTGCCGCAGACACAGGCCCAAAGTCAAAGAGCCCAAGAATCGGGCATGAAGTGGATTACCATCACATACGAACTTTAACTGGAGTGCTGCTTTCTTTTCGTTTACCCTGCAGGAAACCTGGAACAAGATGCCCGGCCACCCACTTCAATGCTCAAAGTCTCTCACCACCCATAGCCATTATTCTTCACCTTCAAGATATCCTTGGGCCCGTAATGAGCAGCTTGAAAACACTACCTATGAAACATATGCTGTTTCTTTCCTGGTCCTCGTAGTGCTAGAATCAGAAAGGGGAATGACCAAGTGCTTCTAGTTCCGGGCGCTATGTTGGAGGAAGCTGCTCTTGAGGCTTCTCGTGTACCACCCCACCAGCAGAGCAACCTTCAACCTTCCTGGTAAATCCTTCGTTTTCAACTCGTAAAACCATCATACCTATGATGGTCACTGGGCACAGCAAACAGGTGGTACATGCAGCATCAGTTCAATAAAATGTCCCAGTGTTGCCAAGCTACCACTGATTACCCCTCTCTTTACATGTACCCAAGCACTTCCTTTTGCTCATGCTCAAAGTGGGGGACGATTCGGATATGCATCCCCCATATGTGGGTTGGAGGGGTAGTTCCGATAAGCTTACTGCTTACCTTATCGATAGCCACTATACCAATGACATACCTCTATGCGTTCTGAGACTCGCTTGGCTAAGAGTGCCAGGTGAATAGAAGGCATTGGGAAGACCAATGAAGTCTTCAATTCTCAAGTATTCAATGAATATCGGTGTAAAACTTGAAAAGTGAATGCATTACATCGGTTTGTTTTTTAGGAAAAAACCCAGAGACATTGCTCACTTTCAACCATCACCACCCGTTGTAAACAGAGTACACCTTGACCAAAGATTCAACTCACATAAGGAGGGAGTTTGGTCTTTGATTCAGGTCTTTGATTCAGGTCTTATTCAGAAGACTGTTTGCAAGACGACCATTTTCAGTGATTCTCAAGATGTCTCAACCGGGACGAAGAACCTACCTCAACCTGGTGAAAATATGCGACAACTACCCCCACATCGACATCTCTCAGCTGCCCTACTCGCACGATGACCGAAAGGCGCTTTACCAGCTCCTACTCCCTGGCGACTCTCGGCCCCATGGATTCATGCTTCCTTCCATAGTCCAGAAGATGCCGTGGACGTCCAACTTCGCCATCACCCACGACCCCTCCGGCCCGCGCAGTGTCCGCGTCCTCGACCCCTCCAATGGAGCTGACACCGCCAGCGCCGTCAACGCGGCTTTCAAGGAGGTGATCCAAGCAGCTTCGCAATCGAAGATCTTCGGAAATCTGATCCGAACACATCCTGAGGACTACAAGGTTCTAGGGGCCGATTACGATGGAAAGCGTGTGCAGCTGCTGAGAGCGGCAGCGGGACTGTTCGGGATCTGTTGCCGTGGAGCGCACATGACCGTCTACACCCGCACACCCGCCGGCGAAATCAAGATCTGGGTACCCCGGCGCAGTCGGCATCTCAACACGTGGCCGGGGAAGCTGGACACCACCGTAGCTGGTGGCATCAGAGCCGGGGAATCGCCCTTCGAGTGCATCCTCCACGAAGCCGACGAGGAAGCTTCACTACCCGAGGACCTTGTTCGCAAGCATGCGAAGTCGGTAGGCGCGGTCACGTACGTCGCCGAGAGCGCGGCCGGCTCCGGCGGGGAGCTGGGTCTGGTGGTACCCGACGTGCTGTACCTCTACGATCTCGAGGTCGGGCCGGACATCGCCCCTAAGCCCCAAGACGACGAAGTGGAAGAGTTCTATTTGATGTCGGTGGACGAAGTCAAGGAGGCGCTTCTGCGAGAAGAGTTCAAGACGAACTGTGCTTCCGCTATGATCGACTTCTTTGTTCGACATGGCATACTGACGGATGAGAACGAACCCGACTTTCTGGAAATCGTCACTCGGCTGCATCGTAGCTTACCAGTTCCGACTCGGCCGCTATGAGACTAGGTAGAGTACTATCAGTCCTCGATGGTTCATATTATTCATAATAGAACATGACCAGTTTCCTCCTTTACGTTGCTTTGGATCCGATAATTCGAATGAGCATAGGTACACATACGGTATGTGCCATGAGAATGGGCGTGCCCTGGAGGAAGTTTTGCAATTGATCCTGATGGTTTGCGGTTCATGAGAATCCCGATTGAGAGTGCAACAAAAGGGGCGAGTTACCACATGCCTGTCGTTGAAGAGATTCGTTACTTCCCGACCGACTGCAAATGGGACAATGATAGCCATCATCTGTTGAGAAACCAACGAGCCATCTTCACTCCATCTGTATCATGGGATTTCCAGAAGGATCAGGCCATTGAGCTCCATAAGAGATCCGGATAAATCACCATCCAAACTCGTGTGGTTCTCGAGAGACGAAGACTTTAACAATGTCCAATTCGCAGTCGACCAGGAAGCAACATATCTATTCAACACCAGGCAAGGAGTACTGCGGACTGGGTCCTTGGCGCTGAAGGAAAAGATGACACCACATGCCAGAGCTGAGGTATAGCAGACTGCAATGTTGAAGGCTCAGATCCCCGAAGCTCCGGCTAGATTTCATGCAAGCCTCGTTTTCGGGGGTACATGCCTGACTTATATGAGTTATCGTATGGCGCTGGTAATAATGGCCTGTTGGCTACTGCAGACCTGAGTAAGAGATGCACGTATTTTAGATGGATATGTTCTTGGAACATTTATCATTCGGACCTTAGGTTGTCGAGTGCTTGACGTCAAACTATGCGTTTCTATTCCTGTCTTGGCAACGTGCATGTGATGCACGCCCTGGTCTTGGACAATATACCGATTTCTCCCTGCCAAGCTGGCACAGACATTGCAATTTTCGACTGTCGACTGATTTATATTTTGTAATATATGCGCCCATTGATTATAGTTCTTCTTGTTTCTATTAATGAATCTCCTTCGGATGACTTTAGGTATTCAATCAGCGCGGTACCACCCGCAAGTAGTTTTGATCCTTGGACGACATATCCTCCCTCTCGCTAGAATCGCAGATTTCACTGCGCGCGCGCGGGAGCTAGCTCCTTACTGTACTCAACTACTCGCAACATATTTTCCAAGGGCTGGGAATGATGCTTAATGCCGCAGCAGCGAAGTCTCTAACCTGACGCCCCCAGTTGCTCAAGGTGGCCTCGTAGCGTTGCCCGGTTGAGATGCCCAAGGCCACCACTTGCGGACCGAGTCCACTGCGATGCGACAGTTGCCGCCCATGAAGTCTTTAGACGATTTTGGAGAATGTACGCCCTATTGGTGATTTAGCTACTCCCACTCGCGGTGGCTGCCAACTGGATTCCCTCAAGGCCCAAGCCGCCGAACATTAGATCTGATCGCCGGTAGACGCTTCACAATATGCCAAGACCGCAAGCTCCCAAGCCTATTGCCATTATCCGGAGGTAAACATATTTACCAGTAGCTCCAATGGAAGCTTTGAGAGCAAAGGGTTCACATCTCAGCTGAAAGCTGCGTCCAAATTAGGCCGAATGAGGTGGTTAGCTTCCTGTCCGGGCCATCGCTAGTACAGGTCTTTTAGCCGCCCTTTCTTGCCTCCAGGGAGCTGAAAAGACTCGGGATATCGTCTGAACTAAGTCAGTTTGGCAACGCTGCCAACGCAGCTTAAAATAAGGGTATCACCCATTCCCGATACTCTGTGGCGTTAGCGCCATTGTTTGAACTCGAGTCCGGTCTCGAGCGGTCTAGATGTTATTCATCTTTGTGTGTTTGAGAAGCATTTACGGTTTGATTAACGGGTCCGCCTTTGACGTGTCCCGGCTTCATTGTGGTCGAGCTGGAGATATAAGTCGAGCTCGGTATCGTGGGCATCTCACACTTGCATGTCCAGCATCAGCAAGTCCAAGTATCGCATCGCAGTTCTCAGAGACAACTCCCTTCTCGTTACGCCATATCCTTCCAATCCATTGCAATGTCAGCAGCACTCGCCCACAACATCAAGACTTGCGCTGGATGCCAAAGCAGAGCCAAGGCACAGTGGTTCGAGAAGACCATCGGCATATTGTACTACTTCATCCTCAAGATGTTCTAAAGTACACCTCAAACCCGAATTCAATTTTGATTACCAAATGCCGTCCTGAGTGTATAACCTTTTCAGAAGAGTCTATTGTGGATTACAATTTCATTGTAAGTCACCGATGAGAAGCCATTGCTACATTGTATGTCTATACTGACTTATACAGGTATATCATTCAAAGAAAAATTGCCGAAACGATGGTCCTTCCTCCTAGACCCTGACAAAACTTCCTGTGTATATATTGTCTCCAGGATATTATCCAGTCCCATCTGTGGGCGTAGCGAATAGCGTCTGATTTATCCCGGCGAAACGGAGCATACACCTGCAGAATTCTTACGCGATATCGACCGAAGCCTTCTCATCATGAATTATAAAACGAAAACAGCGTATATATGTCTTTAGGCAGGCCCCTGAATACGATCGTTCGCAGGGGACAGCGGGGGTGGGGGGTTGGCGTGCTTTTATTCCCTGTGCTGAGCAGCTACGGACAGCAGGATAGGCGGCGTTTGAAAATAGTTCCCTTTGTCTCCAAACTTAAGTCCAGGAAGGATTTTGTGTTTTACCAAGAGTAAAGGGCTTGCTGGCGAGAAAGCGCTGGTCTGCTTGTTCCTGTTCGCGCCCCATCCAACGTTGGCGCTTAGATTTCAAATACATACCCACGATATACACAATCAAATGACTTACACGAACAGGCCGTCACTTTATGCGTAGACTCTGAATTTCTTAAAATTTTACTTGTATTGATTTGGGTGAATAAACTGTCCTGCCATCTATCTCCACCGCAACTGCTGCCTTTTACCAACCCTCTGCAAGCATATTGATGCATCATAATGAAAAGCCGTCGCTTCCCATGACTCACATAATCTACAGGCGCTGCGATTGTCCAGCAAGTGGTAGCGTATACCCTCTCTGATGCATTCTTGCATTTCCTAGTGAGCAGAGTCCGAAGAGCATAGGCGTCAACTGCTCTGGGAGTCCACATCTGTCGTGGCCCTTCTCTCCCATCTTCCCACCACCGCCACCATATCCCACTAACCTGTGGGCCACTGGATGATGACCAGCAAGGCTATCAAGGGGCAAGCCCAATCGGCGTTGAAAGCAGCCAGACTTGACACTTTCGTATGGGACTCTAGCCCTCAAAGCGGAAACGGGATGCTTCAAGATCACCCAAACCATCACGGGGGGCCACGTAGCGTCTTCGGTACGTGTTGGTGAAATCTTGCAGAATAGACCGTATTTGGCGCACCTCCCCGCTATCGTTGGCCCCCAGTCGCTCCCGAATCTTGACCATCAGTCGCTCCACCTCGGCGGGAGTGACTGTGCCTTCAGGAAGCATCGTCAGGGTTCGCTCAACCCAGACCGCTGTTTCCGTCGGCATGATCTCAAACAAGGAGAGAAGGGCGCCGCTGGCATCGGCGAAGCAGTCGCGGGGGAAGCTGATCATCATGCCTGCTAGGAGACGCTTCACTAGAGCGTCTCCCTGGCTGACTATCAGTTGCTTCACCATGTTCTGCAGTTGCACATCGACGCCGGGGCTAACATGCTCGAGAGATGAAGGAGGGTTCTTACCGCCCCAAGATAGCAAGTCTCGAACGTAATGCAGTGTAGCCGACAGAGGTGGCCGTTGTTCCAATCCCAGGACAGATATGGCCGCTTCAAAGATAGGGGTGAACAGCTGAGACGGAATGAGCTTGTGGGGGTAGTAGAGAAGAGCATCGATCATGAGGCGGAAGAAGTCTTCTGTAACGTCAGGTAGCTCCTGCGGAGACAGCTCGCTGATGAAACGTAGAACATTCGTTGCTTGTGCCTCGAAAAATGTGTAGATGGAATCCGTGATGCTTTGGTCCACATGCTCTCGATCGTCAGAGAATTCGCGAAGGATGGCACTGGTCACCCAAAGGAAACACCCCTGTCTCGAGCTTTGGAACCCTTGTGCCAGTTTGTTGGCCATTTCTGGCAGCAACGGTGTCATGGCACCACGGTGGCTGATGACGATAAATCGCCAGCATCTGCAGATTCGCTCGCAGATCGGGGAGAAGTCGACAAAGCTTTCGAGCACCTTGGCCAGGATAGGGAAAACCTCCACCCAGTACTTAACGGCAGGGTCCTCTTCCCCACGCGCCACCGGAGGGACAGTAACCACAATCTGGACGAACATGGTGATGAGCTGTAGATGATCGGCAACCGCAAGCTTCCCGGGCTCGTCGGTCGCATTGTTTGCCTTGGTCATCAATCTCTGCACAAGAGGGTCGCAGTAGAGCTTGAGCAACCGGTAGATTTCAGTCTTTGGCTGCATTGCAACCACGGTGGCCACACCTTCCGTAATCTCCTCTTGGCTAGCATCTTGCAGAGTGTCGAGGACCTGGTCGTAGAATTGCTGAAGTTGGTCAACTTGCACGCCAAGCAGATGCTTGCAATCTTGGCAGAAGTACTTGATGGCCATTGCCGCCGCACGGACAACCTCCTTAGAATCGGTCTGGAACGACGATACGATGTAGTTGAACTGGCCTTCAAAGAGTTCGGGGTGTGCTGCCGTCCATTCGGTGTATCGCCCGAGGACCATTATGGTGGCGAAACGAAGTTTTTCGTGAGCTGGAATCTGGATGAGCAAGGGCATAAGCTGGGGCAGCACGATGCTCTCGTCCTTTTCCACCATACGACCCATGGCTCGCATGGAAAACAGCGGAGCCTCCAGCTCTTGCCAGTGAGGCACCGACGTGGCCGTTGCCATACCCCCGTACTTCTGCGTCCATATTCTAATGGCGTCCAAGACCTTGGTCAGGCAATCAGTGACCCCCATCACCTCACAGGCATCCTTGAGCGTGTCGCCCATGTGGTGTCTGAACTCTCGGAACTTCTCCTCCGCCACAAGATCGTTCGAAAACAGCTCGCGCGCGTTGGCATCGCGTCCGTCCTCGGACTCAGGGTATTGAAGGTGCTTCAACAAGCTGTCCACCAACTTCGAATATACGTCGACGAGCTCCATCCTGGCCTGGATGTAGCGTTCGAGCACGAGGTACTGCTTCAGTTCGTACCAGAAGTCGAAGGTGTACTCGATCACGTCTCGTTCCTTGTCCATCTCCACGCACTCCAGGATCGCATCAATAAGGGGCCGGAAATGCGCGGTCTCGCGCGCGATAGCAACAACCCAAGCGATGCCGGCATCGGAGAAAACTCGGGTCAGCGACTTGTATCCCTCGGTGTCCTCTTCTTCGACAAACTTCTGGATCTTTGGCCGCAACCCAACGACCTTCGGAAGCATGATGTTGATGCTTGCTACATTGTCGTCGACCTCCCGGGTTTCCCTCACCATGCTCGAAAGGCATTCGGCAGCCTCCTGGAAAGAATCGTCGCTCTCCAAGGCATTGAATACCACGCCCAGCAGTGGGGAGTTGACAAGATCATTGACAGGGACCTCGCGCAGCCATGACGTTATGCACTCGAGCAACTGGGGATTTGTCGCGGCTTGGGCTGCAAATCGATGTGTTAGCTTCGATCGATTACCAAAACAGAGATGCCGCAGAGAACTTACGGGAAGAGTGCGCGTAGTTGATCAGTAGTTGTACGACCTGAGGGGCGTTGTCCGACAATAACTCGGTGGTTCTCAGGGTGAGCTCTTCTTCCTATCGAAACCAATTAGACTGCGATCCAAGGTCTGCTGTACCACCACGAGGCGCCGCCGGAAGATAGGTTGTTGCTAATTCGCGGTCCACATACACTCAGGCTGATTTTGCGTCCTTCTGTCACCTCTTCAGGGAGAACTCGGAGGAAGTCCAATATGCAAGTATGGCTTTCGGGTTGGTTGCCGAGCGAGGATACCACCATGGGCAAAACATCCTTCCACTGCGTCATCTGAATTGCCAAAATCGCCAGGCAGACGCACAACTGGACTCGGATGGGCCTGGGCCCCGAGGCATAGAGCTGCAGCAACTCCAATAGTTGGGCTCTGACAGCAGGGTGCTCCGCGGCCGGTACTTGAGTAGAAAGGTCGTATGTGATCTGTCGAAGACCATACATTAGTTCTTACATATCCACAAGACGTCCCGAACAGTTTGCTTGGTGGCGCTGATCGCTGTTCCTTACCTTTCCCTTCAGAGTTGTCGCGGCGAACACCTTGGCCTCAGGCTCGGCATCCGACTTCAGGATCGTAATGGTCGTAGTCCATGCGCTTGGCTGCCGTGAGTCGCATTAGTAACCAAGTTCTTCCATGCAATGTCAACAGTTGGAAACCTACCGACTTCTGGAAGCTTTCCAGATACGTAGCTGCCTTCTTCTTGCGGTCCGTATCGTTACTTCGCATTGTCAGGACCGCGTCCAGCACCGCAGCAGGGGCAAAAGCCTCCTGGTCGCCGACGCCGTTGGCAGCCATGATGGGCGTTGTATGGTGATATGGGATCAGTATTGGCTTTCCGAGCGGGTAACTTTCTGGGAAGGACAAGGCTGGCCGGATCGTGGTCGAACAAAGAAGGTAGGTAGCTTATGATTCAGAGTCAGAAGCAAGTGGCTGCTTATCGATAAATTTCCCCACGTTGCGCTCTGGCTTGAGAGAAAGGGCTCAGTGGAATTAAGACGTTGGGGGGTATAAAAAATATACGTATCGGCGTTGTGGTGGTGAAGAAGAGTGAATGCGCCGGGTGAGAAAGCCCTGTATAAAGATTATGTTGGATTGCTGTCTAAGATGGAAACCCCTCCAAAGGAAAGAAGAGATGTTTTCAATGATCATTGTCCCTGAACCTCAGGTTGCTACGCAATAATTCCACGGTGGGGCGGCAGGCAAGATTGCCAGCTTAACTCCCCTCCATCCAACACCGCCGCTGAGCACTCCAAAGAGGGAGGGCATGCGCTACCCAACCTGGGACCTCCAAATCCGCGCCATGTTTACTTAGTGAGAAATCTAATGTAATTGCATAGGTAAACTAATTGCTCATTCCGAGACAATTCCTTAGTTTTAACGACGAGAGACTGCTCTGGATTAGGTAGAAATCGACTGCAGCAGGTGTTAATTGACATCAGTCACAATAGATACATGTATGGAGTGAGAGAGAACATTAAAGAGGAGAGGGGCGGCCAATCCCTGGAGGCAGCCCCATACAAGAAGCCCCACAAATATGGGCAGCCAGCAGCGGGACGGACGCCAGCAAAGACAGAAGCTGTCTGGCTGTCCCAGGCCGCCTCTTTAATTTTTAGGTTGTCAGCCTTGTCCGTTTGAGCACCTCTAAACGCGAGCCACTGTGTCCATCCAACGCGACTGACCACCTTCCACACCGACCACCGACAATTCCTGCCAGACCTTTACGGCCTCCCATCTCTTCGCTCCAAGAGTAACCACGGCAAGAAACACCAATTCGCAATGACTGGCCGCGGTGGTGGAGGTGGGCGCAAGGTTCTCCTGCCGCCCATCAACTTCATCTTCAAGCTCCTCCAGTCACATGCCACGGTCAAGATCTGGCTGTACGAGCAGCTGGCCATCCGAATCGAGGGAAAGATCCGAGTAGGTCACCTACAGCTCCCATCATTGGCGCGGAATACGGCGGGCTAACCGAGCTGTTTGTTTCCCTAGGGCTTCGACGAGTTCATGAACCTGGTTATCGACGACGCGGTAGAGGTCAAGCAAATTACCAAGACGAACCCCGAGGAGAAGAGAAGGACATTAGGTACATACGATCCCAGCGTTGCGCTCTCCTCTACTCAACGAATGGCGGCTAACACATGATTCGCAGGGCAAATCTTGTTGAAGGGTGACAACGTCTCTTTGATTCAGGAGGCGCAGTGATTGACAACCGGAAAGAAAAATTGGCGTACTGGACTTCTATGGGCGTCAGGTTTGACGTGGCGGTCACATATACTATGATACCACGTTGCAAGATATGATAACAGAAGATTGTCGGTTGATGGTTGTTTATTGTGTCCACCTATCAAGGCTCATCGGTTGGTGACAGCTTGAGTTCGCCATCTCCCAGAAAGACGCCATCTATCGGCTGGTCATGCGGACCAACTGGGACCGAATGCTCTGAAGATGGCGGGAGGAATTGTTCTTTAAGCGCTAGCGCATACAGCAATACAGACGGTCGACCGCTCGGGGCCCTGTCCTGTTCCGAAACCGCCAAAGTATATCTATGCAGAAAATAATCATAGAAACCTTTGCCATGGCCGAGTCTACGAATCACTCCAGTGTTGGGGTCGGTGTCGAATGCAACCCCTGGCAGCAAGATGAGATCAAGCGAGGCATCTTCGGAACGCATTCCGCCGAGCTCCCCTACGGTTCGCTGCCTCTGATTGACCGTTGTAGAATCAACACTCGGAATACCCCACTTGTCGCGCTGGAGAGACTCGTAGTCTTGCACATCTCGCAGGCTCACCATGTCCATGAGCCTCGTGGGACCATCCGCTGCTGGTAAGCCCGATTGGTGTAGAAACGGCACGAAGACGCGCTTCCCGGACGCCAGTGCGTCTCTCACGATAAGGTCTGTTTGGATCTCCCCATTGGGCATGGACAAATAGACTGCGACATTCTTGGCGTTGATATAAGGCTGAGATTTGGCCAAGCTGTTGAAGGCTTGCAAGCCTAGACAGTATCATGTTAGCCGATCTTCGGAGCTTTGCTGCCAATAGGTAGGTGTATAGGCTGCTGCTGACTTTGAGAAGTGACTGAATCCGATGGTATGCTGGCCAGCCTCTGCTTCATGAGATTCCGCAGCTGGGTTTTGGCGGTTTTCAAGGCTGTCGAGTTCATGTCCGGCGACTGCAGCATCATGGCAAACCAACTCTGAACAGTGAATGGATAGATGTGCGGCCGAACCGGCGACAACGGGTGATAGAGCAGCGATCAAATGCGACTGCAGCGATAGGTCAAGCTACAGCACACCCCCCACCTATCAACGTTGCTTTGAACTGCGCGGCGTTGGCCGAATTGGACGACGACTGCAGTTCGGCCTGCAGCTCTTGGCCCAGAACAGAACGCACTAGGCGAGGATGACTGCAAGGGGGTTGCCTCCGCAACTTGAACTTATACGAACAATGTGCTACTGATTGGAGCCAGCCAGTGAGAGACGAGTATGAAGCGACAAACGGGAGCATGCATTCAGGTGGAAAGTCGGCCAAGAGAGGTTGGGCACATTGGCTAATGGTTCGTGCTCCTGGACATCTTCCGATGCATCGCGTGGCGCAAAAGTGTCAGTGTCAATGTTGAAGGATCTTATCAATCTGATCGATGACGAACCTTCAAGGTCCCGCTAGCCAGGTTAGCGTACCTATCGGTTCAGAAGCCTTACTACCACAGCCGCCTCTGCCGCAGCGACAAGCCCATGTCAGAACAAAGTTTAATTGACGTTCGCAGTCCGAATAGAAATTTCGAAGTTGCAGACTACTTGGACTTCACGTGCTGCAAAATTCCTGCCATTATCAAATACCTATCAATACTGGTACAACTGCTGCATACTAAGGTATCGCCCGTATACCTCTACCCCCGGCTCTCTATATCCTTGGCTTCCTCTGTCTAATACCTACACGCCTTTCTATGTGTTGCGCTAGGCCATACTCCGTACAAAACCAGTAAATCTATACACATGTGCAGTCCTCTAGGTGGGGATAATTCTGCTCTCACGACCAGGGTGTGTTACCAGCTGCTGTGTCTAGGCTAGCCTCCCATATTTTGCGTCTTCCATACAACCATAGGGTAGGGTAGTCAGTCGGCTGTGGCTCCGTATCACCTGTTTGACTCATTCTCTCCATTGGGTATCGAGTCAACCTTGTCCCCCTCGTGCGTTACCACTCCTGTCACATTCGAGAGACCTTTGGCAGTAGCCTTGTCGATAGTACCAGGCAGCCAGGCTTTGCTTTTTTTTTTCCTCCCTCCAGTTTTCTCTGATGCCACATTCCCATGTAAAGAGCCATGATCATTCGCTGTCACCGTCGTCCATCCCCACTACTCCGGCGCGAGATACCTTCCCGTTAGAACCCATCCGCCCCAGAAGTCCCACATTACCAACCAAATCCAGCCCCACGACGCACCATGCGCCTTCCGCCGTTATAACTTCATCAGCCCATGACCCCTCCACTGCCTTTCTCGAGGACCCAGGGACCGAGCTAGACGAGATCCTTCCGCCTACAAATTCTCGGCGCCCCCATGGCGACAGCAGCGCAGGCCACGACGACGACGACGACGACGACTATGCTTCCCAAACCCACAGCGATATTGAGGTGATTCGTCTGACCGCAGACGAGCGACGAGGCCCAATGTCGAAAGCTCCGCTACTCATTCGTTCGTCCCCCGGCTTCGGTACTGGATCGTACGGCGCTGCACCGCTCAATCCCGTAGAGGTTGATGCAGTCGGCGGCGACGACGATCTGACCGAAATATCCCACAGGCGCTCGACCGAAGCCGAACCGAACACTTCGCGACGGCGCAAGTCCCAGAGCACTACTCGGTCTAATGGCTTGGCGCGAGAAAGCATATCGTCTCTATCGAGACGAAGGAGAATATCAGAGGAGATTGGGGGATCCAGTGTGATTGGCGGTGCCGAAGGCCGTTTCGGGGTCACAGAAATTTCTCTGTCGAGCGAACCCATTATAGATGCCAAGTCTAGCTCCAGCTCGCTTCGCGGCGACGATGAAAACGATGACGAACACGAGTCCAATGGAGACTTCGCGGCCGAGATAAACGACGAAGATCCGCCAGATAACTCGCCGTACCCCCAGGTTCGCGCCTCGGTCTCTCCTACGGACAATACTACCCTGTCCATAAACACCCCTCGCATGTGGATTCTGTCTACGCTATTCGCCGTCCTTGGATCTTCGACCAACCTTTTCTTTTCTTTGAGATACCCCAGCGTTGCAATTACACCAGTTATAGCATTGCTTCTTGTCCACCCTCTTGGTTTGCTGTGGGACTTCGCATTAAAACGACGGACTGATCCGGCGGAAGAATTTGTCCATGGCGAGAGGACCGATGCATCCAGCGCACTCCAGCCTGGCAGCGCGAGCTCAGACCTTTTCAAGAAAAGAAGCCGCAGAGAGCGGTTCCGTCTTTGGCTTGCCCAGGGAAGCTGGAACGAAAAGGAGCACAGCTGCGTTTACGTCAGCAGCAACGTCTCCTTTGGCTTCGCCTTCGCAACCGATGTCATTGTGGAGCAAACTCAGTTCTACAAGCAGGACGCCAGCATTGTGTATCAGCTGCTACTCACGCTGTCGACGCAGATATTGGGCTACGCGTTTGCTGGTCTCACCCGACGATTCCTCGTGCGGCCAAGCGGGATGATATGGCCGGGCACTCTGATGTCGGCGGCCATGTTTACAACCCTTCACAAGGAAGAGAACAACCCAGCCAACGGCTGGACGATGAGCCGCTGGAAATTCTTCTACATCATCTGGACCGGGGCTTTTGTCTTCTACTTTTTCCCGGGTCTGCTCATGCCCGCGCTGAGTTACTTCAATGTGATCACGTGGTTTGCGCCGGATAACGTGGTCGTGTCGAATTTGTTTGGTGTGGTGTCGGGCTTGGGCCTATTCCCGGTCACGTTTGACTGGGCTCAGATCGCGTACATTGGTTCTCCCCTTTTGACCCCCTTTTGGGCTGCCATGAATGTGGTTGGTGGGTTGGTCATCGTGATGTGGATAATTGCCCCTATTGCGTACTATACGAATACCTTCTATTCGTCGTATATGCCCATACTCTCATCTTCTGTCTTCGACAATACCGGCAAGATCTACGACGTCAGCCGGATCCTCACGCCCGACTTTCTCTTCGACAGCGAAGGGTACGCGAGCTACAGCCGGGTCTTTCTTCCCATTACGTATGTCCTCAGCTATGGGCTGCAGTTTGCCGGGCTGGCATCGCTTTTGACACATACAGCGTGCTGGCACGGAAAGGACATCTGGACGCAATGGAAAAGATCGCTGAAAGAAGCAGAGGAAGAAGAGACCAAGCCGGATTACCAGCCGTTGTCCGGCGGAGACACGGGGCTTTCGCCCATCTCCCGAAACGGGATGTCTCAAACTCTGAGGCGATCGAGCTCCAATTTCGATTCGCTGATGAGTCGAGAGGATGTCCATAACCGGCTGATGAGGAGATACAAGGATGCGCCGTTGAGCTGGTATTTGTTGACTGCAATTACTATGACAGCCATCGGGGTCTTTGTCGTTGAATAGTAAGTTTAATCCGATATCTACTGCTAAATTTTCGTTTCGTGGAATGACTAACACAGCTATCAGCTATCCCATTCATCTACCGTGGTATGGTCTGTTCCTGGCTCTAGGAATCTGCTCCATACTCTTCATCCCCATTGGCATAGTAATGGCAGTCACGAACCAGCACAGTAGCATCTACCTTATCTGCCAGCTCATCGCAGGCTTCGTCTTTCCCGGACGACCCGTTGCGAACATGGTGTTCGTGACCTACGGCTACATCTCGTCGGCGCAAGGCATCAAGTTTGCCGCCGATCTGAAGCTTGGGCATTATATGAAGATCCCACCGCGGATTCTCTTCAAAGTCCAGATGGTGGCGACGATTGTGTCCTCGCTCACCCAGATCGCCGTCCTCAACTGGATGTTCGCCAACGTCCCCGGCATCTGCACGCCCGAGGCCATCAACGGCTTCACCTGCCCGATCGCCCGCGTCCACTTCAACGGCTCCATCCTCTGGGGCGTGGTCGGCCCCGCCAAGTTCTTCGGCCCCGGCGCGACCTACCGCCCGCTGGTCTGGGGTTTCCTGATCGGCGCCCTCGCGCCCGTCCCCCTCTGGCTCTACGGGCGCCACAAGAAGAACAGCATCGTCCGCAAGATCAACCTGCCGGTCCTCTTCGGCTCGCTGAGCTGGATCCCCCCGGCCACGGGCCTCAACTTCTCCGTCTGGGCCTTGGTCTGCTACGTCTTCAACTACCAGATCAAGAACCGCGCCAGCGCCTGGTGGTCCAAGTACACCATGACGCTGAGCGCGGCCCTCGACTCGGGCTTGGCGTTCGGCATCGTCATCGTCTTCTTCGGGTTCATCTATCCGGGCTGGATGGACAACTTCTCCTGGTGGGGGACCGAGGTCTACAAGCGGGGCTGCGACTGGCAGGCCTGCGCCCTGAAGAGCGTTGCCAACGGGACGCATTTTGGGCCAGACGATTGGTGATGATTGCCCACCGCCACCCGGAGGCTGCAGGGGGGATGGATGATTCCATGATCCACGATAGTTACGTTTTTATTCGGATTGATATTTTGCACGCATTAGACCGTTCTGCAATGATTTAGGTAGCGACATAGCGAAGTTTACACATTTTGAACCATGGACAGCAAATATGGAAGATACAACAATACTATCCTCGCAAATGGGCACCACAGGCAAAGCTATTGAATTTGACCAATGAACTGATGATTTGCTAAACCTATCTAATGCTGGGCTCCTGAAGCTATATACAGCGCCCCACCTGGGAAGCCCCCCTATTTCTTGTGCGTAGGCCGGGCGTTCTTGGCACGTCGTCTCTCTGCCAACTTCCGCGACTTGCGCACATCCTCCGTGCTCTTCAGCTCGTTCCGGTTGATACCCACACCCTCCTTGAAGCGGCCGATTCTCTTCTCCTTGGCCTCGTCGACGCGCTTCTTGCGCTCATGGTAATCGTCACGGTACTTGTCGGCGTCCTTGGGCGCCTTCTCCATCTTGTGCTTGTACCTGGGTCCGGTAGAAGTAAACGGATTAGGAGGACCACCATTCTTCTTCTCGGAATCGCCAACGCGCGGCATGCTGCCGATGCGCTGGGCCTTCTTCCAGCGGTCGAAGCGGCCGCTCTGGAAGGAGGCGGCGATCTTGACACCGGACTCGCCGCGGACCAAACGGGCGCCCTTGGAGCCGTCCTCGTCGTTGTCGCGGGCCACGTACTTGCGGGACTTCTGGTCCCAGCGCATCTTGGAACGTGTGGGCACACCAAACGCCTTTCCACCTTCATCGTTGTTCAGGTCCATGGTGGCGTCACGGGCCGACTCGACGAAGGACACCGACGTCGTGTTGCCGCCAGAGTGCACACCGTAGCCGCGCTCCTCGGTGGCGTTGAAGGTACGTGGTTCGTAGGACATGAAAACCTCCGGATCTTGGTACGAGGCAGGCGTCTGGTTTTTGTTCTTCTTCGACTTCTTGCTCGCCGTCTCGTTGTTTGTGACGGTTACTTCGAGGCCATCGTCGTCATCAGACTCCGAGTTGCCCTCAACCATCACCTCGTCATCTTCGGCGTTAAGGGCTTCGTCTTCATCGCCAAAGGGCGCGTCGTCATCGCCAACATCCGAGTCTATATCCATATTGGCATTGTTCAACTCGTCTTGAGGTCGGAGTTTGATCTTCTGCCTCATGTTCGCCATGATATCTGCAGCATCATTCTTGAGACCCTTGCCATTCATCATCTTCGATTCGAAAATGGTCTCCGTCGGCCTGTAGCCGCTCAGCTTTGCAAGCATTTCCGCTCGCGCCTGTTCCAAATCACCACTTTCGCCGCCGAAAACCGGATGCAATTGCGTCCAGCCCTTACTTGCGACAACATCTCGTGCTCGCTTGGCACTCTGGCTTGACGCAGAGTTACGCGTCCGCAGATAGAGTTTCTCTGCCTTCTCGGAAACACGCTTCAAGTTCTTCAAGTCCTCATCGTCGCCCAGGATCTTGGTCTGCCACTCTACATTAGCTTCCACCTTTGATCGCATGGCTGCTCCAACGACCACGTCTTCGGCATAGTTTGGTGACTCTGACTCCCGGCCCAGTACCAGCTTCTTGCCAAGGAAAAGCTGGAGATCGATCAGGTAGGGAACATCTGTGTCGCGCACGATACTGTAACTCCAACCCCTTTGTCCAGCACGGGCAGTACGACCGACTCTGTGGACAAACACCTTCGGTTGAGGTGGGAAATCATAGTTGATGACATTTGCCAGAATGGGGATATCGATACCACGGGCTGCAACATCCGTAACGACTAGAATGTTGGATCGCCCCTTGCGGAAGTTATCAACCTGCTCCATACGGGCAGTCTGGTCGAGAGAACCGTAGACATAAGATACGGCAAACCCAGCTTCCTTCAACAACGTGGCCAGGTACTCGACGTGATGCTTTGTTGCGGCGAAAATGATAGTGGAGTGCTCTGTAGGCTTTTCTCTACCCCTTGACTTGTCCGGAACACGCTTCCTCTTGTTATTAAACCTGTCGGATTCCGGCTTAACTCCCGCGGGCAGTCCTAGAGGCATCTGGATCAGGTCGTGCAGGATATGTAAAAGGGCTCCTTCTTTCTCGGCACTCTTCACGCTGAAGAATGCGCTTTCGAGATCTGGCGAAACCTTGGTCTCGGCATCCAATCGGACTAGACTAGGGTCTTGGAGACCTGCACGAGCAAACTCAACCAACGATGCCGGCAGTGTTGCAGAAAAGAGCAGACTTTGCCGCGAAGGGGGAGCGCGTGCAGAATCTCGGTGAGCTGAGCTGCGAAACCCATTTCGAAGAGTCTATCGGCTTCATCAAATACCACATATTGAACAGAGCTGAGACTAAGTCCCATTTCAACCTTCAGATGGAGGAAACGACCGGGGGTGGCGATAACGATATCCGGGTTCGAAGTCATGGAGCCGAATTGCTCCTCCAGACTGTCACCACCGACCAAGAGAACGCATTTCAGATCAGTCCCTTTGCTGAACTCTTTGACAACCTTGAGCGTCTGGATGGCCAGTTCTCGCGAAGGCGACAGAATCAAGCCCCTGGATCCAATGGTTGCGCTATGGGCTCTGAGCCTCTCGATCATAGGGATGACGAAAGCGGCGGTCTTTCCAGAACCTGTCCTGGCCATACCCACCAGATCTTTCCTCTCGAGAATCAAAGGGATCGCTTTTCGTTGGATAGGGGTGGGTACGGAGAAACCTTTGCGGGTGATAGCTCGTAGCAGATTGGCATTGAGGCCTAGAGACGGTCAGCTTCTCCTCTCTCAACGCAAGACTTAGCAGTAGCATTGGGCGAAATGTCGACTTACCCATTGCTTGGAAACCTCCGCCCTTCTTGGCCGATTTGCTCTTCAAGTTGCCAGTTTTGCGAAAGGATGCGGCTTGTGTTAAAGCAATGAATGCCTCGTCGCCGTCGTCGTCTTCGTAGCCCGGGCCTCCCCTAGCACCACCTCCGAAGATATCTTCAGCATCAAAGGCCATCCCATCCTGCGCATCGACCCTCCCGCCATCGTCAGTGTAGAGCGAATCAAGGATATCGACCTCGTTCTCGGACGCGGCCGGCGAAACGGCGCGTCCTGAGCGCATTTTGGCGATAATCTATTTCAATCCGTAGCGGAGAGTATTATAAAAGAGTGTCGAGAAAAACAAAAGGCGTCGAAGTGTACAAAATGCGATTTTGCTGAGGCGTGCAGTGATGAATCCTCGCCAGAGGAAAAGCGCTTTGCACTTCCTCTCTTGCTCTGTCCCGCTTGAATTTTTAGTGGAGTCGGACCCCTGCCAGCCATCGATAAGATGGCGATAAGCCTGGAGCGGGACCCAATAGACCCAGCAGGTTGGTTGTACCAGTACTTCTTATTAGTCTCCCATGCCCCAGCTGAGGTCCCTCAAGTTAACGTCGGTCGCAACCACCCGCCCTTAGATTTGGTATATTGTCTTCCTGTTTGCAAAGCACCGCGTGCGAATAGATTCCCCGCAACGCTCACTTTCCCTCACACCCATCGCTGGCTTTACCGATACCACTGGTCAAAATGGCAGCCGAGATTCCGTCAGACCCCAAGTTGATGGAGAAGGAGGACATAGATGCACTCGATGCGCTCGCCTCCGAGGCGAAGGAGTTCGAGAAGGTAAGGCCCCTCCGTTGCCCTTCGGACGTCCATGGCTAACTTTTACCTCAGGATGCCGAAATCGACCGGATTCTCAAGGCCTTCCGCCTCGATGCGTACGTCCTACCACCCCTCCTTTAATCCCGAATAATCACCACTAACACGCTCCCCCCTCTCACGCAGCTACGCCGTCCTGGACCTGAACCCGGGTGTGCCCGAGTCCGACATCAAGATCACGTACCGCAAGAAGTCGCTGCTGATCCACCCGGACAAGACCAAGAACCCGCAGGCGCCCGACGCCTTCGACCGGCTGAAGAAGGCGCAGACGGAGCTGATGGACGAGAAGCACCGGGAGCGACTGGACGAGGCCATCGCCGACGCGCGCATGCTGCTCATGCGCGAGAACAAGTGGACCGTCGACTCGCCCGAGCTCAAGACGGACGCCTTCGCCCGCGACTGGCGCGTCAAGACCCGCGAAGTCCTCATCGACAACGAGCAGCGCCGCCGCCGCCAGGTCAAAGTCCAGATGCAGGAGGAGGGCCGCGAGCAGCGCCGCCAGGAGGAGGAGATCGACGAGCGCAAGCGCAAGCGCCAGCACGACCAGGACTGGGAGGCCACCCGCGACCAGCGCATCTCCAGCTGGCGCCAGTTCCAAAAGGGCAAAGGGGGCAGCAGTTCGGGCGAACCCGGCAAGAAGAAGAAGAAGGTCAAGCCCATCGGATGAGGAGGCTGTTATGAAACAAGCCCTCGGAAGTCTGTGGGGGTGCTCTGCTCACAGATATCTACTTATTTTCAGCGCTTAGCAGGGTCTCCCTAGATGGAGAAACGAGGATACGATACGGTCGGCGTTAGCGGCATGACATTGGTTTTCCTTCTGGCTTTACGCTGTGAGTTCATTAATAGAACCGAATGCGTCTTTTCGAGCCTAACTCCCTTAGAGAATACTCGCCCCCTCCTGACTACAGATCTACCCCCTTTCACGCGTTGCAAAAAGTACGAGGCAGCCAGCAACCTCTACAGGCTGCCTGTGAGAACTGGGAAACGCCATAAGATAATCGAAAAGGTAAGTTCCATCATGAGCCTAATGAGTTTTTTGTTATATCTGAAAGCTACCTTGATTGATGCACAGAGATCTTGTGAAGTCGTCATCCAGCTATCCCCTTACCATGATACAGCCATCCATGTCAATGCCTAGTATGTACGCGCCTTTGACCAACATTCCGTAGTAGCTCGCGTCAAGATCGCATACAAATAATAGGTAGCAAATCAATACCAAACTCCAGCTCCAGGGTATCTGTCGTCGATCCATCTTGCTGGCGCACCAGTCTCGGGTCTTAACATCTCTCAAATACTCTGTAAAGCCCCTTCAAGTCGGCTAGTTCTAGCACGCCGCCGTTCATCAACGACTTCGTAGCTACTAGTCTTGCCTTGAATGCTGGGAAAAAGACGTGCTCGACTGCCCGTCTGACGTGCACTCGTCTGGCCTTGAGCTCTTCTGGGATATCCTCCGCCTCCAGTTCCTCGGCGTTGCCTGGCATTGACGGTAACTGCTCGGGCACATAAAATTTTGCCAGCTCTTGAAGGAAACTCTCGAAACAGGCCTGCTCATCATCCCAGTCCACGTGCGGGCCGAGCCGGAGTAGAAATAGAGGGAGTTTTGCCATGGGAGGCGTATATCCTTTGCATAGAAGCGGGATACTGATCAGTTCGCCAGCTGGTGAGATTTCGAGACTGAAGTACTCCTGCAACATTTCGCGTCGCTCAACCAATTGGCCTGTCACCAACTCGACGACTTCCTCAACCTTGTAATCGTCGTCCTCGGCAAGTACTCCATCAGATTCAGATGCCTTTTCACGTTCGGCGGCAATAGCGAGAACTTCGCGCAGATTAAGAGCTGGCTGAAATTTGATAGTGCCAAAGTTCCCGAAATCTGTGAGACCGACTTGGTAGAAATATTCGAGACAAGCGCGCCCATAATCCACCAAGTAAAGCTTCACGCCACCCTGCATAGCAGCCAGTCTCCTCCGCTCGTCGACTATGCCGACAAAGGTATGGCCGGCAAATACCTCTGTCAGGCCGTGATGCATATCATCCCTCACTTGGGTGCGTAGCTCACGCACACTTGTCAGGCGACAAATAATAGGTTCGCGATCTGTGATTTGGTACTCTGGCTCTGTGCCCATGTCCTCTGAAGCCTCCAATGTCCCATCTTTGCTAGCGGTCGGGAACATACTGGTAATTTTACGCATCGAGGAATCTGTGCGTATAAGGTTGTTCTCGTAGGGCCGAACTGGAGTCTTGCCTTTTGAAATAGGCGTCTTCGCCGAGGAGCCACTGGGATCAGGCTGTGGCGTGCTCGAGGTACCAATACTTCCAGGTAGCAAGGACTGTGTCAAGGACTGCGTCGTGAAGGTACGACTCGCATCTACAGCGGCCAACTTGTCCCGAATGTTCTCGCAAATTGCCTGAATGATTTCGTCTTCGTTGAGGAAGTTCACTTCCCGCTTGGTTGGATGCACGTTGACGTCCACACGCTGGGGGTCGATTTCAAGGCTAAGATAGACAAAGGGGTGGCCGTTCTTGGGCAAGAAGGTCGAATACGTTTGCTCGATAGCCTTCTTGATATTGGAGGATTCGACCGCTCGATTGTTGATGAAAATCAGTAGGGTCGTCTTCTTGATATGGTAGTTGGCATTGGTCGCCCATCCCTTGGCGTTGAAGCCATAACGGTCATCGGCCGCAGCATACTCAATCAACTCGTTGGCTACACTGCTACCATGGATCGTACGAATGCGATCCATTGTAGTAGCGGCCGCTTGAATGGCAATAGATGTCCCCGAGTCGCCATGCTTCTTACAAGAAAAGGCAACTCCTTGGCAGTGGATCGAGTACCGTCCCACCATATCGATAATCTTGTTGTATTCATCGGAGGCAGATCTGAAAGCCCTCCGCCGAGTTGGCACGTTGTAGAAGAGGTCCTCCACTGTGATCTGAGTGCCGTTCCTCCCGGCTGTCGGCTTAGGGTCCGCAGATTGGCCCGGTTTGGCGGGCACAAGCTTCCCCCCGTCGTAATTGGCACGCCATGCGCAGTTGGAGTCTTTGGTCTTCGTGGTGACCGTGAGATGGGCAATGTGACTTATACTAGCCAGGGCTTCACCGCGGAAGCCATAGGTGCCGATGCTATGCAGATCTTCGAATTTCTTCAATTTTGAGGTGGTAAACCTCTCGCAAAGTATAGACATGTCATCTTTCTAGGGAGACCGTTAGAATAAACTAATAAATATTGGCTTGAGAAGGGAGGGCTCACGTCAATGCCGTGACCATTGTCAGTGATTTGCAGGAGTTTCAATCCGCCTTCTTTCACTAGGACTTCGAGAGAGGTGGAGCCTGCATCAACTGCGTTCTCGATCAACTCCTTCAAAGCATGAACCGGGGCTACGATGATCTCTCCCGCAGCGATTTTGTTCACGACGTCTTGGTCCAATGCCTAAATTTGAGAGTTAGATCAGTCAGCTCAAGGCAGTTTGACTGGGAAGTGGCCGGACAAGGTACTTGCCTGAATGCGGCGCGGGCCATCCTCTTCCTCCAAAGACTCATCGGCTTTTCTTTTGACTCCTCTTGGAGCGTCTACATCCATGGGCTCGTCCATTTTCAAGACTTGACAAGGTCTTTGCCGCGGATGAAATGTCACAGTGCTGCCCCAGAGGGTAGTATGTAGATATATGGTGGCCTAGGCTGTGCAGGAGACCGACCCTATCGTTCCTCGTCAAGGCAGAGCCCGCGCAATGAGTCCCAGGCAGCTCGGGTTCTTTTAGTGAGCGCCGTGCGAGTCGCAAGTATGAGCCGGATTGGTTCCTCATTCATTCGATTTTCTTGGGGTTTGTTGCCGTTTGGACAGAAAGAAGTTGCTCTTGAAGTGGTCAAGATGTACATGCTGCTGCCAATAAGAATCACATGACGGAAGGTGCTTGCTTCAATTGAGCATTGGCCAATTCCGAGCCTATACACCAACCAACGCACCTTCCTTCCTTTATTTCCAACTCCGGCTCAACTCTACTGCAAACAATTTCGTCGCCTAACATCTTTTTCTTAATCCTTCGAAAAAGCACGTCGAATGAGATGGGCCATATATAACAGGATTGTGTGGGTGTCTACATTAGCGCATGACCCTTGTGTTGTCACTAAGTCATGGGCGGCTTTCAGCTCTTATCGCTACTGCCTGCTCAAAGTCACCTCGCCAAAGCCAAGCTGAAGCTCAGCCCAAGGGCGCCCTGCTTATCAACAGTATGCATGTGATATGGTACCCAGATGTACATGTAGGTAGTTATGCGACCGCATACTTAGCTGGTAGCCGGTATCAAATGGTCCGCAAATTACTTGAAGTAAGTCACGAGAGAAACTTGCAATGCATGTAGGATTCGTCTAAGATGGGCTGTGTGAGCGGGATGGTGTTAGATGCATGTGGCTGTGTCGATGAAACCCTTGTCACTCCCCTTACAGAGTTCCTCCGGGTCAGCAACTCATAGATAAGAAGAAAGTCCCTGTCCCCAGAATGGTTACCTTATGTAGGTACTCATATACGATTTAAAGATAAACATAAGCTACTTATACAACCCCCACCCCAGGCTGACACTTATACCGGCTCATCTTCACTGCCAACGAACCAACTCATAATATTGTCTGACTCTGAACCGTGGTGACCAAACCTCCGCCATGCCACGACACGCACTCAAAGGCTGCGCTGGCCTGAACATTGATATCACCGACTTCCAGTCAGTCTACCTGCCCGGCGACACCCTGCTAGGCCATGTGAGCTGCAGCCAGCCTTTCCCGCCGCCAGGGAAGAAGAAGGCCGCCGACAACGCCTCGCGGACGGAAGTGCGCATCCGGCTCTTCGGGCGCGCTAAGACCAAAGTGGTGCGCAAGAACAACAACTCGACCGAGACCTACCGCGGCCGCGCCGTGCTGTTTGATCAGTCGCACGTCGTGTCGCAGGGCGCCGTGGCGGAGTCCGCGCGGTTCCCCTTCGCCGTCACCATTCCCGAGACGTCGCAGCCTGGCTTTGCGGCCCGGGGAGACGACTGGGACCGGGAGAGGAGCGA
The DNA here is from genome assembly GCF_038362585.1 of Apiospora marii. Classification (NCBI taxonomy): domain Eukaryota; kingdom Fungi; phylum Ascomycota; class Sordariomycetes; order Amphisphaeriales; family Apiosporaceae; genus Apiospora; species Apiospora marii. Next base: position 1,649,960 of record NW_027117374.1, read on the forward strand.
GTCTGTCTTACTGCCGCAGCAGCAGCAATCGACCGCGTCAGAGGCAGGGAAAGGGGGCGGGCATCGGCAAGGATTCTACCTCAGCTCGTCACAGGACGATGTGACGAACCACGGGCTTCCGTCGGTCTATTACTTCGCCTCCAAGTCCGGCTGGTCTGGAAGCAAGTTCGAGGCGTACATTGAGTATGTGCTCGAGGCGAGCCTGGTCTGTCCGGGTACCGAAAGCGTCACGGCTCATTTCCCTTATTTATCCGCCGACATTCGACAGCGAAGCCCATCAAGGGCGGCGACTGCAAATTCGGGGTCCGTGAAGCTAGTCGCCTCCTCCGGACGGAAAGGCTGCTCGCTGAGAATGCGGAGAGGAAGATGACGTTCCGGGAGAGGCAGCGGAGGTTCTGGAACCCTTCCAAGACGCCCAGGTATACCTATACCGCCAAGGTGGTTCACCCAACTGTCATCCAGCTGGAGCATCCCAGCCCCATCCCATTTAAGCTATTCATCGTCCCTAAGCTACAGGACGAGCTGACTTCCATCTGTCCGGACGGTGATCTCTCCCGCCTACCGCCTGTGGAATTTGTGTCCATCGAGCTAAGTCTGAAATCGAAGACCCGGATCCGGGCCCCTGGCAATTTCTCCAAATACCACAAGGGAGAACGCGAACACGAGTTCCCTATCCGGTTTGCACCCTTGCAGGCGAACCGCACTTTCAAGGTCTCCCTCGTAGTGCGAGGCAATCTCCGAGATGAGCCGCCGCCCGATTACTCGGCGAGTGAGATCTCTACCAAACTCGCCGAGGAGAAGCACATCACCGCCACGAGCTCTGAGAGTTATCATCATGATAATAGCAACGGGGAATTTTCGATCCGACCCGTCGATGAGGACACCGTGAAATTCCCCAGCATGCCGATGCTAGACTACTCCCAATTCTCCCCCAGCGAGAAGGGTCAGTTTCTCATCGGCACGCCCTTCGATCTCGGCACGCACCTCGGCATCCACCTCTCCCAGACAGGTTCCTCGACGCTCGGAGCGGCAGCCGAGAGCCCCTTCGGTCGGTGGCTTTACCCTTCGTTTGACACGTACAACATCTCATTGACGTACCAGCTGGCGTGGACCATTCACCTGAGGTGCGCGGGCGAGTCGCACGACGTCCACGGCATCGCTGGTGTGCGGGTTCTGCCGCCGAGCAAGGAGCAGGATGCCCACAAGAAGGAGATGCTGGGCCGGGGGGCATGCAGAAGGAATATGACAGCCTGGCAATGGCTATGGGATTGACCGAGACCGCGCTCGGCTTGGTGGCCGACACGCTTGGGGCATTTTGAGAAGAGCCATGCTTTGACGATATGGACAGCTGAGCAGCCATAGCTGAACGGTTTCCATTATATACTAGGCATAAACGCTTGTTTGTATCTGTCCATTTCCCTGTTGTGATCAGGAGTAACCGGAATAATCAAGGAAGGTACTGGGCAAAGTGTATTCATTCCAACGGCGGCTTGGCATAAACCCTCAAAACAGATGTTTGCATGGAGTCCAGCCGGGGCTCCAGCCGCGGTGACACTCGCTGCACACAATCTCCGGATTCATCTCAGCAGCCAATCGTTCCTCGTCAAGCTGCATTGATCTCAAATCCCACTGTAACTGCTCGGCCTCATGCTGCCCCATCGCAACAAGCCACCGGGTTGCTTTGTCTGCATCCAAGATACGCTCCTCCTCCGCCAGCAAGATCAGTGGCGCGAACGTACTTTGCAACGCTTCATCTGTCCGCGCCAATACGCTCCCCTCGTCCAGGTCAGGCGCTGGGTCGCGAAACAGGTGCCCCAGCGCGCCTTTTGCCTTGACGTTGTGCGTTATTCGCGATAAGTCGAGCCACAACTCCATTATCTCGTGCGAAGGCAAGGGGAATCGTTCGAGGTCCCGCGATTCCAGGCAGAAGACGTCGCCATGTCGTATGTAGTGTGGATCACGCTTCCCCCCACGACGAGCACTGTCTGTAAGACCCCCTTCGAGGTCCTCGTCCTCGAGCGTGCGCGAAGAGTCCCAGATATCGTTGCTAGACTCCAGACGTAGAGGATCTCTTGGTGTTGTCCTGAGGAGCTGGAGATACTGACGGTTGGGCTCGCTGCTTTTGATAGATCTCAAAAGCACGCGGCCAGCATCATACTGGAGTTGTAACGATTCATCTAGAGGGATGATGTTCTTCACCAGACCGTCCTCCTCGCGCAGAACTTGTCGCAAATGAGTGTATTTATCTCTGATAAACACTCTCACGTGGTCAAACATCATTGCCATGATGGGCCGATGGACTTGGCCTGGGTCTTGCGAGTCTCTGGTAGGTGATAGACATGAATCGGGTATTATGTGTCCAGCCACGACGTTTTCCGCTGTCGAGGCAATGGCAGCGTGGCCCCCAAAATTGTTCTTGGCTCTCTCTTGTGAGGATATCTCAATGCGGCTTCTTGATGGCATGAGTTCAGGCCAGTTCTCACCGAAGTCTATCCAGGGATTATCGCGGATGCTGGAATCGTCCCGTGCCCAAAATGGAGTTTTGTTGAGGACCAATTTCCGTTTCTTCTGTTGCTCATAGTAAACGCGTGGCCCTTGGCTAAACATTGTCTTTAGAAAGGAGGCAGTGTCGGAGAGTATGTGATAGATTTCTTCGAAATACAGGAAATCGTAATTCACCGAGTTTCCATTCTGGCAAATTCCTGCGATAATTCTCCAAATAGCTTCCCTTTCAACAATCCTCCTGCGGTTTCCAACATCCGGTTCAGTATTCTCAAACAGGAGCCTTTTAACATGTCCAGTGAGCTTCACGGCGAATTTGCAGTGTGCCAGTGATTCGTCCTCTCCGACATTTATTGCATCATCAGGCGCGAATTCCTCTGGTGAAGTTTGGTCAATGGTATGGCACCAAAATTTGACAGTGATAGGAGGTGCGCCGCCTCCGACTTGGGGAGGCTCTAGGTTGGCCATCTTCTTGCCGTTTTCTATTAGAAATTCTGTAACTTAGGCGAATGTTTTCTGATATTGGTTTTGGTTTTTGCAAACCGAATCAAAGAAAATACTTTTAAATAGGTAATTTTTTTTAACTTCAGCGGCCTCTGGACGGTACATTGACCTATCTACGTAACCTAAGGCACGACTTAGACTTTGTCAATCCCAAGGAGCGACTGTTTCAATACCTTAAGTACCCCTTGGCCGATATGGGATAATCAGTCAATACCTGTCTCCCAACCTGTATATCGATTGATGCACGTATCTCCTGACCTCTTTCGTCTGGATACACGCATACAGTGTCCGCCGACAGCAGACTGTCCGGGTCCCTTCAAGATTGATTCGCCTAAGCCAGTACCTATGCCTACCTATCTATTCAGTAGCAATGTCTTCTCCAGGGTCTAGGACACTCTTCCGTGGTTTAAATTTCTTCGCGGACCAAGCTGAAGGCCTCCCTGTCATTCCGGCCCCCACGGGGGCAAGACTAACAAGTAGAACTGGTGAATGCCACAGTGTCAGCAATAACCAAGTCCCCAAATGTGTATACTCGGCTGTGTTGGGGCACAATGTTCCTCTGTTCGAAATGCGGCGCAGCGAAGGTTGCCGATGTTGTCCATCCCCTTCGCCCGCCGGCTTTGCTTCCGAACGGTTGTATTTTCTCAGCTGGCCGGCATTTGTGTAACGCGATGGAACATCGTCTTTTCTTGATCGTTGGTGAGATCATCATGCTTCGATACTTTAGCTTCTGCAGCAACCAATCCGCCTCTGCATCGGCTTCAGTGCGCATAATTTATGTGGTCTTTATAGCATCATGTTGCGGCTAGATCTCAACCCTAGTAAACGACTCTTCGTTGAATTCTTATCTAACTGCATTGATGTCTAATGCTATATCCGCACAAGCCAGAAATATGGCATTATCTGTTTTGTTTTGATACAATAAAATCCACGCAGGACGTCGACATCGACCATGGCGGAAATTCCGTGTTCTCCTGGATGTTGTCGACAGAGAAAGCAAAACTTAACTGTGGCGTTTGGCGCCCACGGAGCAGTGCCTCCCACGACAATGTGCACCGCCTATCGTTCGTGACACACGTCTGTTCTGTCACCATCGGGAGGCCTATCTAAGGGCTTATTTGGGGGCGGCTTAAAAACCCCTGCAACGGTTTGTCGAGGTGGTGGCTGAGCCTCGGACAACCGCCAAACCTCTCCCCTTTTTTATCTCCCAAAAGCCTGCTCCAAAAGAGGCGGGATGGGTGGTACATTAAATGCCGTGTATATACCGTAAGCTTGTGAAAGCAACGGAATAGCATTGATAGCAGGGTAAGCCATGCAATGCACCGCGCTTCCAGACTGTCTTATGTGCATGACAGCCGCGCTTCAGCTCGTCCTACCTCTACTCGCCTGGCCATCAAATTCAAATTTAGCAGACCTGAAAAACGCTGCTGGGGGCTCTCTTACTTTCTCTTTTCTGCTTCTTATTTTGACAAGGGGCTGATCTAAGAAGGGCCAGGGTCGTTGCTGCGCTGACAAGCCACATACGGGACCAAGTCCCTAGTGTAAACGGTAAAGGAACAGAAGAAGACAGACGTCCAGATGCAACGGATTAGGAAATGCAAGGCGCAGACAAACAGAGCAGTCAAGTGACGGAAACCCCGAATATTAGTAATAATAACCACCTGCTATAGCCTTGCATGATGGTGTCGCAGGTGTGCCAGGCACCGCTTGAAAGGCCGGACTGCGTTCTGTCGTGCGTCGTATATAGATGTGGTCACAGGCGCACCTCCGCGTGGTGGTCTAGCTTTGATAGCGCCGAGGAAGTTACTCGTGTTACTGCCGCATCGCCCATACCATCAGTCCTTTGAGTGTTTGAGTTGATAAAGCAAGGTTCTCATCATGTCCCGATCAGTCGCCGGAAGCCTGGACCAGTCTGCGGTTGAGGAAGATGAGGCTCTTTCAACCCTTGCAACGGTGGGATCCCAGTACGGCAGCCACCCAAGATAAGCTCAACACGCGGCTCCCCGGTGATTTGCTAATTCCAGTGAGCGCAGAAGTCGCAGTGGGACCCCTCGAGCCGACCACGAACCCCAAGAACAGGCTCAGGGTGCTCACGCAAGACGGCCGTTGACCCGCGGCCTAGTCCACCGAGTCCAGGCCCAGCAGTCGGCCCAAGACGACCAGCAGCCCGTGAGCACGCGCGACGACATCCTCAAGTGGGACGACTGCCATTTCCGAGGCCTGACGCCGCCGCCGTTGCCGTACGAGACCCGTCCTCAAAGGAAGAAGCGGGCAATCCAGGAGATCATCGCGGACAACAGCCCGCGGGAGCCCGATAGGATGACCAGGGAGATCGAAGACTTGCTGAAGCACAAAGAGCAGCGGCGGCAGCAGCGGGCAGGGAGCAATTCTGCTGTGGCCGACGATCAGCGGCCAGACGGCAATGACCAGGCGGCGGAGAAGGGTTCGAACTCCGACCACGCAGCTAAAAGGATCAAGGCGTCGTCGAGCAAAAGCGAGGGGGGCTTGAGCTAGCAACAATACTGACCTGAGCGTTCCTGTGGCGTGCGGTTGCTGTTCTGTTCTCTTTTCCCATCTATTTGATACGTCATATTGTCGTCTTCTGGTTATCGTTTCCTTTTGACTCTTTCTCGCCCTGTTTCATCCGAGGATGACGGGATGCAAGTTGGATGGACTGTGGGCTTGGTTGCACGACAGACGGCTTCCCTCGAGCTGATCATTTCCTCATGATGTACTCCGCAGTCTTCGTCTCGTCATCTCTCTGTTTCTCTCTCTCTTGCGCACGCAAATAGGGCACGGCATATGAAGGGATGCGATATTGGACTTTCCTTTTATCGATGTCCCTTGCCGCCTGAGGTAGCATCACCATTTCCCCTCTTCAGCCGGATTCGGGGTTGCAATTCCGTCGTGGTCCCGTTGATGGCAGACGATGTGCTGACCCAAGACGTCGCTTAGGCTCCTTTGGCAGGGATCGTGGTCGGGACCCTGGGCAGGGGCAATTGGTCCTGTTAACCGCGCGCGCAGTTGCTATTGGCTTGGATGGTCAGGTCATTTTGATAACAATCAGTCCCCAACCCAGGCTACGACATGGACGGTGGACCTGACGGGCAACTTGCAGCTTACTTGCTGGCAATTGGCTTGGGGCCCTGTTAGTGTCCTGTCTGTGACGGCTCACCGGGTTCTGGCCGGCCTGCCGCGTCCCCCCTCTTTGGTCTTTGGGTCTCGGCCGCTCGTGCCTCAATCATGTTGTCGCTGCATTTTTGGTTTTGCTTTCTCTTTCTGCTTCCCTGCATATAGATACGTATTTGAGCACCAGTTTTGTTAAGACGCTCTCGAACTATTCGCGTTGAATAGGTTGTTCTTGTTCAGCAGCGGGTGGCAGTGGGCTGGCCTGTCGTCAGCAAGTGCCCGCTAACGCGACCTACTTAGCGGCTTATCCCGCTACTGTAGAGAAGAAATGTCGGTCGGTCGGTGAGGTCGCACTTGGGAAAATGCTGGGCTGGGTTCTGGTGGCACACACACCACTCCCTGGCTGGTGTTCCAGGCTTGGGGTTACATGCTAAGAAACCTGCCAGCCTGCCTACGCTGGTAGTAGATAGACTTTCGACATTCCCGCGTCGGGTTATTTTCTCATTGGCGAGCAACGTTTGGGTCCCGCCCACATCCACGATCTTATTTCCCGACGGTATGCAGCAGCAAAAAGCCTCCTCGCCCCCCGAGAGGGCAGAAGGTGTGTGTCTGTGTGTCCGTGTGTCTGCGCGCGGCTACTACCCTGGAATCAAGTAGTAGTAGGTAGGTAGGTCGACATTGGATGAAAGTGCGGTGGGCATGGGCTTTTTGCCTCGGGGATGGGATGTTTGTCAGTACTTAGAAACAAGAAGCCTTCCTTCAATAACCACTCCCACGTTGTGTGCCCGTGAAGCTTGCTTGTTCCCTCCCAAGAACATCATCATCCCTCTTCGTCCTTGGTGCTGTCGATGTACGACTACGAACCTGCCTACTTACTTCCGTGCGGCTGGCCGTCCCCGAAAATGAAAATTACCTGGCTTCTTTTTCCCCGTAGCCCCGAGCCCCCGGATTGGGATTACTATTGACGGCCTCAACCGTGTCCCGTGCAATAGCACAGGTGTTATATATCAACAGTACCTGTTCTAGCACGTCACATCTGCCTTAGCAAGTCAGATAACTCAACTCAATACTGCAACTCAATATAAGCTCGGATCCAGTTTCAGCCCGCCTTGGGAAATTAAGAAGAAACCGTTTCGTTTTTTGTTTGAAGCTCGGTACCTCTTGGGATTTTTGTTTCGTTTCGTTTCTTTGCTCTTCCTACCCTTCTCCTTCCTATATTTACAATATCGTACATACTTCGGATTATCTCCCAACCTTGCCCCTGTGGGGGCAACCGGCACTGCGACAAAAGTCCTCTGGCAATCCCGCTACATAGGAGCCTTTCCCAATTCCTTTGTTCCGCGTGGAACTGTCATATTCGTGCCGAAAAAGCGCTTCAACGAAACCGGCGGACCCCGCGCTGTGCAACCCTTCGTACCCTGATTTCCAAGGTGCTGCCCAATAACATGGGCAGGTTGACAGTTGCCTCCGGATACAGCGGTCTCTGACCAGAACTCAACGTCTTCCTGTCACCCGATCCAACTCTGGCCGTGAAAGACTTGGCCATCGGAATAAGGGGAGGTCCCCGCGACAGAGACATGCCGCCCCTGCCTGCAACCGTCGAGCAAGCGGTGCGTTTGCATTAACAAAAAAATCCAATTACATCCCAGAAACCCTAAATTAGCGACCGATGCTCGCAGGACAAAGAAAAGAAAACCAAGGGGCAAAACGCCAGCCGGATGCAAAGAAATATCGTGGTCGAGTCCGAGAGTCATGAATTAGAAGTGTTCTTCGGAAAAGAGAAGTCATGGAAGGCCGTGCTGATCATGGACAATGGTATCTCCAACGCAACGAATGGGGTATCCAACGTATAATTGTACACGTACACAGCAAATGGCGAACTTGGCCGGCCATGGAGAGTTGCTGCTTATTCTGGGCGCCACTAGGTGACAAAGACCAAGGTTCCTGGCCCCGGGGGGCGCAACCTAAGAAAATGGAGGTTCGCCGAATACTACGAGCCTCTTGGAGCATTCGACTGATCCAGCAGACCGCCAATATCGACCCGCCCTGTCCGGGGGTCTGCTTGGTGAACAGGCTGTGCGTGGCTTCGTATCGGTGGAAGCTGGTAGCCTGCCGGCTGGGAGGGCCTGTGCATCGACAATTCGCTTCGAGGTATATGATATGATGGTCCTGATGGGTGATCTGATCGAACAGATGATGATGGCGAATACGCAGGAATGTTGGGGCTCACGCCTGGACTTGGCCCTGCAACTATTGACGCCGGGGTTACTGGTTGCCGCGAGCCATGTCCATTGTCTCTAGAATCCAGCAGCTCGCCCCATCGATGCCGGTTCGCATCGAACGAGGCCGACACAGGCGTCAGCTGCGTATAGGCCTGGGGCTGATACGCATAAGGAAGATCTCTCTGCTGCGCGGAGGGCGACGGGTTCGAGAGTGACCTTGCCTGCGTTACCAGGAGCACGACAACAAAGTAGATGGAATCCTCCTTCACCAGACCGAACCGGATGGAATACTGCCGTGGCTGGCCCTCCACCGTCTTGAAGTAAAAGGTATCCTGCCGGTCTAGGGGGAACCTGGAGATCGTTTCAGGGTCGAACGGAAGCGCCTGGAATACCCTATCTGCCTCCTGACGACCGAATATCGGCGGCAAGTAGGTCGGTTCTTTCCTAGCTTGCTCGTCCTGAAGTGAGCGCTGGAGTGCTAGTACTCTTTCTCGCTCCTGGGGAAGGATAAGCTCTTCCAGCCTGCGTCTCTGGATCGCCTGTGCTGACCCAGCCCCAATAGCATCCACAAACGTATTCGACACCCTTGCAACCTCAAGATCGACTGTCAAGAACGCCACCGGCTCCGAAGGTCGTGGTGCGATGGTTAGTGGCGGAGGGTACACGTTTGCATCACTCGCGGAGCCGCGGTCCAGGTACCTGGGTATCGTGGGATCTGGCGGTTGTGACTTCAACACTCGATATGATTGTGTTCTTCGGAGCGGATCGTCGTATGGCACCGCAGGGGCACTAACCGGCGCAAACAACGAGACTGGCCGCCGTACGCTCGATTCCGTGGGGTTTCCGAAACGGGCTGCATCGAACCGTGATTCCCGGTCATCTCGGAGCCTTGGGCGGCCTCGTTTCTTATGCTGCACATCTACGCAGGCATCCTCTTTGCCGTTGCTTAGGCATCGTGAGCAAGGTCTTTGAGCTACAGAGCAATGAGCGTCAGCAAGGATCTAGCACAGAAAGAGGAGAACTGTTGCCTCGGGGCGTCGACGCTATGGGGCTCCCTGTGCGCGGATTTGCGCGGAATATCATGAAGGATCCGGCATCGCATAAGCCTTTTGGTCTCGAACTTGAGGTTTTCAAGAGGCTTTCCCTGGCTCCCAGCAAAACATTGCTTTCATACCAAGGTTGCCGTCGCGTGCTAAACCCGTATGCAGGATACCAGACTTTGAAGGTGTCATCCGCGTTTGATTCGAAGAGAAACATCGCCGGCGGTCCACTTTGATCACCCAAGCAGGATTGGGCTTGGAACATCACCCCACGCACGAGGCTGAACACTTGGACCATGACAAACCCGATAAGAGCAAACGAAGGAAGAAAATTGCATGCAACGTACCATCACATCTGCGAGAGATCAGTTTCTGGAACAGCCAAGTTCAGGGGAGCGGATCAACATACCTTAAGTGTGCTCTCTTGCAAGGGACACATGCGGAAGCGACATGTCCCTTGGTTTTCCTTTGCGATTTAGGCGAAGTATACGGCGGATTCTCCGGAGGCTGCGGTCTCGTGGGTAAAGAGTAAGGTGAAGGGCCTGAGGCATGCCCGGCTACTGGCGGTAAAGGGTACTGCGACTGTGAGACCATGGGGCCCGCCTGGCCCTGGTAGGAAATCGGTCTTCCCATGGTTTCTTCGGGACGTCGATAGGGAAACGCAGCTCGCTCTGTTGCTTCTCCCGGATATGTTCGAATCCCGCTCGCCATGGGCGGTGGCAGCTGTGCTTGGCCTTGCTGTGAGTGTGCTCGATACTCTATCCCTGGAATATTCGAGCCGGTGCGGAACACATCGTGACTGGTGGGTTGGAAGCTGCTTTGGCCACGTTCACCGGCCTCCAAGGTTGGCTTGGGTGGGAGCGGTGGCGAACCTGACATGGGCGGAGAAGGATAGGCCCTTGAACCGAGAGGGCACTCCGTCGCTGCGCTGCCCCAACTCAAGTCGAGAGCGAAGCGCGCCAGATTGGATATGCCTCGGCGCTGGCCGAGTGAGTCTTGAGTCTGCTCGCTAGTATGGATTAGGTTTTGCATGGAATCGGGCGGAAACCTGGGTGCCAGAGAAACAGGGCAAAGAGCTCCTGACGTCTGCGCGGAGACGGAGGTGGCCGGGTGCCCTTTGTCGTAGCTGATCCGGTTTCCTCAAGGTCAACCGACGAGGCACATGCCAAGATACAGACGAATAAGGCGAAGCGTTGCCCACGGGCTGGTGCGGAGGCTTGGTGGGTTATTATCCGCGCGGTGATGGCAGCCGAGGTGTGCTGCTCAGGGCAAGATATCCGGCCTCTGTGTCGTCGCTGGGAGCCAGGTCCGGGCAAGTGACTTCTGGCGAGGTCTTAGGGGGCGAATTCGACGCTTTCGTGGGACACGATAGTGGTTTGGTAAGACTCTGGGCCACCAAGACTCTCGAGCGTCAAGTTGTACGGCAGGCGGTGGTGTTGAGTATGTTGGAGAGCGGACAGGCGACGGGAAGATGCAGATCCAATGCGGTACCTCGACTCATGTGGCAGCACGAGCTTATTAGCCGATTTGGGAGGCAGCACGGTTACTCTGAGGCGCCGGTTCAAGTCGAGGACAGTGAACAGTAAGGGACAAAGATGGGAGGAAGCTCAAATGTCTCTCACAACGATCAACCAAGTGGGATCGTGGGAGGTTTTTGTGCAACTCATTAGAGATTGGCCCAATATGTAGTGACCAGGATATTGGTTCATGGGGGCGCCAGACCATTGCACGGACGCCAGATCCGCTGGACAGCTCTGAACGGTAAGTCGATACCTCTGGGATGTACAATGCACCGGTTGCTAAGTACCTGCTCACTACGGGGACCCCCTACTGGTTCTCCTTCGAGGGCGGGCCGTACAATACAACACCCAGACGAAAGGTATCGACATGAAAAAGACCTTTGGGGGGGCGGCCAGGCAGGGGGGGGGGGGGTTGGGTTGGGTGCGAGCTATCCAAGCCTACGTAGCTCTAATTGGGAAAAGGGAAGCGCAGAGACCAGACGAAGACGACAGGACAAGCCTGGCGAACCCACAGGTGGGTACTTCCCAAGAATGACACCTGGGTCGATGTTGATGAAATGCATGGTGTGGAAACAAGGGTGTCTCTAACGACTAGAACCTGGACTGGGACTGGGGACTGGGACCGGGACTGGAGCGCACAAGTGTGGCTCGATCCCGGACACGCTGACTGGGGGGTGCATCTTCTTCTTCGTCTGGTCAATCCATTCAGGCGCACTCGCTGCCACTCACTCACTCACTTGCCCACCCCCAATGAGTATGAGCTAGCGGCATACAGTACTGTAGAACAGAATAAAATAAAGAGAAATTTAGAGGCAGGCCAGCGTGGCTTCGATAGGAGCAGTTTAGGTACCGTACCTGCCCTTTTCAGACCAACCATGATATCAGATTGGAAATGATATTACTTTTCCCAGCGAGGATGGAGCGCGCTAGTGGAGATGGGAGTGTGCAATGCGTCGAGGTACATATGTATATGTCGATGACATATTGTTCAGGCTTAGCACTCGAGGCAATCCTGGGAGCGAAATGCTATGCCGTGATATGCTTGCTAGGTTAAAGGGTTGCGGGCCTGGTTCATAAATTCTCCGTAAACCACTGCCCAGTGTCCAAGCGTCGTTAAATTAGATGGGATATGCGCAGCGCCAGCCAGACGCTCCAGTGCAGTGGAGGAGGCCAGGGCCAGTCCGCCGAAAAGTCAGTGCTGTGCAAGATTTCCCAGCTCACTATCCATCCATCCACTCGAGCGAGCCCGGGCCTACGTCGTTACCTCGGTCTATGTCGCTCGTATCTGTCAATTCCAGCATACTTAGTATACCTGAGCCTGCCGCCGTCAAGGGGGCCGTAATCAAGAGACAGGAGACAGAAAGAAGAAAAGGGAGAGAGCGGCAGAGAGCGCGCAAGAGAGACACACAGGGCTGATTGTGTCAAGGGTTAAACCTGCACATGGTGGGGCGTGCAGTTTAACGGTTAGAAAGAGGCGTCCGTCAGTAGGCGTCTGATTGCCTGGGAAAGCTTCCCTTCCCTTCAGCCATGATTTTACCTACATGCCAACATGACAGGCCTGCCGACAGTATGTACTTTTTCTGGTTGCATGGATACATCCTGTACGTACATGCATTGGAAGTCGGTACATATGTACGTTTGTAGGTAGGTAGGTTTGTACCAGGAACCCGATGATGGAGAAAATACATCAACTGAATGCCTATTTGCCTGCTTACTTACTTGGCCCAGGGGCAGACATGTTTATCTCCTGTGGCCACGGTGGTGTCCATGCATGATTATTGATGATTGAAGCTTGATACGCATTCGACCTCGACCTGAGAATAAGGGAAATAATAAGGGTCCTTTCTGTGTGTGTCTCTCTCTACCCCTCCCTATTTCTCTTCCTTTGCCCACATGGAGCCCAATCAAAGCGGACAGGGTATGCGTAGAATATGTGAGTAGGCAGGTAACGGAAGTCGAACGGGACAAGCTCCCGAGTGGCTGCTGACGGGGTTGTTACCATAGATTACGTAGCTGTCCAAGCAAATTTCCATCCAGCAGAGTGCGACTACCTACTAGAGCATCCTAGTCCCGGAGACAAGATGTGATTGACGGGTATGGCGCCCCAACGTAAGTTTGATCGCAGGTCCCATCATTTATGAAAATAGACTGCCGAAGAGATTGAGGACCGATACTCTACACACTCCGCGTATGAGGTCCTCCGTTCTCCAGGCCTCGCTCGGGGCGGGCCTCTCTTCCTGGAAGCCGCCGGTAGTTGAGACTGTAGGTCGCTTAAGCGAGTATACGATGGAGTACCCTACGCGTCAAGTTGCTTGGCCGGCCGAGGCCTCTTTTTTTCTTTCTACTTCTTTCTTTTCTCGTCCTGGGTAGGCTCACACGCTCAGTAGGCAGACAAGGAAGGTAACCCGCCCGCACTGACAGTCAGTCTTAAGCATGAACCAGATTCCGCGCTGGGCACGCTCGGTCTTAGTCGAACGCCATGCACAGCGGGTAGCAAGCTTACATGCCGGATGGATGACGGGGACTTGCTTTTTGGGAAACCCAGCAGCAACCATTGGCACAATATCCCAGACGGCTTGACCGTTTGGCTAAGGCGTTCGTTCCCTCTCTCCGCATTTTTGGTTTGGGTTCGCTCGAGCCCGGCTACCTCACTTCGACGTTTAGGGTCGAGGGCAATGACATGCCGGGACTGCATGGGCCAGTCAATAAGTCAGTGCCCGATATGCGTCGCGTGGCCTCCTAGTCCAAGACACCATTGAATCCAGCCGTCATATAATCATCTTTTAACCTTGTAAGTTTGTGAGCCGACATCGCAAGCTAGGCAAGATAGTTAGATGATTGCTAGCAATACAAGAGCCGCCACAGGGCGACCATTGCTCTCGGCCGGGGATGGAGGGGGCTTTCTACAGCACAGCCATTTTCATTATTTGCCTGCCGACGGCCGCTCCCACGTCGATTGCCCGCCCGGCGACGGCACAAATGACGTTGAAATTTAACCATCGGCCATTCGAATGTGTGACAACAATGACCATGGCTGCAGCACTTGCGAGAAACGCCACGAGCACGGTACGGCTTGAAAGCACAGATGGCATAACGAACAAGGATGTATAAGCTGGGGTACCCCTTGCCTCTAGCGGTTTAGTTGGACCACACCCCCCTCGGCATACGCTGAGATTGACTAGCTAGGGACATTACTGAGGCCACTTTATTGAATTCTCGTGCTCTTCTAGTGACGGTATAGAAATTACCTATATGATCTACAGCCGTGGTGTTCGAGCGAGGCAGCGGCGGTGGTCTGCGCCATTCAATGGCTTTGGCTACGAGTACTGTACATACATGGCATGCCAGGCATGTGTGCCGAGTCCGTGGTGATTGGCGATCTGCTCCATGTGGTCTAGAATGAAATGAGAAATATCCCGATCCGCTGGGCGCGAGCATGCTGCTGCATTCCACCGATCCACGGGGACCAAAGGAAGTCAATAATTCTCCTCAAGTTACGAAGAAATGCCCCGAGACGCATCAATCCTCCTTGTCCGATTGAGCCACACCCACTGGTACTGTAGGCACTAACAATCCGATGTCATTGAGCGGGCAAGGAGTCAGGATGGGTGTGGACCGATTAGGCTTTGGAGGCAGCGTTCTATCTGCATCCCCATTTCTTTTGCTCCGGACGATGCCCACCGAGGGCCAATACCGCTCTGCCTAGGAGTCTAGCACTGTATGTAGTATACGACGATTCTCCATCATGCTACTGAGCTTCCATACGTTTTCCGTGACATAGCCATTCCGCACGTATGTAGGCGAGGGGACTTTTTAGCTCCGGTGGGCCTGTTGTTGCTGCTGGGACCCTTTTCTTTCCTTTGGCTTTGGCCCTTTTTCACCTGCCCGCTAGCCCGCTTGCCCTGACAGTGGTGATGGGTAAAGTACCCTACAGGATGGACTCCATCACGCAATGCCTCGAATCTTGTTCGTCCGAGGCAATGGTTCGCTCCTCGGCCCTCATTCCCCGTAAAGCAACAGCAACTACGCATTAGCGGCGGCGGACCGACACCCAGATCACAGGATCTAAGCGTTAGCCCTTCTTTTGTTTGCCGAGAAACCACACCTGTCACACCAAGAGCTTCAGATAATCTTTAATTAGAAGACGTACTGTTGGTTGACAGCTTGGGTTGTTTATGCCGCGATGAACGAACAACTCTGTCGCTTGGCCCTCCGACAAGGTCTTCCCAGCTGACACCTTGGAGCAAAGTGGGTGGATGTATCAGATGGACCTAGCCCCCGAGCCCCCCCGGGCTGGGGCTGGGTCCTTTCAATTGACTGGCCAGTCGTAACCCATTGCTCTGCGTCTTTTGTCCACTTTGAGGGAGCTCCTCGTAAGTTGAAGGGCCGTTGCGTACCTGTTCTCCAGAAGGTCATCTTGATTTCATGGTGATTGCGGTATAATATCGCCAGCCATGTGGCTCTATAGGAATGCTCTTATATGCATCGGTTATAATATTGAGACCCGTCACCCAGAGTCCTCCGGACGCCACTCTGCCACTCGACTCACTTCGCAAGACACTGTTGATTTTGATTGCATTCCTCGTGGTTGGGTGGGTACACATGTACTTGGTTGAGCCGCCATTGCATATCAGCAACGGAATGTGACATTACACCCCTCCCTTGGCGAGAGGGTGTGTACTACATGGATCTAGTAATCTTTATGCATAGCTAAACCTCAAGATGACGATGCGGTATTGCACTGCCAACCTACGTAGGTATTGTAGCATCGAGTGCACCGGCAGGAAATAAGGCAATAACGCGTCCGTCGGGGAAAAGGATCGAGGCCGGTCTCTTCATGTGAGTGCACATTACCGTATAGGTACACAAGTAATAGAAGGAGGTACGCAATAGCAAAAGTCATGGCCGTCTTATGCCATGCGTGTGTCTACGTTACATGACATACGAGGGTTCATGATCGCGAAGTCACCACCTGCGAGCAAGGCTACAGGTGCATACCTACCTCTCTGCAGTAACAACAACTGACATAATAGGTATTGTACTGACATACACACATCTAGACCGAGAGTTTAGATCCTGGCAGTTATTGGTCGGCACATCCCATAGTACACCCGTTATGCCGGGATACGCTAATTCTGAGGTAACCGTGCTTTTTTAATACCTGCCAGCTGCAATACCAAACACCGGGCGTTAAGAGTTGGGACGAAAAAAGTACCTCCAGACTCCCAAGTTCGCCGTGTCCACTTGACAAGAGCCAAATCCACACCCGCCAAAGAAACACAAGACGCATGCTGTAAGTACAAGCAGAGCCTCCTTGGCCGGCTTCCAGACTTCAACTTCGCATGAGACGTACGGCACTTCCCTCAACCGCACGTGCTCATGCCGTCGCCAATGCATACCGGCGGGTGGACGAGAGAGCCACTGCAATGAGTCTCGAGTATCAGCTAATAATAAGTTTGGCCGCGGATCGACGACGCCTTGTCGCATAGTGCTGGACGCGAGTCAGTCGTTGTGCTCGTCGCCCCATGGCTTGTATGAGATCAGTTTGTGCGAATTCATGCACTCCAGCCGATCTGCGCGCCAACAGCGAACACGGTGAACATTACGAACTGACTGCTCGGGTACGGATGGGTAACAAACCGCCCGTCGAGGTGGTACATCCTGTCATCCATTTGGTCGAATCATCAATCCTCCGGTTGATCCCGCATCCGCAGGTAGCAACATCAGACGAGGAGACGAACCTCGCTCCCAACCCCGCATCCAATTGCCAGCCAGCATAGCAGGTTCATTTCCAGCATAAACCATTAGGCGCTCAAGGCTTGACTGAGCACCAACAGCGTCAAGAACACCAACACCAACTTGTGAGCCCAATGACCGTTTTTTAGTGGCTGTTCAAATCACTAGCTGCTGGGCGTGAGGCGGGCAAATGCCGAGATATAATTTGGCCTTCATACTCGTTGAGCCCTTTTTAGATTACCCGCACGGTCTTGACAGGTTCTGTTCGCGCGATACAGTACAGTAATCCTTCACGCAGCTCAGGAGCTGTTGCGGCATCGGAATGGCGTCCGGCTAGCAAAGCCGAGTTCCAAGTAGCTCTTACCTACATGTAGTATTCTTTATTTTCCCGTATCATTTAGGGGCCACTTGAATGAATGAGAAGCACTAATATTTCAGAACCAGAATACATCTCAATTTCCATAAGATTGGGCGGCAGTCTCCAGTGTGGTCATGAAGCCATAATGTCTTTGGATTCCCACCTACCAACCTCATCTCAGGCTCAACTCAAAATGCAATGGAACACCAAGCACACATGCTACCTGCTACATGTACATAAGTATGTCAGCTTGCAGTAACGATGCATTGTGCCAGCATCACTGTTCCAAGGGTCTCACACCCCTGACCCTTTTTCGTCTGATGTCTGTTTGTACTCCTGTACGTACTAGTCTGGTCTGCAGACAAACCGGCTAAAGATATCCACACCTGCATCGGCTACCCAAGTAAAACCGTTTTGACAGCCGCTTGGGCAGAGAGCTTGTCGTTCGTCCCAATGCATTGCCCAAAGTAGAAAACCTGAAAATACCCTCGTTCGTGTCTGATTCTCCCCCGACAAATACTACCTATAGCAACCAGCTCGCCGTTAAGATTGCTGCAATGATCCTCACATGGATGCACGCACATAACCCATGAATTACATCAATGCTGAAATCCTGGAATATGCAGCACCAGCTTAAGCTTTTGGGGGCACGTCCAATTAGGACCGCCACAAATGGGGCCTGCTCGCTATAGCGACAACGTCTTATAGCTGCGGGTGCATCATAAAGGGGATGACATATACATACGCATGTGCTCAACCTCACCTGACAGACTCTGTATTCCAGCGAGGCTAGGAAGCTCCCCGGGGTTAGAGAGGAGACCACTAGGTCAGGTAAGACGCAGCACGTAGATCGCGGAACCCAATTGCGCCTGAGTTGTGGTCCGGGGAGCTTCGGCAGCACCGGAGTTTGGGACGCCAAGCCCCAAGGTCTGTCTGGGTTTCGAAGGACGGTAAGGAAGCAAATCCACGAAGATTTTCACCGCGCTACAGGAAGGACCCTCCATCAGTGTGTGGAAGCATCTTTGGTTTGGGGGGGGCCCGTACTGCGGCTCTCAGCAACGTCGCAATAGGTCGGCGACTACTATAGCGCTAAGCAGTCATGGATTGAACTTGGCCAGCTCGTAGCCCGAGCTGCCACGAGTTTGGCCGGGTTGGTTGTCTGGTCACCTCATCTCCAGTGTTCCACCTGCCCTGGTTTATCCAGTTGCAATTTGCACGCACCCTAGTTTTGATTGTCCCTGGTATTGGTATCGACCATTCCCTTCAAATCCCTCCCCTCCTCTCCCCCTTCCCAGGGCGGTGTCCGCGCCAGAGGGCCACCGTCGACCCAGCATTCCGGTTTCGCTTGACCACAAAGTGAGGAGTGGCACAGGAGGAGGAGAGACCCCATTACTTTGTTTGTTACCAGTGAGTGACCCAAGTACATGGTCGTAAACCGCTGCCCGGTCCTCGGTTTGCCGGACGTCCGCCCAGTCGGTCACCGCGACCTTGCATCGCATACAGTAATTTAAAGGTACCGCAGAAGACGAAAAGGATTGGCAGCCAACCGGTCAAGGGAGGATATGGATTGGTTATAAGCCGCCTCACAAAGTAAAAACCACCAGTCGTCGTGATTAAGAATAGATTTCCCAAGGCCAGGCCCGCTTAACAGATCGATGGTTGGTGAAGCAAGGATTGGTGGTGGTGCGCGGCCAATCACGACTCTTGACGCTGGTTGTCAATTGCTCCAGGCCAAAGCTGATTTGCCGACGAGTTAGCAACCAAGCAACTTGGAGGTCACAATATACATCTCCTCTGTCCCGGACAAAACCCCTTCCGTCAACATCACACAGGGCTACATAGGTCCGACGGAGATGATTGGACTTCTCGAAATGCACCACTGCTCTCGCGACGATGAAGAATGCATACTACAGGTGGTTGAGTGTCGATCGAATCCTGGTCCAAAAGGACGGGAACTATCTGAACCACCGCACCGGCAATGCAAATCACATCTGTGGAGGAAGGTAAAATATGATCTTCTGATATGATATCAACAGCTCATAAGGCAAGCTAGCAGGTGTATTTTCCACGACTATCGATTCATCCACTAGTGGGAACGACTAATACGCTATTAAATTGTCACCAATATTTTCACGATGCAGCTCACCGTTACGAAAACCGGAACAGATCGTCGTTGATTTTGCCGACGAGCGAGTTACCGCCACGGCTCTCCCACAGCCCAGTAACGTCAACTGAGGCCACCCCTACTTCAGCGGACGTATGTACCTACTTCTGTACCTGTCATGTTGCACGCAACAGATCAATTGCGTCGACGTACATTAGGTACTTACATACATGATACTAGACTCCTATACGGCCATGTAGCAAGGGTTTCAATGCACACCCTTCCTCCCATTCGACGCAAATCATGTGGGGTTACTCGGTACATTTTCTCGTGAATCACCTCAGTCTCTAAGCGACTCCTCATGATTGTGTAGAATCCGGCATTTACCTACATAGTTGGCATTGATATGTGTGTAGTTTATTCAATAGCCCAACTGGGCCCCTCTAGCAAAAGTATGCGATGGTGTTACTATAGCTGATGCACACGCTTCGAGTAGATCAAGTATATCGCTTGCCTACCTAACTTTGACTTATTTTCAAGTGTCTACTGCATGGCTACTGCCACGCTAACACTTGCCTCGGTGGAATGATGCAAGTGTTTACCAAGGCAGTTAGGTGAGCTGTACTATCACACCACAATGCACGAACAGCAGCATGTCAACTCCGAGCAGCGGGACCAGGGAACATAGGACATGCATCGTAATGATTCTATCAAGATTAAGCCGACGAGTCTATAGAATAAAAATAAAAATACCGTACAGAGTATGTGTGACCATATGCGCCCATCACCGTGCGCGCAGTGCCAAGATTATGCCCCGGAGGTGAAGGGAGAGATAGGCTTTACGCAAGCAGACAGCAGTGGATGGAGATGACAGGGAAAACCTCATCAACAGCCGCCGACGCGCCAACGCGATTACGAAGTCGAGTTCCATGTTACATTTCCCACGTTCTGGTGGCCCGAATCGCCGAAAGCCGCAGATTTTACACGATTATCGATATCAAATCGACAAGGCGATGGCATCATGGGGATATAATGCATAAAATATTCATCTCGTCTGTTCGGAGCATTTTTGCACTCTGTTGGGTCTCACGGGCCTCTGGCTGGTCCTCGAACGATGCACAGGCGCGCAGCAGCCGTCATCTCATCTCTACTTTATGCGTTGAATGCACGCCGGCCAACAAGGCCAACAAGGCCAACCACACGGAGATTTTTCGTGCCTCTCTCTCCAAGGGGCGTTTCTGCGCAATGGAGGGGTGTACTAAGCCCGATATTAAACAATTGCAACTGGTTTTTTTTTTTTTTTTTTTTTTTTTGTTCCGAACCCCCTTTTGCGCTTTGGTCATGGATGAGGCTGAATGCGGGTATGGATCGGACGCCTAGGTAGTAGTAGTAGGTAGTAGCAAGGAAAATTTGCAGAGTGGGAAGGGGAGAAGAGCAACGAAGGAAAGATAAACACCTCTAAGCGAGTTCCGACTTTGTTTTGTCCAATTCTAATCTGGTTGTTCCCCCGTTCAACAGGCGACCACGAACCAGTTTTGCGCCGCTGCCGAAACGTGGTACGCCGTTAGGTTTGGGCACTCGTATTGATTGACGTAGCGTCACCAACGACCACCTCACCAGAGCCAGGCAAGTCATGATTGGTAAGATTATTGGTCATTGGCGAACAACCACAACCACCCAGATGGAGGGGATGGGCGGGTACGACGCTGTATAGGAGCAAAAAGGTAAAGTCGCATCGCAGCGCAATGGGCGGGCCTTCTGGGCGGGCGACCCCTCCAGCCTAACCACTCCCTCGATAGAGGAAGGAGCCAGGAGAGGAGGAGTGGGAGGAGCCTTCCATACTAGCGCGACTCTTTTTACCCAGAGGGTCGGTAAGAAGGAACAGTACTACTGCTCGAAAAGAGCAAGGATCCGTCACCACCCACTAACAATCGTCATCGGCTACTCGGTGTATTTATCATACTGTACGTTGGCCTCGTCCGACGGCATTTTTCTGAGGCGTGCGATAGGCGACGAATCCCGACGGCAGCCATACTTCCTCTCAGGGTTTTGTCCATTGTGGCGCCCAGATTTTTCCAGCCCCGATGAACTCGCATCTGGCTCGTGGGCGGCGCGCTCTTTCTCTTCGCCTGCCCCGTACCACCGAGCCTCCTGGTGGTGTTCGAGTGGTAGGTAGTACAAGAGATATGGATGTAAGAAAGAGGTAAAAATGTACCGGGCGCCGTACCGTACCTGCGTCCAGCTTGACGCGTTCCTTGACTCGCTTACCAGTGGATCAGCGTTGCATTCACCCACGAACTAGCAGCCCATGGTCTATGCCGACATGGATGCTAGCAACTGGCAGGCGGGCGATAAGCCCAAATACCAGGGCACAAGAAGACAAGACTACATACACGATTCGACCGCGGTATAACACTGTGGAGTTTTGCAGCCATTTTGCAACTGAGCAGCCGGGGTTCCTTGATTGCAGGCAATTACGGAAAGATGGCGGACCACCTCCCGTCCGCTGACCCCTCGGAGAAAAGTCTAGAAGTTCACACAGGTACGGATGCATGGGCCTGCACGTACAGTAGGCTAAGGCTCAGTGCCCCCCGGGTGGGATCTTGAGCGGTGGCCGAGCTGAATGAGGATAAGCATGGCCTCTTGGCTCAGTTGAGCCATGGTACGTCCCATACTTGCATACGACGGCGTCCCAGTCGCACCCGGTTACATTGACCGGCTAAGAAGATGGGTTTGGGGCCGAGCTTGTCCAGACTGACACTGACACTGGCCGAGTTGCAACGACACCACTATTTTCAGGGGTTATATTATAAACTCCCTGTTCATATCAGATCACGCATACCCTCTTCAACTCTGCGACTCCATCCCAAACACATGGCTACCCGCACCGCTCTAGCGGATAACGGTTTAGAGCGATCGGGTTTCACCATTCCAGAGTTGCATTCGACCTTGTTTGAAACCCAGCAGAAGTAGCAGAGACCACTGACCACCGCACCCACCATCCCGGCGAGATTGCAAAGGAGCGGCACCGAAAACCACGCGAGCCCCCGGCAGTGAGCGCCAGTTGCCAGCCAAAGGTCGGTTTGGGGGTTTCGTCTCATCTTTGGGATGAGTTGCATTCCGTTGAGTTCTGCATCGCCAGTAGCAACATCAGACGAATTGCTACCATGACATCTTCGCCTGCCTCAGCCTGCCTGTCAAAGAGGCAGCCAAGCTTCAGCTGGACTGGCTAGCCGCTGTCATCTGTGCCGTACGTAGTACATGTTTTGGGCCGCCTCTCTCTCCATACTGCCAGCCACCTTCAAACGT
Organism: Apiospora marii; assembly: GCF_038362585.1. Taxonomy (NCBI): domain Eukaryota; kingdom Fungi; phylum Ascomycota; class Sordariomycetes; order Amphisphaeriales; family Apiosporaceae; genus Apiospora; species Apiospora marii. The sequence goes on from NW_027117374.1 coordinate 1,672,384, forward strand.
CGAACCCCAGACTCGGTCATCCATAACGGCCGTTTGTTCAAAACGGTCACATGCCGATGCGTGGACAAAAAAAGCAAGATTAGAAGGGGGAAGCAAATGTCGGAAGCACCAAAACGTTGCTCGTCAGCAATCTCGCTCCAACTCGGTCGGCGCCTGGGCACGTGAAGTAATACATCAACTGACAGAGAACTCCTCAGCTCGGGATCTACGAACGGAATGGTTGTCAATGGCGCCAGATGCGACCTTAACGTAGGATTCCAGAATTTTTCCTGGCAACCCTCACTTTGACGGAGAAACGATACCACTCTGCACGTCTCTAATAAACCTGAGGCAGTCCGTCACTCTCGGTTCCATTCATTCTAAATCCCATCCAAGAATCGCAAGACTCCGGCCTTGCGGAGTAATACACTTGCGCCATACATAGGTAGCCCGGTAACTGATCCCGGTCGGATACCGCTGTCAGTTGGATTTCGCCGCCCCAACTGACGGTGGCTCATTTGCGCGTGTAATTGAACGGGAAGTCCGAGGTGGTTGAGGCTGAAGCTGCGCCCTATTCGCGTTACAACCCATATGGATACCCGGAATGCTAGGCGACCTCAGTCGCTTTGGTGATGGCGCCATGTTGTCGTTTTTCTCCAATGGTTCTGCCGCCTGTCAGTTATTCCATCAGCGGGGCTTTTGTTTTTCCAAGTAAACATGATGATATGTACCCGTCCACTATCGATCGCCTGTGGCTTCCACCGGCTGCCATAATCTCGTCGATTTCATTACTCATACCCGGGCTAGCCCTGCCAGGGGCCCAGAGTCATATCATGACGAGGGGTACTTCCGATCCCAATACGCAACGGGGCCTTCGCAGGCCCAACGGGGAGGCTAACTTATTAGGATGCCCGCCGGCAAGATATTACTGTCCCCACGCGGAAAGCGAAAGTAAATTGGTAGCCGGGACTCACGCACGTCACTTGGAGGACTAACCTTAGTTGCTCTGTAGTACCGTCCGCTAAGCCGAGCCTGGTTCGACTACAGAACCCTTACAAAGAATGCCCCGGTTTGGCTCAATCTCGTCGCCGCCAAGGTTCTTGATTTTCCCCGTTCGGAGTACTGCAGCGCAGCACAAGTATGCGAGACGGAACCCAAGTCGATCGCGACCAGCTCTAGTGCAAGCTGCAGGCCGCCTTTTTCTTTGGTAACGGACCGGTCTATCTTAAAGTCAAATATCCATATATTCCATACCCATAGAAAGAGGCCGGCACCAGTCAAGGGTCGCACGTTTAGAGGCGGCCGATATCGTACAAACAACGGGCCCTCTGGGAGAAATAACCATGCAGCACGTGGTGGAGGGGACGAAGGATCTCAAAAGCCGACCCATTAGGGATTTACCTTTACTCACCGCTAGAGCGAGGGACAGGAAGGGGAACGATGCGGAACCTAAGCGGCATGTGATCCTTTTTCCCCGAAGCGAGGCTACTCGGCACTTGCTTAGGACGTTTCCCAGTACCATCCGTCTGGTGCCTGAGGGGGTTTCCCATGCCCCGTCATCACACACAAATGTCTCCGTATTGCTACTCTGATAGGGGCGATAGGCGCGCCATACTTGTATGTTCTTTATTGAATGAGCCAGTGATGGGATATTGCGTGTTGATGAACAGTCCCCTGCAAACACGTCATCTCAGCGTGGAACTATTGCCCGGCGTGCATGGGAGTGTTTGCTAAGCCAGCGTCTCCCTAGAGGAATGTGTAGATACATTGAGGATGGATTTGATGGATCAGTCATGTCTAGTTCGGGCTATTATTGCGGCCTAGTGCCTTAGGGGAGATCAACAAATGCTTCGATGACTCGTGCCATTTATCAAATGCCGAGTTGCCGTTGGGCTGTGGAGGTTGCAGATCATGAGTTGCTGACTGAGATATGGTAATCGAGGCGGTTGAGGCGCTTAGGAAGCTTCAATGGTATCTCCGAAGGTCATGAGCATGCGGACTGTCTATGCAGTCGAGAGCTCACTGTGTAGACCGTGGGAGATCTGCCGGGGAAGAACAGCAGCGTCTACTGGTCTACCTACTTGCTGCAGTGATCATGTCCAGGGCTGATATCGTATTCTCCTATGCAGAGTACCAAGTTGGTCAAATATTGCAACTGATCTGGCAATATTGCCCAGAACCTGAAGGTGGTGGTACTTTTCTCCCCTACCTGCGTTCTCGGCCCAGGCCTACCTGCTCGCAGCTCTTTTCGGCTCATATCGATCCTGCACGATGCAACAATCGGGCCCAGTCACCATGGTGAGAGAGAGACAGGTGAGGTTCTACTACCGAGGGCTTTTAAGTCCACTCCGTGGAGTGGCAGAATACACGATCCTGTTTTGGCTTTCATCTAGATCTTAGTACCTGGGATATACCAAATGTTTCTCCCGAATTGCCCCAGGGGGATGTGCTCCAAGTCCGGTTCCACGACGCTGCGGCGATGACTTACCATCGTGATGGAGAGCGAAGAGGGGAGAGGGGGAGGGGGCGACCCAACAACAAGCCGACTCTGGGTGCGAAGGATGTCTAAAATCAAGGGAAACAAAAAGTACCGCTTACGACCGTTTCTTGGGAAACTCGTCCGATTCCTACCCAGCAGCCTTGTGCCTGCGTGCATCATTGGCCGTACGCAGGCCGGGCCTGGCGAATAGAACACAAGGGTTCAGATATAATTTCCGAAGGCTGAGTGCCCTAGGTTCGTCGTTTCTGGGTCACTCGCTCACTGCCCTCCCTGCTGCCTGGATTCCGACCCGTACACTCGCGGATTCTCCAATCTCGTGTCTTCACTACCTACTCATCCCTATGAGCTTCCGAGGTGGGCTTGCTGGCCTCCATCATCAGCCAGCCAGATTTACTGAGTCACTTGGAGGCTGTGTGGTCAAGGCAACACAGGACCTCGATATTGAACAGACGTGATACAACCACAGGATCGATCGGTTGAAACAGGAAATTCGCTGCCGGTCAATATGAAACGGAGCCCGACGAGATTAGACGGGCTATTGATATGGCTTTCCTCGATGCCGGTGTAGAGGAGACAGCAGTCTGGGTAACGAACGACCTGCTAACATACATTGCCGTTGTGCGTATGAGATCATATGCCTACGTCTGGTTTCCTGCTCTGGGCTAACTCATGGTCCGTAGGCCCCGACGTACACAAGTCCCAATGTCGTGTCACGATCGTCCCAGGCAGAATAACTCCCGTCCGCGGCGTTTACCCCCCTCCCTCGTGTCATCCCATCCGTCTGCCGATAACCTAACCCCCGACGAAGGGGGGCTCAACGTGCACAGCCTCTTTGTCCTCTCTCCGTCTCCAGAAAAAAATAGAAGGAGAACACCAAAAAGGGAGCAAGCAATCTTGTCCCACGGCGACACAGTCTTTACTTACGGCCGATGCGAGGCTATTTCTCCCCCTTAGGTTTGGGGTACCTACCCGTTCCGTGTCTCCCGCCCCGCCCGCTTCGCCATGCGACTGCGACCGACCCGTCTTCTCGCCCCTCCACTGGAAAGCATACGCACGCTCGCACACACACCCCCCTCTCTCTCTCTCTCTCTCTCTCTCTCTCATGGGTAACAGTGAAACCGGGTCTGAGGAAACAGGAGACAGAGAACCTTTTACGGGGGAGGAAGTGAGCAAGATGACACTGATCATTCCAGGGCGAGGCTGCCTGCCTGGTCTTGTTCTTTCCATATACACACCCACACCCACTCCCGTTTTCACGCCCCTTTTTCGGAGGTTTTGCACACTAATGCAGGCATCTTGGGTTATATGATCGCTACTTCCCGCCGCCCCCGGCACCTTCGCCTCTCGGAGGATATATCAAGGGGGGCCGAGAGGCAGGGCCAGGCAACACGCGGATGCGAGAGGGAACAACAGGGGGAAAATAGGCTGGTCGCCAATATAAATGTCTCGGGGGCCGGATTGTCAGTTGGAACGGATGACAAGTTGGTTCGAAAAAAAGTCGTCCCTGATGCAACAAGGTGTACTACGCGCTGCTGCTGTCGGGGGGTGGCCGTAGCAAACAAACGCATCTCGGAACCTGTCTGTGTCTATATTTGCATCTGCTATATACATTTCATCCTCGTCGACTAGCCTGCACATACCTACATACTGGCTTGAACCTGCATGCAGTATAGATTAGATCATGTGCAGACGTGGAACAAGCAGGCCCTTGGCGCAGCGTGGGAAAACATGGAAATTCCAACCTCTTCTTACATATACGAAGAGAAAGGGAGGGGTGGGAGACGTCTAAGTATAGCTCACATAGATTAGCCTTATAGCATATATGTCGATAGCATATAGGGGGACGGGCGCCCCTGGAATAGCTATAGCTATAGCAGAAAATGCGAAATCTATAACTGACTCAGACCGGCGCAATCTGCCGAGATGCAAGTTCGCATCAATCACACCCTGAATCTCAGGAAGCTCGCCCTCCCGCATTCCCCAACATCCCTCCCTCCCACCTGCCAACCTGGCCTCTGACGTTACACAGAGACAGGCAACAAACTGACCCGGACAATATTCCCTAAACGCCCGCAGCGTGCATGGCTCTCTATGCTGCTTCCCTTCGCCTTCCCTGCCCTTCGCCCCTCTCTCTCCCTGGGTGGTCTGCCTCTCTTAAACTTGTATCCCTTCCCTGCCGACGTCGTCTCCCCAGACGACACAAAACCTGCAAGTCTTGCCGACGCGAGACAAGAAGGAGAAAAGCAACGGCCATGTCATTCTTTTCCTAATACATGGGTGGTCTTCTGAACTAACTCCCCGAGACCTAACGTGTGGCGCCGCGAGACGACGACCGCTTACTTACACACGCACACGCGCGCGCAACACACATTTGGCCACTCGCTGAGACATGCATATTTGCAACTAGGTAAGCAAGCAACAGTGTGCAAGAGTGACACACAATACACATGCACACGTATAGAATACCCAAGCAAAAGGCCAAGTCGTTGCTCTTGCAACGTGATACACTTTACCTGTTCGTACACGAACCACCACCTGAATGAAGCCTACTTACATACATCTATACATCATGTACATACGGAGGAACCCCCACGTACTGATGCGTGTCTGGTATACATGTGTTTTCCCTCTTGGCATGCTATATCAAATGGGCATCGTATAGAATAGATGGGCTGATAGGTACTGCATTTTATTATAATAAAGATAAAAACATACATTTTTAGCAACGAACGATGTTTTTTAACATTCGACGACAAATACAATACCTGCTGGACGTCCCGTCTATCCGAATCGATCGAACCACACAAACCGACGGCGGTTTGATCGGGTGATGATTGGGTAGAGATGATATGTCATTTTTTTGCCAGCAGCGAAAACGCAGATATTGCCTGTGGCTTGAACTGAAAACGGGCGGCCCTTGGGCTTTTCCACCCTCTCTGCCAATCGCGTGCTGCAAGTAAAGAACCCCCGATGGTGGACTCTTTTTGTTTGCTCGAGTTTGTTGCCTGGGCATGGCATGAGTTTGGGATTTGGGGTTTAGGTATGCACACCACGTACCAAGGGAGAAGCTAAAATGCGAACATCATTTTACTTTTACATATTTACTTATTACTTTACCTACTTCATTATTACTCTGCACATGAGGCGAGATTCCTCTTCGTATCGCACAAATGCCCATCCCCATAGCTGGCATCGCAGGCGCCGTTGTTGCTGCTGGCGTTGCTGGTTACTGCAGCAGTACATACACGCCCTAGTAAAAGAATAAGAATACAAGTAAAAATAATAATCAATAATAAAAGAAGAAAAAGGCTCGCTTCTTCCGTTTCGAGTTGGATCCCCCCTCCACTTGTGCCAAACGTAATACAAAGATCTTGTGCGCTGGTAACCTATCGAGATGCGGTGGGCAGCAGCGGCCATTCAAACGCAATGCAAAACAATACAAAAAGATACAGCGAAAAATAGAAAGGGAAACGCGGGGCGCCGAGGAAACATACCTACCTACATACATACGGGAACACAGGGAGGGAGCTATTTCCCACCTCGCACAAGGAGCTTTACCGACAGAAAGAGCCCAGCCGATAATGGCCGCACGCACACCAGGCAGGGTAAGGAGTTGGAAGCTCGTGTTGGGAACAAATACGAACCACGATGGGTGGATGTTGATTAGCAGCAGGTATTGACTGGAAAAAAGAAGAGAACATTAGATCATACCATCCATCCATCCGTTGTGCACCCGTTGGTGCTGCTTCCGAAATCAATACACTTTATTCCTTGAATTCTTGTAGTTTGGCGGATTGATACTTGACGACCCAGATAATGTACTTTCAAGTGGTAATGCAGAAAGACACACCAAGGGGACAGACACTCACACAACTGAATTGCCAATTCTGCAGTCAGGCAGACTACTATAGGCGACTCCGGTCGAGAAATCCATGGACATCAAAGGGACACACTCGAGTATTCGCATTGCCACCTTCGTGAACGTGCAAACTGTTATGATAGACACACATGTATAAACCCTACACGAGGCCCTTGTAGGCGACCATAATTTTACAAAATTTCATGAAGCAGACTGGAACATGCTCCAACCCATATGCAACGCCATGCCAATAAACACCAAAAGGGGCCGTCGCCGCTACAACCGCGGTTGGACCCCGGCCAAGGCCGTCTCTGCTGGCCACTGAACGTCGGGCCAGATCTGGCGAATCGCCTCCCAAATGTGGCTAACATAGATGATCGTCAGGCCCTCGCGGACCTCAGATGGCACTTCCCGGGCGTCTTTCTCGTTCTGCGCAGGGAGCAGGACTGTCTTGACGCCGGCTCGGTATGCGCCAATAAGCTTCTCCTTGATTCCCCCGACGCGCTTGACGTGACCAGATAGCTGGAATTCTCCCTGTACGACGGGTTAGTATTCAAAATACGTTGAGAGCAGAAGAAGCAAGGGGTACCTACAGTCATAGCCATGGTGGGAGGCACGGCCCTACCAGACAAAAGGGATATTAGCGCAATAGCCTGAGCCATGCCACTCGAGGGGCCGTCCTTGGGTATGGCCCCCGACGGGCAGTGAACGTGAAGACTGCGGTTCTTCATGATATTCTCCGAAGCATCCTGGGTGAGACCAAGCTCGAACGCATGGTTTCGGACCCAGCTTCGTGCCACCTTGACACTCTCCATGAGCACCTTGCCGAGGTTGCCGGTCAACTCTACGCTGCCATCACCAGGCATGTCGAGCACTTCGATGAAGAGGATACCACCATTGCCACCCGAGCTGTAAGCGACGAGACCGGTCACTATGCCGGGCTGGGTAGTCTTCTCCGCAATCTCGTCTTCAAACTTCTCGATGCCAAGGATAGCCTCGAGGTCCTCGACCGTCAGTTGGGGCCGGTATGTTTCGGGTTTCCCTTTGTCGTTCGCTTCCACAAACTCAACAGCTTTTGCACGACATACCGAGCCAATCTCACGCTCCAGATTACGCACCCCTGACTCACGGGTGTACGACTCGATAATCTTCGAGACGACCTCATCGTTGAACATCAGCTGATCTTCTGTTAGACCGTTTACACGTATCTGCTTTGGTACAAGGTGCCGCAAGGCAATATGTCGCTTTTCGAGTGTTGTGTAACCAGAGAACTCCAGCACCTCCATACGATCCAATAGTGGGCCGGGGATGGTGTCGAGGGAATTGGCAGTGGCAATGAACAAGACTTTGCTCAAGTCAATGGGGACGCCGACATAGTGGTCGGTGAATGAGTTGTTCTGCTCCGGATCGAGCACCTCGAGCATGGCGGCCGAAGGATCGCCGTTGTGATTGGCCATGCCCAATTTATCGATTTCGTCCAACAGGAAGACAGGATTCGCCACACCAACCTTCCTCAGCCCCTGCACAATGACTCCTGGCATCGCGGCGACGTACGTCCTCCGGTGACCCCGAATCTCTGCTTCATCTCGTACACCTCCAAGCGAGATCCGATGAAACTTCCGTCCCAGTGCAGTAGCGATGGATCGGGCTATGCTCGTCTTACCCACACCCGGAGGGCCTACCAAGATAAGGATGGGCGCCTTCTCCGTCCTCCGCTTACCTCGCAGCATCTGGACCTTGATGCCGCTGGCTCGAATCTTCTCTTCAAGCTCAGGGTCAAGTGGAGGCCCCTCTTCCTTTGCCGCCTTTTTACTAGACTCGAGATCCACCGTTTCTTTCTCCGTCTGCTTGATTTGAGCGTCCACCGCCTCGTTGGCTGATTGCATTAACCTGACGATCGTCAAGTACGAGAGAAGGCGCTTCTTCACCTTCTCGATTCCGTAGTGGTCGTCATCGAGCTGTTTTCTTGCTGCTTCTAGGGTACCAGGGCCAATGGGATCGTCGGTAGTGGCAGACCAAGGAATCTCGGAAAGGGTTTCGAGGTATGTGCGGATAACCTGATACTCTGCCTGCGCAGTGTTCATTTGCTTGAGTCGCTTCATTTCGCGCTCAGCAACCTTGGCGGCTTCTGGTGGTAAGTTGGCCGCCTCGATCTTCTTACTCAGCTCCTCCAAATCATCCGGTTCGGACTGATCTCCTTTGCCGCCCATGCCGCCTAGTAGATTATTGAGGTTGAGAGCGGAACCTGGACCTTTGCGAGTGTTTCGCTTGTTTGCATTCTTGTCCGTGCCCTCTTCGCGGTTGGTAATGGGTACTGAGGTGCTCGAAATGGCTGTGATCTTGATGTTGCCCTTCATATCGTTGATTTGGCGCTCGAGTAATGCTATAACCTTCTGAATGCGATCCTGAGCATCGGTGGCCGCGAGGACTTGAAGCTTGTCCTCATATGAGGCATCCAAGATGTTCATCATGAAATCGGCGAGGACTCCGCCTTCGGCTGGGGTTTTGTTCGATATGAGCATGCCAAGCCGTCTTGACAGCAGAGGGTTTAGTCCGGTTGAAGACGCGGACAGCAAAAAGGCTGATACCCTGAGATACGACACGAGCTCAAGAGACAGGTGCTTCAGCCTCTCGAATAGATCCTGGTACGGGTCATCTTGGATAGGAACGGCGTCAACTAAAGGTCTAATTCTGCCCTCGAAGAAGGGTTCATCCTGTGTAACTTTTTCGATCTGATGGCTCGGCGTTAGTATCGCTTTGACAAGAAACAAATTTTATGCTTCCAGCAGAATAACCACTGCCTGTGGATAGGAGACGTCGCGTGGTAGACAGGAACGATGACTGGTATAAACACCGAAAGTAGCTTACCGATACGCGGCTGGTTCCTTGTACCAGCAGGCTGAACTCCCCCGAGTTTTGGCCTTGAATGGCGGTAATTCTTGCTGTAACACCATAGCCGTATAGCTTCTCTTTCTTGATATTGGCGGCATCGGCCTCGAGGAGTTCGTTGTACTTGTCGGGGTCGCTGGCCAGAAGAAGCTGGCCTCGGCTGCTGAGCAGAGGCGACGTGATGGGGACGCAGACGACGGGTACCTCGTCGACGCGCCTCGAGCCCTTGGACGCGCGGGCGTAGACGTTGGAAAGCATCGCGGGTATGTCGCCGCGACTGGAGGGCACCGGAATGCGGAGGACGGAGCCGGGGAAGAGCACGCTGCCCTTGGCCAGAGGAATGAGCGGCATCAAGGTGGGGGTCGGGGCCGGGGGCGCCATGTTGACTGACGACGACGACGATGACGCCGGTGAGACCTGCCTCTTTACAACTATTAGAGGATGCCTTGGGGTCGGGTAGGTCGCAGAAAAAGACTGGAGTAGAAGGAAGTGTCGGAAGCAGATGTAAATGGGATGGGGATGGGGTCATAAATCAGATGACGACGAGCTAGTCGCTACCGAGGCTCGAAGCTCTTTCCGGACGGTTCCAGGTTCCAGTGGATTTGCTGATCCCCCAAGCCCATTGGCAACAACAGCTTCTGATTGGCTTTGGTGGAGACCACCGGCGCCATCTGAGACCTGGGGAAAGGTCCGGACTGCAGTTGCTGGGACGCCCGAAAAAACAAAGCATCGATGTACACACGCCTCAAGATCCTTTGCACTTCATTCATTCGGTTATGGGCTTCAAGTTTGCAGAAAATGTCACCTGATTCTCTGGTAGAATAAATAGATGCGATTAAGTTTGCTACCAAACATCTGCCTACAAGAACGTCCAGTCACCGTTGTGCATCTTGTTTTGAGGAGCAACGGCCACTTACATGTGTATTGCATGCCCCACAAGACAACCTTCCCAACCAAGCCCGGCCTTGTTGTGGTGAAGCATACACTGCACCTAGGTACCGTTCAGCTTCAGACCAGCCGAGCTCACAGCAAACAGCTGACCGCATCCCACAAAATAGGTGCGCATTATTTCAGGTAGTTAGTTAATTCCTGCATAAGGATGATGATATGTTTCAGGAGAGTGCGCTGGCAGCGGATGGCGTCGGTATGAGAAAAAAGCAACACTTTTTACCCTTGTCGCATCGGCATTTGAAAGTAAGCTTTAGACAAGTAAGACGCTGTTCAGCCATTCTGACCTAGTGGCTTTTGGATTTTTTTTTTTTCCACCCGGAAATAAGTGAAGAAAGGGGTTGGTGTTTTGGAGCATACTTCCCTTTGCAGTAAACTATTCTTTGCCAAAGACTATACTGGGTGCGTATATCCACTCGTTCGCACATATGTCGCTGAAGATACACATGTAAGTCAGTGCTTCTACGTTCCAGTCTATTTCTGGCGCCCTCGAGACTAGTATTTTGCGCTTCGGGGTGTATTCAGGTATGAACACTCAAATACATCAAAACATACCTAAACCAATGTAAGCCGGTTTGCAGCAGCACGGATCGAGCCGGCTACGGGTCTCCGTGATCGGCTTCGGCCTTCAACCCGAAAGCCGGATGCTAGGCAACGACGTGACGACAAACCTACAAGTTGCCTTGTGGAAGATATTTAAGTACATAGGTTCCAAATGAAGCCAAACGAGGAAGGCACATATAATAGCAATACGTCTACCTCGGTTATTCTAAAACGACCTGACTCTCAATCCTCTACTCGCTTCGTCCGAATTGACCTCCTATTATATTTGTGACATCCTAAAGCCGGGATATATTGCTACAGCCAGTTAGCCCCCAGCGGCGACGCCACCACGAACATGTCTACACCTGCCAACCTACCCTCGGGCTACACCCTCGTAGAAGGCTACCCATCCGTGGAAGACTACATGCACCTGCGCCGCGCCTCGGGCCTAACGCCCGTGAACGCCCACCAAGCCCGCGCCGCCGCCACGGGCGCCTGGTACGGCTGCTACGCCGTCTCCACCGCCGAGACCGCGTCTCCCGTGGCCATGGGCCGCATTATCGGCGACGGCGGCTGGTATTTCATCATCGCGGACATGGCGGTGCTGCCGGAGCACCAGCGGCGGGGGCTCGGCGATGCGATCCTCAAGACGCTCCTGGAGAGGATCCGGACGCATGCCGCCGAGGGCGACGCTTATGTGACGCTCTTTGCCGACGTCCCCGGGCGGAGGCTCTACGAACGGAACGGGTTTAAGGAGGCGATGCCGAGGGAGATGGGCATGGATCTTGTTCTGAAAGACGTCGGTACCGGTGGAAGCCAGGGAGGACAACCAGAGGACAACCAGTCAAACGAGACCGTCTCGAGCCAATAGAATAGGCAAATTCTCTTACCAAGTATCTTCCCTTTTTGATGTATTCTGACTTGGAAGCACTGAATCCATGTATGTTTAGTCATGCACTCAACAGTCAGGCAAATGAAGCCAAAAGGTGTTTCGCAAATCATATAATTGAACGCCCCAGAACTAGAGATGGAAATTGCCAAAGCAGCACCCTTCCGCTATGCATATAAAGTCAAGACCTCCTGGACAAGTACGAAAGCACGATACAAAAGTCTAGCGTGGGTATCTAAACAATTGCGCCAAACTGAAATGATGCCGCAGGAAACAAAATCAAAATCAAATCACGAACGCCCTTCCCACGGATTATGAAACTCATCCTCGCCACCAGAGCCGTACAGGGGGCTTTTTCCATTTCCCCGCGCCTCATCATCCCATAGTCTGGACTCCTCTGCTCCGGGGCTGTTCTCATCAGGGGTGGGCTCTCCCACCTGGAACGGGGTTGCTTCATCCTCTTCGTCCTCGGCCTCTTCCATAAGAACCTGGGGGTCTGATGTCGAAAGGACCGGGGCGCCAAGGGGGCCGTTCTTTTGTGATGATTCGGCTTCCTCGGTTACCGTCTTGATAACCTTGGCAGGACTGCCAGGAGAAGGTTCGTTAGCGAGAAGGCTTTGCTTTCTCGCCTTCTGTTTCCCCTTTACAAGCTGTTTAGTAAGGCTACCAGAGCTTCCCACAGTCTTAGCCGCCGGTCGTGTGGAGCTGTATGATGCAGCGCGCGAATCTGCGCCCCAGGTGCCGGAGCTAGACTGGTGTACTCGTGCCTGCCCATACCACCGTTCCCGTGATGGTATATTCGCCGTGATGACGGGATACTGCACTTGTTAGTAGGACACCCCAGGATGGGTTTGAATGATGACAACTTACATTCCAATCACCGAACTCTAGCTCCCTTGCTTTGTCATACAGACTTTCGTCACCTGAGTCGATATCCGTCTCATCTGTAGCACCTCCACTATACTTCGGGTTCGACCCGCTTGGTCCAGCATCGCCATTCAGGAGTGGTGTATTCGCAGATAATTCCCCTCGGACCTCCTCTGGTTTCGGAATCCAATACTTGGCTTCTCCGCTCCGCTTGTATCTCATACCGTCCTTGATCCTGGCAAACCGGGAGCTCGAGTCTTCATGAGCGATGACCTTGCCAGATGAGTCAAATACACGATAATTGTACTTGTCGCCACTGAATGTCTCCTTCGAATCCTGGATGAGATCGATGACACCGAAAGCATCTCGCATAGCATACTTCACGGGTAACCTTGCCGCTGATACCGTGTTATCGGCGTAATCGTGGTACGAGAAAGCATACCAGTGCGCCACTGCGAAAGCGGGCATTTCGCAGCAAATCAAGGCATCTTGAATAGCGGCAGCCAGGTTGTCGGAGGTGTAGCCCTCGACGTTATCGGGGATTGCTCCCAACCACACTAGGATAGATAGAAGGAACCCTTGCCAATACGAAGCGAAAATGATGAGCTTGATGCACAAGAATTTGGGCACGGGGCGGAACGGCAGCAGATCGTTATGCATGCAGACCCAAAAGAGGCCGAGGGCGTACAAACTAATCGTGACACTGAGGTTGTACACGATGCCGCTCCATAGGTAGCCAGAGGTTAGTCCAATGTAGCCCTCCTGATAGGTGCCTGTGGCCTTCATGATGATGGCGGCAAGAGCCAGAATAGGCTTGAGCCAGGCATATTGCAAGATACCTCGCTTGATGGCGAGGAAAGTGTAGGGGTCTGATATGTCGACCTTGGGCAGGACATGGTTCAGGGGCCACAGATGCTGAACGGGCGAACGGCCGTGGGTCATGATCAACAAAGCTCTCTCGCCACTGAGATAGTTAATCAGGAGCTGGAAAAAGGCGTAGATGGTGAAAGCCTCATATATATCTCGAATCGGGTCCAGGAATTGGGCCGCCACCAACGAGATCATGCTGACCCAGGAGGATATCGAGTATATCGGTACCATGAGGAGCAATCGAACGGTATATCTTTGGGATAGAGGCTTTCGGTAGTTCTTGCTGCAGTACGGTCAATGTCCGGTCGTGGACATGCAGCCTGGTCAGGGGATACGTACAGTTGGAACCATATTGATCTGTATTGGACAGCGTTGAAGTCAGTACAGATGCGCCTAATAACCAGAGCAGAGCATTCAGCGGGCAGTAATAGAAAAAGCCTCACATTATAGATAGAACGGTGGCCACGACAGAGGCAGCACCGGCCGTGATGGTGGTCGCATATTCGAACTTTTGGCCTGTGCCGCTGACCATGTTGTGTGTACTGTACGGCCGTCGCAAGAGCAGACGGCGGGAACTTATCTGAAAGGTGTTAATAAGTTGGATGGTCAAGCGATGACACAGGCATCATCAAAACTGAATATTCGTGCAGGTAGAATCAGTGAAGCCTCTGACGACGCGCGGTGTGCAGCGTGTCGCATGGGCATGGGAAATCAGATGGTGATGGTGATTGGAGTGAGGGAGCTAACGTTCCGCCTGGCTACTTGATGATGGCATGTGCTGCAGCCTATGTCTCAAGAGATACCTCAAGCTAATCTGGATGCTTGGCCCCGGTTACTGCCCCCAGCAGCAGCAGGCAGCCCCCGCCTATCTCGCTGAACCGTCAAGTAAATACTTGGGGAAATGTACTGCTAGGAACTGCTGGCTGGCCCCCCTAGCTTTGGAAGCTAACAGGGGTGTCACAGCAGCTAGAGACCCCGCCGAATCTGAGCTGCAGCGCGTCATTAGGTAATTGAAGGTGGTGCTTTAAATAAGTCGAGCTTTAGATTAGCATGCAACGGCAACACAGACGCGCCAAACGCCGACAAACCAACATCAGCTTTGGATCACCAATTCAAGGGACCAACCGACCCTCCGACATACGAATCCGTTGCGCATTGCAACGCACAACTGTTCCCGACTGGATCAGCTATGGACCCCGGCTCAGCATTGCCCTTAGCTGCTGCGCGTGTCGGACAGATCTGGTAGGCGTTCTACGCTACCAAGTAGATCGCGAGAGATCAGGGGTGGACGGTCCTTGTTGTTGAACATGGCAGATCTGGGCAGCACCAACCACGACACAGGATGGGCGAACTTCAATGGGTATGCATTTACTCTACTCGGATTCTCTGACTTGAGTTTCTCTGTCGGGCGTTGTACTAATAACTGACTTCATCTACAGAGTATTCCTAGGCTTGCTTCTGGTATGCGGCTTTCTGTAAGTCTAGGCAACCCCGTACTCCCCGATAGACTCGACCTAATTTGGATACAGGGCCGTCGTCTTCCTACTTTACTTTAATAGAATTGTTGCCTCCGTTATATCCTACCTAATCCGAACCTATACCTGGCGCACTTCCCGCATTCACGTCGACATACAAGCCCTGCAGGTTTCCCTCTTGGGTGGCCGCATCTTTTTCAACGGATTCCGATACCACGGCCCCAACGAGACTATCTTGATTCAGAATGGCCACATCACATGGTCCTACTGGCTCTGGAGAGTCAAGAATGTCAAGATTAGGTCTTCCAAAAAACAGGCCAAGGCCGAGTCGACAGCGAATGCGCCAGATCCCCCGGCGGAGAGCGTCGAGCCGCCCAATCTCCCATGTCGCATAAATATTGCTGTATCAGGTCTGGAGTGGTTCATATACAACCGCAGTCCGGTGTACGATTCGATCCTGGCCGGAATGACGGATCCTGCGGATGCGCAAGAGTGCGATGCGGCCAGTACAGACCACCAAGTGGATGGCGCCAGCCATCCTCGGCAGCGATTACAAAAGGCGTCACAAAAAATTGAGGAGCAACTCAACAAACTCGACTCGAACTTCTCGCTGGACAAGAAAGAATCGCATGGTACGCACGGCGAAAAGGGGCATCCAGATGGCCATGGTCTCAAGGAATCTCCAACCTCGCTATCTGACGATGATGGCGCATCGCCCAAAGAAGAGGATCAGCTTCCTTTAATGTTGCAACTTCTTCCAATACATTTTGAGTGCAACAAGGCGGCCGTCGTCATGGGAAACGAAAACACCAAGGGCATTCTAATCATCAAGACGAGTGCCCTCGACGGCGAAATCACCGCATCGGAGTGCCCAGCGCCAGATCCATACAGGCAAATCTTCAAAGTCCATTTCGACGATCCCGTAGTTGAAATGAAGGACAACAAAGAGTACAAGGAGGACCAGCTCACCAGGGCGGTTAAGGACAAGCAAGTTGCCCTCGAGACCGAACCACCCCAGCATCGCCCATTCTTCAGAAGGCACAGGCGCAGGGTTATGAATCAGCTGAGAAACCTTGTCCCATATTGGAGATCATCCGTAGAGTCGTTCTCGGTACATTCGAGGCATGGCACGCTCGCAACCGAAAACCCGGTCGCAAACACGTACAATTGGCAAGGCCTTTCGAGATATCTTAATGATGACGACGAGAACGACAAGATTCGCTGGTCATCAGTTGAGTATGCTGCGGTAACGACATTGGTGGAGAGTCCAGAAGCTACCCTGACCATCTTCTGGGATGTGCCTGGGAAGGTCACACGTGCCCAACGCCAGCAAGGAGCTTCAGCCGATCAAAAGAGTGCAAACAACGTCAATGGTTCTACCTCCCCGGCGTGGGCAATCAATCTGCAAATCAAGGGCGGCTTTGTCAACTACGGTCCATGGGCAGACCGATATAGGGCTGAAATACAGAGAATTTTCAACCCAAGTCTCAGCAAAGATGCAGTGCCTGCCAATCCACTTCCTGTTGGCGCCGACAGAGTTCCAACTCAATTCAAGCTCTTCGTCGAGCTCGATGAAGAGGTTACTCTGAGGATTCCAACACGCGAAGACTCGAAGAATTGGCGGTGGAAGAAAGAAGCTGACCCGCGACAGCATCGCAAGCAAGACCCGCGGTCGAATGATCAAGACAAAGCGACCAACCCTGCTGCACAACAACGTCCTATTGGATGGCTCGATGTAAAAGTCGGCCCGTTTGCTACCGTCTCTTATTCTATGGATATGCTGGCTGGTCCCACAGGATATACCAATACGCTGAATGTTGAACTTCCTTCGACCGAGATCTCCTCGAGTGTAAACCATGGGCTGCTGTGGCGATCGGGCCGTCTGTGCATATCCAGTGACATGTCTGGCCCTCTCAAATGGAACGCACTCCGTCAATGGCGCTTTGATATTGATGGTGACGACCTCGAGGTCTTCATCCTCAGGGACCACATATTCTTGCTTACTGACTTGATCGATGATTGGGGAACGGGACCACCAGCAGATTATCTCCTTTTCACTCCTTTCAAGTACCTCTTGAACCTGGAATTCCGAAATCTGAAGCTATACCTCAACGTCAACGATGCCAATATCGTCAATAGTCCTACGGACATGGAAGAGAACACATTTTTAGTATTTTCTAGCCCCTGTCTGAAAGCAGAAACCTGCATATCTCTGGACAATTTCCGCCCCAGCAAGAATTCCGTCCCGTTTAAGGTGCATGCCGATACGATAGGACTCGCCTTACACTTGCCGCCCTGGAATACACAAGCCAGTTTCCTGAGCTCAAAGCAGGTTGGACAGGTAGAGAGTCTGTATCTGGGCGGCGCATATCACTACAATTCAACAACATCAGCTGCTAATACGGACACCCTTGTGCTCGATGTTACTGGCCAGTCGTTGGTGGCAACTGTACACGGGTTTATCATACGATATTTCCTGCTGTTGAAGGACAACTATTTCGGAGACTACGTTCATTTCCGTACCCTCGACGAATACCAAGAAACACTTCGCCTCAAAAAGGACAACCCAGAAGCCGAGGAGGCCACCCGGCCACCACACAAGAAGTCCAACGACATGGATGTAGTGCTCGGTATCCGGACAGATGAGACCAAAATCATGCTGCCCGCTAATTTATACTCCTCGGATCGACACCTAATTATCGAAGCTGCTGCTCTCTCGGTCGACCTTCGGTTTACCAACTACTATATGGACCTCGATCTTGTTATTCCTCCACTCAGTCTGTCCATGGGCAGCGAAGAAGACGGTGCTACAAGCCCTTTGAGTACGACCTCTAGTACGCAGATGTTCATTGATGGTGTCGAGGTCTACGGTCATCGTTTGTTTGGTTTGCCTCCAACAGAACCTACGTATCTGTGCAATTGGGACATATCGCTAGGTACAATCACCGGTGAATGTACGACGGATTTCTTGAGTATACTGGCCAACGCTGGAAAAGCGTTTGGGTTCTCGCTCGACGATGACGAAAATGCGCTTATACCAGCTTCGTCGATTGTTGTATACGACGTGACATTCCTGCGGGTTTGCGTCCAGTCAATACAGTTGTGGCTGCATGTGGAAGAAGCCGCTTTTATGTTTTCGACGGATTCCATTGATGTCAACTTTAACGACTGGGCGAGAACACATTATTCCAAGCGGGCCGATATCAAAATTCCTTCCCTTGAGATCGCCTGCGTAAACTCGGAGTCTGCTTCCAGACACAAGTCTAGACTTTATAGTCGTGTCGAGACTGACGCGTTGGTACGGACCAGCATTCAGCTCTCCATCATTGGGAGAAAGTATGGCTTCTCCGAAGAGAGGAGGCTTCAACAGGAGCTTATCCGGCGTGAAGACCAGCGTACTCATCGAACCGACTTCCTCATCCTCTCTGGCCTCCTGGCCCCCGAGCCCCCGGATCCAGTGGATCCTCCAGCACAGAGTGTGCCAACAGTTCCGCAGCCAATGACTCCCGTCAACCCTAGCCCCGAAAGAACTTCTGCTAGAAGTATTAGGTCCTTGCAGAGTTCGCGGCGATTGCGGCACAAGAGCTCGTTCCTATCCATGACCAGCGATAGCAGTAGCAGCATACACAGACTTGGCTCTAATGCTCGGCAACGGCCGCACGACAACGGTCGCCGCAGTGCAACTTCGGCTTATCATCAAGCGAATGAACGTCCGGCTGCACGCCAGCGGGACTTCTCTGCGTCCACGGGACGCCACTCGGCATTCCATAGTGCCCTGGGAGACCACAAGGACCAAACTCATAACACCGTGGCCTTCTCCAGTCAGTTTTTCGCTCCTTATTTCCCATTGGAGAACGTCCGCCCCAATGTGAGCGAGGCAACGTTGCAGAACTCAGAGATTGAGGATGATGACTTCGCCACTTCGTCTCAGTTCGGCCTTGCAGACATCGATCCAGATTCGTTGAGCGAGGATGCCGTACACCAGACCATCTTGGTCCAGCTACCCTCTGGCGTCTCGGCCTTTTTCAATACAACGGCGTTGCGGCACATCGCTTCACTGTTGGATGCACTTCAACCCACTGAGCCTGAAGACATGCTAGATGCTCTCCAGATCAGCTCGATGACGGACATCTTTGATATGCAGAAAAGGAGAAAGCTCAGACGTAGCATTGGCGATATCGTTCTCCAGGTACCTCAGGCAAATATTCGCTTCCTCAACTGTTCCAACGTTGATTCCCCGCATCCGGCACAGCCAGAGCAAGATCAGTATGACTTCGTACTGAAAAAGGCACTCTTAGCCACACGATCTGATACACAGGTCGACGAGCGCGACAATATCGATGATAACAAATCACGCTCGTCTTTCCATCTTCGCTTTGATACCTTTGAGGTTTCTGCTGCCGAGAGACTGGCCAATTTCCACGAAACGCAAGCCGCAGTCAAGGCCAGCATCGAAGAAGTTATGGTCACGTTGGGCTCCAAGGAGGTAACCTTTGCGGATTGCGATATTGGTGCACTGCGACTCAGTACTTCCTCTGGAAAGATCGAATACCTTGCGTCATTGATACACCGAACCAATATGCTAGCAGATGAAATGGGGGAGCTGTTTTCATCGACATTAGCCAGGGGCGACTGTCGGCCTAAGCAGCTCGTTCATCGCTTGATCACCGAAGCTCGGACTGCACCCGATGCCCCTTTCATGACTCGTCCTTCAGCTGTGCTACGAGCAGCCTCGGAGCATTTGAGAACTCTGGATTCCTGGAAACTGGCTACGAGACTACGCCAAATGTGGAGCAATATGAGCGACGCTCAAAAGGAGCAGCTCAGATATGAGTGCTTCAGCTCGTCCGGCGTATGCCCAGAAGGCGCAAGACAAGCAGCCGTGGAGGCGTTCCAGGGCTGGAGAAGCTGGGATCTGGAGAACGTGGGAGACTCATTTTTGATGAAGAATGTGTTCGGCAAAGCTACCACCAGCCAAGGTGATTCAGCGCAACGGTCAAAGTTGGCTTCGCTCCGGGTACAACAGGTGGAGTTCCTGCTTGACCCTGGCCCCAAACAGAACCAGGTCTTTGCTATGAACGTCACCACAAGGCTTCATTCGAAAGACCTTGAAACTCCAGACCCAGCCAGAGATGGTGCCCCGGCTGGTCAACTCATGGTGGCGAATATGTACTGCTCAGAAGCAGGCCTGAACCTCAACTGGGAACTTCTGGAGCTCGTGGAGGATATATTGCGGCTGTACCGACAGTCTGAGCTGAATGATACCCAAGTCGCCCATACAAACAAACCAGACAAGCCGGACAAATCAGACAAAGCCAAGGCTAAGATGGCACAACTGTCGGAGACAATTCAGTTCGTCTTCACTCTGGGCCATGGCACCATCCTGCTGGAGACCGTCAATCTAAGGTCCGAAACCCAGAGTGACGAACTTAGTATCTCGGTCTTGATGTCCAAAGGGCCATTTATGACGAATACGAACGCCGTCTTGGCTTGCACCTCAGTCTCGACGAAACTGCGCAGTCACCAACAGGCACTGGCTACTTTCCGGCTTAAGGGGCCCAGTGTTTTCGTTTCACACGAATTGCTCGAGAGCGACGTGGCGTCGACGCATACGATTAAATCCACCGCAAGCAGCCATGATCTAAGATTGACTATCAAACAAGATCCCATCGTCTTGACAGAAGTCATTGATACCGTTGTTCAGGACGAGCTGGCGCAGCTTTACCAGCTGAGAAGCCACCTTCCATCAGCTCCTGCGCCTGCGCCTGCGCAGCCAAAGAGCCACAAGATAACGGAGCGTCTTTCCTCGTTCCGAGTAGACCTGGCCATGTTTTTGAACACTTACACGATCACATTGCCTCTGTTACGCACTATCACATATACGATATCTGGCGTTGTTGCTCGAGCCGCCATGGCTGCGAATTTTGGCAAAGAGATCATTTTCGACTTTGATATCAAAGAAAACTCGCACGACATGCAACTTAATGTCAACAACGCCCCTCGAAGCATCTCCCTCTTGCAAATTCCGCCCACGAATGGACGTATCACAAGTCGGATGGGCCAAGGAGAGCATTCCGTCTCAGTCTTTGCCTCGGTGGAGCTCGTTCAGCTTGATGCCTCGGCCGTCTATACCCTCCTAAGTGCCCTCAATAGACCGGAAATGGCGAACGCCATCAGTGATCTCCAGCGGCAAGGAAAGGTCATGCAGGAGCATATGCAGGAGATTTTCGGATCGCCCGAAGAGCCCATTCCCAAGAAGGCGGACCCCAACGACAATAAGCTGATCTACGAAGTGCACACAACACTCGCTGGCATTGAAATATTTGGACATTCGCCACTCAGATCAGACACCACGCCTCTTGCGCATCTGTCAGCCTCCCTGGGAAGTGTACATCTCAAACTAGCCAATCGACTAGACCAGCACAGCCCTATTCTGGAAAACCCCGAGATCCATGTCAATCTACGCCAGATTCTCTTTGATATCAGAAAGGGCACGTCGGAGTCTATGCATACTTGCGGCAACCTCTCGTTCGCTGCTTTGATTACGGCGACCACAAGAGAAACCGAAGACGGCAAGGAAAAGAGAGCCTTCGATTTCAGGAGTGATAGTTTCAAGGTCAATCTGTCTGCGGAAACCATATCTACCTTTGTGGAAGTCATTGGCTACATGGGCGACAAGATCAAAGACCTCGACACGAGTAAAGAAATCGAGTATCTCCAAAAGCGACTGAAGCAGAGTCGACCGAAGATTACGATTAACGATGAAGAAAACGAAGACACTGGGCCAGAAACGGATATATTCGACTCCTTCCTTGGGCAGATCGTGTATTCCTTTGTCGTGCACAACATCCAAGTCAGCTGGCTCGTCAACCCCGGGATGGATCGTCTTGATGGCCATGAAGACTTGGTACTTTCTTTCCAGAAGATCGAGTTCGCCACCAAGAAGAAGAACACGGCTGGACTCACTATTGAGAACTTCCAGCTCCAGATGGCACCCCCTGACCATGATCGGATTGCGCGATCTGCCAACTCGGCTCTCCTTCCCGAGGTCGTCTTTAATGTGGCATTTGTCTCGACAATGGACACGCGCCGCCTTGCTTTCCAGGCGGTGGGCAAATCGCTCGATCTTCGCTTGACATCAGGCTTCATCATTCCCGCTGCCAACCTGGTGGAGTCCATCAGCCAATCGGTCAAGAACGTCAAGCAAGCCTCGGAGAACTGGACACCCATCGTACCGGTGACGGAGAAGCCTGCTGAGAAGCCTGCCAGCAAACCTGTCAAGGCTAAGCAACAAAGGTCGGTCTTTGGAAGCAAACGGCTGGAGTCTCTACTCATTGACGCCGACTTTGCCGGTGCAGTCGTTCACTTGTCTGGCAAGAAGCCGACTTACGATGTCAACACTCAGATGGGTGGCAATGGCTACCCGTCAATGTATCGTCCAGCTCTAGCTGGGAAGTATGGCCAATTTAGCACTGATGAATCAGGGGGTACCAGTACGACGTTACGTAGTCCTGGTCTTGCTTGGAAAACAGAGTATCGTGATGACGGAAAAGAAGACCAAGCTATCTACGGTGAAATCAAGGTCGACGCTTCACGCAACATTCTCTACCCAACCGTGGTGCCCTTGGTCATGGAGATTGTGTCAAGCATCAAGGAGGTGGTCAGCCAAGACGAAGGGGACACTCCCATCGTGCCTCCAACACCTCTCAGCACAGACGATTCCGAGCCGAAGTCGACCGAGGAAGAGAACATTCTCACCACTGACCCAAGTGAGGTTCTGGGACGCACAAAGCTGAATGTTGGCCTGCGTATTTGCAGACAAGAGTTCTCCCTGAGCTGCCAGCCCATCGCTCGAGTTGCAGCCACTGCCTGCTTTGAGGATATCTATATCACCGCCAACACGGTAAACTCGGTGGACCACGGCAATTTCTTTGCAATCTCGGGCACATTCAACAAACTTCAGGCATCGGTACAGCACGTATACTCGCGAGAGGCCACGGGCAGTTTCGAGGTGGACTCGGTCGTGCTCTCGCTCATGAACAGCAAGCACTTTAGCGGGACGAGCGGCGTCTCGGCTATTCTCAAGGTCAGCCCCATGAAGGTGGCAGTCAATGCTAAACAGTTGCAAGACTTCCTGCTGTTCCGCGAGATTTGGGTTTCGCATGATACACGGCAAGGTGCAGCTGCTCCTGCTCCTGCTCCCCCGGTGGCCACATTGCAGACGTCAACCTCGCAGCAAAGTCATCTTGTACAACGGTATCAACAAGTTGCAGCAACAGCCGCCTTCCCTTGGACAGCTACCATATCCATTGAGTCACTAGATGTCCGGGTTGACTTGGGCCAGTCTCTTGGCAAAGCTGTCTTCAAGATTAGTGACTTCTGGGTCTCGTCCAAGAAGACATCGGACTGGGAGCAGAATCTTTGCTTGGGTTTCCAGGGGATTGGGGTCGATTGTACGGGCCGCCTGAGCGGATTTGTGACCCTGCAGAGCTTCAAGCTCCGCACCTCCATAGAGTGGCCAGAGCGAGAAGCAGCGCTCAACCAGACCCCCCGAATCCAGGCATCTATCGGCTTCAGTCAATTCCGGCTGAAAGCGGCCTTCGACTACCAGGCATTCCTGGTCGCCGACATTACCTCGATGGACTTCCTTATGTACAACGTGAGGCAGAAGCGAGATGGGAGCGCCGACAGGCTTGTAGCCAACTTCGACGGTGACGCCGTACAGGTCTTCGGCACGACTAGCTCAGCAGCCCAGAGTGTCGCGCTATGGCAAGCTGTGGAAAGGCTCATCTCGGAGCGCAAGGCCAACTACGAGTCTTCTCTACGCGATATCGAAAAGTTCTTGAGGCGCAAGTCGGTGGCTTCACAGGCCCAGCTGCCTGACATTCGCGCAAGACAACATGCCAAGGACAAGGCGGCTGATAAGTCGCCCATTTCGCTTGACACGGATGTTGTTGTGACGCTGAAGGCTCTCAACCTTGGTGTCTTCCCAAGCACATTCTCGGACCACCAAGTCTTCAAGCTGGAAGCTCTCAACGCGCAGGCTCGCTTTGCCGCTAGCATGCAGAACCAACGCATCCACAGCACTCTGGGCCTCACGCTCGGGCAGCTACGCATAGGGATTGGCAGGTGTCCGCAGCACGTCGGCGCCCAAGGCGGCGTCGGAGATCTCGGTGGAAGACGTGGTGGCGCTGGCGACGGGCTCTCGCGGAGGGACGATCCTGAAGGTGCCCAAGGTGGAGGCGGTGATGCAGACGTGGCAGACGCCCGAGAGCCGCAGCATCGACTACATCTTCAAGAGCGCGTTCGAGGGCAAAGTCGAGGTCGGTTGGAACTACAGCCGCATCTCGTTCATCCGCGGCATGTTGGCCACCCATTCCAAGTCGCTCGCGAGCGTCTGGGGGCGCGATCTGCCCGAGATGAGCGCCATTAAGGTGACCGGGGTGCCAGGGGCACCTTCTTCTGCATCTCCTTCTACCATCGCGGAGGAAGGGACAGGAGGCGGAGCAGGAGGGTACGGAGAGAAAGAAGGAGAAGAGGAGAAGAAGCAGAAGCAGAAGATCACGGCCGAGGTGCACGTGCCGCAGTCTAAGTACGAGTACGTGGCGCTGGAGCCGCCGGTCATCGAGACGCCTCAGCTGCGCGACATGGGCGAGGCCACGCCGCCGCTCGAGTGGATCGGTCTGCATCGCGAGAGGCTGCCCAACCTGACGCACCAGATCGTGATTGTGAGTCTGTTGGAGCTGGCGGGCGAGGTGGAGGATGCGTACGGGAAGATCTTGGGCTCTTCCTAGTTGGTTGGCGGCCGTTAGGCGAGGGGAGAAGGAAGGAAGGGAGGCGCCTTATACGCATACACGCACACACACACCTAAATGAAAGGTGATAGATATCATTATTGGCGAGGATGTAAATAGCAGGCTAGGCAGTCGTGGCGGGAGTAGTAGTCTTTCTTGTATTCTTTCTAACCCTAGCAGACATAGCGCGGCGTTATTTCCTGATGCATTGAGGGATCACTTGATAAAAAGTTTATATATTTCGTTATGGATAATTCAAACCCTGGGAGATGCAATCCTGCAATGCTTGCTATCAGTGATTGACTGCCGTCTGATCTATTTGATGAAGGAGGCTGGCTGGCCGCTGTTTTCCTTTAGGGGCCGAATCCCAGCAGGCGCGAAGTAGGCAGTGGCAGCGGTGCCTAGCTGCCTTGAGCTAACCTAGTGGGTTACTCAGATCCAACCCCGCCAACCCGAAGAAACAGGTCTCCAAGTAGAAATCAATTTACGCCCGTCGCGTCAAACTAAGCCTTTCTACGCGTCTACCCAGAAATCCATCATCCCCCGCCAAACACCACCATACGTCGACATAGCTACATCGCACCTCCTCCAGGCCCAATAAGCAAGCTCACACATTACCAGAACTAGCCATGGGTGGTAAGTCAAGCTGTCGTCTCTACGATACCACACGGCAGCAGCCAATCCCTTACTCACCATGGCAACAGACTCATACGGCGGCGGCTACTCCCGCACATCTTACGGCGCGGGCGGTGGCGACGATGCAGGAGGTTTCGTATACGGCGGCTCCCAGGGCGGTAGTCAGAGCGGTGCAGGAAAGGTATGCCACCCTAAAATTTACGAGCCTTGTCCTCTACCACCCACGCCATGCAACTAACGCTTTTTGCTTAATCTATAGGGCTACGGCGACGACACCCTGCGCCCCGTCACCATCAAGCAGCTGATCGAGGCCGAGCAAGCCTACCCCGACGCCCCCTTCCGAGTCGACGGTCTCGAGGTGACGCAGGTGACGTTCGTGGGCATGGTGCGCGCCATCTCGCCGCAGACGACCAACGTGACGTTCCGCCTCGACGACGGCACCGGCATCATCGAGGTCAAGCAGTGGCTCGACGCCGACAAGCAGGACGACGCCGGCAAGGAGCCCTTTGCGCTCGACTCGTACGTGCGCGTCTGGGGCCGCCTCAAGAGCTTCAACAACAAGCGCCACGTCGGCGCCCACGTCATCAAGCCCGTCGTCGACTACAACGAGGTGCAGTACCACCTGCTCGAGGCCACGTACTGCCACCTCTTCTTCACCAAGGGCAACCCCGCCGGCGGCGACGGGGGCGCCAATGGCGGTGGCGACAGCATGTTTGTGGATGGCGGCCACGGAGCGGGCGGCGGCGGCGACGTGCCCATGAACGATGGGTTGCGGATGGTCTCGGCTCGGGCCCGGCAGGTGTACCAGTGGCTGTCGAATTCCGAGGGCGGTAACGAAGGCATCCACGCCAACATGATTTCGCAGGCGATGGGCATGAGCATCGGGGAGGTCCTCAAGTGCGGCGAAGAGCTTACCAGCGCCGGCGTTACGTACACGACGGTTGACGACGAGACGTTTGCTATCCTGGATTACTGATCTACTCGCGAAGATGAAATGAAAATTCGGAAAGGGGCAGGATAAGACGTCAAACCACGGAAAGGGGACTACTGTATTGTCACACCATGTATTGCCCAATCTCTGTCGCAGGAAATAGGTGCGATTGGCCCCAAGGCGGAGGTACATAGCGGCCAAGCAAAGGCGGCCACACGTCAAGCATATGGGCGGTAGAGACTCAAACAAGGAGTGGCGTTGGCATAAATAAGCTGACTAGATATGAAATGATTGACTAATGATACCTCATATATGAGCACCACATTTAGAGCTCATTTTCTCTTTCAACGTTCAGTAGACACCGGAAAATTCGCGAAACTGCTTCGGTAAGTGACAATCTGATGTGACGCGATGCCGGGTGCTACAACCCCCTTTATCCAACCTACAATTTGCCCAAATACCCGCGAAAGCCAAGATTCAAGAAGCCTAAGAAATGAAACATGCCATCAGTCGTAAAAAGGATGAAGCGAGTGTACGAAGAGAACAAGTAAGAAACTGTCACTGGTTAGTTGTATATGGAAAGGGGGGCCAGATAGGCGATTGGTTGGTACTTACCATAGCTGCCCCATTTGACAAGATTGAAATCGTGAGATCGTTAAAATCGTATTCCGGCTGGACTTCGGAAGGCAGTGTTACTACGTAGACCCGCCTGTCACTGTACCCTCTGAGCCAACCCGCCACCACAGACAATCTGCTTGTTGATGTGGTGGTGGTGATGGTGACCAGAAGCCGCAGCCGCCGCCATGATGCCCGACTTCAGCTGTTGCTGCTTGTTGTTGTTGTTGTTATGGGCACTGGTCGATGACGACAACGGCGTCGGCGCAGCCGCGGTGAAGTGCGGATGCTGCTGTTGCTGTTGTCGTTGCGGGTGGGGCTCGCGGACCATGATGGACATGCGGACGGGCGGGCGCGGCGTGGAGTCGTCGTCGGGCGACCACGACTCGTCCATGCCCATGTAGATGTCCTTCTTGACCTCGAAGCCGAACTTGGCGTAGTAGGCGTTGTTCTTGAGCGAGCTGGACTCGAGGTACATGGCCCGGTTCTCGGCGTCGGCCTGTATTCGAGGTCAGACGGCGGCCGACAGGAGAGCAACTAACCAAACATGCCAGATAGGGCAGAAAAGAGGAAGAAGAAACATAAGATGAAAGGAATGAAATGCAAGCTCACCTTGACAGCCATATCCTCAATCAGCTTGGCCGCGTACCCGCGCCCGCGCCCGCTGGGCTTGGTGCCCAGGTAGACAAGGTAGTAGCAGTCGTCGTCGCGGTCGCCCATGACGTCGCGCTTGGTGTCGTGCAGCAGGGGCAGCAGCTCGCCGTAGTAGCGGCGGCGGCCCTCGGGCGACAGCTGCCAGGAGAGGCGCCACATGCCGCTGCGCAGCGTCGTCCACCAGTCGTCCATGGTCTGGCCGGGCAGGAACCTGTGGCGGGGCGAGAAGGGGGCGGAGTTTAGTAAAAGGGTTTCTTGAAGTCATCATGTACGTATGATATAGGTTCAGTGTAAGTCGTGGAGGAAGGGCGGGGTTTGGGGGGATTTGTTTCGTATTGACTGAAGCAGTTGATGAGGAAGGGGGAGCGTGTAAGGGTATTCAAAGGAAGTGAATGTAGATGATTTTCATCATTGGATCGACTGCTTGGTCGTGACGCTAGATTTAGGGAAAAGGAGTGGATAGGGCGAATAGGGGTTTATCCATCACCTCGTCCTCTCTCATCACCATCTCACCGGAGCAAACCAAACCCAAGAGAAAAATCAGCGCATATTTGCTCATGTGAAGTAGGCGTTGATAGAGAAAGGAGGGAAATGAATGTGGGGGTGTAGCAAGACAGCATGTACTTACCAAAGAGCAACCCCGTCATAGTCCGCCCCAATGGTGGTCACCACACCACTGTAGCAATGCGCCGCGACAATGTAGTTCATAATGTCGACATGGAGGCGCCACTTCAAAGTGTCGTCGCCGTCGCCATCGCCGCCTCCTTCGGCGTCGACCAGGTACCGGGCCAGGTCGTCGGACGCGAAGGCCTGCGCCAGCGAGAGGGCGGCCTCCTTGTACTCGGCGATGCCAATGGCGCGGACCTGGTCACCCCACTTCTCGGGGATGAGGGACCGGGGCTCCAGGACCGGCACGACGGCCGGGGGCTTGGTCGCCGCAGCAGTAGTAGTGGCCGGCGCGGCCACCGTCGCCTGTCGGTTGAGCTCGAGGACGGTGCTGTTGGCGGGGGTATTGTCAGGTGTGAGGACGGAGGTGGTGGTGGTAGTCATGGTGGAATTGCTGGTACTGCTATTGTTTAAGTGCTCCATGGTGTCGTTGTACTTTCTGGGTCACTAGTTGATCTTGTTGGGTGCTTCTGATATGTTCAAACTTGATTATTATCTAGTTGCCATAGCGTGTTAGTGTTGGTCTGACAGAGATGCTTCACACCCCCAGTGGTTACTCCTATACACTTAGCCATATCGATGAGGCTGGGAGATGGCAGTATATACTCGCAATATATATCTCCATCCGCCCTTCCTGACAAGAGACTTACTCGGTTTACTACTTGTTGTACTTGATATATTCTGGATACTGTCACCCGTGTGGACTCGAGAGAGCTGGGTTCTCGAGACGGGCATGAATCGGGACGGGTGGCGCAGGCAGTGAAGGCTTTTCCGCAAGTCAACAGACATCAATCTTGTGTTTGACGGGGTGAGCCTCTAAAGAAATGATCCGTGTGATAACAGAGGAGTGGTCTAAGACTCAATGTATCAAGCGGCGAGAGATGGAGAGAGCGAGTTGAAAAGCGAGGCAGTAGAACAGGCAGGTAGGTGTTGTGTAGGCGTCTGTCACGTCCTGGTAACTATATATGAATACGTTCAGGGCCGAATGGGCTCCTGTTTGACAAGATGAGGGTTTGGAATATAGGTGGTGTAATACGAGGGCGATCTGTATATACGTGCACGAAAGGCAGTATATGCACAAACAGCATGGGTCAGGATTGATAGGAATGGAAGAAGTGACGGGAACAGTCCAAGTTATGCAAGTAGCCACAAGAAAAGGCCCTCAAAGAGCGTCTTGGAGATATATCTGCAGTACACCCTGATAGAATGGGGTTAGTACGTAAGGTATATACGCAAGAGCAATCCCAAGTATTGTCCCTTCTTGTGTCTCCTAACAGCCTTGAAAGTCGGGTAGTATATCGCAATCGGGAAGACTAGCAAACAAGCGACTGTTGACTATTTCCAGTGGATGAAGAAGAGGGAAAACCAGAAGAAGAGAGCCTCTAGAGTGGCGTCCGGGGGGTTCTTTAACACCGGGAGAGAGACAAAGCCCTAGGTCAGTAAAGTCAACAAGGGTACTACTTTCACTCAAAAGTTGGTAAGGCGTGGGATGGCTGCAGCAAGCCTACATCACGGTTTCAATGCCTTGTGTATGGGCGAAGACGAAGGATGCGGCATCGTGTAAGACGGTAGGCTGTAGCCCAATTCGTTGTACATCTTGCACGTACGCATAGAGACATGTACATCGGACACGGCGGCTCGGGGCTCTCCTTGTCTCATTAAGTCCGCCAGTCATTGGGCCGCCCGGAAGACAACGGAGTGTAATTATGATGCGTGTTACATACTGCCAAGCTCATCATTGGCTGGATGGGCAGGGCGAGCGCCTGTCTCTCTCGACTGATGCAGTAGATGAGTATCGCTCCTTGGCTTGGCTGCTTGGGGGTTTAAGCGATGGGTGTTCAGTTGCGTGGCGGGAATGCATTCGGTTCTGCAGCTAGGCCGGCTCGCAGATGTTTGTGATCACCGAAAGTGGGGTTGGTACAGCGTAACTAATGTGGTTTAAGGTGAGAAGAGCCAATGGCTGGTATCAGGCCGGTTGCCTAGTATGCAAACTGCGTCGAGTCGGATCAGCTGATGCCCGCCTTGCTGTTTCCCGCCGCCCACATCATCAGGGTTTCGGGCAAAGCTTTGGCTTCCGTCGCTCTTTTGCGCTGCCAGCAAGCCAGCTTGCCCGAGAGCTTAATACTGCCTGGCATGTATGTACACACGGCATGCTGGCTTCCAGATGTACCGAACATCATCACTCCAGGTGGTCGGTCTGACAGAGCCCAGGCTTCTTCTGCCCGGGCTGTCAGTCAAAGGACAGGAAGTAAGTTTTGCCAAGGGAGGAAATTGAAGATTAGATTTATGCCGGTGCGCTCCCCAGAGAAAGGGCGACTCCTTGCCCGAGTTATATGAGAAATCGGATATCTTGAGGGAAAGGAAATAGAAAGCATAGGTAGCTGCTGCTAGCTACTGCTGCTGCTGTTCAACCAAGTAACAACCAAAAAAGCAACTCCACGTCCCCGTTCTTGTTGGGGCCCCACCTTCTGTCATATGTTGTGTTGGCCCCTATTGAGCCTTGCACAACCCTCGCCCATCCCACCGTGGCCGATACACTGCATTATGTGAGGTAAGACGTGCTGCTCACATGCGTCGGATTTCTTGCTCGTTCTCGTACTTCTCCAGTCCAGAGTCGAGGCTCTCCCACCACTGGAACAGCATCGACTCGCAGATCAGCTTGAACCACGGCGTGAACGTGAGCTGGGGATCGGCAAACAGCGTCTTGAGCTCGGCGGGCGACACGTATTTGGTGTCCTTGACCTCGTTCTTGTTGGGGTTCAGGTCGACGTTGGCCTTGATGAACAGGATATAATCGACTGCGTATTACAAAACGGGTTAGTCACACACGCATCTAATGAAACCATCCAACAACATTTGCTTCGCGGGGGGTTCCAACATACTCTCGTGTTCACCCCACTTGCCGTCGCTCGGGGCCTTGTAGTGAATTCTCGTGAGGAAGCGGAAGTTCTCGAGCGGGACCTGCTCCTTCTTGATGCCCAGCTCGTGGTCCAGCTTGCGCTGCGCCGCGTTCTTGACGCCCTCAATGGACTCGGGCAGCGTCGAGCCGGTCTCGCTGGGGATGTGGAGCGGGTGCGAGCAGCAGGTGTTTGTCCACATGTCGGGGAAGGTGATCTTCTCCGAGGCGCGCTGCTGGAGGAGCAGTCGGTTCTGGTCGTCGAACAGGAAGACGGAGAAGGCGCGGTGAAGCAGGCCCTTGTCGATGTTGGTCATCAGGTGGCCTGTGGCGAGGCGGAAAGAAGAAGCTTGTCAGCATGCGCTCCCACTCTACTGCTTCTGCTTCTGTTTCAAGCGGCTGCAAGCACCCGCGAGAAGGGGATATGTGCATTGGTATACATACATAGCTTCTTGCTGGCGGTCCCAATTGGCAGGTCATTCTCGTCGAGGACGATGCAGACCTCGTCCATCAGGCGAATTTGTTCCTCATCGTGGCCGTCGAGCGCAGCCGAAGTCGTGTCGATGTCGGGGAACAGGCGCAAGATGTTCTCCGCCGTAATGGGGGTAGATTCCGTGGTGGTAGTCGTGGTAGACATTTTAGGCTTAACTTAGCAAAAAGTCAAAATGGTCAAAGAATTGTTCGAGGGTAATGCAACTTCAAGATCGTCTGAAGTCTGGTCGAGAATCGAGATGGTGATGGTCCTCCCGCCAATTTATTAGTAACGGTGAAATAAATCAATGGCAGCGACACTAGCTAACCCGACGGCCCAGAAGTCGCAGCAGCCAGCAGCAGCGCGAGGGGCACTCCAATTTAGAGAGGACCCCGCCAACCGGTTTCTTTTACCGACAATCCCATAGGTAATTTCAGACGAGTCAGAGAGTCAGATACAGTAGTGCCAGGGGTCTTACTTCAACACTGGACTCCCCGCTCGGTCCTCCATAGTACTACTACTTGTGGCATACAGGTCAGCGTCGGCGAATACTTGATTGATCAAATCTGTCACGTACTGCTGATGTTACCTGCTGCTGGTATCGCCAGCCGGCTTAAGTGGGGCCTTCCCACCAAACTCGGGTTCCGACTCCCGATTCCCGTTGTTATTGATTCCCGTCGCTGCACTCCCGAGATCCCCGAGTCTCAACGAAAGAAATTCAGGTTGGAGCGGTATGTTCTGCGGTGCATTGCACAATTCCGGTTCTCCATATCTCAAGGGACGAGGGACTCAACTAGATCAGGCACCAAAAATGACAAAGAGCAGTAATAAGTAGGTTCGATAATGTGCCCAGTGTAAATCGCTATCAGGTCACCAATATGATCCAAAATGTAAGATAAGCTTATAGGAAAATGGAAGATACACAGAAACGCCACTGATGCAGTTCCCGTCCGTGGTGGCACTAAAATCCTCAAGTAAAACAACAATCCGGCCCTCCCTCCTACCGCCATTACCCCCTTCTAAGCACTGGCGTTTCGATCCTCGGCCTCGCGGACAGATTGTTCCCAATCGCTTCTCCAGATATACAGATACTCGACTGAAGCCACACTATTGTCATCGGGTTAGCATATTCTGCGTATGCAATATACCGAAGAGAGGAGCAGGCAGGGTGCACCGGTAGTACAAAGCAACTTACATGACGAGTCCGATAGTGACTCCGATCCAGAGTCCCTCCAGACGCCAATTCAGCCCAAACGCCAAACCAAACGAAATCGGCAGCGCCACCAGGTAGTAAGACAGCAGGTTCGCGTAGCCCCCAAAATGCTGACGGCCGATGCCCCGCAGCAGGCCGTGGGCCATGGCGGCCATGCCGTCGAAGAGCTGCATGACCGCCACGAGCGGCATGATGGTGGCCACCAGCTCGATGACCTCCTGGTCCGACGTGAACAGCAGAGGCAGCTTGTATCGCAGGCTCGACAGCAGGGTCACGTTGAAGAGGGCCACCATGAGGGCGCCGAAGAAGGCCACCTTGGCCGAGGTTTTGGCGGCGTCGACCAATTTGGCCCCGATGAGGTTGGCGAGGCGCGTGGAAGCGGCGATGGACAAGGGAAAGGGGATCTGGAAGGTGGTCGACGTCAAAGTCATGAGGCAGCTCTGCGCCGCTAGGTACGACGTGCCAAACTGACTGCTGGCCAGAGTCAAGATCTCAAAGGCAAACCACTCAGCAAGAACCATGATCATACCAGGCAGAGCCAACCTGATCATAGGCCCTTTTGATGCAACGATGGTTAGCACAACGATCATGGTGTGTTGGTGAAGAAAGGAGATGAACTCACCCCAATTTGTCAAAGCGCGCCTGCTAAAGCCGCCCCAGCACTGCATTCCATCACCGAACCTGACGTACAGGAAGAGGAGTACCGGCATCAAGGTCTGGGTGACGACAATAGCAATCGGTGCCCCTTTGAAACCCCAATCGAACTTCCACACGAATAACCATTGCATCAAGACGTTGAGGGGGGCCGCAATGATCAGGACGTAGGTGGTCACATGGAAGAGCCCCTGGGACTGGACAAACCGCTTGCCGCATTCGAGTGCACAGAATCCAGGTATACCGGCAATGATGATTCGGAGGTACAAGCCGGCCAGCTCGGCAGAGCGTGGGTCGGGAATCATCAGGAGCAGGATGTCCTCGGCGAAGAACCAGACAACAGCAATAGGC
This sequence comes from Apiospora marii, assembly GCF_038362585.1. Classification (NCBI taxonomy): domain Eukaryota; kingdom Fungi; phylum Ascomycota; class Sordariomycetes; order Amphisphaeriales; family Apiosporaceae; genus Apiospora; species Apiospora marii. Next base: position 1,706,085 of record NW_027117374.1, read on the forward strand.
AGTGTCAGCGCCCACAGGAAGTAGACCATCCGCTGGAACTGAAGACCGACAAGATGCTTGTGGCCGGATCCGTAGGCTTGACTGCAGAGCGTATCCAGGCTTGTCGTAAGGCCCTGGAAAGGGGCATAGCACTGCAACACACGAGAAGTCAGCAACTGGGCTTCATCGAGCTCCTCCTTCCTGGGAAATCCCCATAAATATCCACTTATTAGTGGGAGACAATGGGTTATGGATGATACTCACGGTAATGTTCGCCGTCATAGTCGCAACTATCGGAAAGTGTCAGCGACTTCATCAGAATAGGGGGAAGGGGGGCCATCAGGCTTACGGCTCACTGCGCCAAGCTCAATCTTTCCGATGTGTCCCACGCTAAAGATTCCCGATATGCTGATGCTATACTGCAGCACGAATGTGACAATCAGGGGCAGAGAGTAAACGGTGATCGTTTTCACTTCCCTCTGCCATGTCGTGTGGATCTTGCCCGATGCCACGGCAGCATCCCACTGCTCGCTGAACTGTCGGTCACTGGGGTCTTGCCCAGGCGTGGTACTGCCCGTCAAAAGCGGCGACCGCTCAGAAGGCCCTCCTCCCGAGGACTCCCCCGCTTGAGGTCTGGCGTCGCCGAATAGGCGCTGGTAGGCACGCGCGAACATGCTCACGTCCTCGTCTGGAGACTGGTCCGGTCCCAGGAGATGGTTGTCTCTCAGGAGAGCCTCTTCCTCGTTCCGGGACTGCTTCTTTTCGACCCTGGTGAGCACCGGCCCATCCGCCGGCTCCGGCAGCATGACTGGCCTTCTATCGCCATAGGCTACGCCGGCGGGTTGCTGGTACAGGGTCGGGTTGGCGCCGCCATCTTCCGCGTCGCTGGAGCCCCCCGAGTGCTCGGCTACGATGCCAGCTTCGCGGTCCTCGGCCAGATCTTGGGCCAGAATTCCGTGGGCGAGTGGAGATGTGGCTCGGAAAGAAGGGGTCCAGGACGATGCAGCGGCTTCTGTGGGATCATCTCGCCTGCCGTCTCCTCTCCCGTGGGAATCCGTTGGCCTCGGGTTCGTCATTGTTTTCTCAATTCGGATGAACCCTATTTGCCGCAGTTGAGAGTGATGCCAGATTTTAGTGCTGACCTACGCGACCGAAGCAGTTCCCGGCTGCAGTATCGTCAAGTGAAGTAAGAGAAGGTTACGGCGCTCCAGGGGTTGCTAGAAAGGACGAAATCAAATGCACCTCAAAGTTCGCGATAAGCAGAGAAGAATTGGTGCGAGTATGACTCCTCACATATATGCAGTAAGCACGGCCTGGTTGTTATATACCTACATACATGCCTCATACCTACCTACCTTATGTAGGACACCCTCCGCCATTGACGATATATGGCTTAGTTTGGAGGCGTCTGCATCCGGGATCTCCCAGCAGTGTAGAAGCCCCACCAAATCTAACCTCTTAAAATGTTGGTTTGCTGCCGGAGGCTGCAGACTGCAGTCAGTCATGGCGAGTCCCCGGGAGCTCACCGCTACTGGCTGGGCTGGGCTGGGCCGCCTGCTTTACTTATGTTGTTCATGATGCGTACTGCGTGATGCTAGTTAGCGTGTGCAGGCAAGCTCCTTTCACGGCTCGGAGGTGTGGGTGAGATCCGGGGTCGTGAGGAAGGGAAATAGCCTGTCGCGCGGTTTGTTTTGGTGCTAAGGCATAAGGTTAAAATTAAAGAGCGATTGGGCGCCACAGCGCACGCACGACACACGAGCAGCGCAGCAGAGCTTCGGTGGGTTGCCGCCCCTGCCGCCCTGCCTGGCCTGTCCTGGCCCCACGTTTTACTGGGCGTTTGGCGTGCCGGTTCTGGACTGCTCACGGCCTTCCACATTTGTGCAAAGCCTCGAGTTCCTGACATCGGATCGCCATTGGATCGCGTGTCATATATTCTTGTTTTACTCTTCTCTTCTCAATTGACCTTTGCTCTGGCATCCTTGCGTGTTTTCTTTTCTGCTATACGGTTTTCCACTCGGCCAAGATTTCGACTACAGACTCACCAAAACTACTGAGGTTGCGCATCCTTCTTTAGTCAAGGTCGCGCAGATCGTATAAAGAGACGATGCAACGCGTTTCGTGGGAAACTGACGATGTGGAGGATAGCACGACGTCACGCACCTCTCGTTGCTGTGGTGGTGCGCTCTCAGCCTCGGCACTAGGGAAACCTGTCGAATACCCCCGAGATATTGTGTACGTCCATTCCTTGATTGATATAATCCCTCGATCCAACATCTGGGGGGCAGATATAGGGGGAGGGACTCACGCTCACATGTCACATCTTCTAGGCCAAGTGACAGCCCCTTCTGGTCCTGGCCGTTTCTAGGCCCTTTGCTTCTGGAGAACGAGAGCAGTGATGCACGCGATCATTGTGCTAATGAGAGAAGTATGCATACACACGATTCCAATCCCAGCGTCACTGACTCGCAAACCGACAAGTTGCTGACCTTTGCCCTAAAGCGTTTCTATCCTACCTCCGGCTCTCCATTTACATGGCCATCGTATCAGTGGCTATAGTAGTGTCATTCCATCTACGTACACAGCCTTCCGCCTTAGAGCTCCGCTTCGCAAAACCGCTGGGTATCATCTTCTGGATCCTCGCCTTCGCGTGTCTGTTGGTAGGCTTCGGTAACTATACGAGTCCGTACACTCATTTTCTGTGTATCTGGTGTTGTACGCTGCTAATGATCTTTTAGAAACGGTAAATAAATATGCAAATAAGACCGCCATTGTACAAACCGGATGGATCACCCAGACTGTAAGTTCTCGTTCGCGAATCTACCCAGTCGAAAAGGGGTCACGCTGCTGATAACTCGCCAGATCATGTCACTGGTAGCCTTGTCCATTATTGGCACTTGTGTGATTCTATTGGTAATCACCAAAGTCCAGGAGGACAGATAATGGTACTACTCGATTCAGTCACTGCATAGTCCAATGATGAGGGCCTCAGTTTTGACGGAAATGAACGCGTGGATTCCCTCCCAATCCGGGTATATAATGTCTATCACCAAGTAAGCGCCCCAGACGCTCTCTCGGCCTTCTGGCCAGCCTCTCTTATACACTCATGTAGTAAAGACCGCAATAGCCAGCGTATTGTGTCGCCAGGCCATGCTTAGTCTGTCGTGCAGAACAAATCTTCCGTTGAAAGATCAGCTACTACTGTCTCGGCCTCCTTTCCTGTACATTTCCCTACCTCTTTTTTGAATACTGAGGCATATTCGAGGGCATGGGCATCTACACCTTTGATGTCCGTTTTCTGGCCGTCCCACGATAACAACGGCAGACTTGCGATCGACAATAGCGCACCGTCGTGGGGCAGCGTTTGCACCAGCGACATAGGGGGCGCCAAGCTGATTTCTACTCCACCTTTGAACTTCGCTATAGCCGCGTCGATTTGCGCCTCGGTGGCATCATCAGCTAGTCCCGGGTCTTTCGGCTCCACATCTGCATACTCTTCAGGCAAATGATGCAACTCTCCGTGGACAGTCGCCAGGTTCTTTGCGGCTGTCTCTCCCGGATATATCGTCCAGTATCCCCGCAGCCGCGACAGCCGCAGAGCGTATTCGAGCCAAGATGGATGCTCCGTACTGACCAGCTTTTCCGACAAGAGCGCCGGGGTGTGGTCCAGGCTGTGTTGGGCTTCAAGGGTTCTCGACACGAAGTCGTGCAGTTCTATCCACCTTTCGCCCAGAAACAACATCGCGCTGCTAGTGGGCGCTTGCCATACGAATGATGTCGATTCATCGTCTGCGCCTGCTTCGCCATTGGAAGGTGGAACAAATTTGTCGTTTCCACCTACCATCTTCAGCGGCTGCTCCAGGCTGATGCCGAGTATGCGGGCATACCACCTCTGCGCGCGAGAAGCTGCGGAATATCTATATTCCATAAGGGAATAGCGCAGATCTGGATGTGTGTCAGTACAATGATTCTCAAACCGGAATGTTGATCACTCACAATGGAAGAACTGGGGCGAGAGCTCAACCTGTGGAGAGAGTACCAGGATATGAGACGTGTGGGGGTCAGCTGGCCAGAATGACTCGAGGAAACGGATTGAGCTTTCTTCTTCCGTCATCCGCTGATGCGGTATCCGATGCCGTAGCGACAGATACCGCGCGTTGTTCGGGTTGTAAATATGCGCCGGTGGCCACTTGAATGTTTCCAGGAACCGCTTCGTTGGGGGGTCGATATCATGCGGTAATTCGATGGTCAGATGGGGTATCGGACCCGCGGCAAAATCGGTCCTGCTCAAGGACCGCAGCAGTCTTATGAGACTGCCGGATGCCCCTGGCATAGCATGTACCAGTATATCTATGTGAATCTTATCCCACACTATGCGAGAGTTAGCACGAGATACAGATAGGGGCAGCAGCTCCTCTTACTATGCAAGGCAGCGCTATCCAGTTTGGTCAACCACATCAGATCCTTTGCAGAATCGACTGGCAACTCGATCAGGGTATTGCCAGATGCCTTTGCTTGCGCTCTGGCACCAAGTCGGAAGAATCGCTCCTCTTGATCACTAGCATCAATAAAGATAGCTTGAGGATGCATATATGTGTGGATATGATCTATAAAGAGTGTTACTAGACAACTAATGCGGGGATGCTTCAAAATTTGCAACTTACAGAAAGCTCGAAAGACGCTGGATTCCATTCGGTCGTCGGTTGATATCTTGGCATGTTCTGGCCGGGCATCTTGCATGGGGGTCAGCGGCTTTGAGGCACAATAGATGGCTATGGACACATATTAGGTGTAATACCGTGTATTATAAGGTGGCAGTCTTCATAAATGCCATTCACTTTCAACAGGTCTTCTGTAGAGATCTCGCTTCGGCTCATCAGCGCAAAGTGGACATAATTTCTCAACTCTAAGCCCATTTGGCAGGCCACAGGAAGAATGGCCGCCGCGCTCTTCAAACTCGACGCGGCAAAGAGCACGTTCCTGTTTACTACCAACGACCCACGAGTCGTACCGATAGCACGAAGTGTCCCTGCCAACTCGAGGAACTTTGGGGGCGCATTGTATGTTCTTTGCGGCGGTTCGGGGGACGACAGATCCTCGTCCTGTGCAGCATCTTTCGGGTTCGTGCTCGGGGGAAGGCGCCCGCGGACAGGATAGCCGGGAGGGGCAGTCTTGCCGTACGCCGGGCGAAGTGACTGCCTGGGGCCAATGTCGGTCGGGATGTTGTGTATGAATAGGTAGGTGAGAAGGGCCGCGCCAAAGACGAGGAGGATGCGCTTTAGGAATCGGCGCGGCGGGACGCGAGCAGGCGCCCAGCTTTGTTGGCGCAAGCCGCCATTTCGGGACGGATGCTTGTGATCGTCGTCCTTCTTCCCGAGTTCGTCGTCGTTGAGGAAGCCGCGCATATTCCCCCACAAAGACATTCTCGCAGAGAGTCTCTCTGGGGGGATGCAGACAAGAGGTCTTATTGTCTCAGGATATGGTGAATTATTGACATCGGACTGACGAGCAAATCATAGCTGTACGATGCAGTGGTGGCGTGTCAGCAACGGTTGTTGGTAGTGGTCGGCTCGAGTCGTAGCTATTGTACCGGCAGAAGCTCTATCGCGTCAGGACAGTGGTTGTGCACTCGGAAGCATGGAAGATTGTTGTAATTTTGGGCTTGAGCTCGTCAATTGGAGGATGCTAGATATAAGGTGAGTAGGCAGGTAGGGTACATGGAAGATGATGTTAAGTAGTAGCGACTTGGTGGTTCGTCTGCCCGTCCCTGGCCAGATTACATAAAGCTGCGATACCTTAAATAGACGTGGCTCCCTGTCAGTGCTAAGGTGGTGTGCTTGCGCTATGGAGACCCTTAAAACCCGACCACATGTAGCCCCTGTAACTGGAGTTTTGGAGTATCGGGTACTTACCTACACAAGCCTGGAAAACCTTGGCGGAACATCATTGTGTGCTGGTATCGTGACGATCGTTTGCAGTTGATTCAATGTCACAACCCGTCACGGATTTGGGTTCATAAGGTGATATAAAAGTTATCCGTAGCTCAATTGGACACTAGTAGCCAATATCAGTTGGGCATGACTGATTTGTAGGTGATTGCTAGAGCTGACTTGGTGCTTGGGTAGGTATGTTGGTAGCAACATGCAAGAGCTTCAAGTGCTGAATTGAGTCTGTCTCTGTACCCCAATTGTTACCCGCCCGCCGTGAGAGGTCCAGGACCCTGCAGATGCAGCGCCGAGTGAACCACCCGCTGGACACTCCAAGACCCCACTCTCGTCACCAACCGTTGGAACCGAGTACTGTATAAGGCTGATGATAATAACGGTTGGAGAGAATTCAAAAATTTGAGACCCGATCTACCTGAAGGGATCTTAAACAATTTTTTGGGCAGCTTTGTCAATCTTCTCCGAAAAGTAGCAAGACAGTTGACAGCTGCTAAGCTTTGGTCACAGCAGACATACCCCATAAGACCCTCCCTCATACAAGCAACACCAAGGGCTACTACTCCGTTAGAGTATCATGGGAAAATCAAGACGAAACAGGGGCAAGGGGGGCCAGCGGTCTGATCCGATCGCTAAACCCGTCAAGCCTCCGACAGACCCAGAATTGGCTGCGCTGAGAGAGAGCAGCATCCTGCCGGTCGTCAAGAACCTGCAAAGCGCGGAGCCGTCCAAGCGCACTGAAGCTGCCGGCGCTATTGCCAACATCATCCAAGACACCAAGTGCCGAAAATTGCTCTTGCGGGAACAAGTCGTCCACATTGTCCTCACCGAGACCCTGACCGATGCAAGCTTGGAAAGCCGAGCCGCGGGATGGGAAATCCTCAAGCTTCTCACCGAAAAGGAAGAGGCGGATTTCTGTGTCCACCTATTCCGAGTGGATGTATTGACTGCCATCGAGCATGCCGCCCAAAAGGTATGACCATATCGTGTGCATTCTATCGTTCTGGGGTTCGAGCACTAACACAGTCGTAGATCACAGAGACCTTGACCGGTCCCAATGTGGCCAATCTCAACAAGGCTTCCAAGGCCGAGCAGACCTTGATGTGGAACATCGCTGAGGCTCTTTGTGCTATCCTGGCCGCCCTTACAGAAGCTCAAGATGACATTCTGGTGGCAGTGTCAGGAAACGAGCCTGCGCTGAAGTTCTTGTTCACGCTCATATCGTGTGGCGCGGCGACCACCGAAGTCATGAACGTCGCGCTATCCTGCATGATGACGCTGTCCGAGGATAACCGCCAGTTCGTGGAGCGGATTCTAGGCGACGACCAGACCCAATGCTTCAAGCATTTGCTTACGTTTAAGTCTGGCAGAAGCCTAAGTGCTGTTTTGGCCTGCGGAATCTTGCACAATGTTTTCTCGACAATGGGATGGGATGACGCGAACCCTGGCAGAGAAAAGTCCACCGATGCTGCGTTGGTACCTGCTCTGAGCAATGCGCTGGAATCCCCACAAGGAAATCAAACCAATGGTGCTGGCGGTAGTGATACTGTTGAGATTCTACAGCTCGCCCTGGAAATCATCGCGTCCATCGGCACCAGCATACAGGAGTCCCTGGAGAAGGGCGAGAGAGCAGATATCGATGATGCCCCAGGTCTCGCTGGAAAGGACGCCGATATGGATATGGATGCCGATGATGATGACGAGGACGATGATGGTGATGAAGACGCGGAGGACGAAGAAGACGAGATGGACGATGATGAGATTGAAGCGGATATGGAGAAGGTCACAGGCGTAGACGACGGCTTCGATGAGATTTCTGGTATTGATGACCTCCCAACCTTGAAGCTTCTCATGCACAAGGCGATACCCCAGATCATCAAAACGGCACACTCGAACCAAAGCACAGTAGAGACAACATCGCTCATACGCACGCACGCGCTCACCGCACTAAACAACATAGCCTGGACGGTATCTTGCATCGACTTCAGCGAAGGCCCGAACGCTGCCATTCAGAAAGCTTGGGCACCCATCGCTCAGATAATCTGGAAGGAGACTGTAGCCCACGTACTGGCAAGCGACACTTCCGACGTCGGACTTGCCACCATTGTCACCAGTCTTGCGTGGGCCATTGCTCGTGCGCTGCGCCAGGATACACCGTTGCAAGGCGGTGAACACCAGAAGTTCATCTCCCTATACCACGCGTCCAAGAATCTGCCAGTTGAGGACGAGGAAGACCCGTTCCAAAGCCTTGGAGTGAAGTGTTTGGGCGTTCTGGGTCAATTGGCGCTCGACCCGGCGCCCATCGATCTGAACCGCGAGATCGGTGTTTTCCTCCTTACTGTTGTAGCCGGTTTGCCCGATTCAACACCGCTTGCCGACGGTGTCGAGGCGCTCAACCAGCTCTTCGACATTTACGGTGACGAGACATATGCCTGCGACAAGGAAGTGTTTTGGCAGATTGGGTTCCTGAAACATTTCGAGGAGACTGTACCCAAACTCAAGGCCGCTACGAAGAAGGTTGACAAGAGAGCCCAGACTGAGCTGCGGATGCGCGCTGATGAGACGATGATGAATCTGACAAGATTTATTCAGTACAAGCAGAAGCACAAGCAGTAAAAGCACACTGCCTGTCTTGTGTAGAAGTTATGATGATATGTAGGCAGGTAGAACAAACTAAAAGACAGTTACGAAATGATATCCATTGCTAGTTGAGCAAGACCCCAGAGTATTGATCCCTTCTAGAGAACGGATACACCCCAAATCGAATTGAGCCAAGCCAGCGCCGCACTAGGCATGGAGATATGAGTGACTCATTGACCAGCAATTTGACGATCTGTACCTAATTGACAAAAACCCTTACTTACCTACACATGATTGAGTAGGTATACAAGCTTCAAACTCTCAACCAAACAACGTGGACATTTTTTTCGTACATATCACTTCAAAGAAAGCATGGAGCGAACACTTGTCAGTTCCGGTTCCTCCTTCGAGGCCCAAATCGGTTACTCCCGCGCCGTGGTGACGGGGGAGTGGGTCTTCGTTTCGGGCTGCACTGGGTAGGTAAATTGAAGTGTAACATCAAAAGAAGATTGTGTCCGCAAAGATGGACTCGAGCGCAGTGCTTACGTCTCCCCTCCGGCTAGTTACGATTACAAGTCCGGGACAATCTCCCCGGATCCCGCCGAGCAGGCGGAGCAATGCCTGAAGAACATCGCGTCCGCACTCGCCGAGGCCGGCGCCACCCTGGACGAGGTCGTCCGGGTCCGGTACATATTCCCGGACCGCGCCGATTTCCCCAAGTGCTGGGACGTCCTGCAGAAGTACCTCGGCGGCGCTCGGCCGGCGGCCACTATGCTGGTCGCGGGGTTGATGGAGGAGGCCATGAAGGTGGAGATTGAGGTCACGGCCCGGAAAGGCTCGGCGTCGGCGCAAGCAACTGCTGCGGGAGACGCACCGTTGTGAGGGTTGGGCACGGGAAATACATGGATCTGGTGAAATAGCGCGATGTAAACTTCACCTTTATATGCCATCTTCAACACGATTTCGTTGCTCCAAAGATGCGAGCTTTCGCAAAGCTCTCAGCACGGAACTACCTTGATGTTCTCGCCGGTGTCTAGAGTTTACACATGCATGCGGGTAGATTACAGCAAACTACCTCATTACTAGGTAAACAGAATGAGGTACAGGAACAGTGTTTCCACGAGAAAGGTGGGTTTCGAAAGCTGTCAGGCGAATCCCCATACTGTTTGACAGCTGCACTTCTGGATATTGACTTTACCCTCTGCTCTCTCTGACTTTCGGTACCGAGTATCATTTTGTACACATTATCGCCGATGCTTTCTTCAACTCTATTGATCAGATGATACACCCCACCCAGGCGCAACCTAGTAGCTCTACCATTCTGGTTGTTATACATCTGATGGCGCTTCTCCCAGCTCGAAAACTGAAGGGGATGGAGACAAAGGATGGAGGGAGGCGCGATGTCAGAAGAGGCTCATCATCAGCTATTGTGGGGTTACTTGTATGCATGATAACAATAACGATCTGGGAGGCTTGACACGCTTCAAAAGGAGCAGATTTCCAACAATGGTCTCAAGGTTTGGGTGGCGGGGATAGAGTGAGCAGGTAAACATGGCATTGTTAAGACATCTTTTAGGTAGGTTCCTTTTAGTCCAGGTCGAACATCGAACATTACAATCAATCCCAGTTGAATGCAGTTGCTACAAGGCTGAAGCTGAATGGTCTGTGCGGCAGGGTAGGTACTTATATACTTGCTGGGTGCCTGTTACAGGTGGGGTTGCCTGGGACCGACCAACCTGAGCATTCGTGACTGCCTTACCTTTTCCCACTCACCACTCGCCCACTCTTGTCAGTCAGTCAGTCGGCGATTACCAACATCGAAAAGGCGGCTGCTTTCCTTACCTTCGGAAGCACCACCTCGAGTTGAACCTATCCTCCCTGACAGTTACGATACTCACAACACTCATATCGCGTATCTCTTCTTCGCTTTGTTTGCCTCGGCCCAGACATTCTTCATCAGTCGACAGCGTCCTATTGCCTGCCTCGACTGTGTTGCGTGCGACCCTTGGTTGTCGGTCGGCTGGGCACCTCTTTATTTTAGGTTGCAGAAGAGCTGCCTATCTGCCAGGTCATTCACTCATCGTCCACTGTAACTCCGACCAAGGTAAGGTCCCCACGTCAATACACTTTCATCTTCTCCAGGCATCGCGACACCCCTCCATTGATCACAGGCACCAACGCGGCCCATCCCTCATTTTTTCTTTTCCTACACATCCTCTGCCATTTATTCTCTGCCTGCCTAGCGCGCCTCTTATAACTTGCTGGACTTGCCTTTGCCTTCCATCTTCCTCTTGCCTCCGCGACAACAACTAATTGCTTAGTGTGCAACAGACTCCGACTCCGTCTTGTCTGAAACAATTGCCAACCTGAGCAACCGTACCACAATCGATTCTTGATCTCCTCGACATAGCCTGACCCATTCACGAACCGGGACAGCTTCCAGACAGCTTCGGCCGGTCAACCGCCTCCGTCATGTCGCGCGCAGCCACCGTCACGATGCCCCCGGCACCCAACCGGGAGGATATCGCTGCGACCTGGGAGTACCTCCAGGCCGGTATCTCCAAGATCATGATCAACCTGCAAGATGGCATGGATATGGGAACAGTAAGTCGTCCTCCTTCGCCCCAAGCTCGGCGATGAATATTCTGACTGACGTCATCTAGTACATGGGTATATACACGTGAGTCAAGTGCACTTCACGATCTGACCCTTTGGAAATGGTACTAACAAGGCAACAGTGCTGTGCACAACTTCTGCACGTCGCAAAAAGCTGTCGGCTTGTCGCAAGCCGGCTCAGGTGCTGCACACAGAGGAGGTACGTATCCCCCCATCGCCCAACACTAACATCATGCTAACTATTATGAAGCACATCTTCTGGGTGAGGATCTGTACAAGAAACTAATCGAATACCTGAACCACCACCTTGCCGATCTCCTAGAGCAGTCCAAGGCCCACGCCGAAGAGGCCCTGCTCACCTTCTACATCCGAGAATGGGATCGATACACCACTGCCGCAAAGTACATCCACCATCTGTTCCGATACCTTAACCGTCATTGGGTTAAAAGAGAGATGGACGAGGGCAAAAAGGGCACACATGACGTGTACACGCTTCATCTGGTGCAGTGGCGCACTGAGCTCTTTGAGAAGGTGTCTGAGAAGGTCATGTCAGCTGTGCTGATGCTGGTAGAGAAGCAAAGAAATGGCGAGACAATCGAGCACGGCCAGATAAAGCAAGTCGTCGATTCATTCGTGTCTCTGGGTCTTGACGAGCACGATAGCTCCAAGTCGACTCTCGATGTATACCGATTCCACTTCGAGCGCCCTTTCTTGGAGGCCACCTCCGAATTCTACGCGGCCGAGTCCACCCAGTTTGTTGCCGAGAACAGTGTGGTTGAGTACATGAAGAAGGCCGAGGCTCGACTTAACGAGGAGGAAGAGCGCGTCCGCATGTACCTGCACCAGGACATTGCAACTCCTCTTAAGAAGGCTTGTAACAAGGCCCTTATTGCGGATCACTCAACTCTCCTTCGGGACGAGTTCCAGATTCTGCTTGACAACAACCGCGAAGATGACATGAAGCGGATGTACAACCTTCTCAACAGAATCCCTGATGGTCTCGATCCCTTGAGACAGAAGTTTGAGACCCATGTCCGGAACGCTGGTCTGGCAGCCGTTAGCAAGGTCGCCTCCGACGCTGAGAAGCTGGAGCCCAAGGTCTATGTCGACGCCCTGCTGGGTGTGCATACACAGTACCAGGGCTTGGTAAAGCGCGCTTTCAACGACGAGCCGGAATTCACCAGATCTCTCGACAATGCATGCCGCGAGTTTGTCAATCGCAATGAGATCTGCAAGGCAGGTTCTAACAGGTCACCGGAACTTCTCGCCAAGTATACCGACGTGTTGCTGCGAAAGAGCGGTACTGGTGTGGAAGAGTCTGACCTGGATGCAGTCTTGACGCAGATCATGACAGTGTTCAAGTACATCGAGGACAAGGATGTTTTCCAGAAGTTCTACTCGAGGATGCTGGCCAGACGTCTTGTCCACAGCACCTCTACCTCTGACGATGCCGAGACTAGCATGATCAGCAAGCTGAAGGAGGCATGTGGTTTCGAGTACACCAACAAGCTGCAGCGCATGTTCCAGGACATGCAGATCTCCAAGGACCTGAACCAGGGCTTCAAGGAGCACGCGAAGGGCTTGACCGATGAGGGCAATCTGAAGCAGTCTCTTGACTCGACATACTCCATCCTCGGAACCAGCTTCTGGCCTTTGGCACCGCCCAACACAACTTTCAACCCGCCTGCTGAGGTCCAGGCAGATCTTGACCGGTTCACCCGGTACTACAAGAACAAGCATGAGGGACGCAAGCTGACATGGCTATGGCAGCTTTGCAAGGGTGAGGTTAAGACTAGCTACTGTAAGAGCCAGAAGACGCCGTACACATTCCAGGTCAGCGTCTACCAGATGGCGGTTCTGCTCTTGTTCAACGAGAAGGACGTTCACAGCTACGAGGACATCGCATCCATAACACAGTTAACACCGGATGCTCTCGATGGTGCTCTTGCTATCCTGGTCAAGGCCAAGGTCCTCCTTCAGAAGCCCGACTCGGCAAAGCCGGGCGTTGGACAGACTTACCATCTGAACTACGACTTCAAGAACAAGAAGATCCGCATCAACCTCAACATTGGCACCAAGTCGGAAGCCAAGCAAGAAGAGGTTGAGACCAACAAGACGATCGAGGAGGACCGCAAGCTGGTCTTACAAGTAAGTACAATCAATTATGTCAGTCCTGATAAACCGAAGACTCTAACCTAGAATTTGTAGTCCGCTATTGTGCGCATCATGAAGGCGCGGAAGAAGATGAAGCACAACGTGCTGGTGGGTGAGACGATTTCACAGATCAAGGGGCGATTCGTCCCCAAGGTTGGTGATATCAAGAAGTGCATCGAGATCCTCCTCGACAAGGAGTACCTCGAGCGTCTTGATGACGACGAGCTTGGATATCTGGCATAAAAGGCTCGTTTCTGATGGACGAACCACACGCTCTGGGCTGGCTCTGAAGTTGGCCCGCACGAATTGTACGAATACCCATTACCAGGCCTCTCGCATGGAGCATAAAGCGGCCCTTACGATGAGTCCCGAGACAAAGACTTATTTGGTAGCAGCTGCTGTCTGGTGAATTTACCACAAAGCGTATTGGGCGCTCTGGCTGGTTGTGCGACGCGACACCGAGCTGATGAACGCAGGGCAGAGGTTGTAGATAGATGTCACAGCAACTGGAAAGACCTGGGCAGAACGGTGATGCAGACCAGTTGAAGTACGAACAAGTGAGGCACAAGCGATGGGCCTGGGCATGGGCAGTATCTAATAAGCACCCTCGCTAGATGCATGTTGACGGTGCCTAAGGCTGAACCTCCACTTCTCTCGTACATACTGGTCGAGCAGAATGAATAGCGTCAAGCATAATGAATAGCAGTCGCAATGAAAGTCTCTTCTTTGATTAATGCATATTTGACGCGGCAGTGAATGCATACTTCCCCAATCCTTCCGATTGGAAAAGCTGCTTGCCACAGCATCTTCTGTATAAGCGGCATCGATGCGGATGGTTTACATTATGTCTGCCGTATCTTTGGTGGTTACATGTCAACTAACAGCTACGTGTATCCAGGGGTTACGAGTCAAGGCAAGTTAGCTGGGTCAAGTAGAAACAATCCCTCGCAGATATTTCAGAGTACGTGCAGATACCAGAGCTGTGGATGAGTGTATGTGTGATGATGTATGTATGCAGTGTATTTAAGTTGAGGGGGTTAGAGTAGTAGAATAATAAACGCTACGTGACCCCCCCTTAGCCAGCCGTTTTTAAACACCCGAACGCTCCCCGCCCGGTCCCGTCATGTTATGTTATGCCCCCATGGAAAACTCCGAATAACGCCAGATATGTGTGTTGCAAGTAACGCCGCCGGTGGTATACTGTGTGTGTTTGTGTGTGACCTGTGACACCCCATTTCTCCCGCGCCGTCTGTCTTCCCTTCTTTAATCCGATCTGAAGGTGCAGGTTTGTTTCTCTCGTCTGACCAGCTGAAACACGGTCCTAATGCATATGCATCAACGACACCGTTTCTCCACGTCGTCCGCCCCCAAAATTACAAATAGATGCCCATGCGTTCTGTCGGGGGGTGAACCAGACTTTCTTCTCTTTCCCACTAGTCGATTCCTTTCAGTCGATCCACCAACCGGAACAGCATGATGACGAAAGTGAAGATCCAGGCGACGACGGCACAGACCAGCAGTCCCAGATACGCACTATAATTACTCCAGGAGCTGCCGTTGCCATGCAACTCTCTAGTCTGAAGGGCGAGCGCCGTGGAGACGGCCTTTAGTATAATAAAGAGCACGTCGATCAGCGTGAGGGATGCCTTCTCGACGGCGGATCTAAGGCCCAGCGGCAATCCCGTAAACTCGTCGTACATCATGTACAGGATGTAGGGGATGGCCAAGGAGTCGATTACGATGGAGGCCACAGCTTGGCTCCTAAGCGTGTGAAGCTCATCTATCCTAAGGAGCTCGGTCGCCAAGCCCAGGGAGCCGAGGGACATGCTTAGCGCGATAAGGCGGACTATGGGAGGCAGCAAGGGGCTGAGCAGGATCATCCTCTTGAGGCGGAAGGCCAACGTCTTGCGCCGTGTCGAGGCGGGCGGCGGCGTCTTGGTGACGAGGGGGTTGTTTAGGCCCGGGTACTGGGCTTCGAGCTTGTCCTGGGAGATGAAGTGGCTTGGCCGGTCGGCGCAGCCGTTATAGCGTCGCGTCGAGTCGATGAAGTCGCGCCACTTCTCATAGGGGTCGACGTTGGGCGGGCGGTAGCCGGAGCCCATGATGAAGGGCTCGTTGGACCGCAGGTGGTCCCATTTGCGCCCGGGGCGGTCAGCCCGCTTACGCATGAAGACGGGACGCCGAAACTTGCGCAAGTCCTCGGGGTCTACCCATTGCTCGTAGCCGTCGCGCGAGACGCGGCGAACTTGTCCTGGGCGCGTCGGGCCTTCGGTGTTGCGCCGCGGGGGCGGGCGGCTGGGGCTGGGGACGCGAATGCCGGGGGGTGGTCCTCGTGTGTCAACCCACGGGGGGACGGATCGGACCGGTGGGGGGACCATGATGTCGTCGGTGTTGTTGTCGGCCGGGTGCGGCGACGACTGCGGCTGCCGCTGCTACGGCGACAGCTTTGTTGGAGGCGAAACAATATTAGGTAGTCAATGATGTTGCTGTTGTCGCAGTGAGATAGGAGAAAAGGGTGTTGGGTATATTCGTAGCAGTCGTCATCGAACACCAAATATCCAACTCCTCATGCTTTTCTCCTTCTCGTTACTGGTGGTTAATACTCGAGGTGGCGCAGCGATACAATCCCATCGTTATTCCCAAGAATCGTATGTTTTCGTTCAATTGAGCATGCTAGGCAGTCTGGGTCGCGTTGACTGTCGGGGGGAATGTTTTTGCGGGTTGGATAAAAACGAATGGCACAGGCGATCGATTATGGTTAAGATTAGTGGTGGATAGACGAAAAAAATAAGATCGAAGTTGACAACGAACGAGAGACGAGACCAGAGAGAGAGTGAGAGATAAGACGGCCGGGCTTGGGATTGAACTTTTCTAGAGCTTGGTTCAGCCACCAGGATGGCCTAGTATGATAATGAGAGCAAGTAAAACCAAGTAAGCGGCAGAGAGAGCGAACAGTAGTCCTGGTTTAATGAAAATGAACCGTCGGCGGCCAGTGTTGCGTTGGAGCGGGCGCCTAATACAGCAGCCCACAGAATAAGCATGCAGCGTTGGACGGGTAATGAAAGATACAGTCGAAGCGATCCTTCCAAGGATTTTGTTTGTGCAGCTGGACCTGGTCCAGTGACGAGCTGAAGCCGGAGCAAGGGTGCCAGCTCGAACGACTTTCAGTGGGGAAGGCCCGACGTCACTGTTTGGGGGAGGGTCCCGGTGGAAATCACAAATCTCAGATGCTGTTAGCACGAGATGGGCTTTTTTTTGTCCTTCTCTGCAGCTAGCCTTGTAGCCCCTCAGCCGCCTGCTACAGTGAGTCAGAAGCAGGAAGTTGCAGGGAGCGATGGATCTATCTAAGGCACGCAACCGCAGGCATCAAGTGGGACATCCCAACAAGCTCCTTCCCACTAAAAACGTGCTTCTGTTACTGGTCAAATGGCTGCCGTCGTAGTGCGTTTCGGAGGGCGACTTACGTCAATCCACCAGACTGCTTGCATTGACGTGGGATCCCATAAATTTTGGTATAATAAGCCGCCACGAAAGCGGTCACCCAGCTCGCCCACTTCTACATAGGCCTCCCTTCCGCGGCTCTCGACAGAAGGTTATTCATCTTCTGCAACCAGAGAGTCATATCGTCCGAACCGAACTGAACCAGGAAACCATGCGCCTCTACCTCTTCCCGATATCGACACGCCGAACGTTGCTGTACTGCGAGCGCTTCAACAGTGTCCAGTCCGCCAATCAAAAGACGATCGCCGACAAGGTCACCAACCGCGCCGCCGCACTCTGGGCAAGCTGGGAAAAGAAGGAGTCGGGCTGGCAGCGAAAGATTGTCAACTACGGCAACCATGCACTGCGAAGGATCCCCTACGAAGAATGGGGGCTGAAGAGCGTGCCCCCGCTGTCCGCCCGCCGCCGCGATGAAGAGCTCAAGGGCCAAGACAGGGTCGAGCTCGTGTTCCCCGACACCGTCATACCCGCCGACAAGGCCGTTGGCGTCCTCCAGACCCTTGCCACCGAGCGGGAGTCGTTACACAAGGCGAATCTGATATGGTGTATTGTCGGCATGCCCATCACCATACCCTTTGCACTCGTCCCAGGTCAGTGCTTTCTCTTTCCCGTGGTGGGCTGAAGAGAGAAAAAGTGGCCATTGACGGTGATGACTAACAAACCGCATACTGTGCGCGCATATAGTGATACCAAATCTTCCCTTCTTCTACCTCGTCTACCGCGCGTGGTCGCATTGGCGCGCGCTGGCCGGAGGGAAGCATATTCAGTTCCTGCTGTCGAACAACATATTGGCGCTGACGCCTTCGCCGATACTGGCCAAGATATACCCCGCCGTTCTGCCGCCTTCAAGCGGGGGCGCGGAAAAGTCGGCATCGCGACCGTCGACTAGCGAGAAGCCCCTCCCGGAAAAGGAGGTGATGCTGTTGTCGCGGACCAACGAGCAGGCGCTCGCCAAAGCGCTGGACGTCCCGGAGCTCGAGGTCGAGGTTGAGCGCGCCATGTGGCAAGTCCAGCACGCCATCCAAAAAGCAGAGGAGGCGGAGAAGGCGGCAACGCAGCAACAACCGCCGGCGGCCTCGGAGACAAAACCTAAAGATGAATGATGGTGAAGTTCGAAAGACCGCACCGTCGTTCAGCACGAGCACGTACCAAAACACGACAAAGCTTGGGTGGTGTCAGGGGATGGGTCCATTCCCATTACCACAGCCTGGGGCGCTCATTACGGGCGAGACCCATTTTCATCCAGCGCCCAAAACGAACACGAAATGTACAAATCACGACCTGTAAATGATTCAAATGGCATCATAGATTCTTCTCAATACTCACGCACGTATCATAATTTACATAGATGTACAAATCTCAAACTATATGAGTTCCAAGGACTTTTATGACAACGATCATGTGGTGCGTGCACTATGACCTCCTTATGCTGACTACACGTAAGCCCTGAAGATAAAGAGATGAGGTAATAAACTCATCCGGCCATTTCATGTCTTCGAGTTTGACTTATGTAAGAGAAAAACTGGCGTCGATAGGGGTCTCGTTTTGAGGAGGGGTAAATAGAAATGCGCATCCAGGGGACGATCCACGGTCGTGAGTCTCGGCATGCAAGCCCTTAACGGCAAATGATCTGATATGTAGATAACGATGGGCTATTTATACCCGACATTATTCCATTATAGACCATGTCTCTTCTGGTCTGCCTTTTCTTGTCCACCCACTCGATGGCTATTTTCCACAGAGGTTGATGATGGTTGTGCACCAAGTTCGGACTTTTCCACATTTTGTTATGGAATAGGGGCGAGGGGCTCGTATTCAAGCGGCACATAGGACATGAAGGTGTATCAGACTCGAGCTCGTCACATATTCAACTCTAGGAGTTGTTTGCAAGGTAGATATCGGTGGAGCGAGTGCGGTTGATTTGATAACCGGTAATACAACAGGTCAACTTCTTGATTTCCGAGCCAGAGGGTTCGAGGCCGGAGTGTATTTTTCTTGCGAAACATGTCGAGGGGACATACTATTACTGGAGAGAGCCGCATCCATCCAAACCTTCAAACACGTAGAACGGCACTGTCTCTCCACCATAGGACAATGGACAAGGCAAAGATCATATCTTCCAATGGCCGAAAGGCTTCTGCAGAAAGGTGTCGACCGCAAGCACGGCTTCCTGGGCCCTCGATGTGTCGGGCCCAGCCGGTCACGGTGGGGGATGTGTTCGCCGCATTATCTCCCATTACGCCAGTTCAGATATCGCTGGCTGGATCCGGTGTGGTCCCATGCTCTCTAACCCTCGCTGTTCCTTCCTGTGACCCTGCAGTCTACCGTTGATTCGGCGGTGCCCGCGGCGGCAGACAAAGGCACACCATCACATACATGATAATAAACGACCCGTCACCCTCTCAGGGTAGAGGGAGGTCGGCTTGGGCAGCCACGTTCATCTGACGGGAAACGTCACGTCCCGAAAAGGGTATGTGGAAGAAGAAGCATTGCCTATCCCATGAGAATCGACCCGAAAAAGGTACACTGCATCACCGTATAGACCGGCGCTTTGCAATGAAGACCTCGACCTATGCGCACGCGAGACTTGGCTTTTCCCGGCCGTTCCATGCCTGAGTCAATAGTACTTGGGAGAGGCGGCGCCGCAAGGCTGATATAGCTGAGCTGATGAGCGCCTTTAGGGCCAGCCACAACCGGCAGACTCCTCATCAGCTTAGAAACTGCCCTGCGCAGGGGAGGGTGGCTATTCTTCTAGCCAGCGTCTGCTCGGCTGATCACGGTGCATATATACACGCACACATATTTCCGTGCATATGTATATTGCCTGCAACAGGCCCCCACGGGCACCGGTTCTGTCGATCAGTCCTTGGGTACTTGTCCCCAGGTATCAGTACATCTGTTGGGGGTAGCTCTGAAACTCGACGGTCAGCAAGCAGCGCGAGAACGTTTGCTTACAACGATATCGCCATTTTAGGTAGGCGTGCCTGTCAATCCGGAAGGCATTCAGCTGGGGTGTGTAGATGTGTCTATGTGGCGAAGAACATGTAGATAGGTAAATACTACCCAACACCTCCATCGAGTAAGCGAGGTGCTTACTTTATTATCTCAAGGTCCACCCGGTAGCATACAAATATTGAATGATGCTCCGAAGACTTTAGGAATGACAAGGGAGACAGGTCAGCCACAGACAATATATCTATCGCGCGATACCATGACTTTGGATAGAGGGTGCCAGTGCCATAACAAGACATTGGCTATATTTAGAACACCCTACACATGAATTGTCGAGGCCTATCGAGGCCTATCGAGGCCTATCGAGCCCAACCGAGTTCCGGAATCCAGCATATAGATCTTGCTGGCGGTACACCTTGCTTACCTGATCAAGTTGCTGGTAATCTCGCTGTTTTGCTGCGTGTGAGGGTTAGACCGGTCGCGGGTTCAATAGCTCGATGCAAGCTACACTCAGCCACATGTCCAATATCCCTCCATCCCCCTGAACATCATCGCCTTCTGTGTATTGCAGTATTATACGTCCAGTTTTCCGATCTCCCTTGGGCATCTATTACCGCGGTGTTGGTCACTGGCCCAGCTGCAATGACGTGGGGGGAGGGGGGCTCGCACTTACATCCACGGCTACGATTCCCGTGCAAGAGGTCGGGTGCAGCTATTCGTGGGTTGTGTGGGCGGTTGGACGCAATTGATCGCCATGGCCAGAACGACCGGTCCCATCCTACTCCGAGCGAAATAAAGCACCCGAAAATGCATGGGCCGAGAATAGAGTGCTTGGATTTAGCTACTTTCTTGCTTTTTGGGGGGGTCGATAATCCAGGGCCAAGAAATATGAGCCAATGATCGCCGCGGGAAAGCTGGCAGGCCACTCCCTTACTTGCTTGCCCCCAGTCAACGGCCAGGACTCCAGGCAGACAAAATCATCATGATCAATAGGGCCGAAAATAACCAACATGCCTTCCATGCAACTATATCTGGCGAGCGGGTGGGTATATTCATATGGAAGAGCAAGCGAAGGAAGTCAAAAAGACCATGTAAATCCAGAACGTTGGCTAATCTCCTTAGCGGACTTCGGTTCCAGTTCCTGCCTTTAGCTGACCGGCGCTTTGTAACAACCCGAGGGCAAGGCAAGTTCTCGCGTTCGTCCAATTATCTGGCTGCTTGGACCCTATCTACTCGCACATCGAGAACGAAGAGGAAAAAAGAAGATCGTCCACGTATGTCTCGCATGCACTACCAAGGTAGTCATCAATACGAGCTGCCGGGGAGGGAGCGACCTGCAGTAGTGGGTAGGTTAGCAGTAATGAGCAACACTGCTTGCTTTCTCAGCCTCAAAATTGGCCTTTTTGATTTGATTCGATGTCCCTATCTGTCACAAACTTGTTTTTTGTTTTTCAAACGGGTTTGACGCTGAGGTCAGACGGGAATTGGTTGGTTGATTGGTTGGTTCCCCTATGACTTACATACTCCGACAACCCGACGACCTACACCGATAACGTAATGATTGCTTCTTCACCACCACTACCATCTCTACCACCTCTTCCTTGCCTCCTTACAGTAGGTACCTCTTCACCAAAGATCCGGTCATGCTGACGCTCCATCTCCCCCACTCGAAACCTGCGGGATATGCCGCAGGTTCGCTGACCACCACCCAATCATGAAATCCAGCCGTAGTACAATAAAAGCAGAAGAGACCAGTATGGGTGTCTGCTTACTATATATATGAAACACATATCTACACAAATAATCTGTCATATGTCAGTTTCACGGAGCGCCTCCTAGTCGGCGTTATGCATGTGTCAGTTCAAGCCTGCAAGCCTGCAAGCCTCCGAAAACCAGGCGGCGCCTTTCTTTCACCGTTATCTCTCTCTTGCTGCAAGCCGCCCGGTGCCCGTGGGGTAAGCTTCGAATTCGGACTGACGCCATCTCCCATGACGGCTTGTGAGAAGAAGGTGGAGGGAGTGGACAGGGGTGAGACGATGTTCAGCGTGTATGTGTATGCGTGAGTGTACGTAGATATGATACTTCTATATTGCTAGCAATGCTTATTCGTCGGGTACCGGCAGCATGAGATAAGGTGTATGCGCTGCTGTGTGACAACAAGATCGAACATGGGGGAGCAACGCTCACGCACAAACCACGGCAGGCATGACCTGGAAGCAAGACACCAGATAAGATACCATGGCTTGGAAACAGTTATGTTGATAACGTGAATTCACCAGGGCTCATCATCCCGAATGGTATTATGTGTTCATGGTACCCAAAACAGAAGACAACCCTGACCCTATTCCCAAGGGTCATCGTATACAAGCTCTGTACGCCCGTCAAGAAAGTATCCGAAAACACCATCGTCAATGCCTTTTAAATGTAAAATACCCAGCCCATGAAAAGAAACAGATCGATGCTATACAATATTAGAAGATTGTATCAATATGTAGCCTCGGAACGTCATTCCACAAAGAGCCCAACCTCAGGGCATGAAAACGGCGGCAATGATAATGTAACACCAAACATACCCTTTTGTGTATCCTTCATATAACAATCTGCTCAAACGATGTGGATCGACCGCTCCAAATGTATTCATGACGGTTTTGTACAGATATGAAAGTCCAATGTGCATGCAATTAGGGTGATGAAGGGGGGAGATGGCCTCGGTCAACAACTAGGTGTCTCGCACTTAAGCTGTTACTGTGGGAGTTCTCTTCTTGCCAAGAAATCCCCAGCGTTTCTTCTCCTTCGGTGCCGCCTGTGGCACTTCCGGGCTGGGAGTGTCTCGGTGGGTTTTACTGAGCCGCCGTGTAATCTTTGGCATGAACGGCTTTTTGCCGTCGGGTTCAGGCACCGTCCGGGTCGGCGGTCCCTTAGGCTTGGCTTCAGTGACCGCTGCATCGGTATCTGGCTGTGCCGAAGATTGGGCCACCTGACCCCATTGGTGGGTGTCGATCCCTGACTCACTAGGTGGACGGGATTTCGACAGCCGTCTTCTATTCGGTTTGGAAGCTCGCTCAGATCGTGATTGTCTCATCTCAACGGGCGACGCTGCCTCAGATCGAGCGGATTGCTCAGGTTGGGACGTGGCGGGAACATGTTCCTTGGGCTTTTGTTGTAACGATGCAAATGAGGATGTCGAGTTCTGGTTCGTTTTCGATAGAGTGGAGCTTGGCGCTGTAGATGCAGAGTTGCGAGCTGATGCAGAATTATGGGCCGATGAAGAAGATGAGACCGATGCCGATGACGCTGACTTGGAGTCTGCGGGAGCCGCGGCCGTATGCTCGAACGTCTGGTCGAATTGAAGTGCAGGGAGAGATGGCACGGGAGGTGCCGATGGATCACTGCGAATTGTCCGTGGGTCGATCGGCTGTGGTTTTGTAAAATGGGTGCTCCTAGCTGATGGAGGATAGTACCTGTCAGTCCCGGACGACTTCCTTTGGTGAGCTGGGTGTAGGTGATGAAGGCTGCCGCTCTCTGACGAATTGGTTCGGGATGGGATAGGTCTGCTGAACGAACTGGCTGGCGGGATGTGAGGACTAGCTTTGGCGTCTAATTTCCCTGATCTCATTTCGAGGTCATCTTCAGAACCAACAGAGGCACCAGAGCTGCTGGCTTGAGCAGTTCCTAGAGATATGTTAGCAAGTGAGTTGTCACAGAGTTGGAGTTTGTTCTGACCTCGGCTGGAAAGCGCACTCACTCTCCCGGCTGGGGTCATGGGGATTGCGACGCCAGGAACCATCGGGGGAAGCCACTCAGGCTCCTTCCCCTTTGAACTGGTCTGGTGGCCGTAATAGTTAAGTTGTGACTCGCTGTAGGGCCGGAGTGCCGGAGGGCCGTTATAGCTGTAGTTGTAGTTGTATGAAGCCGAATATGACATGTATGGCATCGAGGTGTGATCTCGGGGATAGCCTTTTGAATGGACAAGACTGGTTCCCATGGCACTTCTCCTGCGATGTTGCTCCAAAATCCTGGGGCGTTCTTCCTGTTTCCAAATCGAAGGTGTGCCGGCCATGGCATCGGATGCAGCATGTGTAGGTACATGTCTATAAGGCTTCTTTGCCTCTTCCTCCTTGGTCTTCTCAGCCACCTTGGCAGTATGCTCCTTGGCCTGCTGCCGTCCCTTCTTGATAATGGAGAACATTGCGTTTTGGAGGAGCTGGTGTAACACGCCTGCAACGGGGGTTCCCAGAAGAAGGGCTCGTCAAGGTCGGTACAGGTGGCACCTCGAGGAAGTAGTGCTATGTGGCTAGAACAGGCCGACCACTGGTTGGCGATGGTGCGATAAATTTGTTGACCAGTACAGCAACCGAGGCTGAACGGACAAGCGGCCAGCAGAGTAAGGAACTGCAAACCAAGGATAGTGCGATTGGCAGGCAGAGTTTAAGAAGGAAACGACCGAGATGCCATATATCTGCACTAGTCGAAGGTTGAATAACAACACGCTCTCGAGCTAAGCGGCTCCAGATATCGACGGGTACACTAGTAGTATCCCGCTACTTTAGTATAACCCACGGCTTCTCACGAGCCAAGCTGGACGGACTAGAAAGATCGTCAGGAGGAGGAATGTTGAAATTTGTGAGGGCCCACGGACGGTGGATGAGGATTAAAATCATCGACAGTGTCCAAGTAAGCGATGCGTGTTTGCTTGGGTGTTAAAGATAGATGCGTAAGCAAGTAGGTATGCTATGGGCTCCAGCCGAACAGAAATCGACAGGCAAGGAGAAAGCGCGGGGATGGATGCTTGGCCCCAGGCTGGCGTTGTTGTCTTTGCCTGCCAGATCGAATCGACTCGGGTGGGCGAGGTTGAACAAGCGAACAGGTGGGAGCGATCGCTGTTATGGGTTCCAAGGGAGCAGTGCGATCGGCTTCCTTATTTGTAAATCATTCTATAGAAGGCCTAAGAGAAGAGCAGGCCAAGAGTCTCAAGCTTGTGAAGCACAAAAAAGACAATGGCTTGGTGGCGTCCTGTATCTCGGGCTAGGACAGCGTAGAGAGTCACACCAATAGTGTGTAGCGGCGTGGTGGACGCGACGGAATCCGATTAGGGTAGAAGAAGACAAAAGAGTCGGGTGGTCGGGGGCCTCTCTTCTATGCAGTCAGAGATACCACAGGGTCTTGGGCTACGTGCATGGAGAAAAGCAAGTAAGTCGACAGGCAAGGAGGGAAAACCGCTGGCGCTGACGGGCAACTTGCTTCACTCTTACCATGCCTCAGTTGGATCGATCTCTCGTTCCCAGTGGAACTATGTACATGTCGTAATGTAGCATTTGGTACGGCATGGTGAGCCCAAGTAGGCATAGCACAGGTCCTCATAGAACGGAGAAGCCTATCTATCACCTATGCACGATGCCACCACCATGTAGGTTACGGTACGAGCTGCAGCAAGCAGACCCGGCCATTGATTGAAAGGCATATCCCAGTCCCTTGGGGCCAGCTGGTGCCATGCCGCCGGAAAGCCACGAAGGGAAGGTATGGTGTGTATGGCATGGATCAGACGTCTGCAGGTGGGGGTATCTCTTGGCTCGGCTGGGAGTTCGTATTGGGAGGAGACAGGTACCGCTACATTACCGGGCCGCTGGGGGTTCCTCAAGGTCATGCAATGCTGATGAACCGGCGTACTTGGTGGCGCTGGTAGACTGTTGCGAAGATAGCATGTGTGCAAGGCTTTTTCTCCAGGGCAAAAATATATGGTTATTGATGTGATGGTTGCTGTGCAACATTGTATCAGGCGAGAAAGTCAATGGAGCCGAGATTGTGTCCACCCCAGACAGCAATTGTCTGCTAGGACAGGGTCCGGCTGAATGACACATGCACCCAGCCGTTTGGCTGGCAACTTGAACTTACAGCGACTGAGTCCCAACTGGGAGCTAATATTGCGACCCATCTTTATTTCTCGTACATGAGGTATGTACATTATGCAATGGACATATCGACAAAATCGGCGTCGCGTTGCTGCTTCGTGTGTATGTGCGGTAGGTGCGGGCGGGTCAGCACGATCGTCCAGCCGCATCCAAGCCAGCAATCAGAACAGAACCAGAACCAGGGCTGCGGGATGGTGCCATCTGCACCAAGCAGTTCAACAATGCCAGTCTCGTAGCTCACTCAGAGGTCACGAATTAGTCCATGTTCACCTACCACTAGTTGTGGCCGAACTCTAATGGGCGTTAGCTTCCACGTTCAAACTCTTCCTTCTCCAGGAGGGGGGGTTGAAAAGCCCAAGACTGGCGTAGAACACCAGTATGGAATTCATATCCTGTGTGATAGATATTCTAGATCCTTTGAGGCAGAATATGCATCTTTCTCTTGATACCCCAATCCGATAATGCCCCTCACAAATTATTCATCGCCTAGGATGGACCATACCCCTCGAGTTTGCGTCGTCCATAAATAACAACAACCCTACACAGGTACAGGACATCTGGTAGGGATCAGGAACCTACCTCATGGATTGACCCGCCCCGACTGATCGGTTCACGTGTGGGACCAGTATAATGGATACAGAAGATGACCAGCATCATCCTTGTCCATTCGCAAGAGCTTGGCATATTGAAGAAATGTTTGCGTCAGTCGCTGGCAAATGGAATGCATGTGCGTACCATATAACATGTCGCGCACTCTACTACAGTATATCCTCTACCAGTGCCTTGGTACTATTTTTGAGTTTACGACAGTGGCAGATTCGGTCTGAACCGACCCCCACGAATCACAGACCGAACTAGGCCGGCTCAGACAGACGCGGGAATCGGGCTAGACCTGCCATCTGACCTTGCTGAAGGACGTCCAGCGCATCAGACGGCCGGAAGCGACACCCGGCTGGAGCTCCAAACCTTCGTGTGACGACGCAATCCTTTGGAAGCAACCGCTTCTCAGCGACCGAGAAGATCGCCAACAGAACCCTCCTTCAAGGTGGCTCTAAGATCATGAAGGTGTCCATAGGTATGCCACCTGCTCAGTGGACTACTCCGCAATCACGGTGCTAGATTCAAGTATACAGTAGGCTGAGGGCTAGGAGCAAGCAGCGAACCGGCCCTCGGGGTGACTAGGATTATCGTGGTCTTGTATCTGAATGCGAGTTTGGTTGTCTGGGTATAAGGCTGATGCGATGCAACAGACTCTCCTTCTCTATCTGCTTCGCCGGCAAGCCATACTAAGTTGCTACGGCTGATAACGATTCGCGCTCATTGCATCATCTCCCGTGATCATCAGTTAAGCATTGTACGTTTGTACACAAAGACACTTGTTCCGAGTGTCTTCTTCTCCCTCTCAGGTGGGCCGTACGTTCGAGACTTGGGAATCGCAAGACCCTGCTAGCCACTGTCAGATAGCAGATTCCCTGGTTTACATGTGCACTTCGGAGGTCGGCGAAGAGACAGGCAAGCAAGCTCTACTTACACCTCGAATTCATTATGTTCGACTGGCGTCGGCAACGGCACAGGGTTACGTTACACCTGGACGTGCGAGAGTCTAGACCGATTGCACCAGCCTCCATTATTTGCTTGAAGACCCAAAGATGCCCCCCAGAACGTAGATCTTTTAGCAGTCTCCGAAAATCAAACTCAATTGCGTGTCCTCAAAGTCTCGGTATTACGATATGACAACTACGTCAAGCGGGTTCCTGGCTAGACCGGAGCCGGCTCATTTTAACTATAGCATTAGTGGGTGGGATGCTATCTAGTGCGCAACTCAGCTTGTGTACTAGTTCGGTAGGTTCGAGGTCCCAGTCAAGAATTCTCCACGGTACTGGCTCGTCTGCCATTGCTAGCTAGTACCGTACTTACGTCGCATCAACATATCCCGAGTATTAACGCGAGGGACGAGGGAACCCACCAAAAAGGGGAGGCGACCTTTCTCTCGCCTGGAAAGCATGACACTTGCTATCTCAGGCCTATCACTGCTGATTAACGTGGCTTGCAGGGACATTGACTGAGATATATGAGCCTTTAAAGAAGAGATATTCTACCCCTTGAATGGGCAAGCATCTATCAAAGCTTCGGCGGTGCAATGGTCCGTTGACGTGGGAGTTAACCAACTATTTACGCGCTGCGAATATCGCCATGTCGTTATACAGGGGAGTCGTGAATAATTGTGCGATAGTCGAAGCCATGTACAGGTTTCCACCACTGGCTTGTTACAGTTGGCTATAAACATGAGAGGTATCGGGCTGGATCCGAGTGACGAGCAGCGGTGGCCTCTAGTTACAAGACAGGCTTTGAACCAGAGGCAGTTCTGGGCATGCCCGGCTATGATGATATCATTGGTATATATTGGTTTACATCATGTCGTCCATTGCATTCCAACTTACCTGCTAGACATGGTAAATTAGCAAGTAGATTCCACCGACATTGCCGGATCTGGATCCGGTGGGAAAGGAGAATGGATATCCATTTATTTCATCTGTACATCATTGTCATATAAATGGCGAATCGTCAGAAACGATACGGTTTCCTCATCGACACTTGACCGTTGTAGACAAGCCCGAGATCACACCCGCCACTGCAAATTGATGGGACCCGTTCTATAACGAAGACATGCCAAATCATGGCTATGATGCTTACGGCCTTCTAGATTTGAAGAGAAGGTAGCGAATTCTGGGAAGATTGCGCCAAAAACAACATCCCGGGGTCTGACCATCATTCTTAAGCTCCAAGGGACAATTCTTAACTCGCCGGTTTAATATCGGTACAAAGCTAGAAGGAATATCAGCTTTCGAACAGTCCTGCAAGATGGTGATTACAGTGGTCCCTAAGAAGTCTCATGACAACTGGCCAAAGCAGGCAGAGCAGACAATGTTGCAGATATAGACGCTCTCTATGATATGCGTCCTTCTCAGCGTCAAACCGCACCTCAAGGAAGAACATATGACTGGCCAGCAATAGCACTTCCAATCAAATATGACCTACATTTATTCCACTCGGGCATCCAATTTATATACTTAGTGGGCACACCGTAAAGCCCACTGACGGAAACTACACCTCGTCGAGCCCGGGGACGGTGAAGCTCCCAATGCTTTCATCACGGCACGTGGTAGTTGGAGATCACGCTATTGGTCTCAGTCCTGCAGCCGTACCAAATAGTCGGGTTCTTAATTGAGAAAATATATGGAATTGCTGGATTGCAATGGACGAATACACCTATAAAGTGTGTACACCAACTGATTTCAACAGTCCACAGCCGTATGATGGCATACTGAGATGATATAAGCGAAGTGATTTAGAGAGTAAACAGAAATACATAGTAGAAATCCTCTGAATTAGATACCCAAACTATTACGATTTGCTAATGAGCATTCTCTGCACCGCTCCAAAGATGGTCTGCTCGCCAAGCAAAAGCAATGGGTGTGGACAGAACGATGTAAATACATCTCAGGCAGCGAGTTGTAACATAGCACAGGTAAACCTTCAGTCCCAGGTAGAAGAATAACTGCATGCACATAGTAATGTACGTTAGACACACAAAGACTCAAATCACCAATGGCGTTTTATAAGGTTCCACCATGGCATAAAAAGGCGGGATATAGAAAAAGAACAGACTGCCGTAGAGGTTGCAACTATAAAGATGTTCAACATGGATCTGAGACAGCAGGCGGGCAGGTGGGCGATCACAAAGGGGGGCCAAAACGCCAAATTTAGCAATGGGCGAGCGCTAAGGGACCGATTTTAGAACATCGGCTGCCGGCATATGGAAGCCAAGTCGCATACCTTAAAAACCACGGATGGGATTGATGCGATTGATGCCATGGGATGACACGTGCCAACTCAGGTTCTACCACGGCCACCAGTTCTGCAAAGAGCTCTAGATGTACACACTGATGGGTGCACGTTTCTAGCCCACAACCTTAGAGCCGTTGCGCCCTGCTAGAAGCCAATTGCTATTGAGTCGGTGACGACGCTGGGATGGAAAGCGCGGCTGCTTGCACAAAATGGATAGCACAGCAAACCCGTGATAGGCTGGCCCTGGACGGGTCGCAGTGGGGGAGCGAACAACAGAGGGTGCATCGCGCATTGCACCCTAGAAACCCTGGACGCATTCCGTCATGAAGCATGGGTTCGCTGGTTCTTGGGTGGCGCGCTCTCTGCCCATACTTTCAATGATAGGCGTTCTAGCACAGATAACATGCATGGCAGCCTGAGGCTTCCGTCGCCAGACCACTGGATGTTGGGGACCCTAGCACAGTACGGAAAATCCGTTGGCCTGTGCGCCTGCTGTTAGGGAAGGTCAAGGAAGGGTAGGGCCCAACTGGCAAATGCAGCCTTTCCGGGTGGTCTGAGTCGCTCCAGCCCAAACAACGTCACTATCGAAGCACAGTATCTAGAAAAACCCGTTTCCGACTCCATCCGATGTAAAAAGTGGCCCCCCGCCCCTAGTTGCAAGTTGGAGAAAGAAGGAAGAGAAGGCAAGACGGGCCCAAGAGGCGCGCGAGAACGGAGAAGAGAATACTGCACAGTGCGTTGGAGGTGGCAGAAACAAGAGCAAGTTTCTGTGTGTCGCCATCGCATCGCATCGCCGCCATTCTCATCCATCCCAGCCCGATCACCAACGACGCCGCCAACATCACCTCCCGACTGCTGCTATCGCAAAACCAGTCCCATTTGACTATTGCCATTGCATTGCGACCGACACGACATCCTCGATCCACCGCTCCCGTGATACCCCGTCGCGCAACCAACAACCCACCCGACTGGTCCAGCCCAATTTGTCGCAAATAGCAAAACCCACCATCCCTCTGTTGTGTGTCGTTGCGATGCTGGATTCATCCCCTCGTTATCTTTGTGTATAACATCCCGAGTCATTCGTATCGAGCATTGCCATTCGCTTCGCTTCGTCTCGTCTCGTCTGGCCTGTCCGATTGCTGCTCTCGTCCTTTTTTCCTTCTCCGTCTCGCCTCGCGAGACGACTTCTGCATACCGACCTACGTCCATCCCGGCAATTGCCCAACAGCGCGCACATGGTTGGAAGGCATCTTGGACTGCCTCTTCGCCGTATTTGATACAGCGGAGCTTCGAAGAAGTCGCAATCGTCGGTATTTTTTCGCGTCAAGAAGGCGATTTGAATAACTTATGAAAATAATACCGAGACTTGCGCCCGCGACCCAAGATCAGGCTAGCCAAGGCCAAACAAGAAAACCGTCAACGAACCACCCTTTAGGCAGAAGAGAAGAGCAACAAAAATAAAAGCAAACTGCTCAAGTCTAGAGAGACAGAAAAAAAGACAAGACTTATCTCTCCGGATCTGCCAATACGTGCGAACAGACAGACAGGCCGACGTACATATATGTCCAACCAGTACCGCCATATAGTGTTCTCGGATCTACCTAATTCGTCTAGCCCACACCCCCCGGTTCGGTCCCCTTCCCACTTTCCTATTGCTATTCCTGCCTGGCCCGGACCCGCAGCAGCAATCCGCGACATACTTTGGCGCTATCTCGGGCCTGTGTCCACATTCTCGTCTCGTCTCGTTGTTCGACAAAGACATAGTTTTTCGCCCACCTCTACCTCCTCCCTGTCGCGTGCGCGCTCGTAGCTTAGCGCGCCAACATCGATAAAAGTGGCTGCGCTCACCCTGCTCAGTCAGACCGACACAGAACTATCACTCCAGCAACATCTCGACCTCGCGCCCGATCTTTTGCAGTACAATCGCCTGGTCGCCGAGGTGGACTCCGACGAACCTTTGGAGATGGCGGCGGCACAGCCGCAGGTGCCTCATCCGTCGACCGACAGAAAGCGCGTCAAGGTCTATGAACTAAGGAATAACGACTGGTTCGATCGAGGCACAGGCTTCTGCACCGCCGGATGGCACCCTGTAAGACTCTTGCTGCCACCCTGTCGCGCGTCGTCCCACGCGCGTCATCAGAAGCCTTGACATATATTCTAACACTTGCTTGCATCCACAGATCGAGGATAGCCAACGAGAACCGCGAGTCGTGGTCGAATCGGAAGACCAACCAGAGCGCGTGTTGCTCGAGACGAGAATCTGCAAGGAGGATGGCTTCCACAAACAGCAGGGTATGACGCAGATACGAATTGATGGCGAGATCATGTGTACGAGTGCTGACCGACCGATCCTGTAGAAACCCTCATTGTCTGGACGGAACCCAGCAATGGCGTCGACATGGCCCTCAGTTTTCAAGAAGCTGAAGGGTGCACTATGATATGGTACGTTGCCGCCCTTTGAGTCCCCTCCCGAGTCGACCCGCCATTTGCTAACCTGTCTGCAGGAGATTCATACATAGTGTCCAGCAACAATTCAATCCTGGCGCGGCCGCTGGAGACGATACCTTGTCCGACGATCTCGCTATGGACATGCATAACACGGTCCAGTTACCCGAAGCCGCGCTAGGGAACCTGGGTATGATCGAAGATTCGATGCGGGCCCTCAGCACCACGGCCGCCAGCCGCGACGCCCTCACGAAGTTCATCCTGAATGAGGGCTACATCCTGAAACTCATCCCTCTCGTGGAGCAGGCCGAGGATTTCGAGAGCTTGAATGACCTACACCGTCTATGTAACATCATGAAACTGGTCATCCTTCTCAACGACACTAGCATTATAGAACATGCTGTGTCCGACGAGTGCGTGATCGGTGTCGTCGGTGCCCTGGAATACGACCCCGACTTCCCAAGCCACAAAGCCAACCACCGGCAATGGCTGAAGGACTCTGGAAGATACAAGGAGGTTGTCCGGATCGAAGACGGTTCCATCCTGAGGAAGGTCCACCAGACCTATCGACTACTATACCTGAAGGACGTCGTGCTTGCCCGCATCCTAGATGATAACACCTTCTCGGTGCTGAACTCACTGATCTTCTTTAACCAGGTCGACATCGTCCAGCATATCCAGGCGAACCAGTCGTTCCTAGGCGAACTGTTCGACATCTTCAAAACTCAAGGACAGGACTCGAGACGGAAAAAGGAGGCCGTACTCTTCATCCAGCAGTGCTGCTCGATTGCCAAGAACCTTCAGCCGCCTGCCCGCCAAACCTTGTACAATAACTTCCTTTCTCATGGCCTTTTGCAGGTCATCAATTTTGGGCTCCGCCACAACGATGTTGCAGTGCGTGTAGGAGCCACAGACATATTAGTTTCTATGATCGACCATGATCCCCAGATGATTCGGAGGACCATCTACCATCAAATTCAAGAGAAACAGCCGCCGCTGACGGACTCTTTGATTGATCTTCTCTTGATCGAAGTCGACCTCGGGGTCAAGTCGCAAATCTCAGACGCCCTCAAAGTGCTGCTCGACCAAGGACCTCCGGCCCAACCTGAAGTATATGCGAAAGCCAATGGCGAGCACGCCGTCCGACTGCAACCGCGAATGCCCACAGCCGATCCTCAGCAGGAACAGTTCCTGGATCTGTTCTACGACCAGTCAGCTGTCAAACTGTTTCAGCCGTTGATCATGCTAAAGGATCGCACGACGATGAATTTCACGGTCCAGCAAGCGTCGATGTTCACCTACCTCATCGAAATTCTCTGCTTCTTCATTCGTCAACATCACCACCGCAGCAAGTTCTTCGTTCTCAACAATGACATTGTCAAGAGAGTCGGCCAGCTTTTGGTTTGCCAGGAAAAGTATCTCAAGCTTGGTATGTGCTTTGTTTAAATCGAATAAAAGTCAGGTCACCACGCTAACATAATTCAGTTGCCATTCGCTTCCTGCGACAGCTGATCGGCCTCCAAGACGAATTCTATGTTAAACATATTTCCGAGAAGAAGGTCGTTGGGCCCATTTTGGACGTTCTCGTACAAACAATGCCTCGCGATAATCTGCTCAGCTCAGCGTGCCTGGAATTCTTCGAGCATATCAAGAAGGAAAACATCAGGGATCTCATGAAGTATTTGGTCGAGAACCACCGTGACCAACTCCAGAAGCTGGTCTACGTCGAAATATTCCGCGACATCATCCTCAAGTACGACCAAACCCGTGGATTCAGCGTGAGTCTGGACTACTTCATGGAAGCCGAGGACGATGTCAGAAGGAAGAGGCCCAATGTGAACCCCAGGACGGGTGGGCCCATGGAGTATGTAACAATGGATCCTGCTGAGGAGGAATACTGGAATACTTCGGATGACGAGGAGGATCAGCAGGCCAAGGCCGGCGGCCGTGCGGCTCCTGCGAATGGTATGTCGCCCGGGACGAAATTGGTCGACTACGGATCAGACGAGGACGGTGACGACCATGTTGAGGCTGGCGCACTCTCTGCCGAGGACGAAGGAAGGCTGGCCGCCGACAAGATGGACGAAGAGACACCAAAACCTGGCGAAGTTGCCCCGCCTGAACGGCTCTCCGAAAAACGGCGCCGCGAGGAGGACGAGGAGGACGACCTGGGAAAGCTTATCCAACACAAACGACGGAATAGCTCCTCGACAAGCGCCAACTCGTCGAATTCGCCAGTCTTCATCCGCAAGGGTAAGAATGGCGCTTCAAGGCGAGACTCTGGCGGTGGCGGGGGTCCCAAGAAGATAGCGATCACGTTGGGATCTTCCATAAAAGCCGGCAACGGACAAGCAAACAGCAAATCGGAAGACGAGGCATGAACAAGCAAGCCCCCTTTCAGGCTGATGTTTGATTATGGAAGGTCATGCAATGACGATGACAATCTACATTTGGTTCGGCGAATTTTCAAGGGCATTTCGGAGGTAATGAGACCGGCGTTTTTTCATGGAGGAGTCATTAGTCGACCGTTGGTCTTGTTAGGACATAGAGCCCCCCCTCCAAAAAACCCAAGGGGGGCCATTATGAGATGAAGCGTTTTTCTTCAGGATGGGGCGATGCTGCGGGTTGCATTTGCCAATGAGTTATCTCCAGGGGCGGTCGATTTTGACTCTTTCAGGTTTACGCCGAGGCGACGACAGCATTGTTGCCAATTTATTTTTTGGGAAGCTCCGTCCAAAGTGTGAGAGCCGAGCCCCCAAAGACTGGGAGAAGGGAAATGAATGGAAAGCAGACAAAAAGGTCCCAAATGTACTATCAATCATCCACGATCCGAGTCAAGCAGCTCTTGACGCTGCTCGGGGGGAAATGCCTTTACAGTCAGTCAGCCGGTCAGTCAAATGGACGCGACTGTCCTATGAATTTAATAGGAAATGCTTCCCAAAAACTCGCCAATGTTGTTTCACTCGTTTGAATTTACTATGTCTGTTCATGAACTAATTGTTGTAGGCCGGCTGATCTCATCACAGCCTTAGACTCCTGGCCTGGCTGCGTAAGGGGCCTCCCTACTCCCATGTACATGACCACACCCTCATGGATGACTACTGACTTGCATTTCTTTTGATCGATGTACGTGACCCATCACTCACAGCTTAGCAGCCACGGCTTCTTCCGCCCGGCCCGGTTCGGGCGAAATCTCAATCACGAACTTGCCGAACTGCTTGCCCTGCCGCATGTCGTCGTACAGGCCGTCGATGGCGTCGAGGTCCTCGAGGCCGCCGCCGCGGACGGCGCGGCTCACGACGGGCCTAACGCGGTGCCGGCGCACGAAGGCGACCATGGCGGCGAACTCGGCGCGCGAGCCCATGGTGCTGCCGCGCAGCTCGATGTTCTTCAGGACGGCGCCCATGCTCCAGCTCATGCTGGGCCCCAGCGTCATGCCGTAGCAGGCCAGCACGCCGCCCGGCCTCAGGAGGCGCGTCGTGCGCGCCACGAGGTCGCCGCCGGCGCCGTCGACGACGGCGTCGAGGTAGGGGCGGTCTTTCGGTAGCATTTTGGAAAGTTGGGCGTCCCAGTCCCGGTCGCGGTAGTTGACGCCGCCCTTGGCGCCCAGTTCGCTGACGGCGCGCTGCAGTTTCGCGGCGTCGCCCGAGGTTACGTAGACGTTGCACCCCAGCGCGACGCCGAACTGCAGGGCCTGCAGCGCCACGCCGCCGCCGATGCCCGTCACGAGGATGTTGCGTCCCGGGGCCTTGGTCAGGTCGCCGTCGAGGCACTTGGTCACCAGGGCGCGCCAGGCCGTCACGCCGACGAGCGGCAGGGCGGCGCCCTCGACGGCGGTCAGGTGGTCCGGGAGGAGCTCGACCTCGGCGGCGGGCAGGGCGATGTAGCGCTGTGCGGCGCCGGCGGGGGTGGACTGGGAGCCACCGATGACGGTATACTTTTTGAGGTCCTCGGGGCCGTCGGGGCTTTGGTGCCAGCCGCGGGTGGGTGTGAGGATGACGCGGCGGTTCAGCAGCTGCTTTGATGATGTGGATTCTTCAGAGCTGCCGCCGTCGCCGCAACGGATGACGGTGCCACAGCCGTCGGCGAGCAGAGGGTGCGTGAAGGAGATGCCCGGGTACAGGTGCTGGCGGATGAAGAGGTCGCGGTGGTTGAGGGCGGCGGCGTGCAGCTCGACTAGGACCTCGCCCGGGCCCGGCTCCGGGATGGGCGCTGTGTGGAGCTGTAGCGGGTAGTAGACCTTGCCGGGCTTGCCGTCGATCTTGCGGACGGTGAGGTAGGTGTTTTGGTTCTTGGGGTCTGTTGCTGCCGAGCCGGCCCTTTTGGGGGTATTGGGGGTCGTGGTCGACATGGCGACGTATAAACCCACGGGTGCTTGTACCAAGGATTATTTACATGTAGTAGGAAAGAGAAAATCGAGACAAGGGAGAAAGCCAAGGTCTACTTGATTCGTAAATCTAAATGAAAGATGGTCTTATTTTCAGAAATCAGAAATAATTGTCCGGTGTTATACAATTACAGCTTGAGCTTGGACTTGGATGATGGGATCAATGTTTGTAATCAGGGGTGTAGTTGTCCCGAGGTTGATAGAACATTGAAGGGCCGTGTGCGTACGAGGCGAGATGGCAATGATATATTGATAGTAGTACCAATTATGTCATCATCGGTCTTGGGTAGGTACTGAGACGGCATCGCATCGCATCGCCCGCAGCTCTATCCGCCCGCTCCCCATCTGTGGGGTAATTAATTGTATGTACTAATATGGCGCGGCAGTCACTGTAAGCTTGCCCCGCGCATGGGGATCTTCTTAGACCTCGGCTGATACC
The DNA here is from genome assembly GCF_038362585.1 of Apiospora marii. Classification (NCBI taxonomy): domain Eukaryota; kingdom Fungi; phylum Ascomycota; class Sordariomycetes; order Amphisphaeriales; family Apiosporaceae; genus Apiospora; species Apiospora marii. The sequence continues at coordinate 1,742,835 of NW_027117374.1, forward strand.
AGGGGTAGTGGATCGTTGGATTTTGTCTTAGACGCCCCCGTTCCCCGTGGAGAGCTGAACCCATGCCTTCACTGTTTCTTTCTTTCCCGATTTACATGTTGTATCGGGAAGTGAGATATGACACCGTGGTTTCGGGTCGGCTATGTGCTCAATATATCGATCGGGTTCTCTCTGTTGGTTGCCGGTTAGACGAGCCGTTATCCGCCTTCCTGCAGCGGCCCGGTCGTCATTTCAGATCGAGTCGATGCCGGCATGCTGGGTTGGTGGCACAGAATCCCGACAATGTATACACATGTTTGAACGACTGGACACGCATCTTCTAGGTGCAGTCTACGGCTTAAGCCTCCTGTCAATAACGGTCAAGCAAACATGTAAGCAGTGATTAAGTGGAACCCGTCCTGGCCACTCAGCAATGGATATCAAATGGTCGGCGACTTCTGCCGACACGCACTGCAAGCCGGAGACAAGGTAGGTGCCTGTCGAAAAGAACAGACGCGTCGACCTCGCCGATTGAGTAGCACCGGAGGTTGTGCCAACACCAGCCCCAGGAAGAACCCGAGATCGCCGAATACATCATGGAACATTCCTTGTGGAGCCGTCCCTGTGGAAGGGTTCGCCGTTCACTTGACTCCGCCCGCTGCCTACATATTATGTATGCACTTTATTTCCATACATGACTAGTCGACGGAATCAACTTCTGCACCAACACTTCTTTAGCCGTTGGAAAGCCCTGACTCCACCTGCCATGCTTTCCCTTGGGGCTTACTTAGGTAAAGTATGCAGAAGCGTGCGAGAGAATCCCTCGAACCGAAGCGGACCACCTGCCACCCCTCCCTGTGGGCCACCCGCATCGGGGTCTCTTGGGAGGGCCCCCCTTGCCCTTGCCTTGGCAGCGGGATTCGATCCAGGGATGGTATACTAATGGTAGCGCTCTCGGGATGCAACCTTGACGCCAACCAGCCTGCCAGATAATGCGGAGGAGTGGCCGCTGGCTGTTGTCCAAAAAACAATAGCCGGTGAAAAATCTCCCAACCTAGCGTCCATAGCACCATCATCCTAATCTAATTAGGGTTTTTTATGGGCGGCCTTTATCCACTATGAAGCGTGCCCCCGAATCCCGGAGCCATTCCCCATGAGCCCGGAAAGAAGACAGGGCTTCTGCGGACTCTTCTTGCTCTCCCTTCCCCGTTCGGCGAGGTCGAGAGCATATCAGCTGGGAGGGTCTTACGTGCGAAGCGTCTGAAAGGGGCTAAGAAAGATATATATGTTGACGCCTCTTGTAAAAAACTACCTACCTTTGCCGGGCAAACCCACTCCTCCAACATCTTAGGTTCGGCACCACATAGAAAAAGGAAAACCGCGACAACATGCTCGACACCGTCGCTTGCGGAGCCGCCTTTGGAGCGGCCCTGGCCGTGGCTGCCGTCCATCAGCCCCAAGTCATCGTCTCCCAGCTGAGCTTGACAAACTTCCACATGCTCGAGTCCTTCCTGGCAGCCGCAGCCAGCAGTGCGTAAGTGCCTGCACATGAAACTGAAGAGAAAGCGAGAGAAAGAACAATGTCATTAACACGTACGCCCTTCCGAATCCAGACTCTTCACCGCCGTCGTGCAAGCCACCGGCTACGCCACCTTCCCGCCCCGGAGCTTCAGCTCCACGGGCCTGCTCGGCACCAGCCTCGACGGCAACCTCCTCGGCGGCCTGCTCCAGGGCGCCGGCATGGCCCTGTCGGGCGCCTGCACGGGCACAGTCTTCGCCCAGAACGGGTCCGGCATCCGCTCGAGCTTCCACGCCCTCGGCGGCGCCATGGTCGGCGGCATCGTCTGGACCGGTTTCCTCCGACCGGCTCTCCAGCGCCGACGCAAACCACAAAACACCACCACCCAGAAGCTCACCGTCGACCGTCGGCTTGGCCTCGGCCGGACGACGACGCTGCTGCTGCTGGAGACCGTGTTCGTGGCCGCGATAGGGGTCGCAGCGTCGTCGTCGTCATCGACAATGATGTCCCGTACGCAAGGACCGGTACATCCCGTCACCGGCGGCCTCCTCATCGGCCTGGCCCAGCTCTTCTCGATCCTGCTGCGCAAGACGATGCTGGGGACCTCGACCGCCTTCGAGGAATTCGGCGACTCCTTCTGGTGGCTGGCCGGGGGCGCCCGCACGACGCGGCCGTCGCACAAGAACATGCTCTTCGCCGCCTCGCTCGCCCTCGGCTCCTACCTCGTCTCGCTCCGGTTCCCCACGCTAATTACCAATGGCGGTATGGACAGTGAGAGCAGCCCGGCCAGAGTGGCCCTGGGCGGCGCCCTGATCGCCATCGGCTCACGCATGGCCGGCGGCTGCACCTCGGGCCACGGCATCAGCGGCATCTCGCTCATGTCTGTGTCCAGCTTCGTGACGGTGGCAGCCATGTTTGCTGGCGGTATAGGCGTCACGTCGGCACTTGGCTGACCCGCGAGCTTTGGAGGGACAGACATTTGCTTAATAAGGTACGGTAGCTAATCACCTGACGATAGGGTGGGTGAATGCATGCAATAGACACACGTTCGTGTTATATTCCAAGTGGTGATGAACTATCTCAAGACGAGAGTGTATATATAGAGTGAAGGATTTAATGGATCAGAAAAAATCAAAGCAACTTTTATTGACCGCCTGCCATAAGCTATATGCCAGGCATTTTCAATTACGACTCCTCAAACTCCCGAATTCATCGCTCGGAGCATGGAAGCCCAGTTGGGAACGGCGGCAGTTTGCGGGAAGCGCTGGGGGTACCTCTTAACTATGCTGCCGCTAGCCAATGCTCCAATGTCCATTCGCCCCAGACAGGTACCTCTGTCCATCTGCCACCAGCCAGTGCTGCCGTAGAGCGGCACTTGTATTAATTAGTTGTATCGCCGAGCCAGTCGTCATAAGGGCTGACAATGTTTATCCTTCATCTAAACCAGCCACAGTGTCTAGACGAAGAAATCGTATAAAGGTAAAAGGAGAATCGTGCCGAGCGTACTTGTACAAGGGTGGTGTAGTGTTCGCTGAAACCATCACGCAGAGGATGAAGAAAATCAAGAAATCATTTCGGCCATGGAACGAGACGTGGCGAAGTGGTCCAGGGGGGTCCGCCAACCAGGTTATCGCTCTGCCGCGCTCATGAAGACAGGGGAACAGACTCCGCCTCGGGCTCTGCAGCAGCAGACTCCGCACTCATTGCTGCCTCTGCCATAGTCTCGTCTTGAACGGCTTCAGGTGCACCTTCCGCAACGTCTGTGGTCTGAGCAACGTCACTGACGTCGGGGTTTCCCTCATCCTTCTGCTCTCCGTGATCTCCGTGCTGAGCGTCCTCGTTTGGTACTTGTCCGGTGTGGGCTTCAGCTCCTTCGGCGTTTGCGGCCAGGGGCTCGGCAGTCTCGGTTTCAGCAACCTCGGTCTCTGTAGCCTGGAGTTCCGAGAGCTGTTGTTCGGCAGTTTGTTGCTCTACAGCCTCGGTCACTGCAGCCTGCAGTTCAGACATCTGAGGCTCAGACATTTGGGCCTCGGACATATTGGCCTCAGACATATGCGGCTCAACCATTTGGGGCTCGGCCATTTGCGGTTCAGCCATTTCCGGTTCGCCCATTTGCGGTTCAGCCATCTGGGGTTCAGCCATCTGGGGCTCTTGCATTTGAGGCTCTGGCATTTGGGCCTCTGAGATATGGGGCTCTGCAGCCTGTGTCTCTGCAACCTGGAGGTCTGCATGCGCCATATCCGCATCCTGGATTGGTGCAGCCTCGGCATCTGCACCTTGGACCTCTGAGTGTTGAATATCAGCACCTTGAGTCTCTACATGCTGCATTTCCATGTTCGGCATCTCGGCATGTTGCATGTCCGAATTCTGCATCTCCGCATCATGGAATTCTGGGAGCTGGTATTCGTCATGCTGAACCCTTTCGTCCAAGCGAGCCCTCTTCAAAGGCCTATCCGAGTCGGCATGCTCCAGCAGGTCCACCCTGTCGTTAGCTTCTCCAAGCTCCTGCTCAATTTCATCCAAACGCCGTTTCAAGATGTTCTCCCGTCGGTGACTATCCTCAAGCTGACGCTGGATTTCCTCGCGCAGAGCTCGTTCGTGGGCCTCATTCTTTTGGGCCTGCTCGGCTGCATGGCGGTAGTTGTCCTGGGCCTGGGAGTCTGCTTCCAACTGGGTCAACCGGCCACGGTACAGCTCGTTGATCAGATCCAATTCGCTAACGCGTGTCTTTAAGCTCGCGTTGGCAGCAATCAGCTGCTCGCGCGTCTCGGGCTCGCCATTCACAGGTGAGCCAGACCGGCCGGGAGAGCCCCCAGTAATGGGGTACTGCGGAAGGGAGGGGGACTGGAACTGGTTGGGGTCCATGCCCTGGAAGACCGGTAGATGAGGATCGTACATGGAGGGCGTAGTGGTTCGCGAAACGGGCGAGTTGTTGTCTCCCATATGTCCATTAGGCCGCCCTTGGTTTGCTCGAGCCACAGCAGCCATGGCAGTAGAAGTCGCGTCGTGTTGCATATGCATGCCGTTGTGGTTCATGGGCGTGGCGGCGGCAGGAAGACTCTGTTCCAGGCACACATAGTCAGGAAAGAATCCATTATGCGAGCGGTCAAGGAATGGTAGTCTTGAAGGGTCGCGACTTACCTTCTTCTTCATCTGCATGTCCGGTCGCATCGTCTTGACACGGTTGCGACTTTTGATAACGTCGGTCTTCAGGGATATCGGTCGGGGGCGACCGTGCAGCTTCAGGAACAAGCCGCAGGCATTGCAGAGTACGGATCCCATCTCGTCGCGACGCCAAAGGGGCGTGGTCGACGTGCCGCAGTTCTGGCACGTCGGCTGAGAAGAAGGTTGGTCATGGTTAGCCATGGACGCGTTTGTGGGATGTGAGGCCATCATTGCAGCGGATCAGCCTCCAGAAAGGCGTCAAGAATCTCGCCGGCGCGACTTTTCGGGAATGCGACAAGAGATACGGGATGAGAGGCGGGCAAGATAATGGAATGGCGGCTTCGTTATCAACAATCTGATAGATAGGAAGCGTAGGAGATGGATGATAAGAGATAACAGCGAGATTTTCTGGCTGGGAAGGGAAGAAAAAACTCTGGGCCGCCTTCAAGGGTGTGTACTTTTTCTGCAGTGGAGAGGGGGTGCGTCAAATGATGGGCAATGATTATTGGCCGATAAGGTGGAAGGAGGGTGCTTTATGTAAGAAGAGGTGGGGATGCGACTTTTTTTTTCTCCCACGCAGGCCAGGTCCGAAAAGCGTTCTCCAGTGGACGGACAGCAAGTACACCTTGGCGGGAACCAGGCCTGCAAGTGACTTCTGAGCTTGTCCCAGATTTAGGCTTCAGATAAACCCGTCGCGGCTCCTCTTTCCAAGCTAATAGATAACCTTCCAGCCCAATCAAATTGAACATGAAGGAAAGAATCCACTCCAATAAGTAATCTTGACAAAGATGGCCATATTGTATAGGGATATCGCAGATCCTCGTGGTGACGTCGTGGGCCAGAGACAGAGTAGTACAGTGGTTTGAAGGACGGCGAAGGCCAGAGAGGAAATGGTGCTGACAATGCAGTTGAAGGCTAAGAAAAACGACAGTTCCGACTTACCAGATTTCCCGATGCATTGGTCACCGTGGCACCAGGCAACGATCCCGAATCCATGACTGCAGCTTGTGTGTTCGTGGCCCTGAATGATGTGCATGCAAAGATTAGTCTGAGATCGCCGGGTCTGCTTGTGTGCAGTTTGGCACGAGTGAGTGGGTGGTGGTGAGAAATGGTTGGGTTGAATTTGGCAAGGATTATTTCTTTCCCCTCCACGCGTCTCTGCCTGGGTTGCAGCTCTTGGGGCAACGGTTTTCCAAAGGTCCTGAGCTACGGAGGACATCAACAGGAGCTGCCACCTCTCTCAATCGAGGCCTGCGCCGTCAATTGATGAACGGGTTACGGCTGGCCCGGAAGGGAATTCGTACACCTCTACACCAGAACAAATGCAAAGCCTGGGGGCATACACCAACTCACCTTGGCTGAGGCGAGCTTGTCGCGGACCCGCCAGTTGCAAGCGCTGAAATCGAGGGAAGCTGTGCTGCAGCCAGGGATGCTGTGGTTGAGGTTGAGCTGGGACGAGATATGGGCTCGAGGGTGTGCGGCAGCGGTAATGTCGCGCCATCTTCCATGACGGATCGAATCGGTGGGAGAGCCGGCGACGGTGTACGTGTGGGGATCGGGACTGCTATCGGCGCTAGACTGTTCGCCTGCGAGTATGCTAGCCTAGAAGCCGTGATGAAGGATGCAAGTAGCCTCGAGAGAACTCGAGACTAAGCGACAGCAAGTTGGTAGGTGGTCCAGACGGAAAGGCTGTATGTACTGCGTAGCAAAATAGGCCACTTGGTAGGTCGATCAAGCCAATCAATCACCAAAGTCGTTGGGTCTGAAGTAATTCCAGCCAGTCGAAGAGAACCGTGTAAGGCGCGGGAACGAGTGACGTCGAAAGGAGAGCAAATGACAACAAGCGGGATGGGAAGTTTGGCAGCATTAACATCTATCGTGGCATTTCCGTCGTGAATATCTGGGGGACGATCAAGGTGTGGTGTGAGACGGAGAACAATCCGAGGCAAAATTCTAGTTACGCTTTGCCTTGCGCCGAAAGCCCCTTATTGGCTTATTGGGAGGTTAAACACTGGCTGTGGTGTATTCACCTTGATAATCAATTTTAGACATCTGAGCAGATGCAAATATGCAGCTTACATTGTACAGCTCGATAGGCCCCTTGGCATTCGATTGATTCGAGGCATCCACCGAAGGATTCGAGCCAGGGCGAAATCAGGGTCTTCCGATTGGCTGTGACAGCGGGAGGCGCGAGATTGCATCTGCCCTACGTCGTATCTCTGTACATGGCTAATGAAGCAATCTCACAGCTGAAGAATCGCCAGTTCGCGTCCCTCGTGTCACACCACTTTGTGGGAGCCTCAGGAGTAGGCTGTATCTGATGGCACTCCCCACCTGCATCGAGTAGCAGTGTCCAGACAGCAGGTGGTATGGGTGAAGCAATATTTATAGTGTTCCAAGCACGTATAAGTTGGGGTCGGACAGATAGTGATATCGATAAAGATAAAGACTGTGGCATGCAATCTTGGTTCTTCAATGGATGGGACCGCTCCGTATTTCTGCAATTACAGTCGAGAAAGTCTCGTTTAATGGCAAATACACTCGAATCTACGTATATAAGCTAGGTAGATGCATTTGATAGTTGAAGTTGTTCATAGTCTCCATAACTGAAGCTGTAGCTGTTCGTAGTTGACTGCGGCTGGGGTGATGGGTCCGGCTTTAAGAGGGCTTTAAGGTTTGGCGCGCCCGCTGAGAGCCGCTTCGCCCCGCTGAAATTTTCCAGCCAACATCCTGAACTTCTTTTTTGCACTGCAGAATTTCAAGTTCGCCTTAGACTGCACGTCGCAACACTTCCCCAACCCAACAAGCGAAAGTCAACTGCCCACGATGCCGTCCACGTTCAACGTCGATAAACCTTGGGATACCGATGACATTGATAAGTGGTATGTTGCCTTTGCTCTATCTGTCGATCCTGTGATTGTCCTCTTGTTTGCATCAGCACAACTGACCTTGGCTTTGCGTTGTAGGAAGATCGAAGAGTTCAAGCCCGAACACAATGTTGCCGGCCACTTCGTCGAGGAGTCGAATTTCTCCGTCCTGTTCCCCAAATACCGCGAGGCCTACCTGCGCGAGTCCTGGCCCATGATCACCCGCGCCCTTGAGAAGAGAGGAATTGCCTGCGAGCTCAATTTGGTCGACGGTTCGATGAAAGTTGCGACAACCAGAAAAACATGGGACCCTGCCGCCATTCTCTCCGCCAGAGATCTGATTCGGTACGGCTGCCTTGAGATCCTTCTACCTGTTCGGGCTTACTGACCCTGAAATGCAGTCTTTTGGCACGATCCGTTCCCGCTCCGAAAGCGATCGAGGTAAGAGAACTCCCTCATAATGACTCGATTTGAGAGGTGGTCGGCACATGTCACTCAGGCACATGTAACCGACCGTCTCGCAATACATCACGCGCTTGGGAGATACGAAGAGAGGATGCTAACTCGAGCGATCTCTAGATCTTGAACGATGGAGTCGCATGTGATATCATCAAGTAAGTTATTTTAATATTGATTATCCCTTGAAGAGCGGTTGCAAACAACAGCTTTGCTTGGGGCAGTGAAAGCTAACCTGTTTCGTATAGGATTCGGAACCTCGTCAGAAGTAAGGAGAAGTTTGCGAAGCGGAGGCAGAGAATTTGTGAGTAGAACTTTCCTCCCCTTTGGCGGCTGCTGGAGGGTTCACAGGCTTGTTCAGACAACACGACTGACTCAAATCATGATAGTGGGTCCCAATGGTCAGACACTCAAGGCTCTCGAGCTGTTGACGCAGACCTATATCCTGTGCCAAGGAAGCACTGTCTCAGCTATGGTAAGTTCGTGCATACCTTCAATCTGGAACTGTCAGCTAATGGTGAATAGGGACCGTACAAGGGACTGAAGGAGATTCGACGAATTATTGAGGACACTATGAACAATATTCACGTAAGTTTATGAATCCGTCCTTGAGAAATCGAAATATGTCTGACAGAGTTACAGCCTATCTACGCCATCAAGACTTTGATGGTCAAGCAGGAACTCATGAAAGATCCGGAGCTAGCGAGTATGTTACATCACCAGAACACCAAATTGTGTTGCAACAGAGCTGACATAATCTACAGAGGAATCATGGGACCGCTTCCTTCCTAACTACAAGGCCAGGAGTCTGTCCTCGAGAAGAATGCCTTACAAGGTCACGGACAAGACCAAGAAGAACTACACGCCATTCCCACCGGCGCAAGAGCAATCTAAGGTTGACAAGCAACTTGAAGCCGGCGAGTACCACATTGGACGCGAGGCGCAGAAGCGCATCGCGCAGGAGGGGCGCATGGAGAAGCAGAAGGCCAAGCAGGAAGAGAAGAAGCGCGAGCGTGAGCGAGATTTCGTTCCGCCTGAGGAGGGTGGCGAGAAGAAGAAGAAGAAGAGAAAGGTCAGGGCTGAAGACGAGTAGTGCAGTAGCCACGGTTTCCCCAAGGACTCCTCAACTGCTGTATGTGTATCGCACCCAGCGGCCCCTTATGATGATACCCACCGCACAATGATCAAAGAAAGAAAACACGCGTAACCAAACCCCTATGTTTGTCGAGTAGCTACGAACCAGAATCTCCGGGGAGGCTTTGAGGAGGTTAGGATAGTTGGAAGTGTTTCATCAACATCAGACTGTGAGTTTGCTTGAGCAACGTCCAAGAATCGCGGTATGTGTACATCAAAGGGGCATCTACAGTAGTGTATGCACCAAGACCTTGGAATTCGAGTGCCATCCATACCAGTCTATTAAACTCCCAAAACCCATATATCTCATGCATCATTGGTATCATATCTACAACAGTACTTTTCTATCGCGGGTAACACACTTATGGTGGACCGTAGGCGACTAGCTGTGTACTTTAGGTACCCATCCATCAATCAACCGAACCTAATCAACATGCATGGTGTCATCACCATCCACGACCGGCTCTTGCTCCAGGGGAACACCGCGTCCGCGACCGGCCAACAGCTCCCTCCTGATCTCGGGGCCGATGGAGTGGTGGCCGTGCCTCAGAAGCAGGTCCAGCAGGGCCTCGCGCTGGTCTTCGGTGATGTCGTTGCGGTAGCGCTGGGCGAACGCCAGGAAGCACTGGTGCCAGATGACGGGGAGCTTGTGCTGCATCGTCGCGCGCTCTTCGCTGACGTCCATCATGACGTCGCCCTGCTTCACCGAGGCGGGGTCCTCGCTGGCGAAGCGCAAGAAGTGGAAGACCAGAGCGTCGAGGACCTGGTAGGGAAGAGCGTACTTCTTCTCAAGCCTGATACGCAAGAAATGGTTAGCGGGCCCTGAAAACCGAACATACGATGGTTGTGGGGACTAAGCGTAGAGGTTCAAAAAAAGGAAATATACTGACAGAGTCTTGATGAAGACATTGGTCGCACCGGCGGACTCCGTGCCGTGGGTAGAAGACTGCTCCGCGGCGATGTCGCAAAGTCCTTTGAGAGCGGCCGCCGAGTGAAGTACGGGAATACTGACACGAGTGAGCACGGCCGAGATGATCGTGGCTTCGCGCAGTGTGCATCCCGAGTTCACTAAAGGGAACAGGAACCCCTTGAAAAAGGAGGCCGGTTTATAGAGAAGCTTCTTGAGAGCATTGAAGAGATGGACCTGGAAAAAGATGGCCGGATCAGCTTTTGGCCTTCGAGCAATGTCAAAGCTTAGGGCCCGGACGAAATCTCCTCGAGGGTAGCCTTCGGAGGTCTGGCAAGAAAATATTTGGAGGCCGACGTACATTGAGCTTCTTTGTTTCGTAAATGTCGCTTCGGACGTGCTCAAGTAGCACTATTATCTTAATTAGCCCATATCCCGGACAATTGGGTTTGTGATAACTTACCGATCTCAGCGAACCGCTGCACCACAATCGGGGTACTGGATACGAACTATACGGATTACAATTAGCCATCTCTTCTAAAAACCGAGCGTTCAAATGTATTGATAGACCCCTGATGCTGAGTGGAGGAACTCATGGTTCCCAAACAGCCGCGGGAATAAAACATAGGTATACGTACAATCCTGGTCGCGGCGTAGCATGCATTTGGTGTCCACCTGGAAATTGTTAGAGACGGATGCCGGTAGCAGAATATGGTTTTCGTACTCATCCGGTCTTGTCAACTCAATGATCTGTTCCCAGTTCGGTATTGTCGGCAGGATCTTGAAAGGCTTCGGTAGCTGGCCTAAATATAACCCATCAGTAAGTCGTTAACCATGATCACTGAGGAGATACTCACCGCTCTTGTATCTTGCCAACCACATGCCAATCTTGGTATAGACTTCAACAACCTTCTCCGGCAGCTCGAACTCCTCATCTGGGGGGCCGAGGTCTCTGGGTTCGAGGGTCGATCCACCTCCTGATTCTTGGGCTGCTATCTTCGCCATGATCAAGTCCGCTAAGTTGGTGCTTTGCCCTGGGGCTGCGTGCTGCTCCTGGCCTGGCCAGCCGTGCTCTAATAGAGGGTCTTGGTTTTCTGTCGGCATGAACTTGTTGAATGTCGCAAGATCGTCGACCTCAATCTCCTCCTCCTCTACGGCGTCGTCGTCGTCGTCGTTCCAGACATCACCGTCATCTTCGAACGCATCGTTCCCCTCCTCGTCGAATCTTGAATCAAAGCCGAATGCGCTCGTTTCCGTGGGCGGCCTCGGCGCGGCGGCGTCGTTCTCTTCTTGAAGCTCGCGACCAATTTGCAAGATCTTCCTTGACGCCTTGGCATCTATGAATCCTTCTTCGCGTTCCTTGTCTTTGCCGTTGCCGCCCTTGGACTTGCGCTGCTTGGGCGCCTTGAGGATGCCCGTGGCAAGGTACTCATTCTCGAGCGGGTCGTGGCGCGCCTTGCGCGAGGAGTTGGGCGTCGTAGCTTTGGGCATCTTGAGATCTGGCACGCTCGTGGGATGGGAATTGGTGGTACTATCAACAACTCCAAGAGCGCATGAAAATCCGTCGCACGAATCGATAGCGACCTGAACTTTTTTGGTGGGGTCCGAAAAGTTACAGGGGATTTGCGGGGGCACTAATAAAATCCGCTGTGCAGTGTGCGTGGGAGAGACGAGATCAGGCCGCTTTAGGCAGGCGGTAAAGTTTTCATAGTCCCCGTATCTTATCACTGTTTATTGAAGTAGAGTTCAGACTGTATCCTATTTTCAAAACAACAACGTATTCGTAAATGTTGGGTTTCTAAGACACTAGGTACTCTTGAATGTAATAGTTGCCGGTTTCGCGTAGGAATAGATGTATTTTCCTTGCTGAAATACATTGCGCTTGGTTTGATCGGCCGTTTACCAGCTGGATGGTCCTTCAACCCGCAAAGAATCTCACCGCCTGCCCCTTGGATCAATGCATAAAATTTACCATTGGCCAACTACGTAATGTGCTACTAACTGAGCGAGACTCTGCCCCGCCCCCACCAAACTTCAATACTCGTACGAAGAGAAGAGCATCGAGATAGACTGAGTGCGCATTTGGAGCCAGAGATAATCTACATCACAACACCCGCTACATATTTTTCTTTGCAGTTCACAATGCCCACAGAACTGGAGGAGCTAGTCGGATTCATCGCGAATCCAAGTCAACAGATCCGACTTGTTGCGATAGAGAACCTGGTCCCGTATTCGATTTCGCAGCCCGATATTTTCAAAGCCGACAAATTCGTGCCAATCAAGAACTTGAAGTTGCTGGTTAAAGACCACCCTGTGGGTTCCATATGATCAAATACTCACTTTTACGACTTTACCCGCCGCTAATATTGCATAGAAAATCGCCGAGCATGTCATAACCATACTTATCAACCTTTCGGCTGATCGAGAGGTTCTTGAGAGTCTAGCTACTGACGAAAAGTTTCTCGACACTATTCTGAACTTCGTCACGGTAAGCGCAAATTGTGGAAGAATCTTCCTTCGGCAGGCTCTTGTCTGGCGTGAGACTAACGTATCGGTATAGCTCCCAGAAGAGCCTAATGCAAACCTGCTTTCTATGTTATTGGCCAATTTGGCCAAGTGGGATGCATTTAAATCCATTCTTTCCAGAAAGCAGCCGCCGCCTAAGGAGCTCGGTTCAGACGACCTGGTTATGAACCAGTTGATGGACCTGTTCGTAAAGGGCGCTGAGGGAACCTACAACAAGGACGCAGACTACGACCATCTCTCGTATCTCTTTGCCGACTTGACCAAACATGCGGAGCTGCGCCACTATTTTGTCCACAAACAAGACTACGACGGGGTGATTCCCATCACCAAGATCAAGGTGTTTACCGAGCACAAGTCGCACGTTAGGAGGAAGGGAGTCGCTTCCACCATCAAGAACGTTGCTTTTGACGTGCCCTCTCACCCGGCCTTCCTTGCCGAGGATGACATCAACATTTTACCCTATGTTTTGTTGCCCATCATTGGCAATGAAGAGTTCGACGAGGAAGAGACAATGGCGATGCTGCCCGACTTGCAACTGTTGGCCCCAGACAAGGAACGCGACTCGGATGCAGACATTATACAGACACACCTTGAGACGCTCCTACTCCTTACCAGCACGAGAGAAGCCCGCGACCTAATGCGGAACGTTCAAGTCTATCCAGTCGTACGGGAACTTCACAAGAAGGTCTCCCATGAGGGAGTAGCGGAAGCATGCGAGCGTCTGGCCAACATGTTGATGCGTGACGAAGAGGACGCAGACGCCAAGGCAGCGACCGAAGTTGTTGCCCTTGATGACGACGATGACGATGACAAAGTCGTCGAGGTCTAAGTAGCTGTTGCAAAAGCGACATGGTTCGGGACTTCCATGCCGTCATTCTCGCCATGCTTTCGACTATGCATGGTAAAAGCTCTAGTATCGGCGACCCATATGCCTACTAATAGAGATGGCTGCAAGATAGCGGGATTATATCCCCATCAAGTCATGGATACCTGTGCCTGCCGGCTATGGATGCCAATTTGGTTCTAAAGCAGCTCGTCGATTCGCTTGGGCGTATGCTCCAGTAAGTGCTTAGTCACATGCCTAGTCACAAACGAGTTGGAGCTGCGATCCATAGAGCGAGGAATAGATCACAGAATATAGAAGGGTTGTCTGTGCAGGAGATTGTCTATCAACAACGACAATTTGGATTTGCTGTCAATCAGCGACGAGTGTTGGGTTACTGAGCGTCCAGCTGCCGCATATCCAGTGAAGCCAAGATGCGACGACCACAGAACTGGGCCGTCTCAAGTCTTTTTTAGGACTTGAGTCTTCGTCTCCTTATTCCCGACCCCTACTTCAGAGCGACGAATATTACAAGTATCCCGAGGAGGCACCAATAGCGATGTGAGAAATTGAATCTAACACCATGTATCGTCCCAAGTCTCTGTACAAGAGTCATGAAATAGCTGAAGGAATGGATATCTCGGGCGAGGTTGCCCCTCCTCACAGATTGGCTGACGAAGGCCTGGCCAAGCTGCCGGGTTGACCCCGTGAGTGCCAGAGCGGACGCAATTCGCCAAGTCCTTTTGTGTCCAAACTACTCCCGTCGGGTGAAGTTTCCCGGCTATCGAATATCTATCGGTCCTATCCACCCAATGCGGATCGAGAAAGCCAAGGCCTGCCAAAAGCTTGTCAGCATGCGAAGCTTTTAGATCCCGCCTGAAAAACACCATACAACTAAGCGATGTCTTGGTAAGGCTTGTTATGGCTTCTCACGCCACTGCTGAAGTCGGAAGACGTCGAGGGATGTCACACGTTGCACAACATGCCCCTAACACGAACTGGTTTGTTAGCGCTGGTACAGAGCGACCCGTTTCCAGATCAAACATCTTCCATGTATCTTTGCACAGGTAGAACTATCGGTCCCCGTTTATCAGCAAACAGGCGTTTCTCGCTGTGCCTATCTCCTTTGGTCATCGTTGCGAGTCCAACCAATGAGTTTGTTTGTGAGTACCTACATACTTGCGCTGGGCCGTCAATAGGGGCACGTTCTTCGTCGGCAGCAAGCGACCCCACCGGTGAGCTCTCCTGTCTATTAGACACTACCAGTAGCGGTAGCATACCCGCAGTCCTGACCAGAGGGCGTAGTCTCCTGCCCCCGCCATGGGATCTAGGTTGGCCAGGCCAACTGGCCAATCAGACGGCGGATATGGTAAAACGTGCCTGGAACACCAACTCTAATTCGTCGCCAGTCTATCAGAGAATCCTACGAATCAATTTATAGGATACAAAGGCAACGCCGTTGCATCTACTACCCTGTCGCAAATCTTCCCTTTTGGGATCCAATCCGCCCGTCAGAAACTCGGTGGAGCCAAATACGCATACCGAACAGCATATTTTCTTGCCGTTCTCTATCCTATCACTTTCCGACAGCCGTGAGCCGTCCGAGGTGCCTTACGCAGACACCCGCATGCGAACGAGCGACTCCCTTGGCGGGCTGACGGGTACATGGAGGCCTGACGGTGTATCCGAATAGCGCGACCGTCTGACTGGAATTTCATCGACGGATTCCAGATGCGTAGCGCTATAGGAGGGCGTAACTCCCAGTAACCCACGTGGGTGTGCCATCAAACTGTAATTCGCGAACCTGCCTAGGGTTGGTTAGCAGGTCAGTAAGCGACCCGCGACAGTCGCTTGTCGCCTCTTAACAGGCGTGATGTGTGCTGTTCAGAAATGACTAGCGGATAGCTTCTAGCTGCTAGTTGTGTAAGTCAGGCATGCAGAGAGGCGCGTCGCTCCTGAACTAGGAAGTCTCTGCTGCTCATCGCGCCGATGCCGATGCATGAGGTCTCGCCATGGGACTGAAAGGCGCAGCCCAGCCGTTGTATGTGGCTATATTTGTTGACCGACCAGTGGAGTCGGCTAAGCTTTCCGCTACAAACTGGAAGTTAAACGCACATAGGCACATCCCTACCAATGCATGGAGTACATATGTACAATGGGCAGGCGCTGCGCCGATTCGCAGACGAACCCTTGCCTTCGGGCCTAACACCAGATGACGGTCATCTCGAGCTGAGCGAACTGGCGACTCAGAACGGGGCCGTCCAAATTAGTCGCTTCTCAGACCGATGGTGGGGACCTGTGCAAGGCAGGCAGACTGGCTGGGGCGGGTTCTGGAACCATTGCTCTGGGGAGGATTGGATGTCATGCTCGTCTTGCTTTGCCTGGAGATGATTTAAGAGAAGTCAGCCCGTCGCGTGGGACAAGCTTTTTGCTTTCCTTCCTCCCCTGTCCGCAACCGTTTAACCCCAAGTCATTAAGACTCTTGGCCTTATTTCCTTTTCGAGCCCTGGCATATATATCTTGATACGCCTTGGCATCTTCCTCTGAAGGACACCAGAGTTAGGGTTTACAGGTACTCGACACAGCTCAGCCATGTCGGGAGAGCTCGAGGCACCCAAGGGCCCTGCCGCCGTCACCAAGACGTCCGGCGGCAACGCGGCCTACCACAACTACCACAATGACTTCCTCCATATCCAGGACCCCAATGAGCGGCGCCGTCTTGCTCTTGCCGAGATCGATGCCGCGCCCTTCGGTTGGTACCACGTCAGGTATGACCGCCCTGCGAAGCTCTGCGATTTGGAAAACAAAGGGTAGTTGGTACTGACACTGATGCAGAGCCGTGGTTGTCGCTGGTGTTGGTTTCTTCACAGATAGGTTCGTCGTTTGTCCTTCCCGTAACTCTCGTGTTTCGTTGCAACTAGCATCTTGGTTTGCTTGGGGCAATTATGACACTCTGAACAAAGCAGTGACTGACTTAGACGTATTAGTTACGATATCTTCGCCGTGTCGCTGTTGACCCTCATGTTGGGCATAGTATACTATCCCAGCACCGGGACCATGCCCGCCAGCTCCGACAACGCCATCAAGCTTGCTACATCTGCCGGAACCGTCATTGGTCAACTTGGCTTCGGTTACCTTGCCGATCACGTTGGTCGTAAGAAGATGTATGGTCTTGAGCTTATCATTATCATCTTCGCAACCGTCGCCCAGGCCCTCAGCTCTAACAGCCCGTCTGTTGATGTCGTCGGTCTTATCATATTCTGGAGAGTCCTTATGGGGTAAGTCAAAGCCAGGAGTAAAGGGTCGTTGTTATGTCAGGATCGGTTAGGGGCTGTATGGCTTCGGCCAAACCCCTGATGAGAGTCAACATATCACTAGCTGTAATTGTAAGGCCAGAGCTGACATCGAATTAGTATTGGTATTGGTGGTGACTACCCTCTTTCGAGTATTATCACCTCTGAGTTTGCTACGACCAAGTGGAGAGGCGCCATGATGGGAGCAGTCTTCGCCATGCAAGGTCTTGGCCAATTGGTAGGCAAACCCCCGAGCCTCCTAGTGCAATTGGAACAAAGCTGAACATATCATAGTGCTGTGCAATTGTCATGCTCTGCGTTACTGCCGGCTTCAAGCAGTCTCTGTCTGAGTCTCCTGACACCAAGCACTGCGGCGGCGACTGTGCTATCGCTGTCGACAAGATGTGGCGTGTCGTTATTGGCTTTGGTGCTGTCCCTGCCACCATCGCTCTTTACTACCGTCTGACTATTCCTGAGACTCCTGTTCGTACCAATCTACGCCTTGGTGTATAAGTCCGTACTGACCTTTACTAGCGTTACACTTTCGATGTCGGTCGCGATGTCGAGAAGGCCGCCGATGATGTCAAGGCCTACATGTCTGGCAAATCTGGGGGCACGCCCGACGAGGTCTCCCGCATCCAAGCCCGCGATGCCGCCCAAACTGAGATGCAGATCCCCAAAGCAAGCTGGTCAGATTTCATCCGCCACTTCAGCATTCTCAAGAACGGCCTGCTCCTGCTCGGTACCGCTGGCTCTTGGTTCATGTTGGATGTTGCCTGTAAGTATAAGAGTTGATCAAAATATCCCTTGAGCTATGCTGATATTGTCGAAAAGACTATGGCCTGTCCCTGAACAACGCCGCAATCCTCAAGATCATCGGTTACTCGACCAAGAACGCCCGCACCTACGAGGTCCTGCTCAACACTGCCATTGGTAACCTCATTATTGTCCTGGCCGGCGCCGTGCCTGGCTACTGGGTCACTGTCGCCACCGTCGATACCCTTGGCCGCAAGACGATCCAGATGATGGGTTTCATCATCCTCACCATCCTCTTCGTGGTCATGGGCTTCGCCTACAACTGGATCGCCGCGCACAACCAGAACGGCCTCCTGGTCATCTACGTCCTGGCCCAGTTCTTCTTCAACTTCGGGCCCAACGCCACCACCTTCATCGTTCCCGGCGAGGTGTTCCCGACGCGCTACCGGTCGACGGCTCACGGCATCTCGGCCGCCTCGGGCAAGATCGGTTCTATTATTGGTCAGGGCGCCATCTCGACCCTCAAGTCGCGCGGCGCCACCAAGGACAACGACAGCCCCTGGTTGGACCACGTGCTCCAGATCTTCGCCCTCTTCATGCTGCTCGGCTGCTTCACCACGCTCTGCATCCCCGAGACCAAGCGCAAGACGCTCGAGGAGCTTTGCGGTGAGGACCAGCCGGCGCCGTTGCCGGCGTCGGCACATGAGCCGAAGCCGTCCGAGTCCGCTTAAAGGGGGGCGTGGCAGTGCTCGGCTTCTATCTACTTAATGAAGCCGTGGGGACGTTTATGTAGACGTTGGCGGGACGAGTGACGGAGAGGATTGTACGATGCATGGAGACGGCCGGGACTCGCATGTCACAAAATTATATACCCTTTCAATTCTTAACCAAATTTTGAACTAGTTACGTAGACCGGATTTCAAATCTTTTCCTTCAGAATCATTACTTGATACTATCCTTTCCGCGAAATGTGCTGTTGCTCAGCAGTGATATTGGTGCTAGTCAGTTGAGACATTGACCTTTGTCTTGTCTAAGGATACTGATAAGTCACTTGTTCATACGCAGAGCAGGCTAGGAGACATGGCCTACAAAATGCGACATAGTCTTTGAAGTGCGCTGCTTTCTCCTTGGTCTCGGGATAGTACCATGCAGCATTCTTCAGCTCATCGCCTATATATATCATCATTAGTAAGCAAGCCTTAGTCGCACTTAGAGTAGAGGTCAGGTCATGGACTTACCGCCGACAGTGATCGTGTAGTAGCTCGCGTCCCCCTTCCAAGGGCAGTGGGTGCTGTGGTCTGTCTTGCTGAAGTACTCGCTCTTGATGGAGGCCGGCGGGAAGTACACGTTGCCCTCGACCACCTCATAGACGTCTGTCTCGGCTACGGTGTTTCCGTTGACGGTGGCTACTGCGTGCCCGTTTGCCGGCATCTTTGTTGGTATGGCCGATGAGGTTGTGGTATTTTTTAGCTGATACTGTTGGTTGGAATATGTGTCTGTATAGGTGAGTTCTTGAATGGGTAGGAGGTAAGAAGAGTCCCTTTTAAGTATTGAAGTCAAGGCCTGCGGGGTACTGATGCTTTGGAGAAGGTTGAATACGGTGATATATCTAATGTGTGGCTTGCAGTAGTACGATTTCTAATTCCACATATGTCAGCAGTGTCAGCCTGCGTATTAATCAGCATCCGATATACTTTCACATCGTCTTTGCCATTTTCTCTTCACTTGGACATATCTGAAGAGTGGTTCCTATACGATATGAGCGCTCCATTATGACATCATGTAAGGTACTACATAATATGAGTATGTCGCTTGTCCCCGAGAACCCTTGCTCACATCTGTGAACAAAAGACGGTATCATCTTATCAACCTCGTCATCGCATTCCTGATGGTCCCTGAGATCATCCCCAGAGCATGCCCAGGCGCTGAAGGAATGAGAACAAGGAACCCTTCGGGATGTACCCGGCATAAGTGCTTTCCCACCAGGCAGCAAACGAGCCTTATAGAATAACGTCAATACGGGTCGGCTCAAGTGCAGTGTATAGGTAATCTGGAAAAAAAGAAAATCACGTACCTTCCAATGGGCCTAGCTCAGCGAATCCCAAAGCCTCGACAACTGCAGGGGCAAGTATCACCAAGACGCCAACAGCGATGATGGTCAAGATGCCAGCCGTGGCGACGGGGTGATCCTTGGGAAATTGGAACAACGCATCCGCGGCCTCGGAAGCGCGACTGTACGCGACTTGCATGGCGTTCCCCATCTTCTCGGGACCTTCCTCTAAGATCGCTTTGATGCCATCCAGGACCCTTTCGGCAATCCACTCGGTCCAGCCCTCCGCGCCGACGGTGTCACCGACCTTCTGGCGCAGAGCGGCGCCTTCTTTCTCGGCGGAGCGCAGAATGGAAACGATGTCGGCCACGGCCGCTTCTGCTGAGCGCCGCGATGAGGTCGAGACTGGAAGGGGATTCGGTTTTGGCTTCTCGTCAATGAGGCATTGGGCAGACCCAACGTCATGTCGGAAATCGTCGTTGTCGCTGCCGCAAAGGCAGATAAGCATTGACGACAGTGCATCCATTGTTGGCGATGATATGGTGAGTGCCACTGAGGATGGGGATTTTGATATGGTTATGATACGAGAGGAAACACGAGATGAACGAGCTATAGAGAGACGTTGGGGAATTGGGCTGACGGATTCTAATACTCAACGATGAAAAGTGCAAATGATTACCGGTGGCAAGCAAACAGAAGCTATGAACCAACCATAACTTCAAATGGGTAACACCAGGTTGACGGCATGGGCCGGTGAGGCTCCAGGCAGAAATGATGGGCCTCCGGCATGCGACGTTTGCTTGTGTTACTGTATCAGCTGACCGCTTAATTGTCTACCTGAGTCTTCTGCCGAATAGTCCACAGGCTGCCGAGTGAAGTAAATGCAGGCTTTTATTCGTCTTTCCACCAAGTGCTGATTTTGGACTCGGGAGCCCATTTCTACCATTCGCACGTTGGCAAGAGCATTGGCAGACAACACGGCCTACCAAACTCCAGATGCAGAACGCCCGCCCCGCCAAACCCTTATTAATCTGAGCAAAACATACTGAAATGCCCGCCGTTGCACTTCTCAAGTAGCATATAGCGAAGTAAGCTTAAATGGTATGCCGACTTTAAATGTTTATTACCAGAATAGACGACGGTGAGATAACGATAAGCGAGAGATCCCTCTGCCCGTGCTATATTTCCCCGAACGACCGATGCGGGCTTAGGTGGACGACTTCTCCGCACCCCAGCTTCTCTCCACAGGTGGAGGGTCTTGGCGACTCAGTAGCTTCGGGTGCCGAGCAGGTGGGACGCGCCAGCTGATTCGATGTTTGGTCGGACGGCCCACGGATGACGCTTTGAACGCGCCCAGTTTAGTAATTCCTCCCAGCTCAGTCGTCTCGCGAACATCGGCTCTTATCTACTTACTAGTGGAGAACTCTCGGCATTCAACCTGTGTCAACGTGCGTCCTTATTTGCTAATTGTTGCTGCTGCTTGTCTTGTCCGCCATTCCATTTTCCGCTCATGAACGTTTTGCCTTTCTTCTCAACAGAAGTGAGACATTCCCCCCTCCCAAAAAGAAAAACAACGGCTTCATATACCGAGGAAAGCCACTGTCTTGTCTTCGCGCTTCCACCAAAAGCAATTACCGCGCAAGAAACAAGTAGCCCGACATGCCGCTTTCCGGGGTCGAGGTTGCGAAACACAACGACAAGAACTCTTGCTGGGTTGTAGTTCATGTATGAGTTTTTGACAAGCCGACTTTGATCAGCATTGGTGCTGACAGTAGCTCCAGGGCAAAGCCTACGATGTAACCGAATTCCTACCAGGTCCGTTCCCATAAACCTATGCGCGCCGCCAAACGCCTTCCATTCTAACCCTCTCTCCAGAACACCCGGGCGGGCCCAAGATTATTCTGAAATATGCCGTGAGTCAAAATACACACAGACGTCGAACCGCGGCCACTACCCGGGAGCTGACAGCTTGGTGCGCAGGGCAAAGATGCGACCGAAGAGTTTGAACCCATCCACCCGCCCGACACGCTCGACAAGTACCTCGACAAGTCCAAGCACCTGGGTCCCGTAGACATGAGCACGGTCGCTACCGTCGAGAAAGAGTTTGACCCCGAAGAGGAAGCGCGGCAGCAACGCATTGCCGACAAGCCCGCCCTTGCGCAATGCTACAATTTGTTGGATTTCGAAGCAGTGGCCAAGAGGACCATGAAGAAGGGCGCATGGGGATATTACTCCAGTGCAGCTGACGACGAGATTGTGAGTAATGGGAAAATTGGCCTGTTTCGAATGCCACTAATTTGGCGTTCAGACGTTACGCGAAAACCATGAGGCTTTCCATCGGATATGGTTTAGGCCCAGAGTCCTGGTCGATGTTGAGAACGTCGACATCTCCACCACGATGCTCGGGACGAAGGTTGACATACCTTTCTACGTGACGGCGACAGCACTGGGCAAGCTCGGACACCCTGAAGGCGAGGTGGTGCTGACCCGCGCGGCGAGGAAGCACAATGTGGTGCAAATGATCCCTACGCTCGCGTCTTGTTCTTTCGACGAGATTATGGATGCCGCCGAAGGAGACCAGATCCAATGGATGCAGCTATACGTCAACTCGGATCGCGCCATTACCGAGCGCATCGTAAAGCACGCAGAAAAGCGAGGCTGCAAGGGTCTTTTCATCACTGTCGACGCACCGCAGCTTGGCCGAAGAGAGAAGGACATGCGGTCAAAGTTTACGGACCAAGGATCTAATGTGCAGTCTGGCCAGGAGACGGACAACTCGCAGGGTGCGGCTCGCGCAATTTCCTCGTTCATCGACCCCTCCCTGTCGTGGAAGGACATCCCGTGGTTCAAGAGCATCACTAAGATGCCCATCATCCTCAAGGGAGTGCAGCGGGTTGAGGACGTGCTCAAGGCAGTAACAATGGGGGTTGATGGTGTGGTTCTGTCCAACCACGGTGGCCGCCAACTGGACTTTGCGCGCTCTGGTATCGAGGTTCTGGCCGAGACGATGCCCGTGCTCCGCCAGCTCGGCCTCGAGAACAAGATCGAAGTCTACATCGATGGTGGCGTCCGCCGCGCGACGGATATCATCAAGGCGCTCTGCCTCGGAGCTAAGGGAGTCGGTATCGGCAGGCCTTTCCTCTACGCCATGAGTGCCTATGGACTGGAGGGTGTGGACCGGGCCATGCAGCTTCTGAAGGAAGAGATGGAGATGAACATGCGCCTGATCGGATGCTCCAGCATCGACCAGCTGGACCCTTCGCTGATCGATATAACGAATATCGGTAGCCATGTTACGAGCGTGCCCAGGGACAATTTGGGCCACCGCGTTTACGACCAGCTGGCTTCGCCCGAATGGAAGAAGCCGAAATCTTCCAAGTTGTAACACTTCAGGAGAGACGATATATTTACAAACGAATTAGATCTGCGACAGGATATATAACATACATATTCATCTACTTAATATACAAGGCTGTATATAAAACATATATAACTAGGGAACCCAGAGAAAGCTAATAGCATGTAATTCCCCCCTTTCACTTAAGCAACTCGAAAATCACATTACGTGTGCTAGTCATACGATGAGTCTGGACAAACTACGAATAATATGCGCAGCTAAGCTGACTCACTTTTTCTCACCGCTTTTGATGATGCAATTGCTTTGAGTCTCGGTTACCCCAAAAACGGTTATCTCGAGTTGGCACTACATGATTGGTTCAAGAGCCTGTCGACTTTCCTTTCTCGGGGGTGGATCATCTACAAGGAGGAGGCTTGGAGGCGACGAGCGCTAACGCGGGCTAACATCAGTGGGTGGCATATCGGACACATTTGTTGGGTACAGTAAAGTCACAGACATACTGCGCTTGTCGTCGGCCATCCAGAATGTCATGTCATCCTGACTTGAGACTTATGATAAGGAAAAGAAGATAGATGTCAAGAAGACGGCAGGCAGCAAAGAATTCAAGGCACTAAATAGATCATACCACTTTCTGTAGGAACCCGGGAGACGTTACAGTTCATTACATTGCCAACGCCAGTCAGGGCGCGCCGCGGCGCAACTGGCGTGATGCATGAATCCGTTTTGGCGCATGGCCCAACGAGAGCGAACAGGTTGCCCTGCGCCCCGTTGCTTCATTGCATGCAGGCTTGCATTATCTGATTAGGGCGCCTGGGCTACTGCGCTAGCGGGGAAACTACAGTGGGCAAAGTGGGAGGTTTTGGCCCGCCGGTCCCTGTTGCTTGTCGCATCGCATACCCCGTTTTCCCATCTGATCGTGCCAGAGAAAGCCAATTGCCGTTCGCCATCTACAGCAAGCAGCCAGTAGAGCACCGTTTGGATCCTCGGCGGCAGCGTATGTTGATCATCCTTACTGTACCTACCTACCATGCCATTCACTACAGGTACTGGCTTGCTCCTCCTCTTACATCAACACCGGGATTGATGCGGTTGCTTTCGTTTCGTTTCTTGTCACTCATTTATTATTTCACGCACATATAGGTACATACACGCGCACACAGACACACTCCCCCGCGCTGTAGCCGCGCCGCGCATTTGCATTCTTCCTACCTTTTTTTTTTCTCTCCTGCGAGAAGGGCCAATCTCGTCACTTGCTTTTTTGTGCCCTCTTGCTGCTCCGGTCGGCCCCTCCAACCCGAAAAATCCAACACCTACCTGCAGTAGCATGACGGCAGCAACTCCGATTCCCTAGCCTACTCCTCGATCGGTGAGCCATCTCACCTGAGCTGGCAGAAATACCCTATCACCGGGTCGGCCAGTCTCGTGATATTTTTTAATCACTTCCTCCCCTCTTGATACTCGACTCAGCCGGACGGAGAACCTTTTTTTCTCCCCTTTTCTCGTTCTTGCTAGAGGCGGGATATTCAACATTGTCTCTTTCCTCTGTGCTTTGGCTTTGCGCTAAGTGTAGCTTATCGTATCGCATTTCCTCTCCCCTGGGGCTTAGCACGCCTCTCCGGCCCAACACCACCATGTCTTCCCTCGAGGCCAAGATAGTGGTGCTCGGCTCCCAGGGCGTCGGCAAGACGTCCCTGGTCATGCGCTTCTGCAAGGGCGCTTTTAATCCGTCGCAAGTCACGTCGACGGTCGGTGCGAGCTTCATGGCAAAGCGGGTTATCGACAGCGATACCGATACAGTGGTGCGCTTGCAGATTTGGGATACTGGTGAGTAATCTGCCCTTGCCTAGTGCATTCTCCCACCCTTGGTCTACTCGTAGCGCCTGCCGTGTCTGTGAATATGCTGACATATCGCCTTCGTTCCTGCAGCCGGCCAAGAACGATTCCGCTCCATATCGCGACTCTACTACCGTGGCGCCAATGCCTGCATCTTGTGTTACAGCATAACGGACGCGCAGTCCTTTGCCGAGATGGGCGTGTGGCTAACCGAGCTCCGCCGGAATCTGCCTCCCGATATCGTCCTCCATGTGGTTGGGACAAAAGCCGACATCGTGGCCCGCGAGCCTGCGCGCCGTGAGGTGCCGTTCGAGAGGTGCATAGCATACGTCGCTGAGAATCTGGCCCCCGGCCAGGGGAACACGCCGCCACCCACTGCAACACCCACCGGCATGACAGGATTCCCCGGCCCTGGCACGAGCCAGGTCAGCATGGGCACGAGCAGCGCTGGCCCCGGAGAGCCGCGTAGCCCGAGTAGTAAACGAAGCAGCGGGTTCTGGGGCCAGGAGGTTGGCTGGGACGCCTGTCACGAAATCAGCGCCGAGAGCGGAGAGGGCGTCGAGGAGGTATTCAGGGTCGTTACGAGGAAGCTCGTCGAGCAGAACAGGAAGATGCAGCAGGCACTTCTGGCGGCCACGATGACCCCAGGCACGCCCTTCGAAGGCGGCATGAGCAACGACTACTTCGATGGTATGAACGGCAGGAATAGCTTCAGGGTCGGCCGCGATAGGAGGAGCTGGCTATTCTCACCCGGGTTCTCGCCCGCCGTGACCATGGAAAATCAGGGCCAGAACCAAGCGGAGCAGAACGGGCAGGTCGAGATCACCAAGCCTAGGAGTAGATGCTGCTGAAATCGCACGACTCCCCTGCGCCCGGAACAGGACCCACAGTACATCATCATACGGACTGCATCACCTACCCCAACCATCGGCTTCCTGCTGGGTCAGGCAGCTTTTGCATCAGCCTAAGCTTCTTTCTGGTCGAAATATCGATACTTGACCACTTTTCCTCCATTTTCTTTCTGTCGTTTCAGGGGTCACCAAGGGGCGAGGCGTTTTTGTTATAATTGAGGGACACAGAGACCGGCGTTTTGGGCGGCATGCGCATTTCACGTTGGGGCATTATGGGGGACAGGCATTCTCAGGGGTATTGGCCACGGCTTTTGTTTCGTGTTTTCCCTTAAAGTCAATTGCGCGTCTGTTGTTGTTCCATACTGTAAATGGATATAGTCACAGTTTCTCTCACGAGATTACGAAGAGAAATGAACAGATGAAGAAGCACGCCCGCTCGTTGCCGGGATTTCATCTCACACACGTCTCCCAGACCATTTAGGCATGTGATGATGTGGGGTTTGATGACGATGATACCAGAAGCAATCGCTCGGATAGAGCAGATTGGGATGAGCCAAGCAACTCGTGGGTGATTAACGAGTTACATAGGTATATGCGAATAAGCAATACGGAGAAAGGCACCGGATTGAGGGCTCGAGGAGATAGATCGAGAGCTAAATTCAGGGGTAGCCCAGCCGACCCCCAGGGTCCGAAACCTAAGTTTATCATACCAAATCCCAGGTGATGCATGACGGGAGCTACACACGCGGCAGCGAGGATATTGTTTACATGGGGTTGTAAGGTTTCGGCTACTTCACTCATCGCGAAGCCAACTACCGAGATGCCGTAACTGTGTGTTAATTTGCCTGTCCTTCAAAGTTCGAACGTTCACCATGGATTCATGATGGATTCTGACTGGATATGTCCCGCCCTGACATCCTGCATGCTCATGCCGGTCCTGTGATACCAGTGTGAATCAACCTGCCGAGGTCTGTGTAAATCATACTGTACCTAACTCGAAGTCTCTTCTCGTCTACTAGTCTCGTATGTAAGGGATTGGGCCCTCAAGAATCCAGTACCGTATGTGGCGGGAAATGGAACATTGTTGGAGTCCTACTAGATGATCTCGAACTAGTTCATGGCTGTCTCGGAAAAGTCCCCATCGTTAGAGGTATAATAGGATGAAGGGACCAGGGTTTGTGTCCCTTGTAGGTCCTGGTGGTACACAAAGTCTGGGTATACTTAGCTCGGTCTACTTAAATCGACTATGCACGAGATCACGATGTATATGTCAGGCATGCCAGCACCCGCTCTTATGTGAAACCATAGCTTGTAGTCCTAAAAGGTGAGGCACCAACTAAACGACGGTTGGTATAAAGTCGACAGGAGAAGCCCTGGTTTTTAAAAAGCCGATACGGTCGGCGACTACACTTTTCAGGGTTCATGTTCATTTGACTTGTCATTTCGATGATGCCTTTGTCTTTGACAGGGTCTTCGGCCATAGATATATTTCAACTTGGAAGCACGTTTGCAGCTTCGGCTAGATATCTATTCTTGTAATGGCTGCTAGCTCGTGGTTGAGGCTTGGCTGTAACTACATCTGGTCTTGTCTGGATGCCTCGGACAGTGACAAGCCGCGATGGTGTCGTAGGACGATATAACCGGGTTGAGTTGATTGTAGGTATTGGACGGCGATATTTTTGATGTAGAAATTCGCGTGCAGTATAATAACTGTTTCTTCGCTTCTATGGCTATGGCCGATAGTAGCTTCTGCATTCATTAAGAAGTTTGATTTAAAGAGTCTTGCGTTAGACCCGATCAAAGATCCATCCCGTGTCTCAGTGGTAGCTGTGTATAGTACCTATGTTATCTATACCACTGTTGAGGCACGTTACCGTTCCGTGTAGACTTAGCACCACACACAGTTTTTGAAACACTCGTGTCCTTATTTGTGGGCAATGTATGTAATAATAAACTACATACACAATCATCGGCATGTAAAGATTGTTCTCCATGCAGGAATCGTATACATAAATATATACATTAATACCTCCTTACATTACCCGCCAACACAGGCTCGAAGCACCGAGATGGCTGCGGCATCTGCGCTTGCCGCTGTTGAGATCACTGGCTGACTTTCGAGGTCACCAACTCCCCCGAACAGAAGTGACATCAGGTATGCACTCGTCGTCAGCAGCAGGGGACCATATATGGTGAAGCAATCAACTACACCGCTCGACTTCTCAGATATCCCGACTGTAAAATGTACGGCAAGGATGCAAACGCAGAACAGATAGGCCTTTCGGCGGTGTTTCAGCCGGACGGGAATAAGTCGTGTTTGTAGGGTGAGGCAAGCTGCAATAGCAATACCCCAAGCGACGTACGTGCTATTCCAGAGGCGTTTGCATCAATATGCGTATTTGTCAGGAAAAGAGGAGATGAGCATAAGGGGGGAACAAGGATGAACTCACATGACCAATGCATAGATCGGGATGTTGGGGAGAGTGCGCAATGGTATCACCGTAACAGCACTTCCAAGCGCGCCGATGCCGATGAGGATTCGAAAGAGACGTGACTCGGTGAAGACCGCGGAAACCAGAGGAACCAAGTATAACAGGGCCATGGCTGTGAGCAATCGCTTTTGTTGTCTTTGCTGCTTGGAACGGTACCCGGAGCTAACGGTGTTGTTGCTGGTGACATGTGTTCGCCACATAACCATGAAAGAGGCAGTGGCGTCAAGCACGAGCTTGCTGTGTGCCCTGACAAAGATCGCCAGAAGCACGATTCGAACGTCAAGAAAGAGCCAGTTTGGAATAGAAGCGGGCATGCCTAGGAACAAAAGGTATTCAAGAAGTACCATGAGGAACAATTGCAGAATCGAATATCGAAGAGGCAAACCATCGCATGGTTCAGGACACACATGTGCGCTGCCCATGGTGACTTGTCCAGGAGTGTTGCAAGCACCTCGAGGTTGTGTCCGGTGTCTTCCTTAGCTTTGGACTGTAGAAGTTTGGTAGAATGAAAATCTCTCAGAAGACCATTCTATTACAAGAATGGGATTAAGGACCGGACAGATGAATCAAGTGGGCTCAGGAATCTCGAGGAAAAGGCAAATGACGCGTTCTGGGATAGGCTGTGTACGAGTACCCTGGAAATTCATGGAGGCGAAGTGACGGTTGCGTTGCCCGGTTTCTGTGTAGAGTCGTTCAATCCAGCCACCTACGTACGTAACACAGATGCGGAGGCCTCCCCAGCCTTACTTGGGTCGGTCTAATTGTCCTCTATCCGCCTGTGACCAAAACCCTTCCTATCTCGTCCGCCGATGAGTTGACCAAATCATCAACAAGACCTAAAGCCCTTGGTCGACAACGCACTGCATGGTTGAAATATCCTCTACACTGACAGCGAAGTTGCAAGTTCTCTGAGAACTGTCCTTTTCAATACTATCTTGGTCTCGCTGGTCAAAGTATCGGAAACGAGGCCTCGTAGCCTCAAGGAACGACACAGTGGGCATAGTGCCCCGGAGAGTACCTTCGAACCAGAATACATATAACTCGAGGAGGAACTGCAGAGGCAGACCGAAACCGCCGTGGACCCTATAAGGCCCCTAAACATTGTTATGTGAGACCCCCTGAGGATTACACTGAAAGATGCTGCACTATGGCTGAAAGACGCCATTGATTGCGCTGGATATTATCTATGAAAAGAAGCTGCTGACTCGATATATATATGCTTGGGCTGACTTCGGTTGAGCCGCAGGCACTTGGGGACTAGGTGAGTAGTTGACATGTAAC
Organism: Apiospora marii; assembly: GCF_038362585.1. NCBI lineage: Eukaryota > Fungi > Ascomycota > Sordariomycetes > Amphisphaeriales > Apiosporaceae > Apiospora > Apiospora marii. The sequence goes on from NW_027117374.1 coordinate 1,772,125, forward strand.
CGAATAGAAAACCCAGTACTAACAAATAGAAGTATACGCTCTCTACAGAAACACCCACTCGCAACAGAACCGGCTGATAGTACTTATCCGATTACATTGCGATTGCCCTCGCACGATAGATAGTATGGAGAGTATCGCCAAGCCAAGAGCCGCAAACGAAAAGGGGGGACAGTGGAGGCCAAGAGACAGTATCTCGGTGGGAACAGAGGAGTTGCAGTTGTCTACCTGGCAACGAAGACCTCTATCTCATCGCCTATGCTCGTTTCTAGTTTGTCTCACCCTGATCCTCGCTATCGTCTCTACGGGGAGTGGTGCAGTCCTATTACGGGCTCATCTCTCTCCTACACCACCAGGCAGCTCAAACCTGCCCCAGATTGGATCATATTCTGCACGGGGATTACATATGGTCTGTTACTCTAAACCCTACTCTCAGAACTCTGAACCCTGCTCTCGGAAGAAGTGCTCACTCAATATACCGCTAGGCGACCTCTCCCTTGGAAACGATGAAGTCCGCTCCAGATTCGGTTCCAATTTTGATTGCTGCGATATTCATACATTGCCTTTCGGTCGGCTTGCTGTACTTCCTGCACATCAAATCCAGGACACAAGAGCGCACCTTTGGCGGCTTCATTGCAATCGCTACAACGATAGGATTCCTCACTGGGCTTACGCCCTTTGAGATAGTGTTCCATATTCTGCCCTGGGCTGGTATATCAGGTGTGATTTTCGTCGGATGCTCAGCAAACCTGTTGCTCTTCAATGGCCATCTAAGAGTGGATATTTATCCATATTGGCTGTCCCATAGCCCTTTTGGTTCCTCCAAGAAGCCTGACCTGGCATGATAGCTGCATTCGTGGTGGGATAGCTCATGCCAACAGGTATGAGCCATTCAAGGGAATGAAGATGGTACTGGATCTGGGATGTTTTCCTAGTTTGAGAGGGTCTGTTATCTTATTAATTCAATCAACAATTTGTTTCGTATATCATGGTCAAAACAAACTCTTGCTGGCGTGCGACTGAAGTATCTAATTGGGGAGTAATGCCCATAACACATAAACACATGACATTCACGTAGCTGATAGAAGAAATGGCTGGCACCGTAACGTATAGCAGACCGACAGATAGCCAGTGGTAAGATAGATTGAGACGTTAGTGTGAGTTCATGGAAACGATGGAAGCACTAGAAACTACAAAATTTGCCGGTTTGTAGTACAGTACATAATGATGATGGGCGGATGGTAGTGGTGGAGTAGGCCCCAATGAGTAGGTACCTTTGCGTGATTGGCCTCGCTTATAAACAATGGGATACGCAGGGATGGCAATGTAATACTGTGTGAAATGGCAGCATCATGTCAACTAAATAGCTAAATACTATTTGAAATGAAACATCCCACCCGACCCTTCGTTCTTCCGCGACTCATGCCATTGCTCAAAGTGCCGAAGCATCTCCCTTGTAACTCCCTTTGGCGCGTTCTTGATAGCCTGCTCGACCGGTTCCATGTAATTCGACGGCAGAGGACCGCTGTAGTCATGCTTCATGAACGCCCCGTTGCATATTTGCGCCAGCTCGGCACCAGAATAACCGTCAGATTGTCGGGCCAGCTCGGTAGCGTCGATGTCCTTGAAGTGGAGTTCCTTGGCCTTGGAGGAGAATATCGCCTCGCGTGCCTTTTCATCAGGTAGAGGTACGTAGATCATCACATCGAAGCGCCCAGGTCGTAGCAGTGCTGGGTCCAAGGCATCCGGCCTGTTGGTTGCTGCCAGTACAAACACATCACCAAGTTCCTCGAAGCCGTCCATCTCTGTCAACAAGGTAGTCACCGCCTGAACACCACCGCCGCTGGAGGCGCCGCCTGAGCGTGAGCCTGCCAGCGAGTCGATCTCGTCGAAGAATATGATACTGGGGCTTGCTTCACGGGCTCGGCGGAATAGGTTGCGTATCGAGCGCTCGGTTTCACCCACGTACATGTTCAGTAGCTCACCACCCTTAACTGCGAAGAAGTTGAACCCGGATTCTGTAGCCATTGCCTGTGCAGTCATAGTCTTGGAGCAACCGGGAGGACCATAGAGCATGACACCCTTTGGTGGCTTGTGTAAACGGACTTGGCCAGGCTGCAAAAGGCGTAAGTAAGATGCTCGGATATAAGGGGATAGGGTATGTGAAACTCACTTGCGAGCGTTGGATATATGTCTGCAAAGACTCTTTGACGTCGCTGTAACCTCCGATATCACTCCAATGAACAGTTGGCGGCTTAAGCATCACATCATGCATGGCCGTTGGAGGAATTTCGGCCAAGGCGTTCTTGACGTCTTCCCAGATAACCTCTCCATCTAGTGTATCCGTTCTATCCTCCATTGCCCTTTCAGCGTGGATTATCAGTTCCCAGAGATCCGCGCCGGTGTAGGCATGTGTTCGCTCGCCAAGTTCGGAAATGTACTGTTCCGCGCAGTCCTTGGGAAAATTGGGCGCATGGTATCGAATGATATCCTTTCGTCCAGCAGTATCGGGAATAGGGAGAGTGACACGCGTTTGGAAATAACGGGAGCCATGTAAGACCTTAGGCACGTCTTCATGAAAATCGCGACAAGTCACGATGACGGCCACGTTCGGGCGCCTCCGACGTTGTTGAGTCTCGGCAGCAAGGCGCTCAAATCCAGCTCTGACGGCCTCGAGAACAGGTCTCTTCCCCAATTCCATCAGGTCCGCAAAGTCATCTATGAGGATAAGTGTTTGCCGTTCCGACATGATCGCTGTGTTGAAGTAGTTCTCGATTGTGGCAGCTTTATCCGAGGAACCGACTCGAATGACTTTACCCCATTTGCTGTCGGCGATATGGTTCAGTAGCATCGTCTTCCCTGTCCCTTCGCTGCCTTCTATAGACATACAACATGCGGAGCTTCTACGAACTTCGACGCCATACTTGTCAAAGAAGCGCTTGACCTTCACTAGTTGATTTGTCATGCAGGGAAGGGGGCTCAGTTCCAGCTTCCTCGGAGTAAGGCTGAAGTCGGCATCGTCTTCCTCGTCGCCCTGAACGATTTTGACTCTGGTGGTTTTGCCCACTCTGGCAACATGACCTTTGAGACCATTGACAGACTCGACCTTGAAGTTCCGCTTGGGGCCTTTGACAATAACGTTGTCTATGACCGAGCCGGCAAAGACGTATTGGGCGGTCTCTGATCACGGTCAGCTTCATGTACTCGACAGGAGCAACACTGATTGGTAACGCACCTAATCGACCCTCTAGAGTGAATTCCCAGTAACGGCGTGTTTCGTCATCCAAAGGCTCCGTCGTTAACGCGGTCTCTTGCGCTGTCACCTCACGGACAACCACCGATTCGGCCTCACTGGGGGCGTCCGGACCAGGCGAGACGTGGACAGCTCCCTCCAAGTCAAGTCCAGCAGCTTCCTTCAAAGCACGACTAAGCAGGACGACGTTTGGCTTGACGCTCTTATCGCCCAAAACAGCGACGGCCTCGTGCTTCTTGCCACCATTGGCGTTCTCGATATAGCATATGTCGTCTACGACAAACCCAGCTGAATAAAAGACTTGGCCAGATATATACGCCTTGGCGGCGTGTTTCTGGTTGGGCAGCTCCTGCGTATGCGGACGCACCTTCCCATCAAATCCGACCTTCATGGTTGCTTGCGGTGGCAGTTGCAGTAGCAGAGCAATGGGATAAGAGCAACAACCAGTTTGTTCCAGAAAGAGCAATACCACTACCTTTTGCAACAGAAAGGAATGGGCCAGTAGGTGGTTATTATATGACTTTGTTCTCTCCCATCACCAAGTTGAGTCAGTGTATTATTAGTCGAGGAGACCCACCATGGCCACCAGAAAAACCATTTAAGCAGTCAGTCACTAAATGTGCTCCCACATCCAGAGCTCCACCTCTGGGATAACCAGTTCAGTAACTTAGATATCAGACATTGAGGGCTTCTTGAAGAAACACCTGGCATACCCATGGTTAGTTGAAAGGGTAATGATTGTTTATTCAAGCAGATAGAATTTTCTGAGGTAAGACTGCCCCCAAGTCCATGAAATATGGAATTATCCCGTATCATGGATGTATAAACGACTAGGTACCTAGATTAGAGGCCGATTGGTTTGTGCGTAGAAATTATTCAACCTGGCTCGCTACAGGACCTACAACCTCGACCTCGAAAAACACCAACCTCCAACACTGAAAACCAGATGCAATGCACCGACTAGCTGGGTGCAGCGCGGCATGCCACTACGACAGCTACAGCGGCCGCTCCTGCGTACCACTATAGCAGCAGCAGCAGCCCCAACCACATGGCGACCCATCGCAGTCCAATTGCTGCATGGTAGCAGCTGCTGCCGCTATAGTAGTAATAGCACCAGCTCCGGCGCCCCCTCCTCGAACCAACCGCCGCCGCAATCCAAGAAGACCCTGTTCGAGGAGCTATTCCCCGACGAGCCCAAGGCAGCGACGCACCCCTCCCGCAGCAAGAAAGGCCTCAATGGCAGCAGCAGCCACGACGAGGCCGAGCCGGAGCCGCTCCCCTTGTCCGACGACCTCCTCGCCTTCGCCAACAACGACAAAGACGCCGACGCCTGGCCCGCCTTCGACGACCCGGCCATCCTGGTCCTGGGCGGTGCCCCCAAGTCCCTGACCGAGTCGGACTTCTTCCGCACCCAGCTGGGCCGGCCCGCCCGCCACGTCGAGGGCTGGTCCTCCACCGGCATCCACCGCGTCATCCCCGTGCGCGACTCCGAGACCCTCGAGCCCTCAGGCCAGTACTACATCCTGTTCGAGAGCGGCGCGGCGGCGGCGGCCTGGCAGCATGAGGTGTCGACCCTGTGGCGACTGGCGCGGGTGCGGGCCCTGAGCCGGCGGGAGCTGACCGAATTCGGCAGCGGCAGCTCTACGCAGCGCTGGCACAACATGCCCGACAGGCTCAACCCCAAGCAGATCCTGGAGGGCGGCAAGGGCTGGCACGGCCACCTCAAGCGCTACAAGAACCTCATCATCGACGACAACGGCGCCGGGCGCGGCCCGGAGGACGACCAGGACCGCGACGAGGCGGCCAGCGTGCGCAACTTCACCCTGGTCCCGCAGAGCCAGCGCTACGACCTCGAGCGGCCGCTCTACTCGCGCCTCGAGACCTTCCTGAGCAACGGCGCGCCGTCCCTCGTGGAGCGCCTCATGGACCGGGCCGGGTCGCGCCACCTGGTCCTGCTCGTGCTCGAGGGCGGCCGGCTCTCGGTGCCGACGCTGCGCGCCCTCATCCGCGAGGACGGCGTCGACCGCAACCTGCCCTGGCGCGTCAAGGGCCTCGACCGCGACTACCACGACGACAGCGACAGCGAAAAGGGCCAGGGCGGCATCATGGCGTTCGGCAAGAGCGCGCTCAAGGCCTCGGAGCAGACGGGGCCCCGGGAGTCGTTGCTGGAACAAGCCCACCGGGCAATGGGCGAAGGAGAAGAAGAGCGGGACTACGACTACAATGACAGCAATGAGAACTCGACAGACCTTCTCGCAGCAGAAGACCTGGCGTCGCTTTCGCGGACGGCCCGGGAACGGCGCAAGCTCAGGCGCGAGACCCGGCGGTGGAACCGGTTCCTCGTGCCCTTCCTCGACGAGGCCGAGGCGCGCCGCTTCGTCCGGCACTGGCACCGGCGGCAGTTCCAGCTGAACATGGGCCACGAGGACAGCGACGTCAAGACGTGGGAGGAGTCCCGGACTGTCAATGCGTCGATACTCTGGTAGATTACTATACTTGGACGCCACGAACAAAGCAAAAGTAGTACAAACAATGTAAATTGCTGTACAAATTTCTAGACCGTGACCATTCTATATTGTGACTATACTCTGTTCGTGAGAATGGATACCATGCACCACTCTATTGCATGCATTCTACCAGTTCCAGGTCGAAAGGGGTGTTCCATAGATTTCGATAGATGCATATTCAGGGGTCAGACTCTCGACATATTACATGAACATGGAGACAAGCTTTGCTCCACTCCCGCAATGACCATGCCCTTTATATCACTCATACCAGGGGAGTCAGACGCAGAGCTCGAAAGAGCAATATGTTTGCACTATATTATTCTCTAGCCATTATGAGTCGAAAGACCGCAGCAGAGTCTTCAGCAGAGGGTGGGTTTCGTTTGTCGTAGCAGATGGGGTCTTTGCGAGGGCAGATTCAGAAGATCCAGAACATGAAATACACAGGTATAGATAGAGAAACAAGATACTGAGGCAAAAAAAGACAACAGCCGAAAAGTGTATTAAAACCCATATCAAAACCAAACTCCGCCCCCCATTTCAGACATTCGTTGTGGCTCGCTCGTTTCCTTTCCGAACGACCGCGCCCGTCCAGCAGCGTACAGAGACTCTATGAACAGCCTTTGGCTCGTGATCTGAGTATGTACACACAACCCATCAAATGGGTTTCGTTTGTGCTGCGACGCCGCAAGCCATGGAGGTAATAAACCCGCGAGTCGCGCCTGGCCATGCATAGGTACATGGATCGATGTTAACAGTGGTGGGGGCACATAGAAGAGGCGGATTCGCCTAGCAAACCTGCCTCTGGTGCTTGCCCAAGACAATACTTCCTCGCCATCTATATCGGCATCTCTAAAGCCCCTGGGTAAAATGCTTTCTCCCGCAGTGCTTTCCTCCCCGTCTATTTCTTGTCTGCGCTGTTGTATAAGCAACCCATGTGGACTGGCCCAACAGATTCCACGCAACCTGTCTCGCACACATAAGTCGAGTCTATCTGTGTGTCAAAACACATACGAAGCACGCCTCGCAGGTCCTAGCAAACCAGAGTCTGCTTAACAGCACTTGCCCAGGCCACCCGATCCCTCTCCCTGCGCCACGTTGACAGACGAGGCCGCGGGTTCCGACTTAGCAGTGTCGATAATGCGCTTCTTAATGTCGGCAGCTAAGCTGTAGAAAGCCTTGTCGATGTTGATGTTGCTCTTGGCCGAAACCTCGAGGAAGGGGATACCGAGCTCCTTGGCCAGAGTCTCTCCCTGCTCCGTCGACACGACGCGCTTGTCTTCCCAGTCGCACTTGTTACCGATCAAGATCTTGTTGACGCCTTCGGTTGCGTGCTGCTCCACGTTTGCGAACCAGGTGCGGATGTCTTTAGTGGGGCTTGGTTAGTATCTTTGTTCCGCCTGACTGATACCGTGTATTGCTTTTGCACTCACTTTCAAAGGACCTCTGATCCGTGACGTCGTAGACGAGCAAGATGCCCATGGCACCGCGGTAGTAAGCTGTCGTGATAGTTCGGAAACGCTCTTGGCCGGCGGTATCCCAGATCTGCAGCTTGACGCGTTTGCCATCGAGCTCGATTGTTCGGATCTTGAAGTCGATACCGATGGTGGTGATGAAGGAGGGCGTGAAGGAGTCCTCACTGAAGCGCAGCAAACAGCATGATTTGCCTACACCCGAGTCGCCGATGAGGAGGAGTTTGATCTGGTTGGGCATTCCATCGTTAGCGGTCGAGTTCCTCTGCTGCTGTTGTTGTTGTTGAGGCTGCGTCGGCGGCGGAGCGGCATACGACGTTCGATTGTCGAGGATCGACACAGGACGCGAGGGCTTCCGCAGAAGGGAGTTCCTGGCCTGCGAGATGGGCCGCCAGACGCCAGTTCGCATGTCGAGGCGGCGTGCATTTGATGAGGATGAGTGTAGGGTGGGCATGGGGACGGAAGGTGCGATTCTACGTTTAGGGAAGGCAGGGGTAGTAGACAATAGAGATTACGGGACATACTAAGAAGTCGTAGTTTCGGTTGCCCGACATGTTGAAGGATTGTATATGGTGTTCAGGCTCAAGCACCGATAAGTATCGTGGGACGGGGGGCGAAAAGAGGTTATCCGAGAGTCGTAGATGGCGTTCTTGGGATCAGCCCGTGGATGATGGTGTGGAGATGAAGGGTGGCTCGCGAAACGGTGTAATTCGGGTACGACGAGAATTCAGGGTCGTCGAAGGAGGGTTGCTGCGTTGGATTGGGTCGGATCGTAGCGTAAAGTAGCGTGGTGTGGTGTAGAGTCGCAAAGGGGACGTGGGAGGATCTCTCAAAATGTCACTGGGACACACCAAAACCGTGCGACGGTGACGGTGCGGCGTTGGATGTAGCGGGTAGTCTCAGTTTGGGTTGAAGTTCAATGCGAGGCAGTGCAGAGAGTCTGTTCAGTTCAATCCGGTCGAGTCCAGGCCAAAAGGATGCAAGAGGTTAATAAGATCAAGTGGCAGTAATGGTTCAGTCCACAGTTGCCTAACTGGATTGGGTGCTAGGTTAGTACCCGTGATGGTGATGCACTCTGGTTGTTGTGTTGTGTTGTTGCGGTAAGCTACCTGGTGAGATTCGGTCGGTCAGCAGCAGCTTCTTGCGAGCGAGGCTTTCGGATAGAGCAAGCAGCAAGCAGCCTGGGCCAGGATCAGGCCAAAACTCCCAGGCACCTACATACGTACCTGCAGGGAGCCAAAGACTTGGATCTCTGGCTGAGTAAATGAATGCAGTGGCAGTTACAGTCAGTTACTTTGTCTTGTTGAGCGTGAATGAGTCCGGTTGACAAGGAGATGCGCCGGTTGATAGATAGTGGGCGGATGGATCAAGGCCCGATAGAGTACTAGAGGTGGTTACGTATGTACGTGTAGATACATAAAGTACCTGAATTTCACAGACGTGGCGTGTTGGCACGTCTGGGCTGCACATGGAACTGTTCTACAAGGGGTAACATGCTAGTAGCAGACGGGGCCATCCATCTTCTCGACGCAAACTAGGTGTTTATCAGGGGTCGTGGGTTCACTCACCGACGTAATGCGACTATTGATCAACACCCGTATAATTCGGATCATCTGCCCATCTTGGAAATTTCATCAAGAAAAGTATTGTCTCCTAGCCTTTGCCGGTCTATTGCACCATACCTACGATATGGCTTGTTCTGTAACTCGTGGTCAACGCCTGCAAAGCTTAAAAGGTTGGCAGCTGTGCGCACTTCCCGACGCTCGATTGTTTTTTGGGGGGGCCCAAGTAGTAGTCGTTACCCCAGAAAAAAAGGAAAAAGGAGACGAACATGATACATATGATGGTATACGCGCTGGTGATCGTTCCAGAAACCTGCACGTGCTACTGACTACCTAATCCAATATGTATTCTCGATTTGCATATGTGATCTGTCTACTGTCGTCAAGACTGCCTTTTACGACGCCACTGCCTGCCCCATCGCCTCAGCACCCACACCGCGATTATGCATAGTCCGGCATCTAACAAGGCCATCGCAGTGAAGAACCAGCCCATGCCTAATGCATCCACCAACGGCTGCAACACGGCAACGGCTGCAGCAGACAGCGCGCACCGGATAATGTTATTGCTGGCCCCAGCTGTGCTCGGCTTCTGGGGGAACATGTCCACCAGCAGCGCACTATATGCCTGGTGCAAAACTGTACACTTGGCGCCGATGAAAAATTGCAGAATCAGGGGAACCGATGGGTGGATTTCGTACAGCACCGTCCATCCAAAGGCAACGACTGTGCATACCGAAACCCCCAAAATGGCCATGGAGCCACGGCTACGGGCCATCTCGATGGGAAACTCGGACATGTCGTCGCCCGACTGCTTATCCACCGGCAGCCCTGCTTGGCGGGCGACAACGCGGTAGTTCCAGTCCATCAGGCGGCCGTTGATGAATCCCCCGGTGATGACGCCAAAGCCCCCGGCGAGGTAGGTGAGCCCAACATATATCTCGCTAAACCCGTAGCCGCCTGCTCCGTAGACCATGGGAATAGAGGTTTGGATCAAGTACCATAGGCAGTAGGGGCTCGCGGCTAGGAAGAGGACGAGGGACGTATCCCAATAGAAGATGAGTCGCAGCGAAGAGAGGGGGTTCGGAACGATCAGACGTCCTCGTCCCATCGGGCTATGGGCCTGCGTCTCTGAACTTACAGACCTGCCATCTTTTCCCGTCTTCTCGACTTCCTCGGTAGCATGAGCTCTGGCTGCATTTCCCGAACGTCCTGGTAGTTTTTTATCCTGCCAAGAGGTCCAAATACCATGCCGAAAGGCCCCCAAAGACGCCCACCACGTCTGCCAAAGCCCTTGCGCTGGGATGCTCCCGTTGCCTACAATATCCCTGTTCGTCTCCGGGAGGGTCCACCCCACTAACAGCACAGAGCTGCCCCCTACGATGGCAAGCGTCCGAAAGCACCACTGGAAATCCTGACCGCCCGCGGCATAAGTGACGCTCCCTCCCAAGACAGGGCCCAGGCAGGGTCCCAGATTCGCGCTCGCCATCATTGGCCCCAGCATGCTGCCCCTTTCCGCGTGCGTCACGACATCGGACACGACTCCGTACGCGATGCTCAGGATCGCGCTGCCCCCCACGCTTTGTAGCGCGCGCAAGAGGGCGAGGGCCGCGAAGCTCTGTCCGCTGAAACACAGGCCGACGCTAGCGGCCGCGAAGACGGTGAACGTGCCCAGGAACACGGGACGCCGGCCCAGGCTGTCAGAAGCAGGCGACCAGAAAGACGGCGCGATGCCCTGGAATACGACATATAGGGTGACGGTTAGGTTGACAGCCTGAACCGACGTCGCGTAATGCGTGGCTAGGAGTGGGATAAGAGGAAAGTAGATGGTGGCGCTCAGGGAGGAAACGAGGCATAAATAGCCGAGAAGGTAGGTTAAATACCGCTTCCTACTTCGACTAATGGTAGAGTATGGAATGGAACCAGCTGCACCCGATAGCATTGACTCCTGCTGATGTGCGGGTGTTGCCATAGTCACGGATGTAAAGGGGTATTTTCCTTGATATTAGGAGGTTGTAAGTTGGGGTCCGCTGAGCGGAGGGGGCTATGCCTAGATTTCTCCCTGCCGCTACCATTAACAAAGAATTCTCAATGCATAGGCTGAGCCTTTCGGAGCAGCAGAAGTATTAATTGTTGCCCCATGATATCAACCCGTTCCATATCTGGGATGCGATCTGCGACTTTGTGATTTGGAGGTTGCCTCGAAATGTCGTCAGAGGCTTTCGGATCCCTGCTCATGCATCTTGGCCAACGGCTGATAACACCAGTTGGCTCGACGAAATGCATACCACTTCACTATCAGGTCACAACTCTGTACACATGCATTGGATCAAATAAAACAAGATGCGGTTTTAGATGCCCGGTCTGAACAATTGCACATGTCAATATGCTTCATCAACCATCTGTGCTTACCCTTTTATCTCGTGAGGCGCTACCACCTACATGACGAACTCCGTAATATACTTTCTGCATCACGCGAAGGCAGTGCAACGGGTCGCAAACGATAGGCGTGTAGCGAATTCGGAACCAGTATAGTATTTCAGGTTTCTAGTTTTTCTTGTTCTTCAGTTCTATGTAAAAGCATGGTGCTTAGTTCGGCTATTTCCTTCGCCAACCTATACTGAATATCTCTCTCGGTTCCATATTCCTCCTGACATCGTCGCTCCTCCAGGCCTTACTGGCAGCAGACCCCCATTCCCGCTGCTACCACCCGCCGCCGCCACCGAAGCCCCTTCGGCGGCCCGGGAAGGCTTGAAGAACCCCTGCTCGCAGACATCCAAGCCCTTCTTGACGATGGCCAGCTCGGACCGGTTCACGAAGATGATCTCGCGCCGGCTACCCATGCCCGCCTGCACCTTGGTAACCATGCTGATCCACTCGTACGGGACGAAGAAGTGCCGGACGACGTTGCCCGGCCCGATCGACAGTGTAGTTTGCCGTAGCCCACTATCACTAAAACGGCGTTCCAAGTTTGGCGAAGAACCACTGGTGGTGAAGTCTTTATTCCACGTGACGGGAGCCAGTGTTAGGTCGATGCTACAGACCCAGTAGTCTCGATCCAGGAAGACGAACCTGCCGTTGGTGACCCCAATAGCTTGCTCTACGACCGTAGAGAGGGTTCCCAGATCGATCGCTGGTTTCACTTTTCCCGTTGTGGTCGTTGAGTTGATACTGCCATTACTCTGTTCGGGTGAAGTGGTAGCGTGCGGTGCCTCAAACACCGCCATGTCCCACACATGTATGCCGGACCGTTGGTTGCTGGATCTGCCACCATCATTAGACGACTCGTCTTTCGATATGGTGGCGAAGAAGCGATTATGCTGGAGCTGAATGATCGAATCGGTCATTGGGGGGTCCAGGGCCGTGAATGAAACTGTACGGATGAGGCGAAGGTCTGACCAAGAGTATATGTTGGCGCCGAAGTCCATTACACGGATCAGCGTATCAGAATTGGCATGTTGTACCCAACTTGGCCGAGTCGACCCGTCGATGCGCTTCACGTACTCCGACGGTGGTGAGATTTCCTGACCCCCTTCTCCGATGGCCCAGAGAGTATTATGGTCATCAGTAGATACCAGGACTCGTCCATGCTTTCCAGAGCAGGCAATCTGTTCCACTTTTGTGCCGGGGCGTGTTTCCAGCATCCCTTCCGACACGGCCCAGGTGTTACGTGGGCCCCGGGAGACCTTCCGTGTTGTCACACGCGTGGCGGCATCACAACAGGTCAGCAAGTTGCTTGTGAAGTCATAGTGCAACAGGATTATGGGGCAAGACCGTGTCTGTACAAAAAGCTCCTGTTGCTTGGGTGTGAAGGATATGTCATAGATGTGGACGGTGCCGTCCTCTTTCCCACAGAACACAAGCGGGGCGGAATGGACAATGGCCATGGCGGTGATGTCCAGAGCCTTCGTCGCCTGGTACTCGATCTCCAGCGGTGCGGTAGTCATACTAATATCGCTACCGCCATCGTCGGCATCTTCTCGCAGAAGGATGGAAGGCTCCCAAACTCGGCACTGGCTCCCTCGGACCTCGATAAGCCGTAGGTTATCGAGCGTGAATGCCAGAGCTCTAATTTTGAGGGCATCCGCCTCGAACTGGATCTTGTACAGAAATTTCAACGTCGGGAAGTCGTACAGAGAGATGCTTCCCTGTGAATCCCCAGAAGCTAGCGTCCGACCGTCTGGAGAGCTGCGTAATGTTTGTGGGAAAGCAGGCTGGGTGTCTATGACCGTGCCGGTCTCGGTATCGAACACGACCAGATCACCGTCGTGGTAGGCCACGGCCAAGAGCGTCGTTCCTGAGAAGCGCTGAACGCTACGTCCCATATCACAGCTGGTATGCCGTCCACGGGGCCACTGATCGCGTTCAGCTGGGAACCGAACTCCTTGGCATAGAAATCGAATACGAGTTCCTCTTCGAGGTGCCACAAGACAAGGTCCTCTCCTCGGTATACGATGGCGAGAAGATTCATGTGCATGCAAAACACAGCTCGGCTGGGTGAGTTGGCGGACAATTCGGGCTTCCACTCGAGATCATCCGTCCAATTAATCGGGTAACCCGGCCGCAGCCTCTCCTCGTCAATTTCCCAGCACAATAGCTGATTATTTCTTAAGGCGATCCATAGAGTGCTCCCTTCTTCCCCGAAAGCGAGATCCAAGCACATTGTCTTCGTTGGGATTACCTGTACTTGGAGATTTTTCTCATTGTCCCAAATATGAACCCTTTTCGGGCCTGCCATGGCGACCATAGTCCCATCATCGCTGAAGGCCGCCGCCCATATTGGCTCTCCGCAACGGATGCCCGCGACTTCTTGGAATGTAGTATCATCATATAGAATTACTCCATTTGAAGTGCCAATAGCGACAGCCCCAGATGTTGTGGCGATGATATTAGGCCGGGATGGTCTGGTGAAAGACATGGTCGACAAACAGTCATCCCAGGTTTTATTACTGGTGCCACTGACAGAAAGCCCTCGGACCGAGCTGAATTGCTGGTAGATCGCTGAACTAGGAGGGCACATGGGAGGGACTAGATGATGAATCGAGTATGGCGTGGTGGTTAGGCGTCTCCCAAACTTGGTAGCGATGCGCTGTAAATCACTGGACCATCTATCCATGGTCTCACGCTCTCGCTGCAGTCCGATTGGGGGCGTGTTTCGGGCACGCAGTCTCACTACATGTCCAAGTATCTTTCCTGCAGCAAAAATCTTGTCCAGCTCGGTACGTCTTGCAACATGCTCGATCCAAGACAATACTTTTGGGGACCCGAGAAACCTGGCTAAAGCCAGGATCAATCGGTCATCGTAAGACCCGCATTGTGAAAGGTGGTGGAATAAGTTGTCCATGGCGTAGTTGGCAAACGGCGTTTGCAGAATGTCGTCACGTATCTGAACCTTGGACGTTCTCGAGGTCTTGCCCGTGTCTTCACCCACGAGATATTCAATGCAGACGAGTGCCAAGGTTCTGTGGCCATCACCCTTTTTCACCCTGTATACAGAGTCCAGCGAGTCCCGGGTGAGCAACTCCCGCGCGGTGAGATGTATCAATTGCAGTCTTCCAAGCCTATCAATGAAGACCAGATTTCCGCAAAAGTCGCTAATGAAACGTTTCATGTCACCTATATCAGCCTTTATATGGACCTTGATAGCTGCTTGAAGCTCTTCGAGAAATAACGGGCGGGAACAGCACGTGGCCCAGGTGAAAATGGCATTGATAGAATCCCGGTTCATGGATGTCGACATCCTGTCTAGAATACTGAGGTAGAGAGTATCCATGTCTGATGAGTTGTTGTCGATAACATGCTCGGCTTGAGCAGTGGTTCCAACCTCTAATAGCCCTTGAACGACAAGCTGGGCCCAGAGGAAACAGCCCTGAGATTTGACAAGGACACGCCGAGCCATCAGAGCTCGCAACTCAGGGGTCGGCGCGGGGAAACGGTGCTGCCTGTGTTCTAACAGCAGCTCGATGTCTTTGTAGTTATCTTCCTCTGTCACAGTTTCAGAGACAACGTCCATCATCCTAGTCAGAAGTCCCGAAGCTGAATCGATCGAGTTTCGCGACGTGGCGAAGATGTATAGGGGCCAGTACTCCTGGGCCTTTGTCAAGAAGGCTATGAGTTCCGCATCTGCGTTCGATTCGTCTAACGCGTCTATGACCCAATACTGCGGACGCCGTAGCTTGTATTTCAGGATACCGTTGAGGAAGAGCTTTCGCCAAATGACACCGGCGTCATTTTTCTCAAGCGTACTTTCATCTGACTTTGCTGCAATTCCTGTAATCATCCGTGCAATTCCGGGGTGGATAGTAGCCATCTGCAAGGCCATGGAGCGAAGGAATGACTTGATAGTAATCTTGGACTTGTCACCTTTTCCAAAGAAAAAATAGCAACAGTCCTTGCCGTTTTCGTGCAGGTCAGATATTACAGCGCCAGATATGACACTCTTGCCGGCACCAGGACGTCCACGGAGCCAAAACGTGTTAGCAGATATTCGAGTGCTCTTCCAGTCGATGTAGGTATGCCGCTGTAATAACCATTCACAGGATCCTCGCAAGCGGAGAGACTGGAACCTGGTCAAGTCATCTTCTGGGATCTTGGGAGCTCCTAGGAATCGGTTCAGGTCCCCTTTTAAACGAGGATCAACAATTTCCATGCATGGCATATTGGCATCGTTCGGGGAGTTCATGCCAGAGTCCGCTTCGCGCGAATCGTTGATAAGCGTGGCCATAGCATTGCGAATCATGAGGAATGATGGATCTTCCGGGGAGGAGAACCGTGCCACATCACGATGATTTGCATCCAAATAGACGCGCCGCTCGTTGGTGTATCCTAAAACCGCAGCCTCCCGATCAACAATCAAGCTGTTCCCGAGCATCGGTCGAGTTTCGAAAAAGGAGAAAAGACGAAGTTGCTTGGATAGGCGCGGAAATTCTTCATTGAGTAGACTGAGCGTGTTGGAAGAAGGGAACAGCTCGTTAACAAAGGGTCGAGCCCCATGGAAAGAAAGCAGCCGGCTGAGAGTCTGGGCAATAGATGCACCATGATGTGGCACACCTAAGAAAAACATGGCAAAGACATTTGCTATGGTGTCTTTGAATTCGGGGTCGGAATGGCCAAGGACATAGGCCATTTTGATGACCAAGCCGCCCATACTGTGACCAACGAGAATAAGGGGAACCTGAAAGACACGAAAGCGTCAGTACATCGTCTTCTTAGCTCATGAGTTTGGAAAATGGTATTAAGAATGGATACGTTCCAAGAGCCAAGTATAGAACGATGTGTCTTTGACCTACATTTTGCTTTGGTACGATTGAAGGCGCGTCATGAATGGCACTCAGTAGGTTCCTAGCGAAATCCTGTATATGCAGAATTGATTGCTTTGATATACCAGAGTGATAGCCGAACGAATGGATTCGCACATCGGCAAATCCATCATCGCTCGGAAGCCAGAACTTGGGCCAGAAATTGGTGTCATCTCCTTTCGTCCAAGTGCTCTGTGACCCGCCGTTGAGACCGTGGACAAAGACGATATCAGCCCTAGGGACAACGACTTCCGGGTCGTACAGCGTCGTTAGGCCATAAGTACCCTTAGGCGGGTCTTTGTCCTTCTGCTCCGAAGACACTGTGTCTTTCCTGAATATACCGAGGACCGATTTACCGGACTTGGTTGAAGCAAAAGTATCCGAGGTCTTGGGACGTACTTGGCCTGACTGGTGGGCATTCCGTGCCGTCGGGTTCGTCGTATCCCTATCGTTCTCGTCCATGGGCACAAACGGGCGTCTTGATAGTGGACCAGCGCGGCCATATATGCAAAAGAGGAGGTTGTCCTTCACACGAATTCGAAGGGACCGCCCGACTCGCTTCCAAATGCAACGGACAGAAGGAAACCCTCCACGTGGAATTGAACCCGAAACCTGCTTTGCCTATGTTGGAGTACTTCATTAACAAGACTGGATTGTCGAGCAGGAATTCCCCTAGGTTGACATGAGTTCTACTGATAACGTGCGAGGGCTGTTTCGTAAAGAAGACACGGGACGAGTGCGGCTGAAAGTAACATGCCAGGCTGCAGTTGGCAAGGCACGGCGTAGGAGAATGGGGGGTTCAAGTATATACACATGGTTGCATTTCGATCCTGCTAGCCTTGGCAGAGGCGTATTGCACCCACCTGGCCGGGCATGGGTGGCGCCGTCAGATCAGGCTGTCTGTCGTATCGCATTACATAAATACCTTTGTCACTAATCACCTGTCATGACACCTCGGAAAACAGCCAAGGCTGGGGGCGGTCGTTGTCGGATGAGATCGTTGCTCACGCGGGGAACTGAATGCTCTCTCAAAGTAGCGAGCGTTCGATTGGATTGATTGTCGATCCAAAATGAGGGGGTGGTTGCCTCGTAGATTTGATTGGATTTAGGACGACATAATGAGGGGGTGAGTAACCCGAAGGTGCGCCTTTGAGTATCAAAAAGCAAGGATGAAGATGTAAGCGCATGCAAGTGCCCATGGTCACATCACAGTAACTGTCGCAGTCGCCGTCTTGGCATGAGAAAGCTGGAAACACACGAAGAGTATTTAAAAGCGATGCTGTCGAACTTGGAATACTTCTCGAAATGATTTGAGTGCTGATTGTTCGGAGAAACAGTGTTCTGGGAACATCATGTCTTCTAGCACCACGTACAAGTATGCGACACTAGACCCGACCGTTTGGAACAAACCAAATCCAGTTCCAGTCGAAGTCATCCAATACGTCGATGATGCTGTGAAGTCAAGTTAGGAGCCCACCTGGCTCACGTTCCTAGTAAGACCACTAACTTATACCCAGTGCTTCCCCCTGACAACACGGTCGTCAGTATCACACCATCCGGCTCTTCCTACTGGGCCCGGACCGCGAAGATTGAGACTGAAACCCCTGAGGGGGAAGAACAGTCATTCTTTATTAAGGTATAATCCCCAACCCTCCGTACGTCAGTCCGAAAAGATCCTTTTGACATCGATATCAGGTCCAATGCGGTGACTATGCCCAGAAACTGTTCACTGGGGAATATGCCTCGATGCGTGCCCTTCGTGAGGCGATGCCGGATCTCACGCCGCTGCCCGTTGGCACCGGTCAATACGCCAGTGACCCCGACAAGTTCTTCTACTTGTGCGAGTTCCGCGAGCTCGTAGAAGATGTCCCCGACGTAGAAGACTTCTCCTCCATGATTGCCGAGATGCACAAGCGCGGCGTCTCCCCTGACGGCAAGTTCGGCTTCCCGGTCCCAACCTACGGAGGACGTCTGCCGATGCTCTACCCACCGTCCGATACGTGGGAAGAGCTCTTCACCCAGGTCATGGACACAACCTTCACCGTCGAAGAGGAGTCACAGGGCGTCGACGAAGATATGCAGGCCTTGAGAGAAGCCATCATGACCAAGGTCATCCCTAGACTGCTGCGGCCTATGGAGACCTGCGGCCGGAGACTCATTCCGCGACTCGTGCACTCGGATCTATGGCACGGCAACGTCGCCGTCGACGTCAACACGGGTTTGCCCGTCATATTCGACGGCATAGCCCTCTACGCCCACAACGAGTATGAACTGGCCCCGTGGCGGCCCATCCGCCATAACATTGGAAGACCGTACATCAACGAATACCTCAAGCATGCAGCTGTGACAGACCCCGCTGAAGATTTTGAGGACAGAAACCTGTTGTATTGCATGTGAGTAGTAAACTTTGTTTTGGAAATAGACCTTTCTCTCCGAGTGTGTAGCAGAAACCCACCAGCTGAACCCTTGCCCGCAGCAAATTCAATCTCAACAGCTCAGCCCATTATCCCGGGAACCTACGATTTCGCAATATGTAAGTTGCTCAACCTAGATGTAGCCACTCGTCTACCACCATGACTAACAAAATTATTTGCAAATATGCAGAGTTCGCGAGGAAATGCGCGAGCTGGTCAACAAATACCCAGAAGGCTACGAAGGGTGGCTGAAAGAGCACCCTGAGGATGCTGGCACTGGCCCATCGAACGGCAAGGGATTGCTACGCCTGTGACGGATGTGCCAGTATCCCTATTAAGCCTATCTCAACTCCATCTTTGCCTGGGATTGAAATCCTAGGCTCAGTATGCCATGCGACCTTGCTAGGTAGTCGGTTTGATCATGTTCCTTGAGTCTTGGGGATATCAAGTTATCGTGAGCCCTCACTTTTCGTCTTACTGCTCGAATATGTGTTAGGCCGAGCCCCTTCTGCTTGTGCAATATGGCGGTCTCCGTATCTGGGGAGGTACGTATGGATGTCCACGAATAATTTCAGTGATTCGGATATGGCATTCCCAGGTCCCTATACTCTGTTGCATACATCGAAAACTGTCCGCGGTCGTTGCGAACTACGGATCTGAATATGCTACACCGTCAATATTGGAGGTGTGTTACACACATCTCGCATCATCAGTATGAACCCATTACCATAAAAACGCAAGGATCTTGATGCCGGCCAATGAGGCGCGGATGGGAGAGCCTGCGTACGGCGCGGGCCGAATCCTTCTCGTTACACATACCGACCCAACCATCTGGAAAACCAATGGCAACTAATACACAATATAAGCATGCATGCAAAGTCAAATGATGTAACACAAACACTTCACCCATCACATTTTACCGGTGGCTTAGTTTTAATCATTATTAACTCATTATTTGTATTGTAAGGCATACGTTCATGCCCGTGATTAAAAGTGTATACACCCTGGACCGGGCCCCCATTCTCAGAATTATGTACAGTTTCCAAAACGAACGGCAGGGGGGCCCTCCAGTACGCCCTCCCTGATGGCAGTAATGCTCATTGGTGCAATACGAACGCCTGCGATGACGACGCGATTCTAGGACCATTCTAATGCAATAATTTCCCAGCCACGAAGAAAAAAAAACGACCGTGGCGATGGGTTATCTTTTCCGTAAGTCGTGAGCGGGGGTTTTTGCATCTGGCGGTATACCCAGCCAGACGCTGTTGAATTGAAGCAGAAGCCCGTGATCTACTGGGCCTTCTTCGCCTTCAGGGCCGCCATCTTCCTCTCGCGGCGGCGCTTGGCAGCCTCGGGGCCAGACTCGGTGTCGAGCATGTAATCCCACCAGCGGAAGCTGGAGGCGTAGTTGCCGATGAAGCGCTCGTGGTGGATATCGTGGTGCTCGGCACCGGCCCAGAAAGGCAGGACGTGTCGCAGGCTCCAGGGGAAATCGTAGCCACTGTGGGAGTCGATAGCCTGGAAGAGACGGCCAACAATCCACATGTACATGGTGAAGAGGTGCAGATCTCCAGTCAAAGAGACCCAGAGAATGGGAGAGCCGACAGTGCCGAGAGCGAGGAGCATGACTTCGAGGGGCGAGGCGTACTCAGCAGCCAGACCGAACGGTGCAGAGTATGTGTGGTGCAGCTTGTGGATGTTCTTGTACAGCGGGCCGTAGTGCAAAGCGCGGTGGAGCCAATAGTGCCAGGTGTCCTCCATAACGAAGAAGATGGCGATGTGCATGGCCATCTTCCAGAGAGGGGGGAAGGGCACGCCGTAGTCCATGCCGAAGTAAGTCGCAATGGGGTGGAAAAGCCAGATCTGGGGCAGCTCGACGGTGAAGTGGCTCAGGAGGACCAAGCTGGCGCACTCCCACTGTTCCTTCATGGTAGGGATTTTTTGCTGTAGATTTCTTGTCAGTCTCGATTTCGTAGTATATCATGTTGGGGTGTGGGTTCGGTCGGGCGTACGTTCTGGATCTTGTATCTGTTGAAGAAGGGCGTTCTGTCGATGATCATCCACGGAATGCAGCGGCCGAAGTAGAAGACCTCGTGCATGACGAAGCTCATAATACCGGTGGCCAAGATGTCGTTCTGCATCCACAGATACCAGGCCTGAATTTTGATCAGTACTTGCGTAGGTTAAAGCTGGGAAGCCATTGACAGAAAACTTACCGCCCAGGCGCGCTCGACAACATTGAGCTGAATGTTCTGCTTGGTGACTTCCTCGAAGACTCCAAGATAGGTATCGGGCTGGCTGAAAGCCCCCGCGAGACCCGTGAGGGTGGCGTTACTGTTCATTGTTACTGGTTAGCATGCTAAAGTTGGCGCTCGGGAGGAGGCAATGGGGGCTTCGTAGGAACATACATAGTTGCCATGGCGCGTGGAGGAACGGGCACTACAGTGTGGCGTGTGGTCCAAGAGAGAATGAATGTGCTGCCGTGCCAGCTGTGTAGTTGCGTGTCTGTGGAAGGGGAAGGGGAGGGCTGCAGACGCAACAGCCTTATATGAACCAAAGGATGGGATAGAGAAGGGAAAAAAAGGGATCAGGAACGGATAGTGAAGATCCCGTCTCGAATGATGCTTTAAAGGGATCCCGGGAGAGGCGACAACAGAAACTGGAGATTTCCCACATGAAAAAGGGTCAATTTCCAGGGACGCGGCCTATCAGAGGCCCCTGCAGGCCATTGGCAATCTGCAAACCGTTAACGAAAGCTCACTGTTTCCCTGGGCTCGATCCACCAACAATTGGCAGCAATTTGAGCCACTTGCGGCGCAAATGCGGAGCTCTCGTATTCGGGTTGGGATACGACTAGCCTGTTTCGCAGCTGCGCAGTGTCTTGGAGGGCGTTCGCGAGGCCCCAAGGCGTGCTAGCGTCTCGATCCGAGCTGTGGCTAGTGCGGGTGTCCAGGAACAAAGATCAGGCGATCTACTGATTAGATGCTTATTACTCGACTGCCCCGTGCTCTGTTGATGGGATTTTGGATGGGTGATGGGGGCCATCGGCCAACAAGCAGCACCCACTAGCCGACTTAGGCGGCCCACTAGCGCATTAGATAGACTCTGACCGACCTGCACCTGCCGAACAATTGGGTTCTGAAAGCTGTCACTCCCCGTCACTCCCCGACAACCCGGCGGCCCCCCGCGCCCAGTATGTTGTTCCCTCCCTGCACGTACAGCACCCAGCACCCAGAGGCTCAAGCAAGCAGGGGCGGCAGAGCAGCAGGGGCGGCGGCAACAGCAAGGCATTTTTGGGCGACGTGCAGCTTAGCTCGGCACAGCACGTCAACAATTTTTTTTTTCTTCGCTCTCTCTACGCAATTTACCTAGGTACATTATCTTCTGGGTGCTGTCCCCCTCCTACCAGCAGACCGAAGCTTGGACGACCTCATGTAAATCGATGCCCCAAGCTCCCATTCTTGTGTAGGGTGCATGCGGCCTTCGATTTTGGAAGCTTCCACGGCCCACGAAGATACTTACTGAATTCGCATGCTTCTCCAATTTCAATTTTTCTTCGTCGTGCTCATTAGCCAAACATTCGACATCGCCCGTTTGCGGCGATGCATGCCGTCGTCAACCGGCTCCAATTCGTACTGGCCCACTTAAACCTTCAGGCCACCATCAGTCCATGATCAGAATAAGCACCTGCTCCGTTCAGCTTTACCGCTACTCAGGACATCACAACCTGGCAGCCAGGAGCCAAGTCGCCTTAACCTTGTGATCCAGTATATACAGTACCTCTGGGCTTACTGCGTACTACATACGTGCGTGCGTATGCACGAGCTTTGGTCTCTTACGCAACCCAGACCCCGACCCCGGACCATTTTATCGATTGGGCTGCCCACAACCTCGGGATTTGTTTGGGCTGCCAGGCAGGGGTAGGAACCATGACGGTGGTATCCGATCAGGTCCGACGGCTGGATGCACAACTGGACCGTATCCCCTTCTCCGGTGCCGCCGAGTTCACTGCATCGCATCATCACACTTCCGCCGAGCCTTCCCGTGTCAAAGACCTCGTCCGCATTATCAAGTTTCTTTCAACGTCCGCCAACGCCTCCACGGCTAAGCAGCCAATCTTGCCAACATGGCAGGTCAAGTCTCTGCTAACCCAGTCGCAACTCCTGTCGGAGCCTGGCGAGGAGTTGACCCAGTATGAGACTGATCTGGAATGGCTTCTCGTCAGCAAAGCTACCGTACAGACGTATGGCATCATTATGAGGACCCTGCTCGATCAGATTGTACCGCTTAGCGACCACATCTGGTATTGGGACACGGTTCTTTCTTCCCCCGCAAACAGTAGTCTTTACATGGTCCAAACCTCTCCCATGCGGCTGTGGGGTTGGTCCCAGGAGATATACCAAGACAGCAAGGCTCGTTTGCGTCGCAATTCGGGTCAAGCAACGGGGCTGTTCTCCGAAGAGCGTGAAAGTACTTGGGGCAGCTCTATGTCGAGGAACTGGCAACGGTTTTATGGCATCGTTCAAGAAAGCATCCGGGAAAGGTCGTTTGCGAATATCCAGCGTCGAGCCAAATCTCCCTTTACTCTCTCCCAGGAAGAGGCACGGCTGAAACAGTCTAGGCTGAAGAAGCTTCGCGAGATGACTGCAAGTGGCCTCGGTGTTCTCATTGATGAAGGTCTTGCTTTCGGAGGCAATGGTAGTGATGATGGCAAGAGCGACATCATCATGTCAAACAGCCAGGAATGGAAAGGTGTCGTCGAGCGCAGCGTGGCTTTGATGGATATGGTACTTAAGGATGTTCTTAAACTTGACACGGGTGTTGCCGACTTTGAAGATAGGGTCTTTGCCGGCGTCGACGAAGACCCTGAGCTCTCCATACAGGTGGAAGACGATGACAGCAACAGACCCTCTGTGGTTGCAAAACGGCTCCACTACCTGTTGGAAGAGCAACTCCCACTTCACCTTGAATCATCCGAGGTCTTGGTTGGTCTACACGGTCGGCCGTCTCGATGGGTAAGATATTGGCTCCCTGCTACCGCTCTGATCTTTTCATCGAGCACGGTCCTCCGCCTTCTGTTCAACCGTAAAAAGGAAATCCTGGACTGGGTGGCGGATCTCGGGGCGACTGTCAGAGACTTCTGGTTTAACTGGATTGTTGAACCGACACGAAAGGTGATTGGTACTATACGCCACGATTCCAACAGTGACATCGCCATCATGAGCCGTGATAGTCTCAAGTCAGATAGAGATAGCCTGGAACGCATGGTTGTTGAGTTCGCCATGGACAGGCCAATCTCGGCAACAGGCGCATCATCCCTCTCCGATTCTCAGGTGGCAGACATCAGGGCCAAAGTTCAGCAAGGAGACCTGACGCCGGTACTTCGTGCATACGAGAAGGACTTACGCACGCCGTTTATGGGTGCAGTGCGCGGAGATCTGGTACGGACCCTGCTGATCCAGGTCCAAAAGACCAAGGTTGATGTCGAGGTCGCGATGACGGGTATCGACACTCTGCTGCGAAGCCAAGAACTGGTCTTTGGGTTTGTCGGTTTGACCCCTGGCATCCTCGTTTCCATTGCTGTGTTCCAATACATGCACAATGTGTTCTCAGGAGGCTTCCGCAGAGACAGACATACCGACAGATGCCTGTGGGTATTACGCGACATCGACAGAATCCTTACCGAAGCCACCCCTTCGCCCAACAACCTTCTGTCCTACAAAGACCACGGCTTGCTGGTCTGTGAGCTTCACGTTCTGCGGCGATTGGCCTTTGACCTCCTCCCCACCGATGCGTACAAGCAGAGGTTTTTGGAAGATCTGGAGGAGCTGGGCAACAACCTCAAGGGAATTCGCTCGCAGCTGCGTGCGCTAGACCGTGTCCGCTGGGTGTACTCCAAATGGCTCTTGTAACAATAGATGTCGTAGCATAGCTGCAGCAATGCTGTCAAGATAGGACGAGCCATGATTATTTACGCCTTTGACGGTCGAGATGATGTTCAAGAGTTTTTGGCCGTTCAGTACACTACGGACTATGTGAAGGTATCCGGTTATAGCAATGACAATCAGAGTTACTTCTCATCGAATTCTTCCAAACTGGTTCTGGCTGTTACTAGTGTGTGCCATTGACCTCGCTGGTTTTCGTAGTATATGTTGCCCGCCACTTCTGCATAATGAAGTCTACCCAACTGAGTCACAGTATATATTATGGCAATTATGTACCACTCAATTGCAATCATTTGCCGACATCTACACCCGGTCGTGGTCACCATTACACCCTCCATATGCAAAGTACAGGCGGCTCGTTCCATCACTTCCATGTCGAAACGCGGAACAACGAGCAACAAAACAAGTCCACTATACTATTTGATGAAAATACAAAATCTTGCGTTGCGCGGGTAGCTAGGTATTCAGGCAAGACAGACGCATGCCAAGCTTCCAAATGTATTTCTATTTTCATACAGACATGAACCCGAGCGTTTCTCGACCATTCATAGGTCTTACTTGACGGCAAGCAGCGTGCAATAATGCGAAAGCTTTATTTATATACCTATCTAGCTATACATGATACTGCACATCGTCCGCCGCATCTTTCATTGGCGCTGGTCATCTAGGACGAGGCCTTGGGTTTGGGCGTGCAGCATTCGGCGCCGGCCCCAGAGGCAACAGTATCCGCCAGGTTTCGCATGGCGCAGCTCTGGTCACTGCTGCCGTCCTCTTGTTGCTGCTCTTCGACTACCTCCCCGAAGTCCCGGGCCAGGCCGTCGCAGATAGCGGCGAGCTCGACGTCCTTTGTCGAAAGGCCCTTGGGGCTGTGGGTGGTCCAGCGAATAAAGGTCACGTTGTATACCTGTTGTGCATCCGCGTTGTGCAGTATGTCAGCTACTTGCTTGCTTTGTGCATATACATATTGAGGTTGCATCGACGTCTTGGGTGGGTATAAAGGGGGTGAAGGGGGGCAACTATAGGAGATGCTGGTTCGGACGGGAGGGGGGCAGGGGGGCTTTTTGATGTTGGACGTGATGAAGTACGATGCCTCGAATCATTCGACTCCTCGCGACAAGGGGCCCGAGTGGCAACACCACGGACATATAACTGCTAAGAGAGCAACTTCCTTGCCGTGGTGTAAACCTGGCCGCCATATTGGGACATATGCAAGATGAAGTGAACCAAGAAACTCAACCGGTCATGGTACCCGCGGTGAGTAAGCAACCGCAGTGGAGATGCCCAACTCCCCTGGACTTCCTCGCATTCGCCAGGGTAGTAGTATCCAAGTCGCCAGGATTATGTTTGGTGGAGAGATGAAGTGCAGGAAATTCGGTGCGACAGAGTCGAGACTTACATTCGACCATTCCGGGTGGTGGTTCTTCAATTTGCATTGCAATGATACGGCGGTCATGAAATCCTGCCATGGGTACGGTTAGTCAGGATCTGTCACAGTTTGTCATCGAGTCTTGAAATAGCAGCTTGGTGATCAACGCATGTGCCCGCCGTGCAGTGATGCGGCCGGTATCTGGTACGAGCCAGCGGACTCTTTGCTCGGTAAGCCCGCTTGATCCATGACCCCCTTGACGGGCTTAACCCACGTGCATCGCCGAGTATTGACGTCCGGCAAAGTGCATTGATCAGATAGCCGCGTTGCGGTCTCCATGCCATCGAACGGGGGAGATAGGCTATTGGGCTCAGTAAGGGACACGGTGCACTGGCCGTGGTATGTCCCAGGCCATCCAATAGGAGGGTGATCCGCAGCTCGCTTGAGCCGCAGAAACGGCAAACGCAAAAATGACAGATGGACCCTAGGTCTTGTAGTCCATGGGTCTCATGGGTCTCGTGAGTTCCATGAGGATTTTGGATTTCGGGATATATGCCTTCCCAGAAGGGAAGCCACGGGTTGCCCCTTTTTCATCTTCTCCTCGGGCAAGTGGAAGTCCAGAACCACCTCTTTCTTGTCTGCCGGATGGGCGTGGGGGTGGACGAGAACTCACCCAGGTCTTCGCAAACGTCTTGAACTTGAAACTACGTTCGAGCCCTTCTCCAGAACCGATTAAATTCCACCGGCCTCCGGTCGCCGCCGTTACCAGCAGCGACTGGAGCTTAGACTTCAGAGCTGCCTCATCTGAGCCTGTAGCAAACTTGGCCTGGGTGGTCGTAGACATGGTCATACGCGGTACCTGGCAGAACTGCAATGCCCGGGGCACCGAGTGCTGGATGTGGTTTCCCGAGAATGTCACTCGGGGTACCGAGTAGGGCCGGTAGACTGAAGACGATATCGATCGTGCGCTTGTTCTCGCAAGGGAGTGGGCGTAGCGGGGCCACGCTGACGAGCTGTGCATTGGGCAACCGGAAATGAGAACTGATCAAACGGTTACGATGGCAACTAACTCTGGCTGTTAGGTAGGTAGGTAGGCAAGATCAAGCGGGAGGGGGGCAATGTATTGACGACGCGTGCAGCTTGAATCGCGATATCATGCACCAAAGAACCTCGATGTCGATGTCGAAGCTGGGCGCTAGGGCCAGGCAGGACCAGTGCAAAATAACCTAACCCAGGCAGGGGGCGTGGCTGCAGAATTAGCGGCTCCGTCCGTCTACAATTAACTTGGCCTCACCTGCAGCTTGCGCAATCTACAATCTTCCTGGCAACATGTGTGGTCAGCCATGCTTCTTCTTCTGATCTGCTGACAACCAGAGAGGCTTTCCTCTGAAGCAGCAACATACAGTTTGCTACTGTACGGCGTACGATACATCAATACAGGGTAGGTTGAATGGAATGTGGGGGGTTCAAGTAATTTCAAGATGTACGTACAAGCTATGTATGTCGCCATGCATATGCCGATGCAAGCCTAGGTGGCAAACAGGAAGGTGAGCCAACCACCGACCATATCGTCTTGCAAGTATATGCGCAGGGTTACCTATCCCCTCAGCAGCCTGCAGAGGGGTATTTTGGAAGGCTGCATATTCTTCAGCACATCTGAAACCCCTCATCTAGTGATAATAATAGCTACTTGCTTAATAAGGGAGTCACCAGGTAGTCTCGCTGCATAACTGATCTTGATATCGACTCGCAAACTTTAACCTCTGGTGCACTACATGTTATTGGAAGTCGCGGAGAATCACTTCATTCAGCATGCGCGTGCCTCACAACACGGTACCGGCAGAGTCCCGCCATGGCGAGGAGGAGCGTTCCATGATGACGACTCCAACCACCACCACCACTTGCTACGGCATCAGGGGCGACCTATTGATCCCAGGTCGCGGCCAGCCTATCAAGAATGGCGCTGTCGTAGTCGAGGACGCCACGATCGAGTGGGTGGGAGATTTCTCCAACCGCCCGGCCAAGTATGATGCCGTCAAGTTCCACCACGTCAAAGTACTCATGCCAGGGCTATGGGATTGCCACGTCCACTTTGGGGGTCACGGTCTTGCCTTCAGTATCTTGAATGACAGCAGCTCGTACCTGCCAGGCGCCCCAGCTCTGGCCGGCGCTGTCACGGTGGCCGATCTACGTCGTACCCTCGAGGCAGGATTCACTTCTGTCCGGGAGTTGATGGGGGTGCGTGGGACTTTCTCTCTAGTTTCCCTCTTTCCTCAATCCCATCTATCTACAATTTGGTACAAGCGCGTGGAGAAGACTGACACTAGATACCAAAACAAAGTATGCAGGATACCTGTGGCCGGGCATCCGAGACGGATATCTGGTCGGCCCCAATGTGTACTCGTCATTGGCAGCCCTGTCGATCACAGGCGGCCACGGCGACGCCCACGAACTGCCGCTCTGCGCGGTCAAGCAGTTCGGGGAGGCAGGAGGCGCCTCCTACCTGTGTGATGGCGTAGATGAATGCATCAAGGCCGTACGCACCATGGTGCGCAGAGGGGCGCGATGTATCAAGGTTTGCTCCTCGGGCGGCGTTCTTAGTCTCAACGACGACCCCGAGGACCGCCAGTTCTCAGATAACGAGCTCAAGGCCATCGTAGACGAGACGGAGCGCTCAGGCCGTGCTGTCGCTGCCCATGCCATCGGGAAAGCCGGGATCATGGCGGCACTCAGAGCCGGCATCAAGAGCATCGAGCATGGGTGTTATTTGGACGAGGAGGTCGCGGCACTTAGTACGTGGTGGCGTTTACGTTTCTGTTCCCCTGTCCCCGGAAGCAGGGCCGGCATGGCCACCTCCCTTGTCCGCCGAGGGAGTACCGACCAAGGTTGCATCTGGCATCTATTGCATGTAACAGGTTGTTTCCTACGTACTGGAAACACCTCGTGCTTTTCTGTGCTAATGTCATCTCGCCTTACCTGCCTTTGTGGATAGGCTATTCACGTTCTGAACTAATGCTGACCTTTCGGCTGTGCAGTGAAGGAGAAGGGGGCAATCCTCGTTGCAACCCGCCACATCCAGGAGAGCCTGCTGCTTGACCCCAGCGGTTTCCCCGAGCCCGTTGTCAAGAAAATCCAGAAGATCGTCCCGTTGACGCGGAAGAACTACGATCTGGCCATCCAGCAGGGCGTTAAGATAGCTCTCGGTACCGATACCTGGAACAGCAACCCACAGCACCGTGTCGCCCATGGCAAGAACGCCACGGAGCTTACATATGCAGTCCAGGCAGGATTGACCCCTCTGCAGGCCATCGAGGCGATGACTGCCACGGCGCCGGAGGTTCTGGGCAAGCAGGCGCCCAAGAGCGGTCAATTGAAAGTTGGGTATGATGCAGATCTGATAGGCTTGGCAGGGAATCCACTGGATGACCTTGCGTTCCTCACAGACCCTACCAATGTCACGCACGTCTGGAAGGGTGGGAAATCGTATAAGTCGCCAGCGTAAATATTGCATGTAGGTATGCAATAACACTCACTGCGAACAAGAGAGGAGAGCAGAGGGGAAGGGGGGTTGGGTAGGGGGTTCCACAAGTCTCTCAACCGTCCTCCGTTTAATCACCCTTGTCCTACCCATGCATAGTAAGCAGTAATGCACGTTCGAGATGTGCTACAATATAAACTACCACGTCGGCATTGCCAACTCCTTGCCCAGCTTCTGCTTCCAGCCTGCAATGCTGCAATGTACCTACCTACCGTGTGGTTACATAAGCCAGATGGTCCCATCTTTCCTCCGGACTCGCGTTCTGCTGCGTCTTATGGCCGAGACGGGACGGTGCAACCTAATTGTCCATACGCAAGCGAGAGCGACGGCCAGTGCGGATCCCTTCTCCAAACAGTAATGTTTCTCTTATCGGCGGAAGCGTGTCTTGATCATCTACTTGTACCACTATCTGGAAGCCACTGAGCTCCGAGAGCTTTTCTGGTGGCTGTTACGCAGTCCTGTATAGATTAGGTGTGCTTTCTCATCTATTATTCATTGGTTACCTTGGGCATCATCGGTGACGGGGGGAAAAGTCCTGATGAATGATGGGAAGCGCCGCCCCCTTGACTTCATCGTCGTATGGGCGTTCAGACGTTGCATCAGCAGCGCCTCGCCATCCAAAACACGACTGTCCCCCCCCCAAAGCAGCAACAAAACTGCAGGTACTTTCCGGCGGCGAGCACGAAACCGAGGTTTTCTCCGGCATATTGCCCTCGCATTGGGCACACGTGATTCTTCCGGTTGATCTGCAAAGCGAAGCAAAACAAAAACAAAGCAAAGCCGTACTGTGCGCCCCTCTCGTCTGACAACTGGGCTGGGACCCCGTTGCACGCAGGACTTGTGCCGCATGTGTGGATTGTGGATATCTGATGTATCGTGCGTGCTGCTTGCTGTTCCAAGTTGCTGTTGGCTGCTGTGGATTTGTTCGCCCTGGGAAAAACTCAGAGAGATGGGATATTTTCTCCTCCAGTCAGGGGAGGGGGGCAATCTCTCGGCCGATATTGCTGTGCTAGGCTCCTCTATGTAAGTATTATTGCATGTCCTGCAACAGGCTTTTTACGGTCTCACAAGTAGTATTCTGCTTGCCTCGTTCTTTCTTGTGACTCGCTGGTTCGGCAGGATGGAGGGTGGGTTTCGGGAGAGCAAGATTAGTAATAGAAAGAGTCGAGGCACGGATGACCTGATCACGCCTCCCGGTGGTTGCTGCTTGAGGATGCCTTGATGCCTCGACCAGTCAACGGGGTTCCTGTAAACACTCAGGTGGGGACGAGGATTATGTAAGTCCCTTCTTTACGACTAATCAGCATAACCACAGGCGTACCAGACTGAAACGCTACAGATGCATGGGAAGCATCGAACAGCCTCATCATCTGGGGGAGAAGGACTCTCAAACCTGTCGGCCTGTATACCCAAGTCGTCCAACGAGAGAGCCAACGGGACAAGGTAAGTGGGATTCGGGTGCTTTATCGAGTAGCGCTATCCAAATCCCGAGGGGTCCGGACTCCTCCTGCAGTTGGAAAGTCCGGCGCGGCATCGCGTGCCAAGAGACTGGGTTCATATCTCTATCTCTCGAATCACGTGTGGTGTGATTGATGACCAAAGCAGCCGGGGTCCAGACGGCGGAATCGTTGATTGGTTCATCGTGCGATGCAGCCAATCCGCTCTCCCGTAGGAAGCTGCCACATTCGTATGCAAGCCATGCCGATATGTACTTCGAGGTTGGTGAGGTCGCACAAGAGATCAATTGGAAGAAGTGTGGGTGGGAACTGGAGACTGGGCCCAAGGGTACCTTTACATTGTCAGCGGTCCCGACGTCACTCTTGCTCTCTCTTTCTCTCTTTGCGACTGGCAACTGAGCTAATAGGCACACGGTCCCGAGATACATCCACACACACCCACAGCTCGGGAATGTCTCGTGCAATTTCAACGTGAATTCGGAGTTGGGCCGCCCCTGCTGCCTGCTGCTGCATCGTAGCAGCGGTATCTGCTGTACCCTTCGGAGCCGCCAGCAGTCACCAACATGCACCTGGGTGGCGCATGGGGGACTTGGTTCTGCTTTCTTGCCGGATGACTCCAAGCAGGAAGCTCCCGATCTTGTATCAGCTGCTATCTCGCGGAGTGACAACAGCTGAGGACCGGTCCATAATGCGCTGACTAAAAGGCAGAGCGAATACGGCGTTTACGTGCCCGGCAACTGTTTACAGCACGGCGCGCTATGTGCGTTGGTCTTTATACATGTACAGTATGTAGGTGTATGTAGGCAGGTGGGTGTCTAGCGCATCGGGCTGACAATGCAAAGGGATGGTGTGGGATGTGTGCGATTTTGTCCCATTGGCCCGCGCAAGCTAGACGAGAAGCTAGGCAATTAGTAATACCTACGATTAAGGAAACAATTCCGAAATCAACCACCTGCGAGACCTGCAAGATGGATGCGAGGAGGGCGGGCAGAGGAATCGGGGGTTATGTATGTACTCCTCCTGCCGTTGAAAAAACAAAAAGAAAAGTCATTGTTGCATAATCTTCTCGCGAACTTCGTCTTCGCTGGAATAGATCAGACAAAGAAAGAGCCCCCCCAAGCCCCTCTCCCCTCCATCTCTCCGGTGCTGTCGAATCAAGGGTTTAGAGTTTTCTTATGTAACCCGTGGGGACCATAAATTGGGAACAAGTTTCAGAAGAAGCACCGACGATGGAATGAGGCGGCTCTGGTGAGCTTACCTCATAACACCTCATCGGCTCTGGATAGGTATCCCTATCGTACCATCCTGGGAAGGTGGTTCTGGAGGGTACTCCGTACCTCGGTATATCTGTAGATGAACGTTCGACGCTTGCACACTTGGAGGTACTACTACTCATTCATACTGTGGGGAGGCAAAACACCCGAAATCATATATATATATAGCAAGCAGGAGATAAGACCAGTGATCTCAACCCAACAAACTTGAAGACCAGGGCCCCTGGGAGGTGAAGCCATAGCCTTACATACCAATACACCGATGTTCGCGTTCCGCCAAGTCGAAATGTCTGAGTATACGGTTTTGCCCTGCACTCTATCTGCCTACATCTCTGCGAAGCCCATGCGATCCGAACTCGGGTGGAGGGAATCGCAATAGCCTATTACCCATGCCACCACCATCAGCCAATTGCAGCTAAAGCTGAGTTTCGGGAAGTTGAAAGTACCCGTTGGGTAGGTACTTTTCTCCATCTGCGCAAACATCAGAACGAACCAACAACCTCTCGGTCCGGATTTAAAGTACAGTAACACCAAGTAAAGAAATTGCTGACAAACCCACTATCCAAGTCTCAAGTTGACCTACACAGCCGAGCGCGTCGTCAACTACTCATTTAGCTCGTCAGGGAGCGCGAATTACGTGATCACCCCATATATTTCCCATTCCTTCTTCTTCACCTTCCGCTTCGCTGCTGACGGACGGCTCAAGTTGTACACACTCGTGCACTTATGAGCTGTCCGTACATTGATCGATGCCTGTATGTATGCATGTAGTTTAGCTCTCCCACATACGTAACCAGGCACGCTCGAGCTGAGCCTGCGGAGTTAAGTACTAGCGGTAGAAGGCGGAGGCTACGGGGCTGGATATAACAATACTTAGTGAACAGTGTGCACACTCTTGGTGTTCGTGCACAGGCAGGGCGTAGAAGGCATGCTCCGTTGTCATGAGTCAAACCCAGCAAGCAGGTTGCTGGAGAGTGGGAAATGGCGAACGAAGAGAGAGCCCTGAGGGTTTCGGTCCCATCTTCTAGAAGACCCATGCTCGGGGCGAACGAGTGTGCACAAAAAAGCACCCAGCGACCATGGTCAGCAAACCGGCCCGTTACCCGCGGCAAATCTTGTTCCTCCTTCTAGAAAGGCTCCCTGTTGCAACCCAGCCTCACGCTCCCTGTGTTTACCCTCCTGGGCGTAGCGCATGTACCAAGTAGCCGGTCTGTTGTCAATTGCTCCATTTCTCGCAGCAGATGCTGAGCAGTAGCCAGCGCCGTGACATGACTGACAAGTCCGACATGCTACCTACATGTACCTGCCTACCTAGGGGGCTCGAGAAAAAAAAAGGAAGACCAGTTGTGAAAACTCAGTGTAGTATGCATTTGCATAATAGATAAGCAGATACTGTTCTGCACTGCAGGCCGGCATTATTTGTTTTCCTGGTTGGGGTTTTCTTCTTCTGTTGCTTTTCTTTTCGTCTCCTTCGTTACGGCGGAGCTGGCTGGCTGAATAATTCGTCACTTGGTCTGGATTACGAAACCAACAGTAAAAAAGTCCGGCGCTTGGTTTGACTCTGGGGCTCGTGGGGCACAAGACGACTGTCTCCCGATCACCCTCAATTGGCACTACTTACTCCCTCGCTCCGCCGTCGCGCTTTCGTTTCCCTTCCATTGCTCGCTCGCTCACCCACTCGCGCGGCCCTGTGTCTTAATTTTTTTTTTTTTAATTCTCTGTATGTGTATGTATGTACATTGCAAGTAGCGAGCAGTACCAGGCATTTGCTCACAGTCCCATTCTCCAGCTGTCTCTCGCGACCCTCGGACACTTCGACACCTGTCATTGGTTCTGGCGTTGGTAACTTACTTTGTCAGCACCCAAAACCCGGCTCTTTCTTTTACCACCCTTCAACCTACCATTGAAAGTTTATTATCTAAGGGCCACCACCTATCAAAATCCCCCCAGCCCAGCCAACCTACTACTTGTTCAGCCAGCAAGTCCATCCAAGCAAGCCCCATCAAATCTTCCTTAATACCTGCATGTCCAATCCGAACCAACTCTGAGAAGGACCCCCCAGGGATTATTGATCTCTTTTCCACTCTGCCCGACCATCGCCGTCCTGTACTTCTAAACTACCACTGCTATCTACCATACAGTCAGCAACAAGTACAGGTCGCCTTTCCGCAATTCCAATCGGCCCCAGCCAAGGACCCAGACTCCGGACTGGCAGCCCAATCGGTTCCCTGATACTCACTTATGTCATCCAAGTATATGCTTGGCTCGTAAAGACAAATCCAAAGTACACCCCGGTACTTGCGTGTCTGCGACGGACTGGCGGCGGCATTTCCAGGAACAACAACAGAGCAGAACCATCCAGATCTGGTCTTGTCGATCCTCCGAGCTATTACAAGCTGCTGCAGCGTCCTTCACCAGATCTTCCTTTTTTTTCTCCTGCTGTCGAGCTTCACCCCGTCTCGCCATAGTCGCATCCGGTTTATCCTCTGCTCCCACCCGTGTTCTTTGTTGGGCTCGTCCTTCGCATGATGGAGTACACAGCTACTGCGGCTCCCGCTGCCGCCGCTGCTCCTACTCCTCCTACAGGCGCCTCAAAGGTAAGTTTGGAGCAAATCGTCATCTCGTAATCATCCGCCCTGGCCCAGACCAATCTCATAACATGCCATACCCTACCACCGATCTCCCTCTTCCCATTGCTCTCCGGTGGTCAGCCATCGAGCTCTACTGAAACCCCGCCGTGTTTGACTGTGCATAGCAGCATACGAATACACGAAAGGTGCATCATTGTCTTCTGGCTGTCTTTTTTGGTTGCCGTCCCCTTTCCCGAGCTGTCCAGCAAATCAACACCTTGGTCGTTTGTCATGAGTGCATCTATTCCCACGACTCTCGAGTCTACTCAATATCCATTTCAAACAAACGGTAGATCTAGTGTCTATCCGTCGTGGCCATTATCCTCACCATGGAACTGTAGCAACTTGATGCTGACTCAGAATCGGACAATAGGACAGTACAAGCTTTACTGGTGAGTACGAACATGATTTTCTTCTTTTTTTCTGACTACCATGCTCTTATCTCCTCCCCAGATCTGATGGGGAATGCATCTGTTGCCGATTATACATCATGGCAATGTCCCGGATTTCGCGAAGCCTACCGCGATCCGGATTACTCTTGCTGCATGGGTCCTCGCGATCCTCTCTATGCCGGCCCCCTCCCCTATCGTTTGCTGACCTTCCATCCACCCCCCTCCCTGTCACTACCCATCTTCCCTCCACATGAATATGTAATCACACATATACATGCATACATACGGACAACCTCAGCCTTTTCGACGGCTCCGGCCCTGTATCACCCTATGTACATGTACACCCCCCTCCCGCGTCGTCTTGCGTGCCCGTCTCTTATTACCAAATACCCGCCCCTGCTACCCTTGCCTACCTTACCGGTCTCTCAAGTCATACATATTTCGCCTCGGCCCAATCCATAGCTTCCTCCAGTTCTATTACTAGCTCGTTTTCTTGGTCCTGTCGCTACCTGTGTCAACTTCGCATTTCTCATTGCATATCCTCTTTCGCGATCCCGGCAGTATTACCTGGGCTGTGTGTCACTGACTCGCCTTACAGAAGATCCGGACTTGCGAGCTAAACTCGCACACCAAGCAACAAGTCTTCTCAACCAGACCGATTCTGGCCCTAAGGAGACTAGGATCCCTCAGCCTTGTGTACCGCCGCAACCACAGATACATCCACAGTTGAGAGCAGCTGGTGGTGCTGCGAACTCCACGGAGATAATGCCTTCTGGCCTTGCCGCAGCGTCCACCCATCCCGGCGCCATTCCTTCTGCCTCATCTGCCATGGCAGTGCATGGGCTTCTGGACCATGACCCCGATCATGACCACGACCACGACGGGGATGATTCTATCACGGATGGGAGGAAGGCCAAGAGGGAGCTCAGTCAGTCGAAGCGTGCTGCACAGAATAGGGCCGCCCAGGTAAGTGCTTTTCGACGCAACATTGGCTTAAACATGATCAACGCTGATCCAGTCAACAGAGAGCTTTCAGACAAAGGAAGGAGCATCACATAAAAAAGCTGGAGCAGGAAGTACGAGACTTCCGTACAATGGAAGAAACGTATAAGGCGGTCCAAAATGAGAACTACGCGCTGCGCGAATACGTTATACAACTACAGTCCCGATTGATGGACAGCCAGATCGAACTCCCGCAACCCCCTCCTGGCGTGGCCTTGCACCCTCCCAGGCCCAATGCTCCACGAGCCGTTGCCCATCCTCACCCTCCTGCCAACGTGCTAGAACCTGCGCAAGCCACCAGCTCCGCGGGCTCTCTTGCCGATGTTGCTGCTGCGGTACACGCTGGCATTAGTGCCAGAGAACCGCCAAGGGAAATGCCCGTTGACGGTATTTACAATAACCGAGTGAAGCCAGAGACCAGCGAGGAGCGAAGTGACGATGAGATTCGGCGGCAGCTGCAACGCGACACCTTGCCCCCTCCGTCATCCTTGAGAGCATAGGATACCTTTTGGTGATGCCGAAGATGGTGGAAAGAAGAAGCTGTGGGCGAAGATTTAAGGATGTGTGTCTAATTCTGCGTTCATTTTCACAAGGGGCGTTCAAAGGCAGCATCGTGGGATGTTGATTTTACACTTGTGGCGTTCAGGCTTAATCGGGTTCGGTCCAAGAAATGGGTGTTACTGGCATTTGGTAGGGGAAAGCAACCCGAGTAGCATTGTAGTGTTGCACTCTTACTCAGTGGCCATGTTCGCTGGTGTATTAGTCAATGCACTTGAGTTTTCGCCAACTGAATAGACTTCTGGTCAAAGAAAAGAAAGTAAGATATTGATAGCAAAGAGATGTATCATTTGGTCAGCAGATCCGGTTTTCGATGGCAAAACCGCGATGACGTCAAAGCAGCCAATCCTAAAACTTGGCGACATTGCGAATAAGAAAGAAGTTGATTGTCATATTTTGGTATATTCTACAAGCGATAATGAAAAGCCGGCATCACTCTCAAGCCGGGGCCTTGACTTCATCCATTCATTCGTCGGCGCGCAAATATTGCGCCCTATCTCCGTGCCATCCATATGAATTAAGCGAACAAGAGCATCAGTCGCAATTTGTGCCCCGTTCCTGTATCTATTCTGCGGCACTGCTGCTTTGCGCCGCGTTCTGTCTCCCGCCGTCAAGCTCAAGGATATGAGTTACCCAGTTCGTGCTCCTGTGCGATGGAAAGGTTAGCTCGGTTTTGTTTGGCGAGTGCGGCACGGGTGTGTCGTGTCAAGTCATTCAGGGAGTAAGTAAATGGTGTGTGTGGGTGGGTGCGGAGTGATCTGGCAAGGCAGGCAAGGTGGAAGGGGAAGGGGAAAGGAAAAGCAGCCAGAAAAGGAAAGAGAATGGGGTGCGATGAAAGGCCCCAGAAGCAAGAATAACCACAATAGGCAGGCAATGGTTGTTGCTGCGATGAAGAGACCAGCCACATGACTGACTCATCAGAACGAAATGGAGATGGGCCAATGGCATGTGAAGGAACGAGAAGTAGCGTTGTTAGGAAAGTTCTGCCAAGCCCCAACCGCAAGATCGCGGGCGCTCTCTCTCCAAATCTCTCGGGCTTATGTCAGCACCAAGAGAGAGTGAGAGGCCACGCTGAAATATCTCGAGATGGGGTAGCGACCCATCAATTGATGCGGGCGGGCGGGCTTGGCAGAAGGGGGGGAGGGGGGTGGTAAAAGCTGTGTGTGTGTGGTGTGGAAGCAATAACGCAAGGGTAATTCCGCGAGGAACAATCTTTGCATATCATTCTGCCCTCGTCCTCGCTTGAGAGTAGGGTATGTATGTAGTAAGTCAGAGAGAGAGAGGCAGAGGCACGACGACACGACCAAACGGATGAAGCACCGCAGACAGTGGCTCAAGAGTCCCATCCTTGGCGCTGTGCCGCCTCGGTGTACGGCGTAAATCGCCGTAAACTCAGCGAACAATACTCCATTTCTGAAGTCGTCCCCTGTCCTCCCCCAACGCCTGACTTGAGAGGGGATGGGTGCCGGTCCCGAACGAGGCAAGATTCCTTTGGCTGACAAGGCTCGCGCATTGGCCAGAAAGTGCACAATTACTGAAAGAGGAAAGACGGGGTATGGGGAAGGTTTCGGGGTAGGAAGGGAGGATTTTGTTGGTCAGACAGGACTTGGGAGAAGCAGGAGGGATGTGGCTGGTTTGCCAAGTCAAGATAGTGAGGGGGACGGGAAGAGGCTGGAGAAAATTTGCTGACATACCTTTATGTAATCGCCTCCCTTCTCGAGCCACTCTGCCCTGGTCACCGCGGCGGCTTTGTATCCGGAGGATCCTACCCAGCCTGCGGCACCTTTCCAGGCATCCAGAATGGCATTGTCTGCTCGGCGCAACTTGAGAGGACTGTCGACAGGCAGCAGAGCTGTGAGGCCTTGGCGCAGGCGGTCGTCGAAATTGTCAAACAGAGTATTGCCACCAGTCAAGAACACGTCACGGAGGAAGTCGTCTCGGTTGATTGTGGGGATGCCCACCAGTCGCTGGGTAAGGATATCGCCGCACATCTCGACCAGGCCGGCCTGGTCCACTCCGGCGATGGACGGCTGGAATACCACTTCGGGAACACGGATGCGCTCCACATTGAGATGGAGCTGGTTGATTTCCGATTGAGCGCCCGCATCAAAGGGTCGTGGGCCTCGCAAGAAGGCGTGCAGAAGGGATCGGCTCCAGTCGGATTGGGCCTCGTATGTATCTTCGTGCGTGAAGCCTGCATCGTAGCGCAGAAGGTCCTCTTCAATGGTCTTGAGGTTTCCAAGGAGATCCTCCTCGCCTTCTTCGTCGTCGCTGGCGTTCTCCCCGACAGCGATCTGCCTGTACACGCCCCAGTCGTCATCATTGGCGCCAAAGTTGTCGTCGTCCCCACCACGACGCCGTTTGGTTCGTGGACCATCTGATGCCAGGTTGGCGATAGATTTCATGCGAATCTGCGAGGCCAGCGACTTTCGGTTGCCCTGGTCCGCCTTGAGGCGGTCGAGCTCCTTCATACGCGACAACGTCTCGTTGCGTATGGTACGTTTCTCCTCAAGCCAACCCTCGAGGTCGTTCTCACGACGCTCCCTATCGAGACGCTCATCCTCGGCAATGCGCGCCTTCTCCGCCTCTTTCTCTGCCTTAGCCCTTGCTCGTGCCTCGTGATTTGACTTGAGAAGGCGCTGGTGTCGCTTCTGCTTGAGAGCGGCTTCATCCAGTTCCTCATCTGGCACTTCCAGTAAATCGAAGTTGGGTGCCTCTTGTTCCTCTTCAGGGTCCCCTCCCACATCCTTTGTACGGGCCTTTTTGACAGACTTCTCCAGTTCCTTGATGGCCCGCTCCAGCGCATTCTCATCCTTCATGTCCTCAGCATCGAGCAGCCGCTTGGTGTCCTTTTTGTTGGCATCCGCAATCTTCTCCTGTAGTTTCTTGTAGTATTCGAGCTCCTGCTCCTTTCGCATCAGTTTCTCCAGGCGCATCTTGGCAGCCTGCTCCTGTAGTCGCCTGCCACTTTCTTTCTTGCGTTCTGCGATACGAGCCAGCTCTTCCTCGCTCTTCTGAATAATGACTTCTTCCGTAAACGGGTATTGGACGACCATGTCCCGATCCTCTAGACCTGTCCAATCCAGATAGGAGCGAATCTCGTCATCGAACGCCTTCGAGACGTAAGCATGGTCCCGCAGCATGTTTTCGGCCTGGGAGACATTGAGCTTCCCGGGGAATGACGGGTATTTGAGGCGAATAAGTTTCAAAAGGTATTCAGCAGAATGCCACCCACCCCAGTTCAAGCGAATTGCCTGGTTCAATATCGCCTTGGAGTCGTAGACTGGAATTACGTGGGTAGCGCTGTATGAGGATGATACGACCAGACCTGTGCGGCCCTTGTTATGCCGGTACGAGAACAATGAGTCGACGCCCGTGGCCAGGGAAGGTGCGCCATATGCCTCGAAGATGATTTCGTTCATGGCTACGCATGCGCGCGTTAGTACTGCCGGCAGATCTCAACGTTGTAGGGATTTTTCGCTTACATTTTCTCGCATATGGCAGGTTGGCGACAGTCTCCGTCATGACGATGGGCATGTCTATGGAACTCTCCGCATTGTTCATGCCGAGCTTGAGGAATGTCCAATCCAAAACGTGTTCCATCACATCCCAATTGGTGACGACACCGGTTCCGGGTTCAAATGCGTTCCTGATGTGGCCTCGGGCGGTCGTGTCGGCGTAGCAGTCGTTGCCCGCGAACGAATATGTCTTCCCGAGCTTTCTGTCCCTATACTTGGCCATGATCGGCGGAATGTTGAACCTGGGCTGGTCCTCGAAAGACCATCCTGCTCTTACGGCCGAGGAACCTGTAAAGTCACTCCGATATTAGTGTCCAATGCTCTGCGGGAGGCACCGTCCAACCTTAGGTATGCTTACCGTTGTCAATGACAATAGCGGCGCGTCCTGCCGGCTGAGACAAGGCTTTCTCCCGTCCATCGGGCTGCTCGGGCGTGGGCTTCTCGAACCGGTTCTCTTTCATAGGGAATATCCGGGCGGGAGGGTACGTCTTCGCCTCACGCACAGGGAGTGCCGCGAGGGCCGGCACCGTTGGGTCGACAGCGGAGGGCGCCATGTCTGCGGTCGCAAAGTTGTTTGGGCGTCAAATCGTTTATCGTAATCGAGGGTTGGAGACTTAATCGCGGGTTGATGAAGTTGTGTTGTTGCACATGTCGCATCGAAGAGTCCCACCAAATGACAGCCGCGATTGAGGATCTGCTTCAATGAAAAAGAGCAGCAGTTGTGGTGTACGATTCAGCGCATAATTAATATTTCGTGACTCAGTTCCGCGCAGCGTCCACAGAGGCGCCAGATGGATGTGGGAAAAAAGAAACCTGAATGGACAGAACTTTGTTCCCCAAGTCTGTTCACTTTCGCCGTCGCTCGCGACTGGAAGAATGCAAGGCTGACGGTTCAGACAGTATTGAACAGGGATCTTCAAGCTCCAGAAAGCATGGGCAGCTGCGCCAAACTTAATTCACCTTAGCGCTCATGCACATCCTCGAAGCTAAGGCCATCCATCCATATCTACATGTACCTCCCGGACTTGAGCTTCATCGGGGAGTTGCAAGATAGCGACTTTCCTTCCTATACCTTCGTACAACAGCACAGTCTACTCTCCGTCTCATGGAACAAGAGACATACAACCAAATCAGATTGTCTGTAAGAATTACAGGTATCAAAACATATGATAAACTAAGTCCGATACAAGTCGCCCCATACCTTCGATTATAAACATCAAGACTTGCCATTGGCAGAATAAGAGCTTGTGCATTGGCTAGACTGCTCTATACAGACTCGTGAGAAGGTCGGCGCCATTCGTCGTTAGCGTACTCGATCGTCACGCTCTGTCATAAGCCAACGCGTCTTGCTCTGTTCCAGTGAGTCCAACAGTGTCCAATGCTACCAAGACTCCTTATGCGGAGCATGGGCATACTTAGAGCTTGACATTGTTACACGTTCTTCCACATCCTTCCTTTATGAGGGGGGCTTCAGGTTGTCCGTGGCTATTACAGGTGTTAGTCAGTTTCTGCATTAATATGTAGTTTCTCCGTGGTAGGCCTGTAACTACCTTCTAGGTGGAACAAAACATTGGATTGGTAGTTCTTGAACATCTGAGCCACCAGCTCGATGTTCATGTTTTGGACGTTGATATCCTGCAAAGTTATGTCAATTCCGGGGCCGAATATTTGGTCACGGGCTGGCTAACTTGTAGGCTCTTGTTCATAACCATTACGGCCTCGTTGAGCTTCTCCTGTAATAGCAAGCCGACAATTAGCTTGTTGCTGTGCTCCATGGGTCCGACAGCTGACACTTACAACATTGGTGATGACACGCGATAGCAGTAAGTTCTGCTGGTGCTCGTGGGGGCTCTCCTGCAACAAAACAGTCTGGTCAGCGCCCGGGTCTTGCGACAGGACATATATAAGGCATATTACCATCTTTCAGAAATAAAACAATCCTACGATTGCTGGGAAGCTGCTTTGGTTCGTGTATATTGCTTTGTTGATTGCCGATGAGTCGCATTAACAAGGTCGGGCGGTGGAGGCTGGCAGTACAGGGATGAAAGCAGTGTGTAAGCTATGGGTGCTGTTGCTCGAGCTTGGACAAGGCTGGATGAGGTTGAGACTACATTCTGAACCAAGCATTTCTCTTTCCGGCGACACGGCAAATCGTAACTTCTAACTCTACTCAATTTCATTCACTCCCTCGTAACTGAGGAGGACCCAGCATCAATCTCAGAAATAATCATCTCGGAAACCCTCAACCGCAATTGCCATTACTCAATTCCCTTCGTCGTCTGCCGTTACCAAAGCCATGGCTGCGCCTACCGAAGCGCAGATTGCACATCAGGAGCTGATCGACAAGCTCGACATTCACTCCGTCCACAGGACCTTCCGCAACCCGAGCTGGAAGCCGAACTCGCGCCGCAACAAGAACGTAAAGACGATTCTGGGCGACGCCTCGCGAAAAGAGACATCATCCATCCTCGCGACGCCCCAAGACGACAGCGGTCCCACGACGCCGGGCGCCAACGCCGACAACGACGGCCTCTCTACATCCGGCACGACGACGCCCGCGCCATCCGCCGACGGCGGGAACCTGCAACAGCCAAACCTAGCGCAAGCGTCACGGAGTCTATCGAAGCTGGTACTAGAGAAGACCCTACGGCCCAACGGGGGTGCCTCGGGCGGCACCGCTGCAAATGCTCCCAGCGCGACTTACACAAACATCGAGAGCGCACCTTCACTGGCCCACACCAAGCGCTACTGCGATATCACCGGCTTACCGGCGCCATACCTGGACCCCAAGAGCAGATTGAGGTACCACAATAAGGAGGTGTTTGGCTTTATTCGATCTCTGCCCCAGGGTGTGCCGGAGCAGTACCTAGAAGCCAGGGGTGCGCATACAGTACTCAAGTAAAAACAGCAGCATTGGGCGCGGTGCTACTTTACCAAATATGCACGCGCCCGTCACAGTACTCATGATTTCGACGAGCTGGTGTTGGCCAGCATGTATGATATAGGAAGACCAGTAGGCAAAAGTATTTATGGGAGGCGTTTGAGGATGTCCTTTGCCAAGATACACATTTCACTGAAGCAAGCACCCAAGGCAAGGGACGAAGGCTATGACATATTACCCACGGCCAAGAATGCATACACAACAGCGGGAATAGGTGGAATGTTCGACCAACAAAGTCAACCATATCTGGTGATCGGTCACCTCTCGGCGACCGAAACTGAGATATGCTCCGGCTTAATCGTGATCAAGATTTGTTCTCTGCCTGTTACTGACGTATACCGAGAATGGATGGGAAACCAAATTCAGTTACCAGAGCTAGATTGCTAAGGATCGCCGCGGCAGAATACATCAATCAAAATTGCAAGTGCACATATACCTACCATCCTACAGACTGTGGTCATAATCGAGCATATATTCGTGTCCCAAAAGGGACAATGCTGCAGCCATCATGTCGAAGTATACAACATTTCCAATCCAAAATTTGCTTGGACTGTACTACTTCGCAATGAGTCGCGACGTTGTCGTGAAAAAGGGAGACGAGTGAACCAACTTTGGGTTGTTGAGTAAGAGTTGGAAGGCCGGTATGAGAGGAGCCAACAAAAATTGCTTTATTTTTGTGACTGTGCTGTTGTGGCTGCAGTTGCTCCACAAAGCCACGCAGCCACTCACAGACGGCTTCCAATTACTCATCATATGAAGATGGAGGAGCCGCTGGATAGAATTGTACCTACATGTAATACTGCTCTCGTGTTTAACAATTTCATCTTGAAGCATTGCAACTCAACTTCGTAGCGATATTCTCTTATACGCAATATACTTTCTGATACTTACCATGAGAACGGCGCCCCATCACTCAAGAGAGACAAAGCATGGCATGGGGCCATAGCAAACTACATACCTGAAGTCCGTGATGAGCGCAGATGTAGAGCTTCTTGCGGTAACATCACGAAGCACGAGATACGCGTACGGTTCAAGTTTATGGCCCTGGTTTAGAGGGCCGTCGCCAGGTAGTTTATAAAGTGAAGGTGAGTATACTCGACCAGCCCTACTAACGTGTATCGGAGCATACCTACTTACATAAGGTAGGCTGTAAGACCAAAGAAATAGCCAATCTGTGTGGACCATTAGCCTCAATGCAATGACGATCACGGACATGTGTATACGCAGGAACCCGAAACCGACGGACTGTCGTACACTTGCCTAAAAGCAATATATGGGATGTTTCGGTCATGGAAATCGAGATTTGCTTGTCCAAGGTACGAAATATATGAGTCGGGGGCCGCAGTCATTGATTTGAACAATCCTCACCAGACGAAATTGGGGAGCTCGCCTTCCAACCCGATGCATTTGTTACCTATCTACATGAAGTATGCAGGTAATGTACGTACATATCTGGTAAGGGAGCTAGGTCAATCAATACCAAATGAGCTGTAACATAGGGATAGGTACCTGCTGTTGGTCGGCGTTGATGCACAATTCGCACGCGTCACAGGAGACACGGTTGGTTCATGTCAAAGGTCGGAGCCCCTGGGGAAACATGGTCCGTGTTAGATCGCTACCTAATTGAACCAGGAAGCTTACACGTAGTAGCATCTCCGTTATGTAGGTACTGACTGACGTACGCTCTAATTATAAAATCGCATCCATTCATTTGATACAATTCGAGCACGGCAAGATACCCATCTTTGGTCTGTACAAAATCCTCGCCGCAGCGCAATAGTACCCGAATAAAGCCGCCCCGACGAAAAGAGACCCA
Source organism: Apiospora marii (assembly GCF_038362585.1). Taxonomy (NCBI): domain Eukaryota; kingdom Fungi; phylum Ascomycota; class Sordariomycetes; order Amphisphaeriales; family Apiosporaceae; genus Apiospora; species Apiospora marii. The sequence continues at coordinate 1,817,059 of NW_027117374.1, forward strand.
AGAAGTCAGAAACGACACATATAGTCTCTGCATCAATCTATCGCGTTTGAACATTTTCCCATACAGCCAAGATGCCGACAATGTGGTTGACCGACACACAAAGTAAATCCCAACGTCGCGGCAACAAAACAAGGCGAATGAAGCTAACGGTATGCAACAGAAATAGGAGTGGCCTTCTGCTCCGGCGGTAAGTACCCTCACGTGTAGGCATGGAGCAAAGGGGCGGAAGCTGACAAGCTGCGCAGGAGGTTTCTTCCTCATCGGAGGTGTCATGATGTTCTTCGACAGAGCCATGTAAGTTCGCGCACTTCCCGTCCCTCTGCACGGGACCTTCTTCAGGAAACTGACGGACTGATCGCGACCTAGGCTGGCAATGGGCAACGTAAGCTCTTCCTCTCCCTCCCCCTCCTCGACCCTTCCCCAGGCCACAGCCTCCGGTCCCAACCGACGAGGACGAAGACGCCACGCACCACCCACCCATTGAATGCGCCACTAACCTCACCCACCTCTCTGTCCAGATACTCTTCCTAATCGGCCTCACCATAATCATCGGCCCCCAAAAGACCCTCCTCTTCTTCGCGCGCAAGCAAAAGGCCAAGGGCACGGCCGCCTTCTTCGCCGGCCTGCTGCTGATCCTGCTGCGGTGGCCGCTCATCGGCTTCTGCGTCGAGCTCTACGGCATCATGATCCTCTTTGGCGACTTCCTCGGCACCATCGCCGGCTTCGCGCGCAACGCCCCCGTCGTCGGCCCCTACATCGGCATCCTGGTCGACCGCATCGGGTTGGGGCGACGCAATGCCGAGCTGCCTGTATGAGAAAGGGGATTATGACGGAAAGAGAAAGAAACCAAAACCATGAAAGGCAAAAAAAAGGTCGCAGGGGTAGATAGGAATCATTGAACCTGGGTGGGGTGTTGAGTTGCAATCCTTACCTGTCGTGGGCGGGCCTTTTCACGATATTTTGTCACGGCTGACGATTGCTTGGTGCATGTCAGGGCCATGAACACTCATGATAGAATGGCGTTGGCGGTCTTGTATGTATAGAAATGTTCGTTATACGATGTTATGGCTGTTGGGACCGGTGTTGGCTAGAGTAAGGTATACCCAAAAAGGGGGACCGGACCCGGCGTATCTACAAATTACCCCTATTTAATCGTACAGACACGTACATCCAAATTTTATTCATTCACGAGAAGCCGCACAAGACATCTGGTGCACAACAATGGGACGCATTGGGACTTCACAGTTTGAGTTCAGGTCGTATATCATTCGCCTATGCAGGATCCAAGGAGGTCTGGAGAACACAGTTCCCGAGCAGTCGAAGACCTCAGCAAACCCAAGCATGAAAGCGTCGTCGGAAAGGTGGCTCTAGATAAGGACTTTCTTCCTCTTCCGCGCGCACACACAAAATCCTCTATAACGTGTCACACCAGACAGTGTCGTTGATTTGGCGTATCGATACATGTCTGGCCATCGGTTTTCTCCATACTGAAAAATCGCTACCACCCCATGATGAACCGGTACCGCTCCAGACACAACTGAGGGAAGACCCGCAACGAATTAGTAGCCGACCTTGATCAGGTAGTCGGCCAACGCCTCGACGGTCTGGGCGGCGTTTCCAGCCTGGACACCCTCGCCGTAGTGGCCAACGAGGATAGCCTGCGTAGTCTTGACTGCGAGAATACCGGTGCGACCCTACATGCAGACATATATGATCAGCTCTCCGCACCACGGGGGGCACTGTATCGGGAATTTTAGGGGACAAAGGGCTAAAACATACCTGGCGGCCGTACATACTCCGGTCCTCGACCCTGAAAATGACGTATCGCTCACCACCAACGTGAGCACCCTCAGAGAGCGCCTTATCGACGGCACCAGCAGCGCCGGTGACGATGTTGGCGATGTTCTTCATCTCCTCGGGCTTGATCTGTAGTTGTGTTGGTCAGCATATGGCCCTTTTCGTATTTTTCTTCTCCATATCCCCCATTGTCGCGACAGATGCCTGATCCGTGTCGTTCGAGGTGATACAAGGTGATGTCTGGGGATGTAGGATCGGGGTGGAATGGTGGTGGTGCCGTACCGTGAAGCCAGCTGAGGACGCCCACACGCTGTCACCAGCGACGCTGATGATGGCGGCCTTGTCGATGTGGCCACTCTTCACCAGGCTATTCGACGAGCACTCAAGTTAGCATGGGCAATGCAATGGTCCATCATTGATAGTCCGCTTCGCTTTTGTCGTCATCGAGGAGTAGTGGGTGGTGGCTCGTACCTATCGTCAACGTATGCTAAACATCACGAACGGAAAAAGTCAGCGTCAAGTTTGATTCGGGATCCTGGCCAAGGCGGGGTTGTCTTGGTTCGGGTTGAGGTGCATTCTTCTTACCTTGCCAAGACATGGTGGTAAATGTGTGTGGGTGGACTGGTACTCGGTGATGGGAGATACTAGGAGGAAGAAGCAAAAAAGAAGTTCCTGTTGTCTGGGAATCAGAAATGATGTTGAAGAGGTGCAGCAGGGAGAGAGGTTGGGAAGAGTGGATGACTAGTAGACTGGAAGCCTTTAGGAAGCTTTGTCAAGTTGCTTGCTACAAAGGGGACGAATATCACTTTGGTTGCTCGGGGGGTGGAATGGCCCAACGCAATTTGGTCAACCAGGAGGGGTAAGTTTAGGTAGGGACCGCACGTAGTCGCTTTAGGGGACTGCCAGGCACTAAAGGGACTAAAGGAAAGGCATGGAATGGGTCCTTCAAGGCGTCCACTCTTTTCCAATGGAAGCCAGCGCAGAACCAGCGGGTTTGTTAGTATCAAGCGGTCAAGACGGTGGAGTTATTAACAATCAATTGATCCCTTCTTCATGCTCCGATGCTTCTGCCAGTTTCTTCTAGAGTGGCAGAGTGGGCAGCAGCTATCTGTACAGTGTTTGGAGACAGCGCAGCCGCCTGCAACTTGGCTTGGAACCTGCGTCAATGACATATCGCATGGAGCATGTAGCTTGGTGGTTGCTTGGTTTATGCCATCTCGCCATGCTCATCTGTTATTCAACTTTGATACGATCGGCGTGTCTCACCTTGCTTACACGGGTCTCTTATAGATGTGTTATATAAGACACCCTCCCTGGGCTCTTCTATAGGTTCCTACTTAGGGATGCTGATTATTATATTGTTGGTTGCCGCCTACGGCGCTGATTGCGGCGTTTGTGCATCTGGTTTCGTATCGTGCTTCCATTTGATATTATTGCTGCAGCCTGCGGGCATCGGTATCCTGAGTCCAGTCCTGACCACTGACTTTTGGGAACCCCTCGGTCCCATTTCGTCATATTTTCTGCCCGCCCATGTCCGAAAGAATTACCCCGCCAACTCTTCAGCCCTGATAATTCATTCGACCTAGTGGGGCTGTCCTGGCCAACCCTATGGCATACATGCATAATACTTTGTTCCTGTCATCGCCTATAGTATCTGTACCTACCATAACGCTGCATATGAGAAGAATAAGGAAGAAATAGGACACTGAAATGAAGATGAAGAAAAACACCAGATCGGATTGAATGTTCTTTTTTCGGATAGCTGATGCTAGACTGAACCCTGATTAGAGGTTCTAGAACAGTTACCAAGACACGGTAGCCTTTGAGCAGGTGTAGATCCAATTTTTCATACATCTTGGCTTGGATCCCCAGCCTCCTACGTCTTGCTACGTAACGTAGCGATGTCCTGCAAACCCAGAGTCTATATCATGTGAATCCGATTATGGTGATGATGGACAGCGTCGCAAACGAGCTTGCTGTTGTTGCCGGCCACTCAGTATTGCCAATGCATGTACTTGTTGTCGAAGAAACAACGTCATGTACAAGTGTTCCCGCAAGTCGTCAACTCAAACGTTGTTCCTCATCTGTAGACTTGAAGTGCCAACTCTTTTTATGCTGATTTTGATATAAGCCCGCTTACACGAGATGAAGACTTTACTCTGTCTGCGTCTGAGCCAAACTAGAGGAACCACGACCGCTATACCACCTGGGTATGTAAGGTGAAATCTTTCGGGTGTTATCTTGCCTCTGGCGAGAGTATCTTTGGGCAATATCCAGGAGAAGACTATTTCAAACCTATCATTGATCATTTGATTAGCCAGTGCTGCCTGATGCACACGCATCCAAGCCCCTATCCGACTGACAAGATGAATCGGATAGGAAAGACAGGAAAAACTCCGGCCTCGAGGATTGTTGCCTGCCGAAGCCAGCAAGTCAAAGTGTGTTATTGCCATGGCCACCCCTCTACGTAGGTAACCCTTTGTCATATAATACAAGGTCAAGGCGCCTTTGGCCTGCTTCGAGATGATCACCGTCGTTCAACAAACAATCAGACACAAGTAGGGCCGCCGACAGGATACGTGATGAAAAGCTGATTGCGGGGTTGGAAACCTGTGAACTGATGCCAAGGCCGGATGCAAAGCCGGAGCCAGTCGGTACAGCAGTCTTCCAAGCCTTCAAAGGCAGGACCACGGGTCAAGACAAGGGAGATCCCCGAGTGTCGACGGAGCGAGATACTGACATTGAACCTTGGGTTGCGAAGCGGATACGGGGCCGAACCGAGACCCCACTCTTTAGATCCGAGCAATTTGCAATCATGAAACATCCAGGGCCTCCACCCTTGACTGAATCAGGGCGCCTGAAACGCACCTTGTTCCTGGGCTTGGGGGAGATGAACATGCTTTCCTTGCATGACATTCTTCCATGTCTGCACACAACAGCCAGGTGTGGTGCCGTACATTAATTCATCATCCCATATTTCGCTGTCAATAGGCGGCTCAGTAGCTGCCAGTTGCGTCATCACATGCTTTCGATTCTCTCGATTTCCAATGACCGCGGCTTGACGGAGTCGACATGCTGCGTCAGAAGTGAAGGTGTGTGTAATCGATCGATGGCGGCGGGTGCCTGTGGAGCTGAGGCAACCGGCTTGCCTCTTAAACGAGCAGACGGCCGGCTCGCATACTACTACATCGGGGGTATCCGGCAGTGAAACACACTTCCGATCGGCTACTGCCATCCATCACTCAGCTATGCGTGTATTGGCAAGGTCTCATTGACTGCACTGTAAAGTACGACGCGAGGACGCCTATTTGGCCAAAGTTTCTTTAGGCTGTCAGCAACGTTTCGTCGGGCAAGGGAAAAGCAACCGGATTTGACACTGCAACGCTGCATACTGCTCCCTTATTCACACCCTGTCATTTCCCGCCGTTACACCGCACACAGACACACGACCGACTAACTTGCTAACGTAGCTGTCGATTCGCAGCTGCACAACACATGAGCATGGCCAAGCCTGAACAGAAATCCCGTATCGGGTCTGGGCTGCCATTGGTTTAGTTTCGGGGCTCCGCTGGTACATAGACTCGGGTCCGTCGTCTGAAGTTGAGCGACACGACGCCTTTTAAAGATGGCAAGATGGCGGCTCCATCGTAGACAGGGACCATGCAACATCGCCAGCGGGAACACTGGGGAAGACTGGGTGCAATGATTTATGCTATTGATCTCATACCAAGGTCATTGTTGTTTTGGGAGAACCAGATGGATCTCCGATCATTCAGGCAACCCGGAACAGGTGCTCGTCTGATCGCGAGCTGCATGCCTTGCTTGCTCGGAGCTTGCGTACATTGCATTGAGCAATTTGGTGCAGTGCCAGCTCTTAGCACGGTACTGCAATACTACGGCGGCCAGACCTGACATCAGCAGGGGGGGGTTGTTCCGATTGCTTCGCGTTCCGGTTCCTGCATATGCTGCCCCTGCGTGCTGCGTGCTGCGTGCTGCGTGCTGCGTGCTTCTGGAAATACTTGAGACAGTCGCACTGACGAGTCGTTCCAATCTGGGGTAATAGAGCCGCCTATCGTTTTCCGTTCCATGCTTGCGAAGCTGCTGAGTCCGGACCCGACCACCAGAGTTCAACTGCTGACCGAGAACTAGCGGCAAACTTCTTGACTGGTGAGAGTTCGGGTCTTTTTTCTTTTCTTTTTCTACCAGGTACTGTAGGCTAGACCCGGACAGTCGCTAGTTATGGATAGCAATTCAAGCATATCAAATTCCCGTTTTGATTAAATCTGATCACACCTTCTTCCGAGCTCTCCACTTTCTCATCTTGATGCGACGAGAACAGTTAAGTATGTACATACCAATTGCCTAGCTGCGTATGCTTTTCTGGGGCACGACCATCCCGGTTGGTGATCGAGGCCCCATTTTAGCCGTTGTCCAGGCCCCGGTCCATCAACCTCAAACAACTTGTCCGAAGTGTTCCTACCCTGATCCTGTACCAGCACTTTTGGCTAATACATTGGCAGAATGAAGGGTCCATTGCTTCCTTTTCTTCACGTTGTACGCTCTGGTTACGAGCATCTGCATATGTAGGAGGCAGCGCTAGGTTGCGTCGAATGCAAAGAAAGCTGCCCAGGATAGGTGATAGGGATCCAGATGCGTTAATGAGTCGTGATCCATCCCAAACGTTTTTCATTTCGCTTGTCCTTGAAACATCCCACTCCATCCCCCCTCGCCCTTTTCGACTTGTTTTTAGAAACAGCGTGCTTGGATCGCCTGTCATTAGTCCGGCCGTGGAGCAGGTGGCCAGCAGAAACGGGGATTTGGGTAGTTGGTCGGAAGATTGGTCGCATCACTAGCCTACCATGTCCTGCAGAGCAGAAGTTAAGCAAGTTTAGTCCGGCCAAGTCTATCTTGAGGCATGGTGCGGTGGACGCAAAATGGGCAGGATGGGTTCGTGACGCACGTCCGCGCCCGATTCATCCCTGGCAAGCGGACCAGGCCCTGTATCAGATCAACCCCGACCTGATAGTCGGCTGCATTATATTGATGACCAGCTCCCCCCTTCGTCGGATGTGGCAGTGACAATTGCTACTGCAACCGACCACTGCCTGCCTCTGCCCATTAGTCAAGTCAGGACGCGATGATGCATGAACGACCGAGTACTTCCGGGGGGCCAAGCTCCAAGTCCCTCCAGGTCGACTCTTTCAACTTTGACAAATATGACAAAAGGGTCTCGAGAGATGATTTCTACGTGAGCTTGAAACCGGAGGGAGGACTACGGCCGCGGCAGATATCACCAGCGACCGGAACGGCAACGATAGGCTTGCCGACACCCGAGGCCAGCCCTAACAGCATAGCCACCTCGCGAGCCCCAATACCCGTCATAAGACTGCCCACGCCAGAGTCGGCGAGCGACTCATCATCTATCGGGATGGCCATCGGAAGTATTCCAGTACGCCAGCAATCGGCATCGAGTTCTCAGCAAACATTACGGCCAGCCTTCAACCGAAACCCCACCTCGCCCTTATCCGCAGTCGAGAGTGTAGGCTCTACGGACTCGTCTCCCGGGGCCAAGAAGCCAGCGGGGAAGTGGAAGCTCTTCGGCAGGTTTGGAAAGAAGCATTCAGAGAGCGCCCAGCCCTCACCCACCACCTCTGTGTCTTCTAACGAAGCGAAGGGCGCGAGCCGCCCCGGGCAAGCATCCGCCGCCCCTCAAGTGGAAGGAGAGAGGAACGTCGCCAGAAACAACACGGTTTCGGCCCCGAAGACGCCGGGGCGACACAAACCCCTCGTCGTCCGCTCTGCTACGATGCCTTATATGGATCAGCCACAGCCGTCGAGGCCCAACAACGCAAGCGCAAGCACCGACACCTTTCGGGGCGCGGGCAATGGGGCACCTCCCGCCAGCGGGCTGCTGGACGTGGCTATTCCAGACAGCAACCTGGAGAGGTACAGTGTCATGTTTGGAGATGTGCTCAAGAACAACCATTCTGCCTCCTCGCTATTGGCAAGACGCCAGGCCACCTTGAACAAGCTGAAGACGCTTGGTGATACACCAGAGCACCCCGAGGTTCGTCCAGCTTCTCTAAGAAATGATGGGGTCATTGACTAACAAACCATTATAGACGTTGGGAGAACCTCATAGAGCGAATCGCAGGGCGACATCGCCTCAACCAATGGCTCCGCCATCATTTAATCTATTCCCAGTGCCCTCTACCGCTGAGACAGCGCCCCGGCCCGCGCCTAGACAGCAAGTGCCTCGGTCACAAGTACAAATACCTCGGCCACACGCACAAGCGCCCCGGCCGCCACAGAAAGGCACGTCGCTGGCAAGATCCAATACTTCACCAGCCATGCTGCACTCACCGATGAAAGCCACATTCGACGACGTGCGCCCATATAACCACCTCAAAGATCTCCCGAAAGGCCAGGTGAACAAGGGCAAGATGACCATCGCAACCCTGGCCCGGTCACGAGAACACTCGGTGCCCAGATTCAACGCCGAGGAATCAAGCCTCATCCTGGAGTCGCCAACCGAGATGGACGAGGAAGGATTTTCGCCCAAAGATGGAACGTCGTCGCCAGCAATCATCCGATCTACATCCGTGAAGCCCCAGATCCACGAGCCAAAGTGGCAGATGATCAACGCGTCGTCGCAGCAGCTCCCCATGTCCGGGGCCTCGTCCGTAACGAGCTCGCGCAAGCGCTCTCCGTCCTCCATCTCCTCGGCGCAGACGCACATCACCAAGCCCTCCGTCGACTCGGATACCCTGAATGAGCTGACGCCCACTACCAGCAACGCCACCACGGCGCCGCGGGGCAGCTCAGAAGAGAAGCAGACTTCGCCCGCGCCCGCAGCCATGCCCGTCGCCGGCATGACCGCGGTTGAGCAGTCCATCGCACGGCAGATTTCGGTGTCGCGGGAGCAGCGGCGCATGCTCAAGCCGCTACAGACCACCTTTGGAAGTGGACCGCGCCCGCCGCCCAGGCGCGGCAGCGGTCCCGGCAGCGGCAAGGTTCCGCTCCACATCAGCCCCCTGCCCACGCCCAAGATCGCCATGGGCCAGAACGAGCGGCTGGCCGAGACGAAGCTCGTGACGCCGACGCTGGTCACCCCCCAGGAGACGGACTTGACAAAGCTAGCGGAGCACCGCAGGAGCGAACGCATCATTCTCGAGGGATGAGGAGGCATCCATCGTCTGTCTATTCATCCCCCTTTACTCGGAGAATTTTTTTACCTCCGGCAAGAATTCCGGGATACGAGAACGAGAGAGAGAGAAACAGAGAGAAAGCTGGCTCGAAGCTGCGAACTCTCTCCTCCTTTATTATTACCCCTGGTAATCATTATTCTATAAACCCTATTCTCTATTACTGAGTTTTCTCGATCCCTCTTATACTCCTTCACGGCACATATTCACCGCCCCCCTTTTTGGAATCGATATCAGTTCTGTACAGCCTCACTGGACGGTCTGAGCGACCACACTCGTCATCTCCTACTTTCTCTACAAACACAAAACATTTTCTATCACGACAACACTATATCGACTCTTCTATCTACTTTATTGGAACAGAGCATGGCGTTTGATGGTAGGAACGAAGCTCTCTTGCTCGTTTTACTCGGGTTGCATATACATATAGACTGGTGGGATTCCTGTATATCCGGAAAAGTTCTTTTTCTCTTTTTTTCTTCTTCTTCTGGTTGGATTTATGTTCAGGTTTTGCGTCTTGTATTTAAGCGGCGGATATACCATGGGTGGCGTTGCATTGCTTTCTCTCTACTTCGCCAGGGTCTGCGACTCTTAGCATTGTGTTAGGCGTCTCTTTTGTTGAGGAAATATCTGTTCATTTGTGTTCAAAGGTGGCAAGGGGAAGAGGAGATACACGATTCGCCTTGATGGTCATCGTTTGGGATTGGTAGATACCCCCTTTTTGGAAGCGGAAGAAATTAAAGAAGAGATTGCTTACTCTCATGATTAATCGCCTTCATTCAGAAACGTGATATCGAATATGTGTAGTCACCAGAGACATGATTGATCATTACGTACAGCATTGGGATATGAAGGGTACAGTTTCTTTTCCCCATCTCGTTCCTCCATGCGACTGCTGGAAACCGCTTATCTGGAATAAATCGCATTCTTGTGGCGTGAGTAGTAACAAGAATCGACCGAACTGCCTGTCGTAAACACAAATCCATGAGCCGCCAGCGAATGACTAGGTCGACCCTTCCCGAGATCGTGTAAGGGTCATTTCATTATACGTCCAAAAATTCCAAAGAGGGGGCCACGTGTTGAGATATAACCAATCCCACATATTCTCGCCCGCTATGCTAGAAACCAATATACTACTGCCCCTTGATCATCCCATTCGTAGCCAGCGCCGAGCATTTACATGATCAAACAGCAGGAGTTTTGCTTCTTTGCTTGTTCTGTAGACGGAGTCAATACCATGTATCCTGCGTAGGGAGGAAACCAAGCAACGAGACTTACGGTAGAACATCTTGCTCTGGGAGCTGAGCCCGTCGCTCTTGGCCACCAGATCGTCAATCTTCTCGCCGCGCTGCAGCACGCTCTCGATGGTCTTGTGCAGGACAATCTTGGTCTCGTCGAGCTCCTTCTGGATCTTCATGATGCTGTCGGCCTGGTGGGGGTCCTGGTACTTCTGCAGGTAGTCCTGCAGCTCGGGCATGGTGACGGTCTGGCCGTTGCTCCACGAGGTGCGCGGGTGCGCCGACAGGAACTCGTCCATGACCTTGGACAGCAGCTGGTGCGCCACCAGGGCCGGGTACTGGTGGTCCGAGATTATGATGCCGCACACGCCCTCGCTTCGCGCGTACGCGTGGAATGTGTAGTCCTGCTCCTCGACGTCCTGTCGCTGTCCCGGCCGCGTGCGCTCCGCCACCGTCTTCGAGAACATGGTCATGAACTCGCCATAGCTATTATAGACATGTTAGTCACCGTCTCGTTTCTTCTCCTTCCTCCTCTTCTTCTTTGGCTCTATTCAACGACAAGCCACAGCCCCCATCTGGTCGCCGGTCCATTGGACCTGTGTTCGCAGAAGGCAGGCGGCCTGTGGGAGATTTTGTTGGGACGGGGAGGGGTGTTATGTTTCGTACTTTTGACGGGTAAAGCGCGAATAGGCGCTCAGCTCCTTCTCGGCGCAGATCTCGCGACCAGGCTTTTCCTCGTTTGCAATGATCTATTGGTAAAATGGAACGGTCAGCCCATGGTTTTGCCCTTTGCCCACCCCAGAATGCGATAAAGTAGCGGTGCGTACTCCGATGTAGTGCAACTTCATTTTGGCGGTTGTTGGCAAGCCGCAGTTTTTGCGACAAGTGATGGTTTATCGGGCGTTTTCCCTTCTTTGCGTTACTCGGGCAGAGGGATAGGCAGGCGATCAAAGGACGGGTTCGTTGAATCGTGAGACAATGAAGTTGGAAATCAATCAATGGATGGTATAGAATTGAGTGGTCTGGGGTGTGAAGTCACTGTGGTAGCATTGAAACTTGGCACGAGTCTCGCCCGCTTTATCACATGTACCCCCCAAAATTGGAGCCTGAAGGAGATAGGGAGCACCTGATGGGGACGGAGTTAGGTAACTCATGCACCCAAATGTAGGGGCAAAGGGGGTGGGTAGCCACTAAAAAGTGGCGTTGGCCCAGTAGGAATTGGTTCAAGACAAGAGACCCCGACCTGAATAAACAGCAACCCTCTAAGCAAATGTCAAGAGACGTACGGACAGCCGCAATTGATCTACTAAATGCGTAATATCTATTCAGGTGTGTTTCTTGTCATACCTGGTCATTCCATTAGAATACTATATAAGCCTAGGCAGCACGTATCCTATTACTTTTGTCAAAAGATGTAAATCTGGGTGCTTAGATCTGGTCCATTCGGAGTCTTATTAAGGCACCTTCGGGTGGCTCTCGCTGAACCCCACTAAAAGGCACTTAAGCATTCGTTGATGCCAATCAACAGCTGCCTGTAGCAGTCTCTCGGCGTTTGACTCACATCGGCCACTGAACGACTGTACATATACGCCTAGGATATGCTCACAGAATTCAATGCTGATACCCGAACCTTTTTTCTTCACTACGCACATTTTCCAGTTCTCAGACTCGGTTCTGAGAGCTCATCTTCATCTGATCCTTTTCTGAGATATAACCCTACGTTAAACGCGAGAACAGACGTTTCACCCCGCACTTGGATTACCTGGGGAAATCATGGCTCACACGTCAACGAGCGAGGCAGAAGCGCAATGGCGAGCGCAGTTTGAAGCTATGAAGCTGGCTTTGGCTGAGCTCAAATTGCCAAACGGAAGCTCAGACAGCCACAGGGGGTCTGTCGACGACTTTGATCTGGACGATGATGACTTCACTTCGGGCAATAGTGGAGATGACGTCTGGGATTTTATCTCTGATAGCGAGGAAGACCTCTACAGCAGCGATTTCTTCGACGACGCTGTTGATCAAGACGGTGAAAGCAGCCAAGGTCCATCATGGTTTACGAAGCAATGCGGTGCCGTTGCTGCGAGGAAAGATGGCCTTTCTGCCGATGCGTTTGAGGCTCAGATCCTCGAAATCTTGAGCTCAGGCCAATCAGCCGACGAGGTACAATCTCACCTCACTGATCTTATCGGGTTTGATGACCTCGATTTCGTTATCGAGGTCCTGTCCAAGAAGGACGAGATCGTGTCTAGCTATGTCGCTCGCGAGACGGCGCAGCCGTCAGGGAACAGGTTGCTGACCAAGGCCGAGAGGGAGGATGCTCTACGACGCAAGGATTTCGAGCACAAGAATGCTACACTGGCCCCGACTATGCACAAAGAGGTTCAGTACCCACATGTGTATCGCTCCCATACTGCCGGCAATACTCTCAGTCATTCTGGAAACAAATACGCACTTCCGTTTGGCAGCGAAAGAAAGCAGTTTGAGAAATATGAAGAGTACATGATCCCTGCCGGCAAAACTGGCACAATTGCTCCAGGCCGGAGGCTCCTTCCCGTCGCCGAGATGGATGGCCTCTGCCGCCGTACTTTCAAAGGCTACAAGGCACTCAACCGTATGCAGAGTTTGGTCTATCCCGTTGCATACAAGACCAGCGAGAACATGCTCATCTGTGCGCCGACTGGTGCGGGTAAAACAGATGCAGCCATGTTGACTATCTTGCAAGCTATCGGTCAATATGTCACCCCTAATCCCATTGAGAACAACGAGGCCACAGACTTTGCCGTGGATGCGGACGAATTCAAAATCGTCTATGTGGCTCCAATGAAGGCACTTGCTGCTGAGATCACAGAAAAACTAGGGAAACGACTTGCCTGGCTGGGAATACGTGCCCGTGAGTACACTGGAGACATGCATTTAACCAAGTCAGAGATTGTTCAAACGCAAATCATCGTAACAACGCCCGAGAAATGGGACGTCATCACTAGAAAGGGCACCGGCGATACGGAGTTGGTTCAAAAAGTACGCCTGCTCATCATTGATGAGGTTCACATGCTTCATGACGAACGTGGCGCTGTCATCGAATCATTGGTAGCCAGAACCGAGAGACAGGTCGAGAGTACCCAGTCTCTCATTCGCATCGTGGGCCTAAGTGCTACTCTCCCCAACTTTATCGATGTCGCCGACTTCCTCAAGGTCAACCGTCATGCAGGCCTCTTCTACTTCGATGCCTCATTTCGACCAGTGCCACTAGAGCAGCATTTCATTGGTGTCAAGGGCAAGGCTGGCTCGAAGCAGTCCAAAGAGAACTTGGACAATATTGCCTTTGAGAAGGTTAGGGATATGTTACAGCAAGATCATCAAGTCATGGTGTTCGTCCATTCCCGGCGCGATACCATGCAGACCGCGAAAATGCTCCACGAAAAGGCTATAGATGATGTTTGCGTGGACCTTTTCGACCCTCAATCCCACCCGAAATATGAACAAGCTGTCAAAGACATGAAGTCCTCACGGGCCAGAGAGCTTAGAGACCTTCTGCCCAAGGGCCTGGGTATTCACCATGCTGGCATGTCTCGGTCTGACAGAAATCTGATGGAGAGGTTGTTCGGGGAGGGTGTTATCAAGGTCCTCTGCTGTACGGCCACACTTGCCTGGGGTGTCAACTTGCCTGCAGCTGCGGTAATCATCAAGGGAACTCAAGTCTACAGTGCTCAAGACGGAAAGTTCGTCGATCTGGGTATCCTTGATGTCTTACAGATCTTTGGTCGTGCAGGTCGCCCCCAATTCGAAGATGTGGGCATCGGCATGATTTGTACGACCCTGGACAGACTTCCTCACTACCTCAGCGCCGTTACGGAGCAACAGCCGATTGAGTCAAGGTTCTCTTCAAAGCTGGTCGACAACCTCAACGCAGAAATCGCTCTCGGGACCGTGACATCGATCCCCGAGGCGGTGCAATGGATTGGCTACTCCTATCTTTTCGTTCGTATGCAGCGGAATCCCATGACTTACGGCATCGAATGGGCCGAAATCAGGGATGACCCAAATCTCGTCCAGCGACGTCGGCAACTTGCCATCCAGGCCGCAAGGACGCTCCAGAAGAGCCAGATGGTCATCTTCAACGAAATCACCGAAGAGCTTAGGAGCAAAGATATCGGCCGCATCGCTAGTCAGTTCTACATCCAGCAAACCAGTGTTGAGGTGTTCAACATGATGATGAAGCCGTATGCAACAGAGGCAGATATTTTAAAGATGATCAGCCAGAGTGGAGAGTTTGACAACATCCAATCCAGAGACAGCGAGGAGAAGGAGCTTACGCACTTCCGGCGCGAGGTAGTTCCTTGTGATGTCGATGGCGGTATCGACACACCTCAAGCAAAGACCAACATTCTGTTACAAGCCTACATCTGCCGCGCACAGCCTGAAGACTTTGCGCTGTCGAACGACCTGAACTACGTTGCACAGCAGTCTGGGAGGATATGTCGCTCGCTGTTCATGATGGCACTCAACAGACGATGGGGCCATCAATGCCTCGTTCTTCTAACATTGGCTAAATCCATCGAGAGACGTATCTGGCCTTTCCAGCATCCTTTGCATCAATTCGACCTTCCGAAGTCGGTTTTGAACCAGCTAGACGCGAAGGAGTCGCTCACGGTTGAGGCTATGAGAGATATGGAGGCTGCCGAAATTGGTGGCCTGGTCCACAATCATAGCGCTGGTAAGAAGATCGCAGGTATTCTTGACAACTTCCCGACCGTGTCGGTAGATGCAGAGATTGCTCCTCTGAACCGAGATGTTTTGAGGATAAAGCTCTTCATCACGCCCGATTTCAGGTGGAACGACCGTGTTCATGGGACCTCGGAATCCTTCTACATCTGGGTCGAGAACTCCGAGACTTCGGAGATCTACCATCATGAGTTCTTTATTCTCAACAGGAGGAAGTTGTACGATGATCATGAGCTGAACTTCACCATCCCCCTTTCGGACCCTCTACCTACTCAGATTTATGTAAAGGCAGTTTCCGACAAGTGGCTTGGGGCGGAGACTGTTGCCCCGATCTCTTTCCAGCACCTTATTCGTCCAGACACGGAGAGTGTCTACACCGACTTGTTGAATCTTCAACCGCTTCCTGTGAGTGCGCTCAAGGATATGCGTCTTGAAGAGCTTTACTCCAAGCGATTCCAGTTCTTCAACCCCATGCAGACTCAGATCTTCCATACCCTCTACCATACCCCGGCCAATGTTCTCCTTGGATCCCCGACCGGAAGCGGAAAGACTACGGCTGCTGAGTTGGCGATGTGGTGGGCCTTCCGCGAGAAGCCAGGATCCAAGGTTGTGTACATTGCACCCATGAAGGCGCTTGTACGAGAAAGGGTGAAGGACTGGGGTGACCGTCTAGCTCGTCCTCTGGGCTTGAAGCTGGTCGAGTTGACTGGTGACAATACGCCCGATACCAGGACCATCAAGGATGCCGATATCATTGTTACGACACCAGAAAAGTGGGATGGTATCTCGCGAAGTTGGCAAACAAGAGGCTACGTACGCCAGGTCTCTTTGGTCATTATTGACGAGATCCACCTGCTGGCTGGTGACCGAGGCCCGATTCTCGAGATTATCGTTTCTCGAATGAACTATATTGCCGAGTCTACCAAGAACTCTGTCCGCTTGCTTGGCATGTCGACTGCCTGTGCCAACGCCTCTGACCTTGGTAATTGGCTGGGCGTCAAGGAGGGTCTTTTCAACTTCAGACACTCTGTGCGGCCCGTCCCACTCGAGCTATACATTGACGGCTTCCCAGAAGTTAGAGGCTTCTGCCCGCTGATGCAGTCCATGAACCGACCAACGTTCCTTGCTGTGAAGACGCATAGCCCCGATAAGCCTGTCATTGTTTTCGTGCCGTCCCGTCGCCAGACTCGATTGACAGCCAAGGATTTGATAAATCTTTGCGGAATGGAAGACGACCCGCGCCGTTTCCTGCGCATGGATGAGGAAGACCTTCAGCTCAACCTTTCTAGAGTCAAGGATGAGGCCCTCAAGGAAGCCATCAGCTTCGGTATCGGACTCCACCACGCTGGTCTTGTCGAAACCGACCGGCAGCTTTCTGAGGAATTGTTCCTCAATAACAAGATTCAAATTCTGGTAGCAACTAGTACCCTTGCCTGGGGAGTCAACTTGCCCGCCCACCTAGTAGTTGTCAAAGGAACACAGTTCTACGACGCCAAAATGGAGGGATACAAGGATATGGATCTCACAGACGTGCTGCAAATGCTGGGTCGTGCTGGAAGACCCCAATTCGACAACTCTGGTGTGGCTCGTATCTTCACAAAGGACGCGAAGAAGGACTTTTACAAGCACTTCTTGCATACTGGGTTCCCTGTTGAATCGTCCCTGCATACCGTTCTGGACAATCATTTGTGTGCCGAAGTGTCAGCCGAGACGATTGTGACAAAACAAGATGCGCTCGATTACTTGACTTGGACGTTCTTCTTCCGGCGCCTCCACAAGAACCCCTCCTACTACGGCTTGGAGGTGTCGGCGGAGGAACACAATACCATTGCGGCTCAGCAAATGGCGAACGACTTCATGATCGAAATGGTCAACAGTTCGCTTGACCAGCTTGCAGAATCCAAGTGCGTTGAGGTATTCCCCAACGGGGATGTCGATCCTACGCCCCTCGGGAAAATCATGAGTTATTATTATCTTTCTCACAAGACAATTCGCCATCTGGTCAAGCACGCTAAGCCCAAAGCCACTTTCGGGCAGGCGTTGCAATGGATGTCAAGCGCCACCGAATACGATGAACTGCCAGTACGCCACAACGAGGATTTGATTAACGCCGAGTTGTCACGCAACCTACCATTCTCTGCAAATGACTTCGGGTTGCCCCTGTGGGATCCTCACGTCAAGTCCTTCCTTCTGCTCCAAGCACATATGGGGCGGATCGACCTCCCCATTACGGATTATGTTGGTGATCAGACAAGTGTTCTGGACCAGTCTATTCGTATCATCCAGGCCTCAATCGATGTCCTCACAGAGCTGGGCTATCTGTCGAGCTGCCTTGAGATGATCAAAGTGCTACAGTGTATCAAATCAGCCCGCTGGCCCCAAGACTTGCCCCTTTCTATTCTCCCTGGCGTCAACGTCAATGAACTCAAGGACACAACATCGCTTAAGAAGCTAGCCACTTTGAGTCGGCCACAGACAGAGGAGCTGGCAAAGAAACTGCATGTCCCCAGTTCACAAGTAGGACGGTTCACGCGAGCAGCATCCATCTTGCCCAACCTCAACGTCAAGGCAGACAACGTTACAGCGCAATCGTTGACAGTCTCGCTTAAGCGGACTAATCCGATTGTGGAACGCGAAGGTCGCGTCTATGCTCCCAGGTACCCCAAGCCACAGACTGAGGGGTGGTTCGTTATTATTTGCAATGCAGCGAGCGACGAGATCATTGCTGTGAAACGTGCTGGCTGGAGCCAAGGTCCCGGGAAGTCTGTAGGCATAGGTACAAAGCCCACTGCCAAGGTGTCTCTCAAGTTGCCCGAGCCTGAGCGGGATGGCAAGGGCAGAAAGGTCGACGTCCTGGTGCTCAGCGACTCGTACATCGGTCTTGAGCATCGGTTGATGGGCGTGGAGATCCCGGCTCTGCCGGTTGTGGATGACGATGTGGATAAGTCGAAGAAGGGGGGAGATGCAGCTGCAGGGAGCGCCGGGAAGTCAGCATAAGGATCCATGCTTGCCTGCGAGGAGGAATCATTGGTTCATCTGCCATATGGCCAGGCATCAAGTCTTCCTTAAATAGATTTTGCATATATAGAGCCGACCTATGACGGAAAGCGAGGCATGAAGGATGCTCTGAGTTCTTATCCAACGGTCTGACCTAGAGTGATCGCCTAGTGATGTGTATGTAACGTGCAATCATGTCGGATGGGATCGAGCAGAATGCGCCACATCCCTATTGGCCAAGGACGACTTCCTCTAAGCTTACTTAGATTGGATAGGAACATTGAGGCACAGGAGGCAGTTTCAGGTGGTTTCTGTAAGGCGTGAAGCACTACCGCACATGCCCTACGGGTTCGGGATGTACAATCGGTGGATGATGGTGTTATTTCCGTAACAATGATAGGAAGAACAACCAGGAGAGCGGATGTGGCGTGCCTCGTTGCCTGTTAGTACGTTACTGTACCATTTTGGGATCGGGATGCAAACACAACTATAAATTGTTGGCGACTGGCCGTGCAGTTCAGCTCCAGTGGCTAACACATAGGAGGAGCGATGATTTGCCGGTTCGCGTGAGGGACGTATGCAGCTGAGTGGATATTGGGGGCCTTTGGACCGAGGCAGGCTCTTTTCCGAATAAGGAAATTCGAGGTACCCGTTCCAACACGGGGCACGAGGGTGCATGGCCAAGGGGACAAGACGGACGACGACGACGAAAACGACGACTAATTTCGCGAGCGGCGACAAATATTGGACCACGACTGGACGATTGGTTCGTTTTGGAGGCTTGGGGGTTAATATAAGGTCAAGACTAGTCGAAAGCGACCCCTTGGCAGGCGGAAACTACACCAAAAGTATCACGTAATGGGGAACGTCGCGGCCACGGTGTGGCATGTTGTATGCTTTCTTTTTTTCCCTCTCTCTCTCTCTCCCATCAATATGGGTAGTGATGGACTGAGCAGTGTGACTGAGTGCCCAGCCGCTGCCGGAAGGACACTGCATGCCTCTAACCTAGCTGCAGATATACTGGGCCGTCTTGGGGCCTTCAAGGGTTAGCAACTGTCCTACTCGACGACGCAAATAACAATGCATGGCCTTGATCTTGGTGCTTGGCCAGCTTGCCGGACACGCGGCAAGCGGCCCTCTCCTCCTTTTGCGCTGCTTCCCAGCAATCAACTCATCAATCCTATAGACCGAGATCCGCCGACGCCTCTTGCCTCCCCTGTGCCCTGTGACGTTTCACTCGCACCCTGGCCGCGAAAGTAAGCACTTGAGCCGCATCCGGTAATCTTGCCTAATCCGGCCAGCTATACAGCTCAACCTAATCTGCATGTGCCTCCCCTCCATCGTGCTACCCGACCTTGGCCATGCACAAAGGAACCATGAAAGTTCTCAGAACACAAGCATCTCATGGAAACATCTGATACTGCTGCCAGTCAAAATACACACACTTGAGCTGACCTGAGCTGATATGACGTACAGATGGGAAAAAGTCGGTCGGTCCAGGATCGATCAGACAGACAGACTCAAGACATACATCAACAGATCCTGTCGCACTGAAAAAGCAGAGATGACTCGTTATGAGCCACCATGAGCCATGCATGGCGATTGACCAACAACGGATCCCGCTAAGTAAGCCCGCCAAGCTTTGTATGGGGTCTTCCATACAAAGCTCCCATTGAGAATCCCCAAGCCAGCCCTACCGCTTACAATAGAGTCGGATGGGGGGCTCTGTTGTTGCGGGTGGACATTGTTTGCACGGAAGAGGAAAACGCTCGTCCCGTACAATCTGACAAGGCAGGGGGGTCTCGTCGCGATCTGCAGGCAATGCATGGCAGTAAGCAAGCCGTCGCCAGCCACTCACCGTTCTTCCCACCTATGACCCAGCTGGAAACACAAGACCCCCGCGGCCGGAAAATCACCTTACATCATCATGAATAGTCTTCTGATTCGCCCTGTGTCTATTCGTTCGCGCGGGGATGTATCGAGCGAGGACGAAATGCATGGCAGTAGGGGGGCACAGCCGACAGCCGCCAAGGCCTATAGTCATAGGGCAGCCTGTGGTATACATACCTTGAGTACGCTTCCTTCTTACGTATTTCCGGTCGGCCCTGAGCCAGAAATGAAATCATAATAATTTATAACCGGTCCAACGGCGCTTCTCGAATCGGTCAGTGGTGCGTGTGCTGGGGAAGAAAAAACTCAATGATTTACTTGTCTTGTCACCCTTCAGATGTCAATCAAGATGGCTGCCCAGACTGCATCTAAGACCACGACGAAGCCTGTGACACAACACAAGAGGAGACCTCACAAGAAGTCCCGCCACGGCTGCGGTAGCTGCAAGAAGTTTCATGTCAAGGTATGGCCTAGACCCTCGCATACACACCTCTTGTCTACTACACGGGACTTACAGGCGGCCCAGTGCGACGAATCAGGACCCCCGTGCGGGAACTGCATACTTAGGCAGGTCCCCTGCGAGTATCCGACGATCAAGGGACCCAAGGGCAACCGGTCCCCTTCCTTGGCCGCCTACTCGAACCAGCACAGCGACAGCGCCAGCTCCAGATCCTCGACCCCCTCCCACCAGTGCCCCTCGCAACAACCGTCCCTGACTCTTTCGCCATGGGGCTCCGATCGGCTGCTCGAGCTGGAGCTCATGCACCGGTGGTGCACCAGGACCTACACGGGCTTTGTCGCCGTGCCCGAGGACGCATACTACTGCATGGGCGTGCTACCCCGGTTGGCCCTCGAGTACAGCGACGTCCTGTTATCGACCATCATGGCCACGGCCGCCTTGGACACGGCCATGACGTCGGCGTCGGAGAGCGGCCGCGGCTCGTACGCGCGCATCGCCATGCAGTACTACGACAAGGCGAGCGCGGCTTTCCGGGACCCGGCGCTGAGCCCCACGCCGGAGAACCACCACATCCTCGTCTTCGTGTCGGCCATGCTGGTCATCTTCAACCTCGCCATTTCCCAAATCACCACGCCTTCGTCATCGTCGAAGGGGGCCGCCGGGGGTGACGGGCGGATACAGATTGGGTCGATCAACAGTGGTAGTAGCAATAGAAGTTCCAAGAGCCGCCTGGCGCAGATCGAAGTCACGTTTGGGCTCCTCTCTAGCTCGTACCAGCTGGCCCAGAAGCATATGGACTGGTTGCTGGACAGCCCTTGGTCTCTACGTACCATCCTGTCCCTGGGCCAGGCGTCGCCCGATATCCTAGACAAAGAGCACAAGACCGTTTTCACGCGGCTGCGCTTGCTGAACAGAAAGCTGCATTCGCAGGCCGCGGCCGTGGTGGCGGGCAACAACAACGCCACGCGGGATATGGCGGCCTACTCGACTGAACCGGTGGAAGACTCCATCTTCGTCTCCACCGGGGAGCCGGACGACGGCGGGTACGAAATGGACGCCGTCATGGACATGATCGACCCGCGGATCATCCAGAGCACGCACCACGACTTTGCTGCCGTTGTCGCCTTGACGGCGGCCACCATGAGACAACAACAACCCAAGCTCAAGACGATGGGGACCGCCGCTGCCGCCGAGGCGCAACACTACAACCTCTGCTGCTCGCTTCAGCCGGCGGAGAATAACAGCAACTACATGCAGACCCAAGCCGACGTGGACCTCTCCTTCGACTACTACCAGAAGGTGATCGCGCACCTGGAGCGCTTCTACGCCGAGGACGCCCGCGACGCGGTGCGGTGTTTCCTCCTGGCTTACCCGACACTGGCGCGCCGCGACCTCGAGGCCCGGCGCGGTGGTGGTGGGGGTGGTTTCACCCCTGGGAGCCCCTGGAGCTCCTGCTGCTGGCGCACTGGGCCCTGCTGCTCCATCGCACCGGGCGCCTCTTCTGGTGGGTCGGCACGTCGGGGCGCGATCTGGTGACGGCTTGCTCCGATGCGCTTGAGTATGGGACTAGCGGTGGTGGTGGTGGCGGCGCGGCGGGGGCGGGGGGGATCGAGTGGGAGGAGGCGGTTGCTTGGGTGAGGCGGCAGGTTCGCTTGCCGCCGGGGCAGACGGGGGGTTGCAATGGCGGTGCCGGCGGGGGAGGGGGCGCGAGTTGGTAGGGTTGGATACCTAGGTTTGAGGGTTGGGTGCTGTAAGAGTTGGTCTTTTGGGGGACGGAGCTCCTGTTTCTATGCATGCTTGGACGTGCTTGTGGGTTTAGCTTGGGGGGTTGGTTATTATGGGAGTTTCTGGTCGGCGTCTTGTCTCTGGATGGGATGGGATGACATCATGTTTGGTTCGAAGATTATGATGAAGAAGACGAAGGAGGGCCCAACTAGCGAGTGGGATTTACGCCTGAGCTGGGGGAGAAGGGGAGTGTCTAGTCAGTGTATTGATGATGAGGCTGTATTACACACACAACCCGAGTCTGTGTAGTGACATTTATTCTTTCAACTGACTGAGCTTGGGTTTCTTCGACATCTCATGTTGCGATTTCGAGGCGTTTGACTTGGCCAGGTATGCTCGTACATTTCTCTCACTTACCTAGACGTCACTCTGGTATTACGACATGCTACTTGCTGGGTCACTGCATCATAGCTTCATGTTAGAATACGGGCAAGACACATTCCCATATCTATGTCAATTATCTTTCAATGGGCTGTTGTTCCCTTGGACGGATTCAGGTTTGTCGTCTTGCCAGCCATCTAACTCGGTTTCCCATTCATCTCTTTCCACTGATGGAGAAGTGAGATAACTACTCTGCGAAGAACCAATATGAACAAGATATTGCAACTTCACCTCTGTCAATCCATTTGGACCAAGAAAATTGCTAATACGGCGATCATGGTGATGTTGTCATTGCCAGAAAGCTTCATGCTCTGCTCATACTTGTGACTGACTGAATTCGAGAAGAAAAGAATGTAAACTCAAGGCTCTATCTGCCTGACCTTTTCTTGACCTTTAAAGCATCAATGCACATACTACTCTGCGCAAACTGTGAGCCTGTGAGATCTTTGCATGGGCTTCTCCTAGAATAATTATTACAATAAGAACATATGGTAGATGAATTGCAGTCGTGACAATGCCATTGTGTGTCTCGGGTGTAGTTGCCCATTGGCTGAAGTTGACGTTGACATGAAACTAACAATTGGACCCTTCTGCAAGCCAGCGGCTGCACCTTGACTCTCCATTGTAACCTAATCCCACGCCACGCTAGCTCCCGCTCACTGTTTACGGTCCCCACCCAATATTCTCCGCCACGGGAGTGTCACAGGCCTGGCCATCGCGTCTGCGTGATAGTTGCGAATGCTCCGTATTGGCCTTCTCTCTACTCATTGACAACATCACAATTGCACAATACCTCTGAAGGCTCTGGTCCATTTCCCTGGCAACTTACTGCCTTCACTCGTTCCTCACAATCATTAAGCAATTGCAATTGGGTTGACAGGGCCAACTCTGATTTTGATTTTCTGAGCTGCCTACCTACCGTCTGATTTCTGCCTCTGCTTTCTGCATTCAATCACATTCAATCAACCATTCATTCTTCATACATATCCAACTCTCACTTTCTCATCCCACCCGCTACAAAAACCGTTCACACGCTTCTACACTTCCACACTCCACCATCCACCATCCACCTCCCACTCTTTAATCTACTACATACCTTCACCAGTCTCATACTACTCTCATACCAACTCACCCACCAACATCCATCATCATGTCTGGCAAGGGAGGCTACATGTTCATGGGCAAGGGCAAAGGCTCCAAGGGCCTGGGCCAGTCCCTCAGCGGCAAGTCTGGCGCAAAGCGTCACCGGTAAGCCTCGACACGTGACACCCCAAGTTGCAACCCATACTGACTTCTTCGGGTTACAGCAAGGTTCTTCGTGACAACATCAACGGCATCAGTAGGTAGTCCCATGCCTTCTGCTCGCTGCTCTCGACTGTTTATACGATTTGACCTGCCTGGGGACATCACATGCTGACCTTTATTGCTCTTGCGCTACAGCCAAGCCCGACATCCGGTAAGTTTTTCTTTCTTATTTTCAATTTCTGAGAAGCCCAAGCTCTTGTTCGTTCACGACTGACTAAAATCCACAGTCGTCTCGCCCGCCGTGGCGGTGTCAAGCGCATCTCGGCTCACGTCTACTCGGAGACGCGCCATGCCATGCGTGCCTACCTCGAGATGGTATGTAGTTCTCCGGCCCTTTCCCATGACCAGTTACTCATAGTGTGACTTCCAGATTCTGAAGGACGCGGCCCAGTACTGCGAGTATCGCCGTGCCAAGACGATCACTCTCAACGACGTAAGTTATTTTCTCTTCTTCTGATTATCGAAGGTAAACTTTTGAACCAGAGAGACTGACCCGAATCTCACAGATCCTCTATGCTCTCCGCCGCCACGGCCGTCCCGTCTGGGGCTTTGATTATGACTACCAGTACGGCAAGAAGGCCGTCAAGGGTGGCTCTTCTTAGATGCCGATGAACCTTCTTCTTCTTCTTACGGACCCGCACGGCGTTGGGAGGACGTTTATTTTGATTTATGGTGATTAATTCTGGTTTCGGGAGAGAACATTCTGACGCATTGACTCAATGCGCGTACATATCATACAGCCGGAGGAGCGGCAGGGTTTCTACTTATTTCCATCTTGAGAATCATGATACCCCATCATCTGCGAACATTCATGGATCATTGCACTAGCCATTCTCAGTGGGCGTGACGTGTGAAGACGAGTAACAAGTACTCCAATGTTTGACATGCTTTGTAGAATTGAATGAATGGGTATCAATTGCAATCAAATCCTGTTCTATATAGAAGCCCCCCACCCCAACCCTCTCTCCCCCTTCTCCGTTACACCTAGTTTTTTTACCACTAGCAGAACTCCAAGAACGAAGGCTCCCTAACTAACAGGGATATGGTATATGGTACTTATATATATATATATGTATACCCATCAAAAGAAATCACCGCTTACGCTTAACACCCTCGCCCAGGACCTTATCCAACGCCTTGGCGGCCCGCTGCTCGTTCTTGCGGAACTGCCCGTTGAACACCTCGGGCAGCACCATGGTGCTGTTGGCGTGCTCCTGGGCGAACCCGACCGCGGCCTCCTTGCCGCACTTCTCGCGCGTGACCTTGACGGCCTCGTGCAGCAGGTCCGAGCCGACGCCCTTGCCGCGGTATCGCAGCATGACGGTCCAGGCCCGGATGACGCCCTTGCCGCCCCGCAGGGCCGAGGCGCGCGTGCGCCGCTTGGCGCTGCCGGCGGCGGCGACGGCGGGCGGGGGCTCCAGGCGCAGGACGAGGGCGCCTATGAGGGTCTTGCCGTAGCGCACGCCGAGGACGGTGTCCTGCTCGCCCGTGTCGGGCGAGAGCAGCCAGTCCCAGCGGAGCGCCTCGGCGACGGCGATGTAGCGGCCCGTGAAGTAGCGGATGGCCAGCAGGTACGTCATGAGGACGGCCGAGTGGAGCATGAGGGCCATGCCGAGGTCGCGGCGGGCGCGCCACGAGAACTGGAAGGCCAGGCCGAGCGCGGCGGCCAGCCCGGCGAGCAGGTACGGGTGGAAGACGGCGTACCGGGAGGCGAGCTGGCGCTGCTGCGCGATCGAGTCCGCGACCAGGTTCAGCGCGTCCACCTGGTCCGTCTCGTCCGTGAGGACGCCGATCTCCAGCGGCGGCAGGTCGTCGGGGACCGGGCCCAGGTGCTGGCCCAGGTGCTGGCCCTGGCGGGGCGCGGCGGCGTGGTCGTCCGCGATGGCGGCCAGGGGCACCGGCGAGGGGGGCGGCAGGGTCTGGGAGGAGTGCGGCTCCAGCATCGGCGTGTTGGCGTTGGAGGACATGGCCGAGGGGTTCACCACCAGGTTGGCCCGGAGGAAGGTGAAGAATGCTGCAGTACAGAAACAGGGGATCCGTCAGTCAGTCGAAAGCTTGATTTATTGAATATGCCGGCAGTGACAGCTAGGCGCTCCTTGGCAGAGGGTTTAATTTATGGAACACTATCCACCGGCGTTGCTTCGAGGCCGACGATATGTCTCTTCTTGCTATACCCGGGGCAGCAATTGGTCTGCACTAGCATTTGGAGAGATGCCAGGCGAGATGGGGAGAGTTGGAAAAGCACAAGTCACTGGTGGCATGGCTTGTCTTGTAGATTTGCAAGATATATCAACTTACCAGTGCTAGTCCTGAGCCCAGGCACTGCATTGAACTTGTCCACTATTGAATCATGACCGCAGTGGTTCAGGTCCAGCTCTCTGGGAACCACGTGCGCCATCTAAGCATTTTGTGTGGCCGGCCAGCGTTCGGAGGCCAGGCCTGTAGCGGCTGGTTGGGGGTCCGCGACGTAAAAAAGGAGCCCCGAGCGAGAGCGAGCAAGAGGGCAAATTAAGACGAAATAAAATTTGTCGCCGGTCCGTCTGAGCTGGAATGGCGCCAGGCGGTTAAAGTCGTCTGTCGGCGTCTGAAATGTCAATTTTTACCGATCTGCTGGGATTTTGGAGGGGTCGTTTCAATGGACCCTGGGGATGTATGTAATATGTAAGGGCAGGCAGGTCGGTCGGTGTAAGGCGATGAACGACGTCCAAGTGATAGCAATAAGATATAGTTAAACTGCGGGCCGAGATAGTGGAAGACGAGTCTCAGGAAAAGCAGCGTCTCTTATTAGACATGTGCTAGTTGTTGTCTGCAAGATGTCTCGCAGGCCCAGGCGGGATAGAACGATAAGGGCTGGCTGGTGGGTTTGGGTCGTCTTCTTTCTGGGTAAGGAATAAACGGGGAATAAGGACAAGAATGACGGGAGTATGAGATGGGAGTTAGGTTCACACACCACACGGATGGGCAGGTCGAAGTGTTTATCAGAAGGCCGCGATCGTCGCTGAAGACGACGCTCCCGGGTGGGGATGTTGGCTGATCAAAGAGTCAAGACTTGAGACGATGCGTATTGCCCACGAAAATGGGCCAACTTATGCCCACCAACAAGCGATGTCATTCCTCTCTCAAGCCGCTTGCTTGCCTGCACTCAGGTTAAACACAAACCCACTCCCCCGGCACCCCCGTCTGGGAAAGACGAGCCCTTTTGAAGCTGGGGCAAACCGGCTATCAATTCGTCACTTCATGCCATGGGCTCTTCTTTTCTTTCTCTTCGGCAGGTTATCTGATAAGAGACCGGGGCTGCAGACGAATAGCATCGTCCCGAACCTACGACCCGGCAGGCGCCACATGCTGTTGGTTGGAAATGGTGCCACGGTGCCATGGTGTGCATGGCGATTAGACTTATCATGTGTCTCTCAGCATCGTGACAAGCGTGGTAAGCGTCGTTGCTAGTCCATCTTGTGAGTGTATCTAAAGTCTGCACCGCGTGTTCCCATACGCCAGTCCGTCCCCTCTCAACCTACCCAGGGACAAGGTTGGATCCCCAAGGGCATGGGCGTGCACTACTGCACCCTCTCCGAGTTTTTTCTCTTGGGTCCCACAAAGCACCGACCGGCATTCCGAGACGGTGACAGCCCTTGACGGACGGAGTCCTTGGGAAGGAGAGGGGGCATGAAGAAGGGAGGAGCGAGGAGTGAGGAGTGAGAAGAAAGAGGGGCGATTCGTTCGTCGTCATCCAGGACCTCCTTGATCCTAGGGCCCAGGGTCGATCTCAGACACTGCCGTTGCAGCGCATTCCTCAGTGGTTCTGGAAACGGGGTGCCAATTGAGCTTTGAGGTGGTTTCTTATCTGAAACAGAGTGCCAGATGCGTGGTTCTGAGCTTAACCCCTCCAGCACCCTCGTCAGCGTGCATCTTTTTGAAACAGCTAACACGCGTCGTAAGTTAAGTTGACCTGACGTGAGGGGGGTGCAGCCCAGGTGCTAAAGAAAGAAAAGGTTGCCCAGTATGGTTGTTTTGCGTTTGATCAGAAACTCCGGACCAACCAGATCTAGCACCAGGACTGTGCAGTCTGCTAGAACTCGATATGCTCCTAACGCTCGCATGCATAGGTAGCTTTTGTATGATATATTTCACTGTATGTGAGTAGACAGTATATCAGTATACCCGCATGTTAGACACCCGGACAAGCGATACAGCTGTAAAGGGTTCAATTTTGTTGGCTACATGTATCATTCACCTCCAATACATTTAATGCGATTGGCAAATGCACATGTCCCCAAGCAAAGGTTTCCTTCCACCTGCGATCCTGTAAGCGGGGTATTCTTCAGTCGATCCCCTTCCGAATTTCTCAACACCACATGCCACCACCACTTGCACTGTATACTGTTTGCTGACGGACGATGCTCTAGAGTCCAAGCATCTGTACTTGCAGATGACATCAGCCAAAGGGCGAATACCTCCCTGCATACATGTAGGGACATATGTACCTGTTTGCAGGCGAAATGTCAGCGGCGGTGTGCGCAGAACAAGCACAGCGCGTTCGCTGTATGCGGCTTGTGGCTTCTTTGGTTAGCTGATCGGCTATCCCGCGCTGTTGGACAAGCTGCTAGCGATGCACGCAAGTACTAAGCTACCCTGTCCAGCGATTGCTCAATTTACGTATGTACGCCAACTTGTCTTCCCGCTGCCGCCCTCCCCGCATCCCCAATCTGGATTGCCCATGAGGTAATCTGCGTGGCTGGTGCTTGTTGCGCCCACCTAAGCCGTCGTACATCTCCCTACAAGTTGTACGTAGTAAGCATCACAGCCAGACGGCCTCTCCCTCCCCCACCAACCCAACCCAACAGGACCAATGCCAATGGATGTATGTCCTACCTACTCCTGCTTACTCCCTACCCACCTTGTCCTTGCCTACATGTGTGTGGCAGGCTGCCTTTCGGCATGGCGCGCGCCCACATGTCCTGAACCCAATATCTTTTGGCATGTTGGGTGGAAGGGGACTGGCTTCAAATACTGGAATGGCCAGCCAACCAACCAACCAAACAAGAAGCCCTTGGAACTCCTGCAACGGTCTTCAAGATGGCCTAGCCAGGGGTGTCTCATAGGGCTGAAAAGGACTGAAGAAGATCAACAAACAACGTTAACCATACAGAGTAGTTGTGGTCTACTTAAACAAACCGCTTCGCACCCACTTTGACCCAATTACCTCGACACCGATCACTTTCGGTGTTCGTCCTTCGCCAAAGCGAGCATGCTAGGTTTGACCGATTGAAGGGTCTCAATACCACCTCGCCTGGTTTGTATCCAAAGCTTTTTTCCTCACCTCCCAAGATTTGGAGACGCCCAGGACATTCGTCGAGGACCGCCGGGCATAAGACCAAAGGACTGCAGCGTGGTGCTGCCTAGGTCCTAAGCACCTCTGTTCTTTCGTCCTCATGATCTCATTGGTTCGAGCCCGAGCCTATGACCCAATTCGCTCCGCCATTCAGCTGCCGCTGCAGCGGCTTTGCTCGAATCCCTCAAGGCAGAGCGGATCGGCGGATTCAGCCTTGTTGCCTACCGTACTTCATCGAGTTAGATCCCGCCCCCAACGTCCCTCAAAGCCCTCTGGGTCCCCTGTGCCCTCCAGAACTCGCATGCAAGTGTATGCCGGATATGGACTTCTACCAATGGGGCTTGCAGGCCTGCCTAAAAGTCCTACGCTTTGTACCTATGTATCCTTTGCAGTCCTAAATAGAACCCTCATTTTTGTCATCTTGCTGAGGTTGCACTTCGAAATGTTTCCACATAACTTGAGATCATGGTATCGTGCCGATGCCGACGTGGAATTCCATTGATTGTGTTCACGGAACTGATGCGTGGAGCTATACTATAACACCCGCCGCTACAATGGACTCGAAAAAGGATTCAGGCGCGGGACCATCAACCGCCACCGATACCCTCTTTCTGGACCGAGAGGGCTTACCAAATACGGGAACGTCAGCGGTTGAGTCCAGCCCGTGGCCCATTCGGAGGCGTTCAAGCTCCAGTTTGAGCACGGCGACTCGATCGAGGGCATCCGAGTCTTGCATGTACGCTCGTGACCTCTACTTACAACTGACCTCGATTATACGTCGAGTGCTGACTGCTTCTAGTACTCGACAGACCTCGGGTGAGGACTGTGCAAGGCAGCGGTTCATCGTCTGGGCCGCTGTCAAACGCAACAAGTCCGTTCGAATGGCGCATAGTGATAGGCTGAGATGCCCTTGCTTAGATGCGGAGAGCAGTTCGAACACCACGAGGAAATGCTGGAGCATCTCACCGACTGCAGGCACTTTGCGACTGGAGAATATGTATGCTACGATTGCATGAAGGTGGAACGCTATAGCGAAGAAGGGAAATGCAAGGGCTGCCTAGCTGGTCACCCAACGAAGCGACGACGTATGATCCAGAAGGCCAAGAACTTCTTTTCTACTCTAGGGCACAGGTCCCGAAAGGATGAGATGATCGATGTTATAGCTGATGATATTCTGCCATCTCCTCCAAGCTATGACTCACTGGACATTCCTCAAGAGCCAGCAGCACCCACGGCTCAGCCAATACCCGAGATAGAGATGGGAGGAACCGAGATCCTAGAGATGGATTCCAGTTCTCAACCCCTCCAGCTCGATTCAGTCAACTATGAAGTGCAACCGACAGTTTCCAACGAGAGCTTTCCCGCCAACAATATGGATACAATGATTGGGCCTGCTGGCGGTCTTACTGGCCTCAGCTCATCATCAGCGTGCTGTCGACCTTCTTTGGCGCTGGACACCCAGAATGTTGGACGGCAGCAAGCCAAACGGTCTGGTGCCTATCTAACTCCAAGCTCTTCACTGCGTTCCACAAACAGTTCAATATCCCCGATGAGTGCTGGCTCGTTGGCCTGGACACTGGACTCGAGCATCAATACGAACTTGGCCTCACCAATTACCCCCTTCAGTCCCGACGAAATCGAATCGAGCGCGCTATCAAGAGAAAACAGCTGCAAATTCCCAAAGGACCACCCGACGATTACTTGCTGGGATGGGGCATTAGGCGATGGTGTCAGCGATAAAACAGTGATGCTCCAAAATCCTCTAGAGACCGAGGTTGACCACGGCGACTATTCTCTAAGTAATATCTCCGAGCTCCCTGGCGACGACCCTTTGAGCCTATCCGTGCCGCGAGCTTGGAACAATGAGCCACTGTTCGATTTTGACCAGGAACAGAATTTCTCGTGGTCGTCGAGTGTCGATACTGAAATCAATGTACTGTTCGCAAGTGACGACCAGCCAGGAGAAGAACCTCCGCCTCAGGTGGCCCAAGAAGAACAACACAACAGTACGAGCGGCGAAACACAAACATTGGTCCACACAGCCTGGGAGACATTGCGAGAGCATGTCACGTCATCCATTGCAAAGGTTGGCCACGGGCTTGGAGGCAACGTGCTTGCACAAGAGCTTAGAACCTTGACTGCGAAGCAGGTTGCGCTCAAAGGCCTGAACTCTCTCAAGAGTATTCTTGGTGGCTTAGACCCCGCGCAGCCAATCGACTATATATGTTTCGTCCATTTGGCTTACGCACTATCTCTGGTCGCGCATGGGGATGATATCTCGAATCGATCTAAACAGTTATTCCACCAAGCCATGGCTTACCAAGGATCTCTCCGCGCAGATCAACGTGGTGCTTTCTGCCAACTTGTACGAGCGATATGGCAGCCACGTGAGGCCACTTCCTATACGCAGCAAGCCACTTCGTCGGTTCTTTCCCCAGATCCCAAAGGCAAAGCGCACGAGTCGCGATACAGTGCCGATTCTCTGGTTGGCGTTGCACAGAACTTCTTAGATGGTATGTCACCCGCTCGCCTGTCTGCCCGCTCTATTCTACCACACATCGAGCCCATCATGAAATGAAGTCTTACTGATGCGAATCCAGATCTTGAAATCATGATGATCTCAAATGCTCTCGACAACACTGGGGGTATCGGTAGTATCGAGATATTGACATCCGAGCTCTGGTCCATGCATAACAGGCCTCACAACCCGAAGCCGACAGATGCTTTTGTCATTACGGTTGAATACATCACCGGGTTCCTGGGCCAGAATTTTGGGTCGCAAAATGGGGCATTAGCTTCCAAGCTCAGAAACTTGTGTACCAAGGTTGCAACTGGATATGTAACGACAATCCGGCGCCTTGAGCTTGAAATTCTTCAGGCAGGAAAGGTGAGTTGCTTCATATCGTTTGTTGAAATCGGGCTGAAGACACTGACATCTAGACAGAGCACTCTGTCAACTTCGCAAGCATCTGATGCGTACACCCCGGGAAGTTCGGACCTTGTGTGATCCCATCTATACACAACAAGGCCTGAACCCAAGGTCGAGGTATCACATGCTGGGAGTGGATTTGGTAGAAGCACTGATCCGCGGGGTTCCGGACGAGCCTCCACGAGAAGACGTAGGCACTTTTACTGTACCGGACGTTTTTGACGAGTTCCTCCACAATCTAGACGAGGACTTTGTCGGCGGTGAGCCCGATTTCATGATGCCAACACAGGTATCGTCAGGGGTGGAGGGGCCTGCAGTTGCACTGGTACCCAAAGTCTCAACCGAACCTGCGGCCTTTCATCCGACCGTCAACCCTACGATCTTTGGACCAGAGAGGTCGTCAATAACAGCCAACAAGATGCCGCCGGGACAAGAATCGGGAACTATTGCGTCCGTCACGAGTAGTATGCAACCTGCAGTAGAATTCACTTGCGGGGGTGTCTCAGGAGGAGAAGACGAAGGGTTAAGCTCCTCAGCCGCCCAACAACAGAAAGTCGAAGCCAACTCGTGCTGCGAGATCTGCGGCTACCGACCCAAAGGCGACCCCCAGTGGTTCAAGGGGAGCATGGCCAAACACAAGAAGCTTCAGCACTCGACGGACCCGCCGAGGATCTATAAGTGCTCGTACCCCGGCTGCACGAGCGCCTACAAGAACCGCCCGGACAACCTCCGGCAGCATCAGATCGAAAAGGGCCACTTTGTCGAGGGCGTGGACTCGACGGGGCGCCCGGCCAAGCGGAAAAAGACATCGTCGAACTGATGCACGCACGATAGAAGACGGGGGGATGGTACGGACATGTTTATTTCATGATGGGTTTGTGATCAGGAAGGACAGTTGCTTTTTATAATATCTGGGTTACGTATAGGGAGTTGATGGAGTTTGGGTGAAGCTATAGATACGGCCGGAAACGGTTAGAGATACCATTTGAATACACAGCCTATGAAGCAATACTTTTACTCGACCTTGGAGGTTGAAGGTTGCAGGTTGAAATCGCTGAGATGACTGCTGACTTGTTGAAGTACAGTAGCCCGTATATCTACTGGACTCGAAACGGGCAAGTATGACCTGTCATGACATATCTGAATGCGTTGTAAAAATAAACGTTATTCAATCTCCATATCAGTATCAATCAAATGTAACTATTGCATTTCGCATTGCCGATGATTGTTACTTACTCTGCGGCTGTGACTGTCGGCTGGTCGTTACAAGTTTAGGTCAAGGTTGTGTGCGAGTGCCCGTCAGTCAGTCAGAGTGGTTCAAGTGAGTTGGTATCCACTTTAAGCATTTTGCGCCAACCAATGGCGTGCCACTTGGATTGCGTGATTGCAGCTTTTCCTATTGCGGCCCAAGAGCGGATGCTTCTTTTACTTGGGGTGTGTTCCACGTCCGACAACCTCATCTGCCTCTTCCTCCCCTCTACTTTTCTTATACTTATACGTTGCTGGAGTATTCTGGTCATGTTGGCTGTGGTCGAGACTTGTTTTCATCCTGATTGCATGTTGCTTGCGTACGGGCGTGGAAAGATCTCTCTCGCATTGACTAGCCTGAATACTCTATCTCGTTCATCAATCATCTTATGTGGACGCCATCACACCAAAGCCCGATGTTTCCAAACAATCTGGTCATGGTACCGAGGCGTGGTCCTGTTCAAAAAGCATACCCGCTATCAAAAATCAACCGCTAGGCCAAAAGTCCCAAACGCCATATACCATGGTGGTCTATCTCTCCTACGCCCAGTCACTTCCATTACTCCTTCAACAGGCGGCCATATTTGGAGAAGTAGCCGCACTTGGGGACATGGCTCTTCTTACCCGACCGCAGATCAAAGATGTTGCAGCCGGATTTGGCAACATTAGGGGGCGTGTACACTGCGTACATGTCAGTCAAGTGGTCCGACCCGGATGACCAAGTTTGACGGGGTTCACTCACGGTGCAGCGAGACGGCGAAGTCGCTTCCCTCGTTGGAGATTCTGTGTACACCCAGCTCGTCGGCCATATACGCTACTGCATTCTCCTTGTGGTGGCTGGTGGACTTGACCTGCATCGGGTTGTTCTTATCGCCGTCCGGGAAGTCGTACCGCGTCTCGGTCAGGGTGCCGCGCAGGATCTTCATGACGCAGTGTGCGTTGCCATGGTCGTGGATAGGAGAGGCCTTACCCGGGCTCCAAACGAGGATGAGCTGTATAGTTACCGCTTTGTCAGTATTGGTTGGAAGACCTGTTGGGCCATCAAGTGATGGTTCACGGATTCGTTTCTTACCAAGTTACTATTGCCGTTTCCTTCGTCGACGAGGTTGCGAGTGTATGCCCGACTCGGATCGGCCATGGCATACGGGCACCATTCTCTGTCGTCGGATGTGTACTGCTCCATGGCATGTATAAGGTCCCCAACGTCCACATCTTCCGATGTGATGCCCGAATCAGGGCCTAGGATGTCCTTGAGAGATTCTACCAGCGCATCAAAACGGTCCATCTTGGCTTCGCATGATGTCTCCTGCTTCCGGAGGGGGCTAAGAATAGTGCAAGTCATGGCTGTATGTGTGTATGGTTTAGGGTTGCTATGCTGTTGTGTATATTGTATGGTCTTGGATTGAGGTTGTGTTGTCCGTTGCGACAGCGCGTTCAATCAGATTTATCTGATTTTCTCAGCAGGAAAGGGAGAGGGAGAGGGAGACGGTGAGTAGGCAATATTCCTCAGGTGTCAGGGTGGGCCACGCCGACAAACTCCGCTTTCCACGCAAACGATCGTCGCTTTGGCTGTGGCTTAGGGTGCGTCCCGAGCTCGGATGGCTAACGATGGTGGTTGTTATCTATCATACGACGTGATACAATACTGGCTGCAGGTCTTGGGTACGAAAGTAGCAAGGTGCATGAGGATCCCTGCGGGGATAGGTCGATGTCGGGTCCGCCTCCTTTCGGTTCCCCGGGCCATCAAAGTCAAATTACGTTGATTTTGTCTCTTTCCCGGTGGCTGTGGTATTGGGTTGAGTCTTTGGCTTTTGGACAAAGTAAAAAGGGCCGGGCAGGCAAAGCAGCTTTGGGCAGGTGCTCTGCTGGACAAAGAGAGGCGAAGAAACTTGAGGGCAGGCGCCATTGTTCACGTGTGGGCTATCGATCCTTGTGAGCAGAATCCCTTCTTGGCTGGTCCTTGCTCTTGTTGGGTATTTGCGTCAATTGCAATGTGCTATCGGCTAGCACCGGACGCTTGCTTGGGTAAGTACGTTGCTAGGTGGGGTTCCCCATGAGCAAGCTTGGTACGTATTTGGGGCGGGACGGTTCAAAGCGCTCGAGGCACGACATGGGCCTCTGCGAAGATTTGGTATAGAGAAGAAGAAAAAATTAATGATTCGAGTTTCCAAAAATTGCGATATACCAGAATGGCACATATCCAACACCCCTATTCGATTATCGCTTTTTACGACCCCTTTTCCACGTGATCCAAAAGGGAACCAGCCCCTTCCCTGCTGCCTGCCCAGACCCTGGAAAGTTGGTCAGTTATGAAAGACCCACTTGGGCCGCCGGTCACCGGAATCCTTCTTAGTCAAGACCATAGCGGACCTGAGCTAGATGCGCTGAGTAACAAGACACAAGTTGTGTGCGGCGGCATCATACGTGCTGCTTGCCCTCGCTTCTGTATGCCAGTATCCCGTGGCCCATTTTAATCATGCCGGAATCAACGGAAATGGTAAGATGAAGAAAATATGATGGCGGCCAGTCAGCCAGCTACCAAGCACTCTCCGTCCATCCAAATCCTGCTTGACCGGGCCAAGCAACTCAATCTACTGCAGTCCGTGTCTCTTATCTCTCTTATCAAATCCGTCTTCGCATGAACGATGTCCGCCGCTACGACTATGACAATAACAAGTGAGCCTGGTCTCGGATCGGGAAACGAGTCGGAATCCAGTCCTCCGTCGTGTCCCGAGGGGGCGGCGCCGTGCACTTCCAAGAACGATGCCGGCTGGAGGAGGATCGTCCGGAATTTCACCCCTTCGTAAGTGTGACCTACGAGCGACCTGAGTCGTAGCTATCGTACTGAGTATTTGGTTGTAGTTGGTTCACCGTGACGATGGGAACGGGCATCGTTTCTATTCTTCTGCATAACCTCCCGTACAACACGGACTGGGTCCGATGGATCTCCGTCGGCTTCTTCGCCCTCAATGTGTTTTTAATGGTCGTCTTCACTACCATCTCGGCTGCGAGGTACGTTTTGTACCCGGAGATATTTGGTGTCATGATTAGGCATCCGACACAGTCCGTATTTTTGGGCACGTTTCCGATGGGCCTTGCCAGTAAGTCCCTTCTTGCCAGGGGGAGGGAGGGAATGTGCATGGCCGGGTTGACAGTTTGCATACTGACTGCTTGACAAAAGCAATCATCAACATGATTGTGTTTGTTTGTGTGCCAGCCTGGGGAAACTGGGCAGCGTACCTGGCATGGGGCTTGTGGTGGTTTGATCTCGCCATATCGCTTCTTTGCTGTGTTTCCTTGCCGTTTCTGGTGTAAGCTAAACCATCACCCCTATCTTCTGCTCGACGCACCTGACATCGACGGCAGCATACATCTTGGCAAGACAAACCTGGCTTCCCTGACCGCAGCACTGCTACTGCCCATTGTGCCCTGCGTCGTCGCTGCAGCGAGCGGCGCCGTCGTGGCCAATGTACTCCCTGATCCGGCCCAAGTCCAGACCACGCTCATTGCCTCGTACATGTCGTGGGGGATCGGCGTCTTCTTCTCCGTCATGATCCTCGCCATGTATCAAGTCCGTTTGAGCAACCACGCCCTGCCGCCGCGCGAGGCTATTGTCTCGGTACTGCTGCCCGTCGGTCCGTTCGGCCAAGGTGGCTTCGGCATCGTGAAACTGACCCAAGTGACGCGGAAGCTATTGCTGCACGGAGGAGGAACAGCGATGGCAGCGACACCGGACTACGACACCACGTACGCCGAGCCGCTCGGTCTCCTGATCGAGGGCCTGGGCGCCTGCATTGCGCTGGTCATGTGGGGGATCGGCTTGGTCTGGCTCGCGTACGCCGTCATCAGCATCGCCACCACGAGGAATTTCCCCTTCAATATGGGGTGGTGGGGGTTTACATTCCCTCTTGGCGTGTGGGTGGCGTGTACCACGGAGCTGGGCGCCCTTCTGCACAGCACTTTCTTCAATGTGACGGCGATGGTGAGTTCTTGCTTGGTGTTCTTCTCGATTTGAGAGTAGATTACATAGCTCAGTTATCGCTTAAGCTAACCATCTTTATTCGCTGGCTTAGATTGGTTCGGGCTGCGTCTTCCTCCTTTGGCTTGTCGTGGCGGCTTGCACGACTAAGCAGGCCATTTCAGGGGAAATGTTTTTTGCCCCTTGTTTGAAGAACTTGTCGGGCGCCGAGAGGCTGGGCAAGAAGTCGTGAAGATATTGCAATGCCCTCCTATCATCGATCAACATACACAACCTGGAACCAGGCTACACATCACCTCGCGGACTTACGGCGACTTGTAGTTGATAGAGTCTCAAGGCAAACCACATCGATATATTCTATGGTGCCTCTGTCATTCTATCTTCAAGCTCGTCTCAATTGTGGGTCTTATATCACGCTTGGGTTCGATTGGTCCATTCTGTGATCCCAATCCCTTTTGGGCTTTGGACTCTACTGGTTGGTCAGATATACGATATTGACTCACTACTGCTATACTTGTCCATAGAAGGAAGCTGGCGCTGCCAGTGACTCACTTTAGTGGGGACTTGTAGGCTGACGATTGAGCGCCGGCAATGGTCTCCAACCCCTGCCAAGAGATACAAGCCATCTTGGAGCTCCTACCCGACTGAAGTGTGTCGTGTGACCTATATGGTAATAGAAGGTAGTGACTGTTACACAAAAAAAAAATCAACTTATTATAAAGTACTTTACGCACCCCGAGCTATCTTACAGTGCTGTACATTCGTCAAAACCCTTCAGTTCTCTGACGCACCCAGCTTAGGTCGACCATATCTTCACAGTAGAATCCCAGAAACAGAGCATCCAAATCGCATACCAATTTCTGTGACAAGAACGCATTGCCCAGTATGCCTTTCACTCCTTCACCCACCTTCCACCTCACCGCGCCCCGCCTCTACATCTCGCACTTCCACGCGCCCCAGCACAACCAGTTCCTCGTGGACCTCTACAACAGTGAGCTCTACACCAAGCACAACAAGACGAACGTCGACACGCCCGAGAAGGCGCAGGCGCAGATCGAGAACTGGATGCCCGGCTGGTACGAGCGGAACGGGTACGGGCCGTACGTCGTGAGCCTGCGCTTCGCCCGGGACGTCGTCGGAGACGACACGGCTACAGACACAGGGGATGAGGAGAGCGGCTCGCTGTTGAAGCCCGGTCAGGTCCCCGTGGGTATGGTGACGCTGATGCGCGGAGCCCACTACACCGTGCCCGACTGCGGGTTCGCGCTGTTGCCCGCGTACGCTGGGAAGGGATACGCGACCGAAGCGGGACGGCGCATTTTGCGGTACGCGATGGATCCCAAGAAGCCTACCACCACCACCACCACCACCACCAGCGAAGCGGCAGCTTCGGCGGTCGATGACGACGACGTCCCGCGCGAGGGCGAAGGGCTGGGTCTCAAGGGCGTATTCGGATTCGCGAGCAGCGAGAACGCCGACTCGCGCAAGGTGTGCGAGCGCATCGGCCTCGAGTTCCGCGGCGTCTATCCGCTCGAGGCTTTCGGGGGGCACCCGAGCGCCGTCTTCGCTCTGCCGGGCATGGGGGCGGATTTGTCGGTGTACGGCATCAGGGCTTCCCGGATGGATGTCGTTGGGTAAGCGGGGATCAGACTACAGAGGTGAACGTAGTAAGTACCCTGAAAGTGAAAGGGTTAGGGAAGGGTGACGCTGGGGCTTATTATGGTCTCCTTTTATCCGAGAAACTACGCACTCGGTCTCTTTATGGCTTCGCATGGGACTGCAAGTAAGGGCCGCGCCCGGCCTTTGGCGCCTGAGGCGCTATTGACTAGGGTAGGACGCGGCCCCGAGGCTGGACAGCAGAAGGAAGGCAGATGGTCTGTTTTACAAGGAAATGTCTGTAAACGGAAGTTATTATGGATTATGGGACTATGTCTACGAGAAGCCCGAAGTGGCGTCAACGAAGTGGCGGGTGGGTGGAGGAGAGAAAAGGAGGTTCGGTGCCCGTACATTCAACATGGCGGCTTGGGGCTGAGCGACAATTTGGTCGCATAAGGGGGCTTAAGAAGATATGAATGCTTGGATAAGACGTTTGATCTAATATAGATGTTTCATGCTTATATACTACAAACTCCAGGACTCGCAATATCACATGTTGTGTACTCGTGGCCAACTAGATACCTCTTCCGCTTCCAGTGATAACCACGTAGTAGGCGAAAGAACTTTGGTTACTTAGGCATTCCACACGTTTTCCAAACCGGGAGACTGAGTCGCATAATACGCTGCCAGAGCTTGCACATTGAATTTAGTGAAAGATACTGTTCTAGTATTCGGAGAAGAACCCCATTGGTCGAGGTCCTGGAGTGCGGACTTCGTGCCGAATATATACGTCGTGAGCGCACTTCGCACCGAGACGAGGACTGAAGCGACCACGTACCGCCAAAACAAAGCTGCTACTCTTGATGCTGTTTGAAATGTATAAATAAGTATAGTCCGTCCAATATGTGACAAAAGCTGATCTTCCATCTTGCTCACTTATATCTTTAGATCGCTCGAAGACGCCGCGACCATGTCAGGTAACAATCCCAACAATCAATCCGCCGCCGCGTACACGAGTATTACAGCTACCACCCCCCCATGCAAAGCGAGCTCCATCACCACTAACAAGAAACGCCAGACACCCACGACTCCATCACCCTCCACAGCAGAACCTACAATCCGCCCCGCCAGCCCACCGTCGTCGTCTGCATCGACGGCTTCGACCCGTCCTACCTGGATCAGGGCATCGCCGACGGCCTCCTGCCCACCATGCAAGCGTTCGCGGCGCGCGGCTTCCGCGCCCCGGCCGACGCCGACGCCGCCATGCCCACCTTCACCAACCCCAACAACGTGAGCATCATCACGGGGGCGCCGACGGCGGTCCACGGCATCGCCGGCAACTACTTCCTCGACCGTGCCACGGGGGACGAAGTCATGGTCGTCGACGACTCTTTGCTCCGCGGCTCCACCATCCTGGCCGAGATGGCCGGCCGAGGGGGCGTGCGGGTGGCGGCCATCACCGCCAAGGACAAGCTTCGGCGCATCCTTGGCCACGGCTTGGCCGAGGCCGAGGGAAGCATTTGCTGGTCCTCCCAGTGCGCCAGCGAGGATGTCCTGGCGTGGCTGGGAAAGGGTAAGGGGGACGGGGGAGATGCCACCGCCGCCCTTCCTAGCCAGTACTCCGCTGAGCTGTCGCTTCTGGTCCTGGACGCGGGGGTCAAGATCCTCGAGGAGCGGCGCGCTGATCTCCTCTACCTGACCCTGTCCGACTGGGTCCAGCACAAGCATGCCCCCGGGTCTTCCGAGGCCAACGAGTTCATGTCGGCCATCGATGCCCGCCTCGGGAGAATGGTCGACCTGGGGGCCGTCGTGGCCGTCACGGGGGACCACGGAATGAACGACAAGTGCGACGACGGCGGCAGCCCGAACGTCCTCTTCGTCCAAGACGAGCTCGAGGACAAGTTCGGCCCGGGATGCGCCCGCGTCATCTGCCCCATCACGGACCCCTTCGTCAAGCACCACGGCGCACTGGGATCCTTCGTCCGCGTCCACGTGAGCGAAGCGCGTGGGGCAGATGTCGAGGACATGATCAGGTTCTGCAAAGGCTTTGCCGAGATCGAAATGGTTTTGCCCAAAGAGGAAGCCGCCCGGGTATTCGAGATGCCCGAGGATCGCGAGGGCGATTTCGTCATCGTGTCCAAAAAGAACGCCGTCGTGGGCTCCAAGGCTACAGAGCACGATCTTTCTTCGCTCCAAGGCCATAGGCTCCGCTCCCATGGCGGACTTTCGGAACAGAGGGTGCCTCTTTTGATGTCAAAGCCCATACAGTCGTCAGAGGATCTCGTTGGCAAACGGTGGCGAAATTTCGACATTTTTGATCTGATCCTCAATCATGGCCAGTGAGGACCGTGTCCAAGAGCAAGACGTTCAAACTGCTCGGTACTCTCTTTTTAAACTTCTTGTAATTTCGCATAGCCACAAGTGTAAACAGAATAAGGGGTCTGGACGCCAAAACATATCAGACTAGGCTGCCTTGCTCTGGAAACTCTAGGTTGAAGTCCATATCAGGATTGAAAAGAAAGTCGTATTCTTCCATGGAGAACGAGGCCGTAGGATCATGTTCCAACTCGGCTATTCCAGCATCCTCTCTCGCAGTGACAGCTCTAGGCTCTTGTTCCTCGACTGCATATGTGCTACTGATGACTCCGCTCCGGCCCAGGAGGTTTTCAATACCAGCAGTGATACTGACCAGAAGATGGCGTGGGTGCATGCTCGATGTAACGCTCTTTAGGGTAGCAAGTAGCGTGCGAAGTAGGTGCTTGATCTTTTGCAAATCGACCTGCACGACCGAGCTGTACTTGGTCGATACCTTGAGCAGAAAGACGGCTGCGAAGGCGATCATCGTGTTGAAGTAGGTAGGAAGGCCATCCAGGAACCCCTGGATCTCTGGATCTGAGACAACAGCTCGGAGTATCGCTGAAGCAGCAAGAACGGCGGAATTGGCTATCTCCTCAAAGTCCATGGCGACTTCGGCCGCGTGCGAAGTGAAGCCAGCAGTACTGACTCCCCTGAAGACGTGAGAGCACAAGTAAAGCTTCGCAAAGTTGTACTGCAGACCAACCCCTTTTCGTGGGTAGTTCCCTACGTGAGCATTAGGGCTAAATCGATCTATCCACTCCGCCCGTACACTATCGAGGGCGAGACTGAAGCGACGTAGATGAGGCAGGTCCGACTCGGAAAGGGGGCGGTCCACATCAACACCGAAAGCATCGAAAATATTCGAACAGATGCTCCAGCGTAAGACTTGGCTCACCAGCCGAGCATCGTCTTCAGTTGCGAATTCGCACTTCAGAAACTCCCTGGCGTTTCTTATAGCCTCGCATTCTCTGGTCATCGGAGGTCTCCCGTAGGCGACAGAGAAATGATGGTCGCAAGCGTATACAAGATAGTAGAGCCGCGCTCGCAGATAGTGCTGCCGGTCACCTTTCATTGCCTTGGAGAAGCTCTTGTGGAGTTGTAGTTCTGTGGCAATGCGGACTGCTGCGCCGACGAGTGACCAAGATAGATCGCTTAGCCAGAATGCACCTATGCATAAGGCTCGGACGTCGTCGATTGTGTGCTGCTTGTAAAGAATCTTCTGAGCACTTGACTGCATGAAATTTTGGTAGTATACTTCGAAATCTTCTGAGGCTGAATGCAGAGCACCGACGGCACACACAGAAGCTGTCAGCAGCTGGGAGGTACTCCGAACTGACTCGAAGGTCACCGCGGCATGATCGTTGAGAATCCGGTACGGGAAATGATCGAGACGATTTTTATACTTTTCGAAACAACTTCTGGCCGAGTCAACGGTCACCGCGCCACGCGAAATAAAGTCTTCCTGGGAGTCGATCTCCACTCGCGCTTGCTTTTCGGTAATATGAAAGCCTGGGATGGCGCCAGGGCCTGATTCATAGTCCATGACGACGCCCCAGTCACCGCTAGCTTCGGCTGCTTGGGATGAGGCACGGATCTCATCACTCGTCGTGTCGCGGGCATCGTCAGCCAGCATCTGCTGGACGTCGTCAGAGCTTACATTGTTCAGAGCCAGTCGTTCAACAATGAGCTGCAGCTTTTGCATTTTGGACTCCATGGACTGCTTCCACCTGAAAGATCAGTTAGGTATTTCCTCTCGGCATTACATTGATACTCTTCCTTCAGTCACTTACATCAAGTCGCTCTCGAGGACCATCTGTAGACTTCGGTTCACACTGCATGAAAGGCCCCTTTTCTTGCACCGGGTACACGGCGGCTGGGCATCGCGCATCTGACATTTGATCTGAGCGATCGTGTCAGCCTGAAGAGCCAGATTGAAAGCGAGGATAAGGAGCAAGGCTCGCCTTCTGTTTCCTACAAGCTACACAGGCTACCGTTGTCCCATCAGCTTCACATCGGCTGGAAGGTCACATCGGCTTATAGAAGTACCTACCTGTGATTTTGCGGCTGATATCTGGTGGTTTAAGATCCCCAAAGGCCTCTCGCAAAG
The DNA here is from genome assembly GCF_038362585.1 of Apiospora marii. NCBI lineage: Eukaryota > Fungi > Ascomycota > Sordariomycetes > Amphisphaeriales > Apiosporaceae > Apiospora > Apiospora marii. Next base: position 1,860,388 of record NW_027117374.1, read on the forward strand.
CCATGACGGGCGATGCCGGCGTCTTGGCGTTTGCCATTACTATTATGATGTGAAGGACCAACCCCGACTCTGAATCAGAATGTACGCATGCGTTCAGTGTATTATTGAACAATCACTTGGTGGATTTGGGGATGAGTTGAGATTGGTTTGAGCGGCTCAAGCAGCAAGCAGTTGGGGTTGTTTAGTGCCTGGTGCCTGGGGGTTTAGAACTAGTGGGTGCTTAGTGCTTTGCTTAGCGGGGATCGACGGCATTGTTAGAATATCGGCCTTCCTCCCGAGTATTAGCAACTGCCACCCGCTGATGACTTGTAAGATATTAACATCAGAAACAAATACATATTAGTTGGGTAGTATTCGAGCAAGCGAGTGATACTCAAAAAGGGGCTAATGGGCGAATTAATCTGATCCAAATATCTCGTTCCATAATACTCACTGGCTCCCTTTGGACTAGGCAGCGAGAGCACCTTCTGCCCCAAATGAAGCCTCCAGGCACCCTTCTGTTTGCGAACAGCTGGGTCACTAACATGCCCGACAGAAGTAAGCCGCGTGACATTTGGTAAACAAAGAGCACATGGAAGGACAGACAGACCGGAGGCAAAATGTACTTATTCACGAACCGGCTTATAAGCTTGCTACACAAGCCAAGACCTTGCATGCCTTGGACAGCCCGTGACACATGAGCAAGTGACCCGGACACCGAGGTGTTTAGGGCCCAGGATATGGTAAGCATCTAGCCGCGTCGAGCCACTGAGGAGTCGCGGGCTGTTGCGGGCAACTCGAGACGGCTGAAAGTGGTTCTTGGGTGGTATAGAGTGGAGAAGCGGCCGGAGGAGATCCTCCTCTTCTTATACCCTGGGCAGTGTGAGCCGATCTCTTGTTCTTCACCGAGGAGGAAAACATTTTCCTGCATACAGCGACGACGTAGACGACGCAATGTGCCCATTGAAGAAGCACAGCAGCCAATTGCTTAACATGCAGGGTAACCGGACTCAATTGACCAGAAGTATACCGATAGTTTGGCAGGAAGCATAGCTGCATAGGCCAAAAGACTTCCTTCCGACTTGGTCGAGCGAGCAAGCAAGCGAGCAAGCTACCTGAGCCTGGTTGTCAGTACTATCGAATACCCACCAGCCACACGCAGTTGTAGATCCCTCTAGCCAAGGCCCTGTCTTTCGATGCTAGCGACGCGCAAGAGGCGCTACCGTGTTTCTGATATGTCGAATCCCACCCTCGTGATACTAAGAATAAGTAGGTTGGTTACCAAATACGATGATCTCGATCGCTTACACAGTAGCAGCCCTGCCCTGCCTGCGAGCAGCTGTTGGCTGTGTGTGTGCGCCTTGTGCGCGCGGCCCAGGTCGGCAAGAGCAGGATTCAGGGAAAAAATGCAACTCCTCCCATCACAACTGGAGTCACGTTGAGCGATATCTTTTCTCGTTTCAACCTGAGGCATTGGACGGACATGTAAGTGATCTACAGACTTACAAGAGGCCGCCGATGACGATAAAGGGCCGTCCGTCTTGGCCGGGCCCGCAAGAACGGGTGTCCATCTATGCAATGTTTCCAGCAGATGGTTCGATTCCATGTTGATACTGGCCCCACTCCAATGCGGGAGCCGTCCATAATAGCCAGGGGGCCTAGCAGCTTACTTAGATACAGACTGCACTTGTAAATTGTACGCCCAGCTCAGCCGAAGAAGGAGCTCGGATGACTTCGTCTGGTCTGATACATGAGTCTTGGAGAACCGGACGTTCTGAACCTTCCAGGAGTCTAATGCTAGCGGCCAACGGTTCCCGGAATACCTATATCAATCATGCTTACAGTATCTGCGCTTTAGTGACAAGCGAGGCGGCTTACGACCACACGTTCGTTGCCTTGAATGTGGTGAACCACCCTCAGAAAGAACGAGATCATGTTGTGGCTGTAACCTGTTCACCTACCTGAGGTGCTAGGTACCTATCCTACCCACGTCATACCCGTTGCCTTTCCCCGCAGAGACGCCCCATGGCTGCAGACGGAGGAGGAACGTGTGTCTGCATCGCTGCTACCCCACTACCCTAGCATCATACTGAATAGGTACCACTTGCATCTGTCTCAGATGATCTCGCCAATACATACATAACGTGCCGTATTGATCTAAGGCCCTTTTTCTCTTCTCTCGTGGCACTTTGTTTTCCGAAGATCTCTGTCTTCTACTTTTAGCAACTTACTTTTTTCTTTGCAGGACACTTTTGCCCTTGATCCTGACATTCCCAAGCCACCGAAGCGCCTTCCCACCATGGAGCGCGTTCACCAGAGTATGTACTCATACCTGCATACTCCTTATTGACTTGTATCGATGCAGAAGCATAGCTGACAGCTCGGCCCTCTAGTCAACCCCTTCGCCAAGCGCGACGATCACAGCAAGAAGTCAATTCTTCTCTACAAGATCCTGTCCACTCTATCATGGATTCTAGCTGTTGTGGTCACCTTCTACTACACTTTCAACAAACCCCATGATGGCAAGGGACATCGGGGTTCCATCTGGCACCAGAACAAAGATCACGACACGGCTTTCCGCATGAACAAGATCATTGCTAGCATCTACTGGTAAGCATCTACTGTCTCATACGCAAGACTTGCCTGGATCGCCTCAGTATACTTACACATCACTTAGGCTCGTCCTGTTCATCCTACAAGCCGGTTACATTGTCCACCTGTTCTCCGGAAATGTCGAGAGAAGGAACCCTGCGTGTGCCGTCGGCAGCCACTTCATCGTCAACAACCTCTTCCACTTCGCCTTTGTTATGCTGTTTGTCCGAGGCTACTTTGCATGGGCCGAGGTTATGCTGATCATCAACTTCATCAACCTGACGTCCGTGTACTTCCGCCATGTGGGCTACTCACGCTTCATCCACGAGCCCGTCGTCTCCGGCCCGCTCGCATGGACCTTTGTCGCCATCTACTGGAACGGGGCTATCATGGTGCCGCACGCCACGTCCCTCGTCGCTCGCATCTTCGGAAATGTCTTCATCTGGTCCATCCTGGCTTATGGCCTGTTCTTCGTCGTCATCTACAAGGTAAGTTGAGGAATAGCAGGAACACTTTCCCCCTACCCGTTCCAGTGCTAATATTTGTTTCGTAGGACTATACCATGGGCTTCAACTTGAGCGTTCTCGCGGCTGCCATTGGCGTCTCGCAGTTCTTTAGACAGGTTATCGCTTTCCAGTGGATCTTCGCATTCACCATTATGGCTGTCCTGTTCGTGGGCACCATCGTCATCGCAGTCCCAGCTTCCGCCGGACGAGACTACCGATGGAGGCGACAGGCTCAGTCCGCGTCGGCACCAGCTGACCGCGAGAGAGCCCCTCTTCTTGCAGACAACTAAGCACTTCTTCTCCCGATGTTGCTCCAGTTACTGCGGCCAGACTTTGCATCCTCGGCCGAACCATGATATGGCCGTCTCTGGCAAAATTCCGGGTCACCCCCCGATGAAAAACAAGTTATAAAACACCATTCGCTCAGTTGATCCAATACAATAGTGCGTTCGATGTAATGGCGTTGAATCCAAGAGCATGAGATATCCTTCTGGATCTCAGGATCCACCTGTCTGACTAATGATGTCAGGCTTTTGTTTGTGTTGGCCCCGCGTTGAAGAGTAGTTCACATGTTGTAATTACTGAATTCCATAAGATAGTTGTTCAAACAGTTTGATAACTCGGGCATTGATGAGTTGTGATGAGTTCAATTGGCCGGTCGTAGATCTGAGATGGATGCTGTATGATTAGTGTTCGGCGAATATTACGGCTCCGGATTATGTTGTCAAAGCTTCACCCCAACCTAACCCCATACCAACGTGAAAACACCCAACCAACCCAACAGACCGATCTGTGGCATATCCCAGGGGTAGTTAGGCGAGGGTCGTAGCATATTGCGTGGCACTGGCTCACGTAGGATGTCGCTTTTTGGTCTCGGAAATGACATCTGCCATATCCCCCGGGTTTATAGGATCTTGACTTCGTGTCATGCCCAGCGGTTCATTGCGCGCGTCTTGACGGCAGAAGAGCGCTCGGAAGCTCGGCCTCGAGCGCTACTCCAATGCATCGCATTGCGTCCTTCTTCGCAGATAGATCAGTCTGACGCACCTTGGGCTACCGGAGCGAGCGATAACCGGATCCCCAATGTCTGGAAAGCCGCCGTGTTCATGGCGGGCCGGTGAGTACATTCGCCTACACGCCACCCTTTCCTCTTACTATTACTACGGCCCAAACATCTGACTTGATCCAGATTCGCAGCGAAGGAGGCCGCAATCAAGGCGCATTCGTCTCGCAGGTTGACCTTCGAGGATATCCGCATCGTTCGGACAAGACCAGCAGCGAGACCTTTACAGGGAGTCGATGAGGGAAAGGACCGGGAGGAGGATGATACCGGAGATGATGCGACGACAAATGGCGCCGCGTTATCGAGCGGCCCGCCCGTGGCTGTCATCAAAGGCTACCCGCCAGGCCAGCCAGATACGACGGCCATGCTGAGTATCAGCCACGACGGCGACTATGCCGCGGCTGTCTGTTTGTCGGTGCAAGGGAAATAGACATAGTAATGGTGGCAAATGGCCCTCTCACGCACCCTCTGGTGGATCGCCGGCTTGCTGCATTACGACCAAGCAACAGCAAGGACCAGAGGTAATGATGGATGTGTACGATAGGAGCAGCAGCAAGATCACAAATCATATCTCGCAGCCCAAGATCGGCCTGCTGCATATCTGAACGTTTTAGGCACCAGGTGCAAACTGAGTGGCCAATCTTTAGGTCGCGCTGCATTCTGGCCCTCCTTCCATGGACATATCGAATCTTAAACTTTACTTGAACCCACCACTGCTCTTGCCTTCCGCATTCGAGATTAATACTGCTCATTAGGTAACCAATTCTTATTGCGACTACCTTCGGAAAGCTGCGTGACTGGCTAATTGTTTCTTAAGCTTTGCGTATTGTGGGCAACATCCTTCTCAACTTGTTCTTTGCAGGTACTCAAGAGATTGTCGAGCATCGATCAACGAGAACCCATTCTTCACTCAACTCCAATCAATCAATCCTTCCTTCACTCGTTCTAACCCTTTCTCTCGAAGGAAACACAAAGCAAAGGCAACAAACATATGCGCGGCAATCTTCACAATCTCCGGGCTCTGCGGTCTCGGTATGTGCATCCAACAGAATCAACAAATCACCCAATTACTTCCAATTGAATTGCTGGGCTTTTTGGATACTTTGCAAATCCAATCATGGTGTCACATCCTTATCTAACCCTACACTACACAGAGCAATTGGAAGGATACCCCCTTACAATAAATGAAAGAAATTCATTCGATGGTGACCGTTTGCGTGCTTAGGTATGAGATCATGTTTGCTTGAACATAGCGTATGTTTATCACCTCGAAATCAACAAGTCTACTTCAGACCTGGTGGCGCAATGGTAGCGTGTAAGACTCCTAATCTTGAGGTTGTGGGTTCGAGTCCCATCCAGGTCGCATTTTTGCTGTGTTCATGCGAAAATTGTATTTTTAGTATTGTCTTTTTATCTCACTTGGTATCTCAACGGTAGACTTGGCTCGTTCATCAACATGTTTCGATTGCAGGGTAATACCTACTGTAGGTGACGGCTAATGAACGTTAGACTTGGATGGAGAGGGAAGCCACTTTTGTTGTTTGCGCCACAGCAGTTACAATCGACTACATGTATCCATTGTAACTTTCCTATCGGAGCCTGTTTACATTGTTCTGAATGCCCATTGTATTTGCAGCTTTGTACCAGCAACCCGCTTCGTGACTATGGCGACCGAGGCGGACTCTCAGAAGAAGGAAACGCCTTCCAGGGCGTCCAGCCCAGCTGTCACGTCCCTGCCCCAGAAACGCGCCCTCGAGGACGACCACGCGCCATCGGTCTCATCACCACTAAAGCCGAACCCCGACGTGAAGCTCACCAAGAACCAGTCGCAAGACGACATACCCAGCATGGGGCCAGGCAAGCGAACCAAGAAGGAATCGCTGAAGAAGCGCGAGTCCAAGGGCGTTGCCGGCGGCGACAGCGCCAGAGCCACGCCCGACCCCAAACACAAGAAGGAGGACTCGCCGCAACCGCAATTGGGCAGCGAATCCTCGCCCTTGCGATACAAACTCGCGCCCCCGAAGCCCTCCGACTTCGAAGCAGCTCGCGGGCCCGTATTCACCCACCACCATGCCGTCCCGGCGCCCGATGGTACCCCCATCGACTTCTACGAGACCTCGGAACAGTGAGTTGCACTACGGGGAGGAGCTACGAAGCATTCTTGGTTGACGCCGAACTGACACCTAACGCAGTGTTTACAATAAGAAGAACTTCCACTATCTTCACTGCATAGCCGACCCGCAGTTCCCCTCATCCTTCTACTACCGACAGACCGAACCCGAACCCTACGGTGCCCACATAAGCTTCGAGGATGCGGCGACACACATGTACCTCGATCAGTCCGGCCGGCACATCACGACGGACAAGGGCTTCCGAATGGCACGCGCCAACATTGCCATACGAGAAGGCCGATGGTACTGGGAGTGCAAAATCACACGCGGCACGATACCAACGACAGAGGAGGGCGCAAAGCCCGAGTCGCACGGCCACGTGCGGCTGGGTTTCGCCAGGCGGGAGGCCTCGCTTGACGCGCCCGTCGGCTTCGACGCCTACAGCTACGGCATCCGGGACGTCGAGGGCCAGAAGGTGCACATGTCGCGGCCCAAGGACTTCTTCCCGGCCGGCGAGGACATCAAAGAGGGCGACGTGATCGGGCTGGAGATCCAGCTGCCCTCGGAAAACCTACACCGTAAGGTGGCCCAGGGCCATTACAATCCGGCCGTCGATCTGATCGCTGAGGAGGAGCACACGCACACGAGCGCCGAGGGCCCCAACATTGTGCGCGACCGCATCCCGATCCGGTTCCGCGCGCACATCTACTTCGAGAAGATCGACTACCACACCACGAAAGAGCTCGAGGACCTCATGAACCCCTCGCCCGTGGGCGCCTCGGGCTCGGCGGGTAGCGCCTCCGCCGAGGCACCGAACCCGAACCACCCGGTCGCCTCGCTGCGCACACTGCCGAAGTCGTTCATCAAGGTCTACAAGAACGGCGTGCCCATGGGCACCGCGTTCGAGAACCTGCTGGCTTTCCTGCCGCCCGCCTCGAAACCGCAGGCGCAGGTCGGCGCGAGAGAGAACATGGACGACGGCATGCTGGGATACTACCCGGCCATCAGCGTCTTCCGGGGAGGAGCAGCCGAAGTCAACTTCGGCCCCGATTTCTGGTTCCCTCCGCCTGGACTCGAGGGTTCGGCGGCAGCAACAGCGGCAAACACCAAGGAAGAGCCGACCGATGAAACCGAGGGTAAAAACGGTGGCGCCGGTGAAGAAGAGGACGTGGCGATGACCGGAATGGAGAATAACGACGACTCGGTGACAGTGGCGGCGTCCACGGACATCAAGAAAGGAGACCCGGCGGCCGAGGGGGAGCTACAGCCTCTATCTAGGCGATACGACGAGCAAATCGCCGAGGACATCGTGGCCGACATTGTGGACGAAGTCAACTTCTGGATGCAGGACGGTGGCCGCGTGATAGATCGCACAGGCGGCCGGGACGAGAAGGCCGATGTTACGGTGGGTGTGGCGCCGGGACAGGAGGAGATCAAGGAGTTGGTCCAAGATGACTAAAGGAAGGAAGCCAGAGCTAGGAGCGATGTAAATACAGTACGACCCAAGAGCTATTGTAAGAAGGAGGCACGACGTCGAGGTCGTTCACCCAATGATACCCATGAAAGTACAGGCGGAAAGCAGAAAGCAAGCCCTAGCTATAGAGCAGCATGGTTGATAGTGCAATGAGAAGAAAGCACTGTACTGGTCAGGCCAGCAGCTTCTGGTGCCCCTTGGCATCTGTATCAGTGTGTCTTGATTGACCTCTGATTTCGTTTCGAATGAATGATCATCAACTTATCCTCCTTAAGGATTTAATCCTCATTAATGCCATGCAAGATGCGACACGAACAGCGGGCGCATGAGCTTGGATGAGATAAGTTAAACTGGTCCATAGTAAGGACGATTTAGTTGGGATAAAAGTCTTCATATTAAATCCATCATATCTAGCGCCTTCTGGGCAGATTGGCAAACCGTTACGGAAACCAAAGAGTACATGAGAAAAGACAAGCGTCCTTCATAACCTGGCCTGAACTTTACCAAGCAATTCTACCAAAAATATCAAACCGCAATCCATCACCAATGGGTATCGTTCGTTCCATCCAATTCATTAAGTCGTTCATTTGTTCTTCTTGATCTTCGACGAAGATGCGGCAGTAGGGTTTCTCTCAAACATGGCACGTTCCTCCTGAGTCATACGAGGGCTCGGCGCAGGTAGCTGAGGGTCGTCGGGGAGCTCCTCGATACGGACAGAGCCATCGATGGGATCCCTCGCAGCGGCCTCTGCCTCGAGACGGACCTCACGGCCGCGCTTGTGGCAGTACCACAGAGCAGACAGGAGTACTGATAATTGGTATTAGTAAATGTGCATGGTGCATTGAGGTGAAATACCCAAGGGTAGAGGGGCTATACTTACAGAACAATGCAAGACTCCATATCACATTGGTGCCAATAAAAGCTGGCCACCTGACTTTCAGGGCGTTCACAATGCCCTTCAGAAGACCCACGATCGCGCCTGGTTTCGTAACCAGATCCTGGAGGCTCTTGGGCGTCAAGAAGTTCTTAGCCGCTTCCTTGATGCCACCCTTCTGGGCCTCCTCGGCGCCGAGCCCCTGTGCCTCGGCAGCTACCGCCAGCAGCTCTGGCGCCAACGTCGACGTCAGCTTATTGGGCAGAGTCGTGACCAACTTCTTGAGCGAGCTGGGGAGCTTGTCGTAGTTCTTGGCCAGGGTGCCGTCGCGGTCATCGAGCAGTGCTGTCAAGTCGCCGTAGGCCGTCGGCACACCATTGACTAAGTCCTTGAGGACCAGGTTGAACTTTCGCACCATCTCGCCCGAGTCGGCCGACAGGCTGAAGACCTTGTTGTTCTTGGCCGAGAGGTCGAGATCATCGAGAATGCGGGTGATGTCATTCTCCTCGCGGAGCACCTCGCGCTCCGTCACAGGTGGCACATTCTCGGGCTTGAGTCCACTGTTGGCCGTGGGCCTCACGCGCTGGGACAGATTGCGCCCGAGAGTGGTGATGGTGGCGAAGCGCTTCGGCTTGCCAGCCGCGACTTCGGGTTTCGCGTCTGTGGCCTTGCCCTTGCCTTTGCCCTCTTTGCTCACATAGCTTTCGGTATCACTGTTCCAATCAATGGTGGGTGTTTTGATCCGCGGTGGCAGGGGAGGTCGGACCCCTTCGTCGTCATCCGGATCCGGCGACGTCAGGCGCTCCAGAAACCGCTCATCCTCTTCGCGCAGCAACGGAGTGCCGACCGGTTCTGAGATGACCTTGGGGGAAGGCGAGGCAGGAGCCTGGCGGGCCTCATCTTTTACCGAATCAGCACGCTCCTTCTCGGCCTTCTCAGCTCGATGCTTCTTCACTTTCTTGTAGGTGAAGTACTCCAACATTTTGTCTTGGGGTGTGGCTGGGGCCGGACTGGCGACCGGAGAATGACGTAAAAGCAGTGCCCAAGTTTGGTTCAAAAGTAGGTCTTTTGTCTGGAAAGAGCCTAATGTTGCGAATGGACTAGTTGATGAGAGTTGTACGGAAATTGGTGAAAGAGGAAACAACAAGAAATTTGAGAAGAGCGCCCAGTCGATTCTCTTATGCAGTTTGCCTTTGGGCAATCTCTGTCTAAGCGCTTTGTTGGGAGGCCTACAATCCCCTACCAGTCTGCCGACTCAGCTCCAGCGCATGACGAAGGTGCTGTCAACTTGTTTCGACTGGCTGCTGGAGCTTCACATGCAGTGGCTATGTCATCTGTGGCGAGAGCTTGTCCGTACCAAGCCGCAAACCCGGCAATCTAGACTCGTCCTTCCCTCTTTCACTGGGCGACTTTCCCCATATTAGTCCGGCACTTGGGCGGTAGCTTCCAACTGCGCCACGATGACCCCTCGTTTTGTGGCCGTGCTTTCCTTCCTCGAGTTATGCAGCAATTGTGCTCAATTGTGCTCATAAATCCATTAACGCGCCTGCTTTATGCCCAAGAGCGCGTCTCACCAGCAACCAGCTCAATCTTTACCTCTTATTCTCAGATGCATTTTCAACCCAGGTCGTCAAGCCATTGAGTCAAGCTGTATCTTTTTGGGAGTCAAGAAACCCAAGTCCCAACAGTTCTATCAAAACCAACTAGGCCAAGATGGAGGGAGACGATGAGTACAGCGATGCCAATCGTGCCTTCTTACAAGCCTTCATGGCCCGTGGCACCATGACACTACGAGAAGCAAAGCCCATCTTGGCCAGTATCCTGACTGTACACGAAGGGGAGCTTGTCAACCCTGCTCAGATCACCCAGGATATTTTCGATTCGTATCTGTCAGTTGCCCAGGATGCTCTGTCCAGTCTCGACTACGATATCCGCCCCGCCATACACCAGGTGACCAAGCAGCGGGTTTGGGCCATTGTCAACACCACCTCAGACGCCATGACTCAGCTGGCCACCCTCCACTCCGCCGAAGAAATAGCATTTGTTAAGCGCGTGCTGGACGCCATGTTCGAGAAGTACAACTCGCCTCGCCTCGAAGCCATGTTCCTGGACTCGATGCAGTTCCACCAGTGCTGCCGGGCGCCCGCAGCGGCCCAGGCGGCGCCAGAAGCCATGGACGACGACGGAGAAGAGGTCCAACCGCGGCAGCAGCAGCAGCTTCGCGGGCTTAAGTCTTCCGAGGCCGAGGCGATGATGCAGAGCATGGTGGAGGAGGGCTGGTTCGAGCGCAGCGCCGAGGGGTGCTACTCCCTGAGTCCCCGCGCCCTACTGGAGCTGCGCTCCTGGCTCATCGAGACCTACAACGACCCGGACGCGGAGCCCGGCGACTGGCAGCGCATCAAGTTCTGCGAGGCTTGTAAGGAGATCGTCACAGTCGGGCAGCGCTGCACGGAGCGCGACTGCAACGTGCGGCTACACGACATCTGCGAAGAGGCCTTCTGGCGTACTAAGCGTGAAAAGACTTGCCCGAAGTGTAAGACGCCTTGGGACAGCAAGCACTTTGTCGGCGAGAGGGCAGTGACCGAGACGGAAGCCTACCGCAGGAGTAAGGGCAATAGAGGAAGGGGTGGACGGAGTAGCGGCTTGATGGAACAAATCATGGCCGATCCTGACGAGGAGGAGAAGGAAGACGAACAACTCGAGGACGAGTGATTCGACGTCTGATTATTCCGATTCACATCCCCATGAGGGCTCGAAACATCCGCAATGGGCCTCACCCAGGATGCTTTGATACTGTTGAGCTACAGAGCAGCAGTTCGGTCTCACTATGAGGCATACTGGCATCATGACCCAGCGAATTGGATTCGATTGGACGGTAGCTACCGTCCTGTATTCCTGTCTTCGAGCCTTTGAGCGCTACATCCCCTTAGCCCATGTTGTCTGAGGCCTCTTGAAGGGAGGAAGAGCGTATGCATCATCGGACCGAGCATGGATAACCGCCACAACGATACATCTACTTCGCAGCCGAGATAGTCTTAACTCCCCCGCCTCACCTTCTTGTGGCTCTGGTTAACTAGAAGAAGGCAGGATCAAAGCGACATACTCTATGCTGTCTGTATTGGTCAGCGTTGTATCATTGTAGATTCCCGAGAGAAATTGGTATTACCCATCCAAGTATGGTTCTATGCCATTAATCAAACATCGTTTAAGGAATTACCAGATCATCCCCAGTACTTCGGGGAAGTCTTGTATAGCATGCGAAGTTTCTCGCTCTCCCCGAGTGATGTGTTTCATGAAGTAGTAGCTAATGGTTGCTATCCGAGTAGATCTGATCGACAATCGCATATTTGCCCGGATTGGAACCCGCAGTATATGTATAAATATATATGTGTTTGTGTATGTCCAACATTAATCGTTACCATGTAAGCATCTCTCCTTCGTCATATTCATACGCAAGAAGGGCAAGCAAAACCGCCCCGTCAGCAGTCGTCATTGTTGCGCTGCTTCCTACGTTCCCCTTTTTTCTGCATGTTTGCAGCCTGCCCGCTTTTGTTTTCGCAACCCGTGCCAATCGTGAAGAAAGAAGCCCGCTCAAATCGTTCGCTGTACATACTTATACACTCTCCAAGCAAGCATGAACACCAGCAACCCTCCGACCCCAGGCTTAAAATGCTTGATTGAGGACGACAAGTACGTAGATCCCGCCATCCCACGCAGCCAGAAAAAGAAAAAGAAAAAACGCCTGAATAAATAGGAACCGGTGCGTAAAAGCAAATAGGTATCACCTCCCAACTTCCCGGGCTGATCCGACTACCAGCTTCGTGAACAAGCGTAAGTCGGGAATCATATACATCGTTCGCTTGCGTGACAACAAACCCTTGTTACAGCGCTAAGCCAGTACCATCGCCAGTCCATCGGTACAACGCCAGTAGTTCCCGTCGCCGTTGGTGTTGCTCGTGTAAGTCCTCGGGAACTCGACCTCGGACCTGAGCAAGCGCGCTCCGCATGACTTTACTGAAATTACGCTGTCGTAGAGTCAGTAACTGCTTTGATTTCTCCAATCTTCTTATAATAAAGGGGGTGGGGGGCTTACTTGATATTCGGTGCTCAGTGTGACCATGCATGCCTCATGGGCGCGAATGATGGTCTCGCAGGCTCGGACTACACTGGCCGAGGCCTCCAACTGGAGTTTGTCGGCGATAAGCAGCAGAAGGAAGGACCCCTGCAAAAGATAGATGCCAAAGAAAAAGGGCATGAATTCTAGGCCAGGGTCGAATTCGAGAATGTTGCTAATTGCTTCGGCGGCTGAGACGGCATGTCCGGTGGCTGTAATGAAGCCCTGAGACGATATCCACAGATCGTTATCGTCCAAAAGGTTGATTGGGTCCCATTTCCCGGTGAGCAGTATGTGCAGTACGTGCATGACATGAGTGCCGTAAGACATGACGATCCGCGTCTGGATGTCCGATTCCGTCATTCGCGATGAGTTGGTTCGGATGGACCGAACTGACACCGTATCGAGGTGGTCGAGCTCGCTGGGCATCTCCAATGTTGCGGATTGCTCGTTCTTGTCCTCGGCGCTGGATTGGAAATGCTGCTGCTCAAACTGCTTGAGACTGCGCTCGTACATTTCGAGGTGGCGAGTGATCTCGGCGGCTTGGTCATCCCATTCCCGTGCAGATCGGAAACCCACGCCAAAGCGAGGATGATTTCGAGCATGGTGAAGATCCACGATCTCGCCAAGGATTGCCATCAGAGGTAGGAAATACCCAAATATGCTATGGCCCGTACACTCAAAATGGGGACCCCGAACTCGCTCGTCCGGTAACGCTGGGTCGGTAACATTGGAGCGGAAGTTGCCATTTTGCCATTCGGTGTCGTCCATGGGCTGCATGAGCCCTTCGCACTCGATGTCGAGTAGGAAAAGCGGTCGGTTATAACAGAGTGCCAGGTGCCGGTCGACGATATAAGTAAGCCACCAAATGCGTCGGCGCTCTTCCCGTTCCTCGTCTGTAACTGCCCCCGAGGCAATGTTGTTCCCGAGCTCATCCTCGCCGTCATCACTTGCATTCATTCCATTTCCATCCTCGTCTGTTTGCCCCATTGACGCGCTGAGCGGCAATTCTCTCCCCAGCTTTAGTTCTCGGGCAAGTGACCACGCCGCATTCCACCACCTTAGACTAGCCCCTTTGTACTCGCTTGCGGAGACAACTGTGGCCAAATGGATGTACGTTATGACGTCGTCGAGCGAGCCCGCTGCGCCAAATGCTCCAGATTCCCCGCTTAGATTCTCCAGGCTCATGGACCCTGGCATGGCTACACCCAAGCCACCTAACGCCACGCCGTCGATGGGAGGGCTAGAGACAGGAGAAGCCTCTCCTGATGGCGCGTGGATCAGGGGCTTGAGCAGACTGACAGTAAGTTCCAGGAGTTTCTGGCAGATCTTACCGCGCGCCGACGGAACACTCGTGAGGAAAGACGCATCGCTGGTTTGCGCTGCTACCCATAACATGCTAGCCAACAAAGCAGGCTGGCACTGCCTTGGTTTGCTTGGATGCAGGAACGACCGCTTGCGGAAAACGAAACCCAGTACGTACGGCGACATAGGGTGGGCATGGGCTGAAGAAGAGCTAGAAAAATAGAGATCTATCAGGTCGCAAGCCAAAGATATCGGGATGATGCTTCCCAGGTGAGGAATGAGGGGATTCAGTACTGGGTACCGCAACTGCTGGTGATAGCTCGGCGGCGGAATATGGGATTGGTACTGCGCCGGGGGAGATGGTATCGACATCCACCCAGGCGAAGTCTCCCCTGCCATAGGGTAAGCGCTCAGGGGACTTGTCGCCATGCGGAAGTTCGCAGAAGGGTTTGTGGCGTAGTTCGCCGAGTTCTGCGTCTGGAGTGCGTATGGAATATCGGGATAGTCGGAGAGGTTAGCTTGGCCCGCTCCGTATGGCGTGTGAGAAGGGCCAGCCATCATATGTGCGCCTAAGCTCTGTCTATCATAGGGGTTCTGAACATTGCCGAATCCATTCAGATCCAGTGAAGTAGGGCTGTCCATGTGATCGCGGTCCATGGTAGCATGGTGAGTCGTCAGGTGCGGTTGGTGAGAGCTGATTTCTGCCAAACTGTCCAAGCTCCCAGTTCGCTGGCTCCGACCTGCCGAGTCCTCATTCAGGTCGTTGAGAGCCTTTTCGCTAGCGGTCGACTGTTGTTCGGATTTGCTGGACGCAGAGTTGTCATGCCTCTGCTCTGAGGCGGAAACATCATTATCGCCACTCAGGGGGGATTGCGCCCCGCTCTGGCCAGAGGCAGCGGCTGCCTGTGCTGCCGCTTGTTGAGCAAGGTCTTTACGCGAGGCCTTGCCTCTCTTCTTTCTTTCTCGTATGTATTCGCAACCGAGTCCAAATTCTGGAGAGAACTTAGTGGCCGTCTGAAGCTGTTGCTGAAGCGAATACCTACCGATACAGTGGGCACAGGGGTGTTGCCCGTCACATTTGGTCCGTAGCTGGTTGCACTGATCACAGGCCCTGCTTATCCTCCTTCTGATCGGACCAGCCGCTCCTGTAGCTCTTGGTGCTGGGCCACCGTACGGGTGCTGTCGGTGTTTGGGTTGAGGGGCTCGAGCGAGGTGAGGCGCATGGACACCTACATGCTGTTGCAGGTGCTGCAAGGAGTATTGTGAGCCATGGCCAAAGGCATCAAGCCCGGCGGCGTGGAGATGGTTTGTGGGAACGTGAGCGTTGGAGAGGAGGGTGTTAGCAGGAAGAGAGTGGTAGGGTGAAAACCGCTGGAGAGGGTTCGACAACATCTTCGTTGTGGACGACCTGAACAGGTGTCTAAGAGCCGAGGAACGTTGTGAGGCGTGTCGTAGTGTTGTGGTCGGTAAGCTGTGGGTCGGTGAAAGGTTGCCTCCAGTGCAAGTAAAGTGTGAATGTACAATGATGTCTCAGTATGTGAAGTCGGTCTGAGATCCGTTGGGTGCGAGGCCTTGGAAGGTATTTGAGGACCGGAGCTTCAACTATATCTGAGCTTGGCAGGTATGGGAAGCTACTACAATGACGGTACTTGGGCGGACCGAAACATTTCCTGCGGGGAACCGACAATGAGTATGATAATCAGGCAAGCATAATGCAAGCCAAAACAGACCAGGTTGATCAGCATTGGGCACAGAGGGACGGGACAACCCCCTTTGAACCAGGAGGAAGTCGACACCATGTGGCCAGACCATGGACGCATGAGGTTTCTAGCAGAATGACGGGACATGATCAGGGGTGCGATAATAAGATGAACGTACTATAGGATCTGCCAGATTTCCCAATACACTTCAAGCGGACACAGAGGTGGCAGCTTGTTGTTGGAGTAAGGGCCAATCAGGTCCGACGCTGCGGCAAGGGAGAGAGGATGGTCCGGAGGCAACGTGAACGAAAGGGTCAAGGGAAGGCAAGAGATGGTGCCGGCTCTGAACAGGGTAATAAAAAAAACTTCGACCTCGCAGGTCTGAAGACGCCCCTACCAGACAGAGCAATGGTCCTTTCTCTTTCGTCTGAGGTCTTGGCACGCATACACAGGTAGATGATGCAGTCAGGCGAGGCTGTCCCAGGAGGGATTTCGATTGGAGAATGCGAGACCCTGATCACCAAACTAATATCGAGTCGCGCAGGTATATTGACGACATGATATACAACGGCAGAGCGGGAACGGTTGTTGGGCCAGTCTCAAGCAGACAAATCGGCAGGTTGACGCCGTACGTGTCTGCGAAACTGTGCGACGGATTAACCCAGAGAGAGAGAGAGTCCTGTGGATATTGTTGTTGTGTTTACGCAGATGTGGTGGTTAAGAAGTATGCAAAACCAGAGTCAATCGACATTCGGCCGACCAACTGCCCTTTTGGACAAAAGAGCATGCTCTTCGGGCCTACCAGCACTTGTTATATGGCCCGCTTTGCCCAATTTCTCTGCGAGCTGCAAGAGAAGCCGACTGACTGACAGACAGCCTAGGTAAGAAGCGGCGCCCCCAGTCACCCCCAGTGCCCAGAGCAGGGATCCAGACTGGAGTGAGCTTGGTTGTCTTGACTGGTGGAGTCTGGAGAATTCGAAATGGCCATCAGGCGATCAAGATAGTGTGGAGCACTCCGCCATCCATCTACAGTCTGGAGTACAGTGTCCATCCTGAAGGCGCTCACCACCACTTGACCTCGCACTCCGCATTCACCACCCGCTTTTCCTTCCCGAGATAGTTGAGCGAGTCATTGGGGAGCCAAGTCGCCTGGCTGGTCTGCCTCTACCCCTCGACTGCAGTAGCATGTATGTATGTACACACAGACAGGAGGAGAAGGGGAAACAAAGAGAGAGACGGAAGGGCAGAATAACCCGTTACGCGAGGTCTCGGTCTAGAAGTGTATACTGTATCATCGACGGTGCAACTTACACGCACAGCCGTTGTAGTATCATGCTGCAAGTACCTACTTGGGGGGACTCTCGTTCCCCTCGTGCCGCGCGATACCATGCTGTTCTGCAGGAATCTGTGGGCGTAGAAACACGTTACAATCTCCACCTTTCCTCCGGAGCGAACGAGAAGGTTGGATTTTGCATTTGGGTTGGGTGATTTCCCCCCTTCTGGAACAGACGAACAGTGCTGATTCACCGTCCGGGATTGTTACCGCTCAGTTTGCCGACTGGATGGGGAACGCTAAGGAATTATTAATGAGACGACTGGCGGATTTCCATTAGCTCATGCTATACCCAGCTGGGCAGCTGGTAGCTGGGGTAGCTACGCACTAGGGCCTTATAATCCAACACCCCCCAGCACGACTTGGCGCCGCTTCCCCATGCATTCCAGTCGCAAACCGTTGTTACTGTTGGCATTTCTGTGCCTCTTTCCAGATTCGATGGAGCGTGATCCAAACCAGAGCCCTTGTCTGGTTTTGTGGCATGTCATAAGCCACTGCATGATATGTAAGACAATGAGTAAGGTGAGGTTGCTGGCCATGGCTCTACAGAGTGATGAATCTCTCTTTTTGCTACTATCGTCGACATTTTTGGGGGCGAACATCTGGTGCGCCTCTCTCCCTTAGCGTCTATCGCAATGTCTGGACGGTGCGAGTCGCCAAGCTTCGTCGAATCATGCTGTCAATTCATCCAGTCGTTGTCAACTCAGGCTAGCAGCAGACTCGAGACGTTGAGTTGAGATCGACAAGTACCGTTCGAACGGCTTGTCGGTTGAAACGCAGAACGAAGGTGACGTCGGCCGGACCTGTGTCTCCTGGGCCTGGTTCGCAAGCCCCATCCATGGCTTCAACTCAGGGTCTTGAATTGAGCGTCTTTTGTGGTCGTCCCTCGAGGGGCCTGGGGTTGGTTGAGAGCCTACCACCTCTTCCCCGCGTATCATTGATCATCTCCCAGACAGACTGGTCGAGAAGGGGGTGTGCGGCCACGAACGCCATCAATAGAGGTTCCTTGTCCATCGTAGATTACATGCAGGTCAACATCAGGGTCCAAAGTAGTATGGATGTGCCGTCGACAAGGCTCGGCCAACCTGTCTCTCTCTGCTGATCACAACAAGGTTGACGAACCGAAGTTCAGAGGATGTGTGGGGATGACGCATGAAAGAACAGAAGCAGGCAGGTGTGGGTTGATTGCTGCTGCTGCTGCTTACTCGCATTCGAGAGAAAAAGTTATTAGATACCTAACTGACCTTTCGATGTTGATCGATCAGTTGATTTCCTGACTGGCGCAGCTACAGCTTTGGCTCTGTCATCACTTGGGTGTCGAATCAAACCCGAGCCAAACTATGTACTTTCCCCAAAACTTGTGTACTTCCCAAGCCGGGGCCAACATGGAGTAGGCGGGGTGGTGCGACTTTTTCCCCCACAGAAATCACGGTACAAAAGGCAGGAAGGAAGAGGTGCCTCGTACTGGGCCGCTCTTACAAGTACAGTATCTGCTGATCCATGTTACTTAATAATTATTTATTTCTTGATATTTCCTGATTTGATTTTCGACAGTCCGTGCCCACAGCTATTAGAAGTCATTTTCTTGCCGAACCAGCACAAGTAGGTACTGCTTGTAAACGTTGGGACACTCTTTCTTCGTTTTTGACCTTTCCAGCTTTCGCGGCTTATGCCCAAAGGGGACATTTGCACCGCCGACCCAGCTCACCGGTCGGCTTCCTTGGTGTGTCCACTCCACACTCGCACGGTTGGGGGCGCGACTACCAGCAGCAGTAGCGTTCATTGCCAGGGTTGTGTTAGCGACGTAGGGTATTCCGTTGGAGCGAAATTAGATTGTTGAGTATTGCGAGCGCGCGCGTGTCAAGTGTGTACAACGTCAAGTTGAGCGGACTTGCACTGCATTGGCTCCCGACACTGCAGTACAGCATGCCCAGAAGCAGGAGGGTAGAAGAAAACGTCGAGAGCGGCAAGTTCGGTGACTGGCCACACCGTGAATGGTGCCCTCCATCAAGGCCCCATCCTGCCAATCTCTTTCTTAACTCGGATCCTTTTCAACGGCCGTGCTACCAGCTGCTTCCAATACAGTAGCCCCCATGACGTGCGCCCTCCCGGTTGCCTTTCCGAAAACCCTCTTTGGTGTGACGGTGGCGTACGGCAGCCAGCATATTCCACTTAGTCGAAGACGAAGAATGTAAGGCGTTCAGATCACGCACGCGAATTGTGTCTTAAACTGCAGGAAGCCGTCTTAAATACGCTTTTAAGGACCGAGATAGAAGCGACTTATCACCATCACCTACATGGGCTTGGTAGGTAGGTAGGCAGCACTCATCACCCTCTTGTTGGTAGCGAGCGCCCCAAAGTCGTATCGGCCGTCCACCAAAAACTCCGCCTTGATCCAAGTGATCTTAAGATACCTCCTCTGTTGGGCCTCTTATGGCCTACACGGCCCTGCTTTTAGCGCCTTGTTTACTTTTGATGATCGCGAGCTCCTTAACGCTGAATATCATTAGGATATCAAGCGTTTCGAACTCGAGACGCCAGAGAAATCTCCTATTCGATCCGCCGGTATAGTCATGTTTAGGCTGAAGTCCTCGTGGCAGACATGCTTCACCCGCGCCCAAATACCGAAGCCCGATTCACGAGGATAATCTGATTAACGGGGACCTGCAGCTGCACTTCTCAAAGAGTACGTCTTGGTTAGACTCGGAAGTGCCCCCCAAGCACAAGTCTCGTCTTACATCTCTATCTAGGGCGCTCTCAGCCCTTTGCATGCCTATCGTACGACCTTATACAGGGGGGCCCAAGGGGTCAATCAGAGCTTTTCTGCCTTGCGCGGGTTTGCTTGTCTGTCGGTAGCGAGAAGCATCTCACGCATCTGTCTAGCATTACCCCAGATCCGCTCTCGTGCTTTTCTGGAGTCGGAAGCAGCCTGGAAAGCAAGCAAGTTTATTTGGACAGGGATCCAGTATGGAGTTGCTATCAATCATGCTGGCCTCAAACACTGTCAGTCTTCCCAAGCCTCTCCGCCAACGAGGCGTCATCAGCCTCGAGATTAGAGACTCCAGATATGCCTGGACTTGTTTCATAATGATAGCAAGCACGATTAAAAGGGGCAACCAGATATTACCTATTTTTGCTGGCGGAGATGACCTGGACGCGTTTCCTTCTATCGGATCGGTCTACAGGCAGGTGCTGTTTGACTACCGCCCGGCATTCTGGTTCGGATCTGTCCACAGCCATAGCCCAGGTTTGGCGGGAGTATGAAACACACATGACCAAGATGAGAGGAATGGGCTCGTATTCCCAATGAGGTCCTGGTCCTTCCTGCCTCATGTCTTCCAAAATTGGGCATTTCCTCATCCGCATCTGATCTCCTCATGATGTGTCAAAAAAGAAAAAGAAACAGAAATCCAGAGTTGTATTGTATCCTGGACTAGCATTTCTAGCATGGGTTGCACGACCATTCACGGCCCAAGCCGCCGGGTGGCCTGACACGGTCATCTGCATCCAGCAAAGATGAGCACTGGCAATGCAGGGCTGGACGGCACTAGCGGGTTGGCGGACACTGACATCGCGTGGTGCCCTGGTCCCTCCACGGTGATCGGACCGAAACTCCCATCCGTTCCAATGTCAAGTCGTCCAGTCAGCCACTTGCAACGGTCTTCTGGATTGTGTGCATAACCGGCCATACCCCCCTCTCATTGGCGGGTTTAGATTCGTACAACGTCCACGAACCAATCTTGCTTGTGAGCTTGCCACTGGCTCATATGTAACAGCGGTTTTCCAGTGCAGTTGAGCTCAACTTTGTTGTTAACTGATGGCCTCGTCCGTCCTTGGTAGTGACCTATGCAGGACTTGTCTTCATTCAGTCAAGCCGATGTCATCCACGAATGGCTGGATACTGGACACTGGACGTTGGACGCTTGCCCCCAGCCGCTCGGACGACTGCCACCCTCCACCTCCTTCGGATCCGGCTCATGAGTATCGCGCTACGGCCGCACTTTAACGGGGCTGCATATTAAAGAACCATACGGCAATGGTTCCGGCGTGCGATTAGAGATGGCTTTGCGATGCCATGTTCAAAGCTTAACACGCCTGATCCTTTTATGGCCACTGAAGATGTACGCAGCGCTCTGCTTATCATTTTGGAGGCCATATATCAAACCGGCAACAGTTGGACGAGGGCTTGATAATTGGGCGCCAACACACTCTTCCACCTTGTACAATGGATGTCTTGCGAGGGCAGGTGCGTATATTGAATGGTAACGACCGAGAGCATTCCTTTCTGAAAACGTCACTCTCTCCCCTCTGACCGAGCCTAGAGTGGAGTAAAGGTCAGCTCAGACACCCGCACTGAGACACACATAACGTTATGACGCCCGTCGGTGCACCACCTGTATGCATGCAACAGTATATGGCTGTGAGAACTAGTCCGTTCTGGATGCGAGACTGGAGAATGGCCCGAAGGGTCCTTCCGCATCGGGAATGGCTTGAGCTGCAGGTACTCTCTGCCGCGTCCATGAGCCGTGTCGACGAAACTGGGATGCTATAACGGTACTGCTATATTAGGTGTCTCCAAATCCCGAGGGAAGCTGTTGTTGGGTGCCTGCCGCCGCCATGGCAATGCCTACCCAGTACCAACACCTCGACGGAATGGCAGCCTGTCGAGTCCTCACATGGACTTTACGCTACATGCGTACTTCTCAGCAATGACCACAACGAGCCGGCCTTACATTACATCGTTTCCAGGATATCAATGCCAAGACCTCCCGGGACACCCGTTCTCCCCCAACTCTGCGTTGACGTGAAGCGGTCGCCAGCCATTTGACGGCATGAGGACCGAGTTTCCTGAAACGCCTTGACAGAGAGACATCCCGTGCTGCATCATCGACGTATTTCCAACGACAAATTTTCGCACAGGCCGGCGCAGTTCAGGTTGGACCAACGGGAAGGCAATCGTACGGTACTTGGTGTGGTTACCACCACTGCTCGGACGGACCAGAACTCCGCCTGAGAACCTCGAACTACGGATCACGTTATGCCACATCTTCTCGGATCAGCCGCCCTCCAGGACCTGTGGATCTCATCGTGTCTGGCGAATGATAAGTCTCTGGGTGGCATGGCTACGATGATTTCCGGCCGCCTAGTCTTGACAAATAAACCTCCGCATCTGCAATGATCACCGGGCTTCAGAATTTCGACGAGGCGAGTGATGTCCATATGATGCTTCGTGATGGTAGCACCCCTGAAAGCAACGAATAGGTTTGCACTGTTACACCATATCTCCCGGGTGACACCTTGAAACCAGGTAATGAATATTGAGTTGCTGAAGTGAACAGTCCGATATGCCCCAATAGAATCGCGTTGGCTACACTTTTCTCTGGTGGTTAGTAGCCGGTGACCGAAGATTGTTACACCCGGAAGCCGTAGGCATCGGCGAAAATAAAGAAATAGGGTATACGCTTGTATCAACACGTGTTTCTACTAACATGTGTCACGTCCTGTGCTTCGCCAATCAAAGCCGACAGGATTGAAAAGTCGGGCATGGGCAATGACTCTCCGCCAGGTAGGATTGACAGGCATGGAATGGAACCACAGCGCTGAGCGATGTTCTGCGTGCAACCCTGTTGACGATTTTAGCAAGACCCGCATACATGCCAAGCATACGTACATGAGTCTCCATCGCAGTGCTGCTGTATAAGTATACTACCAGAGGCTCGCCTGGCATATTCTTGTCAGCCGCCCAGAGAGAGACTGACCTGGGCGGCACTGGCTTCCAACGTGCTCAGACGCAGCCACTTACTTGGTTCCGCTGTGCCCAAGCGAGCGATATCAAGCGATTTTTAGCGACAGCTACGGCATTGAAACAGGTTCATCTGATAGATCTGTGTACATACATATGTAGGAACTAGAAGCGACCACGGCATAGCGTACGCAGATGTGGATAGGGAGGGCCCTGTGGCGATCCATTCACAAGGCAGGACCAGCTTCCCCGGATTGTCAAGCATCTCGGAAAGGGCTCCACATGAGAGCCAAGCTGAGGAGTAGGTCACAGCCGGAGGCTCCAGCCTCCTCATCTCTTACATGCTTATACTAGGAGAGCAAGTGCGGCCCTACCTACACCACACGATGCTGGGGATTAAGCTTGCCCCCTTCTGTCTTTCGCCCTCCATTATCCCTCGGTGGAACAAGCTTGGGTCAAGCCCACACAACTCGAAACGTCATATGGGGGTTGGCCACATAAGCAGGTTAACCACCAGGAAATCCGGCTTGTCTTCCAGATTGAAGCCTTTCCCGATAGGTCTCTTACTTGACACACACCTACACACACGGCGATCTGGCGTTGCATCTGACAGGCAGGGGCCGACTTCTAGGGGGGAGGGAAACCTGCCATAGCGAGTGCTTAACAGCTCGCTACTAGCTGCTGTCATTGCAACCAATCTCAAGACAGGTCGCCCGAGTGTGCATTGCTAGCTCGTAGTGTGTATGCATCTGCATACTCGCCATGCATGCTACTCGCACATGCAACTTTATATATATATGTTTGCAGCTGGAAGTGCAACTATATACCACACAGCTGGCGCATCATCCAGTTTTGCCCTTCTCCCTCTCCTTCTCCAGCCTCCGTTAACCGAGAACGAGCATGAGCGGAAGGCCGAGAGCCTGTACCGTGCCTGATACAGATACGATCAGCTTCAGGTGGACATGCAACTCTGCGCTGGAGGGGAGGAACGAGTCCTGGGCTGTGGAGACATGGTATCAGTCTACGAATGAAAACTCGTGACGATCAATAATAGCAACCATCTGCTATTACTCCTCACTACTGTGCCTCTTTCACGCGCCTGGAGCGTTCTTCCGTGAGAGAACCAATGTTCACTGACCGTAAGGTAGGCACGGAGGTTTTGGCCTCTGTGAATGATCAAACGTCTGTCTCGAGGTCAAAGTTGCATCGATTTTCTGATACGCTTCCACTACGAGCACAGGTTTTTTCGGGCACAAAAGAAGGAACGATTCGAAGACCAGCAAGGAATGTAGATGAAGTTGCTGTAAAGACGCCGCACAGTAAATTAAAATGCATGAATGATGTCCCAAATCGAACCTCATCCCCGTCCAGAGCTGTATTCGATATATTGCGGGTCCTGTCAGTGGCTTCCTCGTTGATGTGCTGCCTCCAGACACCGCCACTCATTTGCAAAATTCCTTGACTCCTCTTCGAGCAAGGTGGGATGTCAGGAAACAGAATCCGATGAAAGGCGGTTTTGGTTCAGCCCAGGTTCCCGTCCGTGGGAGTGTGTCACTGCTACTCTATCAGGAAGCTTGTTGGCAAACTCCCAAGAGATCGAACCGTGCAACAATACAACTGTGATCAGTTTTTCGTCTGTCCGAGCTGCTTAGGCAGTAAATGGACAGGTCCTGCGCTGAGAGGCTTGGTGCTTGGCTTCACAGGGGATACAATTTTGTGTGTGCTTAAATGTCTTTGAATACGATGTGCATACATACAACGACACCTCTTGTCCATCGAGCACCTGTGCAGCGAGAGGGTTTATGACGACAAAGAGGGAGGGGGCACTGTTCTCTCCTTGTATCTGCTGTGCTGCGTTCCCCGCATCCGCCTGATAGGTACATACATATGTAGATGCATGTTATGTATGTATGTCGTCTACGGATCATTTGATTTGTTGGTCTCGGGGGGTGGAGGCTTACCTGTCAGGATGGGCCAAGCAAAATGTACGAGAGAGACTCTTGCGCGTCGTATCGTATTCTATTCCGGACTGTGGGGGCCAGAGAAGCGAAGGCGGGTGGGTGGAGGGGGGCAAGAGAAAAAAAAAGTGAAGAGAGGCATTTGATGGTGGTGTGTGGCCCCCCAATCAACCAGTAGTCGGTCCTGACTAGGTCCGTTCTGCAATGCCGGGCGCCTTTTTCCATTCACGAAGTACGTCGAAGCGAAGTGTGTGTGTGTGTGTATGCGTACCTCTGCATTCGCGAGCATTGCGCTACAGCTGCCGTCTCCGCTACTTACTTACTACATGTTACTGCTGAACATCGCTTACCTCTTGCTGCCATAGTCTGTCTGCTGTGTTGGGCCTGGGCTGTGTACGGGCCCCCCTTTTCCGGCAGCGGGACACAGGTAACAAAGCGCGCCGGTTGGCATAAGCGAGCAGCTGTGTCCTGCAGTCAGGTGCACCGTCATCATTCCATACATCGTGGATCGCAATGCTGGGAAACGGACAGACCTCTCTCTGTGTGTCTCCTTTGGGGCGTCGTCGTCCTCTTTGGGAAGGCACGCTGCTTGTCGCATTGACAGGATGGATGGCGGGAGGACGGTTAAACCGCTCGCGCACCGACGGCGAAACGTCACTGTCTGAATGTCGATTTCCCGGTCTGCCACTCGGTCTTGGTCGCGAGAAGATGATGCTTGTGGCCATTCATCGTGGCAACGAGCTCCGCTATAGTCGCAGGTACCCGCGTACATCGTCCGGTCTACCCATCTGGCGTCAGGGGTAGCGATCTATTGGGGCACTCGAGTACACGTCTGCAGGAGTTGTTGCGATGTAGGTGTAGAGGTGAGTGTCCGAGTCCTCTGGTCTCGGGCCTTACCCGTGTTGTAACTCGGTTGTACAGTCTTCCTCATGCCCATCGCTCCCGTTTTGACATATCGCCCATCTCCTTTATTCCATCTTCAACTCGGTCCTCCACTGATAGTAAGCCACTCTAGCGTCGTCCCTGGTCTGTTTCAATGGTAGTCTAACACGATCCGTAGCAGGAGATCTTAACCGTAGGCGGTTCGGGACAGGGCATACCAATAGAATTGCTTCTCTCGACGTTCAGAAACTTTTGCTCTCGCCTCAATTGAGGGTGTCTGTGACACGGCTCGACTTTGGTGTGAGTAAGGCCTGATCTACGTTGCCTTGACGATGATTACGACCAAGGGGTCAGTTTGTTCTACTTCATGGTACTTGTATCATGCGCTATGTCATAGCACATTCCGATGGTGCACATAGGGAGCCCGCAGGATCTTGCATACCAGGTCTGTGTTGAAGGTGCCACATCTTGCAAGCATGTGTGGTGTGCTGTCAAGCCAGATGGCCTCATATGATGAAGGAGTGCCGCCCAGATCTGATACGCTTGGGCGAAAAAAGGGTTGGAGAATTGGTGTGCTTGCTGTCTGTGATCTACTGTTCCCGACCACACGATGGGACGATCTCTACCCCTTGGTACCCTCAGAGAGGGGATGGCAGAGGACTTTGTTTCGTTTTTCTCCGCCGCTGTACACATCATGGCTGGCATGAACAGCGGCGGCCATGTTAATAGGGGGCTATATTGAAGCAAATGGAAGCGGCAGACAAGTCGATCACGTTGTCGCGTCGCACGTATTCACATCATTGTGATTAAGGACAGAGTACGGCTTCCACCCTTCTGCACTGACTGTGATGTTTCATATGACCTCTATGTACGCCCAAAGTACCAATTCGTTCGCTTCCTGTACTGTATTCAAGGAAGCCGGCAACGTCAATCCGAAGCGAAGGCGGCATTCGTTTGCCACCATCCAGGCCAGCGGGTATCTGTAGCTCAGACACCAGAGTGCTTCCCCCCTTGCTTTCCGTTCGCCTCGAGTCCCGTCAGGCCACCATCACGAGAAACGTGAGACGATGACACTCCCCTCTGTCGTCTCATCTAAGTGAATCACCAGGCTGACCTTTCAACGGGTAGCGAGGGGCCGTCTTGGATAAAACACTGCCCAGTAGCTCCGACCATAATAGGGGTGCGAGGCAGCTGAAAGCTCCAGTGGATGTCAATGCCATTCGTAGACAGCAATTGGTACCTGTCGGGCAAGTGCCGGGTTTCAGACGAGTGTCCTTGTCATAGAAGGGGAGAGATTCAGTTCGGAAACGAGCCCTCCCCCCTCTTGCTTGCCAGACTGCATGATGTGGTTGGTGAGCGTGTGCAAGCTGGTTTGGCGTATCTATTTGTAACGAATCCAAAACCACAGCCTGTTCCTCATCTTAGTCTACGAGTTGCGTAGAAGTATATCCGCATGTCGAGAAGGGCTTTGGTTCTGTAGCGACTATCCCGTATACGTTAGTGGAATTAGACGTATGATCGAAAGACCTTCCCAAAACACAGATTTGTTGATCATATTGTAGAATTTCGTGGTCAAACCCCAAAGACTAGCCGCTTCGTTTTTCTTTGAGTTCCCCTGACTGGCCAATGGGTGTGACAGGCATGTGGCTGAGTTAGTTATGGAACTGTAGGTAGGTAGGTGTTTAAGTAAGATGAAGCCAGTAGAGCCGGTTTTGATACGGATAAAATCGGGGAATGCTGAAAGGGGGGGTTTATGTCGAAAAAGAAAAAAAGAGTTGATCGTAAAAGGACATGAAAAAAAGTGACCGCAGAGGGAGTTGAACCCTCTTGCCTTTAAGTATAATATGAATAAGGATACTAACCGCTAGGCTACACCGGCCCGGTCAATGTGGGAAGGGTCTGTTTAGATATTTGTTTACTCTTTCGGCTGGGCCTGTACGTTGCTTTGTTGCAAGAATGGTTAGGCAAGTTCTCAAACTTTAACGTAGCCATGTTCCGTGGCTGTGGAGACATGGTAAGGGAAAAAAGATAGTGTAGGAGACGAGGCGGAAGCATTGTCGCTATGGAATACGGGCTTCTCTGTTGGTATTTGGTTTACGAGTATCGTCTCACCGTCATGAATGGCGTAGTGCTTTGGCTCGAGTACGGCTATCGTCTTTCAAGTTACTTTCCTCCAACAACTTGGAATAGCTTTCAAGCTATCAATGAACATGGATAGTATAACTCCACATACTAGGCTGTTATCCTCTTCTTATCGTATAGTACGTGAAGGGCACGGGACACTCAATTGATGTCGGACGGCAATAGCCCCTATTTGCACTTTGGTAGCTTGTCAACTCTACCATGGGTTACGCAGAGCCAATACAGACCTACCACACACTGAAGAATGCTATCAGGGCATGCTCTCTCCTAGTTTCATAATAGCTTGTTGATTCCAACCCTTTGTGTTTCTTGATGAAGAAGTCGCTAGTCTGAAAGCGGGACAGCAGTCTTTGTTGACAAGACACGATCCCCAAACAATGCCCTTGCAATTCATTCGTTATGCCATGATTGACAAGGAGGCTCTTCTCTGGTTCTTAGAAACCTACGGCTGGTAGCAGAAAAGCATGAATCCTCTGTAAAACCCGCCAGCCAACAGTAATGGCACTCTGTTCTACCTGATAGAATGGGGACCCGCTTCATAGAGAACGTCAACCTTTACTTCGCCAACGGTGGTCGGTACGAGTGCGAGGGGACTCTCGGCCAAGGCGCTTATGGGTGCGTCTTCAAAATAAAAGACAACCAGGCAGCCGGATGCCATGGTAAGCGGTTCGCCTTAAAAGTGCCCTTCACTCAACAGGTTTCGTCGGGTGAAGAGGGCTGGCTTTCCGAGACCGCAGTGCTTAATGTGAGCCACTTCCAACGCCCTGATTACCTGATCCCCTGGTGGACGTTCAGTTAATACATCGTCGTCATCTTCTACGGAGATAGGCTTTTCAGGCGGCTGCACATGTCGTTAACCGGGTAGCGATTTGCGACGATCCGCTGCGAAAACCCCCTCAAGGCGTAGGTCGGATTATATCGGACTGGCTGTACTTGGAATACCTCGAAAATGGGACCTTTAAGCAATTTGCTGCCAGGCTCAAGATGCTGAACAGGCCGATCCCGAACAGGCTCATCTGGCGCATTACCCTATGCAGTGAGCTGCCCCTTTCTATATGATATAACATGTCCGCCAATGGGCAGCCCTTACTGACCACCATGGGGTTAGTGATTCGAATGTGCATCGCCATGGCATGGCCAAATCCGTATTCCACAGGCAAAGAACGAATTGAGGAAGTGGAGCAGGACTTCTACACCCATATTATCAGCAATCTTGATCTTCACGATGAGAACAGTAAGCTATCTCCCACCCTCCCTTCTTCTGGGCTGGCAATACTATTCTATACTCTTACAATGGACACTAAACCTTGGAAAATAGTGGTGTTTGGCAACGTCGACGCCGACGGGAGTCTTGAGCATCAACTTACCCCGATACTGAAGATGATCGATGTGGGAGAGTGTCAGAGGCAAAGAACGAGAGGGTAAGCAAACAAAACAACATCCTTGCCCAGAAAAGCCCGTCAACACAGCCCCTTTCTAACCACTTTACATTTATAGGGAAGACCAGTGGCTCATTAAGACGGGCGGTCTCATTGATACCATCTCCGACCACGTGCAAACCATGGTCACTCGTGCGCTGCGCACTACGGCAGAGGCCGTCCCGTTGGACCCGGAGCTGAACGAGTTGGCCACGATCAGCCTAGGGGACGGACCGGACCTGAGGGAAGTGGCAGTAGGTGTTATCATTGCCGTTTCGATGAGGACGGAGGATTGGTACCGCGAGAGGTATCCCGGACATAACACGGCCCAAGAGAGCGACGATTACGTTCGGGACTTGGTCAACGCGATATTCTTCGATGCAGATTGGACGACGACAGTGTTTTGATGCTTTACCGGGCATGGAATTGGGAATGAGGATAGCCTTGCTCAATAATGGGCGGTGTAGTTCCTACCTACCCTATGCTGGTATGGAGATCGATATCATAGGAATGCAGGGGCTAGGACATGATGTGGTGTGATGTTGTCGCCTCAGGCTCAGTCAGGCACTTGTTTATCTTTACCTTGTAGATATAGATATTGTATATACACGTACCTAATTCAGGCGTCCATCTTTGCAAGTAGCTTGACTGTCGTTCCCAAGTTTGCATATTTTGAGGAAGCTGCATACTGGGCTGGCTGGGCGACATGGTTCACCCCCTCAGAATGAATGCACATACCCTAGGCCCTTCTTCGTTGTCGCCGTTGATCAAATCTGCTTAATTTCCTCGAACAAGAGGTTTTAATTTCATTTTTTGCTCAATATTAAAACAAATATTGAAATATACGTGTATATATTTTATATATCAGAGTTTCTAGAGAGTCCTACGTAGAGTGAGTGTATGTCCCTGGTGCATTTTATCTCGAGCCAGAGACGACACGACAGCCACGAGGACCCCCACGTTAGTCTGCTGCAGAACCCCGAGGGACAGACATACTTGACGTCACATACATGTAAAGCCGACCATACGTGAATATATGTCGTGAACCCGATTGAGAAGACGGGTCCTATCTTACTAATGTACGAGTCTTGGGGGGCCTCAACAGCTCAGGACATGAGGTTTGCCAAGCAGCTGGGTTATTTTGATTGGCTATGTGACAAGTCTACGTAGATAAAACCCATCCGACCCATTGGGCATAGCATGGTACAGGGATCGACGAGACATCTGGATGCAGGTGAATGAAGCGCTCGGGATAACGGGAGACGGGCGAAACGGGCCAACGAGCGTTGATGCGATCGAGGTGTTGGCGAATTGTATGCACACTGCCTACTCCATGGGGTAAAGGCCAGCAGCCATTCCCAAGTCTGGGGCGGTTGGGGAATTATAGGAAATGCCAAATCCTTATCTTTGCCATTTTGCAATTGGCCCATTCTCATTGGCCCGGCGGCCTCAAAAGATGGCGCCACATTGGCCATCTTATCTCTTCCGGGTCCTTGGGCGCGCTTGCTCTCGTTTCCGTCTCCGGGATCAGCTCTTTGGTGTGGAGGGTCGAGTCAAGAAATGCCGTCGACCACCATGCATTCATTCCCTTTTCCTACGTCGCTCTAGGTAGGAAGTCCTCAACCTGCGTTGCATGTCATTTTCCCTTTCGCCGTCGGCAACTCTCTGGCTAGGATGAACAAGAATTGCCGAGCGACTCAGGCGAAGCATAATTTCTCGCATCCCATCCGACCACAAGCTGAGGCGGTCGTGGCTTGAGGGGCGGGGCAGTTTCGCTCCAAGTAAATACCTAAAACCGGAGGGGCACTCACTGGCTGACACTGCACTCGCTTGCATCTCTCCCCATGCTATCGCCCGTCTTCGCTAAGCCAGGCTGCCAGCCAACTCGAGCCATCTCGCAGCCCTCCGCGCCAACACTCTGAGCCAAGCACGTATCTATTGAACACCACAATGATATATCGCGGTCATTCGCCACCGACCTTTTGCCAGCCATCGAGCGCATATCCGAGGCCAACAGAAGTCGATTGAAGTAGCTTCTTTGACGCCGATAGTTGACCACCGTCTGGGATACGGGTCCCCCTGACCAACTATTTCCCCAGCTTAGCTTTGCGCGTCCGTTTCCACCTTGATTGGCCTGCGATCGCTCAGTCGCAACAACTCTCCGAGCCAAATACTCCAGATTCACCCTCGACAGACTAATCAGGATCGGCAAAGTAGGTGCTGGTCCACCATGGAGGCCTCAACTTCGTCCGTGTCGCACTCGCAACCTCTGAGTAACCCCATTGGAGTTCCTGGTACAACGTCATCCTCGAACAAGAAGAAGTCCAGGCGTGGAGGCGAGAGCGCGGCGCAAAAGCGACGCTGCGTCAGTACGGCATGCATAGCTTGCAGGAAGAGGAAAAGCAAATGCGATGGCGCGTTACCGAGCTGTGCGGCTTGCTCCAGCGTCTACGGCACCGAGTGTGTCTATGACCCGAACTCGGATCACCGGCGGAAAGGCGTGTACCGCGAAAAGATCGATAGCATGAAGGCCCAAAACTCGACACTCCAGATTCTCATAGAGGCCATCCTAAATGCCGACGAGGATGACGTCCCCGACATCGTCAAGAAGATCCGCACATGCGACAGCCTGGATATGGTGGCCGAGTCGATCCTGAAGCAAGAGTACGGCAACCCTGACGAAGTCAACACTACAGAGGAAGACTATACCGTGGGGATGCCCATTGAAGGAGAGAGGGAATTGGCGAGGAAGATGGGAGAGCTGCGGTTGGAGAATGGATCAGTACGCTTCATCGGAGGCACTTCGCATCTGATCTATCTTGGCAACCCTACGGCGCACTATTCGGAACCCGAGCCGCAAGACAGCAACGCATCCGGCGAGGATCCAATCATCAGTTGGTCTGATGTCACCAAGGACAGGGAACTCGTCGTTCATTTGATGAACATGTATTTCAATTGGCACTACCCTTACTTTGCGACGCTGTCCAAGAATCTCTTCTACCAGGACTTCTTCAGGAGCAAGCCCAAGGGCATACCCCACAAAACCACATATTGTTCGTCTCTGTTGGTTAATGCAATGCTTGCCTTGGGCTGTCACTTTACCGACGTAGATGGCGCATTCGCCAATTCCGGCGACAGCTGGACCAAAGGAGACCACTTTTTTGCGGAATGCAAGCGACTGATTGTGGAGAATGACGAATATGAGAAGCCACGGTTGACCACGGTCCAAGCCCTGGCTCTGATGTCGGTCAGAGAAGCTGGCTGCGGCCGGGAGGCCAAAGGATGGGTATACAGTGGCATGAGTTTTCGAATGGCCCAAGATCTTGGGCTCAATCTTGATATAGGGGGGATTAGTACGGACAACGAACGGCTAGAGGACCAGGAGGTGGACGCGCGACGAATCACCTTCTGGGGTTGCTTCTTATTCGATAAATGCTGGTCCAATTACCTAGGGCGCCTACCTCAACTGCCCAAGAACTCTTACAACGTCCCCAAATACGACGTCTTTCCTGACGAGGATGCCGAAGACTGGTCTCCATATACCGATGCTGGCTCGGACGAGACATCGAGACAACCATCACGGACACGCGCAATAGGTCTTCAGTTGTCGAAACTGTGTGAGATCAGCAGCGACTTATTGCTGTTCTTCTATCATCCAAGCCACATAGGAAGGTCAAGTGGCAAGTCTGTGGAGCTCAAGAAGCTCAGTGAATTACACAGACGCCTAGAGGACTGGCGGAAGGAATTGCCCAAGGAGCTGGAACCAAAGGAAGGGCAATTGCCCAACGCAATCCTGATGCAGTAAGTCGATGGCAGGCAAAGCAAAATCATGTTCAGCGCAGCTAACTATGTCCAGCATGTTTTTCCACCTCCAATACATCCATCTGTTCAGACCATTTCTGAAGTACGCACCCAATGCGTCGCCCTTGCCGCCGCATGTGTCACCGCGGAGAATCTGCACGGCCAATGCAGGAGCCATTTCCAAGCTCATGAGGTTGTATAAGAAACTTTACAATTTGCGACAGATCTGCAACATCGCCGTATACATGCTCCATTCTGCCTGTACCATCCATCTACTTAACCTCCCAGAAAAGACTGCCAAGCGAGATATCACGCACGGCATCAAGCATCTTGAGGAAATTGCTGAGGATTGGCTCTGCGGCAGGCGGACCTTGAGTATCCTGAGTGTTTTGGTGCGCAAATGGAATGTTGAGCTGCCCGAGGAAGCTGCACATTCGTTGCAGCGAGCCGACGAGAGATGGGGTACCTTCAGCACATCCGAAGTGCCCTCGCCCAAGTCTCATTTGACGGCGTCGCCCTCGCCACCGGCTGCAAAGCAAGAACAATACAGCCCCGCCCATCTCGCCGCATATGCCAATGGTCCGGGCTCCCGGATGGCACCTGGGTCAACAATCGCACCCGAAATGATGGGCGGGTTTGCCTCGGGGTCAACCGACTTTGGCAAACTGCCGAATATGCAAACAGTTGGAGGTGCCGCAGTCGGCAAAACCCCGACAGCATTGAATATGGATAGTGTGACCGGCGTGACCTGGCGTCAACCATCATTAGGTCATACGATACCAAGCTACGCTCGATCATATGCCGCTGTTTCCAGTAGCAGTGGCGACTCCAGCCAGCCGTCACGAACGGCCACGCGGAACGTGACGCCAAGCTCGGCTTACGCCATCGACGGCTCAGATTGGTATCTAAGAGACGGTGCCAATTGGCAATCCAGCTTCGATACCTGGACGACCAACAACAGCAATACTGGGATATCAGGAGATCCGTCGGTATTCATGTTTACAGCAAACGCTAATAACGCAGGGAATCCTGCTGCTGCTACTGCTCAACGCTCCCCTCCAGCATCCAACTTTGATTTCGATAGCATTGAGAATCTTGCCAATTCCATGACCCCATGGGACTCTCTTCCTGGCCTTGAATGATCAGCCCAGGACATTTGGTTCAAGCAAACACGCAGTATGTATCTGGGAAGCCGCCCAGTGTGTGGAGTTTATCAGTTGTCGGAGAGTGCTATAGTAATCGATGTTGTGCTTTGATGGGAAGGGACGGACCGGGCTTGCAAAAGGATACTATTATGGGAACAAGGAGTTCAGCGAAATTTTATGACTTTCAATGACCAACTATGGATCATTTAACGATAATGTTATGGAGAGGGACTCATAGTAATGCGATATGTTCCTGAACAATCAAAGTCATGACATATACGAGGTCAGGCAGGTGATTAGAAATTGAATACATCGTACTGTATTTCTCGTTCAGATCTGACTTATAAACGACCATTATTCACAGCAGTAGTGAGTGCTGATTTGACCTCAAATACACCACGATACTGGAAATTTGCGGCACTATAAATGCTTCCCCGTTTCTCTTCCGAAGTCAACATTCTCTCTCTCAAGACACTCTTTTTGCTGTTCAGAGGCCAGCGGACCCATTGCGCTTCGGCACAACATCACATTCATTGCTTCCGAGTTGCTCCCAAACACACTCATTAGCCAAACCCAAGACAACGCAGCACTGCCCATTTTTCAGCTCCGCCGGTACAACACAATCGTCAAGATGCAGCTGATCATCAACCTCGTCGTTCCCTTGGTCTGGGCCGCCGCCGTCCTGGGCGCCGTCCTCCCCGTCAAGCCCGGCTTCACCTCGCACGAGGTCACCAAGGCCGACGGCAGCAAGGACGTCCTCTACCTCCGCTCCGACTTTGTCCTCACCGAAACCGCTGGAATCGCCGGCCGGGGCGACCGGCCGCCGCCTGCCAACGTCCCCTTCACCGCGACGGACTCGCCCGTCGCCAACTGCCCCATCGGCCTGTCCTCCATGTTCACCGACACCACCGGCGGCGTCCCGGCCGCCACGCTCGCCGACTGCCAGGCCCTCCAGGCCGCGGTCGATACCAAGAACGGGTTCTGGAACCAGACTAATTGGCATGCCATGTATACGCTGGCGACCCTCGGCACCTGCAAGTTCTCGGCTTTCCGGTGGGATGGGAGTGATCAGGAACTGAAGTATGTTTTTTCCCCCCTCTCTTCACTATGTCTCTTTGCATTTTTCGACATACAGGTCTCCATGTCATTCTCCCATTTGTTTTCTTTGGGAGCACTTACGATTGTCCTTGTCACTCCCCATCATCATGACCATATTATATCTGGCCCCAGAAACCCTTGACAGGCGAATCTGTAAAACTGACTTTTTTTTTTCTTTCTCCGATTAACAGGGTTGGTAACCTCGACGTCTGGGCTTATCTCGAGGAGGCCGCTGAGGATCACGCCTCCAACGGCAAGATCCAGGTATATGGCAACGGGCCCTGCGGCGGGGCCAACGACACCGAAATCCGATACGACATTGGAAATACCAAGTACTGAGCGTGTTGCTAGTTGTTGCCGGTGCTCGGGATGTGCTCAAAAAGAGGCAAATGCCTCGGTCCAATTGTAACTGGAGAGACATCACAAGAGCTTGAGGAACACTGGAAAACCCAAACAGCGTTTCCTTCCGAGTATATATAATTAGATACTCGAGAACCCCCAACACCAATTTCCTTGCTCCTACCATCCACTATGCTTTGCTCACCTTGACACGATTGCGATTTAAGCTCAGTTTTCATGTTGTGTTGGTTACCGGGGAAAAGTTTGCGATCAGAATGAGCAGCAGGTTGCATTTCCGAACCCTGAGTGCAACAAAAGAGAGACACGTGCGTGAGTGAGGTTCGGCTTCGGGTTCGCCTAGCCGAAGAGATGGCCGTTTTCGGCTCCTCCCCACCGGTTAGAGTTGATCACTATGTTGACCGGTTCGGGGTCATGTTTAAGTGACTTAAGCATTCAAGCGCCGCCGCGGCTTCCGCACTACTGACAGGTTCCAATTGATCAGATTGCTTTTGACTTCTGACTCTGATCTGCGGTACTTTGATGTATCCACTTCAGATGATTCGATCACACTAAATAACCGCGTCGGCACCGATGCCGCCACGACCGGATAGGCAAGGTCTTTTTGATCATGACATGCAAGGTTGAGGTCCCCGGCTTCAACACGGCTTTAGCGGTTGCAAGGACTGGCGGATTGAGACGAGTTCCCCATCCCATCTCCACTGACCCATCCACTCGGAATACACCAGAGGGATCTTGAGATGGAGTCGCCAAGTTGCGTCGCATACATACCGAGTGCCCACTATCCGTATGCACGGCGCAAAAAACACCCCGTTGAAACCTGCAGTCGGTGTATGTCGCAGTATACTGCCACCAGAAGCCATCTTGTGTGATATTCTGGTCCTGTCGTGTCAATCGCTCCGACAAACACGCGTATGACTAACACCGCTAGCCGCGACTCTTGACTTATTACTCACAAGACTCGAGCTCGGTGTTAAGACATACTCTCGCTACGCGAAAGATGGCCCGAAACCAATCCCCCATCCCCATTCCCATCCGGATGCACGAACGCCCCCCAGGACCCGAGCGAAGCCTACTAGTACTGGAGGGCAATCAAAAACAAGCTCCTTCCGTCCAGTCAGATCGATCAAGGTGCAGACAGTCCCGTGTTAAAAACCGGGTCTGCAGATGCTAACCACCATGCGCACTCCATATCAGCAACGGGTTTTGTTGGGGCCAAGCAGGGGATTCTTCTACTTCCGCCACCATTGAATGAACAAATGCATCGCCGCCTCTGCTTTCCCTTCAATGGAGATTCCCTCCCCCCTGTCTGCTTAAATAGCCTCTCCAGACCGTGCCCCTAGCCTGCTTCCCGCCCCTCCCTTTTTCCCTTGATATAAATATGCTATACTACAACTGCCGCCCCCTTACTCGACTACTTTTACCATTGCCAAGACCGCATTACCCTATTCGTCTGTGCATCTCGCTTCTGATTGGCTCGCAGAAACAAGGAAGAGCTAAGTACCAAGACACCGAGTGGCCATGGCGCAACCCCATGTTACGGAGCCGTCGCCGGACGAGGGCCACAACAGCGAAGTGACCGATTTCGCCGTTTCAGAAACCACCAATACGAAACCCCGGAGTAGCGGCAGCGTCGAAAAGACGACGGCCACCAAGAGCGGCGACGACGACGGTGATGGGTCGACCACCTACGCCTCCGTCAGCTCTTCCTCATTGAGCGTCAACGCCATCCCGCTACCGAGCCGCGTTCCCACCAGGAGATCCGAGCCCCCGCTGTCCCGGACCGTGTCCGTAGTGTACGACGGCATCGAGAGCCGGCGGGACGTCGAGGTCGGCGGAAACGGCGATGACGATGGCGGCGCCCCGCTGCAGGAGGAGAAGACGAGGGCCAGCACGGCGCTCAACCCCAACGACCCCGACCTGGTGACCTGGACGGGGCCCGACGACCCCAACAACCCCAAGAACTGGGCCTACTCCAAAAAGTGGCGGGCCGTCTTCATCGTGTCCTGCTTCACCCTCATGTCGCCGCTGTCCTCGTCTCTCGTTGCGCCCCCCCTCGGCGTCATCGGCGACGAGTTGGACGTGCCGCCCGGCACCCAACAGGCTTTAGTCCTCTCTATCTTTATCCTTGCCTATGCCATCGGGCCTTTAGTGTAAGTGGGTGTGTCTCTCGCGGGGACGTGTGAATATATCTCTCCATATCCTCTTTCTATCTCGTATTCTTCTAGGGGCTTGCTTGTTCGTAAACTGACGTGTTCGGCACGACTCGATCGATAGGTGGGGACCCCTATCCGAATTATATGGCCGTGTCTTGGTCCTGCAAACCACCAACATTCTCTATCTCTGCTTCAACCTAGGATGCGGTCTGGCGAGGACGAAGGCGCAGTTAATCATCTTCCGCTTCCTAGCCGGCCTGGGCGGCTCGGCACCTCTAGCTATCGGCGGCGGTGTCTTGGCTGACCTCTTCACGGCCGAGCAGCGCGGCAAAGCCATGTCGATTTACTCGTTGACGCCGCTCCTGGGCCCGGCTATAGGGCCAATAGGTACAATAGTCCGCCCCTTTCTTTTCTCTTTCTACTCCTTATTACAAGCAAGTTCATAGTGAACTAATACCGATCTTTTCTCCTTGCCCTTTCAAAGCCGGCGCCTTCATCACCGAAAACACGACCTGGCGCTGGTCCTTCTGGGCCACTACCATCGCCGACGCCGTCATCCAGCTGCTGGGCCTCGTCTTCCTGCGCGAGACGTACGCACCCGTGCTGCTGAAATGGAAGCGCCAGCGGCTCGTCCACGAGACGGGCAACGACGGCCTCCACACCCCCTACGACGACCCGGACCGCACCGTGGCCCGGACGCTGCGCGCCGCCGTGGCGCGGCCCTTCCGCCTGCTGGCGACGCAGGTCATCATCCAGGTCCTGGCGCTGTACATGATGTATTTGTACGGCCTGATGTACATCGTGCTCGTCTCGTTCCCGTCCCTCTTCTCCGGCCCCGTCGCCGAGGGCGGCTACGGCGAGTCCCTCGGCATCGGCGGCCTCAACTACATCTCCCTCGGCCTGGGCTTCTTCCTGGGCGCCCAGGTGTGCGCCCCGCTGCAGGACCGCATCTACGCCGCCCTCAAGCGGCGCGACCTCCGCCGCGGCGGCAAGGGCGTCGGCCGCCCCGAGTACCGCGTCCCCATGATGGTCCCGGGCGCCGTCCTCATCCCCGTCGGCCTCCTCATCTACGGCTGGACCGCCGAGTACAAGACCCACTGGATCGGCCCCAACGTCGGCGCCTGCCTCTTCTCCATCGGCACCATCATCGGCTTCCAGTGCGTCCAGGGCTTCCTCGTCGACACCTACACCCGCTACGCCGCCAGCGCCGTCGGCGCCGCCACCGTCATGCGCTCCCTCGCCGGCTTTGGCTTCCCCCTCTTCGCCGCCAGCCTCTACGACCGCCTCGGACTCGGCTGGGGAAACTCCCTGCTCGCCTTCCTCGGCATCGTCATTGGCTGGCCCAGCCCGGTGCTGCTGTGGTACTACGGCGAGCCCCTGCGCAAACGGAGTCCGTTCGCGGCTGGTGGGCGCTGATGTAATAGATACCATAAGATTAGACAAGTAATGGGGCCATGTATGTAACCTGACATTGCGTATCGTAACATAATTTTACACGATGTCATGAATTAATACGATAGAAAATGGAAACATTGCCCTCTGAGTCAGACCTTTTAATCTTCAAGTGCCGTTCCCTGCATAAGAAAACCACCGCTTGACGTCTACAGCAGTAAACTTCGCTGTATTACATGAGTCATCACGTACAATTGCCAGGAAGGAGCTGTTCGCCCAAACACATTGTTTTGTTCGTAATATTCTTCTATTGGGCAAGGGAAATAAACAAGCCAAAAAAAACGCCAGTGACCGCTGATTGTCCCTTCCGGCACAGAGCCGGAGATTCCCATCGTGCAGGCATCAGAAAGATGTATGTATCCGAAGATGGGGACTTATTTTTATGGTATCATAAGACGAAACCTCCCTTTGTTATAATCACACAAGCCGACACGCGTCTGTGTGGGCGAACCACAGGACGGAATGATGGTGACTGCCGCTGTCTACTAGGACAGGATTCCTGGAGAATTATCGCAGCATGGTAGCCCAACTCATGAAGTCTCTGCAACTCCTTCCTTGGTATCAACCTTCTTCGCTGGGCGATCCGTCTCCGCGCCGTCGTCTCTAGCGCGCTTGCCGTTGGCATCGGCGCTGATGTTGATCTTGGGTGCGGGAAGCTCGCCATTCTCGTTGGTGGCCTTGACAGGCTCCTTCTTCTCCTGTGGTTGTTCGGCCTGGTCCCGACCGCGATCACCTCGGTGATCACCCCGGCCACGGCCACCACGGCCGCGCCCACGACCGCGCCCGCGCTGGTCGCGACTATCACGGCGATCACCACCAAAGCCGCGCTTCTGATCCTCGTCCCGACGCTTCTTCCAATCATTGGCATCGGCGCCGTCTCGCTGGGTGCCGCGGAAGCCTCCTCGGCCCCGGCCGCGGTGGAAAGGCTTGCCATGGTTGTTCTTCGGCTGGATCTTAC
Organism: Apiospora marii; assembly: GCF_038362585.1. Taxonomy (NCBI): domain Eukaryota; kingdom Fungi; phylum Ascomycota; class Sordariomycetes; order Amphisphaeriales; family Apiosporaceae; genus Apiospora; species Apiospora marii. The sequence continues at coordinate 1,900,549 of NW_027117374.1, forward strand.
CCTCCCGGATGGCCTCGTTCTTCTGCCTAGTATACTCTGCCTTCCACATGATCAACAGATCGTGCTCCTTCCAGGTAGGCTTGGGGTCGAGGGCCATGAACTTCTCGGCCGTCTCCTGGTCGGCCCATTCGACGAAGACGGAGCCCTTGAAACCACCATCGTCACCACGTCGGAGACGAACCGAATGGATCTCGCCGTACTGGGTGAAGAATGCCTCGATATCAAATTGGGTCGAGGGGATCTCGTTGCCGAAGCCCTTCACATAAATGCTTCGCTCCTCGAGCTTTGTGGTCTTGGTGGGGTCCCATGCCTTCTGTCGGCGGATGGTCTCCTTGCCCTCCTCTCCTTCAATAACAATGAAGTTGCTCTCCTTCAGTGCAGTAATGACAGCCGAAGGGGGTTGGAAACGGCGCATACGCTTGAAGGAAGTGATGGTGGCCAATGGGATAGCCTTGTTCTCGGTACCTCCGGTCTGCTCGCGCATAAACTTATCTGACGACAGGTTGCTATCGCTGAAGTAGAAGTGAACCTAGATGCGGCAGTGTCAGTTTTTGATCCGAAAATCATTAAAGGAGTCATGAGGTATGTACCTGAGATCGGATCTGAACTGGGTCGGAAGTTTCCTTCAGCACAGTGGGGTCGAACTTGTTCGCCTTGGTGTTGCTGTCCTGCGCACCCTGGTCACGCTTGACCCTCAGCATGTTCTTGGGAGGGTTGAGAACCGAAACCTCGGTCGTTTTGCTCTCATTTGTGTCTGTAGCAGTTTTTCCTTCCTCGGTCTTGGTGCTCGCATCTTCAGTGGTAGCAGCAGGCTCCGCGGCAGGGGCAGGAGCAGCCTCGGTGGACTCGACGGGGGCAGCAACAGTGCTGGCCTCGAGAGGCTTGGTGTCTTGGTCAGACATGGTGTCGACCTTGATGTTTCAGAGACTATCAATCACGATTTCTTAGTTACGGTTGTTTGAGTGGGCGACAGAGACTCGAGTGCAGTCGAAACAATCGAGGTAAGACAAGACGATGGTGGGGTGTGGAATCGAGTTGCGACGAGATGTTGGTCTTTCCACCAAAACGGGAGAGGAACGACAGGAAGGTGACTGTTGCAGGTGTAGTAACCGAGATTTCGGTAGGAATCAGGCTCGAGCAAGTCTTTTTGAGGCTCAATTCGATCGACAAGGTTGAAAAGAACGAGAATGATTGGATGCGCGGGGCATTCGACTCATACGCGGTGTGACTCGTCCGGGGGGCTGAAAGAAGCAAGCAAGCAAGGGATTGTTTATCGTGACTTACCGGTATCTGGCTTTTGCAGTTCCGAGATGTGTTGGCCAAGGACAGTCAGTCTCTGTGGGTTTGGGTCTCTGATCGTTTAATAGGAGTGTCTGTTGTCGTTTCTCCGTTCAGTAAAGTAGTAGAGTGCAAAGAAAGTTGCCCGTCGGTCGCGAACAAAATATTCTTTTGGATAATGAGTGGGGAGCTTGTCGAGCTAAAAAGCCGTAAATTCTCAAAAAGTTTCTGTCGGCCTTGCAAGACCCACGCTTGGCGCTTGGCGGGGCCCACGATGGCATTGAATGCAGGTGCGCACCAATTAGGGGTCGTTGGCGGTAGGGAAGTAGCTGCTAACTCCCCCGCAATGTTGCCAGAGAGGCTGGGAGTTTTGATTGGTGTCTCTGGATCTAATGCCGATTCCTATTCACCACTTATATGATTGAAGGTGATTGAATGCTTACCTTGGACAGTAGTATACTTAGTACTAGCCGCCTTCAATAATGAATTACGGATATTAGCTTGAGATATCTGCAGGCTGGACCTATTACCCTTTTTGGCTGGCTGGCTGATATAGGTAACCCTGGATCCAAGTTGTCTCGGCCCATGACATTCTTCAGACTGCAGCAGTTTTTTTCTTCTTCGTCTCCGTGCAGATAACTAGGTATTCAACCATGTGTACATTTCATTCATGTTCGTATGCTTTGCCAAGAACGGCTCTCTAAGTGATATCGTTGGGATTCTCAAAAACATGGCCATGATGCGTGTGCGCGCTTATATCTAGAAAAGGAAGAAAAACTCCCGCTGCTTCAACCAGCACTTCCGTCCACTGGCCAAAACGCCAGCTCACAACAAGCCCCGAGCCGTGAGAATCTCGCTAATCTCTTTCAGCTGGACCGGCTTGGTCAGGAATAATTCGATGCCGCTCTGAAAGGCTTCCTGCTGCACGCTGGCGGATGCAAGCCCGGATAGCGCAATAATGGTCGACGGTGCGTGTCCATGGGTTTTCTCGAAGTTTCGAATTTGGCGTGTCGCTTGTAGTCCGTCTAGGCGAGGCATGTTGATGTCCATGAATATACATGCGTACTGCCCAGGTAGTTGGCAAACTTTGTCCACGGCTTCCTGCCCATCCTTTGCTGTTGCAAATGACAAACTCAGTTTCTTCATGTAGGCGGAGAGAATCTTCAGGTTTATGGGGTTGTCGTCCACGAGCAGGAATTTCGGTAGTGGCTCACCCTTCTCCGAGCCTGGAGAATTGCTGGGCTGCGCATCCTGGGGTTGTACCTGGGATTGTTCCTGGGATTGTTCCTCGGGCCGAGGAGATTCGGGGCGAGATCTGTCGCCACGCGCAGAAGGCTGGCCATCCTCAGATATCCCCTGGGATTTTCGAGTGCCTCTGGAACTAGCACCGCTTTTATTGGAAGTCCAAGAAGCCGCGCGCCTGGGGCCAAGGTTGTGACGCGATGGAGGTACATCCAAGGTAAGCGACGACAGCGGCCGGGGTGGTGGCGGTACGGTATCTTGATGCTCAACCCAACGCTTCACCGCAGCCAGCAAAACTTTGGCAAGCTTGCGGGGCCCAAGCCTATAGTCATCGGAATCAGTTTCAGTATCTCAAATGAAAACAAGTGCGAGGTTCCTGGGTCTCGAGAAGAGAAAACATACGGCTGGGAGACAAAGTCCATGACACGAGAGCTAGATTTCGCGTCTACTGCGGTAGACCGTTGGAACGCCGTCGGCACATCAGCGCACATTACCACAATGGGTGCCTTTAGGGATTCCGGACTTGACATGTAAGCACAGGATGTTGCCGAATCCTCGCAGAGGATCAAGTCGGGGGCAAATTCGGTTGCTTCAGTCGTCGATACCACCTCCATTAGCAGCCAGTTCTGACATATCTTAAAGACAGACTGGGGCGAGGTTTTCGCCTCCGCCGAGCCCTTGTGGCGAAGAGGAAGGCGTATCGGCGTATCAAAACCGACCAGGCATATGCGCAGCCCCTTCAGCTCCTGCCGTTGGTTTCCGAAAAAGGCCAGTTCAGCCTCTTCCTCCTTCGTTACGCTGGTAGTGTCGGCAGGGGTGACTGGCTGTAGGGGCATACGCACTGTGACCGTCGTGCCCAGTCCTACCTCGCTTTCCACCGTGACTCTGCCACCAAGCGAGTTGGCAACCTTCTTGACCACATTCAGACCAAGCCCGAGGCCGGGAGCCAGCCGGTCTTCCTGTGCAAAGGGTTGATACAGATTTTCACGAAGGAATTCCGGTGATATACCTCTTCCCGTGTCCGCCACGGCCAATCTGACAAGTTGGCCGCTGGTTCGCATTCGCTTGGTACGCCCCCACTCCTGTGAGAGCGTAATCCTTATAGATCCCGAACTGGTGTACTTGAGCGAGTTCCCAAGTAGGTTCATAATGATTCTTCGGACGCCACCGGGGATCGTTCGGAAGTAATGCGAAACTGCCGGATCGATGTCCAGATCGATGAGAAGTGGCACGGCGTAACCCCCGGGCAGACTATCTGGGAATCCTTCAGTACCCCTTTTAGCGTGCTCGATTTCTTCAATTGCCTGTCTCCGGTCGTGGCGGCGTACCGCCGCCACATCCTGCCCTGTGGGGCGACTATCATGTTGAATCTGTCCGGCAGATATCATGAAGAAATTGAAACCAGCAAACACGCTCTCGACCACTTCTTCCACCAGGGAGTCGAGTTGCACATTCATATAGATACTTTTCATTCCAGCCTCCAGGTTAGGCCAAGTCCCTAAACGTAGACCTCGCGCTCCTTGATCCGGGCGTTTGTCGGGGCCGACATAGTTATTAATCTTGGAGAAATAAAGTAGGTGGTCAATAGTGTCTGCGAGTGTTCGCCCGCATGTCTCCATCGTGTGTAAGACGTTTCCCTGAAAAGAGTCCAACGATGTGTCCGCCAAGAGCTCAACGCCAAGAACCATTCCGTGGAGCGGTGACCGCAGTTCATGTGAGAGTGAGCTTAGAACATCCGACTGGGATTTGTTAGACAGCGTCGTCTCCAGTCGGTGAATTTCGGCCATGATGACCATGGCGAACGCTCGGAAGTAACTGAGCTCCCCGGTACGTGTGAGGACTCTCGCAGGCGTACATGTATAAGCGAACCCGCCCGCAATACATCTCTCCTTTTTCTGGTCCCATACGGGCACAAACGCCACGCTGCGAGCTCCCATGAAGACCTTGGGTAGCCCTTCCTCCGGCGTTTCCTTCCATTGTGACCCCTTGCGAGCGCGCGACTGACCTCGCGACCGCCTTGGAGTAGTAGCAGGTTCTTGATCCTGCTGCTGCTCTGTTGATGTGCTGTTTTGGTCATCGGTTGAGGGGTCTGCTGTTTGAATAGCCCCGTCCTCGTCAAAGTTCAAGATCGCCCCTGTAGGATACTTTTGTACAATCGCCCTCAGGAGCTTGGCCGACATGAAATGTCTGGGTGGCGAAGGCTTATCCCGGTTGATGCTAGAGAAATCAGACGTAGAAAATGACAAGATGTCTGCGTAAGAACTGGTGTCGCCACTTGCTGCGTTGTCGGACCTCGGCTCATCGCTGCTGGATGTCTCCAAAGGAGCAGTAGATGGAGGCGACATCTTTTCTTGAGATTCGGGCTCCTTCGTCAGACTACCAAATGCCTTTGGCACGGCATCTAAAAATACCACACCCTCGGTTTCTATAGCCTCGCGCATGATGTTCGCAGCTCGGGAGAATATTCCACCAACCGTGTTCAGTTCCTCGGGAGAAGCTGATGTGTCTGACTTAGGAGTTTGCGTACCACTCGCTTGCACCGATCCGGCCGAATTCAGCGAGTCGTCCCATCTGGATCTCGTGTCATCCAAGCTCGAAGCTGGGTTGTTTGTGAGCTGACTTGGCTCATGACTGAATTTTCCCGAGAACATTCCATCATGAAACAGTTGGTCGTCATCGAGGGGGGTTGCCACGTCGCGCTCTTTGGCTTGCTGTTTGGCATTTAGGGCGCCTTCTCCAACAGGCTGTTCTTCTGGATACTCAGCAGTCCCCCCAAACTCCCAATACGGCAGGGTCGATCTGTTCTCCACGAACGACCCTATTGCGCGTGCCATTCTCTGCGCGCGCTGGCTCGCTAGGCGAGCCCGTTTAGAGCGCAGGTGTTCCACGATACAACGTGACATGTCGCGTAGAATTTGAGAATGAACGACATCCCAGCCATCCTCGAAGACAGCGGATTCTTTGAAAAGACTCAAAACCCCAATGTTGATACCATTTTGGGTCCGGATGGGAACCCCCGCATAAGCGCGGCCGAGCTTGCCAGAGACACAGTACGGCTTGGAAGCGAGTCCAGAGTCTGATTGGATATCAGGGATTACTATGACTGGCAGAGCAATATTTCCGTGTGCATTCTCTGTGTCCTCAGCATCGAGGACGCGGCAACAGATGCCTTCAGTTTTGGGAATAGAGGTCCCGCAAAGAAGAAGCTCATCTTCGCCTCGTTGGTCGTGACCGAGACCAGGCGATAATGGCAATGTTGCCGTGGCTTCTGCAATGATATACTGACGGTGCTGGTCGAAGAGCGATATAAAGACTCGCGTTGCGTTGACACGGCATGCCACAAGCTGGGCAAAAGTGGTCAGGATAGCATCCTTACAAGTCCGGAGCTCCGAGTTGGGGAGATGGTTGCCCGTGTCATTCGGGGTACTATTCTGCCGGAGAGTTGGCTCATATCTGTCAAGACGTATCAGCTTTCATGTCATGCTGGAGGCAGCATGTGGGAGATGGGTCAGCAAAGACCGGGGCTCGTATCTGACCTGAAAGTCTCCCGCTCCCGGGCGGCTTCAGTCACTGCTGCCCTAGCTACCGTCATAGCTACAGTGACGGACGACGAACGGGTGGTCGTGAGGTGCCGATCATACAATTGGCTTTCTCTAGAATCCAGCAGGAACCCACAATTATTGCGGCAGAGCACGGCAGAGAACGGCAGGAACAGCAGAGCATGTATTCAACTGGAAACCGCGTGGCGCGCCTGGGTAAGAGTGTTGGCAAGTTGGAAATGTTCAACCACCAACGCCTCGGCGAAAGCAACCGAGATAAAAGACTAGAGTATGGGGTACGGGATGCACAGTAATCATCCCACTCTGTTGGTAGTGTAGTATGGTAGGCAGTAACCTTGGAGCAACTCGAGAAATACCACCAAAGCAGGCGGCGGCAGGCAGTGGCAAAGGGCGCAGGGCGGTTTCATGGGCTGCATACATCCAGCCCGTCTGCAGGAAAGGAAAGCTACTGGCTACATACCCGCAGCGTGAGAGGCAAAGTGGGTCATTTCCGGTCGCGAACCTGCTCGAATCATGATTGAACCGGACAAAAAGACAGAGGGGTGCAGATTGCGGCATGTTCTGGTGCGCAGCAGTGCGGGCTGGCGCGCGCTGAGTGCCCTGGAACAGGTGCAAAAACCCATGCTAAGCTGTGGCTTCCTGCCATGGCTTTCTCTAGTGCACACCAGATGGACATCGCCTAGGATCTCGATAGTCATGCTAAAGTGCTGCTGCTAGATGGGGTTAAGTAGCATTGGGCATGATCGGGGTTTCTATGACCAGCCCACAGAGGGCACCTGTAGGCCAGTACTGGCCAGTCTAGGAGTCTAGGGGGGTAAAAAAGGCCTTGTGTGGCTCGGGGCTCGGCACCCAAAATCCCATGTAAGAATTCCCGGTGTTGATTGGCTGCTGCATGGCTTTTCCATATTTTCACTATGTTGGCTGTGATCTTCAAACTAGTTGACATCCTGGAGCAAGCAAAGCAGATAGGGTTCTGAAAGCAGAGGCGGTAGTAAGAGCTCTGTGAAGGGAAAGGACGATGTCGTCTCAAGCTCAGGCGCCGGCCAGCCATTCTCGTCTGGTAAGGTTGATTCGAGACGATCTGTTTTTGTCCATCCAAACACACCGGATGCCCCAGCCCTGCAACATGCTGAAATCAATTTCCCATAAGCAAGTGCTATGATGTCATATACCTGTCAAGTTCAAACTTTCCATCGCTTTCCGGGATGCACCACCACTTTATCATCAATGTAATGCTACTTCAAACACATATCGTATCTGACATATCATTCAAAGACAATGGGAGTATAGTGATTGGTTCAGGGCCCAGAGCGTCAATACTTGTAGCGGTCGCTCAATAGACGGGTCTCGACCACGTGGGGTTCTGGCCAAGCCGGAAGCTCGCGTGAAGATCCAGCTATCACCGGATTGCTGCCGTGGTCTCTAGGTGAACTTACTTGGCCCATCACAGAACTCTATTACATAGTGATAGCGATAATACCCGAACCTTGGCCATCTGTCGAACGTCGTGGCATAAGTACATATGCAAGGCTCGGGGAAGTGGTCTGGAACTGGGCTTACTTCCGAGCTGCAGTATTGCTTCTGCTGGTTTCCAGACGAACAAAGAGGGGTGGTAGAAGAAGAGCAGCCGTAATTGCCAACTCCTATCCCGTCCAACTATATAAAAAAGTCGCAAATCTCGTAGCAACACAACCACCATGGCCGCAACCCCCTCCCCCTCCCCATCCTCATCCCCCGTCATCGTCCTCGTCCACGGCGCCTTCCACCCGCCCGTCTTCTACCAGCCCCTCGTCGCCGCGCTCCAGGCCGCGCCCCACAGCTACACGGTGCTGGCGCCGGCGCTGCCCTCGACGGGGTCCGACGACAGCGTCGCGGGCAAGACCTACGTCGACGACGTGCAACGGATCCACGCCGACCTGCTGCCGCTGCTGGACGCGGGCCGCCAGGCCGTGTTGGTGTGCCACTCCCACGGCGGCGTCGCCGGCAGCGCCGCCGCCGAGAACCAGACGGTGGTGGACCGCAACACGCGCGGCCTCCCGGGGGGCGTCAAGGCCGTCGTCTACATCTCGGCCTTCGCGTTGGCCGAGCAGGGCATGAGCGTCATCAAGTTCATCGGCGGGGAAGAGGCCGCAAAGGATCTCTACTATCCGGAGGTGAGTGTGTGATCGCTTCTTCGCCTGCTCTTTCTGTGAAGTAGCGTGTTGGGAATACTAATATACTGATCCGCTCGCGATTGTATTCGAATGGCAGGGGCCACACTACAAACTTGCGGAGGGCGCGGGAGATAAGTTCTACAACTTTCTACCCAAGGTCAAGCGAGACGAGATGGGACGCTGGCTGGTGCACCAGAGTAAGGCCAGCAAGAACGTGCCCGCGCATTTCGTAGCAGCCGACGTCACGGTCCCCAAAACCTATGTCGTTTGTACCAAGGACAATGTCTTCCCAGTCCCAGCGCAGAAAGCGTTGGCACAGGCGTCGGACTGCAAGATTGTCGAGATCGAAAGTGATCATAGCCCCTTTTGGAGCGATGGCCCGAGGAGACAGCTACTTCAGGTGATTTCAAGCGTTGTCCAGGCATAGAAGACGTTGTAAGATTACATTGTCGAGCTTGTTCGCGGTGGTTAAGCTCCCATAGACAAGATATGGGTTATGTAAAGTGATACTGGTGTCTCCTCGATGAGCGCGGCTCTCTGACACAGACGACCGTCCTAGCAATAATGAGATGAAATGGCACTCCTTCAATCCTTACGAACCGAAGACCAGGAAAGCGTCCATACCAGCAACCGTGGCCCGAACCCCCAGTCCAGCAATTCCTTCTCCTCCATACAGTCGGCACAGTTAGGATTGATCTGTCCCCAACGAATCTTGCGGCACCCAACACAAAGATCACTCCAATGGTATGGAAGTCCTTGCCAGCTCATTTTCTCGACTGGGTTGCCCTCGGCACTGAAATGCCTGGCAAGCTCTCCAGGGGCGGCAGCGGCGGGAAACTTCCATTTCTGCGCCCACTTCACTATCTCCTCCATCTCCTGCTTCTTGTCCTTGCTCGTCTCGAAATCGATGATGACCGATTTAAGCTTGGGCATCCTCTCAAATGCGAGACCCCACGTATTTTCCACGAACGGCACCTGGCCACCCTGCTTCGTCGTGAGCATATCTTGCTGCATTTCATTATGCGTGCCCCCGTTGCGGAACGGATTGATCGTAAGGGCCTGGTTGCGCTCCCAATACCACCAGTCACCCCGTCGGAAAGTCAACCGGATAGTCTCCACATTGGAAAACCAGTCAGTGTTTGAGACAACCCATATCAAGTTCTTGTGACGGGAGTCTTCCAGCCAGTACATCTGGGGGAATATTCTGATAGCTCGGATCTACAAGAGGACCATCAGTATGCTTCAAAATAGCTCCCATGGAGTTCTCTTAGCTCACAAGATCCCAGTGTCTTCGATTTGGCACGGGTGACCATTGAAGCGATGTCTCTGAGAAGAACTGCTCAAAACGGGCCTGGGCTACGCTTTCGGGCCGTCTGGGTAGACCGCGATAAAAGTAGAGCTTGTGTTCCTTCTGCGTCCATGGTATACTGGCTGATTCTAGACACACCAGTTTGCAGGTCTGTAGCAAAGCCACCGAGATCACCATTCGCGAAGGGTTCTCAGGTCGAACCCAGTCAAAGCCCGCTATGTTCCGGGTTACAGAAGGGGTCCCAAACGAAGGCCGCGGCGTTAGCTGCTCGTCGTTGTGGTCATAGCGGACGGCAAATTGGTGATGCTGAACACTATCCGCCGGTTCTTCCGTAAGTGCGTACTCGTAGATCTGGGTCCTCACCTCCGGTGGTAACTTTTCGAATAATGGCGATGCGTCTTGCTGGTTGACAACTTGGGCCTGGAATCGTTCTACCAGTGTTGTCGGTTGCTGTTGTTGATGCCCCGACGGGTTCGCCATCTTTGTGTCGTGGATGATTTCCTATATTGGAAACAATCCCAATAGATCTTCGCAACCCAGGGTAGAACCAAGACAGCTTAGCACATGAAAGGCGATGCTCTCAATTCTCTACTCGGAAGGGAATGCAGCTTGGGAAGAAGCCTTGAGTTGTACTTCAGTTGGGGAGTTCTGATTGGGATCAAGCAAGGGCTTAAAAGATGATATATTTGATACTCAGTAGTCTTCTCACTGGGATTGCTAGTGTTGAAGCAAGTTCTGAAAGCGCGTTTTGCCCATGAGCTGAAGGAGCTTTAAATATAGAACCCACCCATAGCGTAGCAGGCAGGCGCAGGCAACATCCATTTTACTTTAGGGAGGGGTTATCATTCGTTGTCAGCTGCCCATGATGTTATGTTTGCTCTTTCTGGCTTGCTCCTCGAAATGAAACGCACAGATTTGAGTATACATAGACTCATTCATCCTACCTAGTACGAATGCGTTTGCAGCATTCATAGCATATATACCTATTTGTTTATCAATTTGATGGATGAACTCTGGTGTGGTTGATCCTACGAAGTCTGAGATATCCCACGTTTTAGAGTGAGGACGGCGATCTAATATTCTCAACTGATTTGCTGAAGTACTTCTCAAGGAGCTCAAGATAGAAATCTCAACCTTGTTATCCAAGAGCACAAACTTGGCGGCTCTTATTATAAAATTTCAGCACTGAGGTTATTGTTTCACCATTGCTGTCGAATGGTTACCTCCCTCCATACATGCGGCAGGCGTGTGCTAGATGAGGTGTCCTACATGATAGTAGGTAGCCCCCCACCATGCTTCTTTCTAGCTTGCGGGCAAGACTGGGGCCCCTGGAAAGCAGTGTCTAGTGGGGGTTAGCGGGGCAATTTGATCGCATCGAGGAGGGGCAGCAGTCCCGACCAAAGTTGTGTATACAGAACTGAGAGCCAAATAGAGCCCCGATTTAACTCCAAGCCAGGCTTACAATATCTTCAGCATGGCCGCAGACGAGTCAAAGAGCAAGGCCGAGGCCCTGGTGCCCAAGTTCCAGTTCGAGCGTGTACTCAACCAAGGTAACCCGCCATTCCAGAAGAAGCCCGACCCATTTGGCTCAACCTATACTCCCGCCGCATATGCCAAAGGATGCTAACTTCCGGTCAGATGAGGGAGGTAGACGCATCGCCCTCTACGGCCAGATCGACAGCCAACCCGCCCTCCTCGTCCTCGAGCGTGCGCCGTTCCCCGATGCCCCCGAATATCTGTCCGCCCTCCCGGCCAACCTGCGCAGCCTGACGAACCTGGGCAATAACGACATCTACTCGTGGTTCCTGGGCAGCGGCGGCCCCGTGTTTACGGACGACGGCAAGGACAAGGACAAGTTCGCCGATTTCAAGATCGACCTGATCTGCCCCTGTACCGAGAAGCACATCCGAAAGCACAGCAAACAAGGCTCCCGCTACGTGACCGAGACCCCCGAGGTCTACCGCGACAAGGTCCGCCCCTTCATGCAGGTCGGCCGGGAGGAGGGCCGCCTGAACTGGGTCTACAACATCATCGAGGGGCGCAAGGAGGTCGAGGACGTGATCTACAGGACACCGCTGGGGCGCGACGGGGACGAGGGCTTCCTGCTACTACCGAACCTGCACTGGGACCGCAAGACCATCGAGTCGCTGCACCTGCTGGCCATCGTCGAGAGACGGGACCTGTGGAGCTTGCGCGACCTCAAGAAGAGGCACATTCCCTGGCTGAAGCACATGAAGGCAAAGACGATTGACGCGACGGTCGCTACCTACCCGCAGATCGAAGAAGACCAGCTCAAGCTCTTCTTCCACTACCACCCTACATACTACCATCTACACATCCACATTGTCCATGCCAACCTGGAGGCAACCTCGACGCAGTCGGTGGGTAAAGCGATCGCGCTCGATAGCGTGATTGACCAGCTAGAGCGGATGACAGGAGATGACGAGGCGGGTATGGACACAATTCCATTGTGCTACACGGTGGGCGAACAGTCCGACTTATGGACAGAAATATACGAGCCTCTTAAGAACGGCCGTAAAGCTTCTCCACAGCAATAACAAGATCACTGACTCCCGAGCCATTCGGGCAATCCGTCCACTCCCCGCCATCTCTTATGCAGTAAATCTCCTCGTTCAGTCTGACAGTGCAGCTCTTCGTGACACCGGCCTGGCGATGACATCACTTGTTAGTATGTTGCAACGGTAAAAGTTGCGGGAAGCGGGCTGGACATACTGTAGCGCTACGGCTCACGCTGTCTCTAAGCATGCGCAAACCAAATGCTCCGTCGTCTTGGGCGGCACAGTTGTTCAACTTTTCAAAATCGATGCCGTGCTCCAGGGCGCAGTCCTCCACTAGTTCTCGCTGGGGTATATCCTTATAGTCGCGAGTCAAGCACATGGCGAAGCCGAGGCTGATCTTGGGGTCCGGGTAGATATGCGCGGCGCAAAGTTCGATGATGTTGCCCATGCACTCCTCCGGGCCGTGCATGCATTCGACGCCGTCGTTCTCGGTGGTCTTGCCGATGTAGGACAGGGTGAAGTTGACCTTCTCGTAGACGCGCATCATCGAGGGAAGGATCATCTCTTTGAGGCAGTCCTTGGCGTCGGGGCATTTGCTCATGATATGTGCCTCCAGCGGCACGAGGGCGCCGGCCTCGTGCACCTTGGGTTTGGCTACTGCTGCTGTTGTCGACTTTATCGGATCGGCGGTGGCAGGCCTTCTTGATGCCCAGTCCGCGGCGGGCATGGCAGCGGTATTGTGGATGCTGTACACGGTATAGAGCACGAGGAGTGCGATGGGAATCATGATCCAGGGGCGGGCTCGTCGGGCGGCACGGCTTCTGACCGGCCGCTTCTCGTCAAGATGGATGTGCGACGCCATGATTTATATTTGAAAGCGTTAACAGTTGTCGGTGTTTGAGCTATTTAGCGATGGCACCGTGTCATAGTACGATACAGTGATAAGTTGAACCTAGATGTATTGAATACCAAAATGTAGCAACCAGAAGGGTGTGGTTGGTGATGACGAGACGTTAAAGTTGGCAGATTGGTTTGCAGGATAAATGGCTACAGACGCATTTGCATTTGATACAATGCACGCAAGACACCCGAGATACTCTAACCTTAACAAACAACAACATTGCCGGGACCCCTGGTAGGTTACATGTGTTAGTGGATGCTCAGTTGATCGGCCCCCCAAACTGCTAATGGTAGGCGGAGTTTTGGGGGGTTCGGCTTGCATCTGATAGGGCCGCTCGTTGCTTTAGATGCCTACCACTACTTGTATGTGGCGCTGTTTTATGTGGCTGGATTGCTCACGAGGCACTCCCTGCTCCCTGTAAGCACCTAAAGATAATGATCGAGAGCTGGCGAGGAGGGTGAATGCGACCCAGCCAGTACCTAATAACCATTACGATTGCGCGGTTGTGAAATGTTGGAATGCATTGCCAGAGAACCGGGGTCGGACGCCAAGGTATGACAGGAAAGCCGTCAGTATGTGGCTGTACTATATGCATTGCGATAGGTTCGCATCCGGTCAAGTATGTACAGGTAAGGCAGGTAGGTATCTGAATTGATGTACCTGTTTGACTGACAGGTTCCGCGTGCCAATGACCGAGTGCGCGTACCTTGCCCCCGACGACCCCCCATTGTTCCCATAGTCGCTAGTAGGCCGACAATTGCATTGCAACGTTCCTTGTTCCTATATCTGGGACAGGCGGCCGATACCACCAATACTAGGTACCTGTTGGTTCGGCAATTCCAATCTTTGGTGCCTGCATAGAACCTCGTGTTCTGCAGAGTACCTTTTTAAAAGAAGACATCGCCTCGTATTCCCCAACTCCAAAATCTACTGAATATTCTCAAAGTCTTGAGATTACATCCATCCTCACTCTTTCATATACGTCAACTCTCACATTCTCGATTAACTTACTGTACTTGAGAGGCTGCTCCTGCAACCGGTGGTGGCCTGACTGCATATTACCCCACACTCACACTCACCAACACCACGTTTCGACTCGAGTAATATTCGATACCACATACCAGACATCCTCCATGGAGCCAGACATGGATGACTACTTGCGGCCACTCGACATCAATGCCGAGACCGCTCACCAACTGGCTCGAGAGCTGTGCCGTGCTTTCAGGCAACTGGCTGCAGAGTCATCCGTCCAATTCTTAGCAACGCCTGTGTCCGAGTCCATACTGAGACCACCCAGGGGGAGCGAGAAAGGGAGGTACGTCACCCTTGATTTGATAGGCTCGCTCACATCAAGCGATGTCTTGGCAATCTACATATATATGCTTCAAAGAGATGAATTCAGGCTGACTTGTCTTTCAGATACCTCGCAATTGACATGTAAAGACGCTCCCCAAATGCCGTCAATTGAGAACAAGAACGCATATACTGACACCTCTTTCCTTTTAGCGGCGGGACTAACCTGAGGGTTGGCTTTGTTGAGCTGCTGGGCAAAGAAAACACGTCCCAAGGCAAGGATGATTTACAGAATGGCAGTGGGCACCCAGTGCGGCTACGTCGACGCCTGGAAAAGTCGTGGCCCATTTTCGACCACCTCAAAAACGAGCACCCGGACGAGCTATTCTCCTGGATAGGTCAATGTATCGCCGAGGTTATATCAGATGGCTGCCAGACCTTTGACTTGCTTCGAGATGTAACACTGCCGCTAGGTGTGACGTTCAGTTTTCCCATGGTCCAGCATACTCTGTCTCAAGCGGAATTGATGTCGATGGGCAAGGGCTTCGCTATCACCTCCAAGGCTGATCTGGGCTCTCATCTGCTGCAAGGGTACGAGACTTGGCGGACATCGGAAGCAGGACTGCCTCCTATCCGTATCGCGGCGATAGCCAACGATGCAGTGTCAACTCTAGTGTCGTTTGTTTACCAATCCCAAGAAAACCAATCACGAAAAGCAGCCATGGGCCTCATCTGCGGAACCGGCTCCAACGCCACGATCCCACTGAGGCAAAGCATGCTGCACCCCAGCAAGCTGCCCAAGGTCGAGGTTCTCAATGGGCACAACCCGGACGAGCAGAGAATCGCCGTCAACACCGAATGGTCTATCAATGGGACCGCGCCGGCGTTGAGGTCTCTCGGCCTCATCAGCAAATGGGACGAGCAACTAGACGCAGCAGGCGAGGTTCCCGGCTTTCAGCCACTGGAATATATGACTGCAGGGCGGTATCTAGGAGAGCTCGGCCGTCTGATTCTGCTCGACTACATGAAGATTTTTGGAGGGTACGCCGAGGAAACCCTGCCAGCAAAACTGAAGCAGAGGTTCGGACTTACTACCACCTTCTTGAGTCACTTCAAGCCTCCGAACCCCCCTTCTGCGCTCTTGGAAAAGCTTGAAGCGGAGTTTCCCCCCAGCGGGACCAGCCCAGGATTTGCGTGGACGGAGGATCTGGCGATCAAGCTCTACAAGATCGCAAAAGCTATCGAAGTTAGAGCTGCTGCCATAGTCGCGGCGGCCACTGTCGGTTTGTTGGCATGCGCAGGCGATATAGATTTGCGGGAGTCTCTCGGCCAAGCAGAGCCAGGACACTCGGCAGCTAACGGGTCTACTTCCGCGGCAGTAGCACAAACCGATCTCATAGTCGGCTACACCGGAGGTTGTATAGAACACTTTCAAGATTACCTGGTGGACTGCCAAGGCTTCCTCGACGGCATTGTCCACAAAGAGTTCGGACCCGAGCCGCCCTGCCGCGTCACATTGAGCCCTTGCCACGACGGCGGCATCACGGGGGCAGGTGTGCTCTGCGGAGCGGCCCAAGCTCAATACGAGTTGACCAAGGGGTAGCTTGGCATTTGTTGCATCACCGGGATCTTTGTTCACAGCATTAGCGTAGCGTAAGCGTATCTTGCCAGAGAGGCACCAGATGCACACACCCATTTAGACTACAATACAGTGTCGTTTCTCTAGAACAGAGCGCCGATTGCGGTCTGATTTCAAGGCTACCCCTGAAACCCTACTTTAGTAGCCAAGCGCGAACTTCGGAGCTGCCCCAAGGCGACAGGATATGATATGTGGAATATGATGAGGGACGATGGCGATCTCCTCGAGCCAGGCGAAGCGCTTCTTCCAGCCTCGTCTGTGTCCTGTCCTGTCACTCATGCACCCCGAGCTTTGAACTCATCCAGCACAAGTGCACACACTTTGTTTCTCGACCCTGTCATTGGATACAAACCCTCCAAGACCCGCAATCAAGTACATCATGTTCCAAGAGTTTGGGCAGCTTGGTTGACCTCAACACAGCAAATGGAGAAGAAGACCGAGCAGCCCCCCCAGATGACCAGCGTGGGCTAAAAGCCAAGTCATAGGAATCATGACTATCGCTGTCTATGCACCATGAGAGTCACAAACCAGACCCTACAGTACCGGTAGTATCCCATCGAGATCATCCAGAATGGCAGGGGACTTTTCCCACTGGCCCAAGCTTCGCACTAGCAGTAACCAGAATACCTAGATGTGCAGGGGCAGGCAGCAGTTGGCAGTGGACGTCTCAAATATTTGTTTTCTTTTGATCCTTCTCAATGTTCCTTTGCCTTTTATCCTGTTAAATTGAGCCTACCGCGACTGCAGGTCGTTTGCCCTACCCCTTACCTAAACGCCACCGCATTGCCGCGCAAGCATGTACTTCCCCAGTACGACTTTAACGCGGCTATTCTTCGCTGTCGCCCTTGTACAAAGTGTATTGGCCTTAGGTCTCGAAGCGTTAGTCTACCCGCGGGGACCCGGGCACCGGCTCCTACCTAGTCGCCACGAATGAAGCAGCACATACTAATCCAACGGGATTGAGCAGCTATGTTCTGGCGACAGTTGAGAATGACCTCGACCCGACCGCGGTGGGGATCCTGGAAGGCCACACGGTACCTTCGTACTGCTCGCTGTTCATCTTTGCCTTCATCTACGAGCTCATCCTCGTGTATGATACACTGCGGCTGAATAGTATGATCCAGCTGGTGGGGCTTTGCATTTACAACTTCCTCCTGTTGCTATACGCCGCCGTCCAGCCGAGAACCATTGGAAAGGCTCTCAAAGTCCTCGCTAACGCTAAGAATATGGACATCACGCCTCTTCTCAAGCCCGGGCGTAACACCTGGCACCGTGTGCAACCCGCGTTGATAATCATAGTCGTAGACCAGACTATAGCAACGGCTGCTCTGTTGTTTCTGACTTATAAGTTGCGTTCCGAATTCGCCTGGGTCGTGTATAAAATCTTGAACGCCGACCTCTCCATGAGGCGGCGTCTGTTTAACTTTCAGGTCAGTTATCCATCCCCCCTATATCCTGCATTGTCTTATGTAACATCCTAACGTGGCACGGCCCCCTGCAGGTCTATATGGCTTTAATCAAGTTTAACTTCTTCTTTCTTCTAGGATTCATGATCCAAACCATCTCACTCATCGGTAACCCGAAGCACGACATCGAGGTTCCCCTCACTGTCGCCGGCATCTTCGTGGCGCTGGCCGTGATGGGCCTGGCGATTTACTGCGCCAGGTTCGAGAACAAGGCAGGCACAGCCGCCGTCATCGTACGTTCAGAACTCGCCGATGCCTCCCCCTCGTTGATTGATGCCATGACTAAACACATCGGCAGATTGCCTATGTGGGTGCTGCCGTCTACCTGAGCTGGAAGTTGGCGAACTTGTCCGTGATGGCCACCCACCCCCTCATCGTGTTCAATGCCCTTACGCTGGCCATGATGGTTGCCACCATCGTCATGGCGATAGTCTGCATGGCCAATTTCGGCAAGGGGCTGAAAACGTACACCATGCCACAGAAGAGGCTTTCTGAAGAGAACATCCATCTACATCACACGCATAACTACGCCGGGGGGACCCGGGTATCGAGGTTGGATCTCGGCGACTAGAAGTCCGCGACAAGGGCTCGGATCGGATTCAATTCATAATTGAATATGGCGCTTCTGAGGGCTCTAATCCTCTCACTTAATGCGAGGCCGAGTGTGAGGTTCTGTAAGCGCTGTTGCCTTTTGGAATGTGGTCTTCCGTTGGGCCGATATGCATGCCAGTTGGTTCTGCATATAACACGGGAGCCAGTAGAGCGAATGCACTGGCTTCCACGTCATACCAGAACAACCTCGTAGACGGATAGGGGCCTTCGAAATGCGATTGGTGTTGGATTCGCCATCGCTGAAGTAATGCCATTGTAGATGCCAAAACCTGGCTAAATACATTAATTCCATATTTCATATTTCCCGGACTTCACGAGGACGGCGGCGGGTCTCGCTTGCAATTACCCTTGGATGGGTTTCTTCGACGGCCGGCCCTTACCTAGCACTAATGGACGACTGTTTTGTTCTTCTTCGCCCATGACGAGATCGTCTTGCGCATATCCCAGGTGACGTAGAGCATTATCCAAGGCAAGACCGAACCCATCACCGTATCAACGAACCAATTGTCCCTCGGCGAGTTCCCCATGGCGCTCCACCGCATCAAATTACCAACGAATGAGGTCGTGACGAAGTAGCGCCCCTTCTCCAGCCCGGCGATAGCCAGCCCCACGACCTCCCTCACGCTCTGCGGCGTGTCGGCCCCCTCGAGCGCGTGCGTCACGGGCGGCTTGGTCGCGTTCTCGCGCTCGTAGCCGGCCGTGGTGATGGAGTTAGGCAGGACCAGGTGCACCTCGATCGGGACCTCGGGGGGATACACCCGGACCTCCTGGACGAGGGCGTCGGCGAGGGCGCGGACCGCGAACTTGGACGGCGCGTAGGGGCCGTGGCCGGCCAGGGAGAAGGTGGAGAGGACGGAGCCGGTGAAGATGATGTGCTTGGCGGCGGCGGCGGGACGGGATGATCGGGCGGTCGAGCTTTGCTTTTCTCCTCTCTGTTCGGGGAGAAGCCAGGCGCGCATGATGGCTTGGGACATCTCGGCGGAACCCCAGTAGTTGACATCCACTACAACACGATATTTGGTTAGCAAATTCGCAGCATGCCATAGGTACTATACCGGAAAGTCACTGCTTACTGTTGTAGCGAGCAGCCTTCATGGCCTCTTCATCAGTCCACAGCATAGGCGTCGCGAGACCAGCCAAGCACCACACAATCTCAGGCGGCTGCCCCTTGTTCCAAGCCGTAGCATCCGCGACGACGCGCTCGGCATAGCCGGGCTCGGTCACGTCGGCCGCAATGGCGTGGAAGCGCTGCGTCTCGGGCGACTTAGCTTGCGTCTCGATGCTCTTGACGGCCTCGTCGAGCTTCGCCTGAGTCCGCGAGACGATAACGACATTCGCCCCTTTGCTCGCAAAGACGCACGCGGCACCGAGACCGGTACCCTCGGACCCGCCTGTGATCAGGATAGTCTGGATGTCCCCAAGGTCAGCCACGGTCTCTGTAACGCCGTATTCGTGCATGCCCCTTGCAATTGACTCTTACCCGGCCCTCGACGGGCATATGGTTATGGTTAAACCAGCCCATTCTTGTTCTTCTCCAAGAAACTGCGTGATATAAAGGCGAAAGAAAAATGACTAGAGCAATCTGCATGGCTCACATTTGACTCATATATCCCCTCTGCTCTACCATTACCCTCTCATGCAAGGGATGTCCAGTTGGTTAATTTAGTTGGTCCCTTGATTTACCAGGTTCAATTGTCCAATCAGAAGAAACAAAAACACATGTTGGTTGACATTAAAGTAGACCGAGCTGCAATGTAACGCTGAATTGTACTTCGCTTTGCAGTCATGGGTGCCATTATGCATACCCAGACTGACATGGGACTATGTACACCAGAGGCTTCCAAGCCAAAACCCATCCTATGCCAGATGCCGAAACCGTAAAGGTTTGCATCCTGATATCGTAACCGCGCTGTTGTCTATCTAAGCCATAGCAAGGATACACAAGTGGATAAGTACCTGGTAAAGAAATTGTAGTCCTTGACTTCACAGGGCCTTCCAAGCCTCGCTGGCCCCTTTCAAGAACACCCCCATTTTTCTCCCACCGCGTCGACACACTCATACCACCTGCTGCTTACCCCGAGTCCCCAACCGCGGCAGCTTGACGGGCAGGAGCAGCGCCATATTGATAACCGCCAACCCAATACAACAAAAAAAGGTCAACCGCAGCGCCGCCTCGTAGCTCCGAACAACCTGCTCTTGCACCACGGGATCCTCGAGCTTCGCAACAGCCTCGACACTCTCGCGGACCTTGACAATGATCCTGCGTTTCGCCTCGTCGCCCTCAGCGGTGCCGTCCGACGCCACGTATGCCTGTAAGTAGCGCAGCAGCGCGTTCTGCAGGACCAAACTGCTGCCCGCGACGCCCATAACGTTGCCGAGGGCGCGCCACAGCATCAGCGTGCTCGTCACGACGGCCTGCTCGGCCTGGTCACTAGCCCGCAGCACCGCCATGAAGGTACCCGGGAACTGGAAGCCCTGGCCCGCAGCCGAGGGAATAAGCACCAGCAAGTAAGCCCACCAGGGCCAGCCGCGGCCCAGCGAGGCCAGCGCAGTGGTCCCCAGCACGTACCCGCAGGCGCCGAGGACGAGGGGCCACTTGAGGCGCTGCGTGCGCGTGATGAGGAAGCCCGTCGAGACGCCGCAGGTAGCGGCGGCCGCGATTGGGACAATGAGGCGCAGGCCCGACGCCGTGGCGGTCGTGAGCAGGACGGCTTGGAAGTATAGCGGTGCATTGAACAGAATCGCGTTGAGAAGGACGCTGGCGACGAAGTTGGCGAAGACCAGGTTGGCGCGGGGGCTAGATCGCAGGAGCTGCAATGGCATGATAGGCCTCTGCGCTCTGGATTCGGCATATAAGCAGATGGGAAATAGTATGGCAAAGACTGCCAACGAGGCGATGATGAAAGGATGAGACCCTGGTTGGGTGTAAGTGCGTGCACATTTCCATATTTCTCATGGGACTTCTGAAATGCGACTTACATGGTAGTACGTTGCCTCCAAGGTTCTGGGGTAGATGTGTCAGTAAGCCGTCCACGCAAGATACATTTTGAAGGGAAAAGAAAATAGAGAATTTCTCACCAAGCCCAGAATTAGAAACGTGGTCGAACAGGTGAGGGTGATAGTGCCCATCCAATCAAAAGCCTTGACGGCCTCGACAAAGGTCTCTCGCTCGCCGTACAGGCCCAAGTCAGGCGGCAACGTCCAAGCGGCTAAGGCAAAGCATCCCACCAGTGGAAACACCTGGACGCCGAATTCCCAACGCCAGCCCAGCGTATCGGCCATGATCCCGCCGAGCGCGGCGCCCGACGCGGCGGCCAAGCCGTAGATCATGTTGATGAAGCTTTGGTACGTGCCACGGCGTCTGAAACAAACATTAGCTACCGTACCACCCGTTTCCAGAACATTTTCCGACTCAGCGGTTACACCTCTGCTGCTAAGGTAAACCCAGTCCCCTCCCCCTTTCTGGAGAAACAAAGTTACAAGCTTGACTTACTCGATGTTCACCATATCGCTAATAACGATACTCCCCATACTAAGCATACCACCGGCACCGAGTCCACAGACGGCGCGCGCGAGGATGAAGCTCGTCATGCTGCCGGCGAGGGCGCACCAGACGGTGGCGAGGGTGAAGACGGCCATGGCGAAGAGGTAGGGCGGCTTGCGGCCGATGGTGTCGCTGAGGCGGCCGACGACGGGCTGGATGGCGGTGCTGGTCAGCAGGAAGGCCGTGGACAGCCACGAGGCCTGGTTGGAGCTGCGGAAGTAGGACGTGATGACGGGGTGCGACGAGGCCATGATGGTGCCGTCGAAGTTGGCGATGAAGTAGACGAGCAGGACGCCGCCGAAGATGACCCGGAACAGCTTCGGGTCCGTGTCGATCAGGAACTCCCTGTCCATCGTCGAGGAGGAGGATGACGACGCTGCTTCCTCGTCTGCAACTGGGTCCACATCCCCATCGGCAGCCTGTCTATGGATACCGACGTTGACAGACTCGGCCTCCACAACCGCCGAGCCATGATCGGACTTAGCAGCTTCGGGTACTGGCGAGAGCAGCGGCCGCCTGGCGGAGCTGTCAGAGAATTGGCGGTCTCGAAGCATGGTGGACTCAAGTAGTTCTGGTGCGAGAGCCGATGCACTGGAAGCGGACGTTGTCCGGGCTAAGAGAAGATCGGATTCGTCTGCGTCCAAATGGTGGTGATACTGATGCTCTCTTGCCAGCGTAATATTGTTTGTGTGATGGGTGCCATACGAGCCGTCAGCGGTGAGAAGCGCTGTGCGCTCATCGTCAGAGGGCTGATCTGTGCCGCCATGCCCGGACCATGGAGGTGGGTTGCACCTGCCATTGGAGTCTGAACCAGCCATGTCTGGGTTATTACTGATCGTGGCCGAGAGTTAATAAGACTTGGGTAGGTATGTAAACATAAGCTAGCAGGAGCAACTTAGTCTCATCGCTTATAGAAGAATAGCCGCGAGGGAGGCAGGCGTGGGTCGGATGGGACAGGCAGTGGCTCAACGCAGCGCTCCGGACCTTGGTTCCTGCCTATAGTGCGGTATAGGAAAAAAGCATTCAAGGCGCAGTTGATGGAGATTGGTAGTGTGGTTTATCCATCAAACGATTACTAGCGACAAGGAAAGGACCACCAACCCACCAGCCGGGGTGGATCCAATGCCTGCTTTTCGGGGCGGCACTCGGCTTCGGAGTAGCCAAGCTTCGATCTGGGACTCTTTGTGTTGGCGATTCAATGTTTGCATTTCGCTTCGCTTATTCATAGCCAACCAGAGTAACTACTACTCATGGAATGAAGAGGTGCAGCGTGCATGACTGGCGGATCAGCTGTTCGGTCGGAAAGCAAGATGCAAATGTTCAAAAGTCAAGTGTGTGTATAAACTAAGTATACATAAGTGTGTCTGTCTGTCTGTTGTTCCCCCTCGCTTTTGGGTGTACCTAGGCAGCTCCGAGTTCGCTGTCCGCAACCTGCTTACTATTAATGTACAATGCTAGATGAAGCGCCCTCGTTCTCATTTAATGATACCCGTTAACGCTATGCACCCCACCAACTGCATCCAGCGCATCCTTTGCTTCCCTGTATTGTTCTTGGGCTTCTCGCTCTCTCCGACTGACGTAGGCAACCTCTTCGCGCAGAGCTTCTAACCGGCTCTTGATGGCTATCTCTTCCGAGATGTTCAATGTGTTGAAGCCACTGAGCGCAAACTGAGCCTTTTCCAGCTCTTCTGCGGCTTGGCCCATCTTCTGCCGGAGTACCTTTGCCCTGTTCTGGTAGCCACCTAGATGAAGCCCGAGTTTCTTCTCGACCTTGGAGCATTTCTCAGCAATCTCTATCGTCGTATCCTGCACATTGTCAAACGCTGTTTTCATCGTTTGTGCCTGGGCCTCCTCCTCGTCTTCCTCGTAGCAGCCCAACCCAAGCATCAAAGCATTGATATTCTCCCGCTCAAACACTGAGGCAACTGCCTCCGGATCCGGCTGGTCTTTAACCTCAAGAAGTATTTGTAGTCGTGCCTCAGCCAAGGCGTTATCATCAATCTGAGCTAAGTTGACGGGACTAGCCTTGGTCTTGGAACCGGGTACGGGATACCGGGCCGCGTCGCTAGCAAGTAAGAGGGCGGCCTCCCGAGCAATCAAGGCTTCCACTGGGTCTTCGATGGCTTTTGCCTCCTCCATCAAGGCATTGAAATCGACCGAGTCGGGTCGTGGTAGTTCTTTTTGCAAAACCTGCGTACGCCGCTTACGCTCCAGTGCTTCCTGGGCCTCGCGTATTTCACGTTCGCGTCGATCGCGAACGGCAGCGTCCTCCACTGACTCCTCCGCAACGACAATCTCCATCTGGTCCTCTGGTGCTTCAAGCTCCCAGTCCGACTCCTTCGGTTTCGGCAAGGAAGCGAGGCCTTGCTTCAGTTGACGCTTGACTGCCATCTCTCGTGCACGGGCCGACCCTCCGACCAGTGCCATTTCGTTCCCGGCGTTGAGCGCAAAGTTGTCACGTGGCGTTCGGAGAGGGGTCTGACCAACCCTCCCAGGGGTGGCTCCGACACCACCGGCACCACTTCTGAGAGGTGTAGCTAATGGGTTAGGCGTCGACATTACCTGCTTGCGAGGCGTGGCGCTCTCAAAACCAGTTGAGCCGGAACCCTCTTCCAAGTCAGCGTTCTCTCCACCCAGGAGAGCCGATTGGTTGTTTGTCAAAGCTTTAATGTTCCGGATCTCATTCGCGATGTGATCCTCCTGAGCAGGCGCCATGGGTGTCCGGATAGGGGTTTGGGAGGTAATGGTTGAGTAGGTGTTGACAAGGCCTCTCGTAGCGTCATTCTCGCTGGACTGGGCCATAGAGCTGGCACGTTCGCCCATCATTCCCATCTTGACAATCTCCTCGAGCTCGCCCTCGCCGACTTGAGGTGCCGGCAGGTTCAATGCCCGGCGCTTGCTGCTTTGCTCCGCCTCTCGAATCTTCTGCTGCTGTCCGGCCTTCAAGGCCGCTTGCATAGACTGCGACGGGCCTTCTTTGTCGTTCTTGCGCTTCTTCCTCTCTCCCTCCTCGTCCTGCTCTCCCTTGCGCTTGTTGGCGAGCTGCTGCTTTTGGGGGTTGAAGAGGGCACGTTCTCGCTCGTTCAGGTGCTGTTCCTCGCTTGTATCGTAAAAACCTCGAGAGGGTGCCTTCTCGAAAGGAATGTCGGCATTGTAGTCCATCTGGCCTGGCTTTCGCGTAATGACTTTAATGTTTATGCCAGCTGTCTTCAGCTCGCGGCGCTTCTGCAATGCAGCGACGCGACGCGATTCCTCCTGCTGGCGCTCACGCTCTTTCCGCTTTGCCTTTTTACCCTGGGTATTGGCAAGACGGGCTCGCGCCTCGCTCAGCATCTCCTTCTCATCTTCGTCGAGGTCGATGGTGTCTGGTTTGGCAGGCTTGCTCTCAGGATTCGGGTCGACTTCTCCGGGTCGTAGTCGTCGAACATCGTCGGCAGTAGGGGCCTGCGTTTCGCCGCCGTCCGGGCCAGTCAATCCTAGGGAGCCTGATTCCCGGGATTCGGCTTCATCTAGTAGCTTCTGGTATCGTTCGAGACACTGGTTTGCGGTGCGGCCGACGAGGGGAGCAATGGTTCGCCATTGTGTCGGCATCAACTTGGCCAAATGCAGAAGTTTCTCATCCTCCTCTTTGCTCCATTCGATCTTCTTGATGCTCGGATCCAGCCACTCGCCCCATCTCGCCTTGCACTGTTTTGCTGTTTTGCGTTGCAGCAAGGACGAAACGCGTGCCCATTGATTCAAACCGTACTTGGAGACCGACGCCTTGAGGATTTCATCCTCGGCGTTGGTCCAAACACCACCTTTGACGACTGGCATCTTGTCTCGGATATGTAGAGAAAAATACAAAGTCGGGTGTTGTGGGAGGATATGGGAGAACGCGGCGTGGCGCCGACTTCCTGCTCTCAAAAGTTGGTCGTCAGATCGCGGTTGGAAGCGCAAAAGTTACCTACGAGCATCTCACATTGCATTGAGCAATCAATTTGTGGCTGTGATGGGGCTTGTATGTGGCTGCAGCTGTCTGTTATCGATAAGAGCCTTGGTGGGTCGTCACTAACACGGTACGGCTTCAGGTATGCTTGGCTTTCGACGATTTATGCCCATCGGCGAGTTGGCAGTCGGCAGTCGGGTTGAGCTCACAAGGGTTTCTTTTCCGGCCGAATCCAAGCCGCTGCCGTATGACCCCTTGGTCAGTCGATCAAAAACGGCGTCGAAGGCTTTGATGCATCCTGAATATGACCTTCCACGGCGTGGCGCGAGTAGCGCGTAAACTGCAGAGACCATGTCTGCCTGTAAGTGGTGCTCATCTAGTAGTATTGTGATAAACTTACGGAGAGGAATCCGCGACTCTGGAATTATTCCGTTTCTACCTTGGCTGTGGTCTACTGCCGATATTGTCCCCGCAGCGGGCCATGGATTCAAGCATGCATTAATACACGTACATACATACATACACGGCAGGAGTTCCCGCCAAGCTATTTACTTTTTCCTAGTTTTGTATTGTATTCTAACCCTTATTGTATGCCTTGGAGCCGATTATCATGTCATATGTGGCGGCACACAAGCTGTCCCTGCAAGTCATCATGAGAGAAGTTATCGCACTGCAGTCGTTCCTCCCCGGTACATCCCATGCTGACTTCTTGAAAACAAGACTGGCTGGCCGTTCTACAAGGCGAGCGACGTCTCGCTGGGACCGATCCTCAGTCAGTGTATGCCCGTAAAACGTGAAATTAAGGATTTTGGCTGTTTGGCCATGAAAGAACAAGGCGGTTTTCTCCCCAGAAACTTCTCGTGTCCCCCACTACGATCATGTTTCGCCGTGGTGGGCATTCATTCCTCGGCAGAATGCCAGCTCCATACCACAAGATGTTGAATCTTGGGTCGGCTTATGATAGGACTGCCGGGCCCTGATTCATATCGGCTTGGAGATCTAAGAGCCGGCGGCTTGGTTTGACCCCCCTCGGCGACAGACGCTGCTGCCCTAGTACTTGACACCACCACTTCTGGCGAGAAAACTCGGCATGGACTAACCTTGCCCGTTTCTGTCCAGCCCCCCTTCTTATTCTATGGGTATACATATGTGCACGCCTTCGGTCGAACTGGTCAACCGGACTGTAGCCCGGATCCGGAATAAGAAAAGGTTTACAATACCTGCAGTCTTCGCCAGCTTGGGCTAGACCAGGCACGGCTCCATAACCCGAGGTCCTCTTCCACGTTTTGCCCTTGCTCTGATCATGGCCCCACACCCACCACTGCTTAACTCCTAAGCACCTGGTCGCGTCTACCTAAGCTAATGGCAGGAATATGCACCAAGTAACTTGGTAACTTGTTAACTGCTTACTACTAGCAACCGCGGCTGTGGTGGATAACTGTTTCAAGGGGGGACGTGAACAGCTTGCACTTGTGCCGTGCGGGTCTGATCATGCCAAAAAGACGACGATATCAAGAAAATTGAGGGATCGAGGTCAGCTTCGAGGCGAGGAAACCTGTTAGCCCTCCACGGCACCCCCCCTTTCAACGAAACACGGGGAGCTCTGTACCGAAATGTCCAAATGTTACATTTGTGAATAAAGGAAATACGTATTCTTAGTAAAATCGATTCTTCGACTTGGTAGACCTTCTTAATTCATCTTCGCAGTCCTGAGCTAGGGGTGCTACGGGGGTGGTTTCGAAGGCGTGTATGCTGTTAGAAATCGTGTTCTGAACCGAGTACTGTTTCAGTTGGTTCTGGCATTACCGATTGACAGGAGTCATCAGTCAGCCGTCAGCTTTCAGCTCAGGGGTTTATGTACTCAACAGTTTCCTGAACCTCCCCAGGTAGTTTCCCGTCACTGCCACGTCGAATTTTTCTCCCGTCTCAGAGTTACAAGACGGTCCACGACCATCGTCATCAGCTGGGCTATAGCAAACCTTAAACGCAGCGGCATTCCAAAATAACCCAACCAAGTCTAGACAGACCCAAGAGTCAGGTTGATCTGCGTTTATAGTCCGATGTATGCTGCGGTTAAATGAAAATCTGCAAACGGGGCCGGGTAGTAGCCAATCTCGAGCCCAGATCTAACCTGCAATGACTAGCAAAAACTCTATCTAAGCGAGGCCCTTCAGCTCCCATATCACGTTCAGATGACCGCGACATCCGACGGTCTTCGCGTTCACAGTCTTGCGATTTTCTGAATCGTAGAAGGCGGCGGTAGGACACCACTGTAGCTAATTAATTGCAGGACCATCTGGTGCTATTCTGCTCTCGGGTTAACATCTCGGACGTGCTTCTACTTTATGACCTAGTGGCCATTTTCGGTGTGCTTGGACATCTCGCTAGGCGGTTGGAATATAGTTCGCTTCCCTGCCAGGACGATCCCTGGTCCAACCTTATGCCTTGCCGTAGCCCTCCTCCACACATCGTCTCATCTTTCGGTCGCAGTCGCAATGGAATCTACCGAACTTCCGGGTCGGTGTTGTACCTCGTGGGAGGGCGTTTTTTCATATCATTCCACAAAGTATACATATGTAGGTTTGTGCCCGCCCGCTGCAACACTGACGTGAGCTTGACCCACGAGTTCGCGCCTTCCAATGCTTGGCTGCAGAGAAACAACATAGGAGAATGCTTGCTCTTCCTTCGAGCATCGAAGTTGCAGTCAGGTCTACTGCGTCTTCCCGTCCTCCCCATTAGCCGCCGACACGCCCCAGCAAACAACCGACGGACCGCCAGCAACATGTCACAACTCCCGGCGGACGCTGTCGGCACGGCCGTAGGAGTCCTGTTCTATTCGTTTCTCTGCGAGATCTGCAACATCATCATGGTGTGGCTCCTCCTGGTCCATGAAGAAGGACTCAGCTGTAAGTGATGTATTCTCGTGTCAGTGAAACCACGATTTCCTGGTCTAATAATGGGCGTATGCAGATGTTGCGTGTATCTCGTATTTCACTCTTCTGTCGACTACTTGTAGCATCATCCAACAGTTCCACGACTACATGTAAGAGCCTGCACCCCCTAGAGCCACGTCAATAGCAAGTATTGCATGATTGCTGACCGCACTATTAGCTTCTGGGTAGATGTAATCACGGCCCAGTTCAAGAACAAGAGCGAAAACGTTGGGAATCCGCAGCTGACCCTGGCAAACGGCTCAACTGGGATGGATTTGGTTCTCTTCTATATCCGTAAGCACTTCCCGTGATGCACCCTCACGCGCCCCTACCCAGAGTTTAACGTGCGGCCAGAATTCTACTGTTACACGGTCGAGGCAACATTTGTCCTGTTCTGGTAAGAAACTCCCGTCCTCGCCGTACTTCAGGTGTACTAACAGAACAGGGCATTCTCCCTCACCCAGTCCGTTTATGGGTGGGCCGACAAGCTTCGCTGGAGACAAACCTTCAAAAAAGTCAATGCTACCGGCAAGGTCATATCAGTTGTGCTCCCTCTTCTCACGATTTGCCTGCTCCAAGTCCCGGCTGTTCAATCCTCCTTCGTCGGTTTTATCGTCCTGGCTGACATTGAGTGTAAGCTTTTTATAATTCCGTTTTGTCCCACCACCAAAAGCTAATAAGCAATCTAGTCGCCCTCAGCTGCGCTGGAGGTTGTGTATTGCTCATCATGATCCTCGTCCGATATGTTCATACGCGGCGGATGCTCCTGAGTTGGTCCCACGGATACGGCAAGAAGTCATCGTCGACCGGAACCACCTCGAACGGACATCAACCTAGTAGCGGCGGAGCCCGGCCTCCATTGCAAAGCATATACGACAGATGGCTACTGATCCGGTTCACCATAGCCTTCGTCTTCCTTGCGTAAGTTTGCCCAGCTCCTGTTCGAAGTGGGCAATCGCTGACCAGGTATCACCACGACTAGTATATTCGAAGTCACGAACATCATCTTCCAAATCACCGCCCAGCAGAACAACAACCGCGACGCCGTGGCCACCACGCCCGATTTCAGCGCCGAGCGCGCCATATCGATGATGTACTTCAACATGCCGGGCGTGACGGCCAGCCTGCTGGCCTTTGTCGTCTTCGGCACGACCCGCCCGTTCCGGCAGAGGATGTACCGGACTTTTGTGCCCGGCTGCTTGCGGAGGAAGAGAGAGGACGCCAATCGAGGGGCCTCGCAGCGTAACCTACAGCACACCCGGCGCGAATCATCCGCCAAACAGCGCAGCACGAGCATCCAACTGTCCAAGGGCGTCGATACCGACGTGAGGATGGACGACCTACGTGCGCCGAGCAGGGGCGCATACCTCGATATGGATAGCGACTCGGACTCGGTCAGGAGTCCACCCAGGATCGGAATTACTACAACCATCGAGGCAGGGAGTCGTGTTTGAGAAATGGCCCGAACGGTATGTACATAGCTAAGGGTCACACAGAACCAGACAATAGATATGAAAATACTTCCTCGTATATTTCTCTTTCAGACCAGCCCGACTCAGTATGCATCCCACCCCCAGCACATCGTAGAACCTTTCGTTTCGCCACTTGGGACATGGAAAGGGAATCACTCAAATGCAGGACTCTTCTCCATGTAGTCCACCTACTCAGGATATTGCTAGTATCAATAGACTGTCTAAGCCTACGGCAGTCTCCGGCATTCCTCGTAAATCACGAGCAAACCACCGACTTTGCGCCGTCTTCTGGCGAGTCATTAGGGTATTTCGTGTAAGTGAACCCTGGCTCCGTAAGTGCATGAAAAGAACGACTAGATGCTTGTGTGTCGCCTACCGTAGCTGGAATAAAAGGGTCTTATTGGCACTAAAGCACTATCTATTGTAGTGCCTACTAGTTACACGAACCACAGGCAGGTTTTGCGAGTTGCGGGAGCGCTAGCTAAGTAGGTAAGTCGGTCTACCTGAGATCGGACTTGGGCAACTTCAGCCAGTTCGCCGAGCAACATTTGCAACATAACGAACCATTGTCGACAAGCCACTAATCTAGACCACCACTGGTTTTTCTCATCACTCACTTTCACCGAAGCTTTGCCGCAAGTCACGCCGAATTGGATATTGTAGTCGTGCCTAAGTATTGCCGCTAAGTCCATGGGACCGACGCTTTAGTGTGTCACTAGAACGCTGAGGGGTCGGTATACACAGATATTGAGTATACACATGCGCACATTTGTTTCAAATCGACCGTGTCTGGCAAAGAAGAAGCAACACCAGACGTTGGCCCTTTAAGGTTGTCTTATTGCACGTAGTGCATATCCGACTCCAAGCCGGACCCGGCCTGTATGGCGAGATAGCTGCTTCAGGGGTCTTTGAAATAGGGGCTACAGAAGGCAGACTTGCCGTATTAAGACCCGAATCATGCAAGCAATGTCATAAGCTGGCCCAAACACTGATTGATAGCATCAAAACGCCGACACGATGCAAAGAGGAAATTTTCAAGAATAGTTGATGTACAGATATAAAAAGACTACAAAGTAAACTCTAGTTTGTATTCGCTGAATTGAGGACCTCTGGACAACGCAAAAGGAACACTTGCGTTGTCGTGGTCGTCGTATTTCCACCACCCGTCTCCCCTACTCCCTACTCCCCTTGAATACGCCTAATCAATCAACTTGCTCTGTGTTTTGTTTATACCTCTGCGGGCTTCTGTGTAGGCTTGCCCGCCTTCTCCCCTGCCGATCCACTGCTGGCAGCGGCTGAGCGTCCATTCAACCCCTTTCGGCCATGGACATCCTTGAGCATCTGCAGCTTCTCCTCGGTAACGCGGATGGCCTCTTCAATCTCGCGCTCGTTCATGCGCTCCTCACGAATTTTCTCCTCGACGGAGCGCGGCTCGACTACGCGCTTTCGGATCGGCATCGCGCCCTCGTTCATCCGGTGGAGTCCAACTCGCTCTTCGAGCCAGTCCCAGAGGTCGCTCTCCTCTCGGCGCCAAATCTCCTCGTACGCCACTATCCGCTCCGCATGGTTGGCAAATCCAAGCCCGTGCCCGTAGCCAGGGCCGGACTGTCGCGGGTTGAAGCCGAAGCCGAACCAGGATGCTACCAGCAGTCCCACGAGAAGCCCGTACACCACATTGCCGGTGAGGATGGGCTTTAACATATCGAATATTGGGCCAAGAATGCCACGAAGAGGCTCGAATAGGCCCCAATCCGGGGACTTGGCTGCGGCTGAAGAGCTTACGCCGCCTTGAGATTCCTTGGAAGCCTCGGTCGGTTTACCCTTGCGGCCCTTCTTCTTACCCTTGCCACCTGGGCCGTTGTTGGCAGCAGCAGCACGAGGCTGAGTAGTTACAGCGGCTCGGACCACAGCTGTCAAATCCTTACAGTACTGTATTTGGCCATCATTGGCACCCTTTTCAATCGGTCCTGGGTTTTGGTCAGCACATTATCACCGGTATAACGGACAAGAGCCACTACTAACCTTTCAGCCAACTCTTTCCGGTCCACTCTATAGTGCAAGTAACTTGTATCCGCGTAGCATTGTTTTCTGCCCAACTGAGGCAATACTTGGTTTTCACACTGAACACGTTGCCGCTGGGTACGTCTGGGTTTTGTGTAACACACAGAATGTTGACAGACTTCTCCAGATCCAAACTTTCGAGGGTTTCGGTCGTGATACACTTTGTCTGCCTCGGCCCAATAGACGCGTTCAGAGGCTTGATGTACGAGTACCCTCGGCTCTTGTTGTCTTGAGTCAGGCCCACCTGTTCCTCCATCTGGAAATCGGTGCACTTCTGTTCGGCGCCCGTCAACCAGTTTTGCATGAACTTCACAGAGGCTGGACCGAAAATAAGATTGTAGACCTTTCCCATAGGCGCTGCAATGATCTCATCGGCCAAGGGTCGCTCGTAGTGCGCTGCAGAATCTCCGCAGTCCGTAGGAGCATGGGTCGCGGGACCTGGGAAATCGTCGCCACCAGTTGCCGCTGCTGCCCCATCTTGCGTTTTGGCGGAAGGCGCATTTGCCCCAAGTGCGCCAGAGACCTTACGGCCACCAGTTTTTTCTGCGTCGGTACCAGTTGGACTGGGTTCCGTCGGTTGGGTGATCTCGTTATTGTCCGCATCCTCCTCATCCTCGTCATAAACATCTTCGCCCGAATCACTGCCACCATCTTCTTCGTCCGCAATCTCGGAGCCAGAGCCACTCTGGTATGCCGATGCATCCATGTCGTCGACCTTCTCTGTCTTGTCACCGCCGGTCTCATCTATAGACACGCCGTTCAATGAGCTCTTCAGAGCTGGGTGGCCGAGCTTCCAAATGTTCACAATGAGGTCATACGTGGAATCTCGGCTGGTGAAGCTGGCGAAGACATGCTTGGCGTGCAACGTTGAGATCATCAACCCATTTTTGAATAGTAAAGCGGTGCTCCTCTTCTCGACAGATACTATCTCGTCGAAGCTCATAACCAGTGTAGTTACCCACCCGAAGATGTTACTGCTGAAGCATAGATGTCCCTCCGAAACGTACAACCGACCATGAGCGAGGATCTCCCTTTGTATAGCACAACTGTAATCCTCGATAAGATAGTCGTCATCGGGCACACTCTTGAACAGGTTGTGAAAGTCTCGATTACGCTTCTTACTGGCCACGGCAAAACCTGTAAGCTTTGGCGTGCTTCCGGCGGCTTGTGGGTGAGCAACAGAGGCATTGGCGGCCGCAATAGCTGCTCCGATGGTTGTTGCGGTTCCAGTGCTGTTAGCAGTGGCGCCAGTGCTGCCACGCTTCCGCCGTCGGCCCACGGCACTTCGGATGCTGTTACTTCTTTGCACACCTGACTTCCCTTCGAAAAGAGAACCTGGGGGGCTGCGGTCGCTCATGACCGCAGATTCGTAGAGCGACCGGGGTCGTGAATTTGGGTCCTCCAAGCTAAGAGAGGCACGTTCTGCCGGAGCCGACTCGGATCGTCCTCGGGACTCGGACAGATGCTCCAGGAACTTTGGTGGCTGGGGAGTAGGCGCAGCGCCGCTGCTGGGCTCCTGGATGCCGAGCTGGTCGAGACTCAGGTCTCCCATACCCAGGGTTTTCACAGCTGGCTCACCCATCTTGATTTCTCTTGTCTGATCGGCTGATGACTCTACTTCTGTGGTGTCGCCGTCTCCTTCTTTTGATTCAGCCGGGATAGGGGTTTTCGGCCTGTTATTTCCAATGCTAATGTTGGTGTTGGTCACAGTACTACTCAGCGTGGTGGCAGCGTTCTGCGCAGCAGAAAGCATAGACGAGAAGAATCCTCCTCCTCCGGGTGTAAGGGGGCCGTTTTCGGGGGTGGGCGTGAGAGGGGCGAGCGTGAAGTTCGAGAGCTTGCTTGGTCCAATACTAGTACCAGAGCCAGATCTCATACGTCGATGCGTTGACAAACCCGCATACGGGACGCTGCCAGAGGTAGCAGGCCGCTCGATGCTACCGGCCCGACTCCTTGTCCTCTGCCGTGACTGGTCACTTCCAAGCGGCGGTGTGGGAGGCGTGTTCACTATAACAGGCCCAGCTGGCTCCTCGGATGGAGGCGTACGGGGGCGGACCAAAGACGCGTCTGAACCTCTACTCGTGCGTCGTGGCGGTTTTTGAGGGGATGGTCCAACGCTTAACTCATGGAGGGACTCCGCTGAAGCTCCGGGGTCGAGACTCGCTGGATCCGACCTGTCGGTGTTGTCTGACTGTTGGCTGCCGAAACTCGGAGTAGCACTCGAAGTTCTCTTCCTGAAGACGTTCTTGATCCTTCCAGCAGGCGACCTCGACCGTCTCGAGGTCTGGCTCTGCGGAGGCTGCAGGCCGGTCTGGCTGACGGAGAGCTTGCGGATCGGCTCGGCAGACGAGGTGTGGTCTGAGGAAACGGATACTGAGTATGTGGCGGATCTGGAGAGGGCGTCGTCGGGAATCGTTTCGGTCGCCAGCGTGTCGAGGCTTTGCACTTCGGGTGCGTGTTTTGCTTGGATAAGAGGCGACGAGGTGGTTAAGTGCCCGATTTGGGACGGGTGCGTCGAAGGGACGGTGGGTCGTGCTGGTGATCTGCTAGGGGTCCTCTCTCAAGTCAGACTTTAAAATGAAATTGCCCCTTGGCTGGAGCTCTGGTGGTTCGGATACAAAGAGAAATGATAAAAGTGATCAGGCTGTGTAACGAGCTCAGTGGTAGCGGCTGGGAGAATAAAGAAGACAGTCCAGCATATCCTGGCCAATATATGCTCAGTGACAAATGGGACAAGAAGGAGGCAGAGCAAGTGTTCAATGACGGCTAGGGTGGTGCCAAAAACGCTAAATTGCGAGCTGACGATGGGAGGGGGGCAGGCTTGAAAACGGGACGCAACCAAACATCTGGAGTGGAGGGCTAGGCCTGGAAAGAGCCCCGAGATCCCAGAGATGCTGCTGCAGCCTGCACGGTAAGGGGCCCGGCTTAGCAGTTAGGGGTATGGATTGGAAAAGATGGAATGGAACCCACGGCTAGGTAACTCAGTTTCGCGACAAGGAACTCTGCTCTAGCTAAGCACTGTAGCTTTTGGCTTCTGGCAGAGATGCATGCAATGCAGCCGGGGGTGGTGTACATGCGTGCGCTCCTTTGGTTACAACGTACGGGCAGTAATATTTCAGACGACACACTCGTATCAAGATCGTCGAAAATATGGGGGGTTAAGCAACGAAAAAGGTGGTTCTTGAAGTTCTAGGCGGGCACCTTTCAGCACTGGCCGGCGCTCTGCAGAAGACCACTGGCTCTCCTGGCCGCGTGGCTGTTGCAATGGATGCGGCTAATGAACAAGCCTCGAGGCCCCTTGAACCTGGGGCCGTTGATAATAGCCAAAGTAACAGTAGGTAATATAAAACCCGTGGGGAGTTGGTAAGGGGAAACAAAAGCAACTTGAAACTAACGTCAAGCTTCCCGTCCAATGCCTGCCACGATTTGGTACGGGCAATAAAAGTGTATAAATTTAGACTTACGAGTCAAGGGAGTATTCGTCCAGTGTCTCCAAAACATCTCCTTCGTCCAGATTGTCCCTGGATTGCGACGGCGTGCCCGTGTCGTGGCTGTCGCTGCTTTGTTGGTCATCGTCGGCGTACTCGTGTTGCTCACGGTTCTGTGGGCTGCGACCACGGGGTTGTTCCTCGTTACTTGCGACTGAGCCGAAACTCTCTCGCTTCCAGCGACGCCTGGCCGCGAGTTTCTTGGGCAGGAACTTTTCGACCTTCTGCTCGACCTTGTGGCTGGTGCTGTTGATAACGTCCATGCTTGCAAGTTCGTGGCAGCGATCGAAACTCGACTGGACAACCAGGCAAAAGATGTACGGCGACAGATGTGCTTGTTCGCCCCGACAGATTGGTTCGGGTCACAGCTGGGCACGACGTTGACGAGGGCGGACAAAGCGGTATGACGTTGCGCAAAAGAAGACACTCAAATCCGAGGTGCACTTCGTGTCGTCATGATTGAGGACCGTCTCCTAGCTTCGATGGTAGTGTCTGGTGAGACCTGCAGGTTGGCGAGATGACCGTGTAGTGCATACTATACTTCAACGATCCGGACACATCAGGGCGAAGATTGCAAGTTGGGAGCTGGGCCTCATGGGTCTGAATTGGACGGCGATGATGGTGTTTGGCCAAGCTATGATTTCTGGCCGCAAAGGGACTTCTATCTGAAGAGACAACAAAAACTCACGCATAACCGAGCCGTCATCATTCGCCAAATTCGGCCGTATCTCCAAACGGGTAGACGGCAGACACCCTTGCAAACAGGCCCGTATGCCTAGAATAAGCATCCCGATTATACTGGCGGCATCATCACCCGCGTGTAGCTGATCATTATATTCAATCGATATCATTCTTTGTTACATAGCTGACCTGACATGAGACATATTGAGAGTAGGTACTGCAAGTAGCATACGTAACCTCCAGATAGTAACAGAGACAGTCAGCCACCAAGCAGGTTGGCGGACGAATGAGTCCGCCTCAGTCAGCTCAGATCTCGCCTTCCCACATTTCCCTCCTTGCTCAGATGGGGATGGTGGCCTTAATTCCCCAGCTGCACAGCTAGTACATGCACGTATGTAGCGTGCCTTTAGCTCACCCATGAGCCCCAAGGCCCCCAAGGCCCAGCCCCCAACCCCGCCGAACTTACCTAAGAAGAAAGTAGCAGCCCAGGCCCGTCACTCCATGACTGAGGAATGTACAAACTGCCACGGTTTGATTGATAGGAACCTCCAACCGACAACCAACCAACCTCTCCCCAATCCCAATCACGATCCTGCTACAGCAATCGCGCCACAAAGCGCGCGCGACGAATTAATCGACCTCTGTTGGCCCAACACATGCGACGTTCTGTGACCTGACTCGACTGACCTTGATGACGCCCAAGCTCTTCCGATCGCAATCAGCATGGAGGCAGCACCTTTGATCAAGGTGAGGCGCACAATCCCCGTATTGTCACGACGTATAATGACCTTACGGGGTCTAGGCACATGATCATGCCAAGGCTGCGGCCGAGGCCACCCACGCCTCCAACTCTACCGTTGCCATCAATGAGCATACGAGAGCCGCGGGCGAGTTTGCCAATGCGGCCAAGAGTACAACCAGCGTCGAGGCGCTGAGGACCCTGAACCTACTCGAACAGCACCACCAAAGACTATCCGAACTTCTCAAAGTTCCTCGACAACGCCCTGTCTCTCAGGCCACCGCAGAAAACGCCACGGGAACGGATGAAAAAGAAGAGGTCCCAGCAGCTGCAGATGGCGAGATACAGTCTTCCAAGACGGACACCGCTCCTGGGGAGAAACAGTCGCAGCCTATGCCGACGCTGTCTAGACAAAAGAGTTATCCCTCACGCGAGCTCGGCTCTACTATCGCCAGTAACTTGGCATCTGCCCGGGGAATCAAGACTTCCAGGTACCGCTCACAGCCGCTCAGCCCAAGCATTTCCAATACGGAAGCGCCAGGCAATGTAGCACCCTCCACGCGCCGGAGCGATTCTGCCTCCAAATCCAAAATGCAGAATATGCTTGAGAATGCCGAACGGCCCGACAAGCTCTCTAGGCAGAATAGCTCCGAATATCGGAAGGTCACCCCACCTACTCAGTCGCTTCGAACCCCGGGGGCCCCGGCTACAGCCAGTGACGAGGGGTTCTCACGATTCTACAATGCCTTTGGCAGCATCATCAATAGAATCTCTGCCCCTTTGGCATTTGCGGGCCTTCCACTTGTTAGCGAA
Organism: Apiospora marii; assembly: GCF_038362585.1. NCBI lineage: Eukaryota > Fungi > Ascomycota > Sordariomycetes > Amphisphaeriales > Apiosporaceae > Apiospora > Apiospora marii. The sequence goes on from NW_027117374.1 coordinate 1,938,180, forward strand.
GACATGATTGAGGAGCCAGTTCAAGCACCGGAGACATCAGTGCAAAAGAAATCCAGGTCAAAGCTCCCTACTTCTGCCGCGGCAGAGCCGGACCTTGGCAAGTTCTACTCGAAGGCCGCACTCAAAGCCATTGCGAGGGATGGCCAAGGCCCAAATGATTCCTTTTACGTTGTGCCTACTAGCGGACATACTGTCTCTTATGCTAACATTCTTACATTCGCGGATAAGGAGAAGCGGCGGGGTGCTTCGGCCCATGAGCTAGGGAGAGTGACTGAAGAACTGGACGAAGATGACTTTGTTGACGCGAAAGAATCGCAGGTACCGTCTTCGCCAGGCCTCAGAAGGAAGACGGGAAAGACGGCGTCGGAGAGGGAATTGACCAACGTTGTGGAAGAGCTCTACTTGGAGAACAAAAGCTTGAAGGATGCTCTTGATCAGCAAAGCAAGCGGCTTCACGCGTTTGAACTGATGTCCCAGAACTCTGGAATGCGACTTGCCGAAAGCATGCGACTCATGCGTCCGGGCTCACCCCCGGGACCCTCGGCAAGCAGATTCGGGTCAGGTGACGATTCGCTGAAAAAGAGAAATCTCGAGCTGGAAGAGCAACTGCTCCTATACAGAACGCAGAATGAGGAGTTGCAAAAGGACTATAACAAGGCGCGCGCAAACCTCATCCGTTACAGAGAGAAGTGGGATCAGCTCAAGGCCGGGGCAAAAGCTCGGCGGGCAGGCGGAGCCCAGGGGAGTTCGGAGGTGACAACGGACGACACGGCGAAGTCCATGAATTTGGCTTAAGTAGAGCCGACAAGTAGATTCAGATATTCCAGTCTTACTAAAACACATAGCCGTGAACAAGTTTGCCAGACTAGTAACCCCCCAAAAATAAGATTCATATTGCCTATATCATAGATACAGTTGGTCCCCTTTATGACATCATAAGTTTCCAGGCGTTGTTATGTTGCTCGTAAACCAAGTGGGATAAATGCTTCCACATTCAAATGTCACAGTGCTATCCCACCTCGAGCAGTCAGGTGTATATATACAATAGCTAGATTACACAGTGGAATTCATCAGAAATAGTGATGAAGTGAGTCTGACTGGCTCGTGTTCATTTTCAAGAAGTTGACTTACATGGATATTAGGAGGCGGGCGTTACGTATAGCTTATCGACCCTTATCAAATAAGACCCAAGCTTAGAGCTTCAAGCTCCAGTTTTGCCCAAACAATCATCCCTAAATGCATCATCGTCCAGCTTGTAGATTAGCCGGACGACCGACCACTCTGGGGTTCACAATTGGCATCCGCCGTGGTCTGCGATTTTGCCAATCTCGATCATGTCACACATGACCAACTCTTTAGCGACAGTTGAGCAGCTGTATGGCCGCTCAACTCTCAACGCCTTGCCCCAGGACCTCCAAGACACCATATTCTTCGCGACACAAAGCCTCACGCAAGCAGCGGGCCTGCTTCTGCGATTACCGCAGTCGGTCACGGCACAAGCCAATGTAGTACTCGCGCGCTATTGGGTCACAATCTCCTGGCCCTTTGTCGACGAGTTCAGTGTAGGTTCTGCTCATAATGCACCCCCGACTTCAACGCGGCAGCTTTAACTAACGTCACAACTCTTAGGACATTTCAGCAGCGTCGCTCTTTCTCGTCGCAAAGCTCAGTTCGCACCCAGCAACCCCTCGCGACCTCTGCAACGTATACGCGTACCTACTCTCCCCTCTATCGCCGCTTTTCCGCCCCTCCTCGGCCCCGTCGCAGCAGCCGGCCAAGCCCGACAAGACGCTCTACTACCTGTCCGAGCCCGCCTACAGCGAAGCCTACGCCCGGGTCCTGGCCCTCGAGTCGCGGATACTCTGCGCTCTCTCCTTCGACACCCACGTGGCGCTGCCGCACGGCCTCGCCGTCACCTACCTCAAGGCGCTGGACTTCCTGGGCGTTGGCCCCCCGGCCCGGCTGGCGCAGCGCGTCGTCGCGTACCTGAACACGGCGCTGCTCTCGCCGCAGCTGCTGTACCTGACGCACCAGCCGTCGGCGCTCGCCGTCGCGGCCATCTACAACGCGGCCAAGGACCTGGACGCCAAGATGCCCGAGTGCGCCTGGTGGGAGGTCTTCGACGTCGACCGCGAGGAGCTCGGGTTCCTCGTCGTGGGCATGCGGAGCGTCGAGGGCGCCGTGCGGACCGGGCGCGAAGAGGCCTCGGCGGAACTGCGTGAGGGCAACATGATCACGCGGGCAGGAGTCGAGACGGAGATGCGCAAGCGCGGCATGGCCATTGGGAATGGAACCACTGGTGGTGGCGGAAGCGCCGCTGCTGCTCCATTGACTGAGGAGGATATCTTGATGAGGAGTCTGGATGAAAGAGCTGACCAGATGGACAGCTGAGCCGGACCCTAATGCGTTGGTGGGCATAATTTCAGCTTCAACCTGCAATACACGAAATAACTTACTCCGGGAGCGGTAAGCCTAGGGCTGCCTAACACCTTCGGACGACAGCGCTTCAGCTCGAACTTCGGTTGCCAGTAGTTCCATTTATTATTTCATCCGGTCTGCCTCAGTTGTGGCTGGTAATGTACGTATTTCGAACCCCGTATCCGAGGCCGTTCAAGACAAATCAGGGGGGGCATGTTTAGACTGAGGGAAGCAGAGGCAGAACTCACTCAAACTTCCTCGTACATGATTCAACCAAGGAGAATACAGAACGGGTGGCAAACGACGAACACCCGCTGTCTAATGAAAGAACGTCAAAGAGCGCAGTGAAGGAACAAGAGATTTCTTTGATGAATAGTCGTATTTCTGGGCCATCTTGACATCGCCCTTGTCTTTCAACAAACACATATTATTGATCAGACAATGCGAATCCCGAAGCACCACCACCTTGAAAGACGACAATGCATTATCATCGTCAGATCCCAGCCTCTATATCATGTAACAAACAGCCACTCGGCCGCAGCGGCTGAGTTTCTAGTCGCAAAACCCCGAAGACGAAGAGCTTCACGAATACATCTTATTTCTTGTTCGAGATTTTGTTGTCACTTATCATCATTTATCCCGTTCGAACCGAACCTACAGTCTGAACGCGGCCAGCCTCGAAACCCCTGTCCTCTTGCAACGAACATCAAACTCCGACCTTAGGCATAGTTGAAAGGTCGAAAGGGGCCGCTCACAAGATGTGTACCGGGACGATCTATCACATGACCCGATGCGGCCACTCCCTCGTTTGCTACACCTCCCACTGCCGCCGCTACGAGATCACAAGTCCGCCGCAGAAAGGGCCCGGCGATAATGGCATCATGTCCGAGCCGCCAGGGGAGCCTTGCCCCAAGCTTCACAGTGGTAACGACAACAAGCCTCTCTCTGTTGCCTCGATCGATGACAGCTGTGCTACCTGCATGCCCCGTGCAAAACGGTGGGATGCTATCTGGGGCAATCATTGGGTATGCGAAGACCTCAAAGATGACGCCGCTGCAAGATTGGCGGAGGGCGACCAGCTCGCCCCATCCCGACTGAGGGCCTCGCTGATGAGGATGAACCGAGCCACGCAGGATCGTGTCGTTTCGATTGATTGGAACATCATCCCCGCACCGGAACCCGTATATCCGCCGAGCTGGACTGTGGAAGATGATCGGGGACTGAGGGCCAAGTGGATCGGGTGTTGGCTCGTATGGGGCGACAATGAGAGCTTCTTCCAGGAGCAGCGGCAACTATATGAAGAAGAGATGGAGAGACGGCGTAAAAAAGAAGCGGAAGAGAAGCAGCGTAAAAAAGAAGAAGCAGAGAAGCGGCGCGAACAAGAAGCGGCAGAGAAGGGGGGTGGAAAACAAGCGGTAGAGAGGCGGCGTGAACAAGAAGAGAAGGATAACGAATCGGATTATGATGATGAATCAGATTACGATGATAAATCAGAATATGAAGATGAGCAGAGGGTTTGGAGAGACAACAGACGGCCATGGGATGCATGGACCAACAAAAATGAAGAGTCCCCCGCCGACGGCTCCTCAATCGCGGGCTACCTCCTCTCTGACGACTCCTTGTACGGCGACCAGGATCAGCCGTCCGACACGGACCCTCGATCTACTCGCTCGCACAAGCATCATCCTCAGCTGCGCAAGAAGAAGGGCCGGGAAGTATTGGGCGAATCTGAATTCTTCTCTTTCGCTACCCCGAATGAAGACGACGGCCGCGATGATCCGTACCATATCGACGACAAAAGGGACGACGACGATGAGGACATTTGGATGCGGATCTCTTCGGAGCAGCCGCACTACAGCACGACGACGACGACGACTGGCCACTTTCCGGACCACTCACTCAGGAACTCGCAGTGGACGCCCGAAGACCCGCGGCCGAATCGAAGCAAGAGACTCTCGACGCAAGCCGTACAGGGATCGGGGAAGAGATATGATCTGAAGCCGTTCATACCATCTCAGCACCATCAGAGGTGAGGTTGTATACTTCTTCTTTTCTCTTTTCTTCTTTTCAATACTTCACCATGTTCACTTATTTTTTTCGGTCTATAGATATCGTATGGGAATGGGTGTACAGTAGCTTTGATGGTTTCCTTACAGAGGCAATGTTTTCTGTTTTCTGTTTTGCTACTCTAAAGGGGTCGATAATAAGGGTAAGTGATAATATTTTCTTGTAGATCAATAGAAACCCAAATCTGTACAATCACTATGTCTGTCTTATGGTTAACAGTCCGGTTACCCCATTAACCTACAAGAATATCGGCTGTGATTAAAATACCCGAAGAACAATCTTCTTACAGCTCGGTCCCAGCGCCGGGTAACTGGACTCGGGAGGTAAACCTCACTCCTCCCCGGTCGGCCCCAAAGCATTTGCGATATCCAAAGGTCCCACCGCCATCCGACCTTGCTGCTCGCCAAACCCATAAGCAGAACTACTACTAGTAGTATTACCTCCTTGTCCTTTTGCCGCTTCCGCCGCCACCGCCGCCTCCTGAAGCTCCCGCTTGGTCCTGTTGTACTCCTTGACGCGCTCGTGCGCCAGCCGTCCGGCGCGGCGCCGGTCCTTGGGGCACCGCAGCAGCGGCACCTGGATGATGGCGGCGAAGACGTCGGCCACCTTGTCGACCGTGGTGGCGTGCCGCTGCGCGACCGCCTCGAAAGGGAACTTCTCCTGGCACGTCTCGGCCACGTCGACGATCAGGTTCGGCGAGGGCTTGCGGTAGGTCGGCTGTTGGAGCGAGGGGTGGATTGGGGCCGGGGCTGGCGGTCGTGGCTGCTTGGCGGGGCTCTCCGGCGGTCGAGTAGCGGCGGTAAGGGCAGTGTCGACGGAAGTGGTAGCTGCAGAAGCAGAAGGTTTAGCAGCCGAGCCTGCCGCCATATTTGTCGCGTTGTTAAGGCCTGGCCCGGATATTTGTGCAGTAGGTAGTTGATGTTGTTGCTGCTGCTGTGCTGCTGGTCTCAAGGGCATTGCTTGAGCAGCGTGCTGTTGAGATAGCACGGATGAAGGCATCACGGCACCAGTATAGCTGTGCATATTCATTGGCATCATCATGGGACTGGATCCGGGCCCATACGGGAGCATACCTGCCTGCATCGCTGGCATGAGATGAGGATGCCCCTGAGAACTGAAAGTCGAGTGGTAAGGTCCCGGAGGTAGCATGTGGAGCGGCATGCTCGGGTTCACAAAGGGCAGGCCCTGTGCCCTGGCAAAAGCCGCACGCTGTTGCATCTGTATACAGGCCTTGCATGGTTGTTTGCTGGCATGGGGTTGAGATGCTCTGTCAGGGATAGAGATATGCTGCTCTACACCTGGCAGAGGCATCTGCTGTTGCTGCTGTTGATCAGATCTGTTGTTGCAAGGAAGGGGTGACTGGTGCGGTGCAGTTGGAGTATTTTCAGCCACCTTCTCTGAGCAGCTCTCAACTGCACCTGCAGTCTCCTCCCGTTGAGCTTTCATTAGAGCTGCTTCATGGGGCCTGATTGGTTCGCGGCTGGTAGTTGCATTCGTTATAGGCGTTAACGGGGGATCCGGGCTGGGTTGAACAGTCTGACTGCACTGCGGCCCTTCTGGCTGTAGGGGTTCCGAAGCCAATGTTTGGGGTATATGCTTCGGTGAGATAGCGGGGGAGCTTATGATGGCCGGTTTATGGCGAACTGCACTCATACTGTAGCCCTCAAGCTCGGGGAGCGAGCAGCCACGATACCCGAAGATGGCCTCCCAGTCCGAGAAGCCTGAGGGAAGTCCAACCATGCCCGTAGTGGTACGTCTGTCATGCGAGTAGTTGATTTCGCTGTTCAGCCAGGTCGTTTCGTTGCCAGCAATAGGGGCAGACGTGATCGGTGTGGTAAGAGAGTTATCACAGTCCATCCGTGGAACCGACTGAGACACTGGCTGAGAGTTAGGTTGTGGTAGGGGTTGAACTGGCTGGACCGGTACTGTGTTGGCTACAGGGCTGGCTGTGGGATGCTCGACTTTCTGCCTCTTGACGGGTTTTGAAGAGATGAATTGAACATCATCGATCTCCGTGTCGGGCCGCTTTGCTGGGATTACTGGAATGCCAGGCCCCGCAACCTGACGCACGATGCTCCCATCATGATTCTGATGATGGGGATGCATCAAGCCGTTCTCACGTTGCATTGCAGACTGAGTTGAGGATATAGCAGTTTTTGTAAATGGCAGTGAGTATGGCCAGGATGAGGACGGGCATAGCACATGAAATGAGACACCAGAGACGTGTAAGATGTAGAAGCCCTCTGGAGGCCGCTACCTGGCTTCATATACATTAGGTACCTACTCAGACAGACCGGGAAAGGAGTCTTATAAAAGGCAGGAGATTTGTAGCTTAGAACATTACCAACACAACGATATGTACTTAGCTGAAAGACATCTAAGACCAAGAAAAAGGACAACCGGCCGCATCACATTGCACGAACAGGAAGGCGTTTGTATGAAGTGCTTGGGGAAGGACAGTACACCACACACTTACATTCTCACAGGCTTCGACAGTCTTAAAAGTGGTAGATAGTATCACGGTGTCAAAAACAAAGGGGCAATGTAGCTGCACATGTCGAGATAAAGCCGCCTGCGAAACAAAAGGCTTACACTGAGTGAGTGACCTATCCTCCACAAACAGGAAGGGCGTCATCTGCTGCGGCCAATATTGTTTATGGTAAGTCAGGAAACTTCACAGTATAACCTCGAGGTTATTGTATTCTCATCTACAAATTAAAGAGAATGCGGAGGATGCGAGAAGTCCGATGCGCCCCTCGCGCCCCTCGGCCGAACGCCGAGCCCTGGTAGTTCTGAAAATGGCATCGTGATAGGGGTTTGCAGCGAAAGATGCGAAAAGTGACCATACGTCAGATGGAACTCATATGGTTTGTTCTGACTGGGTTCACTACCGACCAGAGACGCATATAGCAAAAGAGTATGGTTATAGTGGAAGGAGTAAGGAGTTGACGAAAGAGATAGCACGGATGGCAGAAATGCGGTCAAAGATGACAGAAACTCACCATCGCAATACCCCCGTCTCATGTACGTATGTTATGTTACGTATATAGACTATTCCCTTCATAGGAAAAACAGCAACGTACCATCTGGGAGACCGTTTCTAGTCGGATGCAACTTGAACCAACCTCGACGCTCACAGTACTTCCTCCAGAGACTTTCCTGCCAACATCCGGAATGCCTCCTTGTACTTTGAGCTGGTAGCCTCGGCAATTTCCTGGGGTACCTCGACGCCTTCCTTGGCTTTCAGACCCTCTTTCGTCAACCTACATACAGTCTGGGTCAATTTCCTGGTATGACTATGGGTGAAGGCAAACTAGAAACGAGGAAACGACGGGTTCTACGATGGGGGCTTCTTACCAGTTTCGGAGGTACTGCTTGTCAAAGCTCTCCTGGTCACGACCAATTCTGCCACAACAATCAGCTTCACGCAGGCGACAGGAATGGTTCTTCGTAGCAGTGTCGCAACTTACTCGTACTTGTCTGCGGGCCAGAAACGCGACGAGTCGGGCGTCAGGACCTCGTCAATCAAGACGATTTCGTCGGTGGCCTCGTCGAGGCCAAACTCGAACTTGACGTCGGCGATGATGATACCGCGGGCGCGGGCGTACTCAGCGCCCGTCTTGTACAGGTCGAGCGCCAGCTTCTCGATGCGGCTGGCGTACTTCTCGCCGACGATCTTGGCAGCCTGCTCAGGCGAGATGTTCTCGTCGTGCGCGCCCATCTCCGCCTTGGTGCTCGGCGTGTACAGCGCACCGCTGGGGAACGCGGCGCATTGTTTCAGACCGGCAGGCTGCGGGATGCCGTGAACGGTTCCCTTAGTCTCATATTCTTTCCATGCAGAACCAGTTATGTAGCCGCCTATCCGTCATCGTGCATTAGTAAGTTAGGAGAGTGTGACGGAGACCTCTCGCCATCATTCTCGTCATAAGTGACGGTAGACTCAACGGCAGACGTACGAACGATGGCCTCGATAGGAAAGACCTTGTATTTGCGGACCTGCATGCTCCGGCCACGGACCAGCTCTGTCTCGGCCGGGGTCAGGCCGGCCGGCGGGTCTAAGGTGACGAAGTGAGTCTTGAGGTCCGGAATCTTCTCCTTCAGCACAGAAAACCAGTGCGCAGTCAACTGAGTCAGAACGGCGCCCTTGAAGGGGATGCCATTCTCCATGACCACATCGTAGGCGGAGATACGGTCGGTCGTGGAGAAGAGCAGCGTGGAGTCATTGACTTCGTACAGATCTCTGACCTTGCCCCGCGCAACGAGGGGCAGCGAGGAGACGTTGATGGACGTTACCACTTGAGGCGCCATTGTGGTGATGTATGCTTTTACCGAGTAACGGAAACAGTTTGTTCGATCTCGACGAGTTCAAAAGTCTGCTTTAGGAAACCAAACCAAAAATTGCCAAGTGCAATCAATTCGTGCTGTTTGAATGTGGCCCAGTGCCGGGCAGCGAAAGTCGGGACCCCACTGTTTTCACCCTTCTCCAGGTCCCATTATGTAAGGATTTAGGCATACACATAAGGTAGCTCTTAACTGATGGCGGGGTATTTGCAAGTTACCTAACTAGCTGCCTGGTGCTCAAGTGCTCCAGCTGTTCAACGTGGGATTGCATATCGATAGCAACCTTACAGGCCAAACCAACCCACCTTCTGACCTTTGGCAGACCGATTGTCAGTGAATGATTCTGACTACTTGTATAATTTTGGACAGCTAGACCAACACCGACGGTAACAACAGATCTCCGCCCTCGCTCACCTCTACCCTTCTACATTCCTGCTGCCTTGTCGCGAGGAGGCAACCCAGACCGGGCATCATGGAGAACCCGCTGATCTCAACGCAGAAGTCCTCCGACTCGGGGCTTCAAGCTGTGTTGCACCCCCTCGTCCTTTTGACCATCTCCGATTATATCACACGACACACTTTGCGCGAGCAGAAGGGCCCGATCGTGGGAGCCTTGATGGGCCAACAAAATGGCCGTGAAATCACCATCGAGCACGCCTTTGAATGCGCTACAACTGTGAAGGATGGCAATGTGGTGCTGGAGCCTGATTGGTTTGCAACCAGACTGGACCAAAGTGAGTAGGCAAAGCAAACGCCTTGAAGATAATGCAGTGGCCAAAAATGCTAACTCTAAGCTCCCAGTGAAAACCATCCATAAAGCACCTCAACTCGACCTGGTCGGATGGTACACCGTCACCCCCAAGACCGGCCCCATGTCCTCTGTTTTGCCCATCCACAACTGGCTCCTCTCCGAACACAACGAGTCGTCACTGCTACTGGCCTTCCACTCGGAGGAGGCTGTCGACCATTCAGCAGGCAGCAAACTGCCCCTGACGATATACGAGAGTAACTTCGAGGTGGACGAGCCCAAGGCCGACAATGGCGAGGACAAAGAGATGAGAGATGGCGATGCGCCCCTCAAGCTCAAGTTCAGAGAGCTTCCATACTCAGTGGAGACGGGCGAGGCCGAGATGGTCAGTATGGACTTCGTCGTCCGAGGCGCCGGAAATGCCACTGCGGTTGAGACCAAGGAGCAGAAGAAGCCGCAGATGGTGGCTGTGGATACAGACCCGAAGGGTAAGCGGCGCATCGTGAGTCCCGATAATGCCGAAGACGACGCAGCTGCCGCGACCGAGGAGCACGTGCTCTCTCCGGAAGATGAGGAGCTCATCATGTCCTTGACTGGCAAGGCCAACGCCATCAAGATGCTTCAATCCCGGATACAGCTTCTTGTCAAATACCTGGAGCAGCTCCCGCCTTCTTTCACAGGAGGCAATACTACTGCCGCCGCTACGGAACCTAGCTCAGGCGCGACGCCTCATTCCACTCCGTCACACACGATCCTGCGGTCTATCCAAGCCCTGGCCAACCGCCTGGCTCTCATTGTGCCTTCGGCAACTGGCGAGTTCGAGCAAGAGATGCTCAGCGAGCGCAACGATGTGCAGCTCATGTCCCTGCTGAACGAAGTCATGAGCAGCTCTATCGACGCCCGCAATATCGCCAAGAAGCATAGCGCGGTCGAGGGTGCTAAGGGCAATTCTCGGAAGGGCATGCACGATATGGGAAGCAGCAGCAATTATAACATGGCTGGCCCGGGAGATCTCACAATCTAGGACGAATTGTTTGATTCTTTGGAAAATCCCAGGCAATTACCCAGTCCGTGATTCAAAGGACGCGACGGGGAGGGGAAACGAATTCTGCTTTACTTGCATTGGCATGGCGAAGGAGGCGTAACTTTGGTGGCTTTGACAGCAGGATGACTTGAGTGAGTTGGCCTGTTAAGGGGGTTTCCGATAATGGAAGGCAGCGGGTTCCCATAGGCATATTTGATCAGCCCCAAGATTAGACAGTTTTCGCAGTCGTAGTAAAAGATACATATGACTGCTTGCAGCTTCACCATCTCTCCACACAATTCGGCATATGTAGGGTGGTTTTGAAATGCTCCATTGGTGGTTATTTTGGCTTTCTTTAATAGCACGGCTTATAGCTCGTGGCTTAGAAGCAGTTGGCAGAGGTAAATAAGCGGATATGATAGATGTTGTGATAGAACGTTCAATTATACGTTTGTGCATATTAGAGTGCTTTAGGAGACAAAAACCAACAAGAAACGAAAGTCGTGAAAACAGAACATACCACCAATCCCACTCTAGCCTATCCCCAGTCCCTAAAGAGAAAACCGCCAGCTCCCAGTGTCACCAAATATAACTATTCATGTGCATCGTCAAAAAGAAGAAGTTGGACCAGTTCACAAGCATGAATCCGACCATGATCCTCCTTCCATTCCTCAGTCTGCAGGGTGTATCATTGCAAGGAGGAGCAGTAGAAGAAACTCGGCCTGAAGCCAACCAACCCCCTTTTCAGGCTTCAATGACGACCTTCAATACCAAATTGCCCTTGTCGTCCACTGTCCGGCTCGCGAGCTCAAACGCCTTCTTGGCGGCACCAAGGCCTTTGAAGCGATGCGTGACCATGTCATCCAGCTTCGGGAACTGGTAACCTCCGTGGCCGCCGCCGCCGACATTCTGCTGGCCGCAGAGCAAGCGGATGCCCGTGGGATACGTGTTGGCGTAGCGAAAGATGCCGAGGATGTCGACTTCGCGGAGGTGAGCAGCAGACAGGGGTAGAGTCTGAATAGGAGTGCCCATCCCGACCATGATAACCTTGCCGCCCGGTCTTGTTGCGTAGATGCTGGTGTGCATACAGACCTCCTTCCCGGTACACTCAAAAGTGTAGTCCACTCCATTGTCTTCGTCCTCGTTCTCCAGGTCAAGAGGGGTACTAGTCAGGGCAAGCAGATCGGCGGCCAGCCCCTTAGCACCCTCCAGCTTCCCGTGGATAGAATCTGAAAATAGACTTGCGGGGGTCGTGTTACCAGTTTCCAGAGGCGAAGAGGCTCCCGAAGAATCAGTTCCGAAGGAAGAGCTGCTCGAGGAGGTATGCAAGGGACGTTGGATAACATAGCCATGGGTGGCGAAGCCCTTCTCTATAGCATAATCCACCCGGCCCGCATCGAGGTCACATATAGTAACATTTGTACATCCCGAGCGGCGTGCCATGGCGGCAGTGAGGAGCCCAACTGTTCCCGCACCCGTGACGAGGGCAGTCGAGCCGGGAGTTGGACAGGCACGGTTCACGGCATGTATAGCCACAGATAGGGGTTCAAGTAACGCCGCTGCATCAAAGGACACATGCTCTGGAAGTCTGTTATTTAGTCAGTCAGATGATCGTGTTCTATAAATTTCATGAGAACGTACTTGTAGCACCAAACTGCTGGATGGTTGATCCTCTCTTGCAATGTGCCCTGGAAGTGGGGGACGCTCTTTGCGCTACTCCTAAACCGCATTCGCTTGCAGAGGTTGTATCTGCCCTTGCGGCAGATATTACACTGGCCACACGGCAGACCGACTTCAAGCGCGACTCTATCGCCAACTCGGAAACCTGATACCTGCGGCCCCATAGCCACCACGACACCTGATGATTCATGTCCGAGTGACAAAGGCGCACAAGCACATAGGTCGCCGTTCGCAAATTTCTTATAGTATGATACGTCTGACCCGCAAATCCCTGTTGATCTAATGGCAATCTGGAGCTCTCCGACGCCCGGGTCTTCGATGGATTTGACTTCCTGCGCAGATTGTGTGGTTAGTACTCCGTACTCGGCATGCATATTCTCAAGGGCTAGCGTTACGGGTCGCAAACACATGAAATAGCAAGCTGGGGCACCATTCGACTCACCAATCGCATGTCCCCTGGTCCATGCAGGACAGATGCATTGACGGGAGAGGACTTTGAATGAACGGGTAGATGCATTGGCGCCATCTCGTCAATAATGGCCGATGGAGCCATTGACAGATATCAGGAGCGTGGGATGAGCGTGGGGTGTAATGAGGTTGCTGCTGGTGATAGGTGCAATCCAGGATTGTGGGTTGGTTCAGGGACAAGGATCAAGGCCTAAAATGACCACTCAGTATAGGCAAGTAATAGGCATGTAAGGCAGGTACACAGAAGAAATGAGGCTTGATTGACAAAGATGATCTCGTAGATAGGAAACTAGGAAATCAGTACCAGGCTGCAGTTAGCAAAATCAGAGAGAAGTTCCCGCCCCTTATGTACATGATGGGAGACCTCTGGCATGAAGGACCGCGTTTAGAGGCCAATTTCAGATGTCGATTACATAGAGCGTGCGAAGAAGGTCTCTGTGGACCGGGCTGATCCAAGACTGCTGGTGTATGTGAGGAATTGTGCCAGTTCTGCCAGGTCCAGTCAAATAGCAACGGGTTATCTCAACAAGCAGCGAGGGCCACTTCACAATCTCGGGGAATACTACTCAAGCAGCTAGCGACTATGCAGCGAATGCATTACTCCACAGGATTTGGAAGTGTAAGGCCCATATTCATGGATGGTGTGGTAGGCTGTGGCTGTAGCCCGTCTGGTGCTTGAAGTACCCTATGCCTGCAGAGATACTGCCGGATTGTGTCATCCAGGTACCGAGTATGAGCTGTCCACCTCGGAAGGCTGCAAGGCGTATGTATAGTTGACCACTGGCGTATAGCTGGGGACCCTGCTTCGGTGTTTCTTGCTCCTATTCGTTGGTAATGAAGGCTCCACTTGGAAGCATACCTTACCTGCCACTCGGATATGAAGCCATGGCAGCGGAGACAGCTTGACCTAGCGAAGTAGACATGGTTCAACCAGCCAACCATATGCTGGCCACTGTCTGGATGGTACCTAGACAAACAATGTTTATGTGTACATGTATGTGTGGACCGATCCGAGGAGAGCACTCGAATGTCAACTGAACCGCGTCCATGTAGAATGAGTCTTGAAGATCGGCAGAAGCGGCCAATCAAGGCCGAGCCGGTCTGAAAAGATATCGGTTGGGGGTCACGGAGACGGTCCCGAGAGGCATGGAGAATATCATAATAGAGGAGAAGCAGGAATGTCGCAGAGCCGTCTTGTGAGGTTCGCCACTTGGACATCAGAGAAAGTGTATGATCCATGCTCAACGGCTGGAGGATTTGAAGATCAATGAGGAGTGAGGGTCATTGGGACTGAACTGTGAAGGTCAAATCTGTCTGGGAGGGAGACCATGGCCGTCTCGAAGGGAAAAAGGCAATTGGCCATTGGCCAGTACCCACCGAGTGAGAATGCACGATATAATCGGGATTGGAGCCATATACAGGCTGCGTCTGGTCCCTGCACAACATATTGATCCGATCGCCAGCACTTCTGCTGGTCGGTAGATTCGAGATTCCCCCGTGTTGAACTTCTTTAATAGACGGAGATCTGTAATTTGGAAATAAATCGACAGTGTTTAACGACAGTGAAACCGTGTTGAGAGGGGAAAGCTGGAAAGCTCGTTGTTGCCTTGAGTGAGGTACATGATAGGAAATCCACAGATTGGTTGTTGTGTTCCTTCCTTCCCCCTGTATCAGAGTACCAGAAATTCTCATACAAGTAAGGCAAGTTACGTTGCTTCGCGCCTGCCCGCTTCTGGAATTGAACGAACAACCTCCATTGAACTTGCATGTACTTATATGTATGTACTCCTTGCATACCTCCAAACTTGGTTCAATTGCCTGTACTACAGGTGTACAGTTCCTAAACTTCTTGATCGTATTAGTATTTCAAAAAATAGGCCATTTAAGCCAGTGCAGTCCATCAGCTCTCCCGTTAATTATCATCGGCTTGCGCAAAACTGCTACCTTTGAGACCGTGGCCGACACCAGCACTTTCGTTTACAGCAAGAACACCAAAGCTCACGACCTCCTTCCTACCTTCGTGATGGCAACCGCGTCGAATCAGCTCCCCAGCTATCTTCTGCGGCGATCAGCAACGCATGCAGCCATCACACCACCTCCTGGTGCGCAGTTTCTAAGGAAGAGGGGACACCAACGATCCAGGAGTTGAAAGACCCTTATTCCTGATTAGCTGGTATTTATGGGCACGTTCATCTTTGCTTATCCCTGATGCCACGGTTGTTGGATTTTCCTCGGAGGTATCACTCCTCTCCAATGCCGGCTGGTAGGCAGAGAAACCGCTTTCCGGCAAGACTATTGCACACAGCGGCAGGGACCATGGGCAAGGAACTATTCACTTTGTCACCCTCCCGTATAAACGTATGAAGGCGCGGCACAGATGTCACGTCCCGCGTCCATGCGAGTGGACGATAGCTCTGGAGACCCAAGCATGCCAGCCAAGCTGTAAATTTCATAGTGGATCACCACCTTTAATATTGCTGCTAATACCATGGATCCCTCTTTCGATTGCAGCGGTCGTCGGAATATTTGGAAACTGTTCCTAGCTCTCTATCCTCCCACGACTCCGCCTGTTATGACTGCTTGGGTCGTTCGGTCCGGACTTCCCAGCAGAAGAAATTCGGCCAGGAATTAACAGAGGCACCGACTCTGTCTTCTAGGCATTGTTTCGAAACTATACCAGATGAGTGTTCCATTTGCCGGCGAGCTTGCATCGATAGTTATCCTCCCTGAGCTCGCAAACTGTTGGCACGACAGGATTGGCCAATCGGTCTACTGCCACTTCGTCTTTCGGCAAAAGAGAAACTCATAGGATCCAAAAACAACTGTATCCTTGATTTTACTGGAAACTATTTTGGTTGGTATCGGTTTGCCCTATGGTGTAAACCTCTGACCAATGTGGAGCAATATCTCTAATGGAGTGAGTTGGAGAAGTTGGGGAACGCTTGAGCAGTCACCTTCAGGTTGCAGTTCAATCTTAGCTGATGGTCCAGATCCTACACTGTCACACCGGAGCATAGGACGCACAGTGCAAAGTCGCCCAACTGAGGATATGTGCCAAATTCCGGGGCACCAGTGGAAGCCGCTATTTCAATTGAATCGTTCTTGCCTAAGCGAACTCGCGGGGAAGAGATCCGCCCTGCTCGCCTCGTCCGTGTCCATCAACCGTCTTCTTTCAACGGACCACATACTGGCCAGTGTTCAGCAACCTTATATGGACATACAAGCATCAAGACGTCAGACTTCCCATCTCACAACTTGCCACGTTTCTCGAGGCACCATGAGTTCGCAGATCTTGTGTGCTCCAACTGTATGTCATCCACGATGATTATCTTGCCGAGATTTACACCATCAATAGGAAACGGTCCGAGACAAAAAGGCTACGTGATCAACTCTTTGCCTCCGTGGGCACTCAGATCTGCTCTTCTCAGCCATCAACTAAGAGAAGAGGGTGATCAAGATTTAGTGGTTTGGACAAGTTTGTCACAGAAGATCAGACTTGTAAACGGCTCAGCGCGCAAAGCCAGCCGCTTTTGCAAGGGGACTTGTTCAGGATTGGGACCGATCTGGGCCCACAACGTCGGCCCCTTGCGCCGTGATTCCACGATGGCGGCTTGACATTTGACAATCACATATGCAATGCATGAGCAAGCACCGTCACCTTGAGGGGCTTGTCAGGGCTTTTGAGATTACCTTTCCAGAGCATCGCCTCTTTCATGCTATATTCACCAATGTTTCGTCTTCATGATGATCGTACTTTTTCTTACTTACGCATAGTGCTTCTCGCTCGATACCGGGGTTGGGAATGGGAAACCCCCAGCCGGCTAAACACAAAACAACACAACCTACTCTTGGCCTTTTCCGTCATTCTGGGGCCATCACGATGCTAGCAAACATCTGATATGAAAGCACATGTCGAGTGTTTGCTAGCCAAGATTGACCAAATCTTTCAGCCCAATCAGCCAAGGCCAATACTTAGCATCGACTGCTTGAGAGATAAGGCAGGCGAGCTGCAAGCCATCGTCGGAGATTCCGGCAGGCTATGTAGGCCATTTTTGTATGGCTATCGTTTGGCAAGATGCATTTAACATGTGCATCTCTTTTAGCTCGATCCTCGAAGATGGATGTTTCCGTTGGAAATACACCAGCATGTGGTAGGCTACCAGTGATGCCTCTCGCATCCCTCCTTCAATCGGCTCTGAGGGGCTCAGCCCACGATGTTTTTAAAGTCCTCCAACAAGCCAGTCAAAACCAGCGCAATGATGCCGCGATCGTCTCAATTTTGGCTCATGCCACACACCCAAGTTACACCATCTATCATCTCCCCATGCAGAGATCCATCTTTTGCTGGCACGCCGTGAAGTAGCATTGTGGCCAGCTCATCTATCTCGCTTCCCAAGCCCTACTTGTATCCCCTTTCATTCTTGGTTTCTCCCCACTCGGAACGGCCCCGCCCGTCTGGGATATAATACATAAGCGAGTAAAGCAGTAAAAGTGATAACGGAAATTGTCTGAGGTAAACCCCGCCGAATGAACAGTAAGGCATTTCACATGAGAACAAGAAACGGCGTGAAGACTAGATCTCATTATCATTGATGTGGTGCCAAACCTGAGTTCGATTGGTCCCTCTCTCATGTACAAGGCAAATGCACAACGGTATCATCATGTAAATGTATATGCAACTGACATCGTCTGATTTCGTGTTACACTGCGTTGCCGACCACGCCATTATCTATCTTGTGTCAATTCCCTTTCTAGGCCCCCTTTTTTATACGAGTGTTGTTCGGCACTGAATATGTGCCGCTGCTTCGACCACGTTTGGTGGCGGATAAGTCAAAGTCGAGGAGGAATAGAGCGGGCATATTATTGCATGCGAAACGATAGGCCCGTCTCTCCGGCGCGGAACGCGGATGTTGACTGCGGCAGAGGAAACGCGCACGAGTAGGAACGAAGGTCTACCTTCCCACACACCCAAAATCAAGTATTTGCTCCGCCCGGAGAACGTACAGTAGCGGTGAGGTCTGTATTGGTGTCGGCAGAGCAGATGAGGAACAGAGTATCTCACCATAATGATGAATAATACAAATCATGTAATAGGCATCATGCCTAACCCCCTTGGTTCACTCTATCGCTTCCAATGAAGCATGCGATGCGTGCGGCTACGTACATAGTTTATCTGCAACACCTGCATACCCATACTTGGACCCTCCTGCAAAAGCGGAAAGCGGAGGGCGGAGTTGGAGACAAGTGTATATACTTGGTATACATGCTTCAAGATAACAACAGCCTACGCCACGGAGATGTCATAACAACGCATGGCAGCTCTCGGCGCATATGGATTCATTATATATGCCTACTTAGATTAATGACTTGGATCATGAACAAGAATCCTGCACTTTGGGCGGTGGCGCGATGCGGCCGGGAAGAGCGGAAAACGGGGTAACATGAGAACAACACCGGTGAAGCCTCGGTAACGATGCAATGATATCGCCTCTGCATTGGAGCTGGATCTTATGTTGGCGTTCAACTACCATCATTTCATACAAACCCCCTCCGCATCTCTACCTATGTACTTCCATCGTACTGACTTTGCCGAGCCGCCATGTTCATTCATGCTTATCTCCTTGACGCCTCCATCCATCCATCAACATCATCATGAGTGCCACACTTTTTTTTTTTCATAACTTAAAACGTGCTCGTTGCCAATCGGCTAGCGGCATTCCGGGCGTCCACTCTGTCCTCGTCGTCTTCAGCGAGACCGCTCAGACCCCTGGTGCCGCTGCTGGGGGCCTTTCCAGCCACTCCGCCGGCAGCGTCCTCCCCCTCGTCCTCGCCCTCAGCCACGTTGGAGGTCATGATGCTGCCCGAGACACTCCGGCTAAGGTTGTCCGTGCGCCGCGGCACACCGCTCCAGGCGTCGCCTTTGGGTCCCTGGCTGGCGGCCATGCTGGCTCGGCGGACAGTCGGGTGAGCCTCGCGACCCAGCCTGCTCAGACCGCCCGAGTTGTCGATGGCACGGATATCGGGGCGCACGCTCTCGAGTAGTGCCAGGGTGCGGCGCTCGGCCTCAATTTCGCGCAGAACGAACTCGCGAATGCTCAATCGTAGGTCAGTCGCAGTACGCGTAAACCACTTGCGCTTTTCATGAACCAGATTCTGAGTAACGCGCGTGGTCTTCCTCATCAGCTCGAACTCGTTGTTCCGCGCATCGTCAAGGGCGGTAATGGCTTCGTCAACCTTGTCGCGGCGAACGTTCGAGCTGGCCTTGAGACGGTCTGCCGCATTCAGTTTGCTGCGTGTACTCTCCTGGGCTTGTAAGAACTCTCGAATAAGGAGTTGCCGGTTGGTCAAAGTCTCTTTGACAATAAAGGCATCCTGTGAGTGGTACTGGAACGGATCTCCAATGGTTGTAGCCTCGGCAGTCGCCTGAGCGGCATGGCAGTCTCCGACTGTTTGCACCACCTTTCCGAGTTTACGATAGGCGCTAGCCAGACCTTGGTGAGGCTCCTGCACGTTCATTCCTCCAAGTTTGACACCATAATCGGATTCCGCGAGACCAAGTCCTATGTGAAGTCAGTATACGTTCTCCTGTAGTCCCTTGATTAATGGGTGGTGCTTCTCTGTACCTCTTCGAGCCTTGACTAGCTTGTCGACCTTGTGACCAGCATCCATTGAACCAAGATAGAAAAGCTTCACGATGGGGCGAGCATCAGAAAGCTCCGGGGTATCATCTGGCGGCGGCGCAAATTGCTTCAGAAGCTTCCTGCGCACACCGGTGGCAGGCTGCTTCCTCTTCACCATGGGACTGTAACCGAAATCGCTTTCCACAAACAAAACCATCTCCTCGTCCCGCATCAGAACTTCATTGCTGCAGACGTAGTTCAGCCATCTTTGGAGCAAAGCCTTAACTCGCACCTCGTCCTCGTCTGTTCCAGCTCCAGCGGATGTCAATGCCGGTGGCACTGCGGGAACAAGTGCTTCCGGGTTGGCGGATATCAGATGGTCAGCAAGCTTGACGAATTCGGAATGGAGGCGGCGGACATCGCGGAATTGTGTAGTGCGAAATCGGGGTATGTTTGTCTAGACACGACCATTAGTTGAGCTTGCCTTCACATGATACATTCTATTCAGCCAAACGTACATGGACATCGAATCTCATGATGGGATCTTTCCTGCCTGTGCGCTCCAGACCGGTGATCTTGGCCTGCAGCTTGTACTGTGGATAGGTCGGTTTCCGGGCCTGCTGCTGCTGCTGCTGCTGCTGCTGTCCTTCCCCGGCTGGCGCGTCGGTTTGCCCCTGAGGCTGCGATTGCTCGTCGCCAGCTTGTTGCGCCGGTCCGGCATCGTCGCCATGCTGCTCCGAGTCGGGCTGCTGCGAGGAGTCGCCTTGTTGTGATGAGTTGAACCCGTGGGTAGATGCTGTGCTGCTAGCAGTGTTGGGCCTCGCGAAAGCATTGGTAGTCAAGTCGTCGTGTTGCAATCCATTGCTGGGATCCTGGGATTCGTATCCACCATAGGTGGCTTCGTTGCCCAGCGAGCTGTAACTGGCAGACTGATTGCGCCGAGGTGATGCGGGCGGTGATGAACCCCAAGGCGAATTACCGGCGGGGTTCTCGTCGTCGGCCATGGTCGAGCGGTAGTCCATGGCGGTGGTGCGGTGTCGTGTCGGTAGGAAGCGGGAGTCGGCGACAATGGGCAGGAGGATAAGATATTATGACGTTGGCAGCGCGGACCGTCTTCCTGTCCAAAACTCCTTGGTGAGACCAATCGTGGTGGGCCTAGGATAAGAGAAGCGAGGAACGTCTAGTGTTCAAGCCATGCATTCTCTGGCCCAGGAGCCAGTCTGCAAGAAAAGAGCAAGCCGAAAACAAGCACGATACGCCGCGGGTTGGAGTGATTACTGAGAGAGAGAAAAAAGTGATGGTATTGTTGTTGCCTTACGCAAGCTCACCTTAGTGACGATCAACGACTTGAACCGTGGAAGCTTGCGCCTCCTCGTTAGGTGCCTCTCATGCGCTCATGCAATCGGCTCAACACATTGGAACACTGAAGAGGTCTTGTGGGCTCTTGCGTCCTAGCCGGAGCCAATCAGGCGGCGATCGGCTCCTTGGGAAGGCGGGGCGGGCTTTTGCTAGGCCCCCTCGGGACAAAAGGCTTCTAACTTGCTAGGGTACCTGCCTCCAATTGATCAATCAATCAATCCTGGTGCAAGTGCGTGCGGTTAGTTGAAGAACTTGCTTCTGGCTGATACCTACACCAACATTGAAGTCAGTCCGGTATAACCAGGCTGTTGGCCGAGTGCTTCCTAACAAACAGATATCACACTGCGGACCAACTTTCAAGCGGAACAAGCAACACACGCACATTGTGACGCCTTGCCTTGGCTAGGGATAAGATGTATATAAGGTGTGCGACAAATGCTGCATTCTAGACATAAATCCCATCGTTTAATCGCCCAGTAAACCCCAAGAGTCGAAACAGGACCCAAAAGGTATACTTCGAGGCGTTCAATGGCATGCATATACCACTAAATTCACGTCGACTTGGAGCGATGGGCTTGTACACATCTGCCAGAGCAGTGCTACGATGCCCAGGCCTGGTCTCACAATGGCCGGCTGGTGTAAGAGGGCGCAATGCCCTGCCTGCTCGTAGGCTCATCTCCACGCCGTCAGGGGGGCAACAAGAATCTGTCCTAGACTCTATCCGCAACATAGGCATCATTGCTCACGTCGATGCTGTAAGTCGAAGTACCCTTACCTGTATGAGCCCAAAGACGTGTTCTGACTGGTTCATAGGGGAAAACAACTACCACCGAGGCTATGTTGTATAACAGTGGCGCAACCAGACACTTAGGAAGTAAGTCAACCTCTCATTGGTTTAATGCCAAAAGAACTCATGGATTTATTGAAGTTTGAAACAAGCCCACTGACACGTTCCTAGACGTTGATCGCGGAAACACCGTGACCGACTTCCTACCCATGGAGATGAAGAGAGGCATCACCATCCAGTCTGCTGCCATCACCTTCAAGTGGCCTCCTCCTGAACGCATACAGCCGGGAGCCCATGAGCACATAATCAACCTCATCGACACACCTGGGCATGTAGACTTCAGATTCGAGGTTGAGCGCTGCATACCTATCCTTGACGGCGCCGTATGTGTTATTGATGGTGTCGAGGGTGTCGAGGCTCATACCGAGAGAGTGTGGGCCTCCGCTCAGGAGTTCAAGGTGCCCCGTATTGTCTTGGTCAACAAACTCGACAGAGAAGGAGCCTCGTTCAAGAAGTCGGTCCAAGACATTGGCATGAAGCTTAATGGGATGCCCCTGGTCTGCCAGATTCCTTGGTGGGAGAACGATACTGTCAAGGGCATTGTGGATGTGGCATCGCGTTCCGTTGTCAGCTGGTCACATGGTGCGAAGGACGACAACAGCCCCGAAGAGTTGGCAAAAAAGACACCACCCTTCACCGACGAGATTGAGCGGGCCAGAGACAGACTCATCGAGCAGCTCTGCGATCAGGACGAGAGACTCCTGGATTTATGGACGGACCAAGGGAGCGACCTCCCCATCGAAGAGATTAAGGGCGCCATCCGCCGTGTCATCAGCAGTGGCGAAGGATCCCTTATCCCGGTATTTGCCGGTTCAAGTCTGAAAAACATCGGAGTCAAGCCATTGCTAGATGCTGTCGTTGACTACTTGCCTAGCCCGCAAGACCGCCCTGAGTTGAATGTGCGAATTGGGTCCGAAACCCAGCCATTGAGCAAGGTTATAGCAGCAACCCGCCATGCCAAGGTGTCAAAGAAGGAACAGACCCAAGTCGAGGCTGTTGCCTCGGTCTTCAAGGTTGTCAACGACCCCAAAAGGGGTATGCTCACCTGGGTGCGAAACTACCAGGGACTACTGAAGAAGAACACGCCTTTGTGGAACTCCAATCTGCAAGACTTCGAAAAACCGCTAAACATCATGCAAATTTCGGCCAAAAACCATATGGAAATACCTCACTTAACACCGGGCCAAATTGGTGCCCTCACAGGGCTCAAGAAGGCGCGGACAGGCGATACCCTCATGGCCTTTACCGGGAACAAAACGCCCACAACCAAGATTGGTCAAGTCAAGGTGCGGCCTCCTGATATTCCACCAGCAGTGGCATTTTTGGTCTTGGAGCCTGGGAGTCCCTCGGGTCTGAAGCACGTAGAAGCCTCTTTGGAAAACCTATCCCGCGAAGATCCTAGTGTCAGGTGGTCCTACAACGAAAAGTCGGACGAGTTCACACTTTCAGGCATGGGGTCTTTACACTTGGAGATCGCTCGAGACCGACTCGAAAACCATTACAAGGTTGAAGCTCACTGGGGAGGCATCCAAGTGGAATACAAGGAATGCGTAACCGTTCCCACGAGCGTCCATAGGGCCGTCATCGACAAGCCGATGGCCGGCAAACCTGGAATGGCCGCATGCAGTGCGATCGTGGAGCCGCTGGATGCAAATGAGTTCGAAGCACTAACTCACTCCGAGACCGAAAGGGATGGCAATATTATTAAGGTATTATTCCCTGGTTCTGAGATGAGCGATTTCGATCCAGCGGAAATCAGGCCGCAGCTGGTGAATGGAGCCATTGCTGCGTTGGCCGCTGGCCCACGAAAGGGGGCACCATTCAACCAGTGTTTGGTGACTATCACTTTCGATGCATCGACCGACTACTTCGGGCCGACCCCGGCTGGACACTATGTCGCCGCGGCGCAGAGGGCGGTGAAGTCGGCCGTGATGGAATCGTTCAAGAAGCGGGAGGAAAACATCGGAATCCTGGAGCCGGTCATGAGTGTGACGATCACCTGTCCCGAGTCGGCAGCCAAGGCCGTCCAGCATGACCTGCACTCGGCCCGCGGAGGTCAAGTGCTTGAGGTGCGGGATATGCAGGATAATACTGCGATCCGGGAGGGCAGTCGTATCGAGGTCTCGGACATCTACGCGCCGCCGGACCCCTACGAGTTCCAGACCTCGCTGCGCGAGTCGCGGCAGGGCAGTCTTCGGATGCTCGAGATCGTCGCCCAGGTCCCGCTCAAGGAGATGCTCGACTACGATAACGTGCTTCGGAGCAAGACGGCGGGCAGGCACTCCCTGACCATGGCGCTGGATACGTTTGTGCGAGTCACGGGCGCCCGGGAAAAGGCCCTCTGATGGATGTAAGAAGAATAGGGAGGGTAGATCGTTCGGGTTTCCTGTCACGTATGGCACGAGCTGTGTATTCTCAACTCTCTTTGCCAATATAGCCCAGCGGCTGCATGATGCAGAAGATATTGTACAATACCCCTGAATAATGGTTCAACGCAAGTCTGCATGCTTACGTTCTTATTTCCTATCTATTAGCACTAGTGACTCTTGTGTATAAAGCAACCAAAAACATTCATCATACGTGATAGAATAGTTGACACTGAATCATCGAAAGTGCGTAGACTTGAAAGCTAATATACGGCCATGCCTCCCAGGGGGCACTACCTGAGACCTGACCTGCCTTTGTGAAAGCTTGGGCAACAAGGGGTTCCTCATTATTATCTCCGTGTCAGTCAGTGTCCTATAATTCCACAGCATGTTCAGACATGGTCCACATGTTGGCCGCAGTGGGGGCAATGGGTAAACGGTCACTTACCCCAACTCTATACATCTATTACCCGAGGAATATTGGGGAAGCTGTGGGGGTCTCGCTCTGGGCATGCTGCTGCAATCAGGCTAAATCACTCTACTCCGCGTTCTACCAGTTACTTTAGTGTGGTTTTTAGAGATACTGTTCAAATATAGATATAGATGTATTAAGATCAAGATCAAGCTACTTTCTACTCACGTCTTTTTCTTCTTCAATATCTGGTAGTGGCTTAGACTGTCAATATTCAAGGGACGGGCAAGACGAAGGACACATACAAGCCAATAATAGGGCGCAGCAATGCCGCAAGTCCGCAACCCCATTCTTCCCGGGTTCAACCCGGACCCGTCAATCCTCCGGGTCGGCAGCGATTACTACATCGCAACGTCCACGTTCGAGTGGTTCCCGGGGGTCCAGATCCACCACTCCACGGACCTCGCGAACTGGGAGCTCGTCACGCGGCCCCTGACGCGCAAGAGCCAACTGGACATGCGCGGCGACCCCGACAGCTGCGGCGTCTGGGCGCCCTGCCTCACCCACGACGGCGACCGGTTCTGGCTCGTCTACACCGACGTGAAGCGCAAGGACGGCTCCATGAAGGACGCGCACAACTACATTGTACACGCGCCGGCCATCGAGGGGCCCTGGTCGGACCCCATCTACGCCAACTCGTCCGGGTTCGACCCGTCCCTGTTCCACGACGACGACGGACGCAAGTGGTTCGCCAACATGATCCAGGACCACCGGCGCCGCCCCCGCTACTTCGGGGGCATCCGGCTGCAGGAGTTCAGCCCGGCAGAGGGCAAGCTCGTGGGGCCCATGAAGACCATCTTCCTCGGGACGGAGCTGGACCTCGTCGAGGGGCCGCACCTGTACAAGCGCAACGGGTGGTACTACCTCCTGACGGCCGAGGCCGGGACGGCTTACGAGCACGCCTGCACGCTGGCGCGGTCCCGCGATATCTGGGGACCCTACGAGGTCCACCCGCAGAACCCCATCCTGTCTTCGAAAGACGCCCCCTTCGCCGCGCTCCAGCGGGCCGGCCATGGCGACATCGTAGACACGCCGGACGGCAAGACGTACCTCGTGCACCTGTGCGGTCGCCCCATGACCCAGAAGCGCAGATGCATCCTGGGTCGCGAGACCGCCATCCAGGAGGCGTACTGGTCAGACGACGACTGGCTGTACGTCAAAGACGGGCCCGTCCCGTCTCTTTACGTCGACGTACCCGGTACTCCTGACGAAACCCCCTACTGGGCCGAACAGCGCTACACCTTCGACAAGGAATTACACAAAGACTTCCAATGGCTGCGCACGCCGGAACCGGAGCGGATCCTGTCCGTGGAAGGCGGGCAGCTGGTCCTGACGGGCCGCGAGTCGATCGGGTCCTGGTTCGAGCAGTCGCTAGTCGCGCGGCGACAGCAGCACTTCTCCTACGACGCCGAGACGGTCGTCGACTTTGCCCCCGCCGACGAGCGGCAGTTCGCGGGGCTGACGGCCTACTACTGCCGGTACAACTTCTTCTACCTGGCGGTGACGGCGCACGCGGACGGGCGGCGGGAGCTGCTGCTGCTGTGTTCCGAGGCGTCGTGGCCCGACGGCAAGCTGCGGCTGCCGTTCCCGGCCGACCCCGTGCCGCTGCCCGCCGCGGGCAAGGTGCGGCTGGCGCTTACGATTCGCAGCGACCGGCTCCAGTTCTACTACGCCCTGGAGGGCGAGGCGGAGCTGAAGGCGGTCGGGCCCGTGCTGGACGCCACCGTCCTCTCGGACGAGTGCGGGGGCCACCAGGCGCACGGCAGCTTCACGGGGGCTTTTGTGGGCATGGCTTGCTCGGACGTGAATGGGACGGCCAAGCAGGCCAGGTTCGACTACTTTGTCTATCGTCCGGTGCAGGACAAATCGGATCGGTATGTGGTCTGATGGTAGAAGGGAGATGGTGGCTCGATGTAAGACGTTGGAATAGCTTCTGAAGCACCCCGATGTGAAGGTAGATATGTTTTAGTCACAGCAATCCATAGCAGTGGTGGGTTCCCGACACCGGCTAATCGAGGTGGAAAAGGGGCGTTAGCGAATCACAAAGGTCCCAGCCTGCAAAACCCACTGCCCCGTCCACACGCCAGTTGGCAATCGACTGTTGCTCGGATCACCCGTTCTTCTGTATCTTCATTAGTCTATGTATGCTATCGTAATAAATGTCCCACGTCCTGCAGCCTGATGTTCTCCATCGCCGTCGGGTGGCCTCCGCGGTCGATCCTGCCCCATCCCACGCCCCAACCGGGCAGCAGTCCGCCGTGGGCCCCACTCGTATCGCCGTCCTCCCGCGTCGACGTGCCGCCGCCGCCGGATGGCTGCACGATGCCCGTGGTGGAGCTCGTGCTGTTGATCTCGTACCCGGCCGTATCGTTGCTCCCGCCCCTCCGCCGCGACCACTTCCCGCTGCGGCTGCTGCCCGTCCTCCGCGAGTGGTGGTCGTGGGCTTCTTGCTGCTGCCGGGCCGCCATCTCGGGCGAAGTCATGATGCCGACACGCGGGGTCCGTGAGCCCTTGCCGAAGCGCGGGTAGAAGAAGCCCGCCGGCTGGCCGCCCCCGAAGGGATTCCACCACCGCTGTGGGGGTACGATGATACTGCCGTTGCGGCCTGCGTTGTACGAGGTCGGTCGCTCTAATTATTTAACATGCGTGTAAGCCGTGATATCCAGTTGTAAGTCATTTCTCGACGGGTGACAACGTACCTCCTGACAGCTCCTCGAGCGTCAGGCCCTTGGTCTCGGGAATCAAGAACGACACCAAGGTGCCGCACAGCATGAACAGAGCAAATATCTGCATCAGTCTGTCGATCCACGGCGAGCACTGGCGCCCCTGGCAGTCCACGGGCGTGTCCTTGCTGAGAAGCGGGATCGAGATAACCTGGGCGGTGATGGCCCCGATCTTGCCCATCGCGGCTGACAACCCGTGGCCAGAAGACCGATAGCGTGTGGGAAAGCATTCGGCCGGGACGATGAAGGTGGTCGTGTTCGGGCCCCAGTTGAAGAAGAACTGCGCAATCACGTATAATGCGAGCATGGCGCCTTGGTTCAGATGGTTGTAGTAGAAGCCCAAGACGGAAAATATGATTGTGAGGGCCACAAAGCCAAATACCTGTAAAGGCTTTCGTCCGATGGTATCGATGGTGAAGATGGACATCCAGTAGCCGGGGAGCGACCCGGCCACGGCCAGAATAATAGTACCGATAGCATTGTTGTACAGTTGATCGTAGAGAGTTTCGCCCGAGGCATAGCCAATGGCGTGAAGCACGATGGTGTTATTCAAGCCAAGTCCATAGAAGGCCAGATCCTAGACAGGGTCAGTCATACGAGCAACGAGTAATCCAGAAAGGGGGGGTGGAGGTATGCATACCAGGAAGAACCAGCTCATCGTAGTACCGATGAGCATCCTCGCGTTCTTCCACTGCCTGAAATAGGAGTACAAGTCCGACCACGATGCCGACGGGACGTTCAGCGCTGGCGAGGCCACCTTTTTCATCCTGGCCTGTTGGACCTCGTCGACCTCTCCTTCCGCCTTGCTCGACATGTAGGCTTTAATATCGGCATCGGCCTTTTCGACGTCTCTTGCGACCTCGAACGTATATCTGGGAGTTTCGGGGATCGTTATTCGATAGTATAAAGCGAAGCAAGCTGGCACTGCCCCGACGCCGACGATCAGGCGCCAGGATCGATCCGCGGCCGTTTGGCATGCTATATCGCAGGATCCGACGTTGACCGCCCCGTGGTAGGCCTCTTTGAAGGATGCCGTGACTATCAGCGCAACCAGTGCTGCCACAAGTTGGCCGATACCCTGCATGGAGAAGACGGCCGCCATCATTGCCCCTGAAAAGTCAGTACCCAACCGTTTCCACCTATTGGGATGTGGCAAGATTTTACATACCTCTCCATCTCGTTGGGGCGAACTCCGAGGTGATCACCGAGCTCAACGGGTAGTCCCCGCCGATTCCGACGCCCATTACTACTCTCCAGAAGGCCTTAGTCATTGAAGTATCATGTCAGCAAGAGTCCCAGTATATTTTGACCCGGTGCGGGGATCTAACCATCAGCCCAGTGAAGGTCATTGCCTGAGATGGCGCCACCAGCGTGCAACCCAATGTAGCTACGACAATAATTGCCAGTTCTACGCCATACATCCGTCGCCTGCCGAAGACGTCGGCTAACCATCCGAACAAGATCTGGCCGACAACGATACCGGCGCTTGTCGACGCCTTTAGCGTTTGGCTCACAGGGGTCGGCAGGGTGCCATAGTTCCCGCCGTACCCGTTCGCGGCGTTCTCCGGCGGGCCTTGCCAGAACACCACACCCAGGAGCGTCGTGATCAGGTTGATGGCGAAGATGTCGTACGAATCGAGGAAGAAGCCGATGCCGGCGACCAGCACTGCCCGGACGTGGTATAGGCCAAACGGGACCTTGTCGATCTCGGAGAGCGCCAGCCGCCGCCGCAGGTTGGGATCCTGGATGTGGCTGAAATCGTTGAAGAAGTTGTGGAATGCCCGGTTTCCTCCAAACGTCCGGCCGTGGGAGGTTGGGGCGGCGGGCTCCGGTAGCATGTCCATGGTAATCTATTGGTCGTACGGACGACTAATCACCAGAGGCGATGACTGTTTCTTCGCCTTGGCTCGTTGCGCCAGGCAGGACACCTACGCGGTGCACATGCCGACTTCGATGGGTGAGTTACTTATGCAAAGCAGACGAAGACGCACGCAAAGGCTTCTCAGCCCCAGAAATCTTGTGGGTGGGAGATCTTGCGATGAATGGGGTCGGTGGGTTCCTCGACTAATAGGAAAAGATGGAACTGGAGAAAGGTACGACTACAGACAGAAAATGCTACTACTTGTAGATCAGAGGAGAGGTGGGATGGCGTGGAGGTGCAGATCGCTAGACTTAATAAGTCGAGCGTCTGGAAGCTCGCGTAGAAGTACTAGGCGGCAGTGTGTCCAAGACCCAGTGTAAGCCAGCAGGGGCCTTCGGCGGGCTGAGGTAGCCTGCATCACAGCCCGTCCAATCCTAGCATCGGGCAGGCCTCATGGATGAGATGGGACTGTACCACTCGGCAGGGGTCTTGGGGTCTTTGACGGAGGCCGTGGCCGCGGCTACTACTATAGGGCAGTCGTCATAATAGACAGCAAACCGACATGTGAGAAACCTTCTTGCCTATGCCTGTGCCTGTGCTCACCAAGGACCCAACGAGGTGGCGCAACGGGATGGCGGTTATGTATATAACCAAATGCCATGTATGTATGTGATGGATGAAAAGACCCAAGGGGGGACACGAAGAGAAGATCATCCCCTGAGCGAACAGCCTATCGGGTACCTTGCTTGGAGTAAGCGTGGCGTATCCATGCCAATGCGTTCTGATGTTGGTGCTTGGCAGGGAATCATCTGGTGTCGTTGCTGGATTCAGGTAAATAGTCGACAGGTCTAAATTCGGAACTGTCAAATCAGTATCCACGGATGAACCCCGTACGCCAGCCAGCCCATCGACGAGTCTAGGCTATCCTGGACCCCTAAAAGCCCGGCCGCCAAGCCAACTCAAAACGTCAACGCCAACGTCAACGGTGTCTGTCTTTGGGAAAGCCCGGCACCGCGCAGCACCAGAATGAACATACTTCTCGTTGCCTTTGCTGGAGCCCTGTTGTTTGGGATGGTAGCATTGTGGAAATCGAAACCGGTGCATTTCCAAATGCCTTCTCGGTCAGGTAGGTACTACATTGAGTGAGTAAGCTGCATGTACTTAGATGCGGCTGACCAACCGTGCTGCATGCTCCAAATTAATGGAGATCAGTACCGATAGGCCCCCCGGCTCGGTGCCCGCTTTGCAGGTACCAATGAGAATCGCAAGCACGAAAACGTGCCTTCGGCTTCGGTCCTGTGTCGATGATGCATGATGCTGTTGGCTGCGGTTTGACTTCTTCACCATACCGCCATCCGTATGCAGTTCGGCAAACGGCCTCTTTGCGGCCTCAAAGGCCGACGCGCTCTAGCGTTCCGTGATTGGACCAGCCTTGACAGCTCAGGAACCACACATTCGCAGCTCCAGCTTACGGCATGGGTGATCTCGTCAAGTGTGGTTGGGCTCCGTTGGTTGTCTGGAAATGTTTCGAGTCTACCCCTTTATCGAGCCCAGTGACTTCCAATGCGATCGGCTCTGTCCGGTGTGTGATCGGTCCCATCTGCAGGGGTTAGTTGACCATGGTTCTTCTGGTGCTAAGCTTCGTAGTAACCACCCAAACCATTATCTGTTCCTTCTCGTCCTGGAGATAGACGTCGAGTCAGACATTTCGTAATTGGAGCCTTAGCCCAAGCCAAGCAAGACTGCTAACACCTTAGCATATCCTCTATGCAGAGCACGCGCGACATTGAGCTGCATTCAATTTTGGAGAGTCCATAATACATTCCTGACGAAGCCATGCAACCAGGAGAGCCAACATAGAGAAACATGCGTTGACTCGGTATTTCCATTTGAATGCATTTCACGTCTGTTGACATATACGAAAACATTGGTTGTGTTGGCGAGCCAACATCTGATAGGGCGCATTTCCAGCGGGCACTCACTAGCCTGAAATCTACGAGGGAGAAGAAAATACTGACGTATGGGACTACAACCACCTACAATTTCCAAATCTTACCACTTTTACGGCACGCAACCTACCCGAACCATTCCACCTAAACAAGTAGTCCCAGGCAACTTGTCCGGACATTCTGGCCAGCAATGGAATCATTTGCTCTCGCGGCCCAGCATTCGGGCACTATAAACCATGTCCACGCCATCCACATCGGCCAAGCAGCGACAGGCGTAGCAAGGGAGATTCGACTGGCAGTCACGGTGATAGTGGTCGGATGGGTTGCCGTTACGGGAATTAAGGCGCTCATCTCTGGGCGGAGCAAATCAGCATCTTAAGACTTGGGTCCAGTATCAAACGAAACATGTACTTCTGTCACTTAGAGAGCCCGCTGTTGTCATCGACGGATCTCCAGAAAGCCATGGGAAGAACGAAGAAATGAGATGGCTCGGGGGCCAAAAGAATGGTGTGCGAACAAGTTGTGTATCAATGCAGTTTCGACTCCCCACGTTGAGGCGGGAATATGCGAAAGAGGACATGCAAATATATTCTATTGCAGGAACTCTGTATAAGGCCTACCATGCAGTAATGTCTTCTACTTCTGCTTCGCCGAATACACTGGATTTGGTTATCTGCCCGACACCGGCTTCTGCTTCTACAACGGCCTCGCCCTCCTTGAGCATAATATCGGGTAGGACTTCGGTAAGGAAGTCCAAGATGTACCGATTGACTTGCTCGAACTGTAGCAGGAAAGCGTCATGGCCCTCCTGGCTAACGATCTCGCTAAGCTTGGCGTTCTTGATGTGCTGGGCAAGCTCTTGTTGCTCGGCAAACGTGAAGAGCCCATCACTCTCGATCCCAAGAACGAGAGTCGGCTGCTCAATGAGCGCAAGAGCCTCGGCAATAGTGTCCGCCCGGTAGCGGGAAACGTCGTGTGTATCCAACTTTCTCGTGATAGCAATGTAGCAATTGCCATCAAAACGCTTGACAAACTTCTGGCCCTGATAACGCAGGTAGGACTGGGCAGAGAAGTACGTCGTCGTGGGGACCGAGTCGCCGCCTGTGAGACTTTCGACGGGCTCCTTAGGCCCGGAAAACTGCGGATCGAGGGAGTTTACTTCCACCTTGGCCGGCGGGTTGGTGGATGGGTCGTCAGCTTCCTTCGTGACTTTGACTTGCTGGAGCGATCCACTGTTGGTTCGTGATAAGTTCGTACGTGTAACCGTGTGCCCATCGTTGTGGATGTGAAAATGAGCCTCCGAGGGGGTGCTGGGGCGTGGCTTCTCCCGAATAGTCTGATGCCTGGCCGGGTCCGGAATGTTGCGGCCAAACCT
This sequence comes from Apiospora marii, assembly GCF_038362585.1. Classification (NCBI taxonomy): domain Eukaryota; kingdom Fungi; phylum Ascomycota; class Sordariomycetes; order Amphisphaeriales; family Apiosporaceae; genus Apiospora; species Apiospora marii. Next base: position 1,970,498 of record NW_027117374.1, read on the forward strand.
TGCCTCAAAGGAGTTTCTGCTTCGGTACATCAACAGAGCCGACATACGTGCGGCACCTAGTCCAGTCACGGGAGGGTCCTCGAAAGAGTAATACCCATCATCGTACTTGGGGTCAGCATAAATGCTCTGTCGCTGTGCTTCACCCCAGCTGATTCCCCAGGCGCTGTGCCTGCTGGAAGTGGCGATGGGTACAATGCAGCGAACATAATCTTTGCCAAAATATGCCCACTCCAAAACAAGCATGCCTCCCATAGAACCACCAATGACAGTCGCTACTTGGCGAACGCCTAGATCGTCCAGGAGCATCTTGTGAAGCCTATGGCGATGATCAGCTCGGTTTTAAGTCGACATTCTCGATGTAGATGTAGGGACTTACTTGACATCATCCCGAACAGTAGTGAGAGGAAACTCGGGGCCGTATCTTTCCTTGGTTGGGTCGCCGTCCTTGGCAGTGACTGGGCTAGCCGTACCATACGGACTACCCAAACTGTTCAGGCAAATGATGAAGAACCTCGAAGTATCAAAGGCACGGCCAGGGCCACCAAGCAGCGGACCCCACCAGTCACTGACATCGGCACTTCCAGTCAGGGCATGGCAGATGACCATGGCGTTGTCCCGATTAGCGGACAGCTTGCCGCGGGTGGTATACGCCAAGGGCACATTGTTCAGGGTGACCCCAGATTCCAATGTGAAGGAGGGGATGATGGCGATCTCCTGGTCCGGAATCATGGCAGCATACGGATTCTCAGGTTGCTGCCGAGTTCTTTCTTGGAAGTATTCAGTCACCATTCTTTTTACTGGCGCAAGACGAAACTCGGGATACAGATGATTTCAGAGGGGGAGTGCATCATTCCACGGTGGTAACTCACCGAATCTCGGCGTAGAGCCATTAGAGGGGTTGTCGTCAGGCGCCATGGTGAATCGGACAGTTCAAGGTCCAGTCTCGATTACGTTGAAGGTGTTTGCATGCAAGTTTCTGTGATTTCTGTGGAAGGCCCGGCAGATAGATACGAAAACGTCAGGTCCTATTATCGGTCGAAAAACCGGAGGTCGATCGCAGTTATGTACTAAGTCGAGGTTAAGCACGCAATGAGTCAAGCCCGCCATTCTCTCTAGAGCCACACCCCTGTGTAGCTCATAACCCCACAGAGTACTTTGTGGCAGGTACCGTGGAGCTTGAGAACTAAAAGCTGCTGGAGCACAGTTGCAGTCAAATGACCCAGATGCAGACCTTGAAGAACAAACAGCAAGGCAAGGCTGACCTAGAGTCAATTTGCAGCAGACCCAGACCCAGACACTGCACAGCCTACAGCCTCCTACCGCGCCCGGTTACATCTTTACAATCGCAGCTTCTTCGTTTTAATTCTCCACGCGAGCCGCGTCCAGCTCCATCCGGCTTCAACATCAACCTTTCAGCCTCACCTCAACTTTCCGGCCAGTTGCGACCTGGGCTTCTTTTTCCTTCCAGTGCTACGCGACCATAATCCGTTCTGGCTGGAAGACCACTTACCCGACCAACCATCCATGCATGGTGCACTCTTTAATCCAAGACAAGAATAGCTTGTCGCCAGCAGAATCCCCATATCCGTTTTCTTTGTTCTCTCTCTGCCTTTGGCCCAAGGTTCTTTCTGCCGTCTAAACCAGCAAACCAAACCGCGATTCTTTCCATCTGCCACCGAATGGTCCCCAACGCGAACACGTCATTCACAGTTTAGCCGTAGGTCTGGAAGTGGTTGATGCAGCTTTCTCGGGGCTCCCGTTTGTCCTCTGCAGCTTGAGTATGCCTCTCCGTTTGATATCGCAAAAACCCCCATTGCGTTCTCGTCCTTGCCATATGCCGCTCCGAGCTGTCGCTAATTAAGCTGCATCAGAATCTGCGCGACGCTCAAAATGCCTCCGAAGCGCAAGAGAAACGAGCCAGCCTCCGACACCCCTCGACCATCTCCCCATCGGCCTATAGACACAAGTCTAGCCCAACATGACCGAGACGGGTACGATGGAGGGAACCGCCGTCGTTCTGGTAATACCGGCGGTAGGAACACACGATCGAGGAATGCCGAGCGCCGCGATTCCAATGCGTCGATGAACCAGGCTACCAACAACCGTGGTCCCATCACCTCGCCTGTCGCGCGCCCGACCAGTTCAGCGTCGCAAAAGGCGCCACAGCCTGTGAACATACCGCCGCCAGCAACGCCTACCGCGTCCATGGCTCCTCCTCCGTCTCCAGTCATGTCGTCAAATTATACATACGCGGTGCTGACGAGTCCTCGCTTATCGGCGTGGAAGCAAAGCGGCCGCCAAGAGGTCATTGATCATGGCATTGCCTCGCGAAACGACGAGGATGTTGAAGAGATCGCTACGATATCCCAAGAATTCGCTCGCGCCGTCATGGAGAACCGACTTGACCCAACCGAGGCCGGCTCCTGCATAAAGGGAATACTCGGCCCACAGCCTGACACTGACGACAGCCAGGGCATGGACTTCACCTTTAATGCGCATGACCTCTTTGTTGACACCATCTCCATGTTCTTCGACACCGAGGATGAAGCCTCCAAACCCCGTTTTCGCGACTTCATTATTGCCTCTGAAGTATCGCCCGAACTCCTCAGACAGGCCCTCGACGTGTCGGTCATAGATAAGCTAGGCTTGGTCCGGAATACCTTCGCAAGAATGGGCATTCGCTACGCGACGAATATTCTATATCGCCAGAATAATTACAACCTCCTTCGAGAAGAGTCCGAGGGCTTCGCCAAGCTCATCACAGAGCTGTACTGGACACCGCATAGCTTAAATCAAGAGCAGCTCACCCGAGCAGGCGTCGAGGCTGGATTCGAGCGTATCAAAGGTCTGATTGGCACGTTTGACATGGATGTTGGTCGGGTCCTGGATATTGTCATTGATGTCTTTGCCTCTACAATGATGAGGACTTTCCGCTACTTCACCATGTTTCTCAGAGTCAGTTCGTGGTGGCCATCGAGTCAAATCGAGAACTACGACCCTGTTCTCACCGGCGGTCTTCCACGATGGGCTTTGCCAGGCGCCTCATTCCAACTGACTCCTGACGAACAAGCCGACATGGACTACAGGCGAGTGCAACGAGACACTGCTTTCTGGGACCGAGCTCGGGAAGCTCACCTCGACGCTTTCTTTGAGCTGGGAGGTAGACGAGCCACAGATGCAGACATTGAGTCTTTCCTCAACACAGCACCAAGTTCAAGAGCGAAGACCGAGTTCGAACTAGAATGGATCAAGGCAACGAAGACGCTCCCTCCCAGTGGCAACCAGACAGCAGCCCAGCTTTTCGGATTCAAGCTCCGGTTCTATACTTCACAGGCACGCGACAAGGACGAGATCATCCCAGCAAACCTGTTCTATCTCGCAGCTTATCTGATCAAAGTTGGGTTCTTCTCCCTTCCCGATTTGTATCCCCATTTATGGCCAGAGGATGAGAAGATGGAGGCAGTGAGGGAGAGACGTGCGCAGGAGCTCGAAGAGAAGGAGAAGAAAGATAGGCAAGGAGCGGAGCCTAATGCATTGCTCAAAGCTGGCGCATTGCCCGATGATACTCTCCCCTCACTGCCCACTCGTTCTCGCGATCTGCAAGCCACGAAACCTGAGGCGGAATCTAAAGAAGCCAGCGCGAAGGCCGCTCTAGAAGAGAGTCTTCCTGAGCCAAAGGAGGTTCTCAAAGTGGATCTGGTTCAGCACCTCCTACTAATTGGCGCCATCCCTGAAGCCCTTTTCCTACTTGGGCGCTTCCCATGGCTAACGGAAGCGTATCCGGATGAGATCATCTCACCTATCAACCGTATACTGCTCTATTCGATTGAAAAGGTTTATCAGGACACACGACCAAGAGAGACCACGCCAATCACAGCCAACTCCTGCAAGCGGGAGTTAGCCGTAGATCAATCTGGAGTTTCCAAGGGGAGCGTGAAGCTGACTGAACGGGAACCACCAAAACCTCTCAAGTGGCCTCATGCAAATGGTTTCAACAGGGGCCTCCCGTACGAGTACTACCTCAAGGAATGGTCGGACAACGTACCGGTCTGCCACACGGTCGATGATGTCTTCACGCTTTGCGGCACCTTACTCAATGTCTCTGGTGTGAATATCGGAAGATCACCTGCCTTGCTGAAGAAACTCACGGCTATCGGCTCCAGAAGTCTCCATCAAGATACTTCGCAAACGAACCTCGACAGGTGGCAAGAGCTATTGAAACGCGTCATTGTTCCCGCCTTGAACCTGGCAAACTCCAATGTCGACGTTGTTGACGCTGTCTGGAGTCTCCTGAAGCACTATCCTAGCCAAGTGCGATATAACATATACGCCGAATGCTACGAAGGCCAAATCTCCCGAGTTCCGGCCATGACGAAGGCTTTCAAATACGCTCGCTTGGACACTTTGGCGATTTTGAAGCGCCTGTCATTGCAGAATATCTCCAGCTCCGCCAAACACCTGGCCAAGGTCGCCCTATTCTCGCCGGGTATCGTCTGCAAGGTTGCCCTCGACCAAATTGAAGCTTACAGCAACTTGATTGAAGCGTTCGTCGAGTGTGCCAAGTACTTCACCGATCTTGGCCATGATGTCCTGGTTTGGTCGCTCATGAGCTCTCTCGGTGGCAAGCAGCGCAGTAGGACCCAAGAAGGTTCTGTGCTCCTGACAAGCAAATGGCTGCAAGCGCTATCCAAGTTCTCCGGAAAGGTTTTCCGTCGTTATGGCAATATGAACCCCACCCCTCTCATCCAATATGTTAATGACCAACTTTCCCGCGGCAACTCGACCGACCTTGTCATTCTGCGCGAACTGGTCACGTCCATGGGCGGCATTGTCTCGGATATCGACTTTACCGATGCCCAGCTGGCCGCTCTTAGTGGCGGCGAGGAGCTGAGGCGCCAAACATTTATCAATCTAGGCGACAAGCGTTTCGAATCTACCAAGAGTGGTTCCCGCTTTATGAAAGCTTTGGTCCAAACCGAGCTTGCCCCCCGACTTCTGACGAATATGGCACAGTATAGACAGTCCGCCATCTATCACCTTTCTGAGAATGACACGCACATCAAATACATAGCCACCCTTATTGACGACTCCCAGCAAGCCCTTGTTCAGTATGTAGAATTACTCCGGAGCAACCTTCAGCCCGAGGAATTCGATACCCTCGTCCCCAGTATTTCCGAGCTCATGACTGAATACGGTCTTGATGCGGATCTGGCCTTTTTGATCGGGCGTGTCAGTCTTGCGCATTACCTAACCGGCCCAGGTGTGGGTGGTTTCAAGGGACGAAGCCTTTCGTCAAGCACACCTGTTGAATCTGCAGCTGATACGGAGGGCGATATATCTATGGAGACCAAAGACGAGAGCAGCAGTGGTTTGCTGGCGCCCCAGTTATCCGAGGATCAGATGGTAATCGATGGTCAAGACAACAAAGTACCGTCTGTGGAGGGCCCTTCGACCCCGAGCGCGATTTCACAGAAGCCAGATCATTTCCTGGAAGTACTGAATCCCATCGTTCAAGCCGTTCAGGCTCAGATGCCATCTGATCTGTGGAGCTCCGTCAGTCCCGAATTCTATGTCCTGTTCTGGGCATTACAGACGAGCGACCTCAGCATCCCAGCCAGCAGCTACAATGCTGAGACTGTACGGATATCCAGGGAACTGGATTTCATCAAAAAGGACCGCAGCGACATGACCAAACTGGGTCAGGACAAGAGCAGGCGCAGGCGCGACGAGCTTACCCAGATCGCGTCGAAGTTGACCACGGAAGTCAACCATGTGAAAGAGAGAGTAGGCAAAACCAAGGTTATGCTGCTCAAGTCTGCCCCAGCCTGGATTTCAGGCGGTATGGATAAGTCGAATGCTGTTGCAGATGTCCTGATCGAGGAATGCATTGTCCCACGAATGCTGCTCTCCCCAGGTGATGCGGACTTCTGCCACAAGATGATCAGATTCTTGCACGACAACCAGGTGTCCAACTTTAAAATCACGGCTCTCTATGAGCGCTTCTTTAGCGTCAATAGGCTTCGGTCCATGCTTTTCAGCTGTAGCATTCGCGAGGCTGAGTTTTTGGGACGGTTCATCAAGCTTTCTCTCGGGGACCTGGCCAAGTGGCACAAGAGCAAAGACGCTTATGAAAAAGAGGCTACCAGAAATGGCAAACACGCTGGTTTCGCCATCACAGTTGATGAGGAAGGCAAGCCTTCGTCGACGATGGAACATGATCACTTCCGTGACCAACTGTGGACATGGCATAGGAATTTGTGCGCAGCACTGAGGTCTTGCCTCCAAGGAACAGAGTGGATGCACATCCGCAACGCCATAACCATCCTCAAAGCAGTTCTTGATTACTTCCCGGCAGTCGACTTCATGGGCAGACAGTTTATGCAACTTCTGCAGAAGATTGCGGAGCGTGAAGCAGCAACCAAGAATAATGAAGACGGCCAGAGCCACCGCGTGGACTTGTCTGTCACTGCCAACACGGCTGCTTCGGCTCTGAAGAAGCACGAATCCAGATGGGTTATGGTGCAGGCTTTCCGATCCAACGTCGTAAGTAAACCATTGCCGAGGTCCATACAACCGAATCCTAACCCCAAGCAGACCGGCGACACATCTGAAGAAAAGAAGGCAGCAGACACAAGTAAGCCGGCAAGCCTCCGGCCCAGCGCGCCAGAGTTCAAGCCTGCGAGGTAAGTCCCCTGTACAAACCAATCGCTTTCACAGATTACCTAACCTTGCCATAGCGCTGCTGGACGATCGAGAACCACTGCCGAGGACGAAGATGGCGAGGTGAAGGATCATAGACCTAGCTCTGCAGCCTCGGCAGACGCTCAGAGGAAGGATACAGAAAATCTACCATCGTCCTCACACAAGCCGAATACACTGCCACAAAAGGCGGAGCTTGCTAGACCAGGACGACCGAGCACACCAACTGCGCGCCCGTCAACCCAGTCCCCAGTACCTAACAGACGAGAACCACTGAAGTCTTCGACTCTACCTAGCCTCCCGCCTGGTTTGCCTAGTCGACCCGACGTGCCACTCCCCGGCCACTTCAGACAAGATGAGTACGCCCAAGTTCGTGCCGTGGCCGAAAGCGGGCATACTCGTGAACACCGAGATACCCGAGAGCGTAGGGATGTGAGGGAAACTCGAGAACCACGCGAGCCAAGGGAGCCGAGACCTAGCGAAGCCACAAGAGGCAGCCGGCCGCCAAGAGAGTCCTTCAGCAATGATAGACGCCCTACCGATGGCCTTCCCAGGGAAGCGTCTCGTTCTGACCGGGATCGGACCACGCCACGGGCCGACGGCCCACCTCGCTGGGAACCACCGTCTACCCATGATAGAGAGACTCGCTCATCCCGAGACCGTGCAGCATCTGCGACTGCCGGACGCACCACGGACTCTGCCCGGGGTCCAAGAGATGCGCAGGCAGATCCCAAATCGATGCCCCCTCCTGGCCAAGGAGGTGAAGTACCGGGCCCAACAGTCAATCCTGAAAGAGCACGTCTTATTGGTGCCGATGCGCCGGATACCCTCGTCAATCCCGCCCGCGCGGCTTTGATGGCCGATTCGAGGCCAGGCCGTCCATCGAGAGAGGAAAGTCGCGATCGTGGTAGCCGTCACCATTCGCCTTCGCGAAAGACGGAGCGTTCCGAAACACGATCCGGTGAGCCGACTCGGGATGATCGCTCATCTCGCGCGTACCGTGGGGATCATCAGACACCTTCCAGAGATGACCGAGCTGAGCCAGTTCCTTCTACAGGCCATCGGGCTGATAGGGAAATCGACCGCGCACTTCCGGAAAAGGCGCGAGATGTTGGAAGCGTCTTTCAGCCAACTCCTACGGGGGCCCGTGCAGAGTCAGAACGCCTCAGAGCAAGCCAGCAGGACCCCAACTATGGACGATTGAACGCCATCCCATCAGTGACAGATATGCCAACAAACACCCCTGACGGCCCTCGAGGACGAGGTCGTAATATGACACGCCCTCCGCCGCCGCAGAATCAGCAACAGCCTGGACGTGGTGATGGCAGATATCCAAACATGGATGCGCCCCCAAGAGGGGCATCTCCCGAGAGGCATATGCCGCCTACGGGGCCTGCGTCGTCTAGGCCACGTCGTGGCCCGCAAGCTGCTGGACCCGGGAATGCCCCCGCCAACTCGCCGTCAGCGCCCAGTGGTTCAGGTCCAGGCATCCACCCAGACCGTCTCAGACAGCTAGGCGGTCCTGGAGCACAGCCGTCTTCTCCGCAGCCAGCATTCCCTGGCTCCGGGGTCAACTCTGTCGGTGTTCATCCTGATCGCATGAACCGTATCGGGGCGAACCAGCCGCCCAGCGGTCCATCTCAGCATGGCAGGACACTGCCGCCATTGCAGACACCAGACAGGCCGTCCATACCTCCCAGTCATGGAAGTCATGGAGGTTCTCGTCAGCCTTCTGGGCCAATGCCTATCACCCCGGGCACCGATAGAAGCAACGGCCCGTCTGTGCCAACTGGCCCTTCAGGGTCTACTGATCGGGCAAAGGGTGGAAGCCGAAGACAGCTTGCTGGTATCAACAATCTTCTTTCTGGCGCCGATCCGGCTGCTGGGCGAGGGGGCAGTTTGCGAGGGCGTAGTTCGCGTAGCAACCTTGCCGGCTCGGATGCTCAGGTGCTTACAGGAGCATCGCCCGTATCGACGCCTGTGCACGAGCGCCCCGAATCTTTCCCAGATCGCTTAGAGCAACCCAGTTCGTCTCGTGGTGGTGCCAATGGTGATGAACGGTCGAGTCGTGGTGACCGTGAACGAAGTCGGCGTCACCACGACCAGTCGGAACGGGTTCCCCGCAGTCGTGACCAGAGCCCAAGCCGTGATTCAAGATCGAAGGAACATCGAGAATACCACGAGCGGGAGCCTGGCAGTGACGTGCCTGGCAGTGGAGCCAGAGACGGTGGTAGAGAATTTTCGCGGCGATCCGGTCGGGAGTCTTCGAGTAACGTTCGGGACTCTCAGTTCGGCGGTCGTCCCGAAGTGGTGGGTAATGGGCGTGGTGATGGTGGAGGACGTGAATCTCGCCACCGTGGCGGCGACGGAGGAGGTAGCGGCCGACACGACGAACACTCGCGCAGCGGCGGAGGTGGCCGAGGAGGAGGCGGCCATGGAAGTGGAATTGGCGGAACCCCACGGGGCGAGGACCATAGGTCCAGAGAACCAAGAGGCGAGGACGGCGGGCGTAGCGGTCGAAAGCGCCGAAGCGAGGAGGGAGGCTACTCGGCACCGACACCCGACAGCCACAAGAGACAGAGACAGCGCTAGGAGCGCCAGAGGTATTACCCATTGTGATGTCGCCTGTCCGAACATGTATACACCCTGTACATCATACGAAAGAGAGAAAGAGAGAGATGCGGGCGAGCAAGCAGAAGCAGCAGCAGCAGCAGATTTTACAGTCAGAGCAAAACAACCGGTCGCTACTCTCAGCAATTGGAATTTCCTATAAACAAATCACACATCTTTTACTTCATCTACATTGGTCGGATTCCTTTTTATTCTGTTTTCCGCGACAACGACGAAGGCATTGCATTGGGCGTTCAGGGGAGATGGGAAATCACTAGAGGGGAAAACGAGAAAGCAAGTCACCCAGCGTGTCCTGGAAGGCCTTGCGAGTGAATTCTCCCTCACATGATATCGTTATTTCTTCGGCATCTTGGTTCAGGCACAAGACAGGCAGGGCCGGATCGAGCAGACCCAACAAGCGAGATTGACGAATAATAATTCTTTCTCCGATTCTACTTTTCGGGGCTTCCCTACTGCTGCTAGCGGAGGCGCCAATTTTCCCATCCTCGAGATACCCACCCCCGGACGAATCTGATTAGACACGGAAGACTTGTGATACCCACCCCATATTGAGCCGGCGTTTTTCTGAACTTTTATACCATTTCGACTTTCGTAATCGCTGCATCCGCAGCAGCATTGTATATATACGCTATCGACGACAGCAAACGGAGTTTTAAGTGTTGCGACGGAGAATGGATGGATGGATGGATGGGGTTAGGTTGGCTTATGCATATGATACAGGAGGGATGAGACTGGACTAATGAGATGATTTTCTTTTTCTTTCAAGCTCATTCTTCGCTCCTCTGAGTGAAGCACGTACCTTCCTGTATGCGTGCTCCTTAAGAGGCGGGGAAAGACTTTGGGCAATGGTGAAGTGAGTACGGCCGCCGGTATTGCGGACTTGTGACATTATACTTAGACAGAGAAGGCCTTTTGAAAAGACATATAGTGGCAGAAGGACACTTTTGCGTCTATCTTAGAAAATAAGGAGACAATTTCCCAAATGAGCATATCTCGAAGTCCACAGATATTTACGGTTAGATCGATTGGATCCATCGGTTGATGCGTTCTCAAAAGCACCCCTTGCGACCCTTCCATATATTGCAGCAAACAAGCTGATAATTCAAGGAAGTGTCTTAATAGTAGGTACATTGCAAGATATGCCAAGAGAAAATGCACAGCGAAGCCAAAAGTGTAAACGTAGGTAGTAATCTAATTGTAGTGAATTGTATAAAGTGTTGGTATATATATGCCTGTAATGGATGCTGCCTTCCTGGACGCCGAACTGAAGAGATCCAAACCAGCCAGCCAATCAGAATCTAAATCATTTGGTGGTATCTCGATGCGATAAAAATAAATACTCAAAAGAAAAAGCCAGGTTACTTCAGCATGTGTGAATAGGGGCTACGTGGTATCGTTACAGCTTCATCAAGGATGGTGGGTATATGCTCTCGTATTCTGTTGTCCCGCTCCTTTTCTTCTTGTTGGTTAGAACGCGCCGCCGGGTCCGCCGGGTCCGCCTGGTGGCGGCGGCGGCCCTCTGTCGCCCCATAGAGCGTTTCCAACTTTCATCTGTGTAGATGTTCGGTTCGGCCTGCTGAAACTACCATTCCGATGCTGTCGTTGGTAGTATTGTCGTTCACTCTCCATGTAAGGGGTGCCATTGTGCTGCGGGCGCATAGGCTCGCCTAAATCGCCATCATCACCTGCATACGGCTGATAGGGCCTGAAGGCCGAATTCGGCGGTGCTGCTAGTGGTCCATCGTAAAACGGGCCCCCATGCGGATCTTGAAATGGCGGGCTGGCGTGTCGGGGCGGCGATCCAGAGATGCCCTGAGCGTGGTCCATCAATGCAGCATTTTCCTCGGGAATGCCTGACAAGTTATGTTGCACAGGCATCCCGAACTGACTCCGACGGAACTCGCTGGCTATTGGCAAGTGGTCGGTGCTTTTGGTGCCTGGGTCGCTTCCATAAGGCTTCATGGGATAGCTCGTGTCGACGCCGTCCGTCTTGGCCGAGTAGCTAGTGTCGTTGTGGCGCTTCTTAACGCCAACAAAGAGCCATCGAATGCCACGGCCAAACGATTTGATAATGTCCCAAAGGTTCAGGGCATCAAGTATAGCCATAAGACCCAGTGGGCCTCCTTTCGGGGCGCCGCGCTCGTTTTCTCGGATTCCCAAACCCAGAGATGGGTCAGAGGGCGGGTAATAAGATGCTTTGGCGCCAGGAACATATGGCTGGTAGGGGAAGGCCCAAATATGCAGAATAGCAAAGACAGCCATCTCGAAGCAGAGAAGGAGAGACGGGATGCCGACCTTGAGGTCAGGATAGGCCAAAACCTCATTGGCCTTTATAATGCCCAACGTGGATGTACCCACGGAAATGGCAGTGGTTTGCCAAAAAGACAGGAAAATGACGAGTTTGATGGCCAAGACCTTCAGGAAGGGTCTATGCTCGGCCAGGGGTTCCTTCATCTGTATGTAGAATTGAATGAGACAGAACATAGCAATAGTCACGGCCAGCGATTCTACGACGAGGACCTGCAGCAAAGGATATGGTTAGAGGCGCATGCTCGCGAAAATATAGGGAGGGGGGCCAAAGACTTACCCAGATGTGGGCAAAGACGGGGTTGTTCGACGTTTCGCAGTAACGGTCGAAATACTCGGTCACCACGGCGGTTATAGTCATGGCCACTCGGATGAAGCAGTAGTGATATACGCCAATCCAGACAATGTTGAACCAAGTCAGCCCGCTCTTTGGGGTCCTCCAAGCACCACGCTCGCCTCCGCAGCACTTGGCAAACCAGGTGACGGGCCACACCCATGGTTGGACGGGGGACATGTGGCGAAAGTAGTCCTTCTGCTCGTGCAAGTTGGGGGCAACATAGTGGCACATGAGGGCAAAGAAGGAGGAAATGGCGAAGGCTTCGTAACAGTCGCTGATGACCTGGTAGTAGACGGCGTGCCAGTACTTCCAGATGCACAGGAAGGCCGAGATGGAGTAGATGGGAATCATGAACAGAATGCGAATGATGTGTTTCTGCTCGCGGGGCTTGGTGTAGTTGAGGGCATGCATCCATACCAAGTATAAACTCGTCATGGTTGCTATGACAGCACAGCCGCCTCCAATAATGATGGCCAGCATGTGGAAGGTGAAGCCGGGCACGATCTGGACTTCGGAACCGACTGTTGGTGGTCAGCATCATGTTTGGTAGTTTGCCCTATCATTCCTCTTCTTGGGGGTTCATCTTGGCGCGCGGGAGGCGCATGCGGGACAAGACGGGATGATCAAGGCTTATTTGGAGCCAAGACGTTTTTTGGAGGTGCGATTCGTCCGCATAGAAGTGGACAGAGCCATTGACTTACCTCGCAGTTCCTCCATCGTGGTATTACACGTGAAATTCATATTTGCGGTTTGCGGTGTCGTATTGACGGCATTCGGACCCAGATTCTCTTCGCTCCTTCCCCAAGTAAAACCATTCGAGTCCAGTCGGTCCAGTCGCTTCTACTGCAATCGCGTATTCTTGTCGTGTCGCGGATCCCGTTCCTGACAGCTTGGCACTTGTTTGCAGCGCTCGCGCTTGCCACCAAATCCCTCTCAGTCTCAGCGCCTACAATATTGGGCGTCCTGTCGCGATGGTCGGAGTGCGGTGAGGTCGGCGCAGCGCAGGAAAGTGCTGCTAGGCGTAGACAGTTTGTAGGAATTAACAACGGTCGGAAAGGGCGGGTTGCAGCCAGGTCAAATGCAAGTGTCAAATGATTATGGGTACAAGAAAAGTTGGCCCTTGTTGCGACGTTGCGAAACCAAGGAGCTTCGATCATAAAACAGATTGTGCCAAGAGGGAGAAACAGACTAGTCGGGACCCAGGTGCTATATATGTGACCTGCAATAAGGGAGAGGCAGTTTTGGTCGAGAATACGGGCGTTGAACTGCGATCAATTGCGGTTTGGTTTGCTATGCAAAAGATAAAACTAGTAATACTGTCCCAACCAACACAAAGAAGTGGCAGTGTCGGAATGACGGTGTGGGCGTGGACGTGGTTTGTATTACTACGCCATTTGGCATCACCATCTCGAAGCAATGGGATTGGGGAGTCGAAGTGATGGTAGGCAGTAGGCTGCAGAGAATGTGCAGTGTGCTGGCAGAAGTGCTGCTGGCAGCTGGGTCAAGTTGGCGGGTGCGACGCAAGAGGCGCAGCTTTGTGTGCGACGAGAGGGCCCCTACGAATTCAGCGAATCAGGCCGAGATTGCAGGGTTGCGCCTGTAACAACAGCCCATCGAGGCCAGGGAAGAGGGGCAGAAGGGGTCCTCTTTCTCGCCCTCCAAGCCCGACAGCGAGCCGACAGCGAACCAAACCGCCGGGGTCGTACTTGCTTGCCCGTCGGGGGCACTTAAGGCTGACTTGCCTGTGGTTGCATGAAATGAAGGCCGCTAGAACTTGCCTATCACCACTAACGGACAGCCAGGGCCCCCCCCTCTGTGCCCTCCACTGAGGGTATCAAAAAGGGTATCCATGTCGGATTCCAGAACCGTATCCCATCCGTCAATGCAACTGCCCATCTGATCCGGCATCAGGTATAAAGGCACGCGTGCATCCCTATTCGCGCGCGCAATCTCATCGCAATAACCTTACAATAACCTTTTAACTTTCCGTCGGATGGGCACACCATCGCTCCGCCGTCTGTGTCCCCTATCCGCCCATGCTTCCAAGTCCCAACGCTCCAGGCAGCCAGGCCCGCCAAGGCTGGATGCATGGGCCGGCCGGTCGAAGGTCGGACATAAGATGAGATAGAAATAGGACGACCCATAGAAGCATGCACCGAGGTAGAGACGCACCTAGTGTCAGACGACTACAATCTCATTTATGCCCGAATGCCGCTGCGAGGCAGACTCGATTCAATATTGCGGCCTACGTACGGGCTGTAAATGTGGCGAAGCACCTTCTTCTACCCTCAACACTTGCCATTATTTCCAATGCCGGATTCCGACAATTGTCTGGGCATCCCCTCTTCTCAACACCGCCTGGCAATAGAAGAGGGGATACGGTAGCGCAAATTTGCGCCGTTCGTGGACCTCAATGTCCGCTGCATCTTCTAGCATGAGGTGGCAGCAGCAGCAGCAGCAGGGGCTGATTCACGCAGCTTGACACGAGGTCATCGGGGTCTAAGACATACAGCTACACGCCTACCAACAAAGCTTACTTCTCAGGACAGGTGAATCAGCATCGGCGATGGGGTTGAGGCCGGAATTTTGGGCGGCAAGCCTTACCATCGTGTGTCGGTTCTTCGCCAAGCTCTCATGGCAGCCATACTATACTGGTGGACGTCACTCTACTCCAGGCTCTCCCGAGGGAGGTATCCGCCGTTTCTTCGAGTTGACTTTGGGCCAAGAGTTGGTAGGTACAGTTGGTGGAACACCACACATCAAAAGGGTCACCTCGCCGTAGTGTGCGTCCTTATGCAGGGCTCGCCTGCTTCGCCGGCAGGTGAGTGCGACAAGAACCGAGACACAGCGCAGTTAAGGGTCGCTGCGGCCGATTCTGTGTTTCCTTTTCCTTCAGGAGGAGGATACGGTTCGGATGACTCTGCATGAACTACAAAAAGCAAGATCTCGTCCGATCATTTGCTCCCTTCCCCTTGGGATGACCTCAACGAACAGACGGTGCCTCAACCAAAAGGGGGGAGGGGAGAAAGGGGGCAAAGAAATTACACCTTGCCTTTCGTCTCTGTACTCGATTTGACACCCGCCATTGAAGCCTATCGCAAACGTTACCTACTCTACCGCAAAGGTAAGGGACTCAGCTGGAAGGAAAGCCGTCACGGAGCGTGTCGCGCCCGGAAGCCTGGCCAGAACCGCGTCTCGAGCACGATTGCCGGAGCGCGCCCTAGAGCTGCAAATGAACGGCCCCTATCACATGGAATGGTAACACCGCAGCGGCCCCCTACTCCTGTGGCGCGGTCTGCCGAGAGTCAATCAGCCCCCTCGGGCGTCGGTTCACGCTTCACCAATAAAAGCAATGCCACTGAGCAAATTAGAAAAAGCAGGAGGCAGTATCAGCCACCGCATCATAGCGCCGGCACTTTCATCAGGACGCATCGGGTGTGCCCTCCGGAAAAAGGAAAATACAACTGTGAGCTCGGAATTGGTCAGGTGGCACAGGAGTTCCAAACATGTGAATGCTCCCAATGCCTATGTCGTATCAACCATAAACGCCTTACCTTAAGGCCCCGAGAGAAATATAGTAAATATTAAAACCCGAACACCCGAGTCGTCGGTGATGAGCCCCGCACGCCGCCGGAGATGGGTAACGGAGGAGGGGGGGTGCTCGACCTCACACGTGACATGCAGATCCATAGTCAATGAATGTCCTTGAGATACTTGGACATGATGTACTTACTCACTGGTCTAGTAGGTTAGTCGTGCATCTGTGGAAAAAAGGGGCGATTTCTTGGAGATTAGCTACGGAGACGCGCCCAGCAACTAAAGACCTAGCGCGTCTAGTAGAAACAGAAATTGGCCGGGAAAGATCCCTCGGCTCGGCAAGCAGGCCTCCCATTTCTCATGTAGTAGTATACCCACAACGTATATGTGCAGCGACGCCAATTATGTCGCTAGAATCGCGTTGGCATTATTGATCACAAGTAATTTGGCCCCCCTCCGTGTAGCCATATTTTCTGTATGATTGAGAGCCAAGGCCGATGTCAGGGGGAATGCGCCGTGATGCAAGGTCTATGAACATCCTCATCTTAATTTGGCTTCCGCAGCGCCCTTACATAATATAGGCGTCCTATCCTGACCCTTCCGCAGCCACAAGGAATGGACAATATTGCACAAAGATAGAACGTAGAGCTTCGTCACAGAGTAGAATAAACAGTTTCCCGAAATTAATCAAGTAGCCAGTCAAGACATTCAGTGAAAAGTCCTTGGTAGAGTTGAGAGGCAGTCGTTCATTGGGACTACCGTTGGTTTGTAATTAGGATATTCCAGAGTCAAGCGCAGGATCATGGAACATGATCACATCGCTGTCGTGGTCCGCAAGGATGCCACATCCTTATCGTATGTACATGCAACACATTCTACGAGAAACCCAAGACACATCGTGCTTCGCCGCCATAGTCTTCCGCGGACTCGCTCGGCCCGGGAGTGTCACATGTTACCGGGAAAGCTGAACAGAGTCGACAACTTTGAGAAGATGCTCGTGTATCGTAACCGTGTGATAGGCAGCAATGCCGCAGTGGTCGCATTGGTGTTCGTGGTTCTGGAAACCAGTCGTCGAGACGTGGCGGTATAGAAGATTAGAACCCGCTTTCGTATAGTCCCCCTGCCTGGGGACTCCATCCATCCGTCGTATATTTTGCTGGCCGCAGTCCGCCATAGTTGTGTCTGAACTCCCTTCTTTGTCCTGAAATCCCAACCCTCCCTAGAACGCCATCCTGGTATCTCAAAATAGAAAAAATGCAAATGCAGACCCAAATCTGGACCCGTCCGAATATGTCGTGTGCGTCATCAAAACCCTCCTTCTTCTGGACCCCGGCGTTGTCTAGATTGTTATCATATGCCTCACAGATGCTCGCCATCCGTAGGATCGGGGTTGGTTGTCCGGAGTACTCTTCTGGAGTAGTCTCGGTCATCTCGGAGGGTATTGATGCTCTCATGACTCTTGTTGTCGAAGCGGCCGTAAATGTTGGTTGCGTACGGGTCCATGCGAGGATCATGGGGCATTAGTCGACTGTTCCTTCGGCCCATCGAGTCGCCGTCCCAAGTCGATGCCATCTCGGTTCTCGGTGTGCTCATCATGCCGGCTGAGCTACCTCGCACGCTATTCTGGCGATCTAGCAGGGCCTGGTTCTGGTGACGGCGTTTCCGTCGAAGCCAGAAGAAGGCGGCGATGGCTCCCGTTAGGATGATGGCTCCTATGACACCGACCGCCACACCAACTGCTGCACCAGTCGATAGTCCTTTGGACCCCGAGTCAACCTGGGGGCTCTCTTTGGTGTTTGCTCCGGTAGGTACTGGGGCTACTGGTGGCGGGTACACAGTAACAGTTGCGACGCTGACACTCCCATCTTGCGTCACAGTAGAAACCAACATGCTTGGCGATGGTTTCGGTAGTGGCTCCTCTGTTTTTGGATCATCCGAAGGATCAGGTGAGGGCTGATGATGTTCTCAGTTAGTTTGTTGTTCATAATAGGCCTGGATCTAGATCTCTTGACAAAGGAAATAGAATGTGTCCCGGGGACAGGTCAATAAGAAAATATAGATGGTTGCATACAGCCGGCTTAGTGGTCATAGTAGTTAGAACAGGAGGGTCATCATGTGTAGTAGGACTGAGCGTAACAGTATTCTGTATAGTCTCAGTTACGGTGCCCTGACATCTCACACTGTTAAGTAAGAGATCCTCCATACGGTCGATGTTGCCAGGAATGGATACAACGCAATGCAAGAAGTAGCAGAAGACACAATGGCGCCACACCTGCCTGCGCTTGATACACCAAAGAACTGGACATGACCCCGGCACGAGAGAAAGACAAGAAACAGAGACGACGAGAAATGAAACGCAGCAATCGAAGATCAACTAGGATAACTTACCTGTGCAGTTTTCGTTGCAGTCGGCGAAGGCTTGTCGGCTCCTTGGGTCCCAGAAGGGTCTTTGCCGAGCATCATGTAGCCCCACAGGCCATCCCCTCCGCATGTGTCATCGGGGTAACCAGAACACTTTTGGTTGCACTTTGATGTCGAGACCTGGACAGATCTGCCTGGTTCCACGTCGCTACACCAACAGTTCTGGCCCTGAATAACGGCAAATGCGGTTCCCTGGTCGTTGCATTGATCGCGGCAAAGGCCGTCCGACTGGTATATGCTGCTGGCTTCATCATGTGTCAGCACCATCAGGTCAGGCAGAATGGTGAGAAGGTAAGATACTTACTTCCGCCGCCTGAACCAGTATTGATACTCGCGCAATAGGTCATGGGAATCGAAGCACCCATAGCTGCTCTCACCAGAGCCAGCAAAGTGACCAGAGTCAATAAAGACCCGGTCGGTTGAGAATAAGCCATGATTGGTTTTGTAGGATTCAACCTGCTATGGCAATGGTTAGCACAGATCCGAGCGATGAGTAAAGAATAGATTTCGATTCGCAATTGGCAGCAAGGAGGGCAATGTTGTCGCGTCGGAGATCGGGTAGCGAATATCGATAGGTAGTCGACCAGGTCCTGGTCGTCTGGGGAAATCTGTGCATGGACCAGGCTGCCCAAATAACGCCTTACTCACAATCAATCAAAGTATTGCCAACCAAATATCGAATAGGAAAGGCGGTCGAGCAGTACCACGAGAATTTCACAGAGAAGAAGGGCTGCTGTTCCTGTCCATGACAATGTGTCTGCTCTGCGGTGGAGGATTGATTTGCAAGACCAACAGCTCCTCGGATGATGGAGCTGGCGTTGTCCAGTACGGTCGATAAGTCCGGGAGCTGGATGGAGAGACCGGAGACCGGAGACCTGACTGTTGTGTCCTTCTGTTGAACGAGGGAGGAAGGACAGGTGGGCGGCCAAGATCTTGACAGACAACTAGGAGGTCTGTGGATGGGAGGGAGAAGAAGAGAAGTGATAGCTACTAGTAGGGGAAGGGAAAAGAGAAATCGGAAGGCTAGTAGAAAAGAGTGCCGCCGACTGAGACCCAGGTCTCGAAAATGCTAGGCAGGCGAAGTGTGATTGGGCGTAGTTGGGTAGAGGCGATGTGGGAGGAGCCGGGAAGTATTGGAGACGAGTTGCTGGTGCGAGCGCCAAGAACGATCGGTGACGGGTGGATTCAGAGACCAAGAACTGGTCCCGGATAGTATCCTTGCCTTGTTGTGGTGTGGGTGATGTGGTGGTTTTTTTTTCTTTGGCCTGCAGTAGTCGACCAGGGGGGTGGAGAGGAGAGACAAAAGGACTAGCACAGACTCAGAGCGGGCTGGTAGTGGTAGGCACCTAAATTGAAGTCGTCGTACGCGAAACAAGTACCTAACCTGTTTCCCGTTTTGGCTGCGATCAAGCTGTGCAGGTAATGGTAGATAAGTAGGTATGTACGTGCTTGTGCTTGTGCCTGTGTGGTGCGTGTGTGTGTGTGTGTTATGTGCACGTACACTGTCGGTCGTCTCTACGGCAGGAGTCCGACAGGACGGAGAAGCGAAAGTTACAGCGAGGGAAGAAGACCGTGGCGGGCCTGGGGATGAAGAGGGTTTCTTTCCAAGGAAGCGAAACCAAACGAACGGAACGAATAAGCAGGCAAGCCTGTTGTTTATTGAGATTTGACTCTAGTGAACAAGCGTTGGCTGAAGCGAGAGACAATACAACAGGGGGAGGGGTGAAAGTGAAAAGAACAACGAACGAAAGCAGACATGCGTCTCAACAGGGGTAGAAGGTGGGAAAGAAGAGCGAAAGCATCAATCAACAAGAAACGAATGCACGGGAATTTGGAGAATTTGAGTCTTGAAAGAATGGGAAAATCGTAATAATAGGTTAGTTAGTCCAGTAGCCAGTTGCCAGCCAGCCAGCCAGCTCCTTCTTCCACCACCCACGTCCACCATCCACACCCGACTGTCATTCATACCGTCATCCCCCACGGTTCCGCTGAAATTACTCATCATTGCTGATACGCACTAGCGACTATTGGATCTACTCGGAGCTTCTCCTGCTTTGTTGACGGCTGTCTTAGGTAGGTAAACTATCTGGCTTGCCTTTGTTTTTCCTTGTCGTCCGCCCATCATCAGCTTCACTCCTTGGTCCATCGTACATTTGAACAGTCAGCGGTGCACACGTAGCTTGCCGTGAATGGGTAGGTAACGTACGGAGACGTGAACTGATACATTGATACGTTAGTTTAGTATGTGCCTACCTGGTCGCGCTCTCATCAAGATGGATCCCGAAGGAAGCTTTGGGCCAAATTGGCAGGCACTACACCAACAACCTTGCCCTGAAATTGACGATCGTCGACCGCGGCACGCTTCGGGCCTAGCGCCTCATGCGCACGGAGCCCTGGGTGAGCCGACAGACACCGTCGGCCAATGCGGGTTGGCGGGTTGCGTTGCACGTAACCTGTTGGCTGACGCCCAGCACCTTTTGGACATGACTGCTGCTTGCTGCCATCCCTCCATGAGGGAATTGTTAATTTCAACACTGCTATTTTCCGGCGATCCGAAAGGGCGCCGTTTATCACTTCTGATGCCTGCCTGCATATGGATATTACTACGCGCACACATGTGCTGCAGCATGTAGGTGAAAAGTGATACTCGCAGCAGTGGCTGTCTTCTGTTGACGTTGAAGGTGGCGCAACAGGACAAAATTACAATAAATCACCTTTTTGATGGATAAGACACAGACGCTCGAGCACGGATAGCCGTCCGTAGATTCGCCTGCCCAACCCCCATGACCCTGGCGCATGCTAATAGAAGGGGGGGATTATAGATCCACCATCAATCAAGGAGCCTCGACACGGACCTGGTCAAGCTGGAAGCTCAGCCAGTGGACCATATGTCGTCACCACTCCGCCGTCTTCAATTTCACACGAGGTCGCGAAAACCCCGGCGGCGGAGAGAAAGACTCCATCATGGATCCGTTGCGGCGGTTACGAGCGTCTTCTGGAGCCTCCTCCACGAGTCAATCCAGCCTTAACTGTCGCATCAATCTGGTTTATGTAGGTAATGATAGATGCGCTACTGTTTGGGGTTGGTAGACCAATTCCTCGATATACACAATCCACGAAACATTCCGACTCAGCCTCCGGCGTGCGACAGCGATGAGCTGTTACTGTCGCTCGTGTCCCGTCCATTCTCGCTAAATAAAGGCGAGCCCTGGGAATCTGGAGATTCCGAGACCAAAACAACAAGTCGAAGCGGCGACACAAGTGCGACCCCTACGAGCCCTCGTACCCAGGCTATGCATCTATTTCTATTGATGGATCTGTCACTACATCTGCCCTATCTGCGAGTCTGCTCAACTTTCAGCAGTGCTCGGTTGGAAAGCCAAGGGCCTGAGATGAGACAGGGAGACGCGGCAAT
Organism: Apiospora marii; assembly: GCF_038362585.1. Taxonomy (NCBI): domain Eukaryota; kingdom Fungi; phylum Ascomycota; class Sordariomycetes; order Amphisphaeriales; family Apiosporaceae; genus Apiospora; species Apiospora marii. Next base: position 1,991,845 of record NW_027117374.1, read on the forward strand.
CTAGCAGATACCTACTACATACCTCCTTGGAAATCCACCATTTGTATCCGGGACGACAGGAGGATTGTTCCAATAATCAATCTTTGCTACATATTTAGCCTAGGACCCTGCAAATCTTCTGGGCTGGAGTGCTGGAGCGCACACGGCAAACGGGTCGATTCCAGTTCCAACTGTATTCGTTACCTGGTAATACCCTCAATGTTACTCGACAATACTTTAAAATAAAGCGAGTGCACTGAGCAGCTGAGGTGGTCTGCATATCCCTGTTTCGTCTTTTTGGTCTTTTTTTACGAGCACTCTGCACAAGGGAGTCCCTTGCTTGCTAAAACTGACAAAGCTTCATCAAACGCCTCTTCCGCCGACCACGAAGAAACCCGCTAATAGCTGAAGCTTCCGTGCCGATAAGAGCATACACACGACGTAAAAATCACGTTGGCATTGCCCATCCCCTTTCAACCCCGTATACCATCATCACGGGGTGGCTTAGAGCTCCAGCTGTCAAGCGGTTGCCGATATGCTTGCTGTACGGGGACTGGACAGTGGACAGTCGTATGATTTGTAAGGCACCAGCCAACCCAATCCCGCAAGTTCGTATTTGATCCGCTCCATCCCCCATTGAGGAAATACGAAACATGGCTGGCAGTGAGATGGATGGGTGACCGAAAAGCACATACAGTAAAGTAATCATAGCTCTTATTCTTATCTATCAAATATGCGTTACCTCTTTTTTTTCACGTTCGCAGCAACTGCAACTATCTCCAAGTCATGCAGGGCCTCTATTCCTAATCGTACAGCTCGCAGCCGACCTACTGTACTGATGCCGACTAATTTGCCCCGGTGCAGATTGGCTGGCAGCTAGCTGGTCGACCGGAGTGGGTTGATTAAACGAAACTCAAAAAACTGCCGCCACAGCCGGCGCAACAACATGTCTCGAATATTCGTAAAGCAGGGGCGCGGTGCGGCAGAATTGCCCATGAAGCTATCATGGCATGTATTGCAACCGCGTGATGGATGATTCCGCCAAACAAGAAGGGTGTGAAACATCTCCAGAAACCCACTTGACCGTGATCATCGTATGTGCAAAATAGAGTACTGGATAACTCCGGACTTTCGCGTTTCCAAGGAAAAGATTTGGGCCACGAGCGGGGGCGGGATGCCCAGGATACGGTTTTTCGACCCGCAAGGGAATATTCCAGATTTTCTTGCCTCCACGCTGGCGACGATGATGCCATCTTCGACGATTGCCAGGTGCCAGTGCTGTGATTTCACATCGACGCTGGCCTGATAAAGGCTTCATTTGGTTGTTGGGAACCCCACCACTTCGCATCCGGGAGAGAGGGTGTAGTAGTTGCATGTGCAGGCCTAGCTGCTTTGCCTTGCATGACACTCTGCATGAACTCACCCAGACACGAGAAATCCCTACCCTACCTACAGTCTCTCCAGCTCGGCATCCCCTCATCCATGCCCTTTTCTCTGCCCCCCGCCAACCTCCTGGATTGTCGAATCAGTCCTGCTGCATGCAGGCTCAGAACACATGTCGCCGTAAGCGCCCCCGACGGGAAGGCGTAGTCATGAGCCCCGGCGAGCGGGCGAGACGCAAGGTGACGACGACGCCGGAGCTCTCCGCAAACGGAAGCACGCCGTATCTTCCCCAGAACCGTCCTCTCCGTTCACCTTACACGATACCAGTCCAATTGAGAAGATACCTACCACATGCAGATAATCAATAAAATGTGCCCGACTGTAAAGCATCTCACGTCAGCAATACAATACAATGCAATCAATATAATTCTTGCCCTGTGCCTGCTCAAATCAACCACCTCATTTTCCCACTCGGTGCTCCAACTCTATTCATTCAGGGTCATGTTGGGGCTGCGGCCTTTTCTACTGCCGCTCCACGTTACATTGGATGCTCGGCTTATACCCAAGATCTCGGCCTGCGGGCCCGTGGCTGGGCACTTCATCACCGAAGTTTTGACCCAAAAGACTCACATTCCGTGCCGAGCCTTGACCCCATCTCTGCTCTCCATAGACCTATGTTCTAACCTTCCGTACTTATCACCGGTTCTTTGCGATATAGACCGTAGTGGGATACCCCCTTACATCTCTAGCCTCGTTGTTAAATAGTGGACAGTGACTACTCGATCTAGGCGGCATTCCTTCCTTGCACACACGTGTACACGACTTACAGATAACCAGTCCTATTTGTCTACTCCTTATCTTCAACGGCAGTCATGTGTCCAAAAACATGCTCAAGCGCCGGATCGGCGAGACCCAATGAGGATGCCGGACCTTGACTGGAGAACCGTTCATTCGTTTGGCCGGAAGCATTGTAGCGTACCTGACAGGCGCCGACCGATGGCGCCTCCCATCATGGAGCCTAACGTGGTCATAATTCTAACTTGACTACTTGGCTCCGTACTGCTGCTGTCTATAGATCTCAGCGTGACAGCTGGGGTGCAATCAGCGAATGCAAGCAAGCGCCGACTATCACAGAAACAAACAAGAACCATGGCACAAATCAGCCAAACTGCCTACGGTGCCAAGTTTTGCACCTCCAGACTTGATACCTACTCTATCGAATCAAGGCATTATCTACGTCTAACGGGTCGTTACAGGCTGATCAAATCATGCAGCCACAAGTGTGGTATCCCTGGCAGCAGAGGCAGGTAGACTGATGAAACTATTTGTTGCTCGATCAACCGGCTTTCAAATGTCTCTCACTTTACATCATAGACATGAAAAATCGCCGACCTTAATGCACCATCCCACCGAGCGATACCAGCATGATAGATAGCGCTTGTGTCATCGGCAGCGGGTGCGGGTTGCGGGTTACAGGTTCATTGGTTCGCGGGAAGCTCAGGGATCACGTCGAAGCCTTTGCTTTGCTAGAGGCTACCTCTTAGTTGTTTGCGCTCTGAGCTAGTTGCTAGTTTTGTTTGCCAGTCTGCAAACAAAACAAGTAATTGCGGGAACCCTGGCGAAACCAAGCGCTGCTAAGAACCACCAGGGGGGCAAGCTGAAAAGTAGCTGATATGAAGATCGACTTCCAGCCCCGACGCCCGAATGTCGATCGCCACGCACATCCCCATCTCGCAAAAAGCCCGTTCCCAAACCCCATTGTATTGAGATCACTTTCATCATATCCGTACGTTGGTGGGAAAAGGAAACGTACCCTCGCCATCCCCGAACCGTGTCTCGCGCGTCGCCTGTCGCGACCCAAATGGTCGGGTTACGCAAGGAACCGGATCTTCGGATCTAAACCCCCTAAAAAGGACGCATCGTACATATTTACTCGGGGCCACTTCGATCCGATCTCACACATAACGATATAAGACAATGTGGTGTTGATTGTACACAGCAGCCGCCTCCTGCTGACTGCCGATGTTTTGATAGATCCCGCCAACCGCACAACAGCATCTGCTACTGATAGCATCTACCTAATGTAAAACAACAACAACAACTGAACATAGTAGGCCTGCGCACCCTCTCCCATGCTCTCATAAATCAAAAACAAGCAAGCAAAGAAGCAGGCAGGGGACTTGATCGATGCCGCCCTCCCCCTCCTTCGCGTAGTACAGAGATCAGTCAAAACGCCTGGTTAAACAAAATGTGCCTCCCAAGTTTTGCAGTGAATGCACCCCGGATCACGAAGATCCCCTAGCTTTGCCCTGTCATATCCTCCTAAATCCTTAGCCGTCCATCCAATGTAGCGCAGTCCCATCGCGCCGTGATACTCCCCAAACCCCCTTGCCAGTTTGTCCCAGAACGCCCTTGATGTGACCGAAAGAGAGAGTAAGAGAGACAAGGGCAACTACCAAGCACCTATTCGCACCCAAAAGAGGTGTGCATATGAAAAGAAGAAAAAACAAGCTAGCCATGTCAATGCCTTTCCGGACTAGGGGTGCGGCTCTCGTATCTTTCCACCATGGCTAGAACGCGTGTGCGGGGCCTTTCCATCGTGACGGCTTCAGCAGACATCACTTCACCCTCACTATGGGATTGGGCCGACGTGCGGGAGGGGTGGATCTCCAAGTCGCTTCCAACGTCGAAAGATTTCCGCGATGGGGTGCTCGCCGAGTCGTACCGCTCCTCCGGGACCGCCAACAAATCGTGCGAGCCGCTCGACAGGGGCCTCCCGCTCTCACTCGTAGGCGACCCGATTTCCGTGCCGAGCGCCGAGTCGACCGTTTCCCTGGCGGGGTTTCTGGCGCTACTGCTGCTGCTGACAAGTCTCGACAATCCATGCTGCTGCTGCTCCTTATTAGAGCCTTTGCTTGAAAGCCGGGCCACTACCAGTGGTGGCGGTACTGCGTCTTCTATATCATCCGTAGTAACAGCGTGGTACCCGTCTCCTATGTCGGCCTCATCTTCCTTAGCAGGGTCGACAAGCACCACATCCTCTCCGCTCTCGAGATCAGGCTCGCCGTTGGTTATCCGCAGGGGCTCTCTAGGCACCGTGAACATGACCTGGACGAGCCTCTTCTCCACCGCCTTCTCGATGTCCCATTCGTCTGATTCGTCGTCGCGCGATACCCTTTCTTTGCCTGGTGTGTCGGGGTGTCGGTCAGACGCCTCCCAAGCGTCCCGTCCAGCTTTTCTCCGCAAGAGCCCGCCGGTGGCGATGCTACCCAGTCCACCATACCGCGGATCGTAATCCGATGCATCGGCCATGCTGTCGCGCCTTGGGCTGCCGTTCCTCTCGCTGTCCGTTGGTGACGGTGAAGGTGTCGCGCCGCTGAACACCCGGCGGAGGCTACCCAGCCACCCTCGGCGCGGTCTACTCTTACTAGGACTTCCAGGTTCGTCATCTTCTTCGTAAGCCAGACTGGGTCGGCCCATGAGTAGCGCAGGGCCTTCTGCTTGCAAAGCAGGAAAGCTTGACTTGGCAGTGTTGTAAGAGTTTCCAGACGGGATACTCGCAGTGCTGTTGCTGCTGTTGCTCCCGCTAGTTCCCTGCCGACCTTCCGCAGCGGCTACTGCTGGCCCGACGCCGAAACCAGGCTGGCCACCGAGGCGGAGGGAGTTCGAGCGAGAGATGGTGCTTCGATTTGCATCTGAAAGCCCACTCCCCGTCCGTTGCTCGTCCTCCGGCCCATGAGCGGAGCGGTTAGATTTGTTGCGCCGGACAGGCGATATCCTGCCGGTGTTTCCTTTGGGCGTCGTATTCATGCGGGTTGTCAGTAGCGCATCTGCAGCGTCGACATCTGACATCCAGTCTTGGACCTCTGGATCGGTTGCCGAATGTCTTTGTGACGGCTCTGGGCTCGGTGTTCCAGATTTTCGGGCGGGTGGAGGAAACGACAAAGGTCGTTCTTGTCGTTCTTGTGTCGGTGTCGAGAAAGGGTTCGAGTTGCGGTTGGAGTCATAAACTGGCGTGGAAGGACTCATAGGTTCCTCGGCGTCACGAACCTCATCATCCTCATCATCCTCGTAGATCGGGTGAATAGCGCCGGCTCCACGGGTACGGTGATCAAGGAAAGATTCGTAGTTTCCGCCCGAGGTTGGCTGGTACTGCCCCTTGGCTGCGCGAGGAGCTATCGGCTTTCTTATGATTGGCATGGCTTGCATAAGGCCGTGGTGACCATCCATGCTGCCTCGGCCGGGGCGATAGCTCTCGTAGCCAAGTGACTGATTGCCAGCATGATATGGGTCGTGTCCCCCAGCATACCAAGCTCTCGGATGATTATCTTGCTCCATCATTGGATCGTCATCTGCATCGCTGAGAAAACGAGCATTGTCTTGAGCCAACGAGCGAATGGTATCCTCTCGCGCGGCATACTTGCGATTTTGGCGCCGACGGTAGCACCAGTTGATCAGTAACGCGCCGAATATTGCAGCGAGTCCCAGTCCCAGGCCTAGGGCGAGGCCCAGCTGTCTCTTGCCGTTGTCGTTCGAGCTCGCCGCAGGCTCTCCACCTGCAGCAATGTAAGTCGGGTTGTTGTAAACGTCCGACCATGACATGGTAGTGAGATTGAGAAACCTAGGTTCGTTGCCGACGAGGTCTGTTGCTTGCCTTCTCACTCTGCTTACCGCGGAAGAGATGGCATGTCCACCATAGACCATCATTACGTTGCCGGGTAGTAGAGTGGCACCATGCCCGTAGATTGCAGGTTCAGGTGGTTGACTGTCGGGAACAGACCATTGCCATGCCCCCTTACCACCGTAGCCAGCGCCAACTTCGAGGACGATCATCTGAGGCGTGGCAGCAGTGGATGTGTCTCCAACCCAGCCTCCAAAAACCACAAGGGCAGTTCCATCCTCGTTCAGGACAGCCGTGTGACCAGATCTTGGATTGATGTCTTCGCTGGTGCTCTTGGTTGCAAATTGAGCCCTGGAACTAGATTCCGTGGCCACGTCGATGTGCACATAGCCCCAACTTTCCTCTGGAAGACTCCATATAGCGGCTGTGCTCATATTGACAAAGGCGGTTTTCGTATGACCCCCCAGGAGGACATGGTTGACCTGCTGCGTCACCACACCAGACCGATTAGATATTGATGGAGATAATTCCGTGAGTGTGAAGCCAGCCTCGGGGATCGGTGCTCCCTTGTTGGCTACAGTCTCTACCGAGTATCCGCTTCCTCCTATTCCGGGTGGCGAGATCTTTACCATCTGGTTCGAATATCTTCCACTGGCTTGATTTTTGTCGCCGCTGGAGTCCCCTGACGGGCACATACCTCCGTAGGTGTAGATGGTTGCCGGCGATATCGCAGGTTGGAGGGTCGTAGAAAAGCCCATGCTTGCCCCGAGCATGCCTGGCCCCGTGTAAACCGAGCCATCTTCGAGGGGTGTGGGAATCTGGGTCCAGCTTGCCGGACCATTGCCTGCGGCGTAGTTGAGGATCCACAATGCAGCGCTACTGGACGAGCTGCAGTCCCCTGTGTAAACGATGAGCGATCCATTGTCGGCCGTTGTGGGAGCGAATGCCGTGTTGTTGCTGGTCAAGAAGGGTAACCCTGAGCTGATTGTCCGTATCGTCTTGTCGGCAGCTTTCACGGTACTGGACACGTTCAGGGAGAGAAGATCCACGGTATCATCGCGAGGGGCGAAAATGTAGGCGATGTCTGCACCAAGGTTCTGCCCATCTGGCGATGATGATCCCGGTATTATAATTGTCGTAGGAACGTATGGAAGTGCCTGGGCCCGGGCTACGCTCATCAGAAGCGACAGGACGATGACCCATGCTGAACAGCGGACGGCCGCAGCGATCTGCGACGACATGGTCTTGGACAATGAGAGGTCACAGAAACCACGATACGACGACGACACCATCCCACCGGGGCGTAGCAGCTTAGGGATTCAGCTCCGATGCATCATCTATCTCGTCGAAACCACAGGACAGGCAGAAGAAGCATCCAAGGGCGTCCGAGCAGGACTATAGGTCAGATCCAAATAGTCAAATACTCCAATAGGGCGGGCTCATCGGCAAACAATGGAGACCCTTCAAGATGGATGGCGGGGCTGGAGATGTGTTGTCCTATGCTCGCCCTGCGTTGTCGTTCAAAGTGAAGGTGCAGGGACTATGTGAAGCACAGAGCAGCAGCTGGGACTGACAGCCGACTAGAGGGTCGACCAGTGTGGGTGGCCCAGACTGGTTGACAAGAGTCCCCCAGACAATCTTTTTACCGTTGTGGAGCGGATCGTGACACAGGCCGATCGAAAATCAACACTTGGGAATAAGAAGAAAAATCAATCCAGAAACTGCAATCAACCGCGATCTGTCTTAGATTGAATGGTTTATCGTCAGGGATAGTCGCTGGGTAAGATCTTCAGCAGAGGACAGACCGAAGGGATTTCAAAAATTAACCCCAAGTCTCTAGGCATTTGTTTCTTCCAATGTCTGACAGTGTCCTGGCCGTCTTCCAAGTAAGAGAGGGGGGAATCAGGGAAAGCGTGGCTTGCAGGGTAGCAGTGTTTGCGGGCAGCGGTTGGCAGAGCAACACTGGAAAAGTCCCCGATCCGACCCAAGATGGCATTCAAGGTTGGAGGAGTTGGAGTCGCACTCACATGAACGCGTATAGTACCCGTCCACTTTTTTTCACGCCCAAGTTCATCTGATAATAGCTACTATTCTGGGCACACCCATGTCAGAACCCATGACTTCTAGGCGGTCCAAATTGCACCACTCACTCAAGGGAGTCAACATCGTCAGCCCTACTCGTATATGTAGACGATGCAATTTGATATCTGGGGCAGATCCAGCCAATTAGAAGAGTTAACCTGTACGATTTGCACTACAATTAAGAAAAAAAAGCCAACACTGGATACAGTACATGACGACGACCACTCCTCTAAGCCTTCCATATTCCGGTCCACCTTGGGCACCCGAGGCACTTAAGGCACTCAACTCCAAAGAACCTTACAAACTTCCGTTACCCAACCCTAACACACACCGCCAAGATCTATTTGGGCACACAATCATGAGGATGGGGCATGGGCTGGCGGACCACTCTTGATCTCCTCGCGCCTGTGCTCGCACATGCGTCTTCTTAACTCGGCATTCTCCTCGTTGACCTTCTTCAGAATGTCTGCCACGGCCTGCAGAGCAGCATCCGTCACGTTGCCATCCGCGTCACGAGGGACCATGCGCCCAACTTCAGTCCAGGAGTATTGGTTGGAGGTAAGCTTGTGCTGGATGCTCTGGAGAGAACTCTCCTGCTTCTCCAGCTCGCGAAGTCTCGCCTCGGCATTGTTGATCTTCTGCACGTACTCACTCAGCTCCGCGTCAAGAGCGTGGCTGTCGCTGTTGGACGACCGGGTGAAAGCAGCAAGTTTGCGGCGGGCTTGCTCGGCATCATTGACGTGGCTGTCGATCTGCGACTCGGCCTTGGCCAGCTTTTGCTTGAGCTCGGCGTTTTCGTTGTAGTAGGTGTCACGCTCGGTCTTGTAGGTCTCGTTCTGATTCTGGAGGTTGCTGACGCGCTCGGGGAACTCAGGGGCCCGCATCCTCACCGCCGTCGGCCGGTTCTCGAGCTCTCGTGTGTATACGGTGCCGGGGCGATCAGCGTAGGCCGGGAGAACGAAAACCGGTCCACGGCCGTGGCCCCTGAGACGGTAGTATCTGGTGTTCAAGTCCAGCGTGACAATGCCACGCTCCTTGTCTCCCACAGCCAACGTCTCGCCACTGACGCCTTCAGACCTTGCGTAGGCCGAATTGCCATCCATGGTGTATTCCTTCTTGTCCATGGCATTGTGCAGGTACTCCAGCACATCTTCACCTGCGTTGGCGAGCACCCAGCGATCTTGTGGGTACACCACGGTGCGCCCGCTGCGCCCGTCAGGGCCATGGGCGCTCATGTGCTGCATCGGGACTACAGCATCGTCTTTGAGTAAGTCTAACGCCTGTGCCAGTTGGCGTTCCAGGTCGTGCGTTCGGCTGACTAGCCGCTGGGTGAAGACCAGCCATTGCCCAATGAATGTCTTCTTGATGTCCTCGAACTCCTTTGCCTCAGGCTCGTAGTCCGCCGGCAGGATAGACAATACGCCACCGGTGGCGGAGTACTCGTGGTCGAGAATCTCAAGACACTCATTTGCGTGTCGCAAAAGGTTCACGTGTCGTTGGTAGGGTCTCCTGGCGATTTCGCGCTTGTACCCGTCCTGGAGGTCTTCAACCCTTGCGATGCCACCATTGCATTGCAGCGCACAGTGGAACTCGACGCCCTTTGTGTCACTGTTACTCTTGACCAGGTTGACTAAACTGTTCAGGGGTCTATGGTGATCCGGGTCGTCGCTCTTGTAGTGGGTGGAGAGATCGTTGAGCCAATCGAAGGCTTCTTCCGGCTTGAAGGACTGTGCATCTGCACTGCCGCTGTTCTTGTTATCGATCTCTCCGGCGGCCTGGGCCGGGGCAAGGTTTGAGATCAGGACGGCAAGAGATTGCGCGTGCTGCTTCAGCGCCTCCAGCGTAGGCGGCCTCCCCGGGGTCGACAGATAGCTGCAGTTGACATGCTTGAAGAGCTCAGGGTCGACCTTGGTGTTGTTTTCCTGTAGATGGCTGGAGACGTATGGCAAGGCGTAGTCGTTGCCTTCCACGTACTCCGTTTGCTTCTTGTATGGGTCAATAACCTGCGACGACATGTTGGCTACTAAAGTCTGGTGAGGCCAAGCGGATTTTCTCAGAAACAACACAGTAAGATACAGAGGATAAAGCACAACAACAACGCGATCTACGCAGGAAAACAACTACATGAACATAAACATACTTAGATTGCTCTTTGTCGGTTTTTATCAAGGGATGAGCTTCCGCTCTCGAGACAGGAATGTCGAACTAAAACACACCATTCCAGAAACGACATAAAGATGCCAATTCGGTCGACAAAGCACCTTTATCATGGATGCTTGAATGCTCAAGCTATTCCTGGCGATGATGTTCCATCTGACCAAAGGCATAGGCCTTCGTGGCCAGCTGTGCTTGCTTTACCCATCATTCGAAACCTCCATCCAGCGAGGCCTCCTGGCTGACCCAACACCCCAGCATTGTGATGTTGTATAGACGTTATCGAGTGGTACAAACGCTGCGTAACCAAGTTGAGTGGTGTAAATGTCGCGTAATCAAGTTCCTGGTTGCGATAGAGGCTTCAATTCTGCAGGTTTCACATGTTACTTGCAGTCCCGGTGGCTGACTGCAAAATTGGGTTGGAATGGGAGTTGCCGAACGCATTGTCAAGATTCTTGTTTTGAGGTGCATGCTTCCGTCCGCATGTCTACCTAAAACGTAATTCAAATTCTGCCGTCAGGTACGTGCTTGCTTCTGACTGCCTGGACCGCGTTCCGTTCCATTTCTATCTGAGATGCGGCCGCATTCATTCGTGCGTGTTGTAACAAGCACAGCGGCTAGCGATTGGCGAGCAGCTAGCTAATGCTACCCACCGTGCAGCCTGCTATGCCGAATCTCAACCCGGGTTGTGTTATTCAATCATAGTCTGCGGCAGTGCACCTACCTAAAGTACTAATTCCCATCCGTACGTACCACACAGACGTACTGCACTGCAGGACCCTGGGGGTTGATTGGACCTCCATCCCTCGTGAAAACATCACCCAGTTCCTCCTCCCACGGACTTTCCATGAAACCCACCTGACCTGGGCAGTCCTCAAAAGTATTCAGTGAGGGGTGTCCTTCCTCAGCTCCCTAGTTGCAGAGGCCGCCAGCGCCAGCGAGTCCCATGTTCACAACGTGCCCTGCGTGCGTATAAAGCCATGTTGGATAACACAAAGCCAATTGTTGCCACACCGCTGACCGACACGTTGGTGTCGTAGGCAGGTTTCACAGCTGCAGCACATGTAGCTGTGTTTGCACACCCACCCGCCACGCAAGAATGATCATGGCGCTCAGCAAGCAGTGTTGTGGTAGTAGTGGTAACCTGAATGTCGCGGGAAACGATTTCATCTGCATGGTGCTACGACCTCCAGTACTAGTCCGAGTTATTGAGCCTTTCTGGGATATCTTTGCCACTTCCGCTGGTGATTGGCTCCTTAGATTGCACAACCCGCGCTGAACTTGACGCGAGACCCGGATAGTGTGTACATCGTCCCATATCAAATTTGCGCGGCCTATCAGACAAGAGGCATGGCCGAAAATTTGCCAATTACGCAGAATGCCGCTGGATGGGAGATATGCTGCTTAATTTGGGGAGGTGGTCCGGTGGATAGAGGCAGGTGCACTAAAACTCTAAGATACATGCCATCCTCCCTAGTCAACATGGCTGCCGCAAATTGGGGATGGTTTCTGCCCACATATGCGTCTAACCTTGAGTGATATCATTATTATCGTTTCCGTGGACAAGGTGCAGCAGGTCCCAATTGAATGCAACAGCTCGGGAGCATGAACCGAGTGACAGAGTGAATGGCAGTTCGAATGATTCAGGAACATAATAGAAGCCCTCCAGCAAGTTTTGATTTAGACCTCTTTCCCTTTATCGTTCTTCCTTCAACCTGAAAAGAGCAGTGCGACCCATCATCGCATGTGATGCCTTGATTTCCCCTACCTGCCACTGCTACCATCCATCGGGAATCCACTGCCACATAGCATGTCAAGTTCGTCATTGGCTAACAATACCGGCTGAGATCCAGGTCCACGCACAGACTAGCCGATAGCTACCCCCTGTACACATCATTTAGGGGCACCCTGTCAGACAGGGATCGGGGCGTGCAAGATCTTGGACATCGTCATTACCCACCCACCCTCTTCTTTTCTTTTTCCAGCTTGCCAGGCTCAATTTCAGCCAGGTTCAAAAAGGACCAATCTAGATGACCTGGGGCTTAGATCCAGCTTTTTGGATGCTTCATTCTTTCCATCGTCTCCCTCCCCAACGAGAGGTCTCAATTGCATCTTGAGGAGTTGGTTTCTGGCCCCGCGGGTGGAGGTGCACGACTTACACATACCTACTTATACAAGACATAAGTAGACTGACTGCCAAGTCTGGACTGTCGTCGACACACAGGAGGTTCTTGCCAGACACAGAGCGGGACATCCACCGGTACAGAAAGGTGGAATAATAGCCGACCCCCCTCCGGTTGCTGCTAGGACGCAATTACATACCTTGTTTATTACTGGAGACCATCCCTCGCGTGTGGCTTGCACACCTTACTTTCCCCTTGTCAACAACCACCTGTTGAGTGGCTGGCAGGACACAAATCGCAAAAACTCAACAACCATCCGGCAGCATGAGCGACCAGGACCCTAACATCGGGTCAGCCAGAGATGATTCAGATGCCTCGCTCTCCGGTCTGGTATCGACTCTGGTCCCAGTCGCAGCGGTCTCTGGTATCTACCTCGTCATCTTCTTGATCCTAAGAAAAAGCCAGAGACGCTACTACGCACCCCGAACATATCTGGGGAGCATCCGAGAGAGGTATGTACTATTGCATACGCGCTTCCAAATATCACTTGAGTCTCCTACTGATCACGTTTTTATTATACAGCGAGCGATCTCCCGCCTTGCCAAATGGGTTATTCAACTGGGTTGGCGCATTCTGGAAAATACCTGATACATACGCTCTCCAGCATCAGTCTCTAGATGCGTTCCTCTTCTTGCGCTTCATGCGCATTGTGACGACCATCTGTTTCGTGGGATGCTGTATTCTCTGGCCTATCCTCTTCCCTGTGAATGCTACAGGCGGTGGAGGCCAACAGCAGCTGAACATTCTATCCTACTCCAACATCGACACCAGCACGCCTGGAGGCAAAAACCGATTTTATGCCCATTGCTTTTCAGCTTGGCTGTTCTACGGCTTCGTCATGTACATGGTGCTCCGAGAGTGCATCTACTACATCAACCTGCGACAAGCGTTTCTTCTGTCGCCATTTTACGCGAACCGCATCTCGTCCCGCACTGTCCTCTTTGTCTCTGTCCCGGCAGCTTATTTGGACGAGTCCAGATTGCGTAAAGTGTTCGGCGAGGACAACGTGAAGAACATCTGGATTACTGGAGACACGAGCAAGTTGGAAGAGATAGTCAAGGAGCGCGACAAGGTCGCAATGAAACTTGAGAAAGCCGAAGTGAAGCTGCTCAAACTTGCCAACGGCGAGCGTCTCAAGTCTATTAAGAAGGGTGGTGCGGATGAACGAACCGAGGCCGCTCACGATGCCGAGCCAGGAAGCTTGTCAGCTCGATGGGTGCCTAACAAGAAGCGGCCATCTCATCGTACCGGTGCACTTGGTCTTGTCGGCAAGAAGGTCGACACTATCAACTGGTGCCGATCCGAGTTGGAGCGTCTGATTCCTGAAGTCGATGCAGCTCAAACCAGCTACCGGACCGGATCCGCGAAGAAAATCCCATCAGTCTTCATTGAGTTCTTTACCCAAGCTCAGGCGGAGTCGGCCAACCAAGTTCTTGCTCATCACCAGGCTCTCCAAATGTCGCCCAAGTACATTGGCATTACCCCTGGTGAGGTCGTCTGGAAGGCACTGAAAGTATCTTGGTGGCAGCGCGTTATCCGTCGCTTTGCCGTCATCGGCTTCATTGCTGTCCTGATCATCTTTTGGGCTATCCCTGTCGGTGTCGTTGGTATTATCTCCAATGTTACCTTCCTCGAGAACATCTTCTTCCTCACGTGGCTGAAAAAAATCCCATCGGTAATTATGGGCGTCGTCTCTGGTCTTCTCCCCTCCGTGGCGCTGTCGATCTTGATGTCTCTCGTCCCCGTTATTATGCGAAGTAAGTATACAGTTCTCTTGTACCAACCGGCATTGGCTAATTTTTGCAGTCTGCGCACGTTTGTCCGGTGAGCCGTCGTTGTCGAGGGTTGAGCTGTTCACACAGAATGCCTACTTCGCCTTCCAAGTGATTCAAGTCTTCCTGATTACGACCATGACTTCCGCTGCCACAGCTGTCGCGGAGAAGATCGCCAAAAACCCCGGGACTGTCACAACGGTATTGGCTGAGAACCTTCCCAAGGCGTCCAACTTCTTCATTCCATACTTCATTGTCCAAGGTCTGGGCATTGCGTCGGGCGTCCTTTCTCAGGTTGTTGGCTTCGTCATCTTCACTCTGATGTACAAGTTCCTTACAGGAACTCCCCGTGCCAGTAAGCTACACTTGCCCCTGACCCCCAGCCGTACCTTGAGGCTTCACCGCTAACAGACCGTTCCTCAGTGTATACCAAGTGGGCCAGTCTCAGTGCCATCTCATGGGGAAGTGTCATGCCTGTCTACACAAACATTGTGGTCATCAGTAAGTCTGTTCGCTTGGATTAGGCTCCCTTTTCCTGCTAACCATGATTAGGTCTTTGCTATGCTGCAATCGCTCCTTTGGTAGTGGGCTTCGCGACTGTCGGACTGGGGCTGTTCTATCTCGCATGGCGTTACAACATTCTGTTTGTGACGGACACGGCGATTGACACACGTGGCTTGATCTATCCTCGTGCTCTAAAGCAGCTCTTTGCTGGCATTTACATTGCCGAGCTTTGCATGATTGGCTTGTTCGGTTCATCAGCTGCCATCGGCCCTCTCATTCTTAGTAAGGATCCTACCCATCACCCCCAGCTCTGCATCCCATACTAACACACCTACTAGTGATCATCTTTTTGATATTCACTGCACTCTTCCATATCACCATCAACAGTGCGCTTAACCCGCTGTTGTACAATCTGCCTCGGTCTCTCGAACATGAGGAGAGCTCACTGAGACTGGAAGCACAACCGGCTTCTGGTGCCTCTGGCGTCTCCGGCGGTAGCAGCGAACTCAAGAACGGCCACGGCGAGGCGAAACGCGAGTTGGACGGCCCTGCCATCCCCAACACTACCAGTGGGAAAAAGCCTGGTCTCTTCACCAAGTTCTTCAAGCCATGGACTTATTGCGATTACGCGACCTTGCGCAAGATTGTGCCCGAGGATTCCCTCGATCTCAACAACCTGTATAGCGACGATGTTGCACGCAATGCTTACTATCCCCCTGAAGTTAACAGTCCGGCACCATTGTTGTGGATCCCTTCGGATGCCGCAGGAATTTCCAAGCAAGAGGTCAGAGACAGCGGCAAAGTTATCCCCATCACAGACGAAGGATGTATCCTGAACGACAAGAACAAACTTGAATGGGATACGGAGACCGTCCGCCCGCCTCTTTGGGAGGAGAAGGTTTACTATTAGGCGGTTGCCGAGGAAGAGCAAAACTATATTTTGTGTTGATATTAAAAGTGCTCAGAGGGCGCAGAGAGGGTATACGGTTACCTCGTGGTAGCAGAGACGAGCTGGCATTTGACAGCAAGTAATAATGCGGAGGCAGTTTTATTTCGTTTATATGTGACGGCGCCAACGACGGGGTTTTTGGCAGTATTGGATGACTTACTGTTTGATACCCGTTTCAACCGATGGCATTTTGGTCATTGTTTTATTTCTACAAGTTTGTGTAGTGTATGTGTTCTACGAATTTCAACTTCTTTATTCCAAAACTGAATCATGGTCTGGTTACCTTTGAAGCAACCTCCTATATCCATGTATGTGCCTTGATGATAGCACGCTACCTGCATGTAGGGGCCGAGGTAGGGGTACTGCCTATAATACGGAGTGAGACCCGCATAACTGCTGGATATGCATGTCAGCAGCTGCAAACAAGCATACACCAAACGTATCACATCCTTTTTCGGGGTATCAAAAACAAGCCAAAGTCGTAATATGGACTTGGTTTGCTAGGATATATATATATATTCAACCTCAGATATATTTATACATGAGGCAGCCCATTAAGGTGTCAATATGACTTTCCGATCGAGATATTGCATAGGTTAAGTGCTAGATGTGCTTAGCAGAGAGACGAGGGAAGAGGAGCTTGAGTCAAGCCTAAGCGCCCCGCGCCTGAACCCCAACCCAACCACCGAATTGGCATTTCTAGGGGAGGCAACCCGAACCGGGCTTAGTGCTGCCTTTCCCCAACGGAAGCCAAGCCCTCGCATGTTCTTTATGGTAGTCAGATGACGTCCACTGCCTGGTCTCGCCTCCATCCATCCACTACCACCCAAATCCCCACGCGCGGCAGCGGTCAGTCAGCCAGTACCTAACGCGAACTGTTACAGGCTTACTTACCTCCTACAAGTGCATGCTCCGCTATCATTTATCACTATCTCGCAGTCCACTGCAAGATCTAGGGACGACTGATTCACCTCCCATCGTTTGTTAATACCTACCTCCATCCCCCAAGACATTTTCCCAAGTTTCATCATTGGACCAGAACACCTGCACATACGCTTAGACATCTAAACATTCATCCAAATTCCCGTCATCAGTAGTCCATCATGAGGTTCACTACTGCTACCTGCCTGGCCGTTTGCGCCTCGGCTGCCTCCGCCCTGCCGGGCTTCTTCTCGCAGGATGTCATGACCACCGACGACAAGCCCAGCGTCCCGGGCGCCAACCCCCTGGTCTACTGCAACGCCGAGCACAGCAGCGACATCGTGTCCATCACGGCAGTTGATCTGTCGCCCAACCCCCCTGAGGCGTATGTGTTGCTCCTTCCATAACACCTCGCTCCAGTCTATCATGTCCTGCGTAAAGGCGATGATGCACTTGACGTAAACCTTGAGGCTAATATTACTACCCACTACTGCAGAGGCTCTACCTTGGAGATCAAGGCCACCGGAACCGTCTACGAGCCCATCCTTGAAGGCGCTTACATCAATCTGGTCGTCAAGTACGGCCTGATTCGCCTCATCAACCAGGAGGTCGATCTCTGCGAGCAGACTGAAAAGGCCGACCTCAAGTGCCCCATCGAGAAGGGCGTCCTTAGCATTACCAAGTCGGTCCAGATTCCCAAAGAAGTGCCTCCCGTACGTTAACCCACTCCCCTCCTGCGCTCTTGCCCTTTGACGCTTTGTACGTATAACTGACCATCCAACAGGGCAAGTACACTGTTCACGCTGAGGTCCTCAACGCTGATGACAAGCCCATCACTTGCCTCGAGGCTACTGTGCAGTTCGGTGGAAGCAAGAGCAATGAGCTATAGATTGCTCCGTCATCCGAACGTTTCTACTCGAGCGGCGAGCACCGTAGACTCAGTATTAGCATGTCACGAAGAGACTGACGAAAATCTGGCACCCAAGCATATTTGATTTCAGACACTGTATGAACGGGACCGATCGAATTCTATTGCTATTCTGCATTGTTGTTGTTGGGGTGATTGGATCCGTGTTTGTTTAGCTTGTTTCGATACCGTAATTCATGTTTTGCGTCGACAGGGTTTCTTTGACAAGAGCAGAGACGTACAACTATTGCGCGCATAACGATATCCTAGAAGGGTCGCAATTCGTCTCAAGGGCTGATAGATATGAAGCTATTTCCCATACCCTGCACACGCGCACTGAGTATGTCATCAGAGCAGCTGAATGCCGCAAGCCAAGTGTAATGTTGAGCAATGTTGCCTCTCGGTCAAGTCTTTCATACTAATAATACTGGTACATCGTGCGTCTTTTGAAACAACAAATCCAGCCTATTCTCCAAACAGTCTCCGCACTCTTCTCAGTACGCTATCCTTCTCGGGGTCGTAGGGGTGCTCTTTGCTGGGAATCTCCAGAACTGTAGGGAAAGCGGCTGTATACGTATCAATTCGATGTCTGATCTTTTCGGCAATCTGCAACAATCGAAGCTGGTCAGCATTCTGTCCTCCCTCGTCCAAGTTCTCAGTTGATCAGTGGACTGACATGTTGGTTGATCAGGACGATGCCGATGTCCTTGCGCTTCTCGGTGAAGGATTCGAATGCAGCCTCGATGGCAGACGTCTCCGTCTTGTTGTCCACGACGAGGAAGTTCTTCTGCGAGTCGGGCGGGTCTGTGACATGCTACACATCGGGTTGGCACACGTTAGCCAGTTGCCGTTGAGAAGAGGAAGGTTCTAGGCATGAAGACATGGGAGTATGTACTTACGCCGATACCTGCCAACAAAAGACCAGTAACAGAGTCCTTTGGGAGGGAGATTAGTTAGCATGGACGCGTATGAGCTCTTAGGCCGCGCATGACGTCGCTCGTTCTCGTTCCCGTACCTCGTCGCCAATGACGGCAAGGAACTGCCTGTCCTTGTAGTCTGCTGCGGAAGTCATGATGACTTGGAAGTGTAGCGGAGCCGCAGGATTGCGGGCAGGCTCGTCTTCTTCGTGGTGGTGGTGCTGGGTATGTCGGTACTGAGGGAGTTGTATGTAGGTTGAGCGCAAGCCGGTATCTTATCCATCAGTCTACGGGCGAGGTACACTGATAATAGCTCAGTAATTGGCTCTCGTCATGGTGCTAGAGCGGGAATGCTGTAGCAGGTTAGCTTACCTAAGGCCCTTCCCCATTTCTGGCGGGCCAGGCTTCAAGGGGCTGGTTTAGCGGGTTTCCCCCCACCAGAGCTCACTACAACTTACAGCGAGTTGCGAGACAGCAACCAGGAGCCAGCAGGCAGTAGCAAACTGGAACCTAGGACAGTGGACCCCTAGTAATGCAGGCGCCACCCCTACAACCGAAGTCCCTAAGCAACTGTTTCCGGCCAGCAGCGCGTGCCTAGGGTATTAAAGATTTTAGGTGATGTTGTTTTTGCGAAAACAAAGAGCATTCTGACGACGCCTGCCCTTTAACAACCTCACGTTGGCCCATCACCCCTTTGTTATAGACGTTCCACCGAAGGAATCTACAGGGATCGATGGACTAAAGCTGGTTGGTCCCATTCGACCTGCGAGTTTGTAAAGCTCTTCTTGGGGCATCATCTATCACCATCTGCCACCGATCACCCTCATCCTGGACTTTTTTTTACACAGCTCGGCCTTCAACATGCCGCCCGCTCGACTGGTACGGAAGAGGCCGCTCATGGAGCGCGTCAAGGCCTCGCTGAACGTCATGGACTTATTGCTCTGGCTATCCGAAGAGATCGAGACACGCGACTGGAGTTCCAATGTCGTGGGTACCCAGTTAGGCCTGGCATTCAACTTTGCCTTCCTGATTGCGCGAGCGAACTCTGGGCGAAAGAGCACCGCGGACGATGTTTTCAGCGATGAGGTCGACTCAGGATGGTTGGCAGTTCTGGTAAGTTGGTGAAGAAGAAAAGGGCGGTGTCTAGGAAGCCATATATCTCATTGCTAACACGTCGCGCAGATTGGAGCGATTGTTTGGTTTCTCGTGGGTTTCTCGGCCCTGAATGCCTTCTACACCATGAACCGTACCCGAAAATACCGACTATTTGAGGCCGATGTCGAGAAGGAACAGAACACCCCGTCGGCCCACCGTGTACGCGTCCAGTCTTCCCCCGTATCGTCTTCGCCCCTGCGCTTGTTTGCACACATGGTGAGCACCGAAAGCGCCGAATCGAGAGCCCACCCGGACCGCACTAGAGACGTATGGGAGATCGCCGTCTGGGATCCGTTGCCCATCTGCCTGCGCCTGTTCAGCCTGTTCAGCCCAGGCCATGTGTTAGTCTATTGGATCTTCCTGCCTCTGGAGACTCTCGATCCGAGACCCAGCGTCACTGTTGTCAAGTGTCTGTTCCTACAAGTCATTCTGTCAGGCCAGATGTGGATGTTGCAGTCTAGATTCTCTCAGCAGAATAAGGACACTTCGATCATCCAGAAGGAGGTCCTGCACGAGTACGACACCAAATTTGTGCATCCCCGGCTCTATCCTACCGTGAGGGATGCCTCGACCCAGCTATCTCAGGATGATATTGGAAACGAACAGGAAGCTGTTGAAGTCGGAACTCCCAGCACAGTCCTGCGCCGAGGCTTCCGCACAAACCCCAACCCCAACTACGCCAAACATATCAACGCTGATGCAGGTACGACGTCAGCTCGGCCTAGCACAAGAAGTACTTCCGGCCAGGCGTTGTTCACTCCGCGAGCGGGCCCGAGAAATTCCGATTCCTTTTCGTCCAGTGTTAATAGCAGACCGTCAGCGATGCGGCGCAGTACTCCCGGGTTTCCCTCGCCAATGAATCCTACCCCTTCGCAAGCTGTGTCAACAAGCACCACCACCCAAACACAGACCCAGGGAAATGGGGGCTATCTTGGCGTCCACACGCATCCCAGTTCACCCCTGAAGAAAGCCCCAAGCATGGGTGATCTTGGGTTCAGATCGCCGCGGAACAACAGTGAGATGGCCAAGCTCGAACAATTCCAGGCTTACCAGGCGCGAGATCGCGCCGGCAGCCCGCTCAAGAATTCCAGGACGAGCACAGGGCCCGCGGCAGCGCCGGGCCAACCTTGGGCCAGGCCACAGCAAAAGAGCATTGAGAGATATCCCTCCATGTTTAATAATTATTAGAGGACACAAGATCGCAAGTGACTCATTCTAATATGGTAGTGCAGGATTACACAGGGCAGCATTCGTCGGCGTTATGCGGTTGTATTTAATACCAATAAAGAGTCAAATATGCACTCTCGATCTGATAATGTCATGTATACTCTTACTCTGAGCTCCATCCTCAATCGTGATGTGGTTGGGTGCTAGTTCGAGTCAAGGCGCATGCCCGTGGCGAGTCAATATAATCAACAGAAGTGAGATGTGGTCGCGGTCAAGCCGTCCCTTGAACCTATTTCAGCGTGTCAAACTATTGAGATATTCCTTATACTTCCCAACCCTTGACCGCAATCGCTATGGCCCAAATAGAACCGGAAAGCGCGGTCAAATGGTTGCAAGCAGCCAGAGGGCAGGAGCGAGCGGGTGTGAAACCAGCTACTCCTGTTTGGTTTGTGTGCCACCAAGTAGGTACAGGCGCAGGCCTGAAGATCCGACGTTAGCTTTGATGTTTGCCTCAAGCTCGCCGAGTAACTTCTTGTTCCGTGTATTCTTTACTAATCCGGGGTAGTTGGCTGCTACCAGGGATTCCTTCTCGTGGCCTCAAGGTTTGCCCAGGAGAGCATTAAATTACTCTTCTGATCCTTCAACGCCGCATGCATTAGTAACAAATATCATCGCTCATTGTGCCGAATCTTCTGAGGCAAACTTCTCTCGTATATTGTCTTGGTCGAGAGTCTCCTACTATCTCTTAACCATGGACCACACCGGGAACGATGGTTCTCTCCAAAACAACAACTCGACACGCAAGAAGGCATCGTCTTTCGCTGGTTTCCTAGGAAAGATTCTCCCCACTCACCGCCCTGAGCAAGGAGGTACTCTTCGAAGCATGGATGACAGGAGCACCGAGTCTGCCTACCGCCGCCTGGACATAAATCCCGAAGAACTGAAAGAATGGAATATAGCGGAGGACTTGCCCATCAGACGACGTTTGGAACTTGCAGAAGAACGCGCCAACTCTTCTCGTAGGCCGGAGCCTCCACGCCCGGGTACAAGCCCAACCGCGGGACGTCCGCCTAGTCCGTGCAAGCGGACGGATCGTCACTTGTCTGCGGCCGAGACGCAGCATCTCTTGAAACGCAAGCAGCGAAGTCAGCGGAGACATCGAGAACTCAAAGCCAGCGGAGACTGGCTCGGGGTTACAGGAGCCAACCCACAGACGGGTCAATATAACGTATTAACTCCTACTGAAAGCGCCAGCTCGGACCTCACGCCGCCGTCAACCAAGATAGAAATGAGAAAGCTCACCAAGCGCGTGCAGCAGGCCGAGCGCATCTACAAGACTGCAAAGGCGATGGAGAATGCGGCTACAGAGAGGCACATGAAGAAGAAGGCACAAATGAAGCTGGACAAGATCGAGCTAGCCAAGGCGGAAATCCAGCAGCAACATGGGCCGCTGGAGTGGAAGCGGCGCGAACGAGAATGGTCGTCTGTCAGGGAACCTGGGCTAAGCCCCATTGCTCAGTCGTTTACGAATACCGAGTCTGAGACTCGTGAGTCCAATACGCCCCTGCCTAAAAACCTGACTGACAGTACTAATATCGTCTAGAGTCGGAGGGACATGTTAGTGACAACGATTTTGCTGGAGGTCACAGAAGCAGTAAAGGCAAACAGCCGGTGAGGTTGTCCCCTCTGTCCACGCCACAACGACAGGAGCGCGGCAACAAGCTACAGAAACGACGGCGAATTGCAGAGCCGTCGGCAGACACTATAATTCACACGCCGTCCCGCCAGATCAGTGCCTCTGCCTCCCCTCAAGGACAAGGCCATGATGATAGCGACACAAGAGCCGATGCAGATGTCCGGGTCCCGAACCCTCTCTTAGGTGGGAAGCATTTTTTATGGAGACGCCGTCGCCGAGCCACGGATCCAGGGGGGCCCGGCGCAAACAAAGCTACAGTGACCTCATCGTTGATGACGCACAAGAACGAGAGGTCGCACTCTCTCAATCTGCCATGCCATCAGGATCATTTCAACGGGCTGATAATCCCGGATCATCGCTTAGGGGCTGTAGTGCCCACGGCGGCGCAGACAGGACGGCTGCCACTGGAGGAAGTAAACAACGTATACCCCCTACAACAACTGGACATCCTATCACCGGAATACGAAGGCGGAATGGAAGATAGGAACCCGTCTCTGCCACCACCGAGCCAGAACGACATGTGCAGTTCGAAAGACCGAACACTCCGAGGCCAGTCCATCGCCGTAGCTACAGCGATCTCATCCCCGTTGACGTCGAGAGAGCCCACGAAGAATCACTTCGACGACCTCCAAAAGTTGGACCGAAGCCAGTCGGCTATAGATCTAACGAAAAGCATGCGCAGGCCTCAACATCCCCCAGCTCTGCACCCCAGCGAGGACGTCATTGCTCCTTACGAGACAAACAGCCGGGTGAACGCCAGAGAAGTGACAGTACAGAGCACATCAGAATACATGGCTCGACTACGGAGCGCAGAGAATCATACCGAGAAGGACCTGGCAAACCCCTTGAAGGGTTGCAACCAGGCGGGACCCCATCTAAGCTGTCAGACGACGAAAGGGGCAGAGGTCCAATCAAACAAGGAAGAGAGCGTCCCGGAGGCGGTTCATCCCTCAACCGAAATGATACGAGAAGCAGAGTGCGAGCGTACACCCGAATGCCGGAACGAGATTATCGAGACCATCGAGAGAAGGGACGGGACAGGCCAGAACAACGACTCTGTCTTCACACCCATCATCACCACTACTGGCTACGCACACGCACTGCTGATCCAGCCTATCTCGGAAACTATGTTAGGGCAGATTGGCGGACTCGCGACAGACTCAACCGGCGCTCTAGCGACATGGAGCTCAAGGATCGAACCACTTCAACCATTCGGCACGTTGACCAGCAAAGCGGCAGACAGCACGAGAACTTCCCAACTCACTACAATGCAGAGCGGCTCGCCGAAGCACGAATACAGCCGCTCGGTTCCCATTTTCGGTACTGCATCGGCCAGGATTGTGGAGATACGGCGCCCAAAGTCCTCAGCAGGAACACAGTCTCTACTGGCCCGCGGGTATCTGAGAAGCAGGAAGGGGGAGGGCATGTCAGCCCAAAGGGCGATATCGGTGCCGAAGTCCCAACTCGGCGCAGCACAGTCAAACGAGAAACATCGTGAGGCCATCGTCCAGGGAGCCGCACGTACAGCAATTGTGCAGTCACGGGAGAAGGTATCAAACCCCCAAGCTGCGCCTCCAAAGGAAGCGTCGGGAACGGAGAAAGGCACTCAGGAGGCGAAGGAGCAGAAAGAGGAGGCAGAGGAACAGAAAAAGGAGGAGGAAGAGACGAAGGAGGAGACGACGGCCAAGCCCGAAGGAGAAGGCGAAGGCACCGCTGGTCATTCGCCGCCTAAGCACCGGAAGTACGATGCTATCAAGACGCTACAGACGATAGCGTTGGTCATTACCAGATGGGTATGGGCCACCATCAGGTACTGGTGGACGGTTATGGGCCCCGTGTTTGATGGCGAGAGCGAACTATGGAAAAGACGTTATCAAGAGGAGAGTACATGGAACGACGTGGGGGTCTTCCTCTTTGCGGGAGTGTCTGTGATTGTAGGCCTGGCCTCGGGCGTGCATGCCTTCAAGGCTGTACGGTGCCTCTTGTAGTATATGGAGTATCAGGGCTTGTAGGGTGTGCACTTAGAGGTTGGGATGCATGGCCGGTACCGGCTATCGGCGCCCAGTCTCCGGTGAAGTGGGGGAGATTGGACGGGATCGGGCAGGGGATCGGGTAAACGGGAGTTTTTGTATCGGAAGCAAACCGACTGGAAGGGGAAGGTGACTATCAGGGATCCTGTTGTGTTATACAGTAGTAGGCTTAATGGCATGATGTTATCTCTACATCTCTCTGGCTTGCTGCAGCAGGACGCTTTCTCTCTTGTCACTCTCCTCGTGGGCGCCTCTTTACCCTGTTTACCGACTTTTTCTTTTGTGATGTCCAGATATCGCAACAAGTGGATCGGATCTAACGAGCTACTTCCACCGTGGACCCGGAATTAGAGAACAAGTTTTTTTTTCGGTTCTCCCGGGGAAAGAAAGAACTACGGATGCATAGAATATGGTTTCTTCTTGTTTGTGTCGGCTTCTTCTACTGCCGAGCCCAATCATTTTAGGGTTCGCCAACGCCTGACCATCCAGTTGGTAAACGGCTAGACTCGGATTGTGAAGGTTCGGCAGTAAGTCTTGGACCTTGCTTGTCTGACAAGCTGCATGGCTCTGTGTGACACTGCATGTGAAGAGGGCTGCCTGCCTGTACTGCACCGTCTGCACGTAGTAGTGCTGGGCCGCAAAAAAGGGATCAACGGATCCTCCTCCTGGTCAGATCAGATACATGCCAAATGCTCCCTCCCCCGTCTGCGCTAAGGAGCCAAGGCGACATGAAAGTATGGAGAATTTGGAGATTCGGAACACGCAGCGGGTGGGGTTGGCCAATGGCAAGGCCTCCATTGCCAATGACGTTGGCCAGATCTCCAACCAAGCCCGTCGAAAATAATCCAAAACGCCCCTCCCGACGTCGGAGCCACCATTCCAGCGGCCGATTGCGGCGTGCGAGGGCCTCACAGATTTGAGGCCGAGATATCTATTTTAGTATGAACGTTACTGACTCTATCCTACCTCGTTCCAGTCAGTTTGTCAATTTTCGCTTTAATTTGAGACAGTTGTCGTTTAGGAGGCCATTTCCCCTCTCCCCTTCCCTCCCACAACCTCAAACCCCTTGGGTCTTTCCACTCGAGGCGATAACTCTTTCCTCCTTTAACCCTCCTATTTTTATATTTTCCAAAACAGTTCCTTCCTCTTGAACACAAAGTGCATATAGCAAGGAAGCTATAGGTACAGACCGAGCTATCCCAAGATGCCGGCTACAGACAGCGCACCCGCGTCCCTGTACGACAAGGTCTTCAGCTCTCATGTTGTTGATGAGAAGCTGGACGGCACGGTTTTGTTGTATATTGGTAAGTCGGCAGCATCTTCATCCAAGCCAATTGGATCGTGATCGTGATCGTGGTCGATGGCTGGAATACTAACCGTCCCGTTGCAATCAGATCGCCACTTGGTCCACGAGGTCACCTCCCCACAAGCCTTCGAGGGACTGAAGAATGCCGGCCGCAAGGTCCGGAGACCTGACTGCACCCTCGCGACCACAGATCACAATGTCCCTACCAAATCCCGAAAGGGCATCAAGGACATTTCGACCTTCATCGAGGAGGACGACTCTCGTCTGCAGTGCGTGACTCTCGAAGAAAACGTAAAAGACTTCGGCCTCACATATTTCGGTCTCGGCGACAAACGCCAGGGCATCGTCCACGTTATCGGCCCCGAGCAGGGCTTCACTCTGCCCGGCACCACCCTCGTCTGCGGTGACAGCCACACCTCCACACACGGCGCCTTCGGTGCCTTCGCCACGGGTATTGGTACTTCCGAGGTCGAGCACGTGCTGGCCACCCAATGTCTTATCACAAAGAGGAGCAAGAACATGAGGATACAAGTCGATGGCGAGCTGGCTCCCGGTGTCAGCTCCAAGGATGTCGTTCTGTATGCCATTGGCCAGATCGGCACCGCTGGTGGCACCGGCTGTGTCATCGAGTTCTGCGGCTCTGTCATCCGCGGCTTGAGTATGGAGGCCCGTATGTCCATCTGCAACATGGCAATCGAGGGTGGTGCCCGTGCTGGCATGGTCGCCCCCGATGAGGTCACCTTTGAATATCTCAAGGGCAAGCCCCTCGCGCCCCCTTTCCCCTCTGCCGAATGGGACCAGGCTGTCGCCTACTGGAAGACCCTCCAGTCGGACCCTGACGCCAAGTACGATATCGATGTCCAGATTGATGGCAGCGAGATCATCCCTACCATTACCTGGGGAACCAGCCCCGAAGATGTCGTCCCCATCACCGGTGTCGTTCCGGACCCCGAGACCTTTAGCAACGAGCAAAAGAAGAAGGCTGGCCGCCGAATGTTGGAGTACATGGGGCTCACTGCTGGCACGCCCATGCAAGATATTACAATCGACAAGGTCTTTATTGGATCTTGCACCAACTCTCGTATCGAGGATCTGCGAGCGGCAGCCCAGGTAGTCAAGGGCAGGAAGAAGGCCGACAACGTGCTGCATGCCATGGTTGTCCCAGGTTCCGGTTTGGTAAAGGACCAGGCCGAGGCTGAGGGCTTGGACAAGATTTTCACAGACGCCGGGTTTGACTGGAGAGAAGCCGGTTGCAGCATGTGCCTTGGCATGAACCCCGACATCCTTTCTCCCAAGGAGCGGTGTGCCAGCACCAGCAACCGAAACTTCGAGGGTCGCCAGGGTGCCCAGGGCCGCACTCATCTCATGTCGCCTGTCATGGCGGCTGCGGCGGGTATCGTGGGCAAGCTCACAGACGTGCGAAACCTGACACAGTACAAGGCTAGCCCCCATATCGAGGCTTTCCAGCCACACTCGACATCCACACATGGCAAGATCGACGACCGAGTTGCCACCGATGAGATATCCCGAGAAGAGCTCACCGACCAGCCCATTGACAGCTCACCGACCACCAACCACGTTGCGTCAGAAGCCAAGGGTTCTCAAGGACTCCCCAAGTTCCTTAAACACCGGGGCATCGCTGCTCCGATGGACAACAACAACATCGACACAGACGCCATTATTCCCAAGCAGTTCCTCAAGACCATCAAGCGAACTGGCCTTGGCTCTGCGCTTTTCAACGACTGGCGCTACCTTGAGGATGGATCGCCCAACCCCAAGTTTGTCCTCAACCAAGAGCCTTACACTCAGGCCAAGATCCTGGTGTGCACTGGTGTCAACTTCGGATGCGGAAGCTCCCGAGAGCACGCTCCGTGGGCCCTGCTTGACTTTGGCATCAAGTGCGTGATTGCCCCCTCGTTCGCCGATATCTTCTTCAACAACACATTCAAGAACGGTATGCTGCCTATCCGGATTACGGATCAGGCCGACCTCGAGAAGGTGGCTGCCGAGGCTCGTGCTGGAAAGGAGATTGAGGTCGATCTGCCAAACCAGGTTGTTCGTGATGCGAAGGGCAATGAGCTTTGCAAGTTCGATGTGGAGGAGTTCCGCAAGCACTGCTTGATTAACGGACTGGATGACATCGGCTTGACGATGCAGCTTGAGGAAAAGATTGTGGGGCATGAGAAGAAGGTCAGCCAGGAGACGCCGTGGATCGACGGAACTTCGTATCTGAGGAGGAAAGGCCAGGGCGGCAAGCTGGCGGCAAAGGCCGTACCGGTCCCCAAAACGAACCGTGGGGAGGAGATCAAGAACCCCATTGATTGGTAACACAAGGCGTGTTTACCAAAATTTGTTACGATTATTACGTTCAAACGCGCAAAAGTTATCAGTAGGTCTTTGATATAGCAGGCCTCCTTAATATGATTTGCCCAATGCAAAATCAAGCTTTGTTTTTCACCCTACTGCCAAGTCCCAGTCTGATATTTGCAGAGCAACATGATTCAGAGTTTATGATCACAATGACGCTTCGTGCGCAAGTCCATGCATTTCCTACTATGATTGACCGGTCTATTTCATCAAGACACCTTCTAATTAGCTGGTGATGAACGATGGGCTACTATCACACCAAGATTCAAACGCTCTTCTCCCCAACAATTTTCTTCACAACCTCATCCATATTTTCTTCCTTCTCCATGCCCAGAAGCTCGTAATCCACCACTTTGTCGTTGTAGTCCCCGCCGTAACCTTTGGCGAACGTTAGGGGGAAAAGCAGCATGGCCTTGGCAAATGGGTTCCCGTTGGCCTCCTCGGCCGCGACCTGGCGCCGGACGTCCTGCTCCAGGCTCTTGTGCGTCACCTGCCACTCCTGCTCGGTCGTTCCCGTGGCCCGGAGCACGCTGTCGAAGATGTCGCGCTGCGACGCCCGGAACGAGCTGAAGTAGACCCACGAGTCGCCGTAGCGCGCGGACAGCTCGGCCTCGGGCAGGCCCATCAGCGCCGCCAGGCTCTGGCCGGTGCGCTCGAGGGTCGCGAGGTTGGCCCGGGCACCGCAGTCGCTCCACAGCGTCGCCGTGCGCTGCCGGGCGTCGACGCCGAAGAAGCCGCCGCGCAGGCAGAAGTCGAGCCACGGGTTGTTGACGACGCCGAGCCAGCGCAGGCCGAGCTCCGCGGCCAGGGCGCGGTACCGCTCCTTGGCCGCCATGAGCGTGGCGCCCACGTCGGCGTACAGCGGCTCGTTGGTCCGGTCCGAGCCGAACTCGCAGGGGACGACCCAGGTCACGCCCGCTTTGGCGGCGGCGCGGATCAGGGGGTCCTGCGCCCCGTAGCCGCCGTGGCCGACGGCGAGGATGAGGGCGTCCTGGCCCCGGAGCGCGGTCGCGAGGAAGGTCGGGTCGTCGTAGGAGCCCCGGTGCACGTGGGCGACGCCCGCGGCGGACAGGATGTTCTCCTTGATCGACTTGGAGTCGGCCCGCGTGATCACCGAGACGGTGTGGATGCCCTCGACCAGGAGGGCTGAGAGGATCGCGGATCCGATGTTGCCGGCGGCGCCGACGAGGGCGATGTTGCGGGGCTGCTTGGGGAAACGAGGAGACATGATGACGATGGCGAGGCTTCTTCTACCTTGGAAATGAAGTCGAAATTGAAAGATGAAAAGGGGGTTCCCTATTGCTTGCTGTTTGAGTCTAGTCTTGAGGTGATGGCATATCAAGCCTCAGCGGTTACACGAGTCTTATATGTGTGTGAACATGGCTGAGGGACGGCTATTGGTGTCTTAGTAACAGGTCGCTTCCGAACGTACTTACCTCTACACGCAACAACTCAAAACACAATATACGAGGCCTGCATACGTCTGCTCTCCCCTTGTCTCCCCGATCCTGATTTCTGGACATCTGCCGTTCCTTCCACTTCAAGATAGCTCGGCAAACCCAAGAATGCCGAGTGCCGTTTTGGATTGGTCATGGTGCAAATAGGGGGCGTGGGCTGTAAGGTAATGTTAGCAAGCCACGCCACGTCAGGGCTGGTCTTGTCTACGCGGCTAAAGTTGGCATCGTACTCATCAAGACGCTTTCATCTTCAGCGGCACGCAATTGACATGGGAAAGCAGGGACTCATCGTTTGGTGGTTAGTAATCAAATTTAGTAGCATGTAGCATGCTCGGACTCCGGCGCAACCATGATCACTACTACCCGACCACACTGTAGGACACCGCGTGAGGCTGACAAATGGCCTACAAGGGTTCCTTTTCTGCAGTAATCCAAACCGACTATTAAACACGAATAATAAGGCAGACAAGAGTGTGTTTCTAGTAGATTGATTGATTACTCTCCAGCTATGGCTACTATCTCCATAAAGCTCGCAGGATGCGGGTAGGATAAAGGCAAAGTCTTCCGGCTGACTGATCCAGTCCGTCCAGCCCACCGCAGCGCAAGCGGACGGGACCCGACAAAGACAGATAGCTTTCTCTGCTCTTTTTCTCAACTTCCTGGCAAATTTTTGGGTTGGATAAAGCATACTGAGTGAGTCTCAACAGTGATACCCAATCAGCAAAAAGCCAGGCCGCAAGCAAGCTCATGGGTGAAACGCTGCATGCATTGGCGATTCCCGTGCTCAACAGTGTCAGCTCTTGCTGGATATGTTTCGGTTGTCGTATACGTCCAGATAAAACACCGATGCGCTGACCTCCCTCCCTCTCTCATAGTTGTACAATAATCCTTCCTCCCAAACACCGCACACAGCTCTTCTGCTCCATGCTAACCACCCCCCTAAAGTACTATCAGTTTGCTGGTAGCCCGGATGGGTGGCGGCACACGCCCGAGAAATGCTGCATATAATCCGGGGTATCTTTCGTGTCTATCCGTCGTAAAAAGTCGTAAACACAACCAATCAAGTCTATCATCGAGACTCTATAAGGCCAGTGTGAACTGTTGCGACCAAAGTCCTCAGGGTCGAGTAGTTCAGCGTCGGATTGAAGCTGCGGGTATCGCGTGGTGGCTACCCACGAGGCCTTGCCCTCCAATCCGACGCAACCAGGGGTCAGAGCAAACTTCCTACTTCATCCTGTCCCGGAATACCACAAACTCGCGCACACGACTCTGGTGGTCATCGCACCACTGCGACCACTTCTTGCGAATTTCGTGGTCCTGCTCGACCTCGTTCTGGTAGGTGCGGGCAACATCTCCACCCTGGCCCGACTCTAGCCAAGACAAACCGAGCTGCTGACGTCGCAGCTTGTATTGCTCCTGGCGAGCAACAAAATGGTCCAGAACCTTCTGGTTGAAGATTTCCCATTTGTCCATGTAGTTACCGAAGTCTTGGGCGTACTTTCGGAACACGGCTGTGCTAGGTCTAATAGAAGGCACCGCCATCGTGGGAGGCAGACGCGGAGCAACCGGCGGCGTAGGGAAAGCCAGCGGCACACCTACAGGCTGCTCTCTCTCAATAGGAATCGCCTCGGAGGGCATGCTGTCAAACGGCAATGTCGACTTGAGATCGGCAAATGACTTCAAGCCCGTCGGAGCTGGTTCAGCAAACGGCTCGCAATTTTTGAAGTCGGCAAAGGTGGTTCTAAATTCTTCAGAGTCTTCTGAGCCGCCTACGGGAGCCGCATACGGGTTAGCGCTCGCGGGGGCTGATGTTGACTGCACATTTCCGTGTCCGGTCACGGGTAGGTTAGCTGCCTCGATGGTTGAAGTCGGGCGCGGAGGTACAGGAGGGGCAGCTCCTTCTACATTTCCTGCACGCCATTCGGGTCGATTGGGCTCCACGTGAATGTTACGCACCCCGTTGGCGGGTCCCTTGGGCGTAGCGTCTCCCTCCTCAGGGGGGTCGATATCCATGGCGTTCGGGCTGTCGGTAGTAGTCGGGGTCGGAGGCACTTCTCGCCATCCATCACTCGAACTACTCTCCTCGTCTTCAACCAGCCCAGCGGTACCCATAGTCATCTTCACTGGCTTGGAGTTCTTTCTCGAGGGTGCTCGGCGGGTGGGCGATCCTGACGCGCTCTTGGACGGCTGAGGGACGAAGTGCTGGGGCCCTATCTTCTCATTCCATTCCCCGGCAGAAAATCCTGTCTTGGAAATCTCCTCTTCACTCTCCTGAGTCGAGGGCATTGGGTTAGTAGCTTGCCGGGGACGTGGAATCGGCCTGGCAGGGGACCGTCGGCTGCTTCCAGAACGAGAGCCTTTTCTGGACGGCGTTGGTGAGCTTGTCGAAGGACCGCCCGCCTTGAACTCCCATCCGTCTTCGTTCTGGTCGTCAACAAATCTAGTGTTGATGTTTTCAGAGCTGCCGTTGGTGTTGAATTGGGCTTGATTAGGACTTGGAGCGGATGTAGTAGGATCGCTGGAGAAGGTGAAACTAGAGGGGTCATCAGCGCCGGTCTTGAGCTTATTGTGGTTGCCAAATAGTGTGTCGCCAAAAAGGCCTGCCGCATACTCCTCAAGCGTTGTACGTTGCATGCCATCTTTGGCAAGCACCCTCTTATACGGACGCCGTTGGGACATCTCAGGGTTCACGACTCCACTTGAAGCGCGCACATCAGAAGTAACTGGAGTATCCTGGGCCTGGCCACTGTTGCCAGTCTTGGTCGTTTGCTCGTTAAGTGAAGAGAAAGGGGATACATAAGGGTAACGAGAAGGAACGAAGTATTGCGAGAGGGGAATTGCATACACTGATGGATTGGCGCCTGTGTTGGCTGTCGAAGCTGGAAGATTGTCAGCACGATATCTAGAAAGGGCCAGTCAGGGGTCGACTTACGTTCAGTGGAAGGCTCATCAGCCGGATTGGTCGCGCTAGGCCGCGGCTTGTAGCGATCACTGGCTCGTGAAGGGAATGTATTGCCGTTATTTGCAGTCCTTCTGCTGCCGATGTTTGCCGCGTTGTTGGCTCTACCAGAATCCTCGGATGCTCCATCGTTACTAGAAGTCTTGGGCGTACTGTTGCTACGCGGCCGCTGTGTTGGGAAGGGGAAGGTGTCAGTACCCAGGCCTTCATTGGTATCCGTTCGCGACGATTCTCGAGTGCTCTTAGCTCGACCTAAGCCTGAACCTTCGTCGAACAGGCTGGTCTTCTCTCCACCAGGTGTGTGGTAAGGCGTGCTTCGATGTCCGTCCATGTAGTTCTCTCGGAACTGAGCCAATGGGTCAGGGGGCACTTGTGCGGAGGAGTTACGGGCCTTTCGCGCAGCGCTTGCGGACATGTCGTTGAATATGTTCGTGTGGGTGCGATCGGTATAGTAGTTCCTATTAGGAGCCGGGGGTTCGTCGCCTAAGCCGGGGGAACGCGGGGTGTACCCAGGTCGTCTAGCGCTGTTCCCAAAGGATGCCTGTGCCTTCTGCTTTTGGGAGGCTGCTCTGGGGATACTGGGCTCCGGATTGGACGCCTTACTTTCCCGTGTGGCAGAAGTCGGCGCCCGACCTGGGGTAGGGGGCGGGGGAACTGGTCTACCACGCGAATTTGGTCGCATGTTCTCCCAGGCCTGGTAGTTGCTCCTAGCCTCGGCGCTGTCCTTCCCTGAGGCGGCTTTACCGCCACGCGGAACGCTACCACCGGCAAAATTCGAGTATCGATGGGCTCCTGAAGTTGGGCGGCTTTGCGCATTGTTGGCTGCAGAGGTTGCAGGGGTTCGCCGAGGGGGCGGCGGGTATGCCTTTGCCGCATCTTGCCATGGATTTCCTCGTACACCAGAAGCACCTGGGTATCTCAGACCGAGTGCTTCGCAAAGTGTCGTCGTATTTCCTTCGTTGCGTCTCATCGGTGAGAATCTCATGCGCCGATTGGATGATTTGGAACTTTGTATTCACCTCGGCTTCTCTGCCGGGGTTGCGATCCGGATGGTACTTGAGTGCTGTGGAAGAGTAGCAAAAATCAGTGACATGCCCTAGGACAAACTGGTTTCGCCTTCTTTTTCCCCTCTTCCGACCACGGACTGTTGTCAAGCAGAACGCTTCACTTACCGAGTTTCCTGTACTGCTTCTTAATCTCATCGACCGATGCACTGGGCGAGACATCGAGGTCCGCATAGTAGTTGCGGGACGGGTCAAGCTTGGGCATCCTGGCAGCGTGTCCGGTATGCCGGGCCCAGAGAGCTTGTAGATAATGATACTCGGCGATGCAGGTAGCAACCTAGCATCCCGGACTCTAAGACCGCAGTTCCTTCTATGCCCCGCGCACCTGGTAGCCGCGCACCCAGCGTATTTTTGCCGTGAAATTGGAATGAAGAGGACCGGTTCTCTCTGAAGCGTGCGAGACTTTGAGATGTGGTTTGATTCGTAGAAGTTCGGTTGACGTCGCCGAGTGTTGTACGGCGTGACTGGTGGAAAGCCCTCGAATGGCAGTGGTAGCAGTAGTGGTAAAATAACGTTGCAAACCCAAGCAAGAGCTGGTCAAAATCATGCAACAGATGCAAGATCCAAGCCTTGACTTGGATGTAAAGACCAGGTGGAGGGGTAGTTGTCGCAAGTCGGCAAGCTTGGGATTTTGATTTAGAGGAAGAGGGGAGAAAAAAGTCGGATATGGGAAGCTATTCGAGGGTCAGCTGTGCGGTGAATACAATTGTTCTTTCAAGCAGGGACAGGGACGGCAGTGAAGCCAGGTCAGTGAATACAACATCAGCGCAGACTTACTCACAGTGCACAGTTTGCCAAAGACTTTAATTCGGTCAGCGGTATCCCAAATGCCGGCCCAGATGCTTCTTTGCAATGTGAACAATACAAAAGAAGGCAACAAGAAGCAGCAGCCTTGGGCGAAGTGGCAGAGAAAGGAAGCCGGGTTGAATACGACGTTGGGTTGCCCGGGGTACATAAGCAGGCTATTTTGATTGAAGTAGGGTTCTTGTTAGCAGCGACTTGTGATAACGTAGATAGAGGCTGAGCAGCCGCGTTTCCTGGGGCGGGGCGGGGCAGCAGCACGCGCAGCACAGGGCCTTTAGTGGGATAGTGGAACAATTGCAGGCTACTGCCCGTCACGAATCAGGCAGCTAACCTTATGTTTCTATTCTAGTGCAGGAGGGTCTTCATCTAAATTGGGCTGTCAATCGATCAATAAAAAGAAGTTATTGTTGTTATGGAGGGAGTATTGATTGTTTATCTTCACACTATCTTTCGATGCCGCCTGGCTCTTTCCACAAGCTCTGGGCAACAAGGACAAGTGATGCATGTCGCAATATCACACACAGACTGATGGGCAGATGTAAATGCAGCAAATCCTACCTACCTAGACCGCCTCATACCAGAAGAGATATCATTCTCACCCCCACCTCGCCTTGAGGCCAAAAAACAAAAGACATGCAAGCCAGGCCCCCTCTATACTGCAGTTGTTATTGCTGGAAATGACGCCACCTGATCCTGGTGAGCGACATTATTCTGGCGTCCCGCTGTAGACAGGAACAGGTAATCAGGCTTGCTGATGACTGAACTTGGGGGCGAGCTTCACGTCATAACACAGCATGCTGTTAGTCTCAGCTCACAGCATATCCTATAGCATGGCATTTATTGGCTCGGTCATGTTGGTAACAACAGTATCGGTACAAACCTCTCACAGAAGCAACGTCCTGGTCTCCTCAAGATAGAATGCACAGTTCTATACCCCTACCTATGAATGAAATGCTTCGGAACTTGAGTTTCTTTGGATCACGTTGCCTTCTGACCTCCTTAATGGCGAACGCCAGCTAGTGATCTTTGGTATGAAAGTTATTTCGTTAGACAGGTTACCGGTAGGTAATCATTCACGAAATGCATTTGCCAAAAGTAGCGCTTTCACCATCAAAGAGTCTGACATCTTTTATGGAATCATTTTTCGCGTCCTGAGAACAACTTTGAACAAACTTCATGCCGCACATATTAGGACAACGTCCAAGCTCCTCCTCCGAAGTTCCCTCTTTCCTACAGCTGACATGCATCAGACTCCATTCGTTCCATCTATCAGACCATCCCTGGTCCCATCTCCTCCACACTGACAACCAAACATTAAACGAACCGTGGGGCAGCGCTCAAGCTCAAGTCAGCCAGTCACTCACATTCAGCTCTCCCCCGAAACACGGCAACATTGTTTGGCGCATGACGTCAACCCGGCCTCGCACTGCAAATAGGTATACCTTATGCAGTGTCAGCCAGCCTCCGAAGCAAGCACTGGCTGCAACAGACCATGGGCCGTGGAATAATCGTCGTCAGCGTGCATGCCGGCAATCGCCAGAAAGCCAATACCTCCCTCCTTTTTTGAGGCGGCTGCAGGTAGAGGGCCCGACTATATGTACCGTGCCCTCTGCGAATAGCCTGCTAGTTCGTGGATCCGTCTTCGCTCGTATTGACACAAGTAGGTGGGAAAAATAACCTTGTGTACGTCCTACATACGGCGTCGCCCTATAAAGGAGGATTCGGTTACGCAGCAGCAGCAGCAGCAACGGCAAGTAAGTAAGTACATGCATATGCGCAGGTGGGACAGCATCACATGCAGAGTGCATTTTCATCGCAGATACCCGCTGACACTACCCGTCGGAATGGGCCGCCCGTGTAAGTGATTTGCAAATTCTCGTAGCGTTTGCTACACATCGGCTTACTGGCCTGCCGTGTCATTTGTGATTGATTTGTTGTGTTTTGTAGCACCCAAATTCAACAATTGAGACCTTCGATAGAACGCCTTTAAGCCTCTAGGACCCATTCCCCAAGCTCTGTGTGAAGTAACCTAAGCCCAAGGCAGTCTTCCGTGTATAATGGTCACGAGCGAAGAATATCAACAGACTGGAGGAATGGAGATGCATCTTACTAAGCTGCAGCAACAAATCGGAACAAAGCACAAACTGCAACTTTATGCTGTGCAGTGCTGCTGTTGCATCGCGGCACATGTGTAGCAAACGAAAAGTATTGCCCATAGACTATGGCAATGCCGCCGCGAAGCTGTCATGACATTGGCGTCGGAACCCAAGAACGAAGGGGGCAAAAATAGAAAGCAAAAGAAGGAAACAATAAGAAGATGATTTTTTTGATTTTTTTTTTTTTAAAAAAATTAAAAAAAAAATTGAAAGCAGACCCTCGATTGCCGAGTGTTTTACCACTCGACCATCTAGCGGTATGACCTCCAATCTGGGTGACTCCGGTTACTAGACCTCTCAGTAAACAAGGTATATATTGGAACCAGAGATCGGAAGAACGTATTCGTGGTTGGGGTGAGAGCCTTTTATGGCGCGACCTATAAACGTTGTTGCAAACCAAGGGGACAGAGAAGTTAGATAGGGGGCTTGATTAGGCAATGCCAGTGAAAGTCATCATGCCCAGCGGGCCTACATTCAGATGAAAGAAAAGTCAACCAGTGCATCAAGTTATCCAATTCAAGGATGTAAAACATTGCTCTGCTTGCCTGCTCTATGAGGAGGCATCGCCTTCGTATGTGTATATACGCATTGACTGATGGTAATAATCCAACAAACGCCTACCATGACACTCCCATATGAACATGAATGAGGTCAACTCCAGCCTATAATGATGCCTCCATCAGCACCGTCCCAGTCATTAAGAACAGAAATTCCAGCTACTAATTCTACACAAGCTCCTTCCCCATGTCGTACGACCAGGCGCCATCCCGCCTCAGCTTCTCTCGAGCCGCCAAATCTTTTCGAATTTCCTCCTCGGTGAGCCCATCAGGGCCACTCCAATTGGCACTGGATGTTCTAGCCCGGAACTTGTGGAAACGGTCCTTGCTCTTGCTGAACACAGCCTCCATGTTAAGCGGC
This sequence comes from Apiospora marii, assembly GCF_038362585.1. Taxonomy (NCBI): domain Eukaryota; kingdom Fungi; phylum Ascomycota; class Sordariomycetes; order Amphisphaeriales; family Apiosporaceae; genus Apiospora; species Apiospora marii. The sequence goes on from NW_027117374.1 coordinate 2,029,296, forward strand.
GCGGGAGCCCCAAAGATGGTCATCGGGTCAACCTTCTCCTGACCTGCCAGTGCCTCACGAAGGGCAGGAGAATCCGTCCAAGAAGCAAACATCTCCTTTTGATCATCATTGTCTGAGTCGTCATCGTCCGTGTCGATCTCCTGGAGCTCGATCTCGTCACCGTTCTGGAAGCGAGGCGATGATCGGGTTGCCGACTTGGCGACCGACTTGACGGTCTTCACTCCCATGGGCCGAGCAGGTGTCTTGTGCGAAGAAGGCCCGGCTGGGTTAGGGTTTGATGCGAACGGAATAGGTCCCTTGGAAACCTGGGCCATATCCAGTGGGTGTGCTGTCTTGCCTTGCACTTGCTGCCCGTTGACACTAGTCTTATACAAGTCCCTGTTGGCACCACCCTGCGGTACAGTGGCATAGCCTGCAGGGAACATGGACTTGGCTGGCAGGATTTTGGAGGGCTTTTGGCTCTGCGGAAGCATCGTCGAAGCAGTCACCTTCTTAAGGCCATTGGATGGGCGAACCGGAGGTCCTTGCAGGCTGGGCTGGTGCTCCATCTCAAGGTCGTCGAAGTCGCTAGTCATGCGCATTCGCTTGGTGTCCTTGCTGTCTTGTTGCAAGGGGCGCTTGGTGGGCGGCTTAGCCGGGTTTTGCATCACCGAACGGCCAAGCTCCTCTTGCGATCGATGCGTATTCATCCGCGAAGGAGGTCGATTGGGTTCATTCTGGTTGATGCTCTTGAACTCGGGCTGGCCATTGACGGAGCGAGCTGCGGGAGGAGGCGCTCTCGTCTGCTTCGCTTTCTCCAGCATAGCCTGCCTCTGCGCGTTCTTCTTCGCTTCGGCCTGGGCAGCGGCTTGTTTGCGTTCTTCCTCCTTTTGCCTCTCGGCCTCAAGTCGTTTGTGTTGCTCTTGCCGCTTCTTTTCTTCCTGGGTAGCCGCCTTTTTGCGCTCCATCTCAGCCTTGGCCTCCTGTTTGCGCTGGGCTTCCCGCTCATCCCGCTCTTTCTTACGCTCTGCCATCTCGAGCGCCTTGGGTCGGCCGGACGAGGACATGGAGCTGTTAAGGTTTTGAGTGGAAGACTTGGAATGCAAACTCGATTGGCTCTGCTTGAGCTTCAGCTGTGACTGGGACCCAGACAAGCTGGAGGGCTCGTTAGCACTGGGCGTTGCAGTGCTGCTAGATGGGTGGAATTGGGGATGTTGAGAGCCCAGGTTGACGCGGATCATGGTCCGTGGTACCGTAGTTTTTCCTGCAGGCTCTCGGGTTGGTCTGATGGGTCTCTTGATTTCGCGCCCCTTGGTAGCTGAGGGCGGCGGTGCCATAGGCCGTGGAACTGACGGAGGAGGCATGGTTGTGGTGGTCGGCGCATCCAACATGTCAACATCGTCTTCGTCGTCCTCCTTGCCCTCATCAGCTTGGTCATTTATCCTGCGAGGACTTCTTCGCGTTGGCTGGATCGGGGTTGGCGGGGGAGCCGGTGCCTTCTTCTCCTTCTCCTTTTGTGCTGCGACTTGCTTCTCCATAGCAGCAATTCTCTCTTGCTCCTTGCTGAAAACCCGTGCCTTTTCTGCCTCCTTGGCCCTCTCCTTTTCGAGTTTATCCATTTGATCAGCCAATCGTTTCGACTCCTTGGCTTCCTTTTGCTTGCGCTTTTCTTCTGCCTTGTCTCGCTCAATCGATGCTCTTGTCTTACGGCCCTCGGGGCGAGTTGGGCTGGCAGAAGGAGCCCCACTCGCAGCAGAAGCATGCTTGCTCAGATCCGGATACAATGGCTGGGAATCTTGGCTAATTCGTTCGTCAATGGACATAGTAGATGGCCCAGCATGTAATCCCAGTCGTGGTGTTGAAGGAGAAAGCATTGCTGCTTTTCCCTCGGCGCTGGACGCGGCACTGCTAGCCAGTAAACCCTTCGATCTTCCCAAGATGGAAGAAAGTTTGTTCTTGACCTGCTTCAAAGGACTATTATGGAATGTGCGAGACGGGGACTTCGGGCTATCAGCAAAATCTGCCTCTGTCTCAGAGACAGTTGCAAGTGGTGGGTTGGAGGCCGAGTTGGTTTTCTGGAGTTCACCTCCATCTTCTGCCTGGTCGACTTTCGGCAATACAGGCACAGAAGCTGACTTTTGGTGGCTATACGTGGTTGCTGCTCTCTGTAGACTAGCAGGCTTAAGAGGAGATGGCTGTCGGGTCTTGGGGAACACGAAATCCTCAGCGCCAATCGTTTCCTTGCCGGAGACACGTTCCATCACATCCGCTGTATAGCTTTTAGGCATTCCAGGGCGAGGACTGAACATGTTCGACGCGTTGTCGGGAGTGCCCAAAGGTTTGATCCACTCGTCCTCGTCATCTTCTTCCGCTTCAGCTTCCTCCTCCTCTTCGGCCTCGGCCTCATCCTCGGGGAATGCACCAGGTGTTGTGTGGGTTTTGGGAGACAGGATGGACTTCTGTTTTGGCGTCGGCTGCGGAGCAGGCGTCATCGCGGCTGGCAAGATGGGCTGTATAGCTGGTACAGCATTGACTAACGATTTCGATGGCCGGGACACTTGAGGCTGCGATTGACCAAGCTTGCTGATCTGATCCTGCAGCCGCTGTGTGTAAGTTTTGTTGTGGGCAACAGCATCGCCGGTGTCAAGAGCTTTTGTGACAGTGGCTTCCTCGACCTCTTCGTCGTCAAGGTCCGTATCGTTCTCGTCGTCCGTCGCCTCATGCCTGACGTTACCAAGAGATTTGCCCCCAGTATGTCGGTTGTAGTAGCTTGTCCGTGTTTGATCAAGATGGCTGGTTCTTGATATCCGGTTTCCGGTGCTCTTATGTGTTATGGGCTCACGGGCCGGCAGAGATGCAAAGTTCAAACTGCTCTTGCGAACAATCGGCCTGATAGGACTTGATCCATCTGACGGAGGCGCGTCGTCCATATCTTCGTCCACAGCATCAGTTTCGGGCTCATCGGCAGGAACTGGTTGTTCTGAAGAGGGTACAATGGCCTTCTCCGGTGACAATTCCATGGGCGATGCTTCGTGTTGGTTTTCTGGTTCCTCTTGAGCCTGGACAGGCGATCCGGCCGGTGTGGTACTTTCATGGTGATGTGCTGTTGGAGCGGATGGCGAATTGGCCTTCGCGGCCTCGCCAGTGGAGTAGTCGGTTTCCATCTCATCGCCTGCGGGCTCGGATATGGGCTCGGAGACAGGTTCGGATGGGTGGTGAACAGTGCTTTGCTGCTGCTCCTTCGCAGGCGACGAAGGGTCGAAGTCCTCCTGGTCAGCCTGCGTGTCTACTGCAATGCTGAACGGCTGTGTTTCTTCCTCCTCAAAATCAGACTCCGCGTCGTTGTGTTCCACGTCCATGACGTCTTGCGATTGACTCCCGTGGTAGCCCGAGTCTACGACAGATGAGACAACGTTTGCATTCTTGACAGGACTGGCGGGTTTTTGTGTCCGCGCAGGGCTCGGCTGAGGAGCAGGCTGAGGATCGGCGGCGATTTTAACCTTGGGTGTGTGATTTCGTTCAACTTTGGAAAGGACGAATGGGTTAGGCGCTCCCTTGGGGGTAGCGGAGAAGATGTTGGACAGCGGCTGTAGACAGGTTAGCCATGGCAATTTCATTATACTTTGGCACGCAGTGAAACATACCACTCGGGCCTCTCCTGGGTTCGCTTTGCGGGTAGTCCTGGGTGTTTTGCCCCGTAACTTGCCTGGTGTTTTGAAGATCTCGGCGACGTTGCTATGGCACGGTCAGCTGGAATGCGCAGGGGCGGGCTTCACGACGTGGCGGAAGACAGGACTCACATCTGGTTCTCGCTGAAGATGTCGGCCATGTGTTCGTTGAGCCAGTCCATGTCGTTACGCGCCGAATAGGAAAACTCCTCGACCTCATCGTGGGCAATCTGGCGCGCCGAAGACCTCTCTTCGGCGACCCAGGGCGCAGAGCCGACCTGCAGACGCGTTGCTCGTGGGCCAGCCATGGCGACGTTTGGTGAATTTGAACGCGGTGCGGGCAAAGGCTCGTGAACGTGTCAGCGAGGAGCTGAGCGCGTCTTATGGCCAGAAAAATGGCAAAGGCAACAATCGGAATCGATGGGGGGCGATGTGTAAAGATCAAGTAAGCATGGTTCAGGTATAGAATAGGAGCAGTAAATCCAAAGGCGTGTGTTGTCGAAGTGGAATTTGATGATTGAGTGTGGGATTGGAGGTCGCTGGTGTTCGTCAGTGTGGGCAAGCCAGGTTTGGTCGGGATGCCCGCCCGCAATTCGCGTCTGATTGGTGGAGCAGCTCTGTGAGTAAACAAAGGCCGGAGCACCCTGGGCCTTTTATTCAACTGAACCAAAAAAAGCTCTACGCCCCACCTTTTCGGCAAGTAATCGACACAGACGGGCTTTCAATTGATCAATCTAATGGATTACCTACTCACCATAGGATATGGCGCCTGCAAAAAGATGGGGGACTAAGAGGGGGGGAAAAGACAAAACAGCCCTGTGTAGGTGATAATATCTTGACATGCAGGTGAAATGAGTTTATTACAATGGCAGTCAGTCAGTGTACATCAGGCTCGTGCCCTCGAGATTGGATGCTGTGCTACGTTCAAATATTTCGTACATTAATTAGGAATGTAGGTATTCAGTCACCGATCTTACGCCGCAAGAATCAGCTCAGGCTCGTGAGAATCAGGCTATGTTCACTGAACCACAAGCACCAAGCTCGTAGAATAAGGAGTTTGAGCGGGTGTTCTGTTTAGCGCACGGATATTTCGTTATATGTATGTTGTAGATAGCACGGATATTCAAACAGACTAGGTCAGATGAGACGCCAGGTCTTCACAGGGTAACCTTATGCGGTTTTAGGTAGTATGCTGTGATATATCCTCGTATGTTTGAATGGACAACCTGTCCCTTCTGTAAAGCTGGGTGATCGAGCTGGGCCTCTGCATCAACATCCACACATGTTCTACGTGCCTGTTCGTAATCAACCTATGTAGATAGCGTTCGAAGCATGTCCTACCTGGCTATCAAACAACCACTCAGTCCCGCAAGCCCCCTTCACTAAGTGCAAATGTCATCAATTCCATGCCCACCAAGTGTGACAACGACGCCGTCGGTGCTAGCGAACGAGGCGACGGTGTCAGCGGCCGGGTCGTACTTGGGCCAGCTAAACGAATCAGTACTTGGCGCGGCCTCGGGGTGGGTTGCAAAGGACAGCCACAGATCTACAATGGGTATTCAACCAGGTTAGCTGTTGGTGATCCTCCCGAATCATGGGAAAATACTAGGGACTACTTGCCTTGCATAGCGTGGCTGACATTCCACTCAAAGTCGGTCGAGTTGTGGTTGTACTGGTGGTGAGTCCCGAAAATCAGGGGCAGTTCGCCTATTCGCGTGGAAGTCGACGGATTAGTTCTGCATGACAAATCACAATATATCAAAAATACATCCTATAACACTTACTGCTGTGGGTGGCTCCCAGCCAAGAAGCTGGCGTGATGTTGGAGAAGTTGCCACTGTAGAGGTAGCGGTAGGTTGTCAAGCCCGCTTCAAAACGGTCGCTGCATATTTATATCAGCCTCCCGAACCCGTATCTTCCGCAATCGTAAAAGCTCCGCGCGTGCGATGAGGACAGTACTTACCGGATCTCGTCGATGGTGGGACACACAATGACTTTGGAGCCCGCGATCATGTCTTCCTCCTTGACGCCTCCCTCGGCCGTCCAGGGCGCAAACGACGAGCCCTCCCGGCTGTTCACTCCAAGGATCGCCGGGAGCTTAGCCACCAGCCCCTTTTGGGCCCGATCCTTGGGATCCGCGAAGACAGTAATGTTGTCGACGACCGGCCCAAACATGAACCCGGTAGTGTTGGCAAAGACCTTCTGCAGTTTCTTTGCGTCGATCGACTGCATGCAGGCCATCTCGGCCGCCGCGTCCAGGTCACCGCAACCGGCGTTCTTCGCAACGGCGGAGAAGCCGCGGTGCTCGTCGTCGCCCGCCGCGAAGACGGTGGAGCCGCCAGAGTCGGCGATGAGCCCCTTGATGATGGGATCCTCCGGGTAGGCGTAGCCAAAGTAGTTCACCGACCAGGCACCCGCGGACTGGCCCCAGAGGACGATGCGATCAGCATCGCCTCCGAATGCGGCAATGTTGTCGCGAACCCATTCAACACTGATGTGGCTCAACAAGATTATGGTCAGCACTTCTACTTACTCATACTGCTCGCGAACACACAGGGGATGGGCAAAAGACTCACGCTAATCTCTGATCGAGCAAGCCCACGTTGGATGACTGCGCAGCTGCATTGGGATACCCAAACAGGTTCAACCGGTAACTATTGCACAAAACCTCGATTAGACAGCCGCAGATTTGTCAGGGGGTACGGCGCCCATCCTTCCCGGGCCAAGGATTCGATGACAACTCGCTTACTTGATTGTCACGACCACGTGCCCCTGCGTACGCTCGACCCACGGATCCGGGTACTGATACGGCACATTGGCGCCATTGGAGGCGAACCCGCCGCCCGCGATCCAGACGAACACCGGCAGCTTGGGGGCCGTGGGCTCGAGCGGCGCATACACGTTCAGGTAGAGGCAGTCCTCGCTCTGGGCCGGGCTGCCGGGCAGCAGCTGCGGCATGTAGACGTGGAAGACGTCCTTGGCGTCCGACTCGGGCGTGGTGAGGGGCTGCATGCACGAAGGGGCGAAGGCCTTTGCGTCGATGCCTCCCTCGTTCACCGAGGCGTACTTCACCGGCGGCTGGAACCGTAGCTTGTCCACCGGCGGCTCGCCGAAGGGGACGCCCAGAAACTGCCGCACGTGCGGGGAGGTCGCGTTGATGGTTCCCCGGACCTCGCCATTAGCGGTCGGAACGGTGAGGTCCGCGCCGCGAGCCGCGGCGATCAGGAAACTGCTGGCAAAAGCTGACAGGACGAACATCTTAAATTCTTCCTCGGGAAGATAGCTCCAATACCAATTTAGAAAGTCAGAAGAAGGGGTGGGGATTCAGTTTCAAGGTATATACCCTATATATACATCCCCAATACCTACCATCGTAGCCAACCCCGTCAATTCCATGCAACCTGCCCATTGATGTGTGCCACGCCCGTCTTCGGTCCGACTTGGGCCAGGATTATAGTACTGGCCCCGTCATTCAACGATAGAAAAGCGTGTCATGCCACCAGTTCCAGCTCTGTCTTCTGCTCTGTCAACAATCACTTGCCGAGCAGTGTGTATGGGGTTGTGTGGGGTTTCCTAGCTGTCTCCACCACGCTATGGGGTTGAATGCCTGAATGGGAAAGGCTTAGGACTGCGGTGTGAGGAAAGTGCCGAAATCGATATCGTTTTGCCGGGAGGATTGGTGTTCTGCTTCCCCCGCGGACAAACTTCAGTACAGCTCAAAATCCTTAATGACGGAAGCGGGACGGTGCTGACGACGGAGCTCTGGCCATTAGGGACATTAACAAGACGCCGGACTACATAAACTAAACATCCACGCTTCTCCCGACAGCTAACATTAGATATAATGATGATATGAAGCCTTGGGGAAGAAAACTAGCAAGGTATTCATTCAATAAAAACATATTCACCGGAGCTGGAGGAGGTCCAAACTTCCTTCCGACGGCAAGTAATAAGACCATCCGAGCCGGAGGCTTATATAATGGTAAGGTCGGCTTCGAAGCTAGGGAACGTACAGACCCCGCGCCTCAAGGAACGGGCATCGGCCATCCGGGCTCTTATATATTCGAGCAGTCTGAACGCAATTAATTTAGCTACTTGCATTCCGCGTTTTATTCAATGCCACTCCTGCTCTAGCTAAGCCGTTAGCAGCCCGGGAATAGCCGGTAGGTCGTGGACCCACTGTCACCCGGTCCTGACCTGACAGGCCGCGCAGTCCCGGGAGTCCGCGAGGGCCAGAATCCTGCGGTCGTATGCTACGTTGGGGTATTGAGGCAGTGAGGTATAATCCGCCCTATATTACAACGCAGAGCCATCAATAGCCTCTGGTAGCCGTCATTACATCCCCCAAACCGTTACATAAGGGAAAGAATGCTGGCCGGCGCGTTCCTGCGCTTCCTCGATGCAATATGCATGCAATGTAACCCCTAGCGGCCCGGAACATCAAGATCGGAAGGTGAGATTGGTTATACAGATCTCTTTCCAGGAACACACTTCTGTTGGCTATTGGAGGCGGTTGGTTGTGGCTTCCAACGTTTTCCTTATGCGACGGAAAGAACCCGACGCTGCTAAAATGTCAAGAACAATCAGGTATATGGAGGCCATCAGCGTAGCTTCTCTTCGGAAAACACAACGGAGAAGGTTACCAGTTCACGACTTGAGCGAGGACATGGCCATACGTTACGATAGGATATATGAGAGTCATCTCATCTAGACATAAACCTCAACCAGCTACGTTCGAGGCCACCTATACTTGGCGATGTTGACAGAATCCGATGCCAACGGGAGGGCTATACGGTTGGGCCCGGGCAGCCTCACCCCCGGATCTCGCGGCTCTCCCTTCTAGTGTAGCAAGAGCCAAGACAACATTACATGCATACCTGCAGACAGTCGAATAGAAATATCTGCACATGTGAAAAACGTTCCCGGGCTGGCAGCTGAGTGCGGACAGTATAGTTCATCGCATGATGTCGCACGGCCTTGCTGATGTTTGTAGGGAGATTAATACAAAGCCAAGAGAACTCGACTTTTCGTCTTCATTTATCCACATGTACGCCTCGCTTGGCAGTGGCCGTCTTCCTTGACCATAGGTATTCTCAATTGTGTGTACTGCATTGTCAGTACCTAAGGTAGGTAGGTAAGTCAATTAATACCTAGGATAACTCAGAATAGCTATCGGCAAGTCAAATCATATAATCTGGGTTCGATCGAGTGGGAGGTTTCGCCGTCTTGATATCCTCAACTCCAATATTTTTGACGATTGGTTTGGCATAGCCAGCCGTTTCCGTCCCTCCAGTCAGATTGTTGTTGGTATTCCTTCCCGAATCCTGGTTGGTTTGGTGCCTGGCTAGGCCGAGCAGATCGGCATCCGGGGAAATAAAGGCGATGGGCGCACCCGTTGGGGGGCCACCACACCACTTATTTTTAGGGGGCCCCCCCTCCTTGCCTCCCCGGCCGTCTGCCCATTATTCCGCTCCTGCAGTGGGCACTATGTGCATGTCACCTACATATATACGAGCAGCACGATCCGAGCTGCCGAGCCACTAGAACTTTTCGATGGCAGCAACGTGATGGGAGAAATGGGCTGTTGGTTTGCACGAAAAACTTTTTTTTTCGGTCACAATTTGTTACATCCTCTCCCTTGGCACCCCACCGGTCAGCAGTTTGTTCTGTGACGGCGATGTTGAATGCAAGAAAGGATGCGTCGGAGCAGCAGCCCGGCAGGAACCGAAAACCAACGCGTTGATGTCTTGGATTCCTGTTACCTCACCCGCCCGCCTCCTATTGGCCCATAGACCATCTCCAGCAAAGTATCTTGAGGTCTAGCCCAACCTCACGTCGGCCTGGTCGGCTCAAGAACAATATCGTTCAAAGGATCAAGTATTGGGGTCTATTGTACGTAGATGAGCTGGGGCCAAGACAGCCCGCCAGACCACTGACATGTTCACTCTTCCGCCGCATCGCTTGGCAATTTAGAACATTCTGTATATATACTGCTAGTCCGCGCTCCCAGACGGATGAGACTTGTTGCAAGACATCAGTCTACAGATTCCTTGAACACAGTAACTCATACCAACATCACATTACCCCAAGCCTTCAACAGCACAACCACTTCGTTTCCCTAAAAAAAACCCCCATACACACTATTCAAGATGCTCTCCTTCCTAGCCGTCGGCCTCTTGGTGATGCTGTCCTCCGCAACAGCCGCTACCCAGCCTGCCCATTGCTCCACGACCTGGGACGACTGGGAGCATACCACCGCCGGCGTCAAGACGCACGAGTGCTACACTTATACCAAGACCCGCCCGTCCGGTACGTGCTTAGCCGATGTCGATGATATGTAAAGAGCAGCAAGCAGGCTAACAAAGAACCAAAACAGGCCCCTGCCCAACGTACTTGCCCCCGGCTGATATCATGTGTCTTATGACCGTGGCAGTCGAAAACCTCGAGGTGCCGTGCGCTACGGACTGCTGTGTTGAGACGCCAACGGTGTACGTTGACGTGCCATGCCCTACAAGCCCAACCGGTTGCGTTTTCCCTACCGAGACTATCACGCAAACAATGGGATGCGCGGTGACCGCGCCCGTGACGGTCACTGCCAAGCCAACGATCTGGTAAAATCCTGGATCCGAAGAGTTGGCAATAGGGGTTGAGGATTAAGCTGGAGAAATGGGGCGTGGTAATCAAAAAGCTCGGAGTTCAAAACATATTAAGGGGATTAGGTAATGGGGTTGTCCAGAGATCTTGCTCTTATACAGAGAGCAGTCGTTCATTCATTCATCTATTTCGTTTGGGGTTTGTATTCCACATAATACACACTTTATCGCACTGTGGCTCCCTTCAGGCTCTTGACCGTACATTTGCCTCCGCTTGCAGTGAACAGCTTGCCCACACCCTCCTTGCCGGTCTCCTTCACCAAGCCAGCATCGAAAGCGACCTCCAGATCGTCGGTAGTCGTGAAGCCGGGCTGGAACATCTCCCAAACCTTCTTCTTGGGGTTGAGCACGCCTTCCGGCTCGCCCTCCCATCCCTGGAAGTTGACACGCTCGCCTGCCTTGGCGTCTGCGGGCGGGCTAACGAGCTCGACCGGGCCCTTGTGGTCATCGACCTCACCTTCCTTCAGCTTCGGCGATGCCGCCAGAACCATAGCGCAAGACTTGATGCCTCGCATCTTGACGGGCTTCAGGTTGGCAACAACGACGACCTTGCGCCCTTGCATCTCCTCGAGGGGAACCAATCCGTTAAGACCTGAGCAGACCGTCCGGCAGATCTGGCCTTCGTACTCAGTGTAGTCTTCCGTCGCCTCCTTGTCGCCCATAGCAATAGTCGAAACGAACAAGCTGTCAGCTTCGGGGTGCTTGATGGCCTTGAGGATGTGTCCGACTCGGAGGTCGATAAGCGCAGGGGTGGGCGGCGCAACAGCAGCGGGGGCCTTCTGCTGCTTGGGAGCCTTCTCCTTCTTCTCCTTCTTAGGCTTGGCCTCGCCGCCAGCGCCCACAGCAGCGGCGACGGCATCCTTGGCCTCGGTGGCCTTCTGGACAACCGTCTCAGCGGCGGCCTTTGTGCGATCGGCGACAGTAGCCTGAGCGCCACCGGCGGCGGCAGCGGCAGCGGCCTTCTCCTTCTTCAGACGCTCCTTCTCGGCCTTGGCATCATGAGGAGGCTTAACGTAGAGAACATTGTCGGGGTCAATGTTGATCTTGTCCGAGTCCTTAACCTCAAGACCGAAAACGGGGGAGTTCTGAACGAAGTCGATGTGGCGGACGATGTTGTGGTAGCCCTTCTCGCCGGTTCGCTGCTCGGGAGTCCAAGCAGAGACGGTCGGGGCCAGGGTCTCGTAGATGGAAACGTCGGCCTTTGAGGGCTTGGTGCCCAGGAGGGTGGTGCGGGTCGACAGATGGGTGTTCAGAGACTCGAGGATCGAGGCGTCGTTAGGAGACGACTTCAGTCTGTCCGCGGTGGTGGTCCATTGCTGAATCTCAGTCTCCTCGGCGGGGCTGTACTTCTGGGTGGAAAAGGCAGCCATTGTGAAGGAGCGAAAAGAGGATACACTCCTGGTGACAGGACGTATAAGTCTGGGGAAGAGTGACAGCTTGCCGGGTTTGACTGTATTACCTACTCGCACAAGCAGGCAATATTTTGTATTTTGGTGGGATGATGATGGGTTGGCGGGGGGTCCAAATTTGAATTTAGAAGCTTCTTGGTTCAATTGCCCCGCGATTTATTGACTTGGGCGACAATCTCGTCTGGGTGCATAACTTTGGAAATTGAGTCAGACGTTGCATAAATGCATAAGTCTGCTTTAGATGAACGCAATGACGGCCGCGACGGAAGCTTTGAATCGCCGTCCTCCGAGTAGCGAGAAGTACGTACCTCGACACTAAGTACCTCACCCAAATGCTGGCTTGAGTCGTCGTCCTGGACCTGCAGTGGAGCTCGAAAACGGGCTTGCCTGGCCCCGTCCAATCCAGAGTCCAGTCCCGTCGCGAGATTTGAGTTGCAGGAGATTCAAGCTACCTCATCGAAGAAGAGAGCTGTTTGTCGACGACCCCATCTCATCTTTCTCTCCGCCTCTCTTCTTTTCCCTTCCGAACCGCCCTGCACCACGGCAAATTGATTTTTACCTCCGTCACGATGGGCTACAGCTACAGTTATGGCGTCGGCAGTCTGACGACCGCCCTCCTCGTCGTGGGAGCTTGTGAGTAGTAAACATACCCGAAGTGCTGGAAGCTCGGCACGATGCATTCGCCAGATCTAACCCTCATGCGACCCGACAGACATGCTATTCACTGGCAGCGGCGAGGCATTTAACGTAAGTCACCCGGCATGCGACACCATCGATTGAAGTTCGACTCTGACGTGATGGCCGTATCATAGGTCGGAGCATTCCTCGTATCAGTATCGCCCTACGCCTGGGCCTCCCTCGGAATAGCACTCTGCATTGGACTTTCGGTTGTGGGCGCAGCATGGTAAGAAATTCGCCAACATCATCGCCCTGCATCGGTTTCGGTCCTCGTATCTAACTGCGCGGTATATTACAATAGGGGCATTTTCATTACCGGATCCTCCATCCTCGGCGCCGGCGTCAAGGCACCACGAATCCGAACCAAGAACCTGATCTCCATCATCTTCTGCGAGGTCGTCGCAATCTACGGCGTCATCATGGCCATCGTCTTCTCATCCAAGGTCGGCGCCGTCGGCGAGGATATGCTGGCTGACGCCAACAGCTACTACACGGGCTTTGCCTTGTTCTGGGCCGGTCTGACCGTCGGTGGCTGCAACCTGGTGTGCGGTGTCGCCGTCGGCATGAACGGTTCCGGTGCGGCCCTGGCCGATGCTGCCGACGCCTCCCTATTCGTCAAGATCCTCGTCATCGAAATCTTCAGCTCTGTCCTCGGTCTTTTCGGTTTGATCGTTGGTCTGCTGGTTCAGGGCAAGGCCAACGACTTTGGTTTCAAGGCATAGTGCCGCATTCGAATGAGGACGAGAATGGGTATACGAAGACGGAAAACTGTATAGATGTAGGAGATGCAAGGGGTATTGCGAGCCTCATAGGGGACTCGCCACATGCATTCAGGACCTAACTTTGGGCCACCGGCGTTTTGGAGAGGGATGAACAAGTCAGGGAGTGCATTGTGTGTAGTATCTGGGATCGCTTTAGCAATGTACCAATATTAGAAATTGAAGCACGTCATTTTACCGTGAAGTGCTAGTTGTTTTCTGATTTATGGTCTAAATGGAAATCTATTGAGGAATTCGTACACTGGCCTCAGTAGGAATTTGCCACCAGAATCTTTGAGTGTTTAATCATAACGTTAGATTATTTTTGAGGTCTTTATGTTGTGTACAGAGGCCAGACTCCCAAGAGGCGACTGGCCCAATGTTTCTATACAACGGAGTGGACGTTTCAGAACCTCCGCCCCGTCCATAATGCAGAGCCAGACTTCCTGGATGACTCTCTAGCCACCATATTAGTCGCCGGTATAATACACTGGGTTTATACAAAAAAGATCCCAGATCAGCTTGCTCTATGCTTTTCCCATCGCCCAAAACGCCCGTCACCAAACTCTAAACGCCACCAAATGCGATCGCTGGTAAATGCCGACCCCCTTTTCCCCCACCCATCGTATAGTCCGTAGCCGCATGCCTTTTCTTTCACAAGTCGCTGACCTGTAAGTGATCAAGAGAAGAAATACTGACTTGTCTTCAGTTCAGAGACGTCAAATTCGCCCTTCTCAGGGATCGTGGGAATCTTGAGTGGCAACCAGATGTTGGTGACTCTGGGCTTAACTTGCTGCTTCTTCTTCCCACTGACTGTCTTTTCAAAGTGGCCGGCCTGCATCAGCGACTGGGCGTACTGCGGGTTCTCACCAGATCGAACTTCTGCCGACTTCTCCTCGCCCTCCTCAGGCTCCTGCGTCTTCAGGATGGTCTCAACTGACGGAAGCTTTCCGAGACCAACGTCCTCCATATCCTCGGCTGCAGCCGATTCGTCTGCTGCCTCGTGAGCTTCAAATATGCTTGCAGGCGTCTTCATATTTTTTCCTTCTTCAACATCGGCGGGGTTATCAGAACTGAGAAGTCGAAGACGTTTTCTTTCTTGGAGCAGTTCGTCCTTTAGACTGAGCTTGGCCGATGTTCGGTATGCCCGGATGTCTTTCTCTGCCTGGCTGCCCGAAGGCACCTTCGCAAGGTAAAGCGAGCCCTTGTAACGCGCTTCGAACTCAGAAGCTAGTCGTTCAATGACGTTCTCGCTGTGGATGCGGATGAATGAATCGCGAAGTACACGGTTCATCACGTCGATGTCTCCAGCATGAGTCCAAAACGAATCATGAACGGCGGCGAACTGAAGTCCCAACTCGTGGCATTCAAGAGCCGAGAGAAGCATGTGTGTAGCATCCAGCGAGTGAATGAAGTTTGGAGGGAAAGCCTGAAGCTGCTTCCGCCGATTGACGGGGTCCGATCGATCAGGAACTTGCAGGTTAAGGTCTTGCAATGATGTGGTGATGACCCGGGTAGCCGTCTTGCGGTAGGGTTGAACAACCGGCAGGCGTAGCGGCGTCGTCCAAACAATGGTCGATCTGAATTGACTCAGTAGATCGTCTGTCGCCGACAGTTTCTTGACTCCTGCCCTTTTCTTCTCCTTACCAACCTTTGCAGGTCCTTCTTCGATCCTGTCCATCTGCTCGGGGGTCAGAGCTTTGCATACGCGGCCAGCACATTCTCCAAGCCAGTACTGGATATCGTGGGCTCCGCGGAACATAGAAGAGAGAGCTTTGAAGATCTTGACCGCAAGGTAGGAGGCCAGCAGCAAAGGAGGTATACCAGTCTCGGCCTCGATATGGGGATACGCCGCTTCCAGCTGTTTCTGTACCTGGGCTCGAGCTCCGATATACGTGACTCCGTACACGTTGGTCATGACAGTCTGCTTCACAACCTTTCGGGTGATCTTTCCATCGACAGCTTTAGCGAGGAAGTTATCGAGCTTGATATCCTCAGCTACACTCTCCTTGACGAGGTTTGCCACGGCGGAGTACACATCAGCAGGGCGATCTCCAGGGACAAGATTGACCTGCTGGGCACCCCAGAGGTCACCACCTAGGGCCGCGTAATGCTGAAGGCCGTTGCAAGTACCATCTTGATGAACGGGAAGGTGTGAAACGTATTGGGTCGGATCAGGCAAATCCATTGCAGCCTTGAGCTCGAAACAAGTTGCCAGGCATTGCCAATTGTCCTCGGCTTTCAACCACCAGCCATTCCCGTTCAGGGGGTTCGCCACAGAGTCGCGGATATTTTCAAGGTTATCCATCGCGAACTGTTCGCGCTCAGAGATGCTCGCCTTGTCAAAGCCGAAAACATTGGCCAAGTGGACCTTTAACCATCTCAGACCGCTCTCGCCGAGTGTCTTGCCCTGGGCGAATTGAAGAAGACCACGTGTGTTATCGGCGCCCATATGGTTCAGGTAGGTAGGAATTGGGTAGGCACGGCCACGGAAGTCCATGTTGTGGGGGAAGTAGAATGTCTGCTCCTTGAAAGCGTTGGCGATTTCGAGTTGGAAATTCATGAAACACCGTTCCGAATGAAGGCCAGATTTCTCGTTCTCGGCAGCTTTGACCGCGCGAATCCAGGTTCTTCGTTGCATCGGGTCATCATGAACCTCGGGTTCTGCTGGCGTTGGGATGTCTGGGTGGAGCGGTGGAATGTTGGCAATCGCCTCTCCGCTATTCCATGCTTCAAGCATAACATCGAATACGGGCTGATTGATTCTCCAAGCAGTCTTGCCGAGAACGTCCAGTCCTTTACAGACCTGCTCCATGTCGCCTCGCTTGATGGCCGCCTCGGCGTAAATCTTCTGGTCGATCTCGCCGTGCTTGACGCGGATTACGGTAGCAGGGGAATTGATGAAACCGCCCTTGTCGAATTTTGTCCAAGGTTCGGGTTCTACCAGCATAGGCAAATGGCGTGCTAAGAAATCGGCGCGAGGTTCGCTTTTGAGAAGATCAGATAGAAATTTGTTTGGCGCAATCATGCCAACCCTCTTTCCCTTCTTGAACACAGCTGTGTGGGCAAAAGCAGGTTGAAGCTGGCTCACCATCTCCTTCGTTTCCGGATGCTCCCGTCGAACTGTAACCTTAGCAGTATCGATAATAGCCGATAGTAACGCAGCGCCAAGTTGTGTTCTGACATAGACAGGCCATGTTGCAGTATCAAACTTGGGCGCCTCCACGATGTTTGACTGGTTGGTGGCAGGGTCCGCTTCCAAGGGCTGGGATGCTGGAGATTCTGCTTCCAAGGGCTGGGATGATGGAGTAGATTCTGCTTCGTTCGGGTTTTGTCGGTCCGCTTCCAAGGGCTGGGATGATGGAGGAGATTCTGCTTCGATCGGGTTTTGTCGAAGCACGCGCTTCCGGGCATACTCAGCATCCTTCGCCTTGCGGGCAGCGCTGCGCTTCGAATCCCGCTGTTGCGATTTGATGTCTTCTTCCACAGCCCTGCCGAGCGTTTGAATGGTTTGAGCTATCAAGGCTCCGTTATCGGCACCTTGCTGGGCAATGATATTGAGGGTGCTCAAAATCGTGACGGCAGCCAACCGGGCCGGGGTAGATTGTCTCATAAAGGGGGCGTAGACACATCGCCCCATATCGTCCAGATTCTTGACCGAGCGATTCTCCGACTCCTCGAAAGAAGCGAATTCGTCCTCCAATTTCGCTTCAAGAGCCACTTGCCAATCGTAGAGCTGGGAATTCAAGGCACTGGTTGACAATGACGTGTTTCGGCCCATCTTTTTCAAAGCCTCGTTCTCTTCTCTCCAACGGCGAATTGCCGCCTCAACGCAGTCACGCTCGAGCCGGGACTGTATTTCTCGTCTTTCGTTATAGGAAAGTCCCGAGACATCTCGTCCTTTGACGTCAGAGAAGAATGATAACACTTCTTGCAGTGATTTCAGACCCAGACCCTTCTGGGGCACGGGAAGTACCTCGGACTCACCGGTCTTAGGTATTGAATGGTTACTTGCAGTTATTGGCTCAGCTGACTCCGACTCTTTTATTAACTCGGACAGATCTGGCTCTTCCTCCATGGGGAGATCCACAAAAGCGTCCGGGTCTATGTTGTGGGTAGTGCACAAGCCTGTAATAGTGGCGAGGTCCTGGTCGGATAAAATGCTGGAAAAGGTGAAAACCTCGAGGCCGGCATCACCAGGCATCATGCCCATGTAACGATTGATCAGACGCTCGAGTTGTGGGGGTTCGTAATTCGAAAGCAGCGAAACTTTCAGCATGTAGGCAATAGTCTCGGCGTTCTGGGGAAGACCCATGGCCCGAATCCGCGTTTCGTACCATGACCGCATAGACTCGGCCCACTTGAGATTCGGCCGATTATAGAACTGCTCTACATTGGCGCGAAGGAAAGCATTGTGAAGTCTGATCAGTTCCGCCCCCGATAAAACATTCATATCGCCAAAGCGCTTGAGAACAGCAGCGGCGCGGTCCAGCTGGTCAACCTGGATGCAGGCCTCGAAGACCGACATCATAGAGTCGGCTTCACCTGGCACACCAGCTGGGGACATGCGCGATCTTGGTAGAGGATCTTCGGGCTCTGTCACAAATAGCAGATTGGAAGGGTCGAATGGGCGCAGTTCGTGCAGAGAGCGAGGTAGCGGGGGAGGCGGCGGCGGGTAGGCGGAAGATAAAGTGCGGGTTCGAGAGTCGTCCATGGCAGTGGCCAACAGTCTGCTGTCGTGAAGGGAGCCTGGAGTAACATGCGCGTTGGTTCTCCGCCTCCAAGGTAGGAGATCTGGTCGTGTGACTAAAGGCCGTCGACTCGGTGTCGTAGCGGGGGTCTGGAGCGAAGGACATCTTGAGGGTAGCTGAGGCCGTTTCAATGTTTGTGTCCTCGGCAGCGAGATGCTCTTTCGAGCCGAAGGTCGCACGAACATGGCGACGAAGGGTGTCGCTTGTGGTTTGTAGAATGGTGGCAGATGAAAGGAGCGACGGCAGACCAAGTTAACTGCGAACCGGTTGATAGATGCACACGACAGCCCCAGCACACATTAAATGATACGACAGTCAAAGAAAAGAGCTAAAGTACAGGTCGGTAGACATCCAATGGTGTCTATACTCGGCCTTCAACCAAATGAATCCGAGGGGTATTCATCAATGGAGGAAGGATGGGTAGGGACCAAAGTGAAGGAATAGTTTATCGGAAGAGGCAAAACGACAATTGTAATCGGGCCCAGTTATTCGCCGCCCAAAATTTTCTATCTTTTCGATTTGATAGGCATTGGAGTGGCATAGAAGGAAAGCTAACAGGCTAAGAAGCTCTGAAGACGCTAACGAGCTTTGAGCTTAGCGGGGCACGTAAATCAGGCTTCTGGTTGGACGAGATATAGACTTGAAGAAGCAGGTACCCCACCTCCAGTTCTGCTCAGTCGTCGCACAGGTAGGCTCAGTAGGTACATGATGACAACTGACAAGAGGGCAGCTTCAATTGGGGAGTGAGCTTTAAGATTTTCCGATGGCGTAACCTGATCTCACTCATCATTGGAGAAAAAAGACGAGAGCCGTTAGCTGTATTGATTTTCACATATCACGATCTCAATTGTCACAGACTCGGTTCGCTGTCTTATTCTACTGCCAGTCGGCTCATACTCCCACGCTGCGGCATGCGATGATGGCTGCCAGACGTGCACTGGAAGTAGCAGCTTCGGCCGGTTGCTCTCAATGTCGTTCCTCTGTATTTAAGCTGTTCCTCACGCCAACCGCCCCTTATATCACGTCTCAAGCATACGCGACCAGGCGTCTGGCTCTTTCAGCTCCAGCTTTGCGCCGCTTTTCCTCGACACCTGTTCGTTCCATGTCAAGTGAGGCTGGCAAGCCGCCATATTCACAGGAAACAGAACTCAAAGTTGATGAAGATGACCAAGTGGCAGCAGACTCACAAGATGCGGAGGTTCCGTGGTACCTCCAGGTAGAGCCACCCACCCATGCGCCCGTGGCCGAACCGCCACCGTTGCCAGAGGTGCCGGCGGATTCGCCAGCTATCATCCAGTCACTGCTGGAGTATGCGTCGGAGGAAATGGGTTTGGAAGAGCTCTCCCTGCTGAGACTTGCGCGAGCTTAACCCGCCCGCCGCATTGGGCCCCAATCTGATCATGCTGTTTGGAAATGCTCGCAGCGAGCGCCATCTCCATGTATCTGCAAGCCGCTTGGTGCGCTGGCTGCGCTACCAACACAAAGTCCATGCCGATGCCGATGGCTTACTGGGCCCGAACGAGCGTAAGACCAAGCTCCGGAGAAAAGCCAAGAGGGCGAAGCTTTTGGGAACCATGGGCACCGATGACGCCGATGATGGCATTTCGACTGGTTGGATCTGTGTGAATCTGGGAACCCTTAACCGCAGCAGCGAGGATGTTACTGTTGTCTCGGAGGACGGCCGCGTCGCTGGTTTTGGCGTCCCCCAGAAAGGTTCTACAATCGTGGTCCAGATCATGACAGAGGCCCGAAGAGCAGAGCTTGGACTGGAAACCCTGTGGCAGAGATCGTTGGAGAGACAGGCGCCCCAAAACTCGCAAAAGGATGCAGCAAATCCGGCTGCTGGCATTGCCGCTCCAGGACAGGCTTCAATAACACATCCCCCAACACGACCACACTTGCCATCCCACCCAACGCCTGGTGCAAGCGGCCTTGCTTCAACGCAGTCCAAATCAATGTCTACTTCGTCCAGGGTCCACGATAAACCAGCGACATATGCTTTATCTGGGGCAGCGAATACCAACGAGCATTTAGACAGGTTGTCGCAGCAGCTCCGATACGACGGAGACGAGAAGCTTCGCACTCTTGAGCTCCTCCATACTCATATGCATCAGGCTACGAAGTCGGAGATGGAAAGTCTGCTGGCGTCTCCCGCGTTCGACCGGCTGTTGGCCTTGGCCACTCAAGGTGTGCCTTCAGAATACACATGGAGTCTGCGGCTGGCTCTCGAGTGTAGGGGGCGCCAGCTCAAACACCCACTATACTCTGGAATTGACAACATCAGAACCTTGGTTACGCAATACCGCACAGATGCTATACTAGCCTCACGAGAGCAATGTCTTGATATGCTCTCTTGTATTTACTCTGCGTCAGGTGCCACCTTGCAAGAGAAGAATGCCGCAGCTCTGGATCTTCTCGACTCGCTACATCTCCGTTATCAGAACATCATCGCCAATGACGTCATTGTTGCGATAATTGAGGCCATCTCCATGGACCAAGAACCGAGTGTGGAAACCAAGGCTCTTCAGGCACGGCTCGAAACCCTCCTAATACAAGCCCGTTTGCCTTACATGGGCGAGGGGCTGCTGATCAAGCTTCTTGGTGTATATGCAAGGCAGCAAAACTGGGAACGGTTTTGGAAAGTTTGGCGCATACCACCCCAATACATGCAGCCGCGGTCCCGAACGTTGTATTTGTACATGTTTCACCTGATGACGAGAACGCAGTCCTCGACTCTTTGCGCCTCCGCGCTTCGCCGGTGCTTCCCCGAGATGCTGAAGGAAAACCCTCCGGTCCAACCCGTTGGTGATATACGTGAGGCAATCCTCAGATGCGTCCGTCTCGCCGATTCCCGAGCAGAGGAGCATGCCGCGACCTTATCAGTTGATGCGGGCAACCCCGCAACGCGATCATTGGCGAATCGGGAGTTTGTCAAGCTTGTCAGGAGTATCAAATCTTTAGGTTAGGGGATCGCCTACGAGGGCCGCTAATCGTTCTCGGCGGTTCAGTATCTCGGGGTGTACGATGTTTTTAGGACTCATAAGCGTCTGATGGAAAGACAGTGTATAATTGATTATACGGTTGACATATTGTCGTGCAGTACGGAGTACAACATGCCACTACGGCCTTGTTACATATTGTAACTGTACTTTAACGAATGTAAATACTTCGGCCCTGGACGCCGATATTCGTCTCTTTACTTTGACATTTGGTGTTCATTCAGCTTTGAAAAGCTAAGCTGATTACTGAGAATGCAATGCTTCATCTTGCACCGTCGACCGTGACCGATGGATGTGCCGCGCGCAGGCGCATTGCATAACTAATTAAAAGTACCGGGGCGGGTTGGTGGATCTGGCGATCAACCCCGTGAAGCTTGGCAACGGGCGGCTGCCGATTGGCTGCTGGCGCGCGGTGGCTGCATTTAGTGCAGATAGGCGGCCGTGGCATGCCTGTTGAGGTGGTATTGTTGATAGAAGATAGGGCGCACGAGTGCTTGATTGGCCCCGTTTCACCAATTGCTAGTGGTATAACCTGTCTTATACCAATCCATCATGCGAGCATGGCATGTGGTATAAGTATGGCGCTTAGGAGGGCTCCTTTTGGATCTTGACCCCTCCTAGAACTATAGCTTCCGGGTCTTTTGTTTTCTGGCGCTGCTTTGCTTCTCGTCAACTACGTCTCCAATCCAGCCGTTGTAGCCGCCTTTGTCTACAATCCTTTTTATCGAGATGATGATCCCCGTCGGAGCCAATGCGGTGGCAGCGGCCGTTTTCCTGCTGCTGCCCTCGGCCGTCCAGGCCTGGGGCGCCATGGGCCACGAGACGGTGGCGTACATCGCCACCGACTTCGTCGCCGCGGACACCCGGACCTACTTCCAAGCTCTCCTGGCCGACACCTCAGCCGACTACCTCGCGTCGGTCGCGGCCTGGGCCGACCCGTTCGGCCACACCGAGGCCGGCAAGTTCTCGTCCGGCTTCCACTACATCGACGCCCAGGACAGCCCGCCTTCGAGCTGCGGCGTCGACCTGGCGCGCGACTGCGGCGAGGGCGGGTGCATCGTGACCGCCATCGCGAACTATGTGAGTAGATAACGGCCTGGGCCCGGTGCTCGATCGCGTTGGCACGCTTTCATTTGGCGGGAAGGGGCCCGAGGGGGGCGCAAGTAAACAGCAAGCTGACGTGACATTCTTGCGGTAGACCAACCGCCTGCTGGACGCGGATTTGGAATCATCAGAACGCCAGATTGCTGCTAAGGTATGTGTATTTGCTATCATGGTCTGGTTTCGGACAGTGTGGCTAATTATATGATTGTATTCACCCTGCTTTATAGATGGTTATCCATTTCCTCGGGGATATAGGCCAGCCGCTACACAATGAGAACCTCGAAAGGGGCGGCAACGAGATTCCTGTCGAGTACAGTGGCGACGAGACCAACTTGCACCACGTCTGGGACTCCCAGATCCCCGAGTCCGTCTCGGGCGGCTCGTCATTGGGCTCTGCCAGGTCATGGGCTGACTCTTTAACCACGGGTGCGTAGTTCTCCCCTCACCCCACCCTCAAAGGGTACACCGTAGGCATGATATTAGAATTGTTGCTGACTCTCTGTAATCACGATAGCCATCAAATCTGGCATTTACGAATCCCAAGCTGCTGACTGGGTGAGCGGGTTGAGCCTTACAGATGCGCAGAACACCACGCTGGGCTGGGCCACCGAGTCAAATGCCTACGTCTGCTCGACCGTGCTCGAGGGGGGTGTCAGTGCCGTGGAGGACCAGGACCTGAGCGGCGATTACACGACGACGGCACAGCCGGTTGTTTCCCTGCAGATCGCCAAACAGGGGTACCGCCTAGCCAAGTGGCTCGATGCTATTGCTTCTGCTGTTTAACCACCAAGTCACAATTGAGGGAAATACTTTGGATAGTTGCGTAGCAAAAATGAGATGCTGTATTAATTGACAATTATTGACCAAGTACACAAACTAACAAACGCTTGCTGGTCGCAGAGCAGTGGTTCTTCCGCCGGCGACATAAACGGCGGTGGTACTAGTTAGAAGCACTGGTCGACATGTACGATACAAAAAAAAAAAAAAAAAAAAAAAAAAGAAAAAAAAAAGAATAACAGAAAGATCAAAATATAAAAGGACGGAGATGTGTTTATTATTTATGTTGTTTAATTATACTTGGTGGTAGCTTCCATGAGAGCCCTGCCCCTATCTGTCCAAGTCATGGGGTCTAGACTGGAGGTGTCTAGGATGACATATAGGGTAGCCACAAGGCGCATCAAGACAATAAACACCACATTTCCCACAACAACTAGCACACCAACGACGCCAGCGCCTGTATAAAGTATCTACCTACCTTACCCTTACCATCTGGGAGCGTTATCCCGGTGCCAATTCCTAGCCGACCGCGCCAACCCGCCGATGCAAGCGAAAAGCCGCCTCTCCTGCGCATTCATGAGCGTCCCCTGCGCCGCGTGCGACGCCATCAGATTCTCGTCCAGCCAGGCGCGGAGCTCGCGGTCCGCCTTGCGATCGCGGCAGGGGCCGCAGTTGGCGTCGACCCGGCCGCCCTCGGGGAGGGTCAGCGGCAGCTGCTGCGCGCGCGGAAGGAGCCAGTTGTACTCGCGCACGCGGACGGTGCAGCGGCACTGGCGGTAGAGGAGGCGGAAGCGGCAGAGCGGGCAGGTCGGGTCGAGGCCGTCGTCGTCCTGGTCGCGCATCCAGCGGTCCAGGCAGTGGGATCCGATCATGTGTCCGCAGGGCAGCACCGAGAAGGGCTCGAGGGGCGCGTCGGGGAAGTTGTTGGGCGAGACCCGCGCGGGCACGTCGAGCAGGAAGTGGCAGCACGGGCACTCCAGGTCCAGCAGCACGGGCTCGCCCGTCAGCGGGTCCAGGCCCGAGTCGATGTACGGCGCGACGTCCCGGAACTGCGACGTGTCGGAGAGGATCTTTTGCTGCTGGCGGACGGGCTCTTGGTAGCAGAGATAGAGGTTCATCAGCTCTTTTGGCAGATTCGCCGGGGGTGGTACATACATCTGTCCCTGTGCCTGTAGCTGCGGCTGCAGATGCGGTTGGAGCGGTATGTCAACTACCCTAGAAGGCGGGGCGTGGCTGGGGTCACTCACTTCCTCACGTGGAGGGGCAGGCCTCAGCTCACGGAGGGTTCTTACAGCGGCTGCCCCTCCAGGAACCGTCTCTTCGGGAATCGGGGTCAGATCAACCGTAGGAATAGGAGCCGTTTGAAGAGGAGCAGGCGCCGGCTCTTGAGGGATAGCAATGACTGGCTGAGGTGGCGGGGGTGGTGGGGGCGCTATAGGGGTCGACGGTGGTGGTGGGGGAGGTGGAGGGGTTATAGGGGGTGAAGGTGGAGGCAGAGGTACCAGAGGCTCACTTGCACCTCGTCTATAGTTCGGTGGCAAGGAAGCAGGAGCACTTGTGCTTCGCCTATAGGGTACATGCCACTCTTCCACCGCCGCTTCAGACGTGTTGGTTGCCATTGCTAAGAAGGAGGTGGTGTCCATTGCTTGAAAGGAGGTGGTGTTTATGCCTTTGAACCCTAAGCATATAGTGTTAGGTTCCTGCATATGACCAATGTGAGCCGCAGCCCATGGCTTTATATCGACTGTTGCACAGGGAGAGATAAAGCGGATTGTTTGGCTAGAACGGCTTGGAAGACAAAACCTGACAAGAACAATAGTTACTTGTGCCTGTCAGTCAAATTGACAAGCCACAGGACAAAGACATTGTTCGATACGATTCACATCCAACAACTAACCTGTATATATGCGGAACAACTAAGCAGAGAAATTTTTTGGGACATATTCACCAAGAAGGTAACACATACTTACTTTAAGCAGGTATGATGTTTGCCGATGGGCCTACTTACGCACCCAGTGCCTCGCGCAGCATAGGGGCAATTTGCTTCCGGCTGTTTTTGATGTTTCCTTGGCTCCAGCACCTCCTCCAAATGTCTTTTTCGTCGACGTCAAGGCTGCCGTTATTCCATGGGCTCAAGCCCAGCTGTTCGCTGCATCGCTTCTCAAAGTTCTGAGCTGCCTGGACGGCCTTCTCTAATTGTGCCCATACCAACATCTCTCTCTTGAATTTACCGTCGTTCGATGATGTCGTCAGCACGGCCATGAGCCCCAAGCCCTTCTCCTTGGCCCATTTGCCTATCGCCTCTGCCAGCGCGTCCTCGCCTCCGGCCTTCTTGGCCAGGAAGGCAAAATCCTGGGGTACCGAAGACGTGCCCAGTCGCACACCGGCGTCCTCCCATTCCTTGTAATCCTTGCGTAGAATATCGCGTAATGACAGCGACGTGATATCTTCCTTCAGGTGCGCCACCTCATCATGGAATGCCTTCCTCTCATAGGATCCTAATGAGCCTTTTGAGTTGCTGGCGGCCGTAAGCCTGACGCCGCCATTGAATTTGGACTCGAGGTAAGTTGCAGCGTCCGTATCAAACTCGGTCGTCTTATCCATGTTCTTTAGGTTGGAAGTGTCAATCAAGATGGGGGCAAGACCCAGGTAGGCTAAGTTCGTATCAACTGCCCGGCCTTCTTCGTCGGAAGACAACGACAACGACGATCGACCCAGCGCGTCCCAGGCGTCGCGACATTGCGCCACAACGAGGCTTGCGCAACTCCCGCTCTTCTCGATGACTCGCAACGGGCTGTCCCGGGGCACCTTCTCCTCGTCGGCGTGGTGGTCGATGCACGCCTCGACCTGAGCGCTGTAGAGCTGGGCCAGCTGG
Source organism: Apiospora marii (assembly GCF_038362585.1). Lineage (NCBI taxonomy): Eukaryota > Fungi > Ascomycota > Sordariomycetes > Amphisphaeriales > Apiosporaceae > Apiospora > Apiospora marii. The sequence goes on from NW_027117374.1 coordinate 2,054,947, forward strand.
CCCGTCAGGGCGTTGTGGTCAACGAGCAGCCAGCGCGTGTCCGCAGGACTCAGGCTCTCCGGCCCTGGTAACTCAGAGAGGGTGATGACATCCTCGGGCGAGGTTCCCGCGCGGCGCAGCACCGAGGTGAACTCGGGGCGCAGAGACAAGTCATCTCGCGGAATGTGACAAAGAGGAATGTGCAATGTGTGCGGTGGCGAATGGGTGCGTAGATAGGCCAGTAAAATGGCCGAGCACAGGGAGTCGAGGTCTAGGGACTAGTCAGACTCAGACTCGACGGCATCAAGGCGATACGAGGCCGGTAGACTTACCAGCCGACTCGTTGCCCACGACGAAGGTGAGAGGCGTTTGTCGTTTGGAGGGCGGGGCGGTTAGTGCTGTACGGGCCCTGGCCAGGAAGGCTTTGACTGACGTTCGGGGTGTCATTTCGTGCCGAGTATTGCTCCCTTTGAGCCCTGCACAAAGAAATCTGGTATGGGAGGGTACGGATTCGGATTTCTGGTTTGGATGATGCTCAATTCACAGTATACTCGGTGTTTGAGCCGTCCGCAGTCCACTAATCGTCAAGCCCTTTGGCCCCGAAGACTTGCATGCCCCACCGCTGGCTGGGGGTGGGAGGCGCACTACGCCTTCACGTGAAAGTGGGCGTATGCCTCCTCTGAACACAACAGAAATCCCGAAGCATGGAGAATGCATCTGGTCAAGTCTGCGATGCTGACAGACCAAAGGAAGGTTTGGAGAATCACTCTGTGTCAGTTGCCTCAACACTAGCCAGACTTTGCGGGTATGGTTCGTTTGCAGACGTAGAGCTATTCATTGTCTCATAACCCAACCTTTACTTACATATTCGTTGCTTTGCGCACTCATCCATGCTCCTCTCCTTGCTCACTTGCATGGAAACAGCTATATTAATCCTTGACTTTATTGACCTTCGAAATGCATTCTGCTAATGATGCATCGCATCTTCCTGCGAACCGCCGGAACGGGTATAAATCATTCCCCGGTCCCCTCATATCGTCATGTGATGAGCCTGACTGCAGAACAATGGACGGGTAGCAACGGTGTTTTTGCCTACGAGCCTACCTTGGGGAATCTCCTATTCTGATCGATCATGCTTTGGTGGTCCGGAAGTAGTTTGCGACCGGCCCAGTGCAACCTACATACATATGACGCCTCATGGCCGCCGAAGGAGAAGACCAATCAATGCGTATACCCGACTAGATGCAGCCCGTACGAATGGATGAATGATTACCAGAGCCCCATATTCTGCTGTGCTGACAGGTGATGTTACACAACCACTTGCTGCCATTGAAGAGCCGGATACTGTCAGAGAAGGGAGCCATGGCGCGCTTGCGTATAGAATGCAACCCCCATAACGGCCCCATCCAATCATACGTACCGAGTATGCGTATGCATTGCGTCGATTGGCATCGCATTTTCCGGATATGGCGATGCCATGCAGTTCTGGAGAATTATATGCATCTCCCCAGAGCCGAGAGTGCGGAGTCCGAATGCCCCTGTGTTGGGGGTCATATATCCGCCTCATGCTCTTTAAAGCAGAGGGACGGGGTCGTTGGGAGGGGTTTGGGAGCTCGTTTTCCATTTTCATACTGCCACAGCAGGTTGTAGTCTATAATTGCCTATCATGACGAGTCTATGGTTTCTTTCCGTGCTTGTAGCACTGGGTTACGTGCTCACGAAGTTGTTGCGAATCGGTAAGCACCAGACACGCCTCATCTAACAATGGTTTTCTTGAAGTGAAATGCGTGCTGACGCCGAGATTCAACAGGCCGCAGACCTCCAGGCTACCCCCCCGGGCCTCCTACCGTGCCCTTACTCGGAAACCTACACCTCATGCCTAAAGAAAATCCACATTTGCAGATGAAGAAGTGGGCAGAGGAATACGGGTTAGACCAAGATACATGCTGTCGGGCAATACTTGTGGACTTAGCTAACCGTTGGCAGTCCTATCTTCTCCTTGATGCTTGGGACCCAGGCGACGATTGTGCTCAGTTCAGATCAAGCCGTCAAGGACTTGCTCGATAAGCGAGGAAGCATCTATAACTCCCGCCCGGACTTGTACATAGCGAGAATCGTGAGCAACAACCATCGAATGCTCTTTATGGTATGGTTGTCTCTCACCCGTCCCCCAAACCCACGGAAAGCGACTTACTTTGGGGGCAGCATGGAGAGCGGTGGAGAGTTATCCACAAGCTCTTCCATGTCATTTTGAATGTCCGGGCTGCCAAAGCCTATGTGCCGTACCAGGATCTTGAGGCCAAGCGGTTGATGTGCGGCCTTCTGGATGAGCCCGATCTATGGATTGATCACGTTCGCCGCTTTACCACCTCTCTCGTCACGCAGATGATCTACGGCTTCCGAACAACCAGTATCCACGATCCACAACTGAAGCGCCTCTACGATGTTGTTGACGAGTTTGTGCCGACTATAGGCTCTACGGGGGCTGCTCTATTTGATCTATATCCAATCCTAAGAAAATTTCCGGACTGGATGCTTCCGGCAAAGAAAAAGGCCAAAGTTCAGCATGCAAATGAAAAGCAGTTATTCCTTGATCACTGGACCGCGTGTAAGGAGCGAATCAATAACAAAACCTCACTGGTAAGGACTGCCCGCATCTATTCCTCCGCACCAGTCTGATTGCTCACTTATGTACCACAGCCATGCTTCGGGGTCGATGTCTTCAATGCCCAAAAAGGGGGCGACTTCTCGGACGATGAAGCTGCTTACGTTGCCGCCACCATCCTTGAGGCTGGCTATGATACCACAGCCAATACTATAATGGGATTCATAGAGGCAATGATACTATATCCAGACACCCAGAAAGCAGCTCAGGAAGAGCTTGATCGTGTTTGCGGTGGAAGAATGCCCGTGATCGATGACGCGCCAAACCTGCCGTACATTCGAGCCATTGTCAAGGAGACCCTGCGATGGATGCCCACGGCTATTCTGGGGGTACCCCACTGTGCAATGAGGGACGATGATTACATGGGCTACAAGATACCGAAGAATGCCTCCATGGTAACAAACGTGTGGTAAGTGGTATACTCTGGAGATGCCCGGTGCTGTCTGAGTGGCCATCTAATAAGATTCTACTTACAGGGGCATCCACCGAGACCCCAAGCGCTACGCCCACCCCGACATATTCGACCCCACGCGCTACCTGGGCGACGACCAGATCGCCGCCGAGGCCGCCGCCAACCCCGACGTGTCCAAGCGAGACCATTTCGTGTTCGGGTCCGGACGCCGAATCTGCGTCGGCATGCACACGGCCGAGCGCTCCCTGTTCCTCGCCATGTCCCGGATCCTCTGGGCCCTGCGCGTCGAGAAGGCGGTCGGCCCCGACGGCCGCGAGATCACGCCGGACCCTGCGAGGCTGTCGCAGGGGTTTTTTGGTCCACCCCGAGCCGTTCCCCATGAAGCTGACGGCGCGGAGTGCAGAGCGTGCGCAGACGGTCCGGGAGGAGTGGGGGCGCTGCGAGACGTTGCTCGATGCCAATCAGCAGTGGAAAGCGGTGCCCGAGGGGATGAAGTTCTCGGCTTCTGCTTCAGAGTAAGACTCATTGGGTCTAATGAAGTTGAATGGCCCTCTGCGGGAAAGGAGGGTGTACTGATATTTGGCTGAATGGCTTGGAGGACTGGAGCTTACAATTCCAACATGTACACAAGATTGTATATATGGCAAGACTGAACAACAACGGCCAGGGCCACGGGTTCCGTTGTCGGTCTAATGATTGACTGTCAATGGGATTGTGGCATATACTTTTGCAGAGCAGGCCAATGAAATAATGTAGTCTTTAATTTGATCTTGACTAACTAAAAGACAGGGGGTGACGGTTCGTTCGTTCCTACTTGGTGGACGACTACTTATAAGGTCCATGTTAACCCGCTTATAATGCATCGGATCTGGCATAAAGGGACACAATGGAAACACTATACGAGGTGGCTAGCCACCGCGAGAAAGCCCCCGGTTGAGAGATCAATGATGATATCATCGTAGCACCCCATTGGCCTCGTTTTCTGAAGAATTCATTTTGCGATACTCGGCAATCTAGTACCAAGCATACGAAGGCACTCGTTGCTCGATCTCGACTCCACGACTCCGCCGTAGCGTCACAGAGAAGGATGCGACCTACATTAGGCAATATAGCGCCACACCACGGCAGGAAAGGTTTCCTATTGGCGCGACTAACTCGGCCGTGTCTTGCAACTTGATCAATACCCCATACTGCGCCAACTGTGTAGGCTGCCAATCTTGCTATGCCCCAAACTCGCCTGTTTTCTCCGCCTGGATCGTAACATGAAGTAATGAATTCTCAGCGTAGCAATCGACTCGCCCCCCTGCAACCACTATAAAGGGCAACGGATGGTGGCGAGCCGTTCCTGCCAAGACCTTAACTTGCATTTCCCCGCGAATAAACCAAGCTTGCCTGGAGAGAATCATACGCCCCAACAACACGAGTCAACGATAACTTGCCATCTCGATGTGGCTTAGACACTCACTTTTTAGATAGAGATGATGGGTATAAGAGTCAAGCATGTCTCTTTTAGACAACATGCATTCCAACGTATCTATACCTGGCTACATCACCACGGACTAAAATCTTGCCATGGCTCCCACCCTGGTCCAAGTCACCATTGCCACGTTGTTGGCTTGTGTCCCCTTTACAACGGCGCAGTGGGATGCGTCACGGTTTGCTTGGTATAGCAGCGATGCCGGCAACGACTTCGCATCTGCTGTCCCCATTGGCAATGGGCGACTGGGCGCCGCCATCTACGGCACGGGGGACGAGAAGATCTCCCTCAACGAGAACTCCATTTGGAGCGGGCCGTGGCTGGATCGTGCCAACCGCAACTCCAAGAATGCCCTGAACAACATCCGGTCTCAACTGACGAGCGGCGACATCACCGGGGCCGGCCAAGCAGTCCTCCAGAACAGTATGTCGGTCCTGTATATTATTTTCCTCGTACCTTATGAAGTATCTGTCTTCTGACGATTGTGAAGTGGCTGGAAACCCCAATTCGTGCCAGCAATACAACCCCTTGGGTGATATGACAATCTCTTTTGGGCACGGTAACGGAAGAAACAACCTGCTTCGGTACCTTGACACGTATCAGGGCACAGCATTTGTCACGTACAACTACAACAATGTCAACTACACGTGGGATTTCCTTCTTCTCTGTGGATTTGCCCCTATAGCTGACTCTGAGATAGCCGTGAATATGTCGGAAGCTATTCCCACGGCGTGATAGCCATGAGAATGAATGCTAGCCAGGCCGGGAAGCTTGATGTGAAGGTCACCATGTCTCGAGGTCAACACACCACCTCTCAGACGGCCTCGACCTCGAATGATGCGGGCTCGGTACGGCTGAGTGGCAACAGTGGCCAGTCCTCCGGGGCTATTACCTTCTCGTCTGAAGCACGGATAGTAAACACTGGAGGTATGAGCCCATTTTTCCCCAGCAGCATCTGACAGTACTGATGATAGGACCCCCTTTTCCCAGGAAGCGTCAGTAGTGACGGCCGTTCAATTATAGTCACCGGGGCCACGACGGTGGACATTTTCTTCGATGCTCGAACATCGTACCGTTACTCCAGCCAGGACGCGTGGGAGTCTGCTTTGCAGACTAATCTAGACGCAGCTACCAAAGCTGGATATGCCGCCGTACGCGAAGCCTCTATCAGAGACAATACTGCCCTCACCGGAAGGGTCAGCCTCAACCTGGGGTCCTCCGGCTCCGCTGGCAGCACGGATACCAAAACGCGCCTTTCAAATTACAAGCGAAATGCCAATGCCGACCCCCAGTTGGCTACGTTGATGTTCAATTTCGGACGCCATCTCCTAGTGGCTTCGTCCAGAGACACAGGAAACCTGTCACTTCCAGCCAATCTTCAGGGCCTCTGGAACAAGGATTTCTCTCCCTCGTGGGGAAGGTGAGTTATCACTCTTGAAACCGGTACCGAATTGCAATCTCTGACAATTGGAAATGTATAGCAAATACACGGTAAGAACGCGAACTGGTATGCAGGAGTTAAATGACCATTGACTGACTCGGAATTATAGATCAACATCAACACCGAGATGAACTACTGGCCGGCCGAGGTGACCAACTTGCAGGAGACGCACAAGCCCCTTTTCGACCTCATCAGGGTGGCCAAGGCCCGCGGCCAGACCATGGCCAACGTCATGTACGGCTGCAACAACGGCGGCTTCGTCTTGCACCACAACATCGACCTCTGGGGGGACGCGGCGCCTGTCGACTACGGCACGCCCTATACCATGTGGCCGATGGGCTCGGCCTGGCTCGCGCTGCACACCATGGAGCACTACCGCTTTACGGGCGACCGGGCCTTCCTGCGGGACGAGGCCTGGCCCATCCTGCAGAGCGCGGCGCAGTTCTACTACTGCTACCTGTTCGACTGGGACGGCTACAAGACGACGGGCCCAACCCTCTCGCCCGAGAACCCCTTCGTGGTCCCCGGCGACATGCGCACCGGCGGCCGCACCGAGGGCGTCGACATCAGCGTGCAGATGGACAACTCGCTGCTGACCGAGCTCTTCACCGCCGTCCTCCAGACGTGCCAGGCCCTGGGCCTGACCGGGCGCGACTGCACCGACGCGCAGAGCCACCTGTCCCAGCTGCGCCCGCCGTCCGTGGGTTCCTATGGTCAGATGCTCGAGTGGCGGCGCGAGTACGGCGAGGGGGAGCCAGGCCACCGGCACATGTCGGCCATCTGGGGCCTGTACCCGGGCTCGCACTTCGCGCCGCTCAACTCGTCGGAGTGGGCGGCCGCCTCGCGCAAGCTCGTCGACCACCGCATGCAGGCCGGGTCGGGCAGCACGGGCTGGAGCCGGACCTGGGTCATGAACCTGTACGCGCGCCTGCTCGACGGCGGCAAAGTCTGGGAGAGCGCCGTGGCCTTCCTGCAGCGCTACCCCTCGCCCAACCTCTGGAACACCGACAGCGGGCCCGGCTCCCCCTTCCAGATCGACGGCAACTTCGGCTTCACCTCCGCCGTCGCCGAGATGCTCCTCCAGAGCCACAACGTCGTCCACCTCCTGCCCGCGCTGCCGTCCGCCGTCGGCACCGGTTCCGTGACGGGTCTCGTGGCCCGCGGCGGCTTCGTGGTGGACATGGCCTGGTCCGGCGGCAAGCTGACGCGCGCGACGGTGACCTCGCGCATCGGCGGCACGCTGGCGCTCCGCCTGGCCGGCGGCTCTCCGTTTTCGGTCAACGGGACTGCATACAGCGGGCCCCTTTCGACGACGGCGGGTGAAGTATTCGAGATCACCCCTTAAGTTCAACTAAGCCGCGTCATGGTACCGACCTGTCTGTGCTAGTTTTTGGACTTGGGTTTATCCTAATGGTTTACGGGCCAACAACGGCTTGTTTAAAGTGCCTCAACGGTGGGCAGAATGGATGCCTCTTTCTATCTGTGTGGTACCGGGGTGCCCTGTCTAATGTAATCCTAGGCCCTGTTCAATATATCGTTTAACTGGGCTTGAGCCCGTTCTGTTGTATTTAAGTGCCTCTCGTAGCAACCGTCTATTTAGGAACTACATGCTTGCCCGTTTCCTCCACCTCCACCGTCATTCCCACCCCTATCCATGTCTCCAGATCATCGCCGCTGAGTCCCTTGTCGAAAAGGGGGATCGACTGCAAGCCCAAGCACCCCTTAAGCGGAGCGCCCTCGTCCACGTTGCGCACCTTGCGCAGTGTCCGGTCTGGCTCCGAAGCATGGCGCGTGCCGTCTGCGGGGTCTACATTGGGCAGCTTGCAGCGCGTGGTGCGACAGGCGACATGGAATCGCACCGGGTTGAAGAGTCCGGAGCTGCCAGACTTGAGGCAGATATTCTTCCAGGTTTCTTCTTCGTACGCAGGGACGCCGGTGACTATTGCAACCATTGGTTAGACATTGCGACTCGAAGACGAACCTCTCTCTTTTCAACTGGTTGTAATCAAGAGGTACTTACGGATTATGTTGGGTCTGAACCTCAAGACATCCAACTTCCCGAGTCCAGCATCTTTGGGTATCTCGGTGCCGAACTTCTGGACACTGCTGAGGTTCTGAACGTTCACAGGGTACTGTCGATATGCGTGTTAGCCTTCGAATTCATCATCATCATCATCATGGAATACCGGCTCCGGGGTGCAAACTTACGGCATCCTGGAAACCCGTGACTGGCTGGTAGCCTGCGGACTCTTTGCTCGGCGCGCACTCATGCACCTCCCTCAACGCCGCGGGATCGAGCCGGAACAGACCCAGCCTGTTGCTGACGCCCAGGTAGAGGCGCAGTTCCTCCGGCAGGTCCTTCTCTAGATTGAGCGCGCGAACGCGCTCCTTCCAGATCCGGACGTTCTCGTACGTGTAGCCGCGCTCCTCGATCTCCGGCGCCGAGGGGAAGTCCACCGGCAGCAGCACCTCGCGCTGGGGCTCGGCCCGCAGGCCGCCCGCCAGCTTGGCGCCCGCCAACGCGACCCAGCCGCGCCAGCCGCTCTCGCGCCAGGGGAAGCGCAGGATCATCCAGGTCTCGCGGTCCGACTTGGCGTTCAGGCCCTGGCGGCGCAGCTTCATCTCGTCCGGGAGCCAGAGCTCGACGACGACGGTGGCGAGGCGGGCGAACTGGCGCTGCGTGATGAAGTCCCAGCATTCCTCCTCGTCGCCGCCGTTCGCTTTGCCGCCGCTGGCATCGGCCACGGGGGCGGGAAACGGGCTCCGCAGCTGCGCGAACGTGTAGGTGCGGTCGTGCTGCAGGCCGTGCGGCAGCACCTTGCTCTTGCCCAGCTCGATGCCCTTGCACGACTTGACCGGGTAGATGACGAGGCTCTGGACGGTGGCCGGCTGCCCGTCGCGCTCCGCCTGCGCCGCCGCCGTGTGTTGCTTCTTCAGGTTGCTCTTGGCGGCGCCGAGGCCCGCCAGCGAGTGCGTCTGCAGCAGGGCGTCGCTCTTCTGCAGCGGCACGGGCGGCAGGATCAGGACAATGGGTATGAGGAAAGCCAGGATGGTCATTCCCAGCATGAACACGCCATTAGCATCCAAATTCAGACCCTTGAGGTCTATCAGTCCAGCCATGATTAGGAACCCCTGTGGTCCGTCCGCCGACACCGGAATCTCGGGATAATGAAGTACTGTAGAGTAGGAGGAATTTGCTTGAGAATTACGAAGTTTGGCAGGCCGTTAATGTAATCGTCACCAATTGACATGTATATATAGAAAAGTTCAATATTATCATTGCGTTTTGTATTTCGTTATAATTTTTTTTGGCACTGACGCCGGATGACACGACTCGCGAGGGAGAGCGCGAAGATGCGACTCTGAAACGCCCCTTCCACACAGGAGCCCGAGGACCGCTCCACTAATGTGCTGATTCCCTAAACACCGTCGTCCGACCCCGTTTAACAAGACACAGTCACGTGACGGACTTGCCTCCTGTCTCCCATGTTAGAAACAGAAATGACCCGGTCGCAAGGATTGAATGGTTCGTTTGGAAACACTAGGTTAGGGGGACGGTCTATCATCAGTGTTCAATGTTGGTTGTTCTTTCCAGGTATGTAAGAAGCAGCGATCCCGGCGGTTTCCTTGGCTTTTTTTTTCTTTGACAAAAGTCCAAAGCCAGCTGCAATAGGTGATAGGCTAGGTACTAACAGCCGCTACTGTTTCTTGGGCTAGGCCTTATTCCGGGGACAGCGGCGGAAAGAGTAAAGAAGCACACACCAGACCGAAGTCACGGTATGATTGGAGCGCATCTCGGACTCGAGATCTTCGAGATTCAGCTTGCTGCGTGTTTGACCAATCGCAAAATACGAGACCTCCAAAGAAGAAGAGGGAGGGGAAAAAAAAAAAAAAAAAAAAAAAAAAAAAAAAATCAAAAAGCAATTAGTAGCTTGCCATGGTCCGCCGGGGACGAAGGAGTCAGTCTGAAATGATTTCTGGATTCGGTCTGTCCCGCCGGGTATTATTTTGGACGGTCACCCGCAGTGCCGCAACCCGTTCAGCCTGAGCCGGTAGACTCGTGGAACTGTATCTTGTCATCCGCTAGGTTGGTAAACTGACCGCCGGTTTGGAGATTCTTGGGTTGCAGCCTGTCCGTTTTGATCGAGGTGGGAAGGGACCGGTCGGCAGCCCGCCTGCAGCTTGGGAAACATGGTGTCCATGTATGTTGTCATGTCCCAATCCAGCCCTGGATACGACGCCTGGTAGCATACGAGCATCCCAGTGGCACCCTGCCCAGAACTAAATAGTCAGGGCGACCCGTTGAGCGGCCTGCTGGACTACTTCTTCGAGTTCAGGAAGGCCCAGGATGGGAGGGAGGTATCCGGGGCCTACATGTTTGCGTGGCATTCAGGTAGATTAATTCCGGTAGGCCTGCCGTCACCCGTAGTAGGCGTCCGGCTTATGGTAGGTTGCATTGGATCGTCTCGATCTGCATGCAGCAATTGAAAGAAGTTCATCGAGTATCTCGACGGCCGTGTCTCAGCTAGATGATGATCCGACACGATATACGGAAATCCACACAATGCGATAGTCGCTGTAAAGCTCCTCTGATACTGTAAGCTACAATGGATAGCATAATTGATGCTGAAGGCGACGGTGGTTGTGTCAATGGGTGTTTGATGTAGGTAGATACGATAGCTCCTTTGAGTCGCCGCACCTGAAATGCAGTATAGTAGCGGAGTACCTGGCCGTCACAGAGGCCGTCGTGGGCCAGGGGAGCACGCACACAGGCACACAGAGGCAGGTAACACACCCATGGGGTGGATTGGCTGTTGATGGTTATTTTCCGGATGCAACCAAAGAAACGTGCCAGAGCCTCGCACAGAGAGGGACAAGACAGCCAGTTTTTGAGGTATCTTCCGACTGGATGAGGATGCTTATTTCTCAACGGACATATCGGCGCGAATGACACTCCGAACTAATGCCAGGCCTCTGCAGAGAGAGAAATGAGCTTTGACCTCCCCATATTGTTGATCGCATACATTGCTGTACATGTGGATGGTACTCAAGGTAGGGAGGGACCCAGCAGGTATGGTGTGCTATCGTTGCAGTGCTTTGACGGAACCAGAAACTCCCACGAGCAGTCTGCAGGTCCTGATTAGCTGCCCAGGAGTCTTTCTCTCTCTGTGTTTCTCTCGTGTCACCAAGATTGCCAATAATGACTGTACTATAGCCTCCATGCTGTCCTCCCGTACAGCTACGTAGCGTGCGGAATGAGCAACGACTCATGCTTACTCTACTTACCTATTCGCGTCCATGATCGCAGATAGTCCGATGCGACCAGTACCAAAGCCGTCGGCGTCGGAAATCTGCCGCTGTCCCGGCAGATACTCAGCATTTCCTCGGCATTTTGCTGGCTCCGAAGTCTAGCTCGGCGCCGTCACTTCATGGCCCATCCATAGGCCCTTCTTTGTGATATGATACCTGCTAGCTGGAAAAGAAAAGATTGTGCAGGGACTGGGCCGGTCCACCTTCACACAGTCCGATTCCCAAGTATTACTCGGGAAATCGGGTACCTTTCAAGACTGCAGTGGTGACTGCGCCTAAGCTCTCGGGTTAGATAGAGGCTGAAGGGGTTGCGCCGTTGCGCCTCGACCGCGAACTTGCACGACCCAAGATGCTGGTCCAGACAGAACTAATAATAGACACACTATCGGTCCCGTTTGGCAAAAAGGTGTTTTCCTGACTTGTCTGCCTACATACACATGTGCATACATACAGTCAAGAAGTAGGGAGGGAAGTGCTTAGAACATGTACCTTCCCCTCCCTCCTTCCTGTACTGCAAAATGCAACCTGACTGTTCTAGCCATATTCTTTCTTCTGGGAGCTTGGTGGAGCTGGGAGCTGCACGCCCTCCAGAATCCACCCCTCCGACGGATATCGAGGAGGAGGTTCAAGGTTAGGTATTGCTCTATGAGAAAGCAAAATTACAGCGCATCATCCGCAGCTACTGCAAGATAGGTACAACCCAACCACTACCAGGTATGCTGTGGGGTTGCTATGCGCATCCCCTCTCACCCGGGAGCAAGCATGTGCTTATTTGCAGATGTGTATCGTACCTTCCTTGGCTTGTAGTAGTCTAGGCACAACCCATCCCAATCAACCCCAACTAACACTTTACCTAAATATGTACACTGATCTTTGCTGTCATTCTCACCTCGGATGCGTTTCAGATATCGGGGATCACAAAACGGGAAGTGTGGCCATTGAGCCGCCTGGACACCGAGCTATAGCCCATACACGCTCTGGGATCAAGCAGGGGCAGGGGACGAGAAAGCCAAACGGAAGCCCCTCTCTTTCTCCGTTTGCGCTTTCCCTCCCCCCCCCCCCCCCCAGCTCAGAACCCAGCTGTCAAAATCTAGAGATCGCCCTGAGCATATCCTCCTAGTACGTGCAGTAGTCTTTCGTAGCGGCCACTGTGGGATTTTGGAGAGCAATTTCCCGGCCTCTTGGTTGTTGGACGAGCAGGCAACCTCATCACCTCCGGCAGGTCGGAAATTTTGACTCGGACAAAACGGCGGCAGTACGCCGTCAAAATGGGACCAAGGACAGACACCTGTCATCTGCTAAAAAGTCTAAGCTAAGACACCTACCTGCATAATAGCATATACATATCTAGAGGCATGTACCTGTAATGGCTGATTGGAGAAGGGAGGGAACAGGCAGGAGGCCAAGAGGCATGCACACTACCTACTGTAGGTGACCAGGCTCAATGCACCAAATTCGAACAGTCGGAGTTGGTGAACCCCACACTCATTCAAGTCTTGCATGGGCAGCGTAGCAGCAAGCAGCAAGCGGCGGCGGCGGCGGCAGGGTCGTATGTACTCCTTACCTACAGCATGTGGGCAAATAAATAGAATCACACCTTCACTTGAGATGGCGCCCGGACCCATAGGCCCGGGAATCTGTTCCGCTCTTGAGTATTGCTTTTCTGCTTTTCTTCCTCAGCGTATGGTAGAGCGAATGCGTGCCTGCATGTAGCCTATGGCGCTCCCGTTTCTTTTCTACATTCATAGGCGTCAATGTACCTGTCGTCACATCACATGCATATCACTGCCCTAGAGTCAGTTTACCTGGCCGAGGATGTAGGGGGAGGGGGGGCAAAACGAAATTATATGTATCATTGAGCTACTCAAAAGCAGTAAGATGTAGGTACTTGCGAATCTGCCAAGTACCTAAGCTTGTCATGATCCGCAAACAGCGTGGTATGTGGATGTAACCCATGGTGGTTAACTCGGTCGGTAAGAGCCGCAGAAAACCAGACACCAGACGGAATTCACCGTGTTGAAACGACGACACTAACAAACTACTAGTCTTCCTTGAGCCATACCTGCTGAGATATACCTAGAAACACCCTTTATGAACATCATTTGTTTCGAGGGCTGCCTCGGTGCTGTTTCCCCGTGAGCTCGTTCTATGCATACGTGTAGATGTAGTCGCATGATGGGACTCGAGATAGCCAATTATTACCACCCAACAAAACTTTAGCATTGTCGTACGACCACGCATAGACGTCATATCCACAGCCGAAAATGGATTGCCGGGGCAGTAGCAATGGCCATCAGCCTGGATACCAGCTACAGCCTATCATCCAATAGAGGACGGCCTTTTCTTGTAGCCGATCACTCTTTGGCACCAGTGACCTCGGCCAGACCCTACCTAAGGAGGACGGACACGACTCAACCCAGGAGACACTATGGGTTTGACTGGATGTCGCCGGTTTCCCATTGCCTCCATCATAACCTTTTGGGCGGATGATGCGCTCGGTGGAAAAGACAGCTGGGTTATGTGACATGAGACATGCATCAATGTCTGGTTCATCATGAGCACCCTGACGCGAAACAGCCGCGTTCTCTGTACAAGTAAAGGCCTGGGAGTGTGGATGTGGAGAGCCAAGACATTTGAGGGGTGACAAGTCCCACGTGTGGAGGAAGCGGCTGATATTCCATCCATGATGTAGTGGAGTCTAGTGTTCCAGTATTTTGGCGTCAACACTTTTTTCCTTCTTTCGTTCTGTGAGTCTGTTCTTTCCCTTTTTTCTGGGGCGGGCAAACCATGACGTCCTACCTGTAACCCCCATTTTGTGCACCAACCGGCTGCGTCACTGCGAGAACCCGATGCACCTGCAAGGGTTGGGGCTCACCAGATGCTTGCTGAGCTATCCACAGCAACCATGCCGCCCTGGAAAGTTCTGCCCTCTGCGCACAATGGATCTGACTATCCGTTGACTTGAAGCCTGGGAGACGCTATCCGGGTCTGCAAACCCAGTGTCCCCGCTACATGGCATGGATATTGATGCATCTGATCACTAGCAGTTTCTACTTGGGGTTGCTCACATAAAGAAAAGTAGACACCGTTGAGAAAAAGCACTACCTACGCTGGCTGCAAGGTGTCTCGTGCATGAGGTAAACCGCCCAGGTCTGTGAGCCGTTCGTCTCATGTATCGGACGACCCTTCAAGCACCCAGAATTGTCTATTCTGGGAAAACGGGTTTCGGTATTCACTGCCAGAAACACTAGCACCAATACGACCTAATCAATACTATTTGATGCATGTATGTTCTGTAAGAAGTACCTAGGCTATACTGAGTCGAGGTTTTCTAGCAGACCTCTGTATTTCATCTGTGGAAGGTTTATGTGCAACCCGTATGCGATGCGTGTAGGTTATGTAGTGAAATCTCCCTTCTTTCAGTGGTACCCTACCTGACGAACCTACCAATCCTTGTAAAAGATCGATCTACACAGTACATACGTCGTGCTATCATCCACTTCGGGCTGAGCCATGCTGCTGCCCACTGTCCATCCAGCCCAGCAGCCCTGGCTTGGTGCATGGGTTCCAGAGCCAGCCAACCAACAAGACACGGTAATCAGTTTTCGTCCTCGGGGGGGGTAGAAGATTTTGCTTTTCAGGAATGCGTTTAGTCAGATCTCATTCAGCAGCAGCTTAGTCTCTTGCGGCGCACAGATGATCATGCAGGTTGCACGCCTCATTATGTATTAGTCTGAGCGCACCAAGCACGTATACTACTAGAAAACCCCAGGCATCGGGTGGGCTGGGATTAGCTGCAACACGGCATGGGAACTGGGAAAGAACAAGCGGAGACTATATACTTGGAGCAAAAGCTAGGCCGATGTTGCGATATATGGCCGGCGACGCGCTGACAGAACATTCCACATACAGTACTGTGCTGTGCTGTACTGATGCTAAACTGACTTCCAAGACTGGGCACTGGAGCCGTCTCGCAGGCCCTGACCTTGGAACTAATTGGACGGCCGGGCAGCTATCCGCCGAGACTTTGACCGGCTGCAAGGATTTCCACCCCATCATTGAACGACGACTGCAAACATGACATGCTACTCTCTGCACTACCTGCCACTATCGAGATATCCATTTGCCATTGTCGGCGAAACGTCTCAGCTAATTACCCACAGCCTTATCATGCCTCACGGGTTCTTCCGCGAATTCTCGTCTGCTTGTGCTTTCTTTTCTCAGCTAACAGTTGATCAAACCGCATGAACAGCAAGACAGTCTTCGAGATCCCTGTCAGTAACACCACCCCAAAACCTCCCCACCACTACAGTAGGTCCAGACTTGTGGATGCCCGGGCCTGGGATGAAGACCCCCGGTCTCTGCTGCCGCGATCTTATCTCACTGCTGGCGTTCTTTGTACTAGCTGGCACGGGTGGCGGCAGCAGGACCTGTTCGTGCGCCGCCGCAGGTTCCAAGGGATTCCCCCATCAAAGGCTGGGCAGGAGGACCACAATATCGCATCAACCCACATGGGAAGGGCGTTCAATTAGCGGCCAGAGCTGGAAAAAAAAAAGAAGAGAAGGGGGAAAATACATCCCCTGCCAAGTCCGTACATACATTGATACTTCTTCTTCCTTCCCGGACCAGTCCTAGGCCGTGCGTGTGCTCCCTGCGGCAACAATACTTCTACTACAAGACCTAGGAACGAAACGGGATCGTATGTAACGGAACAACTCTTATTGCGCCGTCCCACGCCATTGACCTGCTGGGCCTCATCTGGTGCATAGTTCGTTCCCACCGTGCCGTTGGGAATTTCCAGTTTCCGTAATTCGATACCTACATACCTACTCTGGTGATGAATGGCCCTTTTTGACGCATTACGCAGAGTCCCGCTTCGAGTCAAGCTCCAGAGCCGGTAACTCGGTCTGTTTATTTCAACGTTGCAAGCACCCTATATCAGACAAGGTATACCCCAGCATACCTTGTACCCTGTCACTCACCCATTGGAACCTGAAAGGCAGTCAGTTACCGGGCAGCCGCTCTGTTTAGCCCAGTCCATTAACTTAACAATCACCAGTCCTCTGACGATATCCTGCCCGTGTACAACGGCCTGTCTGGACACACCTTCCACCCGCACCCACGCACATCTAACCCCTTCATCCTCGGAGTACAACCGCCTACCTGCGAGCATCTTTTCTAGCGCTGGCCTTCGACTCTGCCTGCATACGCCACTCCTAGGGCATCGTCTCACGTTCTGCTGCCGCAGACACAACCTGCTTATTTCGTGCAAAGCAAAGGCGGGCCCAGCCACAACGTGGTTTTGCGAGAGGCGCCGCGCCCTATATTTGGTTGTCACACCCCCCTTGACCACCAAGCGGAGGTACTACGCATCATAAAGCATCCGCCCATAACGCATTGGTCCCACTGCCTCGTGTGCACAAGACATTCCGGGCTCCTCCATCTCCGTCTGTAACTTAAGGAATCATCTCGGCACACGCACCACAGAGTTTGGGTTTGCCAGGGCAAGCTTGGTGACTGTAACAGTTGCAGGGGTTGGCGTTTCTCTGACGACCTTGTTCGAAATAGCAGCTCCGCTATATCCTACCCTGCCGGTAGATCCTGTGGAAATTGTTCGTTAGATGCGGGTTCTGGTTCCCACGAGAGCAGGCATTCAAGTATAGGATCTAGGGTTCCTTGACAGCTTCGCATCCCGCTCTCGCCCAAGACCCCGTTCGTGGCGGCCAGGTGCGCATGAAATTGATCTGGTAGCACACTGCCTGCAACTCGACCGGTGACCTGATCGAGCCTTCCGTTCAGAAAAACAAGTCTCATCAGCACTTGTCATCGCCTGCCTACCTTTCCTTCTTGCTTGTCAAGGGTCGACTCAGGCGACTTTTATCGCATGACCCGACCTCCAATGGTCTATCACCAGCTATTTTGGATATCTTGCAGCATTCAGACCCCGTGCTAATAAGCCATCGTCGCTCCTCTTTGGCCGACCTTTCCTCCGGACATCAACTAGCCAGCCAGCTAGATACGGCCCAATTTGCATTGCCACGACGACATCTTCAGGCTATATCCAGACTATTCGGACAGCTCATCTCGAACAATTTTCTGGGACCGTTCCTCAGCCATTATACGTCTCAACGTGCACCCAAACCCTATCGAAAGGTTGCAAGGAAAGACGAAACATCGACGTTAGTATCCATTACACCACCCGACGCGGATTTGTCTAACCTCGGGGTTTCGCCTGACTTGGCAATGGACGACTATAATCAGTACATGGCTCCTCAACCAAGGTCCGAAGAAGGCCCTTCTCAGAACTATCCTTCAGATGGCATCCCGCAGTCTCAAATCCCACCAATGCCCATGGGAAGCAATGGGGCGCCTATGGCCAGCTCGTACCAAACTTTAAACTATTTTACCGGATTTCAGGACCCTACGATGTT
This sequence comes from Apiospora marii, assembly GCF_038362585.1. Classification (NCBI taxonomy): domain Eukaryota; kingdom Fungi; phylum Ascomycota; class Sordariomycetes; order Amphisphaeriales; family Apiosporaceae; genus Apiospora; species Apiospora marii. Next base: position 2,072,662 of record NW_027117374.1, read on the forward strand.
TCAATCCTCCAAGCCTCCAAGCAACCGCGGTCGGAAGAAGTCGACGCCTGGACTGGAGCATGTCAAACACCGCCGGACCCGGTCAGGATGTTATACATGCCGTAACAGACGAGTCAAGGTACGGCACAGCGTTCACCGACAAGAAATAACCCCGCTGACCGAGGATTAGTGCGACGAAACTCACCCCATTTGTGAAAGTTAGTCTTTTGCCTATCAACGATGAGGTTGTACAAGGACTGACCATATTATATGTAGGATGCCGCAAGGGCAAGAGAGAGTGCACATATCCCGAACAGACATCCGGGAAAGGCTCTTCGGGGCAAGCAAGCTCGAGGGATGGCTCGGGACAAGGAGATAGCCCTGGTACGGCATCTGACGAAGTCGAAGACGAGGGTGAAAGGGACGCCAGGCTCGACACCATCGCGGACGAGGAAGAACCAGACAACAATGGTTTACGACCCCAGCAATCGTTTTCGTCACTGCGAAGAAGAGACACAGCCTCGACGCTGAATCTCCAGAGAGCCGGTGCCCGACACGGTTCCGAGACACCGTCTTTGGATGACACGAAGAGCGCGTCGCCGTCTGTTTCGACCGGAACGAGCGTCAGCTTCGCCACACCCAGTATTCCACCGGACCCCTCAATCCAAGCAGGGCCGTCCGAATGGTCACACTTGCCTCCAGACCTGCAATTCTATCTTCAGTACTTCTGCGACAACATGAGCCACCACAGTTACTGCATGATACTCGATGCCGACGAGTTTTTCATGAAGTACCTGCCCAGTGTCGCAGTGCAAAAAGGCAACGAATCTTTGCTATACGCTCTCGTGGGCTTTGCAGCATACCACCGCACGATTCAGAATCCGAGCGGCAATATCTCCGAGTTTCTTCAATACTACAACAAAAGCGTAACTCTGCTGCTTGAGGCTTTCAAAAAAGGGGGCAAGCAAAATACAGCGACGCTGCTGACGATCTTGCAACTGGCTACAATTGAGGTAAATACAGATTAAACCATGATAGAATTGACGCAGTAATGCTGACATGATTGTCCAGGAATACCTAGGTGATTGGGTCAACCTCAGTGGTCATCAAAAGGCCGCACTGCAAATCTTAACTCAGCTACATACGCCGCAAGGAGTCATGCATTCGTTCGTCTCGAGGACCATTCTGACCTGGTACGTTCGATTCGACGTGTTTGTCGGAATGCTAGGGGGCTACGAAACGCGGCTCCCGAGGGAGTGGTTTTCGGCAACGGTGGACTACCACGAGAGCCAGCGTCACGCTGATCCGGGGGGCATCATTTGGAAGCAAGAAGCTGCCTCGGCTTTATTGCGTCTGATTACCGTCGACATGTCATTTCTGTACGCAAAGGCTAAACGGGGCGAGGTATCCGGTGAGGAGTTTGCGTCCGAATATAACAGCCTAACAGCACAGCTGCATAAGTGGCGCGACAACCTCGATCCCAGCATGGTCGACCCGGCTTATATCGAAACCGATTTCAAGTGGAGGCAGCCTCTCGAAGACGATGACATTGTCGATCCTTATGCGCCGGGCTACCTATATAATGGTCATTTGTTCGCGACGACGCTGCTTTTGGCCGAGTGGCATTCGATTCTTGTCATGCACAAGACTCAAGAGCCGGGAAGGCTTCAGCAGGAACCCACCCAAGAACTTGTTGATCTTTCGATGGCGATCTGCCAGATCTTCGATACCGTCGAAAAGTGGCCCCAAAGGGCATCAGGAACACTGGCAATGCTCCAGGCGTGCTTAGTTATTGCAGCAATCTTTGTGCCGAGGGACCTGAAGCATCATATGTGGATGAGACGCAAGTTTGCCTTGATCGAGAGATCTGGGTAAGTACCTAAACTCCTGCCTTTGCGGCTTTCTTTGCGGCAAACGTGTTACTGACTACATGTTCCCTCAGGTATCTTGCTCCGTTCACCATACGCAGTCGCATGGCGTTGATCTTCCGGGACCCTTCGTGCATCCATTGGTGGATCCCCAATGACGATGGTTTCACCCCAATATTGCAAGAAACGCGAGCTTTCGCAGACGAGCGTAACGGCATCCCCGTTTCTAAGCAAAGTGAGGACGTACGCGATATGGCTTCAGTCTTTGCCAAAATGCGCCTGGATTACGAGGGGGGACAATCACCCACAGCACCGCCCAGTTCTGGCCCGTCCAGCGGGAGCTGAGATATAGAGTCTTGCTGAAACGGCAATTCGCACGACCGTGTTCTTGGATTGGTGGTGGAATCATCCATCTGTCATGTTCCCAAGAGTCGTATGCGAGGATTCTGGCTGCCACTGGAAAACCTCGGTCTACTAAAATCACCCACCGCAACAGCCCACCGTTATATGCCGTTGTTTTGTGGCGTTGATTCGTGCAATATACGGATGCGAATGGGTTCGCAGTGAGCAGCAGGAGAGAAGGCCAATGATAATAACATCAGGTTACATCAGATCACGGGAAGTTGGCTTAGGGTCATACGACGAGATCTGTCTTACAGAGATAACCAGCGGAGGAAGCAAGATCTAAGCTGGTGCGACAGTTCGATGCAGCTCCCCTATGCACGTACAGGGGTCCGAGCCCCCTGCCACATGCCCGTCCATCCCGAGTAACGGAGTAGCATGATGATGCTATTTATATATATTTATCACGTTACTTGTTACCGGCGTTTGACATGGTTCAGATCCTATTAGGGGAAAGGCGTTCGGGGCCGAAAATGGGGGATATATGCATCAGGGGTCCCAAGGCAGGATAAAACATGTTGGAGGTACATATATATAGGGGCTTTGGGGGGTTGATACCATTTACACACATATACCACATAGTGTTTTCAGTTATTTAATACATATGCAACATTCACATACAATTGCTTCTACCCTAGCCTCTGCCGTCGTCGAGATTTGCATTTGATCGGTGTGCCGGAGCTGTACATCCATCAGGTGCCATATCACTATCGCCATGGACACATCAGACGTGCCGACTGAAGACAAAAAAGTTGGCTTTGCTTAGCAGTCGTGCTAAGTTATAACAGTTCTTTCATCTGATGTACATGTACTGGCTTGCGTGTCCCGGCCGCGCCGCCGTTCCACACGATATCCTACAGGCCTTCTTCCTCCCCGTTCTGCGTATTAAACCGGACGTATGTAAGTTGTGTTGTACTATTATTCGTGACACTCCGTTCCTTCATGATTACAAAATTTCTTTATAGCTGCTGCGCCTACTACGCGAGCGCCCATGCGCAAGCATACCCACGCAACCCCATTCCTCAGTTCCCAAGTCATCATATCCCCTTTCACTCGGGCTGTTTGGTCGCGGACTCGGTGCTCTTCTGCTGCAGCCCATTGCCAGTAACAGTAGCAGCCAGACGACGATGGCTGCTGCTTTGCTCGATGATAGCCTTGACTTCTTCCGCATCGTCCTCAAAGTCTTCGTTCGCGTCTTTGTTGTCGCTGTTACTGCTGCTGTCCTTGCTCTTCTTCCGGGCGTGACGCCAGGCCGAGACAATATTGCCAATGCGCCCATTAATGACCGGTGCCGCCTTCCGAGGCGTGGAAGCCTCGTCTTGCTCCTCTTGGGCCAATAATTGCTGCGATCTCTTCCTCATGGGTCCCGGCTCCTCCTAAGTACCGTCGGACGATGACGGGGCTAGAGTTTTCTCGTCGTTGGGCACTGCTTCAGAGTCCTCGGGCACCGGGTCGTCCGAGTCGGTAACTTCTGTGGTTTTTATCGTGGATTCGGTCTCGCCTTGTTCAACTTTCTCGACCTCCTCGGCTTTATCGGTTTTCTCTGCTTTCTTGCTTTTCTTGCTCTTGTCTTTCTTGTCTTTCTCCGATTTCTCTACAGCCTCCTCTGCTGGGGGTGCAGATGGTGTGGGATCTTCGGTGCTCGTGTTATTGGGTTGCTCCGCTGTTTCAACCTTAGAATCGGGTAAGTTTTCAGTATCTATCTCTGCTTCATGGCTCTCTTGGCCGTGAGGCTCTTCGGTTGCCTCCGTTACAGTCGGTTCCTCGGGGTCAGGTGTAGGCGCCTCTCCCTCTTCGTTTGAAGGCTCATTAGTGGGCTCTTTGGGCTCCTTGGGTTCTTGCTGTTTGGGCGAACTCGAGGTTTCCGCCGTCTCGTGATCAAACATTTCACCCTCCACAATGACGGGTACCTCGACCTCCGACTCCTCTTCGACGATCTCGGGACGCGAGCTGAGATGCATGTTCCTCAGTTTGTTCGCTACGTCGGAGTTTTCATCCTCATGTTCTTCGATGACCGTTGTCACGGTGGTGCTCAGAGATGGGCGGCTCGAATGACGCGCGGTGTTGCTACGCCGGGCGTGAAGAGGCTGGTCATCGTCATGGGCATTTTCTTCCCTTTCTCTCGACGGCGGTCTTGCTATGGCCGTGACGCGAGGCTGGCTGTCCTCCTTCTCGGGCTGTGCGGGTTCCAACCCCTCGGCCTCAGGAGGCAACTTGTAGTTTTCGGCGGGCAGCAAGTCGTACAGGTCGCATACCGTTTTGAAGAAGACGTAAAGTCCAGTCTGGGCTTCCACGGTCCAGAATACGCCACGGTGTTGAAACCAGGCGTGCGCGAAGATGCGATGCAGACGACGGAAGACGTTAACCAGGTTCTTCAGCACAGCGCCTTTGTCATGGCCTTCTGCCGCGACAACGAATCGCGAAGGGAATATCTTGGGATTGGTGACCACATTGGCGGCCCAATCGAGAGTGTGGCAGCAATAGTCGATAGCGCAGCAGCTCTTGGGCTGGTCGTGAACGGCACACAGAAACTGCCATTCGGAAGCCCTCATTTCTGGACACGTGGCTTGTGAGCAGGGCGGGTTGTCGAAAAGAAAGCCGACGATGAGGCTGTTGCACTGGGCGATAAGGAAGCGACATAGTTCGTACAGCCACAGAGTGCGATCAATGCCCGGCGGGGGCGTCGCAAGCTTCTCGGCGGTCTGTCTAGTAATGGGCTGGGTGTTGGACGCGGTGTGGTGATAATGCAAAGCGGCAAGGTGCTCCTGGAGCTGGAAAGCGGACTCCAGCTACAGTCGAAGGTCAGTAAACGAGTTGGAAGCAGTCTGCGCATTTTAGAAACGTACTTCTGACAGAGGTATTAAGGGAGGACCAGCGGCCATGTTCTCGGCCTTGGTGCCTGGGTGTATGCGCCGCTTCGCATTGGCGTCTGCGATAGTCTGCTCCATCTCTTGCGCCTGACGACTGGCAGTGGTTCCTAAGCCGGGGGACTTGGGTCCGAGTTGGATCTCGGCCGGGGGAGGAGGGCTGGGTAATCGCGGGGAACTGGGCGGCAGAGTCGACATGATGAGAGAAAGAAGAGGCCCAAGCCTCGAATGACACGGGTCTTTAGTAGTTGTTGGTGTTTGATGGGCGGAGACGGGTTTGCGCTCGCAGAGTTGTTGGACATGCAGACGTGGCCCGTATTGCCACAGACAGATGTGATGTTGGCAAAGAACTTGCAGTGGGCGGCTAGCTGGCCGAGACGCGGTGCGACGCAACAAATCAATTGAGTGGAAGTTGGATGAGGGCGTGTCAGTCGCCAGCAGCCAGGCATGAGCTGAGCTGCTGAGCTGACCCCTGCCGCTTTTTAGTGGCCGTCCCTTCCAAGGTCCAGGGTGATTTCATAACAGCATAACTCTGCCAGAGTTGCTTGCATTTATCCAATTACCCCCCATATCTGCATAACAATTGCATCACTCGTTCGTTCACTACGCTGCCAACGGAAAAGCAGCCGCAGCAAACAGCGTTACCAATCGGATAACAGCCGAATAACCCACGACAGACATTTACATACTGAAAGAGAGGCTAAAGCCAAGCTTGTGCCACTTAATACTTTCTCGACCCGAGCGACGCCTGAGAACAATCCCCCAATATGGAAGCAGATGACGACTTCCCACCTGAGCTGGTTGAGACCACGTCCAGCGGGGTCGCTGAACCAGAAGAGCCGTCTGAGAAGGCAGTCAAGGTGCCCATCACTATAGTGACAGGTATAGCACCACATGAGCTCCCGCGTGTCTAATCATGTTAACACACCACTTTAGGTTACCTTGGGGCTGGGAAGACCACCCTCCTGAATTATATATTGACCGCTCAGCACGGCAAGAAGATTGCGGTTATTATGAATGAATTTGGTGACTGTAAGCTGTCCGAGCTAATATCATGAGCCCTGGTCGGGGCTACGGGAACTAATGAAGAGGCAGCCATTGATATTGAGAAGTCCCTCACCGTGAACAAGGGCGGAGAGCAGGTCGAAGAGTGGCTCGAAGTCGGCAACGGTTGTATCTGCTGCTCAGTGAAGTAATAAGCATTTCCTCCACGTCGGCTGGTACAGGCTACTAATCAATACTCCTTCAGAGATTCTGGTGTAAATGCCATCGAGTCCTTGATGGAAAAGAAGGGTGCTTTCGACTATATCCTGCTGGAAACAACGGGCTTGGCTGACCCCGGCAACCTGGCGCCCCTATTTTGGGTTGACGATGGGCTAGGGAGCACAATCTATCTGGACGGTATTGTCACTCTGGTTGACGCCAAAAACATTCTGAAGAGTCTCGACGACCCGACCGGAAAGGTCGAGGGGCACGATGACCATGATGCACATGGACCCCTTATGACTACCGCACACGTTCAAATATCACACGCCGACGTCGTAGTTATTAACAAGTCCGATCTTGTGGATGATGATGGCCTTAGTAAAGTCAAAAACCGCATCCAAGCCATCAATGGTCTCGCCAAGATTCACGTCACGAAACAGGGCGTCATTCCCAAGCTAGAAGGTTTCTTACTCGACCTCCATGCTTACGACAACGTGGATGCATTGGATACCGCGGCAAAGGGGCATAGCCACTTGGATCCGGTTTGTAGAGAGACAAGCCCATTGCCAGCTTATAAAGTCACTGACACATTGCGTAGACCATTTCCACTGTTGCGATAAACGTGCCAGCCTTGCTGCCCGAGCAACTTACCAAGGTCGACAGCTGGCTGAGATCTATCCTGTGGGAAAGCGAAGTGCCGGGTATGGATGAGAAGCAGAGCGAAGGATTGGAGATCCATCGGTTGAAGGCGCGCCTGGTATTTCAGGATGGAAAAGTGAAAATGATTCAGGGCGTCAGAGAGGTCTTTGAGATCTTTGACGCTCCGTCGTCCCAGTCCACCCCTGAAAATGGCACGGACACTCCTGTGTCGGGCAAGGTGGTCATAATAGGGAGGCAGGTGCAAGCTATCGATTTGGAACGCAGCTTCCTCGATGCTCTTAACTAGTCTTTTGAGGGTCCCGTCGTTTCTAGAAGGGATGGAGCGGGTGGGACGTAGCCGCCAAGACGGAACAGTCTGGAGACCATAGCCAATAAAGCGATCATGATCCAAGTTGCTGCAATTGACGGACACTACGCATTTCTCTTGAAGATATGGAAAGAGCGAGTGTCGGCCTCCGCAATCGACAGGAGAGGCAATGGGAAGCGGTAACAAAGGACGATGGCCATCCCACAAATAGGGTCAATTCCGCCGTCTGGGTATCCCGAACTAGACCTAATCGATATACCCAGCTAGCTTTGCCCTTTTTTCCCAGCTACAGATGTATGCATATCGCAGAGTGTGGGGATGCGACAGAGATAGTCGCAAGGCTGTTGACTAGCGTGCGAGCAGCCCCATCCCCCATGTCGATAAAGTACCATAGGCGGTACCGTCAATACCTGGCGACGCTTGGGCCATCAGTGAGCTAATATGGGAAATTCGTCAACCTACAGGCTGGCGACCTCTGGAACGAACATATGCCACTCTCTTGCAGCAAATACCCATCCCCATTTCTGCGAGACCCCAACGACACCGCACGAGACCCTTAGCCAACGAGACCCAGAAGAGCACGATCGAGAGCCCCGAGGCCCTCCAGAGAAGACATGAATCGACCAGGTACAGCCAACCCTTCTTGTTTCCCAAAGCCTCGTGTGCCCCGCTGTTTGCCTTCCACGAAACCCTCGACGACTTATGTTCCCATGCGCGCCCATCTCGTCCTCGCCTGTCCGCTGCCTTTAAGGGGTGCCATGTGCAGAGTAGAGCTGTGCGACTATCGCGGCCGACCATTGAGGTCTAAGATGATGCCACGGCCGCTCTGGGCCGCTGGGCTCCTCAGCTCGACCCGATGAGGCTAGAAACTCCATCCCAGCAGCAGCCTCGATCGAGGGCATAGAGGGTCCCGCCGGCCACCCGATGAGACGCACACGAGAGGCCGAACCCGTCACCATGATATAAATACGGCATGGCGATGGACCAAGAGGATGCCCGTTCGTTGCCTTTGGCATTGGCTAATAGTACATCTCCCCCAGGCGCGGTACCGCAAACCCTACGAGGGATGCCGACAGGATTCGGTGGTGGCCAGCAACAACCACAGCAACCTGGAAGAGGGGTGTCGAATAGGTTACCGAACGGCAAGATAGGTATGGGACAAAGTGGCGAAAATGCGTTCGGGTGTTCCGAAAAAAGCGAGACTGACTCCATTTGCGACAACAGCGAACAATGGTGGCGGCTGGGCCTTCGGTGCTGGGATGCCAATGAGCGGCGCAGGACTTCAGAACTCGTCAAGACAATTGGGCGGGAACATCAGTTTTGCGCAAAGCCTTAGCGGCTCGTCACCAGCTACACCACTGGACTTATCGTAGGTGCCCTCCTTCCATTGTTTTCGATAAAGCTCGGTGTTTTGGGGGCCTCTTACGCTATGCCACAATCGCTTCCCGAGCTTCCTTCCCCAGCAACACCCAGCACAAAAAGCCCATTTGATATCCTTTCTGCCACTTTCTTGCATGCCCTCCTTTGTTTGCGCGCGTATTCTCGACATCGTTACACTCCCTGCTTTTGGTTGCTGGAGTTTGAGTGGGTAGTATCTCATTACTTCATTCTCATCATGGCTACCTTGCCCTCGAAAGACAAGGACCCCGTCCTCGCGTCTAGTGTGATGTCGAAGAAGCAGCAACGTGCTGCCAAGCGAAAGCAAAAAAAGTCGGAGCTTGAGCAGCAGGTCTCACATGAGAAGCCTGGTGAAGACACTGCGCAAGACAAGCAAGACGGCGAGGATTCGCTGGACTTGCAAGATGATGAGGATTTGCAGGCCAAGCAAGAAGTTAGCAATGACCAGAAGCCTTGTGAAGTCGGCGATCAGAACACTCATGAAGTCGGCGATGGTCAGAAGACCATCGCAGCACTCGGCGATGCGCAGGTCAATGATGTCCAAGTCGAGAAAAAAGGCAACGCCACGCAAGTCATGCAAGAGGAGGACGATGCGTGCAAGCCTGCCAGCGCTCGTTCCTTGACTGCAGGAAGCCCTGCCCTGCATGCCTCCGAGGTTTACAAACGGTACTCAAAGCTGAGGAACCCATTCCATCCATTGCCGTTTGCCCATTGATCAATTTGGTTCATACATTCGCAAAACCCCCCACCTCACCTTCACACACTGCGCATGCTCTTTTTCATCTTGACCCATACTAATTTTGTTCCTAGGGAATTTCCGTCCTTGTCGAATAACGCTCAACTCCCGTCAACAAGCCAATCATCCTTATGGTCGTCGGCTGGTAACAGGAACATGCCTCCCATACAGCGGAACCAGGGCACTCCCTTGTCCCAGCAAGGACAAGAAGATATCTTCTCTTCGTCTTCGCGACTTGGTTCCAACCAGGGATCCTTCCGCTTCGGCGGCTCTCAAGGCAGTGTAGGCCAGCCATCCCAGCCTCAACCAAGCAGCATCGACGACTTCCCTCCCTTGAACAACAATAACAACAGCGGCTTCCGAAATGGCAATGGTGATATTGGCCAGGAGCGCGGTTCCAACCTGATGTCAACACTGGGCTTTGGCGCCACCACGAGTCCGGCACCGGGCATGCAAGGCAGCAGAGCCGGCAATGGCTTGCTGAACGCTCTCTCCGAGAATTCCCGATCCGGTCAAGTTCGATCACCCGACGTATCCAGTGCTCCCGGTAAGAAATGCGCGCGCTCTAAACGTTTCGGTCCTGCATCAGCTAAACCCGTATTTACCAGGTTCTGGACGGCCCCAGGATTCACGGGGTGCCATTGGCGAAGAGCAGCGCCAAAAACCCCCGGGTTTTCGAGACGACAGTCTAGCATCTCAGTCGTCGTCACAGGAAGCTGCAGCTCAGTCTTCGGAAAGCCGACATCCACTCGGTGCTATCGGCAACGATATGCCTTTGGGAGCCAAGGCAAAGGACGAGAAGGACACCCAATCTCCTTCGGTGAACGATCCTCTGGCTGGTATGGCACCCATAGATAAGTGGGGTATCAAGGGCCTGCGAACCCTGATGAACAACTATCCGGATTACCAAGCCGCTATTACTGGCATCGATCCTCAGTTGTTTGGTCTGAACTTGCAGTCTACTGAGTAAGTCGGATGCTTCATATTGATGCCGCAGTTGTGATTAACAAGCTTTTTAGGCTCATCACTACGCAGCAGGTGTCCGTGGTCAATGACACACCGCCGCGGCCTGTCATCCCGAACTTCCGCCTTCCCGAATGCTACAGCGTCAGCAATGTGCAGCCTCTGGACAACAAGATATCAAGCTTCAATGAGGAGACTTTGATGTGGATTTTCTACAGCTGCCCCGGTGACGTTAAGCAGCACCAAGCCGCCATGGAGTTGTAAGTACAAGTGATTGCACATATTCGTCTAGGTAGTGCATCGTGCTGACTGTTCCCCAGAAATAACCGGAACTGGAGATGGCACAAGAAACTGCAGTTGTGGTTGACCAAGGATGAGATCATGACGCCGCGCCTGCTGAGCCATCAACATGAGCAAGGCTACTACATCATCTGGGATACGACAACCTGGCAAAAGACACGGGTATGTTTTCATGTCAAAACTTGAGATTGCGTGCCACAGTAGCTAACAACGGTATAGCGAGAGCTGGTTCTGTACTACGCAGACCTGGACACAGCCAATGGAGCTGCTGCTGCATAAGATAGGGCAAGGTTGTTGCATACATGGGCGGCTTTGTATGCTAGGCTCCGTATGAGGAGACTCCACCAACGAGGGATCTGACGTTTTGCTATCGGCGTATGCAGAGCCAGGGAACATGGCATCATTAGGCACTGGACGCGTTGTTTTCTCGGACGCCAGGCTGCTCGGTATCGGCTGGTAAGGCGTTTTCACACCTGCAACATAAGGCTAGGCTTCAATTTTCGAGCAATTGGGGCTCGAATCAATCGTGAGCTTTTGCAGCCTCACCCCTGATAAATTCTGATCCCAATCCGTATTTTCGTGATCGTAGCAGTGCATGTATGTACGCATATTCAAGTCGTGCCTCGTTTTTACCTACCGATGATGGGCACTCCACACACTCTACGCAGTAGGGGAAGAGACGAAGCTCTGGGAGCATTACCGGTAAAGCTTGTGATCACGCAACAAGAAGTGAGGGAGGTGTTATTGGCGGTTGGTTCATTATTGCATTTGGGGGACCTTCACAGTGATCCACCGTGCGAACCCCTAACAGACATCTAGACCAGAATATATAGCCTTTCTTGCATGAATACATAATCCTTCAAAAGTCCTACCAGCCAACTACCTGCCAATCGTCATATACTCGTTCAATCGTCACAGCCGTAATCCGACCAGATGTACAATAAACCTGGCTCCAAAGAAAATACTCGAAAGCCCAATGCGCAAAAAGCACAACCAAACTACTTGAAGTCGGCAGCTGTAAGCGCCTGCACCATACTGGTACCCTCGGAGAAGCGGGTACGGAAAATGCGGTTGGCGTTCTGGAACATGCCGTCCTTCAAACTGACGACGATGAACTGCGAGCCCTTGAAGCGCGTCTTGATCAGGCGACCAATGTTCTGCGTGTGCGACAGGTCCAGCGCAGCGTCGACCTCGTCCAGAATGTACATGGGGGCGGGCTTGAACTGCAGCAGAGCCATGATGAGGGATAGGGCAACCAGGGATCTGTGTGCACGAGTTAGTGTCAAGTTTTCAAGCAGCAAGAGAGTGGGGAAGGGGGATTAGCATACCTTTGACCACCACTGAGTTCCGTTAGACTCTGTTTCCACACCTTACCGAGACAGACCTTGACCTCGAGACCCTCGTTGATCGTCTTGCCCTCGGGCGGGTCCAGCTTGGCAAAACTGCCTCCTGGCAACAGTTCGGAGAAGATGTTTCCGAAGTCTCCGTTGACCTTCTCCCAAGTCTCCAGAAGGGCCTTCTTCTTGTAGTCGTCAAGACTGATGATGGTCTCCTCGATCTTCCGCTTGTCGCGGATAACCGTCTTCATCATGTGCTTGAGCGAGACCTCCTTCTTCTCGACGCTGTCAATCATGTTCATGACCTTGGGGTTGATCTTCTTCTTCATGCCCTGGAAACGGTCCGTCAGAGTCTTGAGCGTGGCCTTGCACTCGGCAATGTTTTGGCCCTTGAAGTCGTACGGAGTGCCCGTGCGCCCAAAGTTGTCCTTCTCGTCCGCAATCCAGTCGTGCTCCTTCTCCATGTGCGCCACGGCCTGGACTGCGTTCTGTTGCTCTTTGTGGAACTTCTCGACGGTGTGGCCGAGCTTCTGCATTTCCAGGCCTTCCTCGGCGACACGGCTGCCCTTGGACCGCATGGCGTCTTCCAACGAACGAAGCTCATCGTCGAATAGAGTGAGTTTCGCGCGCTCGTCGTTCAACGCGGCCTGGACCTCGTCGTGAGTCTCCTGCAGTGTCGATTGTTTCTTGACGAGTTCCTCGATCTCCTGCTGCTGAGACTTGATGGCTAGCTCAACCTCTTGGAGCTGTTCACGTGCTGCTGCAAGATCGCCCGACACTTGCTCTGCATCGAGCTGTGCATTTTGCACCTCTTTCTGTAAAGTCTTGAGGGCCGCTGAGTTCTTAGATAGCGTAGCCCGCAGCTCGTCGAGGGAGGCCTGTAGCTCTACGAGTTTGGAGTCTTTGTTATTCTCAAAGTCCTTCATGTCCTTCTCGATCCGCTTCACGTCGGCACTGGCCTCGACCTGTCGTTTTTTGGCCGTCTCGCTATCCGATTTCAGTTGAACAATGGTCTCCTTCATGTTCTGTACCTCTTGGATGATGGACGAGGAAGAGTTGCCACTGATCTGCTCCTCCGCAAGCTTGATCTCGTGAGACTTCAGGTCAAGGTCCTGCTTGATTTTGCGTGCCTGGTCCAACTTGGACTTCTCCTTTTGAATGTTGCCCTGCAGTTGAGCCAGAGAAGTCTGCGCTTCGCTCAGTTGGCGGGTGATGTCATTGAGCTTCTGCAGAGTGAGGAGGACACCACTGGAGTTGGGTGCACTTCCACCAGAAAGCGTCCCCGATGGGTCGTACGAGTCGCCATCTAGAGTTATGCTTCTCATCCGAACGTTGGGATCGAATGTGACCCGCTTCGCTGTCTCCGCATCCTCGCAGATCAGAGTGTTGCCGAAGACGAACCCCATGGCTGCTGAAACCTCGTCGTCGTATCCCACAAGCTCAAGAGCCAGATCCACCTTGCCCGGGGCAATCCTCTGTGCTGTAGCAATCGTCTGCGCCGAAGCCTTGAAAGAATTGATCTTGTTCAGGGGAATGATGGTCACGCGCTTTCGAAGTTTGCCGCCCTGCAGCAGCTGCGTACCCGTAACTTCATTGTCAACGACTACGTTGTACAGGCGACCGCCGGCGCAAATCTCCAGGGCTTGGCCGGCTCGGGTGTGCTCTTTGTTGAGGGTGAAGAGCGATGCAACGAGACCTTTCACCTTTGAACGATCGAAATCTGGCGTAGGGTTGGTGTAGTTGAAATCGATGTTGGCCACTTTGCGCTTAAGGGCGTCGGCTTCTTGGCGCAGGTTGCGAATGGACTGTTGCAGAGCTGACTCCTGCTTGTACATCTCCTCTTCTTGGCCAGGCTGGAAACCGAGCTTGCCGAGTTGAGCTTCGAGCTTTTGTGACTGTACTTTCAGTCCCTCGATATCTTTTAGCAAGCCAGCATTCTGCTCCTTGGCTTTCTTGGCACGCGGCTCTTCCTCCTTGATGCGCTTTTCGAGATGCGTTATCTTCAACTTTGCTTGCTCCTGTTCTGTTGCTGCGTTAGCGGCCCGGTTCCTGGCGTCCTGGAGTTGGCCCTGGTATCCGCTTTCTTGGCCCTCTTTGGAAGCAACACCGGTCTGAAGGGTCTGGAGGAGCTCTTCCTTGGACTCTGCATCCTGGCTCTGCCTCGCGCTCTCCTCTTTGGCGGTGTCGTGTTTCGCCTTGATCTTCTCAAAGGCTTCCGTCTTTTCCTTAAGCGTCGCTTCAAGCTCAGCAACGTTCTTCTGAACCGAGGTCAAGCGCTCCTCTTCTTCGGTCTTGCTGGAGTTCTTCAATTCCATGACCGTCGCAAGTCGCACCAGCTCGTTCGAGTGTTTCTTTACTTGCTCCTCGAGAGCTTGGGCCTTGCCGCCCTTCCTCAGCTCCTTGTCCCTTTCCGATTTCACTCTCTTCACGTCCTCTTCGAGATGTGATATTTCGCTCTTGAGTCGGGCCGCAGACTCCTCGAGATCCTTTTGCCGTTGCTTCTTGTTTCCGAGGTCTGCCCCTGACTGTTCGAGCTTCTCCTGGTACTTGACGTAGTCGTGCGCCACTACCACCCTCGTCAACCTCTCGAGGTCGTTCTGCGTCTGTTGGAAATCCAGGAAGGCGCGCTTCTCCGTCCTTAACTTTTCGAGTTTCGGCTCGATTTCGTCGCGCAGCAGTTCGGTGATCTCTTGCAGCTTCATCTCCTTCTTTGACATGGTCTTCAGGGCCTTGTCCCTTCGGTCTTCGAACATGCGTGTGCCGGCCGCTTCCTCGATCATGGCGAGGATCTCCACCGCCTTCATGTTCAGCACCTTCGTGATACGACCCTGCATGATGAGGAAGTTGGGGTTGTTGATGTTGAGCTGGACCGACTGGAAAAGGTTTTGCACCGTTTGCTGTTGCGCTCGGTGGCCGTTGATCAGGTATTTGGAGGTGCCGCCAAGGACGATTTGCCTCGTCACACTGATTGTCGCATATTCTTCGAATCCGATGGGGGACTTGTTCTTGTCCCTGTTGTCGAAGACGATCGTAACACTTGCTTTCGTAACGCCGGCTTGGCCTCGCTTGTAGATAAGATCCTGGTGCAAGATCAGCACCCTGCTCTGGCGTGCGATGGTTTCCACGGTTGCCCTACCTGTAAGTTCTGTGCTCGCACCGTCGTCATGTTCGTGATACCGAGAACGAAACATATGGCGTCTAGAATGTTGGACTTTCCACTACCGTTCAGACCGGTAATGGAGTTGAAGGACTCGTCCCTGTGCGATCGCAGTGTCAACCATCAGGCAATTGCTGTGCTGTGCTGTGCTGTGCTGTCGCAAAGGAGGGGAAATGGACTTACCATCCCGAAATTACCGTCCGCACCGCATACGACTTGAAGCCGTCTATAATTACCTCTGTCACCCTCATCGTGGTCTAGGTGCTTCGCAATGGCACTCTGGGTTGTGTTTGCTGTTTCGTTGTTGATCTCTGGACATGTTTCTGTCTAGCCCACTTTCGACCAAACGGTCGCGACTTTTCCCCTCCAAAAACATCTAGGGTGCTTTTGTTGATTCAACACCCCAATCAGGCTTAGCGTAGTTGCATAGTTGTTAAGCGCTGCTGAGCTGTACAGCCTTATTTATCTTGTGGGTTAGGTAATATTGCAGGTATGGTAGCTTTGAATACTTCCAGTCAATATTTAGCAATGGTTCTCGTTATGCCGGACTCCAGTCCTCTTATTCTACGTTAAAAAAGTGCGAGACAGCACAACTTGTGTGCGCGCACGAATGCATGGGCCTAGACTCCATGTAAGTAAGCATGGTGGGCAGTGCTCATTATGTATAGCACTGGTACGCCTAGACTTGTCAGCTTGTCGCAACAGGAGCTGGGCTCCTTAAGCTTTGACAGCTTGACACGATTCAGACCACAGACCTGTACTTCGGATTCGAATTAAACATGTTGATCTTGAATATGTGAGACCTTGGCTGTTGTAGCATCAAGACAACCGTGCTAGTCTACAGGGAGAGCCAAGCTCTGAGTAATGACAGATAATTGATAAGACTACTTGGTATCCGTTACGCCATGGCGATGCTCTCTAAAAAATGCAAATATAAAGACTCCATGCAATGGTCCGTTACATGCTGTCTTCCATCTGGTGGCTCCGGACCTTTGCCCAGTCGTCCTTCTCTTTCTTCCCACCGAGATGCTCTAGGCCCATGCCCCGTTCAACCCACTCTTTGCTTCCCATTTCGCTCAACCTAGACAATGCTCTCGCAAAAGCGAATCGCTCCTCGTCGCCGGAAAACAGGCTGGAGCTTTTGAGTTGATCGATGTTACTGTCCAGGTCTTCCAGCATGTGATGCATTGCGTCCATAGAGTCGCTACCCTCCTCATCTGCCGGCTCCTTGCCATCCTTCTTCATCGATTCCTTCATCTCTTCGGCCGAGATGAACAGTTCCGTCAGAGGTACAGCCGTGGTCAGCACAAGCTTGGCGTGCGACTCATAAACTGCATCGATGAAAGTAATGAAGCGGCGAGCGAGATCGCGCTCCCGGAAGGTCATGCCCGGCACCTCGGTTACCACGAACGCATCGTAGCTGCGCATGAGCTCGATGTAGTCGGCCGCACCAGTTGCCTTTCGGATCAACTCATCAAAGGTGAACCAAGCGCACCTTCCACTGACGCGTGGGACATAAATTTCTCGGCCCCAGACTTTCTGGACTTCCGAATGAGCCTCAGGCGAGTCCCGGTCACCGAGGAAGCGGAACCACTTTTCGGCGTGCGAGGCAGCATGGCTGTCGAGAGTGCAGTGGTAAACACCAGACGGAGGCCGCGGGATCTTCCGGTAGTCTGTTGGTGAATCTAGATTGATGACATGCAGACGGGACTTGAGCAGGTTGATGGCCGGGACAAAGGACTCGCGTTGGATGCCATTCTTGTACAGCTCATCGGGGTGCCGGTTGGACGTTGTCACCAATACTACTCCATGCGACATGAGCGACTCGAGCA
This sequence comes from Apiospora marii, assembly GCF_038362585.1. NCBI lineage: Eukaryota > Fungi > Ascomycota > Sordariomycetes > Amphisphaeriales > Apiosporaceae > Apiospora > Apiospora marii. The sequence goes on from NW_027117374.1 coordinate 2,089,674, forward strand.
ACCTACGCAAAATCATGGCATCGGCGACGTCGGTGCACTGGAACTCATCGAAACAGAGAACGTTTGCTTGGTCTGCAATGTCAGCCGCGATGAACGGCACGGCGTCGACGTCGTTGCCGTGCTCCATCTTCATTTTGTGCAACCGCTTGTGGACGTCCTGCATAAAGTTATGGAAATGTATCCTCGTCTTCGATTGGACAGCCTGGGGCAGCGTATCGTAGAATAGGTCCATCAACATAGTCTTCCCACTTCCAACATCGCCGTAGAGATAGAGCCCGCGCGGCAGATCCGCCGGTATCTGTTGTATCGGGCTCTTGTTGGTCTGCTTTCCACCAAACCAGCCAAACAATGACTTTTGGGGCTTCAGCGACTCGAGGGTCGGGTGTACGACGGGGCGCGCTTGGTAGTCGACAAGGTCGTCGTGTAAATGCTGTAGGCTTTGAATGATGCCGCGCTGATGCTCGTCTTCGCGCAGGCGTCCCTCGGCGATACGTCGATCGTACTCTTGTATAGGGCCATGGCTATCAGGCGCCGTAGCTGTCGGGGATGTTAGCTACTCAGTATTTTCCGACGAACTCTGCGCTTTGACATACGCTTCTCTGCTGGGACATCCGCTACCGTCGCAAGTCGCCGAAGGCCAAGAGGCCGAACAACGGCTGGGCGTGGCGTATAGACGTGCGAATTGGCAGCATGCAAAGTCAGAGCAGATAGCGGACGGCTAGCGGCCCGCTGTAGGCATTGTGTACATAGCGACCGGCTTGTCGCAATTCGTGCGACAGATCTAGTTGACAGAAGCCGGAAAGGAGGGGTTGAAGACAACCGAAGGGGCATTTTCTTCATGGTCTGGTCTCTGCTACCGGATGGAATAAGGAGTGAGTACGGTATCCGGGAACATAACCAACCAACAAAGAAAAGCGAAAGTATGCGACAAGTTAAAAAATGTTTGTTTTGCGCGAGGCTATCGTGGTAGTTCTGCGATCAGACGACCGGAGAGCATGTCAAAGCAAATTAGCGTGGCCAATCTACTGGGAGCAATGGCGTCAGAGGCCAAGAATCAAAAACAAGAACAAGAGGCCAGTCATCCGAAGGACAAGTTCAGGGTCAATACCGACAAAAGACCGCCCAAAACTTCTGTCCAGGCGCCAGGGTTAACCGAGGCAGATTGACCTTGTGGTGATACCCATTATTCAGACGGCCTAAGTGGACGGTGTACTTGAGTCATTGCCTGTGCTTGCTGTGCTGCTGCTGAGTGCCGCCATTGTGGGGACTGGATTTGATCGATTTGATCGCATCGCGTGGGCGAGCCGACCAACAAAAGACTGAAACCGGAACAGGCCTGGGGAAAACCTCCGAAGACTTCAGGAATGTGTGACGGTCAAGATGCATATATGTAATGTCGTATCTATCGGCCGTCCTGCCGTCCTGCCGTCTCCGTTCGTCTGATATTGTCGCATCGCAGGTATTAGTGTTCCAGCGATCTACCACTATTGGGACATGCATGCTTCGGTATTTCCCACGTGCAGATGCGGGCTTGTTCGTGTCAAGAGAGGGACTGTACAGAAGGAAAGAAAAAAAAAGTTCCAAGCGATCAGCGACCTACCTGAGCCGGCGTACGTACGCATCTTACTACAATGTTGCATGCGTTCCCACCAAGCGACAAGCTCGGCTGTTAATCACGACGACTTCGCAAACCCACTTCCCGTCACATCCCACAAGTCCCACCGAGGTGCTCTTATTCGTCCAGGCCAGTCCAATGGCGAACAGGATCGAAGACAGCCTCGAAGCTTATCGGGGTTCGTTTGGCAAGGTTAAACGGCTTGCTACCACTCGCAGCGGCATCACCGCCACGGCCGATGGTCCGCTGCTTCATGCAGGTGGGGTCTTTTCCTTGCCGGCCGTAGGGGGCGCGCGCTTGCATATTACGCCTGAAACCGCATACGACCACTGAGATAACATCCTGTCATTTAGCTTAGTAGCCATATATTAAACTATACTATAGTGCGACTTTTGCATGATGTTGGACAGCAAACCCCTTGCGCAACTCTGCCTTGACAGCTCGGATCAGGGCCGATCTTGTAAGTCGCCGGAAAGCTAAAAAACCAGCACTGCCCACTGCCCAGCCGCCCTTGGGAGTTCCGAGATTCTCCTGGAGATGAACGACTTTTTTTTTTTTTTCTTTGTTCAGTCCGCTAGACCTTATGGATCGGTCGCGGCCAGCGGTCAGGATACTGCTTTTCTTTTTCTAAGTGTGACGTATCGCCGTTGAGCATGGCGTCGTCTCCCATTACACTCGTTAAGACTGATCATAGCCATTGGTCCACCACCTCTTCTGATTTCGGGGACCCAGAGAATACCAAGTTCCTAGCAACGAACGGCAAGCTCAAACTTCCAGATAAGCTCCGGGCCAAGGAACCCCCACCTGCACCCAAGCCGGGGTCGCTGGGGAGCAATGGCGACATCATCGTGGCCATCGTCCGGGCCTTCCAGTTTCTGCCCGTCGGTATAGCCTGCGCCGTACACGTTGCGATACCGATACTCATGATCAAGACCCTACGCCCTTTCGACATATCCGTGGTGGCCGTCTCGGGTCTATCGCTGGTCTGGATGGTGGTTGCCATCTTCCTCAGGCATATCTGGGCGTGGTGGATCGTGAGCTTGGATGCCAGTGTCATGGTGGGCTGGCTGGTTCTTTACCTGGTTGGAAGGTTTGCCAATTTCGACAACCAACTTGGCACCACCATGAGCTTAGCATCATGGGCTTCGGCAGTGAGCGCCATAGTCGGTGCTATCGTGTTGGGGCTTCACAGCATTCCTTACTACATGAGAAAACGATATCCTCACTACTACGGCCTGCCGTCAAACAAAAAGGTGAGTGCCAGCTTTCCGGGGTTGCATATGCCATTGCGCATGCTAAACGTATAAACACAGACCAACAGGGACAGCGTAGTCTCCAATCCAGACGACAGCTTTCAACCTTCTGGCGGCCGCCTTCCGACAGAAAGCATGATCTTCTCCGCCCCGAAACTCCACCGGCAATTGACGGGAGACCAGCGACTGCCATCAAGGGAAGGGTCTCGGATAGGCAGCACAAGGAGTCCTACTACGGCCAGGATACCGGAAGAGAAGTTTATGCCAAAAGAACAGGACATTAAGGAGGCCAGAGGCGGGCCTTTGCTGATGCCCGAACCACCCACGCACCAGAGACGGCTGGTAAAGGGCCGGATGACGGGAATATCGGTGTTGTCCGAGATTATTGGCACATATGCCAACATGGGCAACACCGACTCAACGCCGCCGGTACCACAGAAGAACCCGAGCCGCAGATTTAGAGAATTTGCTGGAAGGACCAGTCATTTACGAAAGCCGTCCAAGCCCGACGCTGCTATGACGAGACGAGAGACGCGGAGACCGCACGGGTTCATATAGTAACTGAACTGGCTTCATGTTTTTACCTTATTCTTTCACACTATACCCCTTAAGCAACAATTATTTATGATTGCAGCATATTCTCTGCAAATTTAAGCCTTCGGCTTCTCTCGTTTGACAATAAGTGATATACTCAACTTGTAGCGAGGCTTATACTGATTTGTTGTGGCTGGAATTTGACGTTTCAAAATATGAGCTGAAAGACGATGAACAAGCTGAATCAACATACAATAACTCTGTTACAGCTGCTGTATGAAGTGAGTTGACGTTGTGTAACGGACGATGCTGGCAAGCTGAGAAATGCTCTGGACTGACAACATCCATGAAATATACAGCACCCAGTGGGGATCTCCATATATTTATTTGTATTTGTGAGATACGATGGGCCTATTATTCCCGCCGCCAGCTGTCCCATCGCCGGAGCCTGTTCTCGGTACTTGGTCCATCGTTCTAAAGCTTCTATTACTTTCAGTTATTCCCGGACCCGACTGCTCCGGATTATATAAAACCCAGTTTTTCTATGCTGACTTTACTACCAGGTAACATACATGCAGATACACCTGTATCATTGGGCAATCTGGTGAGCAGCCGGCTGCCAAGCTGTGCTGATTCGACGGTGACTTTGTGTGTGGAAACGGGCCTCAGTTCAGCTCCGAGATGCAGATTGATGAGTGATGTATGCGAGGGGGTGGTTCCTTTCCTTCTTCGACCCCACTTCCCATACTCCAAACACCCCATGCCCCATCCCATATTCTGCTAATCCAATTCTCGCGTCGACTCCTCAAATACATACCCGCGGGCGACTGCGGCTATCCAACCCTCTACCACATTCGCTGACCAAGATTTCCTCGCGGGCGCACGCCATGCTAATTGTCCCCACTTGTCCTCTGCCAGGATTCCCGCCGCCCACGACCTGTTACGTTTACGCGTAGACACACCCAACTGCAACCGCCCGGGGGCTTCTGTCCGTCTGTCCCGGCAAACTGCGGGACTACCGGAAATGGCTGAAGTCGACACTGCTCCCCAATCGGCGCCGCAGTCCAGGCGGAAATTCGCCGTCCCGCCTGTCAAAGTCGCCTGCTTAGCTTGGTAAGGCTGGACCGCCCGGCGCTTTTTTTGTTGTCTATTGTATGTGCGTGTGCCAATTGCGATGCTGATTGCCTCGGCCTTAGTCGAGCGTCCCGGACAAGGTGTAACGGGGATCGCCCTTCGTGCGCGAGTGTAAGTGAGAAAAGAAATGTCCCCCTCCCCCTCCCCTGCCCCGGAGATCCCGTGACGCGCAGTCTCGTGACTGAGACTGAAGTCCGCAGTGTGTTGCCAAAGAACGCCAATGCGTCTACAAACCCAGCAGACGAGGCGGGCCTCGTTTCCGCAAGAAGACGCAGCCGCCAGAGGGCAGCCAGGAGCCTGACAGCCTGCACCCCGGAAAAATGGAAGGAGGTGACATTCCCCGTATGCCCCCTGATAATTCCAACACGCGTTTGGACTCTGGAGGGAGCTGATTAGAGATAGCAGTCTCGATAGAGAACTACATTGACCCCGGAGCTGGGCTGAAGAACCTCGGGGATGCTTTCAATGACAGCGACGCCCTCTTCGATAGCTTGTTCATGAACAGCCACTCGGATAATTCTCAAGCCAACAACTCACCTAACGAGGGCGAGATGAACGACCCCATGGTCAGGGTGTATGAGTCGGATGCACAAGTGTAAGCAGAAGCATCCTACCCCTTTCCACGTTTTTCTGCCGCCTGCTCAAATGTTTTGAGGGAAGGAGAGCATGACAATGGTCCATTGATAGATACCATCGTCGCTAACTGAGCCGACAGTCTCAATGCGTACTACATATGGATACATCCATTCTTCCCTATTCTTCCTGCGCCACATTATTCCCCAGGGCCTGATGAGCCAACCCCCTTCTTCCAGAACCGGCCAAACGATATAGATGAATCTTCGTCGCCCCTTGGTCTGGCTATTTCAGCCCTGCTAGCTCTTATTCCTTGCCCACAGGATCGCAACTCACTCGCGGAGGATTCGGTCGTATTTCGCCGCAAGTACGCCCAGTTCGTCGCACAAGCGGCTATTGAAAGTATAGAGCTCGACTCTGAAAGACCAGAATCCTCTGTTGAACCTCGCAAAGCCCTCGAGGACCCCGATGATGTGCCCCGTCGACCCGCCTTTTGCCCGGATGTCCCTATAGAGCTCGAGGGCATCATCGCTCTTGACATATTAAGCGTCTACGAGTATGCACAGAGAGGAAACCTGAAGAAAACTAAGAACCGTGCCAGCACAGCCATGATGTTCGCCATGGACCTCTCTCTTCATCTCCAAGGCGACGTTGAGGACGCGTACTCAGAATGCAAGCGGCGAGTGTGGTGGATGACTTATATTTGCTACTGTCAGAGTTGCATTGTTGGCAACACGGTAAGAGGAATCGATCTGACCCTGGCGTGAACGTATTGACTAAATGCCTTCATATCAGCACCCAAGCTTTGCGGTATTCACGCCGAGCTTTACGGCCCACCCTCCGACTATCAAATCAGACCCTCAGGTTCGTTTCTTCTCAGTTCCGCGACTGCCTCCCTCGCTAACAAGTCATCTAAGGCATGGTACTGGTTCATGAAATCGCAACAAGCCATATTGGCCGCAACAGAATTTGTCATTGATCTCAACAAGGCAGTGGCTACTGAGGCGGACATGACCCCCTCTTATCAACGCATGATGGAATTGGAAACCTTCTTGGAGCCCCTTATCACCGAAAGTGAGCAATGGGTTTTGAATTGCCCTATGACACAGCCAGTAGATAATGATGAGGCGGTGGTGGCTCACTCGCTGCGATGCATGGCTCGTATCAAGTTGAACAGGTTGGTCACGCCACGCCAGGTCATTACAATCATTGTAACCCCGGCTAAGTTATATACAGCGCGCGTATTAAAGTCCACCGCTATTGTGCTTTCTTCGATGCTCCAGTAAGTGCTATACTCATTTGCATTATCTGACATCTTATAGGCAGCCAGCGCGATGCCAGTCGTTGGGAGTACTGCTACGAACTTGCGAATGTCTGCATTTGCTGACACCCAATCAACAGATATTCTCGGGAAAACACTGCGATCTCAAAGCTATTTCGGACAAAGATAAGAGTGCGATTGAGTTGATATTTTGGCCTATGTGCTGCGATAATGCGTCGCCCAGCTCTCCGGCGTCGTCCCATCACACAGCAGCAAGTTCGTCCCCGGCAAGGTCAAACAGCTCCAACAATCACAGCCAGATTGGCCGAGCATACCAGTCGCCGTTAGCTTTAATCTTCCCCTTTAGCAGTCACCAGTCAGCCAAAATCTGCTTGAAGTCCTCCCTCAATATTGCGCAATCATTTGATTCCTTACCTTACCCCAACCCATCCTCTCAGCTATGCGACCCTCCTTGCTACTTGGGGCTGAGATCGAACGTCATCGCGCCCCGGACTATGCCATCGTTTGCATGCTGCGCTATGCAATGTGCCTACGTGCTTCTCTCTGTCTACGACAAAACACAGGCGACATACCCTCAAGGCACCACCAGCAACGACGTGCTCGTCAATGATCTCTTGGGGCGTCTCCAGCAGGGCATGCTTTCCATCTTAGCGACGCTCGAAAACTACGGGACGGCTTTCGAAGCGTTGGGTGGAATGAGAGGTAAGCAAGCAATCGGTTCTTCGATTTGACGTTACGTGCACGGTTGAATATTGACCAAACGTATATCTAGACCAAATCCGAGACAAGGTGTATTCCACAGTCAATTTTGATACATGATGGAGGCGAAGTGTTATTCCAGACCGACAACATTCTATATGTCTGGAGTCACGGGGGGTTTATGTAATTATGCCTGTTTATGTATCTAGTTGTCGTTCCCACTTATAACGGCTTTGAACTTCACCCCTTATCCTTGCACCAACGTCAGTTCCTGCTTTTCTCTTGAACGTGTGACCCAGGTCTTTAATGATGGTTTCCCAACCGGCCTTTCATAACAATCTGCGTTGCAAATGTGGTTATTTAACTATCGTGGTTTTAAGGTCGAAATACTATTATGATATGGCATCTACGTGTTATAATGGCTTCACCGGGCTTTTAATCACTTAAAATTAGGTAATAAAAGTTTATATATACCTTATATAGACCGTATTATCGTATATTATACCTCTTATTATATAACTTTAATTTCTTTATTAAATTATATTATATTTTAATAATAATTAATATTTTAAAAAAGTTTAATAATATAGTTTAATATTTAATATATTAACCTTTTATAAAATGTAATGTATATAATTAATAAAGTATATTAAATATAAGTTAATTAATAATACTTTAATTAATTACTTATTATACTTCTTTAATTTAACTTTTTAAGGTTTTTTTATTAACTTTATTATCTTTTAAATCTTATATTTAAATATATTTTTTATATAAATATAATTTTATTATTATTTATATATATTTAATTAGATTTATATTAAAGTTATAAACGAATTAAAATATTAGTTTAATTTAATAATTAATAAATCACCTTTTAATTAAACTTAATATATATATAAAAACGTTATTTTATTAAAAAAATCGACTTTATTATTTTAAACGCTTTCACTTTAATAAGAAAACTTTTTTAAATAAATTAATATAACTTTTATTAAAAAAACCGCTTCTTTTAAAAGTAAAGTCCCTCTTTATAATATTTAAGTCGAACTTATCTTTTAAAAAGATTATTTTAAATATTATAATTAATATTATAGATTTAATATATATTTTAATATTAATTATATAAAAGTTAAAATATTTTTTAAATAATCGTTATATTTAATTAAAAAGATTATTAAAATATAATTAAATTATTAATTTATTATTATATTAATTTTAATATTAATTAAATATATAATAAAAGACCCTTTTTTATTAAAAGAGATTTATTAAAGTTAGTTTTTAATAATTTTTTCTTTAAATATATTTAAATCGGCGGCATTATAATAAAGAACGTTTTTAAAATATATTTTTTTTATAAAGTGTTAATAATTAAACTTATTCTTTTTAAAAAGTTAATCGATAATTTATTAATAAACCTTTTAATTAATTAATATTTAAATAGCTTTTTTAAGTTTACGATTATAAATTTAAAGGTTATTTTATATTAATTAAATTAAAAAAGTTTTAATAATTTAATTAATAATAAAAAGTTAATTAAAATAAAGTTTTATATAAAAATAACTATAAATATTAAAATAATTAACGATTTTATAAATTATTAATCGGTTAACTTTAAATTAATATAAAATCTTTTACTTTAATATTTTATTAATAAATTATTAAAAAATAACTACTTTTATACTTTTTAATAATTATCTTATAACGTTATATTTAATAATTAATTTCTTATAAAAAGTAGTTATAAATAATATAAGGATTATAATTAATTAATATTAAAAAGTTAAAGGTAATTAGGTTAAAATTTAATACGCGTTATTATACGACGCGTTTTAATGGGTTATATATATAGACTTTTATTACTTAATTTTATTCCCAACTTAGGCGTACGTGTCTTGTCCCCATTATACCTGTTGCGAATTGGCTACCGAGTCGGAGGCGCCTCTGTCTCCTGGCATCTACCGCGCCGAAGAGAAAGGGGCACACAGTAAACCTGACAGCCGTGTTACAGTTTGCTTGTACTCCAACAGTTATAAGATCTTGTTACAAGAGCAATCGACCCTTTCGTCTACATCAACATACAACCACGTCCTAACGGGCAGGTATCAACGGTTGTAAGGGTCTAAGATACCCACTTGTACATACACAATAAAATGGTATATCTCCATGACGAACTCACTGCCAATAGTATATGCCACCCTTAATTCCGGGAATACGACGGACGTCTTGCCATTTTATGAGCACCCCCTTGAACGCCATACATGCAAGTCCCAGGCTAAATAGATTGAAAATTCCCCCACTCTCGTCGTGTTGTCGTCCCGTTATGCGATTATCCACGGCCCTGGAGAAGCGCATTCGCATCCCATAGCAGCACCCGCTCGTCCCAGCCCACGGTGGCGACCCAGCCCCCTACGCCGAATAAGCACCAATCGACGCCCGTGACGAACTCGGTATGCCGGTTCATCACGCCAAGCTGGACGCCGGGTCTCACGGGCGAAGGCGCTTGCGGCGGCGCCATGGTCGAGCCGTCGGTCCAGAGACGCACCGTCATGTCGTAGCTGGCGCTGAGGAGGATGTCGCGGGCGTGGGGGCTCCAGGCCAGCCGGCGCACGGCGTAGTTGTGGCCCGTCATGAGCGACGCGGGCCCCGCCGAGGGGTTCCGGATGTCGAAGGTGCGAATCACGCGGTCGACGCCGCCCGTGGCGATGACGGTGTCGCTGTACTTGTTCCAGTCGTGCGTCAGGATCTCGGCCGGCATCGCGGGAGGCGCCACGCCCGGCGGCAGCGGCACCGCCGGCATCACGTGCACGGGGATCTTGGTCGTCAGGTGGTACTGCGCGCTCACGGGCGTACGCAGGTCGAAGATGCGCAGGTGCGAGTCGGTCGACACGGCCGAGATGATGTGCGGGTTCGAGGGGCAGTACGACGTGCTGTACGTGCAGTTCCCTACCGGTAGCGTCTTGATCGACTCTTGCCTCGCTGGCGACCACTGCGCGCGAAAAAAAAAAAAAAAACAATATCAGCCAATGTCACGAAGGTTGCGGCGGCGGCGGCAGCGGCGACGACGATGGAAACGCACAATCTTGATGGTCCCGTCCCAGGAACTGGAGGCGAAGGTGTCTTTGGTGACCGGACTCCAGGCTACGGAAAAGGTCTCGCGCTTGTGCTCGTGGAAGTTCATGACGGGGAACTGCGGCACGTTGACATCGTAGAGCTTGATGGAGCCGTCGCCGCACGCCGCGAGCAGCTGGTTCTCGTTGATCTCGGACCAGGCCAGGTCGTATTGCGCATCGTTCGTGTCGAAGGTCTTTTCGACCTGGATCCCCTGGGGGCCCAGTCCCAGGCAGAATAGCCGCCCATTTCCCACGATACCGTAGTTGGCGGCCGATGCGACGGCGATGCGCGAGTCGAAGTAGGGCGAGTATTTGACGGCGTATGGGTTGAAACCAGGCGTCCGGAACTCTAGCATAGACGCCATGGTTCGACTTTATTCACTCGACCGTGGCACGGGGACTGACATTCGGTTCGTATATATACAGAAAATGCCTACATAAAGGGACGGTGGTTCGAAAAGTGAGGACAGTTGACTAATAGAGGAGTTGGATGACTGGAAAGCTCCAAAGCACTAAAGCTTGTGACGATGATCGTTCATCCCCCACCAAAGCCCATAATGCCGAGGCCCCGCCTTCGCTACCGAATTGGAAGCTACCAGGTAGGTGCTAGGTTAGTGCGTTACGGGGTGTTAGTGCGAACAACAGCCCGTCCGGCTGGATGAAATAGTGAAAATTAGAGGACTTCTAGGTGCCAAGATGCTCAACGGGCTCGCGCTACAGGTGAGGCAAGTACATGACATGACGCATTAGGTTCTTGTATTGGTTGCCTACCTTCCAGCCCTCACATTTGCCTGCCTACTTTTTAGTCATCACAAAAAGGCGACTGGAATCGCAGATTGCGTTGAATCCATGGGTTTCCGGTCAACTGCATATTTTCTCAGGGCCAATCTTCCCTGTCATCGCGATGAAGATTACACGCTTGATATCGCAAACGACTACCTGCATGTGGCTTTCTAAACACAATCATGGACGCTTTTCTGAAAGGAAGGAAGCGGATACTGGATACGGCCTCATATTCGATACATGGTGAAGACGATGACGAGCCCACCGATGTCAAGCTTGCTATGCTTTCGTCCCTTCACCCTGACTTCAGCCAAGAAGCTCTGCTAGAAACGTTGCTTGCCCATGATGGATCTGTGAAGGCTGCGGCAGCCTCCTTGGCTGATGCAGTGCCGGCGCCAGTAAAGAAGCCCCATTTCAGTGGCGTTGTGGGTTCTCAAACGTCTCTAAAGCTGTACGCATCTCGTGCCACTGGATATCCTACATCCCCAAAGAAAGCCAAGATTTTGTCCAAGAAAGGGGCCACGCTGCATTTGTACGACCCGGACGATATTGCTGAGCACACACCATGCAGCATCATCCACAACTTCTTGCCCTCTGATGTTGCCAACCACCTGCTCAGGGAGATGCTGGATGAGTCCAAGTCGTTCGAGAAGATAACCTTCAAGCTGTTCGACAACGTGGTCTCAAGCCCGCATACCTCGACCTTCTACGTGGAAACAGATCTCGAGTTGCACAACCAGAAGTACGAGTACTTCTACAACGGAGCGAAGCTTACGGTGAGTGCTTCATCTGGCAGACAGGAGGATGGACATAAATGTTACACCCCTAGTAGTCTATACTCACTACAGTAAACTGACTTGGGTAGGATGTGCGTAAAATTACGCCGCAGTTGCTTCGGGTCAAACCGCTTGTTCAAGAGGGAGTAAATAAAGAGATCGAGAAACGCATAAACACCAAGTACCCAGGCGGTCAAAAGATGAAGTTTCAGTCCCCCGATCCATGGAAGCCCAACGCTGCTTTTGTCAATTGCTACACCGGACCTCAGGAGAACGTTGGGTACCACAGCGACCAGTTGACATATATGGGCCCCCGAGCTGTCATCGGCTCCCTGTCGCTTGGAGTTGCCCGGGAATTCCGGGTCAGACGAGTGGTCCCTAAAGCCTCGGATGACGACAGCAAAGAGAATGCCGATGCTGAGGGCCAAATTGCAATCCACCTGCCTCACAACTCTCTCCTGGTGATGCATGCAGAAATGCAGGAGGAATGGAAGCACTCGATAGCACCTGCTAAGGCAATTGACCCCCATCCTATCTCGGGCAGCAGAAGGATCAATATCACGTATCGGGACTATAAGCCAAGTCTCCACCCAAAATTCACCCCGCGGTGCAAGTGTGGTATTCCTGCTGTCCTCAAGGTGGTCCAGAAGAGGAAAGAGAACTGGGGCAAGTATTTCTGGATGTGTCACCGAGGATATGTCCCCGAAAAGGAAAATTGTTCGTTCTTTCAATGGGCAGAGTTTGACGACGACGGAAATCCTAGTTGGGACGAAGCTCGATACCAAAAGGGGCATCCGACCAAAACTCCAAGCTCTCTGTCGCCATAATACAGCCATCCATCAACAGGTTTCCGTCTCGCAAGATTAAGGGTTTACATAAGCCGGCTTGTGGTCATTCCACTCGTTCAGATATCTGACACTTATTTGAGAAAAGTCGACAATGTTCAGAACCTTTGCGTTCAAGAACCAGCCAACCTTGGAGATGGCATAAAAGATCTGGTTTCGATGAGACCAACGGAAAGTATCTCGCTGCTGTTGAGCTCCTGAAACTTGTTGTCGATGGGCACGTCGCAAATCTCGCAGAAACCTCTAGCCAGTACCCTGTTGTCCATGGTATAGTATGTCAGATGATCTTGCCCGTTCATAACGACCTGGTTATCCTTGGGATACAGCCAAGCTATCCTCGCTTATTAGCTTCTGGTCGTATACCCAGGTCAGAGGCTAGAGGCATCTTTCTTGTGTGGACAACATACTCTGCTGCAGAAACTGCAGTTGCATTCCGCCATCCTGGAGGTATAGCTGCTGTACAACGGCTTGCTCTTCAATGCTAGCGGCAATCAAGCTGCGGATGACAGTCTCTGAGTACAGTTACTTCCGTGCTTTAACGGAAGGTAGTACAGCCTTAAATTGGAAGAGTGGCATCTTACATATCGTTCATTGGGAACGCATGCACCTCTACCCTTCGCACTCCGCAACCTATCTCTGGGCGTAACGACAGGGGCTCTCAAGATGTCCATTTTGGCGGCTTTCTCCACTATCTATACATGCATGCATTTACATCCTCCTTCATATCACCTCAACTCAATAGGGGGCATGCGTTATTTCCGGGCAACTACCAGTGCCTTCTGGTCTTCATAAGATTCCATTCCGACAGTCTTAGCGATACTACTCTACTCTCCCCCCGCTGGGTCGATCGCGTACCAATACCGTGCTTCGTCTCTGGTGAGGTCCTGCCCCTGTGGAAGGTCACCCATGGCCCGGACGTAGCGCCAACTACCGCTCTCCCGCTGGTCGGCGTCAAGATACATGGACCACATCCCGATCTCTGTGGCTGTATCTGGGTCTAGGACCATACGCATGGGGTCTCGCATTGCTTCGGCCGAGCCATCGAACTCCTTCTCATTCTTGGTGCGAGGATCCAAACGTGTAGGCCGGTAGTTGTACGCATCGCGGTCGCTGGCAAAGCCGGGGAACTCGATGGCGAACCGGCCGTAGTATTCCGACTTCTCAATGGCGCGGTTCCCGCACGCGGCCAGCATCTGCGTGCGTGCCAGCTCGGTGTTGTAGCCCTCCTCGAACGGCCCCCAGAAAGAGGCGTCGTAATGCCCGCGCATGCCCGCCTCAAGAAGGCACCGCAGTCGCCGGAACAGCTCGTGCGCGTACTGGTAGCATACGTGACCCGTCATCCAGCTCCAGCCCGGCTCGACATCCTTCACCTGGAAGGCGTTGTCGACCAGCCCAAGCTGGGGATCCACCCGGATGTGCGCGTGTTCCAACAGCGGCTGCAGCCGGTTCCAGATCATGTCGGCGCGCCTCTCCCGGCCCGACTGCTCGGGGTCGACGATGGCGATGTCGGTGGCGTAGCGGTCGTAGATGGTCTTGCTCAGCTCGATGGCCTCGACGCGCATCACGATCAGGACCCAAACCCCCTTGGTTCGGCCGTCGGAGCCGTTTTGTTGCTTGGATCGGAATTGGTATGGTATGAAGACGTACTCGGCCTGCCGCATGGACATCAAGAGGTCGCGGTACTGGAGCTCGACGTCGGAGCCGTCGGCGTTCCCGTTGGTCATTGCATACTTCCATTGTTGCAACTCTTCATTGAACACTGCTTCGTCGTCCTCGAAAAGGCGCCAGCCGTGAAAGTTCACTACAGCCGCGATGTCCGGCTCCTGCAGCTGGGCCTGGTCCCATAGCATGGCCGACACCATGCTGCGCGGGGTGATCTCGTCCTGGTGGCCCTCCTGCAGCCGGTTCATGGCGTTGAGGGGCACGCCGAAGTTGCTCGGCATCGGGCACCCCGTGTTGGGCAGGCGCGGGTGGTGGTCCCTTCCCTGGCTCTGGCGGTGGTCGATGGCGATGCGCGCCAGCTTGAGCCGGGGCCCCAGCTCGTCCATGTCGACATCTTGGCCCGGGTCGTATCTGCCGTCTGTCCTTGGCAGCGTGGCGGACGACCTGCCGTCTGTTGACAAGCCCGCCTGGTACTTTCTCTTCGCCGGTGGATTGGGTGCCGGCGGATTCGGTGCGGGTTGACTCATGTCTTCTAAGTTTTTGTGGTGGCGTTTGCGATTCCTCTCTACACTCTATGTGTGTTTTACTAATACTGTCATGCTCGATAAAACAGGGTATATCAGGGAGATTCAGGGGAGCCGAGGAGCCGGCAGTTTGGCAGACATTCCTGTTGCCGACAAAGGGCATCAGATTCGGTTCGCCATCACCATAGGTAACATTTGTTCGCCGGATGCGGAAGAGGTTAACAATGACCTCAAAGCTAGACTTTGTAGAACCTCATTGAAACTAGGCGGAACTAGGTGACTATCTTCCAACAAGTCCATTGAGAAATGTATGGGTGGATAGCCAATGTCACTATTGAGATAACCTGCTCCCGCTAGACTATGAGAGGTACACACATTACCACGTATTGGATACATACTTATATGCGACCGTTATTGATGTTTTACTTCCCACTCAACTAAATCCATGTGTGAGATGGGTTGTCTATAGACCTGGAGTTGTAAGGGGCACCAGCTGCAGGTATTACCTAGCGTACTCCGTACTCCACGCCAAGACGCTGCTACTGTAGGGGGTGCTAGCCGAGTCCAACCTCCTGTGATAACTTTTAGCCAAGATGATATTCGACCAGCATGTCCCAGTGTCTTGGAATTGAAACCGTTTCTTCCTGTGTTTCTTTTTGTGTCTTCCAATCGCGCAACTAATAATACCTAATATCGACGCTGCGACTCGTTGATTGCGTTACGCAGGAGAGCGCACGGCATTCTCTTCTGCTTTGATTGATTGGACGCTTTTGGGGATGAGCTTAGGCTGAGCAACGGTCGAGTCTTTCCTGTCCAGTGGCTCCAACTGGTCGGCCGGTTGCTGCGGCGCCCCTCCCCTCCAGCGCACTCTCTGGGTCTGTTCTGTTGTCAGCAAACCAGCGCCATTCATTATTTTGTTATTTTCGGAGCCTGACAACGCTCTCGTTTCGTCCGTCCTTGCCCGACCCGATTGCGCAGCTCCCGCCATGCCAATGCTGCATTTCTCTGCTGCTTGGGGATTTGTGCTTTCTTGAATTGCGCTCTGCTCAGTCATTACATTTTTGTATACCAGAGAAAAGAGGCTATTCGCATGCCAACATCCTGCGTCGCATCTTGAAACCCGCGATTACAAAGTAATAAGCCTTGGCCGCAATGCCGCCGCCTTTAGTCAGGACTGTACGCAGTCTCGCACACGATCTCACCTCCCGTCTCCCGACCGAGTCGCCCTTCCATCCGAGACAGCAGCAGTCGCCAACCACGCCCACGGGGACCATAAGTTTCGCCTCGACAGTCACGAGGTTGTTCCCCCGACTCGCGACCGGCGTCTCGACCGTGCCCCAGGGCTACGGCGCGCCGTCGGGGCCCGAGCCGGGAGTGGTGGTGGGCATCGTGCTGGGCTCCATTGCCGGGTTCCTGCTTCTGCTCTGGCTCATCTACACATGCGTCAACCTCAGCAACAGCCGCAAGACCAACACCATCGTCGAGACCGAGGGCTCCATGGTCTCCAGCTCCGTCATGACGCGCAAGTCGCGGAAGCACCGCCGCAGCCGGCAGCACCACTCGCGCTCGCGCTCCGTCGGGCGGCGCGAGACGGTCGAGATCCGCGAGCAGCGCGTCATGCCGGAGCGCGTCGTGCCGGAGCGCATCATCGTCGAGGAGCGCCGAAGCCGTGGACCGCCCCCGCCGCGCATGTCCGGCCCGCCCCCGCCGCCTCCGCCCATGAGCGACGAGGATGACGAGGTCGTCGTCATCGAGGAGAACACGCCGCCGCGGAGGCGCGAGAGCAGGCGCCACCGGAGGAGGAGCAGCGAGCGGCGCAGCAGCGGGTACCGAGACGTCGACCCGTACCGCTACGCGGGCGGCGACGAGCCCATGCGGAGTATGAGTCGCCGCCGCAGCGACTCGCGCCGACGATACAGTTAGAGAAGAAAACGACACGCGCCACTCACTTTTTGTCTTAGCGGACACGATGTATGATTTTTGGAGATATAAGAGGGAACTACAGGACAGATTTTGCTTCGGCGTGTTATCTATTGGGTTCTACCTATACCTGCTTCGACTACCATGTACTTTGTCCGAATACGCAAGCCTGCACAAGCGGCGGTAATGGTCTTTTGGAATCAAGCCACCTGGAGTTTACCTATGAAAAAAAAATGTACATGGTTAATTCTCATGCGGAACACCAAGTCCCTAACGCGAAGTTGTATGTTAGTCCAGATGCACGCTTAGCACGCGGGCTTACATTGGTTTGAAATGAGGCGTCCAGTCGAACCAAACAAATCAGCATTCGTGATCGCCAAAGAACGGAAGCTTAACTCTATCGTAATCTCTGATCGCCAGTGAGTAAGTGCTTCTGCTTGGCTTGCTTTCGATGGTTTTCTAGGCCAACCCTCCAATTATTGCATTTCCATTGTATCCTACCTTACATGTTCACAGTGGGCCTCTCGCAACATAGTATAGTCTTGTGACAGCTACCTTGTATGCGTCTTGGCTACGGAGTACACCTGCATACATACATAATTTACCCATGTAGGTATAGAAGCGGTACTCAAGGGATCGCAGTGGCCCTTTGACGCACACTGGAATTGATGAAATCGACGCCTGGACGACACCCACCGAATAGCCATCAAAATTCGGCGATTAGTTGGACCAGAGTGACCAGAGTGACCAGTGCTGTTTAGGTCGACTTTGCTTTGCCTTCACATGTCACTGGCAAGGGAGGCAACGCGGGGCGGCGGGCCCATTCTCATCGGAAACGCCAGGCACAGGCACCGCCCCAGCCAGCCATGCGCTTTCCCCCCTGGAAAAAGTCCTAGAAGCTCGCTAAATGAAAGCGCTAATGTATTTGGTAGGAATGACATCATGATCACCATCATCAGCAGACTGCAGGAGGGCCGCGGCTTCTTGAAGCTTGCGAGTGAGCTTGAACTTACGATAAATTAATTACTTACAAGCACGAGCTCCAAATACTCCCTTTTGACTCCCCCACTTGTCTTCAACACCACCTCAACTCCATCACACCCAGCTCAGCCAGCTTAGCTGTTTCCTTCCGCAATGGACCACCCAGTTCGCGAAATCGAGGGCATCGTTACCACGCTCTGCCAGGGCAGTGCTGACGACCAGAGGGCCGCCCTGGACGACTACTTCACCCCGGATGCCTACTTCGTCCACCCTCTATGCAGGGTGCCGTCCTTCTCGGGCGTAGACCTGCCATTCCTCGGCAGAGTCGATTCGCGCACCTTTGTCAACTTCATCTACCAGTGGTATCGCATTCTCAGCCCCAAGATCGACATCCACGTCGACTCCAAAGTCCTCGACCAGCAGCACAACCTGCTGTATGTCACCATGCGTCAGGTCTTCACCCTCTGGTTCGTCCCCTTCAACCTGTGGCAGGCCAATGTCAAGCTCGTCACCGTCCTCGAGCTCGCACAGCTCCCCGTCGACGAGGACGGCCGACGCATAGGCCACAACACCGTCATCCCCCCTGGTGACAAGACCACGCGTTTGCGCTACTTCATCAAGGGCCAGGAGGACAACTACCAGATGACGGAATGGCTCAAGTTCGTTGCCCCTTGGAGCGGATCCCTCATCTGGTACACGGGCCAGCTCATGTCGACCCTTGTGTGCGCCTTCTGCGTCATGCTGTTCTGGCCACTGACGTTCCTGGAGCCGAACGGATTGAAGCAGTCGAAGCACTAGGGGATGCTCGCTGTTGTCTTCCTCTTGCCGCTAACATTGCAGCGGCTTGTACTGAAGGGGTGGTTCATGTTGCGGGCCACAGAGCAGCACCAGCCGGACCTGAACTGCTACCTGGTGCCCGATGACGACTCAGAGAACGATTACAGTCTACAGTTGTACATAGATGGAATGCGTATCCCGTCAATGGAGGCAGTCCCTGGATCATCGATCCAACGCAAGCAGTCACGTCGCGACACCGGCGGTCCACTGGATGTCCTTGATGCGGTAGCTGAGGCTATACGAGTTACTCGACCAGACTTGCGAGCAATGGCTTCAAACCCCCGTACTACAATTATTCCTGTTAGAACAAAAGTGAAGACGGTGGCTTCACTTCCCAGTTCACCAGTTGACGTCGACCGTCCTGCTGAAGATCGCGTCGTTAAACACGTTGATGAAGGTCTCGCTGTACACGTCGAAGAACCCGTCGAAGAGCCCGTCGATAGTTCTGACGAGAAACACGTTGATGGTTACGTTGATGGCTACCTCGATTGTGACACCAACTATCGAGGGAGCTCATCTTCTGATGAGACCATTGATCAGCCTTCAGATGCAGATTACTTTGGCGACATGGAGAGTGACCCGACCATCGGCATGGGATATGAAACCGGGGCAACCGCAATAACTGAGTGTATGGAGGAGGCTGATGTACCACTCGGGGTGCCCCAGTCTCCGGAGATTGATAGTTCCCTCGATCCTGTTCCGTTGATGATTGCGAAGATGAGGAAGATGGCGCAGAGGTCGAATAATTGTTAGACTCGTCGGTGCTATTGGTGTTGCTGTTAAAGAGGTGTGAGAATTGTTCTATACGAAATAAGTAAGAGAAGGGGGATAGCATGGCGGAAGTCAGACGATCATATTCTGATAGTTTTAATGGGAAAGAATCCAAATGTTTCTTAACTACTCGTATCCGAGAGCACTTGGTCCAGTGCGACAACTGTAGTATGATGCCGTAGATATATCCAAAATTGAGACTAGTCTGTGAATATGCACGGTGAAAAACAGCCAAGAAGTTTCATGATCAACAAGCAGTGAATGCTTGAACCGTAAAAGACGAAAGAGTCCCGACGTTATCGACATATGGATAACTTGAAAAGTCTGTTGAGAAGTCTGGGGGTTTGGCTCAAATCGCACCATAGACGATGTGCCTGGCGGCAGAAACGAAAACCAAATAACTATCATAGGGTATTATCTTTGCAGAACACATGACAGTTCAATCAATCAATATCCCGAATTATAAACTGGCCAAACCCGGCCCGATCCGATCCCACCTGGGCGATGGCCAAACCATTTCAGTCAGTCGATTTTACGCAAGTATATCCCGTAGCCCCTTAAAGTCCCCGGCTAAAACACACTCTCTACATCCTCCAAAAAGTCTGGCTTCTACAGATTACCGTCCGTGTTCGTTCTCGCTATCCGGCCCCGCCGCCGCCAGTTTGGCCCCCAAAGAAGAAGCCGTCAAACAGGTCGACTTGCTGCCCGTCGCTGAAGTCGTGATGCATGCCCTCCCAACCGAGGCCGAACCCGAGGTCCATCTGCTCGTTGTTCATGTTGTCGTCGTAGCTGCCGGGTCCTCCCATGTTGGCCAGGCCCTGTAAGAAGTCCATGCCCTGGAGGTCGGAGTAATTGAGCTGCTGGCCGCCGGGCGTGAAGGCCGAGGACGCCGGCGACGTGGTGTTTAGAATGTTGGCCATACTTGTGGTTCCCGGGGCCGACACGGGCGTGGTGAGGCTGGTAACAGAGAGGGGGGACTGCACCTGCTGGCCCGAAGGTGACGGCAAGAGGACGGGGTCGATGGCCGAGTTGTCTGGTGCCGTGTTCGTGTCGGGGCTTGCGCTTGTGCTCAAGTTCGTGGTCGGCATGCCACGCAACATGGAGAAGCCGTCTGGATCTGGCTTGATACTCGGAATCGAAAGATTGAACGGCTGGTTCGGTTGCATGGGGCGCAGCTGGTTGGAAAAATTGTTCATAGCAAATCCATCAGTCGACGGGGTGGAGGTCATATCAAATTGGGACTGGGGTGTTGGACGGAAGCTGGCCTGTTCCATCGATGCCCGGTACTGCTGCTGCTGTTGCTGTTTCTGACGGTTCGCTGTGGCATCACGCGCTGAGATATAATCTCGATCATGGCTCCCCTTGGAGTTATGCTTGGACCGACTGATGACCTGCCCGAAGCCGCCTTTCGACGATGCCATTTTGATCGTGGCTTTTGACGTACGATCGAATGCATCCCGGCACGCCTCTGCTGGGGGACACTTTTCAATGAGATCGGAGAAGACCGACGTAGCTGCAAGTATGGTGAAATCAACCTCATCATTGCTCTGTTGCAATTGTTGTTAGCCCGGCTCAGAAACGAAAGAGCGGGTTTTGTGAACTTACCAGACGGCTTCGTACTATACGCGAGTGCCATATGGCATACAGATACGAAATGCCCGCCATGAACAAATGATGCGTTGCCAAGTAGGTGTAGTTGACACGACCCATGACGTGAAGCTGTCGGTACAGACGGATGATCTTTTGGCCCGCTTCCGCAACTTTGAGGTAGACTCTTTCGACATCTTCTCCTTGCTCTGCTGGGTAGATCGAAGGGCTATCCATCTCTCTCGAGGTGTTGTATTCTCCCTCAAACATGGCAGGTACGCTAAGACTCTGTCTGTACAACATGATGATGGCTTGCCAGTAGTTGAGGTCCAGGAAATCAGTGGAGAAAGCCACGCCCGAGTCTTCCCTTTTAGGGGAACTATTCTTCCATTCCAACAGACGTCTGTCGATATCTCTCCTCCATGAGCGGAACGAGTCGAACTGGTCTAGGAATGGAGAAGGCAGGTGCGTGTGCATATAGATATTGCCGCTGTTCTGGCCCGTTTTCCTCGCAATGAGCGCTTGCTGGTACTGGAGCACCTGGAGGATTTCCGACTGTAGAAGGCGGAGACGGAAATAGTGGTAGGCTACAATCTTGTAGGAGCTTTCAGTCCCAGATGGCGGGTTGAGGCCCGAGAGTGTTATGTACTTGTCGTCCAGGAGCGAAGGGAATTCAGTGGTAACGACCTGATCTGAAACCCCAAAAGGCCGGCCGACACAAGTGCTGACGAGTCTATCGAGGGAGTATGTGCACCACCAGAGTCTTCTTCGCATATCTCGCACATACTCGCGTCTTCCTCGCTCTTTCCAGTGCCCCTCACGTGGGTTTTCGGCATCGGTGGGTGGTCCGGGTTTCCCATTTGGCAAGCCAACCTCGACGTCTTTGCCATCCTCGTAATGGAGACCGAGGTCGACGGCCAAGCGAACGGCTACGCCGACAATATACCTATGAGCGTGTTAGTCATGATCCAAAACACGGCTGATTCAAAACGTACCACAAGCCAGGGGGGACGGGGCGAAGCAAGGCAAAGTTTGCAAGCAACAGCACGGCTTGTAGCTCCTCCAGTCCGCCCCCACTGTTACTCAGGCATGCTTCTAAATGGACAATAGCACTGGCATGATATTCTTCAGGTTGAGCTTGTCTTGACCCTTTGGCCTCACCATTCCCATCAGTGGGCTTGGAAGGCGGTCCGTCCATGATGATACCGCCACCGATGGCGAAAACCATGTTCAGGATGTACAGTTCCCTTGGGCCCCTTATCCTGCCTTCACTGGCGTAGGCTAGCTCGAACATTTCCATGAAGTTAATACGGTGTAGGACGGGTATCTGGGGGTTGGCATGTTCAAAGTACAGGTTCACCAGTTTCATGGCCAGCTCCTTGTTAGGGAACTCAGCCTGGCTGATAGTGGGCTTGGTATGCAAGCCAAAGAATGAGTCTCGCATTGAAGTACCCGATGCGATGGCTCCGTTGCCAGCTATCGGTTTATACGGACGCACACCCCGGTCTTGTCGGAACTCGAGCGTTGGTCGCCCACGGACGATTGGACAGCGGCAAACACCACACGTGCAAACGAGACGCCATTTGCAGACCCGAGCTGCCTCTTGGAGGGCACAGTACTCCGACTTGCGGTATGGTGCTGCTTGCCATTGTCATTCACATGATTGTCTTGGCGTGGTGGTGCTCGCCGGTCTGACGAGTCATGCGGGCCGGACGAGTTGCCATCGGTCGGCGAGACACCGGCGCCACCATCCACTCCAACCCGAGAGCAATGATCGAGGTCCTCCGAGGGCGGGAATTGAACGCTGTTGGCGCGTAGTAGCGCCTCTAATTGTTCGACGCGCGTTTCGAGATAGTAGACATAGCTAGAAGTATTACGTCAGCGGCCAAATACAGGACTCGCGCAAGGTTGCGCTTTTTTCTTCTTCTTTCCCTTTGTCGCAGGGAACCAGTAAAAGACGAGGGCTATTGACTAACCTCCGAGGAATCTCTCGCTTCGTTATTGGGTCGTAGCCTACACAGGGCACTCGAGCTTTCTCGCAGCTCGCACAGCTCGGGAGCTTTTGGTCGCACCGGTTCTTGCGCAGGCGGCAGCGGTTGCAGGCGCTGACATTGCGAAAATTGCTGCTCTGGCCAATCTTAACTCCGGTCGCAGCATCGGTCGGCGATTGATCTGTGGAAGGCGATGTCGGGGCGGCTGGCGCAGCAGGATTCGGGGAGGCTCTTTCGGGCGAGGAGCGCCTGGGTCGCTTGGACGGATGGGCGTCCGGAGTGGGCGGTGAGTGCGTCGACATTGGAAAAATCGCAGCGCGGCTGACTGGGCTGGCACACGCAGACAATGATGGCTGCCCACCGGCAGGTAATCGAGCTCAAACTGTGGCGCGAAGGCTGGCGCAAAGTGCAACGAATTGCTGCAACTCTTGTCGACTGGCTAATCCCGAGTTTGGCAGAGCCTAACCCCCCATTTCTGTAATATCGCGGGTTTTGTTTGATTCGGGGGAGCCGGGGGATTCGTAAGAGCTTTGGGAGGCAGCTATAATGCGGGGAACGAGAAGCTGTTGCGAAACCAGAGAAAGAAAGAGCTTGTTCCGAGCCGCACGAAGACGTTTCACGGCAACCAAGCCACCTAGTAGTAGCTTTTGCTCATTAACGGGATGATGTGAATGATGATATTCGCCTGTGACCTTGAGCGTGTCGGTAGGGTAGCTGAGTATGTCCGCCGATGCCTGTTGGTTGGTTGTAAGGTAGGAAGAATTGAACAAGTTAAGCTAAACTTAAGGCGAGATGGGGTGGTGCTGGCTCAATTACGTATAATAGATGACATATATCTAGGTATATATCGGACGAAAGGTGCTTCGTGTAACGGTTATTGAGGTATTTTGCAAGAGTTGGTCAATTGTCACGTCAAGCTGGGTAACATAACGTAGCGAGTTAGTAGGAGATGAGCTTGCGCATGAGGGATAGGCGGGCGGACAGGTTGGTAGAGCCTTGATTGATGGATTGATTGCTTGATACGAGCAAAAGTTTCGAGATAACGACACATGGGAATACCAAGGATAAGCAAGCTACATGGGTCAGACCAAATGGTTCTTACCTACAAGTACAGGCTCTCTCTCTCTCTCTCTCTGCCTTCATACTTTAGTCATATCGGATGTCGGTGTAGCAAGATCCAAACTTGGAAGGCACTTGTCCCGAAGGCGAAGCCAGGCATCCAGGGGAGAGGCATAACGAATGCATTCGAGAGCAATTGGCTTTTTTTCCGAGCACCCAGCTGACGAGGGTTTCTGACGAGGGTAGGTGGAGGGGTCCTTGGCCTGCCCTTCTGGCCTGCCCTTGATAAGGTTGGAAGACCAGAGCTACGAATCAGCGGTCCCGGTGTCGAGAATGATCGACCTAGATGCCCCATGGCCTCTCCACAATCCGCTCCGCTCTGCCCGAACTCTTAGGAGTTTGGGAACGTGCAACCCCCACACTTGACACCACCCACCCCCAAGATCCCGAAATGCCAACCTGCCAAATGCTTGACAAATGGCTGGACAAATGTTCGTGAACGGCCGCATATTCGAAGGTGGATGTCGCCGGTCGGGGGAGGGGAAGCGGGGGGCCCACTTCCTTCTACTTCCATCGGGGCATCACAGTGACAACAGCGAATGGCGGATATATATACATACATGCACTTGGATTGTAGGTGGTTGTTGTGCTATCTCGGAAGGAGCCCCGGCCAAGCAGCTATGCCTTAAAAGCTAACCAGGCCCGAGGCCACAAAGGCACCCCAAGAATAGGTAACCGAATACAGCTTGGAGTACTATTATATATATATATATATATTCCTATTAAGAGGGGACCCTTCATGTCATATATGTGATCTGTCAGAAACGAAGCCGGATTTTTCTTATCGAGAGCGCGTTTTATTCCCCCATCACTGACCATGTATGTAGTAGCTCATGGCCAAAGGCCATCAGAAGAAAATGCCACCGCTTTCTCTTGGAACCATTGGTAACACAAGCTAACACCAACACACATCGGACAGGCTGGCTTGCCTCCCCAACCCAGAGGGGAGACTAGCCTATCACAGCTTGAGCAGCTTGGCACGAGTACGCGCTACCTACTAAAGATGCATAGAACTTATAGTCATAGCGCAATCCTTAGTTGAGCCTCTATTACCACATGTCCCCCTATTTATTTGCTTCTTCTGGGTGAGATTTCACAACCACCAACATATTTCCTGACTTAGGTAATGATTTTACGTCTCAAGGCAATTGCCAAGTCAACAAGCCAAGGCCGGGCACCAGGCCACACGCTAGCACTTACATAAGAATCGCACACCGGCGAGACCTCGTCTCGATCAATCATGGGCCCGGCTTCATTCCCCCCCCCCCCTTTACCGCCCTTTTGTGCCATGGCCCGGCCTGGATGAAGTAGAAGAAAGCACTCGTCTGCTGAGACACTGCACTCGGACGATGGACTGCATATGATGGGCAGACTTGCAGGGGGGAGGGTCCAGCTCCCTAGACATCTAACGAGCAAGAAAAGGAATTATTCTACAACGGTCAAGTGTGTCTCATACAGCTGCAAAGTCTGAAGGGTGGGGGCGCGCGGTGAGGGACGACGCATGCCGTCAAAGCCCATCGTTCTTTCTAAATGAACATTGAGTTTACATTAGGCTGGGTATCTGTCAGACATGTACTAGAACTCCAAATGACATATCAATCGCCGCTTCAAATGCGGCTTGGGTGGGTGGGGTTGACTACCTGCCGTCCTTCCCAGCCGGCAGAAGCACGCGAGGTCATATCACAAGAGGCGGCTGTTGCTGCTGCTGCTGCTACAACATCAGGATGGGCAAAGCACGGTGCATTTGTTTGTATGCGGGTGAATAAAAGGCGTAACAAGTTGCTTCTCTCTCATTTCCGCTGTCTCTGAGTGCATTCCCTAATGCAGCCCCAGAGGCAGCCAGCCAGACTCCATACCCATCCATGCAATATGAGATACAAATGACCAAATCAAACTATAGCTTGGTATCTCGTGCTGTAAACTAGTCCTGGCAGGCCCCTTGTCACCCTCACCTGGCCATCCAAAAAGCAAACCCGTAGGAAAAAACCAAAGTGAAACCCAAACTGCGCGCGCACACCAAGACCCAGTGGTATATCCCATCAACGAAATGTCGGTTCCAAAACAAAACCGAGTTAAACAATAACAAAACGAGAGTCGCCTCTCTGGCCCGATTGGATGATGCCGGGGGCTTCTTGCGCCCGAAATCTCCACCGGACAGTGTCTTTCTTTTCCTCCGAAACAACCAGAAATTGATCAAAAGCCAACGCCCCTCGAGGTCATATCGAGTCTATGCATTGTCCCATTCGTGCATGCCGCCAAGTTGCATGTTGTCCAGAAAAGCAGAGCTTAAAACAAAACACCCAAAGTCCCAAATTCCCTTCAATCCTTGTGCCGTACCGTGTCCCTTTGCCATCCGAGGCCCTGTTTCCTTCTATAACCGTGTTGTTGTTGTTGTTGTTGTTGTTGCTTTGTTTCGCCCTGTCCCTCCCTGAGGTTTCCTAATGCTGTGATGCTGTGATGCTGTGCTAAATCGAAAAGACCGATTGGCCATAAAAACAGTCGGTGAAAAAGGGTCGTAATTCGTGAATCGACAAGATGTCGATGTTTTCTCTATACTCTCTTGCTCAAGAGATATCCTTTCGGTCGTCGACGTAAAAATACGTAAAGTATACTGCTCTGCAGCAGGCCCAATAAACGTGAGCCACCAAGCGTTCTCGCACTAAGAATTGCTTAGTTGGTGGAAGGCGCAGCCTCAACGTCGCCCTGGGACTTCTCGTCGTATGTCTTCTGCGTGGGGATGCGCAGGGCAATGAATGCTCCAGCAATAGTAACAAGAGCACTGAACCACCAAGCAAGACCCGAGTAGCCTGTGTCAAGGCCAAAAGCGTAAAGCATACCCGACACAGCAGGGGCGAGGGCACGGCACAAGCTTGCTGTGGAAGCAGCAACGCCGTTGATGGTACCAAGAGCCCGCTGGCTGGGAGCAGCGTCGGCAGTAAGCATAGCGTTGCTAGGGTAGGCGAGACTCGAGAAGGTCGACTTCCACACAATGATGAAGCAAATGCCGATCATGCGGAGGTTGTCGGGTAGCAGCACAAGGTATGGTGTCACCAAGTAGAGCGCAAAGTAGGCTACGGCCACAAGCTGGAACACGCGGAGGTGTCCCAGGCGCCCGATAGCGAAAGGAACGAGGAATGCGTTGATCAGCATCGAGTAGATGCCCTGGCCGCTCATCAAGACGCCGGTTTCCGCGGTACTGAATCCGAAACCGCCCACAAATTTGAAGGGCAGGGCCATCGGCTTGGGAGGGTTCGGTGCTTCGGTGGCAAGGAAAGTTGGCAGCAGAGAGTCAAAGGTCATTGTGTGGCTAGTGGAAAGTTAGCAAGAGAACTCGTTCTAATGATTCTGAGAGGACCTACAATGCGAGAATGCCGAAAGCAACTACGTTGAGTATAACGGGGCGTGTAAATTTCTTCGAGTTCGGTGCATTTGCCGCGGTCATCTCATCGAGGCTGAGCGTATCCGGTTGCTCGGCAATGGGTCGGGCAGTGTTGATGCGTGGCGAGTTTGCTGGCGAGTTCTCGGTAGTTCGGTAACCTGGCAGCTGTTCTTCGGGGGCCAAAAGGGGCTGATATTCAGACGCTGAGGCAAACTTGGAGTCCCGGTCAGAGTCAGTCTTCTTCGACCAAAGACCTGAAACCTTAGCGGTGAGCCAGTTGCCGAATTCAACTCCGCGATCCTGTTGCTGCTTCTTCTCGAAGTGAGTCTCTTCGAGGAAAAGAAATCCAGTGACGACTCCAACTAATACAACAAAGGCGCTGAACAGGTTAGGGAGAAGGTATGGGTAAGCGTCCCAGACGGATCCCTTGGCGAATAGGTCAGGGTAGGTTTCGCAAGGCTTTGCGAGAGCTCCGCCGATCATAGGACCGATAATCGACCCAATGCACCATACAATTGGCATCATTGTGAAGGCGCGCGCTACAGGCACTGTTAGTCGCTTGAACTCGAAGTTCTGCTGGAAGACAACTCACGTCGATGCTCTTTGGCAGTCACCAGTTCAGTCACGGTGGACTGAAGAACTCCCATGTTGCCATTGAGCAAGCCTCCAACGGCGCGCGCGGCAAGAGCCACCCAAAGATTCTGCGCGAATCCAAAGATCAAGACGCTCACTGCAGTACCCATGAGACCAGTTAGCAGGACAGGCTTGCGGCCGACTCTGTCGCTCAGGCGACCCCAGAGGAAGCCCGTCGAAAATTCGGCAAAGGTGAATGCCGATGTCACTAAGCCTGCGTAGAACGAGATTTTGTTGTGGTCATCTGTGATGTGAAAGTCCTTGACCATGTAGTAAACGTAGGGAAATATGCCCATGAAAGCGATAGGCTCGCAAATGCGGCAGATAGCTGGCGAACGGTTAGTTCAAGGCTTGCAATAGATGTCCGCATGGACGGACGAGTCGAGCTGGGCCACTCAACATACCTAATACAAGCATCTGTCTCCGCGGGAAAGGTGGTGCCACGGTCTGTACGGGAAGAAGGGATCCCTTCGAGTGGCGGGAGGTCTCATGACCCCGGGCTTCAGGTGTAGTCATGATGGCGGTGGTTGACGTATTTGCTGGTCAAGCCGAAGAAGTGTAACAACCTGATGGTTCACGTGAGAGTTTTCTAGGCCACAGGCCTTGAGCTGTACACGGGACGGTTGGTGTAGTTGCTCCACGAGTGATCTGGTATGTAGCAGCTGGGCTGAGAGGTCATCGACGTCACCTTTGAGGGTGGTGGAAGTGACGGCTGTGATGACGTTGTTGGCTGCTTGCAAGTAAGGAATGGGTAAGTGAAGACAATCTCCAAGTATGGACGACTTGGAAGAGGCAAGGCAACGACTGGGTGATTATATCGGAATCTTGTAAAGATGGAAGGAGAAGGTTGACGGCCAGCAGACTACGACGGATCGAGAAAGATGGGATAATATGTATAAGTAGTCAGTCCAGTCGTGGGGAGTGGAGTCCGTAGGGCAGAGCTACATGTCAGTCAAACAAGGAGTTCTGAGGTACCATGCGGAAGATAAATTGGTTTTCCTGTAAGATTGAACCGGCGGTGACAGGATCCAGAAAAGCAAGCGAATGTGAGACTTGAATAGACGATCCTCCCCCAGGTACAAGGTGCCTAGGTGCCCCCGGTGAGTGAGGCGATAGTGTCCAAAGTGGCATGGGAGCCTCTGGAACTCGTTCCGTACCACTGGTTTCGCTGTGGAGCCCATGGGCTCGTTTGCATGTATTACTTGTGGACAGCGAGGTACAAGTATTATGGATGGGTGTATGCCGGTACTAGCACGAAGCTGACGTAGGAGTCATCTTCTCCTAACAAGCCATGCTGGGATCCGGCTATAAGATGAGAATCCCCGGTCAAGAATGACAGGGCGGCCGGTGGAAACATCGTCTTAACCACATGGATTGGATAAGTGGGTTGGACCTCACGACGTTGAGGGTGATCCCTGTAGACCGTGGCCGATGGGCTCAACTTGCTTTTGACCAGGGGTTGGCTCACTGCCCGCCAGCACCGGGGTGAGGGAAAAAAAAAAGTATGCGCCAAACCTCGGACGATTACAAAGATGGAGACACAAATTAAGAGTTCCCCCTAACCTAGATGCTAAAAAGAAAGGAAGGAAGAATCCAAACGGCGCTTGTCCTAAAGAGGCAGCACCCCTTCCATGCAACTGGACTTGGTAATCACATCGAACAGGAGGAAATCTCATTGGACAGCCCGCCAGTCACATCCCGGCACATCCAATGCGTCCCAGGTGGATCACCATACCGGGTGGAGGATCTGAGAGCGGACTACAGTAACCCTCAGGTCTACTCTGTCCTGTTCTGTCCCAGAAGTCCAGGCGGTGAGGGAAGTGATCGCAGCAATGCTGGGCTCGGATGCAGTCATCCTCACGGGACCACGCCGTATGTCGTGGCAGCTTATCTATCGGGAAGTCCAACTCCAGCAGATCAGAGACAGACAGACAGGCGGACAGCGGGAGCAAGAGCACTTCGGATCAGTGACCGAGGGTGCGCGGCTGGCCTGCACGTGCTGCCTCTGGCTGTACGAGGCCGGGAAGGGGGCGCGAGATCTCTCAATTGCTATGTTACGCCCGAGTTGTAGTTTCCGCAAGTCGTGGCTGCTTGTGGGAGGGAGCCGGCACCAATCCCAAGGATGATTGACGTAGCAGGCCGTGGGCTGCCGTACCAGCCGAGAAATGGCCCGCAGAATATAAACAGGAGACAACAGGTATTTGATGTGTGTGCACGTAAAGTAAGGTGGGATTTTCTTTTCGATACCTGACGGGAATTCCTGGTACTGGTACCAAAAGCCGATGACGATCTGCTGTTGGTTTGAAGAAAAAAAAAGTTTGGTTGACTGGACTGATGTGAGCTGGCAGCTACCGACCGCCGCCTACCCCCTCCAGTACCCAGCAGCCCAGGGCGTGCTAACGTAGCGTCGGGACTTTGGGGCTCCAGTTCCTGAGTGGCGCAGCTGCCAACAGAGTCTGACGCATCGAATTGAAAATATCTGGGTTGGCCAGCAAGGACGAGCAGCAAGCATGCGATGCCATCCAAGCTCTCCGATTCGATGGTCGGATTGGTTTGAAGTAACATGTTGCACATGATTCCATGATGCATCTGGGTCTTGCTTGTCATGGCGGTCTGCCGGCAATAATAATCTGTCGGCCGGTTTCTGTTTTATTTCTTCCTCAGTTGGAAGATCACCCACGAACCTTAATTTAGCTCATCTTAACTTCGGCGCACGAGAAGGAAAAAGAGAAGCGAAAGAAAAAATAAAAACGGACCGGCACCCGCTTCCACGGCTCCGTGACTGTATACCAAAGTACATCGATATAGTCGGCTGCAGGTGGAATATAAACAACTGCACACCAGCCCGAGTATAGGATCGATGCTCCAGGTACGCAAGCGAGAGGCACTGTGAGTCGTCGGGTAGGGAATTCCCACCCTCCGTCACACCATATTGGGAATTGGGCTAATGCTATTTGTTTCCTTTCCCCAGGCTGCACCTTTGATGTCTTATCTGGCACTAACATTGAAATGACTTAGGTCGGATATGTGAGCGCAGAGAAGGCCATACCCAGTTGCCGGCCTCTGCTGCTGATTGCATGCAGTGCAGCGCCGCGCAGCCCTGCATTGTTCCTCTTGCCTCGATGGATAGCTGCTGTGCAGTCCAGATCAATTGTTACAGAGGCCTCAATTGCCCTCGGGCCGAGCCAGCGAGAGACCCAAGCAGTCTTGTGTTGTTCTTGCAGTAGGATTGTGAAACCAGAGCATCGATTCGATGCTACCATTCATCTCGTGATCCGGAGGATTTAACGGCGAGTTGCATACAGAATGCGATCTCCTGCTCGTTACCATGTTTTGTCTCTTCGCGGATTCGCGACGTGTAGAGTATCGGTGTACCTGATCTACACCGTACATATGTACTACCGTCGTGTTCAGCTCCCTAACCCTGGCCCCATTAGCTGAACTCGCGTGGCCCTGTTGGGATCATGAAAGGCGTGGCCGATAGCCACGGCGTGCTGCCAGGAAAGTGTATTGGTTCGGCGGATACATCATCTACAACCACTCATCTCTTTCGCCAACGCATATCCCATTCAACGGCTGTGATTGCTGGCTGTCAGTTCAAGAAGGAGTCAGCCAGCCTTGCTTATACACGACTGAGAGCAATGTTGCTACCTATTGTCCAACCACGGTTTGCCTGCCCCCGTACCCAAGTATATCCCGTGGGATCTCAACAACCCAATCAGGGATTGTTTCCTCTGGGGGTTAGGTCATTCTGGGTAAATCTACATCGGCTAGTATGGATTCCAAGCATCCGAATCCTGGTAACGAACAACCCGCTTTCTATGAGGGAGGAGACCGACTACTGCAACTCCCGGCCGTCATTTGGACCGGGGAAGCAAAAGAAACGAAGAGACAAATGATCCGGTGAGTTCCTCGCTTGACTGTCGGGTGATTTGTGCGCCTCATCAAATTTTCGCACCGGTAAACGAGTTTCAAAACAAAACCTGGAAAGCTTCTTTCGCAAAGAAAACAAAATAATAATAATCAAAAATCGAAAAATAAAATAAAACTCTAGTGTGATGTAGTGACGCGCCTAAGTAAAACTGGACTGTATATACATACCGTACCGCCTGTCCTGTCTGTCCTGTACGAGCACACATTGGATGCGTCGGGATGGGTAGCAAAAGGTTGCGGCGAATCAGCATGGAAGCACGTCCAGGTTCTGCGCAGCGCTGCATAGGGCCCGGGGAAGCGTCGCAGAAGTGCCGGCAGTGATCGCCACGTTGCTGCGAGCAGTGCAGGAGTTATTTTAATACAACGCTATCAAGCGCAGCAAGCAGCAGCCCGACCCAGAGCGAGTACGTACCGGCCGTACTGCCACCAGCGCGGCCGGCGATTCCCTGCTCATTGTGTGACAGGAACAGCTCAACGGGTCACGCCCGGCGTCAAGCCACCATCTCTGAATAACTGGGGTTTCGTGTTTGGTGGAGATTTCAGCTTCCATTCTTTCCCACAGCTTCCGTACAGTACACCACCCTGCAGCAATGCACCGATTGCGATTGTACGAGCAGAGGCGCCCCGTGCACGCCCAAGATACAGTACATGCCCATGTACAGTACCGCTACACAGGAGACTGGAGTGATTGTGACGAAACACGGCGGGCCAGGAGGGGAACACTATGGTTCAATTTTCAAGGGGCTCGGTAATAGCTCCGTTCTAGAAGAATTCTATCAGTGGAGCTAGTGACTGGAGACAGCAAATCTCATTTCCATTTCTTTCTCATGACCCAATGTTCATTTCTGCAATTATCGTATCCATTGGCGTTTGAGGAAGGCTGGGTTCATCCCCGGAAAGCCGGAGGGCCAGGTGCCAGGTTGTCACCAATTCGACCTTCAGGGTCTCCTGCATCGCAAATGCAGAGACAGACATATGCAACAGTGACACATTGAGTAATCGGGTGGAATGCTGTAATATGTTTTCCTACTTTGCAAAACCGTAGCGTATGCATGTGCCTGTCGATCATGGTCGGTTGCTCGCTATATCCATATCCACCCAATGTATATGTGGTTCGCGCGCGAGTATCGAACTGATTGGCATTATGAGCTTCTACTCATGCCGTCATGTTCTTCTCGAAAACGATCGCCGGGTCCTGACTTGGGGCCGACCAACAATCTAAAAATCCGTTTCAGCACAAGCTGTCTGAGCTTGCTTGTCTTAGTCGCCCCCTTTTTGCGGGCCCCTCCTATCCTCGCATTGGTGAGAGATCATCTGACTTGCAAGTAATCCAGGTACGGGTAAGCTTTTCCCTTGCCTTGATCGGGTAATGCAGGTTTTAGCAACGTATCCTCAAGACCGGCGACGCGGGAGGGGACGGGGCAGGATAGGAGAAAAGTTGGCATGCAGACGCAAAGAAGGAAAATCACGAGATTGCACAAGTGTTGATCGCGTTAAAGATAACATTGCCTGTTAGTTCTCGGGTGTCAGGCGAGGAAGTCGGGCCTAGCAAAAAGGCCAGCACCAATTGGAGGCAAGCAAAACGGGCACATCCACATGCATGCGTTCATCTGTTCCTCCTCACGCATGCATGTCATGCAGCTTTGAGATGCACACTTTTGGGAGCTATATCGAACCAGCATCCGGGGCAAGGCTCGCTTCCTTCCTGGTCCTTGAACCCTGTTTGCTTTGCCAAGATGGTCCATCAATCAACTCCTTACTGACTGACCGAGGGTACGGAGTAATAAAGTTTGCATCGAAAGCGAGCCAGCAGCAGCGCGCAGGTTCGCGCTCCTCCAAACGGAAATGCCCTCTACTTACCTGGAATCCTCCCGAGAAGCCCGATCTAGTTAGTCTCGGACATGGCTTTTTCTTCTGCTGCTGCTTGTTACATATCTCGAAGGCTCAAGCGTGATCTATTATTACTCCTGCCATCATTACGGATCTGAAATGAGTCCCTTCCAGCTGGAGATCGGTAGTTGGACGATTGAAACGCGAAGTCCCCGAGGCGTGTGCGTGCATCTCGTGCTGAGGAGCGCGAACTGGGTAACCACTGCGTCGTGCTAGCGTTGCAAAAGAGGAGCAAAGAAGCGCACCATTCTTGCTGGGTCAATTTGATTGAGTGGCGCTTAACTGTGACGAGAGCGAGGCAAACCAGGGGTGGCTTGTCCAAGAGCGAAGCACTCATTTGGCTTGGCTACCCGACTGGCAGACTGGTCTCCTGACTGGCCCCGCGGCTCGTCCGCCGGGTTGCCGTTCTCAGAGTCTCTTAGACGCGGCACCGGCAAGCCCGAAGAAACAGAACTACTGTTGAGCTAGGCGGGTACCTGACGCTACGAACTGGTTCTGGAAAATAAAGGAGAATAATAGTCATTGGCCAATCACTTTTCACAATCGACTGGTCTTGTTGGTGTCTAGGTTTCGTCTGAAATAGCGTGGCCCCGTTCTGGGAAAGCCGGCAGCGTCCCGAATGGACGGTTTCAGTCCGCCGTTGGATCTGTCTCTTTTTTTGCTTCCTCATCGTTGCTGCATAGATTAATAAGAAGCTTCTCTTAGCGCGGGCGCGAGCAGGAGGTAGGAAGAAAAAATGGGGGGGGCCGGCGTGTGGCTGTCTAGATTTGTGCAACTCTGTTTTTGATTAAAAAATGTACAGACTCGCATCCGACTTGCTGCTATCCTAGCCCGTCGCACACAAGCTCGCTCGGGTCCATGGAAAGACTTACCCGGCTCCCCGGGGGCTCTCTCGCACATGCCCAGACAAGCCCGCCCCTCTCAACAACCCAGCCTGCCATGCCTGCTCTCTCCCTGCTGCAGCGCCATGATGGTATCCATAAAAAGCTTCCATGCTAGGCTGGGGCCTCCCTTCTCTCGATGTTCGAGCGGATTGCCAGAACAAGACTGGCTCTGGTTGCATGATATGGTGGTGTGTTCAAGCAAGCATCTGGCACGCACACACGCATCTCTCTCCTCTCACGCACATACACAGACACAGGCACAGGCACAGATACACACCACACCACCACTTGGCGAGGGATGAGACACGTTTCCTGTCAAGGCGGTGAGAGCCCGCATACTTGCGAGACAAAAGTGCAACGGTTGGGAAGAAATATATGCCCAACGGCTAATTATTTCGTCATTGTTTGAAAGGGGAAAAAAGTGACCCATGGCGCACGAGGTTTGTCTAATCGGGACCGCATTTTGATACCTCGGATACTGCCTTGGGGTTTGCTGTATCCAAGCCGGCTTGATATGACCGTGTGTGGTGGCAGGGTCCTTTCTGTAAGGCTGCGCACTCTCACACGACCCGATCGAAAGCGGCCTGCCTGCCTGTACGTGCATCCGAGTCGAAGCCTTGCATGCACTCTCGGAAGATAACCAGAGCGTTCCTGCGATGACGTTGACGTTTCCCTACATGAAGGGTCGCGACCTGGGGTCTCTCATGCAGGTAGGAAGAAAAAGGACCCAAAAAAGAAAGAAAAGAAAAAGAAAAAGAAAGCTAGGCACTCACTCACAGCACAGCAGGCGGAAACAAACACAAACACACAGAGCCCGGCGGCGGTCAACCTTGTGCCCACTGCAATGGCAGCCCAGTTTCTGTATTCTTGGTTGCCTTGCTTGGAGGTTCCGTTAAGGCAACCTCGCCTGGGTTACACAGCTTTCCCGCCTGACAGAGGTTGTCGCGCACTGGCGAGACGATCCCCGCGCCCACTCTCCAAATCTCATGCCGTCGGGGGCATGCCTCTGCGGCTTCCTGGAGCGAGGCGCGTTGCATCCACATTGACCTGAGCAACACCAGGTCACAGTGGCCGAGACAGCTGCGTCTGGCATCTATGAGTTGGCATTCCAACTAGCATACTCGCCCGGCCCTGCCTACGCCAATCAGAAAGTTGGACGGCAATCCTATGGGCCACCACCTTCAAGTCGGTGGGATGCCGGTGGAGGTTGGGGATGTGAGTGACTGAGCAGTGCATATTAACCGTCCACCCCAAATTGGAGGTCGGCGACATCGGCACGACTTTTGCACCCTCGTCACGTCAAACAAAAAGTACGGCTCTATATTGATGGAAAAGGCGCTTCGCCGGCCGTTGATGCCCGACTGTCGAGGCCCGCTCACCGGTGAGTTCAAGTTACCAGTCCACCAGGTTTTATTTCGGGTTCGAACGTTTCGTATCCGACAAAGGTCTCAACGCCTGTTGCTGCCTACATGGCACGTTTCCTGAGGGGAGCCGCTCTCGGACGTTGGAGAAGCTGCTGTCCCGGCTGAAAGCGGTCGAATGAGGTGTTGTTGTTTTTTTTGGACATGGTTGCCGAATGAGATTGCCTTGATTTGTCACAAATGGTTTCGACAAACGTCGACAAACTTTGGTCCGTTGGTGCAATTGATGATGGCGACCAGACTCCAGCACAAACCCAACCCAGGATAATGTGATACGTCAGTATGGCCTGGCTGTTGGATGGACTCACCACCACCACCTTCGGATGTGAGGCGTTCAAGCTGCGCTCTGCTGCGGGCGGAGCCCGACACGGTGTGACATTGGACACTTCATTGTTATGATTGTCATGCATTATTGCGATCGGATAGTATGTATCGACTGATGATCTGCCCCAAGGTAGTCTGACCCCATGCACGTAGGCGCTAATGGGCTCTGCGGGCGTAAGAAAGCACCGTTATCGTGGCTTGGTGTTAAAGTCAACACCCATAGGTATCAGTCCGAGAGAGCCCAGGCCAAGCCAGTGTCGAGGGTTTGGGACCAAAGAGGTTGCATACCCATGTCGTCGGCGACGGATTTGTAGGGTATATTAGCGGCAAAGTATGGGCAACGAACCAGAATCCACGTAAGATTTGCATGGCGACTTCTTCACCGGTCTCACTGAGGGTGTGTTGGGCTACTAGAGAAGCGCAAACCCAGCGGAGGCAGGTCTATAATTACTATCAGACCACCATTCGTACTGCCATGCCTCTCTCCGGGCCACGGGAGGAGCGTCTCGGCCCGTCGCTTCCTTGACCACATCTTCATACCACCACGTCCTGCACTGCACTGCACTGCACTGCACTGCATTTGTGACCAATTGGAATCGCACCTGACCTGTCACAACTAAACACTGTAGGAATGGCACATTTCCCAAATTGGCTTCGACGGTCAACATGTCACTCGCAGTGAGTTGACCTCCTATGCACTTAAACATGACGAATCAGCGCAGTCTTAGGCTTAATGCCCCTCCCTAGAATGGAATCGGTTTCTCAATCGGGTGGTCAGGTACAAGTCTGTCCGGGCGAATCAGAGGGCTTGCTGCGCTGAGAGATGCCTGATCTAGCTTTGGCTTGATTTTCGTGCTTGCCGCCGTTGAGGCGAGGAGACCAATGGACTGCACGTCGGTATCACCACCTTGACTGACGGTGGGTATAAGGAAAAGTCATCTGACCATCTTCGAGGCTGCGAGGCTGGCGATTGTGCCATAGGCGACACCAGAAACCAACAAGGGTGGTTATTGACTAGGGTTTGTGATTTCTGACGATAATCTGACGTTACACACTTACATGACTTCTGTTTCAGGGCATTGCACCCCTCCAAAAACACATATAATTTACTCACCGAAAGCATGGGAGTAGTGGACCACAGTTGATTGGACCGTGACCTTGTGAAAAGATACCGCAAGAAGACCTCGAGACTCATGATAAGAGCTAGGATGACTGGGGGATTTCGCAATCCGGTGAGCGACCCCGCTCCCTCCTTACCTCCCTGCCCACTCCGTATGGACTTGTGGATCAAGTCACGATGGCCGGACGCCGCTGACAATCGAGCCCTGAGGTTATGATTGATCCCGGCCCAGTACGCCATGGCAGATGTCCATCCATCTACTTTGGGTGAGGGTGTCATCCACAAGAGCCGTTGACGGTCATGTCATGCTCAGCTCACGGGCGCAGTCCGACGTCTGCAGTCGTGGCCAATGGTGAAAGTACTGCGCAGAAGAGCACGGAGGGAAAGGCGCGCCGTCATGCGTCAAACAACCGTTGGGAACGTCTTCCGCGGGGAGACAACACATTCCAAGGCAGTGATCATATCACTCAGCCCAGGATGTGCAGCCCAGCTGACCCAGTCTGGCCCCCGCGTACGAGATCCCGGCCCCTTGCTCTTTGCTGAGCAACACGACCTTCGAGGTGCCAGCACCAAAAGAGACATATCGCCCGTATCGGTCGGCCCCGGATCCAGCGATTCCCAGGACTTGGCAAAGTGCGGTACCGTCGCATCGGAGGCTCTACTACATGTCCAAACCCCGGCCACCGCAGGGCTACGTACCTGCTACGGCACAGACCATGACCCCCCATGTCCACCTTCTCTTTGTTTAAGATTAGGGACCTGCTCCGAGCAGGTCCGTATCTTACTCGATCAGGCAATATGGATCTTGCGGGCTTCTCTGACTCTTAGTCTCTCCCCAGGCTGCTAGTTTAGAGCGAGCCTTCCAGAGCCCTAAGCCTTATGAAGTATGCAGTCGGGGAGAGATCCCCTGGAGCTAGCTGCGCTTGGCGATTTCAGGCTCGCTGCTACCGCCTGGGCCGTCGAAGGGATTATTCCCCTTGTAGAGGAGGCTACTGGCGCCAAGCCAATGTTGCCATCTCTTCGTCTCCTGCTGGCAGGCCTGTTTCTTGGGCAGGCATATTTGCGTGCCCGGGTAGAGGCCGGAAACAGCGAGTAAAAGCCCAATTCGGAGAGGTCCCGCCCCAGAACCAGACCAGCCACAACGTCCTGGGCCTGGCCCGGAGCCAAGTCGCTGACGAATGGTCTTTCCCTGTCTGAGGAAAAGCTGCATCACACCGCTGCAGTCATGCCTCAGCAATGCCTCACACCAAATACTCCCAGGTTAGACTCTTTCGTATGGCTTAACGTTTTAAGCAAGCGGTAGACTGCGATATGCACCACTGGAGGGTCGCAGAAGGCACGCGGCGGGCATACATTAGGTACCCGTGCCATCCAGATGCAGCGTTTTTGAGGGGCGATACATGCGTCTGGCGAACAGGCTGGATGGTGTACAACCAATCCTCATCATGCCCATGGCCTCCGCTGCTCGGCAATGCGCCGGCGTGATTACCTCATGTACCTGTAGGCTGAACAATCCATGCAGACCTCGCTGACAACGTCAATTCTGCCCCACGACTTTGCTATTCTAGGGAGAGGCAAGGTGAGAAGTCATATGATCGCACACAATTCCGCTCTTTCCCCCTGCTATGGCTAAGTAGTGCCGGGGATGAGAAGAGGGAACGCACGTAGCATCGAATGTTGGTCCTGGACAAATCTGTTTTAGCCCCATGCAGCAGTTTGCGAAGTGCACCCCCCTGGAGGAATGTTTCCTTATACCCCGAGCCCGCCCGTCCACTCTGCTACGACCTGTGTTTCTGAACATGATGCTTGGACGACTATGGCATGGGCAACTTCGCCAACGGCAAGAAAAAACTCACCCTCGACACGGATACATGGCAATTCATGGCCTGTAGCCCCTCATTTTTTCTGACCGGCATATCCGAGGGGGTTCGTGCGGTCGATGGGGGACTCCAGAGGCTCGTGTGCCCGTATTGCCACCCCAAGACAATAGACGTCACCAAGCGAGGGGCTATATTCATGGTATGTCAGCCTTTGGGCAATAGTCACACACGAATGCGGAGGGAGAAAACATGACAATTGACACGTCTTACACCCAACCCGGTTCTTAGTAAGACGGCGCCTGCATATTCTCTATGCGCATTTTATGATATCGACCGCGCTAAAGCGAAGGCTGGCCAGGGTTGGGCTGCCCACCCCCCTTTGTACTGGCTTCCAGAAGGTACATGGGCGTTGTTCGCCGACCCGACAGAGTGGGATCAACCTTATCGAACCAACAGAAACAGAAGCACTGCATTATGTGGCGGTAAGATATCGAGCCACTGAGGGCAGGTGCCGCACGGCTATTGCGAATGATTGATTGGTATTGGGCACGCCGCCGGTACCGCCTTGGGAGCTTCAGTCAGCGTCACTTCGCCCATCAAGCCACGGAAGCCTGGCTATTGACGGGGGGATCGGTTCTCCCATGTCCAGCGTGGATGTCTTGGTTGCCTTTCTGCAGTGGATGCAAGACTAGCGGGTCCAAAGGGAGCAGCTCCGGGCGGCGTGTAGGGAGTGGGCAGTATCAGCTAGCTGACCACCATCCTGGGAGCTACCCGGCGTTCCGCCCGATGGGATTGGTAGCGCAGTTGATCGCCTCGGGCGCTTCCCGCTTTCTGCCTTCTGTAGCACGGCAGGAAGGCAAACGAGCAAACATGCTGTCCCCCCACGGCCTGGGCCGACTTGTATCCCAATAAACGTGTCAGGCTGACGCGGACGGACCTGAGCGAAGGCCGCTCTTATCTTGTGTAGTGCCTGCTGATATCTGCCCAAGTAGGGAGGCGTTCTTATGCGTGACGTTGCTAAGCGAGTGATAGGGCTACAGGGGGCAGAGGGAGAGAGACCAGGCTTTCCTTGCGCACGCATAGCCCCCCCCCCCCCGACCAAGCACCAACACAGACGGCCACCAGCCGAGCCGGCCATAGTACCCGGCTCGTTTGTCGAGAGCTGATATGTGGGAATGCTGATCCACCAGCCGCCAGAGCATGCAAAACCCCACGCGGAGTGGGCAGCTCGACTGTTCCG
The DNA here is from genome assembly GCF_038362585.1 of Apiospora marii. Taxonomy (NCBI): domain Eukaryota; kingdom Fungi; phylum Ascomycota; class Sordariomycetes; order Amphisphaeriales; family Apiosporaceae; genus Apiospora; species Apiospora marii. The sequence goes on from NW_027117374.1 coordinate 2,130,320, forward strand.
GCGGGACGACATAGTGTCATTCAATGCTCTGCTCCATGCCCAAGGGGCTTTCTGAATTGCCGGCGCTGCAGCCGTCTGCTTCCGGCAGCGGCAATTGACGTCTGTCAACTTGTCACCGTCCTTTTGTACGCCTGCCACATGGTTGGGCGGGCCCAGCCGGCATGAAAGCACGGCTATCCAATGCTCAAGGTTGTACAACTAGACGTTGGATGTGACTATGTTGTTGGTCACACCTGACCTGGGCTTTATTATACAGGCTTATTTCGCGTTCCATCGCAGCAGCAGCCATCGTCGTCCTCCTGTCCCAGTGTCGTTGAAAATAGCACACCCCTCTTACCTAAGGTAATGACATCAAACACTTAATAACTCTACAGTACCATGCAATGCTCACCCAAGCCAGATTTAAGCCGAACTAGAGCCGCATCAAAGCGGCTGCACCTAACCTGCCTGCCGGGCCCACCTCCAATTCGCAAACTGGGCTGGATTTTGCTCAGATTTGTCACGTTTTCTGTCATGTTTTCTATCATATTGACCCCGTTTCCAGCATTCCAGTGCCTGCCGGGACCTCAAACCCTCTGCCAAGCACGACAAAACGGAGCAAACATGCAAACTGCAGCGCAACCCGCGCCGCCATTCGTGGCTTCCGTCGTGATATCGCAACGGCAGTGCCATTTTCGGCCCTCTCGTGGTATCTCTGGCGGACCCGTGACAAACTAGATCGCCGGGGAACCCACGCGACGGCGCAAGGCACTTTCCCAACTAAGTAAATCCCACAGTCCATGGTCCGCTTTTAAGTGGCGAGAACGATCCGTCTCGGCCTTCTAAAATCGATGACTGGTTTAGTCTAGTTTTTTTTTTCTCCTTTGCTCGCTCGTGCATCGTGCCGTATCGTCTAAATTCTACGCCGAATGCGGAGGCAACAATAGTAATAGTAGTTCGCGTTTACGCCGCTCAGCTCATCTGCGTAACCAGTCCTGACTTTTTTTTGGTCTGACCCTTGTGTGACCACCGAAGGAAAGGAAAGGATCTCGAGGCATCACCACCAAGGAAATCTACCGGATCGAGTAGCGCTTCTCTGCTGCGTGGTGTGTGGAGAAATCTAATCGAGCTGGACTTTACGGGGCGTCCTCCTATACCCGCCTCCAGGAGCCCGTGTCACGTTTCTCGGGATCTCCCTTGCTTATTGGCCGCAAAGCTCCGCCTAGAACCAGGACATCGCTCGCATCCATCTCCCCCGTCATACGCGGGAACTGCGTCACGTGCGTCCCCATGGCGTCTGAAATACCGCATGAGAAGGATGCCCACCTTCACGAAGACGTGGAGGCCGGGACCGGAAACCGCAAGCACGGCGGCGGTCTTTCGTCGTTCCTCGCCGTGGAGGACGGCGTCGTGTACAAGCCGGGGCTCGAGAGCAACCCGCGGTGGTACCAGCGGCTGCTGGATGCGGGCGTCGAGGACAATGGCGTCAAGCCCGTGCCGGTCGAAAGCCGAACCGACACGAGATACCACAACCTCTTCACCGTCTTCTCGACGGCCCTGCTTTGTGTATTGCCGTATGTTGTTGCCCGTCATTCCCTGCAACTACCCTTCTCATGCCCCTTTCAGTGCTGACTAAGTATGTGCATAGGATTCCTACCGGCATGCTGGGCACTACAGCGTTCGGCATGAGTCTGCGGGATGCCTCGTTGACCATCCTGTTCTTCTCACTGCTCTGCTCGATCCCGCCCGCTTACATGGGCTGCGGGGGCTACAAGACGGGCATGAGGCAGCTGGTCCAGGCCAGGTACTCCTGGGGGCTGTACATAGTGACGCTCCCGCTTCTCCTGAACGCGGCGACCGTGACGGGCTTCACCCTGATCTCCGCCATTGTCGGAGGCCAGACCATCGCCGCCATCAACCCGGGCCACGTGAGCGTCGACGTGGGCATCATCATCACCATTCTCATTGGGTTCGGCGTGTCGTTCCTGGGCTTCCGGGCGCTGCACGCATGGGAGCGGTGGAGCTGGATCCCCAATCTCATTGCCTTGGTCATCACGGTCGGCTGCGGCGGCAAGTTCCTCGTCAACCAGGCCCAGGCCGAGCCCGTCACCGCGCCACAAGTAGTCTCGTACGCTGGCTTGATTGCGGGATACTTCATCACGTTTGGTGGCACTGCCTCGGACTATTCTGTTTACTACAACCCCAAGGCATCCAAGTAAGTCCATTCCCTCTTCCGCCTGTGCCCACAAGGCCTGCTGCTAATTCTATGACAGAGTCAAGATCTTCAGCTACATCTACCTCGGCCTTCTCACTCCGTCGGTTCCGCTGCTCATTCTCGGGGCCGCTATGGGCGGTGCCGTCCCCGTGGTCGAAGGCTGGTCTGATGCGTACGACGCCTACGGCGCGGGCGGCGTGCTGGCTGCCATGCTCGAGCCGGCCCACGGGTTCGGCAAGTTCGTCCTGGTCCTGCTGGCGCTCAGCGTGCTGGGCCAGCTCGCCATCTCCATGTACTCGATCGCGCTGAACCTGCAGATGCTGGTGCCCATCTTCACCAAGGTACCGCGGTACGCCTTCATCGTCGTCGTCAGCGTCGTCATGATCCCCATCGGCATCAAGGTGGCCGAGCAGTGGGAGACGTCGCTGGAGAACTTCCTGGCCCTCATCGGCTACTGGGCGGGCTGCTTCGACGCCGTCCTGCTCGAGGAGTTCCTCGTGTTCCGCCGCCGCGACTACGCGACCTACGACCACGCCATATGGAACGTCGGCGGCAAGCTCCCGAGCGGCGTCGCGGCCTTGGCGGCGTCGCTGCTCTCGATGGGCCTGGTCATCCCCGGTATGGCCGAGGCGTGGTACACCGGCCCCATTGCGGAAAAGACGGGCGATATCGGGTTCGAGATGGCCTTTTTCGTTACGGCGGTTTTCTACTTGCCGTTCCGATGGCTTGAGATCAAGTGGAGGGGCCATCTTTGAGTGACGTGTTGGATACAAAATGGTGTAGGTCGATGTGATGCTGATGATGATTATGACATGACGTCCATACATCTAGATGAGAAGGATGAGAGCGAGATAGATAGACAACATTCAACTGTTGTGTCTAGATATATTTACTACCCACTATACGCCGAATGAGGATGATGTTCCTCGTTATATAATTCTTCTGTCTGATTAATAATCACTTTTGCGATGTAAGCCGCGTTGGCTGAGTAAAGAATGCTGGTCTCAACTTCAACTAGGCCAGGGGACACAACTGCAATATACGCGACAACGTACTTCATCAATCAACCATGGAGTAACCAGACAATATCTATCTGTGTATCTAACTAAGAACTGGTCTTGGAGATCTTGCCGCACAAGACGACATCCTCCCCCAGCGGTATCCAGGCCGTGTCCACGAGCCTGCCCGCCGCCACTGGATTTCCATCAGCACCGAGCCTCCGGGCCGGGACGACGAAGACGCTGCCGCCGCCCAGCCAGGTCGGCGCGATGGTGATGATGACGGAATCGATTAGCTCGGCGTTGGGCGCGCCTAGCAGCGAGCTGATGACCTGCCCGCCGCCCTCCACCATGATGCTGTCCAGGCCCTCGCTCTTGACGGCGCGGAGGATGTCGCGCCACTCCATGGCAGAAGAAGAGGCTGATCCCGAACCCCCTACGGAGATGTACTTGCCGCCCAGCTCCTCGAGCAGCCGCTTGCGCTCCGCGGGCGGCTCGGGACCCGCCGCGGCGATGAGAATGTAGGGCGCGAGACCGCGGCCCCCGCGCGCGAGCTGCAGGACTTTGCTCTGCTCCGTGAAGGCCCAGCGCTGGCGCGGGTCGATGATGATGGGCCGCGGCTGCTGCGGCGGCGGCAGTCCGTCGTCGGCGGGGGCGATGCGGCAGTTCAGGCCCGGGTCGTCGGCCAGGGCTGTGCCGACGCCGACGCAGATGGCGGCGTGTCGGCTGCGCAGGTAGTGCGTCATGGCCTTGGACTGCGGGCCGGACAGGGTGGTGCGGGTGCCGGGGGCCAGGGCCAGGGCCGAGTCCAGCGAGGTCGCGTAGGTCAGGGTCACGAAGGGGAGGAGGGGGCCATCCTGGGTGCCGGAGGAGGAGGACGATGTTGCCGGGGCCGGGAGCTTTGGGGGGGAGGTGAGGCTCGAGCTTGCGCGCGTCGGCCTCGGGGAAAGTCAGGGTTGCTTCGCTCATATTGGAGATGACCGAACCCCCTTTTTCATACGCCTCTGCTTACAGGACGAATTGCTGGCTGCCCGGCAGATCTTGGCAATGGCCTTCCCGCAAGACCACAACTCAAACAGACTAGTAGTATATCCCCGTATCTTCCTCTGTCCGGTTTCTGGTCCTAACGAATATCCACTATCCGGATGCTGATCTGTGGCTGTGCTAAGTCGTCGTTATGCGATGGGCCGGGCCGAGTCGCTGCCCAGGAACCATCCGATGCCCCAATATGCCCGCTAGCCAGCCACAGGTTCGTCACACTTGTGCGAGGCTGCTTTCTTCTGCAGCTGTCTTTGGGCGATGAAAGACGATCGCTTCTTAGGATCACCTTAGCGTGAGGAGATCCGTGACCTAACCGGAATGAGTAGTAACGGGCTCTGCTGTAGACGCCCTTTGCTTCTTCCTGCGTGGGACCGGTGTGCTACCTGCCGCAGGGAACATGGAAGAAACCTTTTCAGCAGCAATGTGACGTGTAGAAGGCTACCCGGTCAAGATGTGTATGTATGTGTCTGGGAATGGAAGGTGCATGCTTTTTGTCAAATAGTAGGTTCGCACGTCCAATCGGGACTGGCAGATTCAAAAACCATACAGGCGTACCCCGCTATAACTCTGGGGACGGTAGATATACTTCCAATAGTATACCTACCTACAGACGAACCGCACATCCAAAACGAACCTCACCTCACCTAACCTAATCCTCACCCACATTGGGGTCATGCAGTTGGCTTGCTTGTTAGGTAGCTTACAGTTGCAGTACGACATATCATATGCACTTCAACAACACGCACAGCATGTAACCTGCCTAGTTCAGATCCAACGTGCATGCATGCCATTTCCGATTATGCATTCGTATGACCAAGTAAGTCGCAGCCAAAAGCAAATCCATCTCCCGAGATAAGATTTGCGAACCACATCGGATCCTCTGCTCTAGCAATTGCGTGAGCTGGAACCAAAGGCTTCAGCTACCTACATACCTAGAAATCAAAAGTACATATATTGTGTGAGGCTTGCATGGTATCGTAATGTGCGACCATTCCATTTCGAGGAGCTCTTCCAGGAAATGACAGCCTTGAAGTTCCATATATCACAAACAATATACAATACTACTACATCAAGACCACTCACCCCTCTTCGCAATGAGTAGGCCTCCAGAGTCTATTTCCACCAACTAGCAACCGGCACGTCGGATACTTCGACACATCACATTTCTTGCGTCCGGTGAGGTTCGAAACGTCCGTCCGGTCAGCCGGAACAGACGGCACGGATGTTGGATACCACAGAGAAGCAATACGGGACACAGGTGGCAGGGTACATACACTTACTTGTCTGTTCACGGCAATATCCATTCTCAGTGGGACTCGCCGATGCAGGGCAAGACATAACAGACTGCCTCCCTACCCAGAGGCACGCAAGAGCTGCCCGTCTTGCAAGGGGGGGGGGGGGGCGGTTTTCTTCATGCTCGAGATAGATCGTCCCGCATCCGGTGAGAAACAATCTGGCAATCTTAACCAAACAGTTTGCTTTTGCAGAAACTGTTGCACCTGTCCCGTTCCGTTCTTCGAGGGCGTTGGGTGCGTGGGGCCCTTAGGGGTCTTTTTTTGAACCGCCACATCCACTCCCTCCGTGTTCAGGGTTGCTCTGTGGCGATGCACTATGGGCAGGCAATGTTTCCAATTGGGCTGTTGGGTTCGGGGCTTGAGGGCCCCGTCCCCCCGTCCCTCCATGCCTGGCATGCGCTTTCCTGCACGCTTGACACCTTGACACACCCAAGCTGAAAGGGAGCACGTCCCCTAGGTGCCAGGCCCCAGTAATCCGACCTTCCGGTTGGCTGCGCAATCCTGAGACGTCTTTGGTTTCTGGGTATCCCGGAAGGGGGTTGACGTACCTACGCCGTAAGGTTTGCGACTCGCGAACGCGCCTATTGTGCATCCTTTGATACAGACATCGACCCCTTCGTCGGGCTGGGTACACTTTAGCTGAAGGCAATTTGATCATCCATCACATGTTCCAAACTCGTTCTCGTGATTGTGAAACGGACAGAAGTCATCCCCCATAACCTAGAGTCCTATCCCTCTCCCCTCTGCACTTTCCTGTGGGTTCCATCATCTCTCCCAACTTGCCTCGTTTACTCGCCGATCTCTTCGTTTGCCCGCCAAGAATTTTTGTAATACAGACAAGCCGTTTATGCCAAGCCTCGTCCATTCTGATAATCCTTATTCCGAGAGGAGGTCGATTATCCCAAAGACATTGATTGGCTTTCGCGCGGCGTTGTCAGCTGTCTCGCTTCGCCACATCCATCAACGCCATTCAATACCACATTCGGACTTCGTGTCTCTTCCGCCCGCAGTAGCCGGACTGCTGACCTAACCTACCTATTCCTCCATAACTGAACTTCCTCATCGTCGCCTAACCTACCTAATACCACCGATACCTTCTTCCAAAAACTCGAACCTCAAACACCCCGTTGGCGACCTGTCTTGCTACCACCATTTGGACTACGCCTAGCGCGCCATAGCGGCCCCGACGAACAACCCCGTAGCGACTTATCATACAACACCACCAAACCAAATCAAGATGTCGAAGCCCAACGGCGACGAGCCCCCAGCCTACCCCGGCGGTCCTCAACAGCCCCAGCCAGCCTACCAACAACAACCACCCCACCCATCCCAACAGCAGCCCGGGGGCTTCCCGCCGCCGCAAGACGGGCAGTACGGGGGATACGGCGGGATGCCGCCTCAGGGAGGCTACTACCAGCCGGGACCCCAGATGGGCTACTACCAACAACAACCTGGCTACGGCCCCGGGTACCCGCCGCAACAGGGCTACTACGGCCAGCCGGGCTACTACCCCCAAGGCCAGTACCAGAACCAGCGGTCGAGCGGCCCTAGTTTCGCAGAGGCCTTGCTAGCTAGTTTAGCGTGTTGCTGCTGCTTGGACTGTCTGTTGTTCTAAAGGATTCCAAAAAGCAAAAAGTATGCACACAATGGATTTTCCAATGCAGGGGGAATCCCGCGGGAGGAAGAAGTATACACGGTAAAAGAGGCTATATATTCGGGTCACGGGAAGATAAAGACCGCAACCTGGAAGGGCTGTATGATACCATGGAGCGAGTACGACTTGGGTGCCCCAATCATGTCGAAGGCGAAAACACGCATTGTAGGGGTGGGTTTGGTTGGAAGATACGTTGACTACTGGACCAGTGATGTAAATGCACACCGGGAGAAGCATGCGATGGGATGTCGCGGGTTTGTTTTATGTTTTGGCCGAGACCATGGGCTGTTCCCTTTTTCATCATTTCAGCATTAGGAGCACGGCGTACATGGGGGTTGAACAAAGATCTTTTATCGCAACGTCTGGAACGCCGGCTTTGCAGTATCGCTTAGACGTTTATACGATTACTGTGAACATAGTCCTTTTTGTAATCGAACATCACTCTTTTCCCTGTGTCTTATATCGGATACCACGCAGCCCAGTCGCAAAAATATGGTTATCTTAAGTAGTGGATAAGGTAAGTAATGGCTAAGTTACATCGGCTCACTCACCATGACGTATGTCACTACACGTCTATCTGCTCATGCAAGGCTGTTGTACAGCTCCGAGAACTTCTCTGCGGCCTCCTTCATACAGTCATGGCTATAGATAGCCTGCTGGACCTCGGGACTGGCCCACTTGTCCGGCACCGGCGCCCCCTTCTCTTTCGCCAGGGCGAATTGCTGGTCGCGCTCCTGCTTGGCCTGGCCCTCGCCCAAGTGCAGCGTCCGGCCCGAGAAGGCCGCCATCTCGACGCGGTTCCACGTCGTCTCCTTCCGGAGGAGCTCGTAGACCCGCAGCGACTTGGCCAGGGCTTCCGGGTCGGCGCCCGCGCCGGGCGTCAGGCTCACCACCTCGGCCAGCACGGCGGCGTCCTCGATGGCCATGGCGGCGCCTTGCGCCATGTGCGGCAGCGTGGGGTGGCAGGCGTCGCCCAGAAGAGCGGCGGGCCCCAGCGTCCATTGGGACAGGACCTTGTGGCTGCGCAGCCGCCACTCGCAGACCTCGCCCTCGGGCACCATGTCGAGCATCTGCTGCACCAAGGGGCAGAAGTCGTCGTAGACCTTCTTCATCTCGCTCTTGTCGCCCTTGGTGGTGTATGTCGCATTGGTGGCGGCCGCGAAGTTGGTGTCGGGTTGGCACGTCGAGAGGTTGTAGATGGTGTGCCCGGCGATGGGGTATGCGACGATGTGGCGCTTCTCGCCGATCCAGCGCATGGCGCACTTGGCGTCCAGGAGTTCCAGGAGTTCCGGATATGGCTCCATCTTTTCACGGGGCAGCATGATTCGGTAGCACGCTTGCCCGGTATCCTCGACCTCGGCATCGATCTTGAGCTCGCGCAGCATGGCATAGCGCAGTGTCGATTTGATCCCGTCGGCGCCGATGAGAACATCGGTCTCGAAGGTCTTCTCCTCGCCGTCCCGGGGCTTCACCGTGATCTTCGGTCTCCCTGGGCCGAAGGAGTGGACCCGCACGAGCGACGTGCCGAAGTGGAACGTGACGCCCGCCTCCTTCTGGCATGCCTCGTACAGGCCTCCGGCGAGCGAGGCGCGATGCCCCGTGCAGTGCGGGTAGCCGTACTTGTCCTTCACGTCAGCCATGACGACGTGGACGAGCTCGCTGTTAGTGGGCCCGTCCACAATCTTGGTCTCCAGCACCGTGGTCGCCTCGCGCTGCAGCTGCGAGCCCTCCCAGCAGCCCAGGCGGTCGAGAATCCGCAGCATGTTGGGGGCCAGCTGGATGCCGGCACCCACGAAGCCCAGATTGGATGCGGTCTCGTAGACGTCGATGTGCTTGAAGCCTTTTCTCGCGAAGCAGAGGGCGCTGGCCAGACCGCCCATGCCTTAGTAGGGAGGCAGTGTTAGTCATCGGCACATTTTTGGGCAAGGCATGTCGTGAATAGTGGACTCACCTGCGCCTATGACCGAGATCCGAAGATCCCTGAAGTCCGCCATGGCTCTCCCGTATAAGTGGAAGAAAATATGCTATCTCAGGCAGCGGGGGTTGTGGAACTTTGTGGAATTGAGAGAGTATATCACCGAATATCTACGAGGAACAGCGATAGCCGAGACAAAAAGGTTCCCGTCAGGATATATAAAAATAGTCTTGGCCCTTGGAAAAGGAGCTGTAAGGGACCAGTAAGGGAGGTAACTGACGCTCCCTGACAGGAGACTGGGTGGGACTTGACGACATATTAGTTATCGCGGGTCGGGTCCATACATTGAAGGCTGGTGGCTGGAACGTCAAGGGATGCACAAGCAAAATCTTGGTGTGGGGTTATCATGTTTGGTAGGTAGTTTACCGTCGGTTGAATGTGGGGTAAGTCAATCTCGTGGGGTCATCGGCATGTTTCGTGAAGTTCTGGAAAGCAGTATCGACCCGAACTTGGCCGTGACCGGGTAATAATTCACACGTAGACTGGAACCCAAAGCTGTGAATGAACCACCAGGAACAAGTCGGCGATTTAAAACGGCCGACACGCACACTGTGGCCGCCCCGATCTGCCCCAATCCCGCCAGTGACGTGTTGTGGTCCCTTGCTTACCCGACAACCTTCCATACCTTCGAAACATTCAATTGCATAGAGCTACTGCCTGCCACCTGCCACCTGCTACCGTCTTCCAGTACCGCTTAAGGCTTCGAGTCAGTTATACTTCCCCAAATCAGACAGCCCCAAATAGCCTACTGACCCGTATGCTCCGCACGTGCTTCCAGAATAAGAGCAAAAAGGTATATTAGATTTGACAAAGCCGTGAGTAGGCCAATCGGAGCTCGTCAGTCGAGATGACACCACCCCGCTGATGCTGACACTTTTGCAGTCACTTTAAATCGACCATGGCTTCCACCAATACCCAAGTACCCCTCATCACCGTCCTAGGGTCCCTCAACATCGACCTAGTCTCCTATGTGCCACACCATCCCCTCCCCGGCGAGACGCTAACCTCGACCTCCTTCTCCGTCTCGCCGGGCGGCAAGGGCGCCAATCAAGCCGTCGCCTGCGCCAAACTGTCCCGGACCCGGACCTCCGTCCAGGATGGCAACGAGACGGCGCACATCCGCATGCTCGGCGCCGTGGGCGCCGACACCTACGGCGACATCCTGAGGAAGAACCTGTCCGCGCACGGCGTCGACGCCTCGGGCGTGTCCGTGCGCCCGGACCCGGCCAAGACGGGCGTCGCCCTCATCGTGGTCGACGAGCCCACGGGCGAGAACCGCATCATCCTGTCGCCCGAGGCCAACCACTCGCTGCAGCCGGCCGACTTCGAGACGCTCCCGGGCCCCAGACCGGATCTGCTCATCATGCAGCTCGAGATCCCGCACCCGACGGTCCTGGCCGCGCTTCGGGCCGCGCGCGCCGCGGGCGTCGACGTGCTGTTTAACCCGGCACCCGCCACGGCCGACCTGGCCGAGGAGACGTACGAGGGCCTGGCGCACCTACTCGTCAACGAGACTGAGGCGGCGACCCTGGGCGGCGTCAAGGAGGCCGACATTGAGAACGAGGCCGGGCTTGCGGCCGTGGCCCAGAAGTTCCAGGCCCGCGGCGTCAAGACGGTTATCATCACGCTGGGCGGCCGCGGCGTCTTCTACCGTAGCGGGGACGGCGCGCAGCAGGGACTCATCCCCGCCGAGAAGGCCAAGGTGGTGGACACGACGGCCGCGGGCGACACGTTCGCCGGCTCGTACGCGCTCGAGTTCGTGACCGCCAAGGCGCAGGGGAAGCCGTTCGATATTGCGGCCGCCGTGCGTAAAGCCAACAAGGCGGCGGCGAAGACGGTCGAGAAGCTTGGAGCGCAAGACTCGATACCCTGGTGTGATGAGCTCTAGGCGGACAACGAATAGAAAAGCCAAAGCGAAGTAGTGTATGAATTAGGCCTCAAAACCCTTACTCTATTGTCATGCGAGCTACTTCTACCATCAATAAGAAACAGTAAAATATCTCGAAGAGAGGGCTACTCCCTATACTGCGTCTCTAACGGCGACCATCACTTTTTAACAATTGATATAATGGGAACCCACCCCTTTTTGTCGTTTATTGTATTAACCCCTGTGCCGCGGTCCATCGCTAGCCGCCGCTTCGAAGCCTTCGTCTTTAGTATGTTGCATCCGCCTTTTCCCACCCAAATAGCACTCCTCAGGGGTTGGAACAATACTGGAGAGGAACATGGGCTCAGCAACAACATCATGCATGGCCATATCGCGTAACAACAGCTCCCGTCTGCCCCTTTTCTCGTCGCCTGCTGCTCCTGGAGTTTCCGATAGATCAGGAAGCAGAGAGTCTGTAGAAAATCCCGGAATCCGTTTCACACTGCTCACGTAGTAGCTCGGCTGACTACCCGAAGAGGTGCGCCGCATCTCCGTCCATATCTTTCGGGCCTTTCCGGACAGCCCGCCGCCGTCTTTGGTGGGCTCCGGGCTCAGCGTCCCCTTTCTCAGGCTAGTCTGTCGCCTCGGCACTTGTAAGGGTGGCGCTGTAGCCGTTCGCTCCGGAGGAGCGGCGGTGGCTCGGACCGTCTCTTCGCTGCCCTGGATATCCGTCCCTGCGCGCCTGTTGCGGTATAGAGGGCTCGTCGGGGTCGCCGTGGGTGTTTTAGTAGTGGCAGTCGCAGTAGATCCGGCCACCTTGCGCGGCGTGGACCGGCTGGCGACGATCCGGTGCATGATGTCGTTGGCGCGGATCGGGCCCCAGTGCGCCGCGATGATGGTGAACAGGGTGTTGGACACGGGCGCGCAGGGCCGCGGCCGCGGCGACCAGTCGGACATGGGGTTATTTCGGGTAATGACGCCCGTGGCTCGGGTCTCGAGCCGCGTGCGGGATCGCGACACGCCGTCTACGGCAGCCGATGCCGCGTCCGCGCTGCCGCTGGCGTCGCTGAACGCTGGGAAACCGGAGTGCGAGTACGAAAGCCGCACCTCGATGTACTCGGTCTGGACGTTGCCGAGATGATACTCGAGGTCCGCCATCAGGTTTTCCGAGCCCCCGCTGTGCGCCTCTCCGTCGGGGCGGGGAGGCTGCGAGGCGTTGATATGGACTTGCACGAGCGTCAGCAAGCTGGAGCCGGGCCCAAGTACTCTGTATCGTTGTGGTCAGTATAATGAACTGGTCCAGCAGTGCAACGAAGAGCCATGGGCACCAACCTGCTGGCGGGCTCGTTCAGTGTATCAATGATCACACTCTCCGAGGTAGGGAGGACCTGGACGTTCACATCATATAGATAACCGTATCGCGACAGGCCTTCTTCGCAGTGATGCACCGGCAGAAAGCATTGGTCGCTGTGCATTGCGTTCTCGAAGCCGCGGGAGCAGTCGACCGAGTACGGGCGGCAGAGCTGGCCGGATACCTCGATAGCCGCCTAGACCATGGTGCGGCCGTCATCCAGCGTCTTGGCCTCGGGCGTGATGGCCACGTGGGGGACGAGGAGATAGGGGTCCTGGATGGCCGACGACCCGTCCGACACTTGCACGGAAGAGAGGGAGCCGCCGCTGGGCTGCCGCGCGTCGCCGCTTTGGCTTCGCTCCCCGTAGATGCCATCGTAGCCGAGGGGCAGGAACGGCTCGGGGTCGTAAGATGCCTCGGTGCTGCTGTTGCTGCGGGATCCCGGCGGCTCGAACAGAGAAGAGGTTCGGGATACTCGTGGTGAACCATACAGAGAGCCGCTTAGATCGCGATCTTGTAAGTCATAGCGGCGGCAAGTGGCCTTCGACGATAGTGCACGACCATTGGAGAACGATCTCAGCTTAGTCAACAGCTTTGGCGTACTCCGGAGTACCTGATAGCTTGAAGCTCTCCGAGATAACAGCGAACTTTTCGGTTTGGGCGTGACTGGGTCTGTGGCCATTGTAAGGAGTTTGTTTCGCTCAGGGGTGCGAGGTAATGCTCAGGTGCCCAAACATATGCAACTCACCCTGTTCCAGAGAAGACATGTTCGCAGCCGAATTCCCCAAAGCGCCTCCGTCATCACTACTCTGGGACTGGCCCTGCGCGTTTCGCCGTTTTTTGATCACTGTCAGGGACTGAGGCTGGATTCTCCAAGGGTTTCGACCCATGCTTGAGGCGGTGCTGCTGCTGGACTTTCTCGTAGGACTGCAGTAATGATACGATGATGCCTCACCCTCTTCTTTGACAATATGGAGGGCGGGCGGAGTCAATAATGCTTCCATATCTCTGATCGTCATCTTAAATGTGTTGAGATGCGAAGATGTCACTGAGCTGCATATTGGACGAGTGACGGAGCTTCATATTCCAAAGTCAGAGCCAGGCAAGCAAGTGGTTGGCAACTGCCCCAGCCATTCCTGGACTTTATCTCAGAAAGGTAACTTGATGATATATATCATTGAGTTCATGACGCTTAGCCAAGGTTCTGTGGCATAGCCACTTCCATGATTCCTACTACCAATCTACCGGGGTGGAAGCCGTAGAGGTAATTGCTGCAGGCAGCTTGTTTCCACCTGCCTAGAACAACCTAAAATGCGTCAATTCATAAGCCGCAGCTTCCACAGAATCAGCAGGCACGTTCTCCATGCCCGCCTGATGAGCAATCGTAAGGGCGTCACGGCACATGAGACCCAATTGAGGTTATCTGGCGAGTTTTTTTGTCGCCTCGCAACAAGTGGTTCAGCGGCTTGCAATTCCAATTATCTCATTCCGGTGGTTACCGTGTCTATAAATGTACAATTGGTCGGATCCCGCATGCCGTGCCAGTCGACCGAATACCGCTTCATACACGTGCCGCCACTCTACTGCTTGGACTTCTCGCCCTTGTCCGCCGAGTCAAGGAATTTCCTAAGGCCAACAAGATTAGCTATTGTGATCGGTGGGTTTTGGGTGGGCTCGGAATCGCACTTGATGAAGTCCTCCTCGTCGGGGCTTGAGGCGTTGATGGGAGGAGTCTGAGCGGCCTTCTTGGCAGGGCTGGGACCGCTGGTGGCGAGGTAGGTACCGCCGAAGAGCGCGGAGAGGACACCCATGGCGAGCTGTTCACGACAGGAGTTAGCAATTGGAAGCGCAGTGGCCGGGCAAGTTTGTTGTCGAAGTAGAATTCCGGGCTCGGATTCGAAGACGCAAGGACATGCCGGGGCAGCCCTGGGGGGCGACTAACGTAGTGGGAGCCAATCTTCTGGCCGGCAATGCTGTACATCTGAACCATCTTGGCGGTATTGAAGCGATTGACCTGCTGCGGGTGGGTGGATAGTGAGAGGTTGATGGTAAATCGGATATGATAGTCTTCCAATGCCAAAACTGCGCAGTAATTGATCTTTTGGTAGCCTGAGCTTCAATTTGCTGCTTCTGCCGACGCACTGACCATCGAAGCGCTGGTAGCTGGTTTGGACACAGTGAATTGAGTCCCTCCAACGTTATCGGAATAAGCAGGCTCCGAGAAACCGATCTCAAAGCCAAGCGCTTACCGATCTTACCCGAAAAGGCGCCCATGCCACTTCCCAAACTCCGAGAGCTCCTACCCTGTAGCTGGAGTTAAGGAAGCTATCAATTGGAACATGCGGTTACGACGTCACAGAGGGTAGCTTATTTGTAGCAGTGCGTTTTCACAAACTATGTGAGAACGGGTTTTCGCTCGTCCTAACCCCATCAACTCAATACAACACGCATAGACTTTTCACCATCTAGGCTTGAACCCCTGATTGGCAGTAAGCTGTCCTATTTGCATTGGAAAATTCATTGGTCTCTGTTGTTTGCCGTTGAATCAAGTATTTCCATCATGTCTTGGCTGTGGGGAAAAGGAAAAGGCCCCGATAAATCAACACCTCAACATGCCGCCGACGAAAACCCGGCTCATCCCAGCGCGGTAGCACCCCCGTCGACGACACCCGATCCTCGCAAAGATGCTACCGACTTCGACCCCAACCGCCTGCCGGAGCGTAAGAAGCTCCCGCGGGGCATGCGGCGCCTGGTGGACAAGGACGACAAGGAGGATAACTACTTCGACGAGCTGGTAGATGGCTACGTCCCGGACAGCACCGAGTCCAACCTGCGGTACGCCGCCTACGCCACCCGCCTGCGCACCATCATGATGTCGGCCCACCGCTACGTCGCCTACACGTCCGACATTGGCGAGTCGTTCCGCCCCGTCGCCCACCCCTGGTTGGTCCGCGGCGCCTACGGTGTCAGCTGGGCCTACATCCTCGGTGATGTGAGCTACGAGGGCTACAAGGCCTACTGGCAGAACCAGCGCAAGACCAACCCGACCGTCGAGCTCAGCGAGCGCGCACAGTGGGCTACGGGCCTGACTAACCACGCCACGACGACCCCGGAAGCGGCGGCAGCTGCCGCCGCAGCCGTAGCGGCCCCGCCGGGTGTGGTGATGCCGCTCGAGGACTACAGGACCGTCATGGTGCAGCGAGGTATCTTCCAGAGTCTTGCCAGTATGGGTCTGCCGGCCTTCACGATCCACAGCGTGGTGCGGTACTCGGGACGGGCCATGAAAAATGTGAAGAACGCAACACTGCGCACGTATGGTCCGATCGGTTTGGGTCTGGCAGTTGTGCCGGCGCTGCCGAGTCTGTTCGATAAGCCCGTCGAGGGAGCTGTCGAGTGGCTCTTCCACAAAGGCTTTTCGCTGTATGGTGGAGAGCAGTTCGTGGGAGAGCTGCCCTCTACCGGGCGTGAGGATGCCCTGTCTCACAAGCCCGTCTCCAAGAAACCCAAGGAAAAGGAATTGTAACGATAGAACGAGCAAAACCGGCGCTCTGGCAGTGAAATATTAGGTTGGCGTTTGGGGATATCTCAGCTCATGTGGTCACGAGATGGGAATCCATGATACACTATATATATGATGTTTGAAAAGCATCAGTATTGTAACAATCAAAGAATAAATCGAAACGAGGGCTTTAGAGTCATTGAGTATGATGGCTTTATTTTGAGTTCATATATTTGGGGGTATCCTTCTCTCTGAGTCTCTTTAGCTGGTGTGAAACCAAAGGTTCAACGCAACAAAAATAGAATCTATGCTCCCCGGAACGCCGTTAATGCAAGATCGTCGACTCGTCAATATGCTGAACATGCTACATCTGGATCAAGTCCTCAGGGGCGCCCACTCCCCTTAGCAAGACCACCGTGTTTCCGCTCGTCAGCGCCACGCCGATCTTCTCGTTGTACTCAAGGATGCGGCCTCCCTCCACGTGAAACACCCGTAGCTTGTCCTTTTCGTCGGCCGAAGAGTTATTCACGTTTTCGACCTGAAGCCCCTTGGCCGCTACATCCAGGAGGCGGCCCACCACCCAGTCCTTGCTGAAGAAGAACTCGCCCTTGGGGAACTTGGCGGTCGTGGTCTCGGCCTCGGCTTCCACGTAGAGGTAGACCCGCTTCTCCGCAGGGAGCTTGGCGTCGCCCTTGGCCGTCTTCTTGAGGTTGTTGACGGCGACGAGCCGGGCGCTCGCGCTCGTGGGCTTCGGCTTGGGCAGCGCCCGCGACGCCTGCTCCCGCTTCTGCGTGCCCCAGGCCTTGAAGCGGGCGAAGGCGCTGCGCGCCGCCTCTTTTCCGGCGTCGATCTTCTGCTGCGAGGCCCGCGCCCCGAGCGGCACGAGGTTCTTGCAGTCGTGGTCCTCCTGCAGCCGGTGCTTGAGGCAGTAGTCCCGGTTGCAGCGGTCGCAGTGCACGCCGGGCGTCAGCGAGGTGCCCACCGTCGTCTTGCAGTCTTGCCCGGCGCACGGCTTCTGGTCCACGAGGTCGCGCATGCGCTTGCCCTCGCCCGCGCTCGGCAGCGCGAGCTGCGCCTCTCGCCGCCGCCGGGCCCAGGCCCCCTCGTTGGCGCATCGGTGGGCGGTCTCGGTCCGGTGGTCGAGGCAGAAGGTGTGTTTGCAGGACTGGCAGAAGAAGGGGAGGAAGTCGAGCTGGTTGCAGTAGTCGTACTCGCAGTGAGTGCCAATCAGGGTAGCGTCGGCGGTGTCCATCTTGACGTAGGACGTGTTGGGGTTTTCGCTGTTGGAGGATGAGGAAGCCATCTTGAGTTCGGGTCACGAGAATGGTATGTTTATATATGATGTGAAATGAGTGTATCAGAGAATAGAATATTCTGGGTTGACCGACTGGGTGTGTAAGCCTATGCGCAACTCGCCTTTTTCAACTTTAGGCAGGACTGGTTCTGATAATGACAGCCTCTTCGGGGATAGCTGGGAGGCGAAAGGGAAACAGCCTTGGCAACGCGTACCTGCCAAAGCCAAGGTGTATTGCGAGGCCGTTGTTGCGATTGCGCAAGCTGAAATGTGCAAGTGTCAGAAGAAGGGTCTCGAATTGTCTCTCATTTGCTCCGTAAGCTCAGGTACCTAGGTAAGGCTGCTGCACCCCTTTAGCTGAATCGACAGGCCTCTACTGGCCTGTCCCGATAGTGGGTCTTGGCGCTAAAGGCAAATCGGCCCAGGCTCCATTCCAGCTGATCGGGCCCTGTGGCTTTAGATTAGTGCTGAATCCGGGGGAGCAGACTCAATGAGGTCACTCACGCATGCTACTCATACGGGCCAATTCAATGACGATGTATGTGCTGCCGTTTTGTTTTTGGTCTTGAAAAGGCTATACCTCAAGCTCCATTACCTTTTCACCTTGCGGCCAAGACCCATTTGATACATTCTTTCTCTCCGGTCTCTACCTTGGGCACACTTTGCATTCCCCATACTTTCCTTATGAGGCGACACAATGCCACCTCACGTTCCGCGCAAACGGTTGCGCTCCCGGTCACCTGTGAAGGGCGCACGCGTTGAGAAGGCGCCCGCCAAGCGCAAAGGGAGCGCAAAGGCACAGGTCACACCAAAGAAGAGAGCTATCCCGCGAAAGTCTACTTTATTTGATGATTTGGATGCGGGTGCAAAACAACGTTCTGCTGAGAAAACCAAATCCGCTTTGCAGCAAATGCATGAAGATGAAGGCGATGCAAGCGACAGCAGCTCTCTCAGCTCTCACTCAGACGCCGAATTCGAAGATGTCCCAGCTGCCAAGAGACAGAAGGTCGGCAAAGAAATGGTTGACGAGTCGGAAGACGATGATGACATGGAATTCGAGGATGTCCCAAATCAAGAACACCAATCAGATCCGGTGATCTCGGGAGATCTAGAGCTGACTCTCTACCAAGAGAAAATACCCCTGTCAACGAATTTAGGGAAAAAGGGGCCTACAAAACAGGAGAAGCAAGCTCGAATCCTCACTCACTGTATGCACGTGCAATTTCTTATGTGGCACAATGCCATCAGAAATTCGTGGCTATGTGACCAGGAAGTCCAGGCTATTATGATCTCACACTTGCCGCCGCGGTTATGGGAAGACGTTGAGCGATGGAGACGGAGTAGCGGGCTTGACGTGGCTCAGGAAGAAGCGCCCAAGGACAAGAAGAACGTCAAAGGGAAACCCCAAGCGAAGTCGAAAGGGAAGGGGAGGCAAGCAGCCCAGAAACCCACGAGGGATTGGGGGAATGCTGCCGAGCGGCTTGAGAAAGGCGTCCCGGATATGAGCCATGGTGATCCATTATTCCGACTTATGAAGTCGTTGAGTGCGTGGTGGAAGCAAAGGTTCCGAGCCACACAACCAGGGCTGAGAAAAGTTGGTTACATGGACATGAGGCGGTTAGCTAAGATCCGGGGAGGACATGAACACGAAGATCACGACCCCGAAAAGTATGGTGAGCGCATCAAGAGTTTGGAGGAGTTTCGGGTATGCGCGCAAGAATGTACTGGCAGTCGGGATGTTGGAGCCCAACTGTTTACCGCCCTTCTCCGCGGACTTGGTCTCGAGGCCCGCATGGTGGCGAACCTACAGTGTCTGGGCTTTGGCTGGAGCAAGGCAGAGGAAGCTGGGGAAGATACGCCAGCCAAGGAGGCAAGCACGAATGGCACTGAAGAGTCCAGTGCAAGCGGCAAGGCAGCCTCTGCAGCAAAGAGCAAGAAGAAGCCTCCCGCACGACCAACTCGCCGCCGTACTCGCAAAAGCGACGCCGATGCTCTGACGATGGACCTGGACGAATCGGACGAGTTTGCGGATCCCCTCAGTGAAGAAAGTGACGACGACTCGGTGGTCGAGATCACCTTCGAGCGCACCAAGTCTAGGGGGCCGGTCAAATCGTTCGACAAAGATTTGGAGTTCCCGCACTACTGGACTGAAGTTTTGTCGCCGGTCACTAACAAGTATTTACCTGTTGATGCGATTGTCAAGTCTATCGTTGGCACAAGTAGGGAGATCATCGAGTCGCTCGAGCCTCGCGGAAGTAAAGCTGACAAGGCCAAACAAATCATGGCCTATGTGGTTGGCTTTTCGCAGGACGGAACGGCCAAGGATGTTACTGTACGGTATCTCAAGAAGCAACTGTATCCTGGGCGAACCAAGGGCTTCAGGATGCCTTTGGAGAAGGTGCCCATCTACAACAAACACGGAAAAGTTAAAAGATATGAGCAATTCGACTGGTTCAAGACGATCATGAGCGGTTATGCACGCGGCAGCAGGAAGCAGCCTGTCACGGAGATCGACGAGCTCGAGGAGTCGACCGATTTGAAACCGGCCGTCCCTGAGAAGAAAGAGGTCAAAGAGGGCGAGGAGACTCTGCAATACTACAAACAGTCCAAAGAGTATGCCCTTGCAAGGCACTTGAAGCGGGAAGAGGCGTTGCTGCCCTCGGCAGTTCCTGTCAAGACCTTCCGTAACAAAGGCAAAGGCAACAAAGTCGAAGAGGAGGACGTATACCTCCGAAAGGATGTGGTCGAAGTCAAGAGCGCCGAAACGTGGCACAAGCAAGGGCGTGCGCCGGGGCCCGATGCGGTGCCCCTGAAGCATGCGCCGTACCGCGCTGCCACCACCAACAGACGGCGCGAAATCGCCGAGATGGAGGCGCGGACGGGCGAGAAGGTGCTTCAGCCACTGTACAGCATCGACCAGACCGACTGGATCATCCCGGACCCCATCAAGGACGGCGTGATCCCCAAGAACGACTACGGCAACATCGACATGTTCGCCGAGCACATGTGTCCCGAGGGCGCGGTACACCTACCGTATCGTGGCATCGTCAAGGTCTGCAAGCGCCTCGGTATCGACTTCGCCGAGGCCGTCGTCGGCTTTGAGTTCGGCCACCGCATGGCTGTGCCCGTCATCCAGGGCGTCGTCGTCGCCGAGGAGCACCAGGACCGCGTGCTGGAGGAGCTCGAGAAGGACGAGGCGGAGCGGAAGCGGAAGGAAGACGAGAAGACGCGCAGGGCGGCCCTGGGCGGCTGGCGCAAGTTCATCATGGGGCTGCGCGTGGCCGACCGGCTCAGGCAGGAATACCCCGACGTCGAGGACATCGAGGTCTTTCACCGCGACGGCAAGGGCTCTCGGCAACAACATGGCGGCGGCCCAGATGACGGCGATGATGACTTGCGAGCCATGCAGCAGAAAGATGAGGATATGGGTGGCGGGTTTCTGCCAGAAGGGCACGAAGAAGACGACGACGACGACGATGAAGACGAGCCGAAAGCAACTCATTCTTCAAGCTATTTCCCCATGGGCCATGAGGACGACGAGGACGATGATGGGGTTGACCCGTTTGAGATAGAATAAACCAACTACGGATCTTACTCTATATATACTGCGTTCCCAGGTATGTATAATTACAGTAGCAAGCGGCATCTTATGGGTGTGGATAGATCAACTACCGGTACTTGTAGTCTTTTTTTAATAGCTACCGACGTTTGGTGGTTTCTTTCTTCCTTTCAACAAAATCTCACATAGATCTGATCTATGAACCGAAGTGAATAAATACCTGTTGTACAATTCCAGAGGAACCTCCGTAACGCCATCCTGCAGAATTTTATATAATAAAACGCCAGTAATTTTGATCAACTCTACTTGTTTCTTTCCAAATACAAAACCAAAGAACTTGGGTGCATCATGGCCCTCCCCTTTTCAACACTTATCACGCTGTAAAATCAGGCTGATGACGCGGGGTTCCGAGTCCCGCGTCCCCGGCGACGGCGAGATGACCGGCCGCGGGACCTGCGGCCCGTTGTTCAAGAGGTACTGCTCGCGGGGGTCCTTGGCCGCGACGCGGACGGGCAGCCGCCGGCCGCCGGCCGCGAAGTAGTACGAGATGGCGGGGGCCTGCTCGATGGTGCGGGCGACGGGGATGACCTTGCCGCTGCGGCGGTCCGAGGTCCGCGAGTCGAGCCCCGTGCGGTCGTCGAAGCCCGTGCCCTGCATCGGCTCCAGCGGCACCACCTCGCTGTAGACCGAGGCCGTGTAGAAGGAGGCGGCACCGTTGTTGCGACCGTGGCGGCCGTCGCCGTCGCCGTCTGCCCGCAGGCCTCGGGCCGAAGCGCTGTCGCCGACGACGACGCTGCTCATACCCCGGCTGCCGCCGCCAAAGTGCTGCGACAGGGCCGTGGTGCTGCGGTGGCGACTGTAGCGGTCGATGGGGGCGGTGGCGATGGACATGAGGTGGGCGCTCAGGCGCTTGGAGGCGCGCTCCAGTCGCTTCTCCAGGACGTCGAGGTTCTGGCGCATCTCGGCGCCGTCGCCGCCGTCGAGGACGAAGCGCGACTCGAGGATTCGGTCCATGCTGTGGTGCTGGATGAAGAAGCTGGCGAGCAGGCCGACGCAGGCCATGGCCGTCATGATCCAGAAGACGCCGCGGAAGCCGTGGATGTAGGCCTGGATGGCGCCGACGCGGGTCGGGCTCTGCGGGGGCATGCGGTCGAGCTCGGCGACGAAGGCCTCGGCCTCGTGGGCGATGCGCTCGGGCAAGTGCAGGTCGTCGAGCTTGGCCGACATGAAGTTCTGGAACACGGTGCCGCCCACGGCCACGCCGATGGACATGCCCAGCGTGCGCATGAAGGCGTACATGGCGGCCGCGCGCCCGCAGTCCTCGGTCCGCGAGATGGCCTGGATGGCCACGTTGACGCTCGTCAGCATCATGCCGTTGCCCACGCCGAAGACGGCGAAGATGACCACCCACAGCTCCGTGCTCGTGTCCTCGTCCAGCTTCTGCAGCAGGAAGCAGCCGGCGACCGTCAGGACCAGCCCGGACCACACGGCCCAGCGGAAACGCCCGAGGCGCGAGGCGAGGATGGAGACCACGATGCTGCCGGGTACGAGGCAGCCGGAGATGGGGAGCAGGTTGATACCCGACTGTGTTGGGGTCGTCGCACGAACTGCCATGAAATAGAATGGGAGGTAATATAGTGCGCAGAAGAGCTACCAGAGATGATAAGAGGGTTAGTCTTAACTCCACTGGAAATGCGCAATAAGCCTGTATTTTTGCAGCAGAAGACATACCAGAAACCCTTGGGAAAAGGCGCACGTGTACGCCGCGATAGCGGACCTAGAGCCGAAGATGGACGGCCGCAGAAAGGGTTCGCGAGCACAGTACACCTCCCACATCATGGTAAGAAAAACGGAAGCCATGCCCACGGCCATGGGGACGATGACCTGGTTGCTGGACCAGCCATACTCGACCCCGGCCCAGGAGAGGCCGATCAGGAAGCTAGTCATGCCGCCGATGAACAGGAAGCCGCCGACCCAGTCGACGCGCTGCATCTTGGACTTGAAGGTAGTCTTCTCCGCATTGAGCTTGACGAAAATCGGCACCGTGACGAGACCGATGAGGCAAAAGGGGAACTATCAGGGTTGAATGGGAGGATTAGCCAGTTTCGACCAGTCGAAATCTCTGCTAACATGAAAGCTTACGTTGATATAAAAGCACCACTTCCACGTGAGCTTGTCGACAAAAACACCACCGACCAGGGGCCCGATGACGCTCCCGATGGCCCAGGCAGCCAAAACAATGGAGAAATACTTTGGGCGCTGCCGCAGAGGGACGATGTCGGCATAAATGACCTGACCCATCGTGATGATGCCGCCGCCTCCAATGCCCTGCAGAGTGCGGCCGGCAAAGAAGACAGTAAAGTCCTTGGCGACGGGGGCGCAGAGCCCAGTCCCCGCCGTGAAGAAGACGACCGAGGAGAAGAGCATTTCTTTCCGGCCAAAGATGTCGGACAGCGCTGCTATGAAGGGTTGGGAGACGGCACAGGCCAACAGATACGAGGTACCAGCCCAAAACGCATCTATTGTCGAGCCGTCCAGCTCCAGTGCTAGACTCTAGAATTTTCAGAAGTGTCAGTTTGGTGACGATAAAGGTGAGGTATATCATAGCTTTCGTACATACTGGCAGCACGGGTACGAGCACCGTAGCATCGAGAGCCACCATGACCGAGACGATAGCAATCGAAATCATGCAACCCCATTCCTGCCGCCGGGGCGTCCATTCCGGGGCCGCGATAACGGTGCCCCGTTCCACGGAGGATATCGACGATGCCTGTGGTTTCCCCATGTTGGTCCAAAAGAAAAATGAGCGTGGTCGTCGAAAAGACGAGGGACAGAAAACGAATGACAAACGGCCTCTCTCCTTGGCCAGAGCAGCGGCAAGGAACGACAAGCAAAGGAATGAACGAAGGGAATGGAGAGCAAAAGGTGAGCCAGACTTGCTAGGCACCTTTGCTCATAAAGAACGACAGTCCAACCGGCAAATAATATGTGGTCTAGCGAGCGGAAGAAAATGAGAGAATGGCCCTCGTATCCCATGGCGGTGTCAAAGCGCCAACTCATCTGCGACTGTGGCATGTGGCAGATTCCCAGGGTCTTCGACGAGATAAGCGTCGGATCTCGATCTTTAGCGACATCATCACCGCTGGGCGCCATTGCTTGTCCATTGCTTGTTCTGCCGATGTCCTAGCGGAAAGGTGGCGCCGACGGCGAGAGGTAGACAAGCCAGTTGCAATTTCTGCTGTTATTAGACCAGTCTCTAGTCCATTGCATAATCCAGAGATGACTGAAAAGGGCCGTATTTGTATTGGCTGCCCGGGTTTCGGCTTCTAGACTCCCCCGTGTGGGTTCTCTTCCCCCTGAGTTGTCTGATTGACAGCGTATCCGATGGCTTGGGTAAGCTTCAACCGTCGCCAACGTGGGTGTCCAGTCGCCGCCCCCTAACGGGTAGCCCTTGGTTTCAGTCTCATCCTCAGGCTCGCTCTGCTCTCGTAAGACATGGAAAACACGTCCAAGCCTACGGCCAACCTCTGCCATGGTTCGGGAACGTCGTTCATGAACGCACTGGCTAGGAGTTTTGCCCCCTTTGAGGCAGACTACCGACTGACCGTTTCCCATAATTTCTTGTGGAAATAATCTAGGATATGTTTGATTTATTTTAAGAAAACCACCTGGGCACGCCTCCTATCCCGCCCAGAAGGGTAGCTGCCCCTTCCTCCCCCTATGCATCATCATCCATTACCATATCTTACCGGCTTTTGGATGAGATCCCTCCTCTGACCATTTTCCAGAATCTCTTGGCCTTGGCTTATCACTTTCATATTTTTCCATCTTGCGATCGCTAGCGTTCCGTTCGTGGCACAGAACCATTATCGCTACGTCTCTTACTCTTTGGTGCGTAGTCGATCTTTCTTTCACAATGGGCCATCCGTCCGAGCAAAAGTTCATACCCGGCTTCACCTGGCTCGCGCCGTCCATCTGGGTCCAAGACCGGCACATGCCCATGCTCTCCAAGAAGGAGCAGCTCAACGCCTTCTCGGGCCCCGGCTTCCCCTTCAACCGGCAGGGGACGCCGGCCATGATCCTGCTCACCTCGTGGACGGGCGCCCTGCCGAAGCACATCGCCAAGTACACGCAGGTGTACAACGAGATGTACCCCTACACGCCCATCATGGTGGTGACGACGACGGTGGACGACCTGCTGCTCTGGTCGACCGAGAAGAAGGTGGCGGCCCTCACGGCGGCCGTGGGCTACATCCAGGGCCGCACCAGCAGCTGCTACTCGGGCGAGGGCGACGGGGGCCAGCAGCAGCCCAGCCTGCTGCTGCACGCCTTCTCCGAGGGCGGCTCCAACAAGGCCGTGTGCGTGGCGCGGGCGTACCTGGCGGCGACGCGGCGGCAGCTGCCCGTGGGCGCCTTTGTGTTCGATAGCACGCCGGGGACGGCGCGGTTCATGAGCAACGTCAACGCGTTCAAGCGGTCGCTGCCGCAGAACATCCTGGTGCGGTCGCTGGGGGTGACGATCGGCTTTATCATCCTGGCGGTGGCGTGGGTCATCATCGCGGCGTGCGTGGGGTACGAGAACAACACCATCAGCAAGACGCGGCGGGCGCTCAACGACGAGGGGCTCTGGCCGTGCGTCGGGGTGCCGCGGTCGTACGTCTTCTCCGAGGCCGACGACCTCATCTGGTGGCGCGACGTCGAGGAGCACGCCGAGGAGAGCGCCCGCCGCTTCAAGATCCCCAGCCTCGTCGTCCGCTACAAGAAGACGGCGCACTGCAACCACGTGCGCGAGGACCCCCACTACTACTGGAGCGTCGTCAAGATGACCTGGGAATCCAGAGACGTCGAGCGCCTCGGGTCCCTGTGAGGAAGCCGTTCAGAGTGATAGTAATGCATAATGAGGTTGCACAGCGGAGTGTTCAGGCGTTATTGTTGGCTGGTTCGCGAGAGGTTTCGTTGTTGGTTGGCTTGTCGCTTCCACGCAGATTGGCGTGTGAACTTGGGATTTTAGAGTAGAGGTGTCACTACTTAGGAGCTATTTTATCAGATAGACGGATCAGAATTGACACATGTTGATTTCACGCAAGGTTTGGCATCACAGCGAGGAATTGTTTGGCCATCCACCTGTTCATACGAGACTCGATTTCATTTCAAAGGATTTGATCAAGCTATTTGACATCACACGTCTGCCATTCTCCCTAAGACTTCCATCCCTAGGTGAATCCTTCCGCCGACCATCAAACAAGTACCTAAACCAATGCTCTTCGAGTGGGTTTGATTGATCGTGGGCTACTTTTAGTGCTTCTGCAAATCGACAGGGTTAACAAGCGGTCCCTCCAATAAGCGTGCCACCTCGGTTCCCAGAGAGGCCAAAAACGGCAGGTGTACTTGGACTTACAGGGCAGTTGGTGCACGAGCACTCCTTGCCGCACTGGCAAGTGCCGGAGCTGGCGCAAGAGCAGGAACCCGAAGAGGTGCAAGAGCAACCCATGTTGAAATGCTTGTGAGTGGGTATGCGTTGAGAGCGCGATTGCGTGCGAGCTATAGTTTTGTGTATAGTGGTGATGAGCAAGTTTTGATTGGACTGGGTTGGTTTAGGAAGAGGAAGACTTTCGACCATCAAGGTGTCCGCGAGTCGGGGAGGGACTTATATAGAGAGGCCTCATCCTCCCACCGCCTTCCCGTCGCTTCTGCGGTTCTACCGCAGTGCTCCTCAGCTTTGTCGAGGGATGTCCCCTCATATGAAACATCACATGGTAATCGATGACGCTGGTCCCATGTCAATGAGACGCAAGTCATGGCCCAACATGGCAACACCTCTCTCAAGTGAGGGGAAAATTTGGCTCCACTGGCGCTTCTCCGTCGAAGCATGGGATGAGAATGAGGCTGCATCAGAAGGTTGGACGGCACCGGAATAAGTTCCAGCCATTATCATCATCATCATCGTATGTCACCTGCTACTGCTAGCCTACCACGCACTAGTGGGAATACTGTAACTAGGTAGGTAGTCTGCATTAGTTAGAGTATGGCCTCCAAGGGCGAGGCCAATAGGCTGGCCATCATCGGCTTTACATGCATACTGAGTCGTTATGGTACAGGTTAACGGAATGATATACTACAGTAGGATATTCGCAATAATCGTTCATTTCATGGCTGGTCATACTCATTCATAGTCATGATATTGGTTGCCCCCAACCCTGCATTACTCGCTCAAGGCCTGGAGCCACCACCCTTTTTTGTTGAACAGCTTCGAATCAGAACGCCTCGCCATCCAACGCCCACTGAGCCGCCCTGATGGCGCTGTCGATTCTCCAAAGCAACCAGAACGCCATCCGCTTAATCAACCTCCTAAACAGTGACCCGGCCTTCTAGGCGGCGTCCGCCGTCGCCCCCTTGATCATGCTGCGCAGGCTCGCCATCTCCCTCTTGAGCCTGGCATTCTCCTTCTTGACCCGTGCTGTCTCCTCCGTCGCCTCCTTCATCTTGGTCATGATCTCCTCCTTTTCCCCGCTCTTGCCCTTGAGGGCCCGGACAATCCTGGCAAGCTCCGTGTTGAACTTCTCGTACAGAAGCTCGTTCTCCGCCGTGCTCTCCTTGTAGAGCTGGTCGATCTCCCGCACCTTGACTTCCGTCGCCCGAAGAGTGTTGTCCATGTCTCGCTGTAGCTGCTCATGTTGCTTCGTAAGCTCTTGAACCATGTTTGGTATCGTGGATTCCAGCGCGGCCATGCTTTCCGTCAACGACTTGATCTCTTGCATTGCAGATCGAGGAACCGACGAGTTCATGCGGGCCATATCCGCAGTGATCCTTGACAGTTCGGACTGCAAGCTTGCGTCCACCGACTCGACTGCTTGCTTCTCGGTTTGGAGACGTTCCCGAAGTTTCTGTGGCGACTGGAGCCGCAGTTTGCCCGAGTGGGTCTTGGTCGGACTCGACGTGGGACGGTCAGGCGAAAGAGGTGAGTCGGCGAGAGGCGGTCCACCCCGTGGCGTCTTGAGCATCGGGATCTGGGATGTAGATAAACCTCGGGCATGTGCCTTCTTTCCTGATCCTGCTCTGGGCGGCGAGGACTTCTTGGAGGTTTGAATGGCCGACTCTGAAAGATTTTCCTTTTGTGGCCTTGGGCGGGCCCCATTAGTCGCGGGGCTCACGGGCAATTTGGTTGGCGACATCAACGGGCTCATAGGTATCTTGGACGACCCGGCCGACCCGGGCTTCATAAAAACCCTACTAGACGGCGAAGGAATCCGGCTACCTGGCGACGGCATCCGGTTAGATGGAGAAGCAAGCCCGGGCCCCGAATTGAATTTCTGAGACGTCTCTCTCATGCGTGATAAAGGCTGCAGAGCTGGTGGCAGTTCTGGCTCAGGATCGTCGTCGTCGTCGTCTTCGAGGCTCGCGGCAGCCATCAGAGACTTGAGATCGGACAGCGAACTTCGCCGCTTCCTTCTGGGGGTCTTGCCAGCCGTATCTTCGTTGTCGGGCTCCCCGATCGTTTCAAGTCTTTGAGAGCTGGTTGGTCGAGCGTAGGAGTCATCGAACGCACCAGCGATTGGGGGCCTGTCTCTGGAGCCAGGCCGCCGTAGCTTGTTCGGCAAAGTCGGCGTCCCCATATCAATCGACTTAGCTCGGGCTATGGAAGCCCTGGACAGGCTGGAGCTCTCTCCCGTGGCGGGATGCCTACCATTGGTACCGTTATGCTTGCTTAAGCTGCGCCAAACAGATGACCGCGTGTCGGCTTCTGTCTTGGAGTTTTGGCGCAAGAGCGTGTCGAAACCCAGCTTTCTGCGCAGAGAAGAGGCATTCGATGTCAATGAGCCAGTATGCGACTTCACACTACGAGTAGTCGAATTCATTGACTCATAAGCTGAACCGGCCTGTAGAAGAAGAGGACCAAAGTCTGTAGGCCCCATATCGAAGATCCGGTCACAGTCGTCTACAAGCAGATCGAGTAGGTTGATGTAGTTGTGGGCAGAGCCATCATCAACGAGAAGCTCAGCAAACGCTAGCGTAAGAGCACCGCGGTCACCGTCGTTGCCACAGCCATCGAGTAAGTCCGCTAGGAGCTTGATCAGCGCAGTGAAAGCCCGCCGATTTTGGGGAGCCATATCGGAGAACAGAAAATGTACAAAGTCTGCGAAATCGCCTGGGAGCCTTTTTGCCGCCCGCGTTTGAAGCGCATCGAGAGCCTTCATTGACATGATCGGGCCCATCTGCTCTCGCCACGCAATTTTAACGAACTTCTCGAAGGCCACAAACACTACGTCGGTGGTGAGGTCCGAGTTCGTATCGATGTCAAAGGGGCTCTCGATGAGCTTATTGTAGAGGTCATTGACGGACAGCTCGTCGACGGCGCTTCTGTTCAGTATCAACCGACCGATGAAGTTACCCTTCCGGCTATGGAGACTAGCCATATAACCAGTAAAAGTCTGCTCGAGTCTGACAAGAGGGTTCTCAGGCCTGTCGTCCTCTGTGCCCAGTTTGATATTGTCTCGGCTCCTAGCTGACCCGTATAGGGAATTCGCGTCTTTGGCTGAGCTGTTGGATCTGCTGAGAGAAGGCGGGGGGTAGAGCGGCGTTATAGGTGTGCGCGCTTGTTGTTTGGGAGAGTTGAGGTTTTCTTGACTGTTGCCGCCGCCCAAGAAACTGGTTAGCATCTTGACGGGGGAGGTTGCCAAGAAAGAGCGAGACTTCTCGACACGATTGGTGAGGTTCAGGCCTCGCAGGATTTTAGTGTGAAAGTTGACAAGTGCGGGTGCCAGTCCGGGATTGGACACATTGTGCTGTGTGCTAAGTAGTTGGATGGCTGAGAGTTATCAGTCTTCGTTCATGCATGGATTTCGGATAAGATCCGGATTTTACTCACCTCGTCTGGCGAGAGTAGGCAAAAAGTCCTCAAGAGCAACATCGTCTGTGGACTTCTTGCCGCTCAGTCCTACTGTAATGATAACAATCTTGCGTTGCATATCACCAGTCTTCACGTCGGAAACAATTTCCACGCCATAATGTCCAATGGGCGACTGCTTCGTTCCTTTCTCGTGATCCACAACGATTCGAATAGGTGCAGGCTCCTTGCGCCCCTCGATCAGTTGATCCAGCCCTTCTTGGAACACAGCAGCAAAGATGCCAAGACCGGTGTCCGGCATTCGTACAGATCTAAGGGTCCAGCTTGGGTTTTCCCTTTCCGCTTCGCCAAAACGGCCTTCTACCCGGGCTTTGACGACGTCCTCAAGCCATTTGGTAGCCCTTCCCTCGTATGCCTCTTGGAGAAGGAAACAGCGCGACGTTATCGCGGTGTTAGAAACGTATTCCCCGGCATGGCCACCACTCATCTCTTTAGTAGAAGTCATCCAGACAAGTCGTCCGTCAACCGATTCCGTGAAACGGACATTCTCAAGAGCGTGCCACCCTGCAAATGCCAACTCATATGATGCTTGGCCACCCGCGGCATTAGTCATGGACATGAGCAGCCCCTGTGCCGAAGGTTTGTCGATTTCCCGTAGCAGGTCCCGCGAATGCATGTTTCCCCCATATAGCTTCTTGACCATAACAATACAGTCGGAGAACAGCAAGAAAATCCCGGCTCGTTCACCAGTTTCAATATCAATGGGCGCGTCGGCCATATATGGAGCTGGCAACTCGTTAAAGTCAACAGCGAGTATCAGTCTTCCTTTGGGCTCCAGATCATCTGGCCAGCTCTCTATCATATTCCGCAATCGAGTGGTGATTTGCGGTTTGTCCGCCAGGGGCTCGTCCATTGAGCAGATATTTGCGATGATGTCTCGGGCTTTCAGCATGAGCTGCAGAGCCGGGTGTGTCATCGGTAGACAATTGACAATCTGATCGATAACAAGGCTGTATCGTGGCAGTCGTTGAACAGGCTCAATGAGAATCGAGCGAAGGTGCTGCTCACCCGTGGTCGCCACTCGTTGGGAAAAGCTTGACTGGTTGCCAATAAAGGCCGTAATGAGCTGTGGGAAATTCTGACTTGCACGAATGTAGTCTTGATAGCAGTCCGTGAATTGCGGGAACCACTCGATCATGACCTTGGCCATGGCCATAGCACCGCTAGGATCTTTCGACTTGCCCAAGACACTGTTTCCCAGACCTACTCGCGTGGTCGTCCCAGACTCTATGTCTTTCATAGCCTCCTCCTCAGTGTCATCCATGACCTTGCGCAACTCTTGCATGAAACTGGTGTTGACCTGGAGGATCTGATCGGACGATCGGGGAAACAGCTTTTCTACATCCTCGCTCGTTGGACTGAAGCTGCCTGTGGTCTTCACGGTGGCCTTCTGCCGATATTCGTCGGCGATATGCTTGACCAGTTCGTTCATCTTGAATACGTAGCGCTCTTCAGTATCCATCAGCTCGGCCAGTTTCCTCCGTAGCTCGGCCTTCTGATCTTTTGTGAAAGACTTGGATCTGTTGAGCGCCGTCGGTCTCGAAGGGGCGCGTTTCAGCCTCGACGTGGGCAAGAATATAGGCTCCCCGAACAGCTTGATCAAAGGGGTGTACATGCCGTACTGGCGCAAAGTAGGGTCCATGAACTCGTCTTCGTCCTCGGGCTCTTCCTCCAGTTCCTCGTCGGGCTGCATTGGGATGATGGAGCCGGGCGGCAGGATCAGGTCAATGTCGACATTGCTGATATGCTGGGTCTGCAGTGCCATATGGAGTTTTTGGACGACCTCTGCTGAAGCGTCGGACTTGACCATGCTCTGGGCGATATCTGCGGCATGCTGCTCCCCAAACAGCGTCGGCGACGAGCCTGGGCGGCGGCCCTTGGTGGTGGGAAATTGCTGTCTGATCTGGCCCTTGACAGCCTCGGGCAGTTCGTGGAAGTACTTGTACAGACCAAAGGCGAGGGCGCGGTAGACCTCGTCGACCTGGAACTCGCGCGGGAGATGGTTGACGACATTGTAGAAGGGCGAATTGGGCGATATCGTGACTCGAGGGAAGGACTGGAAGCCTGCTAGAGTGTATATATGGACTTGGACGCGCGAGCTGTTGAAGGTGTAATTGGCGGTCGTGGAGGGGCCGTGGAAGATGAGGATTGGGAGGTGGCCCAGCAAAGGGTCGGTTGTACGATAAAGAGTGACATGTTCTGGCGACAGCGCCAGCTCTTCGGTGACGCGAACCATGGCCGCTTCAACAGGCCTCGTTCATGCTGGCCAGGATGTTATTTTCGGATGGTGCTGGAGATCAGCAGTTAATTCCTGTTGCAGGTAACGAAACGATGCGATGCGTGGTTGGTGGTGGTGTGGTCCAAGAAAGGGCGGTGTTTACACGCGGCAACGAGCGACGAGAACAAAAACAACAGCAGACGCAGCAGCAGTAGCAGCAGCAGCAGCAACGAGTCGGCTTGAGCCTGGCGGGATGCAGTGAAACCAGTCGACAAGACAAGACAGGACAGAGACAGTTTGAGCTGCAGGGATTCGGCGATTGACGTCGCGCCTATTGTATTTGCCAAAAAAGATGAGCTCTTGGGTTTGCACGGGCCTGGATTTCTACACCGTCCTGGATTGGGTAGTTATTGGTGCCAGCCTCAAATAAACAAGCCGCCGGTTGGAGGAAGCCCGCTTTTCGTGTTGCTACTGGGGGACTTCAGCCAGAGCTGCATGTGGGATGGATCGAATTGTTTACATACATGCTTTTTATGGGGTTGGAGCGCTCTACACATGCATGAAATCCTGCAGTCGCCTGCGCTTCCTTTCACCGGGAGCAAATATTTCTTAGCAACTGCATTTGCCATGTAGATAATAGGCCCATCCGTACAGGCAATGGGTTATCTAGCTTGGCATCTAAATTGAGCAATTTCTTCCAAGTGCAGCGGTGAAGACATTCGGAGAGGTTAGGTACAAACCAGGAGGGGGGGAGGGGAAGAGAGGGATTGACTGATGTCAATTGAACCCAGGCAGGGCCCAAAGGAACATCCGTGTCGGTAGATAATTTTTTGTTATTTTCTTAATAAGCTTCCACAGACTCGGTGTTGTTTTTCGCTTGCTCCAGGAAAAAGCAAAGACGAAACGAAACATTACACAAACCACGAGACAAACGCGATCTTGTCCGAGTCGGTTGCCCAGTGAGTGGCAGCCGGCAGCTTTCCCCCGAACCATCAACGCCCACCACCACCCCTCTTCTTGGGCACATAGCTCTTTGAGCGGGATCCCGATAACACCTGAGAGGTACGTGTCTGCATGTATCTTGTGGGGCCCCAACATCTAGTTGTCCGAGCTTTGTGGGATCTCGCTTCGGTATTGGTACTGTTTTTAGACAGCGGGAATCAACCCGGGCTCACCTACACCACGACATAAAACCCCATATACTCGGGTGGGTGGCCATTGTGATATTAGCCCGTCAGAAAGACCGTTGCGAGCCATGTCCAGCCAAGTGAATGCAGGAACACCGCTCACCCACGCCCCGGATGGCATAGGCTACAAACTCCTCGAGCTGCCACCGGAGCTGCTGGCTCTACTGGAATCGGACGATCCACCCGTGTAAGTCCAAGCCCGGTTTGGTGCTCGCACTACGATGTCCCTTAAATTGACCTCAATGCAAAGCTTGAAGCTCGAGTCCTCGACCGCATCCGCCGTGGTCAAGCACGGCAGCCAGACCTGGGGTCTCCGCCAGAAGAACACCTCCAATGCCCTGATTCTCCTGGCTCCTGCTCCTTCATCGTCCTCAACGGGCGAGGACTCAGACCAGCCCGCAGCAACGGAGCTGAAAGCCATCTCCACCATCCATGACAGCGTTGAACTGGTTCCCGACACTACTGGAGAGACCGCCAAGCCAGTTGCGCGAGGGAAATGGCACGAGAAATTTGCCAGGACCAGATGAGTGCTTCTGCTGTTGCTGTCTCGAAACGCCACCTGTTTAATGCATGACAATCGCTGCCTAGCGTGCAAGATGTCATCTCGATCTTGATTCTTGACCATCACTGTCCTGGCCACAATGCCATGGATCTACGCGTTACCTCTCCCTCGTTCATGTGATTGCAAGGATTCAACAATTGGTACAGAAAAGCCGCCGTACCAGAGTTGTTTTGCGCAAGATACTTCGCCCGGGACTTGTGCTGCCAAACAGTGCCGCTCAACTTCCAGCGATGGTCCGGCTCGATTTCAAGACATAGAGACTTATGAAGAGTTAAGCCAATGACACACGACAGCTTGCAACTAGAGGCGCCATTCTATATGATTATCAAATATCCCTACCATCCCGGGAACAGATGCTGGTTGCTGCCAGCCATTCGATGCCCAAGACGTGACATGATAATCCTTTTCATTTCACCTCAACGATATTGAAAATTTCTTGAGAACTCTCAAAAACCCCTAACCGACCTGAATCACCACACTACCCCCTTCCAGCCCATCTGCCTTGGCCTCAACCACGACCTCTCCTGCCTGCCCAGCTTTCCCCTTTACGATAGCCAGGGCCAGCCCACTAAACGCCTTTCGAGTTTTGGAAGGGAACGGCGTCTGGTCGGTCGGCTGCCCATTGTCCGTAGCCACAATATCCCCAGCGCCACTGCCGCTACCCCCGACCGAAAAGGTAATCTCGTTAGCCGCCTCGGGCACCACGTCCCCTCTGGCGTCCACCACGGCTACCGAGACGAAAGCCAGGTCCTCGCCCGTCGCCCCAATGGCCGCGCGGTCGACCGTGACGTTGAGCCCGACCGCGGCCCCCACGGTGCGCTTAGTGTCCTCGGCCCAGGGCGCGCCGTCCTTGTAGGCGACGACGCGCAGGTCGCCGGGCGCGTAGACGACGTCGTCCCAGCGGAAGCGGTACTCCTGCTTGGGGTCTCGCGGAACCCGCCCCGCTGACTTGCCGTTGACGAACAGCTCGGCCTCGTCGCCGGACGAGAAGACGTGGACGGGCGTCACCTTGCCCTCGCGCTCGGCGCCCCAGCTCCAGTGCGGCAGGATGTGCGCCTGGGCGACGTCGGGCCGCCAGCGCGCCTGGTAGAGGTAGAAGCGGTCCTTGCGGAAGCCCGCGAGGTCGATGATGCCGAAGTAGGAGCTGCGCGCGTCCGGCTCCTCGTCGTAGGGGGTCGGCTCGCCGATGTAGTCGAACCCGGTCCAGACGAATTCGCCCGCCACGTAGGGATGGCGGTCCTGCATGGCGAAGACCTTGTCGGGCGACGCGCCCCACGAGGGCCCGTACAGCTCGTAGGCGCTTATCTCGAGCGAGGTGTAGTTGGCCCCCGCGTTGTTCCGGCCGACGACGGCGCTGCTGTTGCCAGCGACGGGGTAGATGTAGGTCCCGCGCGTGCTCAGCACCGACGAGCTCTCGCTCGTCCAGATCATCTTGTCTGGGAAGGCGCTGTGGAAGCCGGGGAACGTGCTCTGCCACGAGTCGCCGTGGCCCTCGCCCTGGTAGTTGAGGCTCACCACGTCGAGGGCCCTCGCAAAATCCGTGTTGGGCCCCGCGTTGTTCATGGCCGACGTCGCGGGCCGCGTGGGGTCCTCCTCATGCATGAGCGTCATCAGCTCGGTCGCGATGCGTGCGCCCGCGCTACTGGTCTGCTCGGGGATCTCGTTGCCGATGCTCCAGACGACGACGGACGGGTGGTTGCGGTCGCGCCGGACAAAGGCTCGCAGATCCGGCTCGTGCCAGTCGGCGAAGAGCGTGTTGTAGTCATTCTTGACCTTGGCCTGCGCCCAGGCGTCGAACAGCTCGTCGAAGACGAGAATGCCCATGCTGTCGGCCAATTCCATAAGCTCGGGCGCGGGCGGGTTGTGAGACGTCCGTAGAGCGTTGACGCCCATATCCTGCAGCATCTCCAGCTGGCGCTGGGCCGCACGGTTGTTAAACGCTGCCCCAAGAGCACCGAGGTCGTGGTGGTTGCACACTCCCTGGATGTAGGCTTTCTCCCCGTTCACCAAGATGCCTCCCTCGTTTGCGCTGTATTCTACTGTACGGATTCCGAAGGGAGTCTGGTATTTGTCGACTACAGTGCCGTTTCCTTTCGATACGCTCGTTACGGCTACGTACTGGTTAGGCTTCTGAGTCGGTAGAGGTCCCCACAGAGCAGGATTTTGAACCTCTGTCGACTCATTGACGGACTGTCTCGCACCCGCCGCGACTTGGATCGTGGATAGTGGGAAAGTAGCTACGGCGTCTCCCGTCGCCTGTTTGCTGGCTGCGTTATAAACGAAAACCTCTGTCGCAACTTCCACCTCCTGGCTGGAGTTTCCCTTGTTCTCAACGTCGACGGCCAGATGAACTGTGGCAGCCTGCGCCGAGACGGCTGGGGTCGTAACGTAGGTGCCGAACTGGCCCACGTGGACAGGATCGACCTTGATGAGCCAGATGTTCCGGTAGATACCCGCGCCGGGATACCAACGGGACGAATCCAGCTTATTTTCCAAGCGGATAGCCAACAGGTTATCGTCCCCGACCTTCAGATGGGGCGTCAGGTCCAGCCGGAACGAGGCGTAGCCGAATGGCCACCCCCCAACGAGCTCGCCGTTCAGCCAAACCGCTGAATGCGACATGGCGCCGTCGATGTCGAGAAAGATCGTTTTGCCCACGTCCGCTTCCTCCAAGGATACCGTCCGCCGATACCAGCCGATACCGTTGGACGGAAGACGACCCATGCCGCCGCTGATGCCAGGGGCTCCGAAGGGCCCCTTGATGGCCCAGTCGTGCGGCACGTCCACGGCCTCCCAAGCGCCGTCATCAAAAGAGGACTTCGTGTACTCGACATCGCTTCCGGGAGCCGTTCCGCCAGGGCGTTCGTGATGATCGCCATTGTTGATGAAGTCGTTGGCCGAGGGAAGAATCCACGGTTTCAAGGTGTCATAAGATAGGCCATCGGGCGCCGACTCGAAACGTGAGAAACGCCAGCCCTGGTTGAGACTGAGGCGTGTTCTATCTGCGTCGGCCACACCCACCGCCAGTAAAAGCAGTGAGAGCAGGGCAAGCCCGTAGGCAGTACCACCGCTACACGTCAAGTGGAAGACTCTGGCCATATTAAGACAAAAAGCACAGATGATACACCCTCACTTTCGCGACTCTTGTAGTGCAAGTAAACAAGCACCAATGACATTTGGGAGCGCGCAGTCTATCTTATAGCTATTCTAACCCATTTGGATCCAACCCGTTTTGCCGAGGCGGAAGATTGTTCGCGGAATGCGCTACACCGAGATGCAGGGGCCGGGATATCGCCTTACCAATGGATGCAACATCGCGGAGGAGAGAGACGTGGGCCAAGAATCACGCGCAGGGGACGACGAGTCGAGGCTGGATAGGCTATATTGGCGCTGCAGAAGAGAGACTGGACGGACCGTTGCGGACCGGGCATAGGATGTGTGGGGGGGAAACTACATAGACGACCTGGCCATAAAAGCAAGGAAGACACACCTTGTGATCATCACCTGTTCCGAAGCTGCCTTCAATATATGCAAAATAGACTTCTATAAGCGGAGCTGAAGGCCGGTCATTGGAGGGGCTATCGAACATGCGGAGAGGCCTATATGCGGGGTCGGCGGGATATACGCGAATCCAACCTTCGCCTCCGTTGATCGACGTACGAGTTATTCAAACAGAGATCGAGCCATTCCATTGTATTCTTTCAGATACAAGAATGCACAAAAATCCACTCTTGACGTCAATGATCGAAAGACGTCCAGCTAGTATAGCGAAGACCTCGGAACTCTGTCATGGATGTCCATGAGGGGTCAACATTTACAATCCCCCATGTCGGAATCGGTATCCAATTCATCTCGTAACTAATTGTTTATTTCGCTGTCATACTTGATACGAAAATATGTGCTACCGAAGCGCTAAGCTCAAGGCTGCACTTATAAACGTAAATGCGAACAAACGCTGCATCCCTGGGTATCATATTCTTGCCCCTCTGCCATAAAAAGTTCCATTGCCTTGCACAACAAGTGAAAAGTGCGGCAAGCTTGAACCACGAGCGTGTGAGGTGCGCCTGCCGAAAAGGGGTCCAAGGTGAAGAAGATATGAATATCGAGTTTCATCAAGGCGAGAGTGAAGCATCTCCTTCTATCGGGTCTCCTTCCCCCTCATCGTCTCCTTCGTCCCCTTCGTCAATTTCCAGCGAGTGTATTATATCATCAGAAAATGCTTTCTAAGCCCTGTCGTCCTGTGGTGCTGGCCCAGGGCTTACTTGTGATGCCACCTGCCGTCTGGCCGGATTGATTGATCCAAATCGTCGGCCTGGCCGCATTTCCGGTTGCCCCGGATTCCGTAACGCAGCGTGGCAGCCCCTTTGCAGCCGATTCACCCCTGCCACTGGGTTCACGGGCGGAGGGTTCAAAAATTCGGGCATCACAGGGAATTCAGGTTTCGGTATGAAGGGGGGAGGGTCGTTCAGTAAGTTGAATATTTCCGGGTCCATTCCCCCAAGGAGAAAAGCGTCGCGAGGCCCTTCTTGACGTGCAGCTCGATTCTGTAGTAGATCGACATTATTGGGATTCATATCTCGCCGTCGTAACATATGATTCGGAGGGCGTCCATCAGCAGCAGCCGCTACTTGGTAGTCGTTACCTAACAGTCTCTGTGCTAGTTCAAGGTCACGCCGGAGCCCCGGTTGAGCCTCAGCAGACACCAGCGGTCGGGCTTGGGCTTGCTCACGACCATTCCCCTGAGGTCGTAGAGCCGCTTTCGGGCCCTCGCTGTTGTGATTGTCATTCGGTCGATACCGGTGTTGTGGTGGTCTTCCCAGCTGTGCACGCGCGTTCACGTTGTTTTGATGGGCCGCAGGCACTGGGGCCAAGTCGTGACGTGGTATCCCGCCTTGATAATCTGCGGGTTGTCGGCCTTGAGGCATTGCTGGCCTGGCAAACGGCCCCTGCTCTGCAAGGCGTGCAAACAGGTCTCTCTTCCTATTGTCCAACTGTTTCGCAATTTGTTGTTGCGCTCTTTGCATTGCACGAAAGTGCCCCAGCCGCTGCGGCTGACGGCCGCCATCTTCCTGTTCTATCTGCACCTCTTGTCTTGGAGGATTAGCCAGTCTCGCTTGCGCATCCGGCCCTGGGGCATTAGCTTGGCCAGGTCGCAGTGGTACGGCATTCACTGGAGGAGGCGCAAATGCATTCCCAACCAAGAAGTTCATAGGCCAATGACGGCCGCCTCGCATTTCCTGGTGATACCGGGGATCTCTCTCTTTCCGCTTCTTGTCGTCTTCCTGGACTTGGTTCGAGACTTTGATGTCCAGCGCAGTGTTTTCCTGTACACAACCAGTTAGCATTTGCTTCTGTTTCTTTCGGCACTAAACTCTACATATGAACGAGGATTCGAGGGGACAGCATTCGGAGTAGTCGTGAGAGCTTGCTACTTTGTGTTTGATACAACCGCAAGGCCACTGGGCCCGTACGTACATGATGTGCCATCCCACGTAAGGGTTCATTCGGACAGATGGGGTTAAGGAATACTAGAAATTACCAGGTCTGGGTTCTCCTCCTCAACCTTCTTTCTCATCTCCTCTTGTGCGCGTTGAACTTCGGCTTCATGGCGCTCTTCCGTCGCGTCGAATAGTGGGCATTGACCTTCTTTCCCACCACGA
The DNA here is from genome assembly GCF_038362585.1 of Apiospora marii. Classification (NCBI taxonomy): domain Eukaryota; kingdom Fungi; phylum Ascomycota; class Sordariomycetes; order Amphisphaeriales; family Apiosporaceae; genus Apiospora; species Apiospora marii. The sequence continues at coordinate 2,169,579 of NW_027117374.1, forward strand.
CTAGCATCATTGAAATGGTCGTAGCCCTTGACAGTTTGGCGGCAGACATAGCACTGAATCGTCCTGCATCGAGTGCATGTTATCTTGTTGCATCCATCCTGCTTGATAAAGGGGTTTTTGCCTAGTATCTTGTCAGTTTCGGTTGAAGCTATGCTGGGAAACCCTTACATGAATTGCATCTTCGTATCATGGCCTCGCTCATGGCCTCCTCGATGGTATGGCGCGCTTCGTGTCCTTCCTCGGCGGCAGCTTCAGCGCAAGTTTTAGGGATGTGTGTCACCTTGCGGCATAATCGGCAACTGACAATCTCGCAGTCTGTATTTGCGCACCGGAATTCCTTGTTCTCCTCAACTGGTGGATATTCCATCGCGAAGGGGCAGAATGGGCAGGTTTCAAGGCTTTCTATGCCTGCCATCTCAAGCATCGCTTGCTGCTCGATACGGTCCAAAGCAACTTGCAATTTCTCGTCAAGAAACGTTTGCCTCTGCGACGCCGAGAAACCAGCTTGGCACCCGTCCATAGACATGCAAGTGAGCTGGTATTTTTGGTAGCCTATCTGGCTCTCTGCTTGTTTCCTCATACAGGGCCTACAGAACGGATGAGCCTCCTCCCCATCGCACTGCACCACGCGGTTGAGGGGCACGTCGTCGAGACAACATCCGCATTCAGCCACCTGTCCGTTCAGGATGGCACTGTCCCTGTTGGCGTTTTCCTCCGCTTCTGCAGCTGCCTTTGTATCATGCTCTTCCCGAATTCGTCTTGCGGCCACAAACTCTTTCAGGGCCGCCTTTTCGTCAGCTGAGAGGTCCCCGTGGAGCAGTTCATCAATGTTTTGCCGGCTGTATTTAGCGTCTATTTTGGTCGCTGTCTTCTTTTCAGTCCATCGCGGCGCCGCATTATCCCAATTCCGCGCTGCTTCATCCATGGTCGTGTAAGTATGAAAAACGGAAGACCCATGTTCCGCGAGGAGGTTCTTGATCGTATTCTTGGGCACCTTTGGGTAGTCCTGTGAGATCAGCGTCACAGCCATGTCCTTGTACCGAGACGTAGTCATGATTCTGCTGTACTCCGGGTCATGCAATTTTGCTCTGATTGCTGCACTTTCCTCAACCACGGGAGAACTGTTCTCTCCACGTTTCCGTTTCTTGTTGTTCTCACGCTTCGGGTATGGAGTGCCGTTCTCTTGCTGATCAACGATCAAGGCGACAATGACTTCAGCATTGTGATTATGCACTTCGGCAAGTCCTGCCAGATGGGTTGGGCAAATGTCCTCAAAGACGCTTAGAACGTGGGACAGGCATGTTTCCTTCTGCTGCATCGAAACAATGTTGGAATCTCTAGAAGCATCCTCCGACTCGGAATCGACGAGGTCGATAACTTCTGCCGGGAGCCCCGGCATAGCATCAACGAGGTCGCCCATGTCTGCGACGTTCAAGTCGTTGGGTTTGTGAGCCCCTCAAATCGTCACACGAGTCCCACGATCGCCGAGATCGGCCACGAGCTCAGGAGCGCAACGACACCCAAGCAGCTCCCACGGATTTGTCTGTATCAGGACGTTAGATGATTGCACAGAACCCATGCGCCATATGTCAGAGGAAGTGAATGTAGCAATGGCGAATGGTACAGCGGCCGCACTTATGGCCAGCGTACGACCAAGTTCTGATCTCTCGACCACCGGCTTTCCGCCGAATTGTATGCGCGGCCCAATATTGTTGCTGGTCCAGAAGCACGACTAGTCGTAAGCCGGGAGATTCAGAATACCATGGACAGGCCAATTCGGTACACAAAAGCAGGGCCAGAGATATTGGTGGCACAATGCCTACTTATGGGGAGCTGGCCAATCGCGGAGAGACAACAGAGGGGGTGGGTTGTGGAAGGTTTGAACGAGTACCGAATCCAGAGACGCACTGGGCTGGATCGAACGATAGTCACTCCCAAAGTCATAGGGCCGCATTGATATGGGTCGCCCTTGTCGACGAAAGTAGCGACACCACAATCATGGAGCATTGGATGCCCAAGTGCTTCGAGTTGCGAAGATAACGGGGGATATCCAACCATATATGGCACTTGGATAGACCAGACGCATAGAGAGGAGTGATCAAGGAAATTGGACTTACCAAGAGGTCAGGAATCGCCAGTAGCTTGGGTGGGAGTGCAAGTCATCACACTTGGTTCCGGATTGTTGGATGCCAATGCAATAAATGACTGTGCATCGGATCGGACTGGGTTGGCGCAAACTTGCGAGAGCGAGTGAATTGAAGTGACGGCGACCAAGTAATAAGTGGTCTGCCAAGGGATGCGTTGCTTGGTGCGCTGAATGTGCGATATTCTTTTGTCGAGAACCAATTTGAAGGACAAGTTGTGAAGTGAGTGCACCGAAGGCTCCAAAAAGGAAGGGGAGCGGGGAGACAGCAAGGTTGCTAGCCGTGTTTTGCGTCTACTCTGAGGAACCAGCTGTAGAAATGAAAGAAGCTGGGTCTGATTGGGAAACAAGCGAAGGGCAACTTGGAGGCCAGGGAAGATGCGGTCTTGTCTCCCTCGAGTAGTTGCGAGCAGCAGCAGCAGTGTAGGTATTATTGTTGTTTTTGTTGTTGTTGTCGAAGAGACAAACATCCAGATGCGGGAAACTGAGAAATCGCAGGTTCCCAAAAGTGAGTGTCGCTGGGCTATCCATAAGATAGGTTGCTTTCCTTTTGCGACAGGCCAAAGTGTAGTCCACCTGCAAGGCAAGCCTTTGATGTTACTCGTCGATTCTAGGTTTCTTACCTTCCTCTCCAGTATACATACTCACAGCATGTATCCGTACACCGGGCACACTCCAGCGCCATCAACCAACCATTTTAATCAAGTACTATGTTCATTGTGCTCCAGGTGTTTGATGGTGAATTGAGAGGACATCAAGCCATACTCGCCAGAATGGAACATGGAAATGATGAGGGCACAGAATACACAACAGTGGACGCCTACCTCCTAATTTATCCCATTCCCATTCGGTTGTATACTCTGTCAATGCTAAGTTTACCTAAGTAATTGAAGTTGTTTTTAGCACCTGCTAATTATCAGTAGGACATGTACCCAACTTACTCAAAATTCCCAGCAATATTCGGTGCGAGTACTGTTCGTTCTTGAGCCGCAATAAACCATTTCAGATTCGTGAGAGCGCCTAAGGACAGGACAAACCCATATTTGGATCATTCCAAGATGAGTGGAATATCGAGGATTGTCGTTTAACATGATCTTAGGTATAGCACTGAAGTACTGAGGCAAGTACCACCATCCTAGCTGCTTAGGTCTGGTATGGAGTTGGGTACCAGGTAGGTAGGCGGGCAGCAAGTTCCCAATGAGGTGACCCAATCCGGTTGAGCTCCCAACTTTAAATAGACTCGGCTAACCCCATGTGGTTATACTGTCGCTGATCTTCTCCATTCCCGACCTGCTCCCCGCAACTGGGGGCCAAGGAAGAATAGCCTATGATCTATCATCCGTCACTTGTAGCGTACAGATAGGTAGTCTGCCGGTGTTGTTCATCATTATTACAACATATCACCGCCGCCTTCAAACAGCGCTGGGCGAACCAGGCCATGATCCGATCCATTTCAGTGAAACCTGTATTTGTAGATGCCCATGCGTTGGATTTATTCATTCTCTGCTGGCACTTCTTAACCTTGCTAATTCGACATACTGTGAAGACTGCTCTTTAAAGACCTAAAAATAGACGTTGTTCAGAAAAACACATTCTCAAGCGCCCAGGCGGCTCCCTGCCCAATAGGTCCCCCGGTAAGGTTTTCCCGCCAGTGATTAGTTCCAGCAATACTTCTCGTTCGCAACCCATTCAACGTGCTCTCCCTCGCCCTCCCCGAACCACATCATGCTGGGAATGCTGTCAAAGTGCCTCTCGACAATTTCCGACTCCAGCCCGCAGGCCTCGATCAGCGACGAGATGGTAGCCGTGGGATTCCACAGATCGATCTTACCCAACTTCCAGTCTTGTGCGTACTCATGGGCTTTGCCCATCACGGCGGCAAACGACGCGGCAAGTTCCTCGGCGGGGGCCGTTTCGTCTTCAATCACAAGACGAAGGATGTACATCTTGTTCTTGGCCGTCTCTTGCGGGTTATCGTGGAAGTTTCTGACCCATAGCACCCAGACGCGTTTCCCATCCGGGCCAGCTACGGCCCCTTTCAGCTCTGTGGGACCTCGCTCCTTGAAGATGTATTTCGTAATGACATCGTCTCGATAGAGATGCCACCGCATAATGTCGTAGTCTGGGGCGAAGCAGAATTTCGTCTTTCCATCGCTCCGAGGCTTTGCAAGTTGCTCCCTCATGAGCTTCTCGTCCAAGTCGCAGAAATCCTTGAGGTTGTCGTAGGTAATGGGGCGGGCATGGCGTGCCGCTTCTACGTCGCCGGCTGCTATCCCTCCAGGGATGGCAAAGGTCACATGTAGGCTTGGGTAAGCCGGCCATCCCTTCTTGGTGTAGAACTGTTTCCCGATGTCGCTCCACAGAGCACTGGCTAGGGGTTTCTGCTGCTGGCACCCACGAGGCTCGGCGCCATCCCGCAGCGTCTTCCCCAGCTCTCTCAGCATTCGGGCCCCATATCGGTTGCCCCGGAGCGAGGGATCTGTAAAAACGCTCCCTACCCCGTAGGCGATTCCCTCCTTGATTTGGCCAGCGGCGTTTCCGACGAGGACCCGCTTGCGGATGGTCTCACAGCTGGAAAGCACGGTCCGCTTAGACCCCTCCGAAGTGGCTTCCGATGTCAGGATCCAATGCTGCATGCCTCCGTCCTTCGACAGCGGCACTGTCTCCATATAAGGTTCCCGGCGGAGGTAGTCCTCTTCAGAAAGGGCACCTTTCCACTCCTTTGAGTTCAGCTGCCATGTTGCGTATTTCTCATCCTGGGTCGGATGCGTGAGAACCAGGTCAGACGACTCCGCATCGGGGAGGCCTGTGTGAGGAAGAGAGCCCATTGTGGAATGCTCTTGGGTACGGCCGAGAAAGTGGACTTGGGGTTTTTTTTTTTTTTTTGTATTATCAGAGCTGGGCAGCAAGACTAGCACCTCGTATCAATCTGGAGGCTCGTGATAATAATACTAGAGGTTCTGAGGATATCTAGGTAGAGAGGTAGTAGCAATTTGAAAGCAATCTGGCGGAATTTGAGTGAGACTTAGGTGTTCAGCGGAGGAATGTTGTTGGCGTGGGTGAAAGTGGGTTCTCGATTCCCTTTTAGTCTTCCCATGTTCGGGAATTATCCCAGTTGTGACTAATGGAATAGAATAGACGTAGGAAAGCGCAGGAAGCGATCGACCAGGCGCAACGGTGCTCGGCATAACAAGACAGGTCGAGCTTGACGGAATCTACAGTTCTGACTGCGGAATTGAACGGGGGTCCCCAGGCCCAGTTGCTTAGCAGTGTCCTAATCGACGAGGTCGTGCGTGCAGAGCAGTTGCGGGCTGGACCCTCCCTCATTGAATCAAGGTACCTACCCTCTTTGCCTTATCTCCTCTATTCTTTGACGAGCAATTGAAACATCTAGATATTGATTGATGGCAATTGGTAGACAGTAGCTTCCTCGTGGCGCTCATCCAGGCCTACCGAATGATGTTGAAAACCTGGGGTTAAGTGCCAGCGCGGAAGCCAACGTCGTGGCTGCCCTTGCTTATCTTGACTCTTGAGTCCGGGGTCATATGAACCACATTAGTCTGCGACAGTGATGGGATTAGTGTGGTCCGGCTCGTCAGCCTCTAACCCAATTATGCAACCACTACGTGTGCGGCATCGTCTTATTGACAAAGAGAAATGCAATCTATCAGCCTCAGTTCCAAGGTTCGTACAGGTTGTTGGATGATTTAGGTGGACTAGGTTGGGATGGAAGCAGCCGTGGGGCCGATGCCAACCGCCCGGATCTTCGTCTGGGCGATCCATCTGACAGCCGAGGTCACGATGCGTTGCTTCTCTACTCACACGCGGCGCCAAACATCAACTCGATTGGCTTCCGCAGATCAAGTGATGAAGTAGACCGCCCTGCGTGGCCAAAGTCTACTTCACGCTATACAAGTGGCCTCTTGACTAAGAGTCGAATTATCCATCATCTAATCCTACGATGGTAGCTTTCTGCGCAGGAATAGAACCCTTCCTAGGCTTCGTGTACCCTCTCTCATATCTGATACAGAATGCCTGGATTGTAGAGCGGAATAAGTTCATGTCTCTTAGTGTCCGTGACCATCATCCTCTTCTCTCTGTTCCGGGTCCAGCTTGATCAGCGTATCTATCCTCATAACGGCGATGCAAGCCTCGACCGCACTCTTGAGCTGCCGGATCTTGCTGATGCTGGGCTCCAAAACGCCTGCCTTGATCTCATCCACCACCTTGCCCTTTGCCAAGTCCAGACCGTAGTTCTTGTAGCCCTTCATGCGAGCAATCGTCTTCTCGTCCTGTGTCGCGTCGCCCTCTTGCGTCCGTTGAGATATGGCGTGCCTTGATCGCAGCTGCGCCACGAGCTCACTGGCATCCTTGGCCGCGTTGACAGCCAGGGTCTTGGGAATAACCAGGAGCGACTGTGCAAACTCTCCAATCGCCAGCTGCTCTCTTGATCCAACGGTGCCGGCGTACTCTTCCAAGTAGATGTGAAGGGCAGTCTCGACAGCACCGCCTCCGGGGACGATGCTTCCGCTTTCCAGAGTTCGCTTGACAGCGCAGAGGGAATCGTGTACCGAGCGCTCCATTTCGTCCAGGGTGAATTCGTTGGGTCCGCGAAGCAGGATGGATGCCGACGAGTGTGTCTTGGTACCCTTGACCATGATGCATTCATCGTCCGAGATCCGCTCTTGTACAACCTCCTCGGCGGAACCAAGGTATGAGGGCTCGAACTTTTCGTCACCGTTCAAGTCGGACAGAGTGCTAAGCAGAGTCGCGCCGGTGGCCTTGGCAATCCGTCGCAGATCCTCCTTCTTGCATCGTCTAACAGCCATTGCGCCTCGCTCGATGAACAGCTTCAGTACCATGTCGTCAATTCCCTTGGTCGTGAGAACCACATTAGCACCAGCCTTGAGGATCATCTCGACTCTCTCGATGACCATGCCGGACTCCCGGGCACGGATCTGCTCCAGCTGTTGCGGGTCATCAATGGTAATCTGAACACCCATCTTCATACGCTCCTTCTGTAGGTTCATGTCCAGGCATGCGATCTTGGCGTCCGTTATCCGCGTGTTCATTGCCTGAGAAGCCACGGTGCAGTTCAAGGCGTAACCCTTGACCAGGATGGACTCGAGAGAGCTCTTTCCGTGTGCCTTGAGGATGTTGACGGCCTTGACAGGGTATTTAACTTCATTTTTGTTGTTGGAGGATTTGACGGCCTGCATGGCGTCGACAACCATCCGGGCAAAGAAATCCGAGTCGGCACCGATGATCTTGCTGGACATGGACGTCTTGGCGATGCTGAGCAAGGACTCTTTCTCCAGCTGCTCGACTTTTATGCTGATATTCTCGTTCATGTACTTGATCGCTTCACGCATGGCCAATCGGTAGCCTGTGATGATGGTCGTGGGGTGAATCTTGTTCTTCATGAGCTCGTTGCCTCGTCGCAGAAGCTCGGCGGCGATCAAAACCACGGATGTTGTGCCATCTCCGACCTCCTTATCCTGCTGGTGGGCCAAATCGACGAGAATCTTGCCAGCCGGGTGCTCGACATCTAATAAGCTGAGGATTGTCGCACCGTCGTTGGTCACTGTGACGTCCTGTGATATTTGTCAGTACAACGTTTCCAGATGAGGTAGTTGGCAGCTACTGACACCAATGTCGTCCACCATCATCTTATCCAGACCGCTGGGACCGAAGGAGCTCTTGACGACATTTGCGATAGCTTGGGTGGCCAAAACTGAGAGAGGCACTGTTAGAACGCATCCCTGGGCAGCAGAACCGGTGTCCTACCATTCTGATCTCTGATGTCGGCGCCAGAGATTTTCTGGCCTCCTAAGAACAGAGTCCCGTTTCCGGGCTGCTCGAACATAGAAGCCATACTGTCGGGTCGATCTCGAACTCTTCCGAATGCGTGCACGGGAACGAGTGAAACGGGAGATTCGAGAGATTTATGGGAATTACGGTGGTCGGTCGGACTGTGTCGTGTTGGTTGCAGCCAGGTAGTAGCCTAGCTTATCGTCGTTGCTGCAGGTATTCGGGGCTGCTAGAGCTTCAATAATTTTGTTTAGGGCGGGCCCGAGATTGATCCGGGCCGCTTTTGTACCTGTTAATTGCACAATTTGGATTTATCCCGTACTTGCCCCTCCATGAATGGACCCCTCCTTTCAATAGGAACACATTGGACGACTATCGAAAACGCGGGGCTGATTTCTGATAAATTTCCCGGGCACTGGCTCCCCTGTTTTCGCGACAGCTACCCGACCGACTGATTGGGCAAGTGACTCAGGCGGCGAACCGTCCAAGAAACCGTCACCACAGCTTCTAGTCAAGTCATACTTCACAAACAGACGTGGTATAGAATTGCCCAAAGTTGTCCCATTTCCCCTTATCTCGACGGCATCCCTTGCCCCCCACATTGCAACCATGGCGGACGCAGCTGCACCCGAGCAGTCGAAGAGCGCGATGAAGAAGGCCGAGAAGGAAGCAAAGAAGGCGGCCGAGAAGGCTGCCAAGGCAGCAAAGCAAGCAACCTTGCCTGTTGTCGGCGGTAAGAAGACGGATGATATCATTGGTATCACCGTTTCCAAAGCCGACAACTTCCCCCAATGGTACCAAGAGGTTGTGCTGAAGGCCGAGATGATCGAGTACTATACCGAGATCTCTGGATTCTTCATCATGCGCCCGGCCACCATGTACATCTGGAATGTCATCCGCAAGTGGTTCACCGCCGAGATCGAGGCCATGGGTGTCGACGAGACCAACTTCCCTATGTTCTTGTCGGCAAAGTCACTCGAGAAGGAGAAGGACCATGTTGAGGGTTTTGCTCCTGAGCTGGCCTGGGTCACTAAGGCGTAAGTTGCCTCTACTGGCCCAAATAATATGTTTCGTCTCAGCCGGCTAACCCGCCCGCCAACAGTGGTGACAAGAACCTCGAGGTTCCCGTCGCGGTTCGTCCTACGTCGGAAGCCGTCATGTACCCTTACTATTCCAAGTGGATCCGGTCTCACCGCGATCTGCCCTTCAGACTGAACCAGTGGAACTCGGTCGTTCGATGGGAAGCGAAGCAAACCACGCCTTTCCTCCGAGCGCGCGAATTCCTCTGGCAAGAGGGACACACTGCACACTTGACCGAGCAGCTTGCTGGAGAGGAGGTTCTGCAGATTCTTGAGCTGTACGCTCGAATCTATGAAGAAATCCTGGCCGTTCCCGTGGTGCGCGGTAAGAAGACCGAGAACGAGAAGTTTGCCGGTGGATACTACACGACAACCGTCGAAGGATACATTCCATCCAATGGTCGTGGCATTCAGGGTGCCACATCCCACTGCTTGGGCCAAAACTTCAGCAAGATGTTTGACATCACCGTGGAAGATCCGGCAGAGAAGGGCAAGCACATCAATGTGTGGCAAAACTCCTGGGGTCTCTCAACACGTGTGATCGGTGTCATGGTCATGATCCACGGTGACGATAAGGGTCTAGTTCTCCCTCCACGCATCGCCAAGATCCAGGCCATCATTGTTCCCGTCGGTATTACGAAGAGCGTTACAGAGGAGGCTAAGGCAGCCCACAGTGCCCAACTTCAAGACATCAAGAAGACACTTCTGTCCGCTGGTGTACGGACAGACGATGACCAAAGAGAAGGATACACTCCTGCCTGGAAGTTCAATGATTGGGAGCTCAAGGGTGTCCCTCTGCGTCTTGAGTTCGGTCCCAAGGATGCTGCCAAGGAGGTTGTCAGTTACGCTCGTCGTGACACCGGCGAGAAGGGTACCATTCCCATCGCTGAGATCGGTACAAAGGTCCCGGAGCTTCTGGATACCATCCAGAAGGACCTTTACACCAAGGCGAAGGCCTCCTTTGACGAGCACCGTATTGTTGTTAAGGAGTGGGAGAAGGTCATCCCTGCTCTCGATGCCAAGAACGTTGTCCTCATTCCCTTCTGCCAGGGACCCAAGTGCGAGGACAAGATCAAGGATCTTACAACCAACAAGCAGGACGAGAGCCCAGATGCCTCTGTTCCTCAGGCGCCTTCCATGGGCATGAAGAGTCTGTGCATTCCTTTCGAGCAGCCGGAGCAGCTGGCTGAGGGCACCAAATGCCTTAACCCCGAGTGCCAGGCTACTGCTCAGAGCTTCACCATGTTCGGACGCAGCTACTAAGCGCTGTAAATGTTCAGTCTTGCCTATCATATGACACCTTCACGATTTAAGTCGTGGTCGTTCTGGCTGGGTGTGGCAAGGCGGGATATTAAGGGAAGCGGGTGATGCGAATCTACATCAACCACGTCCTTGAACCGGCTTATAGAGAAAAACAATTAAAACCCCGTATCTGGAGCTGCAGAATAGGTAGTAGTAAGAATACTATTTCCATCTGGTCCACCATACTTGGAACTTGCTGTCAAACCCAATGCCGGCATCCACACCATTGACATCCTAGCATAAACCTACAAACTTCAGCGTCTCACCAGATACAACCCAGAGACGGACCTTACAGCAATGCATTATTAGTATTATTCAGCAACAAATCACTCAGACTTATCCTAATAATCAATGGGGTGTGAAGTTAAATCTTATATTGTCTTTTCATAAAGCGGCGTAATAATGCCCTGCTAGTAGGCATGAAAGTCATCAATATGGTTCCATTTCATCTCATAGAAGTTCAATTTGTGCTTCTCAAATTAGGGAGAAGATGAAACGAATCCATCCATCCATCCATCCAACTCTGTCCAACCACCTTTTCCCTCCACCGTCATAATATTTACGTTACTTGAGTAAGTACATGTGTGTGTATTAAGCTTAAACGCCGAGAGCAGAGTTGAAAGCGTCAGCCGCCGCCTGGCCCGAAGCCGCGTTGGCGGCCTGGGCGGCGGAGTTGCACTCGCTGACGGTGGCGGCGCTGGCCTTGCACTTGGAGCCGAGCTGCTGGCAGATGAACTGGGTGATGATGGCGGGCTTCTGGGCGGAGCCGTGGGCAAAGTCCTTGGTGTTGACGGGGACGAAGGCGGACTCGCCCTTGCGGTCGGCCAGGTTGGAGGAGAACTGGATGGCGGGGGAGCCGCACGAGCCCGTGTCGAGGCCGCCAGCCTGGCGCCGCTTCTTGCCGCCGTTGGCCGAGACGCACTGCTGCTGCTGGGCGTCGCAGTCGGACACCTTGATGGAGTTGTCCTTGCCGCCGTTGACGGCGTTGGCGCAGGCGTTCTTCTGGACGTCGCAGGCGCGCTGGGCGGCCGCGCCCAGATTCACGAACTGCGAGCCGTTGACGCCGAAGGGCTTGGAGGAAGCAGCGTCAGAGGTGATCGGGATGGGAGCAGCACCGGTGCTGCCACTGAACTTGTTCAGGTTGTTGGTAGCAGTGGCACCGCTGCCGGCGTTGTTGTTACCAGCGTTGTTGTTGTTCTTGTTGTTGTTGGCGTTACCAGAGTTGGCAGCACCGGATTGCTTAGCTCCTGCGGCAGAAGTAGCGGAGGCAGAAGCCGAGGCGACAGCGCTGGCGCTTGCCCGGTTGGCGGGAGCACTGTTGGTCGAGTTGCCAACAGCAGCACCGGAGCCGCCAGCGACGGCGGACTGGATCTCGGCCTCGGTGACGTCGGGGACGAGGAGACCCTTGGTGTTGATGCAACCCTTGGGGTCGATGTCGTCACAGGTGTTGCCGGCGCCGGTCGTGTCGCCGACCTTGCCGGGGGCGAAGGTGCCCGACTGGATAGCCAGAGCCGGGTCGGCGCCGATGGAGCTCAACTGCGTAGCCAGGGTCAGGGCGATCTGCTTGTTGAGCTCGGCGGCACCGTCAGAGGCCGGGTCCTGGTGCTGCTGGAGAGCGGCGACCTCGGGGTTCTTGGCCGTCTCGGACTTGCAGAGGACGGAGGCCAGGCCGACGGAGCCGGTGTTGCGCTCGAGGGCGCGGAAGATCAGGGCGTTGGCCATGCCATCGACGTCGTTGGCGGCCTTGGCGTTGGTGAAAGCCTGGTCAGCGATGCGCTGCTGCAGGCAGTCCAGGTCCTTGACGTTGCCAGCGCCCTCAGCTGCTGCCTTGTTACCCAGGAGGGAGAAGACGGGATCTTGGATGTTGTCCGGGTTGTCGAGCTTCAGCGAAGTAGCCACGACGTTGAGGATGTTGTCATGCGAGTGCTCCTGGGGAACCTCTCGGCGGGACAGGTGACGGTTGAGAGCCTGCAGGACGGCATCGGGGCGGGCAGTGGCCACGCCCAGCATGACCGCCACAGCAGCAGTTGACTCGAACTTCATCTTGTCGGGTTTGGATGTATGTATAAAGACTGTTGGGATGTGAGTTCAAGATGAGGCCCGGCCTAAAGAAGGGAAAGTCGATCAAGAGCACTAATACTAAAGAGTGTAAAATAGAAGGTAAATAGAAGGTAGTTCACAGAACTAGTAGAGAAAAGAACGTCGCAATTAGAGAAGGGCAGGCACTTGTCGTTGGATGAGGATAAGAAGAACAATTCCTGCCGAGCTGGCGAGGACTACTGTCCATATATACACACAGGAGATCGATGTGAGGTTCCGAGGCCTGGCTGCCACCCATGAATGTTTCGGCGCAGATTCTACCAGCGTCCAAACAGGGTGTCAGTCCGACCCGCCCAGATGTCACCCCTTCAGGGTGCCCTTTGCCGTGTCTCTGAAGCACAGGCAGTTAACGGTTTCGATCAAGCCGATCATCTTGCAAGCGAACCAGCGCCATGGCACCATAGCAGGAACGTGCTCCACGAACGGCTGTGGGTAAAGTGGGCGCTTCTTCGGCAGAAGGCGCTGCCGGGCGGCCTGCGAACTGCAAGGAGGCCTTAGCATGCGCTGGTTACACTTGCAGCCGTTTCTTGGTAAATCGTTAATAGATCTGCCCCTAGTTTCCCTGTCTTGGCTCATGCGCGGCCGCGTGGTTGACGGGGCAGACAGACCATGAGAGCAAACGTCATGGGGCGGCTGGGACGTTTCACGGCCACAAGATGGTTGCCAGGAAAAGATCGAGGCCACACTGGTTTAGTTATGTGGTTGTTGGTCTGCAGAGGTTGCGACCGAAGCATTCTAGATGTCATGCCCCGGTGTCGCGTATAGCTTCCCGGTGTTTACATTGGCATGTCATCAGTCAGTGACTTTGAATTTGATAGACGACGGGCCGCACTACCAAGAAAAACAAATCTGATGAAGTTCAGCATGGATGGGAGCTCGGGATTTCAGACGAAGAGGCTAGAAACTAGACCCGAAGTGGTCCACGAGCATTGAGGTTTCTTGAATGGGGCAACTGGCAGGGATGATCAAGCTTAAAAAATGTTGTGCCTTTACTTGTTAAGGTTAACCTGGGCTCAGCCGATTGGGATCATGAGATGGAGATGAGACGAAACAGAACGGAGCAGAGATGTACGACGCAGTACGTAGGCGTCGCAACCCGAAACCTCCTCGACGTCTCAGATGTTGAGCCGCAACCCCATCAATCCCCGTTAACCTGGGAGCCAAGCTTTTTCTCAGATGCACTGCTGATTGGGTGCTGGGGGTGTTCGTGGGGGGTGCTACCGCCCAAGGTTAAGTGTTTAAGCCTAACCTTAGTGGTTAATTTGGTGACTTGCAGCAGCGGAGTGGCAGGGGCACGGACTAGGGTGCTTTCTTTCCTAACACCAACGGTTTGCAACTTCAAAAATTAACTCCTTCGTTTCTCTCTCTCTCTAGGCTTGTAGGCCTACGATACACATCGAGAAATGTGTACATGTACATACGTCTTGTCACTTGCCATTGGATTGTTCAGCCAATGTCGATCCCAGGTAATCATATATAGGGAGTCTCTAATATTAGGATGGCCATCCTCCATCAGGCGTCCCACAAGCGCCGACTACTTAGAACGGGTCCATCCCTTGTAGCCGGATAAGGAGGCACCCGTCAGGTCTTATCGCCGCGAGGTCATCTAAGTGGCTAGTGACTGGTGTACCTACTTACTCAATGGCTGATCAATCCAGAGTCCAGACAGCAAGGCTAGCCAGGCGGATGATCGATCGTATAACAGCAACTCGGCACGGGCAGGTATTGGCGTCAAGCGGTTCCTTGCGATATGAGACGACGAGAAAGCCACACACAAAACAAACACCCTTCTTGGGGCCGCATGGCGGACGGGCATTCTCTCGCACGGCGATCATACAGCCAAGGCAAGGGTTGCCGCCTACTGTTGCAATTTGCAGTATGGACCATGCGATCCCGCGTGTTCATCTTTTCTGACAGCTTTCAACGGAAAAACACTGGTGATTGACATTGGCAGCTTTTGTTTGTCCTACGTGGCATGCATGCACCTGTACAGATGTTCCTATATTGCTTGGCTGTGCAAGTATACGCGGTACAGTTGGCCACCAGGTAGAATGTCAGTCCGTATAGCCATGGATATGAAAGTGCAGTGCGCAAAGCCCATACTCCTTGAGATAAAATACACATGCCTTGAACGCTTGGTACCTATCTGATTCGATTACCATCCAACTCCTAACAATACTGCATGAAGAAGGAGAGAAATCGTCCAATGTCAGGTCACATTCCGGAAGGATCGCCTCCCGCACGCAAATCCTCGATCAACTTGGAAGCACTGAGCGCTCCCAGGGGCTACCCGCTAATCGATTCGTTTACCCAGTGTTCCAATGAATGCAAGATTCACAGCGAATGTTACCATGATGCATTGGGACATCAGATCAGGGCTCTTAACCTAGGACGATCAAGCCAGGACAGAAAAGTGTCATATCTATGGTCTGCGACTTTCCAAGCCTGATACACATCGAAGCCAGGATCGTGATAGTACGCTGCATACCTAGCATCACCAATAATATCTGCCAAATGTGACACATTCCTACCCTTATTGCAACTCCCGAGGTTGGAAACAAGAACTCTATATCTACAAGCGAGCTCGTGTTACCTTACTCCATTTGAAATCTCCTATATAGGCAATGAACTTTCGCATGGAGGTGGCATTTGCAATATCTTTCTACAGTCTCGGATGGGTATCGGAATATAGGCATGTAAAACTGAGTTGTCTACATGAACATATCTTTAAGCGCTGATGCAACAATTTTGATGAGTGCGTGATCCGCTCAAGTCTTGTTTTGGTTGGAAAAAGAGCGAAACCACTGATCAAGCTGGAGTTATGGATCGCAGTCCTTACAGGTATCGATTAATTCTCCTCATAAGCCCAATCGCATAACAAACCTTGTCAATTTACCAGGCGAAAGCGTTATGCGGTTACAGTCAGTAGAACTCCAGTACAGCGTTTCGAGGCAGCTCATTGCAATTCGGACTGAGCCGGCTCAACTCGGCCACGAATGAGGGTGGATATGATATGTTCTTTCTTAAGCCTAGTAATTCTAACCTCATACTTGGCTATTTTCAACGCAAACTCATCGGATGCCTCCAGTACACATACAGCAGCCGTGGCAGAGAAAACCGTCTTAGGATACACGATGGGACAGACACAGCAACTCGTATCTGAACGGGCTTGATTTGTACAGGATTAGCGGAGGCTGATAACGTCTAAGAAAAGTCCGAAAATGTCGAGGTATCCCCCATCGCATCAAGTCTATAGCTGGGAAGCGGACAATGGAGAAAGCTTGCCAAATCCCTTCTTTTCGGCAGTCTATTATTCGTACATTGAGACCCTCCTTTAACCGATGACCAGCTTGCCATCTTCGGGGAACTCGTACTCGGGAATCTCCAGGTTGAGAGGAGCGGGGCCCTTCCTTATACGTCCGGAGATGTCGTAGTGAGAACCGTGGCAGGGGCAGAACCAACCACCAAAGTCACCAGCCTCGCCGATGGGCACACAACCCAAATGTGTGCAGACACCTGTTAAATAGGAAGCAGCGTTAGTTTTGATTCTGTACATCGCTAGCGGTCTTAGAGGAGATCTGCCGCGTTTCGGGGCAGAAATATCAATTGGGCTCGGATGCCTTGCATAAATGGGCGAATTCGACATCATCGGCATACGCGCCACTTCGCACCACTGCCAGACATCCCAGTCGAAATTTGCAGTTTGTTTGAATATGACGTACCCAGCATAACCAGCCACTCAGGCTTCTGCACGCGTTCCTCGTCGGCCTGGGGGTCTCGCAGAGACTTGACGTCGATCTTGTTGGCCTCGTCGATCTCGCCCTCGGTTCGGTGTCGGATGAAGACAGGCTTGCCTCTCCACTTGATGATGACGTTCTTGCCCTCGGGGATGGCGTTGAGGTCGACCTCAACCTTGGCCATGGCCAAGACATCAGCGGACGCGGACATGTTCTTCAGGAACTCTGCAGTCGAGGATGACAGGTTAGTAAACCATTGGCAATCGGAACATGTTGGCAGGCCGCGTTTTCGGCGCTAGCAGCCACCGCAGACGTAGCCGTGTGCTGACGGCGACTCAATGGCTCCGGGATCGTCGTTGCCAATCCCTCTCGTCACTCACCTTGAACAGTCGACTTGGCACCAGCGGCGGTAATGGCACCCATGGCACCGACCATGAAGTAGGAGACCAGGTTGTTGGCGCCGAGGGAGTTCTTGCTCATGTAGCTGCCCCAGTCGGGGACCTTGGAGGCCCGGGTGTCGCCCTTGAAGGGGCTGCTGTAGTTGCCATCGCGGAGCGAGCTGGAGGTCGAGAAAGCGCGGACGGAGCGGAGGGTAGCGGTCTTGGAGGCCTCTCGCGCGAGGGCGCGCGATGCGATAGTCAAAGGCGCCATGACGATGGGAGGTAGGTTGTGGATTCAATTGGGAGGGTGGAATTGGTCGGTCGTCCGGAGAGAATCAACTGCTTTACCTGCTTGAGGTCTTTTCCAAATTTCTGGGGACTGCTACCGAAACGGAACAAGCTCGGCTTGGAGTGGCCGCATAATGACTGCCTGGTCTGTGCAGCTGCCAAATTGCGAGTTGCTGATTGGCCGAAGCTGATGCTGATGCTATGACAGCTGGTCGCCACTAGCTTGACAGCTGCCAGCAGCCAGAGAAGCTGAGTAACCACATGTGAGGTAATCACCCCATCCATTCAGGGACACGATGTGGAGGAATATTCCCAGTATCATTTCTAATGGCTGTCATTACACTGTTCTTAGGTTAAGTAGGT
Source organism: Apiospora marii (assembly GCF_038362585.1). NCBI lineage: Eukaryota > Fungi > Ascomycota > Sordariomycetes > Amphisphaeriales > Apiosporaceae > Apiospora > Apiospora marii. Next base: position 2,186,782 of record NW_027117374.1, read on the forward strand.
GAAGGTGAAAGATGGCAATGAATCACATGAGGAAAATATGTCCTTTTGATTCAGATGGCGGCGACATATCTGGTCCATCTATAAATCCAGGCCTCACTGTTTAATGCAAGCGCTTGAGCTCTTCGACCAAATTCCGTATGCTCTCAACATCCGGACCCAAACCTGTAACCATCTCTTCCTGTATGCTTTCGTCCGCGTCTAGAAAGCGTTCAATGAGCTCTCCGTCTATGTACCTGTATGGTTCGGCCGCCTCCCGCTGCTCATTTCTAAAAGAGCGGAAGTCGTTAAACTCCAGCTTCCCCACCGTCTCGATCTTTTCGACTATCTTCTCTTGCAACCGATATAGCAGATCTAGCGTACTGTCCGTCATGGTTCCAAACAGGTAGATTCCACCTTCGACCTGTGGTTGCTTGTATGTTAGCGGCTATCCAAGATTCGTGTGGAGGCAAGAAGGTCACGTACCGTGCCGAGGAACGCTCGAGGGACAACAATGGCATTCTCGCTGGCGTCGACCGTCACTTTCTTAATCCTGTTGACCATGTCCCCCAGATTGAATTCGCTGGTGATAGTCATACTCTTCTTATCATCCTCCGTGACCCCTGATGTATTGCGGCGAAGTACCATGAGGTTTCCTTGCGCATCCGCCTCGAGCCACGATTCTCCCTCAATGTGACATATCGACGTTGCCCATGAGGCTTGATAATGTCTGCCCAACTCCTCCAATCTTGCCGGCTGGTCATCAGCCGCCGGGGTGAACTTGACGATGCTCATTGACTTCATCAAGTCGGCCACTGCGATAGTATCTCCTTCAATGGCCAGATCAACTGGATATGTCGCTGGGCGGTAGGACGCCACGCGATCAATCTTGGCGTTTGTTGTCGATACCTCGTTGTACCGATACACAACAACAGTCTTAGCAAGCGCTGCCACAATGTAGTCGCCAATCACGCCGAAACATCTGCACGCACCCTTAACACCCCGTTGCGACACCACGTAAGGGTTTCGGTCACTGTCGATTCCAACGACCAGAATTCGCCCCCTGAAATCATCCTGCGAGCCGGGATTGGGCTGAACATCACTGAGGTAACTCGTGCCAACAAGGAACCGCTCAACCTTGGACCCATATGAATCTGTTAGTTCAGCCCGGAACACGGCCTCCACCATTTCTGGCCCCGAGGCGCCCTCGAGTATTAAGTCTTCGCCAATCTTGTCGAAAACCACCTCGTCTACCAGCCGGAATGAGCTGGTAATCATCTCTTCGTTATTGACCACTTCTCTCTTCACGCATCCCAGTCCAAAGGCCCGCTCGTTTCGAGAATAAGCTATTCTCCTCACAGTCTGTCCCATTGGAAGTGTCTGAACATGAGTTCGTCGTTCATCGTCGATGAGAGCAAGTTTCAGCGTCGTTTCGGTTGCCAGAGCCATGCAGTCCGGGAACGCCTCGGTGTCAAAAGGACATACACATGTTGCGTCCTGTGCGGTCACGGCCGAGTAGATGATGCGGCCATGAGACGCATATATCAGGCTAGAGTGCTCACTCGTAGAGAAGACATTGTAAACACCATTCGGCTTCGGAAGAAGCTGCAGGCGTGCGTGCCTTGTTCCAAGGACGATACTCTTGCGCCCCGATAGAGAGAAATCTGATTTCGACACATTGAAAGTGAATACGAACCCATCTTCCATTGCGACGAACAGGCTGGGCCCGGAAGACTCGGGCGGCAAAATCTGAGCAAGGACAATGTCACGCGGAACCGAAGTCAGGTCGTCCTGTTTCCTTAGCGATTCGCTATGCAAGGGCTGAAGGGTTTTGAGATCCATGATAGATATTGTTCCTGATTTCCAGAAACCTACCACACCAATGCTAGGGTACTGAGGCGGCAGGTGTATGCAGGCGACCTGTTCCTTTTCCCCGAGGTCGTTGTGTTCCGTGCGAATAAGGTCATGTTCTATCCTGAGCGAAATCAGACTGTTGCCGTTTATAGACAGGAGGATCCAGTCATTGTTGGCGGATGCATTAGTGATAATCTGGCCAGCTGAAGGGCTCCAACTGGAGATGGCAACGCCGCCCTCAACATCAATAAGTCGGACGCTGCTAGGAGTAACCTGGATCAGGCGGCCATCAGAAAGGTTTTGAGCCACCAGAGTCTGCTCGTTTAAGGAGGTACCCTTGAACACCTCGACTTCTTCAATATCCCCAGACGCACAGAACGAAAAGACTCTGGTCTCTGTAAGGAATGATACTAGCAGCGTGTCGCACTTGGGAGAAGATCCGGCCCTGATGGGAAATAGCGATCGCACATTGTCCATGTCGGCCAGGATACCAACGTCTTCGAGTCCGACTCCACTACGGACACTCCTCAAGCTGCCGTCTTTGTGGACACCACTCCCAGCAACAATCCTAGCTTGTCCAGATGAGTACTCGTTGACTGTCTGCTCTTCCCCCTCACGGTTGCCCATGTCCATAATAGTGAAATCCAAAATAGGTGAGATATTGGTCAGCTCCTGGACTAGCTCAAGGGTGTAAGTCTCTGGGTCGATTCTGAATAGTTGAGAGTTTCCGTAATGGGAAGCGACGAATAGCATGTTGTCTCCCATGTAGACTAAACGGTTTGCCCGTGACGTGACCCCGATCTTCTTCATCTCCAGCCCAGTCACCACGGCACCGTTTTCCAGTTGGATCTCTAGCATCCACATGGTCCCGTAGTCGTCCCCGACAAAGTAATGGGACACGTTGTATTCAGCCCAGGCGACGAAGATAGAGGACTCCACCAGGGCGGTTTCCACCCTCTTCTTAGCAGCGTCGTCGTAGTACAGCAAACGCGTCTCTCCCACGACAATAAACCCGCCCAGCTGAGCACGGGCTTGCTGAGCGTTCCGGACAATGTAGCGCTTGTGTTCCTCTTCTCCCCGACCGACTGGTATCAACATGGCCGCGCCAGGGTCCTGGATTTCAAATTTGTCTATTTGGTCCTTGGTCTCGAAATTGGATACCGTATTGTTTCTGTCATCGGAGTAGAGGCGGTAGGTGACGAGTTGGGCGTCCGGGTTGTCGGTCCGGGTTTGATATAGAAACGCAACCTTCGGTTGGCCGGTTTCCACGTGCAGGAAGGTGGCAGATCTTATGAACAGCTCCCTGATGCGGATCTGTTCTTGCCAGTCTAGTTCCGTCGCCTTGGTCTTCATGTGTTTCATGCGGGCTATGTTCAAGACCCCTTCCCACAGTAACATTATCATGAACCTGCCCGATGGATCGACAATACACTGGTCCTGGCTCTGCGAATCCCTCATATACTTCTCATTATTATCGGCGAAGTCTGTGTAACGGTCCGGCCCTCCGGTTTTGTCGTCCCATCCGAGTGTGAAGTATTGGAAGCGGTCCGTTCCAATGAAGAGATGATCTGTGGTGGCGTCTCTCGGCCGCAGTCGCTGCAGCATGGTGATAGTGCCATTGACGACTTTGGAGTCGATCTCGACCAACAGACCTGTTTCGGGGTCGACTTTCCATATCTCGAGCCGATTCGCTTTGCTTTTCAGAGGAAGGGCGCAAAAATTAGTTCGAATGCTCGCTGGTCATTGTTCTGCTAAGAAAGGTGGAATTGTATTCGGATAACACATCGTACATACCCAAGCACCAAGCAGTCATCTTCCTCTCCCGGATACAACGAGGCGCGCAGAGCATGGCGCACGCTCTGTGGCCGGTGAATCGGCACTACGTAGGCCATGATGTTGCAGTATGGATCATGGCTCTGCAGCAATACGAATAGAGGACAGACTCGAGCAGTCCCTGTCGGAGGAACTTGCAAGTCAGTGATACAGGATCCGTCGTCTTTGCGTTGGCAAGAGATTGATCTTATCAATCTATCAAGTGCCCCTCCAACGCTTTTTGGTACGGTATTGGATGTAGTGACAAATCAAGAGAAGCTGAGGGCGGGCGAATTGCTGGAGCTTCAATCGGAGCTCTATGATGCCATGGCCGACAAGCTACGACCGGGGTTTGCTTATTTGGTGTCACTTAACCCCGACCAGCCTGCCAGCATTGAGGAACCTACCATAATCCTAAGCGTCAAGTGGAGTGGGCGCGCGCTAGGGTGGGATGTAACCGTGCCTGTGCTTCAATCAATCAATTGACCGTTGCGGCAGCTTCTTGGGATTGACCCAGGAGGTTCAAAATCTAAATACGTACCTCCTAATATTTGGATTGATACATCTAGGCTCTAGGCTGGTTATGGGCAGATGGGGAAGCAACGTGGAAGAATCAAGAACACCTCTCACTGACTTTGCTGTCATGGATCTCTCCGATTGGTTCCGCCCAGCCCTTGCCTGGCCAGATGTATACGCATAGAACCCCAATGTTTATTACTGGCTGGCCAGGAAGATACAACAACACCATGCTCAACTAGTGTCTCATGTCCTCTCCATCATGCCTATGGATGGACAGCTGCCCCGCCTGGGATGGCCCATCCCAGACACCGACTTCTTGCCTTGCCCTCTTGCCCTCGACTAATTTCTCCGCATACCAGTTTCTGGCTCGTGTGTGACTTGTGAAAGGGGCCAAATAGGAGAGGTGGATGGACGATCGGTCCTCCAAAGTGCATACATACAAACATAGAAGGCTGCTTGTCCCGAGACCTCTATGGACCAACTCTGCACATAACAAGGAACATCTCTTTAAACAGACGCCATGCAGACACAAGAACTACCCCGGACCCCCGCCGAGGTCCTCTCCTTGCCCCCGACGCCCACAGAGGGAGCCTTCGAGCTAGGAGAATTCGACGAGGAGGATGGATGTTGGACCCCCTTGCAGCTCGCCGCCAAGGACGGAGACCTAGCCGCGGTCGAGAAGCTGCTCCGGGATGACGGCACAGACGTGAACGCCCCGCCCGCCGGCTACTACGGAAACACGGCCCTCCAAGCCGCGTGCCTCTTCGGGCACGAGGCCGTGGTCCGAAAGCTAATAGCCGCGGGCGCCGACGTCGAGGCCCCCGGCGGCAACAACGGGCGACGGAACGCTCTCCAACAAGCCTGCCGGTCCGGCAACTCATCCGTGGTTTCCTACCTGTTGCAGGAATGTAACGCCGACATCAACGCCCCTGCGCTACGCTACCATGGCCGCACAGCCCTGCAGGTCGCGGCCGAAGCGCGGGACTTGAAGATTGTAGAGCTCCTTCTCGCGGCTGGGGCCGACGTTAACGCAAAGCCGGCAGGCACAGCAGGTCGCACGGCTCTCGCGGCGGCGGCCTCAGTGGGGGACCTGGAAATTGTGAAGCTTCTGCTGAAGCACGGAGCTGATGTCAATGCGCTCCCGAGCCGACACAAGGGCATCACGGCGCTCCAAGCAGCGTGCTGCATCGGCCATGAAGAAATTGTCAATGTGTTGATCGAGGCCGGCGCGGACGTGGACGCGCAGGGCAGTTCATTCAAAGGGGGCCGAGCGATGCATGCGGCTGCTCAAAAGGGGCATATAAACATACTGGAGATACTATTGAAGGCAAGCGCAGATATCGATGCCTCAGCCGGCTGGGGCGGCCAGACCGCATTGCAAACGGCGGCTGCCAATGGCCAGGAAGACGCTGTGCAGTTCCTACGGAAATCGGGGGCCGGCGGGCCAATTGTTGGAGGCGTCCTGTTATTTGATTAAGTAGAAAGCCCTGCAAGACACAGGCTATCTATCTGCAGAAATATACAGCACTGCCCCCAAAACTGTCTGTTTATGTGACCTTACCCCAGCGTCAGGTTTGAGATGTGTTTCAATTACCTTCGAGGTAGTTGAATCTAAAACAAGGTTCTTCAGTCCACGAGTTTGGGGTTGATATGTCATCTGGGTAAGGATTGCGAAGAGATGTCTGGTAAGGATAGCTGGGGGGAAACGGTAGTAACCGGGGTTGTCACTTGCCGTAATCGAGGCGAAATTAACGTTATATCTTTATTTCATTATCTAGTCTGGCGGCGAACCAGGTTATACATCTGCTGGTGAGGGAGGCACGGCTAACCAAGTCATGTTATAATGACAATGCATCCACTCCCTCAAAGGGGATGGTCCACCCGTGCAACGTGATACTGCCGGTGTATACTATAATCCCCAACGCCCTAGCACGACGTGATGGCGCGACTTGTTCAGGATCCGACAGCGTTCAGCTTTTGCTTCTCCTCATCGGTCAACATCTCGAACCAGCTATGGAAGTCGGGTGTTTGCGACAATCGTCGGAAGAAATCGGTCAAGAACCGGTTTGTCTCATCGTCTTGGTGGCGAGTCATACTAGAAGCCTCCAGGTAGCCCATGAGATCGTTCTTGGTACTTCCAAGACTCAGGTCTACTGTGTCGGGCTCGTCCTCCCAGCCATCGTCGTCTTCCTCTTCCTCATCCGCGAACTTGGAAGCGGCAGCAGCAGCAGCCGTTGATGCGTTCTGCGCACCAGAGGCCGAAGCAAGCTCCTCCACCAAAATCTTGATGATCTTGAGGGTAGCAGGTACTATCGTGTATCGGTCTGGATCTGCTACATAATAAGTACCGGCACAAAGGGGCTGGAGGGCCGACTTACTCTCTTTCGCCCTCGAGCGCGTCATGATTCTATCGCTGACGGGGACAATCAAATCGCCCTTGACCATGGTCTGTGCTACGCGAGGGTCATTCAACTCGTACAGCTTGGACAAGGCAATGACACTGTTGGGGTATCAAGTCAGTATAAAGCTCTGGTGGGTCGCTCGTGTCCATAGACTTACTTTTGGCGGATTTCATCAAAGCCAGCGAAGATGACCGAGTTTTCGAGCCATTTGGCGAGAACAACTTGCAGGCCGGGCTGTCCGTTACCGTGGGCGTCAGGGATCTGCAGTTGACTAAGGAACTCAACAACTGCATCTGCCCTTTCCATTGAAAGTCGTGCGAATACCAAGATGAGCGACTGAATAAAAGGCGCCGCCTCGGCTGTAGCGAGGCGCGTAGCCACTGCTTTCAGAAGAGGATCGAGATATTCGCCAAGTCTCTCGGGCCCAGCCTTCTCGACAAGCTCTGCTGCCAGACCACCGACCTCGCTAGCTGCGTGATCCTCTATCTCCGGCTTGAGAAGCCGGTCGATGATCCGGAGGCAGATCTCTACACCAGTGGTACCATTCTCATCTTGATAATTGAAGACTTGATGGTGACCATGCTGGAGAAGATACTTGACCGACTCGACACCCGGCCGAAGGACCTCCCCTTCCATACTTTCCATCAACAAGCGGGTCAACTTGGGTAATGTGGCGGCAACGAAACCGGGAGGAAGGGGCTCGGAACCATATTGCGTCAGAGCAGCCATCAATTCCGTCGCAAACTATTAATCATATCAGCAGGCGCCTACAGAAAGGGGTTAGCAGAACCATGCAGACGTACCGTTACGAGAGGATCATCTGATGTGACATTGGCGGCGTCGAATGTAGATGTCAATGAGGGCAGAACTTTCTGGCACAGTGCTTGGTAGAGCTGAGGATCAGCCATAGTCTGTACGATGTCTTCAAATGTTTCGCAGATCATCATGGTGACCTGGAAGTTGTTGGCACCGTGCTTCGCAATCTGGAAAAGTAGGTCTAGAGCCGGCACATCGCTGGAGAGGGCGACGCGCTTGTCAATGTTGATGGCAGCCCGTAGCGTCTCAGCTAAACTTATAAGGAGATCGTCGGCTTCTTCGAGAGTTGTCATGTCCTTGTTCATGATCCACTGACCAATAGCCTGTACGACCTGGGCTTGGCCATTCGGTTGGACAGCACCTCCCGTAACGAAGCCCTCCAGCGATCTGATGCAGGCAACCTGGACAATCTCCGTCTCGTCTGGCGCGTTTATCGCGGTTATCACACGGTCGAGGAAACCGGCAGCAATTTGGTGACATCTTATCAGCTGACCAGCAACAAGGAAACCTCGAGCACGCAGCAATGGCTCATCGGGGCGGTTAATGCAGTAATCCACCAATTCGAGGTAGGCTTGGACAATCTCCACTGGCACCTCCTTGCCGCAGTCCAAGAAATCGCTGATGAGCATGTTAAGCAAGAACAACGCGGCTTCCTGGGTTCTCCACGAAGGTGATTCGGTTGCAAACACGGTCTTGGTGTGAGCGAACAGACCCTCGAAAACCCCATTCTTTAGCCACTCGCCCAGTTTGCACAGAAGATCGCCACAAGCAGTTCGGGGTGTGTAGTTTGCGCTAACAGACCACTCCTCGGCGAGGTACAGGGAAACGTCTATGTCCCACAGTTCCTCTTCTTCGGAGGTGATTCTAGCATACGAAGTGCAGAGCTTCATGACATCGAGAACCCAAGGCGTTTCGTGAGCAGTCGGGTGGGCCTTGAGCCTTTCCTCAAGCCCATTCTGTACCGGCTTGGCTTTGAGGCAACCGTTCAGGAAATCGAGTTCTTCCAGGACGAGGAAGTCCAGAGTGTAGGGGAGGCCGTCGGCATCCTCCAATCGACCCTGAGCACTGCCGTTCACGATATAAAGTTGCTCGTAAGGGGTGCAGAGTAGCACAAGTTCTGCCCAAGCCGCTTCGAAGAAATGAGGCGTCTGCGGGAGCAGCAAATTGGGGAAAACGTTCTTCACCTTGAGAAGGCATCGTACGACCTGGAGCTTCAATGCGATGATGCCATTCCATTCCTCGGGTTGGCTATCGAGCTCGGTTTCCGGAAGTGGTGGTAGCTCCAGTTTCATGGTCTGCAAAAAGAAGGGGAACCAGCCTGCCAGAGCCTGCTCCGCAAAGGCCTTGACCTCTTGCGGGTGATCTTCCTTGACCTGGTCCATCAGGTCGAAGCACCCTCGGAAGACAGAAACTGCCAGGGCTCGCAGGATGGGCTTGCGATCGGTCTCGCTCACGGCCACCTCGTATACGACCTTAACGATGTCTTGGGCCATGCTGAAGAACTGGTCATCGCTCAAACTCTCATCGACGAGGTCGCAGAGGATCTTGAGCGCGCCGTGTAGATGGCTCTCGTCCCCAGAGTTGATGTAGCCAAAGAGCGTGGGCAGAAGAGTCGGCCATCTCTCGGGGAAGTCTGCATTGGCGATTCTGCCTACGGCAAAGCTGGCTGCTGACTTGATCTTGCGCTCTGAAAGGAGAGCGAGCTCGAGGAGGATGGGTCGGATTTGGTCCTTTGCGGCGTCGGCAATGGGAATAACGGGGCCATCGTCGCTCTCTCCGCTCCAATTTCTCTCAATGAAGAGGCGAAGGACGGATATGGCTTGCTGGCGGATCTCGACGCTGATGGACGTGTGGCTCGCGATGTTGACGAGGGAGAGCGGGTAGGCCGGGTTCGCCTGGGCCTGCTTGAGGTCGAGTTCGGCTTGCTTGCGTGGGCCCTCGGCGGCGAGCTGGGTGTTCGCCAGGACCTGAACGAGCTGGTCTTCCATCGTGACCATTCGTCTGCGCGTAGGGTCAAAATGAAGGCGAGGCTCGAAAGATACAGTCCAAAAAACGGTGGTGGAAGTCGAGTCGAACGGCAAGTTAAAGGTGTCGAGTGTAGGGGTTTAAAGTGGGATTTTCGGAGGGGGTCGTTTACCCGTTTGTTCGTCCCACTTGCCCGAGAAAGAAAGTCAACAAACTGGTTTGCGCGGGGTCCGTGTTGATGGGACAATAGTAATGATGCCACCGGGATCACTTGCTGGATTATACAGAAAGGATAAAGAAGGGAATGAGGAGTTACCCACGTCGAATTATGAAAGAGCGGAATCAACAATTATTATGTGGTGGTGGGATAATCATCAGTCCCTCCTGTTACAAGTTGATCGGACGGATTGTCGGTCAAGCTGGGTGCCTACCTACCTACCTAATCTACATAGCATGCGCAGAAATCTTGGATGCTAGAGCTGGCCTGGTTAAACAATGGTGGGGGACCTGCAGGAGTCGCGTTTTGGACTTGGGCAGCAGCAGCGAACAAGCACCATCCCATCATATACGACAAGGTACCGATCCTAACAGCCTACCTGGCAGACACATATCTATCTACCTAACTTACTAATTGAATCGACTCGCATCGGGTATTGACGATCGCGAGGCAACCGGATGTCTGCCTTGCCGTGAAAAGTCTGGGAGACCCAAAGTCAATCGAACCCGATCTCGCATACATATTATGTACATAACTTAGTAGCCCCCTCATGCGTTCTACCACTACAGCCGGCCACAGTCGCTGCAACGGCGAAAGGGTAGGAAGTATACTCGATTCATACCAATAGGTAGATAGGGAACATTGCGACTTGCGCACCGTGACACCCTCCTGAAAGCTGAAAGACACGTGGAATTTAGGGGCTAGGCCTTGTTAAACTGTATTTCGCGTTTCTTGTGAAATTGGCGTCTCACTTTACGCGTTTCCCCTTACCCCTCAACGCGTGATTTCTAAATGAGCATCTCGCCATAGGGCTGATTGATGCTAAGTCTTGGCACCTAGGCCATGATGCTAATGCATGGTTGACGGACGCCTTTTTCTAGTTTGGCCTAATTGCTGCCCGTGACACAACATTTCCCCCAAACGTTAGCGGGCAAACAAAATAAAAAACGAAACATTGATCGTCATACTACGCCAAAATCGCCGTGGTGGCCGATACGGTGGTAGCTGTGTTCGTACCGCCTCTCCGTCGCCGTGCCGTTCCGTTTCATTAAGTGGACCTGGCTACCGCATACGGCAAGAAGCGCCCGTCTACCTACCGTACAAAAAGACCGGTACTCTCCCGAACAATGCCCTCGACCCCCCAAGCCCAAGGCGGCCTCTCGGTGTCCCTGCCGCAAGCCTCGCACCTCCTCACCTCCTTCACGCACTTCCTGACCGTGGCCATCCACAACGTCCTCTACTACCGGTCCCTGTACCCGGCGGCGACCTTCCTCACGGCCCGGGCCTACAACCTCGCGGTCCACCAGTCGCGGCACCCGGGCGTCTGCACCTGGATCAGCGACGCCGTGTCGGCGATCCGCGCCCAGCTGATCCTCGGCGCGGTCGAGCGCGTCGCCCTCGTCATCCACGCGCCGGGGGCCCAGGTGCTGGAGCGCTGGATGTTCGACCTCCGCGCCTTCCCCGCCTTCGCGGGTGTCACGGAGCAGGAGCAACCACTTGCCGGCCCCAGCGACGGTGGCGGCGGCGGCGGCAGCCGGCGGGACGAGGAAGACGACGGGGTCGGGCCCGGAGGTCCCGGTAGCATCCAGGCTGCCGAAGCGTCAAACAACAACAACAACAACAACGACGAGATCAACTGGACGGACGTGGATGAGGGGTTCCGCGCCGCGGTCCGGAAAATGGCGAGTGCGGCGGAGCTGCTGCCGCCCTTGCCAGAAGGCTGCACCTACACCGTGGCGGTCGAGCTGCGGGACGAGAGCGAGGCGCCCATAGGGTATCCACAGCACTGGATCCCTTCGCAGCCAAATCTGCAGACGCAGTCGAAGACGAGACCGGAAGCTGGGCGCGACATCGGCGGTGCAATGACGGCCGCCATCAGAAATGTAGAAGCAGGCCCCCTGTACTTTGACTGTTGGGTGGAACTAGGAAAAGAATTGGCCTCGACATCGTCGCTGCCGTTGTCATCTCGACAATAATTACTGGCCATGCATTGCTAATACTAATTAATATACTTAGTTCCTGATAATTGTAAATATATCAGGTATCAGGCAGTAAATGTAGTCAAAAATCAGGAACAGCACCTGAATTAAGTCGTGGAATTGAAGGCGAACCACACAGTCTGTTGGTCTCGGATGAGTACATTGTAACAAGATACCGCACGAGTACACAGAAGCATCAATTGCAATTGTTGATAGTGGGACATTCGTTATTTATTAGGTCAAGAGAAGGACAACGTATTGGAGTTGATCACTCTTGTGCTAGTCGTACAGATACAGTGGCAATGCTTCCAGGCGTTGTGGTATCATTTTCATCAAATTCGTAACATTCTGACTGGCACCATCATTCATGAAACCCAGAACGCCCAATTGTAAAATCAATATCTCATGACCGACCTATCATACCACCGCTTCTTCGAAGCTTATATGATGTCTCCTCCAAATCCTCCGAAGCCACCATAAGGGTTGTTGCCGCCACCTGGTCTGTGGCCGCCGAGCCTTGGCATACCGCCTGGTCCTAAGGGGTCAAAACGGGCCCCGGGTGGCGCTTGAGGATCATACGGCTCGCCGCCAATACCGCCACCGCCGATGTCGCCAAAGGTAGGATGCATTCCGCGATGCCCACCAGGGCGAGGCAGTCCTCCAAGGCTTGGTCGGAAGGGATCGTTGGGTCCTAGGCCAGGCGGATTCAAATCATCCGCGCCAAGGTTACCAAACGGCGACGCGCCTGGAGGGAATCCGCGTGGTGGCCTGTTGATCTCAAGCTCATCTTCGAAATCGGGAGGAGGAAAGTCTCCTGCTGGCACTGGACGGCGCGGAGGGGGGTCGACAGGGTCGCCGTACGGGTTGGGTTGTGCAGGCGGGGGCATGGGCTGGGGCATGACGGGTTGTCGAGGTGGACGGCGCCCTGCGCCTTCAGCATCTTCTCTCGCGGCCCTGTCATCGGGGCTCTCCTCATACCCCTCCTTTTGCAAAGACGGCAGTAGCTTCTGGATGATGTTGATCTTGATCAGGCTGGCCAAGTCAGTAATACGAGCTTCGTTGATGAAAACTGCCTGGAGTTTCTGGGACAGATCGCTCCGATCCTCAGTCTGATCCTCAGTCGCATCAGGTGTCAATGTGATCCGGACAGGCAAGGCACCGTTCGAAATAAAGTCCTTGATTGTGACTTCGACACGAGCAATGCGATCATCATCGATTGCCAAGCCACGGATCTCGGCCTTGCCACCCATCCGGTCAACCTTGAGAACGAAGCGTAGGGCTGACTGTGAGTGGGCGTAGACGAAGGTGCAGTTGTTGAACGACGCGTTCCAGTTCTCTGGCAGGCGCGGCGCAAGGTCCCGGCACCTTGCTTCATCGTTTTTGGACTCGTCAAAGCCAGTCAGGCGGAAGCCTAGGGAAGCCATGCAAGCGTGTGCGAAAAGTGCGAGAGCGTCATGAGAGCTGCTCAGATCGGATGTTGTATCGCCTTGCGTGTGTGTGGGAAGAGCGTCTGCCATGCCCTGGAGAAGGGCAGCCGGACTTAACGGGTTCGTAGACATGGTCAAGTATGTGGACGAGCTAGGTATTCTAGTTTGGTGATCGTCGTCGATTGCGATGAACTAAATGCGCAATAGTGTATGGTTTGATGGATGAAGGCGGCAATTTGGAGAATAACGGGAAAGCTCATAGAGTCAGAGTCAAAAATGGGGAGCTGACTGTATTTATATATGCTTTCGCATACAAAGTTCTGTTACCTGGCGCAGACAGAAGATGATGGACGTTGTACATGGAGACGTTTGGTAATTATGTCATCTACTCGGTGCCTGCAGCTCACTAAACGTGGGGTAAATGAGGGGCACCAGACCCGAAGCTAAAGTACCTACAGCTGCAAGTGCTTTGGGCATTTGGGCATCCGTCTGCCCTTCTAGAATTCAGCACAATTGCTGGCTATCTCACTTGATGGAGAACCGGACTTTTGCCAGTTATCGGAACACATAAACACATAGCAATCCTCACCAGCTCTACCAATATCCCGAAGTTAGACTGCGCGAATACCAGAGCGGGCCGTGAAAGCATCAAGACTCTGGAGACCCTGCTCAAGGATACCCAATTTCTTCGTCACTTCGTTCCTCTCCGTTATGGTGCTGTCGTCTTCGGACCCCAGTCTGTCGATCTGATCATCTGAGAGATCCCAGACGACATCCGGTGACAGTCTAGTATTGTCAGTAATCAGTCCCAAACAGGTAGGCGATGACCAGTTATAACTTACACATCTGGGAGTTTTTGGATCAGGCAAGCCTCAACTGCATTGACGCTGACATCGTCGGTGAATTTCTTCAGGGCGACCTGGAAGCTTTCGTGAGTATGTATTCAATCGTAATGCAGTATGACGAGGGTTTCTTACAGTATAGTATGCTGCGGCAACATCGGCAGCAAGGGAAGCAGAGTACTTCTGCACATCGGGACGTGTGCCTTCTTCCAGTTGCATAAGAAGTGCCTTAAGCGGCACTTTGTCTTGTAGACTGGCACTCAGCTGATGACGAGTATGGTCGATAAACTTGAGGGTAATCTGATCAAAGTTACGACTATGCCGGTCATCTTGAATTTTCTGGACCGTTTGGGTGAGGTAATCATTGTAAGTAATTGGGTGAAATGACAGGTGAGGCATCAGCAACTCATCCAATTTTTCCTTCAGATCCTTCCTGAGCTGATGCAGCGCGGGTTGGATCAACCCTTTCATCAGGCGGCCGTGTGTGTTCTGGTCGCATATCTCAGAAATCATCTTGTTGAATGTGGTCGCCGCTGCTTCATGAATCTCCTCAACCAGGTTGGTCGTGATGGCCTCCCAGGGCTTGCATTGTCGGGCGAACAAATCACCGACAACTAGAGGATTATAGGTGCCAGGCAGCTCCCGTCCTCTGCATTCCTCCATCAAGTCTTCAACGACATCGAGATAATCGGTCCTCCATATATACTTGTACTTTGAAGTACGTTTAGGTTGAAGGCCAGTCTCGACTATTTCCAGAGCGTGTCCATCGAGGCGCATCTTTTGAGCGTATTTGGCAAGTATCTTTTGTACATTTGCTCGAAGGCGTCTCTCGAAGGCATCAGGCTGGCCGGGGTAGGACTCGAAGAAGAGATCGGCGTATACCCCGTCAATGGAAGCCCGCACCAGGACTGCAAGTTGACTGCTAATCTTGTGAAGATAATGATGCTTCTCCCTCGGCGTGCTTCGAGATTTGCCCAGTTGCTTCAGTTTGTTCGAGCAGTCCTTTATTCCGGATTGCACCTCGGACTTAACTCCTGGAAGGCCTATGCGTATCTGGTTCCAAAGAGCCTCCCGCAATCTGTCTCGCAAGGCTTCCACGCCAACCTGCGAAGGGTCGAGAACTTGCCAGGCCGAGCTGGAGAAGAAATCAGACTCTCTGTCGTCTCGTTCCTCTGGGGTATCGTCAGAAGTTGCATGGCTTTTGTTACGCAGAACATGCCAGCCCAGTGTAAGCTTCACGTTCCCGTTTTGTGCCAACTCGATGTAATATCTTTCGCTTTCCGAGCCTTGATCGATCCTGTCTGGCTTGGTGATAAGGCCCAGAGTTCGTGTTCCTGATGGATCAATCTTGCGTGCGAACTTGGTCACCGGCTGGTTGGCAAAAGAGTTGTCGGCTGAAACCACGGCCAAGATGATACTGCGGCGTTGCTTCATGTAGGACACCACCAAGTTCTCGACCAGAGACGCATCATCATCTGACTGATTCTTGTCCGAAGCACCGAACAGGCCAGGTAAGTCGACAAGCGTTAAGTTTGGTGCATTTGGAGATGTGCTTTCGATACGGAGCACATCCGTGCTGAACACTTTTGAGTCTTCTCCATCGCCAAGTCCCATGACGCTCTTGGCCGACTCGATAATCTTTGCAAAGTCATCTTGCTCTGTTGCACCTTCTGAGAAGGCAGAGAGTTTGATCCTGTCCTCCTCGCTTCTGCTGGCGCCCGGCTGGATATGGACCTTGATCTCTGGTTTATCGCCGCGTCGCAGAACCAGCTCCGTGGCAAAACGAGTACAGAGTCCCTCGCTGGTTGGAAATGAAATGCCCGAAATTGCCTCGAGGGTGGAGCTTTTGCCCGAGGACTGACTACCACAAACGATGATCTGGGGGAGGTCAACGTAATGACTGACACCATGGGATCGGAGAGAGTCCACGATGTCGAGGAGGTCGCGATGGTTGCTGGACTGGATGAAGCCAGATGTCTTCTGGGAGATCTGCTCTGCCAGATCGCGCCGTTCGTCATCGTTCACAAGACGACCCATGATTACGAAGCTCGGTTGGTGTGAAGAGTGAGATGCTATTCCATGAGGTGGCCGGAGCACTTGAAAAGGGGAGTAAGTAAGAATATAAAAGACTGGGCTAAATGGCCATTGATATAGTCCTACATTGATGCTCTGCGAATTCCCGTTTGACGAGGCAGGCGCAAGGCAACTGCCGAATGCCTTGGTACGCTACTGCAGCATCCCAGGTATTCAGTTTTGTTTGCAAGAAACGCCTCAGGCGTTTCCACTCTCAGGCATTACATGCCTAGTCATTACACCAAGCCTCTCAAGAAAAAAGGGAAGCCAGGTAGGCGAGAACACGTCCCAAGGAACCAATTTCATCCTTATAAGTTATGTCATGTTTTAACGAGGTGATCTTAGGACATTCGGGAAAGTCTAGTATCGCAGGACCCTTGCTTTAAGCCAGAGCGTCAAGAAGGGCTATGGCATATTTTGGGGGGTCTACTTGATGTGGGAGCGTAGATTATCAATGCCGAATTCCATTGATGCTTCGTTGCTAGACAGAATCCGTAGTTGTATACTTTCGGGTATACTGAGACCATCCTGGTAACTTGCCAGCAGAGACGTCGACGGCACCTGACTACAACACCTTGGCGCTTCATAAAGCTGCCTATTCAAAAGCCATGAGTCCAAAGCCAATATCCAGTACCCAGCGTGCCAAACACATGCGATTTGCGACTTGCACGTACCAAAATGCAAGTGCTGTGTTAGTGGGGTGCACAATAAGCCTTGAGAGTGGATACATGTATACTAGCTTGGCCCACACGACTGGAGTGTTTAAGCAACTGTATAGTATCGATTGCAACTGCACTCTTTCTCTCCCAGGACATATATAAAGCTATATTTCGAAGTTGATCTCCTTCAATAATAGCACATTTCGAGTTCATCATGGAATGCCTTTCGCCTACCCGAGTCTCCCACATATAGTCTCAGGGGTGCCTATAGGCTCCTGTATAGGTTAGGGTCCGGAACCAACCGAACTCCGTCTACCTCGTGCATGTATCCATTCCTTAGGGCCCCAACCCACTTACTAGAAGGGTAAAAAAATATCATTCTTCACGCTGGTGGGGTACTTAGCCTCTCAAAAACAACCAACTTTCATCAAACTACAGGCCTGGTGGCGAAATGGTATCGCGTCAGATTTCGGTTCACCGATATCTATTCACTCTGAAGATTGCGGGTTCGAATCCCGTCTGGGTCGATTCTTTTGCCTCTCGAGGCTGTTCATCACTTGTCTTTTTGTCCTGTTGGAGGTCATGGTCGTGTAGGTTGAGCCATCGGCAGTATACAGCTATCCTCGGCGGATAGGTTGGGTGCCGTCCGAGTTTTGCGGCGGCTGTATAAAGGACCCAGTACACAGTAAGGATACCAACTCATAAGCTCAATTAATTTATTATTTGAATATGATTTATTGAAATGCGTTTGGGCAGATGTTCTGCTTTGGGTCGGGTGTGTCGGGGGACCTTTCCTTTATACCAGGGCAGCTGGACGACCACCAAATTCTTCAGCTCGGATTCAGGATTGGTGTTAATGTAGAGAAAGTGAAGCCGGAACACTGTTTGGCTCAGCTAGCCCTTCTCTCGCACTCGGCTTTGATGTCCTCGTTGAACATATCCCAGCCTGGGCCATGGTCCCACTGCTTCTTCTTCCCCAGACGGAGTGGCACGGACAAGGGCCCCGTCCAGTCCTCTTTCTGGACGAAAAGCGTGCTACCCGGCGTCTTCTCGCTCGGCAAGACGTGAAAGTAATGGCGTCCGACTAAGAGACCCCATAGGCTGCCGTCCCAAGTGAACGAGTTCTCCGTAATGTCCTAATATGCCAGCCGGCAGTTGATTAGTCGGCACTCTACATGCCAAATTGGAGGGGAGGGAAGGATCCGAGGCGAGACCGATATTATGTCTCACTTACCACGAGGGTTGGCCGGAACGACATGCCGCCCAGATCAACCCGGAGGCTGTCGCCGGGCTTCAGTTCTTTTACACTCTTGTCTGCCGTGATGGACCAACGGGACTTGTGTGTCCAGTCTCTGTATTGAGGAAACTCCATAAGCTAGGAGACAAGATCAGCAGGGTCTCGCGTTTGTTTGTAGATAACATATCATGCCAGATACTTACGACAGTACGAACCATTGCAGGCGGCGCCCGTATCTCAATCTCGGCTCTGTTGAAGATGGGCTCAGACAGCCCCATGCTTCTCAACATATCGAAAGTCGTTAACAAGGTTTGATTGGAATGGGTTTTGATATGGATTGTTGGCAGTCGAAGCCCTTTACAAGAGGCGTTCGGTATTTTAACGTGGGCGGAACGTTGAAGGATAGGTGTGGGATGAAGTTCGATGTGTTTACTATAGTAATTACTAACAAGACTTCCTTGATATATAACTTGTATCGGCAGATAAATGGTAGTTTATATCCTGTCTGCCAGTTGAACGGAATCCCATGCGGCGCGGGTTCGGTGTGGGCTCGGGACAATTGAAGCGAAACTCGGCCGAGTATGTGGCTGGAAAATGAACGCTACCAACAGTCTCATATCCAGCTGAATCTTGTCGCCGAATAATGCCTTAGGTTGTTACTACCAGGTCTTATAGCGTGGCACATGAGCTTCACGGAAGATGAGGAGATTTGGACAAAATTGTATGTGATCGGAATACCTATTGACTACATGACAAATATCTTACAATTTACACCAAAACCCTCTTCCATAGATACAATACTACACAGACAAAGGAGAAACCCGGTCCGGACACGGGTTATATTGGAAAAGCAAAGAAAATAACAGTCGAAGACGCTCGGCCACACATTCAACCCCTTACTCGTCGATGCCGACACTGGCCTGCCTGTTGGAGCCGTTGAGCATCTCGTTGGACATGCTGGAGCGGGAGAAGAACCGGCGGACGGTGCGGCTGCCACCGCTGGCGCTCATGCTGCTGGACTTGGCCTGGGCGCGCATCTGCTCCGACATCTGCTCCTCGTAGCGCTCGAGCTCGCGGCACTTCTCCTCGTAGCGGGAGATGGCCTCGTCGCGCTCGTGGTCGGCCGAGTTGCGCGCCTCGATGGCCTTCTCCTTCTGCTCGCGCGCCTCGCGCAGCATCGTCCGCAGCGTCGTGACCTCGTACTCGAACTCGCCGTGGCCCTCGGTGTACTCGGTCATGGTCACGCACATCTCCTCGTAGCGCGCCTCGCTCTCGCGCAGCTGCTCCGTCGCCGCGTCGTGCTTCTCGTTGACCGCCGTGACCTCGACCTTGAGCGTCGCGATGCTGGTGTGCAGTTGCTCGATCTCGATCTTCAGGTCGCCGCACTTGCTGCGCGCGCCGTCGCGCTCCGTCTCGATACGCTCGATGCGCTCGTGGAAGGCGCGGATCGACTCGGTCCGCTCCTTGATGCTGGCCTCGTGGCGGCGGATCGTCTCCTGGAGCAGGGTGATCTTGCGGTGGTGCTCCTCGGACTTCTTGCGCTCGGTGTGGATGTCGGCGCTGATGCGATCCTTCTCCACGACGACGACGCGAAGCTCTTCCACCTTCTTCTTCAAGGTCTCGCGAAGCTCGGTCTTCTCGACCTCGAAGTGGCGAATCTCTTCGCGGGTGGATGCCAACTCGCGCTCAGACTGCTCCCACTTGAGCTTCCACTTGCCGCTGCGGTCTTCGGCGTCCTCCCACTTGCTGTGTCTCTCATCGGCCTTGCGCTTCAGCTCCTCGAGGGAGTGGTGCAACTCGTCCTTCTCGTACTCGACCTTGGAGACGGTTTGCTTGAACTGGTGCAACTCCTGGACCCTCTTCTCGTTCGTCTTGGTGAGCTCCTCAAACTTGCTCGAGAACTCGTGGCACTTGTGGTTGGCCTTGCGCAGGCTCTCGTCAAGCTCGCTCTTCACGTGCAGCCACTCGTGCTTCTCCTTCGTCAGGGCAGTCCTGGCTTGCTTGACGGACACGAGCTCCTTGTGGGTGGACTCGTGCTTGCTGGTAGCCTCTGTGAAGCCTGCGCGCAGCTCCGAGTACTTCTGGTTGAGGCTGCGGAGATCGCCGTGGTGCTTCTCCGCGTCCTTGCGCGTGTGGGAAAGCTCATCTTCGCTGGACACGAGCTTCAGCTGGGTGGCTTCCAGCGTCCGCTTCGTCTCCTCTTGCTCGGTACGGAGGCGCGTGGCCATCTCCTTGTACTCGTGAAGCTCTCGGCGAGTGTTGCCGAGGTCAGTGTCGCGGTCGGTGAGCTTCTTCTTGTACTCGTTGACGCTGGCAAGCACAGTGCTGAACTCGAGGCGCAGCTTGCTGACCTCTTTCTTCTTCTCCTCGTGGTCATGCTGATGCTGAGTAAGTTCTTTATCTTTGCTCTCGATGATCTCGGTGTACTCTTCGAACTGCTCCTGCATTCGGTCCATCTCAGAGAGGCAAGATTCTCTCTCGGCGATGAGCTTCATCCATACACCTTTCAAGGAGGTGCTTCGGCGGGAGATACTGGACATGAGCTCCATGAGGGCAAAGAACTCGCCCTCACCCTGCAGAGTCAACTCCTTGGAGACCTCGGAGCGGTGGGTTCGCATGAGGCTACCACCGCTGAAGCGGCGGGATACAAATTGACGGCGCGAGGAGCCGCCGAAGGAGGTTCGCACCGACCCCGTAGGGCTGGAGGACCGAAGAAGGCTGCGTTTGAAGGGGTGGATGCTCATGCTCGCACTGGACGAGAACCCGTTCCCCAATTCGGGAGATTGAGAACGGTCCATGGTAGAGCCACTGGTCTCCATCTCGGGTGTGACCTCAGTGGTCTGCACCACAGATTGGCCGATCTTGTCCGAAGATATATCGGCGTGGTGGGGGTGACTGTAGTGGATAGGGCTTTCCATGGTGATTGATTCAGAAAATGAAGTTGGAATAACTGTGAAGAAGTATATAAGAAGTGCTTCTCTGTTTGCTGTGCACTCATGTGATGGAGAAGGGGAATACTTTTAGGCACCGTGGGAGTCGGCATGTATATATAGATGGCTCAAAGGCTTTCTGTTGCTTCAAAGCCGTCGCTTGACGGACACGATGCACGGTGATCTTCTCTTTTTTCCATGGCGAACGCCGGCCAGCTTGTTTTTTTCTCATTGGTAACCTCAACGATGATCTATGATCCGCAATTGGTCTTCCTCTTCTGCGTTTGAACGGTCGAGCCGTGCCGCGCGCATGGTCATCGCCGATGCGAATTCACGCAGGCCGCTGGCATGGACGCCTCTTGGAAAGACATAGGGGTTTGGTGTTGATGAAGATGATGCGCTCAGGAGCTTCATCACAGCATGCCGCACATACTGTTAGCCAAGAATATATCAACTTCCCAAAGTGGAAAGTCAGCTAGCCACCGATGAAGAGACACGGGCTGCGACTATAGGCCAGTGCGCATCGAGATGTCGGCGACCCAAACCGCCCGCCCGTGGGGCTAACTCGGACGAGGACATTGATATATTGACTCTACCGACGTTCATAGCTCCAGGCTTGTCCCGTTCCGTGTCTTTGTTTTTTTCGTAATAGTTCATGCCTATCAATTGCTTGGGTTCAGCAAGCCACCTACTCCAACGAACCGCGTTTTTGTGGACCAGATATCCCGAATATCACAACTTCACTCGGGCTTCCCATCCACCGCCAATTTTCACTACACTTGAGTTCATCCCACACGATGCAGAATTCCCGGTCGCTGGTATGGCACAGTTAGACCAGCGACTCTGTCAAGTGGATGATGACCCAGTCGGGGACGTATCTGCACTTCTTCAAGCTTGTTCTGTAGTACAGCCGAGGTCCTGTTTCAGTGACCGCGTAGTTGTGAAATTTCTGGCACTTAGCCTGTCTCATGTCATAACAAACGAACATCGTAACCGATGGCATGGAACGCTTTGGGGCTTGTTCTGCTGGTATCTGCTCGCGGTAGGCTACTGCGAATCCTGTTCCCGACAACACAGACCGATGTTTGCTTTTATGGCCAAATCTGCGTCAATAGACGGAAGTCCTGTGTTTTTTGGGGTTAGTCAACTGCTATATCATATTCTCATGGAGGACTGTGCAGGTTCCGAAGCCACAGTTGCCAATATTGGTAGGGACACTATGTCATAGGGCGCATCCTCCTGCATCCAATATCAACTCCAGAGCGCCGGCAGTCGGGCAGAACGAAGCATACAACAAGTGCCATACCCAAATGGGCCGCAGTGACTTTGCTTGTTAGAGGGCTTGACGAACGGCGTCGGAAAGGGGGTGGTTTTCGTCATAATAATCAGATTTACGCATCATACATGCATGCCTTGAGGGGAAACATGCCATACCCAGCCAGACAGCTCCGTAGCGCAAACAGTCTGTGGTACGGGTTGCCGACGGGACGCTTCATTTGCATATCGGTGGTCTCGGGTATTGCAGCCAAGAGGCCATCCGAACATGCCAGTGCACGCTCGCTCAAGTCAAGTCCATTGTCAACCAGCGGTCTTGTAGTCAGATAGGTCGAGGCCTTATTGTACTCTGGAGGCAGCGACAGCCAGTCGCATTACAACCTCGTGGCTGCCCTGTGCCGAGTGAGCCAGCCGCAAGCCGAGAGAAAGTGCATCCTGACACCTACTGCCCAGATAGCAAGCGCTACCACAAGATAGGAGGCATGGAATAAGCAACCCAGGCAGCGAGTAGATGGGATTTTGGGACGTTCAGTGTTATGCCTTCCGCTGACTGGGTCCGCATCGAAGGCTAGGCGTTCAGATTGAGCTGCCAAAAGCCCGTATTTGAGTCAATGACGGAATACTATAGCAGATCGTGTGTTGATGTGTCGTCGTGATAAGAAATGTACACGGACACACCGAATTCTTCCCAGGCCAGTTTGGCTCCAATGAGAGGAACGGGCTTCGAAACAGACAGGCAAGAAGCAGGTCCCTACATGCGTTGCGGAGTGGCATATTGGAAAGCTTGTCCCCGCAAAAAAGAACAAGCCCCCTACAAGCAGCAAGCAGCCGCTGAGGAAAGTCAATTCTGGTCAAGCCAAAAGTTGCCTTCTTCATTGTTCTTCTTGCGCTTATCGGCTTAGGTAAGCCACGACGTAACCTCGACTTAGCTCCAACCTAGCGATTCGGGAGCCACGCGACAACCTTGGAAGTGGTCTTTCGATTATTTGCAGACGCCCCTCGCCATCCTGAACTCCCTCACAAACCGACCGTCTCGTGAGCAAATGCTACACAGCCTCTAGCTTCGACCAAAGCAAGAAACCCAACAAATTCCGGGATCGTTTATATATTTCCTTGGGCACACACCTCCATTTCACCTCGAACCCCAACTTTCCCCCCCATCCCTGGCCAGCCATCGGGGCAACTTAGACAACTTAGACAAGAAAACCAAACAGGCGGAAGTCACCATGGCGGACGAACAAATCTCGCTCCCGTCGCTGATCCTGATCGTCGTGCTCGGCGGGCTGGCCGTGCGCTACTTCTTCTTCTCGTCGGGTACGCCCTCGACGGGCCAACAGCAGCCCCGCGATGCCGCCGCCGCCGCCCGCACCCGCGAGGCCGCCGTCGAGCGCATACAGCAAATGTTCCCGCAACTGGACCGGCGCGCGATTCTGTGGGACCTGCAGCGGACCGGGGGCAGCATATCGGCGACGACAGAGCGCGTCCTGAGCGGGCGGATAGAAACCGTAAGTTCTGCACAGTCCTCTCTCTCTCTCCCGGGTATAATACGACGACGACCGTGCGATGCTGACGATCTCCACTCCCTATAGCCCCCCGTAACTTTCCAACCACCATCGCCTCCCCGCACGCCAGCCAACGCTGCCTCCTCCCGATCGCAGCAACAAAAACCCGTCGTTCCCAAGTCCACGGAGCCTGATCTCATCACGCGGTACAACCTGCAGAGCCGGATCAGCGAATCGTCCGGCGGCGCCGAGGGCAGCAACTCGGTCGACGGGAAGGGCAAGGCCTGGAGCTCGAACCGGGACGAGAGGCAGAGCGCATTGCAGAGGCGACGAGATGAAATGATAATAGCAGCCCGGCGCAAGATGGAGGCCAAGATTGCTGCGGAAAGGGCCGGGGCCGGCAACCAATAGTACTTATAGCAGCGGCATCGGCGGTTCATGAGAGCGCAAAGAGAATATTTACACAGCGGAACTACTCAACTTGAATTTAGCTGCGAAGGACTCCAAGTAGAAGAGACCAAGGGCTAGGGGGTTGACGCAAATATATAGGTTTTGGTGTTTCACTAATTTACCACTGCTATATTGGCATATCACGAGGACACGAAGAAAGAGCGATTGCAACCTCACTGTCCGCTTCCCGCCAATAACCTCACTGTTCACTTCAGCAATGTCCTGGTAAAATCACCCGACATGGCAATTAATGAATCCGTCTTCATTTCTCTATTATTCTCCACGTTTTATACATAAAGTGAACTGTATCGTGCCATACTCCTTCCATCATACATCAAATCAGAAGTAGAGATTTCCTGTGCGAGGATCGTCATTGACCCTGTTGTCCCAGCCCATTTTTTGATATAAAATCAAACAGTAAGTAATCCTCAAACTCCAGGCAATGCTACGCTTTTCCCCAAGTGGTATCTGACCCCAATCAAAAAGTAGCATCACCTGAAACCACCTGGCTCAGAGGAGTTCTCGTAATGTACATCGCTCTTCGATATCTATACAGTCGTACGGGTCAGTCTCACCCTGACGCATCGTCAAGGCCATGGCCAAACAAACGCCTAGAAGCTGGCAGAGCTCCGGCCCCTGCGGTCTCCGTCGGACCGATCAACTCGCCCAGAAAACTTGCTGTCGAAGCTCGGGGGGCGTCTGCGGTCGCCGCCGCCGTCGCCGCCACGGTTAAATCCACCGCCGGATCTTGAGCCGAAACCGCCGCCGCCTCGGCGATCGCCTCCAAACCCACCGCCCCTTCCACCACCGAATCGATCACCTCCAAATCGATTACCTCCGAATCCGCCGCCCCCTCCGCCACGACCACCGAAACCGTCAGAACTCCGCCCAAATCTGCTTGGCGCGTCTTCCTGGGGGTCGTGTCCGATCCTTACTCCAGGAATTCGGTTAAGGCCGCGCATGCGTGCACTCGACGCGGTAATAGCAGGGACCTCTTCCCAGCCCATTCCTTGCAGACACCATCTGTTGAGGAGGGAAATAATATCCTCTGCCCTGAACCCTCGGCCGAATTTCTGACCCAGCATGGCGTGGTATGTTTGCCTGAACATGGATTTTGGTACGCTTTCATACGCTTTTGCAATGTCGCTGACGTATTTACCAGACTCCCCCTGTACCTCCTTGTTATGGGAAATATCTACTTGCGCAACATCAATCGTCTTGTTGGGCTTGATTGGGAGGCCTGGAAGACGGCGTCGAGCCTCATCGATTTCTTCCTGGGAAAGCAGAAGCCAGCCTTCGCCGGCACGTCCAGCGCGGCCTGTACGGCCAATACGGTGGATGTACTGATCACGATCCGGCGGCAGACCGATCTGGATGACATGCGTTACACCAGGGAAGTCCATTCCTCGAGCAGTAACATCGGAAGATAGTAGAATACCTTCCTTCGCGCGGCGGAAATACTCAGCACTCCTGGTACGCTGCGGTTGCGTCAGTTTGGAGTGAATGTCGTAGATTGGGATGCCTGAGCGACGGTCTGCGAGGGAGGTTGATCGGAAAACCTCATTGGCAAACTGTACCGTAGCAGTGTTGCTCATGAACACGATGGCCTTGAAAGGAGGCTTCTCGGGGTCGGACGCATGTAGCTCACGTGCCTTTGCGGCGAGCTCCATGACCGTGGGGAAGTAGTTTTCATATCCGCGGCAAACAACCAAGTTCTGGGGAATTCGCTCGTGTGTAGGGGCTTCGTTCTTGTCGATTGTCTGAACAAATTCGAAGTTGTCGGTCTTAACCAAACTCTTGGCAAGATGAACGACATCACGAGGAATGGTAGCGGAGAACAAGAGAGTTTGTCTGTCGACATCCTCAATCTTAGGCAGGTAAGACAGGATCTCCTGGATATCGTCGGCAAATCCAACATCCAACATGCGGTCAGCCTCGTCAAGTACAAATGCTCTCAAGTTTGGCGCAGCTACGTTAGCGTAGCTGTCGGTAAGGATGTCCTTGAGACGACCCGGAGTAGCAACCAGAATATGGCAGCCTTCTCGCTGCATCTTGAAAAGAGCTTCTCTCTTTCTGGTACCGCCGACAGCGGTTTGTACGACAATGCCGGTGTTTGCAACCAACTTGCTGGCCTCAACACCGATTTGCTCTGCCAATTCGCGAGTAGGAGACATGATGATGGCCTTAACATCGTTGCATCGAGCAGTTCGACGCTTGTACTTGTCAACAAGGTCAGGTTCGGCGGCTAATAATCGTTGAAGTGTAGGAACCAAAAAGGCCAGAGTCTTTCCGGTACCGGTCTTTGCTTGTGCGACACTGTAGAAAATACCAGATTAGCCAAAGCCAGAAATGCGGAGTGGAGAACAAATGCTTACAGATCGACACCATTGAGGGCGGCATTTATCGTCTTGGACTGAACATCGGTCATGGTCTCGTACTTCATGCCCATCGTGATGGCTTCGACAAGACGGGGGTGAACTCCGAGCTTGGAGAGGTCGCCGAACTTGGTAATGAGCTCGGGGGTAGAAGCAGAGCCGGCATCATCGTATGTTCGAGGGGCCGCGGCAGACTGGGAGTACAATCTTTGAGAAAGGCATCTCAATGAGGTAGACTGAGCGCCAATCGGCTGGCTCAGGCGGCCTGTGTGCTGCTCGAGAGTCTGGAAGCGAATGCCTCTGGTAGAAGAAAGAGCAGAAAATTGGCGGCGGGCGACGGCATGGCCGAGCCGCGCATGCCTCTGCAACGAAGCCTTGAACATTATAAAAACAGGATGAATTCAAGGCAAGCAGGCAGGCTGTAGAACACTGCGTCTCGTGAAGGAATGGATGGCCGGTGGTGTGATCTCGAGTGTCGAGTCACAATGATGCTGTGAACTGAGAAGGGAAGCAATTGAAAAGCGCCCGCATTGAGACTTTCTTTCGCCTTATCGCGTTCTGCCACTTCGAGATTTTTAATGGGCGACGGGGTTTACCATGCTAAAGGGCTGCTAGCGGCTGCTTATCTAAGTGGCCAGCGCGGGTCGCTTAGTGACCAATCATGGTCAACTAATCGCAATTGTAGTGGGGCCATGGTCTTATAGTAGATCGATCTGCTTTCAGGAAGGAAGCCGTGCACCGTAATGTTGTAGGTGCTCACCGTAGGATCAATGAGTCTGAAAATGTACCTAGAATGCATCAGTTGATGTAAATGGATCTCAGGAATTGTTGGATTGATATATTATGACTCTGTAGCATGAATAACGGCGTGGAAATATCTCAAGTAATCAGAGACAACAATTACAGCAAAGCAGGAACCCTTTCGGCGGCACAACTGCATGGAATTGCTTTTTCAGTGGCTGCGAACTACAGCAGCGCCACACCTTGACCAAAGTCTTCATCAAATCCTGCCCATTCCAGATCTTATCATCAAACTACAGATCTACTTACCAGTTTCTTTCGTACAATTGAACAATCCTGATCTAAAATGTTTACTCGATTTGGTTCGATAGGAAATGAGGAATGCGGTCGCAATCAGAGCTGCCGCTATGCCGCCCACCTTCAAATGAACATCAACATCTTTCTTCGCCGCATGGACTATTTCTTTTCACGAGCACTGGCATATCACAATGTCTTGAGACAGACGGTGCGAACAGAACACTGCGTGATCACGTAGATGACAATGGGCGGTTGCCTGAGAATCGCAGGACTCACGAAAGTCCCCTTTCTGACTTGCGTGTCGTATGTGGTGAGCTAAAATGAGAATGTGCGTGGAATTTGCCTCGATTCAACATGAGCTTTACAAGAGGCCAGGCACATCATGGCCATGGGTAGAAACGAGGTTATTCCCGATCCGAGGAGCTCCCATCTTGGCATTACTCGAAGATTGCTCGAACATATACCTTGGATGCAGTCATCTTGCCCCGCCGGCCAGCCTAGAGTCTCCAGGGCCTGTATAAATTTGACTATATACAGAATAGTACAGCTAGCGAACTACTCTATCTGGTATTGTAATGGGGGAAACATGGGGTACGACGATTGCCCCTGTAGATGGGTCCGCATAACGGTTGGGAGGGAGGTAGCCAGTGGATGGATATACTGTCAACCGCCGGCTTCAACTCGGCGTTTGATAAACACACAGCCCAGATGTGGGACGACGTTGCTCTCCAAGCCTCGATCATGCCTTCAAGATATAATCTGCTATGGGTCTGGCACGGCAGGCAGTGTCGGAACAGGGGCGATCCCGAGTGGCCATGATATCACGGTATTACGAAAATCCGCTGGGAATCAAGGTCTGCGGTGAGATTCATCATGGCTTTGGACGATTTTACTCGGATCACATGAGAACCCGGCGGGGGCAATGCAAGTTGCTATTAGCGTATGGTTGGCTCTGGGAACCTCAAAGTTATAGCCCAGTATGCATGCAGTGCGAGTAATGGCGCGTCAACTGTCCTGCCCCCGGGTGGACGCTATCACCGCATCAGTAGCTGCGAATGCCGAGACCGTTGGTCGATCTTCGCGTCAACTCTCCCGGTCGGTAGCGGGAGGGAGACCAACCGTGCTCATGGGTGCGCGCATAATCTCTCAAGGCAGCCCGTAATTATCCTCACGAAATCGCCCCGGGTGCTGCATTCGCGCCGCAGTATCCCAACTCTTGCATCCCCCTAGTATTGGTCGGCCCTATCGTGCTCCCAGACCAGATGACCGACCAGCTAAGCCAGAGCGGGCGAAATACTGGGCTCTGTATACTGGAAAGCATATTGCCTGCATGTTCGCAACCCAGGCGGCATAGAAGGCAGCACGCCATTGAAGCGCATATTCATCATGGGACATTTGGTTTGGCGGGGAAGGCTTACACGAGTCAACCGCTCCCTGCGGCATATCTTGAAACTATCCGGGGATATGGCAAGATTGCGTTTCTCGTCGTATGATGGCGGGAATCGCTCGGCGAAAGGCGACGTCACTTTTCTTTATAAAGGCATGAAGCCCCGGCGGCTCTCTGGTTGATAGTTGGGATATTCGGACGACAGCCACTACAACCGTCGCCATGATTTCTAAGACTATTTCAAACCAAGGCGACTGGCCTGTACTAGCCGGAGCTCAACTGACTGTATCTGAGTCCCGGGACTCAGACTACAATGAGAAATCAGAAAAACATCTTATACAATATTCTACCGTTGAAGATGGAGACCTTGGGAAAAGTAGCAAAGATGAGTCCCGCCGTGGTTCTGACGTTCCCGACTATGCCTCAGTTGCGGAGAGCAGAACGGCAGCCGAGAAAGTCGATAATATGGCAGAGATCGGGCTCTATGCCCTTCATGTCGAGGACGACCCTTCACTTAACCCTTGGACTTTCAGAACATGGTTTATCGGTGAGTTGCCCAGATTCAGTATCGCATACACTGGCAATGGCCTGGCAGCAACTATACGAGCCAAGGATAACTAATAGTTGGATACAATCTAGGCCTAGCACTCTCTGCCCTATCCTCGAGCCTTGCGACAGTGTATATGTTTAAGCCTCAGGGCGTGGGCATCTCCACCATCTTTCTCTGCGTCGTCAGCTATGTAATTGCTCTTGCGATGGAGCTGATTCCACGACGAGGCTGGCTCGGCCGCTTCCTCAACCCCCACCCCTTTAATAGCAAGGAACACGCAGCCATACTGATCATGTCGTCGACCGCGGCTCATTCTGCCAAGGCAACACAAGTCCTTGCGGTCCAGAAACTGTGGTACCACCAGCTGCCAAGCACAGCTATCTGCATCCTTCTCATCTTCTCCTCCCAATGTCTGGGCTATGGTATTGCTGGAGTCCTGCGGAAGGCTCTGGTATATCCTACCAAAGTGAGCCGAACCCCCCTTTCCTTGCCATGTTAAACGAGGAACTGACGAGTGGCATAGTTTGTGCATCCTGGGAGTTTGCCTCTCATGTCACTACTTGAAACCCTCCACCGGAAGAGGATAGAAGTGAAGCCACAGTTGAAGCTCTTCTACTGGGCTTTTGCTTGTATGTTCGTCTGGGAGGTCATGCCTCAATACGTTATGCCCCTTTTGACAGGGGTCAGTATATTCTGTCTCTTGAAACAAAACAGCATGCACTTCACGCGCATCTTTGGCGGGGCAAACGGAAATGAGGGACTCGGGCTCTTTTCCCTCTGCTTCGACTTCCAATACATCGGAAGCTCCGCCCTTTTCATGCCACTCACTGTACGTACTTCTTTTCGCGCGTGAGCCGGGGCGGGAACTGCTTACTAACAAGTCATCAGACCCAAGTCAATGTCGTCGTGGGCATTTGCCTAAACGTGGCAGTTTGCCTGGGAATGTACTACGGAAATATCTGGAGAGCCAAGGATTTCCCCTTGCTGTCCCAGCTTCTGTTCTCCCCCAAATCAAACTCCACGCACTACGTGGTCTACCAGCAGAACGCCATCCTGGACTCACAGGGCATTGTTGATGATGTCCAGGTCCAGCAAGAAGGCATTCCATACATGGCGGCCAGCTTCGCCCAGTATGTGCTTACTGAGAACCTGGCCATTACAGCCACCATCACGCACATGCTTCTCTACAATTGGAACGACCTGAAGTGTGCTTGGTCAGGCTTAACGGTAGCCAACCTGAAAAGGTTGGTCAGGGCTGAAACCTGGATGCCTTGGAAGAAGCAGCAAAAGGAGGGATTGAGCGAGGAAGAGAAAGAGGATCTCGATCCCCATTATCGGCTCATGCTCAAATACAATCCTGCTCCGGACTGGTGGTTTGGCATCATTTTCATCGTGGCTACGGCCGCGGGACTAATCTGTATCCAGCAGACCAATTCCGGCATGCAATGGTGGGCCTTTATCATTGCCATCAGCATGGCATGGGTGTTCATCCTCTTCATCGGAGCACAAGTTGCTATCACAGGCTTCGGTGCCCCTGTGACCTCCGTTATCCAGATGATTGGCGCTTATATGGAACCCGGCAAGCCACTGGCTAACATGTACGGCTTGCTTCTGTCCTCCCCCACGTCCTTTTGCTTTGCTGGATTGTCCTCTAATCATGCGTGTTCAGGTATTTTACTCTCTTCGGCGCGACTTCTGTCTACCAAGGACTTGTCCTTCTCGCCGACTTCAAGCTGGCGCAGTACGCGAAGCTTTCACCGCGCTGCACATTGACGATGCAGCTTGTGGGGACTCTGGCGGGCGGTCTTATCAACTACGCCGTCATGATGAGCATCACAGAGGCGCAGAGAGACATCCTGCTCTCCATCGAAGGAACCCACATTTGGTCTGGCGCCCACCTCCAGAGCTTCAACACCCAAGCCGTCACCTGGGTACGTCAGCCGCCACTCTTTGACCTTCACACTATTGAATACCTAACATATACTAACAACATTTTGCACCCAAAGGGCGGCCTTTCGAAATACATGTACTCATGGGGAAGCACTTACCAGTGGGTGCCTCTGGGGCTCGTCCTTGGCTTTGCGGCGCCCCTGCCCCTGTACTTTGCGCATCGCCACATGCCAAAATACCGCCTCGACATGGTCAACATACCCATCATCGCGTGGCACATTGGCTATTTGGTTTCCGGCATCAACTCGTCTATCCTGATGTATTTTCTGATTGCGTTCTGGAGTCAATTCTATCTCCGCCGGTGAGTCTACCCCTTATCCGCATGAGCATGGCTTTCTTACTGACCACCCGGGCCCCCTGCAGATACAAGCCAGAATGGTTTCTCAAGTATAACTACGTGCTGTGTGCCGGCCTCGAGGGCGGCACCCAAGTCATTATCTTCATCCTCACTTTTGCATTTCTTGGTGGGAGCGGGACGCCGGTCACGTTCCCGACTTATTGGGGCAATCGGGGCGGCAATGTTGACTTCTGCATGACGGATCCTGCTGCTTGATTCTTTATACCCATTTAGATCACATGATTGCTGTTATGCTCTCTGAGATCTCCCCGCTTCCCTCTCTTTCCTATGTCCAGCGCCTTATGCGTTCCAATGGCCTGTCTACATTCAATAGAGTCTGAACTTCAATTCGGCGCCTTAACTTCTCCTTCCTGGTCCAGCCGCTGTCAGGAAATCGAAGTCGGCCCCCTCATCTGCCTGATTGACCGACCGCATGTACAATCCCCTGTAGCCCCTCATGTTCTCCCTCGCGACCCAGTGCGAAGCCGTTCTTTCAGCTTCCCCCAGACCTGAACGGGCTGCCTCTGCCTCTGCCTCTGCCGCCTGCCTCCTCCGAGCAATCCGGCTCTGAATCTCTTCGTCGCTGAGCTCGACCCGCAACGACCTACTCTCCACATCACACGTAATCACATCGCCATCCTCGACGATGCCGAACACTGAGGATGGATCCTCGGACTCGGGCGCCACATGCAGCACAATAGTCCCGCCCGCGGTGCCGCTCATCCTTGATTCGTTTTGTGATGTTGTCGTTTTTCTTCTTTTCTTCTCCTCTTTCTGTCTTAATTTCAACCATCACTGCTTAATGGGTCAATATCCATAGTGTCAAGGCCTGGCAATGCCGTCAACAAGTGCTTGTCGAGAAGTTTGGAGTATATTCTGTTGCCTCCAGGTAGTCGATGGATGCGATGCCTCAGATATCGTATGTGCTCTACTGCATCGTGCCGATCCGAATCGACCGGGATACGGGCCACGACGTTGATCGCAGCCGAGGTGACATCGAAGAGTTTCTCGGTAAAGCCGCCTCCATGGACGGCGAGGCATTCCAGGTCGAGACCCCTGATGCTCGAGACCACATCCCGAGCTATATCCAGTGGGTACTGGTAGGTGTAATTAGCCGGTATTAACTCGGTTCCGGCAAGATCTTCCGAAAGATGCCCCAGGCGAAGACGGACTTGCCACATGATGGCGCGTAACCATAGTTGCGTGACCCCAAGGTTCGCGATCTGGGTATCTTGTAGTGATGAAAGCGGTGTTAGACTCAAAGCACCACATATCTTGGCCTCGATGTCGTCCAGGGCACCGGGAGAGTGCGGACTCGACAGATTCTCGCCGTTGTAGGTCGCTATAAACGACGTATCAAGGGGGCGGAACAGGGCAATCAGACACTCGAACCCAGTGAGAGCCTGCGGGTCGTGGTTTCCCAGGACAGCAAAATCCGCCGGAGGGGACGATGGGGTAACCTGTAGCGTGATGGGACGCCGATATCTGATGGCATGCGAGCGCTCAGAGACGACCAAAACCCAAAAGAGTCTCCCAGCAAGTGTTCGGCAAGGTTCCTGGAACATGTCCAGGTGTAGCAAAAGGAAAAGGGTGGTCGTTTCGCGGAGGAAGAAGAATGCCTGGCTGTGGTGCAGAAGAGCGGCATGGCATGCATAGATGAAGAATGTGAATAACACATGCTCGAGGGTGGGGTTGGAGCGCCTGGCCAGATTACGATGAGCGGCGAGGGCCTCTTCTAGAAGGGCCCATCCGTAGGCGGCGTTGGTGTCGACGCCTACCACATGGGAAAATCGACGACTGCTAGGTTCTTCGACTTGAATGAATACCATGGCGCACATGCCTACCAGGACACAGTAGGCTTCCACGCCCGACTCGGAGGATTCGGTGATCCTTCTCCGGAGAGACTCGACGTAGCTCAGGGAGAGGATGGGTATGGTCGGGCAGAGTCGCGCAAAAAAGCGCTCGACGCAATGGTCGACGACATGGCTGGGCAGCAGATTCCGGTGCCTCTGAAAGGACTCGCGAGGGGAAACTGGTAAAGGCCTGTGGTGATATGGGGAGGTCCAGTGTGGAAAGGATGGGCAGGCCAACGACAGGAGAGAGCAGGGGTGGACTGGTGGCAGAACCGTCGTCTGGGTCGGGGAGATGGAGCTTAGCGGATTGGGCCTTGCCAGCCGCGGCAACACACTGGTCGCCCAGCCCGACCTTGACACAGCGCTGGCAAGGCCGGGACTCGCTACATCCCTTTTGCAGGCGCCGACAGCGTAGACAGGCCCGCGAGACCTGGGCTCGCTTTGCTCGCTTGGAAACCCGTTGCTTCATCTGTTGTTGGGGCGGTGTCTGGCTGTCATCGTCCAGGGCCGCGGCTGAAGATTCCGAGGCATATGAATGTGGATCCGGTGGTGAATCGCCAGAATCCCCGTTTCCGCTCCCGCTCCCTCTTGTGCAATCCGACATGTTGGAACCAGCGAGTGGAAATATCCGGGGGCTATGGCATTTGCTTGAGCCAGAGAAAAAGAAAAGAAAGAAGGCATGGCCGTGGCAGCGAAAAGCATGCCTCCTCTCCTACTTACGTAGCGGCAGCACCAAGCTCGAGGCTTGCTTCTGGCATCCCAAGTAAGTAAGCAGTACGTGGTGGAATCGATGATGTTGCGTCCTGGTCAATCGAAATATGATGCACGCACAGCGTTCGGGTTTGGGTGCTTTATTCGGCCAGCTTGGGTCATTATTTGCGGGGTTAGGACTGCATTTGCACCCTATAATGCATAAGGGACTATAGTAGTGACATGCCAGGTACTAAATTGACATGAGGTTTTGATCCGGGGTAACATGGAGCACTGGGAAGGAGCGAAAGGCAGGGACCGACCAGGTAGGCAGGCAGGGCCTGCGGCTCTCGCTCGCTTGGGCTCGCACACACACACTCTCATAGCCTTTGGCTTCGGCCCGAAAGGAAACTGGGGAGTGGGAAGGCCAGGAAAATCAGGGAATCCAGTTAGGAGGACGGGGGAATTCCAAAAGCACCGGGTTGGCTGTCTTCTGCTTTTCTCGGCCGTTTCTTATATATATATAAAAAAAAAAAAAAAAAAAAAAAACAATGTATAGATATAAATGGAGTTACATAACCTGTATGTAAGTGACTTATGTACGCAACTCTCCATCTACTTATGTACATAGATATGTAATGTACGTGTACTTACTTACGCATACATGTAGAGTGAAGACAAGTATGTACATGACCTGACGATAACCTTCCAATGAAAAAAAGAGACACGGAATTTCCCGTACTACACAGTTGCACCCCTGCACCCGTCTAGACCTCAAAGACCTCGGGTCAAAAATTGACGTATATCCTGCCTTCCCATGCCTGCAGATCATCCCCCAGAAGCGGCTGCCTCTCCTCGGCAGCAGCAGCAGCAGCCGCTGTGGTGAGTAGGAGTCTCGCCTGCTTCTCCCCACAGCCCAGCAGATGGACTACGTCAACAGGTTTCTGTACTTGCTCTGACCAGTTCATCACCACCAGTGCTCGCTTTGGGGCGCTCGGGGTGGCCCCATGCTCAGCCACCGGGACGTTGCATTCCTTCATGTACACGTACCTCTTTTCGTCCTGCTCCTCCAGGTGCCGAAACGCACCGAGGACGAAGACGTCTGCGTGCTGCTTCCTCAACCGCAGCGCTTTCTTCCAAAACTCCAACACGCTCTCTGGGTCGCCGCTCTGCTTGCGCACGTTGATCTGGGGAAATCCATCGTGCACTCTCATCCAGGGGTGATCTGACGTCGTGAACCCGCCGTTCTTCGCTTGCCCGTCCCATTGGAACGGCAGTCTCGCGTGGTCTCTCCCCAGGATCTGTAGGCCATGCATCGTGTCTGCCAGCCGCTGCTTATCTCCACTGCGCACTGCATCTCCATGGAAACTTCGGCTCTCCACGTCTTTGTATTCGTCGATGCCCCAATCACGTGGCATATTGACCATGCCGATCTCCTGGCCCTGGTACAAGAACAGAGTCCCCGTGAGCGTTGCTTGCCACAAGGCGAGCGTCTTGGCGCTAGCGGCCCAGAGCTCAGGGGTGCTAACATTCCCGAAGCGATTCACAGCACGCCCGTTGTCATGATTCTCGCAAAACACCGTGGTCCAGCCATCGGTGCCCTCTATAAAGGTCTGGAATTGGGCCACATGGCTCTTGAGTTTGGACAGCGCGTATGGCTGGTAGATATACTTGGGCCCAAAGCCACCGCCCGTACCCAGGCGGATCATGCTGAACTCGAACACCATGTCGAGCTCCTGTGCCGCGGCACTTACGTAGGGCAGCACATCCGGAGGGCCCGCCATGTTGGAGAGCTCGCCGACGCTGACGGCTCCATATGGAGCAAGAGCCTTTTGGTTCATCTCATGAATAAACTCGTGGATACGCGGTCCATTACACCTACAAGTGTCCCGGTCAGTGATTTGCTAGAGACTGACTCGTTCTCGGCCCCCACCAGATCGGAGACTTACCACATCTCCGGGGCAGGCTGGCTTTCCCACCGCGGGTCTGTTACGGGTGCATCGACATATTCTGTGCGTTTCGAGTACTTATTCACAGTGTCGATCCGGAACCCATCCACGCCTTTGTCCAACCAGAAGCGCATGGTGTCTTCATAGATGGCCTCCCGACACTCGTCATTCTCCCAGTTGAGGTCAGGCTGGTCTGACGCATATAGATGTAGATAGTACTCTTGCGTCGTCTCGTCCCAAGTCCATGTTGGACAAGCAAAGTAGCCGCGCCAGTTAGTAGGGGCTAGTCGCCGGCCATCAGGATCATAGCGTGCAGGTTTCCATATGTACCAGTCACGCTTGGGGTTATCCTTGCTAGACCGTGATTCTTTGAACCACGCGTGCTCTACACTGGTGTGGTTGACTACCAGATCGAGTATCAGCTTCATGCCGCGCTCGTGACACTGCCGAGTCAATGTTTCAACATCCTCAACGGTACCATAGGGCGGGTATATGGCCTGATAGTTTGATACATCGTAGCCCATGTCTTTTTGTGGGCTATCGAAGACGGGCGACAGCCACACGCAGTCGACCCCTAGGCTGACCAGGTAGTCGAGCTCCGAGATAAGGCCTGGGATATCTCCCCATCCGTCCCCATTCGAGTCCTTGAAGGAGGCCGGATAAACCTGGTAGAACACGGCGGATTTCCACCACGGCTCTTTCCCGACCAGGCGGGCACCATCCTGCCCGGTGGTGTGGTGGTGGCCATTGCAGGTACCGCTACTACCCATGACAGTGCCTGTGATCCTTTGGGGCATAATTTCACCGCTGGGCTTTTCGGTCCTTTTTGACGTCACCTACATCCAAGCGAGGGGTTGCTAGCAGGCGGCCGGGGAGCTGAATGGCTGCCAGTTCTTGCTTGACCGTCGACCCTCCAAGAACTGGTTCTCGCCTTGGAAGCGCGACGCGAAGAAGGTGTTGTTGGACGCAGGATAACTCGAGTGATGGCCTATTCGAGTCACGAACATTGTGTTGTTGCGAACCAGTTCCAATTTAACAACGGCGAATTGAGCCTCACCCTCGCCAAGATGTTTCAACTGGATAAAATCGGGCACAACTCCGCATAACCCCGACTCCGACAGCCTGAACGGCCCCCAGCCAATGACAGGGCAAAAACTCCGAACCCCCTGTCCAACGCGACATCGCGGCCGCGCTCGCTACCACCCCAAAAAATTGAAACAAACATGCCGGCAAGCCGACCCCAGATTCAGCCCCCGCAACGCCAGGGAATGCGGAGGATGGCTGCTAATGTAGCAGGCCTGGGCCGGCCCTTTAGGGGGGGTTCCGCGGCCATTTGAACGGGAATCACACCTTCCCACATCTGGCCATTTGCTCGGGTTGCACAAATATGTACCTGGTTTTCCTTACTGCAAGTGAAATGCTGTCCCAATCATGACTACAAATAGGCCCGATGCCGTTGCTCTAGCTCTCGGGCATCTAGTCAGAGAGTAGCCACCTCCCACCCGGCGCACGTCTAACTGCTTTGTCTCTTTGCTACAACCCTACCTAAAAGCACAAGGAATCGAATCTCCCGGGGCGTCATGTCAGATGAGGGTGCCCAGCCACAGGTCCATGATGGAGGCCATGGCGTGCCAGACTCAAAAGGTATGGTCAGCACGGACACCACCATGCTGGCCTCGGAAGCCAAGCATGCAGCCGACGCCGAGCAGCAGATGAGCTTATGGACGGCCATGAAGCTCTACCCCAAAGCCATCGGATGGTCTGTCCTTCTGTCTTCGACTTTGATCATGGAGGGGTATGACTTGGCTCTGCTGAGCTCTCTCTACGCTTCGCCCCCCTTCAACCAGAAGTACGGGACATACGACGCGAAGAGCGGCAAATACGCCTTGTCGGCTGCATGGCAGTCTGGACTGTCCAACGGCGCGCGCGCCGGCGAGATCATCGGTTTGATTCTCGCAGGTTGGACAGCCGATCGACTGGGGTATAAGATGACGACAATGCTCAACCTGGGCCTCATGATCCTGTTCATATTTGTGTTGTTCTTCGCTCCAAATGTGCAGGTTCTGGTGGTGGGGGAAGTTCTGTGTGGTAAGTCTCCCCCTTCTCCCTGCGTTGAACAACAAAATGCGATGTGGACGCGTGGAGCCAACATCAGATGATCAGGGATACCGTGGGGCGCTTTCCAGTCTGTCACACCGGCCTACGCCTCGGAAGTCGCTCCTGTGGTGCTGCGCCCTTACTTAACAACATTCATTAACATGTGCTGGGTGATCGGGC
Source organism: Apiospora marii (assembly GCF_038362585.1). Lineage (NCBI taxonomy): Eukaryota > Fungi > Ascomycota > Sordariomycetes > Amphisphaeriales > Apiosporaceae > Apiospora > Apiospora marii. The sequence goes on from NW_027117374.1 coordinate 2,225,123, forward strand.
AATTCTTCGCAGCCGCTGTGAACAAGGGTTCGGTGGACCGCACAGATCAGTGGGCCTACAGGATCCCGTTCGGAGTCCAGTGGGTATGGCCCATCCCCATTCTGGTTGGGCTGGTTTTTGCCCCGGAAAGCCCCTGGTGGCATGTTCGGCACGGCAACCGCGAAGCCGCCAGAGCCAGTCTTTTGCGACTTACAAGCGCCGCCGATGAAAAATTTAACGTGGATGAGACCATTGCTATGATCGAGCATACCAACGCGCTGGAGAAGGACCTCCGCGCCGGGACCACCTTCCGTGACTGTTTCAAGGGCGTCGATCTGCGTAGGACTGAGGTCGTCGTCGGCATTTGGCTAGTGCAGACGCTCGGCGGGCAGAATCTCATGGGCTACTTCGCCTATTTCCTGACCCAGGCCGGCATGGACCCGTCAAACTCGTTTTCCTTGTCCATGGGCCAGTACGCCCTCGGCATGGTCGGTACGGCCGGCTCCTGGTTCCTCATGGCGCGTGTGGGCCGCCGCCGCATTCACTTCGGCGGGATGTGCGTCCAGTTTCTCATCCTGGTCATCGTGGGCTCCCTCGCCTTCTCGGGCACCCAGGCCTCCGTCTGGGCCATCGGCGCAATGCTCATCGTCTTCACCTTCGTGTACGACTTCACCGTCGGCCCGGTCACGTACTCGCTCATCTCAGAGCTGTCGAGCACGCGCCTCAAGGCCAAGACCATTGTCCTGTCCCGCGCCGGCTACAACGCCAGCAACATTTTCGTTAACGTCATGACCAACTACCAGCTCAGCTCCACGGCCTGGAACTGGGGTGCCAAGGCGGCTTACTTCTGGGCCGGCACCTGTCTAGTCAGTACGGTTTGGGTCTTCTTCCGGGTGCCCGAACCAAAGGGCCGCACGTACGCGGAGTTGGATCTGCTGTTCGAACATGGGGTGCCAGCACGCAACTTCGCGAAGACGGGAATTGATCCATACGCCGATAATTTGGGGAATGCTAAGAGCGTCACGATTAATGAGAAGCCAAAGGAGTAACAAGAATATGCTAGATAGTAGGCTCCTTTGGATCGGTAATCATAATGTAGAACCTGCAATTCAAATTGAATTGTGTTCCTTTAAACACCTATATGAATCAGTAATGTTATCTACCATACACAATACCCACCTTCAGAATCAAGAGCCCCCTGAAGTTGTCACGCTAGCACGGATGCAGAGTAGGGCTCCTTCGGCGTTGACTCCGGATGTCAAGGTAGTGAATAAGTTACTGCTGCACCGGTCGGTACATCTAGCAGTCAGGCTTAAAGAGAAGACAATGGCAAGCGACTGCTGACAGGAGGCTTCCAATCAATAGGCACAGCTCAGGTTCAAATACCTACCTGGAGAGCGTACGTACCTTATTTGCAAGGAAGGAAGGTCCCGTTCTTACTGCTCAAGTAATCGCAACTTGTGGTGGTTGGTGCCTTGCATGTGTCATTTTGGTAAGACTTTGTTGCGTCATAGCGCCCTGCCAGGGACGCTGCCTCCAAGGATAAGCTGTTTGGGATTTGGCGGGGTTCAACTGCCACTTGAGCTTACCTAGGTACATGTAGGTTAATAGATGCCTGGTGTACATCCACCGTACCTTACCTTTGAGACCAAGTGAACATATCATCAAGCTGTACGTTGAATTGACGGCATCAACCAGCAAACTTCACATTGTCTTGCATCCTTCTTCACGCCCGTTTCTTGAGACAGATTTCAGCATCATGGCCTCCGCCACGCAGACACATCCGGACCCCGCGCCGGGCAGCACGCCGGCTTTCATCCCCCTCGAGGCCAACCCAGAGTTGATGACAAAACTGCTGCGCAAGCTCGGCCTCAGCAATGCCCTCCAGATGCACGATGTCTTTTCTATCGAAGACCAAGATCTACTGAGCTTCATCCCCCAGCCACGCATGGCCCTCCTCCTTGTCTTCCCCGTTTCGGCTGCCTACGAGTCGCAGCGCATGGCCGAAGACGCACCAGTAGCCGACTACGCCGGTAAAGGTGACCAGGAGCCAGTATTATGGTTCAAGCAGACGATCCGCAATGCATGTGGCATGATGGGCTTGCTTCACGCCGTCAGCAACGGGCCTGCACGAGACTTCGTGGGTAAGCAGCCACTCTACCTGTCTACACTATTTGACCTAGATTGAGGGCATCACATTGCATATCCGAGCAGCGTCACTGACTAGACAACTTCATTGCAGAATCCGGCAGCGATCTGGACAAATTGATCAAGGCCGCGACGCCGCTTCCACCTACCGAGAGATCGAAGCTTATCGAGCAGACCCAGGCACTCGCCTCTGCACACCACGAAGCGGCCAGCCAAGGCGCCACCGCAGCACCAGACGCCCAAGACGACGTGGATTTGCACTACGTTTGCTTTGTGAAGACGAACGACGGCACGCTGTGGGAGCTGGACGGCCGCCGCAAAGGCCCAATTGCCAGAGGAAAGCTGGCCGAAGAGGAGGATGTGCTCTCCGTAAGCGCGCTTCAATGGGGACCGCTCAAGTTCTTGGAGAGGGAGGGAGCCGATATGCGCTTCTGTTGTGTGGCTTTGGCTGGTGCCCTCGACGACTGATTTGACATGGTGGCTTGAATATCGCATATTTTGGCGTTGGTGTAAGGGATATTTTTGATGAGCCGACGCAGAAGCTGCTGCGAACCCATACTCGCAGCATCTTGAGCGACATCATTGGGGAATGGAGGAAAGAGCTTCGTTGCGTTGAAGGCCTGCTTCATTTCTGATAGGCCTTAGGTAACAAGGTCACAGGGGGTAACATGGAGCGCATTGGCCAGCCACACTAAGCCACAATTTCATGTTTCTTTCAATGCGATGTGAAATTCACAGTACGGAAGAACAACAACCCTGAGCTCAATGCTCGTATGGTAAAATTGCATACCACGTGAAGCTGGTATCTAGAACAAAATTTAGTCGGGAGACCATGATCGTTTTATGTGAAAGCCATGATGAGTACAACCCAGGTGATCAAGCCGCTTGAGACCAAGCGAGACGGGGTTGCCAAGCTTGCTGTGCGCCTGGCCCAAACCGACCGGCTCCGGCACATCTGGCTCGCGGACGCGCCGCCACACTACCCGTCTATATACGCCGCCCGGCGAGTCGAGCAGCTGCTCAAGCAGCAGATCCATATAGTGCACCAAAAACGCCGCGAGGCTAAGGTGATGCTTCCCGAACCAAACAGCGGCATGCACAGAGTGCCCAAGACCGTCAGGAAGCTGCTGGAACGGACGTCGCCGCCGCCGGTTGTCATCGCCTGCACGCCGAGGCCCACCTACTTCCTGGCCAAGAACTCGCCCCTGCGGAGCGCCGTAGAAGACGGCGGCGTCCTGGGCCAGCTGCGGCTGCAGTTCCCCCGGCTGCCGGAGGGCTTGACGGGGCAGAGCCGGTGGGACGTGGTCACTAACCCCAAAACAAACAAGGCCATGGCGGTGACGGAGGACCCGTACGACCATGTCTACGACGCCGAGGTGCAGACGCCTATCGACGGGCGCATGCCCCCCTTCTGCGGGCCCGGCCGCCTCATGCTCTGGTACGTCGCCGACCTGCGGGGGCCGTCCAGTCTCAACTACACAGGGCCAGAAGAGGGCGCAGACCTGCGCATTTGGGCCGATGCGCTGGCCCAGACCACCATCAACATGCTCGACGCCGAGTTCGGCATCAAGGCCTGGGCCGACCCGGCCTATACCGGCTTGTGGGTGAAAGGAAGAGACGCCAATGGCGACGAAGGCCCCGAGGACCGCCAGATCGCCGCGATATGGCCCCACATCGACAAGGTGCCGCCCATTGTTACCGCCGGCATCACCCTGAACGTGGGTCTTCCTAGAGAAGAACAGATCAGCACCGAGGAAGAAGGAGAAGGAACCGGAAAACAAGAAGAAGCAAAGGACGACCCGGACGCCACCACCAGCATCGCAGCCGAACTAGCCTCGCGGCCCGCGGACTTCGACGCCAAACACGGCCTCAAGTCCGAAGCCGTCAAGCTGGGCAAGACGATGGCAGTGCAGGAGATCGGCGATCCCGCGTCCGCCCAATCCGCCGATGGGCCCGTATGGTACACGCGCTCCATCGAGGAGGGCGTCGACGCCGAAACCGTCGCCCCTCTCGGCATGGACAACTACAGCATCTCGGTGGCGTGGTCGCACGAGCTGACGCGGGTGCTGGGTTATCGCAACGCCCTCGTCGACCACCACCGCGACGGCGGCTGGACGACACGCGAGGTGATCTCGGCGGGCGATAGGAGGCTGTCCTCCTCGTCCTCCTTGCAGCGGCTACCCATGCGACCGCGCATATATGCGAGAAAAGAACGCGGCGATGCGAGTGAGAAGCCCACCAAAGAGGAGGAGAGGATCACCTTCGACCTGGGCGGCATTGGCGAGTCTAGTGCAGACGAACCACTTGAGGATGCCGGTGCCCCGCCGAAACGAATCCCCAGTTTCGAGAGAACATTGTACAGGTTGGCGGCTAATTTGAAGCAATCGCTCTCGGGCAATAGGCTGGACACACGGAACGCTGATGAGCACAAGGAGAAAATCCGTAACTCGTAGCAAACGTCTCAGAACAATGAAACTACCGGTTCTTAGAACAATCGTGGGCGAGAGGCAATTCTCTATGTATTGATACGTGTACTACATACTTGGTTGTATTTAGGTCGTCCTTGTAGGTGTAGGTGTGAGTGCAATGCTAGGTCGGTTGCTGTTTGCAAATCAGTGTTTGACAACGAGGTCCCATGGGTCTTTATAGAGTGCTTAGAAGCGGAGCGGTGAGGAGCAAAGTTGAGGAGCTCTCCTACGTGCCGTCCGTTCCCCCTGTACTTGTCAACGCCTCCGGCTTCTGAGCTGCCCTCATGGCCCTCTCCCGCCTCTCTTGAGCCCTCTTCTCGGCCCTTTCCTGCTTCTCTCGAGCCCTCTTCTCCCTGCGTTCATGTTTCTCACGGGCCTTCTTTTCCTTCGCCTCCTGCTTTTCCCGCTTCATCCTTTCCTTTTGCTCCTTGTCCTCATTTGATTTGGACAGCTTTTCCATGACCTCCTTCTGCTTGGCCTCGATTTTTTGATAGACAGCTATCATTTTACCGAGCCGCGGATTATCGGCGACGAGGTGCTCCGCATTGGCGTCTGGATGCTCTTCGCAATCGGCTGGATGGATCACACCAATCAACTCATCGGACCCAGTGTGGCCAGCAACCTTCTTGTGCTTCTCCCGAGTGGCCTCAGGCTCCTCTGTCATTGGCTCAGGATCCAGTACGCAAACATGACCCTCGCTCTCAGCATCTCGGGACGACCCTGGTGGGTGCCCGTGAAGATGATTGCAGACACGATTGTGCTTACTGTCTTCAAGCTGAGGCTCTGGCTCATTCCCTTGTACTGACTTCTCCGAGTCTGTATCTGTCGACCTTGTATGGAAATAATGTCCCACTCGTGACAACCCTGACTTTAGAGAAGAGATCTTGGGACTTTGCGGGTTATTGGAGTCCGCCTTGGTAGAGTCTTTGGTGGACGAGTCCCCAGGAAGGCGTTCAATACCCGCAGCCGACTCCTTTTCGGTTTTCTGGCCGTTGGTCTTGGAGATATCCTTGGTGGATGACTCCCCGGAAACATGCCCAGTGTTCTTGCTCAGCCCATTGTCGGTTTTTTCGCCATTTGTCTTGGAGCTATGCTCGCTTGGCTTCTCGAAGCGCTCTAATGAAAACTGCCGGGCAGACTTCTTGGGGCTATCCACCGTAGAGCCCTTGGGAGAGTCCTTGATAGGGCCCTTGGGATAGCCCTTGGTCGAATCCTTGACAGACTCTTTGAGAGAATCCTTGGTAGGCTTCTTGGTATATTCCTTGTCAGATATCGGGGTAGGCCTTGGGGCAGACATTACTGGTGACAGCTGCGTGGGGTTCTGCATCGTAAGCTCTTCCATGAGTACTTGGTGCTGTTTGGATTGATTGGTGTCGGAATGGCCCTCGGATCTCTGAGATTTCATGGTTGCCTCATGGGATAGATCGTCATACTGGATCTCTGGCGGGTCCGGCCTCTAGTCACAGAGTTCCGCATGATCACGAGTGTTGTGCTGGGCGGCAAGATCGTCGTACTCCGGCTCGGCGGGATCGTTCTTCCACCCACACGCAAGAGCTTTGCCTTTGTCTTTGCCCTCGTCTTTGGTGGCGGGCTCGGGTGACTCGGACTTGGTGAGTTGGTCGAAGTGGCGTGCAAGGTGTTCACGCTGGGTCTCCTTTTCGTTGCTTCCTTCCTTGCTGTCGGGAGACATGATCTGGGCTTGCTTCTGGACCAGATCCAGCTTCTCAGATAGGGTGCCCTGTTCAAGCTGGGGTTTGCCCTGGGAGACTTCACCAACTTTCTTCAGGGCTTCTTCTCCTCGCTCAGTAGGAGTCAACCGGGAAAGCCAGGATGACATCTTCGTCAACGGTTGTCACAGTAGGAAATCAGACCTAGTAGTGTGTGAAGTAATGGACAACAACGAGCAGAACAATGAATATGCAGTGAGTAAGGGTACGAGCTCAGTTAGCTGACAGGTAATGATGGGCCAAAGATATTGGGAAAAGGAACTCAATATACGAGCCGCGGAATTCGGATAGGTGATGAATATCGATGAAATTGAGATGTCGGGAGAGCTGCAAGCCGATTGCATCAAGCACGTATTGGACAAAGCAGCCCATTACGTTCCTACCATATTTTCTGGACTTTAGTCATCTCGAATTTGGTAGGTGCAACGGCCTTTCTGTATTTACGTACGCCACACGCTGCTTCCCATCTAGCCAGGCGAGTATATCACACTACACCACAGAAAGCGACATCTACGTCACAAAGAAGCGTGATTACTATTTCTACTAGTATTGTCTGGCGACCTCATTGTGGCTATTTGCATACGATCAGGTAGCTGATCAGCGACCCCAGCCGATGCAGAGTCATGAACCGGCGTCAATGTGGCTTCCAACAAACGTCAGCGCGCTTCTGGAGTTGGAGGAGAGAAGGAGAGAAAAGAGGGGAGAGACCGCAGTTTCCAGGGCATGGCTGCCTGTGGTTTACAGTGTCGTTTCCGATGCTTCCCAAATCTTCCATCGGGGATTGAAGTTCGAACCATACACTGCTTGGACCTGTCGGTCAAATCCCAAGGGACTGGTACAGCTGGCTCCTCGGATATCACGCACAGCGACAGTTCCCATCAGGGATGATGGGGGACACGGCTTAGAAGGTTCAAAGTGTTTCACATATATACCAGGTACTACACGCAGACGTGCATGCCGTCGTCTTGAAGGGCGGGGAGCGAATGTGGATGCGGAGTGGGTGAGGAGGGGAAGTTACAGATTGACAACCAAAAACTGCCCTTGCCTCGGGGAGGGGAAGGAGATGCCCAGGGGCTGAGGGGCCATATCATCACCAAGTATGGAATCGAAAAACTGCATGTGCACGTTGGATGATGTTATCGGCAGCAACCCGACGGCATTTCCCCAATAAAAATGCGTGTCTCCGAAGAGTGCTCACAACCAAAGTGAAGCATGGTCGCTCCGGTATAACTCAAATCCAGCCATGCAATGATGCGGGAAATGAATAACGGACATGTCACAAGTCACAGTGCTTTGGCCCCTGGGACGGAGGTTACTTTCTGCCCTTTGACCAGTAGCTTTGACCACGGCAGTCCGCTTCGTTGTCATATGTGAGGATAAACAAATCAAACAAGTGGGTGTCCGAGAGCGTTTACGGGGCGTCGTCTCAGAGCATCTATGGTTGGCAATTGCAGAAGGTACTCACGAACTGGAAAGGTACTCTCGGCCTGCTACCTCAGTGCGTGATCAATCAATTGTATAACGCTCCCGTCTCTCGCTCTTTATTTCCAACAAGACCACTACTGGTAGTACTTTAATTCAATAGGCTGAGGAAAACGAGATTGCGCCTGTTGTACTAAAATTGGGAATCCCCCAGCCACATGGCAGATCCGATGCAAACGCTAAAATTGACATGAATGATCCGCAGAAACATTCCACGTGGAACCCTCAACTTTTTGCTGCCCATGTCAGGTTCTGGTCAGGGACCCCAGAAGGCGTCCTCTCAGAACCACTCCATTGTTGATCTACGTAGCCGTCCACTAGACAAGTATTTCCACCAGGTACGGAGTACGTGTAGAGGCTACGGCGATGATGTGATACTTAGTGCCCACACCCGATGCGGCGCTATTCGCTTAATCTGGTATCCTACATTTTTGCCGTAATTTCTTCCACGATACGATATCAATGAAGCGAGGAAAACGCAGAATCAAAACAAAACAAAGAGAAGAGCCTCCCGGTTGTGACGGGCCTACTTTTTATGCCGGGCCCGATCGTGTAACATTGCACGAACAGAAGGTCAGTGTCACCCAGGGAGCCAGTGACTGACTCCCTTGCGGCCAGGTTGAAAGGTATGCAATGCGACGCCGAAACTTGCCTTCAGAGAAGCAGGGCAAGGATAGACGGAGCAAGGGGGACCACCATCAACTCTGTTGCTGCAAGGATGGCAATAACGAGTGAGGAAAGAAGCTCGCCCGCCCAGAGCAGAGCCGTGAATAGATTCGACACTTGTGTCATCTTTGGGAGTTGATGCAGATCATCACATCTCATAATTAAACTCTACTAACTCGCGGGTCCCGTCCCAACCTCTAGGTCCCACCAACTGCTGTCCCGTCAATTTCAGACAGAGATTGATAGATGAGCAAGAACGGCAGGTGCATCATTTAGATTTGGATTGATTTTGCCGGTCGGTAGCATGTCATGTAGACTCGAGCCGGTGCCATACTTAATTGCAAATCCCGAGTAGACGGTCGCTAAGACGATTAGTTCAGGGGATATTCGGCCGATACGTACCTGAGTCGTTGGATCTTGATGGTTGAAACTTGCGACTGGATGGCCGCTCGTCGTGTTCGATGTGTTCCAGAGTTCGGTGTTCTTTGGTAGCTACGTGCGTGCCTACCCGTTGTTAGTTGAGTCGCAGCGATGGCGGGACCGGCCGTACACGATATTCTATTGATGATTTGGAAACCCTTTACGAGTCGTGGCCAAGCAGTAAGTCTGCCTCTCCCCTCCACACGAGAATAAACCACTACTTACATACTCATGCTGATGCCACAATCAAATGGGCAAAATGGGTTTTCAGAGATTCGTATATTACCTAAGGTGACATTTTTACTGGTACAATAATTGAAAGTAACCCCGTCATATTAAGTGATAAGAGGGGTACCTAAGAAGCAGAAATCTGGGTCGCCATCGGAGATCAAGCATCCTTGTCTCTGATCGATCGCTGACGTTTCTAGCCAATCCAACCAATGTACAATAGAGTGCGCACTTGCTTTTCCAATACGGATCTTCAACGGGCACTTCAGAACTCTTGAGCATTATTGGTAGATAGTCGCATAAAACGAAACATGTTTTTTTGCTTCTGGGACACCTGCAGTGGCTGAGCAGTAGGCTGAGCTCTCTTTGATATCAGGAGAAAAAGGAAAAGGCTTCCCACCCATTCTAATCAATTCAGCCGAGTCCAAGTCCAAGTTGGGTTCCTGTTCTGGTCTTGGGGTAACGGAACCTGCCCATCACGTCCGTCCTTCCACCCAGAATAACAATTCGAAAAGTAGACAAGGAAAAAACACTCAATTTAATGCTTGCCCCCTCTACGTCCAACCCATTGACCGTCGCGTGAGATGGCAAATTATGGCCAAGGTCACCCGAGGATGCGAGGGGCTATGTTGGCTGAATGGCTTGCACCCGCAAGATATCTCTAGCGACATGTAAGCAGCCAGCCGTCCGATCAAGGTTTTCCCAGAGGGCAGAGGTCGGATGAGGTTGGGCTGAAATAGAAACGTTTGCTGAACTCAGTCAACTAGCACTTAGGCGAGCAGACGCCTCTGTACGTACGACTACATCTCATCCCATCATGTACTACTATCACTCTTGTTCTCTTGTATCGGATGGAAAACACTAAGCAGGATGCCAGACCCCTTGTGTCCCGACGGCGGCACGCCCAGGGGACGTGGGAGGAAGCAGGGGCCGCCAGGGGACAGGGGGCAGGGCCACCCCCTACCCCTACTCGATCCAACAACGAAAGAAGAAAAAGACCGCCCCCATGGAGATAAATCATGTTTAGGCAGAGAAGAAGAAGCTAGAAAAGCAGAGCAGCACAGTCCCAGTCACACTAGAGGTCGCTATGAAAATTGTACAATATATTGATCGATCTTGGTTGTTGTCGACTAGTAGTAATGAACCGGCACTGACGCTAAGTCCAAGTCCCATCATGCTGCCGGGACCCAGACCTATGGGTTTTCCTGTAAGCAGACAGCCCACCCCCAATGCGCGTTTGAATCATTCCCCGTGATTCGTTTGTTTCGCAAACACCCCGTCACTACCACTCTGGCGTCGTCTTCCGTAGGGTACCTACATTAGGTACATAAGTGATCTATTATGTTACTGTAAACGCAGGGTACCAGGGGGTCCTTGGACATTAGGTACACCATCTATCTGGGTAACGACGCTACTGCCTTTTTTACCTTCAGCTTAACTAGCTGCCGGATCGCCGTCACGACGACTGTTGATAGGCGCTCCCCAAGTGCGCATTTGAATGAATCCCTACCCAGTTCCCTCTCTTTTTTCCATTTCTCTGTCCCGCCTTGTCTTGCCCCCTCCGTCATCTCTTCTTTTCTCCCTTATCCCCTGACGTACGTACGTGAACGCGGACTCGTCGTCGTCCGCTGCTGCGATACTTTCGTCCCTCTCCTTCCACATGAGGGTATTGGTAGACTCCATGTCTGAATACCTCGGATCTTGAGAAAGCCTGGACTGGGAGACCGTCCATCACTTCACTGCCACGCCCCACTAACTACTCGAGAGCCAACACACATATGGATGCTTCGATTGGATTGTGAATATGGGCTTATTCAGCTTCTTGTCGAGGAAGGCCTCGCAAGATCAGAGAGACCTCGCCTTGCTCAAGGCTCAACCCTACAATGCGACGGTGGCCGCCCTTCCGCCTATACGAGGTATGTCGGTGCCTGGGTCTTCTTGGTTGTATGTCGGTGTTTCTGGTCTCCGGACGCTAACAGAGTGTAGGTGCCTACCCGGTAGCCGGAAACGGACCCAACATTCTAGAGAGTTTGCAAAAGACGCAGCGTTCATTCGTCAAAGGGGGAGAGCCGTTTGTGGAAAGCTTCGCCCCATCCCCAATTGTGCCCAGAATTCGAGACGAAGATGGCGAACGGCCACGGACTGCACCTAGCCGGGAGTCCCGCGGAAGACTAGATTCCTTCAGAGGGTTATCCGGCTCTTTTCGAATTGAGCCCTCTGCTAGAACTCTCGAGTCACCGGTTCAGGGTCCCCCATACAGGCTCCCCTCAAAGAGCCCCGAAGAAGACCGTCCAAAGCTCCCGCCCAAGGAGTCATCTAAAGAGCTCATCTTTACCAAGCCACCGCCAGTGTTCCACGAACGATCAGCTTCCATTCGCAGTGGAGATTCTGGCATGACTAGGGGATTCGTTGATTTACTGGATGCGCAGTCGACCATCAATCCTATCAACTTCCATCAGAGAGTCCAGGCTGCCGGAGGTAAGATATATGGGGAAGACGTCGCCGATCGAAATATCAGGGAGAATGGTTTCAACCTGGACTCTCCCGCAATACGCGCCTTCTACGGGGAACCGTCGAGAACAGCTCCTCTGCCCCCATCATCAGACACCAACGGATCCGATATGGGCGCAGACATGCGATCTCGTGCAAAAAAGCGGCATTCTATTGGCGCCACTCTGCGTACCAGGTCCCTTACTTCAAGTAAAACCAATACAGCCTCCTTCCCGGAGAGGACGTCCTCTGTGATACCCTCCATCCCTCCAGAGTATCGCAGCTCGAAGACAAAGAAGAAGGAGGAGTCGAACAAAACTAAGGCGTCACGAAGAAAGTCTATGCCAGGCTATGTTATATCGTCCTCTCCTGACACCAGATCCCGGTCTAGCTCGGCAGCATCAAAGCAGTATACACGAGATCAAGACGAAGACAGCTTCCCGTTGGCACTCCAAGATAGAGGTAAACACATGGCTTCTGTGCCAGTCGCTGATGAGAAGTCTATCAAGTCATACGGTAGCAACCGTCGATCGGTGTTGGTGAAAAATCACAGAGACTCATTTGTACTTTCCGAGACCAACAGCGATGAAGCGGATTTCGGCGTTGCACGGCGGGTTAGTGTCGTTTACCCTCTGGTGATCGACGGAAGTCGGCCGAAATCGATGCATTCCTCGGGGCGGGACACGGCCTCACATAACATTATATCAATTTCTGGGCAATCACCGTCCAAGAGGATCAGCATACACAGCATGCAGTCGCCTCTGCAACGGAACCCACCAGACATACTACATCCTGGACCCCGAAGTCCTATATTGGAGCCCGGCCGTTCAAAATGCGACTTGGGAAGTACCTCTGATCTCCATGACACCACCTCGCACGCCTCTGCGCAGTTGCAGGCCATGCGTTCACCTTGTCAGTGTTTTTTCTTGTTTTCATGCCGCCGCTTCCACTGCGTCGTGGTATTTGTACTAACCCCTTTGACTATAGGCCTAGATCCATATCACAGGCACCACAGCAGTAATGACAGCTACAGTCTGCATGGCAAAGACCGGACACGCAGTCTTGCGTCATCCTCGGGCCGAGGCGCAAGAAGATTAGATATTGAAGAGTCCATCCCAGAACGTACCAGCAGTATACGCCATTGTTCGATGGACTCAACCACGGCCACCCTGTCGAGCTTGAGCTCTAACCCATTCCGACCCCACTCTCGTCACACAGCCAATACGTCTGTTGATCTTATGCCCTATGCAAAAGGCGCAAATTCGAGCCGTGAGACATTCGGCTCAGCTGCTTATCATACTGCTTCCGAAAACTACAGTCAGCCATCTATAGCAGCACTTTCTCCTTTGACCCCCCAATTCGGGTTTAATCACAACACAGAGCCCCGCCCTAATTTCAATATCGATGACGAACTCTCATCCGACGACGACGATTTCTCCCCACGCCAACCGAGGGGCGAGGGCGAGGAGGACCTTATCTTCAACCCTTCAGGCTACGGCTTTGCTTCTGGCGAGTTACCAGGGCTACCAAACCCATTAGATTTAGCCGCTGGTCTTGAGAAACCACGGCCTACCATTTCGTCAAAAAACTCAAAATACTCTCTTAGAGGGCACCAGGCTTTTGGTGCCACCATACCGGACTACGACAGCGACTTTCTCTCTCTCCCGACCAGCCCCATTGCGACATCGTGGGCCGAGTCCAAAGGCCATAACTCGCGGTTCCAAACCCCCACATATGATCATACGGACCTGAATGATGGCAATGATAACGTTTATGGGTCGGATGACGAAGACACGGAAGACGAGCTTTCGTTTGATATTCCCTTCAGCAGAGGCAACACGCCTAATCGACAGCCGCCACGAGCTACACGATGGACTGGCAGCCCAAGTGGCGTGATTGAAGAAGAGGAGGACCTGAACAGGATGGTTCACGAGACTGCTGCAAAGCTTCGGAGAGAAGTCAAAAGGGCCAATCGTTTGAGCGGTGCCACCGTGAGAAGAAGGAATGACTCCTTTAGCAGCAAAGGGAAGGAGGTTGCTTACTCTACACGGCCCGGCCTGTATGATGACTCGGATGCTGACATCGAGTAAAAGAGAAGAGAAAAAAGAAAAGAGAAAAAAAGAAGAAAAAACCATCTACTTTTTTCTTACGACTTGGCATATTTCAAACAAAATTCGGCGTTTGGTATAGATGGAATCTATCAGGGCGACTACTACAATCCAGTTGAAGGAATAAGGTGGGCAAAGTTGGCCCTGCAAATACCCCATTGCTTATTTGGTTTTACATTTGCCTTCGACCACAGCTGTCTGCGGGTTCTCGAGGGCATGTAAGAGCGAGCGATCATTTACGTGTCACGATCATGGTCCCGTTGTGTGTCGGGGTGGACGACCTTGTCTCTCTATCTTTCTCCTTTTCTTTTATGTCCGGGATTTTGTTTTTATTTTTAGCCCTCTCACGATGTGTGTTACGGGAGTTTCAAGCACGGAGTTCGAAGAAAGGGACTATTTCTTAGTATTAATACCCCACCTCACTTACACATGTCGAGAGTTGTGATGGGAGGTTTAGCGAAGCCCCGAAGACTCGAGGTTGTCTTTCTTGTTTCCGGTTAGCAATTCCCTTTGTCCTGTTGTTGTGTGGAATTAGGAGATCGAGGAGGAGATGGAGTGTGCCGGGCGATTGTCCAACGGGAGAAAACTGAGGCAACTCAGTCTTCTCATATGTGGTAGCATGAGTTACAATTGAAACACATATACTCTATTACGCCTTTTATTACCTGCCTGGTACATCTTATCTTTCCTATGATTCGATACCGAGTGCTACTGTGATAGGAATCCACGCACGTAACCATAAAGGAGACAAAGGCAGCAAATTCATTCGAAGGCGAGTAGCAAGCTATGTATGCAAAACATTTGAGGAATCACCAGCTCACACTGCAACAGCCAAGGGAAGGTTAACGCAGGAAAAGCTGGGTCAATAGTCATTAACTCTTGTGCAGCTAGCTAGGTGGTGCTCACTATATCGTCTTGTTACATAACTCGTAGACAGTGATCAGGTCTTACCTAACCCTTGTCGTACCGTCCGATAAGTTAAGCAACCGCAGTGCCAGTGGTAGACGAGGCCGTCTCAGAAGCTTCCTTCCGTTTGCAATTGCAGAAGTACTTCTTCTTGAACTGTGCCTGGTCCAGCTCCTGAAGACAAGCCATGGCTTTCTTCGCCGCGGCCACTTTAGCATAGCGCAGACTAGCCGCCGAGGCCGTGGTGACAACGCGGCTGTGGATGGTGACGCCGAACTCGAACCCGGCCTCGCCGAGGCCGCCGTCCTCGTCCTCGTCGCCCCGCAGCGGCAGCATGAGCAGCTCGTCGCAGCCAAAGTCGCGCTTCACCTTGTGCTCGAGGGCCGTCGAGGGCTGCTTGTTGGCGTACGTGTCGTAGATGTGCATGTTCTCGAAATAGGGGCGCACCTCCTTTTCGAAGAACTCCTGCACTTTGGCGTAGCAGAAGCCGCTGTCCACAAACAGGGCACCGATGTAGGCCTCGAGGACGTCGGGCAGGCACTTGGGGGGCGGGTTGACGTCCACCCAGTAGTTACGAGCGAATGTCTCGTGGTCAAGCCCCGAACCAATGGCCTCCTCTTCGGCAGCTTCCCGCGCCTCGGTGATGGCCGCAACATACTCGGCTATTTGCTGGGGAATCGGGCCAGACATCGAGATCAGATGCTTGTTGAGGCCTAGCGACACGCAAAGACATCCCAGGAACTGGTTCGATACCATGGCCATCTTGTGTTCCGTGAGCCACTGCGGGTCGGCGCTGGTGAATCTATGGAACAAGTAATCAACGCAGACCATATCATACAGCGCGTCTCCGAGAAACTCAAGGCGCTGGTAGTGAGGGATGTTCTCGTACATATAACTGTATGATGGGTGTGTAAAAGCGGAACGAAGCAATCGAGGGTACTGGAAGCGGTAGCCAAGGCGCTGTTCGATTTGGCCCGCGAGATGGACATGGACAGCTGTAGGGCTAGCCTTTTGCCACTCCGGTACGACGAAGCCTGCCAAGAAATCGTCAAATTTAGCCATAGTATGCTGCTCGTTGCCCGTGAACTTTGTCACCGCTTTGACGGCCATGTCAAAGTCCCCTTGGTCGTAAGTTGTCAGATATGCAGCGCCAATGAGGGCCTCGCAGACATCGGCAATGGTCTTGTCAGCAAGGACATGAATACCCCTTCCCACTCCCTTCCTCCCCATGATGCTCTCATTCTGCTTTCCCTTGAGCAGCTCAAGGCCGTCAGGATACCATATTCGCCTATTGAAGGACTTGGACCGGATAGATTCCTCGAGCTTCAACTCAAGAGCATGATTGAACAGATTCGTGTTGCAAATCATGACCATACGGTCAACGTGATACTGAAACTCGTTGGCGTCCGCCTTTCGTGCAAAGAGGGCTATCGTGGTGCTCATCTTGAGAAATGAGTCACCTAGCAACTCCAGTCGCTCATAGTTGTTCCCCATGCCTCGCTGAAAGTTGACCTTTTGCTCTGCATGTTCCTCAGTATTGTCGCTGTCTTTGGTCATCGCCTCGAGAGCCAAATCGGGCCGGACTTGGAGGCCTAGCGCCTCGCATGCTTCCAGTGCCACCAAATTGGAATCCAGTCGGTGAATGATAGCTGGTAGGTTGTACGCCATGGATACGATATCAGTAGGAAGCTATATTCGTACAGTTAGTTTTCTGCTTGAATCACACACTCATTCATTGTCTATGACCTACCGGCGAGACCTCCAGGGTCTGAAAACAGATGTAACAACGGTTCTGCATGTCCGATGGTTTCTCGAACTCGTCGAGAAGATTACGCCGCAGAGGTACATACTCAGCCTCGAATACGGCGAGTTCATCATTGCGCTCGATGTTGGCTCTGGACCTAGACCATAAACTGATGCTGTAGTTCCAGATATCATTGGGTGCCTGTCTCCGGCCCCTGTTCTTGCTCAAACCTTTAGGCGCATCTGGAAGCTGTTGATCGCTTGGCTTCATGCCCTCGGCACAGCCAAATGTGTAGAACTTTCTAGAACCATCATGCGGATCAGTCACGAAACAATTTCTATAATCGTTGGCTGTTGGGGTATTTGGGTCTTCCACCTGGTAACCCTGGAGCGTTTCAAGATAGCCCCAGTCAATCAATGTCCGAATATGCTCGAGATTGTGTTCAACGTCGAATTCATGACTTTGGGTCAGAGGCGCCAGGTAATACGGCAACTTTTCGGGCTCGTGCTTGTATTGCTTGCTGAATACGTCCTGGAAAACACGCAAGGTGAAGGTGGTCAGGGCGTTCGTGTCATCCAACGACACCGTCATGGCACTACCAAGCGGCACACACTGCACCCCGGAACTGCAGCCGTTGCCGAAGAAGATCTGAAAATCAGCCACAGGCGGTAATTCTGTTCGTGTTAGAATTGCCATGGGCCTGGAAGATCGGCCCAGCGAGTGTGGATCGGTCAGCCGGACAACTGCAATGTACAGCTGTGTAGGGATCCCTCGCTGTGACCATATCTCCGGCTTTGTCTTCATCGGATATTCGTGTCGCTTCTTGGAACTGAGAGCAAGTCTTGCGTTCCTCATCTTCGGTAACTGTTTCTTGAAAGTACTCTGCAGCCATTTGTCGAGGAACCCCTGCTTTCTCAGCCGATAGCAAGCATTAAATGCGGCAGAGCATTTTGCGACTTGCTTAGAAGCGGCACGGTCGCCGATGGCAGTCTTGATAGGCGCATGACCGGGCAAGATAACCTCGCACTGAAACTCCTTTCCAACGCTCTTCACCACGTAATCCGCATGTAGGAGACTTTCGGGCGTGCTCTCCAAGGAAGAGACGAAGTCGGCCAGAACAACGAGGCTGCTCTTGAATGTCAATTTCGCCCCCGTTTCCTTGTCTGTGTAGGACTTCTTAACCTCCTTCCTCAAGTAATAGTCCATGTTGAAGTCGTTCCCCACGAGCCTACGGCCTTCCGGCAGTACGGCAGACAGCTCGCCAAGGGCTTTCTCGTTCACTTTGATATTGAGATACCTCTGGGCATGGTCCCCGTTGCCACGCTCCATCATGTGGAAAAACCTCGAGTTGTCCATGCGAGCCCTTCCTTTGGATTGGATGTACTGTATCATGGTATTATAGAGATCAAACCGAATGACCATATTGCAGTTTGGAATATCCAAGCCCTCCTCGGCAATGTTGGTAGCCACAAGGCAGTTGATCCGCACAGACCTGAAGTCTCTGATTGCTGCCTCCTGCGCCTTACGTGACATACCGAGCTGCTCACCAGCTTCTACTGTTCCAGTTCCTAACTAATGTTTGCATTAGCATCGATCTCAGGAGAACGGAGTAGGCGTGACTTACCAGTATTTTTGGCTGGATATGTTTCAAACCCATTCCTGGTTGCTCGAGGAATTCGTTGAGTACAACCGCAGTAAGGCGCCTGTCGACAAAAACAATGCATTTATCCGCCCTGGGCGTGAAATGCTTGGTCAGGATAATAATCAGACACTGTATCTTGTCCGATACCAGGTCGTGCGACGGTTGCGCTTCCTTTTGTGTGTGGGCTAGTACCGCGTCATATGCCAGCTCCACCGCTTGCACCTCGCTATCAATCAGGGAGACAAGTTTATCGTCACTGCGCATGCCTGCAGCTCTCTTCATGACATATGCCTCGGTTCTGGCTTTAGCCTTGAGAAGCTCATCTCCAGTGAAACATAGATGCCAAACCCGGTCAGCACACCATGGACCGAGTTCTCGGGTGCACCACTTGGCGAAGTCGAACAGTTTCTTGAAATGATTGTTGTGCCCGATCAAGCCGTTGAGTTTTGACCAAAGAGGCGTCTCGAACGGGGCTGGGGCAAGATTGTACTCGATGATTTTCTCAATGTTCGTCTTTTGCAGATGTTCTCTAAAGGCCCCTGGATCCGCAACAGTTGCGATTTCGCTGTGCAGCAGGCCTTCCAACTCAAGAGCGCCAGTCAGAATATCGCCCCTTTTCACGTCGATTGGAGAAGCAGTCATTCCAAATATGCGTGGTCGCTGGCTATTGCGCTTCTCGGCATCTGCATAGAAGTCCTTGATGATGACTGAATAGGGATGATTCTTCTTGGCGTGGTGGGCCTCATCAAAGATCAGCAAATTGATCTGTTCAATTTGGATAAAAGAATGATGAAGGCAGTCGAGGAGAATGGCTGCAGTACAAACGATGACTTCCTTGGTCAGGAGGCTATTTTGGCAATAGTCTCGCTTCATGCCCGAGTTTCCCAGCTGCTCGCCCGACACATCGCCCACCGAGTAGTCCAGGTTTCTCCGTAAGAAGGCAGACTGTTGAGCCACAAGTGAGACCTTGTCGACAAGAAAGAAGGCTACTCGTGGAGGCTTGCCGATGTCGCGGTCGTTGATTTCTTGCTCGATGGTGTGTCGTAGTAGAAGTGCTGCGATGTTCGTCTTCCCGGATCCTGTACTCAGGACAGCGATGGTGTTCTTCTCTTTTGCTCTCTCGAAAAGCTCCACTTGGTATTCTCGTGGGCTATCTATTACCTTCTGGGCTCTGCCTTCACCTGGTACAGCCTTGGCGTCGCTGTCGTTATCAGCTGCCTGCCTTAGCTGTTCTCTTTTGTAATCATCGAGACTCTGTTGAGCAGCAATCCGCAGGGCTTTTTTCTTGAGCGCTTCGGGCTGCTCATTGCTGGATTCGTCATCACTCAAGTCCTCCGGGTCGCTCATCTCTCCCGCGTGTTGCCTGCTGCTATTATATGAGACATCATCCTCATCGACCGAGTCGATATCAGCTTGATTAGGCTGTTCCAGAGCCATCTTGGTGCTGTGGTCGGGTTTAGGGTGGCACTGGTGATGTAAATGGGGATGTGATGTGCCTTAATTCAGGTCTAGGGAGAAGTCACAGCATGACCTGGGGGTGGGAATGGAAAGTGACTGAATACGTTTTGAGATCTGGAACAGAACGGAAATAATTTATTTGATGAGATGCCGAAAGAGAGGCAGGGATGGCGTTGAGGAAGGCACATTGCATACACGAGCTTTGCCTTTGTCAGCTGCCTCGAGACATACAGGCGATGCCTCAAAAATGTGATGTGGCAGAGCAGAAAACAAGTGAGAGAAGTTCAAGACTGATCTCGAGCTTATCCGTGCAAGGAGAGTAGCAATCGTTAGACACATACATGATTGCTGTCGCATGCAAACAGCCAGAAGGCTCTCAAAAAGCAGGCACCTGAGCAAACGAATAAGCAACCGCCCGTTGTTCGCCCATTCGCGCTTTCCACACACCGGCGTCACTTAGCCATCACATTGTCAACATTGTGTTCCCAATGGAAACAAGTCTCGGCTACACATCCAATCGATTGATTAATAGCACTGAGCTTGGGAAGATGGATAATAGTCACAGCAGCCATATTCCGGCTAGGTGCTCCGGATTCCGGGCATGAGAATGACTAGAGACGACGGAAGTCAAGATAGAATCCATTAATAGGTACCCGTAAGTAATGCTCCGTAGATAAAAGTAGATCATCAATAAGGTTGACAGGTTAAAGTAAGGGTACATAGCAATTGAACATTAACATCCAGTCCCAATGCCCGATTTTTCTCAGGGTCTTTGAAATGTTGCAAGGGTGGGGTACGTACCCCGAGGATGACTTACCCTCTTACCGTGCATGTGCTACTGGACTAACCTACTGAAATGCCCTACTGGGCAAGGCAGAAAAATCGAGGGGTGCTGGCGTATGGCGGAAGATCTCCTGCTAACCTCAATGATACAATATTTGCCCCTCCATTATTGCTTGATTTGTTGTTTCAAAGACACAGGTTCAAGTTATTACGTACGTCCCCGTGCATGCGGCATATCCCAATATTGCCACCCAAATAGATCAACCTGATCACAGGCGGCTACATATCTTCTTGACAATTTTGTTCTATCTCTCTCTTCTCTTTCCCAACTTTGGTTGATCTTCACCAGACCAGATCCTCCCCCGTTCTTTGTCTGTCGTTGGTCCCTGCTATACCACCGTTTGGCTGGGCTCTTTACTCACGGCATCTGCCTTGCACACAAACCATTACCATTTACGGCTTAGTCATGGATGAGCCAAAGACCCTGAAATCGGTGTTCCTGAGTGCCGAGACAAAAAAGGCCACATTAGATGGCGCCTTTGAAGCAAGCTCTCCAACATATCGTGAAGATCTGGAGTTTGCTCTGAAGGCTTACCAGGAATGCCTGCAAATCATAAGTCAAGTCTCTCTGTTCAGCAGCAACGAGAGTCTTGAGGACATCAACACTTCAGATCTGCCCTATCTGTTGGTTAGCTACCGTATAGCCGAACTTTTGCAGAAGATTTCCGTCTCTACCCCTCTCGAGCGCAAGGCAGCTCTCAGGACAACACGAGAGGCATATGAACGATTTTTACACCTTCTCGACAGCTATGCGCTGCTCTCTCCGTCAGACCTGAAGCTTTTCTCCCTGTACCAAGAGGACCCGGATCACTTCTCCACAATCTCCACTACAGATCCAGCAGCGCGGCGCAATGCTAAGATCGCGAACTTCAAGCATGAGAAGGAGATGAAGCAGAAACTGGAGTATATGAGGCATTCTCCGCGCTACCTCGAGAATGGCGGCGATGAGGAAGCAGTCAGAGAGCTGTATCTGGCTAACATATCCTACTGTGCCTACATGACATTTCAAGCACTGGAAGGCATTAGTCGCGAGATGGATGTCCTGGCGCAGGCCCCTGTGCCTCTCATCCCGACCATGACAACCGTGGAGGAGGACGAGAGGCGGCGCCGGTCACCAACAGAAGCGAATGATAACTTGGGCCGCTTGGATTCTCCCTTCCAGAGTACACAGTCGAGCGGACCGCTCTTGAGCCAGGACGGGAAACCGCTGCGACCCTTCACACTCACGAGCGGAAGGCAAGATCTGCAACAGGGGGTTTTCCGGCCTGGCCACAATCTGCCTACGATGAGTATTGATCAGTACCTGGAGGAGGAAAGGAAGCGAGGTGGCATCATCGAGGGCGGTGGGGAGGCCAGTGGTCGACAGGCAACTCCAGATGAAGACGACTATGAGAAAGCGGATGCTGAGACGATGAAGGCCCGTGAGTGGGATGAATATGTCGAGGCTAATCCGAAGGGAAGTGGCAACACTTTAAATAGAGGCTAGGCGGGAATCAAGGCTGCTGTGCATTTCGAGCGCTTTGCAACAAGGCACGTACACATAGAAAGCAGGCGAATATCATGAAGTGCTTTGATTATTGCATTCGGATTTTTAGGGGAACGCCAAGTAACACCCTTGGCTGGTGCATCTGCCAGGCATATGATTGGCCGCTATTTTCGTAGATAGTCGTCCTTCGATATGCCATCATATCCATATTGATCGCAAAAACTCTATGGCACGTTTTGTTTTGATCTTTTCTGTTGTTGGCTCTTTTTGCGATTCAGGATGAGGTAGGTGGTTGAGCTGAACAGCCTCGTGTGAGAAGCTATAAAAGTTAGTGGCTGTGCAGCAAGGCTGCATTTCTGGAGCTTCACCTGATCAACAACCAACCCACGCATCATCGCAACCTTGAGCTCAACCATTACGCTTTTTTGTCAATTCCTAATAAAATCAAGATACGAAGCAGACTGGCGCGTTAATCGACTGGACTGGTATTGGACGCCATGGCGACCACCGATATGGACCCGTTGCTCCTGCTGCGACAGTCTTTCGCGTCTGGCAGCGCGATAACCGCAACGCTCGACGACGGCTCCGAAGTCGACCTTTCCAAGGCCACCAAGCTCTCCTTCACAACTCCGTCTCGGATATCGTTACCGATAGACACAGCGACGCGATTCGTTTCCAACGACACACCCGTCGACCTGCGCAGCATCTACCTGGCCTGGCTCAAGCGCGAGGTGGCCATCCCCGAGTACACGGCGTCCGTGTCGCAGATCAACGAGGATCTCACGAGCGGGAAGAAGGTCCAGAACTTGGCCTTCGTCGAGCGGTTAGACCTGATCACATGGCTGGAGGGCGCGAGCGAGGACAGCGAGTACATCAAGCCGCTCGCGGGCGACAAGGATGGCGTGGCCTCCAATGCTGCGGCGGCGTTGGCGTCCAAAGGTGCACAAGCTCCCGTCATTGGGGGGACTATGGGAAGATCAGGCAAGGGCACATTAGATCCACGGCTGGCCGTGATATACAATAGCGAGCGCAAGATGGGCGATCGGAACGCGGCCTTGCGAGGAATCAAACCAACCGTGAGTCCTGGGCTGATCTTTTTTCTGGCGTCTGTATCGCTGCCTCACATACTGACCGCGAGTGATGACAGGACTTCTCCCATGTTCGCAAACTAGCAGCACCCTTTATGTCCAAGAAACCGTCTTCGACAACAAACATCTCCTCCAACCCGTCGCTCGCGCTCAACCAGAAGAGCAAGCGCCCAGACCCCATCATCCTCCTATCGCCCTCTGCCTCGTCCCTCCTCCGCATGTCCAACATCAAGTCGTTCCTCGAGGGCGGCCAGTTCATGCCGGCCGACAGCGCCAACGCGGGCTCGACGTCGAGCGCGTCAATGCTGCACATCAACCGCCACTGCAAGGACATTGACCCGAACCGCCCGATGCGCTTCATCCTGGTCGAAGGCCCCGAGAAGTTCAAGGAGGAGTATTGGAACCGCGTCGTGGCCGTCTTCACGACGGGCCAGCCGTGGCAGTTCAAGCAATACCGCTGGACCAACCCCCACGAGCTCTTCCGCCACATCCCGGGCATCTACGTCGGCTGGCGCGGTGACGCGCTCCCCGAGAACGTCCAAGCCTGGGGCCACCGCGTCCTCAACGTCGGCATCGACCGCTGGAAGGGCATCAACCCCACCGGCACCGACGCGAGCCGCTGGCGCGACCGCGAGGTGGTCGAGCAGATCTGGAGGGCGATCGAGACCAGCATGAGGGCCAAGGGGTGGAAGAAGGACCAGGCCCCCACCGCGATATGATGATCACGTGTGCGGCCTTGCAAGGTCCGAGTGATCGAGACGGTAGTGATGTTGGCTTCTGGTGGAAGCTCCGTAGGCACGTAGAAAGCAAGATATGTATCAACAGGAAGGAAAGGCGTGGGCACAAATCAACCTAGGCTTCTGGGGCAAACACCAAGCGAGAGTTGAAAAAATAAAGAATGGCGATTCTAGACCATCTTGCCATGTACAGTTATCTACTCAAAGCGTGAGGGGCGGTGGCAGCTTAAGCAGTCCGCCCAGACACGATATATGACATAGAAAGAGAAACAGAAATCTTCTAAAGAGAACATGGTGTTCGTTGTGTAGGACCTAGGGCGGGCCGTTACCAGACGAACAGGTTTTTCGGGATATCTTACCACACTCTGACACTGACCTTCCATTCGTTCGCAAGCACAGTCAACGTTGGCATAGCTATTGATGTGTAGGTCTGTCCAGTCCGGGCCTCCCAAGTGTGTATGAGGACAAGACGGGCTTCGCTGCTCCGTAGACTTTCCGATAAATACACGAGCGTCAGCTCCTTTGCGGCGCACTGTCGCTTCACTGCAGCGTGCGCTATAGTTGTACCTACACTGCTAACTTCGGTATCTGACAAAAGGACATTGTTTCTATCGGGGTTCTTCTCGTCGTTATCAAGCCTCTTGAGTTGTAACGCAATGTGGACTTAGAGTATTCGTCTCGCTGTGCGCCGTCTCCTGCAGCAGCGTTTACAGTTCAGAGTATCCCCCCTCCCCCCCCTCTGGCTCATAGCCCAGAGGGCTGAAGAACAGTTCATATGCATATGCCACTATCATCTAAACCCCCTAAAGTGCGCCGATATAGCAACAGCCTCATAACAACTACGGCATTTTTCTGGCTAACCTCTTCGTGGGACATGTTTTCTCCTAATTACTTTCTTCTCCTTGCTTTCGCTCAGGAAATGAAGATCTAAAACGTCTGCGATAGTAGCCTGAGCACTTGCGTGCTTCTTTGCATGTAGTACTTGACGCCTGTGACAAGCCTAACCTTCTTTTTCTTCTGACGTATACGTGAGTTCCCCTATCCTTCGATATATGTATACGTGCGTAATGTTCGAGATCAGTCGAGGTCCAGTAGTTCGTCTAATACCATAGTAGCTAGCCACGATCGTATTCTACCGCCCTACTTCTGAAGCTTCACCATGTCTCCTAACCCGGTGGCAGTGCCTGCGGAGGTATGGCATAGCAGGACAAGCTAGCTCGCTGGGCTGGATCTTTGACGACTGCGTCTCATTGACGATGTCAGCTGCCTTGGCTCAGCATACAGTGATTGACTCAAGCCTTATCGGTGGCCTCTAGTCCACCGGTGATCACTGACTGCCATTACTTCAGTTTCACCGAGGTCAGGACCGCAAAGATACGGTCATCGAGGAAGTGCTAGCGCGCAGCTCAGCAATTACAAACTGTCCAAGGCCCGGTTCTCTGATATGCTCTTAGTAGGGCTCACTCACTTGATCCAACTTATAGCTCAGTTTCGGTCGAAGGCCCTTGCGGGGACAGCAGTGATGTGGATTCTGTCTTGTTTGTCATTAGAGTATAATACGATGCGCAGGGAAGCAAACCCCAGGACATCGCATTGTCGGTTCCTCTACGGATCTCTGATACCCGATCATCTTTGCTGTGGCGCTTCACACCCTCTGGAGACGTCACCGGCGGCTGCCGCCCTGATCGGCAGTGCTTAACCACGATAAGTAAGCATGTAGACGCGAGGGTATACGCGCAGCCTCGCCACATCTCCCCCCATGCCGCTAGTCAGTACTTGACTCTGCTTCCGCCGTACAAGTGAGCACCACGCGCGGGATTTTCGGGTTCCGACTTGCTTCTCGGCCGGTGCGCACCACGTTTGGTTTCGTCCGAGAAGAAGAGTATTTGCCGAGTGCGGTAGCTACAAGAGATCGGAAGAAGACTCGCTTGGACACGCTACGCTTCCGGTTAGGCCCTGCTACATCAGGTCACCTTCTGCCATACTGGGATGATAGCAATTCGCATGACCCGTGGAAACCCAAGCTGGCTGATGAATCGTCATCAATCTGGCGATTGGGGGAAACGGACTCTGTTCATCTGCTCATGCCTGACCCTCTAGAGCAACATTAGGCGCCTGCGGAAGGCCGTGATAGAGATATCTCTACTGGTGCGTCGCTGCTGCACAAAGCCTTGACTCACGTTACTAAATACGTCCTCCGCTGTATGCGGAGGCCAGACCCAGGCAGACGTCCAGGATAGGCAGTAACGAGACAGTTACTAGGAAACTCGAAGTCGGGGCCTCAGAGACTACTCGTCGTTTTCCCCACGAATTGGCTCAATTACTCGTAGACAGCAGCGAACGGGTTATCCCGAGCAGCTCAATACGGGGTAGAGGCAGATATAACAACATGGCAGCTGGTTGCCTCTCGAATAGATTGCCGAGGAGGTATTCGGGTGGCAAAATAACTACCTGGGCAGCCAGTCCCGTAACACGGGTGTCGTCCAAGATTGCCAGAGCAGGCATTCTTTTGGTCCTGTCATCATACAGCCCCGGGTTCGGTTGCTCACGAACCAGACCCCCCGATAGTGCTGCCTGCGTCAAACCGTGTCTGCGGTTTCCAGGGGTTGGTATGTCGAAACATTAACGTTTCTGGCCACATAATGTATTAGATGCGGCTCGGAGGAGTAAACGTGGACTCTCCAACGATCATCTTTTCTCGGCTAACAGAACAATACGTCTGTACTCTGCTACGTACAGTACAACGAACTACCTCGATTTGGGCTGTTGTGGTCACCGGGCAGGACGATAAACATCAGTGATAAACACAACCATCCATCCATTCATACAGTACGGGATGTAGAGGCTTTTGAGCTGATACCTAATCATCAAACACGCGAGCATGCACGTGGCTCGGACGACTGTAGTGCAAACCTTATATGCGAAGCATCGCGACCGTCATGTTTCGCCCGGATAGTCGATTACATCAACGGGTCGTCTCCTCCCAGCGCTAAAGGGCGTACCCAAAGGTAAGTTTGCATGCTGCATCCAGTAGCAAAGTCTGTTCTGGCTCGGACAGACGCCCGAGACGTCCGACTGAAATGGGAATGGGAGGGGAAACACGGCTGCCCTGGATGTAGCGTCCTATGCGATAGATCGTGGCCTTCGCTGTTGTAATATGCTTACAGCACCGCCTACGACTTGCAGCATATTTCTAGAACCCACTTGATTCCGACATTTCCCCGGTGGCTGGTTTGACTCGAGGAGATGGGATGGTATGGCCAGCACGGTTACGGCCTCGACCGTCCGGTGTTTTCCTTTTCTTTTTCTTTTTTTTTTTTTGACAAGCGCCTGCCGACAACACGTGGTAGAGTGGCACAGAGATGAGACACACACGCCCCCTCGGAAGGCGCACGCTGTCAAGTTGCTTGTCCAGCTAGCACCCTGCGTGAACCTTGAGGCGCGTGGCGACGGTAGACGGCACCGGGAGAGGTGTTGTAGCCGTGACTGCTTGCCTGCCGCGCCACCTGCTGCTCCTATATCTGCTGATACGCCCACAAAGCTCGGCAACGACTCGAATCTCCTTTCCTCTCACGTCCTCAGCTCCCGAGCATCTTGTGCTATCAAACTGTTTGTTCTCGCACAACGGGCGCCACGTTGTGCCACTAACGACTACGATGATCAATCACTCGCTCGTTTGGGGGCCCCCCTCCCTTGAAAGGAAGCAAAGTATGCATGTAGTAACAGACCAGCCTCAACTTAAGGCAGGCGGCAGCAGCCAGGTACCAAAGTTACAGGAGTCAAGGCCAGAGCCTGCGGTATATCGCGTCGTCTCATGTTCACACACCAAGAGGCAGAGTACCTACTTACGCCGTCGTACATCGATCGTTAAAAGGGGTGGGCAGCAATCGTAGTACTGCAGGACAAAGGCTCCGGCGTACAACGTTGTCTCGCTCGCATACCGGGTGCTACAGCTAGCAATTAGCCCAGCAGTCGTGCGAGGTGGGTACCAAGATGCTGCACGCGCGCATCCGGGATGCAGTCAGTCTCAAAAAGGACCAATGTGTATTAATATCCATTGGGAGATAGGGGAAACCGGTCTGGCAGAGCCCCCCTTCCCTCCCTAGCTAAACGCATGCCGGCCGAGGAGCAGATCCGGCCGCTCTCGGATGAACGGATCGTGCGTCGAATATTGCAGCCGCTGAAGATCCCTAGCTTCTAAGCCCCCTATTGTGCTACCGGCGCCCAAGACGGATACCACTAGGATCTAACATAAAAAGGCCATGCATGAGACGGATGCTGTTAGTGAGTGGTAAGATTGCCTGCCTGCCGAGTGTTTTTCGGCGTCGTCGAAGCAGAGTCCAAGCTCCATCCGCCATCCGCTTCCGCCAGTCGAAACCGAGCGCTACGGATGTGCCTTGACATGGACATCTGCGCGCCCAGGCAGAATCACAGATTGTCAATGCCTCCGTGCTCAATACAGTTACATCACACCGACACTGTTGGCCAGCTGCAGCGCAGCAGCAGAGAAGGAATAATCAATGGATGAGTAAGTGAGCAGAGCCAGCCATCAATCAATGTTACGTACGCACAGGCACAGATAAGCACCAAAAAGGTCGAATATGCGATCGCCTCGCACTGTATGTATCATGTTGTGCTTGTGAAGCTCACTAACGTCGAGATGCCCACGCGCTCAGCTCGCTAGACGCACCACTACTTACTGGAAGCAGTAAGAGACGTGCGCAGGAAACGGGCAGACTGTTCAGCTTGGCGGGGTTTGCTGCCACGTGGGAGCACACAACCATGTTCATGATGGCGTTATGATCTGCATTTTTGACCCGTCCCGTCGTGGGTGTGCCAGCCAGCCTGCCAGCCTGCCAGCCTGCCAGCCGACTATCCATAACCAACCACCTGCACAGTTGCCATCATCCATTGAATGGAATGGCCTCTTGGCCCCGGCCACCGCTCCTCGCTCACTCTCTCTCCCTGGCTTTTCTGCCTCTCCTTCCACCCAGAAGAGGTGGTATCGGTCCCAGCTGATTAATCTGCTGCCCAGGTGAGTCAGCCAGCGGGCGTAGTGCCTAGTCTAATGACTCTGTCCAATACCACCGTACCATTACCACCGCACCAGCAGCAGCAGTAGTGCTCCGTAGTAGCAGTAGCAGCAGAAAAAGCCACGCGCTTGTCCTGACCTCTCGGCGACTGATCTCGGGATTCCCTATGCGACCTTCGCGTGGTGCGTGGGTCTTTGGGTTAGGCGGTGAACGGGAAAAAGCAATAGGCTGGGTTTGCTTGCTATCACCGAGGGGCTAGCGCCAAATGCCATGCAGCTATGCCCTTTGGTAGCATTTCCACGTTTTTGGGAGGGCAAGAGGGGGAGGCGGGACTGGCTCGCTGGGCAAACCCATCTGGCCAAGCACGGCTTACCTACAGAAGTTCGCCTCTCACGGAACGAGGCCGCAATGCTGTACAGGAGTGTCGCTAGTGCCAGAACCGACTACTATAACGACGATTGAATTATGGCAGTAATATAGGGCCACCACTATGATTTATTACCTTCCTAGCCCCTACATACATACATAGGTAGGATTGACTGTACGCCCCCCGTGCCCCCTTATGGGAGGGGGGAATCGTACAGAGGCCTCGTTTACCGGTAAGGCTAGCCCTTCAGCAATGGGACACCAGCCTGCGGAAACATCGCCACCGTGGCCATGACGGTCGACGCAGCCGAGCTCGATTATTTGTGATTTTAATGCAGTTGATGACACCGCCGTTGCCAAATGGCCAGTTGATTGCCCACACGGAACGACGATCAAACTTCTTCTACCGTACCTTCTAGAACCCGAAAAAAGCCGTTCGACGCCTGGGCTGGGCTGGGGGATCTTACCGAGGGTACGGTGGCGGCTGCACTGCGACTGGTTGAGAGAGAGCGTGAGACAGAGAGAGTCTCTCCGACCGAGAGTACCTACATGCGGCGGACGAGACGGAGCTTTTTCTGCTTGTTGAGGGGTAAAGTTGGGCAAAATGATGGCATCGTACGATTTTCATGGGAATGGTCTGCTTTTGGAAAGAACTGAGGCGGGCTCCATGTGCTTTCTGCATGTGGGTTCAGGGATGAACCAGTCCCCCTTTGCCATAGAATGCTACGTTATCGTCTCGAGCGAGTTGGGGTGGGATCTTCATGATTTGGTAGATAGAGTACTAGGGGTGTGCAGTCCATGCATACCATGTTAGTTAGTGCAGTACAATACGTTTTGCTGATCCCAAGATTGGGTCTCTCTCCCTGTGTAAGTGTTTCTTCGGCCAACGAGCCATCGCAGGTCGTTGGTAGGTATGTATATCCATACCCATATCAGTAATCGCACCACCCTCTCGGTGGGTATAGGTACTATATCTGTAGATTGGCACCGTAGGGTGTGTGTTGAGCGAGACTTCGCATCACCTGCCATCAATTGATCGACGCCCTACAAATGACGTACAAGTAAATTCGCCAATTGCACCTCCATGCGGGAAGCAAATCAAACCAGCCACAGCTTCCTTTTTACAGCCTGAGTTTGACACCAATCTTTGAAAAAGTGTAGATACTAATAGCAGTATGCAGTAGGCTATGTACGTAGGTTGCTTGTTATTGGCAGTCAGATCAATGCGCGCTGTGACACCCAACACCCAACCTCCATCCATAACAGCCGAATGAACGATCCGAACTGACTGGGAAGTGGCTAGTCTCTTTCCCTTGGTGCCCACAACAAAACGTGGATGGAGACTTTTGATGACCTGAAAATCTTACAGTAGTGTCACGGCGAAGCCGTATGTAGGAATGCGGCCGACCATGTGGGACGCTAAAGCCGAGCGCCTGGGTCAGCTCTTGCGCCGTTCGTTGCTAATTACGTCCATCCAACGACGAAGCCCTTTGGGGGCGGGCGCGCCCAGGCCCAGGCGCCTGCACGCGTCGGTGCTGGGGGGAAGGGAAGGAAGTGCAGAAGTCTGAGCTGCCCAACGAGATTGGAGACTGGCAGGGCTGGCCGGCGGTTGAGGCATCATCGGCTTGGTCCGAATTATTCAATAGCACGATTTCTTCCAGGCGGTGGCAGGATCGCTCATCGTCCCAGTTCCACACCCGGAAGGCCTGGAACAGACAGGAATCTTACGAGGGCAAAGGAAGAAACCTCGGCATGAATGGATGGATGAATGCACAGTGAATCAGCAGGTCAATAACGTAACGGAGGTAGCCAAAAGGCATTTGGGACATTTGTTTCCAGACAGATCAATTGAATGTGGTTCCGGGAATCGTGGCAGCATCGCATGTAAGCTTGGAATCTGTGTAAACGCCCGTTTCTAGCGGGGCTGGCTTCTGCCGTTACGTCCACGTGGGAGCTGCTATCTGTTTACAGGGGTTGTGGGCTTCAAAGCATCATGAATGCATATTCCTTTTCCAAGTGCAATCTGAGGCACAGTAACGGTAACAGTAGAATTGGAATAAGCAACACTTCAATATCTAGCCGTGTTGGCTGATACATCATCAATGTCGGACTGGCTTAGGCAATCCTGGCAGCACTAACACCACGGCAATGAAGCCTGTCCATGTCGTACCCTTCGCGTTTCTGCTCTGGGCCGACCGGTTTGGTAGATATTGTACATGCCACCCCGGAGATGTCGAAGTGTGAATACGATATTTGAGAGGCCTGGAAAGGGCGGGAATGCCAGGCCAGCCAACCAACCAGGGCGTGCTTGATCCTGGTGTATTCAGCCCGAAGAAGTCGCGGTTATATCATCCGTGTTGCTTCTAGCCCGAGTTTCAGCGCCTCGAGAAGAACCTTGGTTAGCCCATGGAGGGAAAGCTTGTCCGCCGTACGATTCTCCTCGATTTTCAAGGATGCCCCGGGGAAAATCCAATAGCGACGGCGGCTCCATTCCTTCCACCGCACCTGGGCATGTTCTACGGTTTCTGATGCGCAAGGCTTAACCTTCAGCTTTTTTCAGCTAAGGCACTAGGGGTAGGCCGACAGGTTGACAGGATAGGTCCCTGAACTGACGCGGCTCTTGCTGGTCTTCGGCCTTGCCGTGCACCCCCCCACGTCCACTCCCGAGACCTGAGATTTGACGGATGCCAATAGATTATAGGTTTCTTGTTAGAGCGAACCAGGTCAGCCATGAAGGAAGCATTCTGGATTCGCGTGGCAAGCGTAGCTTGAGGCATGTACCTCGCTCGGGAAAAGGCCAAGATTCGAAACGGCGGATGACACACGTCGGGGACGGCAGGCGGCGCCCGTCGATTTATTCAAATACCTAGGTAAAGAAATGCACTTTGCATCGAGAAAGCTCTCCTCCAACTCGGGTCCTGTTCTTCTTGATGCCTGCGCGTTCAAAACGGACATACGTATCGTATTGTAGGCCCAAACCAACGGGGGTACATTAAGATACTAATGCAGAACAGTGGCGGCCTGGTAGGTACGTGGTTGGTTGGCGCAAAGGGGCGCGAATTTGGCACTGACGAATGCTGCAGTTTTGTCACAGCACCGAATCAAACAGGCTCCCAACATAGCTGGGATGACACTCATTGGGCACACAGACACCACGCCATCCCATCCCCATGGGCGCAGCTCACGGAAGATTGGTTGAAACCACCCTGCAGTAAGTGAAGGCTACTTTTAGAGCCTGCGGCGATGAGGAAACGAGATTAGAGGAGCATGGAGACATTCTGGAAAACCCTGGTGGCGCCTGCTGCGATGGAATATCTGGGGGTTCAGAGTTTCAGGCTATTGGCGATTATGCGAGATGCAGCCAACGAACGGCGTTCCGGAACAATTCTATTAAAGTCAATTCGCCCTAGGCTGGCGGGCTGGCTGGCCACGAGGAGGCCCTGTCTCCCGCCATGTTTTACCCAGGATGAGACTCCAACGGGTGTTTGTGATATATTGGATGCACCCCAGCGAAAGGGGCTAAATCAAGGAAAAGGTGCGAAAACGAAGGCCAGAAAAAGTAAAACAGACTGGCCGTCAAGACCGTCGGCACGCAGGCAAGACGTTGCCGGGAGCGGGCAAAAACCCAATAGGCTGGAACTGTGAATTGTTTCTGGTTGGTGAAATGAACTGCCACGAGGCATTCTACAGTAGCCATCCTCCTTTTTGTGACATGTCATCCAGAGTCGTGGTGGACACGGTTGCGGTTTCGTACGGCTGGCAACGTTGCGGGAAACCGAAGCGTGTAGTGAACACGTGCTTCAGTTCCTTAGCCGCAGGCAGGCCATCTGAAGACCCCTACATTTTGGCAGCCCGCGCTCTCCTGAACTTGGGTTGCTATAATCGGCGGCCCGGGGGCTTCGGGATTCTTGCGCGGGTTCACGCTATTTACTGCCTTTCACTTGTCCTTGCATGTCATGGCGCCTGGGCAAAAGCCAATTCGAAGAGATCAGCACACAAGTCAGGCAGCAAGCAACGAGCTACCTCAATAGCAAGGGTCTCTGTTGATACCACAGCAGCCTTGACAAGTGCATCTGTGAACAATACTGGAGCCTGGTTGTTTATAGGCGCCCCCCGTACCAGTATAGAACCGCATAGTCCCGA
The DNA here is from genome assembly GCF_038362585.1 of Apiospora marii. Classification (NCBI taxonomy): domain Eukaryota; kingdom Fungi; phylum Ascomycota; class Sordariomycetes; order Amphisphaeriales; family Apiosporaceae; genus Apiospora; species Apiospora marii. The sequence goes on from NW_027117374.1 coordinate 2,258,285, forward strand.
AGGAGTCAAACGTGTATCGCCCCCAGGCAGTGCTTCTTTGTTCAGCAGCAGCCGAACGCGCGTCAGGATCAATGTGTGTAATCTCCCGGATGCCAAGCGAGCCCTGCCAGTCTGTTTGTTTGTTTCTCTGTAGGGTCGTACAGGCTGCATACGGTGTCTGTGGCTAGCATCCTGCCAGGCTCTGACATGCCTGCCAGCGCTCTGCCACCAGATCCGGCCTATGCATGAAGTCAGTTGGTGTGGAAGGTAGGAAGCTATACCTGAACCAGTTTGACCTGGAGGAGCAGATCCCTGCCCGCCACGCGCAGATCTGTCCAAGCTGACATTTCTGCCATCAACCGGTTTCGCGCTGACGGGGGGAAAAATACATGCATCCCTTTGTCGTAAATCATGGTCAGAGTACGGAGTAGGCGTGTCTGAAAGTACCTACCGCTTAGCTCGTCCGCCGTAGCATCGGCGGTGGAGGGGTTAACTTACATAGCCCAGTGCGCAAAACCTACTTGCTTGGCATCTTTGTCCTCTGGAATGCACACTGGCTTCTCAAGCCGACGATGGCCTAAGCCGACACGAGCATGGCTCGTCTACTACCATGTAAGAGATGCGTATTCTCTACCTCGAGGGGTATCGATCACCGTCGATTACATATGTATGTAGTTACTCGGCTTGCTCTTGCGGTTGTAAGTGAACCAACTAGGTAATGCAGTAGTGACCCTGCTGAATATCGGACGTTTTCAACGGACCCGACAAATCGGTAAGACGACCAGTCTAGAGTCTAGAAATGGTACACCGACTGAGCGATAATACCTAGAAGCAAACAAGTAATGCTATAGGAAGTGCTAGCGGGATGTCCTGGTATCCGGATCTATTATATAGATTCAGTATTGAACAATATAGTGATATAAATTTCCTAATGCTGCAAGACTTGGTCTGAATTTACCTCACGCCAGCCCCTAAAACACTTCTGTTAGAGGTTCTGGGGTTTGCTTTGGTATGCTTCCAGATGTACTGTATGATATCAGGGAGGTTGCATGCATGTGCATTGTTGTGAAGTTGCCTGAGCAGAGACACAATACGTACAGGTGTTCGAACCCAAGTCCTTGTTTCGTCTCAACAAGATTCACCAACTGCACAGCAGCATTGCCAGTCATGGGTGTATTTCTCACAGGATGTCATTCATTACTAGAACTATTCGCATTCTACAGGCGGTCAGAGAGCTGATAATACAGTGGTGGCGCGTTTATGTGAATACGTATACGAATATAGGGGTTTGGTTGGTGCTGGTTTGTTGGGCTTCTCCGGAGCGGCGTAGAAATGGAAGCGTCCAAGAAGTTCGGCTCTCGGGAAGAGGGGTGGATGGTAGGAAGAGAGGGACGGAAGATGATTTGTGACGAGTGGTTTGGAATGTTACACAACTCCTCCAATGGGTGGGCCAATCGAGGAACTCTTGGCTGCCACAATCAATGCTGCATGAAGATCTGACCGGACACATGGCACATGGGCATGCTTCCACTAAGATCCCATCATAGCCACGCGAAACAAGACGTTGGTGGGCGAGAGGCTGGGCTGCTGAGCCAACCAATGAGTGAGTAGGGGGTCATGTGTGCATGTACCTACCGTCCACCTCGCACCGTAAGTAGCGCTCTGGACCTCCTCATTAAGCGGTCTACTGGGGATCCTATCGGCTGAGGATACCTATGTATGTACTACCTATGAATATAGCACTCTACAAGTCTGACTGTGCCGGATTGGGCAATCCACTCTTGGGATTTCACCGATGGCGCAATCAACAGGTATGGAGGTTCTCTCGAAAAACTACGAGTGCGTGGACGATTCCATTCATACCAGGCACTACCTGCCCATTCGCACTGCACTCGCTCTGGCTGGCATCCGCCCCAATAATGCGAGCAACACACTCGAGAGACGGCGACTGGATTCGACTTGGCTCAAATGAACTGGATCAAAGGAAACATGAAAGATGCAGCGTGCCATGCATTGCATGCATGCAGCATAACGAACGTAGAAGGCATGTAGGAAGGTAGGTCTGGTTTTCTTGATGTACACTACAGTACGGAGTATAGACAGTACCTTTCCTACCTCCTACAGTACATACATGGAGGGCAATCCAGGCCAAAGTAAAAGGCTGATGACTAACGTACGAGAGCGAAATGAAACCCCCAGGACCATAAAAAGGGTTTTCTTCCCCCCTTCCCTGTCAGTTGGTCCACTTGGGCCTAACGCATGGCTCAGGGGATGTAGGTACTGGAGAGAGAAACGACAGATGACTTCGAAGCAGAAGGGAGGCCAGCGGCAAGCGGTGCGGACAGAGACGGCGGACGGAGAACGAACGAGCCTCCACCGCCGCCGGGGATTTCTTAGTAGTAACATTATCCTCATGCGTTATTCAGCGACGACCCGCTATTATCGCTACAGAAATGCCCGAGTACCTAATCAACGGCAGATGGGCAGAGGACATTGTCGACCCGTACTGCCCATCTTGCCCCCGTAACAGATTATTAACCAACCCAGGTGCTTACTTGTCTGACTGCCTGTGCTACACGCTGCTTTCGCTTTGCCGAGGAGGGGTGCCCAGGACGGGAGACTGAGAGACACCGAGATGGCAAAGGTAGCGGACAGTGCAGAGAAAAGGAAAAAGAGCGCGCTAGGCCAGGGGGCCCACTTGCAAAAGCCATGCCATGCTGCCATGCCACACCCATGCATTCCCAATCCACATGGCCGCTCCACCTTTTGCGTGCGCGCGCAGGCATTTCTCGTTTTTTTTTCTTCTTTCTTTGCGTGTCCCCTTCTGCAACCCAACCCACATGGGACCCTGTGGCATCCACCCACCTAATCTATCTACAGTATGTACGTGGTGGATGGAGGCCAATGTACCGTCGTAGCAGTCCGTCTATACGAAGTTCCGTTACGGTACATGATCAACTGCAGCAGCATGCAACATGCACACTCGCTCACCTCACCTCACCACACACGTTCGGTTTGGCCCAGCTATAACACTGCTGTGGTATATGTATACTGTTCTGGTTCGGGGATGTAGGTGCAGGCACAGTCATTGAGTCCAGCCCGCGCGCGCACATACGATGAGGAGCAAAGAGCAAAAATGCAGCAGCAGGAGTTAGCAATAGGTAGTCCAGGACTATGTGGCTAGGTTAGCAGCAAGTCAGCACAGGCATCCCATCGCTAACTACACCCAGTAGAACACCCAAGTACTGTCCAACCCATCCAACAAAACCATGGGAAATTTTTCCATCGTAGTTCGACTTCCATTCCATCCATACCAACCCAGGCCTGTCAGTAACTAGGTACACTCCATCTGCTTAGCTGCCTGCTACTCAGCAACATCCGTTTCTTATTGTTGCCAGCAGGTACGGCCCTGGCGCTGGAATAGGACCAGACCAAACCGCACGCACACATACCCTCTCTCCCTCTCTCACCCACGCGCGCGCACACCCCCCTTTCTAGCGAGGACGCCCCCCCTCCCCAATTCCCACACCCCTCTTCTTTCTCTGTCTTGCTCGTCCCGTTCGTTCTTGCTTTTATTTAGTGCGCAGTTTTGAATCAAGTCGAGGGACCACCTTGTTTCATTTGACCGCTTCTGCCAACTAAAATCTACTATTACTCTGACCTACAATATTACACCACTCTTATTAGTTCCTCTCTTTTTTTATTCCCTAATAATGGTAGATGGCTGCTCTGTCTGGATCGGTTAAGGAACCTCTAGGACAACCACCACCGCCACCAACAGCAGCAGAGACTGAACCACAAACAACATCATCCATACAATCACCACCACCACTCTCCTCACCACCGTCCTCGTTCTTGCCGACGACGACGACGACGACAAGTTCTACTCCGCTCGCATTAGCCGCATCTGCTCTTAGCCACAGCAGCATTGACGCTAATAATAACAAAACCACCTCCAGTCCCGTTGCAAACCCGCCCAACTTGCAGCCTGTGTCAGATCTCAGCGAAGGCCCGACTAACAAACCACTATCGTCGCACAACAGCAACGACCACGCCCCCGAGCCTGTCGCTGTTACCGCTGCCAGCAACCCACAGCTTTCTCTTAATGACCACAGCGCTGTCCGTCAACATCAATTGACCTCGCCGACTGCCACTTCCGCTTCCTCGACTTTGTCATCGCCTAGGTCGCCGTGGTCTTCGGGTGGAGGATTCTTTTCACTAGCTTCTGCAGCCTTAGAGAGGACCATTGGCCCGAAATCCAACCACAACCACACTTCTTCCACGTCAGGGCCACTTCCAGAAGAGCCCACTGGTTCTATAAGATCTCGTCGTTCCACTTCTGCATTGAGTGGACTCGCGCGACTGTCCATTTCCCTCGACTCGTCTTCGTTCAGCTTCACCAGCAACGGCGCGAGTAGCACCGGCCAGGCTAGCCCAGAAAAACGTTCTCGGCTCCAATCAGCAGCACCTTCGCCGGCCCCCATCCCGCCCTTCGACGCGAAGCGTGCGAGCAAGCTGCCTCAATTGGGAGATCCCATTTCGAGGCCGTACTCCGAGGCGGACCCTAATACACCACTTCCCATTCGATTGCCTGGAGCCAAAAACAAGATGCATCAAACAAGCTCAAGGTTGCTCCGTATGACGGACGACGACCGACCTTTTACTCGCGATTTCAAAGACTTATTCTCAACCCTTCTCGTCAGTCTGCTACCTCTGTCTGCTCACCGTGTGCGGTTAACACGGGTTGAGCACACTTTTCTGTCTGAGGATGCCATCAACAATCTCGGCTCTCTCAAATTCTCCCAGTCTAACCGCATGCCTGACCCGAAAGACCCGTCCCGCATTGTCACCACGACGACGACGACGACCTTCTCCATGGCCAAGGATATGGCCCGCTCTATATGTCAACGATTTGTCGATGCGAGATTCATCCAGTCCGCAGATGGCAAGTTGCAACAAGTATACACCATGAAGGGTTCTGTTTGGCAATTAACACCCAAGGGCGTTTGCGTACTGGACCGCTTCTGCAGCAGAAATGGCATACAACAGCGACAAATCGGCGATTTGGTTGCTACCGGCGTTAGTTCGTTGGTTATCCTGGAAAGGGACCCCCAATCGGACAAGATTGTGATGGATCGCGGTACTATGGAGGTTGTCTTCCGCAGGTTCATTGGTGCCAACGGTCTGAATATCAAGTCGAGCGTCAGTTCGGCCGATTCGGACTCCTTGAGCGATTACAAGGACGGCCTTACGGGCGTCAAGATTGCAGGAGAGCGCAAGATTGGAGGCAAAACGTACAAGGACACATTTACAGGCAAAGGCTGCTCCGACTGGCTGATAGACTGTTGCACAACTGTAGATCGCCGCGAGTGTCACGAGATGGCTTCCTTGTTTGTCGAGTATGACCTTATGGAGGTTATCCAGCAAGATCGCCAGTTCATGGCATCGTCTCCCTCCGCCGCCATGTTCCAGCCTACTAAGAATGCGATATACCAAATGACGGCCCGGGGAAGAGATGTGGTGAACGGCGCCGGAGCTCGGGGACGCCAGTCGGAAAGCGAAGGCATCGTCACGACCCGCCCAGGCATTGCGCGAGATTCGAACACGCAGAGGCTCGACAAAATTTTGGGCGATGCCGCTCTGAGACTTTTGTTCCGCGAGAACCTTCGGGAAACCCACTGCGAGGAAAACCTGTCATTCTACCTGGAAGTGGACGAGTTCGTACGTGGGTGCCGGGCCGCCATTCGGATAGCCCAGAAGAACCCCAATGCTACCTCAATGGACGGGATTAAGGAGATCATGGCTCAGGCGTACGGCATCTACAATGCCTTCCTGGCCCCTGGCTCGCCGTGTGAGCTCAACATCGACCACCAGCTTCGAAATAACTTGGCCACCCGCATGACCAAGGCAGTCGGTCAAGATGTGGCCATGATTGACACGTTACATGAGGTGACGGCTCTATTCGAGGACGCGCAGAACGCCGTATTTAAGTTGATGGCAAGCGTAAGTACCTGCTTTACCCGCATCCTCCACCAAGCCTCGAATTTTCTGATACTAACCCGCTTTCTGCAGGACTCGGTGCCCAAATTCCTGCGTAACGCCAAGTATGAAAACACTCTCAAGAGCTACGACTTTGACAACATTACTGGCAGCAGCGGTGGTGCTCGACTTCCCGAGAGAAGTCAGAGCCGGTCGAATCGGAAGTAAAAAGGCCGATTTACCTACGGCTCAAAGCGCCTATCCGAGACGACTGTTACCCGACCCAGCCCAGCGCGAGATGACCCATGATTTACTATAGCCTGTGCATGAGAGCGATTGCCCAGGCACACGATATGGTTGACTGGCGGACTGAGATACCGATCTTCCCAGTCGGTTTCTTGCATCGAGCGTATGGTACTTATTTTATGGGATTTCGATATTGAGAGCATGCTCCGCCGACGCTTTCTTCACCATTAATACAACCAACCCTTGATTTATTCTCATCTATCCTTTAACCACATATTCTTTTGTTGCTTTCTGGACACTGGCGTCAAAGGATATATTAGCATAGAGACCCATCATCGGCGTTTGAAGCAGCAGATTCACGTCCACTGGCTCAACTTGCTCCGCCCCATGTTGTTTGATGACGAAAACCACAATCGAACGGGGTGGTGACTGAGACGGCCACCGCCGGCAACACGCCTTGGCACGACAGGCCCGTCTTCCGAGTAGAGAGTACAGACGACGTTGAGAGGAGTAGAGGATAACCAGCGCGAGTCTGGTATTCAAGAGAGGTTATGCGAAGTACATGGGTATCGGCAGGCAACCGAGTGAATGCTCGACAGGGGATCAGTAACACAGGCCCCTTGCTCTCAGTATTAGTTCGGTTGTGCCAACTGGGATCCATACGGCTGGATCCAGTTGGGCCCGACTCTAGAGGGCGTATAGAAACGAAGGCAGCCAATGTTTGACGGGCTTGTTGGCAAGACGGCCCAGGAAGAGATGGCAGAGCCTGCAGCAGGAGATTGTCCCTCATAGCTCTTGGCAAATCTGTATATACAGCTACTCATGGTGCCGGTTTCTGGCCCTTGAATTGAAGAACATCCAAATTCTACTCAGAAACGTGAAAATCATCCCGAAGAATGTGAGGTGACGCAGCCGCGTTCCTTGTGATCTGCATGGCCCAGGGAGGCTCAAGGGCGGCTGTGACATTCCAAACACGCCTGCCGATATTTGTTGTTCATCACCTGGGCCATTTGAGTGTCTTATTACGGATTCTCTGACTAACCCCCTTCTTCCCCCCTTGGTTCAGCCATCGTTGTTTTAAGCGCGCCCTTCCGGCAGATGTCTGTCAACTATTCAGACATTGAACAACTCATTGCTTCTCCTCCCTTCTTTCCCAAGCTCTCATAAGTCACTCGTTATCTCCCAACTGAGCACCTTGTTAATTTGGCACCCTGCCTGTCAAAGTTCTGTTTTTCTATCATAATCAAACACCTAAAGAACGAAAAGATGCAGACCCGCAACATCCTCCTTTTGCCTGTCCTCTCAGGCTTGGCTGCTGCCCAGTCTTCTGCCAGCGATGCTGCTGTGTCTCCTTCTTCATCTGCTGCCGCAGTGGATGGCAGCAGCAGCAGCAGCAGCATGATGATGACGTCTGACGCCACTGCGACCACCGCCGCTCCCAGCATGACCGGCAGCATGAGCGGAAGCGGCATGATGACCGGTGGCGCCGCCAGCGCCAGCTGGGTCTATTATAACACCACCGTCGTGACCACGGCTGTCGTCGCCCAGCTCACCACCGTGTGCCAGGGGCCTGCGACCACGCTCACCTTCAACGGCTGCGCCTACCCCGTGACCCAGGGCCAGACTCTGACGGTCACCAACTGCCCCTGCACCATCACCACGGCCGTCCCGACCATGACCTCGTCGCTCTGCACTGGCGGCGCGGCCCCCACCGGCGCCATGGGCAGCAGTGGTCCCATGAACGGCGACAGCAGCAGCAGCCCCACGGGTGGCGCCGCCGTGCCCCCGGGAATGAACAACGCCTCGCCCGACATGCCCATGGGCGGCAGCAGCATGATGGCGACCCCCTCGTCGCCCACGGCCTCGCCGTCGACGGTCATGGTGGCCGGAGCCCCCGGGGCCCAGACGAAGAACCTGGCCGGTCTGGCGGCGGCCGTGGTGGGCGTCTTGGTGCTGGGCAGCCTGTAAACGCAGGGGGCATGGGACCTTTTGCTATGTTCCTTCGTCTCTTCCTTTTGTCTCCTCTTTTCTTTTGCCCCTTTGTCTGTTGATGGTGGTCATCGATCTGTCTTGGGAGGAGTTAATGAACAATTTATACGACGAATACGGGATGACATCACGAGTGGTGGGCTGTGCCGACGACTCTCCTGAGAAAGGATATTATGAAATGTTAAGGGAGGATGAAGGATGACGACACACTCACGCGTAGTGCCAGCAAACGCGATGGGTATGGGTCTTAAGACGGAAATGGGGTTATGATTATATGGGAACGATCACAGGATTTCTTGTACTTCTGGTGATGGTCTGGGTAATGGGGTTGGCACACACTGCATTTTGTTCACTTCTTTGGTATATAGTTTCTTCAATAAGAGGGTTGGGCGTTCAACTCATCGGCTGAAACTTCGATGTTATTATGTCTCCTGGGAGGCCAAATAGCTTCACAGAAACGGGACTGATAGAGAAGGGAACTGCGTGAACCAAGCATCCCGTCCTCGTTTTTTATCTCTTAATGCGTGTATAGTCTCGTACGATTCTCTCTATAAGCAAGGGGTATATGGACATATCTGGCTCCCGACCATGACTCGCACTTCTCTGGTCTCCGGGGTACTATAATCACCATACCTCCTGCATTCCCGCCCCGTATTACCGATCCAATTTTTATATATCGCTCTCTCCCACAGACACAAGGTGTTATTGCAGCTCCGCCATGGGTGGGTGCGAAAGCGACTGTGACCGCATGTGTTGCGGGATGGAGCCGCCGTCATCGCCGAGCGGGCTCCGACTCAACGAACTCCCCTGCTGCCGGTCACGGCCCTGGTCCTGGCGGCCGTGCGGCATATTCGGGGGCTGCAGCGGCCAGCCGCCGGTCGAGGACCAGCTGTCCTGGTGAGTATGACTCCACGGACCTGGCGTCTGCGCAGGGTCGAGTGAGTTTGGCGACAGACTGGTAGGACTCAGGTCCGTCTCGCTGGCCGCCGCGCGGTGGCTGTACACCGGCGCGATACTGAGATTGGAAGCGTTCCGCCGCCGCGTCGCGATGGCTTGTTGGTTATCCTGGCCCTGGCCATAGACACCGTCATCCTCGTCGTTGCTGCCGCCGCCAGCACCGCCAGCCCCACCGGCCGTGGAATTCTGGCGATCCCCCATCTGGGCTTTGGCCCTCTCGGCGATGTTCTCAATCACCTTGGTGTGAGCCTTGGAAAGCGTCTTCCGGACGAAGCTCGCCATCAGAAAGTTACACCGCAGCTCTACGTCCTAATGGAGAAGACAGGAAGAAAGGCATGACGTCAGCGCATCGATTCTTTTTTTCCCTCGTTCCCCCCCACAATAGGTAGACAAACAGAACTAATTTGGGTGTGTGCAAGACTGTGTAAGACGTAGCGGGGAGAGACATATATCAATTAACCTACTTACTTCGCGGATGTACAAGCCCTGGCGGGGCGCGCCGAGGCCGAGCTCGACGGGTTCCGGGGGCTCGCCGGGGAGGGTGCCGCCGAGGGTCCAGCGGTTGCGGATGTCGGTGCCCATGGGGGCGTAGACGTGGGTCTGGAGGCCGTCGCGGAGGTCGAGGAAGGCGGCCGAGTAGGTCAGCTCGCCCTTGATCCCCGGCAGGTAGGTGATGGTGTCCGTCATGCTCCACCAGCTGCAGCCGGCGGCGCGCTCGTCCTCGGGCGCGTGGGGCGGCGGCGCCCCCAGCCGGTGGCGCTCGACCACCAGCGGGTTCAGGTCGATCATGGCCTCGTGGTCGTGCAGGAAGCCCAGCGCCGCCGCCCGCGAGATGCCCGCCGGCAGCGGCGTCACGTTGGTGAAGGTGGTGCGCTTCGACATTGGAGTTGGGGGGCGGCTGTGGGTTTGTGATGGACGAAAGGGGGAAGGATGTGTTTGCAAATCGTCCTTCCTTCTCCTGCGACTTACGGGCTCGAGATCTTAAGGGAAATGATCGAACACGGGAATCAAAGTGGATACGATGACGAAGCAAGCAATATAACCCGATACGGACACTCACGGCGTTGCCGAACGGGAATGTCGAGAAGCTTGGACGCAAATGGTGTTTCAACTTGCAGAGTGAGGCGCGGGTCTACCAGCAAAATACCATGTATTCAGAATAGAGGATCTCGGTTGAGCTTCATGTACAGCAAATGCGAACCAACGACTGCCAAAAAGCAAAGAGACGATGTTGGGATACGGATGCTGCTTGGCTACCGACGAGGCAGCAATGGCGGAGTGGATTAAGATAGTAAGTCTATATCGGCTCACCTAGATGCAAAGTGGCGGCGGTAGCTTATAAGGCAGGTACCCAACATCTAAGATCCCTGCGTCGATCGGTCGCGTAGAAGGGGGAAGCATTCCGGTTCTTAGACAAATCACAGGGCCAACCCACCACGGTGCCATGTGATAACCTGAACACAGCCTCGCTTCGGTATATCGAACAACTGCATTTCAGCCGTTCATTTGCTTGGGCGCCTCCCTGTCATTACCAGTCAGTCTGTGACTGTGACTGTTGGGTTGGTTGGTCAGCTGGCTGTGTTTTTTGTCCTTTTGCCTCTAGCGCATTCCCAGGCCACACCACCAACCAGCCTTACCCAATCCAGCGGCCAAGATGGGTAGAGCCGAGTTTAGCGACTCTGTATGTGCTTATTGATTGGTATCTATGTTGGTAAACGGCTTATGATACACTCCTCCAACTGCCGAAAGCGTCTTGTCTAACGCACGCCAGAAGGCAGCTATGTCTAATCTCTAATCTATCAGATCTGCGTACACCACTTCGTCAGGAACCCGGGAAGCTCGACCGCCCCCGGGATCTCTTCCAGTACTACCTCGAGCTTGAACATCTTACCCTCGAGGCCACCATGAGCCGAGTTGCTTCGTCCTCCGATGCCTGCCGGAATCATCAGCCCAAGTGACGCTAATCTTTCCCACGCCATGCCCGCAACCCCTCGCCCCCAAACTCGGCCCCCAGCCCCGAGAGCCAGCATCCCCGAGCCGCCTGCTTGCACCCTCTGCTTGCCCATCTGGGAGCTGTATTCGTCGTAAGCCATGGCAAAGTTGACCGTGTCGGTGTGGGCAACTATGTCCAAACGAGCCGCCGCAATGAGCATGACCAGTTCCAGGTCCGACAGCGCCGCCACCAAGTGGTGCTTCGAGTCGGGGGCCTCCAGCGAAACATGCTCCAGATTCGTCTCCAGCACTTTCAGGTCCAGAGACGAGGGTGACAACGTCGATAACGGCATGATGAGGGACGTGAAGAACGCTGCAACGGATTTAGACGTGTAGAAGTGGTAGTCTAGGTGGTCCTGGAAACTTGGTGTCTCGCGTAGTACCTGTCAAACCGTTTCAGTCGAAATGCCCACGTCCAGGAAGTGATGTGGATTCAAACTTACCTCGATCCTCCCTTCCCACCAACGGCGGAACTCATCGAGACCCTCGAGTGCCACGTCGAACCCTTCCGAGTCTAAATCTTCCTCTTCTACCACCAGGCCTTGCCTACAAATATCCCAAAAAGCGGGCACGCTCTTTGGGAGTGACATATGAACGTAACGATGACTGAAACGACTCTTGACTCTCTTCTCCAGACTTTCCACAACGTCAATTCTCGTGGTTAGCCCAAGAACTGCAATAGGGGCCTTCCTCGCCTGCGCAATATCAAACAAGTTGTACAACAGTGTCTGGCGAGCATGCGTTGCAAATAGATCAAACTCATCGATGACAAATACGACAGATTTGGACGTGACGCCCTCGTCTGTTCCAGTGATCTCGGACGGATGAGATAGCAGCGCGAGCAGCGAAGCCAAAGTATCGGCGTAGTTGCTGGTCTTGTTGAGGTCATCCTCGACTTCCATTTCTTTGCCTAACTGGCGCCATATCTCTTTCAGGGCTAGTTTGTCATCCGTGTGAATGAAACCGCTAAGACGGATGACATGAAAACTTTCCGTATTCTCGGTAGCCAGGTCAGACATGATCGTCTCGACGAGCTGCGAACGCCTCGTTAGCAAATTTTGGCATTAAGCCTCGCGTTTAGGTGACCTACCAGTGTTTTCCCACAGCCGCGTGCTCCAATGACCATCATAGAGTTGCCCTCGCCGGCCAACACCGTTTGCTCGACCAGTTGATACGTTTTGTCATACGCCTCATCTTGCCCCTTCAGTCGGACACGACGACTGCCAGAACATCGATCCAACAGTACCCGTTGCATGGACTTGAGATGGCGATCAAAGTTTGGAATATCAGGGCACTCCGTGACTGCGCTCGACGCTCCTGAAACCTGCACAGAATTCTGAGCACCTGGGACTATGTCTTCCTGAAGACAGTCCTTGCAAAACCAATCGTCCTCCGGTATTACTGGAACGCCGTAGCATTCCTGATGGAACCCCTTGTCGCAGTGCTCGCAAAAAAGAATTTGATTAGGCGCTTCCGAGTCCGGTTTGGAGCAAATCACGCATATTTCATTATCCTCGGTGGATTGTTCCTCATCATCGTCCGAAGCTTCGATGACTTGCTTCGTAGCCTTGGAGCGTGCTGATTTTGCAACGGACGGTAGATCCTCGAAGAAAACCTCCTCAATGGGCTTCTTGCTCCCACTATCAAAGGCGACATTCTTCCGTGGTCGGCCAGCTTTCTTATGCCGGGGTGTCAATATGCCTTTTGGTGCAGGCGAATCTTTAGAAGGCGAATTCTGAAGCCACGCTTGGTTTTTGTTCACTCTGGGCTGCTTGACAGCCGGCTTTACAGTGTCACTCAACTGGTCGGATTCGTCAGTATCGGCTTGACCAATCTTGCCCAGTCTTCCGCGGGGCTTTCTTGACGCTGGCTGTTTGCTTTCAGGCTCGCCATTTTTCGCGACAACGCTCTTTCCCTTGGAGGCGACCGGCTTCGCTGGGCCAGAGGCGCTCTTAGACACTCCGTTTGCTTGCTTCTTTGTGCGAGGCGCACTTTTCTTAGACTCATCGGCGGCCTGTAGCTCTAGTTCGTCGCCCGAGTCCGGCACATCGTAGATATTGTTCGCGCTCCGTTTGGCGGAAAGCGCTCGAGCTTTAACGGCTGGCTTGACAGCCGGTTTGACAGCCGGTTTGACAGCCGGTTTAACAGCCGGTTTAACAGCCGGTTTGGCGGCGGATTTGACGGCCGGTTTGACGGCTGGGCGGACCGGTGGCGGCGGATTATCCGCTTGCAACTTCTGAAGCTTTGCAACTTTGACTGCGGGTACGACAGGTTCGGCCGCGACTTTGGTGATTCCTGCTTTGTTCGGTGCCTTGGTCGAGCTGGCTGTCCTGGCCGTCGCACGCGCTGATGATCGTGTAGCTGTAGTAACGGCAGGCCCATTGGCCGCTGACGATGCCGCAGCTGCATTCAGCTTTCGCTTCTTTGCGGTCGCGGCTGGTTCGCTTGAAGTCGCATCCGAAGCTATCTCGTCTTGGGCATCTTGGAGTCGAGTCCTTTTGCGGCGAGTCGTAGCAGGCTCTGGAGCCATTGAGAAGGCTGCTGTTCACTGTGGCCGGCAGGGGCAACTTGGAGGATTGTTATGATGATACCACGCCGGGCATTACTGCAGAAATGATATGTAGGTAAGTTTTCGGGATATTCGTTCTTGCGAATGACGTCGCGTGCAGTATTGCGTCTCGGGATGCAGTCTTGAGTGGTAAAGTAAAATAGGTGCTTACCTAGTTCTAGGTAGCTGCGATGCTGGTAAAACACCCCTGTAGCATTAGGTAAAGTTGTCAATTGGTAGCCAAAGCAACCCGCTAATTGACATTTTGCAGACGCGACCCGACGCGACAATGCGCCCCAGCTAAGCAATCCAGCCCCCAAGGTGGGGCGGGGCATCCAACCTGTCTTATGCCTCGTCGCCCAAAGGCGCAACAGATGATATATTGCTGGAAATAGTCAAAATTGTTGCAAGTAGAAACAACCAATTCAATAACTAGATTGAAGCATAGGCATGCACATCTATCAATAATGTTGTCCAGCATCACCAATGATGTCTTTGGTGTAATTTTCAGGCACTTGAGAAAAATATACGAGCTACCCCTATTCCGATTCGTCGTCGCTCAAAATAGGGGTAGCTCGTAAATCGTTTCTACCGGTTTTGGAAGAACAACCTGAGAAACATCTTGATGAGACCTGAGTTTCTCACTGATGTCCGTATGTCATTCCCATGCGATATGTCGCGCCCCTGGCCCGATGAACATGACTGAAGCCACATTTCATCGTTGATACGGTATGATCGAGTTGGCCAGAATGTTGGCCTATCCCAGGTCAGTAATGCCCAGGTATACTCACTATACTTTGGGCATTATCAGTGCCTTTTGGACAAATAAGTAATTGGAATCCCGATCTGGCAGATGCCCGACGACTATTGCTGGGGTCGGCCTTGACGGCGTTCGTTTCCATAAGTATTCATCGAGTAAGGGACGATATCAACATGTTAGTGATCTTTGGAATATTGAGAAGGAGTACTGATCTTGGTGAGATCTAGAGAGTCCTGAGCAAAGCGAGTGTACGCGTATGCATTTCATCCCATGAGGTCCGAGGCCCATCAAGCCCCCAGAACATAGAAGGCCAGTAGTAATACTGGGAACTCGGGGTTCTCTGAAAGCGAATAGACGGTCGTGGAAATTGTAAGTCATCATGGGCTTCAGTTGCAATAACGATGACTCTCGCCATGTCGTCGTTTCAAGGTGCAGCATTTGTCTGGAAGTATATCGCGACTGATATATTCTACTCACATTAGTACATGGCGAGGCAGCTTTTGTTTTAAGCCCATGAAGCATCCCGAAGCCTCCAAAACTCGGTGTTTACATCAACACACTATGCTTCCTCAGAGCCACTTGAGCAAGTGCACCTAGTTGATGTAAAAGGGAGGGTCAAGCTGAGAAGACTGATCTGATCGCCCAGGAAGAAAGGGTGGCTTAGCAACAATAATTCGCCCGAGATAGGAGACGAACATGATCTTTGGTCGCCGTGTATATGAACCAATGACTAAAAACACATCAATGCTGGTGTCTTCCTAGTATACTATAATCTGCTACTCAGGTGCATCGTGAAGGATGTTAGCGAAGGGGCACCTGCGGCAGACCTCTTCTCGATAGTCCATATGTACGCAAACGGAGCCTCATGAGTACTATCCAAGATCTCAGCATTCCTTCGTGTAGGTTATGCCTCTTTCGAGCCCAATGGATATCAGGGAAGGCTGATCTGCCCCAACTAGCAGCCCCCGGCTAGTGTGGCATGCAGGGAGAAGAAGAAGCTAGTCTATACTCTTATCTCCAATGCTTTGTTCTCACGCGCTCTATACCTATACACGTATATTCTACGGAGTACTAGCAGTACTAGAGGCTGCTGGAGCTCCATGTGCCGTGCGTCGTTCTTGAACATCAGCCGCTTTCCGTGGCGGCCCTCTAGTCTGGCACCAATACTATTCCTACACCCCCTTCCTCTACTACCTCTCTAGTGTCTGGAGAGCGGTATCAATTCCGCGCATGCTAATATTAGGTATCCAGCGCCAAGCTTGCGAGACAGATATGCTTGATTTCACTATACTTAGAAGGCCCTCCCCCCTCCCTCCCAAAGCTGCCGGCCCCGTGGAGTGGTGGGTCCAGACACACATCGACTCCGGACTGGCAAAAGCGGCTTGCGGCGCTAGGCTTTGATAGTTCGCGTTGGCTCGCTCAGGCATCCGGGCGGTCAAAAAAAAAAAAAAAAAGAAGAAAGCTTGTAAGTGGTCGGTCGGTGTTAGCCCTGATAGGGGAGGTTGTTGGGACGATCAGGGTCTTAGCAGATCAAAGGCAAGTAAGCATAAAATCAATAAATTCCATACCAAATGATCTACAACATCCGTAATGGCCCTAAAAACCGCGCCGGCGGTCCTGTGGCGCTGCATCAGTTGGGCGGTTATACCGGAATACCTAATGTAGCTGAGCTCCTCAAGGCACACCAACAAAACGCCTATTACCACGTGTCGTACTAAAACGAAGCCCGAAACCCCATCTCGACCGTATATTGAGCGACGATCAATCGTGAACTTCGAATCGCATTGCCCCAATCGGTTACCCGGCATGGTCTTTTGATTAGCGAGTGTCCCTACTAGCTAGACATGACGCGAGGGGGTTTCCGTCGAGTATGTTCGAATAAGCAGACTTGGCTGTACGAGAATACACAGGGGACCCCCCTTATGGTCAGTCAGCTTTGCAATAGGGTCTCAAAGATGCACTTGAGAAAAAGCTCCTCAGCTCCGTAACACCAAGTCACCTACGTGGTTTCTAGAACAGCCTGCCAAGCTCGTGTAGCTTGAGACACCAACAGTAAGCCCTCAGCAACTCATTCATGCGTATGATGTGTGCGCGCAGTCATATAGTTTCTTGGCGCACCAGAGCCAGAGGGAATACGCTTGCATGTACATCGGAAACGACTAACAAGTACAAGCTTTCAATTGGAACTCGGTTCCGAGAGAAAGGAATGGGAGGAAAGTGTCGGTGGTGGCCCTGTGTGGCCCTTCGCTTGTTGACCCAGCTGTTTGGATGGGATGTCCTGTCATCCTCCCCCTCCACACTTTGCGGTATGCCATCCCCGCCGTTTTAGGGCCTGGGGTCCGACCCGGTAGCTTGTCACGCACATGGCTGGCTGCATTGTCCTTGTTTCATTCACTTCCCTGCAAGTCCCTGCAAGCCGATAATTCGTGCGTATCAACGTGTCTTCCATTTTGCTTGAATGTGTCGCGTATGGCCTGACTGAGATTCCCCGTCGTATCCCGATAACTGCGTGATTGCAGGTATCACATAAGCATAACACTCTTCCTCATACTACGCACCTGTCACGAGGGGTCAGGTCGATGGACTTCTTGTTACATCGCGTGACCCAGGACACGTCACACACATCTCCAGATAATACGCCACCGACATGCAAAGGATGGCAGTAATGAAGAACAAATGAATATATCTTAGATTGAGTCTGATAGTATGCAGTGCTTCATATGCGGAAGCATGATAAGTATAGGGTATCAAGAAAAGAAAAATGACTGTAGCACGCTTCTGCTTAAAATGCCAACAACTCCTTACAAGCACAAGGGATGCCCCAGCCAACGGTGTTATTCGACTGAAAGTTGGGCTAGGCGCTCGTGAAGGAGCTTTAGTTCCTCTGGGCCAGGACCAGGCAGACCCTTTTTCGGTGCCAACAGCGGGCATTCTGGGCAAAGTTGATGGGAGCATTTGCCGCACTCGGTGCCCTCCGGGGCTTCCGCCGGAAATCTTTCGCTACACTCATGGCACATATGCATGGGTGACCAATTCGTGCCTGGCTCATCATTCGGATATCCCTTGGGATACTTTTTCTGTTTGAGTCTGAGAAAGAAAAGAGCGTTAGTTAGCATGTGTATACGATCTTTAGAAATACGGCTGAGCTCACGGTATTCGCTCACAGTCGCCACAGCGCTTGTGGCCGCACTGCTCGCAGATGCGGGAAGGCGCCTTGAATAGTGCTTGACATTCATGGCAGTACCTCCTGATCCGCATCCGGTGCTTCTTGTGAACTTGGTCTTGACCGCCGGGCTTCGGGCTCGGACGGGTCAATATAAGGGGGTCCTCTAGACCATAGTGTGGGATTATTGGTGCCAGGTCTTGGTTCTTCTGGGTCGCAGTGGCAGCGTCGCGTCTTTGCCGGCTGGCTTTCTTCTCCTCCTCAGTCCGCTTGGGCGGGTTGCGGGGACAGTCTTCACAGCGGCGGTGTTGACATCCAGGGCACGAGTTGCCTGGGCCAAAGGTGGCTTGGCATTTGTGGCATGTCCTGTGAATTCGAATCCGTACCGGCTTCTCCACCCGGAGGACATCGCCCCGGGCCGCATTCCATTCAACAGGTTTCACTTCCAAGCCAAACCTGTCCCCTAATCTCCTCGCACGCTCGTCGTACACCTGAGAGCGAGGTATCCTGGTGGCATTCTCAGGTTCTGCCGTCTTGAGGGGCACACTGGGTACAGCGGAGCTAATATGATGTGTTAGATGCGGTTGAGAATAAGACCACAGGCACAATTAAGACCACTGCACTACGTACCTTGCCGGCGGATTCACGGATGCTTCTTTTCCGGCTCGCGGGTCGCTCGTTGGTGATTTGTGTGGTTGCTCGCTGGGCCTCTTGAGGATGGTCCTCATACGCGAAAGGCCTCGAAGAACTTTGCTCAATCCTTTCCTGTCCTTCCCCTTGTTCCCCTCCAATTGCGCCGAAGGTTCCATTGCCGAAGAACTCATGCTGTCGTTCTTGGCTCCAACGAACTGGAAGAAGTCTCAAGTCCTACCGTGCCAAGCCCCACCCGTAAAGATTGCTTAAATTACCGGCTCAGGCCTTGGGGAGCCGTTCTTGTAGGACCTGACCTGACCACTTTATGACAATCGTTGTCATATACATCCAGTGAGTAATCCAAATTCGTATTGCATAATCCAGGATTGGAGCAGGAAAAAAGACCACCGGTAACGGCGTGACCGTTGAATATTGTGTTGCGTAACGAAGCGGGCAAATGGTTGCAGCTAACTTTCAATTGGTGGCGGTGTCCGGCGTCGACAGAGTATTGTAAAGTAAACTGATGGCGTTGCGAGCAATGACCGATATATCATATAGCAGCTGTCAGATTGAATCGCCTCTCCCTCCGCGCGCAAAGGCGATATCGATATCCACTAATAAATGACAAATTGCCGAGTTGAGTGGTTGTACCGAGGAGCAACGTCCTCTACTCTGTCCAGAGCGTGTGTAGGCGAAAGGAAGAATATTTCAAGGAGGTTGTGAGACATGGAATTCGAAGGTCAACACAATCGATCAATTGCTGCCCCGCGACGAGGCCAGGCCGGAGCGATCGAGGGTCATTGGTAAAGGAGGAGAAGTGGGAAAGGAAGCAAAAGAAAACCGACAGGTTGGGTGGACGGGGCCTCGAGTTGTACTAAAAAGCCGTACGTACGTGCTGGGTGCAGTAGCAGCATGTATGTATGAGGTGTGGTATGTATGTACATGTAGGTTAGGTAGGTAGTAGGCAGGTCTGCATGTAGTCTTTTTCCTCTCATTCGCGCGCGCGCTCTCTCTCTTTCTCTCTTTCCCTCTTTTGCTTTTCCTGGTTGCTACCTACAACCACTACATTACCACCTCCTACCTAATCTATTGCTAGTTTCTCGACTTGGGCAGTACAACCACACCCCCATCCAAGACCCTGGCTCCCGCCTAATGCTCTTTTGGGGTCCTCTGCCCGCCGCAAGGTGCTTGGGTCAGGCCTGGACAGGCTACAGGGTGTCAAGTACCCGAACACCCAAACGGAGCTTGCCCAACCAAGCCCTGAAGGGCCTTCTGCTGGATGTGGAGACCTGCATATGAGGGGCGGGTCTTGCAGGCAGTGTCTTCCGGAATGGTGGGATTGCCCATCAATAGATCTTGGCTTTGTAGCAGGTATATAGGTAATACCCAGAGGACCCAGAGGGCCAGACATTCGTCAGCGGCGATCACAGAACATATATAACTGGAGTGGCCCGAGAGTGCGTCCGCAGGAGACCGCACCTCATCAAATGGTATGTGTAGTATGCAATAGGGCTACCATCGTCGAAGGCGGCCCCTATGTTTGGAGGGACCAGTAGAGGGACTTCGCGCGAAGTGTGTGAATCAGACACATACATGACATGACGGCCTGCACGAGTCAGAATAGCTTGGTGGTGCGCTTACTTCAGTGTTTGACTGGTAGGCAATCGGTGCCGCCCCAGAAGCCGCCCTCCCCGCGCTACCTACATACCTACTTTTTACCAAGTCCACGGGACTCTCCCATCAATGACTGATCTCAAAGATCAAGGGCCCCAAACTCTAAAACCTGCTTTCACCGACCCGACTGGTGTGTGTCTCCCTTCGCAGATACTACCTCCCAACTCCCTCTCCTCCTACCTGACCCGCTACTAAGAAGTAGCAGATAATGCTCCCATAGGTATTCTGGGTATCTGCAGGTGGTAGGTTAATCGACATTTTGATGTATGTGGCTGGGCACCTATGTACATCCTACGCGTTCTTACTTAGCTACAGCAGCTTCAGCAGCCTCAGCGGGGAGCATCGCTTCTGGCCGGAGAGTTCCCAACTGCTGGCAACTTTTTGTTTCACATGCGCCACTGTTCAAACATAACAGAACATGCCTGCTCGCTTTTCACGGCAGGTACACCCTCCATATCCCATCATCCCAGCTACCACCCATCAGATCAGCCCATTATTGATTTAGCGTATCCACTGACATCTTTGCAGCAGCCCCAAAACGGGCATTTCTGATGTCCGAGCTCTCTCCGATAGCCCCCCCTGACGGTGTTGCAACAGCAAGGATGGCTGGCTAGCTCCACAGTTCAATAGGCTGGCTCATCTCCCCAGGAGAACGTTACAAGCAACATAAAGGTGGTGGGGGCTGCCGTCAGCACTGTATTCTCTGTTATGGTTCATGAATAATACTAACATTCCTAAATCCGAGAGCGTCGCTTCGAGTACGGGTGACCTCATGCTGGCCTTCTCGAGCATCGTCACGGGAGTGAGGGCGGTCGGTCGCCTATAATTGTTTGCAGACTATAATGCTACTTACTCGCTATAGTATAGACTCAGAAGCTAGCCACCATGCCACCCAACCGAGAGGCTTGTTATGCGGCTTCAGCTATGTATAACACTACTGCTGCACTAGTAAGCAGAGCGACGATGCTATACTAGTACTGAAACTGGGTATCAAAGGCAAGACATGCTATATCATCTGCATGATATTACCAAGTGTTGTACTATGCAGTCTACTAGTATATTAATACTCGTGTTGTGTTATCGCGCAGGGAACCGTCTGTCCGTCTGTTCCTCTGGATGGAACGTTGGCTGCAAGCTGCGATGCCAACGTGGCAGACGGTGTTTTGCTCGCCTTGTCTCCTGCGTCGTCGAAACAGGCTACTACTGCCTAATACTCCCTGAGCGACAACCCGGCGCATCAGATCCGTGTTGTTGGGTTCTACAAGTACACATCTGGAAACCCGTACTATCAAGTGAATGAGTAAGGTGTAACCACGACTTCTGATTTGTTTGAACATCTCGGAAGTAGGTTCCTGATCACCGCCGAGTGTGACGGCCAATGACAAGGCCTCACCTGGGCGGCGATCTCAAGTTGTTGCAAATCCGTCAGCAGCCGAGATCATGGTACACCCACTTGCAGCGCAACCCTCGTCCACCAAACCACCAGCAGCGACAGCCGACTGTGGCCATCGCGCCAAGACCCAAAGCACTATGACCTCTTTCTCGAACCATGTCGGAAATAATGGTGTGGAGGCCCGGCTCTTTCCTGAAATTTGGAGATGAAAAGTCGCCTCTGAAGAGACAGACGACCAACCAGATGGGAGTTTATCAATACTACTATACGCCTACGATGCATATTGGTTGACATCTAACGGTTAAAATGACCAAACGATCGAATGGCAAACAAAAACCAGAAAGGACACCGAGAAGAAAAAAAGCACAAGCTGATGTTTGACTTGGGCATTTCGCTCGAATCGACAATCGTGCTTGATCATGTCCTAAACAAACGGTCGGGATTTGGAATGCGTTCATCTCACGCCACGGAGCTGCAATGCGTACTTGTACGTATCAAATCCCGAAGCGCTGGGACGCATGATCCCTGCCGGCCTAAGGGCTGTAAGCAGCCGGGCGGCTACACCCAATCTAGGCACTCCGGTCCCGTCGTCGTACAGCCTTTGTACCTGGTAGCGAGTAGGGCATTTGGCTATCAGCTCACGATGGGACAGCCAACACACGATGCTTGGGTGATTGATTAATCACTTCAACTACCTCAAATGGCCCCCAATCCTCTTCCGGCTGCTTGGATGTTCCCTCAAGCTTCCCATTACCGCACGATTCAGCTCCGGGCTAGCCAAGCCGTCCTGTCGTTCCTTGCATTGCATGTAGGACCTTGGCCCCGGGACATATATACCTCAGCCGTTAAACCTTGACGGCATCTCACCGCATCACGCTGCGACATGGTGAATGTGAAAGTCGCGGAATGAACCCGTGATCTTGGGGCGGCTAGAGCAAGCCACATCATGTAGGTAAGATAGATGTACGCCACCAGAGGGCAGGATAGTGTCAGATCATTGACAGTCGGAGAATTTTTTTCAAAAAATTCAATGCATCGAGCTGACCAACGAGCTGAACACTTAACACGCCTGGTGGCTAAGATGTAGTAGGTAGGTATTTTGGCCGCCTTTTCCCCCAAAATAGAAATTTGATAACGCCCAACCAGGCTAACACGTACTTTTGATTCGATGGACGCGATGCAATAACTAACATGGACTATTAGCATTTGGCCAGCATTCTCATCCCTTGCCGCCAAACCAATCAGTTCCCGTCCCAGCAAGCAGCTTCCCCCCATACTTTACAGAGTTTAGGTACGGACACGGATGTGTGAGACAAGCATAATCAAGCGTTCCACTCCGCTGGGAAATTCGGCGGTCAAGGGGACAAGGAGCACCAGTTCGCCACGTACCAGTTCACCGAAGTCCCCTACAGTAACCTAACGACCCGAGAACCCAGAATTGCCTTTCCGTTGAAGAAACAAGCAAAAATATGACGAAACCTCTACGTGCCTCTCTGCCTCTGCCTCTGCCTCTGCCTACCAACCTACCGTACTCGGCCCCCTTGACCGACAAAGTCTGCTCCTCTTATTATTTTTGCCCAACTGACTTTTTTGCTGGGTACTCGGTACTCTCCCACATTGTCAGAAAACGGTCCATGTCTTAAAAAAGCAATGAGAAAAACCGACTTGTCGCTTGTTACACCGGTTTCCCCTCGACCGTCGAGTCGCATTCGCTAGAGTCGGTACCGTCGAACCGGATCGTCAGCGTTACACGTACACATCTACATGGACAGGCCCTAGGTAGGTTAAGAGGAGGGGAAAGATGAAGCGTCTAATTGCTTATTCAGCCCGTGCCGCTGCACTGGATTTTCACATCGCTGCCAATAAGAAACGCACGGGTGGACTGGGGATCTACGTATGTATGTTGAGTCGGTCAGCCGGTCGTTATCAACATTGCGCATTGCTTCTTCTGGCGATGGGCCATTAAAGCTCGCCCGGTCCATTGTTTCTCCTGCTTACATCGCGTCCGTATGCCGGCACGTGTGTCGCTCGTTGCTAAGATCTTACCTTAGATTGCTTACGTAGGTACGGAGTATGTTGTGTGTGAGTGTGTAACTCGGCCGAATGCCATCTTACAAGAAACCAATGTAGCCGCTTTGCACGAGTTGACATAGGGCGCGGGTCCGTTCATTGGGCTGCAGAAGCTCACAGCCAATATACAATAATGATGAATCAATTCAGTTTCCATGCTTGATGAATCAAATAGTTGCCTGCTATGCTCAAGCAGTCATTGGAGTGCAGACAGCAGTGTTAGTCCTCAGCCGCAAACAGGTACGAAACTAATTCTTGCATTATGTTCCTTTCGTTTAGATTAATGCCCAAGGGAGTGTGTTGCTTCTCAGGGGGGGAGCAAAGGACCCGGGGAGAGATTCCATCGTTGTAGCGTCACATGAGCAGATAAATGCACACATGCAGTAATAGCCTCCAGCCAAGACAATATTACCATTCGTGTTTCGCATGCCCATTAATAGAAGAGAAAAGAAAGGAAATCCATCAGTTCTTTCCAACGGGCAGCTTGATGACACTGCCAAGCACGCCCAAGACAACAGGATACCTGGGATTATTCAATTGTCTAGTGTCAGTTGACAGGTATGTGTGGGAACGGAAAGACAGATAGGTGTTGCTCAGCTACCCCAGGGGGGAAGAAGAAGAAGAAAAGGGAGGGATCGAGGGGAAATGTCAGAGGGCCGTTGACGGGGCAAGACAACACTTACAACTTTCTCCGCAGGGCGGATGTGCAGCCCAGACTCCTTGTTGTAGTGGGCCTCGCCGGTGCTTTTGTCGGAAGAGGAGGACGATCTGCTCGAGCTGCCGGTGATGGGCATACCGAGGATCTTAAGGCCTGTCGAGGAGCTCTCATTCGCCTGCTGCAGGCTCTTCTCGAAGCTAGCCTTGGCGTCGTCCGAGAAGGTCACGTCCATAGACGGGCCGTAGCCGATGAGTAGAGCCTGTGGCTTGACCTGCAAAAGGGGGACGAGAGAAGAATTTGTCAGCTCGCAGTGAATGATTGATTGAATGGGGGGCTTTATCTCACATATTCCTTGTACTGGACCCCCTCCTCGAGCTTGAACATATCGAGGTTGCTGGACCAGCCGCCGGCGCTGATGTCGTACGTCTCGACGCGCTTGAAGGCGAGGCGCAGCGTCATGTCGTCGACGACGGCGTTGAGGCCCTGGTCGACCTTGGACTCGCGGCTGCTCGAGGCGTCGTGGCTCGCCACCAGGAAGTTGTTGGGCCCGGACTCGGCCGCGCTGCTCGACTGCCCGAACGCCTCCCACTTGCGGCTCTGGCCCTTGCTCGCGCTGATATCCCAGACCACGTTGTTCTGCGCGTCGGCCGCCGTGAGGCTCGCGACCTGCTGGGCGTGCGTCTCGAAGCCGCCCAGCGTCCAGGCGGGGCGCTGGTACACGTTGGCCGTGTCCACGGTGTCCGAAGCTTTGTACTCGCGGTCTGTCGCCTGCATGGTGATTCTACCCGACAGTGATCAAATGTCCCTACATTAGTATCATGCCACCCGTGAGTTGACAGAGAGCGGGTGTCTCTCAGACGTAAGTGGTGAGAATGAAAGAAAGGGGAAAACGTACCCGGGTGTGGACGTGTTGCTGTCCTGTGCCTGGTTCAGCTTGCGCAGGATGTTGGCGTAGACCGAGCCGTAGATCTCGCGTGTCTTGTTCTCGACCTTGACGGCCGTGTTCCACCAGCCCTCGTGCAGGTTCCCGAGCTTTTCCAAGACGCGGTCCTCGTAGGGCTCCGGGTCCTCGGCCCGCTCGCGACAGTCGAGCACGTACTTCTTGTACATCTGCTGCTCCTTCTTCTCCTGGTTCGCGTAGCTCTGCTTCCGCGTCTCCAGCTCCGAGCGGAGTTTGGCGAGCTCGTCCTTGGCCGTCGCGCTGGTGGCGTTGTCCTAGGAGAATTCAAGTCAAGTGAGCAATTCTCTTGGAGAGAAAGGGGGAGCAGATGATGGGAGGGGTGTTCGGCTTGAATAGAGGTCTGTCTTACAGGCTTAACGAACTCCATCCATCTCAAATGCGTGATTCAAGTTAGCATGGCCACACCTAAGAGTGATACCAGTGGATTGGCCCCTGGAATAGTAAGACTTCATACCTGGCCAGATGCTGGATGTAGTCAATGTCCGTCTTGACGTAGAAAGGGGAGCCATCATTCTCCATCAGGTAATTGGAGTAGTCGTGAATCCGCTTGTTGAAAACGGGAAGGGCGCTGTCGGCGCCGCCACCAAAGACGCGCGAGGGCGGCGCAATGTAGAGGCGTTGCTTGGGGCCAACCTGGGTCGCCCCGAGCAGGTAGCCCTTGACCTCGTTGGCATAGGCAAGCCAGACAGCCTGGTTGTTGTCAGGGATCTTGACGGATTGGGGCTCCTCGACAGACATCGTGAGTTTGTTTTATGTTGACTTGGCAAGAATGGCGAAACAATGATTTGGAGATAGATGTACCATGGGGATAAAAAGCTTGTGTTCCAGCGTGGCGATGATGATAAAGATGGATCTAGAGTAGAGCGGAGGAAACACGGCTTCTTATAATCTGGCCATCAACATGCCGAAGAGTTGCTCACGGCACCGTTGGTGCATTTGCACAAGGGGCAAACTCCTCAGCAGCGTCATGAGCCTGCAGGTTCCTCCTGACCGCCATCTACATTCGCTATTTGGCCATACACTGAGAAATGACGCCCTTGGTTTTGAGATCATGGGCCAGTCCAGACTAGATACAGGTCTAAAATGACATGTGTCTTGTCTCTCGTTCAGTTACTGTATTTGATGAACAGTCTATCAAGAGCAACGTGTACTTGGCCAACACGATTTCGTGGGTCGCGCAGCCTTTGAGGCGAGTCTCGTTTGTGATGACTGTAGCATTTTATCCCATCACCAGAAGTACGTCCCGACGCTGCCATGTTCATCAGTTTATCATAATAGTCTTTGCGAATGATACCCTTCTCATCTATCTCAAAGCTAACTCCTGTATCGTTGTTATGATATGATTTGCTGCTCTTGTTGCATCCAGCAACAGCGACAGGAAGATAGTGAGTGTTGATAGAACGAAGATTATATCTACCAATTATCCATATGTAGACTTTCATATATGATACCCAGGCTCTTCCTGTGTGGCGTCTACACCCAGCGTTACATGTACATGATATGAAGTAAGTTGCAATCTAGTAGGATAGGAACTACATGCGGCATAGCTTAATGGCGTATCACCACCACAATATGAGAGTTCCCTTTGTTCTAAATATCCCAGTGGTCTAGACCACAGCATATTCGGCCTCCTGCAAGCGGCTGATGATATGTGGTAAGTGCCCATCGATGGCCGCGGCTACCCCATGTAGCTTCACCGGCCGTGGCTTTAAAGGGCTGGTTATGATCTGTATAGAATGCTCAAATGAGATCTTGTTCATACCCGCGGTGTCACGTCGTCAACGACATCTAGGAGAGGACTAGGGATGATATGTGACAAACCCCTTTCACAGAGATGCCTGCAAAGCCCCATTTCTGTGACCTAGGACTTACCTATCAACCATGACGATCATTTATCATACTTCAATTCGCGTGCGACGAGCGCAACGGTCGAAACCGAAGATTCTGGGGATTTGCTCCTTTTCTGTAAGATGTCTTACGTGCGTCAGTACTTTTGCCCGTTATAGCAAGCAGATGATTGCCGCCCATGTCGCTAGGGAGTATTTCTATTTGCAATGCGGCAGAATATCGCCAAAGTAGGTAGCAATGGGAATCCGGCGTGGTGAGCAATAGTTCACCCGTGCTAGCCATCTATGAGTCAGACCGAAGGCAAACATACCATACAACACCATGAGTTGTTGTTGTTACGGCGCATCGCTTATCACGTCGGAAAAGTCCCGAAGGGGATTTGGGTCGGCTTGGTATTGATAGACCGAAGGGCCCCGCCGCCGATGAAAGCCGATTGGCCAATGGCTGGATACCAACGCCCTGATGCGCCCTACGACGGTAGTCGGACTGCCTTACTACTGTGCATACCATCTAATCTAAAGTATATAAATGCATGAACATCTTCCTAAATACAGTTGAAACAGTTAACGCATCGAAACCCTCGTCCGTAAATTGTTGAAAGCTCGCTGACTACACGACCGGCACAATAGACTTTCTGCCCCTTGAACGCTCAAGCCTCCCCTACCTGAAAATGCCGAATATAGTTGTGGTTGGGTATGTAGAGCCAGCCCAGAAGTACTCATATGGTGAAGAAGACTGACGCTTTTCTTTAACAGCGCCGGGGTGTCTGGGTTGACCTCGGCTTATTTGCTGTCCAAAGATGGCTCCAACACCATTACAGTCGTTGCCAAGCATATGCCCGGAGACTATGATATAGAATATGCATCTCCATGGGCTGGCGCAAATGTGCTGCCGTGAGTAGACAAATCCGACCTTCTGCCACCCAGCTATGGTGCTGATCTACAAAGGATGGCCACCAAGGCCTCGAGCCGCTGGGAACGCCAGACATGGCCAGAACTGAAGAGGCTGGCCGAAGAAGTGCCCGAGGCTGGCATTCACAAGATGAGTATGCATACACAAAATCTAAGTTCTCTCGATCATCGAACATGCTGACAAGGCATATTGTAAAGAGTCGCGGGTCTACCGGAGAGAGAAGGACCTCGAGAAGCTACGCAAGGGGGAGTACGCGTTCGATGGTCTATTCCAGGAAAACCCTTGGTACAAGACCCTATTCGACGATTTCCGCGAGCTTCCCAAAGACGAGCTCCCGGCCGGCATCGCCTCGGGCGCCGAGTTCACCTCGGTCTGCATCAACACCATGCTCTACATGCCCTGGCTCGTCGGGCAATGCCGCGCCAACGGCGTCGTCTTCAAGCGCGGGGTCCTCAAGCACATATCCGAGGCGGCCGCGTGGGGCCACGCTGGGGGCGGCTCCAAGAAAGTCGACTTCGTCATCAACACGACGGGGCTGATGGCCTCGCGGCTCGGGGGCGTCATGGACCCGGACGTGCTCCCCGTCCGGGGCCAGGTCGTGGTCGTCCGGAACGAGGCGCCCTACATGGTCTCCAAGTCGGGCACCGACGACGCCGACGACGAGGTCTTCTACGTCATGATGCGCGCGGCCGGAGGCGGCACCATCCTGGGCGGGACGTACCAGAAGGGCCAGTGGGAGAGCCAGCCCGACCCCAACATCGCCTTGCGCATCATGAAGCGCGCGGTCGAGATGGTCCCGGAGCTAGCCGATGGTAAGGGCGTGCAGGGACTCGATGTCATTCGTCACGGAGTCGGGCTGCGACCATATCGGAATGGCGGCGTGCGCTTGGAGAAGGAAAGGGTAGACGGCACTTGGGTTGTTCACAATTACGGCCATGCGGGCTGGGGATACCAGGGTTCTTATGGATGTGCCGAACGGGTTGTCGAGCTGGTGGCCGAGGCTTCGAACCAGCCCAAGCTGTGAGAGAATCTGCGGACATAATATCTACGAGAAGCAATGTTGAAGGGAAATCGCGCCAAGCCTTACAGATAGGAATTTGAAGCTTTTATTATGACCTACTTATCCCTATGCACTTGCCCTTTATTCAGTATGTACTAACCGAATATGCTGAAGCCATCACCATAGTATCAAGCTGAAAGGTGGTAGCCTTTGTGGTGGCACTAGAGATTAGCGGCTTACCATCTGCACCCCGAACCGCTACCATCTAATTTTAGCGTGTCAAATGCCCATCCAGCACCCAGAGCACCCGCACGGGTACCCAGTAAGCCAGAGATTCTAGACCTTCTGTGTCTCAATCTGGCCTTTAACTGAACGTCATTCTTCCAATACATCGACGCGGCTGAACGCGTAGCGCAGCATCGTCGCCGCTAAAGCCAACACCAATCATCACCATGGCAGATCCCCAACCGGGACTTGTCGCGCAGGCTCGCAATCTAGTCTTTGACATTGCCAATCGCCGCCATGTCCTCTCCAAGCTGGTGCCGGTCGGCCTGTTCCTCCTGGATGCCGTCCTGTGCGCGCTGATCATCTGGAAGGTCCCCTGTAAGCAGCTGCACTGCCGGGCCGAACCCAGCCCACGCTCCCTCATCCTGGACTCCCGGATCAAGTTGCTAACCGAGAGAATGCCTTGCAGACACCGAGATTGACTGGAAGGCGTATATGGAGCAGGTTGCCCAGTATGTCTCGGGCGAACGCGATTACACCGTCATCAAGGGAGGCACCGGCCCCCTCGTCTACCCGGCCGCCCACGTATACACCTACCACGCGCTGTACAACATCACCAACGAGGGAAAGGACATCGTTCTCGCACAGGAGCTGTTTGCGGGTCTATACATGGTCACGCTGGCACTCGTGATGATGTGCTACTGGAAAGCCAAGGTAGGTTTGTCCAGGCGAAGAACTTCTTGGGCGGCGCGGGCGAGTCTAGTATCTGATCTTGATAGGTTCCTCCGTATGTCTTTCCTCTGTTGATCGCGTCCAAGCGACTGCACAGCATATTCGTCCTACGCTGTTTCAACGATTGCTTTGCGGTCTTCTTCTTCTGGGCCACCATCTTCTGTTTCCAGCGCAAGGCATGGACTCTCGGCTGTTTGGCTTTCACATGGGGCCTGGGGACCAAAATGACTCTACTGCTGATTCTGCCTGCGGTTGGCGTTATCCTACTCCAAGGACGGGGCTTTTCCGGGGCTCTCAGGTCGGCCGCGATCATTGCCCAGGTCCAATTCGTCATTGGCATTCCCTTCTTGAGGGAAAACGCACACGGCTACTTGTCACGAGCATTTGAGCTGTCCAGACAGTTCTTCTTCAAGTGGACTGTTAACTGGCGTTTCGTCGGCGAAGACGTCTTTCTCAGCCGACGCTTTTCTCTTCTGCTTTTGGGTTCACATGTCACAGTCTTGGTCACTTTCGCAATCCAAAAGTGGCTGAAACCTTCGCGCAAATCTCTGGCGGCTATTGTAGCCCCCATCCTGCAATTCCACTCGCCCTTTAGTGCCCAAGAAGAGCCTATGGTGGCCTCGGGCGTCACTTCGACGTACATCATGACTACCATACTTACGGCGAACATCATCGGGCTCCTTTTCGCACGGTCCCTCCACTATCAGTTCTATAGCTATATCGCCTGGGCCACACCGTACCTCCTGTGGCGGAGTGGTGCTCACCCCATATTCCAATATGTTCTGTGGGCAGTCCAAGAGTGGGCTTGGAACGTCTTTCCCAGCACGCCGGTCAGTTCTGGTGTCGTAATCGCCGTGATGGTGATTACTACGGCTTCGTCATGGTTTGCTGCAAACAAGGACTTTGACTCGGTGCCACGGATTCTCCCGAAAAACAAGTCGTGATTCAAGAGACAAGTTTGGTGATTCAGGCGTCATCTTCCGAATCGGAAGGAGGCATCTTGCCGACATTGGACTCATCTTCATCCTCATCGTCGTACGTGTTCTTTTTGAACTCTTTGGGCCTAAAGTTGGATTAGTTCCACACGATTCGACCGTGGCAGGAAGAATCGGACGTACCAATAGCTTTGCTTGCGCCATGCTTTCTCATCGCGGACAATGTTGGAGATGCCGCCCTCGGCTCTGCTCTTGGCCTCGGGGGCGGGGTATAGGTCAACCAGGACGTAACCGCCGCGCTTGATCCATATGGTGTTTCGGAAGCGATCGGCGAGTTCCACTACGACGGTCTTTTGGCTGGGCAAGAGACAGCTGTACATGTTGTTGCCCTCGGCCTTGATGACACGTGCCAGAGACTGGTTCTCGCTGAGCGTGTCGGGGGGCGTCATGGCCTCCTCGGCCGCGGCACGAACATCACGCTTAGGCCTGCCCATCTTCAAATCCTAGTGTCTATATTCTGGTTTTGATGACGCGCGCAGGGTTTGGTCCGAGGTGGTATGGGAAAGAAGTGCGCTGTGATGGGGAGTTGAGGATTCAAGAACAGGCAATTTTTGGCAGCTACTACGGATTCGGGATCAACCGGAGTTCTTCCGATCCATAAGCTCAAACGTATATATCTAACAATATAAACAGAAGAACCCCAAAAGAGCTTCCTTCTCGAGAGACTTTGTGTCTGTCTGCCTTTGCAAGCTGTCCCCAGAAGCCTGCGTAAAGTCTGTAATCACCCTACCTCGAAGAATTCTTTTTCTCCCACGCAGTGTCAAGCATGCTCCGATGGATCTTGGGTTCATATGGCGCGAACGAGTAGCTCTCTCCTCAGTATCTCAAAATGATGTTTCATTGGGGCTCGATGACAATGCAAGTTCCCATGTAATACACCCGTAGTTCCTGCCATTGAGTTTATGACTTGGAGGTAGCCAGGTTGGACCGCAGCTAGACCCTGGGAGCCAGGTGCCAGACGGAGTTTATTTACGGCATGGTCCAATCCCCCACGCCCTGGGGACTGGGGGCAACCATGGAATTGCGGGGGACCCAATACCCGCCTACCCGCTTCCTGCTTTTCCTCTCCATTGACCGGGACTGGAACACGCCCGGCCTGGCGGCTGGTTGGCCATCGTAGTTTCCGCGACGGTTTCCCCGTAGCATGTGCCACTTTATCTATAGGTGCTGGGTGCGTCTTTGTCGGGCACCACCCGGTCCATGATCCGAATCGAACGGATTCCCCGCGAAACAAAGCACCAGAGACCTTGCAGATCCGTCATCATGTGTATTATTCCCCGCTGGCCAGGGGTTCACCGGTGAGCCTCATTATTCATCAGTTGATTATAAATCTTCCTGGAAGCTTAGATAGGCATTGTGAGGTTTCGGCTTGAATACATTTTACTTACTTCTATACCCGAGTTCGTGCCGCTCCCCGGCCATTCTTCCACCTCTTTGATAAATCCTTTACAATAGCACCTTCTGGTTCAACTAGCCAACAAAATTAAAGTAGTTTTTCCCGTCATCAGCAAGATGGACTCGCCCATGTTCGGGGCACTTGTCCATGTCGAATCCGCTCCTGCGCTACCTGCGGCGCCTGGACGGGTCCTCTCTCGTACACACCCCGCCGTGCCGCAGCGGGACGACGACATCGAGCTGCAGGCAACGAGTCCGCGGCTTCAGCACCAGCACAACAAGTCGCCTTCGGGGTCGCTATCAAACCCCGTCGGCTCGCGGGATGGGGAAGCAGTGTTGGCACGGACTGCTGCTGGCGGCGTCGTTCCCGGCTCGTCTTCACCTCCTGCTTTGAGCACAACCGGGAGCGGAACGAGAGGAACAGACGCCGTCGAGGCGCTGCAGAGCTTTTCCGACCCGCCCATGAACCGCTACAGGCTCATGTCCATCTGTCTGATGCAGCTTCTGGGTGGGCTAAACGACGCTGCTCCCGGTGCTTTGATTCCGTATATGGAGACGTGAGTATATATGTCCTTCTCTAGTTGCGATGGCCCTGCATGTCTACATCATACCCTCTTTTCTTTCACACCCCTATGAGAAAGTAAAGGCAGCCCCCCTATTAGCACAGTTGTGAGCCCGTTGTCGTTGCATTATTTGATGGTAGCTAAAACGATGAAACTTCAACCATATAGCCATTACAATATCGGCTATGCCGTGGTATCACTCATCTTCATCGGCAATACCCTCGGCTTTATCATGGCAGCACCCTTTATCGACACGATCCGGGCCCGGTTAGGTCGTGCCAAGACATTGGCCCTGAGCCAGGTCTTGATGGCCTGCGGGTACATTCCCATGGTCTGCACGGCGCCGTTCCCGGTTGTGGTGATATGCTTCTTCTTTATCGGGTTCGGCTACGCCGTGAGCCTCGCTATTGGGAATGTGTTCTGTGGTAACTTGCGTGAGTGCTCTCTTTTTCTTATTATTGTGTTTTACGTCACTCCAATGGGACATTCATCATGGTTGGGGGAACCCTTCTTTGAGTGAAAGGGCATTTGACTCGATATACCTGCTATACTGCAAGGCTAATAACATATCGCCCATAAAGGCCACGGAACCGCAATGCTCGGCGCCATGCATGGTAGCTATGGGATAGGAGGTACTATCGGGCCCATCATCGCCACCACGATCGTGACCGTCGGCCACACCATCTGGTCGCGCTACTACTTCCTCACTCTCTCCCTTGCCGCCGTCAACCTCGCCTTCGCGACATGGGCATTCTGGGCGTACGAACGCGAAGACGCTGTTTCTTCTCTGCCCACAACAACGACGCCGCCGACTACTGATACTGCTTCGACTGCTGCTACAACGCTGCCGGCAGTGGACAGCAGCAGCAGCGCCATGTTCGCGGCGTTCAAGTCCAAAGTGGTGATCCTAGGCGCCCTCTTCATCTTCGCGTACCAGGGCGCCGAGGTATCCATCTCCGGCTGGGTTATCTCGTTCTTGATGACGGAACGGCCCGCGAGCGGCGTGGACCCGTCGTCAATCGGGTACGTGACGGCGGGCTTCTGGGCGGGCATCACACTGGGGCGGTTCCTGCTGTCGCCGCTGGCGACCCGCGTAGGCGTGAGCGAGAAGACATTTGTGTACATGCTGGTGGCGGGCTCAGCCGTCTTCGAGGCCCTGGTGTGGTGGGTGCCCAACGTGATCGGAGAGTCGGTGGCGCTCGCCGTCGTCGGGCTACTGCTGGGGCCCGTCTACCCCTGCGCCGCCTCCGTCTTCACCAAGTCGCTGAGCCGGCGGGAGCAGGTCAGCGGTCTCGGCATCATCAGCGCGTTCGGCAGCTCCGGCGGCGCCGTCGCCCCCTTCACCACCGGCATGCTGGCGCAAGTCGCGGGCACCTTTGTCCTCCACCCCATCGCCATCGCCCTCTTCGCCGCCATGACGGTCTGCTGGTACGGCATCCCCGCCGTCCGGAAGAGGACCGAGTAGAGCTCGCGCGTATAGAGCGGCGAGGCGATCCGGTGCATCTTCTTCTTGGACGAGATCAGGGACTTGGTGATCATCGAGTGCAAGGAGATGCTCTGTTTGGAGGCCATGGTTGTTTCGAACTGGGTTTGCTTGTCTGTGGAGAGTGATGGTGTGCTGGTTCGGGCGGCGTATAGATAAGATGGCTGTATTCTGCGGTATATACACTACACACAAGATGGGGTGGATTTATATGAGTTGGTGCGGTGTCCGTTGTCCGGTCTCCAGCTTCTTGTATTCGGCGCGAGGATCTAAAACATCTGAGGATCCCCTTTCCGGTCAATTATTCGGCGTCTCTTGGAAACACACCTGTCTGTGTGGGTCAGTCTGTTTGGTATACATCGTGCCATAACCACACGATTACGATTCTGAAGCCCAGATAAAATCGAGGCATTTTCTTTTCATTGTGAGCCTGGAATCGTCTTGCAGATAAATCGATCGGTCTTCAGTATCAGGTCGAGGTGGCAATCGAACGGTCGATATCATGACCATGTGGATCTTCGTTGCAACTGCGGCATGCCGACGCCGGCACTCATTCATCGACGGGGCACGGTGACTCCTTACCCCGGCCCTTAATAACGGCCATGTATACATATGACGATAAAAAGTCGGAAATTTCTGGCCTCCATAATAATGTTAATGAGTTGTGGGATCCCCTCGGTCTATACTGTTATACGCGAGAGAAGTATGAGTATGATGTGTCTGTTGTATTTCTCAAGTGGCGTTCCTAGCGCAAACCCATGCGCACGCCGGGTCTATTCCTCTATATCATTTCTATCATGTCTAATTTGCATGAATTGTATGTATATGCCCGAAGAATTGCACAAATCTATTGCATATCAATCATCCTGACAAGTGTCATCATCATGTCGTGTACCTTAGTTGCGGCCAGTGGCAGCCTCCTGGACGGTCTGCTTGCCCTCGACAACGCTCTGGACAATCTTGTGGATATCCGAGAAGCTGTGGAAGACGGTGAAAGGAACGTTCTCCCTCTCGCAGTAGATGACAAGGTCTGTTTTTGGTGAGGAGGACAAGTCAGCATGTTTCGTTCTTGAGGCACCGATAAAGGGCCGATATGAGTGGTGACTTACCCCGGCCGGCTCTAGCGAACAGCAAATCCGTCTCCTTGGCGGCCGAGAGATCCGACACACCGTCGCCGGCGTAGAACATGACGGGGCGCTCCTTGAGCGCGGCGTACGGGCGGATCTCGAGGCTCTTGTCGTGGCCGTGCTCGCTCTCGTCGTGGTAGGTGATGGTCCAGCCACCCTCCTCGTTGATGTCGGTGTGGCCCGGGCTCGGCACGACATCGTTGCTGACAATCTGCATGTGCTTGACGGCCTCCTCGCCGACCAGGTGGGCCAGCAGGGCGCGGATGACGGGCTGCATGCCGCCCGACAGCACGACGACGGGGACGTTGTTGGCGCGGCACCAGTCGAAGAACTCCTTGAAGGCCGGGTCCAGCTTGATGTTGGCCGTCAGCACGCGCAGGCACTCGTCGAAGGGCGCCTTGACGCTGTCCAGCATCTCCTTGAACGAGTCGGCAAAAGTGCGCTTGCCGTCGAGGACGTCGTCCATGCCCTTGCGGCGCAGCTCGTAGCCGAAGCCCATGTTGTCCGTCATGTAGTCATTGCTGTCCTGCAACGTGATGGTGCCGTCAAAGTCGGTGAAGAAGATGGCCTTGGGGTTTGTGGCCAGGGCAGGCAGGTTGGTCTGCGTGGTTGAGCCCATGATTGCTGAGATCTATCTATACCGGCGGGATAGTTCCTTTCAACGTAGGCGGTCAATTAAAAGATATGAGAAAGATTGGTAACTGGAATACCAACCCTTAGACGAGAGAGCGAACTCGGCACTTTGTAGATAAAGAATTGCAAATGACGTCACGCAAAAATAATTCAATATAATCCAGTCGGAGTCGGTGAAACGAGTGCACCTATTTTGAGAAGGTATAAGACGTCTAAGTTTGCTGGGCGTTTGGGATAGA
Source organism: Apiospora marii (assembly GCF_038362585.1). NCBI lineage: Eukaryota > Fungi > Ascomycota > Sordariomycetes > Amphisphaeriales > Apiosporaceae > Apiospora > Apiospora marii. Next base: position 2,294,439 of record NW_027117374.1, read on the forward strand.
GGAGGAAAGATAATATGAATGGGAGGAAGGAAAGGAAAATGCAGAAGAAGGGGATAGATAGGTAATATAATAAAACGAACTGCTGCAAAACCTGTCGCGACTCAGAACGCTTCTTCTAAAAGAGTAGGTACCTACCTAAACTTACTATTCCGTGTAACTGACCGAACCCATCAATCAACCCGTTAAAAGATAGCGGGATGGGCAGATGGGTTTCCTGTTACTTACTCCTACTAAGAACCACGATATAGTCCCGCCAATTGAGCCGGCGTCAGAGAAAGCTACCCCTCCATCCATCACTCAAAACCAACCAAGTTGGCAAGTGGGGGAGCGACAGGCCAAGCTGCTGCAGTGCCGTTGCCCAACCAGGTCCCGTCTAAAGCTCCCTGCGAAAGCGCCCGTACTCCCTGCAGGACTGTCTCGGACGGGCAGGCGGTGAGGGTCTTGGGCCAGCATCTCATCGGGGATGACGGAACGTAGCTCTGGACTCTAGGCCTTGGACCTTAGGTTTTTTACAGCGCTGCTACAGGGTTGGGGGTTACTATTGATTTATTGTGTCCAGCATCAAATCTCTTGGGAGGTATTCTGACAAACCCCCGTGCCTCGAGCTTTCGAGGCAAACCAGCCTCCAGCACCTAGAAGGTGTTGTGAGACTGTCTCAATTGCCTCAATTGGATAATGTCACCTCCTCGAGTATGGCGACCCATACTCGGGATGAGCACACGCTTGCTGCACGAGCAATCCCCAACCTTATCGGCCGTGTCAACCTCGAGGACGCTCAAGCTCGTCGCTGACGGCGGCTATAGCTTCAATTCCAAGTACAAGAGCCAACTACGCGGCTTTTCGTCCCGGCCGCCTTCTGATAGCGGGACGCCCCCCGACTTTTCACATCTTGATCCCAGCAACGTCTCGAAATCGCCGCAGCCTCGAACTGCTTCTTCATCTTCATCCGACTCCCCGTCGTCGTCACCATCTTCGAATTCTCCAGAATCTGCTGCCAATTCCGGCTCTATTTCCAAAGATGGCACGGCCTCTTTAAAATCGGCCTCCAGCCAGCAAGCCCCCGCCTCCAGTGATATCACGACCGACCCCTCTCTGCCCTCGCAGTCCACGACCGCCTCCCCCATGGCCGACAAGTTCGCCTCCTTCATGGACCGCTTCCAGTCCTCGCTGTTCCGAGCCTCGCAGCGCGTCAACGTTCTGACGGGCTACACGGGCATCGAGACGCTCAAGTCGCGCATCTCGGACCTCGAGGCCTCCCTGGCCGCCGCCCAGGAGCACCTGCACGAGACCCGCAACACCTACAAGTCGCGGGTCGACGAGCGGTCCGCCACGCAGCGCGAGGTGACGACCCTGCTCGCCCGCCAAAAGACCTGGACCCCCGCCGACTTTGAGCGCTTCACCAGCCTCTACCGCTCCGACTACGAGCTCGAGACGGGCGTCGCCGATAGCGCCCGCGAGCTCGAGGAGGCCGAGCGCGAGACGGAGCGCCTCAACCACGACCTCAGCTCCGGCATTCTGGCCCGCTACCACGAGGAGCAGATCTGGAGCGACAAGATCCGCCGCATGAGCACCTGGGGCACCTGGGGTCTCATGGGCGTCAACGTCTTGCTGTTCCTCGTCCTGCAGTTCGGCGCCGAGCCTTGGCGCCGCGCCCGCCTCGTCCGCGGCTTCGAGCAAAAGGTCCGCGAGGCCCTCGAGGAGGAGCGCATCGCCCGCGTCTTCGAGAGGGAAGAGGAGCGACAATACCAACAGCAGCCTGCCCAGCTACTCACGGCGGCAGCTGAGGGGCCTGCTGCTGCTGACGCTACTACCCCGACGTCAGCGGAGACAACCGGCAGCTCTGACCCCGTTGTCATGGCGGAAGGGATACCTGTCGAGATCGACTCTGCGGAGTCGACTTCCACGCCGGCAGTGTCTTGGCGGGAACTGATAACAACGCCATCGTATTGGAAAGACGCTGCCCACGATCTGGTGAGTGATCGCAGGATCGCTATCCGGATGCGGGATGTATCAATAGTAGCATTAGAAGGCGTCGCGGCTGGTGCCGTTATAGCGGGTACAGTTGCCGTCTGCTTGATGAGGAGAACGTAAGAGAATAAAACCAGAAAAAAGGAGAGGGCCCCTTTTCAGATGAGAGAGCGATCTCCTCTCTTCTTTGTGTTTGTCACACAGAGCGAGCTACATGTACATATATAATGTTTGAAGAGACGAAAACTGTAAAAATCAAGATGTACATAAGTTAGTTATCACGAAAACAAAGGCAACGTGTACATATACCCAGAGCACATACTATACCAGATCAGGCCGCCGTATATAGCCTTATCGCCAAGCTAACTATCCAGGGCACATCAGGCTCAAGCTCAAAGAACAAGCTCGAATACAGTAAAATGTTGTATTAGCAATCGTAATCCATTAGACATCAGCCGCTATCGGGACTTTTGCTTTCTATTTGAAGTGGGTAATGGAGATCTCGGAGCCTGAGGGTGGGAGGATAAAAGTCAACCAGATGCAGCCATGCCAGGATGCGTATTCCCCTGAAAAGGCATTCCTCATTGCCAGTCACCCCCCCCCCCCCCTTCCTATTCTGCACGAGATGATAGGCCTCCGTATGCCCCATTCCTGCAAAATCGGTCAAGTGGCACCCTCCACATCCATATGACTGCTCTCTAAAACGCTACCTTTTATACTTTCACTTCCGGCTCTTCCAAAGAGCCGTCCGCTAGTCAGCACATTCTCCTCGCTTTTTTCCACCTAGTCGTACTAATTCAAAAACAACGAACGCTTTCTCGTAGAACATGCTGGAAGAGCGAATGACGAAACATGATCAGACCCAGATTTACTCGATATCTCCGGGCATTCCAATTGTCCGCAGTCGTTCGAGGAGAACCAAGCAGCGACAACATACTGGACGTTACCCGCTGTGGTTTGTCGATATCCTGTGTCGGGGGGACTGATCGAGTACTGAATTGGATACTACCCGCGTTGGACTGCCCTAAGAATTAATGTTGGATATCATGCGCACCAGTTGCTTAGTCAAAGTCGGACGTGTACGAGAAGCCGCGGAACTCCTCTTGCATGGCTTGCGAAAGCACTATAAGGATTGTCAGTGTCTGTGCAGCACACCAGAATTTGATTAGGAAGGGAGATCAACTTACCCGACTGCACGGGAGTGAGTACAGGTGTAACACTAGTAAACTCTGAATCGAAGTTGCTGGTATCCGTTGCGTTCTTGATCTGCGGCATGAACGGCGGGGTCTCTCGCTTGTGGTAGATGTCGTCCCAGTTGATGTTGCGGAAGAAAGGCTGGTTCATGATCTCCTGAGCATCGGTGGGCCCGCTACCAAGGCGCTGGTCAGGCTCTCTGGTGAGAAGTTTCTGCAGGATGGACACAGAGTCTCGCGGCATATGGATAGGATAGAGCGGCTCATCTGCCAGAATAGCATCGTAAATCTCGTCCTCGTCCTCACCGCGGAACGGAGACTGCTGTAGAAGCATTTGGTAGATCAACACTCCGAACGCCCACCAGTCGACGGCACGGCCATACTTCTTATCTAGTAGGATCTGCAGAGCATGTTAGCATCGGTGCGGCCCAGATCCTTCTCTCAACTATAACTTACTTCCGGTGCCATGAACTCAGGGGTGCCGCAGAATGTGCTCGTGGTAGAACCATACCACATGTCTTCCTTGCACAGACCGTAATCAGCGATCTTGATGTGACCATCCAGGGTCAACAGGATGTTGTCAAGTTTGAGATCACGGTAAATGACGCCGTTTTCATGGAAATACTTCAAAGCCAGGCAGACCTCGGCGGCATAGAATCTGGAGGAGGTTAGCCGCAAGTGGCTACAACTTAGCAGGCATGACTTACTGTGCGCGCTTTGGCCCGAACTTGCCGCGCTGAATGTGCAACATCAGATCACCACCACTGATGTACTCCATGACGAAGTAGACTCGGGTTTCTGTTTGGAAGCAGGCATGGAGGTTCGTCAGGAACGGGTGTCGCTCTCGATTGGCAATCAAGAACACCCTCTTCTCCGAACGTATGCTTTCCACTTCGTCGTTCTCGATGATAAACTCCTTCTTCAGAACCTTGATGGCAAAAAGACGCCTAGACTTCTTCGTCTCTGCCAGCATGACCTTTCCAAAGTTACCCTTTCCAAGGACAGCCAAGAAGTTGAAATGGTCCAAGCCGATTCGCTGGCCGGTTCCCGGATCTGTTGCAAGAGGCAACGGCTTTCTAGACGAACCAGGGGCTCCTGAAGTAGACACGGCGGAGGACACAGGTTCAACTGCGGATGGCTTGGGAATAATGGGGGCACTCGGTTGATACATAGCCTGCTGCGACTGCTGCGGGGGCATCTGTTGTTGACCAGAGTGAATCTGTTGCGGCTGCTGCATCTGTTGCTGGCTGGAATAATTATCGACATTGGCATACGCTTGAGGATTGTACTTGGGTTGTTGGGGAGCGCCGTACCCCTGGCTCTGTGCGTACGGGTCTTCATAGGGGTCCACGGGACCGCCACCACTGTACCCCCCAGTCCGGCCAGCGGATGGATCCGAGTACTGCGAAGGCGAGGGACGAGTGCCCTGGGAAGCCATCGTGCCGCTCATAGCGGCCGTGGCTGCGGCGGCGGCAGCCATAGACCCACCGGTTGAGGTGCGCTCCGGATGCATGGGTCTTTGCGGAGACGTTTGGCCGCCATACATGGCCTTGGCCGCGTTGGTAGCCTCTTGCGATGCCTGTGAGGCGATACTTCCAGTGTAGGAAGGAACACCACCGAATGGAGAGCTCGGGCCATCGCTTGACGGGCTCATCTTCCCCTGCCGCAGGGTTTTCTCGCTCAACGATGAGACCTTGGACTGACGCTGTTTTTGGGTCCGAATACCCTCGAGAATTTGATTGGCCACAGCCATGCTCATACCACAAAAGTCGGGTACGAGATGCACACATGCAGCGTGGGCTGTAGATTGGCATTCTGTACACGTATTATTAGCCTCTGCAGTCGGCTGAAACAAACCATTACATTCTTACCTGAACACTTCCGGCAGTTCTTCTTGCCAAATGGAAGCATATAACCACAGTGACAGCACCAGTTGGCAGTGACGTTGGAGAATGGCGTAAACCTGTGAGGAATACGGTGGTTGATCTTCTCTTCGTCCGGATCCGTCTCGGCGTTAGACTTGCTAATACACTTGGTAACAACGCTGCTATAACATTTAGTGTGGCAGGTGTACTTGCAGTCCTCGCATTGCATGCCGGCGGAATATTTGAGGAAGTCGCCGCATAGCGCACATCGCATGATGTTGTAGAACTGGTGCTGCACGAACTTGTGGCCGTACATCTCATGAACCTCCTCCTTCCTCTGGCGAACGGCGCCTTTGCGACCAAGACCAAGATCTACGGGCCGACGGTCCTTGTTCATCTTCGTGAAGTTCAGCTGGAGGTGAATCCCGCCAGAGGGCTCCAGGGCAAACCAGGCATCGATTGGCTGGTTAGCAATCTGCGGGGCAGCTTGAGCGCCAAAGGATTGCTGCTGTGGCGGGCTCTGGAAGCCAGGAGACCCAGGGGGCGGACTGAACTGGGGCTGCTGGGGGTTCATCGGGAACTGCGCAGGTGGTGCGCCCGAGTTGCCAATCTGATTCGCAGATACCCATCCCGAGTTGTTAACTTCGGCCTCGATTCGCTTACGGCGCATCTCTTCTATAATGTCCGAAATTCGAACCCACAGCATACCGATGGGGAGGGCATGCTCGCCAGGTTTGTCGTAGACTGTAAGTTCTATCTCGTTGGCCTCCCTGACTTCAATGTTATGGTATTCGCCTTCCCATCTATCATTGCGTGCAACTTTGGTACGTGCGACGATGTTATCTTCTACCTTGACGGCAACAAAAGTCTCGGGGCCCCGGGAGAACCGCGCGGTACTAGCATGGTCGACTTCCCTGACCTGGATAACCCTGAACGAGAGTTGACCAGTAAGAGGCTTCCTCAAATTAGGAGTGTTGATGCTGTCATCTAGACGTTTGTTAGTCAATGCACATCAGAGCCATATAGAAACGTACCATCTTGGGAATCGCCAGACTCAAAGTCGTCAACATGCAGTTCCTCGTATCTCTTCAATGCTTGCTTGAGGAGCTGGATCTTCTGTTTACTCTCGACTCGCTTGGCAGCTGCGTCTGCTTTGCTCTTCCTATCGCCGTCCATTCCATATAGCTGCACCATCTTCTCGATGCCCTTGAGGTACTGTTCTTCGACGTTGAGTTTAAACTGGATTTGACTCAGCATGAGCTGGATGCGCGGACCAAGGTATTGAGTGTCGTATTTGATGAGATCGAGCTTCGTGAAGTTGGGTCTGCCTTTAGGCATGCCGGAGCCAGGCCCCGGAGGAGCATAAGGATGCCGAGGAGGCATAAGGTCGCCGTGGCCCCCGATCTGACTATACTGAGCCGAACCGTACGATGCACGATCGCCGCTTTGCCCCGTGTAACCACTACCACCACCACCACCACTGGCATCCTTGGGCGGCGGCGTGGGTGGCCCTTCGCTCTCGTTGAGAAGATCCGAGCCGCTCTTGGGGCGCAGCGAACCGACAGCCGTTGAACCGGAGCTGAGACTCATGCTGTCGACTCCTTGCCCCAAGCGTTTCACTTGGAGGTCTCGGAGCTTGTCCTCAAAGAAGCTGATATTTCGCCGGGCATCACGTATCTGACTGTTGATCCTGGATCGGACATCTTCGTTGCCCGTCTGCTGGAGCATGGAATTAGCCGCATTGAGCAATGCTTTTTCGCGCTCGATCTTCTTGTAGATCGCGGACATCTGTTCTTCTTCGTTCATGCTGGCGGCGGGTTGCGCGTCGTCACGCGCGGGGCCAGGCTTTGTGGGACGGCGCGATCTTTGTTGGTTGAGCAGAGACGGACGCGGGAGGCTCTAGAGCGAATGGCTGCCGAATAGTACGGCTACCTGTAACGATATTATGGCCAAAGGGTCACCTAAGATCGAGCGACCAAGAGATTCGCAGACTAATGGATTGCAAAAAGTGGAAGTCTTCGGTTTCCGAGAAGGAGGATCTTGACCTTACGGGCCGTAACGTTAGTGGGGGGGAAGACAAAGCAGTTTAGTGGCTGCGGTCGCAATAAGGTGGTAGAGAAACAGGTAGAAATGCAAACCCCCCAAGGCGGCTGGGCTACATTAGCCCACCAAGGTAATAGGTCGGGATTGTTGGGCCGGGGTTCGCGAAGGAGTGGCGCGAGGAGGAGCGCTGTGGGAGAGCGTGGATGGGTGTGTAATGATGGGTGGTGTGCGTGTGTGAGTGAGTGTGCGAGAGTGTGGTGTGTGTGTACAGGTAGGGGAGGATGCGTGCGCTCCAGCGATGACGATGGATGGCGGGGTGGTTTTTTCTGTTGTGGGTGGCCGGATTGGGATAGCCAGGATGGATGGGGTGAGCAGGTAGGTACGGGAGATGCCAAAGGAGAGAGGGGGAAGTCGCACATAGAACAGGCACAGGCAAGGCCAGTCGAACTGGCCAAGTCGAGCAGAATAAGTAAAGTTGTGTACGTACTAGCAAATCCGGTCGGGAACGGGACATCGAGTGCTGTAGTGGCAGCTTGAATTTCCTGCTTTGAACTCAAAGCTCCTGTCTCGCCATGTGCCGTCGGCCTTAGCAATTCAAATGGTGGGAATCGGGTCGGTCAAGGAGGGAAATGCTGTTGGTAGGCTAGTCGTAGGCCGACTGTTGCGAGGTCAACATACGCGGGGCGCCAGATGGGTGCTGTGGATGTTTCTCTCTCAAAGTCGCTACAAAGGAAGATGACACAACCCGAATCAGACGGGTTTCTTAAGGATGCAGGTATGGATGGTATGATGTAGACAAAGAAAGAGACCAAAACGTGGCTTGCACTGGAGGAACAAAACTTCCTGTCCCCCTAGGTTCCAATCAATACTTTACTTACATTCGATGTGCCCGACCAACCGACTGGTGCCTTCAGCAAACCTCAGACTCGAATAAGGACGATTTGCATTGGGAGGTGAGATTCCAAAAGGGAACTCGGCAAAGAAGCCCCTCCCAAGTGGCAGAGGTGGGTTCAATATTCCTCCCTAGTCGAGAGCTCTCTTGCCTATTCCTCTTTTTGGTTACTGTTGATGGGATAGGGCGGGGGTTTACTTGTAGACGATTACGATGTGAGGGGGAAAAGAACGAAGGCAACTCTGAAGAAAAAGAAAAGAAGTCCTACTTGTTGTCGTTTGAAGATTATCAATTCACAAAACCTCCCCGGTACCGTATTATACTTTCAAGACTTGAGATGATTGACTTATGTCTCTTGCCCGATGGCATTAAGGATGCCCAATCTCGCTGGCCCTGATCAAACACATCGCAACATAATGTTGCTTAGCGAATGCCTCCGCGAAACAATGCTTCAGGCCGACAAAGTTTTAGAGCAAGTCGTCCGTAAAGCTTTCCACATGCATGGTATAGCTTCCTGTACTTAATGCAGGTAATCAAGACCTATGCCGTTCTTTACTGCCTGCTTGCTACCTGCACAGTTCCTGTGGACTGGTAGAAGCTGGTATCCACGAGAAGAAGCCCCTCTGTATCACTTGTATTACCGTGTAGGACTTGCTGCGAGGTGACTATCTTCCATTGTGCATACATACCTACATCTACATACCAGATACATACCCTACCTCTTAGGCTTTAAAGTCCTTGAGTCCGCGCCATCCATGTTGCGTTTCAAACCCATATCCATGTCACAAGTCGCATAGCGGGCAGAAGGAGCTTTGGCCAGGGAAGGAAATCGACTCATAGCATGTGAGTCAGGTTGCATTTTGACAGGCCCGGGAAGTTCTATCAACTCGTTTTCGGGGATAGCTTCGGAAACAACGCTGATTAATGTGCTTTTCATCATCGTGGTAAACATTACAACCAAATTCTGAAGCTCGTGTTGTGAAGGCAACTTGGCCAACCCACCCTGCATTTTCTTGGGTCACGAAGTAGAAGTATACAGTGATGAATCGGCCGCTTGGTACAGCTGATCTTCTCTCGGCGTGCCCATGTTGCAAGAATCCATGAGTTGGGCGAGATCAATGCATGTTGGAGTGAGAGAGTGTGTGTCAAATGCTAAGATCTCACCTCCTCCATGGACGATTGCCCGCCAATCCCATGCCCCCTGTAAGACAGATCCCCGCAAGGCAGGAGGATAGCTATCCCCGAATTCTCGTTGAGCACCACCAACTCTCATATCACGACTTACACAGATCAACGTTCTTGCCTCACTCTAAACACAGTATATGTAGACCACTGGGGACTATCCGCAAGTAACCACCATGGCAGCAGCAGCAGATCTAAAAGCCCTCCTAAGCCCGGAAATCCTTGGCTTGACCTTGGCCCAGAAGCTACCCTGGGACAAGCACGCACCCATCGACTTCAGTGAAGCCATCGACTGGACCTTCTTCGGCGGCGCTCTCCGTGAGACGCCGCACCAGACAATCACGGCTGAGGAAGACGCAATCCTGCATCAGAAGACCCTCCCAGCTTTGAAGACCCTCGCCTCCATGGGCCTCGCCAACATCAATATACCAGACCTGGTTGAGATCCTCTTGCCGCCCCCTGCTGACCCGTCCTTCCCGGAGCAGGCCCTCGGCCTCCAACTCGTCCTGGACCAAGCGCCCAGGGAGCTCCTGGATGGACCCCTGGACGACCGCTGGGTCTATGGCTACTTCGCTGAGCTGGCGGCCGGTCTGGCGCAGCAGCTCCGGGCGCTGCCCGAGGAGCAGTCGCCGCACAGCTGGGCGCGGTGGAAAGACGACGTATCGCTTGACTACTTCGTCTGGGTGCGGTTATGGTTCATGGCCCCCATCGTGCACCACGAGGCGTTGGCGCGCCAAGCCACGGCCATGACGGAGGAGCTGCGCGTGCTGGTGGAGAGCGAGCGCGGAGGCGGCGTCCGCGACCCATACCGAGATCTTCCCGACGGGGTCCGCTGGGATCTGTACGGATTTCCTCGCATGCTGGAGGCGCGCCAGGGGCCTCCGAAAGGAGATGACGGCAAAAGCAGCGTGGCAGCAGGCTGTTTTTGGATTTGTGCCCTGCTCGACGTGCACTATCCCATCCTAAAAGAATATGGCCGGTATCCCTATCGAAATAGCGTGCTAGGCCGAGTGTCTACGTTGGATGAGGAAACATGGTTGCAAAAGGCCACGTTCTTCAAGCCACTGGCGCCCGAAGTAGTGAAGCGCATTAGTGAGGATGTAGAGGCTGGGCGATGGTCACCTATAGGGGCAGAGCCGTAGATGAGTCAGTCAGACATCCGAACCAAGGGGAACTCTTGTATGAAGACAGTCACTACGCATGGAAACTTATAGGAATCATGCTTCGAGATAGGGGCAGATACATTCAATTTCGATGTCAATACCATTAGCTACCACCAAGCCATTGATGTTTTGAGCCCTACGGTAGATGGGTTTTCTTCATGAACCCTTGAAGCTATTATATAGAGTATTTCCTTCGTCTCGGCTGAAGACAACACCCGCAAAACCGGCATATCAATTAGTTTCCTGGATGGTTGCAGGTAGGGGCAAGACAAAATTGGCGGGAACTGCACCAGCCAGCATTTCAAGCCGGCTTTTCTTCCGTCCAACATATACGCCCTTGGAATCTGCACGATTGTTCAGATACGCCTGCACGTCTTCCACCTCGCCCTTAGCTAGAGCTGCATCGAATTTATTCTGGTCAAGAATCGCCATCAGTCGCGAGGTTTCGTAGAACCTGCCTCTAATCACCGTTTCGTCCTTCGTTACGTTTTGTAGGATGGGTACCCATTGGAAGTGAGTACCAGCTGCTGCTCTGACTTCGTCACGGAAAGCCTTCTCATTGAACATTGCAGGTGGTATTTGAGGCTGTTCAATGGCTGGTTGCTGACGGGGAATCTCCTCCAGACGATAAATATCACCGCTGAAAAACAGGCCGTCGATTTCACCACTCTTAGCAGTGAAGATCTCTTTGAGGACCATCAAGGTAGGCATGTTCTTGGGCCATGCCGGATTCATCTCTTGTGGGGTGAGTCGTATTCGAACGGCCTCGCCAACATTGATTCTCTCTGCGCCGAGGAAAATACCTCGGACGCTAAGTTTACCGCCACTGGGCCTCGAGTCCGATATGACGTTGAACAGAGAATAGGAGTGGTCAATCTCGATCAAAGCTTTCTTAGATCCTTCCACGCCGACAAGCTCCTGTCTGGAAGGGTTGTCCCCGGCATATTTAGCAACAATCTGGCTCCACAGCGCGTTCCGTACCCAAGTGTGTTGTAACTCGGGGAGGTTTACGGCTGGAACACTGAATGCAAGGAAGGGCCGCATCTCGTTCTCGGGTCTAAGGTGAGTTTCCAGCTGCAGAAGTGAGTGTGCTAGCTGCTTTATCATATACCGCAACCTGCCCTCTGGAGTCTCGGCTGGCAGTTTCTGCAGGACTATGCCTAAACGCCATGTAGGATTTGTTAAGAACCATACAGCTTCGCCCTCCCGGAACACGGCTTTATCTTCTGGTTGAGGAGTGGCCATCACTTGGTTACCAGCAAGGACTGGATTTTGTATATGAGTAGAGGGATCAGTGGACACAGGCCCAGGAATGGTCTTGGGCTGAGCAGGTGCAGGCGCACTCATGGGTTGCTGTCCTGCCTTGACAGCTGGGGCAGGCTTCGAAACCGTGGATGACGCAGAGGCGGTCCTACTCATCGGCGTTGCTGAGACTGCTGCAGTTCCTGTGGATATAGACGAGCCCCCCTTTGGAGCCGCTATAGTTGACGAGGTTGATGGTGCAGGAGCAGGGGCTGGCTGCGGCCACCACGATGGCTTTGCCTGTTCCGGATTGCAGAGCTGACAAGAGCAGAGACCTTTATCCTTGTTCCCGCCAACGATCCAAAGAAGATCTAGTTAGGTCAGAAAAGAGTTGACCTGCAACTCACATGATGTTGCGTGGAAAGACGAGGAAAGACGGAGAGAGAGGGCAGGATGAGAAGCGCACTTACGTGGGAAAAAGTCATTGGGCGATCGGAAAGCCTTGGGCTTGTTGCCATGAGGATAACCATACAGATAATAATCTAGGCGATTCTGGGCTATACTGAGTGGTCAATGGCAGACTCCAGAAGGATAACCATCCATCAGTCGAGCATACCTGTTTTGCAGCGTATATGGTAGTGGTCTGGCAGTTTTTCGAGGAAATAGACACGATCTGTTCTGGTTAGGTTTTATACTCTTTCGTGTTTGTTAAGCGATGCGGTTCATACCTTGGTGTTCAGGGCCGGGCAGAAACTGGTCTCGGAGCAGGGACCCGAGCCTGAACAGCCAGGCGATGTAGCGTTTATCATCCTCCGGCAGGATCTGGTGACCCGAGTTGAAGTCGCTGTCTGCCCAGGCCTTTCCGTCGCTGCTACCAGGGTCAAGCTTGAAGGGGTAGGCATCGCTGGTGCCGGATCCCGCAGCCATGGTGTTGGTGATAACAATGATGATGAGGACGATTGAAGGTCGCAATCCTCAAGTAGCGAGTATGGAATTGCGCTAGAAGCTGAACATGGAAGGCACGTAGTAGGTATGCGGTCAGCCCAATCAATGGCACGTCGCGCTCGGGCCAGAACGCCAATTTTCTAAACGGCCTGGGGGTACTTGCAGGGCACTTGCAGGGCAAGAGCGCTAATAGTTGAAGTCAGAGGCACCTGTCGTGTCGCCTAGATGTCCTTCTTATATCTCTTCCTGCCTGAGAGGATGTCCCCTTCCTACTGGTTCAATCGTCAAGAGCAACTTATGTTGATTGAGAAACAACAAAGACTCGGGCACTGTACGCTTCGTTGTCTCCCATCTAAGATAATGACTAGGCGGTCTACTTTGATACCCCCGACTCAGTCAATTATGACTAAACGAAGTCTCCTAGGCGTTGCTGTTTGAGTACGTGACACTGTCATGATTTTCTCAAGAAGACCTCTGGTGCAGAAAGATTTTGATGTTTTCTTCGTGCCACGTACAGACAAATCGGGCTTCAGTAAGTATACGCAAAGGCGCATCGGGCTCTTGATATCCATGGCAAAGAAAACTTATTCGGCAGTCTTGAAGAAGTTGTGACTGCGGCGCTCTTTGAACGGTTACAACAGGTAGGTAGGCTTAGAACTGACAGGAGTACGCAGGTGTATAAGTTAAGTACATGTACATCAGAGTGCCTGAAAAGGGTGTAGGGACTTACCGCTGGAGCAATCAAGCCGTGGACATACATATTGACCACGGGCTGCCGGCTTCTGTCGTTCTTTTATGATCAAATCTAGTTCTCTGCAACATCATACCAAACATCGCTGGGGAGTCCCTCGCTTAGTATACGATGTTCGTACAATTTGCAATGGCTGTGAGACCACTAATGCACCTAGCGGATTTAAGCGGCTACAAGACGTGCCGCCGGGCATATCAGACAGCGATTACTATGGACCCTGCAGAACGCAAACTCAGCCGCATGGTTTACATGCGTCGGTCGTATAGTCTTGCTTGACTAAGCTTATAAAGAAAACATATGCAGGTTCCCGGCGATTGCACCTCTTATTACCGGCCCCCACAGCCACCATGACGACGATGAGTGAACACTATGTATGAGGTGATGCCGGGACTCGCCGGAGCAGGCGGCAGTCGCGGTATCAGTACTGTTACACGACGTTGGCTTTGCCAACAAACCTTGCTAACATGCAAGTGATCAAGAATCGATGAGTTTAGACCCGGGCTTAAAGGGGTTTGGCAACCAAGGAGGGTCTACGTTGGCGAGCGCTATGGTATAAAAGGCTGCTTGTTGCTGGCCTGGTTGATATACGAAGTGGCATCATTCACAGTCAAAAAAACGAGAGTTCTCTCGAGGCCTGGTTGTCGCATCTTGAATATCATCTATACCAAACCACCATGGCTACTACCTTTGGAGCTACCACCGACGGCATCACTGTGGTCCGCCACTTTGCTGACCAGGTCAAAGGAAGGACTTGTAAGCTCTCAGATCACGGCCGTGTCAGCGTTATACCATACTGACAGATACAACCAGTCCTCTTGACGGGTCCCAGCCAAGGCGGCATCGGCTCGGAGACGGTCATCAGCCTCGCTCATGGATCACCAGCCATGATCATCCTCGTCGGACGGTCCCTGGCCAAAGCTGAAGACGCCATCAACGCAATCAAGGAGACCAACGCGGGCACCGGAGTGAAGTTCATTGAGGCCGACCTGGCCTCGCTGAAGAGCGTCAGGAAGGCGGCCGAGGCCATCCTCAACGACGACGAGATCCCCCGGATCGACGTCGTCATCAACAACGCTGGCGTCATGGCCTGTCCTTACACGCTGACCGAAGACAACATCGAACTCCAGCTCGCCGCGAGCCTGACGGGCCATTTCGTGCTGACCAACAAGATCATGCCCAAGGTCCTAGCCGCCGGCGCAGGCAGCAGAATCGTGCTCGTCAGCAGCACTGCCCACCGGTACCGCCCCTTCAACCTCGAGGACCCCAACTTCGCCGAGGAGGGTACCTACACCGAGTACGACGGCTACGGCTCGGCCAAGTCGGCCGAGATGCTCTATGGCGTGGCACTGAACCGGCGCCTGGCGGCGTCGCGCGGCATCCGCACCTACGCCGTGCACCCGGGTGGCATCGCGACGCACCTGCAGGACCACGTCAAGGCGGCTGGGGACGAGACGCACATGATGGAAGTATTCGACAAGGTCTGTCGGGTCATCCAAGGCATATCCATCGCCGAATACTTTGCGAAAAACCCCTACAAGACGCTGCAGCAGGGCTGTTCCACAACGCTCGTTGCGGCTCTAGACCCCGACCTGGCGAACCGAGAGGGTTACTACCTGGAAGATTGCGCCTTGACTACAGACCCGGCTTTGGCTAAGCCCTGGGCGACGGATCCTGAGCTTGCGGAAGAGTGCTGGAAGAAGACAGAGGAGTTGGTTGGCGAAACATACAAGTTCTAAACCGGTCGGCCAGTAAAGAACTATAGGGCTACACCAATAGACAGATCTCTTCTCCCAATGCATGTAACATTGTATGAAAGCATATGTCATCAAGCAAGCCGCTCTCGACCTTGACGACCTCATGTCCGGATTGGGTTATATATTGGCGTACCTGAAGCAGAAAGGCCACAAGATGGCGGCATACAAGACAGACATGCATGTACATGTTACTCTTGTTTGTTGCAGTTGATATCGTAAAATAGGAATTGATGCATTACGGTTAGGGACGAGTCAAATTTTGTTTACACTCTCTTTAACACATTGGTTTCTTCCTATTCGGAACCTCGGGTGACTTCAAGAAGTTTGGAAGTCAGGATTGTAATGTGTGAGTCGCTGAGAGGTAGCTGCTGTAAGGGGATCAGTCCCAGTGTAATCCTTGAAGTGCTTACAGGTAATTAGTGCCTATTAGGTAAGGGTATTCCCCCCACTATGGAATTGCGCGACGGGAGCCCGGGGTCTTGGATCTCTCCTTTCTGGAGAGTACCGCCCTCCTCCAACTTTTCGGCCCTGAACACCAATCATCCCGCCCCGGCAACAACAATAATTGCAATCCTCCGGCAAAGGGGGAGAAAGAGGTCACGGCCAGGGGCTACCGCAAAAATGCTCTCCTTCATATTAGTCCAGAACCGACAGTAAGACGAGCCCTCCCCAATTGCTCACACCCATTGGCGCAAATAACTAACAAGAGTGCGAGCGCAGAGGCAAGACGCGCCTAGCGAAATGGTACTCTCCGTACAGCGACGACGAGAAAGTCAAGCTTAAGGGCGAAGTGCGTAGCGACCAGCCTCTACTCATCCTCCCTCATCGCCGTCACTAACAAAAGGCCCTACCGACAACCAGGTCCACCGCCTCGTCGCCCCGCGCGACCAAAAGTACCAGAGCAACTTCGTCGAGTTCCGGAACCACAAGATCGTCTACCGGCGGTACGCCGGCCTGTTCTTCTGCGCCTGCGTCGACACCAACGACAACGAGCTGGCCTTCCTCGAGGCCATCCACTTCTTCGTCGAGGTCCTCGACGCCTTCTTCGGCAACGTCTGCGAGCTCGACCTGGTCTTCAACTTCTACAAGGTCTACGCTATCCTCGACGAAGTCTTCCTTGCTGGTGAGATCGAGGAAACGAGCAAGCAGGTTGTCCTAACGCGCCTCGAACATCTGGACAAACTGGAATAGGAGGGAAACCCAAAGAGAAAAAGAAAGGAAATAATAAATGTTTGGTAGCAAGCAGTAAGGGTGGCAAGTAAGCAAACGCACGCCTGGCCGGGTTGTAGCCCATAAAGGGTGCAATGGTGTTCCATCGGTCTGCTTTATATGCTGATACGGCTGTATCAGGAGTGCAAATCCATTGGCATGGCGTCTGGCGTAAGTGGCATTAAAGAGAGTTTCGGTCTGGGAGTCCGAGGATTAGGATACGATCTGAGCATTTTGAATGCATAAACAGCTCTGGCAAAGTGGTCGCTCGCATCACCGAGGCCCGAGTTTCCAATACACGGTAGTCTTTCTGATTGCCCATGTTAAGATCACCCAGACTGCAATCCCACTCATGCCTTTCTTAAACCGGTTGGGGAGCACATTATGTCAGTCCTTAGCTGTGGTATCAGTCTCCTGTCTGTGGGTTACATACCAGTACTATTATTGTCGCCCCGCCATTGGTATAAGTCATTTGACAGTAAGAGCTCCTAATGCTCGGCCCTTAGAAATGGCCATTGGTTTTCCCTTGGGGGCCATATCAATGGCCCCTTGACCATGTTGCATACGGACTTTCAATAGGATCGATCTATCAATATAGGGGGCACCAGGGTACGTTTGGTCACCATAGTCAACAGATGTACCTGAATATGCACGTACAAACTAGTACAACCAAAGGCGAGTTCTTTTCTCAAATCATACATTATCACTGGACATGGCAGACACCATATCTTGACACAGGAAACTTGGGTGCGCAAACAACATATAGCGGCGGAGCTCTTTGACATTCTCCTACACAGCATGCAGCATCCCCCAAGTACGGGAATAGAATAGCAATTGTCTCGGTACCAAACTTCAGAGCAAATACATCGTTGTCATCGTGAGAATAGGAAGCGACACAAATCATGCCAAATTCCCTGTTGTCCTGGCAAAATGCCAAGGTGGTAACAACCCCTGGCTTGTTTCGACTTTTCACTCCAAGCAATTGATGAGCCGCTCTCAAGTACTAGTCGGCCATGATTGTTGCCCACTGCGACCACCCCAAAGAAAGTTTGCGAATATCATTGTTGCTCATCGTCGTCCACCATCGAGGGCAAGTCCAGGAAAAACCTGAAACTGTACCACTGAGAGTGGTGGATTACCACCCCTTCACTTGAATTGGCTCTCCAGTATCAGCTCCGAAAAGTGTCAGTAGATTGGAGAACATAGGAGTATACTGGTTTGCAGTGTTTTTTACCTTTGGTGTCTGAAGTCGCGTCATTCAAGTCTTTCAAGCCTTCCAGGCTCTCCAAGCACATCATATCAACCGCTGTTGTTCTTCTGGGACGGGCATTCACGATCAGAGCTACCAGTCCAGGAAATAGACGGATGGCTGATTCGCTGTAGGGTGGATTCGTGAGGACTCGGTACTGGTTGCCATCTGGATCGACGATCAGAGTCGCCTCTCCAGTCTCAGTGGCATCATCAATATTTCCCGACATAGAGTCCATCTGCGCGCTCAGAGTGTGCAGGAAGTCGAGTGCTTCAGCAGCAGCTGGCTTATTGGGTTCCCGATCAAGGTTAGAGGTCTCAGGGCCGGCTACAGGTTCGTCCTCCTGAGATAAAGAATATGGCACGTTGCTGTTATGTGTGTCATCTACCCCAAAGGGAGTTGCCTGAGTGTTCTGTACAAACAGGTCCTCATCATCATAGGAGAGTCTGCCCTCTGTTTCTGTCTTGTACAGTGTAACGGAGTGGTTTCCGTCAGGCTTGGGTGACCTCGAGCGACGATCTTTCTTGCTAGGTCGATACGTGTCTCTATTCCTGTTTCTATTCTTCCTGCTTTTCCCTGACTCTCTCACAGGAGTGACCTGAAAGGAGGGCGGTTCGCGGAAAGGTGAAGATCTGACAGGAGGTGCCGGAGTGTCGGGTCTACTACCTCTTGTGCCATGCGTGTGAGAAGTGTCGCTAGAGAAGGAAGGTGACCTTTCTCTATAGCTGGGGCGGTATCTATCTGTGCTTTCATCACGAGCTCGAGAGGAGCTTGCTGGGCGGTAGTTGTCAGAATACTGGCGAAATGGAAAGCTGAGCTGAACAGGCGACCGTTCTCTACGATCATTCCGACTTTCAAAGTCCTTTGCCAAGCGTCTGGCAGCATATTCCTTTCGCCTGAAGGTGAGTGACGAACGGCGGTTGTTGTTAGGGCAGAGAGTTCCAAGATGAACCCCTACCTTTCCGCAAAAGTCACATCGATAGTCAGGGGCGGGTGGTGTATCGTAATAAGGGTCCATGTTGGTCGGACATTCCTGGACCATGTGACCTTGCCAAGAGTCAATAACACATCTGGCAGGATTTTGTCGGGGACTTACCAGACTTGTTACATCGTTTGCATAGATACGGCTGCGCTTTTTTGCTCTTCACATCTGCCTTGTAATTTACTGCTTGTTTATGTTTAGTTCTCGTGGGCTTCTTGCTTGAGCTGCCGTTGCTTTCCAGCTGGAGATGCTGTGGGCTGAGTATGATAGGTATTGTTCGGTTACGCAGACGCATGCACCTCTGCTCTGGAGATTCCGAATCGGCAGATGACGGTCTGTCCCTTGAAACCAGTTTAGGTTCCTTGGAGAATTTCAGCTTACCTCCTTCATCTACCAAAGGCAGATCCTCCGTAGATTGCAAGTCCTGACCGGGACCGTGGAATGATTTGGCACGTTTGTTGTTAGCAACAGGTGTATCATTGGCACCTGTCCTTTTCCTGCCACCCACCCTGGTCGGATATTCGGTGCTGGATGGTGGAGAAACCTCCAACGCTGCAGATTGATCATTGGTATCGATCAGATGAGATCTGGAGCTGTGAATGTGGCTGTCAGGTTGGGGCGATGCATGTTGCTTGCTCTCGAGGACTTGACGGATCTCATCATCAACCATCAAGTACCTGCGGCGGCTCGAGGGATCTTCTTGGTCAACAATATCCTTCCAGTCTTTGAAGGAAGAATAGATGGTGCTGTCCTCAAACCCGCGGTTTCTTAGAGACTGGATCCAAGCGGAGACGAGAGTATTCTCTCGCGCAAAGATGTCCTTCACAACTTGCTGGTGAAGCCATTCCATGTACTGGTTGACCAGCTGCTGCTCATGGCCATTGATCCGAATATGACGGTCAATGTTATCTTCGAGCTGAACGAGGGAGATTTGATCAAGGCTCATGGAAGCGAGTGCTTCGGAACTCTCATGGGGACCCATGGCTTTCTTGTAGACCAACTTGGTCAGCAATTCATAAATCAAGCTTGTGGGACCCTGGAGGCAAACATTGATTGATTTGAATAACAGGGACCATGAATAAATGTACGCATGTTTGGGGGCTTGGGTCCAAGTACTTACCTTTTACAGGGCAATGTCTTAGTGGGGAGTAGGTGATCAAAAGATGGGCTTGCGGGAGGTTGCTCTTTCCTTCCTATGCAGCATATGACCAGTGCGTGACTAATTCCACATCACCAGGCTGTTTGATGCAAGTTAACGCAGAAACATGATTCCAGAAGACGTTGGGCTGCGCTGAGGCGGTGGTAAGGAATCTGGGCTGATTTCTAGGTGTTATTTTGAGGGGAGGGCGGAGGACGAGCTACCTACCTACATACGTGATCTTCTTGCCTGGCCAATTGCAGCCAGATCAAATTTTTGATTTCCAGGAGAGGTGCTTGCAGGGGAAACCGGCATGGTCCGTTTGGCCGTAACAGTGCTCTCGCCCATCGTCCCTGCTTCAGGTCTTTCTGGGATCGCCCGCCCAGGTTGCTTACACTCAATTATGTTAGGAGGAAGGTACCTACTTAATGTATAATGCTGCCGAGCCGAAAAAACTGACCTGCTGGTATCTAACAATCTACTGAGTAGGTGAAAGGAGTCCATTGCTTAACAAATGCATCTTGAATGATATTTAGTTTAGCAGACCCATGAGCAGAACATCCCATATCGAGAAACCGGATGTAAGATATCGCCGTTTGTAAGACTACCTAGATGTCCCCAAAAGACCTCGCTGCACCTTCCCGCCCTGCAGCATGCGTACACAAGTGTGCCCAGAACCAAATGGGGGCCCTGATTGGTAAGAAATATATGTTGAATTGAAGCCCACGAAACGCAGAGGAGTCCAACCTAGTTTAACAGAGAATATGACTATCAACACAGAACTCCAGGGAACGCCGCCCATAACATTGAAGAATACAAGATGAAGCTATTAAACAGTATGTTCGCTGTCCCTAGCGCTTCAGAGCCGCGAAGCGTGCTGCAAGATCATCCACACTGGGTACATCGTCTCCCAGGTTTCCCTTTCTTTCGGTGTTCTTGCTAGCTATACCGGCATCGAGCATCTTCTTGCTGGGCTTCAGTTCCGCCGAGTTGAGTGTAATCTTGGGCCGAGGATTCTCGGTCGACGGACTTGGCGGGTTAACATGCAGGGGGCTTTGCGGACCCAAGGTGCGCGGTGGTGTGGCTCGGCTTAGGTCTTCCCTCTCCTGTGCTGCCTTGCTGTCGGCCGGTATTTCGGGTTCGATAATCTTCTGTGCCTGGCCGCCGCTGGGGTTGTCGTCCACATCATCGTCCACAAACGCCGGGGGGTCGCCCAGGTTCGCAGGGCGCTTCGGCCAATCCACGCCATATGCCCTGGCTATCTCTTCCAAATACCCTGTGACCAGCTCTTCTCTAGGCGGCGTTACGCTGAGCTTCTTCACCACCTTCTCTGAGACCTTTTCGTCCGAGTTCTCTGTTGCGGTCATGACAAATTCCTTGCCAAACTTCTCCCCAAACAGTAGTCGGACTGCCTGGAGCTCTTTGATCTCCGTCTTCGGTGCCGCGTAGATGATGCTCTTCACAGCCTCCTCCAAGCCCGGGTCGCACTGCGGCGCCTCCAACAGTCCCGCACGCGCGATCAGGAGCTCGCAGTACAGCTCGAGGATCTCATGGAGTTCTGTGATGATATCGGTGCGGATAATGTTCTCGACGCGGATTCTGGCCGAATCAACCTTGCCCGCCTCCAATAGCTGGGCCATTGTTCGCCGCGCGGCTTTCGAGAGAGCCTCGTCTCGTTTCTGCACCATGCGCAATCTTGCGATCGCAAGTTTTAGTTGGACTTTGATCCTCGTCTATTCACGGGGAGTTAGCTAATCACGCGCAACTTGGTCTGCCGCAGGGTAAGAGGACGTTTCGCATACCAGCAGTGTCGCCGAGGGTGCCATGATGAATCGGGTTACGGGGTGATTCCCGGGGCTTCCTATGATCAGGTCTTATGGTCCAGTCAAATTGGGAAGAGGTAGTAGCTGCAGAGTTGACAGCGGTTTGGTTGGAGATCGCTTGCCCCGCGGCTGTTGTTTGGGTATGATCGTCGGGTCCTATGGATCCACCTGAGCTATGCTGGTGTGGGGTAATTGGTGAGCCTCAAGTGTATTGGTGTCAAGGCCGGTCCAGCTTAGTCTCCCCGTACCTGAGCTTCCTCTACGTCACCCTCCACCGTCTTTGATTGAGTTCGAGGAGGCTGAAGCCGAAACAAGCAACACCCTTCTCATTATGCAATCTGCATATCCAAGCCGATGGCTCGTGAAGTGTAATTCTATACAAGCGGGCTTCGCAACAATGCGTATATAATGTAAAGACTGCCAGGGCTGGGTGAAAACAGTTTAAAGTCATAGATTGTACGATGTAGTGATAAATGGTAAATTCAAACTACAGACACGAAGTGTCCTAATTTTAGCCAACCCGAGTTGCTTTCCTTAAGCCAGTTGCGATATCTTCTACGATGCTTGAAAACACTCTCCTTCCATTCTGATAATTTAGCTGCGACTACCTGTCTTCCGAATCGTCACCCATCTGAAGTATAGTTGGGAGAGCAATTCTGGTCAACACCGGGGTGTCCATCGCTTAATCCCGGATTGGTTGGCTCGCTTTGATCATAAAGACGGCCTGCGGGACGACAATAAGCGAGAATGCAAGATTGAGCGCGAGGCTGACGCCGAAGATCTTGAGGTACAGCTTGACAAGTCGAACCCAAGAAGCACGGGAGAAAGTATTCCACGCATCCTTCATGCTGACAAAGCCACGGCCGCCAACAATGGCGGGCTCGAGGGTTCCCTGAAACGAGCGGTCAAACGGAACGATCGTCTCGTCGTGCTCCGGCAGCAGAGATGCTTGGACTCGAGTGAGCATCACATGTGCTGGGATCGTCAAGAAGATAGTGAGAATCAACATGACGATCATGACGACAAGGCCTTTCCAGATGTCACTGCTCTGAGGCTGGGGGACTTCTCCGGGCCTCTTGGGGTTCCAGACACTCATGCCCATGACACGAGCAAGGAATTTCGGGAAGCCCTGCTGAATTTCGAGAGTGACAAAGTATACGGCGGTTGGCAAGGCGCAGGCGCGGAAAGTCTGCTTGAAGTCGGGCAGACGCTGCCAGAAATGCTTGTCTGAGGGGGCCGAGATGACGATGTGCAACCAGGCAGCATACAGCTGGACGAGGGCAACGGCTGAGATCAGAGCAGCAATAGACTTGAAGTGGCTCAAGATTGGCAGCACGCTGACAATGCCATAGACAAACATAGTGCTGACTGTAAGGGCAACCCAGCAGGCGAAACCACGGAAGTTGGAGCGCCAACCACCAATACCGATCAGCGTGCGGTGGATGTTGCGGAAGCTGGCGGTGATCTGAATGGTCTGCGGGGATGCACGAGCAGCCTCGTCGGCCACGGGAGCCGAATCGTCAATCACGGACTGGTCATCCTCGTTAAGCGATACAGGGTCGTACGCAGGTGGAGCCGGGTCTTCGATCATGGCGAGCACCGGATACAGGTTGTTCATGGTGTATCCGACATAGACGAAGAGGGGGATGAAGATAAGGAAATCGATAAACATCAACGGCCAGGACCAGCCAGGCAGTTGATGAACGGGCCTGTCGCCATCTTGATAGGCGACGGCAGCCCGCTTGTATACGGCGGCGGCGACGTCTTTATACATGGTAACCAAATCTGCAACGATATTTGGAGTAGACAGACCTTTTGTAATTATGAAAATAGAAGAAAAGGCCAATTGAACCCAATGAAAGGCAACTTGGACTTGATGGAATAAAAGGCCAGAAAAGATGAGACAAGCAACGGAAGAGGCGGCCGACTGGTTTTATGAGGAACCAAAAGAATGAGTAATTGAGTCGATCCCCCCTGCTCCCCTGCCTGAAAGACCAGTGGATGTTTCTTAGGCAGCACCTGCTGTTATGCTGCGCCACCCGACGACGCATTGCAAGCGCCCGTGGGCTAACTCTGGGCTAACCAGCTTGCCTGGCCTTTCGCCAAGTCCTACGCTACGCGACGCTATGGCTACATCACCATCGTACAGGGCGGCCACAGACTGCCAATCTTCCCCACTAGATTAATGATTCCTTTCAGTCGGGTCTGATGGACGCCTAGATTAGGCATTTGGTCTGTTCAATGTTCTATGACTTGCATGTAGGAAGCTTGGCTAACAACAGGTGCATCCTTACCTACAGAATGGTGTTGCTTGATCTTGAAGTAGTACATGCATCAAACGTATCTTAACAGGGAATACCATTCATCGAAGTTATACAATGTAGGTATGCGTAAGACTCTGAGCAACGGGCACTCCCACGTAATACATACCCAGGTGTTGTGAATACGGTGTCATGTACACCTTTTGCGTGCCGTGCCGTAACCCGGAGCCGTCTTCAACTGCCACGCCACTTCATTCTGCCTCTTCCGTCAGCAGTGGTCCCAGACAAGCATGCCCATTTATTGAATATCATCGTTTTTAAAATCTTTGGGGTGGCTCAGGAAGATAAGTATGTAGTTCTGCCCAAGTGTGTCAACAGATGGACATCTTGCAGCGCTGACACAAATAGGCGAGCATTATTGAGTGACGGTGTCTCAGGCCTAGGTACAGGGACCCCAGGTCTGAAAATAGCACACGCCACCTGCAGCTTAGGTACAACCTGGTCCTTTTCCAACGACCCCACCGGTATCCGTTTACCGATCAACCTACTCCGTACTTTGATACCTACCTATTCATAGCGGGGGTTTGCGTCACTTCGGGAATGCATATTCACTTCCTCTACAGCGCCAAGCTACATCTTTCTTCGTTTCAGTCGCAGCCATATTCCGTCCATGTCATTCGATCACCGTAAGATGGCAGCACCTTCGATACCTAATCTCCTCTCTCTTCGGGGCTCGAGAGGAGGCGGGCGGGGTCGGGGAAGTCGTCGTGGGGGCCCCTTTGGGGGTGGTGCCGCATCAGGACCAAGCCACGACACCACCATCCAGGGCACCGACACTGACGCTTCCGTCTCCCGTCTCAGTGCCGTAGATATGGGCTATCTGGAAGATCCATATGCACAGTACTTTGTACAGAACCAAATGGGCCCTCCGACAAGGAGATTGCCCATAATCAATCGAGGTGAGATGAAGGCGACTGGTGAAGCAGCAGTGGTCTCTCGAATGTTTGCCGCGGCGAGTGCTAAGGCTGAAGGCAGGGACTTACACACGAACCAAAGGGTTGGATCGGCTCATCGATGCTTTCTTGTCTTCTGATGTTGGTTCCGAAGCGAGTAGAAAGCAGATTGTGTCACTCGGGGCGGGAACCGATACTCGTTGTTTCCGATTGCTCTCCCGTAGCAATGTGGCAGGGCTCATCTACCACGAAGTAGATTTTCCTACAATATCTGCCAAAAAGCGACAGACTGTGCAGGGTACACCAGCTTTGCGGAACATCATTACCCCTGATCCTCATCAAGCTGAGGGCGACACGTTCTCAACTTCGTCTTGGAGCTGTACCCAGCTGCCAAACAATTGCCAGTACTGGTGTCATGGGGTAGACCTGCGTGACCTCGCGAAAGCCACGTCCCCGATTTTGCCAGGTCTGCAGCCAGGCGTGCCCACGTTACTAGTATCTGAGTGCTGCCTGTGCTATCTCCAGACGAGCCAGGGCAAGGACGTTATTAAACACTTCACCGAGCAGATGCCAGATCTCTCCATCATAATCTATGAACCTGTCAAACCCAATGATCCGTTTGGCAAGCAGATGGTGGCTAATTTGGCAGCTCGAAAGATTCACATGCCGACATTGGAGGTATACTGCGAGCCTACAGACCAGGAGACACGACTCAAGGAGGCCGGATTTCAAGTTTCCAAAGCCAGGACCGTTGAGTCTATCTGGAAGAATTGGATCTCATCGGATGAGAAAGAAAGGGTGGATGAGCTCGAAGGCCTTGACGAGGTTGAAGAGTGGAATTTGCTTGCTGACCATTACCTCGTGGCATGGGGTTGGAGAGGCAAGGGCTTTGAAGCCTGGAAGGACATATGATAATGAAAGAACGACCAGCTATTTGCAGACTGTGACGGGCTAGACCTAGAGTAGACAATTTGATTGCAATCCCTCGGTGTACACTCCCCTCATGCTTTACTATAATAATTCTATTTTCAAAGGCGAAATGGGCGTGGTTGGAGGTTATGGTAGGATAACGGTGGCATGTGTGTTGAACAAAGTATTCTTGAGTGACTTAACTGTCCCAAGTCAAAATTTATGGTTCAATTTATACTATAATAGGTTCACAAATACTTGATATATATACACAGCTGTATAGAGTCTATAATACTTGTATTAATGATATTCATTCCGAGTTTGTTTAGTACAGAAATCCATATTGACTCCGGTCTATCGTGTGCTGGCTGGGCATAGAGAACCAATAATGCTATCAGCCACAATGTCTTACAGCTCGATCATCAGCCTTAACCAGCCACATCTGCATAAAGTGGATACATCTGCCTTGCCGAACGAGCGCGTCCAAAGCTTAAACGGACTCTTTGGGAACCTTGCTCTCTTTGTAAACCGACAATTATTGAAGCCAGCAATCGATTTTTAAATGGTTCACTTGGAAGACTTATGAACTCTATAATAACTGACTCAACTCTATTCTGACCAGAATCTGGCTGCCTCAATAGTGGACCCATACGTTCCCTCCCCTACATGTATTTATTTCTCGGGCCATTGCTTTTCTTGACAGATTCCTGTCATCTTTCTTGTTACCATTATTGCCATCTTCTCTAAGCCGAATTTCGTTTCCTGCCAACTTGACGTCCACTGAGAACTGAGATTCCTCAAAGCTGCTCAGTTCAGACTGTCATCACCCATACATTTTATCAACTCCCTTTTCAAACAACTGTGCCACATAGTCGAATCCCACGTCCGTGACGTCGGCTCAACAAGCTCAACATGGCGGATTCAAAGCAGCACAAATACCGCCAGGAGATCCAGCAGATGATGTATGTCTCTGGAGAGGCTGGTGAACCTTCAATCGAGACTACTGCTATGATTGAAGAGATTGTGCGTCAGCAAGTCATCGAAATGCTGCGCAGCTGTACAGAGTTGGCGGCACGCCGCGGCGCCCGGGCTATCACCATCAACGATCTTATCTTCCAGATCCGTGATGACGCTCCCAAAGTCTCACGGCTACGTACATTTCTCAGTTGGAAGGATGTGCGGAAGAACGCTCGTGATTCAGACGAGAAGGGTGGTGACGTGGAGATGGGCGTGGCCGACGACCCCGCTGGTGCCGTCGTCGCTGGTCCCGTTGAAGAAGCCACCAAGAAAAACAAGAAGGCCAAGGTGAAGTTGCCTTGGGAGCCTTCTAGCTTCTACAGCCAGGAGGTCCCTGAGCGGGACGACGAAGAAGACGAGGAGGACGAGGAAATGAACATCATCACCCTCCAGCGTCTCCGCAAGGCCGATGAGCGTACGAAAGCAATGACCAGGGAGGAGTACGTCACCTGGTCTGAGTACCGTCAAGCATCATTCACCTACCGCAAGGGCAAACGTTTCAGAGAATGGGCCGGATTCGGCATCGTGACGGACAGCAAACCCTCAGATGATATCGTCGATATTCTGGGTTTCTTGACCTTCGAGATGGTCCAGACCCTCACTGAAGAAGCACTCAAAATCAAGGACCAAGAAGACAATTGGAAGGAACGCAGTGGCGGGGAGAGCACTGGCAGCAAGAAACGCAAACTGGCTCAAGGCTTATTCGACCCGCCAAGTGAAGGCAGGGCGCCAGTCGAGTCGAGGCATATCCAGGAAGCCTTCCGTCGGCTGCAGACTAGGCCCAAGAGGTCGCGAGCAATGCTCAACGGTACACGTCTTCAGCAAAGAACCAATCTCAAATTGTTCTAAGGAACATTACTCCAACACCGCCGCCACGGCTCATGCCGGCTGAATGTACAACTATCTGTTATGTTACCAACAAAAGCTCCGCTCGGGAGGATATCTCGGCGAGCTCGCCACGAACAAGAACCAACCAAGTGGCGTCGGAGGTGCTGGACTCCTGCCCATTGGATACTGAGAGATAAGCTGAGGCCTGGTTAGCCTCGTGTAAGAGTTGAAGTCGATAGGCTACTATTGCCATGGTTGGGAGATGCAACTTCTATTTTGTTTGGCATACATTGATGCAGGCGCCTTGGGACTTGAGGAACTGTAATTGTTTGGCGTTATTGGGAAGGATGGCGTGATATACCCATTTCTATCAGTTACTCATGTTTAATTAGGGCAGATTTTGAATACATCTTGTCCCTGGCAAAACACCGAATTTCTTCTCTGTGACTTGCTATGCAAGATGTAATTGCTGTAACCGTGACAATGTTGCACCGACTCTACACCTTCAGGGCTGCCTGCCTACCTGCTCTGGTGGGTTATATGTACATGTACATACATGCGTTGTATTAGGGGCCTAGAGTTGCTCACCTATTTCCCAATCAGGCACCGATAGACACCAAACCTTTGTCGAGCATGGCGGGCGCATGATTGAATACAAAACATTGCCTTGTATTTTCCAGTTCTTTGAATGGGCTACGTTTCTGCGAATTCCATCAATTGCCATCATTCCTGTGCGAAGGCAAACGAATTCCCACGTACGCCCGCCACCTGTTAGTGCGATTTCCTGCTCCCCCTCATTGAACATTAGCATTGAAGATACCACCTTGGGTGATTGCATCACGTGGGGCATTGGGCTTATCGGTGTCGCGGGTCGGCTGTTCAATGCGTGACTACTACTGACCAAGTTCCCAAACTACTTTTATTCTAGGAGATCCGAATCAACTCTCAACAAGACTCAGAAACGATCGCCATTCCTTTCCGTACCGTATTCTTCTCGGGTTACTGGAACTGTACCTTCCTCGTCTCTCCTCTCTGTGGCAGCACCTCATTCACCATCCCCGACAATAACTCGCCACCATGTCTACAGCCGCTCGTCGCCGTTTGATGCGAGACTTCAAGGTAACTTGGCTCCTTACGATGTTGGCTACCAAACACGGCTCTCGCTGACGATAGATCCAGCGCATGCAAACCGACCCTCCCGCCGGCGTGTCTGCATCCCCCGTTCCCGATAATGTCATGACCTGGTATGCTACTACCCACGGATATTCGAGCACTGGACCACACATAGAACTGACTTCGCGTTATCAGGAATGCCGTAATAATAGGACCCGCGGACACTCCTTTTGAAGATGGAACCTTTCGACTCGTCATGCACTTCGAGGAGCAATATCCAAACAAGCCGCCCGCCGTCAAGTTCATCAGCCAGATGTTCCACCCTAACGTCTACGCCACGGGCGAACTGTGTCTCGATATCCTGCAGAACCGATGGAGCCCCACGTACGACGTCGCAGCAGTGTTGACCAGCATTCAGAGGTAAGGCTTACGGGCAAGCATGTCAGTGTTCACAAGAGCCAGCATCTGACAGAACAAATAGTCTTCTAAACGACCCGAACACGGGCTCCCCTGCCAACGTCGAGGCGTCGAATCTCTACAAAGATAATCGCAAGGAATACACGAAGAGAGTTCGGGAAACCGTCGAGAAGAGCTGGGAAGATTGAGGGCTACATCTCAAAAGACCGAACGGTTCACGTTCGCCACATGTTTGGCTCATGGGTTACGGAGCACTACGGCCGACATCGGTAAGCCGGTACAACTGGCAAACTCGCCGTTCATTAAGTCCCGGATGTTACCTCAACGGAGGCCACTCAGAGGACGACCGCCCTGCAGTTATTGCGAGGCTTTGCTTTAGGCGTTACGGCAGGCGTATATTAGGAATAGGCGTGCGATACCGGTTAAATGATGCTTTCTTGTCACGGTCTCTTCATGGCTAGTTTTCTGCATCTTTTGCAAGGTCTCAATGTAGTCCTCAGTGGTCTGGCACATGGCATAGCTCCCGGAGTTCTTTTTCAATGAACATGGTCATAAAAAGGGCGTACCTGATTCGGCAAGTAGATTTCCTGGTACGGAACGACTTGAACATGCGTGAATCATTGAAACAAGAGCCCAGGTAGGTAAACATAGGACTGTAAATTGAGAGCAGGTTAGTTTCCACCGTGTATGCAAGTAGGCGTGTCTGCATACATACATGCATGTAAGTATGTATGTATTTACGTAGGTATACTCCGTACATGAGTAGGGGTAGGTGAGTGTTGTCCCTTCAATCGATGTTAGTTGATGGAGACCTGTCCCCTGTTTGTTGACTTTAGTGTTCCAATTAGCGGTGCTCGCGCCAGCAAGTCAGTCATCCATGCCGCGATGGACTCGATGAGATTGTATAAGGTAGGTAGGTTTGACGTACGTAGTTCCTGTTGCATTAATGGGGCAAATGAGCATCATACATGCCGAGTCAACAATGTTATTGAGTGTTGTTTACATTGGCACAGCTGGTGCACACATTGATTGATTGATGCGCAATTACATGTAAACATGCAAAGCCTAAAGTGCCTAATGACCTTTGTACCAAGACCCCACTAGATTGCTGCTAATCACTCGACACGCATCGCTAATCGACAGTTTGTACAGCAAAGCCGCCCGCTGTAAATGCAGCAAAACCCAACGCATCCCCTCCCCTCTACCGCCAACATTCGCATTGTGCCCCCCCTGAACCCCTCACCTGTAGCGCGATAGCGTGATAATCCATGAGTAAAGTAAAAAGTAGGGGACCCATGCCTTCTGCCATGCCCAGCCAATCCAGGCACAACAGGCACAGACTGACCGACAGGCACCGCCTAAGTAGAGACACATCCAGCGCCCAGACACTTTGTCCAGGTGTGACTGATCCCGTGTGAACCCTGTTTTCTTTTACTCTGCACCGCAACATCCCATTTCGTTCCCTCTACGACCCGACGTTCCTTTCTCCAAACCGGCACGGGATACGCGACGTAACGGCTGCACCTCCTTTATCCACCACAACCTCTGTGCTGGGAGACACAAAAAAAACATATTGTCATATTTTTATGACCTATCCGCCGATCTCGTCGGCCGAGATAGGTCTTGTTGATTTCGGTTTCTGTTCTCTTGCCGAGCAAGCTGCAGCGAGCCGCATCCTGCATCGATCTTATCTACCATTCCTGACATGATTTGGAGGGCAACGAGCGCCCCTGATTATCGTCGACCGCTGCACCGCTGATTGCTGATTCCAATATCGGCTGCGTACAACAACCAACCCAAAGATATCCTCTTTCCGCGCCGCCCATCATGTCGGCTATCAAGGTCGTCGCCCGGTTTCGACCTCAGAATAAGGTCGAGCTGGCCTCGGGTGGCCAGCCTATAGTTACTTTCGAGGGCGATGATACCTGTAATCTGAACGTAGGTACCCGACAGCAACCCAAGGCGGAGGCGGGGGGCGATGCGCATCCATTCTAACTACGATGTATATAGTCTGCCGAGGCAACTGGTGGCTTCACATTCGACCGTGTCTTTGATATGAAATCTCACCAATCTACTATTTTCGACTATTCCATCAAACCAACGGTAGACGATATTCTTAACGGCTACAATGGAACTGTCTTCGCCTACGGACAGACGGGTGCCGGAAAGTCCTACACCATGATGGGAACGAACATAGAGGACGAAGAAGGCAAGGGTGTTACGCCGCGTATCGTGGAGCAGATCTTCTCCAGCATCATGGCGAGTCCTGGCACCATCGAGTACACCGTCCGAGTCAGCTATATGGAAATCTACATGGAACGCATTCGAGATTTGCTACAACCTCAGAACGATAACCTGCCGGTACACGAAGAAAAGAACAGGGGCGTATATGTCAAGGGTCTTCTCGAGATCTACGTCTCGAGTGTACAGGAAGTTTTCGAGGTTATGAGGAGGGGAGGAAACGCTCGTGCAGTCGCCGCGACTAACATGAACCAAGAGTCGTCGCGATCCCACTCCATATTCGTCATCACGATCACCCAGAAGAACATCGAGACCGGCTCGGCCAAGAGCGGCCAGCTGTTCTTGGTCGATTTGGCTGGTAGTGAAAAGGTCGGCAAGACAGGCGCGAGTGGACAGACGTTGGAGGAGGCCAAGAAGATCAACAAGAGTTTGAGTGCTCTTGGTATGGTCATCAATGCCCTGACCGACGGAAAATCCTCCCACGTTCCTTACCGAGACTCCAAGTTGACACGTATCTTGCAAGAATCCCTGGGAGGAAACAGCAGGACAACCTTGATTATCAACTGTTCGCCAAGTAGTTACAACGATGCCGAAACGCTGAGCACCCTACGGTTCGGTATGAGGGCCAAGTCGATCAAGAACAAGGCCAAGGTCAACGCCGAACTTAGCCCGGCAGAGCTGAAAGCCATGCTCAAGAAGGCGCAAATGAGTATCTCCACATTCGAGAATTATATATCGAACCTGGAGGGCGAGGTGCAGCTTTGGCGTGCCGGCGACAGCGTCCCCAAAGACAAATGGACGCCAGCTTTCTCTGCCGAAGGGGTGATGGTTACCAAGGCCGACGCCGCGAAGGCCGCCAGGCCATCGACGCCGTCGCGGTTGGTGGCTGATAGTCGAGCGGAGACCCCAGCCCCGGCAGAACGGTCTGGCACTCCTAGTATCCCTCTGGATAAGGACGAGAGAGAGGAGTTCCTTCGAAGAGAGAACGAGCTTCAAGACCAGCTATCGGAGAAGGAATCTCAAGTTGTCAATGCAGAGAAGACCCTTGCCGAATCCAAGGAGGAACTCACCTTCCTGAAGGAGCACGACAGCAAGATGGGCAAGGAAAACGAGAAGCTCACGACAGAAGTCAACGAGGCCAAGATGCAGCTCGAGCGCTTGACTTTCGAGAGCAAGGAGGCGCAAATCACCATGGACGCTCTGAAAGAGGCTAACGGGGAGCTCACCACGGAACTGGATGAAGTCAAACAACAGCTTCTGGATGTCAAGATGAGCGCCAAGGAGACAACCGCCGTCATTGATGAAAAGGAGAAGAAGAAGGCAGAGAAGATGGCTAAGATGATGGCCGGCTTTGATCTCGGAGGCGATGTCTTCAGCGACAACGAAAAGTCTATCGCGGACGCCATCAAGCAGCTCGAGACATTGTACGAGCTCAGCTCAACGGGTGACCCGATACCGCCCGATGACTTGCAGGACATCAAGGCTAAACTTGTTGAGACGCAAGGAATTGTCCGACAAGCCGAACTTTCTCTCTACAGTGGTATGTCCAGTGACTCCGAGGCACGCCGGAGGATGGAGCTGGAGACCAAGCTGCAGACTTTGCAACAAGAATACGAGGACCTCCTTTCACGAAACTTGAGCGAGGCAGATGCGGAGGAGGTTAAGGAGCGCTTCAAGGACGCTTATGCCACCAAGCAGACTACCCAGCTGGAGCTGGTAGACGAGCTCAAGGCAGACATCGCGCAGAAGGCTGCGGAGAACTCCCGCATGAAGACGCTTATCGAAGACCTTCAGGGCCGCGTCAAGGCTGGCACAGTGCCTAGCCCTGGCCTGGCCAATGGCAAGACTGTTCAGCAGCAAATCGCCGAGTTCGACGTGATGAAGAAGAGTCTGATGCGCGACCTGCAGAACCGCTGCGAACGCGTTGTGGAGCTGGAAATCAGCCTCGACGAGACTCGCGAGCAGTACAACAACGTCCTGCGGTCGTCCAACAACCGCGCGCAACAGAAGAAGATGGCCTTCCTGGAGCGCAACCTCGAGCAACTTACCCAGGTGCAACGTCAGCTTGTGGAGCAGAACGGCGCACTCAAGAAGGAGGTTGCGATCGCTGAGCGCAAGCTTATTGCAAGGAACGAGCGTATCCAGAGCTTGGAGAGCTTACTGCAGGACAGCCAGGAGAAGCTGACGGCGGCGAACCACAGGTACTTGCGATTTCCCAACTCTCCATTTCCACAGAATACTAACGATGATTGCAGATTCGAGTCGCAGCTCACAGCTGTCAAGGAGCGCCTCGAAGCCGCCAAGGCAGGCTCAACCCGCGGCCTCGGTTCGCCCACCGGCAACGGTGGTTTCAGCTTCGGCAGCCGCATTGCGAAGCCTCTGCGCGGCGGGGGCGACTCGAGTGTCCCTGCTCCGGTCCCCACCATTGCCAACCTTCAGAACGAGGGCGGTGGTGGAAAGCGAAGCAGCTGGTTCTTCCAGAAGTCCTAGGAGCAATGACTTAGAGATTGGCTCCCATCATTGAGGCAGGGCTCGTACCGATCAGCGACAAGATTTCCCCGCCCAAGCTTGATCGTGGTACGAGACTGCTTCCCGTTTCACTTGTTACCCTGAATGTGAACTGGGCGAGGTCGAGCAGGGGTTAGACCAGAACGTTGGGCCGGACATTATACCCTATATACCCTGTTTGGTGTCCTCCTTGTCGGGTGAACATCAGGCTTGGGCCGACGTGGAAGATCAGCGGAGGTAGACAGATTACGATGATAAACGACGGGAGGCCAGAATGTTGGATTTCTGCATAAGACTAGGCGCGATAGGAGTCGTCAGAGGATCACTCTCACCCTTCATTGTGGTGTTTTCTTGATGATATGAGACCGTGTGGCTTTTTTTCACGGGTAGGATGACGAATGCGACATGCGATATGCCTGTGTCTTTTTTCCTTATTTCTGAATAGCCCTGCTCCCAATGGTTCCAGCTATATAGGCGGTATACTGCACATGCCAGTGGTGCCGCCGCGCTTTTGTCATGAAGTCGGGTAGCAACTAGACTCACATCACCAAATACACTAGTAAGACAACATACCAAAAATAGGGGGTCACACCTACTGTACATGCCAGTTGGTATGGATTGATTAACACGTAAGGTAACATTAAACCGTCTCACATGAAAATCTACCGAGGGACGGGATGCAGGTAGGTGGGTTAGCGTGGTACTTGAGGAGCTACCCCGGCATATTCCAGTCGGATACGCGGGGCCGACTCAAGCCGGGGAACGTGAATGTGAAGCTGATCCGTGTCCACGACTTAAATACTCCTTTGCTTGTTGTTGTGCATTCTCCTCCTCTCGTCCCAATTCCGATTTGCTGTCTTTTTTCATTTTTGTAACGATACTCTTTTCTGCCCTCAACACTTTCCCATCTGTCTACCCCTCTGCGTGACACTATCGTGCGTCATCAACATGGTATTGCTCGCCAGACCCGCCACTCGGAATTGCCTCCGCTCAGCCGCTCGGTATCCCTCGGCAATAAGACACTTCACAGCGCAAGCAACTCTACAACAAGAGATCCGTGATGCTTATATCCTCAGCGCTTCAAGGACACCCACCGCAAAGGTCCGTGTTCATACTGGGTCTCCGCGTCTATGCGTCCCTTTCTCTCAAGGCTGACAAATGACGTAGTTCAATGGTTCTTTTCTGACGGTGCCGGCGCCGAAATTGGGTGCCGTGGCCATCAAGTCCGCCCTCGAGAAGTCCAAAGTTCCGGTCGAGAAAATCACCGATGTTTACATGGGCAATGTGCTCCAGGGAAACATAGGGCAGGCGCCCGCCCGTCAAGCTTCCATCTTCGCCGGCCTGCCCTCGAGTGTGGAGGCTATCACCATCAACAAGGTGTGTGCATCCGGTCTGAAGGCCGTCGTCTTCGCGGCGCAAAACATCCAATTGGGTCTTGCCGAAGCCCAGATCGCCGGTGGCATGGAGAACATGTCGCAGGTGCCCTACTACGTCCCTCGCTCGAGCAGCCTGCCCGCCTTTGGCCATGTCAAAATGGAGGACGGCTTGATCAAGGACGGCTTGACCGACGTGTACGATCAGTTCCACATGGGCATCTGTGCCGAGACCACGGCCAAGAAACACGAAATCACCCGTGAGATGCAGGATTCGTACGCGATCCAGTCCTACGAGCGCGCGCAGGCCGCGTGGAAGGACAAGGCATTCGCCGACGAGATTGCGCCGGTGACGGTCAAGGGCCGCAAGGGCGACACCATCATTGACACCGACGAGGGCTACCTCGATGTGAAGTTGGACAAGGTGCCCACACTGAAGCCGGCATTCATTCGTGACGGTACGGGCACAGTCACGGCGGCCAACTCATCCACCCTCAACGACGGCGCCAGTGCTCTAGTCTTGGGCAACAAGGCCATTGCACAAGAATATGGCGCCGGGTCCAGGGTGCTGGCACGGATATGCGGTTCGGCGGATGCAGCCATGGAGCCCGTCGACTTCCCGATTGCGCCTGCCAAGGCCGTGCCCATCGCCCTCGAGAGAGCAGGCATCACCAAGGACCAGGTCGCAGTCTGGGAGTTTAACGAGGCCTTTGCGGCCGTCATCAAGGCCAACGAAAAGGTAAGCAAATGCCAACATGAGTAGACGGATAAAGGCTACGAGTTGTGATAGGTCGCTAATGGTTCTACGTCAACAGATACTTGGTCTTGAGAACGCCCGAGTCAACCCCCTGGGAGGTGCCATCTCATTGGGCCACGCGCTTGGGAGCTCCGGTTCGCGCATTCTCACGACGCTGCTTCACCAGCTCAAGCCTGGCGAGTACGGCGTTGCTGCTATTTGCAACGGAGGCGGCGCAGCTACTGCTGTCGTAGTGCAGCGTATTGAGTCTGTTTAAATCCAATGTATAATATGGTAAATAACCTACATGCTGGTAGATACCCGTTCAAATATAACGTGGAGGTCTGTCTATAGCTGTCGAGTGAGGGCCCTGCTTTACACGGAGCAATGAGGGCTGCATGTTTATGCCTGACAATCAGATAGTGAATTGCATTTGTGACTGAGGCATCTTGGGCAATGCTGAGGGTGAACAATCACATGCTGCAATAGCTGGAAACGTGCAGTCGCCAGTACTTGTGATTGTCGTCCTATTCTTCTCGCCCTATGAATGCAATGAATGCAGGTGTCGTAGAGGTTCAAGCTACCGTAGGTACCGTTTCAGGCCCCACCCCTGTAGAAACCCACCTACCGACCGTCGATCCACCTCTGATTGGTTATCTCCACTACCTTACCTCTCTGTACGCTGCAGTTCTTCGAGCTACAGCTTCGAGATCCAACCTACCTTACCTACCCACCCACGCTGTCGCTCATACAAGCTCCTACACACTTATACGACCTATACCGATACGATTCCAGCGATTTCAGAAACTTCAGCCTCAAGTAAACTCTGGCCCTTTATCTGACTACGACTTAAGAACCAGACCCCCAGAAACAGCCCGCGAAGCAAGCGCGAATCCATCCAGTCACCAACTTCGTTGTGTTCACTCATGCGCCGACGCTAGGGACGCCGGAGAGCGACATCAACGGGAACTCGAAGGGTCAGGGAGAGGGAAAGGGGCAGCCAGCGCCCAGACGTCACCATGTCTTTGACCGTGGAGTTCTTGAGCGAGATCCGCAAATTCCTCAAGAACCGGAATGGCAACGGCCTGCGCGGGTGGCTGCTGGTCGAGCCGCCGCTGCCGGACCAGTACCACAAGCTCGCCGACGAGCTCAAGAAGGGCTACCGCAACACCTCCTCGCTGACCAAGCTGGTTGACAAATGCCTCCCCGAAGAGGACAACGTGTCGGACGAGGAAGGGACGGCGTGGCCGGGTTTCGTCTCCTTCATGAAGGACTACTTCGAGTACTGGCGGGACGTGGATTTCGACGACCTCCTGGGCGCCCACCAGCTGCTCACTTCCCTGACAAAGTAAGGCGACTCGACTGCCTCGGTCTATCGCAAAGAGGCCGATTGTTGCACACGAGTGCTAATGTTCCCCGTGTCTCATAGTTCCTGCACGACCGCGCTCAACAACCCGACCTACGGTACGATTATGCTGCAGACGAGCATATCATTATGCGCTTCCCTCTCCAAACTGTCGATGACGCTTAATAAGCGCCCCGACCTGACACGGAAGTTGCAGACGGTGGATACCGGCGATGAGGAGCAGAAGTCCATCGTCGAGACCACAGCGGAAATTATACAAAAGGTCTTCACTGCGTGTCTGACTGATAGGTCAAGTCAGCGCCATGAGCAACCCAAGGGGAAGAAGACGGGAGTGTATATATTTGCCAATGTAACTCTCAAGTTGCTGTTTGCTGTGAGTATATCGGAAACATTTGCCTATCTTTGCAACATGGCTAATTGTTCTTGGTAGGCTCGGAAAACCCACTTGGCAAAGCAGCTCTTCACAAACATCACGGCCAAAGCGCCACCGCTGTCGTTTTACCCGGCAGCGCAGCGGGTGACGTTTCTCTACTATCTAGGCCGCTTCCACTTTATCAACAACCATTTCAGCCGGGCAGCGCAATGCCTACAAGAGGCCTATCTCGAGACGCCTCAACGGTTCGAGAGCCACAGGTGGTTGGTCCTCACCTACCTCATACCTTGCAATCTGCTGCTCGGCCGGATACCATCGCCACAGCTCCTTCAGCGGCCAGAAGCACAGTCGTTAGCGCCCATATTCATGCCGTTTGTCGAGGCAATGCGGACAGGGAACCACCTGCGATTCCAAGCAGCTCTAGATGCCAATGAGAAATGGCTTTTCAGCCGTGGCATCTTCCTAACCCTTCTGTTCCGTCTGCGCCCCATGGTCTGGCGAGCCCTTTCCCGGCGTACCTTTCTCCTAACATACATTGCGCCTACGGAAGCGGATTCTCGCAAGGCCGCCACGTTGGAGTTGTCACATCTTCTCACGACCGCAACGTTCGTACAAAAGCGTCTCGAGGGCTACTTGCCGGCGCATCCAGGCCGCAAACCACGCCAACCACACATCAACTCAATGTTTCTCAAGGCCGTACGGAACAGCGCCGCCGGCTCGGACGAGCATAGCACCCTTGCGCCGCCGCCAGGGGGCCCGAAGATTTTGCGTCCCAACGAAGGACTCGTGTGGGGTAACATGCCCGTTACCGAGGACCACATCGAAAACATTGTAGCGTCACTTGTCGCACAGGGGCTGCTTCACGGCTTCATAGCACATTCCCAGGGCCGCTTTGCCATTATTGGTGCGAAGCAAAAGGGTGCCGTGGCAGCCGGTTGGCCCACGCCAGCTGAGCTTCTGGCCGTGGGTCTGAAGGAGGGAGAGGATGTCCCTGGATGGGTTAAGCGGGTATGAGGAGGCCGGCGTCCACAGGGGCAGGAGGTGCTGGGTTGCTATGTGACGCAGCTATCCCGAATTTGCATTGATGTCTCCCTTAAGGGGTCTACTGTTTAGTCGCATGAGCGATGGGATTGATTGAATTGGTGGTTATGATCTTGATACCCTATATTATCAACATGATATTGACACAAACCCCGTTCCCCGAATGCGAGTACGTGTGCTAGATGTTACTAATCACGGAGCGCTTTTTGTAATGGAAATATCAACGGAACAAGGCCGGCGAGGCTTTTGCTTTCGGCAGTCCCTACACCAGATATCAACCAGATATATCAAGCTTCACCATTAACCATAGCTGCGGTTCGCCTCGTAGGACGAAGGAATCAAACTCTACAAATATGAGCGTATGATAGATGTCACACATATATATTTCACTTCGTATTTCTTCAACCCTCTATCAGCAACAGCAAATGAACCCCTCCAGGACTTGACAGTTACGAGATTACCTGTACATCCGCAACCCCTTCATTTCCTACACGCCGGGTGACGGCAGTGTTTAATTCCAGAACCTATACAACATGGCGAATCCAAGACCAATCTGATACTGCCATCGCACTGCCCCTACTTACTTGAGCCAAATCCAAACCCATCTACCGAACGCCTTTAGGTTCTCCGTGATGAAGAGGTTGTCGGTATCAACCAGCGCCAAGTCGCCGCGCCGGGGGTTCGACGTGGCAATCTCGGGCTTAGGAATCTGCAGCTCGTTGGTCGCCCGTCGCTGCCATTTGAGCGGATTGATGCCCCAGAACTTGATCTGATAGAGGGCGACAATGGCGCCCAGAACGACAATCTATTCGGTCCCCACGTTGAGTCAGCGCACTCTGGATGGGAGAATGGTCGCACTCACGGCGATATAACAGGCGACGAAATCGCTGGCGTGCATCGGCGGGACAAAGGTGCGCCAGCCGTTGAAGAGGACTAGCACGGTGCAGCCGAACAGGGCATAGTAGGCGCGGAAATACTGCCCGTGGGATTTGTAGGGGTATTGCGGGTTGTCGCGGTCGTAGAGCTGCCGCACCTCGGGAATGTTCTCGATGTTTTCGTCCCGTCCCTCGGAAGCGGCCTTGATGCTGTTGATTGTCCATCTGGGTCAGTTACCAAGCAAACACACGCACACTCTTCTTCTACTTGTTCATTAGCATTTTCTCCTTGCTTACCTCCGGAAGAACGACAAAAAACTCGCGGCCATGATCCCGTAAGTGATCATCATTGTCGTTACGCAGCATCGCACCATTCGCCCGAGAATCTAAAGAAGAAAACCTGTCAGCCGATGCGAAACTCCAGGTATTAATGTTTCTCGGTCGACCTCACTCACCACTTGCGACTCCTCGTTGGCAGCTAAGAACCCCAGCATCCCAAACATGGCACTGACGACTACTGCCGTATGGGGCACACCGTAGCTGGTCCGCTCCAGCCGTCTGCGCAAACCGTTTACCACGGGATAGTCGGGCCACACGTCCGGGATGCTGGCCAGGGCGTGGAGGGTCCGCGAGGCGTTGTAGAGACCGTTGGCGCCTGCAGTGGTGGCCGAGAAGATGATGAAGTCGTTAATAAATAAAGGCCAGCCGCGGAGGCGGTTCAGGACGGCGGCGATAACGAAGGCGCAGTTCTGGCCGTAGCCGAAGGAGATGACCTGGGTGTCCTCGATGAGCGGGTATGTGTAGGGCACGTTGGTGCCGACGGCGAAGGTGGCCAGCGCGTAGAGCAGGATGATGCGCAGCGAGATCTTGCGCGTGCCGATCTTGACCGTCTCCTCGGTCCGCAGGTCCCGGTTCTCCGCCGCCGTGATGGCGATGGTCTCGAACCCGATCAGCCCGAACAGACACGAGTTGAGCGAGTCCCAGACCGCCCCGAGCCGCGCGCCGCCGCCCGTGGCCACGGTCCCGTTGGGCAGCGTCAGGTTGGACACGGCGAAGGCGTAGGGGCTGTTGTACGTCCACATGGGTCCGCCGCGCTCGACGGGCTGCCGGATCTGGAGGGCGACGTTGAAGACGATCATGAGGATGACGAAGGCCATCTTGACGAGCCCGAAGACGTACTCGAGGCGGCCCAGCTGCCGGACCGGCAGCATGTTGATCAGGAGCATGATGATCAGGAAGCAGAAGACGTAGACCGCGGGCGAGACGTTAGGGTAGAACTCGAGCGTCGCGTCGGGGTAGCCGGCCTCAGCGAGGCGCTCGGGCGGATAACGGAATTGGAATATGTGCGTGACGGCCACCAGCTCGGCCGAGACGAGGATGATCCAGGAGAACCTGTTTTTCTTGGTTAGAGACAGTAGGGGGCATTTTAGGTACAGGGGTATGTTTGTTGGGCTCGGCTTACCAGGCCATCCACCCAGCGGCATAGCCAAGTGACTCGTCCAGGAACCGCCTTGGGAATTCAATGATAGGCCCCTTTACTGGAAACAACGCAGCCATCTCGCCAAGGCAAGCGGCGGCGGACCAGAGCACGGTGCCTGCCAAGGAGAGGAGACATCAGTATCGCTGCTTGGCCAGAATTACATTTACACTGATGCAACTTACCCGCGAGTACATAACATATAGTGGCAAGACCCGGGCCAACAAGGTAGATGACGCGACCCGTCTGGAGGAAAAGTCCTATGCCGATGCACTGCGAAAAGGACATCATGTTGACATGGCGTTCGGATAGCATAGGTCTGGGACACGAAGCATTAGCAGTCACCTGCCTGCATTCGCTGGATCCCCAACCCAGCAGAAGGAAGGGTGAACTGACCTGAGCTGGTTTGATGGGACCTTCGACGTACCCAAGGCCTCCCTCACCTCCATAGCAGAGGAGGTCGGCCTCGGGGTGTCCGTCTTTTCCATGTCGGCTTGGACCATTTTGTTTGACTATACCAGCAGAATATGGACCGGCGACTTTGATGGAGACGGGGATACAAGAGACAGCTTCTTCACCCTCTGACAACGAATTAAATGGAAAAATGGGACTGCTGGGGAGAAGTACGGAGCTCCCTTTGGATTATAACGAGGCTGGCAGTATCTCCAGATCCGCCCCATCCCCTGAACACCTGTGTATAAACGGGCCCAGGCTGATTTGGGAGCAGTCTTGGACAAGATACTCTCAGCTACCGTCTCTCAGGTACCTAGTACCTACGTTTTGGTCAGGCTCTGAAATTGGCAGGCGCCATCATGGTCCAGGCTCGCCATGCCACTGCTGTAGCCATTTCCCGCTATTGGGTTTGGTTATCTACAACATTACTTGGGTACCTGTGTATGTGCATCTTAAAGGTATCGGCAGAGGGATGCTTGGAGGTTCAGGTGCCAGAGCTGGCCAAGATACCCTTTCGGTAGAAGGCCAGGCCTCAACCGTCAAGGAAATAATATAAGTCATCATCCGAGATTCATTCTTCAGTCCGGGGTAGTCGAAGGTACCCCCAAATGGAGTCCAAACCTGGGGTTTCTCGGCAGCTAGAGCAACAATGAGGGTGACCACTGCCCAAGCTGGAGAACACGACGACATATGACAGAAACACCGAAACACCAGCCGCCTGCTACTATGATAGATGACTGAGATCTGTGGTGGTATCCCGCATGGTTGGGTGGCACTGCAGCAGCCACACACATAGGCTGACTTGGACCATAGCCCAAGAATGGCAAACAAGTCTTACTGCCAGGTCGGTGCCAGCCTATCACAGGTACAACTGCAAATGCAGAATTGTCAATAGTCACCATCCCCATGTGCGCCCTCCGGGAAAACATCGTTTACGGAGCACGACGGTAGGGCTGTTATTTGCTTATTTCAGCCGCCATATCAACTCGATGGCCTGCGGGTGGTATCGACGACTCGATTCCCGAACGAACCAAGTCAATACCTTCTGGCAGTCGTCACGACAAGCTTTTTCTTTTTGCCTCCGTACATATTAACATATGCGAGCACCCTCACTACAAGGGGCCATAGGTTATGCAAGAGGACATATGTGTATTGAGGATGGCTCAGTCTGAACCTGATAGTGGTCTGTCCTGAGCAGCTGAATCTCATGGCGCACCCTGGTAGATGGTGTAGGGAGTTTAGTACGTTGGCGTTAGATGTGCTGAAAAAAGAAAGGGGGGGGGGGGCTTAGAATATGGCTTTTTCTACGATCCGACGTTGCTCACATATGCCACCATCAGGCTGACCCTTCGTGGTGTCTCTCTCGGGGTTGGTCTGCTTGTGCTGCAGGTCTTGAACTTATCAGCAGCCATCGGGGGCGCCATATCCCGATTTTCTTCGGCCAGACCGTTCCGCGACAGAGTCTCAGCAACGCTTATGGCGTTCCTTCATATACATAAGCATGTCTTCGAGTAGTGTATTGCTACATGCCAGCTGTCATGGATACAACACGCATATGTGTCTTGGCATCCCAGAGCTCTTCTGGCATAGTTCGGCGAGAACACCATCGAGACTCATGAGCAGGCCGATGTCCGTCTTCGAGAGCCTCCCTACGAGTTGGGCGTCTGACATTCGAGGCTGTATTCTCTCTCTCGAACCGACCCCCAGAAATGGATGAGAAATGCGTGGTTTCGTTTCCCCAGCTAACATTCTCATAAGCCCCCCTCGACGATGATGCTCCGCATTAGTTTCGCTTGGAACATATACGTATGCAAAGATGAGAGAGCCCGAGGAGAAAATCCCTTTACAGAGCTTGTCCGTACAGGTATACTTCGTTGTGGACTGCCCATTTCTCCA
This sequence comes from Apiospora marii, assembly GCF_038362585.1. Lineage (NCBI taxonomy): Eukaryota > Fungi > Ascomycota > Sordariomycetes > Amphisphaeriales > Apiosporaceae > Apiospora > Apiospora marii. The sequence goes on from NW_027117374.1 coordinate 2,337,675, forward strand.
CATCGTCTCCAATAAGAACATTGACGCACGGCGTCAATCCGCCATCCCGACTGTGAGTTAGCAACCGCGTTTTTTTCTACCTCGTCTGCAGAGAGGGGAGATGTGGCATCCGCCAGTCCTCAGTCTATTGGCCTTTGAACACCTGAAGCTGCTTGACTGACTTGTGAAGGACGGGCTATACGAATTTGAGAGATCGCCATCGCTCTGCCCGGAGTGCGGACATATTGTCACCAAGACGAGAGAGCTCTCTTTTCTACAAAACACTTCTCTACAAGGGCCATCGTCGAGCGCCTCCAACGTTTCGCTCACACTGGCCAACCGCCCAGAGCGGTTTGGGACACCATCGCCGTCACCGGACCCAACCCAGCTTCCTCCAAGATATCATAGGACCACTTCCGCCGACACAGTCGGCTCGTGGCAGTTCTTCACCCCGCCGGAACTCTTCCCTGCTCACACGCCAGAGCCGCGATATCAATCGCCGTCCTCGTCCCTGCCGGAACCGGTCAGTTTCTTGCAAGTGATCGATGGCGAGATACAGGATCCGCGATCATTCCCTATAGCATTGACCACGCCCCCCTCCACGGAACAGCAGCAGCAACAGCTCAAGTCATCATCATCATCATCATCATCAAAGAGCCGGTTCAACCTCAAGTGGCCCGGGTCGAAGACCAAGGCTGGACGACGCGAGCCCAAAGATTCGAAGCCGAAATCCATCTACTCTGTTGACAGCGCTGCGGGCGGCGCCTCCAACCTGCCCAAGTTCCTGTCCTTTGCTTTCTCCCTCACGGGGCGTAACCTGCTGATCTGGAAGAAGTACAGCGAGGCCCTGGTCCGGATCGAGCTCGACAAAAAGGGGGGCCGGCTGATTGATCTCGGTGCTCTGCTGCCCGGCGGCACCGATGGGGACAAGTCCGTCAATATCCGCTTCGTCACCGAGGGCGACGAGTGGATCGTCGCCGTCGTATCCCATGATATATCCCACACACGTGTATGTTGAGCCTGTCCTGCTTTCATTTGCTTCCCTTCCCAGTTTGTTTCGCGTGGGTTTTGGCGACAGAAACTGGACTGTCCTTACTGACAAGTGATGGCTGACCTCGTCTTTCCCCTCGTAGCGCTTATCCCTGATGATCTTCCACTCGAGTGGGCTGAAGGAGCACTCCAGCCTGTACCCGCTCAACGACGAATCGTCGTCGCCCCAGGAGCCGCTGTGCCTGTCCGTGTCCCCAAACAACCGCTACATCGCCGTGGGGCTCGGCTGTAGGGTCTTGCTGTTTTGCTACCAGGGCGCGGATCAGAACTGGGTAAAGGTGCTCTCCGTCCCCAACTTGGCCGAGCGCACTACGATCCGGTTCCAAGCCGCGAGCTTCGCGGCCGACAGCTCCTGCGTCGTCGTCTCGACGCAGGTCCAGGACGTGAGCCGCCGGTCCGAGAGCGACGACGCCGTCTACACCTACGTGTGGCCGTGCCAGCAGGGCGGCGGCGGCTGGAACCAACCCTACCAAAGCCTGTGGCCCTGCAGGATGCCGACAGTAAGTAAATGGCCGCGCTTATAGTGGAAGGCGGTTAATCTGATTCTATGTCTTTGCAACACACAGGACGGACAAGGCCTCACATCGATCCACTACCACCCCAGCCTCTCCCTCGCCCTCGTAACCGGCCTGACCGCGACCCCCTACCCCCTCTTCCTGAACCCCTCGAACCAGCCCCCGACGCCGATCCCGCCCACCGTCGCCGACTTCCGGATCCGGTCGTGCTGCGCGAGCCCCCCAGCCTCCCCGAACAGCAGCAGCAGCAGCAGCAGCAACCTCCTATACTTCCTAGACGCGCGCAACAAGGTCCACCGCGCCGACCTGCGGACGCAGTCGGTCCGGCAGGTAGCGGACCTCCACACGGCGCGCGGCGCCCTGAAGCCGCAAGAGGAGCCCGCGGCCCTCGCCGCCACGGCCGAGGGCCAACTGCGCGTCTTCTGGCGGCAGGGGGCCGGCCTGTGGCTCGTCGACGCCGGGGAGCGCGTGGCGCCGCAGAAGACGAACCTGCGGGACATTTGGTTGGACGCTGTGGGGGACGGGTAGGGGCGGGCAGGCAAGGGGGGCACACCCGTGCGCGGGTGGGAGTCCTAGGATCCCTGAGATACTTGCCAGGTGCAACGCTTCAATAAAAACACGCAATAAAAGCAACAAGCACTTTGGTTTCCATCCTGATAGATTTGATTCCTGCTATGTACAATCTTGCTCGTGGTATGTGCTAAAATCTAATATTGCTCGCCTTGGCGACTTCTGATGATGATGATAAGAGTCGAAAGACAGCCAGGGGATATCAACCGTGGCGCAAAATACACTGATTGAAACCCAATACAAAGCACCCGTTGCCTACTCCTTAAGTACCCTTGGATATGAGTTATTGCACAGAAGAGTGGAAACTTGAAATAACGCCACCGAACGGCCACACTATGCCAAATGTCGCATATGTCTTTTGAATAAGTCGCACTCATCCCTCGTTGAACTCTCGACCATGGCCCTGTCGTTGTTGGTCCTGGTCTTCGGCTTGGGCTTGGGCTTGGGCTTGGGCTTGGGCTTGGGCTTGGGCCTGAACACCTAGAGTTCGCAGTCTTTGCGAGAGTAGACCCTCCGCTACTCCAGGGTTACCGTTGATCAGGCTCGAAAACGCGTTGCCCCCGTATCCCACATCTCCCTTCCTCAGCTTGTCGTAGCGACTAATTTGGCTATCCACGCCACCAAGACTCGAGGAGGCATTGCTCGAGCTTTGCGTTGCTGAGGGACGGGTGTCTTGCGAAGTCGCTGGGTTGTTCTGCGATGGCATCCCAGGAAAGGCCAGCGAAAGAGGCTCCACCTCCGCGTTATTGCCTGCAAAGTCGAGCGAGAAGTCCTGGTGTATCGTCTTCATGGCCGCCCCCGCCATGCCCTCCACAGAATCGGGGCCATGGCTGGAGGGGCCGAAGTAGAAGCCCGAGCTCCGCCTCCTGAGAGCTTTCTCGGCAGCCAGGCTGGCTCCAGGGCCAGTTCCGACGGAACTTGGCGGATGCATGACACGTATCGGTTTATAAGCCGTGAATCTCGGGTCAGGAAGACTTATCTCGTTTCGTAACCTCTCCTTACCGTCCGGTACCCGGTTTGCAAAGACGACACGAATGGATTTGTATAGGTAGTATCGGCCCTTCGAGGGGCTGCAAATGTGCAGGTGCACTAGATAACGCAAGATGGGCCTGTCCCCCGCTCCTATCGCCTCTGCGCCTGGGAGATGTTCGATTATAGGACCGTTGGAGTAACTGCGTTGCCGAATAAACGTCTTCGTACCCGGCTCCATGCCAGCTAGGTCATAAGGAACAAGGAACAGCTTGACGGCGGTCTTGTTCGGGTTCTTAATGATTATCTGGATCTGACCCTTTTCGGGGATCCGATAGCTTCCCCCAGGTGGCGCTCGCGGTGAGCTCGACGTTCGTTTAAGTCGCTGCGAGCAACGCGCCTCGTGGTTCGTGCCAGTGTTCATGTGAAGGCTATCGTCCTCTGCCATGCGCGCCCTGTTCTGTGCTTTCCGCTTTGCACGGGCGTCATCCTCTGGATTTGAGAGCCCGTTTTCGAGATCTACTTGGCCTACATACGGACTGGGCCCGTCATCTTCTTTGGATCTCCCGTGGGACGATGTAGCATAACTGTAAAATACGGCTGGAAAAGGCAATGTCACGTGGGGCGGACACCTAAGGCTGGATTTGCACTTGCCTAGGCCCAAGACTCCGATCTGGGCAACAAAGTCTAGTGGCTTGGACGGGGTTGTAGACATACGCCCGCGTAATATACTTTCTTCGTAGGAACCCACCATGGATGCATGTTGTATGGGAGAAGAATCGGAACTAAAGGAAGGAAGCCTCGATCGGAGGAGGCCTGGCGTCTGCGGAGAAGTACCAGTAATCGAGAGGTTGGGTGTAGACGTCAGAGATCGTCGGGGTTGATGCGCCTGGTACGGATACGTCCTCTCGTGCCTTAACGAAGGGGCCTGTCTTACGACCTGGCCTTGCGAAGAAACGCCATATGAACCACTATGAGTGGTCATGAGGGTATGACGACGGGGATTTCTCGGACTGATCTCAATACCTTCCATAGGAGAGGTAAGACCAAGATCCTCGTTGACCTCGGTTTGCACCAAGGGGCTCGTTGGGGGCTTATACACAAAGCTTCTCGATAGAGACGAGGACAACGGGGAAGCGAATCGCGGTTCCTTTGCGGACTCTACTCCGGGTTGCCGATTTCCATATTGGAAGGGCGTAAAGTTGCGCGGGGGCGTGGTGGCCAGCCACGGGTGTCCCTCATCCTCCGCCGCACTATCATTCTGGCTCAGAATACTGCCTCTGCTCCTTCTAACTTCGGTAGCTGGCTCCTCGTGTGTGAAATCACCACTGTGCAAAGCAGACCGTGGTCTCTCGATGCTGAGCCCCTCCTGCATCCGCCTCTCGTCGTCAGAACCGTGGTCTCGTTTTTCTGGGGTTATCGTGGGGGGTGGTAGCAGAGTGGGCGAGTTGATTGCGGGTTTCGGGCTTCGGGATGGTGTAATGGGTTCACGGTCCCATATGGACTCGTACTGATATCCAATTAGCTTTTTAATTCCCTTACCAGCTGGCGAGGGAGATTGCCCACGTGTCGATTTGCAATCCAGGTCGGGCTTTCGCCTCGCTTCAACCTCTCAATCAGCTGCGCGCGGTCGGTACAAGGTGTTGGATCTTCACCCTCCGAAGTCTTCCCCGGAGTAGTGGGCCTGGGGCTGTCTGGTATTGGCCCTTCGCATAGCTCAGTTCGTATGCTCTCTTCAGACGGCTGCCTTGCCAGAGATCTGCCATGCAAACGAGGCGCCCCGGAATTCAGAGAGCTGGGCGGCGACGCCATGTTAGAGCTCTCTAACGATGACTCCTCCCGCTCCGAGTCTTCTTGGAAGATGGGCATATCAAATCACACTTCAGAGGCGACAACGACGAAAGTCGTAAATGGATGTGTCATGAGTCAAATTCAATCATGGCGTTCAAAGTCTGTGGGGGAGCAGTTCTTTGTTCGTGCTCGCGCTGTATCTTTCACGTAAGGGACGTTGGAGTATGTTTGTCGTAACCGCTGACTCGACTTATGGCTTAGGATGCTGGCCGAGCTCCTGAAGGTTTAGACGGAGGTCCTAATCCTTAAAAGATAATATCCATTCATATACCAGAGCCACGGTTGGTGCAGTTTCAGAACCAAAGAGAACGAAGTAAAAGACAAAAAGAGGTGCCTTGGCCGTTTCAAAGATCAATGGATAGGAATTCTCGGGTAGGTATTGCTAAGTACGCAGTGGTAGGTTACGTACGTAATAAATGGCAAACGAGACGAGATGGTGCGGGTGAACGGGAACTGCATCGGGCTCCCTACATTTATCTCATTCCAGTCAGTGGGATGACCATGTACTTACACTGGATCTATCCAAGAGGGACGGGCGTTGGGCTGAACCGGATAGATTGACCTGACGGCCAAGCAAAGCAGTCTGTTGCAGACGAGACCAGACCGGACCAGACCAGACCAGGTGGAATTACGGGTATCTGACATCAATCGATTGACAGATAGCAACGAACGAATGACTCTTTTTCTGGACCATCCGACTTTATGATGAGTGCCGGGAGTCGTAGCGCATGGCGCAACGTAACGTGAATGGGCAAGCGGGACTGATGGAACCAGTTTTAGAAAGAGAGAGACATGGGGTTTGAATTGGCTGCAGGGCTTCTGGCATCTTTGACATGGATTAGGGGTCGTGGTGTTGCGGTTGTGACTGGAATTAGCAAACAATAAGCCCATCCAAAAGCAGGCCGAAACAGCAGATCAGCCACCGCCAACACAGCAGCAGCACATGGTTTGCGCCAGTTGGCTCCAGGCCATTCGGGCGTGTTTGGTGTTTGGTGTTTGGTATTCTTGATTGGGGGTCCCAATCTAAAATAATGCTTGTAAGTTCCTACAGTAGCCGATGAGGGGGGGGGCATGGTCATAGGGTCGGTCAGCTTCACTGTCATCTGCACTCCAGCGGCCAATTCCCAGGGCGCGGACCCATTGAGCATGCCTAATTATCCCGCTGTGCAGCACGCGCTAGGGGATTTAGGGAATAGACAAAACCCAGGTAGGCGATAGATAGGCGCCTTATTTGGGGACTTTGGGGAGGTACTTGGTGGGGCAGCTCTGCATAACTACAAGGAAAGCCAAGGTGCCTCTCCACCTTGAATACGGCTGCTTTATCGATAACCACTTTTTCCTCAACTCGCATTTGTTCACCTAGAAAGCCGAGTAGGCATCGCCAGTCACCACACGCAGTAAAAGGAGGGAAATACGCAGTGGATCCCGTGTACGAAAGACCATGTCTTCAACAAAACGGCCACTCGAAGATGACGCTGTTGGCGCTCCAGACGCCAAGAAGCCCAAAAAGGGTTTCCGCGTAGGACCGGAAAATCTCCCAGATGGCCCCTGGCGACGAAAGAGTAAGATCTGGTCTCCTCATATGCTTTCAATCACATATGTGTGCTAACAATGGGCAACAGTCGACAAGGTCAAGAAGGGCTTGATTGAGAAGGCCAAGTTGAAGAAGCAGTATGCAAAGATCAAGGCTGCCGAGGAGCAAACTTCGGGGAAGCCATCTAGTGGGGAGCCAGGCGCCGAGGGCGAGACCGAAGCAGAGGAGCCCGAGGTCCAAATTCACCCAGAGCGGCAGGCCATGCTGGACGGGGATGAGCCCGAAGCCGAGCCTGAGCAGGACGAGGGCGGAGCGAGACAGCGCCGCCCCCGAGGTCCGAGGCAGCGGCGACCGGACTATTTCGAAAAGGCCAAGTCCGAGGCTGATCGAAAGAGGGCGGCAGCGGAGGAGCGCGAGAAGGAGTACCAACGGAGAACCGAGGAACGGCAGCGCAAGATAGAGGAACGTGACAGGTTCAGGAAAGCCATGAAGAAAGCGCGAACGCCAGGCCGCGATGGCCAGCGCAGACTAGGGAGGGAGAGCGGCCTGCTGCTGGACAAGGCCAAGCGAATGATGGGCGATGGAAAGTGAGCGTTCACTGACTACTTTTGGGCTTTACCCCGGTGGCCTACGGATCGAAACTAATAATAACGGCACCCTTTGTGGCAACTGCGCTTCTTCTGCAGCAACAAAACTAGAATGGCTGTTTATAACGCAGACAGAGAAGTACGCCCAATGGATATAAGCATGTTGTCTCTATTCCGATTAGGCCGGGGTTTCTATTTGGCACAGAGATGCCACGCATTCCTGGTCCTAGTCACTACCAAACATGTAAGAGTGAGGTGACAATAACCCCACTTGGGCTGAGAGATGGAACCCATAGATATCTGCTTTAGCTCGCAATGTATTTCGATATTCTTCATTTGGGCGCACCCAATCAACATCAATAACCAGTAAAAGTAGCACTGAAATATATTCCTTTTTCGAGGCGCAGCTAATTAAGTTGGTCTGCCCTGGTATAAGATATCTCTGCTAGGCTTGCCGTATTAATGAAGGCATTCATATCCCAACTCCGGCGCCCAGCCGCCTCGTCGTCGACAGCCTCGCAGCTACCAATAGAGAATTCCGGCTTGGTCAACAGTCTCCCTGTAGAACTCCATCTCCAGATCTTGTCATACCTCGACCCCGATGACGTGGTCGCCTGTCTGCACACGAGTCACACCCTGAGGTACATCTGGGAGTCCCCCAGCATATGGCCTGCGCTCGCAGATCGCTGGTACGATGGCTTGTCCACACAGCTCCGCCTGGCCGTCCCGGTCTCCCAGTGTGGCGCCGCTTTCCGCCGCTTCCTGACCCGAAACCGGCGCCGTAGCCAGGGCCGGTTCCTCTCCTCGCTGCACCATGGCATGCGGCTCGAGGATGACGAGTACTTCACCGCGTCCCTGAGCCGCGCCCTGCCCACCGCCCAAGGCGGCGTGCACGACTACGCCGCGGTGCCGGACCTGTGCCCTCCTCCTGCGCCCGTCTCTTCCTCATCTTCTACCACTGCCGCTGTGAGGGATGAGGCGGCAGAGACAAGCGACGGCCCCGGCCAGCAGTATACGAGACTGGCTCATTTTGTAGCCTACGCCAACGGCCGCATCGCCTGGTGGCCGGAGGCGTACAGCCTACCCTACTTCGCCATTGTGGACGATCTCCGCACGCGCCGGCGCCGCGGCTACCTCTTCCCAGGCCACGGGAAGGATCGGACGGGATACATGACGAGCCTCGGAGACACCATGCTGCTGATGGCGCGGGGAACGACACTGCACGCGTGGAACTTCGCCGACGAGGACGGCGGGGCAGCAGAGACATTAAGGTCGGTCGTGATGCCGCAGCGCATAGCCCGCACCCTGAGCGAGAACGATACGGTGCTCATCGTGTCGCAGGGCGGCGAGGTCTGGCTCTGGCGCCCGCGCTTTTCCAGCGATTACCAGAAAAAAGAAGAGCCGCCCCGCAAGATCGACATAGCGAGCGCCCGTGGCTACGTCCCGGGCCACGTGCTCTCGGACCGCTACGACATCCGCGACATCGCCTACCGGGCGTGTCGCGTCGGACTGCGGATCCAGCAGCCGCCGCCGCCGCCTTCTTCCTCGGATTCTTCTCTGATGAGCGGCGGTGGCGACAACGATGATGATTTCGAACAACAGGCCCTCGTGACGACGACGGCGGCTAATAACAACAACAACGTAATCACGCTGGATTTCGTACTCCACCCAGCCCGCCGCGATATCTTCTTCCTCGCCACGCTGCAGGACCGAAAATTGACCGTCTACGAATTTAGCACCGATGGCACGCTGCTCCATACCTTCCTCCCCGACTTCCCCTCTCCGTCCCTGCACAACAACAACGACGCCACTATTACTACCGTGAGCGATAGTCTAGCCACCGAACAGCCAATCAACAATCACCTCCTCCCACCTCGCTGGGCCGCCCACCGCGGCGGCCTGCGCTGGGAGAAGACGAGCGCGCACGGCGACTTCAGCCTGCTGCCCGTCTGGCTGGGCGGCCAGCAGACCAACGGCCCCTTTGACGCCATGGGCGCCGCCGCCGGGGTCGGCGAGCCCGTTATCTGCCCGCAGTGCCGCGACGCCGGCTTCGTCGCCGTCTGCTTCAACGTCTACACCAAAACGTTCACGTACCCCTGCTTCGAGACGGCGGCGAGCAGCAGCAGCAGCAGCAGCAGCAGCCTCGAGGCGTTCCGGCTCTGGAACGGATGTTTGACGGAGCGGCTCTCGGCCGCCAGCGCCGACGAGGAGTGGCCGCTGATGGTGCTCCGACCGTGCCGTGATCAGGATCCAGCAAGCCAAGGGACCGGAGGACATGGAGAACAGCGACAACAAGAAGAGGCCCAAAAGGGAGAGGATGGTCATACTCCTCTCTACACCACGACGCAGAGGACGAGACGCGAGGACGATCACCCTCTGGTTGCGCGTCGATGGGAGCTGTCTATGCAATCGGCATGGGGCCAGTGGCAAACCTTGTCCCCAGACTTCCAGAAGCGACTGCATCGCACTGTCAAGTTTGCTCTTGACCCTGACCAGATTTTTGCGGAGGGTCGTGTCCAAAGACAAGGTTCCAACCCCGCAACGTCGCTTGGTGTGCAATCACTCTGGGGCGACGACGAGTTTCTCATCTACATCAACGATCAAGTATACACCGCGTGGCAGTTTAGCGGTTGAATTTCACATATGCATAGCGTTTCAAGTCGGTTTTAGTGGGCAGCATCACGTATAGTAGACAAGTGGGGAAGGGGAGGGAGACTGAGATATGAATGCCAGTTAGGAGGATCGAAACCAGAATCAGCTTTGGTATAAAAGTTCTTCGACATTTGTGGCTCTGCACTCTCTCCATATCCGCTTTGCCTTTCGCAGCTACTTAGCGAAAGTCGTGTCATCACCGCTTCCCAAATGCGCAACATGACTTATCATAGGAATACCGCAGATTCTTGTACTCCAACAAAGAAAAGAACATGTAGAAAAACGCTCCGAAACGCATTCGTGGCCACATCCCCTGCGGCGGTCTCGAAAGCGAGCAAACTCCAACGAAACGAACAACGACAATGCTTGCAAGGATATTAAGCTTCCTACAATGCCAATATGTAGACAGGCGTGGCACGGGGCACTCCTGAAAGAAGAGAAACGGATCCAATGATGGGAGGTGGGGTTGTCCTTCCTGATCGGCTTTCCGTAAGAAAGCCCTATATGATACCATCATAAAAGAGGGAGGACCGGAAGGTAGTCTCACGGGCCTGCCTCTTGCTGTCATAATCATGACGTGATGTAGCTGATCCACCCAGGGACAGCCTCCATCGTCAAAGGTGGGCTATGTACAAGTCGTTTGATTTTAGGGCATGTCGCCGTCAGGCTTTCTAATCCTCCGAGAAGATGATGTGGCTGTTTTCGATAATGAACTGAACCGCGAGGTTCTTGGCGTGCATATCGGTCATCTCACGTTCTATCGTCCTGTCCCTCATAATAGTGGGCGCGAAGACAACTGCCAAGTTCTTGGGCGACATCTGTTTCTTATTAGTGGATGCCCCAACACGAGTGGCAGAATAGTACTCACCAGGTTCTCACGTTCACGTTTGGCCACACGTGAAAGATGGAACATGAGGAACTCGAGACAGTCTTTGTGCTTCTGAGGCAGGGCGTTGAACGTCTTCCGCAAATGGTCATACTTTTCTTCATCGGTCGCAAAGGCTATGAAGCAGGTCAGTAACGGTTAAGGATTCGAGCAAGCAAATGGGGCAGGATGGGACTGTGCATACAGTTTGTCTCTAGGACGCGATCGTAGACCTCGTAGGTTAACAGAGGAGTAGGGAGCTTTCTGAAATATTGTTTCAGAACACTAGTGACGGCAGTTATGTCGATATCGGGATCCGAGATGTCAAAGTTTTCAGTAGTGTTGAAGCCATCCTGGACCATCTTCACCTGCGAGTTACCACCAGTCTTTCGGTAGATACCTTCCGTGTCCATACCACGGAGCTCTACCTCCTCGATGCAACGGGTAACAACACAGGGAATCTGTCTTCGCTCGAAGTCGGCTCTTTCAGAAAGTTCCGAACCGAAGAGAACAGACGCAGCCTCGGCAATGGTATGCTGCGAGGAGTTCATGGCTGCCATGTTCTTGGGCATGGTGTTGGCCTTCTTGTTGAAGTTGAAGAAGCCCTGGCGGGCAGCCTCGGCGTCCTTCTTGGCTTGGCCGTTCGCAGGCGGCGGCATTTGAGACACGGGAGACTCGACCTGAACATGGGTCATGTTGTAGGGTAGACCAATGTTCCCGATATCCAATCCCTGCTGGTCTCGACGTTCAGGTTGCTGCAGAGCGCCGACTGTCCTGTTGACACCCTTGGCAATGTTCTGGGCCATGGCTTTGGAGCCCTTCTTCCAGCTGAATTTCTGCACCTTGCCCTTGCGGATGTTGACGACTGTCGGGCCCTGTTCGACAATAGGCTCCTCCTGGTCGGGTATCAAGGTGGTGCCAGTCTGTATGCTGGTGTTGTCGAGGCTCACCGAGTGGTTCGATGAGCCCTTGTGCTGGTAGTGGATTCCTAGGCCATTGGGGGATCGGACGTCTTGCTGGTTGGAATGATTCTTGAATCTCTCCTGGATCTGGTGGGTGAGGTCGTTATTCATGTCGGCTAATTGGGCGTTCTTGGAGGATAACTGTTCAAACTCCAGCAATGCTCGGTCTCGGTCGGCCACTGCTCTGTTCTTCTCATCGACCAGCTCATCGCGTTCGCTGTGCAGCTGTTCCAAGGAGGCCGACATGGATTGTTTGAGCTTCTCGAGCTTCTGCACAAATTCTTTGATGGCGGACTCCTCTAGCTCCCCAAGGTCCACTGGGCGCCCCGTGTCTTTGGCCTTTTCGACATAGCCAGCCAACACCTCCAATTGGCGAATCATAATTTCTGTCTGTGTGTCCAGCACCGAAACCGTCTTTCGCTTTTCTTCCAATTTCTGGTTGATAACTTTGAGGTCCTTTTCGCTGGTAAACTGGCGCTCTAGTTCTGCAACCCTATTTTCGGAATTGCGCAGCCGTCGTTTCAACAACGCAGCGTTATCAGTTGTCGGCATCGAAAGTTGGCTTGTTATGTCATGGCCATGACCATGACCGTTCAATGAATCCTCCAGAATGGGCGTTTTGGGCCAGTGAGGCGACGTAGTTGCTCGTGTTGACTCACTAACACTGCGGGTATGACCCATACGGCCCGTGGTACCGCTTTGTTCTGCGCTGTTGGTTCTACCATGACGCACCGCATTCGATACTCGGCGCAGAATGGATGACGAGCCCTCGTCCGTTCCGAGGATTCGCGCCATGTCTTCCTCCATGGTGAAGTCCCCTCCGGAGCTCCATCTCGGGAGCTTGGGTGACGTCTTGTTCTCGTTTACTTCCGGCAACGAAGTGACAGATTCTTTGGGACCAGCATGCGTGGGAGGCGCAGGGGGCGCTCGCGGAGCCATATAAGTATCACTCAGCTTCTGTTCAGCGCTAGGCCGCGAAGGTTGCGAATAATCTTCGGCCCCCTTAGATCTCGGCACGGGTGGAAGGTTACCGTTGCCTGGTAGATGTTAGTTGCAAGTGACCAGACCACTTCACTTTTCAGGGGGTACATACCATTTCCCATCTTGGGTACCTCTTTGCGCGCAATGGGTCGAGACATGCTCGATGGTCCAAGGGAAGAATCCGTTGACCGAACTTCGTCCTCATCCCTGGAACGCGATTCGTGGGAGGCACGAGATGTTGTAGACTGATCGATCGTCTGCGAGAGCAGTTGAGACGCATCTGTAAGAGCCTTCTCTGTCCTGTCCGGGCTTTCACTGTATCGCCCTCCACTCGATTCATGTTGGGAATCGGCACGGGTATTGGATTTCTTGGTATTCGGGGCATCCTGCAATTTGAACCCATCCGACTGGGATTTTTCGTTCGTCGATTTTCGAGATCGGTCATCAGTCGTGGCTGAGTGCGACTTCCTATCAGCCCTGGACGACTTGGACAGCTTTCGACCCAAATCCTTCGCTGGTGGGCTGTCGTAATCAGAGGACGGCTGTCGTGCCTTCTCCTGGAAAGCGATGTGCGGGGTTGACGTTTGAGATTCCCCTTTCCGTTCCGATTTCTGGCCGTCTCTTGAAATGCTGAAGTAGTCCTTTTCTTTCGAGTGTCTGCCTTGGTCCTGAGCAGAGCTCTCTCTTGTTGACTGCGGTGTGGCAGAGGGTATAGGACTTGGGTCCAAGGCTACAGGGATGAAGAAATCGCGATCCTCTCCAGCTGTATTGTGAACCTCTGGATGGCCGCCCATGAAAGCAGAGTTGCGATTGTTGCGATAGGATGGAAGAGACAGCGAGCCTTCCTTGGAATGCTCTACGCGCCGTTCGGGCGATCGAGCCGGCCTGGAACTGTTCCTCGAACCTGATGAATCATGCTGATTATATGTCGGCCGAGGCCGCGGGGACAGTTCCGTTGGCGTGTTATCGGATTCGGGATCTACTCGATCGTTGGAGAAGGCACCATTCGGTATGGCGTTGGGGGGAAGCGCAGGAAGACTCTTGTCCACTATCATGGGAGACCCGTCTTTTTCTCTCGCTTTACTCTGGGCTGCCGCTTTCGATTTTTTCCTCCTCCTTGCCATCAGAGATTCATGACAGCTCATGCAGAATATTCCCTGCGAGGTCCTGGCGTACCGCAGATTCTCAATCTTCCTCTTACAGTTGCGACATCGAAAGCAGGTAGCACAGAATGCCTGATCGCCAGTGAGGATGGCAAGATCCTCGATCTTGTTGCCACAGGCGCTGCAGCTGTATGTGCAGTTGTTGCAGATGAGAGAGCCATCTCCGAGAAGCAGCAAGTTCGCATCGGAATCAAGAAGCGTGCCGCAGGTATTGCAGCGGAAGCAGTTCAGATGCCATCGGTTGCCGGCTATGTCAACATCGTCAGCACCGTCGAGCGGAACATTGGGTACAGTGAAGAGAGACGTCATTGCTCGAGACAAGGGGACGAGTGGATAGGGTGGTCAAAGACCGGTAGAGACACTGCTCGGTGCGAATCTGGGTATAGAAGAGAAGCTCTTGTATATGGAGACTTACCCAGCTCAAACGCTTTGCCCTCCTCGAGTATCTAAGTTTGAACACAATTAGCACCCGAAAGTGTGAATATCGTCGGTGGCGTCATGGCTCATGGTTCTGACTCCTTACCTCTCCACAGCCTTTGCAGGGGAAGTTCTCCTCGCTCTCCAGCTGGTTTTCCAGATATTCGTCCATGTTCAATTCCGGCAGAGAACGCACGCGAGTCGGCAGGTGTTACGGTCAATCGATCGCTACTTGGCAGCGGCGTGGTCGCATACGACAGGTCGAGGGCCCAAGGTGGCCGGGCGAGTAGGTTGGTTGGAATCGCAAAGTGGTCGAGGCGGGCTGCAGCTATGGGAACATGAACAATTGCCCCCAGGGGTAAGTATCAACGCCGCACCGGCGATGATGCAACAACAGCGACGGCGTGAGAGATTGAAGGGGCTGCGGCTGGCGGCTCGGTAGCAAGCCTTGGAATCCTTTTGGCAAGGCGCCGTCGAAAGTTTAGCCAAATCAAAAAAAGCCTGGGCCGGGCAAGATCTGATCTCACTGTCCTCTGAACTTCAGTCCCAATGGTCGGACGCACGGTGTCGATCCGAGGAGGGAACAGCCACGAATCCCAACCTAAAGTGTTTGCGAAGAGTCGTGCCTGTGCGTCGTCGTTGTTGATGTTGACGGAAAACTGAATCGCCTGGGCAGCCGAGGCGAATGCGATTGTGTCCGGGGGAGGAGATGTATAAGAAAGGCCACCGGCTATGGAGCAGCAACCGTATATTTTGTCGCTTGTTCGAAGACAGATGGACATAAGACAGGGAAACACAGAGACAGACACGTAGTGGAATAATGTGCGCGGGCCTTCTAGCGAACAGCTTCGACTATCATGGTCCCGAAGGCGAGAGGGAGGTTCCCACTTGATGCAATTAATAAAGGCAGATTGGTTTGTCCGTGATATGTGTGGGAGGAAAAGAGAGGTGTATGTAATTCTCGAGGGGGGGCGGCGGCCAATGTCGTCGCTGAGCTTCTCTTGCCTGTCTCGTCTTTTGCCTTGCGTCTAAAGCCTAGCAACCTAACCTTGCCTACTACTTTTACTGTGATAATAAGGGGGTCGCCTGAACTGTTGGACTGGAGGGGGCGTGGTTCGGAGCTTGCAAGCAGGCTCGAAAACAGAAAGTGGAAAGGGTCTAGAAAGGCACAGTGCCAGTCGGGTCGAGTCGACTGTACAACAATGAACATTGATGGCGGGCGAGGTCTACAGCACCCTCTCAATGAGGGTGAGGGGACGCTAGAGGCTAGAGCCGACAGTGGTTAGCGTTGCGCTTCAGTTCCCAGCGCCACATTTTCGACATTGGCCCATGGTCCATGGCCCGTGGCCTGCCCCTGACAGGGCGAGACTGGGCCGAGCCAGTGCGACTGTAAGTCAGTGTATCACACAAACATCTGCGGGTTGTGACCGCATCATGGTTTGTCGAGTTATGTGCTTTGATAATAGCCAGATATATACAGCAGTTATCCTCATCAAGTATATGTGGGATTCCGCCCCGAGTGTTTGATTCCTTGAGTATGTAGGTACTCGTCATATCATACCTACATACTTACCTACATAGCCTTCCTTACACTTGGTGCATAGGCACACCATACAAACATGGGATATGTCAAGTCGACTAGAGCCATTACCTTCAACAAACATCGGATCGGACCCGAGTAGGGTGTTGACAGCACGACTCAGCCTCACCTCTCAAACCCAACATCAAACATATGTACCCGGCATGTGTGGAAATACCGGCGGGCGTTGTTGGGCCCAGCTATAGGCAAGAAGTGCCGTCGGCTACCACTTGTCAGCAAAAAACAAAAGACTCATGTTATTCCGGATTCAGAACCCCGATGTGTCAACTTCAAGCGTTGGAGGCAGCAGGCCGAACTGGAAAACCGCAGTTCAGCCCTCGAAAGGAAGGCTGAAACGTAAAAGCCATTAGCGAGCCAATGGACTTGGTCGGACGAGGTTCAAGGGTATCAGGATATTTAAACTCCAGACGTTACATTGTCACTCCGCAACACCGTTCCTGTCTAGTGGTGGTGGTATCGGAACTTGGGCACGTAAGTTATTCTTCTGGGATCGCCCATGAGACGGCAGCTGAGGTCGAGTCACTGACCAGCATGCTGGATGGCGTATGTGCACTTGTCATCTGCAGCCGGCATCGCTGCGTGTCCGGCTTCACTCTGGCTCTGGGGTACGATCAATGCCTACTTACCTAGGCCTGCACAAGATTCGCAAGTCGACTCCTCTGTTGGCCATGCCCCTTGGATGCTTACCCCCCTTGAAGCAATCAAAGATAGTCTTCGCCTTCGCAGGAATTGTCTCTCCCACCCCACATTCAACGCGGTGAAGCGCGCGCGCGCGCGCCTCCCTTCCTCTAGATGACGACGATGCCATCATGATGTGTAATAACAACATGACACTTTCCACACAAACGCGCTACACTTACATAAACCTTCCAGCCTTCCACAGGGCAACAACCAAGAATTCTCCGTTGACTGACAGGCGCTGGCACTTCCTCCATTTCACCGCCATACTACAATTCGTGAGAGGCACGTAACCAGCCCTCTGACCGCTACAAAATGATCCAACCTTTGCAGACGTAGCTCGCATAGCGGCTGAGATCATATGCATACAAGCATATATTTATAGCCTGCCTGCGGATTGAAACAAGACCAAGCATGGAGCATGGAATATGCATCCTTCGCTCCCATTCAATCCCATCAGCTCAGCTCTGCTTGGCCACTGGTTGGTAATGGGCGACCATGCTTTTCTCATCTTCAAGCAGTTCTCCAGAGAGGAATGTGCTGTGCTGGGCGCTCCACTGGGCGCAAATACGTGCAGCCACTAGACGGCCCCTACCACTGTTCTAACATAGGCCCTGCATCTGGACCCTACGATCGGCGCTGCATCCAACCCAATATGGCCTCGCTGGCGTTTTTGGTGGCTTCATCGCGCACACTATGCCAAATTAAAGGGTCCGCTACTTGTCAGTTTGGTTGACAGTACAGCTTGTATGTATACGCTGAAAACGTGAATGGCAATTGCCCTAATCCGGGCAGGCTGTCGGTTTGGCAGCCCCCTTATCTGTCAATTTGGCGCTCTCCTGAGTCCTGTCTTCGTCCCATTCCCGGTTTGCGTGCCTGGTGCCTGAGTGCCTGGGGCGGCAGGGACAAGAACGTTGAAGGAGGAGTGGGCGGCGAAAAAGAACAGGGACCCCCTACTGTTTCATCTAGAGAGGCCCACTCCTCTGCCGAACATCGAAACAACTCCTATTTTATTATTCGAGCTTGTTAACCTTATTAGTCCACCGTATGTACAGTGTGCAGTTGGTTATGGGTGTGGCTCAGCCAGTCCCAGCCAGTTGCCAGTCCTGTTCATTTTCAGATCATCGAGCAAGTGAACGTCTCATTACACCGGGCGAGGCGCAATCCGTCATGGCCATCCAACTCACAGATCTGTAATTTGACAGAAGCCTGGCGACCCGCAGCGACCTGCATATGCGCATTCGTGGTCCGTACATTGTGCTGTCGTAGCAAGATCATCAGTGGAGATCACATCTTACTTCCCAATTACCAAGACTATGTCAACGTTGGATGGGCGAGTGTCACTATATGCCAAGCCAGCTCGCCGGCTGCAGAACATAAGACGCACCCTGACTCCCTGAAAGGCGAGAAATAGCTCCCCCCCCTGTATGGGTATGGGCCACCAGCTGTTGGATCGGCGCAAATCAACAGCCGGTGGCCGCAGGACCAACTGCCGCACCAAACTGCCATTTGCGAAGAGAAAAGTGAATCAACCGTATGGAATCTGTCTTCCGGTATATCGGATATGCATCTCGTCTCTTCCAAATGACCTTGGCGGCATTAGTACTACAGCAAACGTCAGATGCAAGCAGCCTGCAGTTTTCAGCTCACCCAAATGCGTGTGCGTAGTCATATCATCCCGGGTTCAAGGAGCAAGTCCGAAACGTCGTGTCAACTACTCGCATCTTACTATCCCGTACCCATAAGCAAGGTGCGCGTGTCGGGAGTCGGATACGGTGAGGTATTTACAGATGATTGCTGTTGTAGTCGCAGCTGTATATTGGTCTATCACTCCTGGCTTCGGCTTTCGTCGCCCCTTTCCGTGGCTTTCTGCAACACACGCTCGACGATCTGAGGATCCCAGGGATGTGGGAGCCTCGCATACTATGTACAGAATATTCACACCAGGTTTTCCCGGCCTCCTCCTTATATTGGGCGATATGGTTGGATATATCTGTAGTTTATCTATGTAGATTTTCATATCAGAGGTTGCTGTTACCTTGTAGCGGGCGAGACGGGGAAGCAGGCTGGTGGCAGGTGTAATAGCGATCCCGATTGATACGTCGGACAATTTTCCGTCTTAATCTCAACAGTATCCGGGGCAGACCCCTAACTGCAACTCCACCCACGAAAACGGTCGTCAAGCTCCACACTCTCGTCATCTAGCCCGGCGATCATGCATCGCGCCCCTAAGTCGCCAAGACCTCTTATAGAGGGCTGCCAAGGTCCATCGATCAACGTCCGTTTTCTGAAGCTGTCTAATCTACTGTTTACGTATCCAACCTGGGGTGTTCTTTTAGTCTCACATACGCGAGATTTATAGACGATCGGTCTTTCAATAGGGTTTGTAAATTGTCAAGGCCTGCAATCGTTGCCTTGCCAGTGGATGTTTTTGTTGCTTTTCTTATTTCGTACTTGGATCAGCATCCCAGAGTACCCGTCAGTGATCGCTTGGCATATTTGTTCTGCGAAACGTTGCGCTTGCATATGCATACTACCTACATATACAGTGCAGCTGCAGCCTGTCTCCTGGCCCCTTGCGACCGCAGGTAACAAGGAACATGCATATAACACTGTTGTGGGAAATGATGGAAAGGCATATGTTACACGCCAAAACAAATATAACAGGATGCCGTGTCGCAAATATACAGAACGTATGTGCATCTGCGCGCCGCTTATGAGCAAAACGTGCGACATGCATTGGCGTAGCCAAGGTTGCACGGAGGGGGTTGGCTGTGAAGATTGTTCGAGAAGCACAAACTTTCAAATACTTAATATAACTCGCCCGGTTCTGTCTGGGAACTGGATGTTGTGTTACTCACTTATTGCACCACCATCATCTTCATCGTCATGTAGGCAGCTGATTACCGCACCGGTACTCCGTACCAGCCTGCTTCTTGTGCCGTGGTGTGTCTTGGTACTGAATGCTGCTGAGTCGAATTGACTTAGGTAGGGGCTGTCCCGTGTTTATTGAGTGTCATTTCCTCATGATGTTGCTCCAAGATTTCGGCGGCCCAATCCGCTGACATAAGATGCCGTGTTCACTTCGCACATGCGTACATGTTCACGTCGGCGCGTGTCAAGTTTTCGTAGAGAAGCGTATTTGCCCCAGTATATGTCATGTCATTGGGCATTGGCTGACTATTCATGGGCCAGTGAGTAGATATCATAGGAGTGAAATGACAAATGGCAATTACACAGCTAGAGGATAATGACGCCCTTTTATGCCTTATTGGCCATCCATTCTGTTCACACATGTAAGACGAAATCGATTCATTAGGCGCTGAGTCATACAGCATCCAGCCGTGAATGATATACACGGGGAAGTACTGGGGGAGGTGCCCAAAGAAATGATAACCGGTGTCAACATCGGTACTCTTCCACCAGCGCCTTATGACCGACACCGAAGGAACTCCTGCATAGTGAAGTGTCCGTGGACTGTTTTGATAGTGTTCCCTATTTATGTCTATGCGTTTTGAACAGTTATATGTCGGGTAAGCTTAGGGCGTCAACGAAGAGAGTCCCATGCTTGACAACAGACCCTGATTAGGCCGACATCAACCACAGAGGCTCTGGCCGCTGTGTTTCATGTCTATGGTTTGATTGGTAGATTCTGTTATCTGTTTCTTGTAAAGCTCTGTCGCTAGCTGGCCACAGATCTCATATTCTACGCGAGTGCTGATGCCGCTTTAACTCCAGCCAAGACGACTTGGTAATCGTAGGCCCATCTGATCGTAGACAGTTGCTTAGCTTTCCCATTATGATAACCTCACCCCCAAGAATTCGCGTAGTAGTGATAACACAATGACTTCTATGATACCCGCTGTCCAGATATCGGTCATCGTGTTATGAAAATTGTGTGAAAAGAGAGTCGAACACCGCCAGATCCTATTCGTTCGGAAGATATCAAGGCAACCCCAAAAGAAAAGATTCGTTCAAGTCACCAAGGGCTTCGCAAGACATTGTTCGTTCAATATAAGCAATTCCAATAATCGTCAGGCAGTTGGGCCTAATGTAAGGACAATTCATACCACGCGAGGATGCTGTTCTCTCATGGGATTGCTGAGAAACACTGGGAACGTTAAGTGTCAAGACATTGATTATATAGGCACTTAGGAGTTAGGTTGCTGGCTGTATCTAGAATCCTAAACCCATATCTGAGCATGATACGCCTGGATCATGATGAAAACCACCGTTATGACGGCCGTGTATGTGAAATTTCATGTTGGCGAGACGTGCCCGAAAAGTCTAGCGGGAGTTGTCGGACCAGACGGTACAGATACGTTCCACTTTGGCGATCACCGGTGTAGCAGTCTAGGCTTCCATCTGGTTGCACACATTTTGACTGTTCTCACAGTATATAAGGAATGGTCAGAAGGAACAACTCCATTCGACATGATTGACCCTCTACTGTTTGCGTGGAAATGTAACTCTTCCCCTCTCCCCGGGGGATATCCTGCCAAGACAGCCATGGACTTATGTATGTTATCACAACATCGGGGCGCCATAATCGAAATGTTTCGATTTCTATATTTGATCGGTCTCAAATCACCATTTCAGCTCCAGTCTTCATGAAATGAAAGGGAGTCGATGAATGTGCCGTGCAAAATCTCAAGCCGAGAGAAAAGTAACCAGGGGAAGACAGGCCAGCCATCATCTCCTCGCCCTCCGAAAAAAAAAAAAAGACCCAGCGAATAGACACTCAACGCCACGAGAGTCATCGTAGAATATCATATTCCAGATATTTATCTCACGCGTACGGCGGCTCTCCAAACATGCGCTATTGTTGGCAAGGAGGGGATGCGATATATTCAAGGTGGGCTAGTACTTGCACCAGCACCACCACGCCGTTCCATTTCCATGATAACAGGGCAGACCCTGATTCTAGCAACTTCACCTCTTCAAAGGGCTGACGAATAGGGATGGCAAGGCAATGCATGCCCATGACTCTCGCCCTGGAGGAGAACTGGGCTCCGAAGCCGGGGTGGACACACCGGCACCAACAATACCTGATTAGTGCCGCGAGGGATTCACTTAGGAGAACCGAACCGGCCATACGGGCTTCGTCAACTGCATCCGTGCCGTGGCCTAGTGCGCACGATAGTTTACTGGGAAGTGGTTGAGCCAGTTGAGTCGAAAAAGGGCCGACCTCCGCTATGGAGGTTGTGGGGATAGGTATGGGGAACGTTTTGGACTGACTTTTTGTCCCCTTGACAAGTGCGCTTACTGCTGACCGTTCGCCTAGACTCCTAGACTCCTCGACTATAGATACCGCATTCGGTTTGGCTAGAGGATACTCCGGGCGTTGCGCGTTCTGGAGTATTTCGACTGAATGTGCCAACAAATTTATTCCCCGCGTCGAACCCAAAGGGCAATAGTCGTGGTTGCGACGAATCGATACCAGTGAACAAGTCGTACCTGCACTGGCTGTCGTCCACGCCTACAGATCGTCACGGAAGATGAGGTCATTATAAACGTGTCTTCTTTATTTTCATTCACGGAGTCAGTGTGAATGACGTCTATAGGCTGAAGAAGACCGAGCATAGTGAAGCTGTGGAAACAAATCCAGGGAACGCCGAGGTGGTCTCCGCCTTTCCTAGGGAGGATCCATACTTCCTAACCTATCCAGCAATAAAAACAAATGGATATTTTCCAACTCCGTCGCGCAAAATGCATATCAGTCGACTATTTAATAAATGTGGCCGTTCGTTGATCACTGATTGGTGCCACAAGATGGAGAGACCATGGGAAAGCAGGGAAAGAAACTGGAAAGCGAATATAAGCTTTCCCGCCTGCATGTCCCTACTGTGCTCAAGTTGGTCTGCAGGGGGAAGAGGCCATAATTATCGCCGTATGCTCGTCACCCATCTTGACTGGCAGCTGGGTCGCAAACTCGATGCCAAGACTGGGGACGTCCAGGGTTCCCCACGTAGGTAATTGGCCATAGAGTTGCGCCACCCAATCGTCGTGCTAGGGCTCGGTAGAATTGGACGCAAAGCAACTCTAATGTTGGGACGAAGTAGTGCTTTCCGCCGACGAGATGGACATATCAGAGTCGGCGCGGTCAATGCCAGGGGTCCGATCCGCGGTGGTGCGAGACTTCTCACTGTGAAAAGGGTTAGCAAAAGTCACATCGGCGGGCAATAAGGAGGTCTCGAGGGATGACATACAGAGCTTGTCTGTTGGAGTGCAGAGTGCACTTCCACTTGCCGCCCTTGGTGTTCAAGGTGAAAGAGAGGGGCTTGGTGTCAAGGACGGACTTGATGTCGTGGCTAGGCATTTTGAAGGTATGTTGAGTATTGAAGACTTGGGAGGGTTTCCGAGGTGCGGATGGATAAGACGTAGGTAGGCTGAAGATGGCTGAATGGCAACAATAGTTGGTATCAGAAGGATAATGCAAGGAGACGAGAAGGAGACTGGAAGGGGAAGAGCACAAGTTTAAATATATGCGTCTTAAACTGAGCGGAAGGAACTTGCTCGGCTTCCTCAAAATAGGGAGGACTGGAGATAGGCCCAGTCAGTCCCGTGTGGCACTTACACTCTCCGGCTGGAGCCCCAAGCCAGAAACCGCGAGAAGCCCTTATCTGTAGTACGTATTACTCACCCTTGTACAAGTCGAAGTGTACATCGGAAAGTGCAATGTTGGAATGAGCGATTTAGGGGCGTTCAATCTGCCCTGTCAGGTGGAGAAAGTACAGTACAGAACGTACCGTAACATATGTTTGTTCTGGTGTGCGAGGCTGCTCGCTGGTCGGAATCGCTAGTAGGACCGATACTTTGGCCGCTCTGGGAATAGTTGCACCAAGCCGGCCACCCTGCTGCACACCCGCATCCGCAACCCTTCGAGTTCAGGAAGGGTGCAGCATTCGCATGCTCCCTACATGCAGGAGCGAAATATCCCCCGGTACAGGGTACCCTCAATACACTCTGGGGATCCCACGAATACGGCATGATTTGCACTCACATTACTGTGCGTCTTGCGCCAGCATCAAGCACGATCGAAGGGGGGCAACTGCAGCTGGCAACTTCCAAGTGGATGCTTGCCAATGACCTGACTACTGGTACAAGAGGGACAAGCTTCTAGAAAAACCGAAGGTTGCCTATTAGTCAGTAGGCGATGTCAGTGTCAGTCAGGAACAACAGCCGGCTCCATGTTCACCCACGGCGTCGGAACACCGATCGCGAACCCCATTAAATTGTCACAGAAAAAAAGCACCCTAGCCAGCCAGCATCGGCTAACAACCCACTTCCGCTAAATGCACAACCATCAATCAACATACTAAACATCTGCCTCCTCCTGCATGCCGAGGCCCGTCAGAAATATATGCTTGCAGATGTCGCGCTATTTGTTCAGTTCATGGTGGGTGACGTTCGAATCTCCTAGGAGGGACCATCTCGAGCCATATCTTACCACACTTATCTATTGTGGGATTCCCGAGCGCGTTGCTTCTATACATCTGTACGTGTATGCAAGGTAAGGCTCTAGGTATGCGTCTTTTGATGCCAAGCCAGCTTGTAGATGCTACTAAAGCTTACCAGAGCTTCCAGAATGTTTCTTCCCTTTCGTACAGCAGTAGTATGGCTTAAGATGCCTGGTTCCGATCCAACGAGTCTCGGCGTCGATCTCTGGGCAAGGGGCCGCGGCATAGCGCCCATCTGATTGGATACGAGCAATGTATATGCAGTGCATGTGCGAAGCCATCTCCGTAAGTTCCGGCGGAATCTTCGCAGGAAGGCTTAGGAATACCAATGTGTTCGTTTGACAGCCAACAGTGCGCTTGATTGCGATAGATGAATTTGCTTGGTGATCAAGTTTCGCGATTCGGATGCCTCGAAAAGGCGAAGCCGACACTTATCCCGCTGCTACTTGACCAAACCCACATGTAGTCGTAGCACTCCGACCGGCTGTGCCGACTCGCACGCCACTACGCACCATGACGTTACATCCACTAGGGGCGTTCGAGAGAATCAATCAAAAGCTTGTCTCCGTTAACCTTTTGATTACTCGGCCTAGCCTTCTGGCGTGCAGGGGATGAGGGGGGAATAGCCTGATCGGCGCCCATCAACGCATTTCTCTCGACTCCCTTAATCCATGCCACAGGTGCTTCCTCACATCCGATGCACCGATAGATATTGCGAGGTCAAGGCTGAATCGTAAAACTGTATCAACCATGGATTGATCTTCTTCTTGCCTTGAATTTCCGGCTATTGTTGCTCCGATGGCTGAGACACGCCCATCACGATATGTATGCCTTACTGTGCATATGTGGGCAGTCCATGTTGGATTCTTTATTACTGTAACGCTGTATCGCGAAGACATAAGCACTTGGCGCCCTGCGCCGTGTGAGGTTAGTCCTGACTTGCTCACCGATTGGTCTATATCGCGGTGATCGTCGCTGGTCTTTGCTCCCAACGGTTACATGTGTATGTACGTAGGGACAATTGTAGTATGCAACGAACGGCAGCAGGGAAGTTCCAGCCGCGTTGCCCAATTGTCCCTTCCGACAACCGAGAGCCGCGTATAAGCCCTTTCGTAAGGAGGCGTACGCGATCCTTCACCGCTTTCCAAAGCGATGCGAGGAGGTCATTTGAATACATTCTATACCTAGGTATGTATGGATGCTCTGCTCACCGTTCATTTCCGATGTGTTTACGACCTTCCAGTTATGCCACATGACCATGCATTGATGCTCTGGAGCCGCCCTTGATATATTGAAGCAAACTTGATTTGGAGCCGGCCGTCACGCGACGCTGTATGCAGAGTGATTCCTTTTACACACTCACATGCAGCTAGAGATGCGCCCCCCAGACTCATCATGCTGTCCCCCACACGGGGCATACAGTTGTACCGCATTTCCCCAATACCCCGTAAGAAACAACCCTCGCCGTTACACCCTTTTACTGGCTGAACTGAAGTCGAGCGGAGCCAGTTGGGAACACCCCAGCATATGCCTTCTATATATGTAGCCTGCATCATGACAAGACCAGGGAAGCAGGACCTGAGTATACTCGGCACTGAGAGTGAAGTTGTGCCAATCTTTCTTTTATCCGAAATGGTGTAGGCGCCAGGTGCCAGGGTAGCTCGTCCCATGATTGCACGGGAGCTGCCGTCTCGGTTCCGCTAACTCGAGACTGCAAGTCAAGAAGCGCATACTTCATTGCAACGGCTGCCGACAGATGCAGCTCGGAACCACCGCATCCTCCGTACAGAAGATGCAGCTCGTTTCTGGGCAATGATATCACGACACGTGCCTTTCATGCAGATACTGTGTTTCAAATATTCATTTCTATTCAATCAATCATGCCGATTCGTCCCATCTGTTGTACAGTCTACAGTGTGAAACTACTGCTCCCTGTGCTCCCAGAGTGATGCATTATAGGAGAGTCAAGTAGAGTAGGAAAGAGGATGATCGTCGAGGGATGGTGGTATCTACAGTCTAGAAATGATGGCCTGGGCGTAGTCCGTGGTGCTGGCCTTGCCGCCCAGATCGCCCGTCAGAGCCTTGCCTTCCGCCAGGGTATCAAAAGCAGCCCGCTCGATTCGGTTCGCGTACTCGTTCAGGCCCATGTGTCGCAGCATCATCATGGAGCTGAGAAGCAGAGCCGTGGGGTTGGCCTTGCCCTGACCAGCGATATCCGGAGCCGAACCGTGGACAGCCTCGAAGATGGAGCACTGGTCACCGATGTTGCCGGAGGGGGTCAGACCGAGGCCACCAATCAGGCCGGCGCACATGTCGGACAGAATGTCACCGTACAGGTTGGGCATGACCAGGACCTTGTCGTTGTAAGGCAGAGGGTCGGTAACCATCTTCAGGCAGGTGTTGTCGAGCAGCTCAGCATCGAACTCGATGTGGGGGAAGTCCTTGGCAACGTCCTTGGCAACGTTCAGGAAGAGACCATCGGACATCTTCATGATGGTGGCCTTGTGGACGACGCGGACCTTCTTGCGGCCGATCTCGGTGGCGTGCTGGAAAGCGAATCGCAGAACACGCTCGCTGGCCTCGCGGGTGATGAGCTTGATGCTCTGGACGACACCATCAACCACGACGTGCTCGATTCCGGAGTATTCGCCCTCGGTGTTCTCACGGATGAGAACGGTGTCGACACCGTCGTAGGGGGTCTTGTAACCGGCAACAGACCGGCAAGGTCGCAGGTTGGCGAAGAGGTTGAATGTTCGTCGCAGGGTGAGGTTGAGGGAGACGTGGCCCTTACCGATAGGTGTCTGGCGATTCAGATCAGGTTAGTGATTCTGCTGTTCCCTGGCCCTTGAAGATCCAAAAGAGGTATACTCACGGCGAGGGGGCCCTTCAGGGCAACCTTGTTGCGCTCAATGCTCTCAATTGTTGCCGGGGGAATGGTGGTCTTGCCATCGATAAGCATGGGTGTGACGTCAACGGGCTCCCAAGAGACAGGTGCCTACATATCTCTTTAGTTAAAATTCCTGGCACATCGCAGACCATTGGTGACAACAAACCTTGGCAGCAGCGAAGATGTCCTTCACAGCCTGGGAGATCTCCGGGCCAATACCATCTCCCTCGATGATCGAGACAGGGAAGTTTCCCTATGTGCACTTCCAGTTAGATTACTGTCCTATAGCGTCGCTTGGTTCATTGTGATACTGTTATGCGAGGCGATTGTCGATTGACCCAGTACCACGACATGTACATAGGGTGCTTTTATATTGCGCAAATCGACCGTGAGGGTTTGCGAATGCAGGAGAAACGTACGCTGGCATCCTTCTGTCCGGTGAACTTGGCCACCTTGTCTGAGTAGAATCGTCGGTTCTGCCATTGAGAGAAACGTTAGTTGCCAATGGCGCAGATAGTCAAGACCAGTCGACATGTTGGTCTCACCTGGAAAGATAGAGTTGCAGCGGCGCGAGGAGCTGCGCGGACGCATTGGCGTCGCATGGGCGCCGAGACGCTTCGAATGGCCAGCATTGTGAATATTTGTCTGAGAGGAGCGGGTATCAAAGATGTCGAAAGGCTCCTGCAAACTGCGTGAATGGCGTTGAGGCTAGCAAAACAAAAACTCGGTTGGTATTCTGCAGGCAAAGAGCTTTCTTCGAGGGATAAAAGCTTCGGAATCACACTACGGCTGGCCCCGGCTATGCTATCAGATGTAAATTTGCTCTAGCTTGGTTCTGACGGGCGGCTAAAATCCGGCTCAAACCAGTACATCATTGAGCATCTCCGAGAGCCAAGACAAGCCCTCTTCCCATCCTACTTACTGGCAGATCAGTAAAACATTGCCATAGTCTCTTTCTTGTCTAGAGATACACTGGTAAAGAAGAATGCGGTTATTGAGCTGCGTGAGAACCAGACAGGCCCGGGGCGGGGAATCAAGAGGTACAGTATGCAGACGGCACACGATACGGTTGACCTCACTAAGCTTACATAGTGCAAGACCCGTTTTGAACGTAAAGATTAGATAGGACTAACCATATACGTCAGACTTACAACGATGTATGAGAAGGGAATACAATTTGATCTTGTATAATGTATGAGAGGTATGCTGTGTTTCCATTTCTTTTTATATATAGATGCTTTCATAGCACATCACTTAAACGTGTAGCTAGAAAAGTTTACTGAACTATCTAGACCGTAATAATAAGCAGTATACCGTTTGAAACGTCGCTACTAGATATGCCCCACCTCTCCTCGGTAGGAGCCTTACGTGTAGGCACAATTGGGGCCCGGACCGTCGCAAGCTTCCAAGGTGGCAGGGATACCGACTCCCATTAATGAGTTACGGTTGCGACACCCGTCTCCGAAGTCAATGATCTACAACCCGCCAAAACATAGGCACTGCCCGAAACTGTTCTCATGTCGATATCCTGATGAGGAAAATGCTTGGTCTCGACGGCCATCAATTAAGCATATGATATAGCCATGGCTGCCCCCGATTTCGAGCGAAACGTGTTGGAGTTCTACGGCGTACCGACCGCATTCCCGGCAGAATGGCCCACGGACAAGGACAACAGCGACGGTTCGGACAGCGAGGCCGAACAACTGAAGAGGCAGAAACACACCCGACGCAAGTCGCGATACCAAGCCCTTGAACGCGCTGTCAGCAACAGAACAAGTATCGTGCCTGGTTCCGAAGTATCGACAGGCGGCGTTGGTAGCTTGGTGCAGCGGGATGAGCCTGACCCTTTAGGGGGCAGCGACAGCGTCGTGGGATCCTTGCGGCGGTTTGGCATTCCTGTACAAGAAGACCCGCGCCTGCGAACCAAGTTCCTCTTGTCCTCGACCAACTTCTCGCCATCGCTGTTCCTTTCCCAGCTACATGCGCTGGACGATACCCGAATGCTAGAGTCTGGCCTAGACAGCCTATCCCAATCTATTGACTTAAAGTCCGCGTCTCTGAAGGTCCTTGTCGAGTCCAATTTTGAGCGCTTCGTCAAGGCCAAAGCTACCATCGACAATGTCTACAAAGAAATGAAATACAGGGGCGTCGAGCCGCCCTCGCCAACGCGGGCACGCGCTCACTCGAGACATGCTAGCAGGAGCAGCTTCAGGAATAGTATCGGTGGGGCTGGCCTGGGTGTGAATCCGCTGGTCGCCCCCCTGTCGCCGGGTCCAGATGCTCGGAAGAAGAATGCTTTGGTGAAAGAAAGCGATTACGGTGTCATGGGCATCAAGGCACCACTGCTCGATGTCTCGGCTAAAGCGGAGGATGTATGGGGCCCTGCACTGGGCGGACGCGAGAAGGAGGAGAACCTGAAGACAGTCCAATACTCCATCGAACGTTTCCGGGACTATATCGAGGCCAGCTCCAACGTAGCCGACAGCATTAAGCGGCGTGATTACGAAACTCTAATAGAAGAGTACACCCGCGCACGCCGCTTCGCAGAGGACGCAAGGCGACTGGTACAAGACTTGGGTACAACTGCACCAAGCGAAAGCCAAGCCTATCAGATATTACTGGCCGCTCGCATGTGGCACGATGTTGACGACCAGATACAATCATTCAAACGGGACATCTGGAAGAAGCTCATATCTCTTAATAACCTGTCCAAGACAGATGTGCAAGCAGGTCGGCCCCAAGATCAACACATGGAGCTGATTAGTCTACTGCTGGAGCTTGGCGTTGAAGATAACCCCATCTGGGTATGGCTGCTTAGCAGGTATGACTACCTGAAGGGTAAGATTGCATCTGTAGCAGATCGAGGAAAAGTCGAAATCGAGGTCCTCAGGCGACGACTGGCCAACGGGCAGAAGCCAACACCCCAAAGTGTGGCAGGGCATCTTCGAGCTCTCGGTCGACAATCTGTTGAAAGCAAGCCGGATGGGATCGATTCGCCAGATGTGATTGAGCTGTGGGACAAAATGCTGCAATTCCTAAACATGCTACTGTCAACACAAGGGATCCTCGGCGAAATTTTAGAATTCTGGCAGACTGTCGATGGTTTTATTGAGGGAAAGACACAGTCGTCTCTCCCTACTGGGTTTAACGGGGAGTCCCGTGTGCATCATCGTCTATCGGATCAGGGTACACTTGATCTTAGGAAGGGAACAGTTGAGCTTGTCGACATGATACGACAGCACGTTCTCGAGTTCTTTGCCGGCGCCCCCCCTGAGGATATCTCTCTCCTATTTTCACCATTGCCACCGTCGCCTGGAACACCAGTATCGGCCTCGTTGACACCTACTGCGCTCCGGGATCCCAGATTCAACTTTGACTCGAACAACCTACCGCCGCCGTCCCCAAGACGCGGTGAGGCCTGGGAGAAGTTTGCTTTCTGGCCGCCCAATGCCAACTCAGTCAGTGGTGTGCACTATCTATCCAAGATGCTGGCTTTCATTGGGTCTGGTGCATCCGAGATGGCTAGCATCGCGCCAGTGAGCCAGATTGATGAGAAGCAGGTCGAACATCTCAAGACCCTGGTCGGTGCAGCTCGGGAAAGGTGTGTCACCGCCATTTGTGCTGCTTGGAACAAGGATGCCGAGAACATCAAGTATGTTGAGGACTGGCAAAGGTCGCGGGAGTTGGGTGATGTAACCCGGATGCCCACAACGTTTGCTGCGTTCGAAGGAGCATTGTTGAGCGGGATGCAGAAGATTCTCTACATCTCTGAAGCAATGACGAAGCCTGACACTGCTGACATTGTCCTGCCTCCGCCAACGAAGCTGCTGCAGATGGTGCGTAGCCAGTACGTCACTACACTGTACAAGGCGCTGAGCGGCATGGTGGAAAACGCCGAAAGGTCAATCAAGAAAGCTGACGATGAGTGGACGACGGATTTGGAGACACCGATACACTCTGGGAGCGCGAGGA
This sequence comes from Apiospora marii, assembly GCF_038362585.1. Lineage (NCBI taxonomy): Eukaryota > Fungi > Ascomycota > Sordariomycetes > Amphisphaeriales > Apiosporaceae > Apiospora > Apiospora marii. Next base: position 2,368,367 of record NW_027117374.1, read on the forward strand.
CTTCCCTCAGCGTCGGGATGAAGGGAATCGATGCTGGAGACCGGGTAAGTTGCGCTTGCTTCTGTTATGGGAAGAGGAATATAAACTATATAAGCTAACATCATGAATTACAGAACGTACGCATGCTCTTGACTCTCAGCAACCTCCAAGCTTTACGTTCTCAAGTCGTACCAAACCTGAACAGCCAATTCGAGAATTCGTTCTCAGTCAAGCTCACCGACGAATCCAAAACCATCAAGGATGTGTTAGGCCAGATCGATGCGCGTCTGTTCCAGACATACACCAAGCCATCCATTGAGAGCCTGCGCCGCATAATCCACTCTGGGCTTTCCGACGATCCAAGTTGGGGAAGCTCGCCCAAACCAGCCGAAGTTAAGCCGTATATCTACGAGGCTCTGCTGTCGCTGGTACTCGTACATACTCAAGTGTCCACCACCGCCCCTTCTCTGACACCACAGGTCCTCTCCTACCTCCTGGAACAGCTCTCGCGCGAACTACTCGAGGCCTTCAAGGCTCGGTCCCCACGCTATGATTTGGGCGCTCTCATGCAGGCTACGCTGGATGTCGAGTTCGTGGCGCAGACGCTGAGTCAGTACACGACGGAGCGCGCCAGCGGCCTCCAGAGCGAAATTTATAGCATGCTCGACAGCCGTACAGACGACGCGGCTCGCGCCCGGTTGCAGGGCGAGTTGCCCGGTATGCGCGATGTGCTGAAGAAGCTGCGCGACTTGAGCAAGAACTCATTCGCTTGCTTCAAGAAGCCGCGCAAGAGCCAGGCGGAAAGAACCATGACGGGTTGATGATGGAGCAGAGGGCATGGCCAGAGTTCACGAGGAAAGTTCACACTACATACATACATATATTCAGTAGGTAGATATAATGAGACAGTACGTGTTTCGATAATTTGCCAGTTGGCTAGATTGAGTTTATATACTCTGGCCGTGGTGACTAGACCGAAAGGCCTCCAATAAAGCCCTTGGACAATTGCAGAGAAGTGACTGCCTTATGCTAGGTATTACATAGAGCCAGGCGAGAAGACTGTATGTAATAATGAACAGTACTTGCAGTTTGCCTTATCAAACGAACGGGCCTCCAGCCGTATCAAATTGCTCTTTGGCTCTCAAAGGGGCTCTCGCGTGGCAATACTGTTGTTGCGCGCATACGATCCACCTTACTAGGATGCTTAAGAAAGCATTGAACGCCTTGGCGTGCATTACTCCTGCATATCTCCAGTGCCTTGCCCGTATGCAGCTGGGCTGGAGGGCTGTACGTAGAATCGTGGGGTCGATCCCCGTGCCACCCGCGGTCGTAGTCGCCCCTCAATCTTACAGTTCCAGTACTTGTGCCCAGATGGCATATGGTAATCTGCCGGTATGGCGAGGGCCATGAGTCTCTGCCCGCACTCCCGTTCTCGAACTCGAATGCTATGGCGCTGGAACTGAAGAGACCCACGACTTTGCGACGGCCCTGGGAAGCTGATCCAACTTACGTTAGGCTTGCGCAAAACAACTCCAGACCAGATGGCGTACGTCACGCGGAGGCGGGCTTTAAGTTTCAATGCGTCCTGGCGCAAAAGCGCTTACTCGCCGTTAAACACACAGGTAAAAAGGTGACACGGCAAGGTAAACGCCTGTATGTGAGAGGGTGGAGGGGAAGCTCCCGTACCTAGGAGCCAAGGTAATCATCCCATCTGATCCAAACCCAGGCATAACCATACCGGGCATAGGTACATCCAAATAGAGATTTGGAAGTCCGCCTTCCCAGGCATTTTCCTGCCGTTCCGGTAAATCCTTCCATCCACCTCGACACCTCTAATTACAAAATTCTCTCCTACTTTTCCCTTCTGATTGATTCCTGCCCTTCATTTCACCAGCATCATCTTGTCTGCAAGAGGCCGTGAAGCCGTGCCCAATCGCGCCGAAATGCCTGCTCCAGTGGCCATCAAAGGTACGTCTGCCTATTTCTATTTGGGGCAAAAGATTGCCCCGCCCCCAGCGATCCATTGCCTGTTGATCTCCTCTTTTCTCCCACAATGATTGGCAACGTCCCTAGGTGCCTCATGGTAGCACATGAGGTGTCAAAGTGGTGCGTTTCGACTGCTGCCTATCAAGTGGTCGCTTAATGAACCTGACGCTCCAACCCAGTGGTGGCGAAAACGCACAAGGCGGTTTGCGTGGCTTGACATTCATTGCTTGACCAAAACTACATACATGCCTACCTATTGATATGGTTGGACTACTGCTTCTTCATTAATCCGCTGTTACTGTTTGTCTTTGGTTTTTGCATTTTCCACGTTCATGTTGGCATATCACAGGCCTTCATCGATTGAGTCTTAACCAAGATGCCTCCCATTAACCATGCCGCACTATCAGTCGGCGTTATCGCCGCGTCAGTTGTGATAGCCGCCGGCATCGCCATCTACGAATCGCCAGAGCTTCGACGGATGGCCGAGGATGTTCGACGGCGTATCGCAATCGCCTTACATTCGCTCGGGGACAGCATCAGCCCGCAAGACCGTGAGAATCTGTTCAATCGACCGGAAGACGCCGAAGGGTTCCTTCGCTCAAGGGGTATCAATGTCCGAGAAGGCGAAGTGGGAGTTGATGCAGATGACGAAACACGCCGCCGCCAGCGAGAAGAGCTGATGTATTGGAATTCGATCGCTGAACAGAAGAGAGGGAGTCAGCAGCCTAAAGAAGAGAACCCGTCAACGCCCAAGACCAAGACCAGTTTCGATGAAATTCTGAAGCACGATTCTCGTGCCGACCAGGGAACTTTTGTCTTCAACACCGGAGCCAACATTCAAGGCGAGGAAACTGACGGCCTGAGACGCCGCGGAGAAGGACCTCGAAGCCTGAACTATACCGCATACACGAACCCTTTCGCCGACGAGAACAACATCGACGAGCACGTTGCGCTGGAGAATAGCCTGATGGATCCTGAACATGATGAGAACGACACCGATATCTATAGTGTGTCGCACGTCGCCCGCGATGAGACGCCGAGAAGCGCCACTCTTTCCGCACCGCCTGAGCACATGCCCGCCCTTATCGACCCTGTAACCCCTGCACAGCAATCGCAAACTGCTTCCACTGCTACGTTTGAGCGACAGCTGGGCCAAGACGAATTCATGACTGCTGGCCCCGAAGACCGCGATGATGCTTACAGCTCTATCCAAGCCTGGGCACAGACAGCGCACCCTGGTTTCTACTCCCCTCTCCCAGAGTCGCCTGCTGGTCCGCTTTCCGAACCCGAGCTGGTTAGCGAGGGCATCCACACTCCAACTGATTCCAACTCGATTGCTGGTTCGGGAGAGGACCTGGCGGAGGATGTACGCTCAGTCGACTCCCAAGGACACTCACGATACTACGATGTGATCAGCGAGTCCGAGGGCATGGCCACCCCCAACAGCTGGTCTGACGTTGGTAGTGTTGTTAGCGAGAACGATGGGCCTCAGCCCATCCACTCGTAGACTCGTAGCCTTGTACAGCTTGCTTCTTTCATGTTACATTAGGGGCTCTGTGGGGCCAAGGCGTCAATTCGGCTTAACAGGGGTAAGGGGTTTTATGGCATCTTGCAATCGTCTTTCTGGAAATTGGGCATTCATGGCGTTTGGAGGTTTGCTGTTGAAACATGAACATTCGGATATCGTAACTTTCTTGGGGCGTCTACGTTTCGCGCTCAACACCTTTTCCCTATACCACGACGTGACCACAGGTCCATTCTATATTACTCTTCATTGTTGCTCTCGCGGGTTTGCATCCATTCTTTTATATGTGAAGATGTATGAGAAATTCTGACTGTAATTCAAGTTTGCGTGGCTTCATTTACGGCTTGCTCGCCATCTTGGGCGTGAGTGCCATCGCCGTTGGTCTCCAATGTCTTCTCGTAATCTTTCCAGAGCTGCTCTACTGGTCGGCCCAATGTTCCTGTCCAAAATACCTTCTCCTCGTACTTTCCAACTCGCAACGTCTCGTTCAGCTTTCTCACCGTCCCTTTCCCAAACCGGTCCTCCAAGTACTCGAGAAAATACGCGGTGTTTTGATAACCGGCGTCCCACTTGCCCGGTCGGTCCTTCTTGTTCCAGTGCGGTGGCGCCAGCCCGCATTGCAGTCGCACCCAGTCGGCAATGCCCTCAATGAGCCCGCCGGGGGCTGCCCCCTGGCCGTTCCACTGGTGGCAGTGGACCAGCTCGTGCGTGAGGACGCCCGTGATCTCGTGGGCACGGCGCCCAGCCGGGTTGATGCCGGCCACGTACTCGAGCGACAGGTGAATCTCTTTGTGGTCGTCGTCCAGGTCCATCCCCGTCGTGTAGGCGACGCCGCCCATGGACCGGAGGATCAGCGTCACGGACCGCGTAGGCGGCGGGTGCAGCTGTGTTTGTGTCGGGGCCGTGTACAAGTGCGAGAGGACGTTCTGCACGGCGGCGCTGAAGACCTGCGTCGGCACGACGGAGCTCAGGAAGATGGAGGTCCCCGGGTGCGCGAGGTCGTTCAGCTGCAGGCGCAGCTTGGGGAGGTCGAAGGAAGAGGAGCTCGAGGTTGCTGGGGTAGTAGGAGGGTCTGCGGTTGAGGAGGATCCGGACTCGGTCACGACCCCTCCACCCCGGGGCACGGGCGACGGGGTCGGCTCCGCATCGGGAGGGGGAGGAGCATCGTGCTGGTAGGACATGCCGGGCATGAAAACGGGCAAAGGCACGGGGGTGGTCAAGGGTGGTAGAGGCATATAATGGATGGACGGTTCGAGAAACACCAGGCACGGCTTTTTTGCACTTTTGGTCGCGGCTGTTGCATGTGTGTATGTACCTATTCAATCTGCTACAGGTGACGGACGTGGATGCGGGGCTGCCTGTTGGCGCTTTCATGTGTTGGTCCAGCAATTGAGTACCAGGTAGGCTGGTGACTGGGCTGGCTGGCGGCGGAGGGGCTAGGTAACCTTTTCGTAAGTAGCAGCTTCATACACGAACAAGTCACTTTTCGAAGATATGATGGTGTATCTACATTGGAAGTGACTGACGTCTTGCTCTGCTGAAACAAGATGTCTATTTACATGACCGCTGGACCTGCGTGCATCAGTCTCGGCGCTGTTGCTGTTGGTCATGGAAGGCTCCGTTTACCTGCTGCTGTGAGTTTGCCCCTCACTTTACAAACAAGTATCATGCCTATTTGAGATCACCGGCTGGGTTGGCAAGGGTACTGTTCTTGAGTTGCAGGGGACCATGCCGCTCTAGCGTGGAGGAATTGCCGCTAGAGACCCAATCAATGTCTCGCTTTGGTGGGTGTTCTATTAGGCCATTAGGCCAAGCAGGCCCATCGTCTTCTGGTTGGGCTGAATTGGGATAAAGGCCGAAACTCCACAGCTGCCGGCGTCTCTATCTCCGCAGAAGCTGTTTGCTGCATGCGAGAGAGTGGGAGAGTGGGAGTTGCAGCAGCTGCTGGTTGATCGGCAACAACACGACTTTGATTGACTAAGTAGACTCCCGAAAAAAACACAACACCTGTCCGTCCCTATCATTGGGCTTTGGGATGCGTCGCGACAACAAATCTGCTACACCATCTCACATGCTCTTTTTTCGCCGTGGCCTCCCGTTCGCAACCACCATTGACTGATCCATATCTGACAAATCACAACCGCGACCCTGCCATCTCATCTCCTTGACCAATGTCATTACTGCATTTTCTAGAGCCTACCTCCGGTACCCAGCCCATTCTTTGCGAACCGAACAGCAACCCGACAGACCCAGCCTGAGTATGTACAAACGAATGCGCCCTTTTGTTCCTCACTCCTTGCATGTGTCTGGCATCTCAGCCGGGCGAACTAAAACGGCGTTTCTCTGCTCGACAAGCTTTTGCTACTCAAAGCTCCCTTGGATCGAATGCGACGCGCACCAGCACGATTACTGACTTTACTGTGTCTTTTTTTTGCAGGAAAACCGATACCTACCGTTGGCTTGTCGGAACATTAGCCCACAGTACCCTTCCGGCGGGTGAACATGGCGGAAAAACTCACCGAGCAGCAGGTCGCCGACCTCATGGCGATACTGAAAAAAGATGTCTCCGTCGATGTGAAAGCCCAGCAAGTCACCGCCGCCAAGTCCGCTATCAAGCAACACAACGTCCCGGACACGTGCGTCGCGCCGCTCTTCGAGGCCCTGCGGCTGGCTTCCAGCTCCCAACACTCGGCCCTCGTCAATGCCGGCTTTACCGCACTCAACCACCTCCTGACGCGACTGTCGCGACAGGAGCCCAAGTATATCCTGAGGGAAGCAAAGTATACAATGCCTCTGATTGTGGAAAAGCTGGGCGATACAAAGGACAAGTTCCGAACTCTGGCTATCCAAGCTATGACGACCATGTACGGAGCTGCGCCAGTAGAGGCCGAGCGATTCGTGCGCAACGTGGCTATGGCCGGCAAAAACCCCCGGGCCAAGGAGTCGAGCATGCAGTGGCTGGTGCAGATGCATAAGGAGCACGGCTTGCAGTTCAGAGTATACGTTCCCACACTAATGGAGTTGTTGGAGGATGCCGACGGAATGGTGCGCGACGTCGCCAAGGCCACAGTTATAGAACTGTTCAGGTGCGCCCCCCACGAGCCGCGTACTTTTTACTTGTCGCAAACGCTGACCAAGTGCCCTACAGAGACTCCCCAGGAGCCGCGAAGTCTGATTTGAAGAAACAGCTCAAGAACTTCAAGGTGCGACCAGCGATAGAAGCGGCTATTGTGAAGGAACTAGTCCCTGGCCCTGCGACAGCCAAAAGGGCGATGCCCGAGGAACGACCGGACTCTGCGCCTCTCGTCAGGCCAAGAGGAAACTTGGCCGCCAGTGTGTCCTCTATGTCCAGCGAGAGACCTACAACGCCCGCGCCAGAGTTGCGCTCAGAACCAGTCGACCCCGCATACGTCAATACGTCGCGTGAGCTAGAGGATATCTTCAGGGATATGCTCCCATGGTTTGAGGGCAAGGAGACTGAGCAAAACTGGCTGAAGCGAGAGGAAAGCACCACGAAGCTGAGAAAGCTCATCGCCGGAAATGTGCCGCAAGACTTCCCTGACCAGTTTCTGGCTTCGTGCAAGAGCATGTTGGATGGCATCATCAAGGCATGCCTGACCCTACGAACAAGTTTGGCGAAGGAGGCATGCGCTCTCGTGCAAGACATGGCCTTAGCTTTTGGGCCTGGTATGGACCCCATGGTCGAGCTACTCATGCAGACGTTTATCAAGCTCTGTGCCGCGACCAAGAAGCTCATGTCACAGCTGTCCAATGTCTGTGTTGATACGATCCTCGGCAGGTGCACCTACAATGCTAGGATCATGCAACACATCTGGGGTGCCTGCCAGGACAAGAACGTACAACCCAGGACCTATGTCACCGGATGGCTCAAGACACTGATCAAAAAGGAGGCGCACCACAAGAATCACCTTGATCTTGACCTTTTGGAAAAGTGCATCAAGAAAGGCCTCGGTGACGCGAACCCTGGCGTTCGTGAGCAGATGCGTTCAACGTATTGGCTATTTGCCACTGTTTGGCCCGCAAGAGCAGAAGTGTAAGTTAGCTCAACGCTTTTTTGGATCCTCGAGGCTGTGTGCTAACTCGTGTAACAGGATAATGGAAAACCTGGATTCCACGGCGCAAAAGCTTCTACAAAAGGACCCGAACAACCCCAACTCGCCCAAGAAAGGAGCCGAGCCAGCAGCGCGCCCAGGCATGGGTTTCTCCAAGAGCACGATGTCAACTGCATCGAAACCGTCGCTGAGAGACGCTATGATGGCACAGAAAAAGGCTCTTGCAGTAAAGAATCTACCAGCGCGCCCAGGCTCTGCGATGGCAACGATATCCCCGCAGCGTCCGGCATCCACACTGAGCCACTCCTCATCTACCCAACCCAGTGCTGGCGCCTCTACAAACCAGACGCGGGTAAAGGCTGCAGCTGGTCATGGAGGCATGTCTGCTGCCCCTACGAGGCCTGTGCGAAAACGGCCCGAGATGGGCCAACGGCCAGAAATGGCGCCCCGACCCGCTACTGCCGGGCCGTATGCCGGTCGCAACAATGATGGCTTGCTATCCGGGAGATCCAGCCCTGTGGAGACCAAATCCAAGGTCAGCGCCCCCAAGGCTATCTCGGGGTCCCCTAGAAGGACGGCACCGAGACCCAGACCCGGGCACCAACCCACCCTCAGCGAGTCCAGTACAATGAGCCCGCCCAGGCCAACGACGACGACCAAGGCCACAGCCGCGGAATCGCCACGACCTACCCCGGTCAAGGCTCAGACTACCATGGCTGGCTTTGATCCTAGCGGTAGCCCTACGAAGGCAGACGAAGAATTTTCTCTGGTCGTGCCAAGCGCTACCGAACCCAAAGAAATTGCCATACCGGCACCTGAAAGGGAGGCGTCTGTTGTTCCGGAGCCGCAAGAGGTGCAAGAAGAGCTCGCAGCACATGTGGAGCCTACAACGCCTGTAGAGACTATAGGGTCCCCAGAACCCGCCGAATCTGCGGAGCCAGAAGAGCCATTCGTGCTAGTAGAGGCTTTGGAGCCCACAGAAGCCGCAGAACCTATGGAGGTCTCGGAGCCTGTGGAGGTCTCGGAACCCATGGAAGTCCCGGAACCTATGGAGATCTCGGAGCCCATGGTAATCGTCCAGCCCGAAGAGGCAAATGGCAGCGAGCAAACACGTGAACCACACCCTGAAACCCCATCAAAGACACTCAAGGTATACGAGGATCCTTTAACTGCTCAACCCCCGTCCACTAGCCCACAGCCCGCCACCAACGGGGACTCCATACGGCCCGTTTTGGAAGCCAGGCATGTCAACGAAGATGCAGGCCGCTTGAGTCTGAACGCCAATGCTGTTGGTGCTGCAGGAGAAGACCCACCAGTCAGCCCAGACAAAGCCCGCCAAAATACTCGCATACTAGATAGCGGTACCGCGCGCGTCAAGTCACGCAATCTCGACGTTCACGGCTTCCGGAAATTACAGTCCCTGATACGGAACAACAAGGGTCTGTTCACGGACGACAAATTTGATGCGCTGCTCGTTGGCTTGTTCCAGTACCTGGAAGCCCCTCTAGCGGATCTCAGTACCGAGAAGATCCAAGATGTCAAGGCCCAGGTCTTGGCGACGATCAAGCTTCTCTTGAAGAACCTGCGTGACAACTTCCAACCCCACGTCTCGAGAGGTTTGGAGGCGCTGCTTGCTACACGCGCTGCCTACGAAGCCCGCACCCACATCGTCAGTGGCATGGAGCTCTTAGCCGACGAGTTGGTGCTCCTTGGCGACGCCGACGAGATCACAGTCACTATGACTCGTCGCTTAGGCGACCTGGAGACGGACGCTGCCGGCTCGCGCAGCCTCGGCATGGGCCTGCACGTGCTGAAGCAGGTCATCGACACGCGCCCGACATTTACGCCCAACGATACCGAGATCGGCGGACTGGCGAGCCTCGCGGCCCGCTGCCTCGAGAGCCGGGAGAGCGGCGTGCGCATGGAGGCCGTCCAGCTCTGCGTCGCCCTGCACGCGCGCGTCGGCGAGCACAAGTTCTGGGAGTGTATGAAGGGTGTCAAGGATGACCCCAAGAGCCTCATCACATACTACGTGGTCAAGCGCCAGCGGGAGACGTCGGCCGGCCCGGCGGCGGCGGCTTAGTTGAAAGGCTGCTGCTGGACCGCGGTGGCGCTGGCCTGGTGTCTAGCCTGGCTCGTGTTCGCCTGGGCGTGTGTCTGCCTCGAATGGTCGCTCGCCCCCCTTCGCTGGGTCTCTTCCACGATTTCTTCGTCTTCTTCTTCATACACGTCTTTCCCCCCTCCTTCCTCTTGCCCATGCCGTTGTTGCTCTTGCCACTCTTCGCCGTTTACGCGCCGTCGTCATAGTCTTTATTCTCGTATACGGGTTTTGATAGACATCGACTGGCGGAGAAGTAGCAGTAGGCAATAAAACGAGAGCACAAAAAAGCCACCCGGGTAGGGTAGGGTGGACGGCAGAGGGAAGAGGACCGTGGGTACTACTACATACAACATCGGAGTTTCAGCTTGTGATGGGCGTGTCGGGCTACTATTATACCTCTTGCTTTTTGTTTGTTCTACTTCCTTCTACTACTTCCTTTCATCTTTATAATTTTGTCTCTTCCGCCTTGGACGGCAACGAGAGCGAAAGAGGTTAGGGAAAGGGATGATTTCGACCTGCTCGACACGGAAATCTTGAGGAGTTTTCAGGAAGGTCTTTTGTATTATTATTTTGCCTGCAAACGGAAAAAAATGGGGGAGTTCACTTGTTCTGGTTCTTTTTAGGGGAAGGGGGAAAGGGGGGTAAAGAAGGAACGAGAGAGACGTGACAGAACCTTCTATTTTATTTTGTGGCTCTCTCTGGTTCATGAGGGGGAAGGGGAAGGGGACGGACACGGGGATTCTTTGTACACTTTATAAAGATTTTGTAATGATACGACACTTTTTGCGAGTATAGTAATATGTTAGAACACTTTATTCATCATGCTTCATTGCTTGTCTATGTTTAACAGTACTATTATAAGAATAGCTGACAGAAATGCAAGGCCTGAAAACGCCACTCCTCCTAGACTTGCTATGGGGTATCTTTGTCTAAGAAGCATCTAATCCACAGTACCTACCAAAGCCGTTTCTGCTTTCCTCTACTTCTTCATCGTTGCAATTATTAACACGTCGGCAAATGTATAAATACTGCACACTGCGTTGTGAGACGTCCTCTGCCCCATCCCCACTCTTGCTGGCTACCAAAACACAGGCATGATATACTGGCAAAGAGGTCTCTCCAGACCACATCCCTCTCAGGTCAGGAGAAGGTTGGAGCAAAAGAGGAACTCGAGCGACCTTGAATCAGACTGGTCAAAAGAGAAGTGATCTCTCCTTTCTTGTAGAAATGCACCTGTACAAGGTTAGTCAGTAATGGCTCAATTAAACCAAGCGAGGGCGGGGGATTCTTCTTACAGGTTACATTCAGGTCGCGATAATACTTCTTCACAATCTCATCCTGTTGTTCATCAGCCATAAGAGGCGTGTCTGAATCCGGTGCTGTTGCTCGGGGAAGGGTATGCCGGATCATGAGCAGCATGCGCAAGAGGTCGCAGAGCCCGTATCCCTGGTGATAGAAGTGGTTGGGCTGCTTTTCCAATGGCCACTGTTGCCGGATACTCTCGCCCTCCCAGGCCTTGAAGGCCCATGTGGTCTTCTCGACGCAGTTCAAGAAAACCATGGCCGTGAGGAACATGGGGAACCCAAGTTTCGTCTTGCCGTCCTGCAAGTTGCGCTGGATCCCGTTGAGAAGGCTCTTGCTGGTCGCGGCCGCTTTTCGCTCGGCCCCCGCAGTAAGCTGCGTGCAAATGTTGGTGAAGATCTCGTTGTGAGAATCATCAGTGACCTCCACGACAGCACCGCTGCCGTCGCTCATCTTCCTAAGAAAAGACCACTGGCGTTCGCGGTCCATCAGCTCAACCAGGCCCCAAAGATCCAGTGACCTTCGCAATAACTCATCATTGCTTTCTTCCACAACCTGCATAGCGCACTCAAGGGTAACCCGCACATGAGACGATTGTTCGCGCCTAATAAGTTCGGGTAGAACCTGGCGCATGTACGTCTCTACTTTGGCCGGAATGTCCTCCTTGTTGGAGTCAATCATAACCAGCGTACTGGGAGCTTCGGGGTCAGCCTTTTGCTCCTGGGCATCCTTGGTCGAGTAGCCTTCCAGCATTTGCAATACCATTTGGTGCCCAGTTTCTTTGAAATGAGATGCCTCGATAACGACACCCTTATTAGACAGGGTGTATTCGCTTTTCAACTCATTGATGCGCTTCTGTGCAATGACGACCTGCACGCCGGCCGAGTAGAGTTCGAGTTGCTCGGCTAGCTTTGTTCGCACGCATCCAGTAAGCCAGACTCGGGGCGAAAGGACCTTCCGGCACGTATCACATGGAGTGCCCTTTGAGCACACCTTTCGTAATATGCGACACCGTATGCAGGCACCAATACGACGAACTTCCTGGACCTCCTTTCGTCGCTCCGAGTCGAACCGGGCTCGCGCATGTTTCGAGCGTGTTCCATTGGGGCTGATTGTCTCCATGCGCATGCCACCCTTGGCAAGGCTAAACGCAAGCTGCTGACTCTGGCTGCTTACCGTAGCCGGTGCCTGTAGACCTTCGGGGATATATGTAAGCTCTGCCCAAGGGGTTTCGGTAATATTAACCTGGTGATCGCCGGGAGTTGCAGGGCGTTTGGCATCGGTGGCCAGAGGCGGCGAAAAGTCGATTAACATGTCTGCTTCATTCGTCATACCCTCGGCCACGAGAGGCGCCGGGGCCTCCGAAGTGGTGGTCTCCACGTTGGATACAGGCGGTTCCAGTCCTGTTGACGGAGCCGTCATGGCATCTGATTCAGGAGGGAAGGGAGCTTCGGGAAGATGCTGTTCCCCGGGGGCCTCCGAGGCGGGTGCAAACTGTAGCGACTCGACAGCTTCCAAGTTCTCATTGGGGGCCGAGGTTACAGGACACTCGGCAGTGTCCATAGACTCCGAACTCGACTCTTGCTGCAATACCTGGTGCAATTGAGGGTCAAGGAAGGACGGGTTCAGCCGAGCAGTAGCTGCCACGGCTACAGAAAGATTCGAGTCGGCCGGCACACCATCTGCTTGCAGGAGATTCTGCAACTTCTCCTCCGTGGTGAGTTCGTGCTCGTGCTGGATTTCATGCTGGATCTCGTGTGGCATCTCATGAGGCATCTCATGTTGCATCTCATGCTGCATCTCATGCTGCATGTCGTGCTGGATTTCGTGTTGCATACCATGTTGCATGTCGTGCTGCATGTTGTGCTGGATTTCGTGCTGCATGTCGTGGTGCATCTGCTGCATCTCATGTTGGGCACCTTCTAATTCTGGTTGATCCTCGGTGTGCGGTTGGCCATCAAAAGTCAAGGGTTGTCCTTCCATGGTAAACTGCTCGTGGAGCTGCTGGAAGTCATGGTGTTCCATGGGAGCGAGCAGACTGTCGGCAAACGGTGCTGACGTCGCATCGACGGCCTGGTTGCGGTTGTGCGGCACATGGTCATCGTGTTTCTCACTGAGATCGATCTGACGGGACACTTCAGCCAGTGTCTCGAGGGCGGTCCAATTGCTCTGCGTCAAGGCAAGTGCATTGGCTGCCGAGTTGTTGTTCTGGGCGTTGTTGGCCCTGTTACTGCGGGCGGCAGCCGTGTTGCCAGAAATGCCATGGAGGGCCAGGCACGCATTGATCCTCTCGGCTTCAGAAATGGCAGGACAGTTTTTGGTCAGATGGTTTGTCAGAGAGTCGATGCGGCCCTTGGCAAAGTGCTCGCCACATTTCACACAGGTATGCGCATATCTGTTACTGTTGTCCTTGAGCTTCTCGCCTCGCTCAAAGTAAGAGAGAATGACTGGGTTGGGCTATTTGATTTGATACTAGTCAGCAACCTGCCGTACATAAAATATGAGAGGCTTCTCCGCCATTGCTAGATTGCCTGGATGTGAGAGGGCAAATTATTGAAAGCAGTCCTCTCACATCAACAAGGTCAAGTCAAGGCGAGAATGTAGCTGAAGACTTACCTTTCGACCCATTGTAAGTGCGTTGCGATGCGATGGCGATGCTCATGCGACAGGCAGGTGGAAGGCGGTGAGAACAAATTTGGGCGGTGAATGGGCGTTGAGAAATAGAACCGGAAATATTTTAATGTCGGAGGTATGTAGTGGGATGCCGACTTGAATTTTTTTTTTTCTCCAATGGAGCTTGCAGGGTTGGTGGGAGTACCTGGTCAAGAAAATGGAAAACTGCGCAGTCTCCGTAATGTGTCGGTTGATTGATAAGTACTAAGTACATTATTGGCTTCATTCTAGTTGAGTACAGTTATTAGCAGGCCAGGTTACTTTGCGGTGCCCCCCCCCCCAGAGTCCCTCCAGTGTCCAAATCCAAATGCCCGGGAACACCTCTTAGTGGTGGGTGCGCTAGGTGCGGTACTGGTAGCATAGACATAGAATCGTTCAGAGTGTTGCGTCAACATTCATGGTCAAGGATCAATTGATGGTGTCATTTTCAAGTGGGAGATACAAAGGCGGGTATGTGTGGAGGATAATTACTAAACTTCATATCAAAGAAAATATACTCGTTCTAAAAACCGCCATGCCCATTACAAGACGTAAAACAACCGTCTACTGCTATATGGCCGTATCAGATTCATACGAACCCCCCTAAGGATCTATATCTTCGTCCCGGAGCCTCATAATTCATTTACGCCTCCCATGATCAAGTAGCGCTGTCGGATTGACGATGGTCCGTCCATCAAGCAGCCAGGTAACACCGGAGCCATGCATGAACCCCTTAATCACCGCCCAAAGCTTGCCCATCCCAGGCCAGCTCCATTATGACCAAACATCCTCCTAATGCCAAAGGTTAGCGGGGGTTTTCTCTAGGCGAAGCACTTGTTGTTACGTACCTGGTATTGGTTGGATGCCCTCATATTCTTCACAATCTCCTCTGCCTTGGCTTCGGGAATGCCTCGCTGCTCCGAGATGATCTGGGCGAGGACTGTGTTGACCTCACGTGCCATGTTTGCGGCGTCGCCACACACATAGACGTAAGCCTTCTTCTCCAGCAGCTCATTGATCTCCTTTGAGCGCTCCTTGAGAAGGTGTTGAACGTAGACCTTCTTAGGACCATCTCTCGAGAAAGCAATAGGCATGTCGAACGCATCGCCGAGGGCCTTCTTGCGTTCCTGCAAATATGTAAGTGGATGAGCCAATCAGGAGAAACCAGGGTTTACTTACCTCCCACTCGGACTCATACATAAAGTCCTCGCTTCGCTTCCGGCAACCAAAGAAGAGTATAGTCTTGCCCACAGTCTCGCCATCCTCGGCCTGCTTGGCACGTTCTTGCACGAAACCTCGGAAAGGAGCGACACCCGTTCCGGGACCAATCATAATGATAGGCTTAGACGGATCGGAAGGAAGCTTGAAGTTGGAGTGACGCACGTGGACCGGCACATGAATACCATCGTACTTATTGCGAGGACCACAGATTTCGTATGTCATACAAAACGGCTTGGGGTTCGGCTCACCATTTTGCTTTTCCTTGAGAGCAAGCAGATAATTGGTAGCGACACCTTGGAAAGGATCGGCGCGTCCAGGGATCACTTGAGACTCAACCACAGCTGTGATAGAGATCTTCTTGGGCTGCACAGCAGAAGACGAAGAGATGGAGTAGTAGCGGGGTTGCAGTTTGGTCAAGCCTTCAATGAATGCAGAAAAAGGCACGTTGTTCCACTTCTGGCCGCCGCCAACCATGCGCAAAAGACCGGCGAGGTTGTAGTGATACTTGCTAACCTTATCGTGGAAGTAGTCCTTGTCTTGTCCGAGCTTTGTCATCTCCGCCTTGGAGGACTCATCGGGGGCGAAAGCAGCAAGAGTGGCAACAAACTGACGAGAAATGGGAGCGCAAATCTCCATGTGGTATCGCGCAATTGCATCAAACGTTGTAGGGGTCGGGAAGGGAACTTTGGCTGTGGGCTCAAGGGCTTTGACGCTAATAACAGTGTCCCGTTTCTCAGTGAGGCCAAGGATGTCCAGGAAATAGTCAACCTCTTGTCCGGCGTTTGTGGGCCAGATGGCGATATGGTCACCAGTCTGGTAGGACAAGTTGGAGCCGCTGATATCAACTTCCAGATGCAGGCAGTTGCGATCCTTGACGTTGAAGATCTCCTTGGATTCGACGATAGGGGCGATGTAAGGGTTGTGGGCATTGAACGGACCGCGAGCAGAGCCCTCGAGGTGCATCTTGTTGGGCTCGCCGAGGTAAACCTCGTGCGAGTCCTTGGTGAGACCTTCGCGTTCGACAATGCCGAAGATGGGCTCGTACTGTGCTTCGCGCTCCTCCAGTCCCATCTTCTTCGCAAGAGCAGCCCACATGGGCTCCTTCCAGGCAAGGAAGTCTTCTTCCATTGTTCCAGCACCGTCATCGCCCTCACCAGCATCGCCAATTCTGTGGGCGCCGAGCTTCGTCAAAGCCTTGTCGACGTTGCGGACCATAGAGTTGTAGTGTTCATAGGTGTTGTTGCCCAGACCGAAGGTGACATATTTCAAGGTGCCCAGAGGCGGGTCGGCCGACTCGGAAAAGGAGACGTCCTCGCCAGTGATGAATTCGTAGAAATCTACCGCGTTATCGGTGGGTTCGCCTTCACCGTAGGTAGCGAGGACGAAAAAGACGACCTTGTCTTCCGGAAGCTGGTCGAGGTTGTCGTAGTCATAGTCCTCGAGGTCGGCTACCATGGTCTCAAGCCCGAAGCGGCTCTTGCCCTCTTTGGCCAATCTTGAGGCATAGTCCTCGGCCGTGCCGGTTTGCGAGCCATAGAAGATGATGCAGTTTTTACCGGCTTCCTCGATCTTCTCGAGAATGTTTCTTGTCTTGCCGGCCTTCAAGCCGTTGGTGTTTGCGAACGAGTTGGCGTAGGGGTCTTTGGTGACACCCCACAGCTTGCCCTTTGTGAAATAGGCCGAGGTGGCCAGTAAGATGACCGTCAGGACGATAATGTCCAGAGTGTCGAGTTGCGTTGCCATGATGATGTTGCCTGCTTCCACGGGAAGCCTCGTAGGGAAGCGGGAGGAACCCGAGGTTTATCGCGAGTTGCGGCGGGCCACGTTGTGAAAAGTGGCGATGCACTGGGCGTATACTGTGTGCGATCACGGTGGGGAGCGTAGCTGAACCGGTCTTGTTCCCCTAGTCCCGCCCGAAAGTGTCACAGAACACGACTTGAAGTCACCCAAACGAAGCAAATCGTTAGGTGTGAGCCTCCCGAGATGTTTGCTGGAGGAGGACAGTGATTGAGTGCGGGTTGGTTTTAGGGAAAGTGTGGACGTAAGCAGGGACAAAAGGATAACCTAAGTCAATCTCTTGAGAGTTCCCGGCGGGAAATAATCCACCCCGTAGTCGGGCCCAAGTAAGGCAGGACCTAGCCTATGTAGGACCTAGGGGTTTTCGGAGGTTCAGGGTTTGCAGAGTGTGGTGCAGTGTGAGTGGGTGGGTGCGTGGGAGTGGGAGTGTGAATGTGCGCCCGCTTGCCGCTCGCTCGCTGCTGCTGCTGCTGCTGCTGCACGGTTGAGACGGACCAAGACGGCAACCAATTCTTTTGGCTGCTGTTCGTTCCCGTCGCTGGTAAGGATTTAGTGCGATAGTGCGAGATTTTGACCACGCTGTCCAGACTCCAATTGCCAACCCTCTCCACTCAGCAGCCCTGTAGTATCGAAAGTAGGGAACCCCGCAAAGTTGCAGCTCCAGGAAGACCAGAGGGTTGGGTAGAGCACTGGGCAGAGCACTGGGCAGAGGGGATACGGAATAGCGGGATAAGGGCTGTCAGATTCGATCGTAAGATGGTGGAATGGAAAGAAACCCGTAGAAGCATTCTACTGCATATGATGATGCCGATAATGATGATGGAGGAGGAGGAGGAGGGTCATTCCCACGGACTCCATCCATGTGGTGTGTGACCTTGAGTTCTGTTGAGGTGCAGTTTGTATTCGTGCTATATCTCTTATATACAATTGGTACATGTCTCTCTTATCCTGGACACCAGATAACCTCCCGCGCTCGTTTCTAGAGTTATACTGTATGCATGGCGATGACGGCTTGAATAGATAGTCCAATTAATGATTAAGATTATGTTGTTGACTGGGCACGTTTCTCTCCTCTGACCGTGGATTTCCATCGGTACAGTAAGCAAGCACTGTATCACACCACTTGCAGCGCACTAGCATTTGGCCCGGCTTGACCCGTGATGATTGTCATCCACCTCCGGCTGCACGAGTTCCCGAATGCCTACTATGTAGATAGATATCTCGCACGTGTATTCGGTGCTGTAGCTCATTTCGATGGAATTCAACTCAGAGGCCCATCATGTACGTGGATGGCCGCAGTATGTCACTTTACGCATGCATTAGCTGTCTCGCTTACCCCTACTGTACGTATGTGCAAGTTTCAATCTGCATAAGAGGCATGGCCCATCAAGAATACTCAGGGTCTAGTAGTCATCATCGAACATCTTAAGTTTGCCCGGATGCAGGAGGCTAGTAAACTAGGAGTTTTATATCCATACCCGAATCACTGGTAAGTTTCTTCTCTAGAGGCACATACATATGTAAAGTAGGTAGGCATATTTATATACATCAATGCATGTAATGCCAAATTACCTAATCATCGGGGTTGGCCAAGGCAGGAAACATCCGAATCGTCAAGCGGCAGCCCCGAATGCTTCGGGCGGCGCCATAAGCTCCTTGGGTACCCGGACACACTGTACATCAATACATCAGCTAAATCAAGATTACGACTCGTAAACCGGAATGGCTTCCCTTCAACTCTCCAACAATATATAGACTCTGTAGTATAGGATAGGTGCTCAGCATCCTCCTCAAAGAACGGAGATGTATCGAATAAGGTACTGTTGCATATAGGTAGTATATAAATGTATGTATGTACTTATCTATGGGTTGGATGCTAGTCGAAGAGCTTAGAGTCTTGACAAACCTACCAGGCCTACCAATCAATTGTTTTCTCTTTTGTAGTGCCGGGGCATGACATCCCAATCGGAGTATACCTTACATGTACCTACCATACATGAGATAGGTAACTGTTGGTCAAGAGATAGACCACCTGCAGTTTAATGAGTGCCAACCAGGCTTCTTCATATCCGAGCCCAGGCACGCAGGAGTGTTCCTGCTCAACGAAAAGGCCGTATGAATCTAGACTTGGCCAAAATTAGGCCTTTAATGATGGCAGCGCTGCTGCCGTACTGTACGAATCAGGGATTACTCTGTGCCATTGACATCGATGATGCGTACAGAGCATGTCAATTGCCAATGGATATGATAATGCCTATGCATATGTAGCTGGATAAGCTGGCATGCCGATCATTCACGGGAAGTGTTGTTCCAAACGCATCGCTTTCGTGGTGGATGGGATATCCTGGGTCGGCTGAAAGTGCATGTCGCAACATAATGTGCGGCTGGTCTCAGTCTCTCCTACCTCCTACCTACCCCGTAGCTTTACAGCTCTGGACAGCAGGTTAAGCTTTACATTCAGCAAGACCTGGAGCCCGCACACTGAATTGGCTGTTAGCCGTTTGGCCCGTATGTGGCTGAATTGCAGAGTCCTTCGCACACTGGCAGCCCGACGTTGCGTGAACAAACAGCAGGACTGTATGTAAATCTGATAGGTCATCGGCTCGTACCTTGCATGCCCATGGACCCAAAATTGTGATGGAGCAGCGGGATAGGATTAGCGAGTCGTTCGCTAGCAACAGCAGAAGCACGAGGCTCCAAGATGCCAAAGCGCGCGACACCTCCCTCGCTACAAGGGCCTGAAGGGCCAGAGGGGGAGGAAAGAAAAAGGACGGGGATGGATCAGGTCCCGGAGCATTTTCAATTTAATTCTCCCTCCGTTGCGACCGTATAGTAAATTTACATCATAGCCAGCGATATTGCCCGCCCAGCCAATTCATCAAATTTAGATGCAGCAAACACAGCCAGCGCCGGTCCTGATGCCATAGGAGAAGATCATGGGGCATGCTTTATATATGATAATCATTGATGATGAGGTGTGAGTGTGGTTCCCATACCTGCCCAACCTACCTAACCAAACCTTCAATTACGGTCCTTTTCCTCTCCATCCTGGCCTACCCCGTCCGTACCCCTTGTAGCGTCCACCCTGATCAGTCGAAACACAAGCTTGCGACCGGCGTCGCGCCCCAATCTGAGCGCCCGGGACTGCGTTTGGCGGCCAACAAGTGACAAGCTTCCTGTCCGCACAAACGTCGTGTTTCACAAGAGAGGGGTGAACCGTCCAGGATAAGGTGCCTGGAGAGTGCAGTTACTGTATTCGATGCCGTTACTGACATCGACGTCGGTATTTGTAGCTCCGTCGCAGGCGCTCGCAGAACTTAGCCAAGATCCACTGAGGCATTCTCCCCGTTCGACATCGCGGCTCAACGTCCTCGACGAGGATGACAGCTGGGAGAACACCGTACGACATCTCCCTCTGTCTCTAGAGCCTCCCATCAGCCGGTCGGCTGCGCATTCCCGCGAATCGTCTCTCGACAAGTCCATTGGGCTCGCCGGCATACCAGAGTCTCCGCCACCGTCCGCCGGCCCTACCTCCTCGCCACGGCTTCCGACCTCAGCCGGCTCCCGTCAAGGCTTTGCTGGTATCCTGGAAAGAGTGATAGATTCGAAGGCGGCGGCGTATGGGCACCACCGACAAACATCGATCGTCCATGGGTTCCAACACTCGAGGAATGGAAGTTTGGCCAGCACGTCCTCGAGTCCACTGAGCCCGCAGATGATTGCTGCTGCCGGCGTTGGGCTACTGAACGACAGAACAGAACCGCTTGGGACGGGTCGAACGGAGACGGATGCGACCATGGCTTCCCGACCGCCAACGGCCTTGTCAGGCTCAACCGCAAACTCCAGCATGCATTCCACGTTGGAGAGGACCTTGTCCACGACCGATAGCAATTCGGGAACACTTACGCAGAGAAGGGTAGAGCGAATGCATAGCAGGTCAAGACGGGACCATTCCCACCACCCGTCACACTCTTCGCGCCATCATAACGAAAATAAAACTGTCGGCGAGTATGCCTTGCATGTCCTATTTACACATGTAAGTTGGAAAATGGCCCTGAACCCTGTATGGGCGCCGTACTAATGCCCTTCCAAGTTCATCGCGCTTGCCGAAGAGAAGCTGAACGAGTGCATCACGGTTCCTTTCGACCCCGAGCCGCAGATCGAGCAGATCTGCGGCCCCGGGGCAGACCCGGCATTCGACCAATTCATTGTCGCCCTTGGTCATATCGCAAAGCAGAGGCCGAAACCTCTGATCGACTTGATTATGCTATGGAGGAAACACAAGAGCGAGTCCGCCAGTGAAGCAAGGCAACAGCTCCAGCAATCGAGAGGTGCCCCTACCAGCGCCCCCCTTTTGAGGCGCAACACCGAACCGGTACAAGTCGTCGCTGCGAACGCATCGGCTTCGGAGGCCGGGGCAGCAAATAGCCCAACCTCACTTGCAGCGAAGCAAGAGTATGTGGCCCAGGCCGAACGTCGGTCTATCGTGTCGATCTATATACTCTGTCGTGTTCTTTTGGAGGTTATCAGTCAAAGTAGTCTCAGCTCCATCACGGTCGAAATGGAAGACAAACTCGAAAGCATCATCTTTGGCCAACTCAAGATTGCCGACATTGAACAACTTTTTGTGTCTCCGTTGAAGTTGGCCAACTGGAATCTGTTCGCGCAACTTCTGGGAGTCATGAGTGAGATCAATTTTGTCAGTGTTACAGATAGATTCGTCGTCGACCTCGACCGTTCGCTTCAGGAATATGCAGCCCGAAGCCCTACGACGGCGAAAGACCCGGAAGGTCAGATGGAGCTGGTGTTGGGTGGCATGAAGCACCTGCGCATCAATATTGAGAACGACCTTGCATGGGAGCAGTCGTGCGATTTCCTAGTCTCGCTGGGAAGACTTTTCGCCAAATCGCATGGCCAAAAAGTCAAATCAGCGTTCTGTCAAGTCTTGGACACACTGCTCCTGCCCATCGCCGCCAAGGCGAGCAATAGTCATTTCACCAATCCCAAATGGGGAGAAGTTATCAGTAACACTACACCCCGCTTGGCGCAGATGTTCGTCAAACCCCGTCATTGGCAATTCGCGTTCCCCTTGACGGCTACCATGGTCTGCGTTTCACCCCCTGAAACGTCAAGTTCGCAGTGGTTGCAGCTCGTTCTACCCTTGCAGCCACGGCTGAAAGACCGGGCCATGCGGCCGTTGTGTCTCCAAGTCATTGCGAGACTCCTTTGGACCTACCTTTATCGGAGTAACGACGCCATAACTGGCGCTGCTCGAAAATTAGATGAAGTCATGAAACTCGTGATACCGCCTACCAAACGGACGTTTACGCCTGCTGACACAGCCGTGTCAGGCCCCCTCATCCAGATAATCAGAATAATCGGGTACAAGCATACGGAGTACTGCTTTAAGAACATTATCTTCCCCTTAATCAATGCGGATCTATTCAACTCGAATAAGGACCTGAAGGTCGAGCAACTCGACCCGGATCGGATAGTCATCGGCATAAGAGCATTCCTAGTTGTCGTGTCAGACCTGGAGAAGGGCGAAGACGGTCGCCCCCCGTTCCCGCTCGAGTGGGCACCACCGCCCCCTGCGGACAGAGCAACCCCAAGCTCGCCTTCGGCTGCCTCGACGCAACATCTTCCGCTCAATGGAACGCCAGCGACGGCACAGGACGATTCCCTCTCCAAGCTCGTTCGGCTGGATGCATTAAGCGATGTAGCGAGGGAGTACTACAAGAAGTTCTCGGAGATCCTTGGCAAGATCACCATAATCTGTGATAATACTTTTGGTGGACAAGCCGCGCTGGATGAGAAGTTCAACAGTCCAGGTCCCAAGACACCAATTGCCGAAACCTTCAACTTCACCCGACGAGAAGATCACCAAAGCCCTGCCGAGCAGAAACAAGCGTTCTATGAGCTTCTTCATGTTGCCGTGCAAGCGCTTCCTCGCTGTCTCTCCAGTGATATCCCATTTAATCCTCTCATCAACCTTCTATGCACGGGTACCGCCCATGTACAAACAAACATCGCTGAGTCTTCCGCCCAGTCACTCAAGTCCATCGCGCGGCAATCGCATGCAAATCAAGTAACAATGGGATTTGCCCGCTTCATCTTCAACTTCGATGACCGATATTCCACAATGTCGGATGGGGGGATGCTCGGGCCTGGCCATATTGAGAACACCCTGCGGCTTTACGTAGAGTTGCTACAAATTTGGAGAGATGAGATACGAGAGAAGACACGGGAAGCAGCAGCCGGTCCTATCGAAGGCAATGTGACCGACAAAAGGGGGATGAAGCTGGATCTGTCAAGTATTTGGGCTGAAGTTGAGCATGTCGAAGCGCGCGGTTTGTTCTTTCTCTGCTCCCAGTCTCGGAGAGTGAGATACTTTGCAGTGACGGTTCTTCGACTCATTACAGAATTTGATACCGCCCTGGGTAAGGACAACACGCTCGGGAAAGAGAACCAGCGCTTGATTGACATCCTTGAAAACGATTCTGAGCAAGTCATGAGCTTCAAGGACGAGCTACTGTCAGTGGCAGAACGGAGCCGCCTGCAACGCGGCAAACAGAATGGCAACAATCGGGGTGCCTTGATCGAGCTTTGCACAAGCGACGTCTCTTACGATACTACGCTATGGTTCAAGATCTTTCCCAACCTAATCCGGATCGCGTATGATCGTTGCCCCTTTACCGTCACCATTGGCCGCGATCTGGTCTGCAACCGAATACTCCAAATGTACAAAGGCATCGTGATCATGTCAGAACCCACCCGAGGATTGTATTATGGCTCTGAGCCAGGAAGTGCGCGATACAATACGAGAACGCCGGTGACACAGCCGGATGTTCTTGTTGAGCAGTTCAAGCTGTATCTTACATTCGCTTGCACAACCCTAGTGGACACCGGCACTGCCCAACCCGGCCTCGTGCAGGGCAACCAGCACGCACGGAGAGGATCTAAGTCGTCTGACAAGATCATCTCCGCCCGGATCCTGTTCAAGTATCTGATCCCTCTGCTACAGGTGTCATCGGCTTCGGTCCGCGAGGCGGTCGTTCTTGCCATGGGTTCCATCAATATCAATATCTACCGCACGTTGCTCGAAGAACTTGCTGGCCAGGTCGCGAGATGCAACGACGAAGCCCGAGCCCGTATTCACCAGCGCACTAACAGTGGTCCCCGTCGGAATCGCAAGATGGATCTGCTGCGAACGGAGCTCACCCATGTCTACAAGCTCACTTCTCATTTCCTCAAAGAGCCGGAAGTTTACAATGACGACTGGATCCTGAACAACCTCACTACGTATACGAAAGACCTCAAGCTGTTCCTGATGGATGGCGAGGTGCAGATGGATTGGGAATTCCAGAAGCTGCGGCGCCATTATTGCGGCCTGATGGAGGAATTGTTCGAGGGTATCAACCGGGCCCGAGACCCCTCCCGGTGGTTGACCTTCGAGGCTCGCAAGTCCTCTTTTGCGCTGATGGAAGACTGGTGCGGTTTTTCCCCGAATCAGCCGCAGATTCGACAAAGGGAAGACACGATGAGACAGTCTATGATCGATCAACAGTCAGTCGGCGAGCGAGGCACTCTGTCTGCGGCGATGGAGATCGAGAAAAGGAACTTGAGGACTGCGGCTCTAAGCGCTATGGCGGCGCTCTGTGCCGGTCCCATCAGCGTTACCACCGAAAGCGGCGTCAACTTATCCTTCGACATACGCCGCATGCTCGCGTGGGTCGAGACCATTTTCAATTCAGGTAGTGACCGTCTAAACGTCATCGGACGTCGTGCTCTGAAAAACCTCATCGTCTCCAACCAAGTCGAACACTCATATCTACTTGAGCACTGCATTGCACGCTGCTATTTGGCCGACGCTTCAAAGGTCCTTGAGAGTTATTTCGCCGTCGTGACCGAGGTTCTTCTACAGCACACCGACTATCCGTCACCTTTCTGGAGACTCCTTGGGCTATGTCTCTTTACCCTTGGCAACGATGCAAGCGAGATCCGATCCAAATCAGCACGCGTCCTGCGAGCTCTCGAAGAGCGGCAACAGGCCGGGCGTACTTCCAAAATCCAAGACTTCGATATCAGCATATCTGACAAGACAAAGGCCGTATACAAACTGGCTCAATTCGAAATCTCCAAGCGGCTTGCAAAGCAACACCCCGAGCTCGCCTTCCACATCTTTTCCGAATTTACTCTCTATTTCAAGAGCCTTCAAGCAGGAGCTCAGCGCAATGTGGTAGCTGTGATCTTGCCCTGGATTCAAACCATTGAGCTCAAGATCGACCCCAATGGGGGCCCCGTAGCTAGTTCGTATGTGCTTCTCGCGAATTTGCTGGAGATTACAATCAAGTCCAGCGCAGCTTTGCACAACGAAGTGCAAGCATTGTGGCAAGCGCTGGCAACTGGTCCGCATCCGGGCAACGTTCGACTCGTCATGGACTTCATTATCTCTCTGTGCCTCGAAAGGCGGGAACAGAACTTTGTTGAATACGCCAAGCAAATAGTGGTATTCCTATCGAGCGCTCCAAGCGCGCCGGGCATTAAAGTGGTCGAGTTTCTGTTGATGCAGATTACGCCCAAAGCCATGGTTCCCAACGAGAAAAGAGAAGCCGTGCCACCACCTCCCGATGTCAACCAATTGCCATATTGTGCTGACCTTGCCGAGGCTCTCCCTGTCGGTACCAAACAAGCCGGCTTCTCTCTTGGGCAACTGGCTCTGATCCTGCTCGTGGATTTGATGGTGTCCCCCGTACAGCTCACCGCCGACAACCTACCCGTCTTGTTGCAAGTTGTTACAGTTCTGTGGGATCACTACACTCCACTTGTCCAGGAACAAGCCCGTGAGATGCTTGTCCACCTTATCCACGAACTTGTCATTTCAAAAATGGATGATGCTGCACCGAAGGAGACGAAAGAGTCCATTGAAAACCTAATCGATGCCATTCGTCGCCACGATCGGACGGTGGTCTGGAATTATGAAGATAATAACGGCAAAGTCGTCGACCGCGAGAACAGCGTGCCACAGAGCATGGAGTATCTCACTGCCCAGGTTGTGAAAACCTTTGAAATCACATTCCCCGGGATCAAGGAGCAATGGAGCCGCCTTTCCCTGACATGGGCTACGTCTTGCCCTGTACGACATCTGGCCTGCCGGTCATTCCAGATTTTCCGATGCATCCTGACGTCAATGGATCAGCTCATGCTGGGAGACATGCTCGCGAGATTATCCAACACCATTGCAGACGAAGACTCCGAAATCCAGACATTCTCCATGGAGATCCTGACAACACTGAAGACACTCATCGTCAAGCTAGACACTGATAAGCTCTTAGCCTTGCCGCAGCTGTTTTGGACCACATGCGCCTGCTTGGAGTCTATCAATGAGCGGGAGTTTCTCGAAGCCGTGGATATGCTCAACGAGTTCTTGGATAAACTTGACTTCTATGACCCAACTGTTCGCCGAATTCTGACGGAGGGTCAACCCCCGCGGTGGGATGGCTCTTTCGAAGGATTGCAGAATTTGCTTTACAAGGGGCTGCGGTCATCCATATGTCTTGAGCCAACCCTGAAGACGCTGGACAAGCTGGTGCAGTTACCGAGCGACCACTTGATCGGGATGGATGACCGTTTGTTTTTTACTACCCTTGCCAATTTCCCTCGCTTCTTGGAGGCGCTGGAGCAGGATCTGGAAACGCTTCCCGACGATGTTATGCAATCCGCGGATATCTTGTTCGCGGTTGCTGAGGCACAGGGCTTCCAGTCCATCTGTGCTGCTCTTGATGGATTCATGAGCTGCGGATACCGTAGTAGCCATGACTTCCTTTTGCAACTGTTCTATGCCCTTCGTGACGTCTATCTTCCGCGGCTGGACGTCAGTATGCTTGTCATGTTGATGGGATTCCTGACGAATAGCATACCGCCAGTTAAGATCATGACTATGCGGATTTTGAGCGTCATCATCCCCGAAACGGAAATGAGGAAGCCAGAGATTGCCGGGCACGGCTCGGATTTGATATCGCCGCTCCTGCGTCTGCTACAGAGCGAGTACTGCATGGAAGCCCTCGAGGTCTTGGGTAGCATCATGACCATGTCGGGATCCTCTATGGACAAGCACCATCTCCGGATGAGCATGACAAGGGCATCCTCAAAGGCCGTGCGCAAAGAATATGAAAGAACTCAGAGTCTGTTCGGTATTCCCGAGGAGTCTGGCTGGGCTGTCCCTATACCTGCCAAGAAGACGGACATCACGCGCGCCAACATCCACGCTGCATTCTATGTATGCCAGTCCGACGCAGAGAATGGGACGCCGACTGAGCCTACCCCCACCCCCGAGGTCGAGTTCCACAATGATGACTTCCCCTATGGCTACTTCCAGGTGCCAGAACGCAGCGATACCATGATGTCTGATGAGGCTCGTAACGAGGGCCAATCAGGAGCGGATCTGGTCACGAGACTCGACAGCCTTGATGACTTCTTCGACGACTTGTCTCAAAGCCCACCAAGTGAGGGCCGCTCATCCCGTACCATTACCGAGTTTTCGCCCGAGGGCTATGAAAGCACCACTCAGCTCTACGATGAACAGATCCTGCCCATCCTCCACCAAGCCAGCAGCAACACTTCCTTTCAAAACGGCTTCGTTGACCGTCCAACCCCAGCTGGCTTCTCCCCGCGCGACATACCGACCAGTAGCGCCAATACCATGAATCCTGGCGCGTTCAACATCGCCGCCAACAATCAGAACGCCATGGACCTGATGACGACCACCATCGTCCGCCCGCCCTTGCACAACCGCTCCATCACGTCACCCTCGGCGCCTGCGAGCTATACCCCGCAATTGGGCGACTCGTTCACCTCGGACGACGAGCTGACCGAGGACGTCTTCTCGGATGGTGACGATGCCGCGACCTTGGCGGGTAGTGGTAGCGTCGGTAGTGGTAGCGGCGGGGGCGGCAGCGGCAGCGGCAGCGGCAACGGCGGGAACCTGCACATGGGCGGGGTCGCCGGACCCGGCGGGAGTGGTGGTGCGCCGGGGGGAGCAGCCGGCGAGAACGGCAACTTCTTTCTCGAGTC
This sequence comes from Apiospora marii, assembly GCF_038362585.1. Classification (NCBI taxonomy): domain Eukaryota; kingdom Fungi; phylum Ascomycota; class Sordariomycetes; order Amphisphaeriales; family Apiosporaceae; genus Apiospora; species Apiospora marii. The sequence goes on from NW_027117374.1 coordinate 2,396,076, forward strand.
CATGATCCGCCCCGTCAAGCAGGCCACGCGCACGCACATGCGCCGCCTCACGGGCGGGCGCTCGCGCGAGGCCGAACGCCAGCGCGACCTCTTCCGCACGCAGCAGATTGGCCAGATTTCCAGCCCCCAGGTGCCTAAGGTGCCCAACACCTATCTTATGAAGTCGCCGGATTCGCCAGGTGACATGATGTGATGATACCACAGTAACCTTCTATACGGGCAGGACGGGGTGTCGGGGAGGGGCATGAAGACAATGAGGAACAACTACACTTAATTGTACGGAAAGGAGGGAGATGAGTGAGGGTGGCGGAAGTACATTTTATCTAATACCTAACGGGTCGCGACTGTTATATTTTCTTCAGCCCGGCGCGTTCGGTTGTTGCAGCAAGACAGGTGATAATTTCTTTTAGATATCATATCCACTGGACTTTTGGGGAGAGGTTTATATATCTATCAATGTATGTACGCAACTGCATGTATCAAATGTTTTGACAGACATGATGCCCAATATACTCTATGATTTAGGCAGAAGACGCGAATTCAAACGTTGCAAATGGGTAACAACAAGGAGGCACTAGCATGTTCGCGGAATCTCGATGTCGTATCTATATTTTGTCACCAACAGGGGCCAGTGGGAATACGAAGGAGAGGAGCCGTACAGGTAATCCAACTCTACAATCTTCAAGTGTGCATCACAAATCTACCTGACACTAGGCTCCAGCGACTCGGCTAGGGGAGGAATACAAAATCTACGAATAAAGACCCGTTGGCATAGGGGTGTCCCACAGTCATCCCGTGCTCTACATCCGGGACTGCCGTGGTTCTTGGGCGACAGGTGATTACCCCAAATGGCTATCGAACCACATGCATCTATACTTCAGTTTGTGGCAAGCCGTGGTTTTACGCTTACAGCGCATGTTCATCATGACTGATATGGTCTTCAACAAGATGGTTGGTAGTCGGTAAAAGCACGTGAGAAGCATCAAATGACAGTGGCAGCCCAGTAGATGATGCGTTATCATAAACTCGGCATGCCAGAACCAGCTGGTCAGTTTTCACAGTAGAGGGGATGGGTACCTGGGGATGGTTCACGCGCAATCTTTGAAAAAGTATTAGCATCATTTGTGTTCATAAGATGTTCTGATTGTTTGTGAGACGAACCCTAAAAGCAACGCTTCTTAACCCCAGTGCAAGACTCCTATCCTGTCAGCCGCGAGTGCTCCCTGCAAACAGAGCGAAGGGCATATCCGCTCGTCGTTCTTTGGACCGTATCCTCGTCATCAAAAGAAATCAAGCTCGTGTCGAAGCAGTTAACCACTCACGGCGACTGGTATAATAGGATGGCGAAGAAAAGACTAGTATCGGTATCTGGTAGAGTAGTCTTTGGGACTGACGACCAAACCACGGCCTTTCTTGGCGCCCTTGTAGACAGTCTCGGTAATGTCGATGAGCTCCTGCTTGTCTTCGAGAACCCAGTTGATCTTGTTGTTGTTTCCGGTTCCGCAGTCGACCATGATGTGCTTGTTGCGGAAGAAGAACATGATGGTGCAGGCGTCGTACAGTTCTGTTGGTTATGCCGTTCGATTAGTTTGTGGTTTACGACAAGATGCACGGAAGGCCGCCTTGGCGCTGTAGTACTCACCATACATCTGGTTGAAATCCGGTACTTGGTCGATGTCGCACAGGTAGATGACGCAGAAGTTGGATACGGCGTTGGCGATCTTGTAGAGCATCTCGTCCTGCCTCATGCAGTCGGGATCCCAGTCTCTGCCAAAACGAATCAAAACAAGGCGATCTTCTTCCGAGAGGATGGCCTAAAACGACGCTCGATGTTAGTATGGTTCGTCCAGGCAACAAGGCGCATATCTCGCGGGGGGGACGTAGCCAACTCTACGACGTGCGGGCTAATCTGCTTACCTGGTCCACATGCCATCCCGTCTTGAGATGCGGAAGCACGAACGACATGGTGAGGGCGACGAGTTGTTTGCGTGTTGATTTGGGAGGCGCGAAGGCGGAGTGGAAGATCCCACGATGTCTGGTGTTTGGAGTTTAACTGACTGATGCAAGTGTGGGGGTTTGGTTAAGCGGGAAGCACACAAGGTCCGCGGGTGGGGCCTTCGTAGCTAGCTGCTGCTGCAAGTGCCTATCGGTAAAAGCTAGTCTAGCAATAGAAGGCGGTCAGACACTCTATCCGCAATCAAAAGGACTTGCCGGCAGAATTTGCTCAATGTCTTGAACTTTTTTAGTGGAGCTCATGCTAGCTTTCAGTGATGTGTGTGGTACAGAGCATCTCATGTAAAGCGTGCAGCAAAATTGCAACGAAATATTTATTGCTTATATAGCAACTCATACCTCATTTCGCAACGTATTGTGTCATCGAAAGGGCCCCAGGAGTGGCTACCTGCAGGACTACCGTATCTAGGATACAAGAGGACGCTGAGGAAAAAGCGGCTCAACGTCTTGTACTTCCATTCGGTTGATCCTCTAGGTCTAGCCAAGATGATGAAACGGAAGAGTTATACTGGTCGCGATACGTCCAATCCCGACCCTACAGACACAACAAGGCCTCCCAAGAGAAAGCGCAATGTTGTCCACGAGGCGCCCACGTCAGAAGAGGTCCACACCGCCAGGCAGCTTCATCATCTCTTGACATTTGAGCAAGACTTGCGCAACTCCCGGCACGGCCTTCAATCATTCAAGGAACTCCTTGATGGCATTGTAAACGACAAACAAGACGGCCAAGGCGCCAGGTTGGACATTCTCACCCAGTACCTGGATCTGACCAAACCCAGGGAGTTTGAGGATGAAGTGCCCGTCTACCTCCCCGATATCATGGAAACCTGGAGCTTGGCCGCACAAATGGACAATGAGATTGTCATGTCAGCAGTCGTCGTCGTGCTTGCCCTGCTCTTGAGGGTGATTTCGGACCATGTAGAGCTTGTGCCGACCGGTCTGGGCATTGCCCGTACCATTCTCCAGAAACGCCAGCAAGGGCTTCTGGCTAAGAACCTGGCAGCGCAAAAGGGGAGGGACTTCGTCATATCGCCGACTTTGCGACTGGTCAGGGAGATAATCTGTCTAGATGGCGGCGCTCTTGCCGCGCCGACATTCCGAGCAAGAAACTTTACATTGAAGTCGTTAGCGAGGAATCTGGGCCTCCGCTATCTCGGTGAAGGTGCAGAGGACCCTCAGAGACCTTCCATCAGAACTAATGCCGTCAGAGTTGTCATGAGCTGTCTCAAGTTTCTGCAGGTTGAGGCCAAGAAGGAGCTTCTGTACCAAAAGGATATTGTGGCCGCTCTGATGCGAGAGCTCAGGGAAGACCCCTCTTTCCTCATTTTGGAGGTTCTCAATACCTTGAGGGATTCTGTTGTTCTGGACGCGAAATTGCCTAAAGACGTGAAGATCCGGCTCCTCAATGCACAATCGCTGATACGGATATCTTCACTTTACACCTATCGTCAGGGGCCATCGGCAGTGGATGCTGCTCAAGAAGTTCAGCAGGCAGCACATGCCTTCTTAATCGCAGCTTGCACGACTACGGCGGCCGGTATAATACGGCCTCAAGGTGGCTATTACCCAGACGGGGTCGACTCCAACGCTATCGTCAACTCTGATCCTGATGATGTCAATGAGCCCGGTCTGGAGAGTGTGCCTTGGATGGGCAAGTTTGACGACGAAGTGCCCGTACGCAACACTCTGCTGGCCGAGTTTATTCAGAACCTTCGGCCATGGTCAAGCGTAAAGCAGAACGAGCTGCTGAGTGCGATATTCGCAGCTTGTCCTGAGCTCGTGGCAAACTATTATACCAACAAAAAAGCATTTGGATTTGAGCCAAAGCTGTCCGCCACATGGATCGGTTATTCTACTCTCATTTTCAACACCATCTGCTTGAACATTCCTCCGTTCTTCGGCCATCCCAACGAGTACGCTAAATTACCGCCACCTACCTCAGTTGTCCTCGGCAACATCCTCCCATTGCCACTGGATGCGAAGACGATATCCCGCTGTTTGACCCTCACCCAGAACTCAAAACTCATATCCTTTTTCGCGGTCCGGTTACTTGTAGTAGCCCTGGAAAAGCTCGCGGCGGTGTTGGAAATGCATCGACAGGCTTCTCTTTCAGCGAGTTCGCTTTGGAAGGATGCGGCCCGGGGTCTCGTTGAGGAGTTCTGCCGGCGGGTGCCTAACTTGAAAGACATTATCGTGAGTGCTTATCGTGCTTTGGCCGATGACGACCTTCTACAACGAGTGGCTGTGACGCGATGCCTCCTGTTGTATCACGAAGTGATCCCTCAAGTTGCACTAGCGGCCAAGTTCGACTTCTCTTCGTTACTGTCCACTGCTATCAAACGATTCGAAGTGTTGGAAGAAGACAAAGAGGCTCGTTCGCTGCGGTTGCTAGAACTCGAAAACATCTCTGCGGTCGCTGAATATTCGCCTGGTATGAAATGGTTTTCTCACGGCAAGGATTTCGAACACTCGCCTTTCATGACCCTGTTACGCCTGTTCACCGAAAATACCCAGGGGATGTTTACAGCGAAGTCGACCAGCACCTTGTTGTTTGTCGCTGAATCGCATGGCCTAGTCACAGGAAAGTCTCGGGGATCAGGCATTGAGCCGTTGATGGATGCCCTGAGGAAACAGGAGCGCATTGATTCTCAGATATGGGCTTTCCTGGACAACTGCGTGGAGCGGTGTGCCAGATCCCCGATCAAGTACCAAGAACTCATCATGGAACTGAGATCCAAGCATGCGGCTGAAGCAAAGACGTTGGGAGAGCTGTCTATAACGCCTTTAATGATGACCATGGTAGAGCAGCTGCCTTTTGCGGTAATCTCAATGGCCAAAAGTGAAGCTCTCACGAGCCTTGCCGTCTTCCTGTCTGATTACCTTGGGTTCTCAAGGGATGCAGGCATAGCAGAGGTATTACTCAAGGATGTGTTACGCAAGTTCAAAGAAGCATTCGGGAAGACAGAGGCTCGGAAGAATCTAGTCCTGTCGGACCTGAACACTTCAGACGACATGGAACTTGACGAGGTTCCCGCCGCGAACGGTCAAACTACGGCAGATGACAACGACCTGAGCCGAGTAGAGCAGGAACAACTTGAACAGTTGCTTCATGTACCTGTCAAGGCCAGCAAAGACAACAATGCCTTGATGAACTGGGCATCGAAAACACCGGAAGAGTTGGTCGAAGAAGGCTACACAGCATCGGTCATCTGGCTTCTCGCATCCGAACACCCTAGCATCCGCAAGGAGGCTCTGATCAGCTTGACCAAGATTGCACTCAAAGTTAAAGAGTCAAGCTACGAGGAGCACGAACAGGTCTGGCTTCTACTTTCGGAGTTGACCGAGACAGCCAAGCTGGTCATCGGGGAGGGCACCGTGCCTAATACCATTCTGGCCTTTGTCTGTCGCGCACTTGATATCCTGAAAAGCCCAACGCATGCCCTGTACCCGAAGCTCAACACGTTTCTCACTCGTGGTCCCATCTGGGATCTCGATAAGGTCCCGATGGTTCAAGAGATCCTACAAGAAGGGCCTACGGCTGACGAGGCCTATTACACCGAGTTGAGCTGGCTGCTTTCCTACCTTCTGGACTCGCTTAGGAGTACTGCTGATGTAGCTGTCTTCCACAAGAGAAAGGTGTTTGAGCGAGTCTTGGTGCTCATGTCCAACCCTTACATGGGGCCAAATCTTCGCAACCAGATACTGCGGATTATCTACCGAGCTACGACAGTCGAAGGGGGAAGCGATACGCTGGTTACCCGGTTCGGTGGTGTGAGTTGGCTGTCGGCACAAGGGTTCACCAGTCATACGGATGGTGATGTCTGTCGGGCCTTGGCCAAGCGACTGTGTGCCACCTGCAGCCCGGAACGACTCGAGGCCTGGACCAAATTCGCCGGGAAGGACCTCGAGCAAGTGTTGTAAGATGAATATAGACAGTGACGATAGTTTGCCTTTGAAATGAAATACCCACAGTTTAAAGAAGCATGCCACGGGGAAATTATGACATTCATTAACCCAAATCCATGTATGCTGTGGAGGAGATGCAGAGATCCAGATATATCATGCTGGGGTGTTCTCCCTGTGGAACACATTGGGGCCCATGTTTGCGTCAAGTTTGCGCTGTCCACGATAGGGTGCGTACATACGGATGGATACCTCGTACTCAAAGCTGGGGAAGTTTTCACGTGTCAAAATGCGAATGACGATTTTACGTTTTCGAATACTCTATCAGAGAGAGCCATTAAAGACTAATAAATCAATTGTCTGAAAGACCAAGGATGACAGATGAATGCAGTATCAGGTAGTACGCAATTTGTATATACACTTTACTAGAAGCTGCAACGGTTATATATTTTACCGCCGGTTCGAATAGACATCCCAGGCAATGGATTTAAAAATAACACGACAGGACGGATTATTTTCCTCCGTATCCTGGAGAATGCAAACCATGGCACGGGCTGACTCCTGTCATATGAGCATATCTTCTCTTTGACGTGAATAGCGGAGGAATGTATGGAATGCCAAGCAGCATTACGAATCGCCAGAAGCGATCGACAAGAGCCATCCGATGATCCGAATAAGGGACCAGTGGGACGACATATGTACGACGACTGCTGCCAGCCAACGGCACCCAGCAAAAAGGGCGGCATGCAAAGTGTCACCAATCACGTATCCGTACTGTATGACGACGAAACGGTCGATGACCCCATTTATATCCGCGTCACATAAGTCTGATCTCTCGTTTCAGATGGCTCGATGGCGGACGGCAGCAAGTGTGCCCGGAGCGCGTTTCATGTCTCTTTTTTCCTTCGTTTTCCCTACCATTGAGCGGCAGCCAACAGCGTGGCTGTACAGGGCGTCTTTGTCTCAGAATCAGCCAGCCAGCAAGCAAACCACTTGCTGCCTGCCTCGCTGCTTACTCTCTCCCTTTGATAAATGCATACGAGCATATACTAAAATAGCCATTTTTGAAGCTTATTCGGCGCCGCGGACCAATGAACGGCAGCTAAGCGCCTAAAGGTGAAACGGGGTCGAGTGGCATGCGGTCAGCTTATTTATTAGGACTTTTGCCATCCCAACAGGGCGGACGTTTGTAGGGCGTAGATTAGTTGACATCAGCCGTTGGAATCAACTAGCGACCTTGCGACTCGCGACCACCTCGGGGACCCGGGCTCCATAAGCGCCAAATAGCCCGAAGAAGCAATTGCCAGAAGGAAGGGTCTTCCAGTGGCCGGTCCAGTAGTCTATCTCCATTGGTCTGGAGAATCGCGGCCTTCCAAGCCACTGGTTGTTTCCCTGCACGCATCTTCCGACAATTGTGCGTCAAAGCAAAGCGATTCGCCAGTCCGGATTAGGGGATCTGCTCGTTTGGAGGGCCCCCAAACAGCCCCAAGCCTGTTGCGTCCTCCTTCTTGGGTGGGATTTTGTTTCCCTCCTGGCCCCTGCATCAGCCGATGTCGAGTTCTGGTCGAGACCTCGGAGGCCCACAAGTACTTGTGACGACAGCTAGGCTGGCCGTGGTTGATCTGTATCAACCGAATATCTTGTAACAGTGGTTTGAGATCGGCATCAGCCAGCTTTGCGAAAACCGGGTCAGTAGACTGGGTCGGCCGGGGTAGGGATGGGCCCCGGCTGGCACTGGGCAGAACACAAGGAAAAGAAAAGCCATGGCAACGTACGCACATGGGGTAGATTCGTAAGCTGTGCCCCAGAAATGCTGCTTGGTGCATGCTAGGACCTCCCTAGCAGCTACACACTCGGCACGTTGCACTCGCAACTCCCCAATGGCAAGCGCTGCCACTTCGCTATTCTTGGGATGTACGGCCTGCTGCGTGTTACTACTTGTACAATGAGGCGCGCCCGTTTTGGAACCAACCGTCTCTTTGATTCTTCTGCTTACGGCGGACTGTGAGTTTCGAGTTCTATATCGGTAGTGAAACATATCAAAAGTCGGCAGGGCCCCCTTTCAGAAAAAACAAGACAGAGAGAGAGGACTGTGTCTTCGTCTTTTCCCTGGAAGTGTGTGTGTATTTGTTTTGTGCATAGTGTGCTTGCGGCTGCTCACTGATTCCATCCTCCACACGTTCTCATCATCATCATCATCAGCATGTACGCCCGTCCTCTCAAGCGCTCCCGGTTACTATCGCCGGCCTTCCTCTTCTTCTTCAGTGTCTTTGTTTTCTTTCAGCTCATCCGCTGGTGCCGGCCCGCCCCTGGGCTGAGCGATCGGATATTGGTCGAGGAGGAGTCGGGCGAGTCCTGCAGGCATCACGATGGCCTCTCCGACGTCTTCGTCGTCTTCAAGACGGGCGCCACCGAGGCCCTGAGACCAGGTGCCCACCCATCTCGCCACCAGCCTGCGCTGCGTCCCGAACTACGCCATCTACTCCGACTACGACGAGGTCATTGACGGCGTGCACGTCCAGGACTCCCTCGACGAGGTCAGCGACGACCTCAAGAAGACCCACCCAGACTTCGAATACTACCAGCGTCTGCAGCAGGGCGGCCGGTCCGCCTTCTCGGACGAGGAGAACGCGCAGTGGGCTGCCACCCAGAGCACCATTGCTGGCCGCGACACCCCTGGCTGGCGGCTGGACAAGTGGAAGTTCCTGCCCATCGCCGAGAAGGCGCTGCGCCAGGGAGCCGGCACGGGCGCCAACTGGTATGTCTTCTACGAGGGCGACAGCTACATCTTCTGGCGCAACATCCTGGACTGGATCACCAACCTCGACCCGGCGGAGCCGCACTACCTCGGCAACCCTATGATCATCGGTGACGTCGCCTTCGCTCACGGCGGCTCCGGCTTCGTACTGTCGCGCACCGCGCTCGAGATGGTGGTCGAGTACCGCCGCCAGAACCTTGAGTTCTACGACGCCTTCACCGCGAGCCACTGGGCCGGCGACTGCGTCCTGGGCAAGGCCCTCGCCGATGCCGGCGTTCCCCTGCTCTACGCCCGCCCCAACCTCCACGGCGACCACCCCGCCGAGCTCGGCTTCCTCGGCTCCGTCTCCGACCCCACGAGCCAGGACTGGTGCTACAACATTGCCAGCTACCACCACATGGCGCCGTCTGATATTGTGCAGATGTCCATGTTCGAGCGCCAGTGGAACAGAGGAGTAAGTTACCGACTCTATGAAAGCCATTGCCAAAGATGGTTTTTTTGCTGACTCCGATTTACAATAGAACCGCACACTCTTACGACATGGTGACGTTTTCACAAACTGGGTCCTGCCGCACATCACGTCGCGGCGCGATGCCTGGGACAACATGTCCGAAGACGTGGTCGAGTACCCCGAAGGCACCACCATCACCATGCGGGACTGCTACAAGGTCTGCTTGGGACAGCCGGACTGCATGCAGTACTCGCTCTCCGGGCAGTCGACATGCAGGACGTCCAAGATGATGCGTCTTGGCCGCCGGCGCCCGGCGGTCGAGGACGAGGAGACGATGGCGTCGGGCTGGATGACGCATCGCGTGAATGCGTTTGTGGAGGTCATGGACGAATACTGCGGCCAGGAGGGTTGGATATTGCCCTAAATCTGTGCTACTATTTCTTTTGTCTCATGTCCATTATGTATGAATGGCTCGGTTGTCGTTTTGTCTTTTTTCTTCTTTTCTACTTGGTATTTATCTGGAGCGACGGCGTTAAAGGGGGGTACCACATAAACACCAACCGCGGGACAGCGGTGGAGATGGGAACAGGAGCATTGGCATCGCTTGGGGGTTTCTTGTCGGAACAAGGGTCCCGATACCCATGGAAAGACGTGTATAAATTAGCGAGGCTTCACTAGCCATCATCCAGCATATCCTTGAATATGCATTACAGGAATTCAAACCATTAAGCAATATGTACTTCCTGCCGCCCCTTTGCTGCTGTGGCAGATGACGGGAGAAGAAAAAAAGAATAAGCACGTTGACGGTGATAGGGCGTATGGGGTCTACATACTTCTCAGCTGAATATATCGCTGTCCCAGTTCGGGCATGTGCATCGGCGCAGCGCACCTGGCTGGATGCGGCATCCATCCCCAGAGCCCAATTGTGCTCCACGCTGCCAAGTAAGTGGTCCTTGCCACTGCGTCTTCCCTCTTGTATGCAGATGTGCAGTAGCACAACGAGTCCCTACACCCTTTTCGATAGGAATCATCTCTCCAATCTCCGATCGTGCAGCATCTGCTAGCCGCTCTGAGATCGAGAGCTGCTTTTATAAAGAGAAGTATAGCCGAGTTACGATTCTTTACCCCGCGGCACGGATATGCGGGAGAGATGTCTCAATTACCAGTCTCGATATCCTCAACACGTACAAACACACACGCACACTATTCGTGGCGGTGAAATCGGTCATTTCATATATTTGTGATCATGGGGTATTCGACGCACCTCTGGCTCATAGCCGGAGCTCTTCTGTCGTTCTGGCTGGTGTCTACCGCCGTTTCCTGGCGGCGGCTCCGCCACGTCCCGGGCCCCTTCGTCGCCTCCGTGTCGTGGCTATGGGCACCGTACATGGTGCTGCGCGGCCGCGGCAGCGAGTTCCTACACCTGAGGCGGTACGGGTCCGTGGTGCGGACGGGCCCCAACGCCGTCGTCATCGACGACCCCCAGGCCCTGCGGCAGCTCAACGGCGCCCGCAGCCTGGCCCCCCGCGACACGTGGTACTCGCCGACCAAGCTGGACCCGGGGCAGGCCGCCACCTTCTCGTCGCTCGAGATCGGCCCGCACGACCGGCTCAAGGCCAAGGCGGCCGCCGGCTACAGCGGCCGCGACGGCGGCGTCGACTTCGAGGCCAGCGTCGATCGGGTCACGGGGCGCCTGCTCGACGCGGTTCGGAGCCGGTACCTCTCCCGGGGCGGCGACGACTTGGTCGAGGTCGACTTCGCGCACCTGATTCGCTACTTCACGCTGGACCTCATTACGGACGTCGGCTACGGCCAGAGCTTCGGCTTTCTGGACGGCAAGGACGACGAGTACCGGTACACCGAGGGGGTCGAGCAGTTTGAGGTGCTGGTCCCGATGTTGGCTGAGATACCGCCGCTGCGCCACCTGTTGGATTCGCCTTTCATTGCGTCGTTGGTCGCTCCCAGTCCCGACGGAAAGCGCGGGATAGGAAGAGTTCTAGGGTAAGCACCCCCTTGTCTTTCAACCGTTAAGCGGACACTCGTGGGAGTTGGATCCATGTGGATGCTAACAGAACGTAACCGCTGGCAGTATTGCCCACAAGATCATCCGCGAGCGTTTCGCGGGCAACGAGAAGGATCGAGGAGATATGATAGTACGTCCCACCAAACACAAATCCGCCGACCCGTAATAAGGAAAAAGCAGGCTTGGATGGAAACTAAGTAACCATCGTTCAGGGTGCCTTCATGCGCGGCGGAATGAGCCAACGAGAGACTCTGGCCGAATCCTTCGTTCAGATCCTGGCCGGCTCGGACACTACAGCCATCGTCATCCGTACCACCTTATTACATGCCATAACGTCGCCCAAGGTCTACCAACGCCTAAAACAGGAGATCAAGGCCGCCGGCGTGGACAGATCGTCCCCTATCAGCAACGAACAAGCGAAGAGCCTTACATACTTTCAGGTGAGCAAACCCTCCCAGGGCCTTACTCTGTGCATATCATATTGCCTCCCTATTCCCCTTTCTATGTAACGGTCGCACCACCCGATGGGCACAGGCTGACTCACCTATTTCTACCCACCACATCAGGCCGTCATGTGGGAAGGCTACCGGATGCGCCCGCCCGTGCTCTACGGCCTGTTCAAGGTCCTCCCGCCGGGCGGCGCCACCCTCTGCGGCGTCCCGCTGCCCGGCGGCACCGCGGTCGGCGCCAATAACGTCGCCATGATGCAGCGCGCCGACGTCTTCGGCCGGGACGCGCGCCTGTTCCGCCCCGAGCGGTTCCTCGAGTGCGATGAGGAGACCCGGCGGGAGATGATCCGCACGGTGGAGCTCAACTTCGGGTTCGGGCGGTGGCAGTGCGCGGGTAAGAACCTGGCCATGATCGAGCTGAACAAGATCTTCTTCGAGGTGAGTGGCGTCCGTTTCCTTTCTACGTTGATGGGGTGGAGAGACAGGGAGAGAGAGAGAAAAAGGGATGCTCTTTTTCCTTTTGTTGGGGGCTAAAGCTGAATTTTGAATATATTACTGACTCGTTCATCATGGTAGCTGCTGAGGGCTTTCGACTTCCAGGTGGTGAATCCCAGTAAGCCGTGGGTAGAGAAGCCGACGACTGTAAGCATACAGAGAGAGATGCGGGTCAAGATCACGGAGGCGTCAGATGAATAGTGCAGTTCGGTTACCTGAGGCAACTGTCCATGATGCGCCCAGGGTGTGTACTGTCTTTCCCTATTAATATATATATGAGTTGCAAAAGGTAGTCATACTTGACACCTTCATATGATGTGATTTGTAAGGTCGGCCACGATATATAACAATTAGATATAGGTAAAGCAAGATGTAGTTTGATACATAAGAATAGCCATCTTTTCTAAGTTGCGCCCTAAGACTACTGTGTAAGTGCGGCGCTACAAACAAGCATCATATGACATTCGGTGTCAGCATTCCCCGACATGGATAAGAAAAAGGACTCCCGCCAGGAAGAAGCCGGGATGGCTCAAGTTGCGCACAATTGTTCAGCAATGCTCGGATGGGCTGATGAGTTATTCACAAGAGTATTCGAGATGCCGAGATGTAGCGTTTCAACTTATTCAGGTAACACAAAGCTATTAATGCATCGTGGTAGAGCCGGACCCTCTCAGGCTCGCCCCGCAGGACCGTGCTACAGTGCTACCCCTCTATTGCGTCTTGACCTCCTGGTCCAGCTCGACGGCCTTAACGTGCTCGTGGCTCTCCATGGTGCTCATGGTGTCCTTGGGGAATTCAACACTGGTATGGAGCAAAATGGGTCAGTCTGAGTTGAGCGAGATGTAGTGGCAGGTCATGGCCCGGCTGGGTGGGCATCGGCCCGGCATCGGGGACGGAGGAGAGGGACGAGGGGTTAAGTAGGAACGTACGAGAAGCCCTTGATGAGGTTGTACTCGTGGCCAATCTTGCCGCCCTGGTCTTCGGCATGCTTCTTCGCGGCGGCGATCTGGTCGGCCGACGCATCGGGCTTGCAGGTGACCTAATTAATTAAGCGAGTGTTAGGAATCTTCGTGGTCGAAGAGCAACCGAATCATACGCCTCGACTGCAGACGTACAATGTAGGTAGGCATCTTGGCTTGTGTAGATTCGCGGAAAAAACGCTTGGAGGTTGTTGTTCTTGGATGGTATGAGCGTATAGATGTGGGCTTGAGTGTTGATGATGGTCTTGGGGGGAGAAGAAGCTGTCGAGGAAGCATGGGGATATTAATAAGAGAGGAGGCTGCCGCTTTGGTTTACTGAGGATCCAACCCCATCAACAGTAACCATACTACGCGCGCCTACGGGACGCAGATAAAGGAGTGGACGCACTTGCATACGTCATGCCGCTAGCTTATGCCTAAGGTTGCCTCTTGAAGCCGAGCAGTCACACACCACATGAGACGAGCAGCCAGGCAGCTTCAGTGACCTCACAGGCTCACACACACACAGCAAGGACGACCAAGAAGAACTGGTTTTTGGCCGCCCAACCAAGTTACTGGGAGTCGCTTCTTATCGCGATGCATCTATCATAGGCGGACTAGTTGGATCGATGTCTTGCTTGGAAATAATGTGCTACCTGGCTACTGGGCGAAGGATAACGTCTTGTAACCCAACGTCGATGGGCAAGATGAGGGGTCTCGTTGATGCGACTAATGTGACTGGTACGGTTCAATGTTGTCAATGCTATCAAGCCCACTGCCCCTCCTTCTGGCTAGGTAGGCAGGTAGGGGTCCTCAAGGCTCAGGGTACAAAGTTACAAGACAGCGTCCCGCTAACTCGAGCTGCCCCACATAGATAAAATCGATAAGCCCCGATTAGATAGCCATCTCGAACTTTTTTTTTGCTGGTAAGAGAACTACCCATATACAGCGTGCATAGACTTATCGGTCCTGCGGTTCTGGTGCTTCTTTACATTGGAAACGCCATCATCATGGAGGACCAATCGCATAAGCCTCATCGCAAGGCGAAGGAGAAGAAGAAGCACTCCGGAGGTTAGTACGGATCTTTTTTTTTCTTTCTCTTCCCAGATGCCTTGTCCTAACTGAGTTTTACCCTGCAGATGTGAACCCCAAGGCCTTTGCTGTTGCCAACCCGGGCAAGCTTGCTAGACAAGCCGCTCGCTCGTCAGATATCAAAGAGAAAAGTTTCCACGTTCCTCTTGCCGACCGTACACCCGATCAAGCACCTGCGCCCCGTCTCGTCTCGATCGTCGGCCCGCCCGGTGTTGGAAAGACCACGCTCCTGAAGTCGCTGGTTCGCAGATATGCCAAGGAGACTCTGCAAGAGCCCCAGGGCCCAATTACCGTAGTCACGTCCAAGAAACAACGTTTGACCTTCCAAGAATGCCCCAATACGTTAGAAGCTATGGTCGACACGGCCAAGGTGGCCGACATTGTCTTGCTGATGATCGACGGCAACTACGGGTTCGAAATGGAAACTATGGAGTTTCTCAACGTTCTGAGTGCTACGGGTATGCCAGGAAATGTTTTCGGTGTCCTGACCCATTTGGATCTGTTTCGAAAGCCCCAAGCGCTGAAGGACGCGAAGAAGCGATTGAAGCACCGACTTTGGAGCGAGCTTTACAACGGCGCCCATCTGTTCTACCTGTCTGGAGTGATCAACGGACGATACCCTGACCGCGAGATCCACAACTTGTCGCGCTTCCTTTCAGTCATGAAGAACCCCCGACCTTTGGTCTGGCGCAACTCGCATTGCTACTCTGTCATCGATTCGTTCCGAGACGTCACGCATCCTACAGCCATGGAGGAGGACAAGAACTGCGACCGAACAATCGCGTTGAGCGGATACCTAAGGGGTACAAACCTCGCAGCGGAGGGACAAAGAATTACGGTGCCTGGTCTCGGCGACTTCACCGTATCTCAGGTTCAGGCGCTTCCGGATCCATGCCCGACACCACAAATGGTACAGGCAATGGCGAAAATAACAGGAAAGACTGGCAGGAGGAGGTTGGATGAGAAAGACAAGAAGATCCACGCGCCTATGTCCGACAGATCTGGTCTTAAGATCGATGGCGACGCGATCTGGATCACGAGGGAGAAGGGCTTCAATTTCGACAAGGATGCCGAGGGCGTCGAACGCGGCGAAGGTGAAGAACTCATCATCTCGCTGCAAGACCAGAAGAGGCTGCTCGGCCAAACCGATGATGGTGTGCAGCTGTTCCGTGGCGGCGAAAAGATTTCAAAGGTTGCCGAGGAAGAGGATACTGGCAGAAAAAAGCACAGAACCGTTAGGGTGGCTGAGAGAGACGACGACGAAGATGATATCGTGGATGATGAGGGATTTGTTAGCGGCGAGGAGGACGCTGTGTCAGACGAGGAAGCCGAGTTCAGTGAACAGAAACTGGGCAAACTCTTCCGGCAGGATAAGGACAAGGCTGGTAACGAAGACGACTTTGCCTTCGCTGACAGCGACTCCGATATGGGTTCTCTTGGCTCCGAGGATGAGGACGAAGACGACGAAGACGACTCGGATGACGATGAAGATCTCGACGACGACGAAAACCAAGCCGAACGCCGGTGGAAAGAGAACCTGACACTAAGGGCATCTAACATGCACGGCAAACGTCCATCATATCGAACTGCCGATCTTGCACGGCTGATGTACAACACATCCATCTCGGCGGATGAGGTTCTGCAAAGATGGAAAGGCGAGGTTGAAGGCGAAGAGGAAGATGAGGACGACATCGAAGCAGACGACGAAGATGATTTCTTCAAGAAGACCAAGAACGAAAAGGACGCCATGACTGATGATCGCGCCTTGCCTGCTTATGACTACGAGAAACTCGCCGCCAAGTGGGCTTTGCAAGATAACATCGAGCTCATTCGAGAACGATTCACCAGTGCGAACCTCGCCGGCGGTGACGGGGGAGAGGACGATGGCGAGGACGGTGAGGGATTTGGGGACGAAGACAGTGAAGGTGATGGTGAATTCGAGGATCTTGAGACTGGCGAGGTTCACAAGGCTGAATCGAAGCCGGTGGAGGACTTCGAAGACGAACGCGCCCAGAACGCGAAGCGCAAAGAGGAACTGAAGCTTCGGTTCGAACAAGAGGATCGTGAAGGTTTTGCCAACGACAAGGCCAATGCCCGACGTGAAGCTGGTGCGGACGCCGATGAGTTTGGCGAGGACGAATGGTATGACAGGCAGAAGGCTGTCATTCAAAAGCAGCTTGACATCAACAATGCCGAGTTCGAGGCGCTGGATGACTCGCAACGTATCAGCGTTGAGGGATACCGCGCTGGACAATATGTGACCATCACCATCGAGGGCGTGCCAGCCGAGTTCACCGAAAACTTTGATGCCAGTATGCCGATCATTGTCGGTGGAATCACTCCGACTGAAGACAGGTTTGGATTCTGCCAGGCAAGAATCAAGAGGCACAGATGGCATAAGAAGATCCTCAAGTCCGGAGACCCTCTCATCATCTCTCTGGGCTGGCGCCGGTTCCAGACTTTGTAAGCAACATTCCTTCCAAGAATCCTTTTCTACATTTGAGTACCCAAACTAACTGTATACACACAGACCCATGTACAGCACATCCGACAATCGGACAAGGAACCGCCTGCTAAAGTACACGCCGGAGCACATGCATTGTTTCTCAACCTGGTGGGGTCCTCTGATTGCACCCAACACTGGCTTCGTCGCTTTCAACACGCTGTCGTCCCAAAACCCTGGCTTCAGAATTGCCGCCTCGGGAACCATTCTGAGCGTTGATGAGACAACCGAAACGGTCAAGAAGCTCAAGTTGACTGGTGTGCCTTACAAAATTTTCAAGAACACCGCTTTCATCAAGGACATGTTCAACTCGTCTCTTGAAGTGGCCAAGATGGAGGGCGTGGCCATCAAGACGGTTTCCGGCATTCGTGGTCAAATCAAGAAAGCCCTTAGCAGGGACGATGGCAAGTTCCGTGCTACCTTTGAAGACAAGATCCTGATGAGCGATCTTGTGATTATGCGCGCCTGGTATCCTATCAAACCCCACCGATACTACAACCCGGTGACAAATCTTCTTGGAGGATGGCAGGGTATGCGCTTGACGGGCGAGGTTAGACGAGACCAAGGCCTACCCACGCCGCAGAACAAGGACAGCAAGTACAGGCCGATTGAAAGACCAACACGCCATTTCAACCCTCTGCGGGTGCCCCGTGCTCTTGCCGCCGACCTGCCCTACAAGTCCCAGATCGTCCAAGCGAAGCCTCAGCGCCACAAGACGTACACGCAGAAGCGTGCCGTGGTCCTGGGCGGGGAGGAGAAGAAGGCCCGCGACCTCATGCAGAAACTCACGACCATCCGCAAAGACACCGTCGCCAAGCGCCACGCCAAGAAGGAAGAGAAGCGCGTGGAGTTCCGCAAGAAGATGGCGACCCTCGCAGAAAAGAAGGAATCGCGCGAGAAGCGGGAGACCAAGGACTACTGGCGTGCAGAGGGCAAGAAGAGAAAGGCAGACGACAGTGGCGGCGGCGGGAAGAGGAGACGCTAGTCTTGCTCTCTCGTTGGTCGGGTTCTGCGCGCTGCGTGTTTTTGTCAAGACAAGCTGTATATCTAGATCTAATAGTATCTGCCTGGTATAGAGACGTATATAAAAGCTTGCATTTCCATGATTTTGAAAGTCCAGGTTTTCGGCATACTCTGGATATGATCGTGTTCGGGCGAGGTTAGCCCCTAGTCAGCAAGAGTAAGGTAGGTAAGATGGATGCTATTGCAAACGGCACGTACACATTCCATACAACGCACCCGACCCAGATTCATGGCCCACGGCGGAATGGCACATGCAGAGCACGCAGAGGTTGAACTGACATCAGGGGGCGAGGTTCAGCCCATCTCGGCGTTTGCAACAACGAAGCGGCAAGGTCGGCCGATTCGAGCGAAACACATTTCGCTGTCGCCTCACCTTGGGTACACACCCCTACTCACCTTAGGTAGTCCATAACCGTTCACGGACTTCCAAGAGGCTCTTGGGATGTTATGTGGCTGATTGCAGAGCGTAGATTGGATCAAGCTTTCCATCTAGTGGACTTTTTCCTATCGAACCTTCAAAAGCTAAGCCAATTATAATGCTTCTATTAAGGCGGGCCAGTGTTCTTAGTAGGCGGCCCTAGGGCTAGCGGCCAGCGGCTACAAAGGGAGTGCAGCGTTTAGCGTTATCCCCATGCGGTAATTCTATAACATTGAATTTGGTACCTACCTACCATTGATCACCAAGCACCTAATCCATTAGTTGTGATAACTGCATTCATCCTGGGCCCTGCGCGCTGCCAGCATAGAAAGTAATAGCATCAAGCGTTAACCATAAAGAAACGCATTATCTGCCATGCAGTAAGTGCATGCGGAAGAAGCACAAGTCTCTGCTAGGTGAGGGCTTGTTGTCGGCGTCATTTTCCTATACCACAAATAGACAAAAACCCGGCCAGTTCACTTGGGGGGCACAAAAGCCAACCATAACAGAGCATAATCTCTTTTAGTTTTATAGCGAACAGAATGGGACTCGGCTTTGATGCCTGCGTAAACAAGTTTGACACTTGGATGTAGTGTGAGCGCGGTTTTTAGTTCCGAGAGACCCGTCCGGCCTCCCCTTTAGCATTCCGTGTATGCAACTCAATAACTGCAGGCTGCACTAATGGCACCTTGACGGCCTCGTGGTGCCTGGCCGGGATTCTGAATACCAGCTTCGATGGGCAACTAGCCACACACACCACTCCAAGCTGTCCACGATATTTACCTCATACAGGAGCACCGTCGCTCGCTTCAAGAATCGATATCATCGCCATTCTGGTGGACAAATTCTAAGGACATACATGAGCCGCTATGTTCATACAGGTGATCAACAAGACAATGCGACCATTTCCGATCAAGAGCGGTCAGACGAAAGACGAAGGGCGCATAGTTATATCAGTGTATTTGTTACAGCAAACCAAAAAATGTATGTCGCTGATCGATGCCAGCGGACTGAGACCTGAGCAAAGAAGGAGAACAATGCTATTCTTCGGCCTATCAAGTCTATACCCAGTGTCCCCTCTCCATATGTAGAAATTGACGTTGTTGAGGAACGTTGAAGTTGTTACTAACGATTTCGGTTGCACTTGAAGTCTAAACACCAGCATGGACTCAGCTGGTAACCACAATGCCCAGCTAAGACCACAGAGGGTAGTCCAATCGTCGACCTTGGCTTATGGTACACAAGGTATCTTCCGACTGCCATGCTAGGGATAGGCTTAGACTTCAACGGCCACTGTAAACACACCACACATCTCGTGTTAAGGGCCTCAAATTCGCTCTAGTTCGTACAGCAGGTGCTTATAATAGACCCCGTTGATCATCCTCGTCCAAACGAGGGCATCGAACCGTCGCTGTGACTTGTCAACTACGTTCCCTCCCTGGTCTCTCTTTGCCCTCGCCCAATTACTGAATCCCCTCTTCCTTACCCTGCTCAAGATGCGTGTGCAAGCCCCCTTGCTCGCCCTGCTCGGCCTGCTGGCCAGCAACGCGCGGTCCGAGATGAAGTTGACGAGCCCGCAGCCCATCACCAAGCACGGAGTCGAGGGCCCCTGCGACCAGATGGACCCCTACGACCGGAGCCACGTCACGAAGTGGCCGGTCCGGGGCCACGACGTCGGCCTCATCTTCTCCGAGAATAACTCGCACGTCACCCTGCAGGCGACCGTGGTCAACGAGGGCTCCGTGTACGACTTCCGCGACCTGCGGCCCCCGATCCACGTCCACCGCGCCGACGACTACTGCTTCATGCGCATCCGTGGCATCCGGGAGTGGATCGGCAAGGACGCCCTCTTCCAGGTCAAGCAGTACGTCCCCGGCGTCGGCTACAACTTCACGGTATGTTTGGGAAGACCACCAACCCCCATCCCCCTCCCTTACCTCCCTTCACACCAAACGCATGAGAAGCAATATGGGGGAAAGAGAAAGAGAGAGACTGAGATATGCTGACTGATCGCCCTTAAACAGTGTGCGGCCATCAAGTTTGTCGAAGGAGGCCCGGCCAAGCCGACCTGCCGCGGCTTCCACGACCAGCTCGTCGCGGCGGTTGCGCACCCGCTGGATGGCCCGCCGATGGAGGAAGGCGACGGAGAAATCCAATACGTCGAAGCCGACGAGTGAGAAGGCGACGCCGTCGTGCTGGACAGCGATGCTCACGGTATTGTGGTGGCATCCGTCGGGCCGGTTCCATACCCGACCAGCGTGAGAGGGGGGGTTACATCAAAAATCTACATACAACTGTTTTAATTATATCTCTTGGGAATTAGTATCGATGTAGAAATGAGCATCAGATTGGAAGTTGAACCCGCAGAGTCTAGATTCATGTAGCTGCACCTTCCATCTTGAAGACCGCAGCCGAGACATACAACTGTTCCAAACGAAAGACAACGGTCCAACGCAACGCATGACGCGCACAACATAAAGCCTTGATGAGCTAGACAAGCCGAAGAGTCAGTGAGAGGTACATGCAGAGATGGAACAACAAAATGACAGACAAGCTTTGTGATTGGCTGCCGTTACTCCGACTTAAAAGAAGTAGTACTCAACCAAGGAAGTTCCGAAATCGAGTTCGGACAGGCCTCCGGAAGCGGTCGACGTCTGATTGGTCAATCAGGCTCGGACCTACTCTCCGAGAATTTTTCTCCATGCCTGGGACCAGCATGGTCAACCAGTGCAGAACTAGGTACCTAGGCAAGTACATACATATGTGATCTACCAACACCCAACATACTTCATGTAGCGAAATGGGGCATTAGGTAATTTGAGCTTTGCCGGCCAGTCATTTACGAGGCAGTCGATGGCATCAACTCATGCTCCCTACATGGTAGTGCATGAGTTGTTCCTATCCGGTGCGGAGGCAGGTTGATTATGGCCCAACGATACCGTCTGCAGACAGCAGGACTCATCATGGCAATTCCCCCATGCGAAAACCAACACGAGACGGTAATTCAATATCGAAATTTGGAAAATGCCATGATAAGGGTTCCTGCGCTCATGTGCTGGGCCTATGCATGACGTGGCAATGACGGACGAAATCGAGGGTCGGTGTGGTAGGCAGTAGAGGAGGGCTGGGAAGCAGTCCTAAGGAGGGTTGATGCAAGTTGGAGCGGAGCATCGCGCGGTTTTCTTCTAGGAATCGCGATCTACTAGGGGGTAAACGAGAGGACGGCAGATGATAAACGGAGAAAGAGAAGTACAATTGACACGCTCGATGTAGCCTCGGCGTGAGACTCGCGTTGAGAGTCATTGTCATGCAAGCTTCTACATCTATCTGTCTTACTCACCCCCCCCCCCCCAACCAACTCCCCCTTATTTTCTGCTCGGGCAGCCAAATCAGTGATGCAAAATCGAAAGAAAGAAAAGACAAACGTATCTATAAGCTATACTATTTCCCCTCGCTCATTTTTCGCAGGTGGGTAGTGGTCTACAGCAGTCTCTCTAACACTCATACTCCCTCCCTATCATGCGCCATCACAACGGCCAGCATACTCAGCGCCGCCCTTTAGCGCCCAAAGGCAGTCCCCACCCCAAAATCCTGGCACCGCACCCTGACCTGAAGGGCAGTGTGAGGCCCAGACGCCAGATCACCAAGCATGCCGTAAGTCTGGACGGTATTGTACAAACCATATAATGCGCCGTTCGTTTCCCCCGATCATAAACCCCTGCTAAACTGTTCGTCATATAAAGTGCAAGCCATGTCAAGTGAAGAAAGTCAAGGTATGTGTTCAAAGGCCGGGCCGCGCCACCTGCATGTCCCTCGTACCCATAATCTAATAAGGAATCGCACGTGTGCTAGTGTGATGGAAACTTGCCGTGCACGCGCTGTACTCTGCGCGAGATAGAATGCGTCTCCAGTGTCTCCAGCGACAAGATTTCCCTGCAGACTGCCCAGGCCCATTTGGAGGCCCAAGGGCGGCGGGAGGAAGATTACAAGAGCGTCTTCGTGGCTCTGCAAACCGGAAGCGATGGCGAAGCAACCGAGCTCTTGGCACGCCTAAGGATGGGAATGGACGTCAGCGCCATCGCGGAGCTCCTGCGGGAAACCCACGACAAAGCCCCGGCCTCCTGTCCTGATGACACAGACACGCAACCGGCCACCTCAAATCCGCAAAGACCTACTTGGGAGTTGCGCGCACTCGGGAAAAGCTTCCTCGTGCCGCTGTTCGATCGCAGCATATGGGATGCCACGGAAGTAGATGGGGATGTCGAGGAAGAAGAAGGCGATACAGACATGAGCCAGTATGACACAGAAATATGGCAAGAGCCTTTATTGCAGGTAAGCCACAGCAAATCCCCATCTTACCATACTAGATACATCTGAGACATATTCTTCTAGCTCCGATGGTTCGGCAACCTGCCGTTCTCGAGCGGAGTAAAGGCGAACCACTACCCGAGGAAGGTCCAGGAGTTGCAGTTGTCGAATATTTGCAATGACATCTGGGCAGCTATGCCGGCCAACTGCCGCTCCGGAGGTACGTTGTTTATCCCCCTGACCCCTAGCAGGTAACTTTCTTTTTCGCTTTCCCTTTGCAGCTCACACGATGCAGGCTACTCCACCACGGGCTCTCTCTCGGGAATACTGGACATCGCCCGCCAGTTAATAGCCGCCGGCACCCCGGCGCGCGAAATTACGGGCGAACACCACAACGTGCTGGCCATCACCAGCTCCACCGAGTTCTCCCGGTCGTCGCTCCTGTCCCAATGGGCCGCCAGATTCATCTTCAGCGCCACGGGCGCGAGCCGCAGCCTCACGTCCATTGCCGCCGCCTGGCGTGTTTGGGTCCTGATGCGATGGCGAATCGACCCGACGCCCGAAACGTACGCGGCCATGCCGGAATGGATGCGGCCTACGATCAAGCAGCTATTGTATCCCCATGTGGAAATTGTCGACTCGATTGCCTATCCCAATCTGCGAGACGCGGTAACTTCCCGGCCCTCTATGCAGGCCCACCCCAACCTATTGTGGTTGATGGATGCATATCGAGGTTGCAGGTAGGGGGCCTCATTCTGAAACCAGCATCACACACAGCGCTTATGCTGAATGGAAGCGTCATCTAATTTTGTGTGATTGCAGATGCAGCTTTGAGATGGACTTCTCCGAAATTGTCTGTTCCAATAAGATGACCGGCCAGCCAGACTTCACGGACTCTGCAAAGGTATGTGTTTCAATGCTGAGCAATACAAGGTATAACTCCCTTGCTGGGGTGGACACTTACCAGGACTGTGAACAGGCATGCGTCGCAGACCTCGACAATTGGACAATCGGGCCAGTATTTCGTCGGTATCTGCCGAATATGGACCAGCTGGTAAACATTCGCCTTAATGACGATTTCCCGGAGCCAAGGATACTAGACGAAACGTAGTCTTTTTTATAGATCGATAGAGCGTGTTGCGATTAATCTGCTACATCTCACCCATCCATGTAATGGCCACAATACATAGATCCAGCGGCCGATTGAAGATCTGAAGCTTTCCTGGTATGACGAGAAGGGCCGTTTAGTATAGCAGCTGGAAGACGACGTTAGAAGTTAGTAGTCACCTGGTGTTCTGGTTTTATCTTTAGTTTCCCCTACCTCTCGAACACGTAATTCCCCTTACGGCGTGGCGTTTCGCCCACAGCATGAGATGTGTCGCGAGTGATGGCCCTGTCATGACCATCCTCGAACATACCGAATATATCTTAGGTGTCCTGTGACACGTTTTTGGGCAAATGGCCCCTGGTTCCGTGCCAGAGTCGACAGTAGTTGCACCAAAATCGGCGCCATGTTCGAGAAGGAACCTGGGCGGCGTTTCGCGCCAAGAGAGGATCGGGTGTCTACCAGCCCCGGAAGAACGCAATGACTATGCGCAGAGGCTTCTTCCCTGAAAAGTCTTGAGATTCCGCTGAATTGTTACGCACCGCAGAATATTGACGATATCGGTGACTTGGGACTCGACCTGCGCTGCTTTCATGACCTTCAAGCCGAAAGGGCCGCACAGGGCCGCCTAAAGGAGAGATGGAGAGCCAACGGCTGAGACGATTATGGCTCTCGCCATGAATCGTCCCTCGGACGGGCTGGGAAGAACCTGGACGGCCTGGAAGTTAGCTCAAGACGCGACGATGTACATCAGCATGGCACATGCATCAACGTGGCAGTATATCTTCATGATACTAGAGGGGCTGGCAGCAGCACGTCAAAGTCCAAGAAGAGCGGTATTGGCAAGCGGGATATAAAGGCTCAAAACGGTGTCGCAGGGGCTGTGCTGTGCTGATAACGCCAATGCGCACAATCTTGGATTCTCGGTGGCCGGGTCACACCCACGACACACATCACGCTCGTTTTTCTACGGCAGGCCCCTATAGGCTGACAAGAGGACATCCTAGCCCTAGCAGTTTGCGCCTGGGAACTTCGTTTCGACACTATCCGGGCGGCTAGGAGGTAGTCGAGCATTCCCAATTAGCGCGCGGCACGTTGGAAGGAGAAAAGCGACCCAAGCACCAAGCCCGCCTGCCCGCCGTAGCCTGGACCACTTGGACCGGAAGAATTTTGCCGACGCCGTCACCATCGCAAATAACGTAGTAATGGTCGTCGTGCACTATAGGACGAGCTTTGAAGGTTGCGACGTTGTTCCGCTCGATGTTACCGGCCAGGGTCCGGTGATGGCAGCCTCCCATGGGCTCCCGATCGGGGTCGCCGTCTCCGGTAGATCGAGGCAAACATAAATCTGTCCTGCCCAGTGAAGATCTCAATGGGTAACATTCTCCTTCAATGTTCCGATGTTCCCCCATCACTGTGGCTTCTTGTTCTGCTGAAACTCGCTGTCTTCACCGACAAACATCAAATCTCCCCATCACCGTCTTGGGGCGTGGGTGAAGGGTGGGGTGGGACCAATCCACCAAAGCGGCCGAAAAGGGACACAAACGAGGCTCTCTTTCTGGCTTTGGGTACCTTGGGTACCTTGGGAGCGTGGTTGCTACCTCGTTGCCAGTATTGGTATCACATTGCCTTTGAGAACCAACTTGCCCGGTATGTCCCAATGCTTTAGACCGGCGTGCGATGAACGCATGCAATGTAGCTGTCACATCCAAGACTCTCGAGCTTATCTAATCAGAGTGAGTTGGAAACTCCAGTAACCCTCGTGTTATGGCGGAAAACACCTGCCAACGCTGCTCGTTACAAGTGCCTGTTTGGGCAAGTGCCGAGAGCAGGCCAACCATGATCTGCCAGGGACAGGTAGACAAGCCTACTGGACAAGCTCATGCTAGACGGGTCCCGCGATGGCTGATTGGGCGACGGAGAAACTACGTGATTGACGACATCAGACGGAAATTTCGGACTGCGGCGTGCATCGATTCTGAGCCTCGAAATGGGGCGTGCTGGCCAATTTCCAGACGAGGTCATCGTCTGGAGTTGCCCATTGCTAGCCCGTCTCAGAAGCAACCTCCCCCATTGCGGCCCCACTTGCGTGTTTCCAGATGATTAACCCCTGGATATATGGGCCCCTATGCCCGACCTGGTCGATATGATCCCCCGTCATCTCTGCGTTCCACCACCTCGGCGCGAGCTCAGCGTCCGGATTGGACCAACGCACTCGCAACTCCACCTGGATCGTCGCAGATTGAGCAACAACACATGGATCCTAGACTCAAGTCATGTCAGGACCACCCGCACTGCCGGGGGGTCTGCCGGGGCGTGCCGGGACCTGCGACCTTGAGGCTCTGCGAGTCAACGGCGGGCTCCATTGTTTGATTCCCTTCTCGTCATGTCATTGGCAAGGATGCTGCTTCAAACCCCCCATCAGACATGGGACGAAACCGTTACCCAATATCAGGTACCAAGCAAGGACCCCCCTCGGTCCATGTCAGCCGACATTTGCCTGCATCTCTTCCAAGAGACGTGGGGGCCTGCCGGACTGAGATGAAGGGCTATTCGTTTTTTCGGAAGAAGCCTGGCTCTCTGACCAAGCAGTGGGGTGGGAAGGAGGGCTTGTGAGTTGTGTCCAGGAAAAGTATATAGAGAGGCCATGATTCATGTCACTCTCTGCTGTCTTTTTTGCTTCGCTCCTCAGCAATCCAGTTCAGATCACTTCCTTCCTTCGCTTTTAACCATCTTCATTCTTTACAGGTCGGTGACCTCCACATTCGTTCTACACTCTATATCGAGAATATCCACAGCCAGGTGCAACCTTTGAGCCGTTTTCCGAAACCTCCATCGCCATATACCAGCAACTCGCTATAGCCAACCGCTTCTTCAACAACATCAACCTCCGCCAAAATGCAGTACGCTCTTACTTTCGTCGCCCTCGCCGCCCCGGCTTTGGTCTCGGCCCACGGTGCCATCTCCTCTCCCAAGCCCCGTCCCGCCGGAAAGGCCATGGCCGCCGTGTGCGGACAGCAGGTGCAGAACCAGCAGTCCTCGGACGCCTTCGGCAACATCCAGGGTGAGATGCAGGTGGTGGGCAAGGACATGACGGCCGACTGCAACCTGTGGCTCTGCAAGGGTTTCCAGTTCGAGGACAACTCGGCCAACGTCCAGTCCTTCACCGTCGGCCAGAAGGTCCCCATCACCTTCGACCTGCACGCCCCTCACACCGGTACCGCCAACATCTCCATTGTCGACACCAAGTCCAACAGCATCATCGGCACGCCCCTCAAGACCTACGACACCTTCGCCTCCAACTCGGCGCCCCAGGCCGCCGACGAGAAGAGCGTCACCGTCACCATCCCCGACCTCGGCGGCAAGTGCACCACTGCCGGTGAGTGTGTCATCCAGCACTACTGGGACGCCCGCTCCATCGACCAGACCTACGAGTCCTGCATCGACTTCACCGTCGGTGGTGGCGGTGCCGGCGGTGCCGCCCCCGCCCCGTCTGCCGCCGCTCCCGCCTCCTCCGCGGCTGCCAGCAGCGCGCCCGCCCCTACCACCCTCGCCACCCAGACCCGTGCCGCCACCAGCGCCGCGGCTGCCGCCCCCACCTCCTCTGCTCCCGCTGCCGGCGGTGACGCTCCCGCTACCGGCGGATCCGGTGCCGCCCTGTACGCTCAGTGCGGCGGCAACGGCTTCTCCGGTGCCACCTCTTGCGCCGAGGGTACCTGCAAGAAGCAGAACGACTACTACTCCCAGTGCGTCCCCAACTAAGGGATACTGAATCCCGAGTTGGACAGGGTGGAATTGGTTGCAAGCTTCAGCTTTAGCTTCGTTGTATATAGGATTTCTCACATTTTCTCAAAGCATATAAGGGGGAGGAGTATTTGAACTGTGTATAGATGCAGCAAGAACTGGACATACAATAAATCTTCAGTTGTTTTCTCATTGCCAATCTGATTTCTGGTCTGACTTTCTTGCCTTCTGTGACTTTTCTCGACTTTTGTGATGATGGCGCTTTACGCTTGCTGAAAAGGAGTGTCCATCATGTAGTCTGCGTATGCCCGTAGATGCTTTGCGCAAGTTTTCGTAGGAACGAAGTGCGAAATACCAAGAAACAATATTTGATGGTCCCTATCCTTGTAGTCGCATGTCTCGTACGAATTTCTTATGTGGGAAAACTACACCGAAAACCAAGCTCGTGGGATGGCTTCAATTGATTCAAGTACATTCAGGTTACTCCAGGAAGTCTCCAGGGACGTCGGGCCCTATAATCCGCTCGGTTAGCTGGCGAAAGATCATAAAGCGAACGATTTCGGGGGCAACAACTTACCCCATACGTGCAAGCTGTCAGGCGAGGCTTTAGATCGGTGGGGAGGCTGGGTGTCGTCGACCAGATCTCCGTCTACGTAGTGTTCCATGATGTTGCCGGTAGGATCAAACCTGATAACGCTGGTCAGTATATCCGTCCCATACGTACTGATAATCCGCCACTTTGGGCGGCTGGCAGGGACTTCGTTTGCTTTTCGTTTTTGGACGTACCAGTAATCGAAGATTTGACTGCCTAGAACGTGTCTTCCAACGCCCCAGCAGTTCTTGTAACCCTTCTCCCGCAGCCAATCATGGCCCAGGACCTGGGTGTCGAAGTCATGCGTCTCAAACGAAGTATGATGGACGTGGAACTTGGGGCCTAGCAGTCGGGGCTATCATCAGTACTGCAGCAAGAAAGATATCGCACATCCTTTGAAGGCATACCTTGGTAGAAAAAGAAGCAGTGGTGGTCAACGGGATCCTTTCCACGATCCAGCCGCAAGAAGCAGGTGATATCGGTGCCAGCTTCGTCGTGCACGAGCTAGTGGGGGAGAAATGTGTCAGCGAGTCTCTTTGGATTCGGGATTCTGCTGAATCCCTAGGCGGGCCACACAAATGCAGATAAGACTTACATCACTCGCGATGAGGTTGAAGCGAGATGTGTAGAACTCGAAGTCCTTGGCGTAGTTGGTACTACAATGGCCCCAGTGCCCAAGCTTGTGCACCGGTGCCGGTCTCTTCTCAAAGCGCTGGAAGTGGTTCTTTGGCCGGTTCTTCTCCCTAGGCTATTCGAGACAAGATCACCGCATTAGTCTCTCAATGAATCATATGCTTACTCTATTCGAGATTCATGTCGCAAGAGCCAGCCCTGCCGCAGTGGGGTATAAAGGGCTCTCGCAGGGATGTATACTTACATAGTTAAAAGGCTCCTGCGGGAGCGGGATCTCGAGGACCCCAGACTGTTCCTGGCCGTAGACGAGGTGGAAGGGGAAGTTGTCGACGGGGTCGTAGAACGTGACGCACTTGCCCATGCCGGGGGCGTCCTCGAGCTCGTAGATCTTGGTGGCCTTGGGCAGCGTCTCGGACGCGTAGCGCAGCTCGTCTTCCGACTCGACGACGTAGCCAACGCCGGCGAACTCGTCCCGGTCCGCCTTGACGGCGCAGATGACCCAGGGCTCCGTGCCGTAGCCGCGGAAGTAGATCTTCTCGTCGCCGTTGACCCGCTTTTCCTCCGTGAAGCCGAAGTCGTGGAACCACTGGACCGCCTGGTTCATGTCCTTGTACTTGTAGTACGCATGGCAGATCCGGTTCAGGATGATCTTCCGGGGTGCCTCGGCAGCCATTGTGGGGAAGATTTGCCGGGAGATGTGCAGAGAGTATGCAGGAACAATACACCTTGTAGCGGAAGGGAGTAGGGAGGGAATCACCAGTCTCAAAAGGCCGTTGTGTGTAAGAGCAAGGCTTAATTTATGGGTGACTGCGAATTAAAGGAGGTGGAAAGACGGTTTCTTTAATACGGACAATGCTTTGGGGAAGGAGTGGCAGAGCATTGATATATAGGACGATGGCCAAAACACCCGGAGTCCGCCAGCTAACCCGGCCGCCCTGTATTTCCCCCGCAAAGTATCTATGAATTTAACCCAATCGAGCATATGGAGACTGGCTATAGAGCCACTGATTGGACCTATCGGAATCAATCGAGGAGAGAAAATGCCGAGTCGGCAGAGGGTCGAGGTAAAATCGATGATCAGCAGGCGGCGAAACTGGCCCATTGTCGCAATCTACTGATAGCTCACGCGGAATACGACACAGGGGACCATTACCGTCGCATCCGTCCTACGAGGGCCCTCAGAGGAGCCTCTATCCCCCGCTACAATTTGACGCAGGAGTGGTTGGAGATGCTTACAAGTCGGCATTTCGAATGGGGCCAAATGGACCGATTGATGAGTTGGAGAAACGTCTCCCTCTTTGAGTATTTGCAGATCGTACTGTACGACCCTGAGGACCAGCTGTGCGTATGTCCCAGTTGTTAGCCAGCCACGATGATTTAACGACATGCGCTACTCATGACCTTGCAGCGGCGGAAAAGGCGTAGGCAGCTAAATCCGAATCATCCCATAAATCCGAGTGATCAGTCGACGGTTGGACTCTGCTCCAGCAGGGTCAAACAGGTCAAGACCCTCTTGTCGAGACAGTGTTGGTATGGAATTGATTTCGGACATAGTTCTGAGCCCGTTACATAGAAGTTGGAGAAGTTATGGTTCCCTCCCCGCATAATTTATAGTTGTGTAGTCGTATTTCCCTCCCAAGCCTCCTCCTTTCCCTAGGTAGCTTCTGCCCTTAATGGCCTTCGCGAAGCCTGTGGGAGGTGATATATCCGTACAGTTCATGCATACAAGGTGAGTTGGAAGACATACACGAAACTTCTTCGCACACTATGTAAGCTGTAGACACTGCATGAATGAACGAGGTGAGTGAGGTCTCTGGTTAGTGCTGGATATAAAATTCCCCGCTACGGCGGAGGTAGGTACACAACCTTATTCCGCACTATTGCAGTCCCACAACCCTCTAAATTGGAACCCCATGACGACAGGCACCAGGCCCGCCCCAATTCTGCCCCCAAAAGCCCGCCTGGAAGGACAGATGCAGGGCACGGGCAGGGGTCGTCGCGACATCGCTTGCTCACTGGCCTCCCTCCAAAAGTTCAGCCCCTCCATCCATCACAGCAAACCTTGAGGCTGAAAGACAGACCAAATCCTACCCTAGTCTTACCTGCATACTGGGGGACCGTACCATCTGAATGCCACTTTGGCTTCCGCGAGCAACCTTGTCCTTCTGCTGCACTCTCTTGATCGCAATCGCTGCAATAGTCCTGCTATCCACCATAGCCCCCGAACGGGCCACTACCGATTCCTTCTTCACCCCCTCCTCCTCCACCAGCGCGTCCGCCGCAGCCGTCGCCAACATGATCAAGAAGCTCTCGAAAGCGAGCACCAACACGTCCCTCACGTCGACGGCCTCGAACTCGACGACGGACCTCGTGAGCATCAACGGCGGGGGCCCGACCCCCGTCCAGGCCCCGCCCCGCCTGCTGCCCTCGATCCTGACCGACGGCGGGCCGCTGCCGCGCCTCATCGTCTTCGACCTCGACTACACGCTCTGGCCCTTCTGGGTGGACACGCACGTGTACCCGCCCCTCAAGACGGTGCCGGGCAGCCACAACTCGGCCGCCGTCGACAAGGTGGGCGAGACTTTCGCCTTCTACAACGACGTGCCCTCGGTGCTGCACGGCCTCGGCATCGCGGGCATCAAGCTCGCCGTCGCGAGCCGCACCTCGGCGCCCGACCTGGGCCGCGAGCTCCTCAAGCTGCTGCACGTGCCCGCACTCGGGTCCATCTTCAGCGGCATCGGCGGGTCCGGCGCCGGCAAGGAAAAGGAGGCCGCCGTCTCGGCCTTCACCGCCGCCCTCGGCCGCAAGGACAAGGCGCGCCGCTCCCTCGACTTCTTCGACGCCGGGCTCGAGATCTACCCCAGCTCCAAGATCCGCCACTTCGAGGCCATCCACAAGAAGACGGGCATCCCCTTCACCGAGATGCTCTTCTTCGACGACGAGAGCCGCAACCGCGAGACCGAGAGCTTGGGCGTCACGATGCGCCTCGTGCGCGACGGCGTCTCGTGGCAGGAGGTCGAGAAGGGCATCATGGACTGGAGGAAGCGCCGGGCTGGCAGAAACTAAAGTGGTCATACAATGTACTGAGCCAGTGGAGGAGCTTCATATTACAATGGGCACAATGGGGGCAGGTATTAGAACACGGCCACTGCGGGAGGCTCTGGTCAACTTGTTTTAGAATGTGTTTATATATTTAGCGAGGCGTTTGGAGTTGGTAGATTAGCTAGCATAAGCTATGGTATATAGAAGGTAACCAAATCCGACATGCTACCCATGTCCGTCCACGCAAGATAAGTCGTCTAAATGCACGCAGGCGCCAGGATAAATGGTATAAATCTTTCGGCGGTCAAAATGCCACAAAAAGGAGTCTCGGTTATTCGTATGCTCTCTATACATGACTTGATAAGATGTCCATAGTTACTGGACCGTGGCGGTTTCTTTCGAAGGGATGTTGTCTGCTGCGGTCTTCTCGGAGAGCCCGTTCGGCGCAGTTTCCTCGCTTCCCTTCGCAGCTTCGGCAATGGAGAGTTTGTTCAGGTCCTCGGTCGCAGCATCTACAGGCTTGGGTGTCTCTCCATTTGTCGATGCAGCAGTCACTTTCGCATCCGCTGCGGCAGCTGACTCCACAGCCTTGTCCTCGCCGAACTTTTGGTTGGGGAAGGCCACGGGAATCGTGGCGACGCGCTCCTTACGTTGCTTCTTGTCCTTGGTCCCGACGGCCAGAAGCTCGAGACGCTTACCGTCGTCGTACGGCCGCCAGTACATGGGGCCCGGAGGCAGCGCCGTGTAGCCGTTCTCCCACGACATAAGGCGGGTCACCTCGGCATCGAACTTGGGCTCCTCGAAGAATTCCCATTCCATCTCGCCGCCGTATGCCTTGGGAATGTTCTTGATATCGATAAAGGAGGTCAAGACCGGCAGCACATCGGTCGGGCCGAGGATGAAGATCTTGGAGACGGTGACCGGGTCAAACCAGCGCTTGACCCAGCCCCATACTGTCGAGAAGAAGGCGGGTGCGCCGATGATGAAAATCCCTACGTTCAATCAAATCAGCAACTCAAACTTATTTAGGAAGGGGGGCTGGAGGAGGGATATGCTCACGGTCGAGAGTCTCGGGGTAATGGGCAGTCGCCAGCATACTGGCTGTCTGCATGTGCGACTTCAGGTTCCAGAACATGCGCAAGCTGACTTGGGATATGTCCACGATGTTTGTGCTCAGGGTGATGGGCGTCTCGGCATTCTCACGATCGGTGCACTGGGTGCACAGCGGCTGCGCAAACCGAGTCAGGTTCTCGTAGAGCGCAAAGAGACGCAGGAGCTTCGCCGGCGTCGTGCCATCCGTCTTGGCGTTGCTATAAGTGGTGTCGGCCGACTTCTCATATTTGGAGACCGTGTTGGAGTCGAGATGCCGTATTTGATAAACGTAGATTGGAATGCCCCTGTGCTCCCCTCCATTAGTACGCGAACACAGTGCCTGCAGGTTCTATGCTGGGAAAGTCGAGTCATACCGTCGATCGCGTCGTCCCGTAAACATGGGATACTACATGCGCCTTGGTAAGCAAATCTTGTCCGCCCACACAGCGTTTTGTTTCGGTTTGTTTCGTCTCGGAGACTCACCAGCTTCTTGGAGGTCTCGTAGGCATCTACATCGATGGTGTCATAGAGCACATCTATCTGGTTGGCGGCGCGGAACTTTTCGGTCTCGCTGAACTGGCCGTAGGCATCTTGGACTACCCACTTGCGCGCCCGGAGATATCGCCTAGATGGTTGCCCAATGGTGTCAGCTCTCTCCCACCTTTCCTCTACACAGGGCAGGACTGGGCGCATACAGTAACGTAGGGTCGTCGTGCGATGGTGGTGGTCCCGGGGTCCAAGCTTTCTTCTCTTGGAGGAAGACCTTAAAGTCTTTGAGCGCCTGCTCTTCGGACGCAGTGAGATGGCCAAGATGGCCCTGTGGATATCCGTGTTCGACCCCGCCGGCCGACGGCACCCGGTGAATCGAGCTCGATTTGGTCATGGTAGGTAGGCAAGCAAGCAAATAAGCTCTGGTGATATGGTACGAGAGTTATAGGTGAGCAAGTGGGTGAAAAAATCGGTCCAAAACTGGAAGGTTTCAGAGTATACCAACGAAGGAGTGAAGGAACAAAGGCGAGGTGTGCTACGCTGTAACAAGTTGGGATCGTGGTGTCAGTTGAGCACAGGAATAAGCAAGCTCTCAGGAAATTCCGGTAATGATGAGCAATACTGCAGGTACCCCAGTTCTGCCCGCAGTAGTATCGAGCAGCAAACAGGCCGAATTAAGTAACGACCACCAACTGTATGTATGTAGTACTATTCACTCGGCTAACCTAGCAGTAGCTGGTTAGATTGCAAGGGATTAGAAAGCAAATCTGCGTGGCGATGGCAAATCATTCTTTTCAACTCTCAACTCCGTCAGTCCCTATTGTCCGTCGTGTCCCACCTGCACCCGCTCCAGCCGTCTGGGTCTATCCAATTTTAGCGCCTGAACCTTCAGTGTATGCAGTCCCTGGGCGCTTTTTGTAGGCTAGCACTTAGGAGGTATTCACCCGGCCTGCGTGTCTGCATGTGTGTGCCGGCTAAGCTGCCCGACGCTTCTTGTACGCCAGAGGAATGACGTTTGACTAGCACTTCTGTGCGACTCGTGCGGCTGTAATGCTTATGCGGTGTCGAGATCGATCAGATTGACACGCATCTTACTGTACCTACGGCTGGTCTGCATTAAGTAGAGAACCAGGCGACAGTATGTATGTACTTGCATAGTAAGGAATACCTTAGGGAACAACGAAATGAATTAATGTCGCAGGCATCAGGTGTATGTATGGATGTTACATCCGCCCTCTCCGTCGTCGGTCGCGTGGGAAAAAACCCTCTTGACGTCAACCCATGCATCCCCTGCCTCCCTGCCAAACTATGGGCTGCACTAGTGCTGAACACATCCCTGGCCTAGTCTCCTCAGGCTCTCACCGGTGTAAGCTGACCGATTACCATTGAAGCAATTATTTTGAGACGAAATTGACTTGATCGTGAATAAATAAGACGAACTCCTGCTGACGAGTATCCTTGGCTTGCTACCACTCTACAGGGTTATTCAAGTCCTCGCTGCCAACATTGCCTCTCTCTGATATTGATGGTGATGATGGTATTCATTGTCTTACGCTAACCTAACATCCTGTCTGGATGTTACGCGGCTCTACAGCTATTGATACCGGCTGACCGGGGATACCATAAGGTTTGGTGGCATTGATTAGCACATACTTACCGCCTTTCAGCATTGGCATGGCTTGTCCCTACTTCGCACATCACTTCAGAGGCGGCACATCGGACAACCCGTAATGCTCGCCAAACGGATCCCAGCTGGGGTCGGTGTGCCTCTCGTACTCGATGCCCAGCGCCAGGTCCGCCGCCGCCGCCTCGCCCCACACGTGCCCGATCCACGCGAACACGGTGTCGACGGCGGCCGTGACCCCCGAGCCCGTGAAGACGTGCCCGTCCTGGACCCAGCGCGCCCGCGCCACCCAGTACGTCCGGGGCCCGTGGGCGACCGTGGCGGCCCAGCTGCGCTTGTTGGTCGTGGCCCGCCGGCCGTCCAGCACGCCAGCCCGCGCCGCGATGCCCGCCCCCGTGCAGGGCGCGACCAGGTACTGCAGCCGGGGGAACACGTCGGCGACGAACTGGATGGTGTTGTCCAGGTCGGGCGCCCGTGTGCCGATGCCGCCCGGGACCAGCAACATGTCTAGGTCGATGCTCTGGTCCCGCACGACGGAGTCGAAGGTGTGGCTCGGCACGATCACTTGGCCAAAGCTCGAGTTGAATGCGTTCATGGCTCGCGGCGCAGTCGAGACGGGGTCTAGAGTTGCGGCGATCATGTAGAGGTTGAGCTGCCGCTGGAGGGAGAGCAGGTTCAGCGGCTCGAGAGACGCGAAGACGTCGAACACATCGAAAGCTGGAAAGAGCACAACGCCAATGTTCTTGACTGGCTTGGCTACACACAGGATTCAGTGATCTTGCGTACTCCAATTATACCCGGATGTCTTACGGTCTGTATCATTGGATTGGCATAGTGCAGCTTGCACCAGGTAAGGAAGCAATATCGGGAGCCCAGAACCGTAAAGTTTCATGATGGCAGGTCTTCTGTGGTACTGTATGATTTCTTAAGAAGAGCTGAAGAGTCTACCGAACAGTCTGAGTTGCAACTCAAGAAGTCTCATATGCCATGGTCTTTATATACTACTATGTCTTGTGGGCTGACTTGTGCCAAGCTAGACTATTCATCCCCGCCAAGTATCGAAACAGTCTTGCCCAAGACACATCGATGCGTGGAGTATATACAATTCCGAACTGATTGGCATGCATGCACTATAGGTGAGCAAGTTAGAGCAAGTAGTACAGTAATCCAGCACACACTTTCTTTGAACAATATCTACTGTATCGGGCAACCGGTTGAGGTATTCCGTATATGTTTGAC
The DNA here is from genome assembly GCF_038362585.1 of Apiospora marii. Lineage (NCBI taxonomy): Eukaryota > Fungi > Ascomycota > Sordariomycetes > Amphisphaeriales > Apiosporaceae > Apiospora > Apiospora marii. The sequence goes on from NW_027117374.1 coordinate 2,432,031, forward strand.
AGATCAGCCAGGGCTTCCCTTTTCTTACTTAGAATAAAAGATAAGAAATGAATGATCCAGTGGATCAGATGATGCATCACATGAGTTGAGATGACGATGAGGGGTTTGCAAGGTTGGAGTTGTATGCCCCTTCAGGTTGGAGGCGGGGCTCGACCCCGAATGTGAGTGAACCTCCCCGCTCCATCTCTCGGCTCCGTCATGCTGCGGTCTCACCGGCGATAGGTTGTACAAGCAGTAATACTTTTTCGACCATCCAGAATAAAGACGCTGCCTCCTATTTTCTGACATGGATGAACCAAGCAAAGTGTCACCGAGCAAAGCGGCAACCTCGGACTACGACCTAGCCAAGCCCCTATCCTCAGCCACCGGGCTTCGGCAGAGTCTGTCGTCATACGGGGATACGCACTTCTCGCTCTTTTTGCGAAAAGCGTTCATCAAGGCACTGGGTTACAGCGACGATGCCCTCTCTCGTCCGATTGTAGGGATCGTGAACACGTCCTCGGGGTTCAACCCTTGCCATGCGAACGGCCCGCAACTGCTCGAGGCCGCCAAGCGAGGTGTGCATCTTGCGGGCGGCCTGGCGGTCGATTTCCCGACCATTAGCCTGCATGAGTCCTTCGCGGCCCCCACGAGCATGTTCCTGCGGAACTTGATGAGCATGGATACCGAGGAGATGATCAGGGCGCAACCCGTGGATGCTGTAGTGATGATCGGGGGTAGGTACATAGCTCGTAATCGGGACTTTCGATTTGCAATGTTGCTAAATCATCATTGCTCTCCAAGGATGCGACAAAACGACTCCCGCTCAGCTTATGGGCGCCATCTCGGCCAACAAGCCGGCTATACATCTGGTCACGGGCCCGATGATGCCAGGGAGTCACAAGGGTGTCCGCATAGGGGCCTGTACGGACTGTCGAAACAATTGGGCCAAATACCGTGCTGGGGCGATTGATATAGAAGAGATCGCCGAGCTGAATGATGAGTTAGCTCCTACTGTAAGTCAAATATCTCGGTCGGGGTTAGATATGATGTGTGTTCTGAGGTTGGTCTAACGATTTGTATCCAGGCCGGCACCTGCGGTGTCATGGGGACAGCCAGCACCATGGCCTGCCTTTTGGTTGCTTTGGGAATGATGCCACTGAAGGGAGCGACGCCAGCCGCTGTATCATCAGCCCGCCTCCGCGTCGCCGAAGACGCCGGAGTCCGCGCCGTCTTCCTGGCCAAGAACCCTCACCTGACACCCCAGGCCATCCTGACTCGAGAGTCCTTCGTCAACGCCATCACCGTGCTCCAGGCCATCGGCGGCTCAACCAATGCCGTCGTGCATCTCCTCGCCATCGCAAACCGGCACCCGGCCGTCGCGGGGCAGATCACCTTGGATACGGTTGACGAGGTCGGCCGCCGCACGCCCCTGCTGCTCGACCTCAAGCCCAGCGGCGAAAACTACATGACCGACTTCCACGCCGCGGGCGGCATGCCAGCCCTGCTGCACCAGCTACGTCCCCTACTGCACCTCGACGCCTTGACCGTGACGGGCCAGACCCTGGGCCAGGAGCTGGACCTAGCAGGTTCCGTCCGGCCCCTCGCCCCCGATAGCCCCGTCAACTGCATCCGCCCCTTGGACTCCCCGCTGTACCCGCGCTCCTCGCTCGTGGTACTGCGCGGAAACCTGGCGCCGCGGGGCGCCGTTGCCAAAGCCAGCGCGTCCAAGGACCGCCGCCTGCTCGCGCACTCGGGCCCCGCCGTGGTGTTCCGGGGCACGGCGGACCTCGCGCGGCGCATCGACGACCCGGGCCTCGCGCCGGCCACGGCCGACAGCGTGCTGGTGCTGCAGGGCATCGGGCCCGTGGGGAACCCGGGTATGCCCGAGGCGGGCATGGTGCCCATCCCGCGCCGGCTGTCGGCGGAGGGGGTGGGAGATATGCTGCGCATCTCGGACGGAAGCGCATTCGAGATTTAGCCGCGTGCTTTTCGTCAAAGCACTTGCGGACTCAGGTGTGATGTGCCATCACCAGAACGTGTCAGATATCTCGGTTACCGAATTAAGTCTCGACTAATTTGCATATACGACATCTACGTACGTCTGACACGTTACTCCGAGCCCCTGACAACGAAAGGAAGAATACCCAATGCCTGCTATAGTACTCGCATGGCATTAGTCTCAATGTAAGCTCCGGCTCTCCCTGGATATCTCCGGGATGAAGAAGTTGGGCTAACGGGTAGCAGCACTAAATGCAAACAGCGCTCGGTACAGCTACCTGGACCAACGGAAATCGACATGGGTGGTTACATCGTTTCAAGGGTGTTCCCCAATACAAGTTGTGTAGAAAGCACAGTGGCGTGCTGGAGAAGACGAGGTACAAGGTGCTGTTTGCTCTTTCATCAGCTCGTTAGCGCTATATATGTTCACGCATCTGCCGGCTTGGTTGGATTGGATCTACGCTTTGCATTTATCCGAGTCTTGAAGCCGTAACGAATGTGGCCCCTAGAATGAAAGTATGGGGCGTGGGATATCATAGCTCACGAATAGGTCGGTCTTCATGACCTCGTATAGTATAATCATGCTGAAAGTTTTCGAGGTGTCAATGAATAGTGCCGTCATGTCGGCTGAGCCCAATTCGGGCCGAGATTATGTATCATCTATTATGCCTGCGTCTACATCTTCAACGGATACCTCTTCCGGATCTTGGTACCAAACCGCCCGATCAAGATCGGGATGGGGATCATGGCCACGCATATAAATCCCAATAAACTGTTGCCCCAACCTAGACCCAGATGGTCGAACAGGTCGGTCCCCGCGAGCGGCAGGAAGGCGGCCGTGAGGCTGCGGAGCACTGCGAAGGCCGCGAGACTGCTGGCCGAGTACACGGGATAGGCGTCGATGATGTAGGCCTGGGCGGACATGTAGATGCCGAACATGCCGACGCCGAGGGGCGCGAGCCCGAGGATGGGCACGATCCAGTGGGTCTGGTACTGGGCCGACCAGCCGTACCAGAAGAAGGTGAGCGGGGTGATGAATGCGTACCACATCATGATGGGCAGGCGCATCTCGGGCTCGTAGACGCCGTCGTTGCGCTTCGTGAGGCGCACCACGGTGCGGTCCGACCACATGGAGAAGGTGATGAGCCCAACGCAGTACCCGAAGCCGATGGCCAGGAAGGGCAGCCCGGACACCCCCGTGCTCCAGCCGTATTGGCCCTCGAAGACGGGCGCGACCGTGTTGTACATGAGGTAGATGGTGTCGTAGACGAAGGAGATGTAGAGCGAGAGGATGGAGATCATGGGGCACAGGAAGAGGAACTTCAGGGGCCGCGTGAGGCCCTGCCGGATGACGCCCCATGTGGAGCGCGTGCGGGTCTGCTCGGTCTCGTAGCAGGAGACGAGGTCGGGACGGCCCAGCTCTTTACGGAGGGCGGCAACCTTGCGCCGCATCAGGACCCGGCTGTTGGTCTCGGGCAGCAGGATGATGAGGAGTATGGTTGCCAAGGTGGACGGAATCATGACGATCCAGGACGTCCACCTCCAACCAATAGTGCTGGCGATGAAAGCACCAATCACTGGTCCTAGTGATGGCCCCTTTATTGCAGAAATAAACAAGATTAGCTTGATGCCGTTATTGGCTACATGGGAGACACAGTCGCCTCCTAGGCCGCCTTATGGGAAACCCTCGAGCACAAAGTAGATGGTAAAGAAACTCAAGGTATATCATGACTTACCATAGTAGGACCAATTGTCCAAATCGAGATGGCAAACCCGCGCCTTTCCACCGGGAAGACATCGGCAATGACGCTGCCCCCCAGAGTCAGCGTGGCGCTCCCGCCAATGCCGATCAGGAGCCGGAAAATGATGAGTGACGCCAGGTTAGGCGCCAGGCCTGTGCCGATGAACCAGATGCAGAAGAAGGCATTGGAGCAGGAGAGGACGACGAAGCGCCCGTAGATCTCGGACAGCGGCGAGAGGAACAGGGGCCCAATGGCGTAGCCTAGCAGGTAGATGCTCACGGGCATGGCGCCGAGCGTGGTGCTCTGGTTGCCGAACTCGGCGCTGTAGTACTTGATACCCGGCGCGAGGATGGACGAGGCTAGGGGCGTCATGAAGGTCACGAGGGCGAGCAGGCAGATGATCCAGTACTGCCGGCTCCGGGCGAAGTTCTGCGGGTTCTGAGGGTCGTCCTGGCCATCCCACCCGACTATGCCCCGGTCCAGGTCGGTGACCGGGAGGAGGGCCGGGGGCAGCTCATCCTTCTTACTGCTCTTCCTGCTGGCTTTGCTGACGATCCGCGAGATCCTGCCGCGCCGGCTCGCCTGGCTTCCGTGCTGGGAGGCAACGCGCGCAATCTCATTATACTGCGGATGAACGAGTGAAAAAGGTCAGGGGTTGACGCTTGTGAGATGGTAATTGGGGGCGAAGTCTTACCGAGTCGCCGTCAGGTCCTACAGAGTACATGGAAGCACTGCTTTTCTGGCCAGCCTCTTCAATGCGCTCCTCTTCTGCCTTTCCATCGGTACTTGGGTGCGGTTCCGGGTCGTTGCTTGTAGCCCCTGGCGCCCTGAAATGGCCGCCGGCTTTCTCTACATCTGGATTCTGAGACATCTTCTCGTTGAGACTAATATTGGCCCGGGATATGAAGATTACTAATCCAACACTTCACAATGCGATGCCTCAGGGAGTCTCAAGTAGCTTCATGAGCGTATAGGTATTGCTGCGGCGCATGGAGTATATGGCATATGAGCACAGCAAATCTCCGCATTCCTTCAGAGCGCAGATTGTACCAAGGACGGGGAGCAGGGAGAAGGAGGTTTGCTTTATACATTGGAGGCCCGGAGTGCTGGCAGGCCAGGATGATGGGCCAGGGGGCTACATGTTGACTTTACCTAGGTAGGTAGGGGGACCGATGACGGGCGGCACGACAAAGCCCGGGAATAATCAGCATGGAGGTGAATGACGGCATGAAGGGGGTATGGGGTCTTGGAAAGGCATGATGCCATTGGGCGCTTGGTGATGGGAGGATGCGGAAATGTGAAATACGGTGGTGCAAAAGCCTGGCGATCACTAACGAACTGTGCAGCCAACCCATGCATCCATCTCGTACGTATCCAACCCGATGGTGGTACAGACCCAGCTTGTCGGAACCCAATATATTGTATACACTCCCACTATATCGGCGGTGATCACACATGCTCCATGCTAAGACGCGATAAGCATCTAGCGCATGTAGTAGTGATGGAGATCTTGGTGCTTGGTCCGTGGCTGATGGGTTAGGTAGCTGGGTGGTTTGCTGAAACCTTTCAGAGTCTTTCTTACCTACAAGGAAGACCCCACGGACAGCCAGCCCCTCATCATGGCTATCTTAGCGCCAAGTGTGCTTAGCTCTTTAGGAGATATCCACCGATGGCGCTAACATCACGCTAAACCTCGGGGTTCCAGGCTTAGCCTGGTAGTATCCTTGCGACCCTCGGCAGGCGCGTTCTGCCTTTTGCCGTTTGAGGACACGCATCGCAAAAAAAGCAAAAGCATCACCACAATCACTTGTGAATTAATGGTTGCTTGGCTGAGTATACCCCCCCTCACCAAACTTCCGCATCCCCAGCAAAGGCATGCCCACGGGCGCCGACCGAAGACAACGAGGAATGAAGGCTGTGCCGTCCCGTTTATAGCCACCAACATCCCATTCAAGCCCTTGTCGCATCGCCAACTGTTGCCCGCCAGCGCCAGCGGCCAGGCTTCCAACATGTCGAGCCAACTTTCGCGATCCGAATCGCTGGGCCTTGTCGCCCTGTCGCTTGCCTGCGCAACCATATTAGCAAACACATTCTCGGGCGAAGGAGCAGGAGCACTGATTGCATCGCTGGCCCTCAGCGGCCTGGGCTTTGCTGCCAGCTATGCCATGATCCGTTGGCTGGGCCCGACCTTCGTGAAGGCTGGTCTGCAGGGCAGGGATATGGCCAAGGTCAACAACAAAGACATGCTTCCCGAGTGCATGGGCGCCATCTGCGCTGTCGTCTATCTGCTCATCATCATCGTCTTCATCCCCTTTCCTTTCTACAAGGACATCGTGCTCGCCACTAGTGGTGGTGGAAACCGCGATGTGGTCATGAACCTCGACTATGTCCAGAAGGGCCGCCTGCTGCACAAGTTCCCCCATACCAAGGTACGCAAGTCGCCGTTCTATATAACAACCCCTGCCATGCTGGCAGATATCCATTTTCCCTGCGCGACACTAATTGAACGACTTGTAGCTTGCTTCCTATCTGGCAGCCATCATCTCTCTGCAGTTCATCACCATCCTTGGTATCGGCGACGATCTCTTCGACATCCGTTGGCGGCACAAGTTCTTTATCCCCGCCTTCGCTTCGATTCCCCTTCTAGTCGTCTACTTCATCGATTTCGGCGTCACCTCGATCGTACTGCCGACCTTCCTCCAACCCTATGCCGGCCGCGAGTTGCTCGACCTGGGATTCCTCTACTATGCCTACATGGCCGCCTTCTGTATCTTCAGCCCGAATAGTATCAATATCCTGGCCGGCATCAATGGCATTGAGGTCTCGCAGTCCATCGTCATCGCCCTACTGTTGACCTTCAACGACGTGCTCTACCTCATCACGCCGTACCCGCATCCTGCGACCGACTCGCATATGTTCTCGCTCTACTTCCTGCTACCCTTCTTGGGCGTCTCCTTTGCGCTGTGGATGCACAACAAGTACCCAGCACGCGTGTTTGTGGGCGACACATACTGCTACTTCGCCGGCATGGTTTTCGTCATGGTCTCCATTTTGGGCCATTTCTCCAAGACCTTGATCCTGCTGCTGATCCCGCAGATCTTCAACTTCCTCTACAGCGTGCCCCAGCTCTTCGGGTTGATTCCATGCCCGCGTCATCGCCTGCCGCACTTCAACGCGCGGACCGGACTTCTGGAGCCGAGCGTCACGAAATGGGAGGAGAAACAGCCGAAACCCCTTATCAAATCCGGCTTGGAGCTGCTGGCCTCGCTGAAGCTGCTGCGCGTCACCAAGGACAAGGACACGGACCGGATCCTCGAGACGAGCAACTTCACCATTCTGAACTTGTGGCTCGTCTGGCGCGGCCCGCTGTGGGAAGACCGTCTCGCCTGGGAGATTACCGCGATGCAAGTCGCGGTAGGCTTGTTCGGCCTCTTTGTCCGCCACAAGCTCGCTCTGCTGGTATTCAGGGCGGATAACTGGGATCTCGGAAGCGCCGTGTAGGGACGTGCCATATTCTGAATGTCCCGGCTTGCTTTGCGGAGCGTGCGGAATGCGAAACGGGGGCTTTTGTTGTACATAGACCACCCAGAAGCCCGGAAGAAGTTGCAAAGATACCCTTTTTCTCGACTCCAAGCGGCGCCTTGGAGATTTTTTACGAGCTCTTGATTGACTACATGAATGTGTGGCTATCATGAAGCAAGCATTTTGGTAGTTGCTAATATAGGGGTCGTGTGTATAGCTGGCTGTGGGAAATGGCCATAGAAAAGGCATTTCCCTCAAATCACAGGCATATATAGAAAACTCATACATACATACGCACCCTACTGCATCATCTTAAAGTGACTGGGCTAGTTTGGATGTGACATCTAGGGTACGTGCGGGCTGAACGAAGCTCTATGCATTGCTCACGGGGTAAGATTCGATAAACAATGAAGGCGGCATGATGAACTTAATACTCTTTCTGTATTGCATTTCTCCCCATCGCCACGCCTCTGAAAGGCCGGCATTGGGAAGTGCAGACGGGGTTGATACTGTAAAGCTAATAGCTGGCTGGCTGATCCCGAGTAACGATCTCTCCCTTCCCCTCTCACTCCATCACGTACACACACATCATCCTCCCACGTGCTTGCTTGGGAGGGAGTAAACAGGAGTCAGGGGTGACCTGTTTCCGGCCCCCGCCTTGCTCCATCACTTGTCGCTCATCTCCATTATAATCGTACAAGATTCGTCTTTACCAGGGCATATGTGAAGAGATGCTTCATGATTCGACCTGTCTGTCCGTGAACTCCCATCCTCTGCCCCTCAGGAAAAGGGGAAAGAGGGTGAGAAAACAACCAAGAAACCGAACTTTTCGTCGCCCATTCTTCAAGTATCCGCCACGTCAACTCCGAGATGCCATGCCAAGCCCAGCACAGTGGTGGCTATAAAACGCTGAAATAAAAAGTTTGGCAATGATAGAAATTTCCACGTGGGAACTGTTTTAAACCCCATAATGACCCTCTGACAGGGTTCCAGGAACCGACCAACCCCATGGTCATGACCGTTATAGTGACCGAAAACCCCCCCAAACGCCGCGCAACGTACAGACGAACATCATAAAACGCCATCAACCGGCTTGTTTCTTTGAACTCGTTCAAATCCGTTTGGGGTCACGAGGAAATCGTGACTGAAACCCATATGCTATTGAACACGCCCTGTCCAACTTGGACTCTGGCTGGCACATCTGACAACCCATCTCTATATGGTACATAGAAACTCCGAATTATTGGCTTTCACGCAATAATGTGCCCAGATATCATGGCGCTTCTGAAGGCTTGTCGGCTGTATGACAGTCCGACATGGTCACATCGGCGCTCGCAGGCGACTTTGGTCCCTCGGGTACCGTGGGTGGCCTGAGCGAGGTTTCGACCGGTTTTGCTGCTGCTGCTGCCGCTGCCGCCTTGTTCATTCGACTCTTGGTGTAATCGCTCAAGCTGAGTTTCTTCTTGACCGGGCTTGGTTGTGCAGATGTGCCATTTACCGACACTTGACCGAAAGGGTTTGGTACATTGCTTGGGAAAGTTGATTGTACAATGGTCCCGGCCGCCGACGCAGGATTTGCGGCAGGGGCCGAGACGCTGGATGCATTGAACATCGAAGGTGGTGGCATTTGAACCCGCAAATCAGGCGATTTCGCCTTGGTTCCAAGACCAGTGTCCGGTGTTGTGGTGGTTGGGGATGGCCTTGTGTCTGTAGGGGATATCGGCGGGGCATCCGTCATAGCAGCGTCTGCATCAAGTTCTGCATGGTGTGGGACGACTGGCAAACTGATAACTTTCACAGCTTCAGGAGAAGGAAATCTTGCGGTTTGCTTCATTGACGGAGAATCGATGTCCATTTTCACCATTGCCAACGTGACAGAGGTAGGAGACTCTGTTATACTTCCTCGACGATCCTCCCCATCCGCACGGAGACGATGGCGGCTTTCGAGCAAGCGCTTGGATAAAGACACAATGCGCTTCTTTGGCTTAGGAAGTTCGCGTTGCGGACTGAACCATTCTCCATCCACATGATCTGTTTGTACCGAAGCATCACGATACTCCACCGGGGGTCCTTCAGATGAGCGACCCAGTTGCATCGGCCAAGGGTTCGTCGATGACTGTGGTCTGCCACGGCTGATGGTGTGCGGCGAAACTGAACTAGATGGTGAACCCGATATGCTGCGATTGGTGCCAGCGTCAACGTATCGGCGCTCGCCAATGCCATTCGGACCTTGGCTGTGTGATTTGCTAGTTCTGGCCTTGTTCGACCCAGAAGTGTTGCCGTCCGATGTACGCTTCTTCTTCCGAGCAGGCTGCTGTTGCTCCATTCGCCGAAAGGAATCTTCAACCATAGCGACTTTCCGTTTGTCCCTATCAGTAGGCTCGGTGAGTATACCCAAGGTGTCGAAAGAGCCTTGTCGTGCGGGAGTCATGTCCCGGCTTGGAGGTTTGCTGCGGGAAGATCCTGAGTCATTATCGCCTACATCGTCCAGGTGTCCCTCACTAGGGGCGCGGCTGTTTGCAGGATTTCCCGCGCTGGTGGGGGAGACAGCGTGCGTCTTGGGCTTGCGTGATTTTTTCTTGCTGCCGGTAACAGACCGCGAGTGTGACCTGGAAATGAAAGTACGGTGAAATCGAGCAAACGCGCAATCGGACCCCAGGTCGCACGCACAGCCCCCATATTCTGAAAGGATTTGGTAGAGCCACGAGGCGATGTGCTGGTAGTATTCCATTTGGCTTGGATCGTACTCTGGCTGATGATGTGCCTCTTCGTTGCGCAGTCCAAGTAGTCGCAGCATGCGGACGCTGTCGGGTTTGGGAAGGCGGAAATCCCAAGGTATCGTTATTTGTTCATTCGGAGCAATGTGGCGGTCACTGACCAGCCAGAAATGATACTCAGAGCCTCCCGACAAATACGTATCTAACACGGCATTGGGTTTGCAACTCCTCCGCACATAACGGGCAAGCGAACCTTCCTTGCGCGTGTCAATATAGAGAGGGAGATCAGGATGGAAGAAGACAAATGGAAGTGGAGAGCTGAGTTCCGCCCACCGGTTACCCGGATCCTCACAGTATTCCTTCTGTATGCCGATCTGCCCATTGAGCTCGATCAATGGTATATCCTTCTCAATGGCATGTGGTGTTGAAAGATACCGCCAATGCAAGACGGTGTCGGGGGCGACGATGTGCTTCTTTTGCTCGACGACAGGTGTCATTTTGACGGCATCTATGTTTCCGGGCAGGTTCTGGAAAACTTCGTCATATTCGCAGCCGGTTTCGTGTCGTAACTTGTCATGATCGCGGGTCCAGAGCGACAGAGCATTCGAGATAGGCAGACTAGCGAAGGAATTTGTTTGCACGATTTGCATGTCGCGGTCGTCGTTGTACAAAGACAAAAAGCCACTGGAGTATTCATGAATCTCAAAATCGACTGGAAGATCCGGTGGTGTGGTAGCAGGGCTTGGGGGGTGTCCATGGTGATTGACATTCTTCTGGCTTTCGGAAGGGCTGCGCTTTGGGGCCTGGGAGCTGATCGAGGGGTTTGGCCGATGTGTGCTCTTGGACTTCTTGTGATGAGATTCGTGGGGTTGTTTGATAGTGGAATCAGAACCGCTATGGCCATTCAGCTGAAGATCGGTCGGCTTGGATCTCTTCTTGTGGGTCTTGGACGGGGGTCGCTTAGGTTTCCTTTCGGGGACTTCTTCAGTATTGACCTTGGTCCGCCGTTGCCTTTGACGCTCATGGGCGTGCTGGCGGTTAAGCGGGCGAGGTTTGCAATCGACACAGGAATGGGCAAAGTCCTCCGCGTACGCGTCCTCGATATTATGGGGATAGAAACATTCGATGTGCTGCCAGGTATCGCATGTTTCGCAATATATCGTGTTCCCGTCATCGTCAGCAAAACCGCAGATACACTTGATGGTGTACGGTTCTTCCTCGACCGTCTCGGCCTTGCTGGGGACATGGTGTAACAAGGCCGGTGTTGACTTGGGACTGAGAACGGTCGTCTGACTCGGAGCCACGATATGGGTTTGTAGTAGATGAAGCTTTTCTGTCATAATCTAACAGAACACCTCGCGAGGTGAAGAAGTCGCGAGGGTGTCGAAGTTGCTGGAGGGGAGGAGAGCCTATTGGATGAGTCGGATTGTCATGACGAAGCCCGTCTTGTAGCGGCGCGACGAAGACAGTGGATGCAGTGCAGACCAAACTCGGACAGATGAAGTTGGCTATAGTCGTGCGCAGGACCCGAGAGGCTCTGGTTGCAAGCTGGGGTTCCCACGCATTCGCTCGAGGTCGAAAATGGCAAATACCCTCAGAGTGGATTCGAGATCGAGGAGGCCGCTATTCTTCACGGACAAAGGACACGTCGAGGCGCCGGGGGAATCTTGCAAAATAAAGCAGGCCCAACAATAGAACAGGGTCGCCTAGACACAGATTCACCAGAACAAGTCGGCCGCGAATGTTGCTGCGATGGGTGACTCGAGAATTGGAATTCGACCGCGGATAGTTGCGAGTGAACGCAGGTTCGGTTGAGACGTGGAACGGGCGAGAGGAAAAGGTTGCGCGCCTTTCGAGGAATAGACTTCGAGGGTGGATCCAGGAAGAGATAAATGCATGTAAGAGTTTCAATTCGAAGGGGAAAAGCCGTTAGGGACAGCGGCGCGTCGAGTCCGTCTTGGAAAGATAATGAAGAGAAATGTGTGTGTTTTGGAGAACAGTAGGGATTGACGAGAAGGCGTAGGTGAGTACAGATGGAGACTGGGGGGCATGAGAGGATTGAGGGTGGGCAAGGAAAAGACTTGCGTTGCTGAGAGGGAAGCGAGAGATTGGGATTGGGAAGCGGAGACTGGGATTGGACTAGGCCTAGCAGGAGCCAGCCGAGAAAGAGAGACGAAAGAGAGAGGCAAGACACACACAAAAGTGCGAGAGAAGGGAAGAGAGAGAAGGGAAAGCACCACTAGGTGTGCAGCACCACCCACTGCAGCAGCACCAAGCGTCCAGCGGCATCTAACAGCGCGGACTTACCATTAACCTACCTAGGCGTCCAGGTAGGTAGCTAATAATGTACAGGCGGGTAACGCAAGGTAAGGTAAGCCTGGGCATCCCGCCAAGTAGATTCAGCACACCTAACTCGGCTGTGACTTGACTGCTGGCTGCCCGTCTGCCATCTTTCCCAGCCTGGGACAGGACCGACGGGGACTGGGACGAGGACTGGGACTGGGACACGGGTGAGAGAGACAGACAGGAAAGGAAACAAGAAGTGCAACTGTACTTGGTTGCGAAGACATCCCAATTAGGCCTGGTGCCATTGAGAGTAGAGTGCTCCTGTGAGAAAGTGAGAACACCTACCGTTCGGGAGGCGGGAGAGCGAACAGGCATCTCAACACTTGGATGGCAACTGTCAGTGGCTGCTAGCGTAGCTTGCGGCGCCTGTTGGATGCACAGTCCCTTTTCCCATCCCCAAGCATAACCCGCTTGTTGCCCTCCCGCGACCCCTCTCTCTCTCTCTCTCTCTCTCTCTCTCTTTTGCTTCGCGGTGCTAATCAGGAGGCTTGCCGGGTGCTGAAATGAAAGACAAGTCTATGACTGCGACTTGGGAATGCAAAACAAGTGAAAAGAATAAGAAAAATTCACCTTTCTTTGCTCACCTACGTAGATATTTTTTCTGTTCTTGCTCTGTTCTAGTGAAGAGATGGATGTTGAAGCCAGGCAAATGAAAGCTTGCTCCATTTCCGTTAGGTTGCGTTGCAACATGGTGGAAGGGAGAGAAGGATGACACAGGAGACTGGCAGGCAGGTTTGCAGGTTTGCTCCGGGCTGGAGGGACAGCTGGGAGGTGACACTTTTGCGCCCCCGAGTACAGAGCAGGCATGTATGCCTACTCGTAGTCGTACTGTATCACCCTCCCAACAAGCCACTACCTAGGCATAAGCGGCCGCCCAGGATCAAGCAACGAGGGAAACGAGGGGTTTTGAAAAAGGGAAACTCGGGCGATTCATCCACGAGTAGCGGCGCTCGCGGATGCAAGATTATGGGAAGTAGTAGCCACTCACAGGCTGGCATGGGAGGGATGGCTGGACTGCAAGGAGTCTGGTGTACGTCGACCGCGCAGCACCACGAGCGCAAAAACTCTCGAGTCGATCATCCGGTAATCTTTGGTCCCCACCCCTGCAGAGTGAACGGGGGTCCTGATTGACTGATATTCGGATGCCTGAGCAGTGGTAGCCTGAGGACAGCAGAATCATACTTCGACCATGCAAGTTGTGGATTTGCCTTTGCAGGAGTAGGTGATAAAAGATGATGATGGTTGGTGTTGCCCACACACAAATGGGCTCATTCTTGTTTTTTTTTGTTTTTCCTGCGGACGACCTGGGAGCCCGGCATACTCGAGGGAGGGCAAAGTGAGCTTGTTCCTCATAGTAAAGGGTGGTAATGATCGCACTGATAAGCAACGCCCTGTTGGTGCAATAGTGATTGCAGATCCGCCGGGAGATATCTCCCTCGAGTAAGTCGTTTTCATACATGTAGTGATGAGCGAGCAGCAATATTATAAATATCCGGAGCTGCCCAGATCATTTTATGCGATGACGAAACCGTCGGCAGCGGTAGGAGACCCCTTCCACCCAGCAACGCAGCACTGCCAGTCTGCCAGCTGCAATACTTCCCTGTCGTGTGCCTCCACATCCGCTTACCCTGTCACAGGAGACAGGCAGCAGACTAGCACAGTGCGACCGTCCTGGCGAGTCTTCTGATGAGCCACTTCCAAAGGGAAAGCCAGGCACCAGGTTGGTCCAAAATTCAAATCCAAGAGATGCCTCCTCTTCCTAGCTGTTAGGGTTTCTCGTTAGGCGAAAACCTTCAGTCTCGTGTTGAAAAGGTTGCGCAACTTGCGCTCTTCTGGCTGCCCCACGTTGTCGCAAGACTGTCTCGAAATAATCACGCATGTACTGTAAATGACCATGCCAACACAAGTGCTCATTGAATGTTGGATTTTGCCCATTCGACTTGTGGCAGTTCTACCAGCTCTTTGGGGGTAGCTATGCGCGCCATCGCTCATGGGCGGCAGGTACATTTAATGATGGAAAAAGACAACACAAAAGGCCACAAGGGTAACGTGAGTTTGATGAAAGTTTAACCAACCCCCAATAACTGCCGTCGCAATCAAGGATTGTCAAACAGTTCTACTACCATGGTCCTACAGATCGCTGTGTGTCCTAGAAATAGTTCTTCTATGGTGCTCGGTGTTTATTAGATCACAGTTATCAACCAAGTTTCTAGACTCAAGAGATTTCCATCGGAATGTCGAGTGAGTCCTTGACTCAGGATAGTGTTTAACAGGCGAACTCAAAACATCTCGGAGTCATGCATCAATTCCCACTGTTAGAGGTAGCTTGGAATGCGCTTCAGAGTTTCTGGGGCACGTGATACAGCAAATCGCATGAGTGTGTGAGAGCACTTTGATGCGAGCTGGCGATAGAATGTTCGACACGGCTACGAATCCCATCCCGAAGATATCGATGACACCGAGAAACCATATGGCCGTCACCAACTAATATGGACTGACCTCACGTAGTTGTTTCAAGGTCTCTTGGTCGCAATGAAACGTCTTTGGCTACTTCTTCGCTGAAATTGTACGAACGTATGTCTGCCTGGCAACTGGGAGTTTCTCCAATTACCTATCCTGCAGCTATGCGTCGCCCACTGGACGACATTTCTCTATGTAAAACATGGCAGCTTCTTCCGAATCGTTTCAGAGACGCATGATGGAGGGGTTGGATGTGAAGGATACACTCCGTATAAATATGGTAATGGTTTAATGCAAGTTTATCCAGTGCACATCGGATGTAATGTGCAGAGTGAATAGCATATGCTTGATGCTTCGTGCGCACTTTTAGATAAGGTTCGGTGTTTCAATTAAATCTCTTCCATTGGCCAGACACTTATGTTTGTCTGGAAATCCACTGAGCCAGCACGCTACCGGAGATGTTTTCCAGCTTAGGCTTAGCAGCCTAGCGCTCCTACCAGTCACGATCGGCTCCTGGATCACTGCGGGGCGTCAAATCCTAACAGCTGAGAGCTCCTGGCCAATGAGAAATCAGCATATCTATTACTGCTAAATTAGTGGGTACCCAGATGCTGCTGAGGCCAACCCACACAATCAGCCTGCCCTCAGCTCGCCCTCTGGCTCGGTATAAGTATCAGCTTCCTCCCAAACCATTTGGACTTTTTTTCCCTTTCTCTTCTTCATACTTACCTTGCTGGGGCTCGGGGAGATCAAGTATTCCTTGGGCCAGGTGTTGGGCAGTCTTCATTGCACAGCGAGGCACTGCCCCTCCTATACTATCCTTCGGGGTCGTATTCAGTGGAATTTTTGATACCTAAACATTTTCATCATGATATGGTGCTTCGCGCATCGTTATGAAGAAGACGTTGGATTATTGTGTAGGGATCTTCTCGTTTGTACCGGCTCTCACAACAGCTGAAGCTGCTCATAAACATCGCCGAGGTCCAACCTGCGCGGCACTCCGCCGAACGAGTTTGGCGTCCATGATATCTCCGACGCGCAATCACGGTACAGCACGCCGCGGGTGCCATTCTCTACCACTACGAGAACAAACCCCAATACCATGAGCACATGATTGTCATCTTGCGCAAGCGTATTCATTGGTCGGCAAACAGGTTTTCTCCATATTTTGACGACATCTACTACTACAGACTTATCTCTCTCGATGTTTATGTCAATGCGTACTTCGATGTCACATTGTCGGACACCTGCAAGATGAGTCTCTTGATAATTGCTCATGCAGCGGGCCTATACGAAAATGCCACATGTGTAACTATGTCTGGACGACACCACTACTTGTCCGTGCTCACCTTCGCACTTCCACTCAGCACTCGTTATGTGTTTCGACCAATGGGCTTGTACTCATGGCTATTTGACAGGCGCCCAGGAGGACAACTGGGCGGCGTAGAATGTATATTGACCGTGCCATGCAGTATCGTCTATGGAGCGCCAGCATCTTCTGCAGACTTGACTGGCAGGCAGCGACAGCGACAGCGACAGCGACCTGGTTCGGAAGACCATGTTCAAGAAACTGGTCCAGCAAGACTTGTTCAACGTAACCTAGCCAGAGAAAACAATTACTTGGGGAGAAGCGATATCTGATCTTGTCCAGCGCCGAGGTAGATGTTTCTGCGTACTTCATAGATATCGGCCTATGGTAGGTTTCCAACCAAGGGACGGTCAAGCGAAGCCATTTTCATTACTACTTACTAGTTCTACAAGCCCACGTATAGATTGATCTGGAATTCTCTAGCACATCTCTATCCGAACATGTCCCAGCATTCATTATTATGTTGTAGATGTCATCCATAAAGGTACTCAGCTGTCTTTTCTTGGATTTTACCTGATGATGACCCAGAAGGCCTGGTAGGCGACAATGGGCTATCAGGTCTCGTTAAACCCTTGCCCGCATGATGTCTGCAGCCTGTGCATAGCATACCATTCTTTAGCAAAACCAATTCAGCGAGAACAATACCAGAGGAGAGGCAAGGTCTTCCAATATTTTCTATAATGTTGCAAAAAAGAAAATAAAAATGGGAAATTGGAGGCTGCTCGCCTTCTCGGCTACTGCGCACACAAGTACGGCAGCCTGGATATGTCACTCGAGAATTATTGGCATCAAGCCCACATCCACAACCCTTGTATTTCTGCGAGCCATAGACCCTGAGCGAGGGGTCGACCACACCGCCAATGTTCCGCAGCATCATGACCATCGTCCCGCTCGGGTGGAACTCCGTCCCCACGTGTTCGCGGATCCGCCCGCCCCGCGCAGATGGCGGCCCCCGTTACGATGATGTGGAAGATATCCGGGGGAGGAGGCTTGGACTGTGCCGCGGAAGTACGGCTGTATGGTGCTGATGGAGAGCTGGACCCACGAAATCGCCACGAGCTATGGAGGTGGGCGGAATAAGTAGCTGGAGTGCCATAGGGAGGCGTTCGGAGCAGGACGCCGGAGATGGGCTGTCCAGGGGCTTACGTTTAAATACATTCATATATCAAACCGATCGATCAGAACTGATTGATGCCGAGAATTGCATATGCAGTTTGGCGTGGATTCATCCAACGCGCGTATAAGCAACGCATCATTCACGTTTTATCTTCCTCGATGTTCTCATCTCTGTTAAGTTGTCTACTGACAATCAGCACTTGATGTAACGAGACATCCACGAAAGAGGCTATCTGCAGTCATTACCAAGTTGGATCATCGGTTTATCGTGTTAGTGCTGCCCAACCTCTGGCAGTTCAACCACAGCATCGGTACTGAGCTCTGAGTGACGCTGCGATGGTGCAAAGCCCGAGATTTACAATTGCACCAGCGAGCATATCGATATCGAGCAAGCCAACAGGGCCACTTTTTAATTGCACAAGACAGCCTGTAGAGTTTCTGGCGAACTGTAGGGGCCACGCTGCGGAATGTTGGCTTGAGGTATGCAGCACGGTCGTCTACCAGTGTCCAACGGTTCTCCGACATGCTGTTATGCATCATGCCCACCCCGAATGCTACGTCTGCGTCGAAGAGGCTCTCCAGTTTTCACATCATGAGAGGTTTCGAAGAGGCGTTTGGATGGCTTACGAATCTGGCAGTGGAAATATCGTGGGCATCCGTCTGAAATCGCGCCACCTTTGTGATGATGTGACAAGCCAGGCTGGACATGCCGAATCAAATACTCGAGGTTAATGCCAAACTTTTAGCTCATCGGTGCCCAAAAGCAGATGCCATCAACGGATCATCTAATTCGTATCTTTGGGGAGGGGGGGGGGTAAGGGGTACGGCAAGATACCCTCCCATCCAGGTTTGCAAAGAGCCTCCCGAGCATCGTACTCGGGCTTGGAACTTCGTGTCTAGCGGAAGCCATACTGAACAGTACTCTGGCCAACCACCTGCCCTTTGCTAAAGAAAAATGAATCGGCTGTCGTGATCATTCTGTAAAGTTCTTGCCACACATGCGAAGGTCACCCAGCCTGATTTCATCAGGCGCCGTGCTAGTCCCTTTCGAATATGATGAGTTACCATCGGTAGTTTTGATAGTGTCCGTTGACACTTACAGACCACTTACCTCAACGAGCGGAACCAAAACTGCTTATTCCATCAGAGCGCGCCCATATGTCTCGGCTTAGTATCGCGAGTAGCCGGCCTCTTGGATTCTGCTGATATACCAGCGCCGACGATGATAAGACTGTAAGGCTCGCCAGTCGTAAGTAGTGTTTCACTATTCCCGGTATAATTCTATCTGAAGGAGTAAATAAAACCATTAGACGACAAGCTTGATGCCGAGACTTGTCTTGGATAGAGGAAAATCTCGTGGGAATTGTCATCCGTCAACAAGGAGCGATATCCAAGAATCTAGTGCCTGTTTGTAGTATCAAACAGTATGGTTGGAGTCGCCCAAGGGACAGCTGAAGGTGGAATCCAGGAATACAGGTTGGCAGTCATCCACAAATCAAGCCCAGGCAGCTCACAACACTTAGTTCTCTATCCGTTAACTTGAGCATCTATCATCCGCTCGTTATACATGTACGTTGTGCATTGACTGGACTCCAGCTCCCGTTCATCACATCCAATCCCGGTACTACCGAGCTAGTGAGCCCAGTACCATTCGACGGAATTCTTACATGAGTCTAAGGGATGCCATGTGGCTATTTTGGTTACCTAGTCCGGAGTCTTCTCAACATCCCTACGGGGAAGGGAAGGGGCTTTATTGCCTGTCCAATCAACATCCATCTGGGAGCGGGATAATTTCTGGGGCTCTTTTGTGACTGGCTCCTCCCTACGGCTTGCTTTCCGTGCTACGCCAAGGACATGGGTCTGCATCGACACACCATCAGGAACACCATCTTCAAGGTTTGGTGACTAGAAGCAGACTGGCAGCAGCAATAACAATCAACTCAGCAGAGTAAATGTGGTAGATGAATCTGTATGTACATGTAAGTGGCATTATTAACGACCAGATAAGAATCTTCTCAAGCTGATGTCATGGTCCCCACAGTTGTAGAAAACATCTGCAATTGGCCGATGCCGGCCTGCTGGGCCGAATTTAGCATTTGAGGGTCAAAGTTCAATTCCCCTTCCCTATCTCTTATCAGATCCAGCGAATCCTGAGTCACTGCGCATTCCATTGAATGATATAATTCGGTACCATCAGCGTCTTACTCGCAGCCCCCCTGCCGGTGAAGTGCTGAGAACGGTGCGGCAAGTCATTAAAATACGACTTGGCACGAATAGTCCATCAATAACCAACCTTCGTTGTCTGAGTGTTTCGGAAAATGCCACTATCGACATGAGTTTGCGGACGACTGCCTTGAAGGCTAGTTCTAGCTTCCATGTGAGCATGCCTCTCTCCATTACTCATTTACATTCCACGACGGCACAAAATGGCTGATCCATAACTATAGACACCAAATTTTCCTGGGTGCCACAGACGAATTTCAACCAAAATAGCCGATGGCCCCTCGCTGCAGCCACCGCACCACTCTGGGGCATCACGGAATAGTGGTCGCCTTGCAAACTCGGTAGCATCCAGAAAGTCCCGGTTTGCCTCAATACCAGAAGCACAAAGGCAACAAAAGAACATAGACAGGGTAACATTACTGGCACTCGGCTGTCACTGAGTTTGGCTAATGATCACTTCAGGACTTCCTGGTTTCTGTCTTGGAAACATCAGTCACCAAGCGCGATGCACGTGCCTATATCAACAAGTTTGCTCCCCTGTTGGAGAGAAAAAGGATTGGCTTCAAGCAACAGATAGCAAAATCGGCAACCAGGGACCCGTCCCATGGCGTACAGGAAGAGGACCGAGATGGGTCACTCCAAAGCCCGCAGTCGCGCGTTGAAAATGCAACACAGCCGCCGCTCTACGTGGCCATAGTGAAGTTCCGGGCTCCCCAAGGAGCAGACGACAGTACGGTTCTGGGCGTAGCCAAGTCCCTCAGCGCGCTGAAGACGCTTGGCTTGATTAGTATTGTGGTTGTGGACTGCGATGGTATGACTGGAACCGATGCCGAACGCCGACATGCCATTGATGCACAAGCCAACCGCATTGCGGAAGCCATTGACTTGTTTGACGAGGAGGGAGCCGTAGTACTCGGCACCCCACTGACTATAGGGGATTCCGTTGGTAAAGGAACATCACCATACGTGTCCGAAGATCTTTTCGTCACCGACTCAAGTAGTCTCTTGCAATCATTGCAAGACGACGTCATTCCTGTCATACCGTCGGTTGGGGAGACGGAGCAAAGTATCGCTTATAAATGTGTCGACGCCAACGACGCAGTCCTGGCTTTAACGAGACAACTGTCAGGTCTCCAATTCTTGGGACAGCCAACGGAGGATAAACATATCTTGCAACGATTGAAGGCTACCGAGGTGTACAGGCTAATCATTCTAGATTCTGTCGGAGGAGTGCCCGCAAATAACCGCGCCACAGGCCGTTACATGTTTCTGAACCTGGAGCAAGAGTACGAAGAAGTTACTCAATCCCTCGCAGAATCAATCTCGAATGCAGGCTCGAGCGATCCGGCAACAGTGCAAGAAAACCAACACCACCTGCGGAATGCACAGCTAGCCCGAAAGGCGCTGTCCCTTTTACCCCCCACATCGTCTGCTATCATAACGACGCCTCAAGATGCTGCTAATGAGCGTCCTCAGGATGAGGCTGACTCTGGTTGGCCGTCCGTGGGTACTCGTAGGAAACTCAACCCGCTCATACACAATCTTCTTACGGATAAGCCTGCACAGTCGTCCTCTCTACCATCTGGAAGATTCACTCCTGTTGTGTCTTCCAATGGCGCAGCCCAGTTGGGTTCAAGCACAACGTTGGCCAAGCGCGGTATGCATGTCACGATCCTTCCGGATCCTCGAGTTTCGATGTGGCAACCGCCTCGGCCAGGAGAGCCACGACTGAGACTCACCGATTCCTCCGTAGATCTCCCTCGGCTTGTACATCTGATCAATGACTCTTTTGGGCGGAAACTGGATGTTGAGCATTATCTGAAGCGAGTCGAGGAGAACCTAGCTGGAATCATCATCGCTGGCGAGTACGAGGGAGGCGCCATTTTGACATGGGAGAAACCGCACGATGTAGATGCCTCTGGGAACGTTGACCCATCCAGATTGGTCCCATACCTGGACAAATTCGCCGTCTTGAGGAAGAGCCAAGGTGCTGGAGGGGTCGCAGATATCGTCTTCAATGCAATGGTACGGGACTGTTTCCCGTACGGTGTCTGCTGGAGGAGCAGAAAAGACAACCCGGTGAACAAGTGGTATCATGAGCGATCCGCAGGATCACTGAAAATAAGGGATATGAACTGGGCAATGTTCTGGACGACACCTGAACTGGCCTTGGATGACCAAAAATTCAGAGACTACGAGAGTGTATGCCGCGGGGTCGAGCCATCTTGGGCAGATAAGAAACAGGTCGCAGACTAGGTTATGTAGGGTGGAGAATATACAGTCTGGATATTGACCACAGCACTGATGCCACTGCATTCACGAGTCTTCTGTGTAGTTCCAGTCCTACATCTAACGCGAGTGGCTTTTTGTAACACCCATTCGGGAGAAATGGTGTATATCAGCATGCAATCGTAATCCAGGGGCCACGAACTGGCTATTCATGAAACTAGAATCGCTATATGATGATATCAGTGATCGAGTGGGAATATGACATCGCACATCGCGGGGCAGACGGACAGGGCGGTCAAGGCGGGTTTTCGTAGTGGGGTTTTCAATAACACTGACTCGACCCCCCAGGGTAGCTGCAGCCTACGCTGAAGATAAATAGAGGAGCACGCACCCAGCACCCGAGTCGACTTTTTACCTAAGTCGAGGCCGGAAACAGCAAAGGGAAGAGGCGCCAAGCATAGCATTCGAGGCCAAGGCAACAACTCATCTAGGATCGAACCAGTATCACGTAAAATTCAATATTCTTTACACATCGCTGACTTTGCGTTTGGGCATTTCCAATTCGGTGCGGGCGGTAAGGCTGGCGCGGTTTCTGGCTTGGGTAGTTCTGATGACAGCACAACCGCCAGAACTGGGCTATGCGGGGCAGATTTACGATATGCCAAGTGCCCTTGGCCGCAAAGCGAACAGAGCTGCCCGGGTCACCTCGTCACCTACTAAGGGGTGGTCATGCAAATCAGGCTATGATATAATGGCAGTGGGCTAAAAATGGAACCATGAAAAACTCGACTGGCGTTGGGGGTCTCGTCTCTGTTCTCGTCAAACACCTTTCACTTTTGGTGCCTGGCAGCCTGGTGGTTTTTCTGGTTTGGCCGACCGAGACAATGGGCTGAAGAGCGGGCAGGCAAAGGGGCAGGGCCACGGAAACTACCTGTAAGGTATGTAGAGACGGTGCTAGGCTGTGGTTGGTTAGCGAGGGTGCTTGCGATCCGTTGCGGCGTTGCCAGGTTGGAAAGTTCTGGATTGTGCAGGAAGGCTCAAAATAGACAACGCACTCCCCTGGGGCCTAGGGGTGCCGCTAGAGGAGGGGAAGACTGTGTCCTTCCCTATTACTTACTCGACCCGCGCCGCCTGTCGCAAGCCTGGAAGTGCACCAAAAGACTCTGATTTCGTCTCCCCCCACCCCCACCAAAAACGCAATCCAATCAATCACAGTAATAAACACGGGCACTTTTGCGCAACAAACTCGGGCAGCATCCAGACGAGCGCCAACTTTTTTTTTACGACCCGGTCTATCTTGAACAACCAACATTCACGTTGTAGTTCCTTCATTTTTCTGCTACTGCGCCGACTCCGAACAAAGAAACACACGATCCGTTCTCTGAAACGACTTTCTTCTATTTCTTTTGCTTGTGCATTCGACCGTCATATTTGAGCAAAGATGAGCGTCGTTGGTGTCGACTTCGGTACCCTCAACACCGTCATCGCTGTTGCGAGGAATCGAGGTGTTGATGTCGTAAGTAGAAGCCTGTCTCTGCCTGCCTTTCCGCCTCGCACCATTTGCGCCCACTACACCGTGCCCTGTCAACATCTCAGCATGACTGCAGACTAACTCATAATACAGATTACCAATGAAGTGTCCAACAGAGCCACTCCGTAAGTTGTTTTTACCCCTCTTCTGCCGTCGAATACGGCTCGACTTCTACGACAGTCATTCCTGACATGTACCGTCTTCTGCTCTAGTTCTCTCGTAGGATTCGGCCCCAAGGCTCGTTACCTGGGCGAGACTGCCAAGACCCAGGAGATCTCCAACCTTAAGAACACCGTCAGCTGTCTGAAGCGGTTAGCCGGCCGAAGTCTGAAGGACCCCGATGTTCAGCTCGAACAGCAATATGTCACGGCCGCACTGGTAGAGTGCGGTGCCCAGGTCGGCGCTGAGGTTTCCTACTTGGGCAAGAAGGAGAAGTTCAGCGCTACCGAGCTCGTTGCCATGTTCCTGAGCAAGGTCAAGCAGACCGCCCAGGCCGAGCTTAAGCTGCCCGTGTCTGACATCGTCATGAGCGTACCTGCTTGGTTCACTGATGTCCAAAGAAGAAGCTTGATGGACGCTGCGGAAATCGCCGGCCTGAAGATGCTCCGCCTCATGAACGACACTACCGCTGCCGCTCTTGGCTGGGGTATCACCAAGCTCGACCTGCCTGCCCCCGAGGAGAAGCCCCGCCGTGTCGCCATCATTGACATTGGCCACAGTGACTACACATGCTCCATTGTCGATTTCAAGAAGGGTGAGCTCGCCGTCAAGTCGACCGCTTGCGACCGTCACTTTGGTGGCCGTGACTTCAACCTGGCCCTCGTCAACCACTTCCAGAAGGAGTTCAAGGCCAAGTTCAAGATCGACATCACCACAAACCCCAAGGCTATGACGCGAGTTGAGACTTCTTGCGAGAAGCTCAAGAAGATCCTTTCTGCCAACCAGCAGGCTCCCTTGAACATCGAGTCCCTGATGAACGATGTGGATGTTACTGGCATGATTACACGACAGGAATTCGAGGCTCTCATCGAGCCCATGCTTCTCAAGGTTACTGCTCCTATCGAGCAGGCCCTGGCCGAGGCCAAGCTGGCCAAGGAAGACATCGACGTCATCGAGCTGGTTGGTGGCTGCACGCGTGTTCCCGCGCTGAAGGATCGCATCCAGGAGTTCTTCGGAAAGCAGCTGTCATTCACTATGAACCAGGATGAAGCTATTGCGAGGGGTTGCGCTTTCAGCTGTGCCATCCTGTCCCCTGTCTTCAAGGTCCGCGACTTCGCTGTCCAGGATATCTGCTCCTACCCTATCGAGTTCTCCTGGGAGAAGGACCAAGACATCCCGGATGAGGACACGAGTCTTACTGTGTTCCAGAAGGGCAATGTCCTTCCCTCCACCAAGATTCTCACCTTCTACCGCAAGCAAGCATTCGACCTGGAGGCAAGGTACGCTAAGCCTGAAATCCTGCCTGGTAAGGTCCAGCCTTTCATCGGCCGCTTCTCCGTCAAGGGCGTTAAGGCCGACCCTAAGACCGAGTTCATGATCTGCAAGCTGAAGGCCCGCGTCAACATTCACGGTGTCCTGAATGTGGAAAGCGGCTACTACGTGGAAGACCAAGAGGTTGAGGAAGAGGTCAAGGATGATGAAGGCGAGAAGAAGGACCCCGAGGCCATGGAGACTGATGGCGAGAAGAAGGACTCCAAGACCAAGACACGGAAGGTCAAGAAGCAGGTGCGGAAGGGTGACCTGCCCATTGTGGCTGGCGTGACGTCTCTTGACCAGCCTGCGCTGGCCGCCGCTGCTGAGAAGGAGAACTCCATGGCGATGGAAGACAAGCTCGTTGCGGATACCGAGGAGAAGAAGAACGAGCTGGAGGCTTACATCTACGAAATGCGGAACAAGCTTGACGAGCAGTACGCCGAGCTTGCCAACGATGACGAGAAGGACAAGATCCGAGCGAAGCTGACAGAGACCGAGGTAAGTTGATGCATTGTGCTTTATACAAGAGAGTGGTATACTAACTGTGCTCTAGGACTGGCTGTACGAGGATGGTGAGGACGCCACCAAGGCCATCTACGTCGCCAAGATGGACGAAATCCGGGCTATGGCTGGACCCATTGCTCAGCGACACTTCGACAAGATCGAGACTGAGCGACAAGCGGTGCAGGCCAAGCTCGATGCTGAAGCTGCTGCTAAGAAGGCTGCCGAGGCGGAGAAGAAGGAGGCTGAACCCGCTAAGGACGAGGTGATGACTGATGCCGAGGCGCCTCAAGCGGAGACGGAGGCCAAGGAGTAAGGGTGCTTATGTGATTCGTTGCCTGGCGCGCTGGACTGGTATAAAGGATAGACCCGGATTGATGACCTTTTGATGAGCAAAACCATTATGTAGACAGTAATGGCAAAAACAAACCATTCAACTATTGGCTCTCTCCCCACTTACATGCGTTGCCTGACTTATTAACTCTGCCGCCGACATCTGACCTTGCGTTGTCGCGTTTCGAATGCTATCTAGGACCAGGACATGCATGCCATGTATGGACAGAGGGTTTCTTCTGTACGATGTTCTATCAGTAGAAGCTAAAATACCCAGGCGTGCCATCCGAACAAGAGAAACCTTCCGACCGGGCCGTAGTAAAGCTTGAGGAAGGGATAGCTCGAACCATGGCCCATGGTCCCTAGCTTCCCCGTACTCGTGATCAGCAATGGGTAAGATGGCAAAAGAGAGTGGTTACAACCATGACTCGCGACTCATGGCATATGTTTCATGACCCCAATGGCGGCATTAGGCGACTCTTATTCGGATAACCCGTATTTTTGAAATCCAGAAACTTCGCCAGCGATTCCGCCCCTTTCTTCGAAACATGATCAAAGTTCAACTCGGTTGCAGGCTGCTGCCAGGCAGATCTACCGGAGATAAGATTCAGTGTTGATCTACCTTCCATACGCACGGCTACTCATTGTACGTTCAAGTCCCGCCATACATCCGCACGACAGACAACACATCTCGTGCTGGAAGCAGAACATTAGGATCTTCTGGACTTGTGTGCGTGGGCTATAGCACGTACACACACCATGGATCGCATCAAGACCAACAAGCACGACAATAATGACGATGGTGGCCTTGGTAGCCGGCGACCGTCTAAGCACGCCAATGAGCGGCATGCTACAACCAGGTGCTCCTCTCGGCCACGCCTTCAGAAAACGTTGATCTTCTTTAGCCTCTGCGCGGCTCTTCTATCGGCAAGACTACTACTGCCTCTCCTGGGGTCATCACGACATGCTCCATCGTCATCTTCTCTTTACTCGCCCAAGGCGGAGAAAGCATGCAGAGCCATCCAAGCTGCCCAGACGACGTATTTCCCCGGGGACGCGGCCTACTGGGCAGAGCTGAGCCACTACTGGAGCAAGTCGCTGGCGGAGCTGCGGCCGGCGTGCGTGGTGCAGCCCGCCACGGCGGCGCAGGTCGCCGCCGTGGTCCGGGTGTTGAACTACGGGAACCACACGTCGGTCCGCTTCGCCGTCAAGAGCGGGGGCCACGACCCCAACGCGGGCCACGCCAGCGTCGACGGCGGCGTGCTCGTCGCGCTGCGCCACATGAAGGGGGTGCGGTACGACGCGGGGGAGGGCGTCGCGTATGTGAAGCCTGGTGAGACAAACATGATAGAGAGACAGCAGCCTTTCTCGTTCTTCCCCTGGATCATTTTCGTGGCTTCATTTGCTCGGCCCCCCTTTGTTTCGTTATCGTTAGACGCTCTACCGACAGTTACGCCCCGAGCCTACTGCAACACATCATACAAGAAGAAATGTCCTGCATGAAGCAAAGTTAGAATGCTGACCCGAATCTTCTATGATAGGAGGTACGTGGAACGATGTGATAGGGGCCTTGGAGCCCTACGGCGTCACAGTCGTCGGGGGACGGCTCGGGATAGTAGGAGTTGGGGGATACTTGCTCCAGGGAGGACTGTCGTTCCTGAGCGCACAGCATGGTCTGGCCGCAGATGTGGGTTGGCATACCGCACCTCCCCTATTTGGAAGAGAAGACCTCGAGCTGACTGTTCCGCACAGAGTATTATCGGATGGGAGACGGTCATGGCGAACGGGACCGTCGTCAACATCACGCAAGAAACGCACCCGGAACTGGCAGTTGCCATGAGAGGCGGAGGCAATCAATTCGGTAAGCGCAGCCCAAATTGATAGTAGTTATATGTGTAGGTGGTTTGCCGCTTTTGTTGACCACGGTGCCTGCCTTTACCTCCTGCCAGGAATCGTCACGCAGTTCACAATCAAAACCCGTCCCATGGGCAAGATCTGGGGCGGAGTGAGGCTGTACCGCCGAAATCGACGGGAACAGCTGCAGGCGGCGTTGCACGATTTCATCACCGCCGGTGCCGAGGACCCCAAGGCCGCCATAATCTTCGCCGATTTCTTCATGTATAAGAACTGGGGCGTCTATATGGTATTCTTCTTCTACGACGGTGAGATTCCGCCACCGGCTGGGCCGTTTGCAGAGATGCTCAGAGTCCCGGCCACGGCCGACTTCACCTCGACCAAGAAATACTCTTCAATGGTAAGACTTGCCAGCTTAGCATGGGTCGCCTTACCATGTGTGTGCGTTTAACTGACATGAACATCGAAAATAGCTTTGGTCGAATGGTTTTCTGGCAGATTGGATCAAAGGGCGTGTCTTGTTCCGTGTAAGCCTCCTCTCCCTTCCCCCTTTCCCCCACCACCTCCCAGCCAGCTGACCATGACGTGACACCGCCCCGCCCTCCAGACCTTCACACTCCCCGCGATCCCCAGTAACCCGCGCGTCTACGATGAGATCGCGACGCAGTGGCGCCGCATCATGCTGGGCGGCTACCTCGACCGGCTGCGCAGCTTCCCCAGCCAATGCAGCGTCGAGTTCCAGCCGCTGCCGGCGGCCGTGGGGCGCCAGAGCGAGCGCGCGGGCGGCAACGCCATGGGCCTGCGTGCCGCGGACCCGGACCGCGTCGTGCTGAACCTGCAGTGCATGTGGCAGCGGGCGCGCGACGACGCGGCGGTGCGGGCGCTGGCCGCCGAGATGACGGAGTGGCTCGCGGGGCGGCTGCCGGCGTGGAATATGCAGGCGGGCGCGGGAGAGGTAGGGGTAGAAGAAGCGGGCGAAACTGCTGCTGCCTACATGCCGCTGTTCATGAACGATGCCATGTCGGACCAGGATGTCCTGCGCAGCTACCGTGGCTACGACGAGTTTCGGGAGCTGCAGCGGAGCGTGGATCCCGAGGGCATGTTCAGGAACCGGGTGGGTGGGTATAGGTACTAGTTTCCAGGATGGGGCAACCTGGAGAGGCGACGATGGTGGTGTTGGATTACATCACTCTATAGCGTAGATCTCTCGCGCTCTTCAGAAACTAAATGCGCAAACAATTCAAATCCTATATACCCAATGCATGCATTTGCTATTCGTCCCCAGGCACATTGAAAGAGTAATAACAGAATAAACTTGAGTTTTAATGTTAATTATTCAAGACATCAAGATGAAAATCATGGTGGAATGGTGTCGAGTATTTCCTACCAGGTGGCGTGCGTTCTGTCCAGTCAGCTTAGAGTTCCGACTTGGCCTGGCTGAGAATCCGATGGCACCTGCGCTGCCCAATTGAACTTCTTCTCGAATATGCATTCACATGCGGCATTCAATCGGTAGCGATGCTCTATCGTCGTCAACTCGCATTTGCATCCCGTACAGACTCGGCCGAATGAGAGTGAAGGGTCGCTGACTGAAGTCTAAACTGGAACACTGGAACCTAGGTTGACTGGCCTAAGTGGCGGGTTCGGCCGTTACCCTCTCGGGCCCCGCAGAATCTCAGCGTGCCGAGGACCACCCATCTCCCAATCCCTTGGGGACCCCTCGTGTTACTTGTGTCGACCGACACAACTGAATGCAACCCCCGGTCAGCCTGGACACTCGGTATGATCTGTCCCGTTTTCGTCCCCGTCCCCGTTTCTACGCTTACATATAACATACCGCCTGGCCAGCGTTGAGGTCTTTGTCAGATAGATTTTAGTCTTTCCCCTCTACCGAATTCCCTCGAAACTATGGGAAGCTGTATTTTATAAACCCAATTCCGAGCCAGCCCACCACGAACACCGCGAGCCAAGAAGCCTGCCTGCCACCAACGCTGAACGTGGGGCCATAATCCCGAGAGACCAACGAGCACGACGCCGGCAACCCACGACGGAACCTCGCCCATGGGGGACGTGGCGGACATGAGGCAGCTCTGCCTGCAGCTGAGGAGCAAGCTCGACAACTTCCTCGACACACCAACCGACGACAAGGTGCTCAAGGGCGTCCAGGCCCAAGTGCGCATCGCGCAATCCATCATCGAGGATGCGCTCAAGCGGTATCGGTACGTAAGCAATCTGACGCGCAATTGCCCGGCAGAACGATGGCGGCGACAGCCACCCGAGAGACGAGAGAGAGAGCCAGCAATGTGCTAACACTGTGACTGCGCAGACCCGACGAGCTCCTCATCGCCTACAACGGCGGCAAAGACTGCCTGGTCCTGCTGGTCCTAATCCTCGCCTCTTTACCGTCGCACTTCCCCTTCCAACACCCTCCAAATTCGAACCACTCCTCCTCCTCACAACCGCAACAAAACCACAACACAAGGACGGCGCAGTCCTCCAACTCGCTGGCCTCGAGGTTCCCCCACGCCCTGCAGGCGCTCTACATCCGGCCGCCGCGCCCGTTCGCCGAGGTGGACGCCTTCGTCGCCGAGACCACGACGACGTACCACCTCGACCTCGCCACCTCGGACCAGCCCATGAAGGCCGCCCTGGCGGAGTACCTCGTCAAGCGCCCCCGCGTCAAGGCCGTCTTCGTCGGCACGCGCCGGACCGACCCCCACGGCGCCGCCCTCGGCTTCTTCGACGAGACGGACCAGGACTGGCCGCGCTTCATGCGCGTGCACCCCGTCATCGACTGGCACTACCGCGAAGTCTGGGGCGTAAGTGTCTTGCTCTTCCTTTCCTTTCCTTGCCCCGCCGCCGTCTCTCTCTTCCCCCCCGGCCAGCCGCCCAGTATGCTAACCAACTCGTCTATCGCAATACAATAGTTCATCAGGGCCCTCGACATCCCCTACTGCTCGCTTTACGACAAGGGCTACACGTCGCTCGGCGGAACCGACGACACGCACCCGAACCCGGCGCTGCGGCGAGGGGGCGATGACACGGAAGAAGAAAAGAAGACAAATACTGGATTCCGGCCGGCCTACGAGCTCATGGAAGACGACGAGGAGAGGCTGGGGCGCGACCGGTAGTCTGGTATTTGGCGCACGCGTGGGTGGCTGAGACATGACATTCCATTCTCGCTACACCGAAGGCGTTCCTGAAGCAGGGTCAACCCCGGATTTGCCCTATAGGGCATTGGAAATTCACGACCGCAAGAAGCCCACAAGTTGGGTTAAACTCATTGAATTAGAGCATAGAACCAACATTCGCATCTCATATATTTTAAGTATTAAGGCGTTTCATATAGAAATCTCAGGGAATCTCGAGTTTCATGGAAGGTGAATCGGAAACCATTTAGTCACTTGGATCAGTCACAGGGGGGAAAGGAGACGACCATGCTGGAGAGGGGGAAAAAAAGAGAAAATAAAGAAAGAACCGGTTGACGATGAAATAAACTACACCCAAAAACTACGATGGTATCATCCCTTCCCTTACGTCCATCCAGTCCATGTAGTCATCTGCCATGTCCATCCATTGCTTGCTCAGAAAACTCCCGCTATAGGGCTTGCGCCTCATAAGCCGACTCGATTGACACCACACATAACTCCAGCTTCTGACCATGTACCCAACTGTGAAGCGACGACCAACACCCCCTGCAATGCTGTTGCTGATTACTTATTATGCCACCAGGGACCGACTGGCATTTCAATGCTTGGTCTGAAAGAATGATTTAAGCGCGAGACTTCTCACTATCCATATCCTCCTGTCTCACGTCGCCGAACAGCCTCAGGCGGTAGAAGCACGTGTGGTCCGCGCCGTAGTTGCTGACGGCCCGGATGACAACGTGGTGCGAAACGGCGCCCAAGCCCGCGAGCTCGGAGCTGAGCTTGAATAGCTGCATGCCTCGCTTGTCGCCCGTGTTCTGCTGCCGGTAGATGAAGTGTCCGATCTTGACGAAGCCCGAGTTCAGCGTCTTCTCCTCGGGTGTGTCGGGGAACTGTGTCGTGCTCCAAGAGTTGATCGACGTCCGCAGGTTCAGCTCCTCAAAGTAGGCCCAGACCTCGATTTCGCGGGGCATGGCCTCGGGGTCCAGCGTGGCCCCGGGGAGGATGTGCTCGACGAGCAGGTGCTGCGGAGTGATATCGCGGCTGAGAAGAACGCTGAGGGTGTTTCGGTCGTTCCCTGCGCAGAAGCATTGGCCTTCGTCGGTCCAGTGCTGAAGCGCATTAAGGGCCGGCTGTGGCTTGTACCCGTCTCTTTGCATCCATGCCTTGCTCTTGAGCGGCTTGGCCGGGATCCTCCACATGGGCGAGGTATATGTGGGATCAATCACAGCACCAGAGCCTATGGCGAGGAAGTTCACCTGGTTGGCCAAATGATCATCGAGGCGCGTCTTGATACCAGTCTGGGCCATCGCCTCGAACTTAGCGTCCGCGACAGCCTTCTTGGCCCATGTGTCCACAAGGTCTTTGATTTCCTGGCGCGACATGCCCTGAGGGGGGTTGTTCTGAGCATTGGCTAGTGCCTCCTCGATTTTCCCGTTGCGCTCTTGAATTTCGCGCAGCTCTTGCTGATATTCCTTTTTGTATGCCTCGAGTTCCTTTTGGACTTGCTTTGCAAACTGGTCCTTCGACACGACTACGTTGCCGCCGCCGTCTTTGGCCAATTGCTCCAAGTGGGCCTTGAGTTCCTTTTCCGTCATGTCAGGACCTAGGAGCTTCGACACAGTCTCGCTATTCTGACGAAGCCACGACTCCCATCCATTGAGAAGTTTCTTTCCCATATGGGGTTCAGCATCCGGAATCGCAAGAGTTTTGCCGTCTACCAGGCGCTTGAGTGCAGTCCAGAAGTGCGCAGGCAATGGTTCTGTAGTATCTCGGAGATTCACCACTGTGCCCGTTTCGGCCTGGATGCGGTCTTTGACAGCGTGCCAAAAGTCTTCGGGCACATGTGTTTTGCCCTTCGGATCAACCTTGAGGTAGCATTTGGACGGGAACTCTGCAACAATGGCTCCGAGTTCATTTAGTCTGGACTCAAAATTATCCAGACGCTCGACCAGGCTTCGAGCATCGACATCTCCAAGCGGATTCCGGACAGCTGGGATCAGCCCTGCAAAGCTGTCTCTGACACCAGGCCAGACATTCCAAGAAATACCGGAATTGGTTGTGTAGTCTTGGAGATGAGATGCGAGTTGGATAAAGAACATAAGTGCAAAAACCGTTCCGCCAAACATCAATAACAGCTTTAGGAAGTCCTTAACGATATCGAGTGGAATGGGCCACAGGAATTGTGGTAGCTGCCACCAGGAGCGGCTGGGAGAGACAGGAGTCTGGTTGCTCGTAGTGCCCCTACGTGGCACGCGTCCAGGAACAGCGCCCGTGGGATTACTAGGCGTGTGCACAGGCTTTTTCCCTCCCTGTACGGGCTTGACTGGCCTCTGAGTGCCTGTAGAGACTGGAACTTCCTGTGAAATTGGTTTGGCGTTTTCCGGGTATTGATTGGCAATCGGCTGAGATGCTGATGACGGTACAGGTTTCTGTGACGTCGGCAATGGATTTTGAGCGGGCGGACGCGAAGCCATGCCCAGGGTACCAGTCGCCACGTTCGGGTTCTGGAAGCGACGCCGCATTTCAGAAACCTCCTTTTGTTCCTCTGGTGTTATATTCTCCGTCATGAGCACAGGTACACCATTGGGGTAAAGGACTTGCGGGTGCTTGTTGTATCGCATTCGATTACGAAGCTCGGCCGCCTCCTCCGGGTCTCTGTATGGATCCTCATTCTCCTTCGAGTTATCGTCATCTTTAGCCTCGGCCGTGAAGCTCATGGAAGGGGGAGGCGATAGTTTGTCACCAAGATGTGGAATGTGTGGTGTGTGGGGTCCGACAATCGGTTGACGGGTCTTCTCTTGGTCGAGCGATGTCAAACCTTCGGGCCGCTTCTTGTTGTTCCACGCTGAATTCGGCTTTGCCTGAGCAGCCGGCGGCTTTGACTGGGCAGCCGGCGGCTTTGCCTGGGGAGCCGAAGGCTTTGCCTGGGGAGCCGAAGGCTTTGCCTGGGGAGCTGGTGGCTTTGCCTGGGGAGCTGGTGGCTTTGCCTGAGGAGCTGGCGGCTTGAGTTGGCCAGCTTGTGAGGATGGCTGTTTTTGCGGCTTCATCAACGAGCTCACGCCTTTGACGCTTGGAGGTTCTGCATTGCCAGCCGTCTCGCTTGAAACTCCGAGGGGCGACGGTTGGAATGGCTTTCTGGTACCCGAGATAGGAGCTGGCGTGTGGACTGATGCATCCCCATACAGGTCACTCTCTTGAATGAAACTCCTTGATGTGTCAGGGCGTCCTGGAGAGTATGGCTCGGAAGAAGCACGTCCGGTGGGGATTCCGTATTTGCTTCTAAGAGACGAGGGTGGCTCCGAAGGTGGCCGTAGTCCGTTGTAAGTGGTACTGCCTGGGTCAAGGAACGTGGTGCTAGAAAAGTTTCGGTCCGTCGTCTGACCTGTATAGTTATTCCTGTTGCCAGAAAGATGCGGTGGCCTGCTAGGGTCTAAGGGGGGTCTGACCAAACCGAGTGGTCCTCTCACAGGCTCTTGGCCATTTGTACGGCGGCCATGATTTTCCTCCTCATCGTCGTAGTAATCATGTTCCGCGGCGTCTGCTGAGTTCAGTTCAAAATCAGCGCCAGCCGTATCTACAGGGCTTAAGTCAGTATTGTCAACATCGTCTTTTGTCTTGTGTCTAGTCATATCTGCAGCAGCATCGGACATGGCTTTTCGAAGGCTGCTGGAGCTCGAGCGACCCATGGCTGTCTTCTTTTTCTTCTTCGTCCCGAAGATCTGCGCTTCGAATGCCTCATCCTCAGCCGCCTCGTCGACTGCCTTGACGACTCTCGAGACAGAGGCACGGCCAGGATTCGCTGAGTATGTGTTTTTGCCATAGACTGCGCTCGCATGAGCAGCTGACAAACCAGCAGGGTTTGTCTGGCGGACATTCATAATTGCATCAATCGCCCTCTCACCTCGGTTCCGCGATTCAGCCTCCTCAGCGGCACGCCTCACAACGCTGGCCTGTCTGGCATTGGATTCCGCTGGTGTCAAGTCTCCGGCATGAGTGCTGCTGCGTGTGTTACGCCGAGCAGGCCTGTTGTTATTGGCTTTGGGAGGCATCTTGTGCACGCGATGGCCGCTATGAAGATAGCGCAGTCCTAAACCCCAAATCAGCAGATGCAATAGATAAGTGACTCCGAGTTGTTGTGCAAGTAGAGGTTACGGTGTCTGTTTACAGCCTAACCGGCTTCAGTAGCATTGTAGAGAGAGGGGAGAGGGGGGGAGAAAAGAAAAGAAAAAAGCCGAGTTTAGATCTTACCAATTCTTCGGATATGGTTCAAATCCTATAATCACATACAGCTTCGTAGGTGTGCAGGAAAATAGGAAAGGACTGGATGGTATCCCCCCTTGAGTTGGTGGTTGAAAACTATTGTTGATGGTTCTGGCGGGCTAGATGAATGCTTTGACAATGGTGACTAGGGTGGCTCTAGATGGCCTCGATGATTGTCCCAGCACCCCGGAAACAGACAATACGAAGGTGCATTCAGAAAAGTCCGAAGCCCATTTGTGTCAAGACCGCCGGACACGGACACGGCAGAGACAATGCAGCTTCAAGTGCACACAAAGGCCGACTGATCGGGAGGCTGCTCTGACTTCCTCCACCAAGGCGACTTCGAGCGAGCTCAAGACATGCAAATAAGCTTGGTACCAGACCAACGCACAGCACCAGGTCGATGGTTCGGGACGCTGTTTCGGGGGATTGGCTGGAGATGTCAAAGAAAAGGCTGGAATGTGGACTGAATTATGGATTGTCGCATCATTTCCCGTTGCTCTTTGTCGTGCTTCGATGGTATCTGCCAATCCAGGAATGCGAATTGCGCCGGGGTGGACTTGCCTCTAGTCGCGTTCGGCGGGCTCTGGGGCGCGCGCGTCTCGGCGTGGCTGATGGAGAGTGAACTAGAGACCCCGTAGAAGGAGGCTTCTTGGGCAGCATCCACGTGACCTGAAATCGAAGATGGGCTTTCGGTGGGTGACCGACCATCTTCCGATTGCGAATGCGGAGAGATAACAGGACGCGAGCTCGACAACTACATCGAAATTGTTCCAGGAGCTGGTTCTCGGCGTTTGGTTATTTGCTGAGGAGGATCTGTATTCTTCCCTTGCAAACATAATCAAGGCCAGTCCAGTTCTTCTACATTTGTAATGCCAATCGAATCCAGTCTTGTTTTGGACGTGTATTCTGGTTACCTGAAATACAAAGCATACCGACGATAACTTACGGTACAACCAAACCAAGTCAAATAATATCTGTTTAGACGGCCTCTGCCGATAATCAGAATTTGGTACCAAGCACTTGCTGGACTTCCAAGTTTGTAGAGGGAAACAAAAAAGACCTTTGAAAGCTTCGAGAGGGAGATGAGATGTATTGAGAACTGGTGGTGGTGTGCATGTGGTCTAGATGCGCTTAGTAGATCCCAAACCTACATCTTTCTCAACCTTTACCAGGATCTGCCAAGTTTTCCCAGAATAACGCTGCCGATGCGCCAAGTCAAGCGACGCTGCTGGGCTCAACTAGCACGGGCGGTGAGATGATGGACATTGAGCCGTTCAGAGGGCCGTTAAATAAGATAGTCAAGTCGGGAGGTGGCATCATTGTCGGACCCCTGGAGATCCCTGGTCATCCCTGGTTGCGCGTCCAACCAGATGCCTTGATTCTGCTGGAGGGGCCACGGGGAGCTTAGAAGAAGCTGAAGTTGTACTTTTTAGCTGGGCCATGCACCGAGTAGGTACATGCTGTGGCTAACGGGAAGTGAATAAACAACAAGCTTCTAGCGAATTGACGAGGGCCCCATTTTAGCCATTGCAGCTTGGTGGGCAGTGGATGGTGGATCGACTATCCGGAAACCCCCACCAACCTTGTGTGTCTAAAGCAAGCAGAAGGTGATCGTAACGAGATTTGGAATAGACGTTACTGCGCTGTGCCAGATGAAATGAGACTGAGCAGACAGTTAATCTAAAGGTAACCATCCTAGTGCACCTGAGCTGCTGTCACCTCCCCCCTCGACATATTTGTTTTATTTCTCCTGTTGCTCTACAATCTTTCTCTCTTATCCCATCGCATCCTCCCCTCGATCCTCATCTCTGCCCCGCACACAATCGCATCTAGAATACACATTGCGTCAAGATGGCTGTTGGAACTGTTCTCGTTACTGGGTAAGTTGGAGACATCGCCCGTTGAGCGCGCAGGCCTGGACCGCCAGCGACAGCCGTCGCGAACCCCGCATCCTTCCATTGTTTATGTATGGTCGTTTGTCTGCATAGAATTGGGACATGGACATGGAATCGGAAGCTCGAGCTGGCCGCCCCGCCATCGTTCTGCGCAAGGCGCGCCTCGACGCCCGCGGAGAGGAAATGAGAACACCCTGCTAACCGCCATGTGGCTTGTAGTGGCACCGGCTACATTGGCTCGTTCACGACGCTTGCTCTTTTGCAGCACGGCTACAATGTTGTCATCATCGACAGTCTCTACAACTCGTCCGAGGTCGCTGTAGACCGCATTGAACTCATCTGCGGCAAGCGACCTATCTTCCACAAGGGCGACGTTACCAACGAAGATGACCTGGACAAGGTCTTCACCGCGCACCCGGAAATTGACAGCGTCATCCACTTTGCCGCGCTCAAGGTAAGTCCTTTGCTTGGGTCCCCAGACCTTGCGTGGTTACAGCACGCTGACAATGGGTCCAGGCTGTCGGCGAGTCGAGCGAGATTCCTCTGGAGTACTACCGTGTCAACGTTGGGGGTACCATGACCCTCCTCTCCTCCATGACGAAGCACAATGTTTCCAACATCGTCTTCTCCTCGTCCGCGACTGTTTACGGTGACGCAACGCGATTCCCGAACATGATCCCAATTCCCGAGAAATGCCCCATTGGCCCGACCAACACGTACGGGCGCACCAAGGCCTTTGTCGAGAACATCATCGAAGATCACGTCAATGCGCAACGCAACAACTTGCAGAAGGCTGGCAAGCCTTACGAGCACTGGAATGGTGCCAACCTGCGCTACTTCAACCCTTGCGGTGCCCACCCCAGCGGTCTCATGGGCGAGGACCCCCAGGGCGTGCCCTACAACCTCCTGCCCCTTCTGGGCAAGGTTGCGACCGGAGATCGCCCGAAGCTGTTGGTCTTTGGTGATGGTGAGTAAAATAGAAAGACATGCATGCTACAATGACTTGGCGGCTAATTCGGTTGGTATCAGACTACCCTTCTCGCGATGGCACTGCCATTCGCGACTACATCCACGTTGTCGATCTCGCCCGCGGACACTTGGTCGCCTTGAACGAGCTTCGCGAGAAGAAGCCTGGCGTCAAGGCATGGAACTTGGGATCCGGGCGAGGCAGCACCGTGTTTGAGATCATCAATGCATTCAAGAAGGTGGTCGGCAAAGATCTGCCCTACGATGTTGTGCCGCGCAGACAAGGTGATGTTCTGGACCTGACGGCCAACCCTACGAGGGCGAACGAGGAGCTTGGCTGGAAGACGGAGCTCACTATGGAGAAGGCTTGTGAGGACCTGTGGCGATGGGTGTCCAACAACCCCAAGGGATACCGACAAGAGCCCCCGGCTGAGTTGCTGAATGCCGTAAAGACCCCGTCTTCCTAAATTCGAGGAGACCGCGCTAGCTGGATAGAAGAACTTGGTCAAGGAAGCATGGGGAAGTGCAGTAGAACTGGGCTATCTGATATACATAAACAGCATTAAAAGAATAGACAAAATCAAGACCAATCCAACCCATTTTGCGTAGTCCTAGCTGGCGCTTTTTGCTGACAAAATCACAACAGATGCATGTTGAAGCCTGCAGTGACTGGGATACGATACCAAAAACGGGGCCAAGCATACATCATCGCGACCACCAACTGGGTAACGGGGGTGGGCAGTCCAAGCGCTCGGCGCATCGGTATCCGCAGGCCGGCTGTCCCCGTCCTCAGAGCTACTTTGTCGTCGTTTCAGTGTTTCAGCGCTCAGAAAGGTCCCATTGATAAGCCCACCATCACGTCAGATGTCAAGAGCCCGTCCCTAGGTCCAGGCTGGTAAGATTAATACAAGACCCCCCCGGGATGTGAACGATCGGGTTGCACGACAGGAAATCATGGCCGCGCGCATAGGTATTGGGGAGCAAGCAACAAAGGGCAATTCTGGCAGAATTGAGCTGCCGATCCTGCCACGTAAGCCAACGCGCATGCATGTCGCGATTTGGTTCCTGCGTTCCCCTTGGCCAGCCCTTTCTCATAAACTACACGTACAGACTTCTGCTCGGGGACATCCCAATTGAATACACAAGTGTGTGTGTGTGTGTGTGTGGGCGGGTGTTGGGTGTTGGGTGTGGGCAGGCTGGGACAGGCGCTGGGCGAGCACAGGCTTGCGCAAACCATGATGGCATATTCGAGGCGCAGCGGAATCGCGACTCAGGACGCGGCAAATGGATACGAGTGTCTGCGAGCGGGACGGGTTGATTTGGGCAGGGCAGGACTGGCCAATTATTGAAGGCTAGCAGGACGGGCGGACAGGGTCGAAAGCGTGGTTGGTCGATGCGCGCATACCTGAAATCAAGCAGGGTCGCCAATTCTGTCCACTGCCTTTTCAATTCTCCACTGGGAGCGACCTAACGCCGCGGCGGTAGTGCGATAGTTTTGGGTGTGGCTCAACCCTGCTGTCTCGAAGAGTTCGTCAATGCGACTCTTAATTTTGTAGAGCTTGAAGCAACCCGAGCGC
Source organism: Apiospora marii (assembly GCF_038362585.1). Lineage (NCBI taxonomy): Eukaryota > Fungi > Ascomycota > Sordariomycetes > Amphisphaeriales > Apiosporaceae > Apiospora > Apiospora marii. The sequence goes on from NW_027117374.1 coordinate 2,471,277, forward strand.
CTGTCGTCTCGTGTTCTCCTTTCACCCCAACCAAGCGTGTGCTGTTTTTCTTCTTTCCCCAGCCACATGTGTACGACGATCAGTTGCCTTTTTGCTGACTGATGAATCGCAGCCGTGGGATTGTCTCTATTCAACCTTTCGTTTTTTAATATCCTGGTGTTGCCAGCCAGCCGCTTTACCACTCCCTTTCTTACTTGTCACCCGCTTGCCCGGGGTCGACTTGGGATATACTGTACCTCCTTGCAAACCCAATCGCAGACAGCCCCTAAAAGCGACTACTGCATAAGACTTGCTTCCGGCCCCCGGGCTCCATAACTCACGAGGCTGCCTGTGACATGCGAGGTATCCCGGACTTTTCATCACCTGTTATGTATGCCTTAGACGTCTGCCGGCCTTGAGCCTAATCCTGATAACGCCGTTTCGTACGTCGTACTGCCTGCCCTTACCATCCTCTCTTTCCAACTTTCTGCGTACTACTCATACCGGTCGCACATACCATCGGTTTTGAGAGGCTTTCTTCAAACAACCAGGCTGCAGTATTCTCTGGGCTACGCCGGGGCTCGACGGCGGTATGGAGCATGCATCGGCCGCGGAAATCGGCCAAAGCCGCCTCCAAGCGCTCGGCCAGGAATGGGGCATAGAGTCTTATTTGCCCCCAGACCCTCTGACGCGGCCGGAGACGCCGCCTTCGTACCAGACGGAGAGCGATGATGCCCTGGCCGAGGAGCTTTTGAAGCGCCAACGCATGTCAGAGTCGCATGGCTCTCATGGGAAAGTTGGCTTGTCGCGAGCCTTTACAACGAAGAAGAAAAATTGGGAATACAAGGAAATATATAATGCCCTAACCACCCATGTCACCAACAAGGGCGCCCCAGGCGTGGCCCAGGCTCTTATCGCCAAGTTGAACTTGGTTGGTGGTAATGTCAATCTAGCGCAGAAGAGCCGGACGAGTCTGTTGACACGGAGGAAGAGCCTGGACCTAGCAGAGCGAAGTCAAGTCCTACAGCGGGCAGTAGAGAACGGCCAAAGAGAAATGGTCGAGGTACTGCTACCTTTTGCGGATGCGCTCAGTCTCGACACTGCGTTACCCATTGCCTTCCAGAACCAGGACACATCACTCGCTATGCTCTTGATCAGCTACGGCGCCAGCGTGGCGTCCACAGAAGAATGCCAGGATGCCTTCAGGCGGATATGCGCACAGGGCGGGAACGCTGATCTTGTTTCCATAGTGTTGGCGTCGGAGGGGCGGCCAGCGCAAGAGTGTGTTTCGCAGTGCATGGTCGATGCCGCCAGAGCTGGCTGTTTAGGCACCGTCATGGCTCTGAGTCAATCAACCGCCGATGGAAACCACGATGGTGCAGCAGCACTAAAGACGGCGATTGGCCTCGGACGCAGAGACATCGCACTGGCGATATTACTGGGCCAAAAGCCTCCCGGCGAGCCGGGACTGAGCGACGCTTTCGAACAGTTGATGCATCACCAGAACATCAACGCAAATGAGAAGACTACGTTGGCCGAGGTGCTGCTGTGTGCTGGTTCTGGAGGAGATTCTGCCGCTCGAGCCTTGGTCCATGCGAGTGCGATTGATTACCTCGACATGGTTCATCTGCTTGTCCAATACGATGCGTCAATAGAATACGACAATGCAGTCGCCCTCAAGAGGGCCATATCCAACCGCAAGATGGACCTGATCGAGATCCTTTTGAACGGGACTGCGCCCCTAAATCCCACTCTGGCCTCCGAATGCGTCGCAGCAATGCCCAAGAAGATGAGATTCGAAGACCGACAAAAGCTATTGGACCTGCTTCTTCGAAGGGGTGCTAGCGGAGAGGCGCTGGACGAGGCGCTGGTTGACGCAGCTGAGGCTGGAGATGCCGAGTCAGCAAAACTACTGGTTACGGGCCAATTTCCGGGCAAGGTTGTCGGCGACCGTAGTCTGAAGCGAGGCCCTCGGAGCATGGTCTTTGAGAGACATGAGGTGGCGTCAGCAGACCACAAGGGGGCGTTGGCATTGCAGCTTGCTGTAAAACAGAGCAATGTGCCCATAATGAAAGTCATATTAGCCAACCGGCCTCCTACCAACGAAGCAATGGCTCAAGTATTTCCTAGTGTGCGGAACCTGCCCCGCTTGGAAAGATATCAGATGACAGAGGCCTTCCTCGCCGCCGGTGTCTCAGGTCCCTCCGTTCATTCCGCTCTGCAGAATGTAGTAGATGAGCTACCACCTCACCGCGATGATCGTCTAGTCGCCCTCCTGCTTCGTTCGAACGCCGATGTCAACTTCAATGAGGGAGCTGCCATCACTGCAGCCATCTCACAAAAAGACATGAGCCTGTTCACTCGCCTAATGAGGAGCAACCCAACCCCTACGACAGCGGCTAAGGCACTACCGTTGTCCATGATGGTCAACAACCTAGACAAGAGGCTACGCATGGTCTCGCAGCTCCTAGCTGCCGGAGGCGGGCAAGACGCCGCCCAGGTTTCTGCCGCGGTTGACAAATTATTACAGACTAAACCCATCGACAAGGCTCTACTAAAAGTTTTATTGGAGCAGGGGAACGTGGACATGAACACCCGCGATGGCATGGGTGTGATCTATGCCACGCAAGACTCAGATCCTGAAATCTTGCAGCTTGTTCTCGATTTGGGAAAGCCAAATGCCCAGACCGTAGAAAAAACCATGCAACACCTTTCCAGCTTCCCTTCCGGCGCGTCCAAAGCTGAGAAGTTGGGCGCACTTCTCCGGAAAGCTCAATCCCCGGAGCTCATCAGTAAGCTTCTCGTAGAGGAAGTACATACTATTGTCAAGATGCCACTCGAAGAGCGCACCATGTCTGTCGCGAGGACTCTGCTAGCCAACGGCGCCGACATCAATGCATACAACGGCGAAGCACTGTGTCGCGCAATTGCTTCTGCAGATACGCCAGTGGTGGACCTTCTCTTCCGGGCTTGTCCCAGTCCCCACACTCTGTCATTCGCTATGCCCCATGCACTACGCATCAAAGACCCAATGGATCGCCTAACCTTCGCGCAGAGGATCCTGGAAGGTGGTATACCCCCAGCCGAGGTCAACCGCGCATTGGTCTTTGCTGTAAACACGTACCCAGATGATATACCGCTCATCAACGCTTTGCTGTCATTTGCAGACACCAACGATGGCGCGGCTCTAATCGAAGCAATCAAGGGAGAAAGCCAGGATGTGGTCGAGTTGATCTTGGGGAAAAAGAAGTTCTCGTCAGAAATCCTGAACCATAGTTTTACGCAAGCGACCAAAGGGAAGAACAGGAGACAGCGCAGTATATCCTGCGGCAGTCTTCTAAAAGCGGGAGCGTCGGGGGAGGTCGTCTCTGATGCACTGCTTGCCGCAGCTACGGATGGCGATTTAGAGCTCGGTACGATAATCGTTCAGAACGGAGGAAGCATCGAACATAAGGATGGTCAGGCTATCGTGGAAGCTTGCAGGTCAGGGGCAACGAGCGTACTGGGCATGCTCCTCTCTGGCGAGGGCCAGATCGCACAGCCGGTCTTACAAAAGGGGTTCCAGGCGGCCACAGAGATATCTGATCTGGATAAGCGAGCTGATATATTCAAACTGCTTCTTCAGCAAGGCGTCACTGGCGAAGTTGTAGATGCTCAGCTCATCTCGGCAGCGAGGTATGGCGACGCTGGAACCGGCTTATTGAAGCTTCTCCTGGCGTATGGAGCAAGCCCCGACTACAAAAACGGCGAGGCCGTGGCAATGGCTATCAAGAGTGCTTTCCTCGCCAATCTCGAGATGCTCCTGGGTATCGTTGAGGTCGGGGGAAAGCAGAAGAAGCCGTCTTCAGCCACGCTGGTACGCGCAATAGATTCCTGCTGGAACCTTAGCAGAGACACACGATACACGGTCATGACATGGATATTCCAAGCCGGCAAGCCTGTTCCGAGCACTCTGCATAATGCTCTCGGCAGGGTCGTCAACGAAGAAGACCCCGAAGAAAGATTAATACAGCTACTAGTCGCAAATCGGGCAAGTCCTGCGGCCAACGGATGCCAAACTTTGATCGACGGCACGCGTACGTTGCCGCCGTCAATATTTGCTCACCTTTTGGAATCGAAAGTCACTCGCGAAGATGCGTCCGAGGTATTTAAGCAAGCCTTTGCCCTCGACAACGTCGAATCCTGGCTGTCGGACACGGGCCTGGAAATAGCCCGTTTGCTCCTAAAGAAGGGAGCGTTCGGCGACGGCGTTTCCTCCGCATTTGCAGCAATACTCAGCATATACGCGAAAGATCCAGGGAATCTGACCCAGAGCTTCATGGAGCTATTGCTGGCTCACGACGCGGATATCAACTTCAATCGAGGTGAAGCACTGCAGATGGCTGCATCTCAGGGGAAACCTGATCTGGTGCGAAGACTTCTCCAGCAGAAACCAAATGCCGAAACGCTCACCTTGGCAATTCGTCGGATATTTGATTCCGAAACAACGGAGGACGAGATTTGTGAGCTCATTCAACTCCTCACAGGATACAGCGAGGGCGAGAATCGGGTGGATGTCATGTTCACCTACCCTGACTCGGAACCCGTCGTGGTTCGGGCGCTCTCACGGTTTCCTCGATCAATTCCAATTCTCCAAGCATTACTGGACGCTGGCTACTATCATGATCAAATGATTAGCCATCAAGTCATACCTGAAGTCGAGGAGAATGAGCCGGTCACGCTCCTTGCATGGGCTCTTTTGCAACCGCAAAAGAGGATCAGCAGTGCTGTCATCATTCTATTGATTGACCGGGGTGCAAAGGTCAATTTCGAGACTCGCGTCACACGTGTCACACCCCTCATGCTGGCGATCGATGCTCGGCGCCAGGATATCGTGAAGGCGCTGCTCTTAGCAGGGGCGGAGGTGGACATCACGGACGCGACGGGGCGATCACCGCTGTCCACGGCCTCTGCAATTGGCGGAGATCTGGCCATCACCATGATGTCTAACTTGCTCGCTGCAGGTGCCTCGAGAAACGATGGCTCATTGCACAATGCCGCCCGCGAGCTTAATGTGCAAGCTATGCAGATACTGGTGGAGTACAGACATGACCCCGACTTTCCTAGTCCTCAGCATGGTGGCCGTAGCGCTCTGGGCGAGCTGTGCCTCCACGCTGCCGATATTGGCCCAATCACGGCCATCAAGGAGAAGGCCATGGAACGGGCGATCAATTTTCTCCTTCAAGATTCCGATATCACTGTCCAAACCGATGGCAAATCCGTTCTCCTACTGGCCCTCGAATCAGTCGACCCCCTTACAACTACCAAAGTTTTACTCCGGGCAGATATGTGGAAGTACATTAACAAGCCTTTCAATCAGTACACTGATGGCACATTCACATATTCACCTACACAATATGTCTCGCGTGTCATGCCACAGACAGAGAATACTCCTCAGTTGCTTGCTCTCCTCAAGGCCAACCGTGGTACCGATGTTTACTATGCCAACTCCGGCCCTCAGCCAGAAGGTGCAGTGGGTATGCCCGAGACTGTCCTTTCGGCGGAGCAGGAGCGCAGAGCACGTTTGGATCGTGCAGCAAGGGAGGGCGAAGACCACGCAGCTTCTATCGCACGACAGAAAGAGCTCGCCGCGGTTCAAGCTCAGATATGGGCCGCCCAAGCCGAATTGGAAGATATACGCAAGAAGCGCGCCCATAGCGAAGAGCTATCAGCTATACAGGAGCGGGCCCACGTGGAGGAACAGCTGTTTGCCAAGGCCATGGCTCAGCAGCGTGCCAGGCAGACGGAAGAGGTCATGCACCAACAGGCCCTTACCGACGCCAATGTCCGCCGCGCGCGCGACGTCGGCAATACCGAACTGGCGCTCGAGAACCAGCGGCAGAGCCGGATGCTGGAATGGGAGCGCGACCTGGGGAACGAGCGAGTTGGCAACGCCAACCAGCTCAGTAGCATTCGGTTGCGAGAGCGCGAGGAGATGGACCGGTTCGACAAGGGCGCCGATGGGCGCTTCCGGGACCGTATACGCGAGCAGAAGAAGCTGGTCGACAGCCAGAACAACCTCGCGACCAACTTGGGAGGCCAAGGCCAGGCGGCCCGCAGACAGCAGATTGGTTACGTCTCTGGCGAATTGGATTGATCAGTAAACATATTAATATCATTAGGGGGGTTTTACCATGCATATAGCGAAGCTTTTTGGGGAGGGGGGCGAGATAAGCGTTCATTTCAATGTCATTTACGATACCAATCTCCTGCACGTCTATAGTACACACCACACCTGCATGCACTATACTGAACAGCTATTGATTCATGTGAAGACGCAACTCTACGCCACAGTATACCAAGATACTAGCCGCTTCCCGGGCTTTGAGGGTGGCGGGCGGCTAGAGAAGGCCGATGAAGATCTCGGCATGCCCATCTGGCCATCTGCCCATCCGGGTAGATGTGAGACCGCATGGTACCTTCCCGAAATCGAGCGTGACGTGCCAGTTCAGCGTTGCGTTGGAGAATGACGACTGTCTCGAATGCAGAAGGTGGCAGCCGCCTGTGGCGGGACAATGCGGGGGCGGCTGACTTGGCAAGCGTGGTGTCATCTTGCACAATGCCACCATGCCACTCCAAATGCTTGAATCAGTGGGCGGCAAGTGTTTGCAGAGGTCATGAGGGAGGGAGGAACTAAGCACCGGGCATCGCAGCAAACGGCAGGAGCCATGCCGGGATGGGTGTGGCAGGCTTTTAGGGCGCCAAGCACGCGAACTGCCGCAATCTTCCCGCTTGCCGACAGCAGTCGCACTCGAAGGGCTTGGCACCTACCACAAGTGGAAGTGGCCCGCGACTGTACGCCGCATGGCCAAGGCGCTACGTAGATTGCACTGCATCTCGCCCACTGCGACCTGATAACGCTGGGACATCGTCGGTTCGCTTATACCGCTTCTCTCTATCGACCATGTAACCCTGCGCTCGGTATCTTCACGAGGCCGCTGAAGACGCAAGGATGGACCAGGGCTATGGCGCAAATGTCGGTCGGGATGTGGCATGCGAGGGCAGAAGAATCGCGTATATATGGATCTCTGTTCCTCACGACGCCAGCCAAGTCTGACTCTTGTCTCTGCGTGAGAGTGTGAGTGCGAAGATCTTCTCGTGCGTTCTCCCAGTACAGTCATTCCTGTCTACCCATCCCCCGTCAACTTTGTTCCACATCATCACCATGAAGTCCCAAACTTTCTTGGTTGCCGTCGTGGCAGCATGGCAATCCACCGCCATGGGCAAGGAGATCCCGAACCCTGTCCGGGATGAACGCTACGACAGCGGTGAGGTTCACGAAGGCATCATGGCCCTGAAGCATGTAAGCAAAGCCATATCATTGGTGCATCTTTCTGTGAGCAAGAGTGACTGACTTGATCCCTCGTCCTCAAGGCGCAATGGGCTGCCCGCGAACAAATGGGAATCTTCGAAGTGTCCCAGTACAAGAGCTACACCAGAGAGGGACCTGTGCCCTGTGTGGACGGGTACGCCGAGGTTGTTCCTGGCGACAAGAACAACACCTTCGCGTGCAGCAATGTGAGTCTTGCTCATCCTCTGGCAAAACAAGGTAGCACTGACTGACTGACTTTCCTTTCCTTCAAGGTCGACTTCTACGACTTCAAGAGCCACGCCGATCTCGGCTCGGCCAAGGGTCAGGGGTCCAGCTCTTGGGGCTGGACCAGCCCCGAGGGCCGCGAGTTCGTCGCCGTAGCCCAGGCTGACGGCGCCGCTTTCGCCGAGATCACCAAGGCCGGCAAGCTCGTCTACCTCGGCCGCCTGCCCCAGTACACCACGGCACAGCCGTCGCTGTGGCGCGAGCTGCGCGGCTACAAGAACTATATCGTGATCGGATCGGAAGCCGTCGATCACGGCGTCCAGATCTTTGACATGTCGAAGCTCGTCGATGTCGACCCCGCCAGCCCCGTCTCCTTCACCAATGAGAAGGACCTGACGGGTTACTGGAACGGGCTTCCGGTCGGCAGAACTCACGTACGTGTATCTTTCTTTCTTCAAGGAGAGATGGCAGGGTGAAATAGGAGACCCTACTGTTTCTTTCAGTACATTGATCTAATCCACTCTCTCTTCTGCAGAACATCGTCATCAATGAGGAGAAGGAGTATGCTGTCGCTGTCGGCGCCCAGCCCCGTACTTCTGACTGTGCCTCAGGTCTCATCTTCATTGACCTCTCCGACCCCTCGAATCCTGTTTCACCGGGCTGCGCTCCAGGCGATGGTATGTTATACCCCGATGCCGAACTCTCTGTCTTCCCCTGGGAGATCTGATAGTCCATCTGCAAACATGATGCTGACGCCGGCAGGGTATGTCCATGATGCTCAATGTGTTGTCTACCGCGGCCCAGATGAAAAATACAACGGGAAAGATATTTGCTATGGATACAACGAAGACAGTCTGACCATGTAAGACCCCGATTATACACGAATATGCGGATCTAATCTGGGCGCTAATCCCTGGTAGCTACGATGTGACGGACAAGAACGCCACCAACATTATCAGCCGTACGGGATACGAGGGGTCGGCCTATACCCATCAGGGTTGGACAATAGACAAAGAATGGCAGGAATACCTCGTTTTGGACGACGAGTACGATGAATACGACAAGACAGACGGCGGGATCGGAAAGCCCATTACCTACTTCTGGGATATCAAGTCGTTGGAGGCACCGAAGCTGACGGGCTTCTACCGCCATAGCCGCAAGGGCATCGACCACAATCGTAAGTCTGATACTTCCTCAATCCAGTCCTGCGATCCAAATTCTTGGTGACAAGGGAGAACTTCCAAGCGCTAACCGCGGCCCTTTTAGAATTCGTCGTCGATGGCCACGCCTACCAGAGCAACTACGGTCAAGGCTTGAGCATTCTAGACCTGACGTCGATTCCCTCGGACCCAACTGGCGGCAGCGTCACAGAGGCTGGATTCTTCGACATCTACCCCGAGGACGACGATGCGCAGGGCGGCGGCATGATCGAGTTCGTTGGATCCTGGAGCCACTACCCGTTCTTCAAGAGCGGATATATCCTGATCAACACGATGGAGCGTGGCGCATTTGTGGTGAAGAGAACCACCTGAAGAGTCAATTCCTTCGCCTCGGAGGCCCTTGCCGCCTGACGACGACGTTAGAGAAAGGGTGGGAAAGTGGATTAGAGCGGCTTGTTCGTAATGAGGCAGATCAGATACATGGGCACAGAATAATGACTGAATGAAAATGTCATGCCACCAAGCTTGCTCAAGGCTCTCCTAAGCCACCACCGTGGAGATTACATGGAAATGATGAAGGGTTAGTTTACGTTTGTGTGGTAGTTCAAACGTCAGAAAATATTCCTTGCCCAGATGGTCTCTGGTCCCATAGCATGTTTGCGATTTAGACGTTACCGCTGGGTTTATAAGTAGAATAACGCACCGGCGCTGAATGTGGAATAGAGAACCTCCGCATGCTCTGCAAGTTGGACTGCCCTGCCTTTCCTCCGGTGTCAGTCAAAGTCAACTCTTCCAGCACTGCCTGGTTATCGTCCTCAAAGGGATTCAATATCCCCTTGTCATGTCACCTGCACCACAAATACTCTCGGATGGGCTGACTAATTGCATGGCAGCATTATAATAATTTTATAGGCAAATATAAAGTAACACGGGACAGACGTACCGTTCTTACCCGTATCCTGCATTAATAAAAATGCCATTACCATACCAAACGTACCCATCAGATGAATTAAAGGATGGTCCAAGGACCGCAGCAGCAGCAGCAGCACATTTCCCCTCCCGTCAATCTCTTTCCTGACTGTAAGGGGAGACTGGCTGGGGCCAAGGGTCTCGGGGATCAGAACATGAACATTCCAATGGTGCGCATACATTACCTCAACCGGCACCTCGACCGGCAATTCGACATCTGCACAGGTGGCACAAAACAGGATTTGACACACAAACAAGAAAGTGTATTACGGAGTACTTAATATGGAGACGTTCTATAATAAGTACTCACGCTAGGGCGGTCGAGAATGACCCCCACGGCGCTATCCATCAAGCCGTGGCGGCGACCCGGGCCCTATTCCAACGCCACATCCGAAGGCCCGGTCTTCTTCACGCACCACGTCCAAGTCTACAGCAGTGGCAGCATCTAATACCCCAAGCAACAGCCTGAGGGGAACGCCTACGACGAGATTAGATGGGGCGTAGTACACGCAATGCCCCCAATAAATCACATGTGCTGTGAACAGGTTTCTTTCCCTGGCCCCCGTCTGGTTACATCGGTGCAGGGCCCAGGTAGCATTCCTACCCGCTGTAGCGTCAGCTAAGATGAGCGGGTTCAGATGCTACGGAACCACGATCCGCACACCGAGTGCCAAGCGACATGCAAGTCAAACGTCGCCCATGTGCAGGAACCGGTGAGGAATTCGCGCTTCGGTTAGCTTTCCCGGCTTCCCGCACAAAGATAGCAAGCCCGGCCGGGGTTTGCATGTGGAGAGTCGGGCCCGAGCAAGTGCCGCAGTCAACACGCGAGGACCCAGGCCCTGTCGGGCAGAGAAAGAGGATCGGATAGCATGTCTGTCTCACGAGCCAGGTGGATAAGTAAGTAGATAGGGTGGGGGGCTTCGCCTGCCTGCCTTACGATGGGACCAGCCGCATCGCAGGGTATAGGCGAAGAGAGGAATGCTTCCGGGTCGCCTCCGCAGGGCGGGAACGCCTGCCGATTCGTGCGGTTGGGGTGCCAAGCATGTCAATTTCCGGCAGGACCCGGTAACTCCACGTACGTTTGGCTCCATCCCCCCTTGTCAGAAAGCTTATAGTGTCTAGATGCACCGCATTCCTGGGACCTGGGGTTGCATCGAGGCTGACAAGATACCCAACTTGGCAGGAGAGACAAGTCTGCCGTCTCATGCCTGCCAGGCTGACTGAGGAGAGATGATTAAAAAGATATTCCATCAATCACAAGAGAGTTGCACAACGCGACTATCGTATCATGGCAGTTGCTGTATGCCAATGGCATCATGAAGTGATCCTAGATGCCAGCTCTTGCGTGACACCAGCTGTCGTCCGTCATCTCTCAGGCTAAGATGACTGCATTGCTAACACACCAAGAGCATCGCGAACCCCATCACCGCTCAAGATCCCGCACCTACATGATCCTGTGGGACTTTCCTGCACGAGGAAGGCCTTTCGGAAATAGACCGGCGAGAATTTCGCCATCGTGATGGCTGTCGTGAATTTTTGGACAAGGACAAACACAAACAGGTTTTGGAAGTGGTTCTGCGAAATATATAGCACGGCGCCGCCAACCATATCAACATTTGCTTCAGTAGCTCTATCATATCTCCCTATAACCATAAGTTCAGATGTTCGCAAATATGCTGTTTCTTGTACTAGTCGCGATCGGCACTGCCTTTGGCGCTGCCACCCCTGATGCAACGAAGAATGCCACCCAGGCTATCGTTGCCAAGAAGGTCATCATCGAAGCTGGAGAGGTAAGTCCCTATACATGATGTGCTTTATGATAGTCCCCAAAGACAAAAGTCAACACAGGCTTACCGATTTTCAGGGCATCTCCATTGAGTCACTGGCCAAGAAGGTCGAGTCCACGGGCGCCAAAGTTCTGAAGACGTTCGCCTCCGATGTATTCACCGGCCTCAGTGTCGAAATCGACGCCAACACGGACTCGTTGCAAGTCGACAATGAGGTCCGCAGCACCTGGCCCATTGGCCGAATGCAGCTTGCCCCGACTTTGCCGACCCTATCGTTCAACCAGGACGCGGCGAACTACTCGGTCCATGAATATACAGGTCAGCCAAAACCAGAAGAACATCAAAGCTTCCCATATAGACAGTTAACATGGGGAATAGGCGTCTCCAAGTGCCATGCTGCCGGCATGTACGGAAAAGGGGCGAAAGTGGCAATTGTTGACACTGGGACCAACTACAATCATGAAGCGGTACGTTCTCAAACCTCCAATAAGTAGACAACTCTATGCTAACAAGAGAAAGCTTGGGGGAGGTTTCGGGCCTGGCTTCAAAGTGGCTGCTGGCTATGATTTCGTTGGCGATCGAGGTTTGATCTCATCACCGCACCTTTATCAGATGAAATTAGTGATGCTCACGTTCATAAAGACTGGCCATACACATCCAAGGAGCCAGATTCAGACCCCCTGGATGACGAGCTTGGTCACGGTACGCACGTGGCGGGCATCGTCGCTGGGAAAAGTGAATGGTAAGTCGATATTTAGTACTCTCGTGCACAGCTTGCTGAATTCACGCAGGTTCTCAGGGGTGGCCCCGGATGCCACAATCCTATCCTATAAGGTCTTTTCTGCGCAGGGTGGTGTAAGTATTTGATCTCCAGTCACTCTGCTACCTCCTCATCTCACGCTGAGTACAGAGCTATACGGACGAGGACACACTGATCGAGGCTTTTCTACGCGCGTACACCGACGGCGTGAGTGACGATTGTTTTTTTTTTTTTTTTTTTTTTTTTCAATAATTTATCTCCGTTTGTATTTTGCTGACGCGGTGGACAGGCCGATATTATCACCGCGAGTATTGGCGGTGATGGTGGGTTCACTGATGGTCCATGGGCAACGGTGGCCTCGCGGCTTGTCGACAGGGGCGTGGTTGTGACCATTGCAGCGGGCAATGAAGGTCTACGAGGACCTTTCTACGCCAGCAACGGGGCATCAGGCAAGAACGTCCTGGCAGTGGCTTCCGTTGACGCCAGTGAGTTATCGGCTTTGCCATTCCAAGCTACCTTCTCAACGGATGAGACGCCGAATGTGACCACGTTGGGGTATTTGCCATCTTTCAACCCGTGGAATATGTCGTCCATGCCTATCGTCCCAATATCCCTGAACACTTCGATTTTGGGGGATGCCTGCAGCTCCCTGGCTGACAGGGATCTCAACCTCACAAACTCCATTGCCCTCATCCGTCGTGGCGGATGTGACTTCGCCATAAAGAGAAGTAATGCGGCCGAACTCGGCGCTAGGCACATTCTCTTTTACACGGACGACCAGCCCATCCTCGCTCCCACAACCCCTGACTCTGACGACGACCTCGCAATGATTGAAGAAGCCGCCGGTATAGCCATTGTGGAGACTGTCAAAGCAGGAGGAAACGTGACGGCAGACTTTTCGTCCCACGAGTCGCGACGTGTTGGCGTCTTCAACTCGGCAGGGGGGATACCGTCAGATTACACCACTTGGGGTCCGACCTACGACATGGAGATGAAGCCGAACATTGCAGCCCCGGGACGCAATATCCTGAGTACATATATTGGCGGGAACACGGCGTGAGTGGTTCTCTTGTTACATAAGTTTATTTTGCAAGATTTAGAGACTGACTTTGACCCATAGCTATGCGGTGATGAGCGGTACTTCTATGGCATGCCCCTACGTGGCTGGTGTTGCAGCCCTCTACATTGGCCAATTTGGCGGTCGCAGCGTCCACGGCAACAATTTCGCAAAGCAGCTCGCCGACCGCATCGTTGCCAGCGGCGCCGCATTGCCTTGGTCCGTCGAACAGCCCAAGGGAAATCCTCAGCCAAGCCGAAACTGGGCACCGGTTAGCCAGGTTGGGGCCGGCATGATCGATGCATGGAAAGTGATGAACTACACGACTGCTCTAGGGTCTTCCAGAATGAACCTGGGCGATATCCCACGCTTCGCGCCGGAACAGTCTGTGGACATAACAAATGGAGGGAGCACACCCGTCTCATACAAATTCCGATTGCAACCGTGGGCTGGTGTTGAAGCCCAGTCGTCCATTTACCCCTGGTACTTGGCCTATTACCTCGAAGAAACACCAAGAGAGATGGTACCAGGGGTTGTGTTGCCAGAGGGAGTGTTCACGGTGCAGCCCGGGGAAACAAGGACAGCTCGGTATGTTTTCTCTTCGTTTTCAGATGTCATGGATATAGTCGCTTACAGTCTACTCCAGTTTCAATTTCAATTACCCCGAGTATGATCCAGCCAAACTGGGGATGTACAGCGGGAAAATCCTCATATCCGGGAGTAACGGAGAAGAGTTATCTGTCCCATATCTAGGTTCGTTCATTTTAACGCGATCCCACTCTGCTTCCATTGCTGATGTTGTACACACCGGAGCAGGAGTCAGCGCAGATATACACGAGCAGATGCAGAATAGCATGTTCACCGACAGCGTTCCGTACCAGTACGGAGGCGTTAACCGAGACAACATCGAGTATTTCCACACGTACGAAGTCCCACTTCGCCCTTGCACCGACATGTGACTAGAAGGTCAAAGAGCCACGCTGATGCAATTTGAGAACAGATACGACTTCAACTTGACATGGGGGGCCCAGAATTTCCCAAAGATCAATCTCGATCTTCACTACGGCACCAAGGAGCTTCGATGGGATGTAAGTAGGAAACAAAAACTCCACAAGATGCGACGACAGTGACTGACCCTTCGGGCTTATCAGGTCTTCGAGAAAGGCTGGGACGAGAAGGATTGGGAGTACCCGCCGGTGTTGGGACAGACACCGGGCTACATCGGCTCGGTGGCCTACTATGCCGGACAAGGGAGCGGCGGCTGGGGCTACGACCCGACTCTCTACCCCGACCAGAACGTGACGGTTCCCTTCCCAGTGCCCCTTAGCCGGGGCGACCCATGGGCAGGGAGAGATTCTGCCTTTTGGTGGTTCGGGAAGCTGGCCAATGGATCCTACATCGCGCCCGGAGACTACTAGTACGTGCTACCCTCAATCTGCGGCTCCTTCAATGCATTATGACAGCTAACTGGGATGCAGTTGGCGCATTGCGGCGCTTTACCCGTTTGGCGACCCCAAGCGGTCAGATGAGTGGCATGTCTGGAACCTGAATGGGGTGGAATATATCACGATCACCCCTTATACCCCTTATGCCCCCTGAAGAATGGCATGTCGGTAGATGCAGGGCTGAAATTGACACTTGATCGCGCAATGGCTCTACAGGCTTGGCTCTGGAGGACGGGTGACTGCAGCTCCCTTTTCACATGACGATGGTATACGAGTAGAAGCAAGCAATTTATCGTACGTTTTGCTCCGGAGTGCGTCATGTGCTCGTCAAATGAACAGTGACAGATCAATACCTATGATGCGGGCACAATTTTGAGGATGTGTGTGCGTTGGGTCTCGCGACGTTGCTGCAGTGGATCGGTTAGCGTCCCGGGGAGTTGGCAGAGTCCGCGCGGGTACCGACAAGGCGCTAGCGTTGATTACCACTAACCGAGACTGGTATCCTTCGCGGCCTGGTCATAAGAGAGATCATTAAGATCTTCGGGGAAAACATCTCATTCGTTCAGAACTTTGGCAGGCCCCCCCCCCCCTAGCAGTGAGCCGATAAGGTCTGGCCCAGATTCATCAAGACCCCACTGGCGCCCTGCCAGCAACGAAAATTTGTCGCTGCGTGCATGCCACTCCACGTGGGCAGATTGCTCGCAATTAGATTCCATGCTCGCTGCAAACCAACCAGCCAATCGGCACGTCTTCGTTTGCCGTTTCTTCCAAAAATTTTTCATTTCCAATTCGATATTAAAGAAGAAAAGACGAGGGTCGGACAATGCACGCAGAAATGCCGGGATAGGGCGATGTGACAATACGATGGCCGCTGGTGGGCCGGTCGCCACTGCGCCGTAGATGCAAAAGTGGTGTTTAGGGGGCTCCATCACCAATGCTGCTAACACGATGGCCAGGGTATCCTCTTCCTCGCCTCTCCAGGCACTCCGCCTCTCCCCATATTTGCTAATCGAGATACCGAGGGACCGCTGAGTTCAAATGGGACCGCTCTCCCGTCTTTAGCGCTTCCCCTTCGTGCTCTTTCCCAAATGTGTACGTTGCGGTCCTTCTGGATTTTGGAATGAACCAGCCAGTGTCTTGAGTCAGTCGCCATCATGTCTACCGCCGCGCTGGATCTTACTTATCCGTTCGCGCGTCTGCCCTTCGCGGCGAGCGCCGTTATCGTCGGCGTGCTCTCGGCCCTGTACCTCGCCTACCAGTGGGCCCTGCCGAAGCCTCTGCCCGGCATCCCTTACAACCAGGACGCGGTGAAGACCCTCCTCGGCGATGCGGCCGAGCTCCAGCAGATCAAGAAGGAGGGCGGCCGGCCGCGGGCTTGGTTCAATCTGCAGACTGTCAAGCACAACAGCCCCCTCGTCCAGGCCTTCATAGCGCCCCTCTCCAAGCCCGTTCTGATCCTGTCCGACTTCAGGGAGGCCCAGGATATCCTGCTCCGGAGAGGCAAGGAGTTCGACCGTGGCCCCCGTCATCTAGAGAACTTCGCTGGTATCGTCCCGTGGCATCATATCGCCATGGCCACGGCGAATCCCCAGTTCAAGGCGAACAGAGAGCTCGTCAAGGATTTGATGACTCCTCAGTTCTTGAACACCGTATGTTAGCCCCCAAGCTCTTTGGCCGACCCACTCCATTAATGACATATGCTAGGTTTCTGGGCCCGAGATCTACAATAACGCCATGAAATTCATCGAGCTCTGGAAGCTGAAGGCTCAAGTGGCCGCTGGCCGGCCTTTCAGGGCTGAGGATGACCTCCACACCATGACGTTCGATATCATCAAGGTAGTCGCCCTCGGCGAGGGTGATGACCAAAGCATGACTGCCCTGTACACCGACCTGGTACGCTCCACTGCTTCCAATGCGCAAGATGCCGCCTCCGCCGGACTGGATGAACCTTTCGTCTTCCCCGAGAACAAGCCCAACGTGGATCTGAGGGCACATGGTACCCAACAAGAAGCCGTCGGAGCTGCTGCCACCCAACCCTTCCCGGCCTTGTTCCATAAGATCAACAACCGGAAGCCAGCCATGAAGGAAGCTTACGCCGCCAAGTTCGCCATGCTGGACCGACAGGTCTCCCTGGGCGTGCAGCGTATGAAAGCCGGGGCCGAAGTCAAGTCCGCCCTGGATCACATGATGCAGCGTGAGCTGGCTTCTGCCAAGAAGGCCGACCGTGCGCCCGTGTTCAACTCGCCCTCCATGTACGACGAGCTGTACGGCTACATCGGCGCCGGCCACGAGACCAGCTCTACCTCCCTGCAGTGGGGCCTCAAGCATCTGGCTGCGGATCAGCGCGTCCAGACCACTCTCCGGGAGTCTCTTCGTGCTGCCTATGTAGATGCCGTGAGTGAGGGTCGCCATCCCACCTTCGCCGAGATCATCAAGACCCAAGTACCCTACCTGGATGCTGTCGTCGAGGAGATCCTCCGCGTCACCGGCCCCGTCCAAACCCTGTTCCGCACCGCCACTGTCGACACCACCATCCTCGGCCACCACGTCCCCAAGGGCACCCAGATCTTCCTGCCCATCACCGGCCCCGGCTTCACCGCGCCGGCCTTCGCGATCGAGGAGTCCCAGCGCAGCCCGTCTTCCCAGTCCCACAAGCACATGCGCGGCACCTGGGATGAGACCGACGCCGCCAGCTTCGTCCCCGAACGGTGGCTCAAGGCCGAGGAAGGCACGCAGCAGCAGTCCTTCGACTCGCAGGCCGGGCCCATGCTCGCCTTCAGCCTGGGCATCCGGGGCTGCTTCGGCCGCCGGCTCGCCTACCTGCAGCTCCGGATCCTGATGACGCTGATCGTGTGGAACTTTGAGTTTGGAGCCCTGCCCGATGAGCTGAACTCCTTTGATGCGGTGGATACGCTGACGACTAAGCCGGCTAAGTGCTTTGTGAGGCTTGCTGTGGTTCAGTGAGTAGAGGGGTTGAAGGGGGTGCGTGTTTGCGATTGGCTTTGGCATAATACCCCTATTTAGGATGGATATATCTTTAGAACATAGCATTTTGAATAGACGGTAGGCTTGAATAGAAAGAATACTAGTATTTTAATCTAAATTCTCTTCGTGTCATCGAGCCTATGTATTAGCCAACTCTCTTCGGTGATTGTTTTTCTTCATGATTGTTCCAATATATCGTGCCTGTGTCTCACCCAACTGCCCATGTTCAGTTCTCTCTATTATCTAGGTTTTACATCATAGATTCTAACGTCTCACCTTCTTGAGAGCTTCTATCTAATAGTGCCTTCCTTTCAATGTGTCGTGACTCCTGATCGCGGATGATCAAGCTGGGGGTTTATTTTCTACCCTATTTGCATACTATCTACACTATTTAGGAAGTTACATGCATTCCCTGTCAGCTTCCATCATGTTTAGCTTGACATTTGTCACCCCGCCACCCTTCTCGCAGTCTCGCTCCCTCCCCGCCTAAAATACCTTGTGGTTGAATTCCATACATAATGACCTCTCTGCAATCGCCGAGGTGCCACCTTCCGTAATCTATATCACGTATTCCGAGCTCTTTTTCATTTCTCACGCAGTCTGTTCTTTATTCACCTCATCCTTTTAGCTACTAGCCAACGCCACCTTGGCCCGATTGCTCTATATATTGTCTCTTGATTTCCCATTCCCGTCTTGTTGCTAACTGCCTTGTCCCAGGGCCGTACCTCAACGGCGAAATCTCACGCTTCCCCGGGCAAGCAGAGCCGCATCCCCTTCACTCGTACTTAGCTACCTACTTTTGGAGTGAATTGGATGTCTCAAGAGGGAACAATGAAATTTCTCGGGTAAGCGGTTACTCCATCCCTCATGGGAAACATGGACAACATGGAATAAACACCGAAAGTCGTCTACTGCATCGCTTCATATATTACGACTTCGCCCAAGACCCGCGAGCAACAATAACTTTGGTATCGCATTTGAAGTGTTCTTTCTTGTATAGGAACACCTCTCGACGGATATCATGCTGTGAGCCGTTTTTCTTTCACCCTCCACCAGTGCTGGCTAGCCATTTGCTCTCCGCTGTTAGCCATCCGACATGCTGCTTGAGGGGAAGCGTCCCAGGTACTGCCCAGCCCTCATGCGTCTCCCTTGTGCCTGCACGACGATGGCGCTGACTTTCTCTAATGCTCGTGCTGCATCTACGAAAGCCACATATTGATATCACCAATACCCTGCCGATTCGAGCCATGACCACGACAGTTCCTTCGAGGTCTCCAGCTCGGACGCGTCGCCGGAGCCGTCCACAGATGAGCCTTCCACTAATGAGCTTTCTGCGCTAGAGGTAGCTCTTCCGTCTCTCTATCCTCCCGTCACAGCATTTTAACCCTCCTATCCCAGACCAATGCACCTAGGCAGGCTCGGTTGGCCGGCCGGTCTAAAGCGACGCCGATCCCCAAGGCAAGTAGGCTCACTTTCCTTTATGCACTGCTCGCTTCTGCTAACATACCATCTTTTTGTATAGACTACGGCTTTGAAACAAACCAGGCTCCCCTTTTTGCCTATCTCTTCGCGTACCACATCGGCGGCCCCCAGACCCAAGTCTCACGCGAGGTCCCAGGCAGCTCGAAACTCCACTGAACCCAGCATGTGTCCGCTGGCGCGCCCGGCTAAGATACGGCCGAGTGGCCCCAGTGCAGTGCAGCCCCACGGCCACAAAGATGTGGCCGATGACGCAGATGACGAGAGCGATGATCCCGTGGCGCCTCGCAAGCGTGCTCGCAGAAGTGGTCGTCGTCCCGTGATTCTTTCATCCGCAGAGGGCAGTAACCACATTGGACCGTCCGCAGCGAGTCCAAGTGCCCGTCAGGTAAGAAGATGTCCTTCCGGTTATGCTGCGCGACTACAGTAGCTAACTTGTATCCAGCCTTCACGAGACGCGACTTGGCCGCCCCAGCTCCGTGGTAGATGTAAGTAAAAGTTACCTTCCCTGGTGTTGCCTGTTAGTAACCTAGCTATCTGTTCTAGCATAAGATATCTTCTCCCGCGGCTCGTATGGACGACAAGCTCACGTCTTCGCTCTCGTCGCGGCCGTCCCCGACACAGCCGTTTATGCAGACCCTGGGCATCGGCTCGCATCACACCGCCAGCATCCCAGACCCTCCCCCGGCAGCCCCTGCCCGGAGGCCACCTACGCCCATGATAGTTGAAGACGCTGGACAGGCTGCCAGCCCCGAGTTTCCATTTTATGTCAAGATTTGTGTCGTCTGCGGCGATGCGAGCGATAAACACATCAACTGGATTGGAATCGATGGTCAAGAGCATCTTCTCGTGTGTCTGCATTGCCAGGCCGCAGACAAGCGATCCCGTTCCGACCTTGGCAATGGCAAGGCCTGGGCGCTCCGATCAGGTGCCCTTCCGACTCCTGGGCGCAATGGGACAACCATCGCGGCCACGTAGTCTACGTCACAGCAAGGAGGGGATGGAGGTAGCACCTGGTCCGCCGCGCCACGACCACGAGGAGGAACACGGGGTGCTGTTGCGGAGTCGGGGAAAAGGGTTTTTGGAGGAGGCCGCAAGCAGGCGTCGGCCTAGGAGCCGCGTGTCGCGTGTCGCGTGCCCCTGTTCCCGTTTTTGGTCATGGTGCATTCCAGAGGATGGAGTTTTATGGCATGGGTCTTTTGCTAGCCCCTTTACGTCTGTCAACCGCGCTTTGTTGTCAAATGACGGGTCCCACCCGGCAAATGTTGCATTCTCACCTGCTACAAGGTCGATCTATACTATAGTTCAATTCCCTGTTTCTACTCGAGCGACGGTACTCTACCCTGGGCTTCTCTGTCTCGCATGATTCGGCATATCGATGCCCATCGGTACTGTATTGTCTTTTGCTTTGGGCGATCCAGCTTCGTAGTTTATCTTACTAGGATCGTTTTAAAGGTGAGCTTTGGCGTGGCACCCTGCCGAGTTTACGTGCTCAATCTACCCAGCCACGTAGTCCTTGTGGCGTTCTGAGCAAGTTGGAAAGTTTAATACCTAATGATCCATCTCTGGTAAACCTTACGGCACCTCGCGTCGGAGATATACCCAGTAGAGATAGCATAAAACTGTATAATAGAATTTCTGTTCCTGACTTTTTATCTCCTTCCAGTCAAGACTTCCTACACTTGCTCAACCATCATTATCTCCTGTATACACCACGCATCAACGCCATAGCCAACATGCAGCTGAGCCTCTTGACCCCCAGCGACCCCCCCTCGTACGAAGAGTTGTGCCATTCCACGTCTCGGCCAGCACTCCCCGCAACTGCCGGTGCCTTCTACCATGACCACCCCGGCGGACTGTCTATCAAGATGAACCTCGGTCCATCCCCGGGCGAGCCGATGGAGAGCCAAGCCTGGCTTGGCGTGCTCTACGTCAAGTGCGGCAACGTCCCCGAGATGATGAAGCTGGGGCTGTTTATTGGACCGGAGAACGTCTCCCACGAGGACGGCTACATGGAGCACACAGCAGACACAATCTCGGACACAGAAATTCAAGCTCGATGGCCATATACCCGCCACTACTATTTCCGCGACCTACAAGAGCCGCCCCGGTGGGTGGCGCACATGGCTTGCCTGGCGGGCGACATCCGGAGCCTGGCTGACATGCATCCATGGGAACTTTCCCATCAGCACGTTACTGCAGCTAGCGCTTGGGCCGTGGAGGGGCAGCAGATTTACCGATTCGACCGTCGTTACCCGAGTGTTTTCATCAACACCATTTACGACATCCCGCTTCAGGGCCTGTGGCCGTGGCCAAAGGCTACCGAGGCGACAGATAACGCCGATCATAAGGCGCCACATGCACCAGCAGATAGCCTAGGGAAGCCCTCTTCCCCTCAAACTAAACCTTCCCAGCAGTAGTTGCCGGTCGGCTACCAACGGTGACTCGCGTGTCTCTTGCCCTTGTTGTTTCAGAAGCCGGTACCGATCCAATATTTGGTTGTTGGAATGCTTGCAAGAGTTTCGGAGGTATTGATTATACAGGTATAATGGCTTCTTTTCAAGTTTATATTGTGAGGTAGCCTGTTCTTCGCCAGTCTTGTGTCTCTACCCGAAATCCTTGGTATAAATCGAGAGAGAAGAAAGGAAAAGGAAAAGGAAACAGAATGAAAAAAAAAAAAAAAAAAAGATAAAAAGAAGTTCATCTATAAAACCATAGTGCTGCGTTAGAATAGGTGACAAATTGGATACGACGTGCCCTAATAAACGTCATAATATCATAATTTTCAGAATAATGACAAATGGATCAACAGGTTACAAGGTCATCGCCAATTCTCATAGAGAGCACCAAGGCCCTCCATCTAGCGTTACATGGCCCCCAATGTTGCACCAGAAGCCATATCGTTTACCTAAGAGACCACAGAGTTCATGTCAATTCTCGGACAACGAACCCTGATGCTGCTGGACCAGGCTTCCCCAGTGAGCTGAAAGGGACCGCTCGTCCCGAAAAGAGGTTTCCGAGAAGGTTTTGGGGGAGGCCTCACGGAAGACCACGGAGAAAGCTCCGAGACAGGCCTTTACAAGGCTTCCAGGGAGACCATCTCTCTGTATCGTGAAGTTGTGGCTGAAGGGGGTAACATTGGAGTGGATCACAAGTTGTCGTCAGCTTGGAAACTACGACCCATGTCCCATAGCCTCTATTGGTTATCTTGGTCGTTATGCATACTTGCTGTGTAGGCAAAAGAAGACGTGGCGGGCCGAGCCTATTTGTTGTCTATTTGTATTTTAACCCCAGGCCTGATCTGCCAATATATTGAACTCTAAATCTAGTATCGATAGTCACTAGTCAAGATGGCTTACGGAATTTCGTTAGAGCACCCGTATAAGGCCCAACGGTGAGGTTGGATTAAGCTGCATATGGTGATGTTTTGACAAGCCTTTCGTGATTGGATGAAGCGATGCCAAGCATGCCAGACGCGGCTTAGTCACTTAATGACATATTGCTTACTACTATGTACAATGTGGAATGGTCGTAACTTGCCGTTCAGCCCGTGCAACATAAACGGCTGATAGTTCTCCCTCGTCCTGGTTGGCTTGGTGATCTACATGGATTGAACAAGGGCCAGCCATGCATGTTACCGAGTATCCAAGCAGCATTGTCAATAGTGTTGCAGCCGGTCATCAACACGTTCCGCAGCGGCATGTTCCAGAAAGCACGTGCATAATTGGTAATGCAGTGTGATTGGTAAACATTCTTCCAGGGGCTGGCTATGCAATGCGCATCGTACATCGTACTACCCGGAAGGACGGTCTCATAGCCCGACTCGCTCGTGCCTCTTATATGCCGCAATTGTGGGTATCTCCAGTCCACTTGCGGATTAGAGTTGCAAAGGACGTGGGGCCAAGTTACCTCCATGCTTTACTGCCGACATATGAAACAAAAGAAGGTGATGCCGAGGTATAAATTCACGATCCAGCGTTGCATCAAGCAAAAATTTCCCGATGTTCATCCCAACATAGCCACGAGACGTCGAGGCCCCTTATGTAAGCTAAGCCGTGCTTGGGACCGGCTCGGCTCGGAATGAAGGATATAAAACCCTGCTTGGCGGCCCAGCATTGAAACAAGCTTTTCCAATACGATCATCTCCCTCCTAGGCCCCTACCGCATACAGTAGCCCGCTCTGTTTAAAGTTCGTCCGAAGATGAGAGTGTCTGGAACCCGGGTTGCCGGCGTCGTCGCGGCGGCCGCCGTCTCTGCAAATGGCCAAAACCTGTTAGCTGAGGCGCCTCTGACCAACACAACCACCACGGAACAGTTCGCCGAGGCATGCAAAGCGTTTTCCCAACAGGTTCAGATCGCCAACAGCACCTTCGTCTCTGCCGATTTCGTTGCCGCCAACACCACGCTGCAATTCCCCAATGCCGACCCGTCCTGTAGCAGACCCTCACAGCTCGTGTCGGTGCCTCTGTGCCGAGTCCAGGCCAACATCACCACTTCGAGCACCTCCGGACTCCACTTCGAAGCCTGGCTTCCCCAGAACTGGACTGGCCGGTTTCTCAGCACAGGCAACGGCGGCCTCGGTGGCTGCGTCCAGTATGACGACGTCGAGTGGACGGCCTCGCTGGGCTTTGCCGCCGTGGCCACCAACAACGGCCACGACGGCATGAGCGGGCTGCCCTTGTACAAGAAGCCCGAGGTCGTCACAGACTTCGCCTGGCGCGCCATTGAAACCGGCGTCGTAGTAGGCAAGGACGTGTCCAAGGCCTTTTACGGCAAGGCCCACACCAAGAGCTACTACCTCGGCTGCTCCACCGGCGGCAGGCAGGGCATGAAGATGGTGCAGGACTTCCCCGACCTGTTTGATGGCGTCTCCGCTGGCGCCCCGGCCATGAACTTTAACAACCTTAACACCTGGAGTGCCCACTTCCTGCCGGTAACAGGCTCGAACACGAGCGATACCTTCGTGAGCCAGGACCTGTGGAACGTCGTGCACAAGGACATGCTGAGCCAGTGCGACGCACTCGACGGCAACATCGACGGCATCCTCGAGGCGCCCGACCTGTGCCGGTACAAAGCTGACGGTCTCCTGTGCGGCAATGGAGCCGCGCCGGCCGGCGCCTGCCTGACGGACAAGCAAGTCAACACGGTCAACACCATCTTTAGCGACATGAAGGCGCCCAACGGCACCGTGTTGTATCCCCGGATGCAGCCGGGCAGCGAGGCAGCCGGGGCCTTCAACTCGTACTACAACGGGCAGCCGAGCGACAAGGCAGACTGGATCAAGTACGTGGTCATGGCGGACCCCAACTTCGACCTGAGCAAGTTCACGCCGGACCTGTGGGCCCTGTCCGACACGCTGAACCCGGCCGGCATCGCGACGACCAAGGCGGACATTTCGGCCTTCCGGGACCGCGGCGGCAAGCTGCTGCACTATCACGGCACCATGGATGCCATCATCAGCAGCGACAACTCGCCGCGGTACTACGAGAGCGTGCGCGCGGCGCTGAAGCAGGAGCCAGCCGAGCTCGACGCCTTCTACCGCTTCTTCCGCATCTCGGGCATGGGCCACTGCAGCGGCGGGCCGGGCGCCCACTACATCGGCAACCAGAAGAAGCAGCTTGCCTTCCCCGGCCAGGCCGACCAGAGCGTGCTCATGGACCTCGTCCGCTGGGTCGAGCAGGACCAGGCCCCCGACTTCCTCACCGGCACCGCCTTCGTCAACGATACCCAGGGCGGCGAGGTCGCCTTTGCCCGGCACCACTGCCGCTGGCCGACCATGAACAAGTTCATGGGCGGCGACGCCAACAGCGCCGATTCGTGGTCTTGTGTTTCTTACAACGCCACTACCTAAGCAGAGAAAATGGTGAATTATTTTTAGGTGCTACTGTTTGGGGGCAGGGGTAACCAGTTGTTTGGCTTCTGTGACGAAATAACTTCTTGTATACTATATATTTACAAATATGAAAGTCACACGCTTTGAAGATTAATGAATGCAATGTTGAAATTATCCACATCGTTTCCCTGACGAATAAAAACGA
This sequence comes from Apiospora marii, assembly GCF_038362585.1. NCBI lineage: Eukaryota > Fungi > Ascomycota > Sordariomycetes > Amphisphaeriales > Apiosporaceae > Apiospora > Apiospora marii. The sequence continues at coordinate 2,496,512 of NW_027117374.1, forward strand.
ACCTATATTGCTTAGTTCCCTATGCCCAGAAGCTCCTCCGTTTGCTGAATGATTTGTCCTGGGTGTCTTTTGCAGATCTTGCAGCTCTCTTTTGATCTTGATAACTCATCTGTGCCACCACAGTCGGCTTTTTGTCTGTCAAGTACGGACTGCCTAGATACACCGCACTCTCCACCATTAGCTGCTCTGCCTCGTAGTGGTTCCCTGCCGAGTTTCCGGCCTTCATGAGCGCCGGGGCGACGATTAGAGTCACGCAAGTTGCGCCCTTTTCGAAGTTGTTGTTCACGGGTTTCATCGCAAAGTCGTTGAACTCGATGCCGTGGCGGCTGTCCCCCGGGTACTCGCAGAACCACGACGCCATCTGCTGGGACAGATCCGAGTCGAGCTGGATGGCCTCCAGGATGAAGTCGAAAAGCTGTTGGACTAGGCTGGGGTCCCGTGTTTTGAGCAGGCCCCGCAGGTCTTTTTGGATACGGGCTACGGTTTCGTATGCGTTTGCTTTGACGTTGTCTCGCTTTGCGTAAGATGATAGGAGAGCCGCAGTTTGGCTCCTCCAGAGGTGGTAATGTGCATCTCCGCACTGACCGCTACCAGCAACACTCTTATCTATATATGACATTAGTTCCTAGGTGACAAGGAGTTGTGATAGACTGGTGAACAAACTCAAGTCATAGAATTTGTCGCAGAGTTCCCCGGCCCAGTATCCTCGGCTAGGGCAGGTTCGTGACGTGAACACAAACTTGGCCAGGTGATCCCAGATGACTGCTTGAACCAAATCTACGCGGTCCTCTTTAGAATGAAGGAACGTCTCTGGCTGTAGCGTGATCTTTTGTAGGAAGCCTGGCCTAAACTTGCTCGGAGTATGATACGGCGATGGCTCAACCACATTACTGCTCACAATCTGTCCTAATTCCCACATGAGTTTTCTCCATCTGCTGATGATCTCGCTGTCTGGTAAAAGTCCGATGCCGGATATTACCTGGGTTCGAATCGGGCCCGCCTTCTCCTGTACCTTGCGCTGTAGCCACTCAATTGTTTGCACCTGTTCGAGCATTCCTTCCTGGTAGGATGCCTTCATATCCTCCATTTCCAATTTCAGGCTTCTGACCTGGTGCTGCAAGACCGCGATTTGCTCCTCGTGAGCATTGTCCGGCTCTTTTGGCAGGCTGTCTCGAGACGAACTGCCATAGCCGCGCGACACTGTGGTGCGTACGGGACTCGGGGGGACCTTGCTTGAATGGGAAGCGCTCGCCCGCCAGCTTACTTGACGAATTCGAGGCCGTTATGGAAGACATATGCCGGTCTTCTCTCATAGGCTTGACCCCAGAATCTGGGTTCGGTTCAGGCCACGGCCCAGGTGGATGCAATGAGTCGTCTGGTGTCAGGGGCCGGACGGTGGGATCTTTGCCTCTAGTCCCGGGATCTGCCGTAACCTTGGAAAGGGCGAAGCCATTCGCGTTTGGTTTCGATGTGTTTCGCCTGAAGAGGGGCCTTACTCTCCTCCCCAAGAACGAACCCTTGGCGTACGGAAGTCCTCCTATCTCAGGATACCGCCCATACTCTCCGGTGTTTGGTTCGCCACGCATAGTTTCGCCGGAGAGCTTTCGAAAGATCTTTCGAACCTGGAAGCCTTGAGCCGCATAGCCCATCCAAACGTCTTGGGATTCCGTGGCGGATTGAGCTCGATGGCCCACTCTTGCAAGTCTCGGGGCTTTGCAAGTTGTTTGTCATGCGTTGGTGGCTGCTGCTAGCGTACTGGAAGGCTTGGACATTCAGCCCATTGACACCCAGTGTCGGAATCTATGTCCTTCGCACGTTTCCACAACCTGATGCCAGTTTTCTCAACCCTCTTGCAGTACGCCGGTCCGCCACCGTTTAATCAAAGAAAGGCTAACTTGTCACATTCATTATCTTGAGACGCTGACCGATGAACTTTTAGACGGGAGTTGTTCGGCGTACTGCGCATCGGGAAATCCTGTAATATTGTCGAAGCCTGGTGGAATACTTTCAGGCCAGTAGTCAGATGAAACTCTCACCGTGCGTCCTCAGGTATTCTATGGTGAGTGTGTAATCAATTTTTCCTCGCATGTATACTGTGTGTGTGGGTATTACTAATTATATCTATTACGCATATATATCTATACTTGTGGCTGACCTTCTCGAGAAATTTTCAAACATGGCGCTCTTATTCCCGGCTAACCTTTCAGCTGGTGCCAGTCTTCTGATAGCTCCTTGGCTCCTTATTTGCGGGCAGTGTCGTGCCTGCAGCCACAAGTCGTGTTGATATTGATGTCGGGCCGCCAGCTCATGGATGTCTGCATTTGTCTCAACATGTGACGGCTTTTGAGCCCAGCTATTGGTTCAAATTCCAGAAGCTTGCTTCACCACAAGGCGTGAACGCAGGTCGTGATGGGTCTTGGCCAAGCCGAGAAAATACGATAATTGTGGTCGGTGGTATTTAAGGCTTGCCGTACTCGTCCAAGCCTGGGCTAATTATGGCAATATGCAGCCGTAAGTTGGCTTGGGGCATTGCCATTTCCGAGGATGGCACCCTTTGCAAGGCTCTGGGAGTTGCGGCGTAGCTGATCACAAGCTTACATTTTGATTTATGAACACCCGTGAGCAGTTGTGATTTCCAGCATGCTTGGGGCCTGAAAGGTGATCCTGGGATACTCAAACTAATCCAAAGCACAGTCTGTCCAAAAGTAGTGAATATGCCTGAAAACACTACAGTTCGGTGGAGCGCAGCCAAGCCATACAACTTTGGCATAGCAGAACTGCAAGGCTCGCCTGTACCGCAATCTTCCAACCGGTACAAAACAGGTCAGCAGTCTAGCGCTAGCCGGCTTCGAATGCCCAGCAGGCCCTCGGACAAATTCATTGCGATAGGCATCGACTTCGGGACTACGTGAGTTGTCCAAACCCACAAGACACGTTTAAACAGATCTGACTCTGGTCCAGGTTCTCAGGAGTGTCCTGGGCTTACTCTGAGGATCCCGACCTGATACACGAAGTCAGTCACTGGCCAGCCGAGTCGCAAAACAAGGACGAGATCCAAGTGCCGACTATCTACGATGTAGCGACCAACAGCTTTGGATACATGGTCTCACGGGACGCGTTGCCTATCAGGTGGTTCAAACTTCTCCTTCTTAATGACAGGGACGCCAAATATGACCTGAAGAGCTGCGAATACCTCTACGACGCGAAATGGAGGCTAGAGGAACGGTCAATGGATGTAATAGGCCTCATCGCAGACTACCTGCGCAAGATCTGGCAACACACACTGAGCGAAATCAGCGTCCAAGTCGACATCGATGCTTTGCCGCTTCGAGTGGCCATTACGGTGCCTGCGATATGGCCCCAGTATGCACGCGAGAAGATGAAGGCTGCAGCGCAACGAGCCGGAATACTGGAGTACCGACCCATTGGAAAGACCGTATTACAGCTCGTGGAGGAACCTGAGGCGGCCGCTCTGGCAACACTCTTCGAGAGAAAGAAGTACCCCGAGACGAGCGTGAGCTACAGTCGCCGATCTTAGTGTAGATACATGGTGAGCTAATAGCAACTAGGTCGGCGAGATCTTCGTCGTATGTGATTGTGGTGGTGGAACTGTGGTAAGTGGACAATGCTCTCCTTTTCCTGAAAGCCATGTCACTTACTTGAACTACAAGGACACCATCAACTACAGAGTCAAATCACTGGAGCCCTTTTGCTTGGAGGAAGCGGCAAAGGGGGACGGTAAAACTCAATCTCGCTGTTATACGGCTTGGTAGTCCTCGGCATTGACAAGCTTATAGGAAAGCTTTGCGGCGCCTTCTTGATTGATGATGCCTTCGAGGCCTGGATGCAGCACAGATCGGGCCTAAGATTCAGCCAATGCCATGCACCCAAGAACGAGTTTCGAATTTTTGTGACCGAAGAATGGGAGTACACCATGAAGAGAGCCTTTACTGGCAAGGAGGTTAATAAGGAGTTTATGCTCCGGCCACCGGCGAAGGCCTTCTCCAAGTTCAAGAGGGTCCGGGGCCAGAGCGATAGCTACTCAATCAAGGGGTAGGTTTCTGGACCCGGAATTTACGAAACCAAGCGTCCAAGAACTTACAATTCTTTTTAGAGAGACAGTTCGGCATTTCTATGATGCGACCTTGCTGGGTATTCAACAGCTCATCAGTGACCAAAAGAGAGAGATCAGGACAAAGCACAACAAGGAGCCGAAGGTAAGGGAATCCTAGGACACCTCTGCATCACTAGACCGTTTGGCTGACACGTTCAAGAAAATCCTTCTCGTCGGTGGGTTAGGTTCCTCTAGGTACATCTACAATAGACTGCAGGAAGAGCACCAGAACGTGTTGCAGCCGACTCGGGCGTAAGGACAACAGTCCCAACCCCTACGTACTCCTGTTCTAACACATCATTTATACAGATGGTCCGTTGTGGCTCGGGGAGCGGTCATATCCGTGCTTCGCAACACTCTTTCCAGCAAAGACTTTGCCGGATCCCAAGACTACAAACGAAAGCAGACTCTCCACCGGTTGCCTGAGATCTCTGCACGGGTCTCACGATTCAATCACGGAGTAGAGAGCGGAGTACCTGTATACCGAGCATCTCCGCCAGTAGACGTCTCTAGGGATAGAGTAACAACAGATTGTGACGGTACCCAGCTGGTCTGGCGTATGCGGTGGTACCTCAGACAGGTGAGCATACCGACTTTTTGCGTCTCTGCCCATCATCGACCAGCCAACATTGCCAACTGACCCAGCGATAATTAGGGAGACACGGTTCATGATCGGAACCCTGTTACTCACAACTTCACGGAATACGTCAAAGATGCAAACGCCACCAAGACCTACTTCAACATCCTGGTGAGCGACACAGCCGAGGCATCTGTCAGACAAGACCACACCGTCAAGCAGCTATGTGTAATTGGGTGCGAGTACGAAGTACCATGGGAAGAGATGCAATTCATTGCTCCAGGTGTCCGGATGGTGGATAACATTAGTCTTACCATGAGGTTTCAGGGGGAGCCAAAGTGGAGCGTGAGGGTTGGACGCAACACTGTAGAGCGCGACGTCAATGTTCAGTACACGGATTGAGGAAGTGGTCTTTGTCCCCTCCGGTTATAGATTACAAATGACAAAAAGGTGACCTGCGGCACGTTGGCCATTTTTGTTCTGATCATTCCTTGGCAAAGCGTGCTTATGGAACCAAGAAGCCACTTGACGACGGCTTATAATATGCGAACGTTTTAGTTGCGAAACCGAATTAAAGAAGGTCTCTTACTTGCCTGTGCTCTTTTACTAATCTATCTTGTGTGAGATATATGACAATGAGTCAACGGCGTAAGATTCGATGCGGCTTTGCTTTGTAATTGTTCCGGGGGCACAGTCAGCCCGCCCCCTGATTTGCTAGCGCCAAAGGATTACTGAGTAGCCCCGAAAAGGCCGAATAGGGCATCGGCGCGGAGGAACAAGAGAGTATTTGGCAAGTCTGGACAACAACATCATTCCGTATAACATGATGCAAACAAAATATATATATGTTTGATGGTGCCCCTAAGGGCTTTCCTGGAAGTGGAAGAGAATTAATTTGACATTCATGATACCCGGACTGTTACTATACAGAAATCAAGATTCACTTCCACTTACACGATGCTTCAATCACCTGGTTTTGTTTACCAACCACGGCTGCACAAGACGGAAAACAGCGTAAAATACCCCAAGAGAACTCCCAAGCAACAAGGGGAAATCCAACGACTATATGATGAAGCAAAGCTCCAATACGACCAGTCCAGCTGGTCTTCTTCGATAGAAGCGCTGCTAGGCGCCAAAAGTCTACCAGCTATTACCAAAATTGTGTCATTAGGTCTGGGCAGTCTTTACGAGAAGTCCAAAGACCAGCCGCGGCGGTTGAAGCAGCTGGCCATGTTGCTTGGCGTAGCCGAATATCTGCGGTCGGCGAGCTGCCCCGAAATCAACATCTACGCGCAGGACCCCAGTTTCACAAAAGCAGACGAAGCACTTCTCCGTAGCATGGGCGTTCAAGTGCTGAAGACTACGTCGCCGGCGGACCTGGGCGAGGCGGGGCGTGTCATCGACGAAAGGACGTTGGTGTACAGCCCCTTTCTCACGATCGAGGCGTACGAGCTGTTGCTGGGAACCTGCACGGTGGACCTGCTGGTGGGAGACGACTTCAACGCGTTGCGCTCGAAGTGGAAGAAACACACGGCCGAGCACAGGCAGGTGGAACACCTGATGAAGTCGTGCGTATCGCAGTACCAAAGACGCAGTATCAGCGGCAATGGCTTCTGGAGAGACGACGACAGACACTTCCCGATGGCTTTGTATAATCGAGGCCACCATATAAGGAGGCAGACGGGCGCCAAGGACCAAAGCAGTAGAAATCAGTTGTTGCCGGATATTCAACCCAGGGGTGAAACACCTCGCGCTAGGTTATAAACTGCTTTACTTTCCTTACTACATATTCTTCAGGGGGCAGAGACAATATCAAACACGGGACTAGTCATAGTGCACTCGTACGGTATACATGAAAGTATTTATTGCCTTAACTACTTGCCTTTTCTAACCCTCGAGAAACAAGGTGAGCACGATGCTCTTAAACTACTTTCTCACCTAGATAAACAGATAAAACAAAGCTTTGCAACGGATGAACTGGTCTTTAGAGATCCGGGTGGTAACTCTAAGACGGAACGGATGGGAACTCCTTAAACCGCAGCGGGTCGACCGGGCTGGGCAGTCGGAGGGGGCGGAACGGGGTTAGGTGGAGGCTGAGGTTGAGGTTGAGGTTGAGGCTGAGGCTCAGGCTGAGGTGCAAAGAAGTCCAACGGAACGGCATCGACTCTTGACCTAACTCGCGATTTTCCCACGAGGTACATCAATATGAAAGCAATAGCCAACCCCAGTGCAATGACGCCGAAGGCGATGGCGAGGATTAAAAGAACCAGCCGATTCCTATCATGACTGTGACAGTCACATGTGTTATTGCCGGAGCCCCTTACCTTGAAGTAGGTAAGGAACCCCCCGTCGTCGTTGACGCTGCCATCGGTACTGCCAGCGCCTCCGCAAATCTGGCTCAACGCAGCCGAGTAGAAGTTTGAGCCAGCCGCACCAGCCGCTGCGCCAATGTTGCCGTCGAACGCGACGGGGTAGACCACGTAGTTGGGCATCTTGTTTAGTGTTGGGGTGAGAGTCGGTTTAGATGATGGCTTGGGGCGTTCGGAGAGGTCGGGTTGTCAGCGAGCAGATGCTTCAGGGGAAGTGATGTTTTTGGGGACCAGTGAGGAACTGGGTGTGTATTTATACTAAATCAAGATATCCCAAGACCTTAACGTCACTGTTGTTGCTTGAGAAACTCATTGATTGTCGTAACAACACCAAAGATGTTGTGCTCTCGTTGTCGTCTTTGTTTGGTAACATGCTTCTTTCTGCGAGAGTTCGACAAAGGGCTTGTTTCCCGCAACTTACGGCGTGTGTATACAAAGCTCATTGCCTTCGGACGGGGAGAAAGGGATGCAGCCCGTACTGCTTGACTGCCAAACGATAATATGGCCCATTGCGAGGACCGGGTTTGACCAAGTTCCTACTAGGACGATAGCTACGTGGTATCAACGTGAAAACCCGACGTCTACTATTCGGGCGTTGGACCCCAAGGCGCAGGCCATTTCCTAATCCACGGCTATTGAGCAAGGGCCGGCCGGACAAGCAACACTATGCGACTGTTTGCTGTCTTGGTAAAAAGGTACAGGACGAACCGTCGTTGGCTACAGCGATGTTCTTTTACAAGAACTGCTGTTTATTAAGTACGTATGTACGTATGTACGTATGTACGTAACGATGCGACATAATGACCGAAGCATAGAAGAAGAAGAAGAAAACCGAAGTCGGCAAATAAAAATAACGCGTTGTCTACACGTAGGAGGCTCCATGCAGATATTTCGCCATCAAGTCAAAGCCTGAGAATGGAAACCCTTGACTTGCAAATAGCAGACCCAAGGCGTACCAAGAAATAAGAGGGCAGAGCCGGTAAGCACTAATGCTTCTAACCGCCTCCTATTGTAAGATGTGCATTTCGTGGCGGCGGCTGTTAGGTTTAGGTTTGAGCTGGCACTTGGGGCGGCAGTGACAGAGAGGTGTTGAAGATTAACCAAAACTGCTCGAGTCCCTTCCGTTCGACCAGTAGGGACATCAACAAGACACCGTACTAACCAAACAGCCAGGCTTCCCCCGACAGCTGGCAATTGATACAATTATATATGTAGTATACGAGTAATCGGGTAATTATTACACTCGTGAATTGTTTATTACTATTGATTATTCTATTCGAATGCTTTAAGTATGGGCGATTAGCCTGGTTATTCCGGTGTCTATTTGATGTCACTTCTGGCAGTCTGGTTCGACTAACCTTAAACCGTTGGAGCAACCCACTGCCGCCAGTAGATTGGTCCCAGCTCACTCACCCGCTCCATACTGATCTCCGTCTCCAGTCGCATCAATTTTCCTTCATATTGGTAGGTCCGGTACCTAAAAAAAGCATTTCAGATACCTAAGTATGGAAAAAGCCCTTGATGAAGATTGATTGATTGAAAACCCACGCGCCTTGCTGGCTTTTCCCGACATTGCATCGCATTGCATTTACTTTACATTGGTCTCACTCCAATCACCCGCGGATCGACTGATTGATTGATTGTTCGATTGACCAGACCAAAACCGACCGCATCGCCTCGCCTCGCTTTGTCCTCAATCGATTAATTGGATTGTAAGGCCCCAACGAGCTTGTATTAGGTACCGTGCCGAAGCGCGTCCAGGGTCGTCGCATCCGCATTTGGTGCCAGTAGTCAGTGCAGGGTGCTGTCCGTTGCTGGTGCGCTGGTGCTGCTGGCTGGGGAAAAATCCAATTACGGCTTCCCCTCCTCCATTGTCTCTGCGGTTTTCTTACCTGTACGACGCGTGGTACAAGACATACATTACTTTGAACACCTCCGCAACCCATCATTCCAGCTCGACAACCAACAAAGACCAAATGGCCGGCCAAGATTCTGCTGCTGTCGGCAAACAGAGCCCAACTCCTTCCGAAACCGACCGCATAAAGCCTCCTTCTGCAGCCGAAGACCCCGATACCGCCGCCGCGCGCAAAGAGCTTCGCAACACGGCCATCTCTGACAAGCCTGATCTTGCCCCATCCTCAGCCATGGCTTCTTCTGCTGCTACCGCCGACACTGCTGCTACGGACTCCGACACGGCTTCCGCTCGGAACAACACGCCCGACCACGAGAACAAGATGAAGGACCAGATTTCTTCCCCAAAGAAGAAGCGGGCGCACGACGAGGTCGATCAGAACAAGGACTCGACCCAGGATGCCAATGGCGATGTCTCGCCGCTGGGCGCCGATGCCAACCCCAACAGAACTGACAGATCAGAGCCCGAAAAGAAGCGCCCCCGGGACGTCTCCAGCGAGACGAAAGCCGCCGCACAGAACAATGCTGTAAGTTACGTTATATAATATTTTCTATCTTTCTCTCTTTTACTCTTCGTCTTTTGTTTCCGATAATCGCAATCCTGCGCTTAATGCCCCCAGGTCGCATTCGGGACGACTGCTGACAAGAACATTTAACAGTCCCAAGATGCCAAAGCAGCTGGAGATAAGACCGTCAAGACCACCTCGAGCTCGGCATTCAGCAGTTCAGGGCTTTCTGGCTTTGCTAATACAGCGTCTCCGTTCCTCCCATCGACAGGCGCCAAACCACTCACTTCCTTTGCCAGTCCTTCTGGCTCGCTATCTCCGTTTGGTGCGGCAGCCACTACGAAAACGGATACCACCAAGTCGGTCTTCGGCAGCGGCAGCCTCTCCAATGGCGCCTCCCCCTTTTCGTTGGGCGGCCCTTCGAAATCAAGCGTGTTTGGCTCTGGCTCAGGCTTGAGTGGTGGTCTCACTGGGCTGAGTGGTTCCAAATTGACATCCTTTGGCAAACCCGGCGAATCTTTTAAGAGCAGCAAACCGGCCAAACCATTCGGAGCTCCGGAGAGCGACGCCGAGTCAGGCGACGAGGAAGCTGACGACGGCGATGACAACGCAGGGGACGAGGCTAAGGAAGACAAGGAAGCTGACGATGATAAGAAGAAAATCAAGCTGCAGAAAAGCAAGTCATTCTCGACGCAGCGTATGCCAACTGTTGCTAACGCGATCACAGCCAATGTTGATGACGGCGAGGCCGGCGAGGTTACGGTCCTCCAGCTCCGTGCAAGGATCTACTTCCTGGACAAGTCTGCTACACCTGCTGCTTGGAAGGAGCGTGGCGCCGGCAACTTGAAGATCAATGTGCCCGAGGCCTGTGTTGATTTGGACGATAACAACCTCCCCATTCCCGGCTCTTTCGACGCTTCCACTCTCGAGGATGCTGACAACAAGAACGTTCGCCTCATCATGCGCCAAGACTCTACTCACCGCTTGCTACTCAACACCGTCATCATTCCCGCCATGAGCTTTCAAGAGAAGCCCACGAACAAGACGGTGTGTGTCCTGTTCACGGCAATTGAGGACAAGGGAGAACCAGTCAGCATCCAGCTCAAGGTTAGTTCATCACTTCACTTACCAAACATGGTACATCATTAGTATAACTGTCTTCTAACATATCGTCCAGTTCAACCCTGCCAACGCTAAGAGCTTTCTGAACGAAGTGGGAAAAATTCAACGTGAACTCCAGTCGAACTAGGAGTCCGATGCGGGTCCACCTGAAGATCCTTCCGCCGTGCGAAGTCCCCTAATTATTACCAAGCCGACGGTTCGTGTTCTCACGAGTCCATCATGTGAACCATTCACTGGTGGCGCCATCAGCCAGACGCCTCTGAAACCCGGTCGGGTACTCGTACGTGTGAACTCTGGTCGCCGGGTTTCTTACGAAGACTCGGGATACCATAGTCGGGAGTCTCAAGGGACCCAGGACGAGTTGGAGGGAGGAGATTTTTCTATTTATCGTGAAGCTAGCCCTTGTCATGGCTTGTCCCGACGCGAAATGGCTACAGAAGACATCTCTGAGCCCGATTCTAGCGCTGGGGCGGCGGCGCAATCTCCGTTGCCAGACTATGACTCCGGTGATGAGGGGGATATCAGCACCTTTGTCCCTGATACACATACCACGACGGATCATGATATACCCAAGGTCGAGAAGGATGATGACCAGATCCGAACAGAAGAGACTGGGTGAGCGAGTCGATGGGCAGTAAGTACATGGCCAGACGCGCACATCCAGTTGGTGGTACCCAAATCATGGCGGGGAGGGGGAGGGCGGAAATAGACGGAGTTTCAGGGCGGGTCAGCGAGCATTTGCATAAGATGGATGGGGTTGTTTGATTTGGCGTGTGTATGGACTACCAGACGGAAGGAACCGGACCCCTGGCATGCAGTAAAACTTGGACATAGTTTTTAGTACGTCGCAACAAACTGGCAAATACCCCCTTTCTAAGGCTCGTTGTTTATGTCAACCTGTTATTCCCTCTCAACATCATGTAGATTCTGTGCTTCTGTCATAATCTTCTGTCATAATCGTAAAATTCGATTCGATGTCCCTTCCAGGGTAAACATTGGCAATGGTAGTACACCGTGTTTCCCCTCGAAGAAAACTGTCGAGGTCAAATTTTCATCGATTTACTTGTACTACTATTGTATAATTCGCTATATCCTAAATCGAAGATGGTACCCGTTCTTCATCTTGTCTGCAGCAGTCCCTCCTTACCATCTATGCGGAGCAGACTGCCTGCCAGCGTGCGTCGCCGTGAGTGACAGCCAGGGCGGCCTTGACCGTCTCGGAGGCGGTAAAGTCCGACATCTTGCAGGTGCCGTAGTCATCGCTCTCGCAGCCGGAGGGCGACAGGTCGAAGTTGGCCTCGTTGAGCAGCAGCTGGATCCGCTTCTCGCCGCCCTCGCAATCCAGACCGCGGAACAGCATCTGAGCCGCAAACGGCACCTGACGGGCTGTCCGCCACGCCCGGTTGGGGTCCACGGGGCCGGTCGCGGGGAAGTGGGAGTCCTGTGCGAGGTGGAGCGCAGAAAGCAGCAAATCTAGCGTCGTGTCGTGGCCGAAATTGAGCGACAGGTTGTCTTGACCTTCCTTGTCCTGCTTCAGGAGGAACTCCGTCATGTTGCTCACCAGCAGGCTGCCGAGCACGGGACCCATGTCGCCGGGCAGTCCGTATCCGAAAGCCCCGCGCATCAGCAAATCATACTCGTACTCGTGATCGAGGATTTCAGCGCGCGTGAAAACGGGACACCAGGGGGACGAGTCTTTGCCATACACGGCCGTCCCGTACACGCACGCGTAGAGCATGCCGTGGACGTGGGCTGGCGTGAAGTTGACGCTCGGGAAGCTGTCCGCCAACAGGTGGTTCAGCCGGTCGGCGATGGGCGGCAGGTAGGCTTTCCCCCATTCGGATACCAGGGCGCCCCCGAAGCCGTACGTCCACTTCTCGCACGTGTCCATGGGCGTGATCCACGAGACCGTCTTGTTGTCTTCGGCAATGAGATCCAGCGAGGCGCTGGAGTTGGCAGAGCGGCCGTAGTATCCGTCCATGAACCAGCGGGCGGACTCGACGACGCGGTCTTGGTCGCCGGCCAGCACGCGCGAGGCCGACAGCTGCGGGTACTTGAGGCGCATGGCGACGCCGTGGTCGAAGAGCTGCTGGCGTCCGGTGGCGGAAAGATCATTGGTCGTGAAAGTGCTGTTCCAGCCCTCTTGGAGGAAAGCCAGGGCGTCCGGCACGGGAGCGCGCGGCGCGGAGAACAAGGAACTCTCGTTGCCGATGTAGTAGGCCAGGTTCTGAATCGTGCCGATCTCGTCGGACAGCGGGTTTCTGCTACCATGGCGGTGGACTAGGAAGCCCTTGGCCACGGCACAGCCCGGGGGAGCGCCGCTCGAGAGAGACGGTGGCGTGTTGCTGGGCTGGAAGTACGGGGATAGGTTGCCCATGTGCTCATAGATGTTGAAGTCACATGATGTTGCGTCTGCTGCCGCGGTCGGCGATGTGACGACGATGGCCGCCAAGCCGAGCTTGATCGCCTGGCTGAGGGAAGTGGTGAGCATGGCGACCATGGAGCGACTGCCCGCTGTGGTGGAGAACAATTCAATCAAGCAATGCCAGACACAGGCACCGAGGAAAGTGAAGAATAAGAGGCGGGCAAGGCGAGAGACAGCAACGGGGCTTTTCTTAAGAGCCTCCAGCTCGCCATTGCTCCTGTCGAGCCCGTTCTCCGCATCTTGCTTGTTTATCTCCGTTATCGTTCCCATTTCGAAGGCTTCCCGATACCCGGATCGGCAGAGACACTAACCAAGCTCTTCCCCGGTTCCTTGCAGCTCAGCCCGTCGTGCTGGGAAGGGCTGGAAGGGAAGTGGTTGGTTTAGGTGGGTTGGGATCACTACGTATATGCTAGTCATGCGGCGGTCATCGAGGGGTCAGGCCGAATGAGGCAGGTGCTCAAGTGACCTACTGGGCAAAGCGGAATGATTGGACGAACCGATGCCAGGTCAAGATATGTAGATAAATTGATGATAGACTTCGATAGAACCGCGAGTGTCAGGAGTCACTTATGGTATTCAGGTGAGGGTTTGTTCAGTGTTGCCGTTTCGCTGAGGTGCCAGGGGCAAGCGATCAGCACCTAATTACGTACCCAGTACCTACCTACCCCTACCAGGTGCTAAAGTATTGAAGCTCCGTGCTGCGTGCGAGCGTGCTACCTCTCAACTGCGGGGCGTGCTCGCAGTGAGTGATCTGCGAGATCTCATTGCCCCACCGACCATACTGATGGTTCTTCTCTACATTCCTTCGTAAGTAGGTACTGTAAGGCAACAATCAAGGTGCTACAACACTGATGGGTTGCCACAAAGAACGTACAAGCAGTTCAACTGCTTGCCCGTGGATCAATTTAAAAGTACATACAGCGAGTTGTTATAGAATAGAAAGCCCACCCCAGTTAGCAACCCCATTGAGCAAGGTTAGTGACAGTGCTTAGAACACCCAAATCGCAGCAATCAAAGTCAAGCCTCCTGCAACCACCGCTGCCGGACTTCCAGTCAAACTGGAAGCACCACTTTGTGCCATCACCGAGGAAGACGCCGGACTGGAGGACATCATAGTCGAAGACATCATCATGGCTGTAGTAGTTGAAGACATCATATCAGGGGCTGCCATAGCCGAAGTTGTCATCATACCAGGGGCCGTAGCCATCGAAGTTGTCATCATACCGGGCATCATCGCGGCAGCCGAGCTTGTCATCGTCATCATGCCCGGAAGTTGTGCTGATCCCGTTGACGGCCTGTCACCTGCGTCAGCGGGCTGAGCAGGATTGAGCGCAGGAGAATTGGCGCCAGTACCATTACCCGAGGTGGAATTTCGACCCGAACCATTGCCGTTTCCTCTTCCGTTTCCGCTTCCGTTTGACATACCACCGCCGCCGCTGCTGCTGGAAGAGTTGCGGCCACCGCTCATGGCACCACCGCTCATAGCACCTCCGCCTGCAGCCCCACCGGCGGCGGCGCCTCCAGCAGATAGAGCCTTGATGCCTCCATCGAGGGCCGCGTTAATTTGGTCGATCGATCCCTGGGCGATCCCTTGGCCAACACCCGGAACCTTGGAGACAATGGCATCGCCTAGCGCCTTAGAAGCCGTCTTCTGGTCCTGGATCGACTGGACAGCAACCATGGTGACACCGAGCATGTCGAGCTGCGGCTTCTTGGCGGCCAGGTCCTTCATTGTCGTGTTGACCGAGGTCACCAGGCTGTTGGCCGTGTCTTGGAGAGAGAGCGCATCGAAGACACCGAGGGCTTGCGCCGCGTTCACTTTGGCGGTCGAGGCCTGCATGGTCATCTGAATCTTTTGCGACGCCTGGAGGACGGGCGCCGCGGAATTGACGTCGGTGCCCGTTATGGCCTATGCAGGGTGGTTCATCAGTTACTCAAGTTGACATGGGCCCTGGCCCTTCTGTGTGAGTGATGAGAGAGTGTTTCGTACCTTAACCTTAGTATCGAGGTCGCCCAAGGCATCTGACACAGCACCGATGGCCTGCTGCATTGCCTCAAGCTGGGCGTAGGCGAGACTCGCCAGAGTTGCCTCCAAGACAAACGAAGCCAGCTTCATCTTGTATTCCTTGAATATAACGACTGTATAGGGTATTTTAAAAGGTATTTAGAGAGATACTGCGCCGGGCCTGGAAGAACTGTCGAGGTGATCAAGTAGTGAAATTATGTGATTGAGATGCCTGGTCGGATGACAGGTGTCCAGGCCAGCTTTATAGATGCAGTGATATAACCTTGAGCCTCAACCCCATGGGCTGCCCGGAGGCCGCGAAAACTTCTATTCACCTGAAACGTTTCCGAGCAACCTTGAGAATCTGAGAATCTGCCCTGCCCCTCGTCTCCTAATCTCCTGATCCAATCGCCTATGGGCCACGGCTATCGCCCGGGTCCAAGCAGAGGCGCCAAGACCAGATGAACCCAAAGTATACGAGCGATCAGTGAGGGCCGTTTCATGTTTCGAGCTTCCGTTTCCATCTGGAAACATCAGCAACGTGTTTCCTGACAAAGGGCAAAGTCTATGATCCTTCTGCCAGTGAACTGATGAGTGCCATGTGTTGGATCTGAGCCGCGATCTGACGATGCATGAGCCGCATCTCCAAACTACTGGGCGGGCGAAGCATACCCGTTGGAGTTGTCCTCGTATGCTTCATTTGTCATCGATTGAACGGAAAGTCTCAGTAGTCAAGGGTATTTGGAGTATTGAAAAACGACGCGTTGGGGTATTAGCGCTGGCATCTCGTCGCACTGACATCGGGCTCTCGACGACACCTTCATCTCCCGACAGCAAATCCCGGCGCACCACCCGTGCAAAGACTGGTCCAGTATCATGCGCCAGACTTTGTCCGGCCTGGTTGAAGCTGGCCATGTTTGTAATGATCTTGACAGCAGAGTCGTTTCCAGATCTCCGATGCCTCGGGCCGCTCTTTGGTCGCACACAGGCCCTTTAGACGAAGATGCATGAGCTGGGAAGACGATTCCATTGGAGTATGGAAACTGTACACCTTTTCATTGATATAATGGTTTTCATTAGCATTACAGACTGCCGTTCCCACCACCGTTATGGCTGAGATTTGGCCTCGTAAGGGTATATGTTCGTCAACTGGCTTCTTGAGATTCGCCAACTCCCAGATCAAGACCGCGATGGCTCCTCATCGCTATGATGGGCTTTATCTTGCTCGACCCTAGTGTCATCATCATCTTCGTGATCGTCGCCGCTTTGTTCTCCCTCCTCACCCCCTTCCCCGTCCTCGTCGCTGTTTCCTTCTTCTCCCTCTTCTTCGCCTTCTTCTCCACCGCCTTCTTCGCCCTCTTCCTCACCGCCTTCTTCGCCCTCTTCCTCACTCTCTTCTTCACCCTCTTCCTCCTTTTGGTCTTTGTTAACATTCTGTTTTTGCTTGCCGCCGTCATTTACGCCGTTGTTCTCATTTTCGTCGTCTCCCTCTTCCTCATCGTCGTCATCTTCGTCATCATCATCCTCGTACCAATCGGGAATCAAGTGATTGTCTGCTTCGCCGTCCTCGCCGTCTTCGTTGCCATCGAGCCTTCGGCGGGCCACCTCACGGCCGACCACGGGCAGTTTGGTCACGCCACGGTGCTTGGCCTTGTCGGGTATGAGTGCTGGGTCGAGGAGGCCCACCTGCATGAGGACAGAAGCCTGGTCCCAGTACACATACTCATGAGCAAGCTTTCCACCTCGCACAGTAACGATTGAGACCATCAGCACTTCAACCTTCTTTTTCGTCGGCGGGACCCCGGGTAGGATCCACGGCATCTCGGTAGTGTGTTTGAAGGCAACATGGAGCTCATCGACTACTCTGTTGGTGCCGACGGTTCGGGAGAGCAGTGTCAGCTGCAGCGATCCAGGGTTGCGGTGGAGGAAATAGTGCCCATAAAAGTCATGCAGCTCGTCGGCACCGATCCCGCCGGTCTGCGTCGGTACGAATGTCACGTATGGAGTGGTGTTTTTCGTGTACGTGGACATGGTCTTCTGGAGGTTTTGCGTGAAATATTTGGCTGAGAATGTTAGTTTTTGGAAGTCCTAGTAGGTAGATGGGATCAAGGAAAGAAAATGAGAAAATATTGAAGCACGTACCCTGGACATTCTCTTCATGCACTCGCTCCAGGTTGGTATCGCGTCGCCACGCTCTCCGAGTTGTCGCAAGAGATCGGCTCCAGGCCAGGTCCGCACTGATTTTGTCGTACTCTTCCAGATCGTGTTCCGCAAAGCCACTATTCGCATCGTATGAAAACGTGGGGTAGTTGTACTTCACGTATTTCCCAGTGCCCATGCCTTCGGGGATCTTGCGATTGACTGTCCGCCGCTTCCCCTGGATGCCAACCATCTGATCTTGCTTGACGATACCCACTGTCTCGTCTCCCTCGGCCAAATGGACCAGCACGTGGACGCCACCGGGGTAGCGCGTGCGCGGATCCGGGATTGCCGTCGGGTAGTATGCGATGAGACAGCACAGCTTGAAGGACGGGTTGTTGTCGAGGACGTGGAAGAATTCTAAGCAAGCCGACGCCGCTTCACCATAGCAGACCAATCCATAGGTAGAACATGGGCCAAGGTCTTGGTTGTTCAATGCGCGCAGATGCGTCTTGTACTCCTTGCCACCCTTTCCCATGGAGAAGTACTCGACGTCATAGCCTTCATTGCGCCATTCGGCTATGGTGAGCTCGTCGAACTCTTCCTCTTCTGCCGTAATGTATAGTTTGGGCTTCCCCTTAGGGAAATCATCTTGAGTTGATATTAGCTATCGTCGTATCGATGGTATCGAGTCTTCATACCTGAGAGGAAATTAGGGTCATTGTGGTTGGGTCCGGCCCCGGCCATGCTACCTCCCGTTATATTGAGTGTACGGCCATTGCGTTCCGACTCGGGTAACGCAGCTTCGACTATCTTCGGAACGTCGAACATGATGAATACACGTGTGGTGAATTTGTCAATAAAAACAGATGCTATTCATGCCGTACTCATTAGGAGGTGTCCCTACTCTTCGTGGCTATTACTCTTATATTCTAGTTTGAAAAACAGGATTACAATACCGACCGTCATTGAACCATGACGTCAGGCTCGATCCATCGACCACCATAACGCCATTGGGGGTCCCAATCTCCTTGAAACAAACCCTTGACGAAATAACACTTCGAGGTCGTAACAATTCAATTAAATTCGGTCAACTTCATGTGTTGTCTTATTTGTCGTATCTGATGTGGCAATTGCTTGTCTTGTAAATCGCAAGGAAACAACGGTTCTGATACTAAACATCAAGCAAGTCCTGCTGCATTGTGCTGTCTCCACTGTTGTTGACCTTTACCACGCAGAGATAGGTAGTCGGGCAACGACTCCGACCGTTGTGACTAACAATCCCCGCAACGGACACTAACAACTGTCATCATACTTCATCAAGTTCAACTTGCTTCCATCAGCACCCCACTCTGCCACTGTCCAACATTGAGATGAATAACGGCCACGCAATTAAGTTATTCGGTCTATTACACTTCTATTGTACGGAGTATTGTTTATTCAAGTGTTTATTCGAGCGTCCATATGCCAGATCATTCCACTCGACTTATGTAGAGGTGTTAGAACTGGTTGGTCCGGAGTATTGTCAAAGGCAGTGCTGATCAGTCCACCATCCATCCCACCCGCTACCTACTCCAGTGCACCACTCATCTCTTGTAATCTTAGCTGCACATCTGGTGCGCTACCACGAATCTATCAAGGATGCTATCGCAACCGTAGCAACGGCACATCTGGAAATGGGCAGCGTAAGTAAGAGTTTCTCCAAGGGCTGAATATCGCTGCAGACGCCAAACCTACCTCTTCTTTCCCGCCCGGGACGCAGTCAAAGATTTTGGTCGCGTTGGACTCCTGGCCCATTAATACTGTGGACCAGCAAGCGGCGGAGTCAATGACCTGGTAACACGGCGCAGGATCGCAAGGGCCGGGTTGTTGTTGGTCCTGCCGGACAGCCAGCGCCGGAACGAGCGGCATCAGGAGGCAAAGAATCGCCGGGGTTTGCATTTTCGTCGGCTGGAGAGGGACGGAAGGCGGACTGGGTGATCGAAGGCTAAAAGAGTGAAGTGAAACCAGATTAGGTACGCAGTCGAGGAGGCGTTCAAAGAAATACCATTTACTTATCAATACCTACCTAATCATGCTGCAAGGGGTAGAAGTGCCGTAAGGGGTGACTTCTACTCATTTGGGTCCAACTACTCCTAGATACCACAGCTTGAGGCAGCATGCATAATGTTTTCGTTCGCAGTACGATGCGCACGGGTCTCTTGTGTCTATTTAGCCTAGGTTCTGGTAGATGGCATATCAGATAACGTGACAGCATCGGACTGTCGGCAGTTGATTTGCATGCAGTCATTTCAGCCGCCCTCAGGTAACCATAACTTGGGGGCTTAGATATCCTCAAACTCGAATTTCACCAAGATGGAGCATTTGGTCTCCTTTCCTTTCAAATCCAACAACCTGATAAAGTTCCAATCGTCTCGAACATACAAAAGCCGGACAGTGGCTACACCGTACGTAGGGTTTCTGGCCCACGAATCGTCGCTTTTGATCAACATGCGAAGGAAAATGAGCTCGTTGTCGTCGTACTCCCATCGGAGCTCCTCATCCCAGATGGGATCTGTCGAAGGCGGATTCTCGCCCCGGTGAAGAAATCCGAGCCTGTGCTGGTGGTAGGGGCCAGTCTTTTGCTTCGCCGCGAGGTCTTTTTCATTGGTCACCATCGAACAGGTCAAGTACGGCTTTACATCACTGGCATCGCGGTCCGGGGGTAGAGGGATGTCGGTGGCACCGCCCACATGCAACCGGAGTCTCTTTCTCTTGCCTGTGTTGAGCTGTCCATTTCCGCCCGGACGCAGGGCAGCTGGCTTAAGAACAAAGCCGTCACTTCCGGTGAAAAGCGCCTCATTACACTGCATGGCCGCCCCGTAGGTCTGCCAGTTGAGGGCACAAATCTGGGCCCCTATTCCCCAGAAGGATACTGCCCGTAGATTTCTCGAGCTCACGCGCGTTCCCTTCGGAAATACGCGTACTAGACCGGACGCGTTGTGGTGGGCAATCTTTTCGGAATTCGCTGGCATGTGCTGAAGGAGCTGTGTCTCCGAGACGTTGATCAAATGATGGTGAGGCTCTTTGGTCCCCCATTCAACATCTTCAAACCAGGAGTTATCAGGAGGCTTGACGGATTGAGCATAGACCCCCAACTCGGCCAGCTCGGGGATAATGACGTTTGAGGCAGCAGCTGCTTTCTGCTCGCGATACTTCTGATGGTTTCGCCTTTCCTCCTCATCTTCTGAGGAATCTGATAAGTCATCCTCTTCCATGACCTCGTTCGCGTGGTGATACTCGACGATAATACAAATCTTAGAGCCCAGGTCGTTGAGGCAGACATGGTCATCGGAACCATCTTGTTCCAGATGTCCTCGGTCGCGCACAGCCTTGCTCAGGAGTCGGTCGCCGAAGACCTCTCGCATGATGGTAACAAGTCGTAGTTGCCCGTACGCATCGCAATGGTTTTCCAAACTTATGAAGATTGGTGCGGCTCGATATCCCTGTTCGTCCACAGCCTCGGCAGCCTCTTGATCAACAACATCGCGAATCGTCTCGCAGACTTTTCTGAACGCTATATGAGATACGAGCGTATAACCATGCGTCACCTTGGGTTCTTCTTTGTCGTCGCTGTTCCACGCGTCGATCTCGACACATCGTGCGCCGGTGCGAAGTACTTTTTCGTAAGCTGCTGCGGAGCTCTTGCCAAACAGCTGATGAGCCAGCAGGTAAGTGTTGTGGCTTGAACTAATGAAGTATTCTGGCAGTGTGTGGGACCGATCTGTCAAATGCGCTGGCACTGAGATGTGCGGGCGCTGGACCAAGGCCTCCAAGGCCGCTGTGGGTTGGTCGGAATCGACACCGGCTTCTGCCTCGCTCAGAACGTTCTGCTTGACCAAAAAAGACCTCAAAGCATGGCTGACACGTAGTTGGCCCGTTGTGATGGCGGTCCGGCGACCAGCGTGTCCTCCACCCGCCACACTTTCAAAGTCGATTTGCTCCCCATATTCTTCCTCATCGTCTTCGCCTTTCGAGAAAACGTTCAGCCTGCTTAACTTTGAGGTCAGGTCAGACATAATGGAAATGGATGAATGGGAAAATTGCAATCGACGAGAGTTCCCGAAAGATATTGCTACATATCAGGATTTGTTTGCCATTTTAAAAAGAAAGAGGAACTGAACTGTCCTTAAACCGTTTCAGCCGGGATTTCGGCACCCTCAGGCGCCTTTTCCCAGGTTGTCATGCCTTGCTTACGACGATGAGAATGGACTTGGCTTACGCCAGTGAGTTTTGGTGGGGTGGGATGACCCCCCAATTGTGGCGCTTTTCGCAGTCAGGCTCACTCAGCTCAGGCCCGCGATGAGCATCATCATCCGTCACCTTGTTAGATACTTGACGCCTCACTTCCTCACGTGTATATACCAGTATTTCTTGAATACCGCGGACGCCTCGGTCAGGTGCAGCTACTTCTGTGATGCCAGTGATAAGTCCATTGCTGTATGAGAGGGGAACCACACCTTTAGCGGTGGGATTTTAGTGGCAGATGCGATCTTCCCAGCATCGCATTCCTTGGGCCCGGCGCCCGTAATCTGACTTGTACATACCGCAGCTTACAGACACCCGACTCTCCTTTGTCAATCCCTTAGCAACTTCAGTTTACATTGTGTGTGATTGGTCATTGTCTTGCATTTTGTTTCGGAATCCAGCATCACTTCGCCATGCTGTTTCGTGCACAATGGGTCGATTGAGTCGAGGCTGCTTCAAATGTCGGCAACGACGCGTTCGCTGTGATCAAGGTCGCCCCTCTTGTCAGCGCTGCATCAAACGAAATGAAGTCTGCGAGGGCTACCGCGACGAAGCAACTCTGATATTTCGGCACGAGACTTTAAAGGTCATGCGACATGCACAAATTGCCGCGGCGGTATATTACACCCCTCCCGCATCGATAAGTCCCCGCCGTAGGAGTCGGTCGGTTGATGGGAGGAGTCCCGTCTTGTTAACAGGGTCGGTGAATTCTTCCCACTTTAATCCAGATGAAGCCATATCCCTCCCCAATCTCCCTTCGCCATACCCGTGGCTGAAGCAGATCCCCCATCATGTCCAAGTCCACAAAGAAGAACAAGCGGTGGAACAGTTCATGGACAAATATGTCATGTTCCCTTGCAATGAGTCCTCATCGCCTGGGTTTCTGGAGCATCTACCATCTCTATTCAAGGAAGTGAATGTCGAAGGCCGATATGCTCTGCGCTGGGCCGTCAGAGCCGCGGCTTACGCCGAGGCAGCCAGAGACTCCGAGGGAAGCCATATCGTCCAAAGAGCTCTGCACTGCTACGGCGAGGCCTTGTCGGCGCTGGGCGAGTCACTGGCAGAACCAGGCAAAACACCTGACGATTATGACTTGATGGCCATTGTGGTCTTGGACCTGTTTGAGGCAAGACGAGCTCCCACCTGGAATTTCTGAGTTGGATTCTGACAGTAGCAGGCCCTTTTCCTACCAGATCTCTCCCAGGTCGGTGCCCACACTCAAGGCATGGCCCAGATCCTGAGACTGCGAGGCTCGAATCAGTTCTATAATCCGCGGGGTTGGTCTCTCTTTCGGCTGGCGCATCACCGTATCGTAAGTCTTGCTCTTATGTAGCATGAGAGGTATGCTCACTTTCAAACCAGCAAAAACAGCAGTTAGCTTTCAATCAGCCAGCGCTCATGGAGTCGACGGTTTGGCTTGATCAGCTAAACGAAATGGTGCCATTCGTCCGGCTGGAGAAAGATGCACACGAGATCAAAAAGACGTGCGAGAGAGCACGAAGCCTCTTAGAAAGTGTGACAGTGGATAACGTCTCTACTGATGCCGTCAAATCAATCCGGGAACTGTACGAACTCGATCAGACAGCTTCCGGCTGGCGGCAACGTCCCCAATGGCATTTTAGAACGGTTGCCGCCAGCGACTTGCTTTTGGACCTTCCACTTCAACCAATCACCCGCCACGTTGAGCTTCATGGAGATGTTTGGAAGGCCTACGAACTCAATTATCATAGGACAGCCCGAATTATATTGCACCAACAGCTTTTGATGGTGCTAAAAGCAATATTGGCAAAACCTAGCCTATCAGAGCCAATGATCCTAAGTCTGCACGATATGATGGACCGGTCAACAACGACTGTGGGTGCCCTTGTGGAATCGATACTGGCCACCGTCCCTCAATCGCTGGGCGATATCGACCATTCGGGTCGCGTTCCTCACGCTCAAAATGGAATCCCTAAGTGTAGGTCGATTGGGTGTTATCTTCTCTTATGGCCGATCAAAACAATCAAAGCCCCCAGCTCGGCGGCGTCTTTGGAGCAAAAAGGCAAGGCCCGGTCCGTGTATGAACGAATTCGAGACTACACGGGAATGAAGTCAACGCTAGGGGATTTGAGCATGTTGCCGTGATTCTGGATGGTTGTCGAATTCGGTGGAGTGGCATGGGCAGCCACGGTCCCCACATACCGTTCCGAACCCGAAATCTGGGTTGATGGATGCATCTCAGCCATCCACGTCATGGAAACGCATCGGAACGAAATCATGAAGTGGAGGGTCTGCTAGTTTTGCGACCGTTTTGAGCATCATCGGGTATCGCCTGTCAGCATGTCAGACAGAGCCAACGGCTCATGGCGATAATGTTTGTTGGATAGATCGTGCTTGAATGCGTGCCGACAACCAACGCCTCTTTCCTATATAGCGGCCCTCCAATCAGGCAAACTCGGAGTGTCTCCCACCCCTCATCAATAATTCCACGGATATTCCTTAGCCAGAACCAACTCCGACTGTGCCGCACCTCGTGTCTCTATTTAGAGCAGCAACTTGCTCTTCATTCGGCACGACAGTCTTCCCTCAGCCAGAAGCATCTCTCGCTACTGGAAAAGACCACACTTCAATCATGTTCACCATCACTCGGCTTCTTATTGCCATGCTGGCCGTGATGCCGGCATTGGCTCTCCACGTGACCTCCGCAAATGGCCTCAGCCTCCCCGAGGTACGTTTAGTAGTGGCACCCCACCCCATAATCAAAATGACAAAGGATTGGGAACTCACTAACGTTCACCGTCTAGTTCGAAGTTGCCGCCAGGGCCACATGCAGTACCAATGACGACTGCCCCGGCGGCGCATGTATCTGCAGAGGGGGCTGCCACTGCATCTCAGGCCCCCCAAGAGATTAATACCGGCATGGATCTTGTTCATATTCCACCCTAATTGCTTGTTGATAGTGGAATGGCAACGAAGCATGCGGATAGAAACATTCGCTCTTCATTACCAACAGGGGGAAGAGGAAGGATTGACCATCCTGGGCAACGGTTATTATTTGCTTCATAAGCCCATGGTTGTCTAATACATGAATTCAATACAAAACTTGCGAACTAGCCAAAGACCACAGCACCATATACCTAGGCCCCCTTCATTTGACTTGATCGCCAGACCTTCTACGTCGCGCCTATCCCCATACGCCCGAGACAGCATTCGGCTTCAATCACTTCCTGGCTTAGGCCCCTGGAACACCGTCTCCTCCAGCACCGTCCCGTCCTCGAGCTGGACCTTGTCCGCGCCTACCATGACGAAGGCGATCCGGCACGGCTCGTCCGTGCGGTTGATCCACTGGTGGTTGGCGCCGCCCTGGATGATGAACTCGCCCGCCTTGACGGTCTTTTCCTCGCCACCGTCGAGCGCCAGCACGATCTCGCCCGACATGACGACGCAGTAGTCGAGGCTCTGCGTGCGGTGCATGGGTACGCTGTACCGCGCCGGGAGGTTGGTGATGCTGAACAGGGTGCCGCCCGGCGGGCAGCGCGGGATCTTCTGGGCCGGCGCCGCCGCCACAGAACCAGCATCAGGCGAGTTGTCGTTGGACACGGGCACGGCGTCCCGTGTGTCAAAGGTCGAGAAGGAGCTCTTGCTCGGGCCGAAGGGGGAGAAGGCCTCGACGGCCTCGTCACTGTGGAAGATGGAGGTGCCGTCGGCGGCGTGGCCGGTGATGACGAGGCGGGGGTTGGTGAGTTGGGCCATGGCTGTTACTGAGAAGCTAGATTGCTGGTGATCGATGCTGTGATGAATAAAGTAGAGGAATATGTAGTGGTGGCGGTTGCTTTCTTAGGCAGAATCGATTGGGTGCAGTTGAGAACAGAGATACTTGCAAGGCGATGATGAGGAGAAGGAATATCTCTTCGAAGGTGTAACTCGATCCCTTTATATGCAGTCATGGCAATTCCAGCAACATGCTGAGCTCCTAGGTTATCGTATGCCTTGACTTGTAAGTCCTCGCGCAGCTAACCGTGTTGGGAAAGGAGGACGATGCTGACGCCCCGAATCCATCTCGCGCAAAACGTCGTATGATTGGCTGTTCGTGTATATATCTCCACACATCCTGGCTGGCTAACGGGAGGCGTATCAACTACGTGTGCTAGTGGCCACTATGGCCCCTTATCAAGCATTTTACTAATGATTTCCTGGCCTTTAACGCATATAATGCACGACAGCTAGTCCGTGTGTATTCGTCGTTGTCCATGAATCTTAGACATTCATAAGTTTACGACTAGGGGGGTGCTGCCCATAGAATAGATAGCAAACGGCGGGACAGTCAGATGGTAAAGGATTGACAGCACTCAAAGGGGGTGATACTAGAACTGCAGATCGAAGACGGCAATTCAAAGGAACCCTTTTGGGACTTCGAGTATTATTTAGTACAACATGTATGAAACCGCCATGTTATCGACTCTCGCCATCATGGGTTGTCCGTCAATTGTGTTGCTTCTCAGGCTATGGAGCGTGAGTCATTCTGAGAGAAGATGGATTTCTTTCTCCCTAAACGAAGGCTTATCCTATCATATATGGACCTGCGGTTCTATGCCGGAAGTCACTCACGATAACGACTGGAAAGCTCGCGGATGTGATTGAAACGTGTAACGCTGGCACGACATCGAGGCGGCACAGCTTCCATTCCATGCCAGGTTATCTTGATATTCCATACATGCCTGCAGAGCAAATTGAAGCGCTCTTCACCCTCTCCTGTTCCAACAGAAGCCGGGGATACTCCAGGGCGAACCAACCGCTGCTGCCTACCATGTCTGGAAACGCTCCTTTATTCCTGAAATTTGGCGTCACTCATGAAGCCCGATCCATAACGTGTAATTTTACCTGGCAGCTAGTGATCAACCGCAAACAAAAATGAGTGCCATCTGCAGAATCAGTAGCAAATATCTGTCTCCACCCTACTGTTCGTGTCCAATGTCCCTGCTTCTTGATTATTACAACGAGAATCCCCTATAACGTCGCTGTCGCCCGAGTAATCGGTAGGATATCTATCACAAAAGGCCCAGGGACACCATGGGTTAGTACTGCTCATTTCATTTGCATGGATGCTTTGCTGACAAAACGGCACCACTATAGTCCTCTCTGGGGTTGATATGTTCCGGAGGTTTCTCCACCGGGTATTTACGATGTCAAACCCCGTCGGAGAATTTGGCCAAAACGCCTACGATACTTCTGACTTGCAGGAAAAATCCTTTACTAATAGCTTGAGACCTGCAAGTAAGTTTAATAGAATAGAAGCCCCTCGTTCGGCCGATGTTTCTTGGAAATCCGATTGTATTCACACTTTAGGTATTGACACCCTGTCCTCGGTATTAGCTAGGAGATATTATATCCAATATGACGGAGCCTATGTCGACAGGTCTTGTCCAAGACTACACCTTTAAGCTGGCTATGCTGATTCTCATTCTGGTAAAACTTGATCTACCCTGACGTTCCGATAGGATCATCCTTTACTAATTCACCTTGGCCTGGTAGTTTCTCTCACACGCAATATGTACAGCAGTGTACAATGGACTGTTTCATCCTTTGGCGTCTTTCCCGGGCCCTCTATCGCATGGAATATCCGTCATTCCTCGGACAGCGTACTTAGTGTCTGGTAAACTGGCTTTCCACGTCAGCGATCTGCATACGAAATATGGTGCCGTGGTGCGCATCTCCCCCAATGAACTGGCTTTCTGCGAGCCGCAGGCCTGGAAAGATATATACGGCCATCGCCAGCAAGGCCAGGAAGAGTTTCCAAAGTACAATGGTTTCTATCGACCGATGAAAAGGAAGAGTCCGGCGTCCATCATGTCAGCTCCGCGTCATGATCACGCGCTACTCCGCCGCCAGCTCTCCCATGGGTTCTCTGACCGCAGCATGCGAGAGCAGGAACCCATTATCGGACCTTATGTCGACTTACTCATCAAGCGCCTACGCCAACGTGGAGGTGACGGTGGTAAAGCTTTGAATATGCGCGAGTGGCTGAATTGGACAACCTTTGACATTATTGGCGACCTCGGATTTGGAAGCTCGTTTGGTTGTCTCGAGCATAGCGACGACCACCCCTGGGTCCGGAGCATTACCCGTACTGTCAAGGTCGGCAGTTACATCCAGGCCATATACGAGCTTGGGGGCATCCAACTCGTCACTTGGATAGTCGACAGCGGGATATGGGCATCTCGCAGTGAGCACAAGAGGCAGGTAAACGGAAAGCTTGCTCAAAGGGTCCAACTCGATGCCCAGCGGCCGGATCTCATTGAAGGGTTACTAACAAAGCAAAGTGACCTGGTAAGTAGCCAATTACTGATATATCCGTGCAGAGCCAAATTCATGTTTCACCTAGATTTCGCTAACTTCAATGGCAATAGTCTTTTGATCAAATATCGGCGGCTGCCTCAACTCTCATTGTTGCGGGTTCGGAAACCACGGCGACACTTTTGTCAGGGGCGCTCTTCCTTCTCGCCAAAAACAGAGGAATTCTAGCCATACTGACCGAGGAAGTGCGGTCTACATTCCAACGGGACGGCGAGATCACGTTGAGCTCTGTTAGCTGTCTTTCGTATATGCTGGCGTGCCTAAACGAATGTCTTCGTATGTACCCACCCGTGGCGATCGGCCTTCCCCGGGTGGTGCCGAAAGGAGGCGCGGCGGTGGCTGGCAGCTTTGTACCAGGAGGCACCGTCGTTAGTGTGTGGCAATGGGCAGTCAACCACGACGAGCGATTCTGGGAAAGCCCCTGGGAGTTTCACCCGGAGCGGTTCCTCGGCAACGACCCACGCTACCAGGGCGACCTGCTTGACGCTATGCAGCCTTTCAGCACTGGGCCTCGGAACTGCATTGGGAAGAAGTAAGTGATAGGGTCTGCTGGTGGAAAAGAGGCAACTCGAGAAACGACAAATGCTAATGTAACCATAGTCTTGCATATGCGGAAATGCGCCTTATACTAGCTAAGATCATCTTCAACTTTGATATCCATTTGGCGGACAACTCAGAAGACTGGATCAACAGACAAAGTGTCTATTTTCTTTGGGAGAAGCCAGCTTTGCATGTGCATTTGACTCCCGTTTCCCACTAAGCGTCGGGATGTCGCGGTCATTTTGATGTATGAGTCTGCACTTGCCAGTAAGTTATTACAGAGCTGTTGTAGCACGAGACTTAAGACTAAATTTGTATTCATTTACTTACATGGATAAAGGAGGTTCATAGATACATCTATGGCTCTTTATATACTATCAACTTTTAGTCAGGCCTTCGCGAGCATTGTTTCGTTCCGGTTCCTACTTTGAACTTGGTGGCTGTACCCCTTTCCCCCTTTTTCAAGCACAGCCATGCTTGCTGCAGGCAAATGACCGATCACCTTTCGTTTCTTGGCTCGAATATAAAGATCACAACAGTTGTCTGATTGCTAAACGAGACTCAGTTTTAGTGTGTCGTACGAGATTTAAGTGACCCGAAGAATTACCTCGTCGTCGCCAAGAATGAAGAGCCGAAAAGGGAAGCCCCGAATGATTTGTGGGTCACAACCTTCCCCCCAACTCCGTCGTGACAGGCCAATATATCTCGATCACGCTAACCTCTTCAAGCTCGGTAGACATATCCCGAGATGGCTATCTTAAGGCCTTTGCCGGCCAGCGAGATAGCGAAGTACTTTTCCTCCATTTCGACCATCGTATCCCTTGCTTGAACGACTGCGAAAAGAGTATTACACACGACCATTGCTTACTATGGACTCGAGGAAGAGCGAGCACGACGAGGAGGAGCAGGCGTTCCTGGACCATGCCGGCATCTCTCCAAAACCCCACAGTTCACGGAGGACGGCGACCTGGTGGTGGCGTTTGCTCCTCGAACTCGCCATGGCGAGCACGATAGTGTTGTTGCTGTTCTTTCCGCCCTTCCCTCGTCGAAACACCATCAAGAGAATTCCGGTGCCTCAGCGTGAGTCGATTGCTACTCAATATATGTCGCCACCAACATCACTAACGCTGCTGTCAAGTTCCGAGGAAGATCTATACCTTCCATGACGACCCGAAATACATGCGCGGGGACATGTTCTTCAATGAATCCGACACTCTGCACACATTGAACCACTGGATCGAGCTGAGCTCCGGTATACCTCCCACCCATCTCTGCTGAGACCCAGCTGCTAATTGAGACCCATACACGCATAGGCAGCCGAGGCTACGTAGTGATCAAGGACGCGGAACGCTTCGACCTGCCGGACCCGTACACGGTCGCCATCGACCGCGAGAACGAGGGGCCGGGCTACATGATGTCGTCGTTCCACCAGCTCCACTGCCTATCCTACCTCGCGGAGCACCTGCAGCAGGGGTACGCCGGCGTCAACCTGACCGAGGAGGTGGCCCACCACACGGCGCACTGCTTCAACTACCTGCGCCAGGGCATTATGTGCTCCGCGGACACGACCCTGGAGGGCAAGACGGAGGCGGGGCCTGGCGAAGGGTCGGAGCACGAGTGCGTCGACTACGATGCTCTGCTGGAGTGGGCCAACAGCCATTCGGCGTACAAGTGGCGCGGGAACCTTCCCGATGAGGCTGTACTATAACACAAGTCGCGATAGCAATGCGAGTGAATTTCATTATTGTTCTCAAGGCATCTCATCCTTTGTGAAAGCATAGTCCTCCCGCAGATCCGGGGTCGACCCCGCGATGTATTTACATAGTATGAGCTAAGCATGACTGGCTAATATGTACCTAAGCCAAATATACTTGAGAAGAGTACCTAAGACGCATGCGACCTCTTTGACATCCTCCGAAAAAGAATACACATGGTCTTCTCAACATCAAAAGTAAGACCATTGATGGTTTACCTACATTTGAGCTTATGCGAAAAATAGCTGGCCCTCTGTTCTGCGCTTGGTAATGGATGGCACTAATTGACAAGATCGTCAGTGGTTGTTAGGGGCTTTAGCTATGGGTAACTGTGGACCCCACTACTCACAACCACTTTAAACAATTCCTCAGTGCGACGCGTCGCGTCTTGCAAGTGCTGTACCCGCGAGCGGACTCTATGCTACGCGCCACTTTAACACCACCCTGATCAACACCACACCAGCGACTACACCAGAGCCTCGAAGTAACTGGTAAACTCAGAACTCACTCCAATACAGATTTTGCCCAGTCAATTGAGTGCCGACAATGTTGACAGCCTCTTCGCCCGTTGTTTATCCCACAACATCGTCACCACCTCCCGCTTCCAAACGGTCGCAACCTCACAAGGGTCCCAAGGCCTCCCAACGTGGAAAGGGTGGATTTCTAGTTGACGATGACTCCGATGACGATGTGGCCCCCGAGCCTGCCTCCAAACGGCGCATGCTGAGCAGCCCGAGGGAAATGCCCATCGAAACCACAGAGCCCTCGTCACCTCCGACTGAACTCGAAGCGTTTTTGAACGTACCTCTAAGACTCGAAAGCGACAACACGAAAGCAACAGTCGATGCGAACCCTAGTGCTGAGCCACCGCAAAGCACGAAACAACTTTACGACACCCTTCTCCAGTCTACGCAAGACTTCGCATCTGCTTTCCAGAATCTCGCCTCGCGCAATGCCAAGAGCAAATTCAACATCAAGACGTGTTCTGGCGCCAGCCAGGAGATTAAGCAACGTCAGGCCGTAGCAGCTCCGTCATATGAGCGCCTCGTCGCTGCAAGGTCGAAGACGAAGAAGGGGCGCGCCGAGCGCAGCTACTATGGTCTCGACATCCACGAACTGATCGACACGGCCAAGAAGGAGATTGCTACGGGCGCGCAGGCCACGACAACAAAGGCCACCCCAGACCAGCCGATGCCCTCGGTCGAGGCAGTGCAAGGCAAAAAGCCCAAAAAGTCTCTCCTATGGACGGAGAAGTATCGAGCAAGGAATTTCATGGACCTCTGTGGCGACGACTCAACAAATCGGAATGTGTTACGTTGGTTGAAGAGATGGGATCCTCTAGTATTCCCTGGTTCTTCCAGGTCAAGGGGCATAAGGAGGCCGGGGGTGAAGCAGCAGGCAGAAGAGGAAAAGCCTCACCGGAAGATCCTCATGCTTACTGGACCCCCTGGTTTGGGCAAGACCACGTTAGCTCATGTCTGTGCACGACAAGCCGGCTACGAAGTACTAGAGATCAACGCGAGTGATGATCGCAGCCGAGATGTTGTGAAGAACCAAATCCGTACGAGCTTGGGAACAGAGAACGTCAAGATTGTGCAACACAAAGCCGGTCAATCTGGCCAATGTCAAAAAGTCGCCCGACCGGTTTGCGTCGTGGTAGATGAAGTCGACGGTGTGGTGTCAGGATCTTCCGGCTCCGGCGAAGGAGGTTTCGTCAAAGCGCTACTAGACCTCATTACTATCGGCGAGAAGAACAGTTCTGGGCAGTCGGAAAACACCCCGCACGCCCATCGCCGGAAGAAGAAAGGCGACGACTTCCGACAGATGCGACCCATTATCCTCATCTGTAACGATGTGTATCATCCCTCCTTGCGGCCACTGCGCCAGTCAAACTTGGCCGAGGTTATCCATGTGGGTAAACCGACGATCGATGCGGTTGTGAACCGTCTCAAGTCGGTATTCGAAAAAGAGGGCATCCCGTGTGAGAAGGACGCAGCGCGCAAGCTCTGTGAATCGGCATGGGGTATGACCAGTGGCCTGGATGCCAAGAAAGGCCGAGAGAGTACTGCCGAAGGTGACCTGCGTGGCATCATGGTTGTTGGAGAGTGGGTTGCTGGGCGCCTCCGAGCAGCATCCCTCAAAGGCCCAATGTGTTTGACTCGACAGTGGGTTGAGAAGCACATTGCCCACGAACTTGCCCACGGTGGTGGTGGTGCACGAGGAAGCGGACGTGGCAGCGTGAGAGATATCGTCAGCCGCGTTTTCCAGGAAGGTGCCGGGTTTCCCAGCTCAAACATGGTTGTACCCAAGATGAACCTCAATTCTTCCGAGCAGCCCCAGGCCCAGCTTGGCTTCTCTGAGCAGCAAAAGAAGTATGCCATGGAACGCTTGCAACACATGGTTGAGACCAGTGGCGATATTGACCGCATCGTCACCGACATATTCGCAGATTACCCGAACCATGACTTCAACGATGACTCGTTCCTTACAAAACCGGACCAAGCATACGAATGGATGAATTTTCACGATACGTGCACATCAAGGCTGTACAGTGGCCAGGAATGGGAGCTAGCACCCTATCTCAGTCGGGCAGTCCTCGCCTGTCACCATCTGTTCGCGTCGCCCATTCGCCATTCCCAGCTGATGTACCAGAAACGTGACGCAGCTGAGGAGGAAGCGGCACCGCTCCCCTTTTCTGGGCCCCGTGCCGACTTTGTGGCATACGAAACTGAAAAGACCAACCGTGTTATGCTTCAGACTCTCCAAGCACAGCTATCACCAAGGCTGATGCGTGCGTTCCGGAGTGCTGAAGACATTGCTACAGATTTCATGCCGTATCTCATTCGACTTGTGTCGCCCGATGTGAAGCCGGTCGTCGTTGGTGGCAGTGGCGACTCAAAGGGGACCGCAAGCGTCAGGAAAGAGACGGAGAAAGCAATGGTTGCCCGGGGAGCAGAGACACTACTGGACGTAGGCGTCGAGCTTCAAAGAGGCAAGATAGAAGGTGGCACTTTCGGCCGAGGGCCTACCTGGGTTTACCGCATGGAGCCGTAAGTTTTAACGATATTCGAATGAGCGTGAACAGAAGGCTAACAATATCTCGACAGTGATTTGGATATCTTGGCAACATACGAGACATCAGCAGCCGTTATGCATGGAACGCAAGCACCCACGCGTTATGCTGTTCGACAAGTACTGGATCAAGAAATGGAAAAGCTGCGGAGGCTACGGGAAAGCGCGGCGCGACAGACTCGTTTCCGTACTGGGAACCCATTGGACACTAGGGAAGCTGTGTTTGAGAGCAAGGAGAAGTCTGGCAAGTCTAAGGGGGTCGAGCTGCCGATCATTCCTGTGAAGAAGGACTTCTTCGGACGGGTGGTTGCGAAGCCCGTTGTGCAGCCACTTCAAGAGGGCGATGGGAATACCAACGGAAAGAAGGCCGAACCCGTTACAACTGGCGAGAACAAGGTATGGGTCACATTCCACGAGGGAATGAACAATGCTGTGAGGAAACCTATTACGTTGGATGATCTATTCAGGGGCCTATAGTGAAGGGTGTTGTTGGTTTATGCGTTAATGAGAGAAGCGTTATGTATGTATGCAGTTGCTGGGATTGGAGCAACTGGGGTAGAATAGGCATCATTGAATGGATTGACCGGTTCATGACAAACACATCGGTTGTCTCAATCATTAGTTGAAGAGCAATCATTGGAATGCGATATTATGACAATCTGATTCCCCAAACGCAGAATTGCATGGCTATTTTCAGAGTTTGAGCAAATACCCATGAGTGAGAAAATAGCATGTTGTAGAAAATCCACATTAGCCGGCCCCGGATCTGGCCGACGTCATCTTAACAATTGAAACGAGGATCGAAAACCTGTCTGCTTCCACGCGTCGGGACACCTATTGGACACGCACAGCCATGATAATACACCCAAGATTGCAGGGCGCATATAGCAGAACATTCTTAAAGACCTGCGCACGCAAGATGAGTACCAATTCGGAGAAGAGCCCGCTCCGTTTCGGCCCATTCGAGGTCACGTCACAGGTAAGCGACACTTCAACTTGTTAGGTCGGCGGCAGAAAGCTAGCTAGCTGTCTGTAAGCTGTATACTCTATGTATGCCGAGCCGCCAGAAAACACGCATAGGAACACCGTACTTCCAATCGGGTTGCAACTCCCAGACTTACTTGCCGATCTACTACTCACCCTTTTCTTATCTTTGTGCTTCTACCTCGGACACTGCCTAACCAATCTGCCACTTCTAGGTTTTCTACACCACACCGTACTCCTTCGCCCTGGTGAACCTGAAGCCGCTGCTGCCGGGCCATGTCCTGGTCTGCCCGCAGAAGCCGCACAAGCGGCTCACGGATCTGTCGGCCCCCGAGCTGACGGACCTGATGCAGGCGGTGCAGCGCGTCCAGCGCATGCTGGCGCGGCACTACTTTACTACTTCTTCTACGCCGTCTTCCTCTGGCAACGAATCACAGCAGGGCAAGGAAGACAGCAATGGCATAGCGGGGGAGGAGGAAAGGGGACTCCCCGAAGACGGCTCGTTCAACATTGCGATCCAGGACGGCGCCGAGGCGGGCCAGACGGTGCCGCACCTGCACGTACACGTGATCCCGCGCATCCGCGGCGCGACGGCCAAGAGCGGCGACGGGCCGGGCGACAAGATCTACGAGATGATGGCGGACGAGCACGGAAACGTCGGGGGCGCGCTCTGGGATCGCGAGAACCAAAATGGTGATAGCGGGCGACCGCGGCCCGGCGGCGGGTTCCCGCGCATCGAGGACGCGGACCGGCAGGCTAGGAGCATGCGGGAGATGGAGGAGGAGGCGCGGCTGTTCCGGGACGTGCTGGGGAGGTTAGAGCGGGAAGGGTCTTGAGAGGGCTCTGTCTGCAGTGTGCATGTGTGCGTAGAATTACCGGGTTGCTTGGGACAGAGGCGTACTTCATGGGCATGTTAGAAGGCTTCGTTACGCTTCCGCGCATGCAGCCATTTCCATGGTAGACCTTGGTTTCGCTCAAGAAGCTTTCAATATAAGAGCATCAAGTCTAATCTATCTCTGCACTCCCCATAACACCGCAGCGCTTAAGGGCAAGACTGCCGCAGTAACCCTCAGGGAGCATCATACAACCACCTACTCTTCAGGTCTGCCTAGATTCCAGCATATTACGCGAAATTTGACAATCAGGGGACACAAAACTAGTTGAAGATCAAGTGTGGCGTCGGTCTATGAAGTAATGAATGCTTCCGCGAAGTTGATTACTTAGCTTCGCCACCGGTCTGGGTGGCCGTATGCGAAAACCATGGACCAGTCCAGACAATAGTGATGCGAACGAGATGCACCGCTGATGTCCTTGGGAAGAAGTAAACTTTTATTGACCTTAGGCTACTGCTCAGCTCCCATCACCTTTGAGTTCGGACACGGCAGACAGTCCAGGGTAGTACTTGTGCGGCCTATCAAGATCCGCGCGAGGGTCGGCGGAGGGTTTGCTTTTAATCACCCAGCAGCCTGGGCTAGACTTCACTGAAGGCATTGCGTGGGTGGAAAAAAGGAAACCCGCAGGCCTCGATTGTATAAATGTGACTGGCTCGGTGGACTCCAAGAGGTGAGCGGCGGATGATATGGTGAAGCGAGCTGAAGTTCGAGCTCAGTTCAATCACGCGACGTGAGCGCGTCTTGTTTGATCATCTTGATGCCTGTTTCCTTTTGCCTTCTATAGTATTGTCAATCGAGGCCCATGTGGCTACGAGCTGAGGAGGGTAAATCTCCAGCCCGCGCTGCCTCAGCCAGCCCAGCGCCATGATAAGTGAGAGTAGTAGTAAAAGAGGCTCGGCCGCTCTGCGAGGGTCGAGCTATGGCGTGGGCGCTTGGTGATAGCACGGCGGGCTAGTGGCCGGCCCCGTGGGCTAGACAAGGACGAACGATGGAGAAAGCTCGGGACTGGAGGTCTCGACTAGCAAACAATGCCGTTGAGCTGTGCTTGTGGCGTCGCCCGTCGAGGGCTGAACGGCTGTCACCGCATGCAAGGTACAGAAAGCACATGCATATGGATGTGTGAATTGGATTGCGTGCCTGTTTCCTTTTTGCTCCATCAAATGACCAACGCAAGCCTCATCGCTCCAGAGCACACTGGCCAAATAGTTAGAGACCCAGCGCTGCCCAACTATATGTGCACTATTGCTCCCCTTGAACGCCGCAGCGCTGCGGACCAAGCATGGTTTAGTGCAATCGGTGTTGCGGTTTCCAAGGTCCGATGTGCTGATAACGGTGATTGTCAGGCAATATCAAACGGAAAGCAGCTCTTTAGCGTTCGAGGGGATAACATACAGATGTACTTACTGCTTACCTTGTAGAGCTGCCAAGCTGCGCAGAACCCTTGTCGGCCAGAATCCACGCGGGGCAGTTTAAGACAATCCTACACACGTCAAGGCGGGGATTAGACAACCGCTCATCCAGAAATCGGTCTTCAGGATTACTGACGTTCGGGATCTAGAACGAGTAGCCCACGGAGTTACTTAGGTCATGCAGGACGAGGACGGTCATCGCCAGAAGAATGCCCCTGCAGTAAGCTCTCGCAAGGATCCCGCATACTTTATTAGTTGACATGCAGGTAGGGCAGGGGTGGTTATCTGCCGCCAAGGGCTTCTAGGCAGGTCAGGCAGGTCAACACGAGGAAAACAAAGCAACGCTAATCAGCAGAGGCTACCTGTGGCCACGACAGGAGTCGTCAATTTCCCAAGATGCTGGGTTCCGGCCCGGCGACGCTGCGTACGGCAGGCACCCAGAGGGACGACAGAAAGCAAGACCACCCGAAAGCTGAAGTCGAGCATGAGGACGTCACAAAAGCCACTCGCAAAATGAAATAACATACAGAACTGCCTAGTACTGAGCTACTAGTTACTATAGGTACTCTTTTGTGTCGACGCGACCTACGAACACCCTGCACAGCTTTCCCGTTCCGGTACCATGGCGGGTTAGCCTCCAAGTGACGGCGCTACCCTCTTCTCCCTTTAGCGAACCCTCATCACACAATGGCATACCCGACGGTATGCAACCGTCCAACATGGCACTATCGAAATCTACAGGGCCCCTGTCTCCTTCCCCTCCCGGTTGGGTGGCCAGTCAGTTAATAAATATGCTGGCTCTCCAGTCCCATCGATATATAGAAGTTATGTTATCCGCCTGGCATTCAGTGTTCTATCCTTTTGGTGTCCCAGCAGCCTGGTAGGTCAAGACATTCGACCCTGATCCGGACTTTGCCAAGCATGGCTCCCTCTGGCCTTGTTTCATGGGCAATTGCCCTCGTGCTATCGAGTTGCTTACTATACGGCGTTGATGGCTTCGCTTCCACGGATACCATCACCTGGGGCGGTGACAACTCCAGAACCGGCTACCAGGACAACCATAACATGGACCCAGATATCGTTGGTAGCGCCCAGTTTGGACAGCTCTTCCGAACGGCGCTGCCAGGCAACTACATGAATCTCGGCCCCGAGCAGATCTTCTCTCAGCCTTTGGTCTATACCCTGAGCAGTACCCAAACACAATATGTCTACGTCCTCACGACCCAAAACAATCTCTACCAACTTGATGCCAAGACTGGTGTCATTGTCAATCAGAGGAACCTACATATCCCATTCCTGACGTCCGGTTAGTAGCCAATCCCTGCGTGAGAGCTTCAGCCGGGGAAGGGCTAGATATATGAACTTTGCCATTGGCGTGGGCCTCACAACCTCGCAGCACTATATCACTAACGACTTAAGCAGATCTCAATGGCTGCGTTGATATCAACCCCACGGTTGGTGTGACTGGAACGGGTGTCATCGATCCTACAACTGAGACGCTCTACTTCACTGCCAAAACCTACAAGCAAGGGTATACGCAAGGAAGACTGAATGGTGAATATTGGTTTCATGCAGTCGACGTGAACACGCTCCAAGACCGCGCCGGATTTCCTGTGTCGATGGAAGGCGCCATCTTCCGCAACAACCCCAACCGGATGTTCATCAGCGGTAATCAACACCAACGCCCTGGTCTACTTCAGGTTGGGCAGTACATCTACGCTGGCTTCGCGTCACACTGCGTGCAGTACAACTTCACCGGTGCCATTCTGGGCTGGAACAAGAACACTGGTGCCCTTGTCGAGGCCTTTGCCATGGAGGGTGGCCCTGAGCCAAACACCGTCCCCGGTGGTGGCGTGTGGATGAGCGGAGGCGGACTCGCTTACGATAGCGGCTCGATGTACTTCGCAACCGGTAACGGTTACGCAAGTCAACTGAAGGGCACTCCGGTTCAAGGTCGGAACCCACCCACTGCCCTCGAGGAAGCCGCCGTCAATGCCAAGATCAACGACGACGGTACCATTACGCCAATCGACTTCTTTATGCCCTGGGAAAAGACCGATCTGGACGGAGCAGACAAGGATCTTGGAACCAGCCCTCTGGAAATCCTGCCTTCGTCAACCTTCAGCTGCCCCAACGCTAAGCGCATCGGAATCGTTACTGGGAAGTCTGGGAAGACATATTGGCTCAACCTCGACAACCTAGGAGGCTACCAGATGGGACCTGGACAATACGATGCTGTGCCCCAGCAATTTCTGAACGAGAACTCGGTATACTCCGGTGCAGGTGTCATGCCACTTGATGGGGGATATGTGTACATCAACGTCATCAAATACAAGACGCACGTATGGAAGTTCGGCTGTGACGCGAACGGGAATGTTGCTTTCACCCACGTTGCAGATACTGCCGAATACAATGCCAATATCCTTGGTGTTGGCCATGGAACCACAACGTCTCTCAACGGGCAGTCGGGAACCGGGCTTCTCTGGACTTCCGACGTCGAGGGTCTCAACTTGAGGATCTACCAGGCCGTTCCCCAGGCAGGAACTCTGAAGATGATCAACTCATTCAACGTACCCGGCTCAATGAAATTTGGCCGCCCAGTCTTTGGGAATGGTATCTGCTACGTGGCGAGCAACCAAGGCTACATTTACGCATTTGGTTCCCCTGTCAACCTGCCTCTGAACTGCACAGCCCCCTCCAGCTTTGGCTCGGTAAACCTAGGAGACCAGTCTGCATCTCAGAAGGTCACTTGCACGGCGAATGCCAACACCCTGGTTAACAATGTCACCTTACAAGGCAACGCCAACTTTGCCTTCTCCGGGTTGCCAACATTCCCCCTGTCTCTGTCAACAGGCTCTTCTTTCTCCTTCCAGGCGACCTTTGCCCCGAAGCAAGTCGGGCCCTTGTCTAGTAGTGCAAGTGTCAACACTACCAATGCCGTAGCCGGCTTCTCCACCAACACCCCGGTGAAGTTGACGGGCACTGGCAACTCGAAGCTACCGCTTTTGCTAATATCGCCCAACACCGTGTCTTTCACCGGCGTCATCACTGGCCAGATAGAGAATGGTGTCAACCAGACCGCGGTGCTCCAAAACCAGGGCAATTCAACCTTGACTATCTCGAGCCTCCTGTTCTCGGTTGAGACGGAGACCGGGCCCTGGATTACACCTAACACCACGAGTTCTAATAATACTTCGATCGGGCCATTCACCCTCTACAATCTGCCCACGACGATTGCTCCTCGAACCTCGGCTTACATCCCTGTAAATTTCAACCCAACGACCAATGGAAACTCCAAGGTCTTCATGCAAGTCAATTCAGATGGCGGCAACGGAGTTCTCGATATCATCGGAACGTCCAGCACCCTACCCCAGGTCATGATTGAGTTCCAGAGTCCTGATGGACAGAGCTGGGTCAATTATACGAGTGGCGTCAACTTCACCTTTGGTAGCGTCCTTGAGGGCACCACGGTCACGCGAAAGATGCGTTTCACCAATATTGGCGGACCCAATGCTGCGGCTCTTTCCGTCACTGTTTCCAAGCCGCCATATGGAGTCCCGGGCATCGTTGGTGCCGTGAACAACGTTGATCTTGCCGAGGGTACATTGCTGCAGGCTGGCCAGAGTGCTACCGCCGACCTCTACTGCGCAGTGCCTAGATCGCAAGTGAACGTCGATTCCTATAATGGCACAGCCCAATGGACTCTCAATACCGGCGACCCTGTCATGGGAAAACAGGTTATCCACTTCCTCTGCAATGCCGCGTCCGAACAGTTGGGCCCTATTGCTTCGAACGGCTCCGCCCTCTACAGGTACACCGGTTGTGCTCAAGACAACAACCCTGGACGACAACTGCCCAAGCAGATCTATACCGACAATGTCAACAACACCAATGGGAACTGCATCGATGCCTGTTATGGAGCGGGTTATACAACTGCCGCCACCGAATATGAAGCCGAGTGTTGGTGTGGCAACACCATGCCATCGCTTTTCGTCGCAGACGCTGAATGCAGCTATCGGTGCACCGGGACCATCAATCAAACTTGCGGTGGTAACGGAGAGTTGCACCAGGGCGGCTCGTTCATGTCCGTTTTCGCGACAACGCAGGCACTTCCCAACACACTTCCACCTGGTGGCCCGGTCCAGCCTAAGACTGTCGGCAATTACAGCTTCGCCGGTTGCTACTCCGAGGCTTCAAATGGAAGGGCCCTGACGGGAAGTAGCCAAGCTGTGGACACCAACACCCTTAACAGCTGCGCCGCTTTCTGCAATGGCTTCACGTATTTTGGTGCCGAGTATGGACGCGAGGTAAGTAATTGCATTTCCTGGCCCGGCCCTCCCCTGGGAGTTTTATATGCTAACTTATACCAGTGCTTTTGCGGCAATTCCCTCAACGCCGGCAGTACCATGACTGGTATCAGCCAGTCGGACTGTAGCATGCCTTGTGCTGCTAACAGCACTCAGCTTTGCGGAGCCGGCGGTAGGCTGTCAATGTATATCTACAATCCGTATGGCAACAACACTGCTCCAAACACAACGACGACTCAGCCTGCGACTCAACCTGCCACCACTACCTCACCTACTTCAACCCCAGCTGCCCCCAGCGTTGTTCAGCAGGCAGGCACTTTCGCCTACTACCGCTGCGTGACGGAAGCCACGGGCATGCGGGCCCTCTCCGACCTGTCTTATTATAATGATGCGCTGACGGTGGAGATGTGTGCCTCGGTCTGCGCCGGGTACCCCATGATGGGAGTCGAGTATGGACGGGAATGCTACTGCGGCAGCGCCACCAACCCGGGCAGTGTCAACGCGAGCGAGACGGACTGCCGAATGCTCTGCTCCGGAAGTAAGTCCGAGTACTGCGGCAGCGGTAACCGGCTGAACCTGTACACGCAGGCGCCCGCCAACACGTCCACGGCTGTTTCCAGTATCACGTCGTCGGCGTCGTCAAGCATGGCGTCCACCTCGACCAGTGCTAGTGCCTCGATGGTCACTACTGCTACGTCTTCGGCGACACTCTCGGCGACCGTCTCGGCGACGTCTGGTACCAGCGGTGTTTCGGTGACGGCGTCGCAATCTACGAACTCTGTGTCGTCGAGCGCGGGCTCGACAAGCACCTCTTCCGCTTCTTTATTGACGAGCTCGTCTGCTCCCTTGGCCAGTTCCTCCTCGACTTCTTTATCGACGAACTCGTCCGCTTCCTCGTCCGCTTCCTCGTCAGCCTCACCGTCTGCTTCCATTTCATCGAGCTCAACTATTTCTTCCTCGACGAGCTTGTCTTCTTCCTTGATGGTCTCGTCGTCCGCCTCTATTTCGACGAGCTCGTCTGCTGCTTCCATTAGTTCCTCCTCGGTTACCCTGTCGGCTAGCGCATCTGCTTCGACTGGTTCCACATCGTCGTCGACGAGCTCGCTTACTTCCTCAACACTGTCGTCTTCCGCTTCGTTCTCATCGAGCTCGGGCATTTCTTCCTCGACAAGTTCGTCTGCTTCCCCGACAGAAACATCGTCCGCCTCGGTTTCACCAACGATAACACCGAGCTCGGTCGTTTCCTCCACCAACCTACCTTCCTCTACTTTGCAGTCTTCTAGCTCATCCGCTTCTTCTGGGCCATCATCATCCATGCCATCTAGTTCCTCCATCAGCCCAACCTCGTCAGCCAGCTCCAGCAGCATTCCGGCGTCCAGTATGACTTCAAACACGCCGACTTCTTCTGCGTCGACAAGCTCCACTGCCACATCTACATCTACTTCAGTTCTGAATGCTTCGACTCCCTCAACTAGCAGCGCTGTTGCTACCACAACAAGTAGCGTTGTCCTTGCATCGCCCAGCAGCGCTATTGCCTCACCTAGTAGCACTGTCATCACTTCGTCTACACCGACAAGCTCTGGCCCCTCCGTCCCTACCGTCTCAGGCTACGTTTATCAAGGGTGCTACACCGAGCCCTCTGGCCGACGGGCCTTACCCGACAAGACCTTCGCCTACGATAGCATGACACTGGAGTCTTGTGCAGCTAATTGCACCAACTATGCTTGGTTTGGTACCGAGTATGGCAGAGAATGCTACTGCGGTGCCACGCTCGACAGCGGCTCAAGCAAGACATCTGGCAGCACTATCAATGGTGCGTGCAGCAAGCCTTGCGGAGGCAATAACACCGAGGTTTGTGGCGGCGGCAGCTTGCTCTCGCTGTTTTACTCCTCGGATCCGGCAAAGTACAACGGACCTCCCAAGATTGTGGACGGTAACGCCAACTACACTTATTACGGGTGTGTAGGAGAGCCACAGAACGGCCGTGCCTTGTCCGCCAGCACCGCCAATAGCGGCATGACCGTCCCGCAGTGCCTGACGTGGGCGGCTTCCAAGGGCTACAAGTACGCGGGACTCGAGTATTCCCAGGAATGCTGGGGCGGTAACACATTGAGCTCGGGCGCGGCCAATAAGACGAATGCCACCTGCTCGATGCTTTGCGGCGGCAACCAACGGACGTATTGCGGAGGTCCCTCGCTCCTTTCTCTTTACATCACCAACTCTACCTCAGGATCGCGGGGCATCGGCTCATAGCCGGGTGCTTTGTACGCACAATATCCGCCATCTAGAATAATCTCGGCGCTGGCCATAGTCACATACATTTCCTACAGCACATGATATTTCTTCAAATACTGTATAACAGTTTCATAGAGGATTGTATTACTTAAGATTATCTGTAATTGATAATAATACGAAATAAATAATCGTTCTTCCCAATTTGTACAGATAGCTTTTGTTTGCATTGAGCCCATATTACCTTTGTTCTTAGAAACGCTGCACCGAAGAGACAAAGTAAGTGGTCCTACAAAACAAGGACATTGATAACCATGCTTTGAAAACAAAATACTTTGTCTAGGTACCCCGACCTAAGGACACCTCTCTATAAAGTGTATGAGAGATGGTTAAACTAGATTGTTGATTAGCTATTGTTCGCAATATTCGCAACAACTCTTGTGAATTCTACTTGGCCCAATTTCTACTGCGGTGTTCCAGCACAACACAAACCGCCAACCGCAACCCGCAGCCTCACGATGACGTCGCCGACACCACCCAGCACACCACTCAGTACCCCGCCGAAAGTGTCGAAGCAAACGCTTCGGCAGCGGAATGAGCAGAAAGACGACCCGAATTATTACGATGTTGGCGGAGTACCGGCTCAAGTTATCTCTAGCGGTATGCGCCTAGCATACACCAGTAAGGAGTATCTTGAGACCGTCGACTTCGGGTCCATGGATGGGCTCCGAGAGTCTGTCAATGCTTTGGAACTACTTCAGATGCGGAGGAAGGCCTGGCTATCTAGCAACTGCGTGGACATACCGTTGGTTGCGACGTATAAAAACCAGCCCAGGGCCGTCCGCCAC
Organism: Apiospora marii; assembly: GCF_038362585.1. Classification (NCBI taxonomy): domain Eukaryota; kingdom Fungi; phylum Ascomycota; class Sordariomycetes; order Amphisphaeriales; family Apiosporaceae; genus Apiospora; species Apiospora marii. Next base: position 2,540,339 of record NW_027117374.1, read on the forward strand.
CGCATCAACCTGCTGCTAAACAGTGACACCAACAAGCTGTTCGACGACCCGGTGGTCCCGGGCCGCGAGTACACCGATACCTCGCCCTTCGACATCAAGGACGAGCAGCGAGCCGACGCCATGTTTACCAAAAGGCTCAACGAGGTTTACAGGTCCCAGCCCAAGCTCTGGAGGCGGATTCGCGCCCGCGAGTTCACCATTTGGCCGATGCACACCACGAGCCACTTTGTGACAACCATCATGCGGATGCGCCGTAGCGATCCGTACGCGGACCTGTCGACCACTTACGACGAGGTCGCTCAGTTTGCCGTGCTCGAGCCCGCCTACAATCTGCAGTCCATCAAGCGGATCCACCGTCGCCTGCGCGCGATCCTGGCCAAGGACGGCATCAAGATGCCCGCCGACGCGTACCGGACGCCCTGGTACCCGAGGCAGTTCGACGACTACTCGTGCGGCCTGCGCTCCTACAACATGGCCAAGGAGTTCATGGAGCGCCTGACGCTCATCTACACCCTCCTGCCCGTCGTCTTCCACGCCACCAACATGCCCGTGACGCTGAGCAACTCGACCCGGCAAGACCTGGAGGCGCCCCCTGCAGTCGCTGGGCGGCGCGCCGCCGTCCGAGTCGGCCTCGTCGGCGGGCTCGGCCATGGACACGGACCCGGACCCGGACCCGAGCCTGGGGACCGAGGACCCGCACCGCCGCATCAACGAGCCGCGGTTCCAGCGGATGCTGTGGGACTCGCCCTTCAACGGCTACGTCAACGAGAACGCGGTCCGCGAGCAGATGATCGGCTCCGTCGTCTGCGTCGCCCTCAACCGCTACGACTACCAGGCCCGCGCCGCCATCGTGGCCATCGACTCCGTCACGGACCGGGACCTGATGCACGACGCGGAGCTTCGGCGCGAGATGGCCATCAAGGACGCCAAAAAGGAGGGGGGCAAATCGACCCCTCCTCCCCCGCCTCCGCCCGTCACCGCCAAGGTGTACGCGGCGGGGGAACTGCGCCCCCAGCGCACCGGCAAGGTTCAGCGGTTCAAGGCCGGCCAAAAGTCCTACAACCCGGTGCAGAACCCAGGCATGTCCCTCGACAGCGCCCTCGAAGGCTTCGCCAACATGACCGTCAGCGGCAGCGGTACCGCCGCGCCCAAGAAAGGCAACTTCGCGGGCCCCCAGGAGGCCCAGCAGGCCGACGGCGGCAAGCAGCGGCTGACGTCCGGCCAGTGGCAGCGCAGGAACAGGAGCCTCTGGAAACAGGGTCGGCTCCGCAAGGCCAAGCGCCACGACCGGTACGGGCCCGCCTTCCTGAACGTGCCGGCCTTCAGGAAGGTGCTCTGGGAACATGCCAACAAGTAAAGGCGAAACGATCAGGTAACGCACGCCCCTCTCTTCTTCCAGTCCCCCTCCCCCGCCTGTAAAGCAAAGGGATAGCATAGGTAAGTCATCATCAGCGTAGACCTCGTGCCGCTGGCACTACCTTTGTTTCCATTCACCACCATTGTCTTTTCTAAGCGGTTTCTGTTTTCTTTGTTTATCTTTTACCAACTCGACAGCAAATAGACACAATTAACCTTGCGTAAATAATATACTATAACACTTCTTCGTTTTATTTTGACCAAATGCCGTCATAGGATCTCAACGAAGTTTCTGGACATACGATGTACATTTGTATACTGCTTTTATATTTTTCTTTTCTTTACACTGTAAAGTATGTATATAAGGGCGTCTCATGGTATGTATGTGTATATATAAAGAGAAAACCGCATGCGCCGATAGCCCCCTCTAAGAACCCGATCTAAACGAAGTATGACACGACAGCTTGTTGGGCCGTGATTAAGTACCTACACTCTAGGCAGCGAGCCAGCGGCGATGTCCTCTTCAGCCACTACATCCTCGTCGGCACACTCACTGTACAAATGGGCCTCGGCGGTAGACGTAGGCCCGGGCGCATAACCGTCCTCTTTCAAGCAGACTAAATTCAATCATGTCAGTATTCAACAAACTCCGCCTTCGCTGCAAAGGGGAGAAATACTTACGGTGAGGCCTGAGGAAGATGCTGCCGACCATCGCCAGCCCGAAGAGACCCGCAAGCAGCACGAAGAAGGCCTGGGGGAAGCTTTCGACGGTCGCGGCGTAGATGCCGTTGAACATCATGGGGGCGAACACGCGGCCCAGCGCGTGAAGCAGGCCCAGGGCGCCAAGCAACGAGCCGACGCGCTCGGCCGGCACGTGCTTGGTGATGGAGCTCTGAATGACGGCGCCGCCAAGCCCGCCAAAGGAGGTCAGCACGCCGGACAGGACGAACAGCTGGGGCGTCCGCACCAGGCAGTACCCGACGATACCCGTGACATCCGACACCAGCGCGATGCGCAGCAGCCAGACGTCCAGCTCGTCCATGCCCGAGTTCGTCTCCATGATGTGCAGGGCACTATCGCGCTGCCGGCGCTGCATCGGCCGCACGCGGAAGATGTAGTTTACGAGGGGGAAGACGCCGAGCAGCGCTATGACGCGTATGAAGCTCGTCAGCGACACGAAGCGCGAAGCGTCGAAGGTGCCCCAGTGGAACATGTACTCGACGTAAAGGATGGTGACTGCTCCCGAGCCAATCGCGACGGAGAGGATAATGGTGTCGATGAAGGCAAGGATTAGAATGTTGCGCCGCAACCGGCCCTCGCCTGCACCTCCGGGGACGAGCATCTTCAGGGGCGCCAGAGGGTTGGCCATGAAAACGGCCGGCAGCCAGTCCAGGAGTAATCTGCTCCTCACACGGGAGTGCAGGCGCGAGGCAAGCGCGTCCTCTTCCTGCTGGTGCTTCTGCCGTGCTAGCAGTTGGCGCTTCTTAGACAATGATTCGGGCATGACGAGCCAGATGAAGAGCATGAAGATGATATGGCTCGCGAGCGCAACATAGAAAATCGACAGCAGTGTGTCGGTCCATTTCACCAGGTAGCCTGCGAGTAAGGGCCCAACAGCCACACCGGTGAAGAGGCAGGCTTGTAAGTAGCCGATATAGACGCCGCGCTTCGACGGCGACGAAGTGTCACTGGTGTATGCGGTAGCGATGATACCGCCTGCGGTGAACGAGCCTGTGATACCATCCATGAAAGCGCCCACCAGAATCCAATGGTAATCGAGCGCTTCGGGATACTTTGCGCAAAGAATGGTGGCGATTTCGTTGAGGACGCCGCCGATGGAGGCGATGGCGAGCAACCGGGTCCGGCCGTATCGGTCGCTGAGAGAGCCCAGCTTGGGCGCCGTGAGCGCGCTCAGCGCGCCGGTCAAAACACTCGTCATGAGCGTGAAGGTGGCGACGCTGCGCTGGACCGGCGGGATCTGACATTGCGGGTTGTCCCCGCCCAGCACTATCGGGGTGACAATGAACGTCGGATCCAGCAGGCTCTTATCCGCCATATAGTCGCGGCATACCAAATCAACAATTCTGCAAATTGGGGGTCGAGATACGTCAGCTGCGCGTTCAAGAATGGCAGGTTGCATACACCCGGACTGGGTGGAAGATGCGATGAAACTCACAGATTGATCCTCGGCACCAAAACACCTCCAAAGGCAAGCGTGAACAGTAAGTAAGGGCCAATGAGCCAATATACCTGACTCGAGAGTCAGTTTTCCCTTGCATGCGGAAAGTCTAATAAATGAACGGGAACGGTTGGTTCGCGACGGGCTTCTGCATGGCGCATCCGCTCGCTCGGGTAAAGCATCAACAACATCGTCAACAACGTACCGAGGGCCGTTTATACCAAGGCAGGTGGTCGTATTCTTGCGCCAAGGTTCCCCTGCTCTCCGCGCTTGTGTTTTCGCTGCCGCTCCCCGTTGCGTCGCCATCGGCGCCGGCGCCGAGCAAAGGCGATGTCTCCCCTCCTCGTTTTCCGCGTCGATCATGATGATCTTATTACTCCCGACCGTCGCCCCCGGGGGCTGCCTTTCGCTGGTCATCTCTATATCTTTCTTTTAGGGATGTTGCTTGGTGGGTTTGCGCATAGGTTATGCAGTGATAGCTGGCGCGGTTTTCGATCTGATTGGTCGGGGAAGTTCGATCCGGGGTAATCGCAGGTCACAACTCTGGCGCAAGAATATTTCCTGTCTATCTAGGATGACGTCGTTGAAGCGCTACGATGCGCAGCAGAGGTTGACTGAAAGCTCCTGCCTTGCCTCGATGCCATGGGGAACGAGATGGGGAGATGCAAGAAAATGACCGATTAGGAGAATATCACAAAAAGTGGGAGGATTATCGATCGCTACGGATCTCTGCTCGGGGTTGGAGGGATCCGAGGTCGAGATAAGGGAAAGTTGGGTGGTGAACGCGGGCCCCGTTCCTCCTGGCATGTCCGGGTACTTACGACACTCGACTTTCTTATTTCGTCAAGATAGTCTACGCAATACATACCAACACCGAGTGCACAAGGGGGCTACCACTTTAGCGTCGCGACTGGGGGTGTGGGTGGATGCCCAGTTGGCTCCAATGTGTCAGCCAGCAATTCAGTAATGCAGCACAAGAGAGTGTGCTACATGTAACCTACTTGGTGTAAGCCCCCGGAGCGGACTTTACGGACTACTTACAACGAAATGATAATATTGGGCATGTTCTATTATCAAGCTGGCGAACCGGGGAAACAGGAAACAGCATCGAAACGAAACGCTAGACCGGCATTGTTCCAGGATACATTTTCAGTGCCCAACGCCAGCCAGCTCTGATCAACTCTAGATCACAACTTGAAAAAGGACAATTTACTGGGTATGGGCTGAGCAACGCCTGACGGACCGCAATATTGATAGCTGACCTGAGGTCGCCCACCCAGAAGCTTATCCCGTCTCTCCTTGCTTCGTCTGTGAAGGAAGAAGCCGAAATGGGAGAAAACCTTCTTTGCGATGCTGACAATTAACCACGTTGACCCCTGTAGGCTACTGCGAACGTGGCAGCTTGCTCGGAATCTACAGGCGGTTCAGGGACACGGCGTGTCTGGTCCTATCGGATTTGCTGGGATAAGCCACGGGAGGGTTTCAAGGTACATCCTGCTTCAGTGGGTGTCTGTCTCAACAATCGCCGAGGCCGCCTCTCTGCCTTTACGAGCTCCATATGGTAAAAAAGGATATGCCTATGGTCGGTCAGGTAAACCTCACAAAACACTGCGACTCAACGGCTTTGTTCGCACAGCGCTGCACTATGCTCATTACCTGCAAATATGCCATCTGTTCTGTCGTGAAATCATAACCACGTAAAGACGAAAATCGCATTTCAAATCAATGACGCAACGAAGACAGACCTGCGCCGCGTGGGCTTTAGAGCGTGGGGTAGTACTGTCGTACTACGCTCCAAGACTGGCTGCTTGTCCTGCCCGCTGGGAATTGGCATTTATCAGCAATGACTTCTCAATGGCAGGGGTATTCTTAGCGGATGCATCAATTAAGCCAACGGGGTGCAGTGCATTTATCAGTGATAATCATTGCATTTGCATCGGCATTGCCTGCAATACCGAAGATGAAAAAGTCCAAGTAGAATCCCTTCATGAAAACTTACATTGGCCTCTGGTTAGAGGGTTTGAGGCGGGGTATTTGGGAAAGGGACAGCCGATCTGCCAGCACTGAGATAACTCATATGGTGATACATGAATTTATACTCCGTACAGGTAGTAGTAAGTACTAACCGAGTAGCAGACTAGTGGGTGTCATGACTAGAAGGGCTCTACTTCGAAAGGCTTCGTGAAGCGTGGTAGGGCGTGAATAGTTGGTTTCTTTACACTTGCTTCAGGCAGGCTCTAATATACACTTTCTACTGTCGCAAACTATACAGCAAATGCATTTTCCGGGCCAGCGAAGAACTTCTTCGACTCGGCACAACGTTCGCTCTTGCATCCAGGGCACCTCAAGCCCATCTGCAATGAGCACGAAACCCCGCTGTCCAGGTGCGACTTGGCAAGATCTGCCAGGGCCTTGATAAAGGTAGGGTTGCCATTCAAGCTCTCCACACGCTTGATCGTGTCTGGGTGCCCCGACTCGCCAATGATCTCCTTGTCAAGCTCGTAGAGAGTCTCGATATGGTCCGATGTGAAGGCAATGGGAATCAGTACCATGTCCGTCTGGCCCTTCTTGACATACTCCTCCACCGAAGTGGATGTCTGGGGTCCCAGCCATGGCTGCGGGCCAACCTGGGACTGCCAGCATAGCCGGTAGGGGTTAGAGAAGTTCAAGCGCTGCATAACAGCATAGACGGTAGCCGCAACCTCGGCAGGGTAGGGGTCGCCTGGGTTCATGTTAGCGGGTGCAATATTTACTGCTGTGCACGGAATCTTACCTCTGTTGACGACTGTCATGGGCAAGCTGTGGGCTGAGAACATCAGCATTGCATTCTTGCGCCGCTCTTCAGGATACTCTGCCAGCTTCTCCTCTATGTTCTTGGCAAATGTCTCCACCAGTCCCGGGTGCGCCGGCCATCTGTCAATGACACTCCACTGAATAGTGCCTGATGTTGCCTTTCCCTCCAGACGCTGGCGCCATTTCCAGAGCTCATTGATACTGCTGCCGGTTGTAGAGCAAGAGTACTGGGGGTATTGCGTAAAGGCGACAGCTCTGCCTCCCTTGCCGTTGCCAAATCCATCTGCGAGAAGTCGGTTGTACATCTCCTCCGTGAGAGGATCCGCGTATCGGAAGGCGACGTATGGTTTATGGGGCGCGGTTTCGGGGGACATCTTGTCGAGGAGCTTGCACATCTCGGCGCTCTGGTACTCCGACCATTTCCGAATAGGCGAGCCTCCTCCGATCTCCGCGTACTGCTCTTTAATCTTGGGTGTTCGGCGTTTCGCAATGAAGGGCCCGAGGTAGTTTTGCAGCGGTCCGAGAGGAATCAGATCTGCATCTGCCTAGAACAGGGGCACTGTCAGCTCTCATACAGAGTAAGTGAGCAAAGCACCGGTAGCTCATACAAACAAGCGACTCAGGAAACTGTGGACTTCGTCGGTAGTAGAGGGACCGCCCATGTTGAGGAACACCATGGCGGTTGGGCCCTTGGACCCGGCGGCATTTTGCGTTACTGGCGGCACCGGGGTCGCGAAGCCTCGGGCTTGAAGTGCATTGTATCCTGGAGAGACCAGCGACTTCAGCACGGGAGAATTGGAGCTCCTGGTCGTTTGCGACACTCTCTTCGAGAGCTGCCCAGCAGAATGTCGTAGAGACATGCTGGCAAGTTGCAGGCAGGGGCCTGGAATTGAAAGAACGAAGCGATTGACAAAACAGGCAAACAGAATTTGACTCAGTTCCAACAAGCCAAGAAGAACTATGCAGTATCAGTTCAGCAGAAAAGGCTGAGGAGGGCAAAGAAAATGCCACGATGAACGAACATCCCACTCGAATAAAACGTGAGGGTCATGGCCAGCAATACACGGTACGTAGCGCTAGTAGCTGTGCCAGTGGGCTGTAGACAGGCACCGAGTCGCCGAGCATCCACTGGTAATCGTACGCTAATGGTGCTGCTACCTACGAGCACCGATCTTGATGGATCTAGTTGTTCTGCGAGATCTGAAGATGAACAACAGCATGGGCCAATTGCTCACTTGATTAAATGCAGTATTTATCCTCAAATAGAAATACTAGTCAAATTACCTGATTTGAGTCCATTTACAGTTCCCACCCATGTCTGCTGTTGACTGTTAGAGGATGTGTTCGTTCGTTCCTGATGACAGCAACAAATGTTGCACAAGATGCTGGTGTTTGATCCAATTGGATAGCTGCAGTTGTTAATCGAGGGCGTTTGAAGTACTGGCCTGTGCTTCCAAAGTCAGGTGCTTTCGTGTGTTAGACAATGGCTCCACTTGGCCTGGACGCGGGTGGTTGCCTAGTATCCCTGGCAAGCGTGTAGGTGCCTATGCCTTCACAGGCCATCATCAAGAAGAAGAATAGAAGCCCGGACAAATACCATAACAACCCATTGGCCGATCAAAAAGGTTCGATGCCGCTTCATTTTTTTCAGACTTCTGATGCTTCATAAACCAATCCTTCTGAGACCATATCTCTTTCATTAGAAACGTCATCATGAGTTACCACCATAATCAAGATGGCCAAGAGCCTGAAGAAGACGAGCTTGATGAGGATGTTCGTCTCTTATACCCATGAGTTCCTGCCCTGGTCGGACGAGCTAATGAAATTGTAGATCTACAAGTCACAGAAGGACGCGCTGCTCTTTGCAATCGACGTCAGCAAGACGATGCAGAAAGCACCTCCGGCCTCAGATGACAAGAAAGCTGACACGGACAGTGGCATGACTGCAGCTCTCAAATGTGCCTACCAAGTGATGCAGCAGCGAATCATCTCCAACCCCAAAGATATGATGGGAATCCTCCTGTTCAATACAGAGAAGAGCAAATCCAATGACGAGGATGAAGAACGCGGCAGCCCTGGCTATCCTCATTGTTATGTATACGTACCGCTCGATGTCCCGGCTGCCGATGATGTGAAGAAGTTGAAGAGCCTTGTAGAAGATGGCGAAGACTCTGAAGAGGTCTTAATCCCATCTAAGGAGCCAGCCACTATCAAGGACGTCTTGTTTTGTGCCAACCAGATCATGGCAACCAAGGCACCTAACTTTGGCTCTCGGCGACTCTTCATCATCACCGACGGTGACAATCCCCACTTGGACGATAAGAAAATGAACGAGGCAGCCGCAGTTCGTGCGAAGGATTTATACGATCTGGGTGTGTTCATCACTCTCTTCCCCGTTGGCCACAAAGATAGTTCTTTTGACCTAGGCAAGTTCTGGAACGTATGCAATCCCCCTCTTGGCTAAAGATGATGCCCGGTATTGATTTTACCTCAGGATATCATATTCAAAGACCCATTAGCCGAGCTCACCGATCCGGAGAACGTCTTAGAGTCCAAGTCTGGCAATGATGGCCTGTCGCTTCTCAAATCTCTAATCAAGAACATCGACTCAAAAAAGACACCGAAGCGTGCTTACTTCTCTAGCATGCCCTTTGAGATCGGGGCAGGTCTCACTATATCTGTCAAGGGCTACAACCTGTTCCAAAAACAGGCGCCCGCAAGGAGCTGCTACGTCTGGTTAGATGACGAGAAGGCTCAAATTGCGGTTGGCGAGACCGCGCGGACAGAGAAGGACAGCACACGCGACGTTGAGAAGGGGGAGCTCAAGAAGGCATACAAATTCGGAGGCGAGTATGTCTACTTCAGCCCAGAGGAGCAGACCGAAGTCAAGAAGTTCGGCGAAAAGACTATCAGGATCATCGGTTTCAAAGATCGATCCCTGCTCAAATTTTGGATGGCTATCAAGAAGTCTATCTTCATCTATCCCAGCGAGGAGGGCTATGTAGGCTCCACGCGTGTGTTTTCTGCACTATGGCAGAAGCTGGTCAAGTCAAAGAAGGTTGGCATCGCATGGCATATTGCACGCAAGAATGCGAACCCCCAACTTGTCGCCATAATTCCTTCACGAAGCCAGTCGGACGAGAAATCGGGAACGCCGTATCTTCCTGCTGGCCTCTGGCTCTATCCTATCCCATTTGCGGATGACGTTCGAGCTGGGCCTGAACTGCAGATCGTGAGGACTACGAATGAGCTGACCGACAAAATGAACAAGATCACGGGACAGTTGCAGATGCCTCGGGGATTGTACGAGCCACACAGGTATCCCAATCCAGCTCTGCAGTGGCACTACAAGATTCTGCAAGCCTTAGCTCTGGAAGAAGAAGTCCCAGACAAACCAGACGACGCTACTGTGCCCAAAAACAAAGCAATCAGCAAGCGGGCGGGTGAGTCACATATTCATTTCGTATCAGTTCCAATCTCGATAGAGCTTTTCTCTGCAGAGTATATACTGACACGTCTTTCCCTCTACAGGAGGCTACCTTCAGGAGTGGGCAGATGTAGCCAATGAAGCATTGGTCAAGCACCAGGAGCAAAAGGCCATCAAACGGGAGCTTGATGCCGAGGATGATGAGCCTCGACCAAAGAAGAGAACAAAGACAGCGACAGCTAGCAAGAAGACTGACGAGGATGGCAGCTCAGCCATGACCGATGCAGCCTTGAAGAAGCTGGTCAATTCGGGTGATGTCACAAAAATGAAGGTCACAGAGCTGAAGGATGCCCTCGCAGCTCGCAGCTTGGATACAAAGGGACGCAAGGCTGACTTGGTGGAACGGCTTGAGCAATGGGCCGAGGAGAATATGTAAGACCATGACGACATTATACCAGAGGATGTGGTTTGCAAGGCGTTCCGGATTTGTTCATATATCAAGCTGTCTCCTGTACGAGGCCTCGAGGGACAGGCGATGGGCAATAGTGCAAGAGGGCTTGCAAGGCATTAGTCTGTATGGCTATACAATAACATAACCACTGCTCGATCAATTTTCAAATCCCCCTTGTGCTTGGAGACTGGGGAAGGTGCACAAACTGCTCGTCTCTGTTGCAGTTGGAGAATGGTATCTTGACACTTACGCCTCACGTGCGAAAATCCAATATTTGTATCAACTTCTGAAATCTTAGCACTGCAGGCTGGGCGCGGAAATCGTCAATATATGTGCTTGATGCACCTTGCATTTGTTCTACATAGGTATATGCTCCAGTCTACTGACATGGCACTTTGTATGCGCTGCAGTTGATAAGTACCAAGAACGAGCAGGCAAGAACGACCCGTTTACATTTCGTTGCACCTGACTGCTGCATTTCCAAACACCCAAAACTTCGTACTTGCCTAACTTGTATGATTTTGTCTGCCTGTTGCCCCTCATACCCAGATTCGAACAAAAGTTTTACTTGTTCACTCAAAATTTCTCATTCTAGTGGGCGAAAGTTCACATCAACACAGACGCCCGCATCTGGTTTCTGGTAGTGTCGGTAGTGTCAGTAGAGCACCCAAATGCGACACCCAATATTAGCAAGGTATACTCACACGGCAAGCGCACAGACCCGATCCTCGCACCTGCAAGAAGCTACTCCACCAAACTTATCCAACTTATCCGTCATCACGGCTTTCTAGGTCACTTCAATCCGGGGCGCGTATACTGGTCGCGACACGCGACTTTCGACACCCATGCTGCCCCGTCGGCCACTTTCGCTACAATGGACGCCCTCCTGAGCAGCATCGGGCAGTCTGTCAGGGCCGAAAGCAACAGCAATGGAAACGTCTGCAACACGATCCAGGACGTTTGCCAGTCTTTGGCCAATCATGTTGCGCGACGTACCGACACGCGCGCCGAACACATATCGACAGCCTTTGAGATTCGGCAAAATGCAGTTTTCGACATCGCCGTCGAGCCCGAAGTCCCCGAGGGGGAGGACCCGGTGCACCACTTGCAACCCCCAGTCACGCGCACCATAAACGCCTCTGAGACGATCATGAATCAACCGAACGACGACCCGGTCCTGCAACGCATTGTCGCAAAACATATAATTGGTGCTATTGGCGAGGTGGACGGAAGTTCTTGGAATGTACGCCAGGTAGTGAGGGGTGTGCAGGGCTGGGACTTCACCTACCAGTGCAAGAACTCTCTGCAAGCGTGGAATCGTCAGAATGCCAAGAGCACGGGAAGGCCACCCATTGCTGCTTGGAGCGGCCCAGGCGGGCAAGACCCCATCAATATGAGTCGGCCTGCCTTCGACTGCCGTGGAAGTGTATCCATCACGTTCTCGAGAGGTAGCAGAGCTATAGTCATCAAGTACGAACACACGCCTCTACACAAGACCGTGGCCGAGCTGGCAGATCTTCTGGCTCCGGCAGTGCCTCCCCCCTGTTGCCAACGGTAACCACGTTGGCAACAAGTCGACCAAGGCGAAGCGACCGCCACCTGCCGAAGGCGAGGAAGGCGCACCGAAGAAACGAGCGAAGAGAAAGAGCAAGGCGGCGGATAATACTGAACCGAACCAAGCCGATCCCGAAGGAACGAACACATCGGCCCAGAATCCATCGATCCCGGAGCAAAACTCTGCCAATGCTGGTGCGGCGTCTGCGACACCGTTCTTGAACATTCCTGCAGCAGAAGCTGCGAGACGAAGAGAGTTGGCGGTCGAGTTATTGTCAGGAAAGGGGATAGACCCCACGACACTCTCTGAAGAACAGATGAATATATTCTCGAACCAGGCACCACATCTACAGGAGCTCTCTCTTGAAATGCTCGCTAAGTACGGTGCAGAGCGTCTGAGGATTGTACACCCTGACGAGAAGGACCAACAGGCCTCAGCCAATACTACCCCCGCCCAGGGTACTCCAGATGTAGCCGATGCTTCCGCACCGGGACCTGCTGCGGCTCCGCCTGGTGACACAGAAACACCCACCAAGAAGAGAAAACCTCGCAAGAGGAAGTCGGATGCTGCAGCTGAAAATGGGGATGGTACGGCGGCCTCACGGGCTGTTGAGCCTGGCAATGCACAGAACGGTGGGATGGAAACTACAACCATGACGCTGAACCTGCCGAAGCAGAGGAGAACGCGTGGTACCTGTGACACCTGCAAGAACCGGAAAGTGAAATGCACAAAGGAGCATCCGGTTTGCTCTGTTTGCCAGGAGGCTGGCGAGACCTGCGTATACTTGCCGCCGCGCCCACGAAGAAAATCGGAGAAACCAGCAGAGAAGTCAGCAGAGGCTGCTGATCCTGATACCGATGTCCAAGCCGAAGAGGAGGATGATGCTGGAGAGAGAGAACAGATTGAGCAGCCCGAGCATATTGAGCCACCACAGAATGTACAGCCAGTACAAATCACACCAGTACCGGTGCCCAGGCCAATGCAAGCAGTCCAGCAAGTAGCTCCAGTTGCGGCAGCTGCTCCTGTCCCAGCCATGGATCCGGACAATGATGAATTCATACCGGATCCGAATATATTGTCAGGCCCAATTGAGCAACCACAGCCAGCTGCGCCTCAGTCCATGAACACTAATTACTATTCGTCAAATAGCGGCGTGACCTACTCCGATGCAGATAGTTCAGAAGCCGCACGGCATGCACATCAAGCTATGGCCAACCTGACATTCCCATCTTCGCAATTTCAAAGAGACACGTCTCAAGCGTCCCCATCTCTGTCTTTTCCATCGGCAACACAACCCAGTCAACCGCCGTCCGCATACTCTCAGCCTCCACCTGTTGCCCAGCCTCAACCAGCTCGACAGAGTTCCCGGAGTACAAACAGACGCAGCCTTCCTACGGGACCCGCCACTCAGCACCAGCGCACCGACTCTGGGAATACAGCTGCGAACCTGGTTCGTCCACCAGGCTGGAATAATGCATCGCACTCGCCAGATTTGACTGCGCAAGGCACAACCAGATCGCCGAGTCTCTCGCAAGCGCAGGCTGCAAAGCAACGACCCAAGTCGCGTAAATCGGGATATGAAGCCCAGGTCCATGCCCATCCAAGCCCGGATACCATGCAAGCTGCCGTGACGCTCTCACAAACGGCAACGCAGCAGCAGACCCCACACGTGTCAGCAGTAACAAGATCTCCATACCAAACGACGAGGAAGCCCACCGCAAGGACTCAGTCACGACAAGGTCATAGATCACAGACCAATACTCCGGTCACACAGACCCCTGTGCCACCACCACAGGTTCCCACATCTTTCAGCGCCGCCGCAAATGCTTATGGCCACGCCAGCGCCCCGACCACGGCTCCTGGGTACGATACGTATGGCCGATATAGCACGAGCAATACACAGTATCCCACCACCACTACAGCCGGCGACGCTACTGCACATAGCTCCTACGAACCTAACTCGTATCAGACGCAGTCTACATCCACGGCAACAAATTCGTATACGGCGCCGTCGTATGATTATTCGAGAAGCAGCGGCACTGCCGATACCAACACCGCCAATGACACAAGCAACTATGGTGCTTCGAGCAGTGGCAACTCTAACCAATGGACATCTGCCCAAGGCCGCGGCTCCCGGTCAGACACCACACATTCTTATAACATGCCGAACGCGCAACCAGCACCAACCAGTCCGTATGGAACGCGTTCAGCTGCCCGGCAGGCCTCCCAAGCTGCTTACAACCAGTCTCAGCAGCCAGGGTACAACTCCTATCAATCCCAGATCGCAAATCAGCCGCATCAAAGCCAGAGCAATCAGACGTGGTACGGCTTCCCAGCGGCAAGCACCAGCACTTCAAACCACGCCAATTATAATAGTAACACGGCAAACGCAACTTACGGCAGCACGAGCGCTTCTGCTAATGCTGGGGCGTACTCGAGCCATCGACCAAGCATGCCTGGCTATGGATCTAGTTATGGAGAGGAGCCGTCGATGTTTGATCTGCTGAGCCGCGGCCATCCTGGCAACTAGGCGTCACCTAGGCGGTATACCATGCATTGGGAGAGACGGTTTGACGAGGTTCTACGAGAACATCCTTAACTGTGGAAGCATTTTGGAAGGAATGAATTCGAGTCAGAAGACACACAGTGGCGTTTGTTTTACCATTGCTACACAGGCGTACGGCATGTATAGAAGGGCGACTGGAGTCAAGGGAAGAAGATTTTCCTGATGCTTCAGTAATTATTATGCGATGATTTCTAGTATTATACCCTAGCAAGCTGGAGATGGAGATGACCGAGCTCAATCAAATGGAAGGACCAGGTGTGAAAACCATGCATGGTAGCTATGGCATTTATGTAATTGACAACCCAATTCATTGGCAGCTATCTAAAGTATTTTCCGTCGCCCGCATCATGACATGCATTGACGCTGAAATCTGTATGGAGGTTGATTCAAGTGAACCTCGCCGTCCGTGCAAACAGGTCCGCCCTATGGTGATGATACCCGCAACGTCCCGACAGTTATCTATCTCTACCTCTATTATCCGGTGTCCAAAGTAGTGAAATGAAGCAAGAAACAAAAGGCATCGTAACCCTCTAAGTAAACGTAGCATATGGTGACATAATCTCACCGTTCTTAAGACTCCCCTTTCCCGTCTATTTCTCTGTAATGGCATCTGTATGTTGTCGCATCCCTTTTGACTGTGTTGGCTCATATCAAGCTCTTACGACGAGGTCGAGGAGGGGCGTTGGTGCACCAGTCGTCCCTTGACCCAGACCATCTTGGTATTCCGGTCGTCGCCGTTGTACACCCACTTGGCGATGCGCTCGTCCCACTTCTCCCAGCCGAAGATGTCGACGTTGCCCTCATCTGCACCGACTCCTCCGACACCACCACCACTGCTATTCTCTACTGATCCGGTCCCGTCTGCGTTGCCATCATCGTGTTCGTCGTTGGCGACCACGTTCAGCCCGATCAGCTGCGCGTCCCACTCCATGCCGACCTCGAACCCGCCGACCTTGTGCTCGAGCCCGAGGACGGCGGCGCCGCCGCGCGTGGCGAGATGCAGGACCTCCTCGACGCTCAGGGTGGCGCGCGCGCGCTCCTCATCGTCGATGTCGGCGGGGGCGCGGCGGCCGTCACCCTGGGCGTTGTAGGGCATGGCGAGGTGGCGGGAGACGAGGCAGGCGAGGCGCGCGGCCTCGAGCACGCTGGGGGCGTAGCCGCCGCTGACGTCGGTGCCGAGCCCGACGCCGACGCCGCGGTCGAGCAGCCAGCGCACGCGGCACTCGCCGCTCGTTAGGGCCGAGTTGGAGCAGGGGCAGTGGGCGACCTTGGCGCCGCGGCGGTGGATGAGGGCGGCCTCGGCCTCGGTCAGGTGCACGGCGTGGGCGAGCACGGTGCGGGGCGTCAGGAGGCCGAAGCCGTCGTAGACGGAGGCGTAGTCGGCGGCGTCGGGGAAGAGCTCGCGCACGAGGGCGATCTCGCCGACGTTCTCCGAGATGTGCGTCTGGACGCGCAGGTCGTCGCTGCGGGCGAGCCGGCCCAGCGCCTCCATGGTGCCGTCGGAGCAGGCGGGCGCGAAGCGCGGGGTGAGGATGGGCGCGACGATGTCGCCGGTGGGGTCGATGCGGCGCATGTGGTCGATGGTCTCGCGGGTCCGGGCGAGGACGGCGTCGGGCCCGCCCTCGTCGGCGTAGTAGTCGGGCGCGAGGCGGTCCATGCAGACGCGGCCCACGAAAGCGCGCTGCCCGGCGGCGAGACAGAGGTCGGCCAGCAGGTTGGTGGCGGCGACGTCGATGGTGGCGTAGTAGGCGGCGGCGGTGGTGCCGTGCGACAGGGTGCGGCGGACGACCTGGCCGTAGACGCGGCGGGCGCGGGGCAGCTTGGCCAAGGACGCCTCCATGGGGAAGGTGTACTTGTTGAGCCAGTCCAACAGGGTCGAGCTGCCGAAGATGCCGGCGTTGGGGTACTGCGGCGCGTGGATGTGCGTATCTTGACGATGCCCGTGTTAGCTCGTAGCACAGACCGAGGCATCGCTTGTTTGTTTCTCGTACCTATGAAGCCGGGGAAATAGAACTGTCCCTCTTCGCAGGCCCGAACCTGCACGTCGCCATCATCCCACCCCAGTTTCGCGTACAGGATCTCTGCCGCTTGCTTCTGGTCGTAGAATTGCAGCTCAATGGCCACAATCTTACCCGACTTATCAACGGCAATGGCCGCATCGTGCAAGTACTCTAGCTGATTGAGCGATTTACTGTGGACGAAAGTGCCCACGAAGAGTTGGTTCTTCTGCATTGCTGGCGGCGCCATTTTTCTCATTCGACTCGAGGACAAAGGCCCGTCCCCCTATTCTGAGACCGGTTCAAATGAGTTGTACTTTGGCTAGGGGGCAACGAAGAGTTCCCCTGTGGTCAAGAGAGCCCACCAGCTACAGTTAATGGCAGATCGGCGTATGCACCCAAATCTATGCGAATCAGCAGTATTTATCTCCAGACCTCCCAAAGCACACGCAATTCCGTTGATGAGGACGATCAAAGGGAGCAGGCAACGTCGGTGTCCTTTCTTTATACAAGTGGGGGGTTCTGTTCGGGTGGGTTTGGTTGTTGGCGGTTTACCTAATGTAAGTCGGGGACGGGGCCCAATCATGTCTTATCTTGCAGGGCGTTTTGGCTTGGTTCCTGCGTTGGCCGTGCTGCAATCCCCAATCGGCACTTGGCACACTCCGCGTTTGCTACCTCGCCTACTGTAACTGCTGCTAGTTCCGTTTCCAGGTCCTACCTACTTGCTCCTTGTACTCAGGCTTCGGCCGCTGCCGCCCACCGTTGGACTTTTCTACAACCACCTTCATACCAAGTACGTAACACACATGACAAGACATTGGAATCTCAGCAAAGATAATGCATTGGTTATCTATCAATGTTGTATTAGGCGACGCCATTGCGCCACCCTCTTTGGGTAATCTACTGTACTGAAATCAAGCAATTGTGCAAATAGCAACCGTCACACCCCGTCCCAAAAGAATAGCTCTCGCCGGTACCAGGCAAGCGCCGAAACTTCTATACATGTACATGGCCAGTCGTCATTCCTCACGTTTCTTCATCTAATGAATGTCTTGGCTCCCCTTTTCCTCTAATCTAGACATTCCGATCGTGATTCGTCCCTAGTAACAACTGTTGACCAAGAGTGTCTAAGTGTATCTAGGCCTCAGCCTCAACGTTCTCTTGGCCATCAACGCCGCTGACAGCGTTGTCATCCTGGTACGAGTCCCACTTCTGCAGAATCGCCTTGATGTTGGGGGAGCTCGTCAACGCATACACATTCTCGAAGTACTCCTTGGTGAGCTCAAACGGACGAGCCGTCACGTTGGGAATGTACTTGCCAATCAGCTTCGCGGGATCAATACTAGTTTTCTTAATCTGCGTGTTCAGGAAGCTTCGGAAAGGCTTCACGCCCGACCGCAAAAAGGTCGAGTGGAAGGGCACGTCGATTCCACGGAGCGGAATGGTGGCAAACCCGCGCTCCAGCTCCAGCGGCTTGGGCTTGGCATTCGTCTGCTGGGCGCACCCGTCGATGATCTCGACCAGATGCTGCTTGACCTCCTCGGGGCTCAGGCTCTTCTTGAGGTCGACAATGTCGATCTTCTGCACCTTGAGGTAGTTCATCACGGCGCCAAGCGTGTCGAGGGCCCGGAGGTCACCAGCACAAACGTACTGCATGTTGGCAATGTTGTAGTTGACAATCTCCAGAAGCCAGCCCGTCTTCTCCGCGATGTTGCCAACAACAAAGCGCAGAGCCTCCTCGTCAAACGACTTGGAGATGCGGCTAGGGTTGACGGCGCACATAGAGTAGTTGGACCGTCCGTCGGCGTCGCGCTCTACAGCTACCTGCATGGTCA
This sequence comes from Apiospora marii, assembly GCF_038362585.1. NCBI lineage: Eukaryota > Fungi > Ascomycota > Sordariomycetes > Amphisphaeriales > Apiosporaceae > Apiospora > Apiospora marii. Next base: position 2,558,498 of record NW_027117374.1, read on the forward strand.
AGCCTCGGTAGAATACGACCGACACCAGAGACTCAATCGGCATGACGTCGGCAAGTGCTGCGAGGGCAGAGTACTCGCCCAGCGAATGTCCGGCGAAGGTGCTGTCCCGGGGAACAAGACCCTTGGCCTTCATGTCTTCGAAGCTGGCCTTCTCCATCAATGTGAGAGCGGGCTGTGTGAACTGCGTGGCAGAGAGCAGACCCTGTGGCGACCGGTACGTGTAAGAGGTAGTCTTATCCGAGATCTCCTTGAAGATCTTCTCCGACTTGGTGCTGCCATCTTGGGCCACCGTCTCGAACTTCATGTCCATGTACTTTTGACGGATGGCCTTGCCCTTGGGCCCACCGAAATGAACAGTGAACTCCTTGGGGTTGTTTCGGACAATGTGGGTGATAGAGAAGCCTGTAACGAAGTTAGAAGAGAACCATAAAATGACGGGGTTGAGGTTGACTTACCGTAGTTGTCCAAAAGGTACTTGTCAGCTCTGTCCCATACCTCCTTGGCAACGGGACTGCTGTCGTACAAATCCATACCCATACCCTGTTCCTGAGAACCCTGGCCAGTGAAAACGTAAGCCGTCACGGGCTGTTCAACCTCGGCTTCACCAAGGAGAACCTTCTCCTCAGTCTCCTTGTTGCTGACCTCTACCTTGATGATCTTGCGACCACCAATCATGGCCACATGCTGCAGCTTCACTTCGATATCATCGTTGGGAAGCACCATACCGACAAGGGAAGCCTGGAAGCTGCGAACTCGGCCAACGTTGTTCTCAGCAGCCCAGGTTTCGACCAAGCTTCGCACAGCTGCACTCGAGTACATTCCGTGGGTGATGGTTCCCGGGAGGTTGGCATAGCTGGAGAAGACGCGGGACACGTGGATGGGGTTGTAGTCCCCGGAAACCTTGGCGTAGGTCTCGTTCGAAGCCGGGGCCTTGAGTTGCAGAGGCGTCTTGCCACTGAGCGGGATGGGGTTCTCGAAGTGTACAGGCTGCTCAATTGACGATCCATGTCGTTCGAGGTAGTCAATCACCGGGTTGCCGTGCGACTCGCCTGCCACGTATTCAACGCTGGCCACCTGGTCGATCTGCTTGCTAGGGCGCTCAAGGAGCACCTGGCCTCGGGTTTCGACACTGCTGAAGACAGACTTGTTCTTGAACTTGATGAGACTCTGGAGGCGGAAGACGAGAGTCTTGCCAACAAGGTCTTCATTGTCTTCGAAGATGAACCACTCCTTGGACTTGAGGACAGCGACGTCCTTGGCCGTAGCAAGGTGGACCTGCATCGGGGTCTCAATCTTGCGCTGGAACGTGTTCTCGTAATCGGTGTAGGCGCCGCGGTACAGGAACTGCGACGTCACTTCCATAACGGGCTCGCCGTCACGGGTGATGGTACCGCAAACCTCAACCATCTTGCCAGATTCCTGGTTAACAATGGCGTTGACCTGTGCGGTGGTGTTGACGGTATCACCCTTCTTCAGAGGCTCGGCACCAGGCATCATACGGAAACCGTTCGACAGATGGACAAGTTTGAGGAGATCTCCATCAATCTTGCGGGGGAAAATGGGCTTGGTAATCGCCTTCCATCCAACAACGATGGCAAAGTCCATGGGAGCATAGACTTCCTTGCCGGGCCGGTCGACGAAAGCCTCGCCCGTGTTGCCAACAGCGTGCACAAAATCGTTGATGTCCTGGCTCGTGATAGTCGCGCTTCCGCCATCGAACTTACCGGTGACCGGGGCATCGAGGTCAAGCTTATCATCGCCGAACCATGCACGCCAGTAAAACTCCTTGATGCGGTCGTTGCGGTCATCCATGTATTCACGGATAGGAGCGTAACCGGCATCAGGGTGGTAAGTGAAGCGCAGAGGCAGAGCAACTGGCTTTCCAAGGGCAGTGGTGTCCTTGATCATGTTGACCACGATCTTGTTCTTGCCGTCGAACTTGACCTCGATGACGTCGACATACTGATTGTGTCGCGGCTGCTCCTTCACGACGATCGAAGTCTTGCTAGGGTTGTTGGGGTACGAAATCTCAACAAAGAGACCACGGACAGGAGCGAAGATGCGTCTCATCGGGTTGGTCTGGTACTTCTGACCTTGAACCAAGACTTCTGACATGAAGAGAGCATGGCGCCATGAGCGTTTCGGACCGGCCAAAAGAGTCAGCCAGGTGTCCACAGAAGGCAAGGCAGCGCTGGGGGAGTTGGACAGGCGGTAGGTGTTCTTGTTGTCGTCTTGTGACACCGTCAAGCCATCAATGTCGAGAGGAACGCCGGCATCGATCAACTTGCCACCAAAGTATTCGATGGTCGGGATGGTCTCCGGCTTGCCTTGGTAGAGGTCCCTGGTCAGGCTGGCGATGTGTGCATTGTGGATACCGTCCAGAATATCCTTGATTGGTTCATCAACAACAGTCGAGTATCTTGCAGCGGTCGGTCCCTGAAGGATACATGTTCTGCCGACATCCTGGCCAATGACGGCGTCAAGGTCCTCAGATTGCCACAAAGAATCCTTCTTGAAGAAGAATTCGAAGTTCTCATCCAATGCAGGCACAAAAGTCGTAGGCTTCTGGGCTGGTCGCTGGCACAGCATTAGGAAGTGCTGTACATCCTGAGCATTGATGATCTGAGTTTCGGCCTCCGGGTACCTCCCAAGATTCTGTCAACAGTCTCAAAGGGTTGCATGAGATCAGAGTAGTTCTGCAACATCGACATCTGTCCAGTCGAGGAAGTGAAACGCTCTTCAACTCTGTGGATGAAATCGCCAACCAACTTCATGTAAGAGGGGTCAATCCAGCGAGACTGGTGCTTCACGTAAGTCAACTCCACCAATCTTCGTACGACTTCAGCGTACGTCATGTCTTCCAAGTCAACGGTTTGGCCTGCAGCGTTCTGGCCAAACCAGACCTTCTGGCAATCGTCGTTGAGTCTCTTGATGATGTAATCCCGGTTCTTCTTAAGTTCCGCGACTCGCTTCTCCTTGGGTAGGCTGAAGATCTTCTGGTCCATCTCTGCCCAGAATCTGACACCGCGGGTAGCGAGTTTGTGGATCGGCTCGCCCATTTCTGATCGAACCGTGATCACACCACCAGCTGGGCCCTTGTAGGTCTTCTCCCACTGATCATCGTCAAGACCTGGGGCATCAATGATAGCCTGCTTGGCGGCCTTGCTGGTGTGGGCTTCCTTGGCAACCATCATGCGGCTACCGAACAAGCAACCATCAAATGGCATCGGCGGGTAACCGTACGCCTTGGACCATTGTCCAGTAATGTAAGGGTAAGTGTCCTCGGCACCACCAAAGCCACTGCCGGCGACGAGAATGATGTTGTCATAGCGGCGGATACGTGCATACATCTGAAGAATGGGTGTGTGGAAGTCTTCGAAAGAGTGGTGACCACCACCACGACCACCTGTCCATTGCAACACAACAGGGAAGGTAGGGTTGGCCTTGGCAATGTTGATGACATTTTGAATGGCTTCCATTGAACCAGGCTTGAAAGCAATGTGCTTCAAGCCAAGCGTGTCAATGTATTCTTGAGCGACGTCAAGTGAGGGAACACCAGCACCAATCGTCAGACCCTCAATGGGAATACCCTCGGCTCGGAGTCGACCGATAAGGGGGATCTGCCAACCCATCGCACGAGGGTTCACGTAGATCAGATTGACGGTGATACCTCTTCCAGCAGGAATAGCCTTTTCGATCTTAGCAAAGGCATCGGTCATCATCTTGGCGTTGAAGTAACCACCGCCAGCCAACTCAATCTGGTAACCGGCGTTCATCGTAGCAGCAACGAAGTCCCAAGGGACAGTCGTAGGTGTCATGCCAGAAACCATCAAAGGAGGAAGACCGAGGAGTCGACTCATCTTGGTGTCAACGAAGGTCTGACCCGTAGAGGTTTTGATCAGCTTGGGGCCATATTCCTTGACCCAATCGGCGGCATACACAATAGCATTCTCCTCATCGCGGTCGAACAGTTCAGGCTTGTATCCAACCTCCGAGACAGTCCCGCTCAGGCTACCCGCGAGGATAACTCTAACACCGGTACCTTCTTTGTTACGGCTGGTAAGGATTCCCAGGCCGGAAATGCCTCCAGGGCCGAAGTCCAAGATGTGGGTGGCACCTGGGAAGACAGTTGCCGTCTCCCAGTTCACAGGATCACGGGTAATCATGCGGATCAAGGAAGGGACAATATCACCTTGTACCTCCTCTCGCAGATCCTTGCCGGTACATGTGTTGAACACAGGGATGCCGAGGGATTTGGAATCAATCTCAATGTTCTTGAGGTCCTCGTCAATCAGTTTGGTAGCGTTGGCAAGGTACTGGCTGTGGAAGGGGGCCGTGATGGGAAGGAAGCGGTTCACAAAGCGAATCTTTCGCTCTGTGTGAGGAATTCTGTTCTGGTCGAGGCCGGTGGGGGCCTTGACCTTGCGGAGTTGCAGGTTGAGACCGTAGAGGGAGATTGGAGGTCCAGTTACCACCATGTTGCGCGGGCTGTTGATAAGGGAAATAGAGATGTGCCTGTCCTCGGGCAGGTACTGGTTGGTGGCATCAATGTGCTTCTGCACTTCGCTCTGAGGAAGATCACGGATGCTCAGCATGGGCGTGGGCTCGCCTTCACCGTTCTCATCCGAGTCCTGCAGCACCTTCGGGGTGAGCGAGGTTCTGGGGAAGACCTGTTGGCTGCGAGCTCCGATCCAGAAGAGGATTGTCAGAGCATCCTTGGCGACTCTGTCGAAGGAGTCCCAGTCGCTAGCAGCGGCAGTGGCAGCAGCCACAACGATACCCTGAGAATGGCCAGTGGCTCCGCTGAAGCGATCACGCAGGATGCCGGGGTGGAGACCAAGACCCTTTCCCAAGACCATGTAATGACACAGCTGGACCAAGCCAATCAATGGCAGACTGACAGGCGCAGAGATCAAGTAGTCATTGTCCGGTGTCGTGTCGGGCGTATGAAGCCAGGTCATAACATCAAGTCCCTTCGCGTACAGCTTTTCGGCCTTAGGGTCTCGGGACAGAGTTTGCAACAGATCTGCTGACCTGGAGACGAGGTCGCCGACAAATGACGGATACGTCTCGTACACTTCGCGAAGCTCGTCGAAGTACTCGACAATATTGCCTTGGCCGCCGAAGATATTGTACAGCTTGGCATCCTCCTCGTCGGCTGCTCTCATGATGGCGGAGTCATGTGGGCGGATAGCTCTGTTCGCTGTCGAGCGGGCAGCGAAGTAGCACCGGACAACAGCAATTTGCTTCTCTGGGATGCCAGGGAGGCTTCTAGCCAAAGCGTGCACATCATTGCTTCGAAGGAAGACTCGCTCGAACTCGTTCAGTGCGAGCTTGAGCACCTCCTCGTACGACCCCTGGCCATCGTCTTCACCCTCTTCTACTTCATGGGCCACAAAGCCCATGTATCTGGCAACCAGCTCGGGTATTGAGGAGGGCTCGTCATCTTGGGCCAACTCGTCTGTGGCAGCGGGTAACGTAGCGGTAAATCGCTCCTTCAATTGGTGTGCATAGTAGTGAATGCCGGTTGGTACTAAGAACGAGGTCTCGAGAGATCCGTGGGTAAGTGTGAGAGGGCGAAGGTTGGAACTGGATCTAGGAGTAGAAACGCCCGTCTGGGGGCCGGTTCCGGTACCGTACATGGTGGACGGCTGTACGGGATTTCTGGGTAGAAAAGTCGGGCTATTCGGAAGCCAAGTTAGAATGCGTGTTTCGAGCGATCTCAAGAACAGAGCAAGTTGCGGTGGGCTTACTTGTGGATGTCTCCGTGAACTCAGCCAAGAGCAGGAGGCAGATAGCTTCTCCCAGCAATGGGCAGTATTAAGTTGCTTTGCAATATAGACAAGCAATAGCGTCCAAAGGAACAGCAATTGACGACGGGAATGGCCTTGACAATCTACGCAGCGTGCGTAGGAAGGGCGGGTATTGGGTTCTGACGGCAATGTGCGTCCAGAATGGGAAGAAGAATGGAGGTCTTCCCGAGTTGTTTGCTTGGAGGGAAAGAAAAGTGAATTGGAGTCAGGGAAGTGAAGGATGGGATCGGATCTGTCAAAAGGATGGTGATGGACGGGTTTCAAAGCTTGCCCAAAGTCAATGATCTGGAAGGAGCAACAAGAGACGGTTCGTCCATTCCCATCCACACTTCAATTGAGCGAGGTGATTATTGAAAGATCCATTCATCAGCAGCAGTAGCAGCGCAGAAACCCCATTACCATTTCATTTGATGGAGCAAATGTCTACTTTTGCTTGGCTACTACGCCTAGCTACATCCTTCTCTAGTCGATGAGTATTACCCAATCGCCGTGGTGCGTATGCAGCCCATGCCTGCCTGTCCCTGCTCAACGTATCAACTTTTTTTGCTCTTGGGGCTGCGGGAAGCATTCTGCCTCGCCAAAAATTTCGACTTCTTGTTGGGGACTTGTACCGGACAGGGAAGCTACGTGCAGCTCTAGCCCAGATCCACGACAGGGGGAGGGGCAGGTTGGAGCAGGAGGGTTGCAAGGAGGGTTGAAGTACCGGGTACCTCCCCAAGGCGCCATTACCCCCCAATTGATGGATGCCAATCGCCAGCCAGTAGCTGCGCCCAGCGCCCTTATCCGCCCGCATGGCACCCCACCTGAACGAAGACCCTGACTGCAGCCCGCGAACGAAACTTTGAAGACCAGACCGGACGATACCTGTTCAATTGAATGCGGCAGCACCACCACCAACACCACCACCCGAGCGTTTCGGCGAGTATTACGCCCGCGCACCGGCATCATCGATAGTGACAGTATGTCTTGAGTTCATGATGCACGTACCTGGCTGGCAACGCGTGGATATCCCTCATGCATGACATTCTGCCTCGAACTCCTGGGATGCAGCCATGTACCTCTTCTGTTGCGCCCCTGTAAGCTGCAAATGCGTTGCACCCATAATTGATGTTCGTTCGTTGGGGCACCACGCAAGTGTTGATAACCAATCCCAACTCCCATCATTCTCATTGTTTGGGGTTCCAACGATGTGTTTGTGGATAAACCTGCCTGCCTGCCTGCCTATATTCAAACCTGTATGAAGGTGTACACTTGAAACATGGCGAATTTAAGCCTGTCCATCTTTACATGCGACCTGTGTTTATCAACCGAGTCCCGAACGACGAACTTCCATGGCCTCCCACCACATTTCGGACTTACCATGATAGAAAATGCGCGAACCTTAGTCAACATCCTCGGATCGGACGGCGGCTCGAAAGTAAGGTTAAATAAACCACAGACAAAAGACGCGGGAATAGCCCCGGGCAACTCACATATAGTGCCATATGGGTCTTTAGAACAAGAGCGATTGGTCTTCCAGAAAGCATGCATTCAATTACATTCGGTCATTATTCTGGAATAGCTTCATGGCTTGTAAATCTGGAAGATACCGGCTTCCTTGTAAAGGGAGTCGGATCGGCTGAGATACAAAAGATCACGGGCGTGTCAATGCATTGAACCTGCAAAGCGCGAGCCAAGGAAAAGGATACCCAGGCGGTCATGCAAGAGGCACGGATGGGGGTCGTTGGAGGGGTATCCTTTCGATGGGATTACTTATTATAGAGAATCCCCCGCATGGCAATGCTCAATGATGTCGTAGCTCGCATCAGCCGATCGCTCTCGGAAACCTATCCATGCTTTATATGCCAACGATAGCGACGACTTCAACATCCAGTGCTGCAGAAGCGGTGCTAGACGTATGCAGCCAAATAGCTAGCTTCATCAGTGTGTCCTGAGAGAGGAAGACACAGTCATGTCCTTGTGCCAGCCAGCCCTGGAGACTCACTACATATGGTTTCAATTTGCCATAAACGCTATACTCTACGCGGTTGTATAATACGATATATAGTATAACTCGACCATTCCCAATAGCCCCCAATAGTTCAACCAACACAAGTGATCAGAGTACAGTAGAGTAGCCTGATGGTGCAGCAACCAATGATCGGGAATGCATTGCGAATGTATTCGGTACGAAGCCATTGGCAGTTGGCACCCACCGGAGAACGGATGGGACCCGCATTAAGTCGAGGCATTTGAGTGTGGAAGTGGACCCGACGATAGGGGTCGGACTCGGAGAGACGGTGACGGCTTCATCAATTTGAGTCCAGATGAGTTGTCAGGAACGGCGCTCCATATTGCCACGATACTCGAGCTTAACGAGGGCGACTGCATGCTGAGCGAATCAGGGCACGCAGAGCAAGCAGTAGTAAGTTGCAAGACCCTTTCCCACTGCCAGTTACAGTTACCGGAACTTGTCACTTGGGTCTGTCAAGACTTCGGCCGAAACTCTCTGGGTAGGAGGGGTCCTCAACTTGCACCAAGGATGATGGTACCAAAGCCAACATAGGCCAGAAGCCAAGTCCATTGAAATAGATGGGATGAGACTCTGTGGGGGAGAGAGGGGACCTTCTTCGCACGCACTATTCCGATTATGGCTTAGAAACATCAAGTTGGTTGAGAGGAAAGTGGTGTCACAGAAGTGGAGAGTCAATCTAGAAACAGAGGGTTCGGTGTTCTTCGTGCTGGTCACTAGGTGGCGGCTGCGAATCGTGAATCTACCAACGTCTACATCCTTCTTTGCGAACAATTTGGGTCTTAGAGCTCTCCGGGACATGGGAAGCAGCCAACATACGATCCGGAGCACGAAAAGATAGCCGTAGAGCTGGAATGCGGTAATGGTGAGAAACGAGAGCCTGCGATGGCAGGGGTCGTAATGCATGCTGCAGAGGGGCCTACAATATTTTGTGCATTGGTTGTCGGATTGGCGGCTCGAACCTGCTGGGTACTTGTTTACACGCGGCGCTCTTGCAGCAAGAGAGGTACCAAGGCTAGCGGCCAGACCAGCCAATTTTTTTGCGTGTTCAACATTTGGGAAAACACGCGAAACTTGAAGCTACAGCCTCTAGAAGGTGCCCATCCCGGCATATCCCCAGTCCCCTGTCTACATGTATCCATCCCACTTTGTCTTGGACGGCCTGTCGTAGAAAAGTATGGTGTACGGTACGTAGAGGCGCGCTCCTTCCAGTCACTTTTTTTTGAGACCGCAATTCTTGAGTGGATTTGTCAATTCAAGTGGTATTCTTGTTCTTGCAGGGGCGTTGGAACCGCCTCTATTGCACGATACAGACAGAGGTACGCAAAAACTGAGCTTGCTCATACATGTATTCACCCACCTTCCCTTCCACTCTCTACAGTAGCTCGTCTGGAGTCCTCTCATTCTTCCCAATTTCCCTCTGTTGCTTGCCTGCCATCCAAGCTCAGCAGTGCTTTCCCATCTTGACTCTTTGTTAATTCAATTGTAATAGTTTCAAGTCGAGGTTAGCCACAGGGACAGCCAAAAACTGTCGACCTCCCGACCTATCTACTCTCAACCCCTTCTACATACCTTCACGCCTTGCACGACGTTTGCCACGAGACACCATACTACCAGTAGACGAGATACCCCGTGGAGTCTCGCCAAACGAGAGCACCCCTCTCTCGACACATAGAGAACCTTTTCACAGAGGTGTCTACCCTCTCTCCCGCCGACCCTTGCCACACCGCCCAAGATGCGTCCCGAAGTCGAGCAAGAGCTTGCTCACACGCTCCTTGTCGAGCTTCTCGCTTACCAGTTCGCCTCGCCAGTGAGATGGATTGAAACACAAGATGTCTTCCTGGCAGAGAAGACGGCCGAGCGGATCGTCGAGGTCGGCCCCGCAGATACATTAGGAGTGATGGCAAAGCGAACCATTGCTTCCAAGTACGAGGCATTTGACGCTGCAAAGTCGGTCCAACGACAAATTCTTTGCTACAACAAGGACGCAAAGGAGATCTACTACGATGTAGACCCCATTGAGGAGGAGCCGGAGCCAGCAGCTGAGAGCTCCAGTTCCAGCGGAGGAGCTGCCCCAGCTGCCGCCGCTTCTGCCGCACCGGCAGCGGCTGCCCCGGCTCCGGCGAGCGCGGGTCCAGCTGCTTCTGTGCCAGACGCCCCAGTTCAAGCTCTTGAAATCGTCAGAGCCTTAATAGCTCAGAAGCTCAAGAAGCCCTTCCTCGAGATCCCCTTGAGCAAAGCTATCAAGGATCTTGTTAGTGGTAAGTGGTTTATGCAGTATTCTAATAATCTCTTACGCCTACATTGCTAACCAATCTAAAACCAGGCAAGTCTACTTTGCAGAACGAGATTCTGGGTGATTTGGGCAAGGAGTTTGGCTCAACCCCTGAGAAGCCTGAAGACACGCCCCTGGATGAGCTCGGCGCTGTTATGCAGGCGACATTCAATGGCCAGCTTGGCAAGCAGTCGCTAGCTCTCATTGCTCGACTCGTCTCTTCAAAGATGCCTGGAGGCTTCAACATCACAGCTGCTCGCAAATACCTCGAGACGAGATGGGGTCTTGGTCCCGGACGACAGGATGGTGCTCTCCTGCTGGCCATCACTATGGAACCTGCTGCACGTCTAGGCTCTGAGAACGATGCCAAGGCATTCTTGGACGATGTTGCCCAGAAGTACGCTACCAACGCTGGCATCAGCTTGTCTACTGCCGCAGCGGCTGGCCCAGCTGCTGGAGGCAGTGGCGGTATGATGATGGATCCGGCAGCCATCGACGCTCTTACCAAGGACCAGCGTGCACTCTTCAAGCAGCAGCTTGAGCTTCTGGCGAGATACCTGAAAATGGATCTCCGCGCCGGCGAAAAGGCCGCACAAGTAACTCAAGAGTCCTCGAAGGTATTGCAAGCCCAGCTCGATCTCTGGTCGGCTGAGCATGGCGACTTCTACGCCGCTGGTATTGAGCCTGTCTTTAGCCCTCTGAAGGCTCGCACATACGACTCGGCATGGAACTGGGCTCGTCAGGATGCTCTTCACATGTTCTACGACATCATCTTCGGTAGACTCCAGGTTGTCGACCGTGAAATCGTCAGCCAATGCATCCGCATCATGAGCAAGTCGAATCCCCTGCTTCTCGAGTTCATGCAGTACCACATTGACAACTGCCCGACTGAGCGGGGAGAAACATACAAACTCGCCAAGGAGCTGGGTCAACAGCTCATCGAGAACTGCAGAGATGTCTTGAACGTCTCTCCCGTTTACAAGGATGTTGCTGTTCCCACCGGTCCCCACACCACTGTTGACAACCAAGGCAACATCAAGTACGAGGAAGTTGCCAGACCCAGTTGCCGCAAGCTTGAGCACTACGTTAAGCAGATGGCCGAGGGCGGCAAGCTCACAGAATACGGCAACCGTACACGGGTTCAACATGACTTCACCCGTCTTGTCAAGTTGATCAAGGCCCAGCAGACAATGGCCAAGACGACACAGGCGGAGATCAAGTCCCTCACCAACAACCTCCGCCAGTCCCTGGCAATGAACGAGAACCAGATCTTGCCTAGAGAGAATGGCAAGACGTCTGGTCTCGTCAAGAAGAGCGGGTTGAAGGCAACCACCGCCGCCTCAACTAACAAGGGCAAAACCGAGACGATTCCTTTCCTGCACCTCAAGAGCTTTGATGAGCTTACTGGGTGGGAATATGACAGGAAGCTCACCAAGGTGTTCCTGGACTGCTTAGAAGTTGCCGCCAAGGATGGTGTCAGCTATGAGGGCAAATACGTACTTATGACCGGTGCCGGTGCTGGTTCCATTGGTGCTGAAGTCTTGCAAGGCCTCATCAGCGGTGGCGCCAAGGTCATCGTTACTACCAGCCGCTTCTCGCGCGAAGTTACCGAGTATTACCAGGCCATGTACGCAAAGTTTGGTGCTCGAGGCTCTCAGTTGGTTGTTGTGCCCTTCAACCAAGGTAGCAAGCAGGATGTGGAAGCTCTTGTAGACTACATCTACGACACCAAGAAGGGTCTTGGTTGGGATCTTGACTACATTGTGCCCTTCGCCGCCATTTCCGAACAGGGTCGCCAGATCGACAACATCGACTCCAAGTCTGAATTGGCCCATCGTATCATGCTGACCAACCTCTTGCGCCTGCTTGGCTGCGTGAAGGCCCAGAAGATCGAGAGAGGCTTCGAGACTCGACCGGCCCAGGTTGTCTTGCCCCTGTCACCCAATCATGGTACATTCGGAAGCGATGGTCTCTATTCCGAGTCCAAGCTTGGCCTGGAAACCCTCTTCAACAGATGGCGATCCGAGGATTGGGCCAGCTACCTCACCATTTGCGGAGCTGTCATCGGCTGGACTCGAGGCACGGGTCTCATGTCTGGCAACAACGTCGTTGCCGAGAGTGTTGAGCAGGAAGGCGCACGCACTTTCTCTCAGCAGGAAATGGCTTTCAACCTGCTCGGTCTCATGTCTCCCCAGATTGTTGATCTTTGCCAGCACCAGCCTGTCTTTGCTGACCTCAACGGTGGCCTGCAATTCCTCAAGAAGCTCAACAAGCTTATGGGCCGGGAGCGCGCCAACATCACCAACACCAGTGAAGTGCGCCGCGCAGTGACCAAGGAGACGGCCATTGAGAACAAGATCGTCAATGGCGCAGAGAGCGAGGCTCTCTACAAGAAGAAGGTTATTGAGCCGCGTGCCAACCTGAAGTTCGACTTCCCGAACCTACCGGACTGGAAGAAGGATGTGGCTCCCCTCCATGACAAGCTGAAGGGCATGGTCGATCTGGACAAGGTCGTTGTCGTCACCGGTTTCGCCGAGGTTGGCCCGTGGGGTAACTCTCGAACCAGATGGGAGATGGAGGCGTACGGAGAGTTCTCGCTCGAGGGTTGTGTTGAGATGGCTTGGATTATGGGTCTCATCAAGAACCACAACGGTCCTATCAAGGGCAAGCAATACTCGGGCTGGGTTGATGCCAAGTCTGGGGAGCCTGTTGACGACAAGGACATCAAGCAGAAGTACGAGAAGCACATCCTGGAGCATTCTGGTATTCGTCTCATTGAGCCTGAGCTCTTCGATGGCTACGATCCCAACAACAAGGAACTCCTGCACGAAGTTGTCATTGAAGAGGACCTTGAGCCATTCGAGTCTTCGAAGGAGACTGCTGAGGAGTTCAAGCGCCAGCACGGTGACAAGGCCGAGATCTTTGAGATCCCGGATAGTGGTGAATACATTGTGCGCATGCGAAAGGGTGCCACACTCTGGATCCCCAAGGCTCTTCGATTCGATCGCCTCGTCGCTGGCCAAATCCCCACTGGCTGGGACGCCAAGAAGTACGGTGTTCCTGACGACATCATCTCTCAAGTCGATCCCGTCACTCTCTTTGTACTTGTTTCGGTCGCTGAGGCTCTTCTCTCTTCCGGTATCACCGATCCGTACGAATTCTACAAGTACGTCCACACCTCTGAGGTCGGTAACTGCATTGGTTCGGGTATGGGTGGTGCTGGCGCTCTGCGTGGCATGCACCGTGACCGCTTCCTGGACAAGCCTGTTCAGAATGATATCCTCCAGGAGTCCTTCATCAACACCATGTCTGCATGGGTCAACATGCTGCTGCTGTCATCCTCCGGTCCCATCAAGACCCCTGTCGGTGCCTGCGCTACTGCGGTAGAGTCGGTCGACATTGGTTACGAGACCATCATGGAGGGCAAGGCACGCGTGTGCCTTGTGGGTGGCTTCGATGACTTTGGTGAGGAGGGATCTTATGAATTCGCCAACATGAAGGCAACCAGCAATGCTGTCGATGAGTTTGCTCACGGCCGTACACCCCAAGAGATGTCGCGACCTACTACCACTACCCGTAACGGTTTCATGGAGTCCCAAGGCTCTGGTGTGCAGATTATCATGACGGCCCAGCTTGCCCTTGACATGGGTGTTCCCATCTATGGTATCCTGGCTCTCACAACCACTGCCAGCGACAAGATCGGACGGTCCGTTCCTGCTCCTGGCCAGGGTGTCCTCACTACCGCACGCGAGACGGCTCGTAAATTCCCTTCGCCCCTGCTCGATATTGAGTACCGCCGCAGACAGATTCAGCAGCGCAAGAACCAGATTCAAGACCGAAAGGAGTGGGAGATGCAATACATCCAGCAAGAGGTTGAGGCCATGAAGTCCGCTGGCGAGCCATTTGACGAGAAAGACTACATGGAAAGCCGCGTCCAGCACATTGAGAAGGAAGCCCTTCGTGAAGAGAAGGAGGCACTCCGAAGCTTCGGCAACAACTTCTGGAAACAAGATACGACCATTGCTCCTCTCCGTGGAGCCTTGGCTACCTGGGGTCTTACCATTGACGACCTGGACGTTGCCTCTTTCCACGGTACCTCCACCAAGGCCAACGACAAGAACGAGTCGTCTGTCATTTGCCAGCAACTTCGTCATCTCGGCCGCAAGAAGGGCAATGCCGTTCTGGGTATCTTCCAGAAGTATCTCACTGGACATCCCAAGGGTGCCGCTGGTGCTTGGATGATGAACGGATGTTTGCAAGTCCTGAACACTGGATTGGTCCCTGGCAACCGCAATGCCGACAATGTCGATCCCATCATGGAGCAGTTTGATTTGATCGTATACCCAAGCCGCAGCATCCAGACGGATGGTGTCAAGGCTTTCTCGGTCACTTCTTTCGGTTTCGGACAGAAGGGAGCCCAGGCAATCGGAATCCACCCCCGCTACCTCTACGCCACTCTTGACGAAGCCACGTATGAGGCTTACTGCCAGAAGCTTGGCGCACGCCAGAAGAAGACCTACCGCCACTTCCACAACGGCATGATCAACAACTCATTGTTCCAGGCAAAGGCCCACGCTCCTTACACCGAAGACCAGCTGAGCTCTGTACTGCTCAACCCCGAGGCACGCGTCTCTGAGGACAAGAAGTCGGCCGGTTTGATCTTTGCTACCGACTTTGCCAAGAAGGCAGCCCTTGCTGCCCAGACCTCGGTGTCGAAGAGCACCACTCAGGCTCTTACCGAGACCATGGCCCGTGCCCTCCCAATGAACAACGGACAGAAGCACGGCGTTGATGTTGAGGATATTGCATCCATCAACATTGACAACGAGACCTTTGTTGAGCGCAACTTCACTGAACAGGAGATTGCCTACTGCCGCAAAGCACCCAGCCCGCAAAGCTCCTTTGCCGGTCGCTGGAGTGCCAAGGAGGCTGTGTTCAAGAGTCTGGGTGTTCAGAGCATGGGTGGTGGTGCTGCTCTGAAGGATATCGAGGTCCTTCCCAATGAGCACGGTGTCCCGACTGTCACTGTAAGTTAACCCGTTGATGTTCCACATTCTGACCAGTCATGCTAACCAATTATTCACAGCTGCATGGCAATGCCAAGGCTGCCGCTGACAAGGCCGGCGTCAAGGATGTGGTCGTTTCCATCTCCCACACGGACCTGCAAGCCATTGCTGTATCGGTTGCTTCTTTCTAAGCATCATGGCGTAACGTTTCATGTGAATGAATGTATATATTAGACTTGGCGGCGCGGGTGTTTGTCCATTGGGAACGTGATTTTACTTCTCAGTGTCGTGTATTTACATCCGTTACCAAAGATAGACGAGCAACGATATCGAGTGGGGAGGGAAGGAGAAGGAACAGGAAGATAGAGGTGTCGATGCTCTCTCATGGCTATTACACATATTATGTGTCGAGAGCAAATATAAAATATTTTAACCTGCACGCACTTACCTCATCCCTCGGCCTAATGTGCAAATGCCATATGTACAACTAAGATACTATGCCAGTTCCATCACGAGCTCGAAAACCGTGGCAAGACATTGGTCCGCTCTCATCCACCTCTCGATAGGTGGCAGTGGCCCTGACAGTGAGTGGCCCATGCGACATCTGATCTGATCTCATGAAAGTCTATCTCCGAACTGCCAAAGGCCCGACGCTAATGGACGCACGATGAAAAGCTTGATTCTCGGCTCGTGCCGCTGCCATTGAGCCCCTGCTCAGTTGTATCAGTACTTGTTCTCCTGACCCTCTTGATACGAGATGTCGGGGTGCCCCATTCCAAGTGCTAACCCAGATTCGTGGATCCTGCGTGGGGGGAGCCCAGCAAGGATATGTGGATGTAGCAATATTATGTGCATGTGATCGTGGTTCGATACGGCCCCTGCTCTGGTCGCGATGCGTCATGCCACCCCAGCCACACTATTTCTCTTTGTTAGTCTTTGTCGGTCCTCAGTGAGATAATTCTCGGGTTGATATTTTGGGGCACTTCGGCCTTTTTCCTTTTTGACAAAAGGCCCTGCTCATCTCCACCTTGGTAGTAGGTGTTCCTTTGGGTCGGAGATATCAATGCCCCGTATACTTGTCGGCCGTCAAAGAACGCTGGTGTTTCCACGTGACAATACCTCACGACAACAGTTTTCTCTTGGATTTACGGTGTATCATTTTCTGAGGCTTCGTCGTTGTTGCCCAAACAACTCCATATCGTAGTTTCCTTTAGATGTCGTTGGCCTCGAAGAGGGCAGAAATGGCCGAAACGAATCAACCCGGGTGGCCGACAATGTTATCTCAAAATTAGTCGCTGGCGCTTGCTATTATCCTGAAATTCTGGATGTGTATCAATCATGGCCATTTGTGCTTTCTGAAACGATGCTTGGTGCGATGGTATCTGTGGAAGCGAGCTCTGTTACCTCCCTTGCACCACGGAGATGTTTTCGAGTGAATTGCATTTGTCACCCTGACATTACGGCAGTTCCGTAACTCATGTTCCTCGTAGGAAAGTCTTGTATAGGTAATAGTCTCTAGTCTGGTATGTTGTTCGCCCATTCTATTCTAGGATCTAGCGGACGGAAGGAGCTTTGCAGCAAGAAGAACTGTCTTACTAACGTGTGTCCGAAACCTCGCCACCATTTCCTAGGTCTCAAGGAGGACGAGAAGGGGCTCATATGCCTAGATAGAGCTTTTCTCTATCAGCCAACCAACTGCCTCAGTTAGTTAGTTAGATAAAATGCCCAAGGCCTTTATTCAGGGGGGTGTTTTCGTACGGCTCGATCCTGACACAGGGCGGCCAGAGCTTTTTGTTTTCTTTCTTTTCTGGATCAGCCTGTGGTCTTGAGTCCAAAGTCTCACCGATACCACTGGTTTGTTGCAACCACAATATAACCACAAAGGCTAAGAAACTCCGGTCACCATCTCTTTGCAGAAGATCTTGAGCTGGCACCTCTGGTTGATGTTATCAATGCAAATAATTACACTTCCAACACCCTGGACGGTCATTATTGCCTTGGACAAAGTAAAAGGTTACGTCCAATCGTTATGGTGTATAAAACGCACGACATACATTCAAGTCCTCGTCCTAAACTTGCCTTCACGTACCGTATGATATCTCTGTTGGCATGCAAGGCCAGCTACTCAGGTCCATTCTGTTACTTCACATGCCCTTCCGGGGAATGCTCCAGACCCAAGGACGGAATGGCAACACTTCAAAGTCGAGACAAGTAAGTAATACACTATGGATAACTTTGTATACATGCTATTGAGCCAATCAGGTGAGATATTTCAGACAATTTTCTGCACCCACCTCCATACTGAATCCTATATTCAATGCAGGTTCTGCTCCGTGATCTATTTATCTAACAGGTAAAAACCCTTGACCACATCACCACTCGGCGATTCCTTCATCTTCACTCAACACCTTCTCCCTGTCTGCCAACATATCCACCCCTACCCAATCGCCGCTTCCTTGGTAGCCTCACATTGATCGATACCAAGCTGGCTATCACACAGCCCAGAAAGCTGACAAACGTTCGGCGGTCGGCCGCACAGGAAAAATGAAAATGGCTGGCGGACGTTGACAAACGTTCGCCAGTCGGCCGTACAGGAGAAAACGAAAACGGTTCCCGAACGCTGACAACCGTTCGGCGGTCGGTCGCATAAGAGAAAACGAAAAGGGCAGGGCAGAGGAGGGCGTTGACGGCCCCTGCGCCATCCCAAAATAGCTCTCGTGACCACGATGGCATTTTGGCGGCGGCGCTTAGTAAAGCGTTGCATCGCCGATCATTTGAACGCAGGAATCACCATCACTGTCGTTGAGTCAGCGGGCGCCTCCATGCCACGTGCTTGGGATGGCTTCCCCAAACTCCCCGGCTAGGAGTATTTATCTTTACGCACGCACACTTTCTCTTTTCCCTCCTTCCCTCAATGTCCCATTCTCGATTTCGACTTTCTACATGCATACATGCAGCTGTGCCTCGAGCTCGTCTGAGCTCCGAATGCACTTAGCGTTCGTTATTCGTTGGGCTTCGTTTCCACAAGGGCGAAAGAAAAACGAATTCCCAGGAGTCAAAGAAACATTTATTGCGAGCAACACATAACACCTGGTCCAAACACACCTATCGACCCTCGTTGCAAGTATTTACTCTCCTGGAGTGAACGAGATATCTCAAGAGGGAATAGTGGGAGTTTCTCGAGTAAACGGTTACACTTCCCCTCAAAAAGCACTGGGATAACGTGGAATAAGCACTGGAATAGGAATGGATAAACACCGAAAGTCGCTTACAAGGACATTTACTCCATATTGATAGCCATATCTGGCAAAGGAAAACGCAGGAAGGTTACGCTAGCTGACCAGCCATACTCCGGAAGCAGCAGATTATTCCATCTCTCTAGACTGGGGGAATTACCCGAATAACCAATCATATATCTTGGCACGACTACCCGAATAATCAGCCATATATGTTGGTACGACTGGCCTGCAGACCCTACAACGACTCTAAACGACTCCGTCATCTGCTCTCAATGTACCCGAGCTAGTTACCAGATATTGAGAAATCGAAGTCCTCCATGGCATCCACCGATTCTCCGCTCTTCACATGGGTGTTGTACTCGTCCATCTGCTGGAAGAACTCGCTGTCGTCAAGACCTTCAACCGCATCCGAGGCCGAGGTGTTGTCGGGGGTATCGGCAGACGGGAAGAAAGGATAGCCAGCAAAGCCGGTATCGGCGTGGCCCGAAGCAGCAGCATCGAAAGCAGCTGGAGCAAATGTCTGGGGGACAGGGGGCGAGTTCAGGTTACTCTTGACTGGGACAGCGGCCATAGCAACGCCTTGGGCCTGGGCCTGAGCCGACGCAGCAGCGATATCCGGGAACGGGTGCATCAGCTGAGACGGAGCGATGTTGGCCGACAGATGGGAAGGTGTCGCAATGGCGGGGAACTGAGGGTTCTGCTGCTGGGTAGGGACCTGAGCAGACGGAGTGCGGGCGATATGGCTGAGAGGCGTAGAGTTGACGGAGACAGAGGGAGTCATGGCGGACGGGTAGGCAAGGTACTGCGATGTCAGCGTCTGTTGCTGTTGGTGCTGTTGTTGTTGATGCTGCGGGAGAGGCTGGTCGTTCTGCTGGCCACGTCCGTTCATGCCACCGCCGCCGCTTTGCATACGCTCGACAACACCCTTCCAGTAGTCCCGCTCGCGGGTTAGGGCGCCGACCTCTTGCGATAGGCGCTGGATCTGTCCAGACTGGGTGCTGATCAGATCGGCGCGGCGCTGACGACTGCGGCGGGCAGCCTCGTTGTTGCGCTCGCGCTGTACCTTCTTGTTCTCCTCGGCCTTCTCGCTGTTATGCTTGCGGCGGCGCTCGTACTCTTGGATCGATAGGCCGTCGCTCAGGGGCAGCAGGCCGCGACCGATGATGCCAGGGCCTCGGCGGCGGCCAGGGGGGGCGGCTTGAGGTTGTGTCTTCTCTGCAGCCTGCTGCTGCTGGTTGTTCACGGGCCTGTATCGTGCAATCGATTAATTAGTGGCGGGGTTGAATAAGGAGTATATGTAACAATCATACATGAAGTTATTTTGAGCCGTTTGGTCGGTGCCGCTGGACTCAGGGGTCGCAGTTTGCATGTAGCCCATCCATTCGGACATTTTGCTAGGTAGTCGAAAACTCGGAGTTCGTTGACCCTGATCTATATCCATTGAGTCAGAATACTGTATACGTTTTGTGGTGTTGAGTTTAGTTGGCGCGAAGAGTATTATACATACGTTGGTTGGTGTTGTCCCGTGGCACGAAAGGGGCGGTGACTCGAGATCGATATCAACGACGGTTATGACAGTATCGCAATCGTGGCTGCTGTCAAGACTGTTATGACAGTGGCGTAATCGTGGTTGCTGCGAAGACTGTTATGACAGTTTCGTAGTCGTGGCCGCTGTGAACAGATGTGTGTAGTGATGGAGAAGATACGTTCACAAGTGATGGCTGACGGGAGTTTATATAGGGAAGAAAGTGCACCCAAGTTGCAGCGAATATTCAATCGCCGTCGCAAGACAACTTGGTTTCTTGAAATCATTCGATGTTCCTCCTCAACTTGAAGCCATTCAATGCTGTTTGGCCCCTCTGTATGACATGAGGCCACTCCATATCGAGCTGCAAAGATGGGATGGCGTCGATGAATACAAGAAGTACCCACCATAGCTAGTATCCTTCACGGCTATTGCTGGAACCGTCTGATGTATACGCAGTCGGTTTACTGAGTCACCCTGAGCGGTTATTCAACAGTACGTGATACAGCTCAACATGATGGATTCAAGGTACCCAGGACACTTCAAGGGGAGCGAGCAAGTGACATCATGTGCGTGTTCAGTATTGCCCTGCGACATAGATACGCTGCATTCAATGCGAAAAGCGAGCCGCATACAGCGATCAAATTCCGGGGATGCAATCAATGATATGAAGCAGGTCTATCACGCGTAATTGTGGTACTTCCGGTGGCAGGTGCAGCATTTCTACACAAATGGCGGGGTTGCCTGGCGCTGTTGTTTTGGCAAGAGCAAAGTTATTTACAGAATATAAGTAGTCAGTAACTGTACCGTTGTACTGAGATACGGGTGTACCATAAGTTTGAATCTGTCGACATTTCTGACCTGGTGATATTATGGGCAAGGCTGAAAAGGGGTAAACCCCTCCATGAGTCAGCCAATGCGAAGTTGCGGCACCGTGACCAATTACCATGACCTGGAGTTGTCATCCAGTATCAAACGGGACAATACTTTCAAGAATCAATATTTAGGTCCTGCGTAATGCTATTTGGGTGCAGAGGTTTTCGGCCGAAAAAAAAGGCCTGCAAAACATTGGGTGCGCAAAGGATGGCTTCCTATTCAGGGCGGAAACTTTACGTTCAATATTGTTGCTTGGACTTGGTA
This sequence comes from Apiospora marii, assembly GCF_038362585.1. Taxonomy (NCBI): domain Eukaryota; kingdom Fungi; phylum Ascomycota; class Sordariomycetes; order Amphisphaeriales; family Apiosporaceae; genus Apiospora; species Apiospora marii. Next base: position 2,579,507 of record NW_027117374.1, read on the forward strand.
CGCATTTAGCTGCAGAGAAGACTCTGGATACTATTTGATTCTTGGAATAAACATAGTTGGGACTTGAATTACGAGCAACGCTAACAACACCAAGGTGAATGTCACCAACCTGGATTTATATTTGGTGTCTTGTGTATGGAACTTAGGGACCCCTTGCAAATGCAGATATGTATGTTACCGCTGCAGTCGATATCAACTATTATGTGCAATTGGTCCAAAAGAAGATACCGAAGACAGTTGTATCACCAAGCCTGATATCAGATTCCAGTGAAGCCCTCGAGGAAACTCGTTACGAACGCATTTTGCCGTAGTATTCTGGTTTGTCTGACATTGGCTTTGTTGAAGAATAGAGCGGCGCCTGTTGGTTCCCAGGCCCGTTGCTCCTGATGGGAATATAGAGGACTGTATACTAGAAATCGAAAGAAGAATACTGTTGGTCGCAGTGGATCGGAAGGAAGCAAAGTCTCATCCAAATACCATTGGCAGTTGGCAATGGCATTAAATGTACAATGGACGATATGGCAAGTACAATTTGTGAGAAAATTCAAGTTGTATCATAGAACCTGCCGAATATGTATACTTCAGACATGTACGGTATGCTCATTATCCCTCTCTTTCCTGTCCTTGACCTTCTGAACTAGATTAGAAAGACGTGCCTGGTTCTTGTCGAACGCCTGTCGATACGTCAGCCCGTAATGCTCCTTGTCGCGTCCGTCGAATGCACGACCGTCATGGGCCTGTGGATCGGCGCCCTTCTCTAACAACCATTGAACAAAGCCCCAGTCCTGGGACCCCTTAGCGTGGGACAATGGAGTTGCTTTGAATCCAATTCCAACAGTCATGACGCTGTGAGGCTGGATGGCATCGTAAACGTCCCTGTGTCCATTGATGTCCTCTCCATTTTGTATCAAGTGCTCCGCCATCTCAAACCGTGTAGAATCAACCGCAGCACCTGCGAGGAGTCTGAACTCGACGAGGCATTGTAGTGCTCGTCCGTATTCAAACTTAGCACCGTGGGCCAGCAAAAGGTCGATGGCCTCGGTGGACGCGACCTTAGCAGCCATGTCGAGAACGTCTCCGATCTTGCGCTGAACGGGCGCTTTCCAAGGATGCCGGAGAAAAACCATGGAACGGGGCCCCTTACGGGCGATGGTTGGATCCGCTCCATGGTCAAGGAGGAGCTTTAATATCCTAGTATCTCGTACACATTGCACATGGTGAAGTGCCACCTCTTGGGGTGGTCCCAAGATCTGGTTGGGATGCCACCCGTTGTCGAGGAAGACTTGTAAAAGGGAGAGCAGCTTGGGACTGCCGCTATCGAATATGGTTCGTGCCGTACCACAAGATTTGTTGGCCCCTGTATGGAACAGAGCGTCGAGGTAGTGCGTGCACTCAGCCCTGGAGCAGCCGCTTGCGAAGATGTTTGTCACCGCGAGCCTAACGTTGTCTTTGGGCCATCGTCGGGTCTCTCCCCAAAGGTATCCATTGATAACGGAGTTGTTGCCGAAGAGGCTTTGGACAGGATGGTCATTGTTCTTATGTATTTGGAAAACTAGGGTGTGAATTTTGGTGCCCTGATTCTGCATTAGATACCGCACGATCCTAATCTGGAAAGCGTGAGCCGCTTTCTCGAGGCCATACTGGCGGTCGGCATGCGATGGCTGGGCAATGTCGATGTAGTCGCAGACTTGGGGCAAATCCCCAGATGTGCACGCTGAGTAGAATGCCAGTGATCCCTTGTCTTGGCTGTACCGCGGTTGGTCTTGGATCAGATAGTCCGGCTGTGGTACTTCGGGGGGCAGTGGAGGGAGGTCGGCATAGAGGGCTTCAATTCGGCGTATTTCCTCCTCCTGCATAACCTCCAGCTTGTCCTCTGTTGGTTTCATCCCATCTTCTGTCGACTTCTGCTCAACGTCTCCAAATTTCCCTCTTTTGATCTCTTGTCCCACAGGGGCTTCGGTTTCAACAACCTCATCTTCCTCTCGTGCGCGCTTCCTTAAACAGGACATCATTGAGATAGAGCAAGTCTTTCGGTCGTGACACTCGAAGCTGATAGATGGAGGTTGTTGGGAGAAGTTGTCAAGGTTGGAGTGCGGGGCTGAGTCCTGCGAGGGCCTTTTGCTGTTGGTAGTTGGTTAATACAACGCGGCCCGGGAGCGCTGGGGTCTTCGGGTAGGAATCCCTGCCGAGGCTGACCAAGAACCGGGCGGAGTTTCTACCACCTGATATTAGCCCTTACTTTTGTAAGGACAGAAGCCCCAGGCTGTTGGAAGAAACGCAGCTTAGGTGGCTACAAGGACTGGGATGCGGCGCAGTCTTACTGTTAGCCATTCATGAAATAATTGGTCGTTGGTGCCATCACCTAAATTTAGAAATCTCAATGTGGATCGCGAATTGGAAGGAAGTCGTTGAGGACTGGCAAGTCTCTACCAACATTATCATACCTTGGCGCAGTGCTGCAAGCGAGTTGTGGTAGAGATGAGTGCTTCATGTTGCCAACAGGATAAAAAGCAAATGAGACGTCAGAGAGCTCATATAAAACGGGCAATGGTTAATCTTCGAGTCAAACAGCATCTTCCAAGGACAGTCTTTTCTGAACTCCATACTATATATCCATTCTCTTCATCATGATCCTCACAGGGGCACTTGCCGTCGTGGTAGGATTGGCATACAGCCAGGCCAACGCCTACACCCATGATGTCGCTCCTCGCTCTCAGCCACCAGGTCCCAATGCAAAAGAATGGCCTACCTGCATCAACCTTGTCCAGTATCACGCTGGACAGTGTTGCATTACCGGAAAGCCTTGCCCTTCTCCAATACGGACAGAGGCCGCCCCAAGCACACGCAGTACGGCCCAAGACCATCCTGAGCCATGTCATGGACAATATCCAGCAACACCGACAATTATAGACACTTTGACAACCAATCAAGCTGGCGAACCTATAACCATTGCTGTGATCCAGGGGGGCCCCATAACCTCCCTCGTCACTCTCACGTCCGGTCCTCAGCCGACATCTCTCGACCTTTCTGGAGGCCCTGTGAGAAACAGTGTTTCTTCTGTGTCTTCTTATTTGGCAAGCAACGTACTTCCGATCGCAAGCTCATGGGCCTCGGATCCTAATCCAGCCAAGGCTACCGCCGCAATTGTTGCTGTTCAGAACCTGATCCCTCAGCTTGGTGGGCTTTCGAATGGCCTTCCAAACGGTAAAGGCATTTTCGACTGCACTGGCAGCTCGTCCAGAGCCACACAGGACATAGCGACAACACTTGTCCAAAAGCTACAGGATGTGACCTGCGGAGTCTTAAACATTCTTGGAAGTCTCGAATTTGGCCAGCAAACAACAGCGCCGGGTGACTTGGCTCCTATCATTCAAGATATTCGGGACAATGCTGGCAAGATATCTTTTGATCTCTCAATTGTCATGTCACACTTGGGCACTGTTCCGCCTTCAAACATCCAGACTACCACCGTTGCTAACATCCCAGCTCCCCTTCCCCCAGCAGACTTGACGTCAGTTGCCTCGACCACAACATCTCTGCCCCCAGGAAAGGGCAAGGACCCAGGGGACGGGACGAGCGAAGGAGAATCAAGTAATCCAGAGAAGAAAAAGGATCCACATGACAAAGAAGACACTGGGAAGGGAGAAGACCCCGAAAATGGAACGGACCCTGGAAAGGAGAATAATCCAGGGAAAGAAGGGGAACCATCTAAGACCAAAGATGACCCTGAACCATCCAGCACAGCGCAAAGTAGCACTTCATGCACTACAACTTTATCCGCGACTTACGCAAGTGTCTTCTGCTCTGTCACGGCAACTGCAGTCCCGGGACATGGCGAGAGGGACAGGCGGCGTCAACAGTCCACCGGCTGCTCTACGCTTGCGTATAGTACTGGAACAGCATGCGATACACTGTTAGCATCTACAACTACGGCATTATTATCCGAAGAGACGTTGTGCAGCCCCAATAATTGTGGCGCTGTGAGTTGCGGGCTAGGAAAGAGGTTCTCCCAGCAGCTTAAGAAGCGTGGTGCCCCAGCCCGAGACAGTCAGCCGGAATTGAACAAATGGTCTGACCCGCTAAATTACAATGGCGATCGAAAGAAGTTCATACGAGGTGGTAGGTTACTTCCCAGTCTACCCTGTTCATTATAACCATGTTTTGACTGTTGGGTAGAGGTTGCATTGGCCGTCGCTCAAGAGGCGAACCATGTCGAGCATGGCTTCTATAATGACCAAGCATTTCCCACGTCAAACTGGATTGAATTCGGCAACCAAGTTAACACGCTGGCTGTCTCGGGTTTGTATGGATGTACGTCAGTCGTGGTCGTCTCTACAAAAGGTGCATGGGCTAGCCATTTCTGGGAATGGCCTTCATTCACGCACGGCGACGAACAATTCGAGTACGACGTCATCCGTCGCTTGCATACGGGATTAGGCGTCCAGTACTTGAGTCAATTCGGCCTTGACGAGCTACGGAACAATGATAATAACCCCCATGGACACATGTTTGACGATGCCAATCAGCCTCGCGTCTTTGTCATAGCACCACGCAAGAAAGCATATCTGCTGAATGGAAAGCCCAGTAACTCGGAAACAGCCGGCGGGAGCGAGTTCAGGCACAATAGCTACGTCAACCGAATTCTGGCGGAACTGAGGACTATTTTCCCTAACAATAACGAACTAGCCCTCTCAACTATCCAGTACTCGATCCAAGAAAAATGGGAATTTGTGGATGTGGGAGATGGCAACGGACAGCAGAAATGGGAACCGGATAGAGGTGATGGTCTGTTCAACTTCCACCGGGGAAAAGTGCTTGTTCAGTATCAACCGGCCCCAAAGGCATGCGAACGCAACACAAACATCGTCGAGACGGAACAACCCAAAGCCATGTGGCGAATGTGGTTCGAAGGAAGAGGTAAGCTGAAGAAGCTCCAGTTCTTTTTAAAAATAGTAGCTTGACAACAGAAACTGACATTTTCCATCACGCAGACATCGGAGATCGACATGCCGAGTGGGTTCCGGCAGAACATCAACACCTAAAGCGGGATGAACAAAGCTGTTCCATGAAGGAGGCCGGTCCTAGCAGTGGGGACTCTACCAGCGCGAGTCCGCTATCTACACCAGCATCCACTGACACTGCAAGTCCCACCACTGCATCCACGACGGCTCCTATCGAACCGCCGCCGCCGCCGCCGTCGACCCCGAAGACATGCAACCTGCATCTTGACGAGTATGTCGAGGACCCTGATCACAAACCTATTCTCGTGGAATACAGCTTTTACGACGGGGGCGACAAGCCGAAACACCAGGGCCAGTTCAAAAAGGACTGGAACCAAGAGTACCTTGTGCCCACATCCGAGACGGGACTCGCCCTCCCGATCTCCGTGACAGTGACCGACAAGCTACCGCCAGGTGCGTTGGATCCGAAATGTCCATCGGTCGAGGAGGCAGGGTGTGACCGTACGTTGTGGAGGAGCTGGGTAGTTCATCTCAAGTACGGCGAGATGGCTTGGCCCAGCAGCTATGTCTCGAACCTTTACTGGGTGGATCCCAAGAGGCTGCCTAACTGCCAAGTCGGTAATTGGGCCCAGGAGGACTTTTTGGGGGGAGCTATCAAGAGCGCTCCGCACCGGCAGATGGATTGTCGCTTTGCTTGCTAATAAGATTCCCATTATGTTCGTTGTCAGTTTCTTTTGTTTTTGTCTGTCGGTGTCTTGATCTATAATCGTTAGCCATCGCCGATACAATATTATTGAACCTTTCCCATGAGGAGTGGTATTCTCCATGTTCTGCATCCGCAATTATTGACTTATTTTCCCCGAGACACGCATTCCCAACCCCTCTCTGCTTCAGACTAGGTATCCCGTTGCCATCTCTTTGAGATTTGTCGCTAAAATTTCTATGGTCGGCAGCGATGTGACTGAGGTTCACGTCGACGTCACCGCCACTTCTTGGACGTCATCCCGGCCAGTCGTGGCCTGCAGTCGAATTAGAGTCAGCGCTATCCGGGAGGCCGAGCGCCCAACGCTACCATTGGATCAGATGCGGGGCTAGGCGTTCAAACTCCACGGAATAAGGGGTTTCTTCCGAACTTCTGCCACTTCTGCCCGAGCCAAAACAAACTTTCTACTTCATGCATGTAACACTTAACTTACCCCTCAAGCCCAGGTTCGGTAGTTCAACATGCTCACCATAGTCGCATGGCCAAGGCGCAGACGAACAAGTGATTGGTCAATTCAGCTGAGCTTGAGCCCTAGTCACATGTCGGAAATTCCACGAGTATGTAACCAATGTAGCCGTTTGGGGAGAAAAAACTTCATTGTCGCGCAGATGAGAGATCAGATGGATAGGCTAAACACCCGTATCGTTGCACGATATGCACATGTCACTAGACGAATTTAATCACCGCCATCTGGCAAAGCTGACTCCCTACGTGTGTTTATCTCTTGTTGACAAGTTGTGATGCAGGGAGCTAAAGCTTACGTGATATGATTCGAAATAAAAAACTTGCAACTTGCTGCAGATAAGAGAGCACATGCTTAAACACCGGGCGCGACTCGTTGCACAGTTCGGTAAGATTGCTGTATCTAGGTTGAGAGCGACAACTTTCGGAACGCTACTGCACCAAACTGAATTATTGGTTCAAGTCTGAAGGTTTGGGCAGTCGGCAAGTTCAGAGTGAAGTAGTATTGCCAGGGCGCGTGCTCTGGCTCTGGCTCTGGCTCAGACTCGAGGCCCGCTCCTTGATGCCTCGCATTGGCGTGCGCATGAAACAAAAACACGCAGTCGCGAGGTTTGTTCCTTCCCAGGAAATTGACTTTGATATCAAACTGAATTGGGATTCGCAACCAACAGGGCCCCGCTCGTTCTACCAATGGTGATTTGGTCCACTGGGTAAGCTTGTGTTTCCCGATACTGTTACGATATTGACTGGTGACGTTAATCGGAAACTGATATCTGGCGATACAGCAACTCATTCGTATCTGTTAACCCTCTTCCTCTATCTTTACTTGGAAGAGGCCGGCGACTTGTAATTACCTGGTGTTAAAGAATGTAGGCCCACAACTGTTTCCACTGGCCGAAGAACCCTTGAGTTCGTATTGAGAAAGATCTTGCATTGATTTTTAGTAGCAATGTCTCAAGACGCCCCTATTGCGGTTGTAGGCTTTGCCTATCGCGCTCCTGGTGTTGGCGGAAAAGGCCTATGGGACTACTTGGCACAAGCAAGATCGGCCTGGTCCAAAATCCCCCCGGATCGCTTTGACCAAGATGCGTACTGCAGGCCAGGTCCCGAGAAGTCGGGCGTCTTCAGGGTCCAGGGCGGCCACTTCGTCCCCGGGGACATCTACGCCTTCGATGCCGCTTTCTTCAACATGAGAGCGGAGGAGGCCAAAAACGCCGACCCCCAGCAGCGCATGCTGCTCGAAATCGCCCTAGAGGCCGCCGAGATGGCGGGCCACAGCCTGAACAGCATCGCCGGCCAGAACATTGGCGTCTTCATCGGCAGCGGGCAACACGAGTACTCGGGATGTCTGACCGACGATCACTTTGGCGTCAAGACGTTCACCGCTACAGGGATCGCGCCGTGCATGCTCGCGAACCGGCTTTCATACTTCTTCGACATAGACGGCCCCAGTACGGTTCTTGACTCGGCGTGCGCTTCGAGCGCGTATGCTGTGCACCAGGGAATCTTGGCCATTCGTAACGGAGACTGCAAAGCCGCATTCGCAGCAGCGGCTTCGTTGAATATTGGTCCTGGTGGCTTTCTAGCACTGGAGAAGACAGGGTAAGCAATGCAACTCTATTATTCTCATTTTACATATTGTATTACTGTCGTGCTGAATCTAGAGTTGGACAGAGCGCTTTCGGACGATGGCAGGAGTTACTCGTATGACTCGAAGGCTTCGGGCTTTGGCCGTGGCGAGGGCGGCGCTTGCCTGCTGCTAAAAGCCATGGACGAGGCCATCAGAGATGGCGACCCTATCCAGGCCATTATACGAAGTTCTGCTTGCAACCACGGCGGCCGGTCCGACGGTATTACTATGCCGAACGGCATAGCCCATCGGGAATTGCTTCGGCGGGTTCATGAGATGGCAGGCTTGGATCCATCCGACACAGCTGTCGTTGAGGTAAGTCTCTGAGATGCGTGGAAGTGATGTTTTGGTCGTTCATTATGCAATATGGTTGATCGTGGGTTGTTGTCTTCCATGTGATGTTCTTACCCCTGAATTGGCATTTGCCTCATGTACCCCCCTGAATTTTAGCTCAGAGAAATAGTGGGACCCCTTTGTTTGGCGCCCTTCGAGCAAATGACCCGTCTTTCCCATCAGCAACGACGACAGCAAACATTCACTGACATCAATGAATTCGAAAAGGGCCATGGAACCGGAACAGCTGTTGGGTGAGTATCACAGAGAAACACCAAAATGAGGACTGTTGGCTAATGAAGAAATGCACATATTAGTGATCCTATTGAGGCTGGCGCCTTTACGTCAGTTCTCGCAAAACACCGCACAGCCTCCAATCCGATCTACATTGGTTCGATAAAGTCTAACATGGGGTCAGCATTTGGACATCTTTTTTTTGCTTGTCACTCCTAGCTAACACGGTGTGCCTAGTCACTTGGAGGGTGCAAGTGGTATGATCGGAATGGTGAAGGCCATTCTCCAGGTCAAGCACGGAGTCGTATTACCTACGGCAGGATTTGAGTGCATCAACCTCAAGATTCAAGACAAAGAGAAAATTATTGTGCCTAAGACCCAAATCCAATGGCCTCAGGGGGAGATCAGAAGGATTCTAGTCACTAACTTCGGTAAGAACTGGCCTACCTACAGAACGCATATCGTCTTGAGCACTATGCTAACTACGTAAATGCAGGATTTGGTGGCAGCAATGCTGCTGTGATCGTTGAGGGACCACCACCCAATAATCCCATCGAGACAAACGGGTACTCAACAAACGGCGAATTCCACAAGAATGGCGTCAATGGGAAAGAGCTTCACCAAAATGGCCACAACACAGAAGTCAAGCGGGCATTTGTATTCTCAGCAAAGTCAGAACGGAGCCTTATTGAATATCTTTCGTCATTCGAGGAGTATCTCAACGGAGCACCCAGGACTGATGATTTTATGGTGAATTTGAGCTATACGCTGGGAGAGCGTCGCACCCACTTTCCTCACCGAGTCTCTGTTGTCGCGGATTCCATCCCAATTCTATTGGAGAGGCTGTCTAATGCCAAACCAGCAAGAGCCAAGGAGAGGGTTGTGGCCTTTGCTTTCACTGGACAAGGTGCCCAGTAAGTGCATGATCCGTATTTGTTCTTTACGTCACTCACAATATCACCAACTAACATCGCGTCATAAAACAGGTATCCTCAGATGGCTGCCAAACTTCAACACTACAAGGGTTTCACCAGGGCAATGGCTGTAGCAGAGGCACATTTTCGAGAATTTGGCGCCACCTGGAGCCTAACGGAAGAACTCCAAAAGCCGGATAGTACTTCATGTGTCAACAACGCCAAGATCAGTCAGCCTGCGTGTACCGCGGTCCAGCTCGCCCTTGTAACACTTCTGAGAAGCTGGGGTGTGGAGCCAGCCGTTGTTACCGGACATTCCAGTGGCGAGATAGCAGCCGCCTTCGCGGCGGGTCTGCTGTCTTTCAAGACGGCTTGTGCTGTGGCATACTTCCGAGGTCAGGCGGCTGCCCTATTATCCAGCAGATATGTCGGGAAAGGTGCCATGCTTGCTTTAGGGGTCGATCTTGAAGAGGCAACTGATCTTATCAACGAGCATTCGGGAGGTGCTTACTCGACCATTGCCGCCATCAATAGCCCACAGAGCGTCACTATTTCGGGAGATCTTCCAGCCATCCAGAGCATCCAGAAAGCTGCTGGAGAGCAAGGCTTGTTTTCTCGACGACTGAAAGTTGACATTGCTTATCATTCGCGCCACATGGAGTCAGTGGCCGATTGCTACCTCGAAACCATCAGGCCTTTTTGTGATGGAGGTCTCGCCGACCAATCAGCAAGGGAGACTTCTTTTCCGACTTTCGTGTCGTCCGTAACTGGACAGACTGAAGACACAGCCGCGGGTGGCGCCGAATATTGGGTGCAGAACCTGGTTCGTCCAGTGAGATTCTGTGATGCCATCCAACAAGTCGTCATGCCAAATGGTAAAGACATGATCAGCAGCAAAGGCACAGCTGCCAATGTCGTCATCGAGATCGGGCCTCATTCCGCGTTGAAAAATCCCATCAAGCAGACGATTGAGCTCACTCGACCTCAAAAGGCCGGAAGCCAGCAAACTATCCCAATAACATATCTTCCCTCCTTGATACGCGACACAGACGGGGATGAGGCGCTTCTCGACCTGGCCAGGTCGCTTTTCACTTTGGGCTCTCATATCAATCTTGGGGAGGTCAATGGGACTCCAGTGAAAACTGCAACCGTGCTTGATGATCTTCCGGCTTATGCATGGGACAGATCGACGAGCTACAAGATTGAGTCAAGATCCAATCACGAAAAGCTGTTTCCCGGCGAGCCGTATAACTCTCTGGTCGGTAGACTGCTGTCCTCCAATGGCGGCAAGGAGCGCGCATATCGACAGGTCTTTACGCTCGACGAGATGCCCTGGATCCGCGACCATGCCGTGGCTGGCGCCGTTGTCTTCCCCATGACTGGGTATATCGCGTGTGCCATTGAGGCTGCGCGGAAGACATCTTCGGTGCCTGCGGCCGCTTTTGTCGTCCGGGACTTTTACATCAAGGAGCGCATGGAAATTCAAGAAGAACAGGCTATCGACATGGTCACCAAACTGAAACCGGCCGTCACAGGTGCATCGAACGTTTCTCAGACGGCCTGGGACTTTGAAATATCAACCTGGGACGATGCTACTGGGTGGACAATACATTCTCATGGCTCTGTCCAGCCCGAGACGAAAAGCATGACGGCGGATACTATAGGATTAGAGACCTCTCTGTCCCTGGTCAATACGACAGGGGAGATTATCGAACACGACCTCACCAACTACTACAAAGAAGCCAGTGTGAGAGCGACTCGTTTCGGACCCACTTTCCAGAACTCGGTCAGGTTCTTCTCGGGGAAAGGATACACGGTACTCGAACACAAACTGCGTGATCTTGGCAACGCCTCAGAGGTCCCAGGTAGCCCAAATTCTGTCGATTCTCCCGTCACGGTTGACCCTCCAACGCTGGATGGATTTCTTCAAGGAGGTGCCCCTCTCCAGATCACCGAAGACGGAAGACTACCGGCCCAAATGCCAAATTATATCAGTCGTTTCCGCGTCTCTAACACCATACCCTCAACACCTGGACAGCGGTTCGACATTGTTACTAGACTGTTACATTACGACTTCAAGGGAGGCCGCATGCAGATTGGCGTGGCTGCATTCTCACGGAGCCCCGACAACGCGCTGATACCCATAGCTGAGTGGGAGTCGGTTGCGTTTCGCACTGTTGGGTCTGCTGAAGAGAACATTGACCCAGCCGCGAGCCTCCCGGACAACTGGGGGTGGGAACTGCTGCCCAGTCTCGAGTATCTCTCTGATGACCAGATCGAGAAGGTCCTCCCGGAACATGCCGACGACCAAGCTGAAGAAACGCGCGCTGAAGACCTGAAGCGCATAGCATGGTACTATATCAACAAAGGACTGGTGGAGACAGCTCAAGATGACCGCTCGAAATTGCCTTACCACCTAGCCCAGTTCGTCAAGTGGGGTATTCGGCACGGTGCCGCGAGCAAAGTCACTCTGGCCTCAGACGTTGCGGCTACGGAACTGCGCAACATGGTTCGCAGTCGAGACGCCCAAGGTGAGATGCTCTGCGTCCTGGGCGAGCAGATCGTGCCCATTCTGCGCCAAGAGGTCGAACCGCTGGAGATCATGCTGAGCGACGGCCTGCTCACGCGCCACTACGAGGCCGATGCGATGAACGCCCACTTCAGCAAGACCATGGGCAAACTGGTGTCTCATCTATCCGACCTTGTTCACAACATGAGAATACTTGAGGTCGGTGCGGGCACGGGTGGGACCACACTGCCCGTGCTCCAGGCCCTTACGCGCAATCGGAAAGAAGAAGGTATTGTCTATGTGAACTACACCTTCACCGACATCTCGACAGGGTTCTTTGAGAACGCACGCCAAAAGCTGGCCCAGTGGTCCCAACACATCACATTCCAGAAGCTGGACATCACGCAAGACCCCGCGGAGCAGGGCTTTGAACTCGAGGATTTCGACGTCGTCATCGCTGCCAACGTTTTACACGCCACACCAGACATGCGAATCACCATGGAGAATGTACGAAAGCTGCTGAAGCCCCGGGGCAAACTCCTATTACTGGAGGCAAGCGCACATCCACCGACTCTGCTTCCATTTTTCCTACTCCCGGGTTGGTGGTACGCCGAGGATCAATACCGTGACCGTGAGGAAGGTCCGATGATGCCAGTACCTGTTTGGGACCGTCTACTCAAAGACACCGGTTTCTCGGGCGTGGACATCAACGTTAGAGACCAACTGGGCGGCCAAGAGCAGGTCATGGGTATCATGTGTGCCACCAGGGTTGGCAAGATGGATGCAAACCAGACCGTGACGGTGTGTGGCCCGTTCATGGACAAGGAAGAAGTCGGTTTCGCGCAGACTGTCGCCGATGCTGTTACTGAATGCTTCGGCTGTCGTACCACGATGAGATCCTTCGCCGATATCGACCCAACGGACAATCCGTTTTACATCGTACTTGATTCGCCGAGGCACAATTTGATGAAAGACGTCAATGCTGCGAAGTTTGACAGTATGAAGGACCTCTTGGTACGCAATGCAGGGCTACTATGGGTCATCCCCGATAACGGACCGGTCGAGAGTGGAACTATCAAGGGAATCATGCGGACCTTGAGACTCGAGGATGAGCCGAAGAACCTGATGATCATTGACCAGTTACCTCTGACCGAGCAAGGCGTATCGGCAATACTTGATCTTACCAAGAAGCTCCGAGACCCAGAGGTGACCCGCACACAGGACCTGGATTTTGTGTGGCACGCAGGGTCAATCCATGTACCTCGGATGCGGTTGTTGCGAGATATCAAAGAGCCATTCGCTGTGGAGCAGGGCATATCATGTCGCAAGCTACAGAACATCTGGGACGGCGAACGCGCTTTGGAGATGACGATAGATAGTGCCGGCAGCCCCGATTCTATCTACTACCGCAGGACTGATGTACTCCAAGACCCTCTGGGAGACACGGAAGTGCTGGTAAGAGTTGAGGTGGCTGGTGTCAGTCAACGCGATCTCAGTCTTATACTTGGTTCTATACCTTGGACTCCACCGGGATTTGATGGGGCAGGCACGATTGTCAAGGCCGGCAAATCCGTGGCAGGCCTTGAAGTGGGAGACAATGTTTTCTTCCTTTCGGTTGAGAACAGCAGTGGCTTCTCTACATATAAGAGGTTGTCATCTTCTCATGTTGCCCTGGTCCCTCCTTTCACCTGCAATACGGACGCCGCGACTATGCCTCTGGCGTATTCCATGGCTATATACGCCTTGATGCACACCGCACACCTTGAAAAGGGCGAGACAGTCCTGATTCATGGGGCCACGGGTGCTATTGGACAGGCATGTATCACCGTCGCACAACACCTGGGCGGCAAGGTTTACGCCACTGCTGGCACCAACGACAAGCGGGAGTTCCTACACGCATCGTACAACATACCAAAAGAGCGTATCTTCTGCAGCCGTACCCCAGAGTTCCGAGACAAGATTCTCTGCGCGACAAATGGGAAGGGCATAGATGTCATCATCAACTCGCTCAGTGGCGACCTCATGAAGGAGACTTGGTCTTTGGTAGCACCCCTGGGACGGTTCGTCGAGATTAGTAAGAAGGATGCCCTTCAGAATACCAATCTACCGATGTCGCCATTCGAGAACAATGCCACTTTCCACCCCATTGACTTGCGTTGCTTGGCTCAACATCGCCCGCAGGAATTGAGCCGCATCTTTTCCACATTTGCCGATCTCGCCCAACAGGGCGTCGCCCTTCCGATCAAGCCTGTGTCGGTATTCCCCATATCGGATCTGGCATCGGGCTTGCGGAGGCTCAGGTCTGGTGAGAATTCGGGCAAAGTCTTGGTAACGGTTGGGAAAAACGAGCGTGTGATGGCTGAGAGCGACCTGAGATCGACAAATGTCCTCTTGAATCCTGACGCGACATATATGGTCACAGGTGGAACCAAGGGAATTGGCCTCAGCCTGGGGTACTGGATGATTGAGCATGGCGCCATGAACTTGGTCCTTCTTGGCCGCAGTGGTGCGTCTGGGGCTGAAGTCCAGAAGCTCCTCGCCCGATTCAAAGGGACCAATGTGTGCGTAAGGGCTTTGGCATGCGATGTTGGATCGAAGAGGGAACTAGAAGGTGTCATGGAATCCATCAAGGATCTCCCTCAAGTCCGAGGTGTCGTACACAGCGCCCTTCTCCTCAGCGACAAGTTATTCGAGAACGCCACGTATGAAGACTGGCAGATCATTATGAGACCCAGAGTGGACGCGGCGTGGCACCTCCACGACCTGCTGCCCAAGGACATGGACTTCTTTATCGGCCTGGGCTCTCTATTGGGCGACACGGGTAACCCCGGCCAGGCCATCTACGCCGGCTCGGCTGTGTTCTACCACGAGTTCGCCAAGTATCGCAGCGCCTTGGGCATGCACACTGTCTCCATCGCCCTGCCGGTCGTGCTGGACGTCGGCTACGTTGCTAGCAACAACCTGAGCGACCTCTTGCAGCAGACGCTTGGCGCCACGCTGACCATGGCCGACATCTGCACGCTCGTCAAAGGCGCCGTGATGGCGTCGTCGCCACTCCACCGCGATGCCAAGGCCATCGCCTGCACCTTTTACCTCGATGGCAAGCCTATAAGGGACGGGCCCTGGGACTACATCCACCCGGTGTACGCACGCGAGCGCGTCAAGGAGGAGGCCGCCAAGAGAAAGAAGAAGATGATGACGAAGAGGGGGGATGCTGGCGGTGTGCTGCACTCTACCACGAATAGCGCCAGCGGTGGGCCCTGGCAACAGGCCGTCGACGACCCTCTGCCGGGCCTGACCGAGGCGCTCATTACCAAGGTCGCCGCCATGACCATGTTGGACCGCGACGAGGTGGGTGCCGACGCGCCGCTGGCCTCGCTCAGCCTTGACTCGCTCGTCTCGGTCGAGCTGCGCAACTGGATCCGCCGCGAGGCCGGTGTGGAGCTCGTGCTCAGCGCCATCACGGGGGCGGAGAGTCTTGGAGCTTTGGCGGTGGAGATCTTGGCGCAAAGGAAGTGAGTTAGGAGGATTTGAGGGGTAATTTGTTCAATGTGGGATTGCGAGTTAGTTACGATCGTTAGAAGTTTGTTGTTCAATTTGGTCACAGATTGTCGCGTTGAGTTAGTGGGTTGCCGGCGGCACACAGTCGCACATCGCCATTCATTATCCAGGTAGTTAATATACTTGATGGAATGAACACATGTAGCAGTCATAAGCATGGGTATCTCAACAAGTTGTTCCTTATATTTTTACCGACATAAGCTCATTAGTATACATTATGGCTAACTGGACCAAGAGCCTCGGAGTCAGTAATGAGAAGCCCTAGCTGGCCCCTTTACGTCCTGCATGGCAGTCCGTCCCCAGGCGTCTCAGTGCCTATGCCTGACCAGGCGTCGACTGCGTGGTTGCGTGTTGAGCATACACAGGTGTCTGTGCCTGAACATTCTCAGCTGGCTTTTGACCGAGTTCCACATCGGGAGAGGTGGTTGAGTGGTGGTTCCGGACACTTCCGATGATGAAGAAGACCAGGTTGATGATACACAAGACCCAGGTGACAGCACCCAGGGCAGCGCATGCAGCCATGACGGAGCCGAAAGTATGAAGTCCGGAGTAGAAGTAACCGTCGTAGTAAGCCAGAGTAAAAGCCGCCCAGGACGCCGACCAAGCCCAGCTGGAGAGCCAAAAGACGCAGGTCAGGATGTAGGCGAGCAGCATGGCAATTCGGTAGTAGAACTGGTTGGCCTTAAGCTCCAGGAAGATGGCAGCGCCATAGACGATCCATGAGAAAATTGTCTTTTTGATGGTCAGCATGTAATCGGAAGACATTGTTCAAGGGGTGAGGGAAGAGGTGTGACTTACCACGAAGAGCAGATATCCAGGGGCCCCGGCGGAATAATAGTATGCGATGTCGCCATATAAAGAAAGCGCATAGGCCGCCAAAGCCAGAATCACGGTGGCAAGCAGGATGATGGCCCCCTTGATGAATATGAGCCACTTTGGCTGAGGGGGCACGCCAGGTGCGGTCAGTCCTGATATCGCCATTATGAGATCTTGCTATGAAGGGGTTTCAAGCAACGAGATCAGGGATCAGTCTTAGCGATGAACAGTGTTGGATAAACGTTCCACAAGAGAAGAGATGGGGAACCAAGTAAGCGGGTAGGCGACAGGCGAACCCCCCTGGGAATGTGCCATATGCAGTATATATAACAAAGGCATCCCTGGAACGAGTGAAGCGAGAGCAAGACAATGTTCGCCTGGAATGTAATTACCTACAAGGGTTCTAGATAAGCCCATTGTCTCACAAGCTGTCACAATGACTGACTAACACGGAAAGCCACAAGCGCGAAGAAGAAAGAAGCGTTATTAGCGCCTCTCAGCCGCGGCACTCGGTCGATGCAGATCTTGATCCCGCCTTGAGAGCTGAAAACAGGGGTCGCCATCACCAGTCGGGTAGGACTTTGATATCAAGGCTCTTTTGCGGTTGCGGCGGCAAACGAGGGTGATATTAGAGCTGAAGAGCGGTGGCATTTGGTAGCGCCTTGGCTTCAGACCTTTGCCAACATGAAGTGGCGCGGTCTGTCTGCATACTTAACCCAGGCTATGTTCTTTATTAGCTCAACTGCCAAGATTCCAAATGCAGAAATAAGATTGACGAATTCTTCTGCTGGGGTCTTGTACAAAAGGGAGCTAACCCAATCCCAGACCTACTAGACCAAGGACTTCGTACTTAAGCTTCCATGACTCTATGAAATCATGGGTTCTATGTTGCGACAGTCAATTGTACGGGTCTCTAGCTAATGTTGCTAAAGTTGGTTGCGTAAGTATGAAAGATATGAATTATGTATTCCTCTTCAAATAGGTGTATGTCCAATAAGCAGGACCATGTCTTCGTGAGGACGATGAGACAGACGGTATCTGAACATGCATGCTTGGGGTTCTGGCGCCCCGGCATATGCACAGCGCTGTCTGGTGCCGCGCTGAAGGGAGTGAAAGAAGCAAGTCGAATCGCTGGAGGGGAAGGAGCACCTGCAGGTAATCTCCACATTCGGCGTGCGATGTGCCACCGCGAGTTGATTAGCTGGCTGTCTCGAAGATGTCATGAGGTAAAAAATACTGCAATGAGATGGGATATCACCCACCGTATGTGATAAAGGTTTCTAACCAGACGTATTGTACGATGGTCTGATGTAGAATGGCCGTTCAGCGGTGCCTATTTAAGTAGGAATTGCACACGGGTGGTGTTCTGCTGGGGAAGGAGCACACCATGCAACTGCCATTTCCAAATCTTCCAATCTGATGTGCCTACACGTATATCTGAAGAAATACCGAACTTGATGCACAAACCTAGAAATCGATTATTCAACTTGACATGAAGTATCAGTTATTACCGGTATTGTTTTAACGCTCATCAGAACATCCATTTGATCCCATGCGCGCGAATAGAGGTTCGCCCGCCAATCACCATCATGGCCGAAGCATTCGTGCGCCACCCTCCTAGGAGTCCGAGGCCCAGTGCAGACTTGGCTGTGGATGAATATGCCCGCATGAATAAGCTGTCCATAGATATTCAATCATACAACCCTGTCTCGTACCTCAAATCAACCGCCAATTCACTGCTTGAATCCCAGGGTCAAGGCTACGGAGAGGATGACTCACTTCCAGACCTCGATATTCCCTTTCGCCTATCCCTCAGCGAACCACCGGTCATCTCTAAGGGCTCCGTCAGCTTCCTCGGCTCCATCGCCCGGAGAGAGGATGACGAAGCTATTATGGACCGGGCCATCCAGGCCGCATGCTCCAGCCCGAGACGGCATCTGAAGGTGGCATTGCCGCTTCTACGATCTGACCATGAGTCCGATTGGAGGGAGCTCCTCAGAGACGTGAGAGAGAGAACAAATGTTCACTTATATTCCAACATGCTCCCACTTGAACCACTGGAGATATCATTGGACGAGGCACCAGAATACCCTGAAAGTGCCCACTCGTTTCGCTCGCAGTTGGCACGAGATGCTGATGCGAGTCAACTCGCGATATCCCAGGATGCATTGAGATTTCTCGCCACAACTTTGGCTATTGACAAGGATGTTGAAAATCCAGAACAGTTGCTGGTGGGAGGATCTCGTGATCGCCGAGTCAGTAGACAAGGATCCATGTTCTTGACGATCAAGCTAACATATTTCCTAGTCTTTCATGTCTCGCGATGTCACCCCGCCAATCACTCCATTGTCAGTGCCTGAAGAGCTGTACACCCCTGGACCAGATCGCTGTCAAGTCCCGGTCGCGTCAGACCCATGTAGCTTGATTGAGGAAGATCTGGTGGCGGCACAGTCGGCCTTGATCGCAGCCAGTTCTCCTCCCATCCTGGGGACGCCTGTTTTGCCCTCATCACCTGGAGTAGAAACATTCTCCCCTGCGGTCAGAAGAACCGAGTCTCTCAAAGTGGAACAGCCTCTAATCCCATCAAGACCAAACTCTCCACCAGAAAACCGCACGATTGACCTGAAGCAGGCTGCGGAGAGCGCGCAACTGGCTGTTGATGCTGACTGTGATGTAGACGCTTACTCGTGGAAAGAGATACCTGACCTCTTGAGCGACGAACTGCTAGAAGAGCTGCAAGCAGGCGCACATTCGGCCAACTTGGCTATAGAGCAGGAGCGCCTGGAACACGCAGATGCAATTGCTCGCGTCCAAGTCCCAATTATGGACTTTGCCATCACGAAGCCAGGGTGGCAGAGATTGGGACAAGATAGCAGTCGACACATCAAGTACCTCTTGCAAGCTCCTGGAATGGCTTTAACGAGACTGAAGGGCAACTATAGGGAACGGGATTACTGGTGGGCGCCATTTCCGTATAGGCTTCGCCACGTATCTCTTGATGAGTCACCTGATGATGTTGTAGAGGTGGATGATGTTCTTCGAATGTACAACGATGCAGAACTCCCGACAGCTGCATCGTGCGTACAGAAACGACCTGGAGTGGCCATACTGAGAGAGGCTGAGGATGACGAAGAAGAAGAAGAAATCCAGGTGTCGCATAACCAATCCGTAGGCCTCACGGATATCCTGAGAAAACGGAAATTGGAGCTGCAAGAGGCAGAACCAGGTCGATCCCCGCCGTCGAGCGATACATCGGTTGTGGATTTGGTGCGCCATCCCCAACACGCGCGGCCTGCCAATGCTACCAGACTAACGCGTCTACTCGTTGACAACGATGACCCTAATGCCACGGCAACTCTATTGGCGAACTATGTCAATCTGCGGACTTCGAAGCGGCAGAAGAATGAAGCCAGTTCGTTTTTCGGCCCTAAGAAATCTGCACAGAATGAAGCAAATTTTCTTGGTCACGGAGCCAAGAAACACACGAAAGAAGACGAGGCCCCGAGATCTAACGTGGCCCCGATTGAGAAGCTTGAGGCAGCCCCAGTTCCGGATTTGAGGGGATCTTCCAACCCGATCAAGATGATAGTAGCATTGACTATTGGCCGCGGCATTCTTGGTTGGATCGAAAAACTACTTCCAGAGGCTAAGCTTGTGGAGCGGGACTTTAACCATTGGAATACCGTCGCATGGAATCGAAACATGGTCTCTCGCTCGCCAATAATATCTTCCTTAGCTGCTGAAGCAGATGTTGTCGTATCGCCAGTCACCGGAATAATCTTGACCACGCTCATCAAAGTGATCCAGAAACCACTCCCGGGGCAAAAGAGCAAAACAGCGATTCAGGAACGAGTTGAGAAGGTCTCCGCACGATATGAGAGGCTCATCGTCTTAGTATCGCAGTCTAATCGTGATGATGAGTCGACCAGAGATCTTTACGCATCGGAGTGTGCTCCATTCGCTGAGTTCTCAGGTTTGGTTTTGGGGCTCAATCCCAACTCCCAGGTATATTTCGTTGGCGGCGGCGAGGAAACTCTAGCCAAGTGGCTCGTGGCGATGATTCAACGATACTCTTTTGAGGCTGACGGACTTCAAGGTCTGCTGATTTCGGACGAGACGACTTGGGAATTGATAATGCGCAGGGCTGGGATGAACGCTTATGCTGCACAGGTCATTTTGGCAGAACTGAAAGGGATCAGCAACAATGACCCACAAGGTCCATCCATGGGAGAGCTGCAGAGGTTCATCCTTAT
This sequence comes from Apiospora marii, assembly GCF_038362585.1. Lineage (NCBI taxonomy): Eukaryota > Fungi > Ascomycota > Sordariomycetes > Amphisphaeriales > Apiosporaceae > Apiospora > Apiospora marii. The sequence continues at coordinate 2,599,943 of NW_027117374.1, forward strand.
GACGCCCCGGGAGAGAGTTGAACAGTTCTCCGGAGTAATGGGCGGCACGGATGTCTTAAAAAGAGTTGGCGCGGCCTTGGATGGTCCTTGGGAATAAGGCCGGGGTAGTATCGTTTAGCAGGAAAATGTGGCTTGATGTATTAGTTTGGGAGGAGGTAAATCTTCGAGACGACAGATACTCTCATTTTGCTATGTACGTTCGGATAACCGCGATATTGCTTTCAGGAAAGCTAGCTCATGAACGAAGTCCCCAATACTCGACGGGACACAACAGCATTGACACGCCCATATGTATCATTCTGCCTCTGTGTCGCCATCAGTAGAGTTTAAGCACCATATCTTAAGGCTGCTCTCCTTATTACTTCTGCGCATCCATGCCGGCAATCTTTCTGTTTCACCCTGGTCGCCGTTGCGCGATTTCGTCGTATCGTTATCCGAGTCGGCTTCCTTATCTTGGCCAGCAAAGTCCCAGGCACCCGAGCACGTCGCAATGACCGAGCCAGACGGGTGCAGGCATGTGCTGCCCACTGTCGACTCGTGGCCCTGCCAGTCCCAAGCCGGCGCGTGCGGCCCCTCGCGCATGCCGACGTTCTCCCAGACCTTAACCGTGCCGTCCGTGGTGCCGGACCAGACCTCGAAGCCGCCGCCGGCCGCGTCCCCGGAGAGGAAGACGTCGCAAGTGACGCGCTGGTTGCTGTCGGCGGCGTCGCGGCCCTCGAGCCAGCCGAGCAGCTCGCCCGTGACGCGCACGTCGTAGACGAGGACGCCGCGCGACTTGCGCTCCGAGACGAGCAGGTACCGCCCGCAGGGGCTCCAGGCCGTCTGCGTCACGCCGTTGCCGCCGATGCCGATGCCGGAGTTGCGGCCGCGCTCGGTCGTCTTCTGGACGGCGGACTCGATGCCCCACGCGGCCACGCAGTCGCCCGCCTGCGCGAAGTCGTACATGCCGACCCAGCGCGTCCAGGTCCCGGCCGCGACCAGGCCGAGGCCGCTTTCGGACGACGACGGGTGGGCCGCTAGGGTCGAGATGGTGCCGCGCATGCCCACGCCGCTGCCCTTGGACAGGTGGCGCTCGGAGGGGATCGTCTTGATGCGCAGGAGCGGCTCCTCGCCCGTGCGGGAGACGTCGAACTTGGCCAGCAGGTTCTTGGTGGCGGCGACGAAGTGCGTACCTGGGCTTGGCCACAGCATCGCCGTGGCGGAGAGGAAGGTCTCGGAGTGGGCTCTCATGAAGGGATAGGACGAGGCGGGCTGGTGTTTGACCTTGGTGGCGGTGCCATCTTCGGAGGTTTGAGGGGGGTAGAGGTAGTAGAGCTGGATGGGCAGGTCGTGACTGGAGATCAGGATCTGGTTGGTGTAGGCCTCCGCGAGCTGGAAGTAGGGCGCGGGGCAGAGGACGTTGGTCCGCTCGGATAGGGGGATGGTGACTTGGGGGTTCAGCGAGTGCGGGCTTGACTCCGGGTCCAGCAGGTCTGGAGGGAGGATGTAGCCGTCTATCTGATGGTTAGATGAGGTTGTGAGGATAGTGGTGCCGTCTGCAGTCCTATCAATCGTTTTTGGGTCAGTAGGTATATTCAGGACCTGGCCGCGTGTAAGTGAGGGTGGGGCTGGATAGCTGGACCGTCTTGCATACCATTGGGCGCTTTCGAAGTAGCCATGCAGTTGATCCTTCTTCTGGGGACGACTGCTCGGAGAATTTCGCTGTTGCAGGGTTATATCGCCTGTCGAAGCGACCAGCTTCACCCTGCTCTTAGACGAATCGATTGCTTCTGATTCCTCCATGTCGACTTGCCTAGAATCGTTTTACTCTGTAAATAGGTGCATCGAATTCTACCTACCTAATTCCGTCAACGTGGCTGGGCTTCTCGCGTCGCAGTGAAGTGGCTCAACCCGCCCCTCGTCCCTGAGAGGCGCGTGTGGCGCAGGAACTCTATGTGTGGATAAGCCTATTTCGACTCTATGTGCAGCATCGTGAGCATCTCCTATGCAATTAGATAGGCAGGCATCAAGGGTGGCATCCATCAAGTCCGTAACCGGCCAAACCAACCATGGCGAAAACGAATTCGATTCCACTCAACAGATCAGCCGACATGGTGGAGCCAGGCACCCTGGCTTGTACTTACATAGATTGCAGGGGTGCTGATCAGAAGCGGTGGTGAGTCCCACGTCATCGCCAAACAGGCAGGGAGCGTCATTGCAGTTCGTGGCATGTGTTGGCCCATTTCCCACCTGCATGTCGGTTCACTAGTATCACTGTTCCGTTCCCGCCCTTCAGGTGCCAGGCCAGGTACCAGGAGAAACGACCGTCAATTCGCATCAATAGGTAGTACGCCGTATCTTGTCGGTTATCGATTAGAGCTTGCTTATCTATGTTCGGCGTGTGTCATCAATCAAACTGCTGCACGCACTAAAAACCCTTGCCAGTTCTGGTGCCTGGATGGAACGGAAGAGGATGATGGGGTAGCGCGCTATCTTGCAATTCTAGGCGTTATTGGGTACCTCTGCGGCCTACCGCGGCCCCCTGGAGAACTCCCTGCTCCCCCGGCAGGTAGCGCCCAATGTCAACCTCTGACCATGTTCTGGCACCGAGCTACCTACGCGCAACTGACTTCGTGCATGATCCAAACTCCATTCCAGCCCAAACATCACGTCCCCATTATCGTAGGGGGGGATTGCCGGCTGATCATTTCTCAACTTCTACTGCATCCGGGGTCCATGGTGGTTTCTGTTTCTAGCACGCCATGTATTCGAACCACTTGTAGAGGACATCGCCAACGTGCAACTCTTGCACCTTCTATTAACATTCCGATACACCAGCTTCTGACCTCACCGGATCGTACTGACATACGAGACACCCCCCATCACTCGACAGCGTCCAATTCCTGAGGCGAACCTCCCACACTGTCACTGCATCGAGTCGGTCAAGGGCAAGATGGACAGCTTTTTGGACATGATGGAGGACCGGTGTGCGGAACTCCATAGAGTCGGGTATACGAACTTCTTCGTTTCTATGTGAGTACAATGAATCCGGCATTCCTGGGGCGAACCAGTCGAGGACGGAACGTATAGAGCTGACTGCTTCTTGCTGCAATCCAGCCTTATCATCATTGGCATTCTCTTCTCCTATCTGCTCCAGCACTACCGTATTATCTCCCGAGGTACATCCGAGGGCATCTCGCCGTACTTCGTCCTCCTCGGCGTCACGAGTGCCAACTCCCAGTTCGCCAACATCCTCGCCTTGCCCCAATCGCGTGCCGACGTGGAGTGCTGCAAGCAAGTCAGCGGGCTCGAATGTGCCGCCGGACTTCTGGGTATCGCCCAGATTGGGGTGCAGTGGATATGCTTCGCCGTCATGTAAGGATACACCACCACTAGCTCTCTCTGGCGGACTTGTTGCTGATGCGGGACTGTTGTAGTCTTGTTCTTTTTCTGGTGTTCTTTCGCCGAGACGAGACCGTACCCGAAGATGATGACGACGATGTGATCGACCCCGACCAGCCTACATGGAGGACTGCTATCGGCGTTGCTGCTGCTTGTCTGGTCCACGGTCTGCTTATCGTCATCGTAACAGCATCGCTTGCACTTGGAGCTCCGAGTTACCTGGCCATGTGGGCCAACATCCTGGGCATCATGTCTGCTGCCCTCGCTGCCATCCAATATGTTCCCCAGATCTGGACCACCTACCACCTCAAGCACGCGGGGAGTCTGAGCATTCCCATGATGTGCGTCCAAACTCCTGGTGGCTTTCTGTTTGCCGCGAGTCTGGGTGCCCGCCTTGGCTGGTCCGGTTGGAGCTCGTGGGGGGTCTATGTTCTCACCGCAGTGATGCAGGGCATCGTACTTGCCATGGCTATTGGCTACGAATGGCCCAGCCATGGTAGTCAGGGGCACGCAGAATCGGCTAGTTCCAGACCAGCTTTCAACCGCCGCACCACGCCCCGAGTTCTCCCCTCGCCTGGTCCGTACTCGGCCCATCTCCAGGCCTACGCCGAAACGCAAGAAGAGATTGAGGCCGCTCTGGACCGCGAGGCAGTACAAGGCCTCGGTGAGAACCAGCCGCTCCTGGCACCTGGGGGCATTGGCAGCTCTGGCGTTCGATAAAGGTGACGAGGACTACTGTGAATGTATCACTCCTACCACGCCTCCTTGCTTATTTTATTGCATTTATTCTGTGTACCTTAGAGCCAGAGCGCGAAACAACTGTACTTACCCCAAGTTTCTGCTGGCAACAACATGGCGATACTGACATTACAAATTGGCTCAAGAATAGACAAAAAAAAAAAAAGAAACCATTGTAAGCCCATGTTTGTGGATTCTGGACATAGATAAGAGTGTCAGCTACTTACTGGCTGATTAAATAGTCGTTGCTATTCAGTACTACATACATTTGTCTACTCGTCGAATTTCTTGAGTTGATGTGGGCTCCTCCACTGCATCGAGTGGCAAACAAAGCATCGTCGGCGGCATAGTCACATTGTGTTAATGAGTTTATGGCTCACTGCATAGCCGAGGCTCGATGCATTTAAGAGAACAGTAAGAGAATAGTCCAGGCGTGAAACACGACTCGCAACCTGTCCCAGCTTGCGCCTTGTTCAACAGCTGCCAAGTGGATTCCATTCCATCAGCAGTTGAAAGCAGTCCTTATCCATGAGCCCGATCAGACCGTGAGAAGGGTGAATGCGCCGCGTTTCCGCATCGTCCGCTCGATTTAGATGATGCGCTACCTGGGAACCACTTGCCGGCCTAAGGAGGCTACTTACAGCCAGCAGCTCTCGATTGGCGCGACGAGACGCAAGCTGGAGCCCTGGAATCAATCCGGCCTGCAGGGCCAGGATCCCTAACTCCTAATCCATAGTGGGGTCAGCAATTGAGCGTGCCCGTGATTGCGCAGGCCCCTTGATTGGCTGAAGCTCGCTACAAGCTACAGGCTTGACGGCCAGCCGCGCTCCGGGGTACTGCAGGCTGTCCGAGTCAACGGTGTCATTCTCAATCCCTCTTAATCATCACCTCCTCTAGTCGTATCTCTCGCTCAGGGTGACTGACTAGTAAGACTCATCGGTTGCCTGGCGCTTCTTTGTTCCTCCCCTTTCCTTTCCTCTGGTAAGGTTTTGCCATCATCGTCGCTGTGTTCGCTGCATACAGGCCAGAGAAGGAAGTTTTTGTGGTCGTTGAGTTGATTCCAATTCCAAAGAAGCCCTTATCTTCATCCCACCATGGCTATCTACAGCGCTGTCCCGCCGCCGCCCGGCCTCGGCGGCACCACCACCACTACGAATGCATCGCAGCAGCAGCAGCAACCCCAAGCTGCTGTCGCCGGCCACCCGGCCCTCGATATTGAGGCATGGACTGTATCGGCGCTTCAATCTCTCGCCATCTCTCCGGACGCCCGCGGCACCAATGCCCCGCTCTCGATTCCCCTTGATGGCACCAATTCGAAGCCCTCTGTCACCATCCAAGATGCCCGCGCTACGGGCGAATCCATTCGCCGGCCTCTCTCCCGCCGTGATAGCATGAAGCGCCGCGAGGCACTTTTGAAAGGCAAGGAGGGTAGTCGACAGCGCCGGCGCTGGGAGAATGGTATTTATTCCCTCTCCATCGTTATCAATGACACGTCTCCGCGCGTTAGCTGCATCGGCTGATCACATGCCCCTTTTTTGCTCTGCAATTATAGATCGTCTCATGCACGTCCCCAACGCGCAGCCACCCCAGCCCTTCGATTGGGAGCCCCGGGCCACGCATCCTGTCCACCACGTCCCCTACCAGATGGCCGCCGCCTGGGACATGCGCGTCCGCGCCGACGTCGAGGCCAAGAAGGCCGCCGCCGCCCTCCGCAAGCAGCAGCAGACCAAGACGCTCGGCGACGACGCTGTGGCCGGGCGCGTGCCCCGCGAGCTGTTTGTGCGCGCCAAGAAGACCCCCGCCGTCAAGACCTGGGTGCGCTCCCTCGAGGAGCCCGTCCGCAAGTTCCTCGTCGACCAGCGCCGCGCCCGCGAGGAGGCCGAGGTCGAGGCCGAGGACAGCAGCGACAGCACCGAGGACGAGGAGATCGTCTTCGTCGGCCGCAACGGCACCATGCGCGACGGCTGGAAGAAGGCCAGGCGCGAGGACAAGAAGCAGGGCGCGACCGAGGAGGGCATGGTGTTTGATGCGCTCGGCGATGATGACGAGAGCAGTGCTTTCAAGTACGTACAACCAATAACACCATCTATGCTGTATTGGAATTATTGGCGGAAATATACTACAAGAGAAGGGGAAAAGGGGGAGTCTTTGTGTGGACTGTTGTTTCCGAACTCCTCGTGCTACAATTTCCCCCTCCCCACGCGCTAGTTTACTGACTTTGATGACTCTAGGCGATGGCTCACTCACTCCATCTCGGATTACTACGGCCTAGACTCGCGCTCTGTCCTGGTTGGAAACCCATCTCGCAAGGTGGTGTACGTTGCACCCAGGGCGATGAAGTCGGGACATCCGCCGCCGGCGGTGCTCGCCAGTCTGCCCCGACCTCTGTGGCAGCTGTGTTCGTAAATATACATGTTGAAGACGTAAGTGAAAGAATCTATATATAGACGTCTCGGGGGTGCATATTAGACGGTAACGGGGGGCTATTTCTTGTACGATCTTGCATTATTTACTGTCACTTCGCTTCCCTCTCACTTACAATATGAGAGAGCCAATGTGAGACTGAAAGTCATAACTAAAAGGGTCTGGGAGGTCCAGTCTGCTGCCAGACCGGCTCCTCCACCTGTAAAGATCGAGTACCATTGTTGCAAGTATCCATCCTCGCCGTAACATGGATACTGGCTTTTTTAGGCCATTATGTGGAAACCCTGTTGGCGAACATGTGTCAGCAGGATGTTGTGCCAGTGTCACATCCCAGCGTAATCAGAACCATAACACCACCGCCCTGGCCGGCGTCCTTTTCGATGCCAATTTCAGGCCTCGTTCTTCAGTTTGAACTTATGTTAGTAATGCACTTCGTTGTATATGGTATACGCAACTGGGCAGTCCGAGATGGCGGACAAGAGCTTCTAAAGCAAGAGGAAGGGTGCGCAGCCCCCCACGTCTTGGACATGGACGGATGCGACACAGGATCATGGTGCCTCGGTGTCGTTCGATCTGCCCGTCATCTTCAAGGGCGGCTGCGTGGAAAAGGCGATCAAATCGGCGGGAGGACCAGATTTTCGATGTATCAGCATGGTCAGGGGCAAGGATGAAGCAGCGGCAAACGATACTGCAAACGTATCAGGGTAGGCCAAGATCTCAGAAAAGGGACAAAGACGAACATGAAAGGAACGCAAAAGGAAAGCAATGCAAGCAACCGGGTCTAGCTGATGGGTACTGGAAGATTTGTCGTCGCCTTCAGTTGTTGAACACTTGCCTAGTGTACCAACCCAGGTGCTCCAAATCCGGCAGGTTGAGCTCCTCGTACCATTCCAAGAGGTCCACCACATTATCGAAGGCTTCGATGCCGTTTTGGCCCCCATCGATTACGTAGCGCCACTGCCAGTTGGTGTCCTTATCGCCGTCGTCGTATACGCCCTCTTCCCCCTCTTCTGAGCGGCAGTAGAGCACGTAGCAAGCGGTTTCTGGGCCGTTTCCGATCTCCCAGCCAGTCAGGACCTCCCAGCCATAGAGTTCAAGGTTGTCGGGGTCAACTAGAGTTGTTTGCGAGTAGTCCAATCCGTGCCAAAGTGTGACCTGCTGGCCCTCCTCGTGATACTGTGGCCAACCATGGCCAATGAGGCTGTCAACTTGGCTCATCAAGATCCAAAAGTCGTTGGGGAACTTCTGTAGATCCGCCATGTCTTCACCACCGCCGTTGTCGCCGTCACATACTCGTAGCAGCTCGGTCATCATGCTTTGCTTGAATTCGATGCGGTCTCGTTCACGCATCTCGCCATCTTTGGAGTCGATGACGCCGTCAAGGTTAAAGATGCGCACGAGCGCGGTCCACTTCGTGAGAATATCTGCAGGTGTTTCGATGCGCTCATTGGGGTCATGGTGCAGCTCAGGGTGTGAGACGTTGAGGAGCCGGTAGATGAAGTTCAGGCGCCCTGCCGCCACCAAATGGTCCGGCGTCTGGGGATCCGTGGTTTGAGCCGTCTCGGCCATCTCGACGAATTTGACAAAGGCGTCGCGGTTGTGCTGTACGACGCGCTCGCGGTAGCGCGTCAACGCCGCCAGGATTTCGGCTTCGGTAGGCTGCATGGTGTTCGCTTTAGCAGTTCTGAGATGGCGGTTGTATGCATGAAAGATGAGTCCTGAGAAAACGCCGGGAGTAGACTGAGTGGCTTTACCCCCAGATCATGAAAGGTAGGAAATTATATTCAATGGAGCTGTGAACTGTTTGCTCGGGGTATCCGGGTGTGTCTTTGACCTTTGTTCCATGCACTTGTGGCAAGGTCGACCGATCCCTGATGTATTCAAATGAAATACATCTTGAGACACGACCGGCACATATGGCTTAGACCAAGACTATTGTTACAATACAATCTCGGCCCTCATTGCGAGTTAAGAACCCATTTGTCCTATTATTGATTTGAAGCATTGTTTCCTGGTCAATAGAAGGGGTGTATCGTGAGATCAATTTGGTTTCCCTATGACGTTAACTCGACATCGTCATTCACTCTCCAAATCTCTGGATTGCGATGCGAGCCACCAAATGACGGGAGCTCCTGGCTTCCATCCTTATGAACAGCCCAAATTCGATCCTCGCAGACCTCCTCCCAAATCTGCAGCCCATCCCCCAAACGCCTGAACTGGGCAAAAGACGCTGACTCGTACACCAAGCAGGGTTTTTCTTCGCTTCCATTCCAAGGTGCCCCTTCATAAGTCTCGTGGGATCCCCGCGGGAGTGTTCCTGACGAGCTCGCTGCTCATCGCCCCACTTACGGGAGAGCACAATGTCCAGCCATAAAAGGGTAGTCCTGGCGTGTTCTTGAATCGAAACAACTTTGCTCTTGTTCTCCACATCTCCTGCCTCGTCGATTCTCCGGAGCTTGCACCGCCTCGATGGGGGGTGGAAGAACCCCCACAGGGGCTTCCCCGAGGATGGGAATACGACCGAGACCTTCTGGAGATCGGGGCTGTAGCGGAAGACGAGCTCCGGTAGCCACTCGTGGGCCTCGCCGAAGACGGGCGGCTCCACGGCCAAGTGGCGGAGTGTGCGCCAAGATTCGGGGTTCAGAACAGCAGCAGCAGCAGCAGCAGCGGCGTCCCCCCTACGGTCCTCTTTCGCCATGGCCTGGAGCGTGAACATGGCATTCGATGAGCTAACGAAGAAGGCATCCATCTCCGGCCGGTAGGGCCGATAGGGGACTTGACAGCCCGCCAGCCGGGAGCGATGGAACCTGACGCCCGAGGACGGGGAGAGGACGAAGGCCCGCCACTCGCGGCAAATGTGCATCAGGACCGGGAAGGCGGTGTCGACCAGGAGCGGCTCGACGATCTGACTGAGGCCCTGGAAGCGCAGAGGCCACATGACGCAGACCTCGGGCTCGTCGTCGGGCAGGGCCAACTTCCAAATGGCCTCTTTGACTTCTCGGGGGGCTCTGTTGAACGCCATGGGACCAAACTAACGAGTGGGTAATGGAAATGGTCACAATACTTTGGGGCTCACCGGGGGATGTAGTGGGATCAAGTCCAGCCAGGAGACCAAGATTGTTTCTTAATTTGCCCGCGATGCAAGGGGCCGCCTCATTTGATTGTTGCCCCCTCATCCAATATATCTCAAAGGCGCCTGCATTATATCGTTACACAAGCCAATTGTATCTCAACTCCTGACTTTATGCCAGGCTCTGATTAACTATGAAATTGGCATGCTGCCTTTAGAGTCAAGGGGCAACACACGGAAGATGGGGGAGGAGATAATGTTCAAGGGTCTTGGCTGGGCATATAAGGGTGTACCCATGATTTATGTAGACTTTTTCTATTTCGAGGGATTATATAGTTCGTACAAAGTAAATGGCACTGTTTCCAAAACCAAACATCGACTAAAACAGTGAAGCCTGGCAGCTTTTCGCCCTCTTTACTCTCAGTAAGTGCGGATCCTGTGATAACACTACAGCGAGGCGAGAGAGGCGTTCCTCTAAGGAAGACGAACGTGGCTGTGGCTTCCGATGTTGAGCCTCTCGTACTTCTTGGGGTAGTCGACCTTGATGTGCTCGAGGATGGCAATGGCATGCATGAAAACACTGAAGAACAAAGTCAGGTTAGCTTGGGTAAAATAGTTACGGATATAAGGGGGCATGGGTCTCAATTTACTCACAAAACGATGATGTTGATGGGGAACATGACGTTGAAGTTGTACTTGTACTGGATGTTTTGCCAGGGGTCGGGGATGGTCTTGGTCCAGATGGTGAAGATGAGAAGGATGATGCTGAGCCAGGCATCGCTGATGGGGCCGAGAGGCTGGTACGACGTGGGGTGCTCCTCGTCGCCGTCCTGTTGCTTGGACTGCCATAGCCGGGGAAAGCGGCCGGTCATAAGGACCAAGACGAGGTTCCAGACCAGGTTGAGGAGGAGGACGACGGCGAGGACGTTGAGCACCGGGGTGTAGTTGTCGCCGTTAAAGTGGAGGGTGGTACTGGCGATGAGGAGGCCGATGGTGACCAGACGCAAGCTCAGGATGATGTCGACGTCGCCCAAGAAAGACCTCGTTTTGGTGTGGCTGGCGCCGTCGACAGGCCGGACGATGCTTGCAGGATTCATAGTGGGCGCGTTTACTGCAGATGTAGATGTAGATATAGATAATTTATTGGGGGGGGGGGGGGGTGTGTGTGTGGAAGGATGATGATGATGCTTAGTGATGCTATTGTGTCGAGAGAAGAACCACAACTTCGACAGCCGTTGCACCTTATATTCATATATTTCTTGTATATTGAAATGCCGCTGCCTAAGAATGCACCGTAACCCGTACCAGAAAAGGACCTCTCATGGGTTACAGGGGTTGCATCATGGTGCAGCCATCGGAGGAGTCCACTCAATCAACCAATCAGGGGCGGTTTAATTGGGTGCCTAACCTTCTGCTCCAGTTGCTCCGAAAGGGGGGTCGAGCCTTTCATGCTGGTGGCTTGAGGAAAATCCTTTGATGTGGGATCTAAGCAGTGGGAATCAGCTATGTCCTTTAGCATGTTTGCTTTCGAGTTGCTATGCATATCAAGTACTCAGGCCAAGGGTCTCCCCATATAATGATTTATATTGCTAAGAATTTCGGGGCCAAGGCTTGGAACTGTGTATAGTTCCACCACCCCTTGTTGCCGTCGTTGAATCCAGCATACATCTTTGCGATTTATTAAAGGCTGTGTTCACTCCAATTATAATGGATGGCTAAGACCACTACGTAGGTTGTTGTTCTCTTAACTGTACCGTATCTCCTCACTTTGAAATCTTCCTTGCTGACGCATGCCCCCTATTCAGTAATTTCACCGAAAAGAAAGCCACACGACTGCACTGGCAATGTAATGTGCAAAGTCCGAATAACAGCCCTGGTCTTTCATAGATAGATCATTGGAGCTTAAATAATCAGCTGAGCATGGGAACAACAAAACCAAGTAGCGTAAAGCCATCTGCAGCATAACCCAAAGACACTGCCCACCACCCTGGATACATCATGGAATCCTCCACATGTTCGTCACTGTCTGGATTGGCTTACTATGAATAATTCAAGACCCAGTTAACATTGCAATTTCTCTTCGCATATCTCACCTTTGCTTATTCCATAACATTCACGACTACTTTGGAAACCCCACTCGGATATCGTGAGCCTGTAAGCACTTACTGAAGTCATGTCACACTCGCCAGCCCGTCTAGATAGCCCGGGAAACAATAATGTTACGTTGATATTGAGCAACCAAGGCGTGGTTACGCGCATGGTGTCCTCACTCTCGACAGTTCTCAACCCCTATGTTCTGACCAAGGTTCCGGTGGGAACACACAAGGGCTAGGCATGGTTCTCCTGCAAGTGTGAGGCACATTGCCTCTTCTCCAGACCCCGTCGAAGAAGTAGGAAGTGATCACTGACGCAACACAACATTATTATAAGGACTCGCCAGCTCAACTGTCAACCTAGCCTCCGAATCTGCAGTTTCTACCTACCAACCACCGGCTCGGAAAGCCACCGTGTGCCAAACACCTTCTCGTCGTCTCCTTTGCAATCCAAGGATATCTCCCCCTATGCCTTCGCCGAGGGCGTTTACGTCCCTGTGCCCAGAATCAGTCTCTGAGTTCCGTACGGGAAACAGTGTGTAACCCGCTGGTACAAGTGTCTGAAAGTTGGCACCATACGTCAACGGCTAATATTGTCTATTGTTATGTTCCTCTCGATAAGTAATAATAAGTTGTTTTAAATTCAATTAATGTAATGGCAAGCTTTCCCCACATAGAAGGAAGACCTCGGGTAAGTAGGTTACCTTAAGATTAAGTCCGGGGTCATTTATAGGTCAACTGGTACCTATTGTCTATTCTATAGCTGACTTTTCACGTTGAATCCCCCGTGGATGAGCTTCCAGTGCCTGGAAAGCTCTGGGCTAGACACAGGCCCGTACGAAGCCCTAGTTATTTATAACCTATTGCCCCGCCCAACCCTCTCTCTGTCCTTCCTGTGACATTCAACTGCTGGACCGCCTTGAAGTTGTCTGAATAATAATTACATCTCCGTCGCCACCACCAACGCCACCACCAACACCACCGCCGCCTCCCTCTTCCGCCCGCGCCTCTTGTGTAAGTCGCACGGAAATAGATAGGCCATCCCGATCGATGCTAGAAGAAAACGAACTGATCGCAGTCTAGCAATCAAGAACCATGAGTGGTCAAAAGAGAACACCGCTCCCCTTCTAGGGAAAGGATGACCAGTGGACTCCTGAGACCCTCTCGGCTCAGATCCGAGCCAAGAAAGAGGCCAGACTCGCCGCCGAGGCCGCTGCCGCTGCTACCGCCGCTGCCGCTGCTACGGCTACTAGCTTCCGTTGCACCGGATGCGACCAGGTATGATTCCCAAGTTCCCTATCTTCTTTTCTCCATTTTTTAAAAAAGAGCAACACTAACACCGAGGTTCGCAATGAAACCAGACCTTCGACAGCATCGAGCAGATGCAGAAGCACGCCTGGTACGCCCACGTGGGCACGGCGTGCCAGGTCGCCGGCTGCGGCCACACCACCACCAATGAGGCCGCCATGCGCATTCACCTCTGCGACGACCACGACCGTAGCCGCCGCCGGTACGAGTGCCTCTGGGACCCCTGCGGTCAGACGTTCCCGACCCGGATCGCCGCCAACGACTGCTTCCATAAGCACCAGGCCCTCGCGTTCGCCGCCGCCACCGACGCCGTTCCTGTCCAGAAGCAGCAGCAGCAGCAGCAGCAGCAGGGCTAGAAGAGAAACTTCTTCTGTTTGGTGGATGATGGATGGTATGTTAAGCGACTTGCACCCTAACCGTAACCAAGTCATTTACTAACATACGCCACAGAAGACGATCCCGTGGTTCTGACAATATAGAAAGGTTCCCTTCTAGAGGGGTTTAGGCTGTTTCGACCCCGTCAGGAGATCACGCAAACCAGGAGGCCCCCCCTTGTTTCCGACCGTAAATTTAAGAAAATTGGCATTGGCGAAGAAAAAACCTTATTCTTGACCCCATCTTGTTTCATCTCTTCTAGAACGCCGTGGAGGCTGAAGCCCTGAATGGCTGTGACAAAGGCTATTTATGTACTATATGTGGTGGTGAATGACTCGCGGATGTTCCAGGGAAGGACTGGCGGCGGGATGTGACAACCCCCGGGAGCCAGGGTCCTCGTTAGAGTGGGATCGGCTGGGAAGCCCACATTACAAGTCATTTTCCCCCCCAAACACCCTGGATATGGACAATGATTCAGTAAAAAACGACGCAATCGAGACTCGTTGAGAGATGCGTAGATCCATGCGTAGATCCAGAGACAGGAGATTAGGTATTGCTATGTCTAAAACTCGTCCAGGCTCTCCGGAGCATGTGGAGGGGTCTGATGCAACAGATGGCGATGCCCCCCAAAATCCAGAAGATGCATATGTATATACAAGACGATCGTGCATCAAAAGATGGACTCCCAAAACGCCGATGCTGGCTGATGCTGCTTCCCAATGACCCCCCAAAAGAGTGAAATGCTCATAAAATGATGCTGAACCCAGGAATGCGCCCGCCCCGTAGCCGTGAAAATGCTACGCAATTAAGATTTTGCCCCTCCGTCCGTCGTTTATTATCAACCCATTATGATCGCCATGCCAGCGGCCAACGCCAACGAGCAGAGTCCCAGGGGCGCCAGGGTCATCCCGGCACCGCTATCGGGTTTATCCGACGACTCGGCACTTCCCTGGGCCGCGCCGCCCGTCGTCGTCGACGAGGAGTCCGTCGCGCGGACGGGCGAGTCGGTAGCGCTGGAGGGCACCTTGGAGAAGGAGGCCGACGCGCTGGCGCTGCTGCTGCCGTCGGCGTTGGGGACGGGGTCGGTGGTCTTGGACGGGTCGCCCTTCTTGACGCCGTCGCCCAGCTTCTCCTGGACCCACTTGGCGGCCTCGCCGGTGAACTTCTCAAAGTACGAGAGGTGCGCCATGGCGTCCGGGTTCTTGGGGTCGGCGCTCGCGCAGATCGGGTCGGTGCCGACGCAGTAGTCGCGGTGCCGGTCCGCGAAGGCGGCCAGCTTGTCCAGCTGGTCGCCGGGGCGGGGGTAGAGGCCGCTGGCACCCGCGCCGCTCTGGTAGTTGCCCGGCTGGTTGGCCGAGTGGCGCGTGTCGCCGAATGTGAGGACGGCAGCGACTAGAAGACACCAAAATAGTTAGTAAGCTGTAAGTGCATCCCGGGAGGAAAAACCTGGCAGCTAGTGCCCCTTGGTCCATGACTCGTGGTGGAAAGGGAGCGAAGCCCATGGGAAATTACTTACGCGCTTTGCCGGCGTCGCTCTTGGGGTCGAGGGGAATAACCGGCTTCTCGACGCAGCCCTCGAAGAAAACACCACCGCCGCCGCTGAGGGCGTCGCCGACCACATGCGCGCCCTGGGAGTAGCCGCTCAGGACGAGCTTCGAGTCCGGGCACTTCTTGTTGTAGGCGATGATCTGGGTGACGGTGTTGGCGCCGCCCTCGTGGACCGAGTCGCAGTAGGGGTCGGGCAGCATGTTCTGCATGACGACGTCCTCGTAGTCGCAGCTGTCGTAGCCCTTGCAGATGGCGTTGACCAGCTCGCCCTGCCGGCCCGGGTAGGGCTCGTTGTTGCCCTTGGCCAGGAAGACGTGCACGTCGGTGCACTTGCCCGTCCCCGTCGACTGTCGAGCCTGCAAGTCGGCTGGCGTCGGCGCCACGGCGGCCTGTGCGACGGCCGAGGCCGAGAGGAGGGCGGCGGCAGCGCCGCTGAAGGACAGGCCGGTTGACAGCATGGTCGATTAACGTAAAATCTAATAAGAACAAGGTCTAAGGAACCGAACGAATGGAAAAAGCAAAAAATTCCGAGCAACGAAGAGGAGCGAAGCGATGCAAATCTATCTTGTAACAAGTAAACGTCCAGAGAAACGGAATGGACAAGGCAAGTTCAAGTAGTAGTATCTCGTTAGAGTGTTTCCCACCAGGTTTTGGCAGCAGTCGAAGTGGGTTCAAGCTCTCCTTTCCAAGGGCCCTTGATCCCAGTTTGACAAGCGAGTGGGTAGAATCTCCGGTTTTCCCAGCACACCCACACCACCAGGGTTGTGATAAGCAGCGCATCGTTGCTGGTTGCCTGTTGAGTTGTGTGCCGTGAGGGCTTGGTTGCGGCCTGCGACTTGGTTGCTTGGGGCTCTGCCGTTTCTGCAGTAGCCTCTGGACTTGCCGCTTGGACTGTAGCAGGGCATTCCCGACACGAGCCCACCCAGATTAAGAAGGCCAACAGGGGTCAAGGGGCAAGGGGGCTGGTCGGTGGGGTAAGAGAAGCGAGATCACCAACCAAGTCCTTCGCGAATGTCCACATCGTCTCCATTCCACGAGAGACATTGCGTAGTTTATCGTGCACGGAAGCACCTGTGGTCATGAGCCGGGCTCCTCTCGCCTTACCGAATACCAAAGGCAGGACATGGTCTGGACATGGGTGGCCGAAACACGAGAAACCGGTCGGGAAACGTTTCGTCGGCGACGTGGGCAATGACAGCATGCAGCACGTAGGTAGATGCATACGTCTCCGACTTCCAAAAGCAACAGGTTTTGTTACAAAGTTGCGTCAATGATGTTACCCTGTAACCTTGCGGCTCCCAGATCCCAGGCGGTGGTGGTCAGTTACATAGTTGAAGAAAATGCCCCCCAGATCTTGGCATTGGACAGACATGGCAAAACCCAATTGGGATTCGGGTCCTGGGCGTCGACAAATTACAATATGCGGGCAGCCTCTACAGCGCACAGCCCGCAGAAGGAGGGGCACGCATGCGCCTACCCTTTACGACAACCAAAAGTCGCCTTGATGCGGAAATAGAGATAAGAGTTTTTACGAGAAGACCCTTTTGCAGACTTCGTGACTTTTCTCGACACGAGACGCGCTCTGGACGAGCTGTGGTCTGGCATCGGTCCTTTGCTCCCGGCTACTGCGCATAGTTGTGAGAACTATCGTCTGATCAGCGCGAAAGGCGGAACGCTAAGGGCAAGCAAGTTTGACCCCCAGTGCAGAACCAGTGGTCGAGCCCGATTTTCTCATTACTACTATTTTAGGGAATTGTCGGCCTATGGACAGAATAGGCATCTGCTAAACACATCCAGATCCGGTCTGCGTGCGCTATCAGTCATCATCTCCCAGGGTCGCATCGAGGATGTTCGCTTCCAGCAAGCGCCGTTCAGGCACATACATATATTACTCATCCTAACACAATAGGCCATGTTTGTGCCGGACCTGGAAGAGTAGCGTTGTGTTATCGCATGCTTGTGGAATGGTTGCAGTAGTGGTATCCGATGGTTGACTGTATCCATTCACTTTCCCGTCAACCAAAGGCCAGGCAGGAGGCCAGGGTGAGCAATCATTCCGGAGGATTACATAGAAACGGTTACCTCCACACTGGAGTGCTGGCCCACCCTTGGAAGACCGTGTCTTTCAGTAAATACGACAGCAACATATTCCAAAGATGCATAAGTAACAAATGAATCAAGGCATAGGTATTATTTCCTGCCCATGAACAAAAAAGAGTCGTCATAAATATTTTCCCTTTATGCATCCTCTATGATGGCCAGCCGGTAGTCGGGACATCGGGCACCTTTCGGGGGAGTGAAGCCCACCTAGTGGGACCCTCCCATAGCAGCTGAGGTGGACTAAGCTCCAGCCAGTGGGTTTTGCCTTGTAGTCCCGACGTCACAACCTTGAGCGGATCGATTTGTCCCCGAGCGAGAAGAGATCGCTGCAAGATGCGATCTATCTCGAAGTTTTCGATACACTGGTTTTTTATTTGTAGAAACTTGGTTGTAGCTTTTGTGTTCAATGCATTGTTCAGTTGACCATCAGGAAGAATGGGGGTGAGAGGGGGATCGTCATGTGTGTGTCCTGTGATGATGGTAGCTGCACTGACTTGGCCAGCATTCAATACCAAGTACATACAGTCAAACTGCACGCACATACATAGAGATATGTAAGCCAACAATATTCATGCCAGTCTCATCCAACAACCGAATCGGCATCCCTTCTACTCGATTACAAGTAAAGGAGATGTCTACCGGTTTCACCTAGATTGTCCAGACTCAGTCGACTCTTCGCGCTCGCGGGGTTCGCTCAAACCTTTGACCTGGCGGCGAGCACACAAGAGGCATAGAGAACAGTGCAACCACTCCCATGGTCTGCGCAGCCCTCTGTACTGCATTTGATCAGGCATGGCGCCCATATAGCCTCTTCTACAATAGGACAATGTCGGGTATTAGGAACCATAACCCTAACCGGAACCGTAACCCTAACCGCAGCCCCAACCCCAATCGTAACCGTAACCCTGACTGGATGCACCGCCGCGACTAGATGCGACGCATCACTTTTGACGCTCTAAGGCCATATGAATATACCAGGCGGTATCAATGATGAACTCCTATCTAGCATTGGACTTGGGGAGGGCATGTTGCGTGCCGCAGTACGTTGAACCTAGCCGTCGGTAGCTGAAAGGGAGGAAGCAGAAGAGCTTCACACACCCAACATCCCAAAGTGAACATGCAGTACCCAGTAACAAGGCGTGGCGAACCATGACCAGCCGTCTACAAGTCGAGCGCAGTCGCCCATTCAATGTCAAGACTCTACGTGGTATCGCAATGAGACACCGTGGCCGTCCCTAGGAGCTGTACCCCCCGAAAGGACAAGGGAGAATACAGTGACAGTCTATCGAGACATTATACATAGTGCTGTTCGTAAATTTGGTTTGAAAAGTAGTCATTCATCTCATTATCGTTGTCATACCGACTCGTCTAAGTCTGTCATCATCTTGCCACCTGCTTTTGGTCCACGCGCCTCGCCATATCAGTGTGCTTGCCAAAACCGTGATGCCAGCAGTCTCTCCCAAATTTTAAGTAGTATATACATATCTTGCAGTTGAGCTTGTACTATTTCGAATCAAATCTTCATCCACGATGCTCTCCTGCTACCTCAGTGTGTTGGTGTGTTGGACACCATTTCGAGCTATCACCGCCGCATGACGCCATTAGGTGAGATCGACGGCGGGCTCCCACTGGCGGCGCTGGAGTTGTTCATCTCCCGGACGAGACTGTCGAGCTCCTGCTCTGTGAAGTTGATGTCCATATCCATGGGGAACTGGAATTCGTCATCAGGCGACTCGCTGACGGATACAGCCCCTGGTTGCATAACGGACGACATAACAGACGGTGCCGGCGCTGCTACCGCGACGTTCGCTGTCGCTATAGATAGCGGTCCCTGGAGCGACGCCTTGAACTTGCCCAGCAGGACGGGGTCGTCGGCCGGCGTCTTCTGCATCGACATGATGTCTCGAGCCCGCGCCTGGAGCTCGGCATCGCTCGGGAAGATCCCCGTCTTCTGCAGCTCGCGGCGGACGTAAGCAGTCAACCCGCTTGCGAGCTGGGGGTTGCCAAAGGTTCGGGTAGGTGTCTCGTGTCGCATGGGGTCAAGCTGCTCAGCTTGACTAGCCGTGGCAATGTCGTCGGTCGCAAAAGGGGTCGTCAGGTTTGGAGTCTGGAGCATGGCATCAAACTCGATGGAAGGGAGATGAGCCAAGGGATCAGTCCCCCCTACTGGCAATGGCCACGAAGTCAAATCAATCTGCTCGGCATGGGCATCGGGAGGGAGGATCCCAACATCCTGTTTGAACTGCCGCAGCCACTCCACGTTGTCAGCGGGTGTCTGGTTCCATTTATCGTCACTGTTTCCATGTTAACTTTATTGATCGACAACTCGAGCGAGGCTATGGCTACTTACTCGTCATATTCGATCCACCTTGCCTGGTATTGGAGCTCTTCGTCAGTCGGTATATGTTGATTAGGGTTATTCTCCGACATGGTGGACGCTACGTAGCGGCCGAGCTCTTTAGCCAGTCGCCGATAGCAGTTCGCTTCGTTCACGAAGTACATGAACCTGGCTTTATGGTCCTGCTGAGGACTTCGTCGACCCGGTGTCGATGTTGACGTGGTGGGAAAGCCCGGCAATGGCGATGGAGGCTTTGGTGGCTGTGAGGTGCTCGGCAGCGGAATATCAACTGATAAAGAGGGATCGATCTCGTTTGCGTGCCTCTCTCTGAAACCACTGAGCCACACGCCATCGTCTGCTGCGGTTTGGTTCCAGTCATCATCTTGCTCGTATATGATGGTTCGCGCCTGCCTCTGCAGATCCGCGTCAGTCGGCTCCAGACCTAAGGACCTCTGCGAACGCAGAAACTCGCCTAGTTCTCTGTCAAGCCTGCTGTAGTTGTGAATGGTGGAGTCAATCGACATGGGATCCTGCGATCGCTGCGGGTTGTCATTGACGTCCTCGCTGCGCGGCAGATGAGCTCGCCTCCGGAAGTCGGTTAGCCATTGCGTGTCCTGGTGGATCAGGCGAATTGCCCAGTTCGCAATGGCGTCGGAGGGATCGATGGACTTCTCTTCCATGCGGCTGATGATCTTGCAAGCCTCCGCCTGGAGCTCTTTGTCCATTGCTGTTAGGCCGAGTAATCGACGGGCTATCACAAACTGCTGCAACTCTCTTTCCAGGTCGCAGTTTTCGAATATGTCCCTCTTTCCAGTGATCATAACTTTGGAAAGGCACCCTTCTGTTGGCCCCCTCGGCCTGAACATGGCGGCGGTACTGATTTTAGGCTTGGCCATGACAAGGTCGCGGAACCACGACTGTGCCGGGTTTTTGCTCTTAGAGAGCGAATCTCCAGCAAATATTATGCGGCAAGCTTCCACTTGCATCTTTTCGTCAGAAGGTGGGATAGCCTGGTCATCGGCAAGGTTTTCCATCCAATCTTGGAGTTCGAGCTTCAGAAGACCATACGCATTGGTGGGAGTAGATGTTGGGGTCTGGCTTGCTTGATAGGGAAGTGGCGAATTCCTCTCATGGTCGATCATGTCTAATTGGTATTGTTAGTTCAAAGACAACGTAGAAGAGGTCACTGCACGGCGCTCTTACAGGGTGGAATCGAGTTCTCGACCAGGTTCATCACAGGAGCGTCGAAACCCCAGTCACCCTTCCAGTCAGCCATGGTATAACCATTCTTGAAGTGCTCCGCCAGATGATCAGTACGAGCTGTCCAGCTATCCATCACGACGCCGCAGAAACCACATCGCGATCTGATTTCAGGTGTTGTGACGCGCCAGGCATCCATGGACCATGCTGTGAATGTCACGTCATGGACGAGTTTCAGGTGTTGCCGCAAGTGATCCTTTCGATAGAACGTCCGTTCCTCCAACGATCGCTCTGTGCAGCCGGAGAAGTTGTGCGATTCCACGTGGGCATCGCTCGGGTTCGCCTCGCCACAAAAGACGCAGCTCATCACACCCGTCCCAGAGTGGATGACCCTTGGGCCTTTGGGTGAGCAAACCCAGCGTTCGAGTGACAGATGGAGAGATTTCTCATGCCTCTGCCAGTCGTGCTTGGTTCGGAAAGTTTCCGTGCAGAAAGTGCACTGGAAGGTTTTGGGCTTCTCGCCAAGCTTCTCTTGTGAGCGTTTTTGGGGAATACGCCTACGGCGTCTTCGGCCTCGGGCTCGTACAAAAGACGGCAACGAACCCATGGAGCCGTGCGACTGGTGGGAAAAGGTCGACGCAAAGGAGCCGCCGCTGGACTGCGACTTGGACAAGCTACTAGCCGAGGATTGGTTGGCAATGGACCTGCTAGATCCATCATCAGAGTACCCGGATACGTATGGGCTGTTCAAGCTGGAGCTCGAGGACATGTCGGTGCCCGAAGCGGTGACGGCCCTCGCAATATCCGTCACGGACGCCGGTTCGTTCTCAGGGGGCGAGTTGGCCCAACGCTGCAGCGGGTTCATGTTTTCGAACAGTCCAGGAGTTCCGGATCGGCGAGGTATGTCCATGGCAGTAGCATAACCTCGTCCAACATGAGGCGAGGTGGAGCGTGTAGGTTGGATCTTTCCTCTTCGGCGGGCATTGGCCAACCAGTTGGTGATCTGGGTCTTGTTGAGGCCTGTGATCCTCTGCAGAGTCTCCTTCTCCTCTTCGGTAGGGTAAGGGTGTCGACTATGGGTTGCTATCCAGTTCTTCAGGATCTTGACAGACTCCCGAGAGAAACGAGCCCCGGGCTTGGTCGGCAGAGTCGGTAGAGGGGCGACATCCCCTACGTGGTTCTCTGCTATAGTCGCCACGGGCTTCAGGGGAGCCACCAAGTCATCTTCGAGAAGAATCGAAGTTCCCGGGCGGTCACCTATGGTGGGCCAGGGGTCTGCTGGGAACGTCAGGCCTGCCTCTGGACCACCGTGGTTTCCAACGGGACCAAAGCTACACTCGCAACGAAGTGCCACACAGACAGTGCAGTAACCCTTATATGAACCTTCCCTAATGAGCTTGCACTGATAGCCACCCTGGGCGCAATGCATACATGGGGACTTGGGGGTTTCCCAGACGAACTCCGTTGGTGGCGTAGGTTCTGGCAGCGGCATAGCGTGCTCTTGAGGGGGGCAGGCAGTGGTCTCCTGGGGCAGATGTGTCGAGTCAAAGTGCTCGAGGGCCCAGAAGGACCAGTCATCGCCGTCGACATCCCCAAGAACGAGGTCCATGTTGGTCCCTTGGGTAGGGTCAAATGCGCCCTGCGGTGACTGCTGTTGGGGTTGTTGGGGTTGCTGTTCGAGATTGAAACCGGTGTCAGCACCAGCTGCATCCCAGTTAATGAAATCCATCTCTTCGAGCTCGTCAATGGTAGTCATCTACAGGGCGTGCTTCTGCCAAGCTTTGGGGTGAAGGGCGTATGGGCCAGTCTAGGCTGTTTGTCATGAACACGCCTTTCGGCTACACACCAGGCCGGGCCTGGAAGAAGCTGATGAGTCGAGGTAGTTAAATACCTAACCTACTTCCCCTGGAGAGTTCCAGTTGAGTGCAGGCCACGTACTCGGACCTTGGTATACCAGGGAAGGAGACGGAGATGTTGCAAGTTGTTTACCGAAACGTCTTGATGGAAGAAGAACTAATAAGAGAAATGATATTTACAGGTTTGAGTCATAGGACAAGCCGCCATGGCAGATAGATTTATCGAGCAGGCTAGCCCTAGCAAAGCAACCAGGCATGTGTGCTGTTTGCAGTCTCCAGTATCCAGTATCTAGTATCTAGTAAGCCGAAGGAGAGCTATCGTATCATCGGCAGAGGGTCACAGGCGTGACCCTTCCATCATTCATACAGCAAAAGACAAGGGGAGCGCGCCGAAAGGCGATGGAGCGCAGAGCCCCACATCATGTCAACTTTGCGCCCTTGGGTTGACTTGACGAGCAGGACCGGTGGAAGCTAGGACGGTAGCGGATTGGCTGGATGCTGGTGGGGTGCGGGGGATCAGGACCGACATTATCAATCGCCCAGTGGCAGGCCATTGACGTTACTGGAGACCGCAGGGAAACCCCCTTCCCAGCGCCGCATTTCACTGGAGCTACCTACTACTATACCCGGCTACGGTCCGGTGTGTCCATATTCCAGCTCGAAGCAATTATGTACCACTGCAACCACCAGCGAGGAAGAGACGCGACAACGCCGCCGCCGACTGCCGGAGTTGTTGTTGGGACCCATGCCGTTTAGTGCTGACATGCATTTCTTGGCGCCGCCCTTGTTCATTGAACGCCTCGCCGCGGACGGGCGACTGCGAGACTATCACTAGAAAAGCGGTGGAAAGCGAGCTCCCGATCGGAACTGCGTTTATGTTCTAGTCGTACTATATTCCAGCAACCTCGAAGGGAAACAATCACGTGTAGGTATCCCAAATGTCATTACTTACAGTATCATGGACTGACGATCGTCGTCTCTGACTCTGCCATGAGATCCTGGCCCTTGTCCAGTCGTTATCGAGTCGCTGACTAGCGGAACGTCTGTTTGCTGCGGCCCGCCCATCATGACCCAGAGAACTGGATTTGGCGTTTGCGATCCCCATTGAAGGAAAAGCACGGCCTGGAAAGTGGTTTCGGTCAAGCCAGGGCCACTACCGCGATCTCCAAGTTTATTAATGATCCGTTGACGATTGCCCATCTCGGAGATTTCAATATTTGAACACCAAGTTCAACTCAATACTTAACGTAGGTCACGCGATCAAACAGAGTTGGGTGCATGTGCACGTTGGGTTGCATTGCGCTGGGCCGGCCTCTGGCCCGGTCGCTATCTGCTCTAATCTCTACCTACTTAGTCGTTGAACATCAATAGTGAGCTGGGCCCCTGGGCGCTTGGGTGCAGGGACCCTTCGACTCACTTCTTTCCGAACTACAGATGCCTCTCCATATCGCCGTCGCAAATTACTCATTGTCTTCCATTCGCTGAGATATAGTAATTACGCAATCGGATGAGAGCCCATTCGAATTTGAGTGAGGTAGGTAGAAGTCAACAGACGGAAGTTTGGTAAGTCGCAGCTTCTGCTATTTTTCTTCGGGTATTGTGCTAAGAAATCCAAAATCAAATGCCTCCCCCTCCCATACCCAATGTTCCCCCTTAGCGCCGGGCTTCCCAAACAGATCAAATCGATGATTATAATGACTGTAGTGACTGTACAGATTCTTTTGAATGGTGAAGTCGAACAAACATGCAAGGAATTGTCTCACTTCGATGGCAAGCATTGTATCTATGCTCATATGTACTTTATTGCCGTTGTGTTGTGTTGCGTCGGCGTCGACCGCGGTCTGCAGTGTGAGTTCCTAGTCGTCAAGGCGGAACGCCGAATGAGTCTCCTGTCCGTTGTTCGGAGCGCTCAGTTTGGCTTTGCCCTGAGGCCCTGGCTTGAGGTAACAATTGCCGGGCGCGGTCCCTTTCTCCGCTGTCGGTCGGTCCGTCCAGCCCGGTACGAACGTGACGCCCGCGCAGGTCTTGTTGCCGTTGGCCGTCGAGTTGGCAAAGTTCTCTGATATGTGCTTCGTATAGCTGGCGCACGCATCGATGCAGTCGTCGAAGTTGCCGACGAAGAGCCCCTGCAGTGGGGCGTTGGGCGTTTCCTTATTGCACGCAATCTGGTAGGATGACTGGTCGAAGACTGGAAAGCATGGCGCGGATTCATGTAGTTAGCTCATGGGTCTAGGGGCAGCACTAGGAGAACGCGACAATACTCCACGAAATGGGGACACGAAATGGGGACACGGGCTGACGACGGTACTTACACTTGGAGGTATACGTCGTTCCCGACGCTCCAGTTGGATTTGATGAACAGCCTCGAGTTAACGCATCATAGTTGCCCGCTGCAAAGTTGGGGGAGGTGGAGGAGGTTAGATTGGCTCGGAGGGCAGCCAGATTCGACTCGGCCGTATTTGCCCGATTGGATTCCACGCCGGTGCCTGCGGCCAGCCCAATAACTGCGGCGGACAAAATGGCGATGATGACACCCAGAACGAAGACCACCACCGAGCAACCCAGGATCGTGCGCTTTTCTCTTCGTCGCCCTCCAAGGTCGGACGGTAGCGATCCATAGCCTGTAGTGTCGTAGTTCTGTGTTGATGGCGGCCCCATAGGAGACATCGCATACCCGGGGTACTGGTTGTACACGGTCGAGTCCTCCCTCTTGAAAGTGGGCGGCAACGGCTGCTGATGTTGCACATATCCATGATTTGCTGTTACCTCTGGTGCCGTTGGTGGTGAATGATACTCGGGGAATGCAGGTGGAACTGTTTCCGGCGCCTCATCGTACTAATCGGGAGCACGAGGTAGTCAGCATAACCCAAATGCGTGTGGCTGACGTTCAGTATCAAATCGTCTTACCCTCGGTGCCATTGTGTCAGTCTTGGTGCGCCAGATAGGGCGGCAATACCAAGAGGATAGCGTCCCTGCGGTTCGCAATGGGAGAAGCTTGTCTCTCGAGGTCCAGCGCGGCAGACGGTCTATATGACGGGAGGGAAAACACAACAAGTGGAGAGTCCGGGAGGCTGGGTGGAGCTTCGAGGGCTCCTCAGCGGCAGATGTTAGACTGCTGGTCCTGGCGAAGGAGGGAGGGTCAGTCCGTGTCTTGATCAGGACCTGGCCCCGATGCAGCTAATATGGGGGGCTAAGCCTGTCGTTGCTGCAACGGACGCTTGTCGACCTGTAAGGACGAGCAGAGAAGTGAGCCAGGATCTGAAACCCGGCGGCCCTGCTACGTGTGTACTTGTAGCTGCAGCCTTCGTGTGTGCGGCTGACCAGAGTAAATTGCCGACAATCTTAAGATTGGATAAAAGGCAAGGTGTATAGTGGGACTATCAGGGGGGCTTGCAGCAACCACCAATAGATATCTCGCGATGTGCATAGAACAGCCAAATAAATAGCGATCAGTCCCCGAAACAACGAGTAGGTCGGCGACCATCATGTATGCCAGGAAAAAACCAGAGAGCGGCGGCGGCTTTGTCAGGCACGATGGTGACTGCTCGCTCTATAGGCAACCTGTCGACACTTGCTGAGCAATTGTAGAAGCATTTCTACGAGCGATGGATACTTGAGGCACAGCATGATCAAATATCAGTACCCTGTGAGTTGATTGGACCCAGCCGCCTAAAGCGTTACATTGCGCTTGCTCGTCACAGTATAGTGCTGACGGCCGTCGTATAATGGCCATTAACTGCTGCATGGTACCTTGCGTTGCTTTGACTGAGCATTCAAGCACCAACACCCTCTCGATACACGATTCCGTATAGCTGGTATATCATGTCCAATATTATGTTGGGGGCCTGCAGGGAATTATGCATCACCAATTCGAAACGATTCATGTTGCCTGCTCGATCCCATTCTTTCATCTCGTTCTCATTGTTGATGGGGATTTTCGGCCCCGAAATTGTGGGCAGAAAGATGCAACCAAGATTACAAATGTGAAGAGGGGAGGGGCCGCTGTAGGATGAAGATCCACGCATCCATAGCTTTGAAACTACATGATATTTGACCACATCTTTCAGATTCGCCAATACTATCATGATTGGATCAGCGACCAATCAACCTACATGACAAAACGCGATCTCAACTTGACTTCTATGTGCAACCGATGCTTTTCTTAAGGCCAGGTTCATTCCGTCGAAATGAATATAAGACGGCTACCAGTCTTTGGCACGGACAACACAAGCGCCCGGGGTAGGTGGATCGGCGAGAAAATAAGCAACACACTAACCTGAACCGCCGCCCCCATGGTCCATCGTGCCACTGCCCAAGCCATACATAACAGCACACGAAAGTCGCATTCTGTTTGAGGATACATGAGCTTAGCAGAGGCAGTCAACAGAACAATCTGCATCCTGTACAGACTTTTGCTATCCGCCAGCACTGTATCTATCAGGATGAGAATCTGCTGTATGTAATCCGTATAGGGCTGAGCGAATGTTTGGCTGGGCATTAGGTCTAGTAGCGGCCATCAGATAGAAGCCTGGGTGCTGGGGGCCAGGGGCCGTATTCTAGAATTACATCAACACGCCAACCCGATCCTTCGGAGACTTCGAAGCCGCGGGGACACCGGTCAGGGTCACGTCAGCGTACTCTTAAGAAGCACATATGGATGCCAACACTCTGTCCATGAGCGGTATGCACGACTGGTGCAGCGAGGAGTGGCCAGTAAGTTTAATCTGGGAGAAGCAGATAGCAGAAGATACACGTGGCTGCTGCAGACACTTTTCACCACGCCGGGACTTTGTATGCATCATGAGTTCCGAGTCAATCATGTACATTCTACTTTCCCTGCATCAAAACGTTACACGTATTCGCAAACGAGACGCCGCAGGACATCTAGACCAAAAACCCGGCTGCAATAGCGGCTCGGTGTGGTCCAACCATGAGGAGGCACAGCCAGGCAGAGGGTTTTCCAACCTCTTTCCTCGATGCGGAGAATCTGGCTAAGCTGTTTGCATGAGCGTCGAGTCTCAACTCATTCCGCTGGGCTGTCTCGGCAGGTGTGGTGTCGGATGTTGATGCAGGGTGACTCAACCTTGTGTGGCGTGGTTTTCGACCGGTGCTCAGCGGAATCAGTCGGTGAACCCATCATACCGATACACTACATAGGTAATACTGCAATTCAAACGATGTGGTGGCTGGCCAGAGTATCATCGTTTGGACAACTGCCCAAAGTCCATTGAATAGCGATATTGATATTTGCACTACTTGGGCATCCCGCTCATTAGTAAAACAACAATGGGCCATGGATCAATGCACGGGCAACGGGGGGTCATCCGTATTGCTGGGCGTGGATTCTGGGCGTGGCAGCGTGGGGTGGTGTTGTCCACTCAAAATCAAGCTCGAGGGCATGAGGGTGGACAGTAAGCGCGGGGTTGGGGACCCCTCTTTTTGCCCTTGACAGATTTTAGAGGGAGGGGATGATGAGGGGCAGACAGACAATTTGATGGTAAGTTCGATAGGCAGCTCCCGAAACCAGGATCGATCTTGTGTTGAAATCAGTGTAGATTGATTGAATCATAATTCCTAGAATCACAATATCGGTAAGAGCAACACTCTTTTTCCAAGGGCACAGGTGGGTGACGTGGTCTGCAGAATCTTGGTACGTCGGCCAAGGGAATCAGACAGACTCTTTCTTTCATCTAGCGATGCTCGGAGTAACTGTTAGAGCCTCCCGCAGATTGGATGACACCAGTGGTTGTCCGGTTTCAACGGACTCTCCCTTTTTTTCAAACTGCAAACCAGGCACGCACGAGTCAGCCAATGAAGGCGCTCCCAGCAGTCGGCACCGATTCTCTCCTTGGACTCTTACTGGTAGGGCGGTAGAAGGAACACATGGAAATGGAAAGAAAGAAATAAAGGTCCAGGGCTTGAGTGGGTTGGGCGAAGTTAGAATAGACAAAGTACCACTACTGTACTACCTGTATTCATCAATCGGAAGGACTCAATAAAAGTCACCGGTGATCCACCTGCCCTCCGGTCGTCGAGAACGACCACTTGCCCGTCCCAATTATTCCCCAAGCTCGAACCTTTACATAACCACCTCTTCGCTTCTTCTTGATCAACCATTTACTTCCTCGTTGTGCTGGTGAGGACGGAGTGCTTCAACACGAACCTCCTGTATCAAACCGCAAACAAACAGGCTAATCGTATTCAAGCGTCTGAGAATAGAGTGTTGCGTCACTTCCCTTCAGACTGTTTTTAGGTATGGTCCAATTCCAGTCCAGGCCCTCAATTTATTGACCGGCATCGGCACCGATCGTCCTCATAGCCGTAATCGTAGCTTGCTGCCAATGCCAATTTGCACGCAAGCTTTCTTTCGCTAACTTTTTTCTCAATTTAATAGTCTCGATCTCTGTATTAATCCCTTTGTCAATTGATACGTTCCTCCCAAACCAACCCAAATTGCCTGCACCGACGCTGCCACCGTCACAATGCACGTCCACGAGATGGTCGCAGAGGCCGAGAAGACCGGCCAGCCGTCTTTCTCGTTCGAGTACTTCCCACCCAAGACCGCCCAGGGTGTGCAGAACCTCTACGACCGCATGGAGCGAATGTACGACTTCGGTCCCAAATTCATCGACATCACCTGGGGCGCTGGTGGCACGACGGCCGACTTGACAGGAGAGATCGTCACCCAGGCCCAGACATATTTCGGCCTCGAGACCTGCATGCACCTGACATGCACCGACATGGGCGAAACCAAAGTGAATGACGCACTATCAAGGGCATACAAATCCGGCTGCACCAACATCCTGGCATTACGCGGCGATCCGCCCCGAAACAAAGAGAAGTGGTCCGCCACCGACGAGAACTTCCGATACGCTAGGGATCTTGTCAGCCATATCCGCCAAAAGTACGGAAGCCACTTCGATATCGGCGTGGCTGGCTATCCCGAGGGCACAGACGACAACAAGGACGAAGAGCAACTGCTCGACCATCTCAAGCAGAAAGTCGACCTGGGTGCCTCTTTCATTGTTACCCAGATGTTCTATGATGTCGATAACTTTATCCGCTGGGTTGGCAAGGTTCGGGACCGGGGAATCAACATCCCCATTCTGCCCGGTATCATGCCTATTGCAACCTATGCTAGTTTCATGCGGCGAGCTAAGCACATGCAGTGCGGTATTCCCGATCACTTCATATCTGCACTCGAATCCGTAAAGAACGACGATGCAGCTGTCAGAGAAGTTGGCAAGGTGCTGGTGGCGGATATGTGCCGCAAGATCATTGCGGCTGGTATCCCCCATCTGCATTTCTACACGATGAACCTGGCTCAAGCCACGAGGCTGGTGCTGGAAGAGTTGAACTGGATGCCAACGACAACGCGCCCACGGAAGCATGCCCTGCCCTGGAAGCAATCGCTTGGCCTTGGCCGCCGTGCCGAGGATGTGCGACCAATCTTCTGGCGCAACCGCGGAAAGTCGTACGTGGCGAGAACACAGGACTGGGATGAGTTTCCCAACGGTCGCTGGGGTGATTCCCGCTCCCCTGCCTTTGGCGAGCTGGATGCATATGGTATCGGACTTACCGGCACCAATGAATCGAATCGCAAGAAGTGGGGAGAACCTAAGTCGGTGAAGGATGTCGCCGACCTGTTCGTGCGTTACATCGAGCAGGACCTCGACAGCCTTCCTTGGAGTGAAGCACCGCTCACAAGCGAAGCCGAGTCAATTAAGCAAGATCTGATTGACATGAACAAGCGTGGACTGCTCACCATCAACTCGCAGCCCGCTGTGAACGGCGCAAAGTCTTCTGACCCCGTCCACGGTTGGGGACCATCCAATGGATATGTGTACCAGAAGGCCTACGTCGAACTGCTAGTGCCGCCAGCACTCTTTGAGAAGGTGCTTCCCCGCCTACACAACCACCCAGACATGTCATACTACGCCGTGACCATGACGGGCGAGCTCAAGTCCAATGCACCCTCCGAAGGCCCCAACGCCGTAACATGGGGTGTTTTCCCGGGCAAAGAGATTGTGCAGCCGACCATTGTAGAGAGCATCAGTTTCCTTGCTTGGAAGGATGAGGCCTTTAGATTGGGTCTTGACTGGTCACATTGTCATGATGCCGACACCCCAAGTCGTGCCCTGATTGAAGGCATGATGAACGATTGGTATCTTATCAACATCGGTAAGCTCATATATTCTGAATGTTTACTACATCCTACTAATGTCCTCTACAGTCAACAACGATTTCCACTCCCCACGGGCCATCTTCGAGCTCTTCGAAGGGTTGTCAGTGGACGGACTTGAAGAGGTGCCAACTATAGAGGCGACGGCAAATGGAGTTCACCAGCCCGTCCCCGGTACCGAGACCAATGGTGCCGCAGCGGTTGCGGCTACGGCGTAATGCATTTCATCAATGGGTCAACAGCATTCTTGGATTTTCAACAACAAGCATATATGATGGGCGTTTATTCAACGGAGTCCTGAATTTTCAACAAAAATTTACGAGGGCATGCAACGGGAGCTTGGCGAATAGGGTCAGGCTCGAACATGGTGCATTATCTCAACGATACCCCGGGTGTGAAAAGGAAGGCAACGGACAGGCGATTTTTTCTTTGGATTTTTGTTACTACACACAGTATCATGATGATGTAGTTTTGGAGGAGAGCAAGCCTATGTCAGCGAATGTAAGGCAGTTTGTTGGTTGCAGTTGACAGTCAGGCCAAGGAGCAGGCGGCTCTCACACGAGCGGTGGTCAATTGGTCCCAAATACTCACGGGACCAAGGAAGTTCTGATAGTCTCAACACTGAACTTCTTCAGCATGCCAATTTTGGCATGCTACGCTCATATCGCACTTTTGCCTCTGCTATTTGACTGCCAATTACTGTCCACACTATTTGACTGAAATCATTTGAATGCATTAATTCGTTATTGGAATGGCATCAGTTCACTACTTGGTCACCTAACGAAGCGTACTTATACACTCAAACCTGATGTATGAAAACTACGGGTGTTGAGGAGGCCTATCCAAGATACAGCCCCGTACGCACTACAGTCGTATTTCAGTATATCAGGTTTTCGCATACAACTGACTCCAATTGCCGCCAATAGCGGCCAACTAGAGTTGCCAAAAAAGGCAGGATGGAAAATTGTGAGATCGGTCAGTTGGGCTATCAAGACAACCAATATCTTATTTTACCTTGGACCTCTGCGCTTGTCGACATGCCACTGTGGTATCAATTGCTTTTAAGTGTTACTCCTGCCTGGCCGTGTTAGTGACTGGCGCTTCCGGGGCCTGTGCTTAGGCGGCAGCGGACGCTATCATTGACGTCACAAAGACCCTGACTCCCGCTAATTCGATCCGATCGCGCCTTGGGAGATCTTGCATCTGGCCATCGCGTCTATGAGGACACCATTCGTCACTACACTAAGGTGCATAAAACATTATAGACAAGGCCGAAGGGAGTTTTGATTTGATACTGACCGGTTTTTCTTACATTTTCACCCGAAATATTTGTTCCATGTGTCCTCGAAATATTTTGCAGAGGACTCTGACGCCCTGCATACGTTACGTGAATGCTGAAATCGTCCGTCGTCCTCAACTCAGACTCAGTCCCAGCACGGGGCGTAAATTGCTACACAGAGGTTTCTACTCGGCTTCTGCGGTCAATGCCAGCTCTACGGTTGCAAGTATGAAGCGAAGTGCGCCATCACCCACCAAGCCGGGCCCTAAGGCCAAGAAACCTCGCCCAGAGGTGCCCGAGTACCATTCGACTCCTTCCATGAGAGACGAAACAGGCGAGATCATTTGGCCGGCTCCAGCGGCCCAGATCGAAGGTGCGCGAAAGTTTATCAAAGAATGGTATATTCTACTTCGCAACTTATTTGGTCATGCGGTTCTGATTTAATCTTGTCTGGTAGTGCTGCGGCGGGCAAGAAGACACTCATTATCCCCGATAAGGATGCGGATGGCTTGACCTCAGGGGCTATTTTACAAAAGACTCTGGTCCTACTCGGCCTAGACCCTAGTCTCATCTCCGCCCATCTGCTTCAAAAGGGCAGTAATATACACGTTGAAAACGAACGCAGTATCATGGCATCATATGAGCCCGAGTACATCTTCGTGTTGGACCAGGGATCGCGCAAATCCGCGCCCGTCATCGATGGTCCCCACAAGGCCCTCGTTATCGACCACCACTTCGCTTTGGATGACGACTTTCCCCAGGGATCGGAGCATGTAACGGCTTGCAACTCTCCCCCGGTGGCTACCAGCGCCCTTCTCACATACCATCTGTGTTCTGAACTGCACGAGAAGGTTGCAGCCACCTGCGATTGGCTGTGCGCCATGGGCACTCATGGAGACTTGGGAAACACTCTGAAATGGGAGCCCCCATTCCCCGATATGAAGGCCACATTCAAGGCTTACACGAAGAAGGCGGTCAACGATGCCGTATCTCTCATAAACGCCCCTAGGAGAACATCAACCTATGACGTCCCAGGGGCATGGCAAGCCTTGATCTCAGCCGAATCACCCAAGGAGCTCCTCAACAATCCCACGCTCCTTTCTGCCAGAGCCGAGGTCAACGCCGAGGTTGAACGCTGTACTCACACTGCGCCCAAATTTTCGGGGGACGGCAGGATCGCAGTCTTTCGAATCAATTCGGCTGCCCAGATACACCCCGTCATTGCAACCCGGTGGGCAGGCCATCTACAATCACCAAAGCTTGAAGTGATCCTCGTGGCCAACGAAGGGTATTTACCCGATATGGTGAACTTCTCTTGTCGCGTGCCACGAAGCGCTAGGGCTCGTGAACCCCCTGTCAACATCATTGAAGTCCTGAAAGGCATCGCGGACAATGCTACAGATCCAACTCTTCGAGAACGTATGGGGGAATCGTTCGCTAGAGGTCATAAGGAAGCTTCCGGAGGTATTGTCCCCAGAAAGGAGTTCGAGGAGCTCATTGAAGTCCTGGAGATTGGCAAGAAGCCAGAGGGGAGCAGCCCTACCAAGGCGAAAGCGAAGAATTCGGCGCCCAAACAAGCAAACACGTTAATGAACTACTTTGGCAAGCCGGCTAGCAAATGAGAAACGTGGCCAGCCTATCTGCTCCCATACGCTTGAGTCAACCCTTCGATGTTTCTCAAAGCTGCCAGTCTCTCTGGTTACGGGGCATGACTCAAAGTCCGCCGTAGGTAGAAGAGCTTTGTTGGTCGACCCTGCTTCAGAAATTGGTTGGAGTCGGGACTCGAGGCTGCTTTGATCCACTCGGGCTTGATGTGGGATTGGGGAAAAAAGCCGACTTTTCCATCCTTGGTCATTCCAGACCAACACCATTGATTCTGATCAAGCCCTGGTTCTGGTTAGCTATCTTCGCTTTGGCAGTTCCGTACGAGTTTGGCATAACTCACAGCTAACGTTACGAATCGTGGCCCCTTTATCAAAGCTTAGCCACCCTGAGCCCGGGTCACTGGGTTCCCATTTCCACCTGGCCGTGAAGGTCACGCCGTCGTTGTTCATCCCAGGTATTCGGACATTGCCCTTGGGCGGTGGTAAAAGAGAGATACACCTGGCGGGGAAGGATCCACGGGCGCCATCATGCCAGCCCACGCACTGTTTTCCACCCCATTTCTCAGGAAACTCTACGCCGAGGATGCGAGCACCTTCCAAGAACTGCATTGTATTCTCGCCATCGGGCCCGACATTCATACGATCACCAGGACGGACCAGATGGTCCGTGATCGCAACAGCAGTGGGTAGCGATCCAAACGTCGTGGGGTCTACTTCTGCCAATGGGTTGGCCGTTTGAGGGTTGGAGAAAACCAGATCGAAATTCCCTAACCCAATATCCTCTGGTGATAGTTCTCCATACGCCACTGGGAATTCCTCCAACTCGGGCAACGGTTGGGGATGGCGGGCCAAATGGCGAAAGAGCTGATCGGGTGTGGTGAAGACGGTGGCATCGGACTCGCACGGGGTTCATCTTTCCTGCAAGCAAAACACACATCCGTATCTTGTCACGTGTGCATATTCCGACGGCAAATGCGACTTGTAAAGGAACCTCAAACGGTATCGGACGCCCCATGCGCAAAGCCCACCACTTTCTATCCCTTCGATTAGCATCTGTGTAGACTGGCTATGACCAGGGGCTTTCTTACTCCTTGGATCACTGTCCAACTCGATCGCTGATAGCGTATGCCGATACTTGCACTCGACGCAACGAGCAACAGTCACCTTATTACCCTTTGTTGTGTATGGTCAGCTATCTTGGTATGACGACTTTACCAAATGGGTATTCTTACCTGTTCCAAGCCGGCTATGGTGGCTGCCTGCCCTCCTTCTTCCCTGAAAATAAAAGCACCTTCGCAGAAGCCACCCATCGTCTTAAAACTGCTCTCGATCCCGATGGTGCACTTGGCTCGATTCGCGTACCATGGTTCCATCTCGGGCGCTGGTGTCGGTATGCCCACCAAGCATTCGCGAGAGGCGGCTTTCACCCCACCCACAGGTCGCAATGTGCTCCCATGGAGATTCTCTGAACTCGGGGCCGGGAATACATTGAAGAAGCGGGTAGGTAAGGGTGGTATTTTGGTCGAGCCAAATGATACGTGGAGGCCGCCTTTCGCTGTCGAGAGACGACTGCTTGCCTCTGAAAACACAGATGTCCGATAGGAAGTCGAACCTGAACTAGTGGGGCCTGCCGAGTCGTAGTCGGGCAGTTCCGAGCCCACCAATGTATCCCGGCTCGACGTGCTTGTAGCGGGACGGCCTGCGTGCCTGTGGGGTAGCGTAACGTCGTCGGCGATCACCTCCGTCTGAGTCGGCAAGCTGGTGGACAGCTGGTCTCTGACCCACTCACTTATTCGCGGGGTCGGCGACATATAGGCCATCTCGGGGCCTATTTCAAGCTGCGAAGGCGTGAGTTCTTGACCATCGGCATCTGCCCGTACAGGCGACGGCCTGTCGCTCTTGTTGAATTTTGATCGTGCCGGCTGAAGTGCACCGGGGTGAACGGGATGAACAGAGTGGAGAGGCGATTGGTCGCTGCGCCTTGAGGAGACTGAGGACCTAACACTTCCTGAGGAGTTTGCAGAGTTTGCGGATGAAGTGTGAGACTTCACGGTGTGTACTCTCTCCAAAACATGGCCACCTCCTAAAGCACTCTTACCGCTTGTGCGTGTCGTCGAGCTGGTACGTTGCGAATCCTTCCTAGATGTGGAAGCTGACGCTGGACTTGAGTCTACCCGCTTGTTCAATGGCCGCGAAAAAGACTCATACCTTCCCGGCGGTAAGGGAGGTAGGGGAGGAAAGACGGTGTTGGTCGGATGTGAAGCCAATGGCATCGACTCAGAAGACGATGGCATAGTGGATGAATGATCGTCGATTTTCAAGCGCCTGATAGCCTCCAAGGCGCTTAGAGCAAATGCTTTCGATGCCGCCTGGACCTCGGAGTACTTGTCGGCATCGAACGTGTCCACCTCGATGAAGTCATCCAGGTCGTACAGCAGATCCTCCAGGATCCTTCGATTCTCCACATCTGCGTCTATAGGCGAGTTAGCGTCGAGATATCTCGGTCTTGCACGCAAGTCATCACGACCAACCGGGAATGGGCAAGCCTACCGTTATCTGTAATACCTCTCTTGAAGGCATCGCCGTGCTTGTCTACCTGGGCGTCCCAGAGAGGCTGGATCTTCTGGAGGGCGCGCTCGCCTTCCTTGACCAGGCCCCGGGCGGACTTGAGCATGCGTTTTGACCGCTCGGGATCGTCGCTCTGGCCGGCCTCGGCATTCGCCGCTGCTTCCTTCGCAATTCTGACCAACTCCTGGAAAGGGTGGATAACGAAGCATTCTGCGTCCACCGGCATGACAGCAGCAGTGGCGACTGATGGAAGAGTTCCAGGGGGTGGCTCTGAAAATAGATATCTGCAGCTAGTTGCAGCAGGTTGCCCGTATGGCGTCCGACATGTAGGAAAGCAGAATCGATCGTTGAGTGAAGCAACACAGCTTAGCAAGTTGATCGTGTGACTTTCTCGTACAACTGAGTTGCTGTGCTTTCGACAAGAGGTCTGTCTCTCCTTGTCTGCAAGTCTCAGATGGGCGAGCCCAGCCGGTCGGGTAGGGCGTACCTTTTAGAGGCATGATCTTAGTAGAGGCTGCAGCTGGGCCAGGCCGCGCGCCAGGGATATCC
The DNA here is from genome assembly GCF_038362585.1 of Apiospora marii. NCBI lineage: Eukaryota > Fungi > Ascomycota > Sordariomycetes > Amphisphaeriales > Apiosporaceae > Apiospora > Apiospora marii. The sequence goes on from NW_027117374.1 coordinate 2,636,556, forward strand.
TCGCCGGGCGGGCGTTGGCTGGCCCCGTTGCTTAGATGACACTGCATGCTGTGGGACACTCTATTTGAGCCCCGGTCACCGAATCTGAGTTGAGACAGCCAGGATAGCCCCGACTCGAGGGGTTGCCATTGGCCTGGCGAGGTCCCGGAGGTGTGGTGGGATTACCTCATCCGGCCAACTCTGTACAGGGGACCTTCCTGTTCGATAGCGCTCCAGGCCAATCGATAAGCCCCTAGCGCCCACGTGTGTGGCTTCCGACCTCAGGTGGAAGGCGCAATCTGGTTCATCCACGCGAATAGCACGCTTCGTACGACGAAAATAAACCATTGATCGAATTTAGTATTATTCATAGGCATGTTATGTCTGTGTGCTGTAGCAAATGCGATGCGGCGGGCAAGTCGTGCCGAACGAGAGTGGCCTGACGCTAGCATCGATGTCCCCCGTCTATTCCCGGCCGTCTCATACTCGGTAGCCAGCATGCTTCTGGGCCTTTCTGATTCGGTGGCATCCTTGAACATGACCACACCAATGGGCAACCAGTATCATTCCGGTCTGGCCATATTTCTTTCATCTATCTCACCCTTTTCCATAACCGCCAGCTGTCATTGCCCCCTTTCCATCGCCCACTACTGACTCACAAACCTCGTACCGGCCTTCAGGTGGAACTTGAACCACTGGATGGCCTGGTTGAAGGCCTGCTCCTTGGCGAAGACCTCGACGGCGTTTTTGGGGTCGCAGCGCACCGCGAACCCGTGCTGGACGCCCGAGTACACCGTCATCTGGTACGGGACCTCGGCCGTCTTGAGGAGCTTCTCCATGTGGCGTCGCTGCTCGCCGGCGAAGACCTCGTCTTTCTCTGTGTAAATTATTAGCCGTTTTTCTGTCCATGTGACCCACGCTTTCCTTTCCGTCCCTTGCACGTGTGTATGCATGTGACACGACGATAAGGAAAGAGAGAAAAGCGTGAAACGAACCATACCTAGGGCCCTGGACCCTGAGAAAAGGGAAGGGAAAAGGGGAAAAAAGGGGGAGACAAGATGAAACTTACCACCAGCCACCACGCACAGCGGCTTCTTGACACAAAGCGCGTCGTCCGAGTCGAACCAGTTGGGGTGCGCGATGAAGCCGGCGTCCAGGGCGCCCGGGAGCAGATAGCGCATCACGTACTTGGCCCCGAAGCAGTAGCCCGCGGCCGCGATGTAGCGGCAGCCGTGCTTGCGCATCTCCATAAGGACGGCGCGGACGATGGGCTCCGTCTGCTGGGAGCCGTGGTTCCGCACTGATCGATGAGCATGTTAGTGCTGCTACAGTTTCATTCGTGCTATATTCATTATTGATTCATGAGACACGGGGTGGAGAGAGAAAAGAAAACAGAACGTACTCCACTTGTGGGCATCGAAGCCGGCGAGCGGGATGTCGGGCACGGGATCACCGCGGAACAGGTCCGGCATGACGGTGAAGAAGCCGTTGGCGGCGAAGTTGTCGGCCAGCAGGCGGTTGTTGAGGTAGCCGTGGCCCATGGCGTCGGTGAAGAGGAGCACGGCGTTCTCGGAGCTGCCGTTGGGAGGGCGCTTGAAGTAGACCTGGCCTGTGGTCACGCGATCAGTCAGTCAGTTATCATTGCCGTCGTCGTCATCGGGTGTCGTTGAATGGGGAGCACGGGGTATGACCCAGAGGAATAGAAAAAGGGGGTGCGTATACTACGCAGTGGTAGCTCGGAAGCTGATATTCAGCAAGTTCACGTACAGCCATCAATGTATCGGTAGGTGCCAGTCGGCTCACCGTCGTGGAGGTGGCCGGTGGTACAGCAAGTACTGAGGGTCTCGCCGTCACCATTCATCTTGTTGCATAGGCCGGCGAATTCGGATGATGCCTCGGAATGGTTAGACGAAAATATCTGGCAAGGTTCAGTAAATTCCTCATCTCGGGATGACCACCGCTTTGTGAGATGCTGGCGTTTTTGTTTTTTACCTTGGGAGTTACGATGAGGCAGTGCTCGCTTGAAGAAAAGCTGCATTAATGAGCCTGTGTCCAGGACAATTTATGAGTGCCGCGCGTGTGTCCAGACAGCATCGAAGAAAGAGAAAACTTCCTGCGCGCGATAGGTAGATGTGTGGACAGGATTTCGTCCCAAGTTCTGATGAACCAAATAAGAAGATAGAGATATCTTGCAGTTCAGGTGGCTTATCGTTTTCGTCCTATCACGAGCACAGAAGTGGGAAAGGACGAAGGAAAGCTTGGGTGAGATGGGCTTTAGCTTCCATCGAAAATCAATTTTGTGGTCACTGCAGTGACAGGATGGAGGGCCAACGACGAGCCCATCAAAACGCCATGGGCATGTTCTATTATAGCACGGCGATGGATCTAGAATGGTATCGTTACTTGACTCACACAGTTTATCCAGTACACCAGCACTGATTTGACCTCGCTGTCTAGACTGGGCAAAACCACCGAGATATATATGGGAAATACATTCGGGCCTTTGGCATCTACACATAAAGGCCTACATTGGTCCGGGGACGCAATACAAAGAAGAGAAGCATAGAACCCATGTCATTAACCTGATCGTGATCTCTGTTCTTTGTATACACACAATTCCTGAACATGCTACCAACCGACCAACCCAATCAGCCAAAACGCCAAAAAGGATAGCCTCGAGTATAAAACCCACACAGAAGGACGCTCATTGTCGTATGCCAACTCCAGCCATGCTCTATAGTCTGCTGCTGCCGCCGCCGCTACCGCCCAAACCTCCATAAAAACGCCTTCGCCTAAACACACAAGTGGGTGGTCATAAATTCTTGATAAGGCGTGGCGAGTGTCCGACGTGTGACGCTCTCTCATTCAGTAACCAGCTCCTCCAGCACTCTCATGGCCCGCCCGCCTTCCTGCTCGAACTTGCTCACCATGGCCTCGCACTCGCCTTTGAGGCGATCTTCCGCCAGGCCGGCGTTGTGGTTGATCCACTCCTCAACAGTCATCTTCCTCTCCGGTGTAGTAAGCTGGGCGCCCTTCTGAAGCAGGGAAGAAGGGTTGATGTTCTCCTTGTTCAGATCCTCAAATACTTCGTCGATATCTACAGCTGTCCACGGATGCGTGCTCTCGAGTCCTTGGAGAACGTTAGCGTTGCGTTTGGACGGTGACGAGGGCGCAGGCGTAACCGCGACCGGCTCCAGTGCTACGCGACTAGAGTTGGCTGTGTTGGAAGGCTTCGATGACGGGGGCTGGTTCTCCTCGTCAGAGGCCTGAGGTGATTGAGACGGAGACAGAGCAGACTGCCTTGCAGATGGGGCCGGGGAGATTGCAGATTTAGGTGTTGCTGGAGTCTCGCTGATCTCAGGGGGGGCAGGGGATGGCGAAATGGTTCTTTCGGGAGTCGCCTTTGCAGCAGGTCGCGGCGTGGAAGACATTTGGACTTCGTCCGAGAAATCAACATGCATGGCGGCTTTAGGAGGAGGTTCTGGCTTGGGCTCTTCGACGGCGGGTGGGGGTTGTGTGCTGTTCTTCTTGGGTCGGCCACGCTTCTTAGCAGGTGCCGAGGCTGTGGTGAGCACAGTCGCATTAAAGCTTAACTCGTCGTCAGACATGGATTGAGCCGGAGCAGGGATAGTTTTGGGGGCAGCACCTCGGGCTGGCGCTGGCGCGGCTTCCGGCTCCAGTTCCTGCTCCTGCGCGGCTTCAGCCTCGGCTTCGAGAGCTGCCTGTTTCGCCTTCTGTGCTTTAGTCTGCTTCGAGGCCTTTCTGGTGGTGCCGGCCGCCTTGCGGCCCTTCTTGGGGACCTGCAGTGTCGAGGCCTCCTCGGCTTCCATATTAGCACGCATGGCCTTCAGCTCAGCAGAAACATCGGCGTCGTTGACTTCCGCTGGCATAGGATCAAACATGGCATGGTCGCCAAGGGGCTCTCTGTTGCTGCCTGTGCTCTTCTTCTTCGGCGCCGCCTTCTTGGCCTTGCCCTTAGCAGCTGGGGCCTTGCATCTCTCCGAGTCAGAGTCTGCAGCAATGCCTTCATCCTCAGATAGTTGCCTGTCCAGATCCTCCTGCAGTTGACGAT